>NC_136061.1:1317824129-1320224129 GCF_964261635.1 Lissotriton helveticus
TTCCCTTAGGAGCAATTCGCGCAAAGCCAGTGAGCCTCTAGGAGCCCAGTACTTTGTTGACTCTTTCTACAGAGGCGGCTTTGTGTGAGGGACTGCGGGGAACTTGTACGTACGGTACTTGTGCCTGAACTCCAGGACTATTTCCTTTCTTTTCTTTTGGGCTCTGATGTTGTGTGTCCTTGGAGGTGATTTTACGCATCTGTGACTTAACAGAGCTTGGCCTTTTTTCTTTAAAGTCCCTAGTGTGAAATGAGGTATGTGTCTGTTCGCATGTGTTAGTAAGAGAATGAATACATGGCAGTAGGGCGGAGTGGGTTTCCTGTGCTTGTGTTTTACAGGGTATCTACCATAACACTACACTAGAGACGGCCATACTGTGACCACTTCCATCAATTCCTTATGTGGTGTTAAGCAAGGTATGTGCACGATATGTCAGAGCATAGGAAATAGCAAACAGGGAGTTGGATGCATTATTAACAAGGTGTCCTTGTCTTTTCAGGTCGCCTGACACCCGCGCAACATCATCCCGGCCCCCCCACCTATTTTTCCTTCGCCTGATCACTTCTAAGCTTGGGTGTGTAATAGAACCAAGCTTGGGGAGGTCTGGAGGTGGACCCCTCTTGAGCATCACCCGGATCCTGGAGAGCGCTGTGATCCTGACAAGCAAAGTGAGGAAACGTTATTTTTTTGACAAAGTTTGAAGTTTGCAAGGGGTTCTGGGTAGCAGAAACTCGCGAGAGCCTGGCTATTGGAAAAAAAGATAAGTACTGCAGCAGCGCTCTGCTACTGGGTGTGTGCGCTGACGGAGCATTATAGCGATTTTAACGCGATTTTAATTCCCGTTTTTTATTTCATTTTGTATGGTTTATATTTTCCCCTGTTTTTAGTATAGGAGCATTTGGCCACTCACCTGCACAGTAAATGCTGTCCTCACCGCTATTTAGCGGGTCCGGTTTCCGGGGAGGCAGGGGGCAGTGAGCGCCATCTTTGAGAGGGAGTGAGGGAGTGGAACTGTAGGCGCCATATCTGAGCGTTCTAGCGCTCAGGGACACTGGACATGCCTATTTAAGGCGAAGCCCGAATCAGGTCATTCTGGCTATTGGAAAAGAAGATAAGTACTGCAGCAGCGCTCTGCTACTGGGTGTGTGCGCTGACGGAGCATTATAGCGATTTTAACGCGATTTTAATTCCCGTTTTTTATTTCATTTTGTATGGTTTATATTTTCCCCTGTTTTTAGTATAGGAGCATTTGGCCACTCACCTGCACAGTAAATGCGGTCCTCACCGCTATTTAGCGGGTCCGGTTTCCGGGGAGGCAGGGGGCAGTGAGCGCCATCTTTGAGAGGGAGTGAGGGAGTGGAACTGTAGGCGCCATATCTGAGCGTTCTAGCGCTCAGGGACACTGGACATGCCTATTTAAGGCGGAGCCCGAATCAGGTCATTCTGGCTATTGGAAAAGAAGATAAGTACTGCAGCAGCGCTCTGCTACTGGGTGTGCGCGCTGACGGAGCATTATAGCGATTTTAACGCGATTTTAATTCCCGTTTTTTATTTCATTTTGTATGGTTTATATTTTCCCCTGTTTTTAGTATAGGAGCATTTGGCCACTCACCTGCACAGTAAATGCTGTCCTCACCGCTATTTAGCGGGTCCGGTTTCCGGGGAGGCAGGGGGCAGTGAGCGCCATCTTTGAGAGGGAGTGAGGGAGTGGAACTGTAGGCGCCATATCTGAGCGTTCTAGCGCTCAGGGACACTGGACATGCCTATTTAAAGCTCCGCTCTCAACGCGCAGCGGTGACGCGCAGCGGAAGCGCCTTCCCTGCGCCTGTCTGCGCTCGTCCGCGTCTCGGAAGCCGGCGAGGTAGGTGGGGGACTCTGACGGTTGGTAGCCTGTTATATGATGGTCAAGCTATCTCGGTAACAATAATGCACTCCTATTCTTCCACTGAGCTTTTAGCGCTACGTGGATCTTTTTCTCTATGTCATCATGTTTTTCCAGGGGGTCGCTCGCTCAGAAAGGGCTGTGCTGAGTGTGGTTGGGCTCTGCCGAGGCAGCAAGCTGTTCGGCCTGCACCCCCGTCACCTCAATTCCTCTGTCATCTTCTTAATACCAGATCTCTTGGTAAACATGCTACCGACATTTGGAATTTGATATCGGATTCAAAAACTTCCTGTCTGTTTTTGACGGAGACTTGGCTTAATGAAGGCTCTAGTCCAGACATCGCCTCGGCTGTCCCTCCGAACTATACCATCTATAGGAAGGACAGAGAGGTGGGTCGTGGTGGCGGGGTGGCATTAATTGCCAACAAAAGTCTGTCCTGTTCTACCTTCCCTGTAGATAATATCAATGGTAGTGAAGCCTTGGGCTTCTCTCTGAAATTATCTTCCCGTCATACTTGCACAGGGATTATTATCTACAGAGCACCTGGCCCTCTGGGCTCGTTCTTTGAGGATTTACAGGCGGCACTTTCTGTAATGTGTCTAAGATCAGAACACTGTCTCCTATTGGGAGACTTTAACCTCCACATGGACATAACCACTGACCCTGACTCCATTAAGCTCCTAGATATAGTTTGTCCGCTGGGCCTGTCTCCTTTCATTTGCAGCCCCACTCACACTAAAGGCCACATGATCGATCAGATCTTCTCTTCCGGGTCCTTAGAGGCCTCCCCACCATATCCTGTTCTCTGGTCAGACCATTTTTTAATAGAGTTTCATGTCTCCTTCTCGGCCATGCCCAATGTTAGAGGTACTGAAGACAAGAAGAGGCTGTCGCGGCCTTTCCATCGAGTGACGGCTGAAATGTTTTCGGCCGCTCTTGACCAACACCCATGCACCCTAATAGGAGATTTGAAGCAAGATTTAGTATCGGTCCAGAAATGGCTTGAATCGAGGTTTGAGGAATTAGCTCCTGGCAAGACAGGCAAACCGGAGAACAAACATATCTCGGCCCCCTGGTTCACTCCTCTTCTAGGCAAGCTGCGTCAGGATTGTAAGAGGGCGGAAAGAGTTTGGAGGCGCCGGTATGTTCCGGAAGATAAAATCAAATACAGGGGACTCATTCGCCTTTACCATAAGCAAATCTTGGATGCAAAAAAACTTACCTGGAACACAGAATTGACATGGCAGACAGCAGGAGTAAGGACATTTTTAGAATTGTACAGGAATTCATTTCCCCTGCTGCAAGCTCTCCGAATTACTCTCACACGGAAGCCTGGATCTGCCAACTTAGTGAATTCTTTGTCAACAAAATTAAGCTCATCCAAGACTCCTTTCCTAGTATAGATCTTAGTACCAGAGCTTGCCAACAGAGCATTTCTCCTTCATCTTTAAAAGATTCAGGGCCGCTGCTTTTGGACTTCCCGGCTATGTCTCTCACTTCTTCCCTCGAACTACTAACCCGATTAAAATCAGGCTCGCCGCTGGACCCTTGTCCTGCTACTTGCCTTGGAAGAGTTGCTCCGGCTATCAACACTCTGCTCAATCCATTGCTCAATGCCTCCCTTACATCTGGTGAGGTACCTGCGGCCTGGAAGCACGCCCTGATTCTACCGCTGTTAAAAAAACCAACATCTGATCCCCTTGTTCACGCGAACTATAGACCAATCTCCCTCCTCCCAGCCATGGCCAAGGTGATTGAGAAACACGTGTACTCCTCTATTGCCAGCTTCGTAGAGACCAACAACTTGCTTCACGATTCTCAATCAGGTTTCCGTGCGAATTACAGCACGGAGACAGCCTTGCTTGAGATTACTGATGCCATTCGAGAAACGCTGGACGGTGGAGGGAAAGCGATTTTGGTCATGTTGGACTTGTCGGCGGCTTTCGACACCGTCCCACATGTCGGTCTCCTTTTAAGACTATGGGAGATCGGTCTGCGGGGGACGGTGTTGGAATGGTTTAAGTCATTTCTTACCAACCGCCGTCAAGTGGTCTGGGCACCCCCGTTTTCCGCTGAAATGCCTCCGCTGGAGGTAGGGGTCCCGCAAGGGTCTATTCTTAGCCCTTGCCTTTTTAACATCTATATGGCCCCTCTGGCGGAGGTAGCCGAATCTTTTGATGCCCAGATCATATCCTATGCTGATGACACCCAGCTACTTTTCACATGCAACAAGGGTGAAGATTTTGACGGCGATCAGATAAGGGAGTGCTTGGAAGCTGTGTTTGAGTGGTTTCAGAGACATAGCCTGAAATGCAACTCTGAAAAGTCAGAGCTGCTTTTCTTTGGAAGTCCGCCTAATCTTGAGTGGAGGTCCTGGTGGCCACGGGATATGGCACCGCCTAGGGAAACCTCGCTAAAAGCTAAAAATCTGGCCATCTTATGTGATGTAGACCTTTCTTTTAGACCCCAGGTCATAGGGTTGACCGGAAAGTGCTTTGGTCTGCTGAAGATGATGCGGAAATTTCTCCCACTAATATCTCTTCAATACAAAAAAGTCATAGTCCAAGCCTTGATTGGGTCACGGCTTGACTATGCGAATGCCCTCTACCAGGGCCTCCCTAAATATCTTTTAACGCGTTTGCAGGTCGTGCAAAATTCGTCCGCTAGAGCAATCTTTGGACTGCCACGAAGGGCGCATGTGTCGGAGCTGCTTGAAAAACTCCACTGGCTCCCAATTGCCAAGAGAGTCACTTTTAAGATCTTGACTCTGACCTATAAGGCCCTTCATCACATCGGCCCTAAATATCTTCGTAAACGGATGGCTTTCTATGTTCCAAAGAGGGCCTTGAGGTCTGCGCAACTAGCTAAAGCCACTGTCCCCTTAATTAAGCGTGCCCGTACCGGAGGCCGCTCCTTTCGTTATTTGGCCCCTCGCAGTTGGAATGAGCTCCCTATTGCTCTGCGATCGTCGTCAAATCTGCTTGCCTTTCGTAAGGACCTAAAGACGTGGCTTTTTGCCCAGTAAAATCTTTGCCACCTGAGTAGCGCACAGTGTTATGTATCTTCTTCTGAATTTCTCTTTGCCAAAGCGCCGGGACACTCTTAGGAGTAGCCGTGCGCTATAGAAGAGCTATTATAACATAACATAACATAACATAACATAACATAACAAGTCACCCCATCCTGGTGTTAAAATGAAATTGCTTCTGCTTGCACATTACCCTATGTAAGTTAGCATTCGTGGCACCATTTTCTGGTAAGACACCAGTTTGAATCATGATGAAAATGAATCCATTGCTCTTTCTGAGAAAAAGCTTCTACTAAAGTTTCACTTCCCCAAGGTTGGGTTTTGCTTCACCAATGAATACACTGCTCTTATTGGTGCAAACCTTTCTCATTAGATACATGCCTTCTACCCCTTGTCTGGTGACGGGCCCACCTGGAGTAACCTTGGACTTTGTAACTTTGTAAGATATGAGCACTTAGATTGTTTTTCTCACGTATTCCATTGCTTTGCAGCACCTGCCAGGAACATTCCATTATGGGTGTGTTCTAGCCCAGTTACGAAATATACATAATGTATCTTTATGCTTGCCAATTTCAGTCCCTCTGTAGCACTCCTAGAGACTGGGCAGACTGGGCTCCACTCTGAGTGTGTCTGAATAAACAGATATTTGTTTGTATTCTCTACTGTCTGTCCGATTCTTCATTTGGTATGGAAGGCTGAGAAGCGGTCATTAGTGACCCGGTTGACCCAAATCGGGCCATCTCCTTCAGTTGGAGCCTGAACAGGGAATCTTTGGGTGAGTGACTCAACCCCTTTCTGCCGACCGATGGGAGGTTGAGGCTATCGTCGGGTCAGACTGACGGTTCAGGGATCCATGCACAAGGAGTACTGATTGCTCGCAGATGCCTCTTCCGCCTTGCCGGACAGTGCCTCGCCCAGCGGTCATCCCGACTTGAGTCCTGAACACTTAAATCTGACCGTTTGGTCTGATTCGACAGTGGAGAATCAATTAGTTTTTGTTACTTGTATCATGTGAGTTTGTTTTGATTCATTGTGGATATGGTACCATTGTGGTTTGAGTTTGGCACATCAGGACCGTTTTTGATAAAAAGCATTTGCAATTGCTTTGTCAGGTATAAATAACTAATGTGTTTTCTTTTTAGAAGATGCCTGGAATAAGTAAGCTTTTCTCTTTGTGTTGTCGTTGTTGTTTTGCAGATGCTCGACTAGAAAAAGCCCAGCTGGCGTCTCCAGAATGCCCTCCTAAATTTGGTATGTATGTGTAGCATGGTTTTGGCCATATTATGTTAAGTACATTATGGCACAAATATACGAGGTACAATGCTGAGTTACAGTGGCCATTGATGGGCATTTTGATGAGCAAAAGATTGTTTTTTTACAGGAATAGTTATTCAAAAGACAAAGTAGACAGTCTATGTTTGATTTCCTCTGAACGTGGCAGAAAGTAGCAAGGCAAAGACGATTGAAGATGGAGAAAGATGCACTGAAAGGGAAGATGCAAACACTGACCCAGAAAGCTGTAGCATATGATAGAGAAAAGTAGGAGGCAGGAGTTTAGTGTGAAGATAGGAGGTTTTGTTTACAGATTGTTAAATCTTATTTGGCCCAAGTGGAAAATCATACTTTTGTGGAGGAATTGTTAGACACTCGACCTCCACCCCAACATGACCCGCAGAGGATATATCCTGTTGTTCCTTTGTTATCATAGCAGCCTGTTACAAATGCTCTAAATGTTTCTGTATCTACCGCTGTTGTTTTGATGGCTTTGGCTACCACATCCCCTGCTCCCTCTTTGTCTTCGTCATCTGTGGCAACTGTTACTGTTAGCACACCTACTGTCTCGACTCCTATACCTCCTGCTCTCTCGCCTCTGGTGCAACAGCCAGCGACAATTGTACTTGTTAGTTCTGTTGCTTCTCCTTTTCTGGTTCTTCATCCCTCAAATTTTCAAGTGTTGACACGCTAGTACGCAGATTTGAGGATAGAGATTAGACGAAATTTAAGGAGCGAATGGGCCCATTACTGCCATCTGGGGTGGGGGATGAAGAGAAGAAGGTAGTAGCTGATCAGGATGCCCAGTGGGGTCGTAATCCCATTTATAGTGTGGAAGATGTTCGGGCAGTTATGCAAGATTTTGAACCTTTTGTACAGCAGCATGTTCTTAAGCATATGTTTGCTACTTTGATTGGTGTTTGGCAGCAACATTTTGGGGATGATGTACCGCCAATTCTATTTGATATTAGAGATGGTGTGTGTGCTAGTGGTTTGGAGCCCGGCCAAGGTTTTGTGAATATTACCACATTAATTGCTTATATGGGTAGGTTGCATGAGAAGAGTCCTAATCTGGTGTCTCAGTTTCTGATGCGAGAGATTCATCCTATATCTTACCCAGAAATGCTAGAGTTAACAGATCAGTGCAGTACTGTCACCAGACCGGGTGTAGCTGCCCGTTTTCAAGAACAGTGGGTTTATACTCCGTGGAAAAGATGTGAGGTTTTATCCCTTAAAACTCATTTGCCTGATCCTAGGAAAAATCCTACAGTTTATTATAAAGAACTGACAGAGGCAGCCTCTTCCACTGTAATGACTCTTGCTGATATTAAAATGTTTTTTGGCCTTCTTGTTCCAGTGGATATTTGGAGACAGGTTTATACTCAAGATTATTTAGCAGAGTTGGGGGGCACTTGGGAGGTGATTAAGGGATGGGATCAGGAACGGAAGCCAGGTGACAAGCCCATAGCCGAGATACTTGATTTACCCGGTTGTATTAATACGTATGTGAAGTCTCTTATTCCGCTGAAGAAAGTACGTTGGGACAAGTTGACGGCTTGTAGAGAAAAGAAGGATGAAAGTGTGCCTGATTTCTTTACTCAGTTTGAATGTACCTTTTTAGATTATAGTAGGCAGGATATGTCTATTGTGGGAGGAGGTTGGTTGTTTGTTGACAGGCTTGTTTCTAATTTGCTTCCTGAAATTGCAACTCATTTACAGGCATCTGAGGGTACTTGGTACACCTCTTCCCCCTCTGTTATTTTAAATATGGCTCAATAATATGAACATCGTGATCAAAAGGAGAGGGAGAAGACCAATAAAAAGCATAAGGATTTAAAGATGAAGATACTGTTGCAGCAAGAGTTTAGCGGGAATGGCAGAGGACTTGCTGGTCCTGCCAGATAGCTTCCATGCACTAGTAGGCAGCCGATCATGACCCCTTTGGGGCCAAATCAGTGTGCATATTGTATGGAGAGGGACATTGGCATAGTGAGTGTCCTGTGCTTTTACAAAAGGTGGTGGTTCCTAGAGGACGAGGTCGTGGGACCGATAGAGCTCAAAGTGCTGCAGTCTCACAGGGTCGTTCTGATACCAATTATTTTGCTGACCCTCGCTATGGATAGTATCAGTAGATCAGCTTGGTCCTTATGTCAATGCAGAGTTGCAAGGTGTTAGATCTGGGGGTCTCTAGTTGGCAATGGCATTCACCTTTGTCCAATTAGGGTCCCTTAGTTCCAAGTCAGGATGAGGGGATTACACTCCTTAATAACCCATGTTCACCCCCTTGGTAGCTTGGCATGAGCAGACAGGCTTATCTCAGAGGCAGTGTGTTAAGCATCTGTGAATATACACAGTAATACAAGAAAAACGGTACAGATGGACACAACACAGGTTTTCTAAAAATAAGTATGCTTTATATAGACTTAACACAAGACCACAAATGACAAAAATCCACAATACTACACTTAAGATTATTTAAAAGATGATTAAAATCTCTTAGTTCAAGTTGTTGGTTAATGCGACAAAGTTCTCAACAAAGTACCAGGATGCGTAACGCAAAGTGAACAAAAGGCTCGCAAATGGGGAGATGCGTCGGTTCCATGACCCGGGGGAATGGTTATGTCCTTCCTCAATGCTTGCGCGGAGTAGGGGACTCGTCGTGAGCCTTACCGGTGCGGAGGTGATGCGTAGATTCTCGGCCTGCGGGCCCGTTGCGGTGCGCAAGATGGCACCTTGATGCGATGCGATGATCCGGTTGCCATGCGAGAAGATGGCGCCCTTGATGCGGTGATGCGATGACAATGCGATGACGTACTGGCAGCCTTGAGACGAATCTGTACTTTGATGCCGCGACAGGCCCTGCGACACGCTTCTCCGGTGATGCGATGGCGACTCTCACGATGGCGTCACGCTTCTCTGGTGATGCGACAGCAGACAGCTTCGATGAACACACGCTTCCTGGGAGATGCGGCGAAGGCTCGCTTCTCCAGCGATGCAATGATTTCAGCTGCGGTGGTGAAACGCTTCTTTTCGATGTGTCGTGCTTCCAGCTCCCAGCGGCACACATGTGTCTGGAGTCAGAATTCCCAGCAAGGAAATTCAGGAGGGAGCTGGAGGTGAAGTCTTTTGTCCCTGAGACTTCAGCAGGAGGCAAGCACAGTTCAAGCCCTGGGAGAATATTCTGTAGATGAAAATCCTATCAAAGTTCCTTCTCCTTTCCCTTGGCAACGAAGCAACCACTGCAGGCCAACCCAGCAAACAGCACACTGGCAGAGGGGCAGTCCAAACTCCTGCAGCTTCCTTGGCAGAAAGGTTTCTTGTTCCAGAAGTGATCTAATTTCTTGGGATCAGGGTCCCAATATTTATACCCCAAAATCCTTTGTTCTCTGAAGGCAGAGAGGCCTCTGCCTAGTCCAAAACAGTTCCTGAGCACTTTGTTTACATGACTCTCTTCTTCCTTTCACTGTGCAGGGCAGAGACATCAGCCGCCCCACAGGAGGTGGGACCAGCACAGGGGAGGGAATATACAGCTCTGGAGCACTCTGTTAACATGATTCCTTCTCTCCTTTCACAGTGCAGGGCAGAGACATCAGACAAGCCACAGGGGTGGAGCCAGCATTGTAGAGGGAAGGCCCAGCCCCATTCAGGTCCCAGGTGCAACTCCTCCCTCCCATCTAGATGAAGATCTCTCTATTCACCACTGGGCTGCCCCAGCCTGTCTCCTGGAATCCCCCAGCCCTGTCACTCATAAACCCAGACAAGGAATACACAACCCAGCAGAGGCAGGCCTGGATAGTTAGGAAAGAAAATACCTACTTTCTAAAAGTGGTATTTTCAAACACAGAATGTTAAAACCAACTTTACTAAAAGATGTATTTTATTATCCTGAGTTCAGGCATACTAAATTCGAATTTCTACCATGTTTCCTGAGTCAGTTAAGATTATAAGAATGTAATATTCTAACTGCCCATTCTGGCCTATGGAGAACAGGTAGCCTTCAATAGTGAAAAATAAAAACGGCTGTAATTCACTATTAGAACATGCTACACACATCAGAGCGTGTCCTACCTTATACTTACAAGGCACCCTGCCCTTGGGCCTACCATAGGGGTGTCTAATATGAAGCAAAGGGAAGGTTTAGGGATTGGCAAGTGGGTGCTCTTGGCCAAATCGATATGGCAGTGCTAGACTGCACATAGGCCTTGCAATGACAGGCCTGAGACACACTTTACAAGCTGCTTCTGTGGGTGGCACAACCAGTGCCGCAAGCCCACCAGCAGCATGTGATTTACAAGCCCTGGTCACACATGGTGCACTGTACTTGGGGCTGACAGATAAATCAAATAACCCAATCATGGAATAACCAATTAGTACATTAATTTAACATAAGGAGCCCTTGCACTGTGGCACTGATTAGCAGTGGCACAGTGCCCAAAGCATAAATCCAGCAAAAACATATCAAAACAGAGGAGGCCATCCGTAAAAAATGGAAGGGAGACTCACGCCAATGATGCCAGGTCTAACACAAGGTTTGACTAAGGAATTTTTGGTGGACACAGGTGCAACAAAGAGTTATGTTTCTCGGTATATGGTCCCTGGGGTGGCTCTGTCTGGCCATAATAATGTTTCGGTGGGTTATTCAGTTGTAAGCCCCATTTCACGACCCCTAGCATTGACTGTTGGTCTTTTCACTGTGGATTCCCCATTTTTGTTGACGTTCAATTGCAGTGGAAATGTGATGGGTTTTAATTTAATGAAGAAATTGCATGCTACTATTTATTGTTCCCCAAAAGGTGTTTATATGACGATGGGCCCAAATGTGAGTACTAAACAGTGTCTGTCTCACCCTCTTCCTGTTGAATTTGCTAATGTACCTTCCACTTTATGGGTGACAGGTGTTACCGATGTAGGACTATTGTATATACGAGACTTAATCAAAAAGGAGGGGGAGGAATAACTGTCCATTCAGTTCCCCTGGTTAAGGTACAAGAAATCAAAAGGGGGAAATGGACACTTGTAACCGCGTTACCTTGGTTATACTTAAAAAATCCTCCTAAACGCGGTGATTTAGTTGTTAAGGGCGGTATATCTTTTTCTCCGCCCGACAAAAGTGTTATGGCATAGTCATAGGGTTAGTTAAATGTGCAGTATGCCTACCTCAAACCTTAGGTAACCTCTGGTCCAGCGCGGTAGTGTCCAGAGATAATAAGGTGCCCACAAAAAGTATTGAGTTTAAAAAGAACAAGCTAGCCTCAAATAGGAATTTTAATACAAGTAAGATGTTGCTTGTCAATAAAATAGATGGGGTATACCGATGGACCGAGTTACTGGGTCCTATTATACCACTTGAAAAAATCAGTCAACATGTTTCTACTCCTCCTCGCCCAGCCGGGTCTGTAGAGCATTCGTCAGGACGTTTAAAAAAAGATTTTAGTACTTACACTATTTGTGCAGTGCTTACTGTGGGTATTTTGTCCACCACTTGTCTATTGTTTGAGTTTTCATTGTGCCTAGAATATACAAAAAAGAACTTGTAGGCATAAAAGACATCCATTATATAATCTTATCAAAAAAACGTTCTACCTATCATTTAGGGAACTTGGTGAAGTTTTTATGCACTATAGCTACTCTGGGAGCTTGTTGTAAGGAGTGTCATTGTGAAATTTAGCTTCTAAGGGGATATCAGTAGTATTCACAGTTATTTCTGATGGTATTATGTTTGCGAGAGGTGAGACTGTGTGAACAGTTGAAGTCCACGTTGGTATTGTGGTTGCCCGTCTGGTATAGCAATTTTATGTTAACTCTACTGCTCGTTTGTATCGCTCAGTTCTTTACCAAACGGCAGTGGGAGAAAATCATAATAAAAATCATAATAGAACATGCCCTTGTCTTTGTGCATTTATTTCAACACATAGTCGGCGACCCAGCATACGTATATCTGTAACATGTTCGTAAACTTGGTTCCGTATATGGACCTCAACTCGCCAGCTCTTTCTCAAGACTGAGATCACTGTCATTTTCTGGGATTAAGTTCAATTAGGTGTCTAGGTACAACCTGCTATGCGTTACGTTCATCGCGACTGCACAAATTACTATCTATAAGTGTTCCAACTTAGCATTTTTAACATAATAGAATAACATTGGTGCAATTTTACCTCAAATATTTATCGACCAGTCGTCAGCGGGGCATGGATATTTTTATATCGCAGGCTGGGGTAACAGAATTATACTTAGTCAGCTTAGAAACAGCATTACAAGCGTCGGGGAAATTATAAATCTAAGGTCGCATTTTGCACTCACCCGCAGTATGGAGACTCTCCGTCATTTGTGCTGGCTCTGCCCCCGGAAACGGAAACTACGTTCCGGAGGGCTTTTTCAATGATTTTCATTATCGAAATCAAGATAGGACTCACTGCGTTCTTCAGATGTATCAAGAAACTTTATTTAAACCACTTCGAACGTCCTTGCAGTCATTCTGCATTAACATCGTTCTTTTCGAGGTGGAAATAACTCTATGTTGAGCGTGTTTCAAAATTGCTGTTAACATTGTCCCTAAACTGGTATTCTTTTCTGAAATCCTTTTTATGTGTACCCTCGTTAGATAACTTGTGTACACATGTGGTTTTCTACATTTGCCCTGGTTCATAGTCTCTGTGTGTGTCAATAAAATGTTACTTTATGAATTTCTCCGATCTTATGTTCATTATAGACCTCATTGCTTAAGGTGATTTGTATCTTGTATCATAATGTGCCATCGTGAAGTGCAGATGATGTGTTAATTCCAACCCTGATATAATATATGCATATAGCTGTATTGTGCTTGTTAAATACAAAGTAAGAAGGAGACACTAGGTTGCTCAATGATCGTCATTCTTCCTATATCAGCTTTTTATTGTCCTTGAATAGAGATCAGAATTCTTGTATTTTCATCTCAGATCTCAAATAGAATATAGGCCAAAATATTTATGGTATCCTCGGTAAATCATTTAGAGAACTGGTGCCATGGTACATTATCATTCAGGCCGTTGATGTTCGTGGCCAAGCGGTCCACCCACCTTTGTTCTTTCTCAAAAAGGATAGTTTCAGAGTTATGGCTCTTGTTCGTGAGCATCTCAATCACTGTCCATCGTAAGTCTTCCGGATTGTGGTTCAGTTCAATAAAGTGGGAACATAACTTAGTCGTGTTCTTCTTGTTTCTTATGTTACTTTTATGTTCCCCAATCCGTATTTTGATCTTTCTGGTCGTCATCCCGATGTACTTTTTTTCACACGGACATGTCACTAAATAAATAACGTGGATACTCAGTTTCCGGTTGTTCCTGATATCACCACGCTTCTGACAATGATTCCTTCTACAGCGAATTTCTTTTCTGTTATTGATTTGAAAAAAACATTCTTTAGCATTTCTATACATCCAGATAGTAGATATTTATTTGGGTTCACCCTAGCTGGTAGGAGCTTTAGATTCTGTCGAGCTCCTCAGGGCTATACAGAAAGTCTGAGTATTTATAGTCAGACTTTAAAGAGTCAGTTGGATTCCCTTTTGCTTCCCTCAGGTATTGTATTGGTGCAATATGTTGATGACCTCCTCATTGCTTCTGACACTGAACAAGGTTGTAGAGATAGTACAGTTCAATTGTTGCTGCATTTAGCTTCTCATGGACATAAAGTTTATTTTTCTAAATTTCAGTATTGTCGACAGGAGGTCACCTATTTAGGTCACCTCCTATCGAAGGAGGGTAGAAGGTTGACCCCTTAGAGCATCAGTACCATTGTTAAAATGCCCATTTCACAAACTCAGAAAGATGTGCGCACTGTCATCGGTATCACTTCCTACTGTCGCAAGTGGATACCTAACTACTCCTTACTAATTAAACCCTTGCTTGCATTAACAACTAAGGAAGTGCATGAGCCTTTGTCTTGGACTCCTGAACATCAGCAGTCTTTTGCACAATTGAAAGTTGCACTTTGTTCGGCTCCCGTGCTTGGTACACCTAAGCCATTTGTGTTTTACGTCCATGAGATGGCTGGTTGTGCGCTTTCTGTCCTAACACAAAAATTTGGGGATAAGCAACGGCTGTGTGCTTATTTCTCTGCGGTGCTCGATCCTGTTGTGAGAGCCCTCCTGAGTTGTCTCAGAGCTGTCTCGGCTGTGGCCACTTCGATCCGACAATCGGCTGGACTCGTACTTGTTACTGACCTCACAGTCATGGTACCCCAAGCTGTGGACACGCTTTTGAATAAGAAAAAGACACAGTACCTCACCAGTGCACGTCTTACTGGCTATGAATTAAAATTGTTTGCTAAACATATCACAATTAAAAGATGTGCAACTCTGATCCCAGCCACGTTATTACCCCTCCCTTCCGAGAGTGATGAAGATGATAAACATGATTCCATCTTTCGCACGGAGGAAGAGATGAAAAGACGGGTAGACTTGACTGATGATCCTATCTGACTCACAAGGGAAACTATATGTCGATGGCTCTTGTTTTAAATTACCAGATGGCACCACCACTGCAGCCTATGCTATTACCACACTGCACACAGTGGTAGAGACATCACCGGTCCCCTATCAGTCAGCTCAGGCTGCTGAGTTAGCTGCCCTAATTCGAGCTTGCTCATTACGCAAGGGACTGGTTGTCAATATTTATACTAAAAACCAGTATACCTTTGGAGTCGCGCATAATTTTGGGTGACTCTGGGCTGAGAGAGGGTTCATTACCTAGCATAGCACCAAAATCCAACATGGGCATCTCATATTGAGGCTTTTGTCTGCTTTGACTCCGCAAGAAATTGGCAATAATGAAGTGTAGCGCCCACCGGAAGGTCACTGATGATATAGGTAGAGGAAATGTTTTTGTGGATCAGATAGCTTAGGAAAGAGCTCAGACAAAGATGAAAAGAACGTTTGTAGCAAGTCCAGCTAGGTGGGTCCCTGAGGTTGTCATGTTTGAAGATGCCCTTGAAAATGTAAAAGAGATACAAAGTGAAGCCACAACAGAAGAATTAGCGGTGTGGCATGAATGTACAGCACATTGGAATGACAAAGGATGACAGATTGATAAATCAGGGAAGCAGAGATGTGTGTTGCAAGATGCATCTGTTTTTCCTGTGGTACCTATGGCCCACGGTTCCGCTCATATTAGTGCTAAAGTCATTTGTAAATTGTTAGATCCTGTATGGTAGAATGACAATATCTCTGAGACAGCTGCACACATAGTGAAGTACTGCATTGTATGCATGATGCATAATCCTGGGAAGGGTACCCCTACACCGCCTAGTTATTTTGCATCACCCACTTTCCCTTTTGTAGTCCTTTAAATGGATAACATAAAATTAGAAAGATGCAATAATCTTAAGTATGTTTTGGTGGTTGTTTGTGCACTCAGTAAATGGGTTGATGCTTACCCCATTAAAGACAATACAGCCATTACGACTACAAAGGTGCTCCTGAAGGAGTTCTTTCGTTGTTTCAGCTTGCCCCGAGTGATCTGGCATGATAACGAAGTAATTTTAATGCAAAAGTGATCCAATTGATTGTGAGGGTCTTCATGTTAAGCAAAACTTCCATGCTACTAATCATCCTCAGTCATCAGGTTTGTTGAGAAGTACAATGGTACTCTCAAACTGAAATAGGCAAAAATTCAGAAGGGCCAGATGCTTTGCCACTAGTACTTTTGTCAACAAGAACGACAGCTCATTCCAGAATAGGTTTGTCACCAAAGGAGGTCTGGGGGGTCCTGCGCCCTTTTCGGTTCTCTGAAATTGAGTACCCAATGTTACTTGATTATCTTAGCCAGTTAACAGAAAGTTAAAGTTCTATTCACCAACAGGTTCAGCAGTCCCTGCCTCCTACACCAGAGGGACCAGGCCATAACATTCAGCCTGGAGATTTTATTCTTCTTATTCTTTACAGGTCCTGTTGGTGATGCACACTGCTGTGAAAGTTGCTGGCAGAAAGAGCTGGGTTCATGTGATCCACTGTCGTAGGGTTCCTTTGCCCTTACCCTATGATCAGTGGGTCAAGGACAACATCAGGGACTCTGAGTGCAAACAAGTGCCTTGGTTTGTTCCCTTTAGCAATGCCCAACTGACATAGATGCAAATGGTTAAAGAGAATGAAGATGTGCTGAATGAGGCTGTTCCTTTGGACATACGAGCTATCCAATAGCCTTTATTTGTTGATCATTCTGTGCCTGGAGTTGCCAGGTACGATTTGCGCCCCACGGCTGAGGCAAAGTGCACTAAGGAGAAAATAGATTAGGGATGGACTGCGTAAGATGAGTTGTGCTGAGTTATAGTACCAACGGAGATTTATTAGGCTTGGTGAAGAATTTTGCTTACTTTAGTTTAGTTGTTTGAACATTAGATAGGGAAGACCAAAGTATACCCTGAAGGTATACCATTGTGATCGATATGGGATACGAGCTTAGGACAGAGCAAGCTCCACTGACGGCGCTCAAGAGTGCCAACGTATTGATGGACTATAGGAGCCTGTACCAGTGAGGCTTTACAGAGACTGGGAACTTATTTAGTTCCTTTGCATTTTGCCCCCATTTCATCATTCGTAATGCATCTCTTTGGTAGGTTGGTTACCGAGGAGGAGCAGCCAGGGTCTCTTGTTGCCCAGCATAATATGGTGTGAATCTGTAAGAAGAAAATGGCATGTGATGCTCTTGTGGTTTTCTTGCTGATCAAATTGTGTGGGGTGTCATGAGTTTTGGAAAATGGTCAGGATATGTCTTTGCGTACCAAGGTTTAAATTATTTCCCCACAACGAAAGAAAAGGACAGCCCTGAGCAATGTGTTTCTAGATAATCTTAAGAGATTCTTTGGAGAAGGGACTGCTTGTTACCCCACTGAGTCTGTCACTAGTTTATGGACTGCGTACCCATTCTCTCTTGTGAACTATACCTCCACTTGTCCAGAGCAATTTACTGAAGTGAAAGGAGTTTTTGGTTTTGGCTATCCAGCTCCTTGGCTATATTATGTAAAGCAGCTGGGAATGGGTAATCCAGTGTGTGATATTAACACATATTGCAACAAATTTTACATGGAAGAGTAGAATATCACATTGGTGGTTTGGCACTATAAGGAATTAATAGTTACCTTAGAGGCTGGTTATTATCCTGCTTGTTGCCCCATCGTGATTAGTACGGACACTTCTCTGTATATCAGTTGTTTGGGTATAGTGCTGTACAAAAATACAATGCCCCTGGTGAATGACAAAGATCTAAGTACCTTTGGAATGAATACCAGATATGCTGCAGTAGATTACAAAGGACCGATTTATGCACACCCAGGGTTTTATTTTCTATCTAACGGTACTTATTCGAATGTTCATAATGGCACCGATGATGTCGCTCTTGCAATGGTGTTGCCTTTAGGTGTGCCTTGTAAATATGCAAAGCCTATAATTCGTTGGGTTATGAGGACTTTGACCAAAGAATTCAGTGAATGAGTGACCACTATAGAGGTCAATAACTATAGTAGTGGGATCACTTTTGGGTACATCCTTTTGTCCATCTTTACATTAGGTGGTAAGCTAGAGAATATTTTGGGTGCAAGTTACAAATTTGATCCAACACTACAGTGGCTGTTCTACGTGACATCACTTCTCAGTTGGAGAGTATGCAAATATATTCTGAACAGACTAGATAAGCAGTGGATTTCATTTTAGCCAAGAGTTGTTTTTTATGCGCTAGAGTGGAATGGCAATGTGTAGTCGGTATCAAAAATATGGAAAGAACATTGCTAAACACATATTAGACATCCTCGAGAATGTCAAGGGAATGTAAAGCGGAAATTGGAGTTGGTCTCTTTTTGGTGGCTGGGGTTAAATTCTTGAAAAGATGATATATCTGATTGTGGTATTAGTGCTTTGCTGTGCCCTTTTTCAGTGCCTCCCCTTCTGTTGCTCTTATTATATTGATTCATGATACCAATGCCGCAATTATGGTGCAGAAAGAGATAGACGACCTAATGCAGATAGATGAGGGCATTTTTGAGACTTCTTCCCTCCTTACAGTTTCCCTTCCTGATAAGAAGTTATACTTATAGTCTTTTGTTTTCCTAATTTTATATTTTTTTTGTTGCTGTCTGAAAATGTTTTAGCTCATGCTAAAAGGAGTGTCTGTTAAAATCAAATTGTTTCTGCCTGTGCATTACCCTATGTAAGTTAGCATTTGTGGCACCATTTTATGTTAAGACGCCATTTTGAATCATGATCGAAAGTAATCTATCGCTATTTCTGAGGAAAGGCCTCGGCTAAAGTTTCACTTCCTCAAGGTTGGGTTTTGCTTCATTAGTGAATAGACTGTTCTTATTAGTGCATACCTTTCTCATTAGATAGAGGCCTTCTACCACGTGTCTGGTGATCGGCCCGCCTGGAGTAACCTTGGACACTGAGATTGTTTTTCTCTTGTATTCCATTGCTTTGTAGCACGTGCCTGGAAAATTCCATTATGGTCGTGTTCAAGCCCAGTTACGAAATGTACATAATGTATTTTTACGCTTGTCAATTTCAGTCCCGCTGCAGCACTCCTAGAGACTGGGCAGACTGGGCTCCACTCTGAGTGTACCTGAATAAACAGATATTGGTTTGTATTCTCTACTGTCTGACCGACTTTTCATTTGCTATGGAAGGCTAAGAGGTGGTCATTAGTGACCAGGGTGACCTGAATGGGGCCTTTTCCGTCACTGGATTTCCCTGGGTGTCTAGTTTTCATAAATGTACAGGTTTGCTCGGTTTCCCTAGGTGCTGGCTGAGCGAGGGTCCAAAATCCATAGTTAGGCACATTGCCCAAAAAATTTATGTTTTCACTGGAAAAATGTGATGTTCCCAAGTTGCGTTTTGGGCAGTTTCCTGTCATGGGCCCTAGGCCTACCCACTGAAGTGAGGTAGGATTTTTATCAAGAGATTTGGGGGCATGCTCGGTGGTTGGAAGTTTGTGGCTCCTCGCAGATTCCAGAACTTTCCATCACAGAAATATGAGAAAAATGTGTTGTTTTTTTACAAAGTTTAGGGTTTGTAAGGGATTCTGGGTAACAGAACCTGGTAAAAGCCACACAATTCACCCCATCTTGGATTACCCTGGATATCTAGTTTTCAAAAATGTATAGGTTTGCTAGTTTTTTTTAGGTGCCAGCAGAGCTAGGGTCCGAAATCCACAGCTAGGCACATTGTGAAAAAGGGTCAGTTTTCACTGGAAAAATGTGATGTGCCCACATTGTGTTTTAGGCCGTTTCTTGATGTGGGCACTAGGCCTACCCACACAAGTGAGGCATCATTTTTATTGGGAGACTTGAAGGAATGATGTGTGGGTGAAAGTTTGTGGCTCCCCACATTTTCCAGAACTTTCTGTCATAGAAATGTGATGAAAATTAGCTTTTTTGTCAAAGTTTAAGGTTTGCAAGGATTCTGTGTGTTAGAACCTGGTAAGAGCCAAGCATGTCACTCCATTCTATATTGCCCAGGAAGTCTAGTCTCCAAAAATGTACAGGTTTGCTAGTTTTCCTCTTCTGCCGGCTGAGCTTGGGTCCAAAATCCACAGCTAGGCATATTGTGAAAAAAGGGTCCGTTATAACAGGAGAAATTTGAGATGTCCATGTTGAATGTAGGGCCGTTTTCTGTCACAGGCACTGGGCCTACCCACACAAGTGAGATAACATTTCTATTGGGAGACTTAGGGGAACATGGAATTGTAGAACAAGTAGTATTGTCTATTGACTTTCTATCCATTTCGCCCCTTCCAAATGTAAGACAATATATAAAAAAGAAGTCACTTTGAAAAACGTCCCCTATTTCACATGCTTGTATGAGTACCCACAATTCCGGAGACGTGAAAATAGCTACTGCTTATAAACTCTATATTTTGTTCCTATTTCATAAATACATAGGTGTCCTTGAGACCTATTTTTTCACTCTTTATATTTTACTAAATGAATCACTAGATACACGGTACACAATGAAAACCCATTGCAAGGCGCAGCTCAGTTACTGGCTCTTAATACCTCGGGTTCTTGGTAAACCTACAAGTCCTAGATATCACCACAACTAGAAGGGCCCAGCAGACATAATGGTATATTAATGTAAAAAATCTGCCATAGTTAGAAGTTACAGGTGAAAACATTGGCACAAATGGCTGTTTTTTTTTAAACTCCATTTCAATATATTTTTTTAACTGTTAGTTTCTATAGGACAACCTTGAAAGAGCTACACAGATGACCTCTTGCTAAATTTAGTATGTTGTCTACTTTTCTGGAATGTATAGCTTTACAGAACCCATTTCGGCCACTAACTGGAAGAAGGTTTATAGCACAAAAAATAGTAAAAATAGGAAATACCAAAACTGTGTAGAAAACTTTGGTTTTCTGACAAAGGTCTGCCTGTCCCTGAAAGCTGGGAAGATGGTGATTTCAGCACCACAAACCTTTTGTTGATACCCTTTGAAGGGAAAAAAACAGGCACTTTCTTCTGCAGCACTTCTTCCCAATTCCACCCCACCCCCCAAAATGTTGATGTATTTTGGCTAATTTCTGGGCACCCTTGAGGGGAATCCACAAACCCTGGGCTCAAATATGGTGTTTATACCTTGTGTGGACAAAAAGGGGCCTAAGTGGGAAGTACCCCAAATAGCCAAAAAAACGGCTTAGCACGGGGCGGAAGGTCTAGCAGCAGAGTGGTTAATGTACATGGTGTACTTGGTAAGACAAAATGGATGTTTTAATGTGCATGGCGTACTTTGTAAGGCAAAACTGATGCTTTAATATGCATTGCATATTACATCGACTTAGTGGCATGGGAGTGTCGGGCGCGGCCCTGACATGGCTCACCTCCTTCCTGGACGAGCGTTTCTTCCAGGTCTTCGAAGGAGAGACTGTATCCACCAAGCAAACACTCAGTTGTGGGGTCCCCCAGGGCTCAGCCCTGAGCCCCAAACTTTTTAATGTTTACATGAGGCCCTTAGCGAAGATAGTTCATCCATTTGGCGTCCGAATTGTCACCTATGCAGATGACACTCAGCTTGTGGTCTCATTGAACCACGCTGAGGGGTCGTCTAGCACTCTGAGCCCTTGTTTAGAGGCTGTGGCCAGATGGATGGAAGTCTCCTGCCTCAGATTAAATGGGGAAAAGACGGAAATCATGCTAATGGGCAACCCCTCACCTACTATCCTGGCCTCCATCTGGCCTACGTGTCTAGGCCCCCCCTCCTCCCAAACCACAGATAAAAAGCCTGGTAGTTTGGTTAGATAAATCACTTGACTTTACTTTCCAGGCCACTAAAACCTCATCTATCTGTTTTGGGCTGATGAGAATACTCCGGAAAGTTCTCCCTCTGCTTCAGTTCCAGGTGAGGAGAATCATGGTTCAGGCCCTGATACTCTCTCCCCTGGATTACGGTAATGCTCTTTACCTGGGAGCTCCGGTGGCCGCGATCAACAAACTTCAGGTCACCCAAAACTGTGTGGCCCGACTGCTTTTTCAAATTCCACGCTGGCAGTCGGCCAAACCTGCTCTGAGGAAGCTACATTGGCTCCCTGTGGCAGCCAGGGTACAATTTAAAGCCATGTGTCTGGTCCAGAAAGCTATACGCAGAACAGGTCCAGCCATAATGTACCCTCTAGCCACTCCCTACCTTCCCCTCAGAGCTCTCCGCTCCAGCTCGTTACATCTGGCCACCACCACTAAGATAAACAAAGCTCGCTAGGGTGGCCGCTCATTCTCACACAATGCTGCGAGAATATGGAATTCCCTTCCTCTTGCTCTTAGAGAGAATAACAATCTGCTGGCTTTTAGAAAGTTTTTAAAAACTCATTTGTTCGGAAGAGCCTGTTAGCACCCTACCCTGCCGCCTTTCTGATTCCAGCTAAAGCGCTGCGAGGCCTCAGGGTAGACTATGCGCTATATAAATATAATTTTCATTTCATTTCATTTCATTGCATACTTAGGGGTCTATTAGGATGGCAGGCGGATCGCCACTGCCCGTATGGCAGTGGCGATCCACCCGCCATTTTCGTTCGCCCGCCTAACATTTCCCCCGCCATATTATGATGGTGGTGGGGACCCAGGCAGATGGAAAGACCGCCCACCAGTTTTCCGCCGGTAGGCAA
Source organism: Lissotriton helveticus (assembly GCF_964261635.1). Taxonomy (NCBI): domain Eukaryota; kingdom Metazoa; phylum Chordata; class Amphibia; order Caudata; family Salamandridae; genus Lissotriton; species Lissotriton helveticus. Next base: position 1,317,846,428 of record NC_136061.1, read on the forward strand.
CCCGCCCGATTGCCTACCAGGTGGAAAATACGTGCAATATGGTGGTGGTGCCTTCCAGGCACCGCCATTCATATTACTATGATGGCGGTCCCATGCCTTTCCATGGTGGAAAGGCATGCGGAGATTGCCTTTGGGGGCCGATTGTGGGCCCCCAGGGGGTTGGGGGTGGGTGGCTGCACTTGGGGGTACCCATTGTCCCCCCCGCAATTGCATGTACAAGGTGGCAGGCACCACGTGGTGCCTGTCACATTGTGCATGCAAATGCAGAGCATGCCCTTCTAACATTGTGGCAGCTGCTGAATACAGCACCACCAGCCACAATGTTAAATATACAGGATGTGACCGCCATGGTGGTGATAGTATTCTAATTGGTGGTGCGGGACCGCCGCACCACTGGCGGCCGGACCCAGGACCGCTAGGGTTGCGGGCGGACTGGCGTCCCCCTGCCATCCTAATGGACCCCTTAGTAGGACAAAGCTGATGTTTTAATGTACATTGCAAACTTGGTAAGACAAAACCAGATTTTCTAAATGTGCATCGCATCATTTAGAATTTCCCTGTTTTTTTTAATTTAAATACTTGTGTAAGTCATTTAAAAGCGCACTAATATTTGTCCAGATAGCTAAAACATTATGTTGTAAAAAGCACTAGAAACACAAATGATCATGGAGACTCCTTTCACACATATACAAAAGACTTTTCCACATGATGGGAGAAAATAACAACAATATAACTTAGAGTGGTTTAAAGTCACTCAAAAATAAACATACCCCTGGCCATAAGAGGGTACTTTCAATGACACAACATTCAAGCATACTGCTATAGATCTTAGAAGTAAATACGCAGGGACCAAACTACAGAAGAGAGAAGCTATTTTAGCATCATGGCAAGTTTTTAGCAATAAATCTAAAAACTCCTCAAAAGATGGTACGTCTAGTAACCTGTCTTTCCTCCACCCCACACGATATCATGGGCGCCTCTCACAAGGTACCTAGTATCTAACCACTGGTACAGCTACAAGAAACCACAGTAGGATTTGAGAACCCTGATATTGAGACTCCTCCACAATCTCTAAGAGCCACCCATAATATCATTCCATAAACGCCAAAGCAAAAACACCTAGCAAGCAAACATGGGTAGGTGACTCCCAGTTTTCAGGACAACCCAAAATGTAGTTTACACTGCATTTACATCCAGCCTCTCCCCAGAAGAATGAAAGCAAAGAGCAAAGCCCAGGAGATAGTGATGACTGGTTACTTGTATCATCAGCAACATCAAAGAGAATGGACACTACAGGAAGGGTAGTTAGGGACCAAGTGTCTCCCCACAGCGAATGAATGCAGATGATGCAAGATGGAGTGACTATTTGGTCAATATATCAAGGAAGATATGAGAATCTTAAAAGGACTGGAGACAGTGTACCACCTTGGCAAACGTAAAGGGGAACGTAATAGTTTCACCAGAAAGTGTTTAAGAATGGCTATCACGAAGTGAGAGTAAGAGAGATGCAAGTGAAAGAAGGAGGGAGGTTTTTCATGATGACTTTTCAGGACGAATTAATGGAGGGTTTGGGAGAATAACAAATAGAATAGAATCTATACATTACCAGGGGACAGTATGGGTGAACTGCTTCAAACACCAAAAGCTAGGCACCCTATCTACGATATAAATATTCAAGAAATACCCCCTTATTGATTTGGACCACACAAGGAACGCAAAGAGATTGTCTAAACCCACTGATACAGAGAAAGAGAGCAGGATGTGATTCCTAGAAGTAGGAGAACTCGAGCAACAAAGTTCAAGCGAGTGAGGTTTAAGGGAACACATGGTCAGCCAGACCCCAGGATGGGTACCTGTGAGGTGATGGGAGGACTGACACTACAGAATAGACCAGTACACCAAGTGAGTGTTCAATCAATTTTGCACAGAGCAGATCTCACTTCTAGAGAGTGAGAGGCATATGTATCATCCCTTTTTTAGTTGCATACGCTGGGATTCGCAAAAAAGCAGCGTTTGCGACTAAAAAAACGGAAAATGCGATGTATGATGAAAATCGCTTCGCAAAATTAAGGAATAGCAAAATTTGCATTCCTTAATTTTGCGTCAGCTTTTAAGGAATTGCAAATTGCGATTCCTTAAATGCTATGTATGAAGCACCCAATTTGTGCGATTTCTCATTAAGAAATCGCAAATTACCACCAACTTGAAGTTGGTGGTAATTTGCAATTTCTTTCACAAATGCACTTTTTGCCATTTGTAAAGGTGCCATGTGGCACACATACATGCCATTGGGGCATGTATGTGCGCCATATGCGCACACATGTAAATTTCAGGGGTGCATCAGGGTGTCCTTATGACACCCTTGCAACCTTGAAATTATTCTCAATTTGCGATTCTCAAATTGCAAATCGCAAATTGAGAATAACTTCCCATTCATTCCTATGGGCCTCCTGGCCCATAGAAATTAATGGGAAAGTGCTAATCGCAATTAAGGAATATTAAGAAATCGCTAAAAAAATGAGATTTTTTGCATGCATCCCGTTTTGCAATTCTTAAATAGCGATTTCTAAAAAACTCGCTATTTGAGAATCGCAAATGAGGATGTTGATACATCTGCCCCTAAGTCTCTGAAGGTGAGAATAGCTGGTACAATTTTGTGCCATATGTAGATATTTTGTTAGATTTGACTGAGCGGTTAGCTTCACAAGTGAGCCTATAGGTACAAGAAAGGTCCTTTGACCCATGCAATGTAACATATGCTGAGGATTTCATTCTATATGGTGAGAGAAACCCAGTCTGGGATTACCTTTACATGCGGGAATGTTTACATGTATGTCATAAATACACCAGCTAGCGTTAAACCACTCCCTTACACGAAATGCCCCTGATATGCATTTGAAAAACAAACCACAGGTATCACCTTAGCAGTAGGGGACATAAAGCAACTCTTAGTTCTATCATAGGAGATGAAACAGACCCTATATTAAAACAAGCTGGAGTGAGAAATTTCACACTCCCTGAGAGTAGATGTGATGGGTCTCAATTTAATTTTCGTCAGAACAGTAGTTTGGATCAGCTAAGGACAATGTATCATGATAGGCCCGAATTTGAATCACTCATGGCTCAAGTCTAGAGAAAATCCCTGGAATATTATTGGAGATTACTCCTTTAGAGCAACATTGTTAGTCTGTAGCTACAACCTTATCCACCCATCTTTGTTTGCTAAACAATGCTAGGCATTCCGATCTTAAAAGATGAGTCTCCTGGAGCATAAGAGCTTTAGCTGGACTATCCTTCAAATGTTGAAGGACCAATCACTGTCTCCTTTTGACCCTTAAACCATTCACGTTCCAACATACTATGCCTAAACATTCTCTTCCCGTAGGACCTGCCCTATCCCCCATCATCAGTACTCCTGATCAAACTACGTCTGCTAGTGTCGGTTATGTAAGATGAGGACGAATTTTCATTCATTTCTTTTTTACACCAATTCCCCCCACCACCACTCGTGCAACCCCTTCCCATCCCATTTCCTTCCCTGGGAACCCTCCCTGACTACTTGTTGGCAACTGCCAATTCGAGCTGCTGTCCGCCACCAGTATAATTTGTCTCATAGGGGAAAAACATTAGCCCCACCACAAAAAAAAGAGAGAAATTTAAATAGATTAACTAGCTGCTGACTTATTATGGGACAAGAAACTATCTGCCTCCTCTAGAGAGTGAAAATTGTAAATGTTGTTGGCCCACATCACTTCGAGGAACGCAGGAAACCTTAACTGAACTTGAGCACCCATTTCTTTTAGGGGATCTATCCGATGGCCCAACTCCCACCTTCTATCTTCCGTCATTCGTGAGGTGTTAAACCTTATTTTAAATGTTAGGTCTTGAATCTGGGTGTTTTTCTGTTTAAAACCTACCCCTAGTATTTTTTCCTTAAGGGTATACGATTGTATGTACACCAGGATTTTTCTAGGCTTTTTCCGACCAGGATTCAGTTTAGAAGGATCCTGATGTACTAGTTGGATTTCCGTTTCCCAAACTGAGGTAGAGTCAACTTGTGGAAAGGCTTCGGTCAGAATGTCTATTACAAAAGCTTTAACATTGCTCTCTCCTTAATGTCAAGAATCCAAATGTTATTCCTTCTGGAGTTATTTTCCAACCTGTCTGATAGGTCTTTTTCTCTCATTTTAAGCCTGACCACTATCTTTCAATTCTAGCACTTTATTTTCCATGTCTTCAATACGCTGGGTTATCGCTGATAGGTTTTCCTCCAGACTACTACACGTGCCTCAAATTTTCTTCTGGTTCATTTCTGAGGTTGCGAAGCGGTCTTTAATTTCTAGTGAGAGCTGACTCAACAGCCTCTGCACCACGTTCAAGCCTGATATATCTATGATAGCCTCTTTAGATGGTTTACTTAATATCTGGTCTCCCCCCCATCAGATCTATATCCCTGGGTGCCGGAGTGGGAATGGAATTACTCAATACAGAAAACCTGTTTGTGACTGGTATAGCCGGGTGTAAAATCGAGATATTCTCTGGTGGGGCTGCTACCTGCTCAGGAGATTCCATATTGCACTGCGAGCTTAGCTTAAAATAAGACCTAAGTGAAGGAGTCACACTTAGACCTGTCGGAGCTGATTTTTTTTTTTCTCTCTTAAATGAGTGGTCTTTCCTTGCTTAACACAGAGAGTTTTATTTTTGGTCTTACCCAGCGGGGAGCTAAAGGTTGCCTAGTTTGCAGTTCAGTCTGGGAAACAGACACTTTACCCAAAAAGGTATTGAATCTCAATTTATACCTTTTCCCCAGTGTTACCTCGCTATCAGGGTTAGCAAGTAAACCTCCCCCCTTGGATTGAGTTACTGGCTCGTTCCCTTTAATGGTGGGTTTTTTATTCATAAGTGATTGAAATGCTGTGTCCAAAGAGCACAGACCATACTTCTGACTTATTTCCTTTACCTGCTTTCCTTTGCTTTGAGTTTTGTTTTGGGCTCTGAGCTGGAACTGAAGCCGGGATCTCCAGGGCGTGGCAGAACATGGAGCGCTGCCCGTGATTCTCCTAGCACCCTTGCGGCTCTGAAGAACGCAATGGCCACACACATTAAACAAAAAGGATCAGACACGAATACCACAAATAGCTGCAGTAAAGCGCGATAAACAAATTGGCAAATGCGGGTGAAAACACCGAAACATTACACTGGGTTAAGAGCAGCTGTCAACGCGGAAACACAACCAAGGAGTAGACGGCAAGAAAATGTGGTGAGTAGCATGGGCCAAAAAACGGGTGGAGCGCTAATCCATTACTAATCTGTTGCTCTAGCTACGAATGGTGAGTTTTTTTTCTATGATAACGGATGGCAGAAATCAGCTCCCGGCTGGCTTGCTAGCGGACCGCCATGTTCCCTCCTCTCGATAAAGAAGAGATAGAGTCGCCGTTCAGTAAATTCTTCCAGGACTTGTACCAGGAGAATTTAGTGGTACATGAGTCCACCCTAGATCAGTGGCTTGTAGAAAAACAGCTCCCAAGGCTGAGTGTTGATAGCTTATTGTTGTTTAACCAGGATATACCACAGAGTGAAATTCTGGCTGCCCTTGATAAAACAAAGAAAGGTAAAGCAGCAGGCCCAGACTTGAACCCTGATGAGATTTACGGTCTATTGGCAGGAGAAGTCATTCCTATTTGGATAAGACTGTTTAATGAAATATTGAGAGGCTTTTTCCCGCTGCTGGATTCATGGAACGAGACAGTCATCACACTAATCTTAAAGCCAGGGAAAGATCGTACACAATTCCAATCTTATCGGCCAATATCATTATTGAACGGTGATTATAAAATCTTCACTGGATTGTTGAACGTCGTTTATGCAAAATCGCTGGGTCCATAATCCATGAAGATCAGAAGGGATTCCTCCCTGGGCGACAGATGAAAGATCTAGTTCTTACTCTAATTGGTTCAATAGATTTGGCAACGGCGCATAGTGAACCATTATCGATTATTACCCTAGACGTTGCAAAAGCCTTCAATCAAGTCAACTGGTACTATTTGAGTGGAGTATTGAAGGCTTTTGGTTTCGATGAGACCTTCAGAGAGGTCCTTAAAAAATGTATAAAAACCCTTGAGCTCAGATTGTAGTGAACGGCAACCTCACAGTTCCCATATTAATAAGGCGTGGTACCAGGCAAGGGTGCCCGTTGTCTCCTATTCTTTTTGATATTTATTTTGAGCCCTTAGTTCAAAATCTAAGGCAAAATAAAGAAATACTCCCCTTTTTAGCAAATGGCTTTTCAAGGAAGTTAGCCTTGTATGCTGTTTACATCTAATGCTAACCAAGCCCTACCAGAACTTTTTAGAGAAGTGCAGATTTTAGGAAAATGTCAGTATATGAGGTTAATGGCAATAAGACCAAAGTTATGACCTGGAATATTGCAGTGCAGGGGGTTAGGATATCAAAGGAGATACGGGATCGAGGAATAATTATAACACAAGAGTTAAAAGAATTACCCAAAATAAATTTGGCGAAAGTCTCTAAGAAAGTTAACATTCTATTGAAGAGATGGCAGAATCTTCCCCTCACACATCTTCCCCTTCCCCTGGACAAACTTGGTTAAAATGTGTGTTCTGCCTAAGTTTGCTTAACTTTTTAATATTATTCTCCTGACGTTTGATAAAAACCTTTTAGTTAAAATACAGGGATGGATCTCTGCTTTTAAGTGGGCTGATACAGGGATCAGATTATAATGGAAAAACCTTAGGCGGACATTTTCACATGGTGGCCTGGATTTACCGGACTTGCTATTATACTGTTGGGCATATCAATTAAAGAATTGCAGGATGCTCCTCCTTAGGCCAGACAATACTTTGATTGGATGCATGTTTAAGGTTATGTTGATGGACAGCCCAGATGAGGGTTTCATGTATAAATTTGATTCCCCCCAAATTTTTTTAAGTCTGCCTGAGGGGCTTATATGCTGCTGCTAAATTATGGTTCGACTGCCGTTCAAGTCTAGGTATACCCTACTATAGTGAATGGGTTCCTGTGTGGGATTCCACGGGTATTCCTGAGTGCCTGCAGGACGCCCTATCTCAGCCACTGAAAGTGGCGGGTATCGTGCGCTGAGGTGATATAGTCAAAAGAAGTAATTGTTTGCCCTGGGACACTTAGAGGAACTTAACTAATGGCAGGCTATCTAGATCTATTTATTATCAGATCTCAATGTGGTGCAAGAACCAGCAGTGGCATTTTCCCGTGGACAATTCAATGGAGGATGACCTTCAAGATCTAAACCCCCAAAAAAAGAAGTAGCACTCTTGTACAACTATTTCCTTACTGCCGCAGACAGGTAGCTTGATCCTCCTCATTTGGTCTGCACATTCCCAGCAGCAGAAGCATTACAACAAAACGTTTTGAGAATTCTGCCACTCCCTTGACCTTAGCTGTAGGCATGAACAAAATTATTTCAAACAGTAGGAACTGTCCATTAGATTATAACATTATATCCAATCATTAATATCTCCTCTTTTCTTTACGGTTTACTATGAAGATAAGGGCCTCTTATATTCCATTTTTGGTCTTGGCTTTGTGTTATTTTAAAAAGTTGTATTAATAACAGGTTTTGTGCTGCTCCAGAGATTGACTTAATGTGTGTAAGTCTTCTCCCTCCGATGTGCCATCAGGCAGTGTGGATAATGGATGAATGCGGGGCTTGCACGCACCTATGCTGGTGTTTTAGTGCAGCCCAGGTCGACTAAGAAAGCAAGAGTGGGTGGAGCGCAGTGGGACAACTGATGGAAAGAAGCTTTGTGGCTCAGCCAGCAGCACAAGTATGTGTGGATACCTGACTTTCTAGTCAGAGATGAGGTGAATTGCTGTCAACAAGTTTAGACTCTAGAGCCATTTGGTATAAATGTATGTATATGTTATTTCTACCGAACAAACCTAGCTAAAAGGCAGGGGACTGCTCTAAAGGTCAAAGACAAACTTAAAGTCAGTGAGCAATAGGACATGAAGCTGATTTGTAGATGGTTAATGCACTGTGATTTATTGTTCTTTAAAGAAGCGATGCTTCACATCTTTCCTAAAGTTGGGCAGCATTGGGCTGTCCTGATGGCTATGGGGATCATCTTCCACATCCCGGGTGCGTTGTCTTGTTTCATTTAATTTTTACACTTCTTAGTCTGCTGTCTTTGTGGAGTCTGGGAGGCCATGGATTAGAGATTATCATCATCCAGACGCAAAAGTACAGTGTTTTGAACAACATTTCTAAAGTCGCTTTAAGTAAGAGACAGCGGGTACTAGACCATCTTTGTTTTTTTGCCAATATGTTCCTAGAGGAAGAGGTTGGTGTTCAAGGTGAATCCACATGATTTGGCATTCAGTGAGAGATGGGGTTTGAAGCTATCAAGTGTCATGCCATTGAGCCAGGTTTGTGTTGTATCTCATTTGTTTTTTCATGGCAAACAATAGAAATGTTATCTTGGGTGGGTTGAGCCTCAGGTAGGCACTGGACATGCAAGTGTGGATGAGGTGCAAGCGGTGTTTGAGGTGTTGGATGTCTGAAACGAAGGAGAGTTTTAAGTAGCGTAGTGTATCATCACCATCCTCGTCAATCTAAATGCTTTAATCTGTGAGTAGAGCACCAAGCAGTGCCATGGAAAGGGGGGAGATGACAGGAGACCGGCCAGGACTCCACTTGTGATAGGAATATTTTGTGACCTGGAGGTGCCCATGGAAACAATCTGGTGTCGGTTGGAAAGGTAGGAGGGGAATCAATGAAGAACATTGCCCATGAATCACATTTGTGACTCAATAGTGTTATGAGGTTGGGATGCGTGACTGTCAAAGGTAGCAGTCTCCATGCTGCACCATACTCTGAAGCCTCTGAAGCCAGACTGGTAGCCATGTAGGAGATGGTTAGCACTGATGTGATCTTGGAGTTGAACATAGCTTGTTTTTTCCATACTCTTGCAGATGAATGGTAGGTGAGTGATGGGCCGGTTGCTGGCAAATCATCTGGGTCTTGTGAAGGCTTCTTAATGAGTGGGAGTATGATGGATTATGTGGCAAAAGCGGCAATCCAAACGTATACTGAAAACGATGCTACCACAAAGTAGCATATATTCAGTGGCCCTGGCCATAGGCCATGCTGTATCAGCCTTATGTGTCAGTGGTTTGTGAACATATTGCTTCTAACAAGTCCTCTTGTGTGATGTATTTACAATCTACACGTCACTATGTTGTAGGAAGGTGGATACCTGACTATGGTTACCCCAAATTTTTTGCCTTGTGTTTAGCTGGTTTTCGACTTAGTTGGTCGGGGACCTGCTAATCAGGGCCCCAGGCTATCTGCTCTCTCTTTAAATGGACTCCATGTACTATAGGTACATAACCAATTTGGTACTGGACACCTTGTCAGCCCCTATCCAGTGCACTATAGGTGCCAAGGGCATAGGTGCATCCCAGGCCTACCAGGGGCTGCAGCTTATCTTTTGCCACCCCTGGCTGGTACTTAAATCGACACAACTGGCTGTTCCCACAGTTGGGGCAAGGTGGTGTACTCACCCCTTGCTTAGATGTAGTATACCTATGTCTAAACCTATATCTGGACACATCTATACCTATCAGTCTCTCCTATGGCAGGCCTTTACAGTCCTGGAGGCAGAGTGCTTGGTTTTATGTGAGATGGTGCTCTAGCATAAGCTGAGCCTGACTGCAGTGTTGGGACCAATTTCTTAATGCTGTTCCAGTGATACTGCCATGCCATATACTCTTAAGTGCATTATAATCCTTACGGTTATTGCAACTCTGGTTTGGCTTTATCAAAACATGTCGTGTTTGGTGTCATACACATTGGAATACTATCCCCTTGCCAGTCCTGGTAATGGGGATAGCATCCCACCCTTCTAGAGGGTGCAGGCATGTTACTTTACTAAAACGCGGTTAATCCTAACCGGAGCCCCAGCATCACAAAATGGATGCTGCTGCCACAGACACAAGTCTGGCCTCTTGCTGCTGACCGAAACTCGGCAGAGGATGCCTGGACAAAGGGTTTCCTGTCACAGGGAGTTGTCACACCACCCCAGACAGGAGATAGTGGGTTGTAGCAGGGAGGGTTGAATGAAACTAGACACTGCCTGGGGCACACAAGGTGTCCCTGGGCAGATTCCAGTCAACCGGTTCTGGGGCACTCCTGCCCCAGTCTTGGCGTGAAGCTGGACAAAGGGAAAGGGGTGTAACCACCCCCTTCCCAGGTCCCACCCATAGGAGGGACCTAGCAGGTAATCCAGCCCCCAGATTTGGAATATAGGTGGGAGCAGTGCCAATGCACATCAGATTATCCTGACTGAAACTTATGAAACGAAACTCTGGACCCTTCGACATCCCACTCCTCGTGGAAGACTGAAGAATCTCCCTTGTGGTCAAGGAGTGACCACCCTGTGCAAACAGGCACCATCCAGCACCTCAATGTTTGCTTTGTTGCAGTTCCCGCCGGAACTCGAGCGACAGAGATCAACAAGACCCAGCGTGCCTGCCTTCTAACAGCCCGATCCACAGTCCCTGCAGAGCTGAGACTCGTGGAGGCGACCTGAAGCGTGGGAGCAGCCATCTTGGAGAAACAACAAAGCGCTGACCGTGCAGCATCCGAGGGCCCCTCGAAGCTGTGCATTGGAGTCTGAGAAGCTCCAGCCTAGAGCAGCTTGTGCACCGAAGCTCAGCCCTCCACACTCGACGAGTGTTGCGTGGGGCCCTTTTGCATCTGTCTGCTCGACGCGTTGGTCCGGTTGCTTGCCTGTTGGCTAGTGGCCCCAGTACCAACGAAACCTTGAATTTACACTGCTTGTCTGGTTGCTCCAGACTGGCAACAGCTCCCCTGAAAAGGAGCACCCGCTCAGACCTTGCTGGTCCGAGTGTTAAGCCATCTTCGATTCCTGCGTGGGTTGCATTTGCCAAAGCCTGTTCAATCTGATCTTGAAGCCGACACCGCCGTCAGCGAGAGCCTTTGTGGAACAGCTCGTGATTCACTCCAGGACATCCTCAGTGCCCCAGAGACTACGTGGCAGCGGAGAGAAGCTACACAACATCGACCTGATTGCGCCCGACATTGCCTGGTTCATTCCTGGTTCCTTCCTGGTCACTGGCTAGTGACCCAGACTCTGTCCCCTCTGCTTTCAGGTACTCTACAACTTTGATCCACCCTTGGATCGCACCGGACACTTCTCTTCTGGACGCCTGCCGCATCTTCATCTCCAGGCACCCTAGATCTTCGTGACGAAACCCGACACACCATTGCACCTGTGCACCTGCTTCCTGTGGGTGAGGTAACTCTTGAACGCCGGTGCTCCTGTAGTGTTTTACACCTCTAGTGTCTAAGTCTAAAGTTTTGTCCTTCTAGGCTAGTTGGAAGACTCTTAAAACTGTAACTCGATAACTTTTACGCACCATTGACTTTGCATTGGTGCATGCTTGTGCTTTCTGCACGGCACCCGAATTCCGCGGGCTACTCCCGCCCTAACTGCTGTTAGTGCATCTTAGTCCAAGCGATTCCCAAGGCCCTAGGCCTTACCCCGATCGATTAGTGATTGTTATACCACTTTATTGATATATGGTTTGAGTGGCCACCGGCCTCATCCAAAACGTGCAACTTTTCTATGTTTAACCGTGCTTTTATTTAAACGCTTGTGCTTCATTGCTCATAAAGAGTAGTGGGGATTATTCTAAGAATAAATACATACATTTTGATAATATATAACTTGTGTGGTGTCCTTTCATTTGATATTACAGGATTGTATATGGTAAAACAGCTCGCTTTACTCGCCCTTTGAAGTTAAGCCTTTAAGGCTGCTTAGTCCATGCTACCCCTAGGATAGCTTGTCTATAAGGTTGACTTACAACCATCACCATAAGGGATTGTTTGGACTGAAATAAGGTGCACCCAGAACAGGAGACATCATACATCAGGCCAACTTCTCACATATGTGAAGACAGTAAAGTAACTCCGTAAATAATCCTCCGCTCCTCCAGTTCAGTGGCAGAGCAAGTACGGGTGCAGGGGCAGGGGTGCACCCTGGGCGGCACGAATTTTGGAGGTGGCAGCCTCACCCCAGTCTTACCTGCCATGTCAGGGTGGCAAGTACCCCCCCTGCTCTTCAATCGACCAACAAGGGGCGGCAAATGGAAAAAATCTTGCCAGCACCTCCTGCTTTTTGATGCAGCCGCAGCGGGCCGGCAAACATGGGGACTGCCACGGGCTGCCAATGTACTTGCTACGCTGCTGCTCCAGTTATTTGAGGAATCTGATGCACTTCCATAGACTTCGAAGGATATGGGCCCTTGGCAGTGAGAGTGACAGCCCTCGAAATTGCACACAAGTGTGAGAACAGGCGGGTGGAAAGCTAATTTTATTAAGAGAGCCAAAGAGGCAGAAGAGAGTAGAAAGAAAACAAAGCACACAAGCCCTGCCTTTCAAATATCAGATAGCAAGTAAGCTGCAGCAACTTGGCGGCAGACTTTTGGAGAAGAACAAAAAAACGTTCATGCAATGCACTTCGAGATGGTTGAGTGTTGATAGGTAGTTGAGTAGAGTAATGAGTGTTTTAAGTTTGCAGCTGGAAGGGATGACAATAGTTTGAAAATCAAAAAACATCATCTACCTCCACGTACATAAGAATAAAGTAAACGTAAGTCTTAGAGGGACTGCCATTACTGACAGAACAAGAAGATGCTACAAGTTATTAGTTCCCACCCTATGCGCCCAATGATCCGGCAAGCACACGCAAGGAGGCAAAGGGACAATATCTAGAGGAATTAACTGGTCAAAGTTCAGTAAAGGTGTTGGCACATCCATATGCCTTTGTCACCGCCATCATTCTCCTGTCCACTCCATGTAGGTAAGTAGCCTGTTGCTTTTTGTTTGAGTTGCGTCCAAGGGTCTGCACTAGTAGTAGCAGATTGAATTCTGAGAGATCTGATTGGCTGTGCCAACACCATTCCAGCGACTGTGCTATCATTCAAGTTCACTTTTTCACAGTGCAAATATCTGCCAATGAGAGTTTGCTGTTTATGATTTTCAATAAAATGATATTATAATTCCGTTTAGCTTGTTGCATACATGCAGCTTAATTATATCACCAGTTACCTCTTTTGACTTAAATCTATTAAATGGGTTAGCTGTGCCCCTCTATTTTGCTCTATATGCCACTCTTAAGACATTTGATTTACTCTCATAATGCACAACTATTTTGACCTGGAACGCAGACAGCTGTCACGTCGCATAGATTTCGTAGTGTAACTATGAACTGACTTGCATTGTGCACTATTCTCCGAGTCGTGAGAATTTCACCAGTTTAGTGATGCTCCTCTTTCCTGACCTTACTCATGCCCGGCATCAGGTCAGTCTTGTGAAACACCCGGAGCGCAGATAATAGAGGAAGTCCCTCTTTCTTCTCTTCATATCCACAGCTGTTCTTGTTTCTTCTTTCCGTCTGCCCTTTACCTGTTTCTACTAGTCCCACCTACCTATCCCTGTTTCATCTAACCTCACCTGCCGCATCGCTGTTTCTTCTCCTCCACACACCCACCTCATCCATTTCTTCCCCCTCTCCCAAAAGACAAAAGAAAAAGAAGCACTACACAACCAGCGCTGGCTAATTAATAGCATCTTTTTTGACCGTCCTGAGCTCCACCAATGTACCTGCCCTTCCATGCACCTCCCCAACCGACTTCCCAGATATGACCCCCGCCGCACAGCCAAAGCTAATAGCTCGCCCATAAGCTAGACTATTGGCTTTGCGAATACTTGTTCACTTAGCTGTAAAAATTGGATGTTTTTCATTGGAATAAGCCAGTTGCTTGTGCAACCCCCTGTATAAGGAAAACGATGCCCTTCACGTTTAGTCAAGCACAGAGGTCTCTGTTTTATAGAAAAAGAGCTTTAGAAAACTGTTAAGAAGTATAATGGTAGTCATAAAGTAGATCCAAGTAGAGATTTATTAAGTTGGTACAGGAACATTGATGTTGGTTACAGGATCAATTCAAGATGGTACAAAGTTAATCCAAGCTAGTACTTGGCCCCACCAGGAGCTGATCTTCATATCTCAACCCACTCATTCCAACTGTCACTCCTCCAGTCCACCAGGCATACCAACATTCCAAACTATCATCATGCACTCCAAGGTTCCATACACACAGACACATGCAAACTAACTAAGCTGCTGTAAATGTAGTCACAACATATCCTCTTTCCTTAAGGAGACAAAGAGAACAAATACATAAATAGTTACAACGAATTATAAAGAAATGAGCAGTAAGCCAAAGATGAAGACAGACAGAATAGGTACATACTAGGAACAAGATGTAAGAGAATGAATGCTAACAGGATACTACACATAAAACTTTACTTGAAAGGAGACTGTAATAAATTGAATGTACACAGACCATCTTCTCTTATGCTTATTAGAAAGCAGGACGCTTCAGTCTAATATCATATAGGTTGTCCCATTTGCACATTGTCTCTCTTTCTTAATGCTTGCAAGTTGTTTTTAATGAACTACTTTGAAATGGTTAACCTCTTTGTAGTAACTCGAAGGCACAACTTGGTTAAACAGTAAGATCTTTATTCCAGGTTCCCACAAGCATGACATACACCACTGCCGGGTCCGCTTAACATGGCCGCAAACACCTTCCAACCGTCATTCTAACGTGCGTACCCACAGGCGGCACGAGACCTGAGCCAAGGGCACCCACGCGCTGGCAGCGCGAGGCGGGCGAGCCTACTACATATCTCCTTTCCTTAAAGAGAGGAGAAAAGAGGAGAGAGAAAAGTCGAGAAGAGAGGAGAAGGGCAAGGAGAAAACGAGTATGAAGGAAAGAGTATGAAAGAGAAGTACAGTGGCAGTAATGCCGAAATCTGAACGGAATCCTAATCGCTCTTGTGCTCCTCCTCAACATGGACGGTAACTGACAAGAGCCTTGTTCACTGCTGCCTCTATGAGGATTGATAAGTGACACATCAGTAACATCATTAGAGTTCAACGTAACATCCTTTACTTTTTTCACTTTTGCGACTTTGTTAACATTCCACCAGTTTTGTCCATTGACACGAACAGCACTACCACACACTTTGTCTACAACTAGAATTTTACTGAACTTAGATTCACCTTTCTTTACAAAGCCTTGTTTCTTAATTCTGACACAATCGCCCACCACTCTCTACATTTTACACGCTTCCTCCCATCAAAGTATTCTTTCTGCTTTGACTGGACCTTATCAATTTTGTTTCTGACTCTTTCATCAAGTTCTTGGGGAGTGGAGTTGGATTTAAACCATGTTGACATCCATGCGGGTCTAAATTCGGTACAAGGTTTCGTGCCTCTCAAAAGTTCAAAAGGGGATACACCAGTGGATGAATGGGGAGTGGTCCTGTAAAACCATAGCACTGTTCTCACACTCTGGGGTATGGCCTTGTTGTGATCTATAGCCCATTTGATGCAGTCTCCTATTACTCTATTAAGCCTCTCCACCAAACCATTAGTTTGTGGGTGGTAAAGAGAGCTTTTAAGGTGAGTAATGGCTGACTCTTTTAGAAACTCTTCAACATCAGCAGACACAAACTGTACCCCATTGTCGGAAACAATGGACAATAAGAACCCTTCTCTCATGAAGACTTCTTTCATAAAGTCAAGAACCTCATTTGAATCTACTTTTGACACAAACTTGACCTCGGGCCACTTTGAGTAAGAATCCATCATAACAATGGCAAACTTGCATTGGTAAGGTAAACCGTGAAAGGGCCTTAAGACATCAATGCCACGTTTTTCCCAGGGAGAGGTATAGGAGTGAGGGGGGATTGGCTGTGCGAAGACATTTGTCACTGGAAGAGCAAACAGTGCATACTTGTACTATTGCATCGATATCCTTGTCCATCTGTGGCCACCAAAAATATTCTCTAACCCTACGTTTGGTGAGTGTGGCACCAAGGTGTCCCTCATGGGCCTTTACTAATAGAGTGGGTCTTATACTCTCAGGAGGAATAAGCTTATCTAGCCTGAAAACCAAACCATCCTCAATTGAAAGCTCTTCGCTCATTTTCACAAAAGGTTGTAAAAACACGCTCACATTCTTTTCTCTTGGTCACCCTTGGGTGATATACTTCTTCACCTCTTTTAATGCTTCATCTCTTTCCATAGCCGCTCTCCAACTTTCTTTCACCACCGAACAAACATTCATCAACTCAACGCTTGCTATGACACAATCTTCTTTTTCATCCCAATCACATTCGTCATTGCATTGCACATCCTGACTTGTGGTGGCAGGCAAATGTGACAACGCGTCTGCCCTCACATTTTTGCCTCCTGCAATGTGAACCACTTCAAAGTTGAATTGTAGAAGTCTCGATGCAAGACGGGCTATTCGGGGTGTGGCATTGTGATTAGTTGTATTACCTAAGATTGCCACCAAAGGTTTATGATCTGTTTGAAGTGTGAACTTACGCTCCCACAGATAATTTTTGAATTTTTCTATGCCCCACCAACATGCAAGGAGTTCTTTTTCAATAACCGAGTAATGCGTTTCTGCCTCTCTAAGTACTCTGGACGCAAATCCCACCGTGTGTTCATTAGGGCCAACCATCTGTGTCAAGACGGCCCCTAAACCATAGTTACTAGCATCCACAGTCAGGGTGCACGGGAAATCCTGCACAAAAGGTTTCAAGGCTTTGACAGTACTCAGTTGTTCTTTGATCCATTTGAACGCTAGCTTGCACTCTTCATCCCACACAAATTCACTTTTGTCCTGTAACAACCTTCAAATGGGGCATATATTTGTAGCATAGTCTTGGATAAAGCGGGCATAAAATTCAGTGAGACCCAATAGTGATTTGACTCCAGCTTTGTCTTTTGGTGCAGATGCATCGACAATGGCTTGAACCAAACTCAGCTTTGGTGTGACTCCTTCTCTTGAGATGATGTGACCAAGATATTCTACACTGTCTTTAGAGAACACACACTTGTCCCTTTTTAGTACCACCCCATGTTCTTGAAAAATTGACAACATTTTGCTCAGCACCAGGTCATGTTCCTGTTGATCCTTAGCAAATAACAGGACATCATCTTGGAATATAGCCACATTTTTGATTCCCTTGAGCAGATTGACCATTACTCTCTGAAAGACAGAGGCTGCCGAAGCCAGGCCAAAAGGCATACGACAGAATTGAAACAATCCTGAAGGAGAGTTGAACGCAGTGAAGTGGCGTGAATCCTTGTCAAGTTCGATTTGGTGATACGCAGAGGCCAAATCCAGTTTAGTGAAAACCTTTGCCCCTGCAACTACCCCCAACATTTCCGAAATATTTGGTAATGGGTGCGAATCCACCCAAATCACTTTGTTTAGACTGCGCAGATCAATGCAGATTCTGAGTTCGTTGTTTTTCTTTTGAGCTACCACTAAAGCCGAAGACCAGTCCGACGACTCAATGGGTTCAATAACTCCTCTTTTCTGCATTGACAAGAGTTCTGTTTCCAAATCTCCTTTTATGCTGAAGGGTATACTTCTTATTTTGTGTTTGACAGGCACAGCATCACTCATAATCTTTATTTTGTGCTTGAACCCTTTGATCTTTCCCAATTCTCCTGAAAAAACTCTTGGGTATTTATTGAGCAATTCTTCCACATGTGTCTGGTCGCGAATAACCAATATTTGTTCTTTAGCTCCCGGGCATAGCATCAAACTGAACAAACCTTGATGGAACCATCCTAATATGCCCAAACCATGCACGGCCACATATATTTTCCCATATATGTGTCTGTTCTTGAAAACCAAGACGTCTTCAAAATACCCTAGAAGGTCTATACTCCTCCCTTCATAGGATACAGGCTCTCGATCTGGTGGTTGCAGGGGTCTATTCCCCCATTTTTCCCTGAATAATGATTCATTGATCATTGTGATCCTTGCTCTAGAGTCTACCAAAAGTCTCAGATTCTTTTCAACAACTCCAATGATCGCGTAGGGATCTACACAGTCATTAGGATCACCACTTTTTATGTTACCTTCATTGACCACCAGAACCATGTCTTTTAGTTCACTGAGAGTGTCATCACTGTCACTACCACTTGAGTCCTTTACACATGCAACTTTGTATTTTTTTCATGAGTTTGGCATACTTTGTCAAAATGCCCTATTTTCCCACATTTACGACATGTAGCATTCCTCGCGGGACATGGTCTTCCACTTTTTGCGTGAGAAGGTTAACCACACCTGAAGCAGATGTCAGTTCTTTTGAAAAAATTATTCTGTTGAAAATCTTTCCTCTTTACAACATTTTTTATGAGCACAGGTGTTACCATTTCAGCGTTTTTACTTTCTAGCTCTTCGATAGAGGATTGTGAAGTTTCAATGCTCTTAGCTATACGGATGGATTCATCTAGAGATGGATTTTCCAAGGACAGCAACTTTTGTCTTATTGTTTTGTCAAGACATTTACTTATGAATTGATTGCGTACTAATTGTTCACTGAAATTTTCAAATTCGCATTCTGCCACCATTTTCCTCAAAGCGGTAATGTACGTGTCAACATCCTCCTCTATCTTTTGCGCTATTTTGAAGAATTTGTGTCTTGATACAACGACACTGGGTTGCTTGTCATATCTTATTTTCAACTTTTTAACAGTGTTTTGGTATTCATCCGTTTCTTCACCACCTTCATCAACTACATCAGGTAGATGTTTGAGTGTTTCTCTACCTTCAAACCCCAACGAGTGAAGTAGTAAGAACCTTTTTCTTTCTGCTCTGAACCTGTGCGCTCCAATTGCCCCCAAATAATTTTCGAATGCATCAAACCATTTTCTCCATGGTACTGGTGGTTCCCCTGGTGTATCTAAGAAAGGAGGCGGAGGATGAATTGACTGCATCATTACTCACAGGTATTATTATTATTTTTTTAATTTTTGAAACCGAATTTTATTACATCCCCTTCAGAGCATTTTTTCATCAGCTTACTGTCTGTATGAAACTTTATTCGCAAATCACCAACCTACTACACTCTTCCTTTAAGTTAATGCATGTAAGGAGTAAGAAATGCTTAGGCAGGTTGTCCTGATGATAGTGGACACTGGTGGGGCAAGATGGGCCTTCTTCTCCTATTTTAAATTTAATTTCTTCAAGAGGTTTCCTTATATTGATCCTTATTCAGTACATAAATAGTCTCTTACCTCAGGTAGCCAGTAAACAGGGTTTCTTCGCCAGATCGTCGCCAATGTTAAGAAGTATAATGGTAGTCATAAAGTAGATCCAAGTAGAGATTTATTAAGTTGTTACAGGAACATTGATGTTGGTTACAGGATCAATTCAAGATGGTACAAAGTTAATCCAAGCTAGTACTTGGCCCCACCAGGAGCTGATCTTCATAGCTGATTCCAACTGTCACTCCTCCAGTCCACCAGGCATACCAACATTCCACACTATCATCATGCACTCCAAGGTTCCATACACACAGACACATGCAAACTAGCTAAGCTGCTGTAAATGTAGTCACAACAAAAACCAGGCAGTTGATCGTGAGCCCAACCCAGGAACTGTAGACGTGCAAGTTACAGGCTTCTTTCACAGTGACCTGTGTGTAATTGCAGGTCACACTTTCAAATGCCAGTAACGTAACTAGGTGGGTTAATGCATAAGTGTTAGTGTGTAATCTTAAGGTTATTTTTGTTGTATGCTGAATTCTCAGAACTTCAAATAGATTACTGTAAGGAACAGCAGAGCATTTCACAAGGAGCATCGCTCTGTCATCAGGAGCATCTCAATCTTGAGGTGCTGTAAACTGAACAGCAGTGTGAGCACAGAGTCTCCCGTTGTAACCAGACTGCAACAAATGGATTTTGATGAGACGCAGTTGGTGGGAACATGTTAGTCTTTACATTACCCATCTTTTTTTTCACACCAAATTTAGCAAAAGGAGCAGAAAAGTATACACAATCAACTGCAACAATTAAAAGATTTCCAATAAAAAACGAGAAATAAAACCATTACAATTGTGTCCTTAATTTGAGTGCTTAGTATCCCTCAAAGTTAAGTGCTACTTCTTCATCTATATATATAACAAGCTTTTACAATGCAATAGGTTTCACAGCATTAAAGTTTGAGTTACTGGCATTGTAAATGACAATGCTTTGCATGAATTTTTTTTTTTATTTGCAATTGGTATATAAACATTGTTTGTGAATGGTTAGCTGTTGCTTATGCTAAGCAAAGTTGCCAGTAATATAGAGTACTAGTCTTGCTTGTTATAAGCATGCTGATTTAAAACGCTCTGATACCTGCGGGTAATGTTTGCGCTACATAAAAGTGAAAACTAATAAATAAATTAAAAAAGCCTACCTGTACCTTGTCCGTTCTTATTCTGCGATGCCACATATAGTTGGGTCCCTGTACTTATTAACTGCATTTGGCGGTGGGAAACCTCCATGGCAGGAACAACGTTTTGCGAGGCAGACATGGGCAATGTAGCCACTGTCCTGTGGCTGCACCGCGGGGTAACAGTGTAGGGGCAGGAAGGCAGGCAGTTGGTAGTGCTGTGCCATAGCAGTGTAGTTCTCTGTGTATGCTGGGCATGGGGGCTTCTATTGGCTGACAAGAAGTGGTGAGGAGGTGCCGGTTCGGTATGTATGTATGTATGTATAGGTATTCTTATATAGCGCGTATCTGTCACCCGACGGGCATCCTGGCGCTTAGACTATCCTGATGCAATACACATACAATACATGGTTACATTACCCTGGGAAACAGGTGAGTTTTCAAAGTTTTTTTAAAAGAAATGAAGTTTTCCAAACCTCTCAATCCCAGGGGAAGAGAGATCCACAGTTTTGCAGCCACGAATCTAAAGGATCTGCCACCCGTCCGGGACCTCAAAATCCTAGGCACAACCACCAGGTGGGAGGAAGCTGACCGAAGCAGTCTAGATGGGGTGTACCAGGAGAAGAGGTCCCGCAAAGGGGGCGGACCCTGCCCATGTAGGGCCCTAAACACCAAGCATAGTGCCTTGAACTCAATGCGCTGCGAGACTGGCAACCAGTGGAGGTCTCTTAGTGCCTTGGTGGAGGAATCCGCGCGGCGGCGTGAAAGGGCCAATTTAGCAGCAAAGTTCTGCAACCGCTGTAATTTTCCGACTAAATTGGCCGGAGCTCCCAGGAGTAGTGCGTTGCAGTAGTCAATTCGACTTAAAATTATGCTCCGCACTACCTCTGGTCTTACCTGGGGCGGGAGTAGGGGCAAGATCTTACGCAGCGAGCAGAGCAGTGCCATACAGGTGGACACTGTGCGATTCACAGAAGCATCAAGCTGCAGATTAGTACTGAACACTACTCCCAGATTGCGGACTGACTCTACGGGCGCAGTAGCACCCTGAAAATCCAAAGGCCAGAAATCTGGCTGCAGAGGTCTGGGGTATGCATGCTTCCTGATCTTGGGCAGGCGACAGGTAAAACAAGTGATGCTGTGGCGTTCAGTGATGCTGTGATAGCGCATAGCGATGCTGTGGTGCCCCTGAGTGATGCTGTTGTGGTGTGGAGTGATGCTGGATGCTATGTTATGTTTTGTTTTGCTATCCTATGTTTTATTTTGTTATGCTATGCTATGTTTTGCTATCCTATGCTTGGATTTGTTATGCTTTGCTTTGCTGTGTTTTGTTATGGTATGCTATGTTTTGTTATGCTATGCTATGTTTTGCTATGCTATGCTTGATTATGCTATGATATATTTCTGTTATGCTATGCTTTGTTTTGTGTTTTATTATGCTATGCTTTGTTTTGCTATGCTATGTTTTGTTATGCTATGCTCTGTTTTGTTGTGTTTGGTATGCTATGTTTTGCTATGCAATTATATGTTTTGTTTTGCTATGCTGTTTTGTTGTGTTTTAAGCTATGCTATGTTTTGATGTGTTTTGCTATGTTTTGTTATGCTATGTGTTGTCGTGTTTTGCTCTCCTATGCTTTATTTTGATATGCTATGCTTTGTTGTGTTTTGTTATGCTATGCTATGCTATGTTTTGTTGTGCTTTGCTATGCTATGCTTTGTTATGCTATGCTATGTTTTGTTATGCTATGCTTTGTTATGCTATGTTTTGTTATGCTATGCTAAGCTTTGTAATGCTATGCTATGCTGTGTTTTGTTATGCTATGCTATGTTTTGTTTTGTTATGCTATGCTATGTTTTAGTATGCTATGTGTTGTTGTGTTTTGCTATTCTATGCTTTGTTTTGTTATGCTATGCTATGTTTAGTTTTGCTATCCTATGCTTTGTTTTGTTATGCTGTTTTGTTGTGTTTTGTTATGCTATGTTTTGTTGTGTTTGGCCATGCTATGCTTTGTTATGCTATGCTATGTTTTGTTATGCTATGCTATGTTTTATGTTATGTTATGCAGTCTTGTTATGTTATGCTATGTTTTGTTGTGTTTTGATATGCTATGCTATGTTTTGTTAAACTATGCTATGTTTTGCTATGCTTTATGTTATGCTATGCTGTGTTTTGTTATGCTATGCTATGTTTTGTTGCGTTTTGTTATGCTATGCTATGCTTTGTTGTGTTTTGCTATGCTATGTTTTGTTTTGTTATGCTATGTTTTGCTATCCTATGTTTTGTTATGCTATGCTATGTTGTGTTTTGCTATGCTATGCTATGTTTTGTTATGCTATGGTGGTGAGGGTGTGTGAGGGCGTTTGAGGGTGAGGGGGTGTGAGGTTGAGGGGGTGGGAGGTTGAGGGGGTGTGAGGGTGAGGGGGTGTGTGAGGGTGAGGGTGTGTGTGAGGGTGAGGGGGTGTGAGGGTGAGGGGGTGTGAGGATGAGGGGGAGTGAGGGTGAGGGGGTGAGGGGAGTGAGGGTGAGGGGGTGGGAGGGGGTGTGAGGGTGAGGGGGTGTGAGGGCAGGGTGTGGGGTTGTGAGGGTGTGGGGTTGTGAGGGTGTTAGGGTGAGGGTGTGAGGGTGACGGGTGCAGGTGACAGGGTTGAGGGTGTGTGGGGGTGAGGGTGTGTGAGGTGGTGGGTGAGGTTGTGAGGGGGTTTGAGGGTGAAGGGGTGTGAGGGTGAGAGGGTCTGTAAGGGTGAGTGAGGGCATGTGAGAGAGAGGGTGTGTGAGGTTGAGGGGGTGTGAGGGTGAGGGTGAGGGGGGTGTGAGGGTGAGGGGGTGTGAGGGTGTGTGAGAGTGAGGGTGTGTGAGGTGGTGGGTGAGGGTGTGAGGGGGTTTGAGGGTGAGGAGGTGTGAGGGTGAGAGGGTCTGTGAGGGTGAGTGAGGGCGTGTGAGAGAGAGGGTGTGTGAGGTTGAGGGTGTGTGAGGGTGAGGGTGAGGGTGTGTGAGGGTGAGGGGGTGTGAAGGTGAGAGGGTGTGTGAGGGTGAGAGGGTGTGTGAGGGTGAGAGGGTGGGTGAGGGTGTGTGAGGGTGGGTAAGGGGGTGAGGGGGTGTGAGGGAGAGGGGGTGAGGGGTGTGTGGGTGAGGGTGTGTGTGAGGGTGAGGGTGAGGGTGTGTGAGGGTGAGGGGGTGTGAGGGTGAGAGTGTGGGTGAGGGTGAGAGTGTGGGTGAGGGTGAGAAGGTGGGTAAGGGTGGGTGAGGGTGAGTGAGGGTGAGGGGGTGTGGGAGGGTGAGGGGGTGTGAGGGTGAGGGGGTGAGGGAGGACGCGAGAGGCATAGATTAAATATGGCGCTATGGTAGGGAGTCTGAGGGGGACAGGGAGGTAAGAAAATGTACAGAGAGAGGGATGTAATTTATAGCACAATCTAACTGAGAACGTTGGAATTGCGTCACTTGCGACTGGTGCACACCTGGCTTGGGTCGTAAGGGTCACCGAGGTAGAGCCCACTGCCTCGGGCTGGAGGACGAGACGGGCGCAGCGCCTCTGGTAAGCTTTGTTGGTATGTGCTGAAGAGTAAGTTCAGACTGTGGGTGCTGCTTGATGCACAACCCGAGCAATACAGTACTCCCTCAGTTCTTAACCTTTTGACTTATGTTTTCCCCCCACCCCCTTCCCGAATCACTACTGTAAGCCAAAGAGAATAACATTTTGTGAGGCGCACACTGGGGGCGTTCCAGACTTTTAAACCTGTTGTGTTGCAAAACAGAGTAAACAGGAAAACAAATGATGTCAGTAAAAAAAGGAATATTTATTTTATTCATGTATTTAGATAGCACTACGAAGGACATGGAAAAAGAAGCAAAAGCGAGCAAATCTTTTTTTCCTGAGTTCATATACTCAACGGTCAACGGACGCACCTAAAAGTATAATTTATTTAATCTAGCATTTATAGGTTCAGAAGCCGATTGATTATAAATGATGTGCTTAAAATGCTGATCCGTTCGTATATGCTAAAACTCTAACACTGCCCACGTCTCCCAAGGAAGCGGGCCGTCTTACCTTTTCGCAATTTGCAGTTTTTATTCATCAGAAAAAAATCTTCATTTTTTGCACTGACCAAAAACGTATTGAATATATTTCAGTCTTCAAAGGAGTACCACCGGTTGGAACCATATGTTCTTTAATGATTTTTACAGCTTGTGATTAACCATATGGCATACATCCGTGAATGCATTTGAGTTCTGAACACTAATTAAAGAAGTTGTCGGGTTTGTATCCCAACTTCACTTAAATATCTGTGTTTTTCAACCACTGAAGCCTTCGATCTCTCCTTTATTTACAACTATAAATTCACTCTCTTTCGATTTATCGAATTCAATGTGTAAGGGCGGCTGCCGTACCATGTGCAGAGTGCCGGATTCATAAATCGGTCTAAGCGGACTAGGGGTTGCCCTGCCTGTGCGATTTTTTTCTCCTTTTTCTTTACCATCCAATGTGAAAACAAGCCATTAGTCACTTGAACTGGTGTCCAGCGCAGTATTTCCTTGGCTGCCTGAAGAATATCCTTGTTTGTGACAGTGTAATATATATGATCAAGGACCGAGGTCTCCCTCTTGAACCAAGTAGTCGAGCTCAAGACCGGTGCCCCAATAATTGGTTAGCTTATTTCTTGTGTAAAGGGTCTTGAAGGTAGTAATCCTGTATGAAATCCCATCCGGGAGGTCCATTGTTTGGAACATGCTATTGAAACACTTATACAAACAAGGGGGCGGATTAAGATGGCGGACGTACCTGAGTCCGTCCGCCACCATAGAGTAGGAGGGACCGTCCGCAGGGGCAGCGGCGGTCCCTCCGTGCAAATTAGGATGTAACCGCCACCCTGGCGGTCACATCCTGTATTTTTAACATTGCGGCGGGTGCTGCTTGAAGCAGCACCCTCCGCAATGTTAAAAATGTAAGTTGTGCATTTGCATGCACAAAGCGGCAGGCACCGCGCGGTGCCTGCCGCTTTGTGCACGCAAATGCAGGGGGGTACAATAGGTACCCCCCATGTGAACCCCCCACCCCCCCTTCACCCCTGGAGGCCCGCAACGGGCCCCCAAACAAAAATCCGTATGCCTTTGCACGGCGGAAATGCTGCAGTGTAAAGGCATGTTACTCCAGACATCCTAATATGACTGGCGGTGTCTGATAGACACCGCCAGCCATGTTAGTGCTTTTCCGTCGCGGACGGGAGGTGACCGCGGCGGAAAAGCTGCGGACTGAAAAACGATACCCCAGCCATCCTAATCTGGCGGGGGGGCCTTTTCAGTCTGCTGCGGTTTTCCCGCATCCTCCGGAAAACCGCCATCATAATCAGCCCCAAGGTTAGGAACAAAGACGGGGCGGGCAGACAGAGTCGAGGGCATGACTCACTGTAGGAGGAGGAAGAGAAACCGAAACCGCGGTTGGAGCGAGCTGTGATGAGGAGAAGACGAGCCTTCTGCGGAGGAGAGGGACATGCAAGAAGAGCCTGGTGAGTGAGGGGGGCGAGGGGGGGAGGGGATGTGTGTGTAAGCGCGCGGTGGCGGGGGGGCCGGGGGTTCCGTATGTATGTGTGTGTGTGTGTGTGTGTGTGTGTGCACGACGGCGGCGGCGGGGGGATGTTCTCTATGTGTGTGTGTGCCTGCGTGTGTGTATGCGCGGCTGCGGGGGGTCTCTATGTGTGTGTGTGCCTGTGTGTGTGTATGTGCGGTGGCGGGGGTCTCTATGTGTGTGTGTGCGTGCGTGTGTGTATGCGCGGCGGTGGGGGGGGGTTCTGTGTGTGTGTCTGCTTCCAAGGAGCCATGGGAGACAGGAAGCGCGCATGACCTAATCCGTTTACGCGCGCATGCACATCACTTGTAAACTATTGCAGCAGAGTTTAGCAGCAACGATCGCTTCGCGATCGCTTCGCAGTGCGAAACCTAAAAAAGAAAGTCTGTCTGTCTGTCTGTCTGTTTGTCCTTTATGCATTACTACACCATTCATCCGATCGCCATGAAACTTTTGGAAGTTGTTGAGTACACTGCCGCAATGGTTTCTGGCATAATTTTTTTAAAAATATCGGCCCCCCAGGCCCCCATAATCTTTTGAATAATGATGTACGCACCAGGCGAAAAAACAACAAATCGTGTATCCAAAAGCACTCAAATAAATAAATAGAATTAAAACACCATTCATTCAATCGCCATGAAACTTTGGGAAGTTGTTGAGTACACTCCCGCAAAGGTTTCTGGCATAAAAATATTTTAAATATCGGCCCCCCCCAGGGCCCTCATAATCTTTCGAATACTAATGTACGCACCAGACGGAAAAACAAAAAATCGTGTATCCACAAGCACTCGAATAAATAAATAGAATTAAAACGACACTTTGAAATGTTTTCCATATTAAAATGAATACTTTTCAATAAAAATGAGACAATGTAAATTGAATGTTATCATGACGAGTTTCCTTGAATTTCCTTTCTTCGGAGATTGCAGCAACGCGCGACGGGTAAGCTAGTCTACAAATAAATGAAAAAAAAAAAAAACAAGCCTGCTGGAAGCTTCTCCTCCTGGGCACAGGTCAGCCCATACATTTATACATGAGTGTGTTCATGCAATCATTCTCATATTCAGCACTGCCTACAATAGTTGCCCTGCTTTTTAATGTCTTTTTAGCAGCTTCACATGTATCAATTTCATTTGGAAATCTACAGATTTAGGGAAAAGTGAATTTATCCATTTCTTAGAACTCACAATAGGGCTTATGGAAGCTATAGTTTCATGTCCTTCCGCATTCGTTAAAAGTCAACACAAGATCTTAAAAAGGGGCTACATACTTCATGTATTGAAATATATACTATGCTTGGTCCACATCCATTCGGATGATCTCACCTGGGTTAGGTTCTAAAAACTCCTTGGCGATACCCATGACCAGTAAACGCCGGTAGGCCTACGTCAACAATCGCATCAGGTCGCCATGAATAAGGAAGTGTCCCTGTTTGTGAAATAGCGGATAGACATCAAACAAAATCATCCAGAGGAATACCAACACGTGCTCCAGGGCCGATCCCTGAAGAAGGGGGCCTACTCCGTACTGCGAGGGACAAATAGCAAAAGGTCATGCTGTCAAATATCAACTGAACTCCAGAAGCACAACATGTTCAAAATAATATGCACTAATAAGGGCAGTGTATCCCTGGGATGCCAAAGTGGACGGGGAGTATGTTCAGCGTGCTTTCCTGACCCGAGTCCCCAACAGTGGCATCCATAACACCACCCACACGTGGACTCTAGGTAAATGTCTTTGGCCAGCGGTCTCCAGCCCGCAGCTAACAATAATTTCCTGGAATGTAGCAGGCCTCAAGAAAATCACAGAACACAACTGAGCTCTTGGTTATCTTCACAAAGGAGGCCTCCTATGTATTCAGGTGACCTGGGCTACTGAAACAACAAAGCTCCCAGGCTACCAAGAATTCCACACTCCAGCAATAAAAGTAACATCTTCGGGCGACCATCCGGAGGACTCTCCATTTTTGTTGAGCATGACTGAAAAATAGAGGCAACTGCAACATTCTGCAAATCACAAACACTCAAAGCTCTGCTTATTGAAGATTTAAAGTATAAACTTCAACCCCTCCGAATGCTGCTAATTAATTGTTATGTCAACCTTGCACAGCACTTTAAGAAATAGGCCACAAATTCTCTATACCCGCAATCGAAGAGCTGCTAAATAAATATGACTCCCATATGCCAATAATCGTCAGAGACTTCAACATCAGGGCCCTGGACAGTCACACTAAATTAATCAGACAGTCTCCAGATGCTGTCCTGATTAAGAGCCTTATTGAAAATCACAGGCTAGTCTCTGTGCAATCCCTAAAAGAAGGTAACGATCCACAATGCCAATTTCCTCCTTTTTTCAGGAACATATCGACCATTGATTACATCTTCATTAGTGAACCTCTGACACCCAAGCTCCACACCTTTGAAGTACTTTACAGAGGTGAAAGTGACCACAGACCTCTGTGCACCTCTGTGCACAACCTTGAGATTAGACATCAAGGCCTCATTGCAACTACTGCCCCTTGGGGAACCAACTATGGAAGAACGCCGCAAGGTTCTCCTCCGAATCAAATGGAAAGATAACCTTGGCAAAAAACGAAATAATTGGATTACAAATAAAGAGACAGCCGCTAAGTCTCCCATCACACTCCCTAGTGCACTGGGACGATCTTGTTACAGATCTACGTACAGCTCTGGGGAGCGGACTAAGGCAACCTCAGAAAAGAAATTGCCTCCCTTGACCAACTGCCCCTCACTAAAACCAAGGAACTGGTCACAAACAAGCGCAACCTCTGAAGGGCCTTAGCGGCCAAAGGACGTGGTGATAAAAACTTTTCTGGACAAATGATTACAGCATACATAGCAGCTCATAGGCAGATCGTTTGGCAACAACAACACAAAAAGAAATGAGGAAAAATGGCTAAAGATCTTTACCATCTTACAAGAGAAGAATCATTCCCACTTTTGGAATAACCTAAACAGCCTCAGTAACTTCACCCCTCCTCAGTCTTAAAAAGTGCACAAGACTTTTGGGGGGTATACTCACTATGCTCTTCAACTATACCTTTGCCACCGCAATGTTCCCGATCTTGTGGAGAGGGTCTATCATCTTCCCAATTCACAAAAGGGAGCTCGATCAAACTCAGCAAACTACCAGCTTCTCGGCCTTTTAGCCAAGATACAAAAGCACATGCACACATCCTATTGTAAGAGCTGAAGTCCTGGGTAACAGTAAAAAGCATCCTTCCACATTTTCAATCCAGTTTTAGGGCAGAAAGTTCCACGGTGGACAATGTTACAGCACTAGCGTACCTATCGCATTGAGCCACATGGAGCAAACAACATCATTTGTCCTGCTGCTCTATCAACTACAGTGCAACCTTAAACAGAGTGGATTGGAGTAAGCTGTGGGAAAAAATTAACAGCATGGGGGGGGTTCTGCCCTGCTCCTCAATGCCATACCAGCTTTATAACAGGGGACTTAGGTCTGGATAAAAACAGGCCCCAACACAGAAACCACAAAGGTTTCTACCAACAACTGACACAAACAGGGCTGCATGTTGGTCTCACCTCCTTTTTAATCTTTATACAGCTTACCTGGGCAAAGCATCCGAAATCGCTAGTCTAGATACACCAAAGCTGGGAGGGGTGCGCCTCCGAATTCTGCCGTACACAGATGAGATAGTGATTGTGGACCACATAAAAACAGGTCTATAGAGAGCCCATGATGCACTTCACAGGTGCAACCAGGTCGCTCAACGTCAGGTGAAAATGGGAAATACCAAAACCGTCATCTTTGGAAAATGTATGCTAACAAAGGGGAGAGCAAGGGATCGTGTTCACAGAAAGTGAACGGAGAGTACCCCTGTTCCCCTGTGGAAGGATTAAATAAACAAAGAGAGGAGTGGTGGTAAGCTGACAAAAGGAAATAATTCATCCTTTTGTTAAAAACCCCTCACTCACCAGCCTGGTGGTGACATGCTTCATCATCGGGGTCCACCCTGGCGGCCTAGCATCACCAGGGTGTGCTACAACACCTGAATTACAGTGGAGCAGGTTGTGAGTGTAAGTGCAAAAAAATTGTGTTAAAAATTGTCCTGGTTTAACTTAGTAGGAGAATACATTTTATTTACAAGTAACTGGACAATATTAAAAAGGTGATGCGAGATACTGTGAGGGTATATTAAGGCCAAAAGTATCTCTTATGTGTATACTGGTCTACATGTTTCAACCGAGGGTGGGATATACCAGGTTTTCATCAGGACCGCTATAACAGGGAGCTGGACGGTATGTACCCCCTAAAAGGCACACCCAATCCTAGTTCTCTGTAGCCAAAATAGCAAAAATCGCTAAATGGTAAAGAAGCTCTAACCGCATTGGGTGAATCAGAAAAAAGGGAAAAAGGACCTGTGGGAAAGAAAAAAGTAACAGACATCAATCAGACGTGAACTATGTTACATGCCTGTTACGTTGTGCAGTGTCGTGTCTTTTGTATCTTCGTGCTCGCTGCCACTCATATTAGGAAAATATTGTAGGGTTCAGGGTGAAATTATCACGGTGTGACAGGGCCCACTCTGGGCTTGTTGTCGCCCTACCCGGAAGCCAACTCACTACTTAGACAAACCGGAGACACGGCGGCTTTGCAGCAGGGCAGCGGAGGGCATGTATAGGTATTCGGCATTTCCACCACGAGATAACTGTAAGTAGGACTACTTTTCTTTGCAGGATCTAAGGCCATCACAAAAACAATTTACCCACCGCGTCAAGCGGCGATCATGGGCCACAATTTTTTCCGATAACAATCAAACTCCATGTTTTTCACAGAATATGTTTGAACAGTGGGGATACCTCCTCCCGCCCTCCAATGGTTAAGACACTTGAATCAAAGTAAGCCATGAATTCGCAACCAATCTATGTTTGTTTGTCTTTCACGTTATATGTCAGTAAGTCCCTGTATGTCGAATGTACTATTACGGATAATATATGCACCCTTAACCCTTTCTCTCGCGACCACAATAATGGATAGACAAGAATGTGATAACACATCACTTTAGAGATTCGATCAGTACGCAAGACTGTATAAATGTAACAAAGGGCAGCGATCATGCTGCCACAAAGCACGCACCATTTGATAAGCATGCGTGTTGTAGTTCGACAACAAGCCCACAGTGGGCCCTGTCACACCGTGATGATTTCACCCTGAAACCCACAATATTTTCCTAATATGAGTGGCAGCGAGCACGAAGATACAAAAGACACGACACTGCACAACGTAACAGGCATGTAACATAGTTCACGTCTGATTGATGTCTGTTTCTTTTTTCCTTCCCACAGGTCCTTTTTCCCATTTTTCTGACTCACCCAATGCGGTTAGAGCTTCTTTACCATTTAGCGATTTTTGCTATTTTGGCTTCAGAGAACTAGGATTGGGTGTGCCTTTTAGGGGGTACATAGCGTCCGGCTCCCTGTTATAGCGGTCCTGATGAAAACCTGGTATATCCCACCCTCGGTTGAAACATGTAGACCAGTATACACATAAGAGATTCTTTTGGCCTTAATATACTGTATCTCGCATCACCTTTTTAATATTGTCCAGTTACTTGTAAATAAAATTTATTCTCCTACTAAGTTAAACCAGGACAATTTTTAACACAATTTTTTTGCACTTACACTCACAACCTGCTCCACTGTAATTCAGGTTTTGTAGCACACCCTGGTGACGCTAGGCCGCCAGGGTGGACCCTGATGATGAAGCATGTCACCACTAGGCTGGTGAGTGAGGGGTTTTTAACAAAAGGATGACTTCTTTCCTTTTGTCAGCTTACCACCACATTAGGAATCTCTTCTGACCTTCCAATCTTTGGAAAATGCCCTCATAAGAAACAAGCAAACTGCGGAAAGAAATCGAACATACTGGGTAGAGGTGGAGGAGGACATTAGAGCACAGTTCTCTGTAGAGAATATAAAATGAACTATAGCAAGCTTAAATCTGAGCTGTGCAGCTGTCCCGGACAATCTCCCAGCCATAATAACAAATGGCCCTGCTGGGATGGTGGGCAGACGTTTTACCTCAGTTGCTCTCCTTCATACTTGACACAGGAAAATTCCCAGATAGTCCGAGAGGTGCTATAATAAGACCCATCCATAAGAGAGGAGATATAAGGTCCCCTAAAAACTATAGACTGATTATTACCTTTTTAGATGTGAGTTAAAAAGTTTTTGCAAAACTCATACTTAAAATACTGAAGGACTGGGTCAAATTCTCAAAGCACAACTAAAAACAACCTTCAAGGCAAAGGACTCCCCATGGCAAGCATACTGAGCAGAGGCAATTAGTAATTTGAAATCAAGGCAGCCAATCTACACTGCCTGGGCATACTATTCTTAGCCTGGAAAAGGGCAGTGAAAGTGCAGGTCAAGAAAATCTCATTTGAACTGAAAGTCTCCATTGCAGCCTCATCTCCAAGGCACGTGATGCCTCCTACACACCGCGGAAAGCTCAGCCCTATTTCTTCAATACCCTTACAGCCCACACATACAGGAAAATCATATACATGAACCCTCTTGCTCTACCAGTCATGGATTTGAAGCCCTTCTGGGCGAGGTAGGATGAAGCAATATCCTGCAGACTTTGCAACTATTGCAGAGAATCCCAAATCCATCTTTTGTGCTGTTGTACCAAACTTGTCAGTGACTGCAATCATCTGTTAGTCCCCTTAATACAGGCCTATTGAATATGAACCTGGAGAGAAGCCTCTAACCTGGTTTTCTCGAATAACACTCCAATGACCTTAGCAAGGTTGGGGAAATTCACAGATGTTATTCAATCAGCACTCTTAAATCTTACAACTGGGGGATATTGGTTCAGTTCCAATGTGTCACATGCACTTTTTCTCTTCCTTTTCTGGGGTCCAGAGCCCCAACTTGGTTTTTCAAACCCCCTCATTTTTTTTCTGTACTAGCACCTTTCTTAAAAATGAATGCACCCCGCATGTCTTAAAGGACATATGCAATGACAGTTTATCCCCATCGGCTAGACACATTGCGCTACGAGCACTCTGCCCTCTCTTGTCTTCTGCTTCAACTCTTTGTTCTTTTGTCTAAATATATTTTATCATACAATAATCTAGTTGTAAGTCATGAAGAGTTAACATGCATGCTGCTTGATCATGATGCTATTCCTCTTAAGAATGTTGAAGGCATTTACAATGCCATTTCTCTTTAAGAAGCACTGCTGAAAGTCTTTTTTTTCACAAAGTTTTAACATTTTTATATTTGTACTTAGGAATTGTTGTTTTCGTTGTTTTTATGTGATGATTTAAGTAACTGATCGTGAATAAATTAATTCATTTATTCAACAGCATTGTGTGCATAGAATCCCGTTGAACCCAGACTACAAACAATGGAATTTGATGGGGCCCAGTTGGTGGCAACCTATTATTGTGTTATTACTGAATTGTATGCTTAGTCTTTACATTACCCATATTTTTATTTTTCACACCAAATTTAGCAAAATGAGCAGAAAAGTGTACAACATCAACTGCAGCAATTAAAAGATTTCCAACCAAAAACCAGAAAGAATAGCATTACATTTGTATATTCGATTTGAGTGCTTAGAACCCCTTAAATCGCAGTGCTAGTTTGTTATCTAAAAATGAATGCCAAAAACAAATATAAAATAAAAAAACAATCTGCTGGAAACTTCCCCTCCTGGTTGCAGGTCAGTCCATACATTTATACATGAATGTGTTCATGCAAACATTTGTCTCACACAGAAGGGGGGGGGGTGTGTGAAGGGAGCGTTATTCACCCGACATCTACCGTACTGCTCCGAACTAAAGTATCAACTCACTGCACTGTTTATGTTTGGAAGAGAATCCTAACTCACCATAGATTGACATTCTTCGTCATAGGGTCCCCTACGCACACTGAGACCGTAAGGTACCCAGTGTGGGCTCCGACTCTCCTGTAGGAAAGGAGTAGGAGTGTTCTACAGTACCTAAAGAACTACTTCCTATGGGGGCAGAGTGCAAAAGAGAATAAAACTATCTCCTGGGTGGTGAAATTCTTTATTCAGGTGTCCCCAGAGGATAGGAATAAAAGTGTAGTGAAATCGGTATATCAATTCAAAAGTCTTTATTCGATTGTAGACATACAATCATAAAAGTACATTTCGTAAATACACATTTTAAAAACAATTCCAAACAGTACATTTCATATGGCAAATAAAGGCCACAGTATACAGTACAAAAAAAAAGAGAAGGTACAGCGGGTGCTATGAGCATGAGCAGTGTAAGGTTAAAAAAATAAATTACTATATTAGTTAAAAGACACCTAAAATATTCGCAGCGTAATTATCCGTCCATACTTTTCCTAAAACAGATAGCTTTTTTTTTAAAGTTACAGACAAATAAGGTACATTCACAATTCAGTAGTTGTAGGTAATAAAGTGCAGGCTTAATTTGTAAAAAATTCAGTTTTTTTAGACATGGTTTAAGGTATAAGTTCCGTGGGATTGAGTAGTAAGGGCAGATAAAAAGAAAGTGTGCCAGATCTTGAGGAGACTTACTGTCGCAGCCACAAGCTGGCAACACTTCTCCCCGTTGTGCCCCACTTGGTACCGCAAGTAGAAGATGATATAAATCAAAACGGAACCTTATTAACAGAAACCGTTCATAGCTGGTCATAGGCCATGTCAGATAAGGCTCCATTTGTGGGCAGGTTTTGAGTAATAAGTGTTTCCTGACACTGCCCTTCTGTATCTCCACCTCTTCTCTGTCGGTACATCTTGCCAATAGTGTGGCGTTTTTTACTAAGGCAACATCAGGTTTTGTAATTAGGTTAGGGGCATAAAACAGATCAGAACGGCCTATTGCCAACAGACAATCCCTTATATATTTCACCCACTGAATTTTAAGCCTACGGTCTAGGGAAAGGACATCTTTCAACAAGGCATGTGTAAGCGGAATGTCGGTGTTAAGCCAACAGTTCAGCCAACACAAAACCGGGTTGACTGCTATTCTATCACTCAAATATGGAACCCCCAACTCCTCGTGTACGGAGTAAGTCCCAGTACCCCTTGGCAACCTCAATATCTTTTTCAGGACGTTGTTTTCTGCGACCTCTAGGTCTTTTATCCTACAATAGCCCCAGAGCTCGCTACCATAACAGGCAACAGCAACGCTTTTTGCCTGATAAAGTTTGAGCAATGCGGCCATGGGGCAATTGCCAATTTTTCTCCCAAAGCCAAGGATAGCCGCGTTTACCCTTGTTACTTCGCCCTTCTTTTTGGATATTGCGGGGCCCCACGTTAATTTATGGTCTAAGAGGACCCCAAGATATGAGAAGGAATTGGTTAAAGGGATTTTCTCCCCATTTATACTAAAGGAGTCAGTTTTCCGGTATATATATATTGCCCTATCTTGTGGTCAACATGGTTCTGCCGTATATGACTGTAAAGTTCAATGCATTACTCAGGACCAAAGGTGTAAGTCACTCTGCTATATGTAATGTGTGTAACAAGACAATACAAATGTATTTTAAGACCAAAGAGTCAACGAAAGACCTGTTCATGTGGCGCCATCATCTTAAACGATCCAGAAGGCACTGTAAGAGACATAACAAAAAAGTTAAATAATTCAACATAGTTTCTCATATTTAGTGTACAACACCAGTGTCCACCACCAACAGGGCATACTGTTTGTTGAGTGTGTTTGTGCTCCCAGTGAGCATATAACACTACCTTACCATTAATATGTAGACAAGGATCGACTCAACAGTCATCAGATTCTCCCAACATGTAGAACTCTGAGTAAGTATACACAAAAGAAATACAATTTAAATTTAAATGAAGACACACCATACCAAGGATGACATATCACCACCCATATCAATAATCTAATGGTTTGTCTCTGTGGTAAGTATGAGCATGTGAAAAAAGAAAGAAAAAGAAAAAGGCAAGAGTTATAGCCATATGGGCCATGTCATTGTCCCAGTCTGACTGTACTCCTATGTTACAGAAAATAAACTGCTCTACAAAGGCAACATGGAACAGATTAAACAAAACGTACTAACAACAGTCACATCTCTTGAAAAGATGGAGAAATAGGGAAATGGAAAAATACAGCACTCCTCAGCGCCGCCAGGTATAGACGACTCAATGGGGCAATCAAAATTTGAAGTGCAAATATGTGCTCAATGGGAGCACAAACGCACTCATCACACGGTTTGCAGTGTTGGTGGTGGACACTGGTGTTGTACACTGAATATCAGGAACTATGTTTAATTATTTGTTAAGTCTCTTACAGTGTCATCTGGACCATTTAAGATGATGATGCCACAAGTACAGCTCTTTAGCTGACTGTATGGCCTAAAAATACATTTTATTGTCTTGTTACACACATTACATATAGGAGAGTAACTCACTACTTTGGTCCTGAGGAATGCCTTGAACTTTAAAAGTCATATACGTGGTGATATCTTAGCATTCAAGGACCTCGGTATCAGTGGAGTGCCTCCTCTGCTAATCTATTGGAATGCTCATCTTTTATAATAGAAAGCAGGCTTGCGATGTGCGTATAGATTAGTGATGTTATGGACATGTAGATAGCCCTGCCACCCCGTGGATGAAGATAGTAATTACATTTTTACATTTGTACATAGTGCAAAATGAGACCTTGTACATGATGTTCAAGGCGTGGGATAATGTTGTGCAAAACTAGATGTGTAAACTAGTTTAGTCTCAGGGAAACTAATCCAACATTGTCATGTGCGCAAATGTGTAGAAAAGGTCACAGCTGAAAATGTTCGGCCCGATTCACAAAGGTAAACTGAGGTGAAAGTCTAAATTTATGACGTTTGGTATTCACAAAAGACATTTAAGATTAGTAAAGGTAGACCTATGTCTCAGTTTAACTTAAGTTCTGGTCTTAACTTTAACTGAGACCAAAAATCTAGTCTCAGTTAAACTTAGGACCAAAACTTAAATTAAAATGAGACAAAGATGTAACTTTACTACTCGTAAATGCTTTTTGTGAATATCGAAAGTCGTAAAGTTAGACTTTTGTCTCAGTTTACCTATGTGAATCGGACCTGTTATTTGTGAGGACAATATAAGAAATAAGCTACAAATGGGGGTGGGGTCGCACACTACTCACACACCGGCGGTGTCGCCCCTAAGGACTCTGGTCAATGTAGTAAAGTGTTTGCGATGCATCATCTTTCGATCTTCTGCTATCTTCAATCAATCAATCATGCCATTTGTATAGCGCACTACTCACCCGGGAGGGTATCAAGGCGCTGTCTTCGCCATCCCTGGACACGTGTTTCGGGGTATTACCCCTCATCAGCAGGGATAGGCCGTGTATTGGGGTTGCCGATGGCTGCCAATATCTGCCAGGTATAGTACCACTCAGGCACGTAGGTGCGGGATCCCAGGCTCGTCAGCCCGCTGCTCAAGGGAGCTTTAAAGTTACAAATGGGGGTGGGGTCGCACACTACTCACACACCGGCGGTGTCGCCCCTAAGGACTCTGGTCAATGTAGTAAAGTGTTTGGGATGCATCATCTTTCGATCTTCTGCTATCTTCGCTGTCTTCGCCATCCCTGGACACGTGTTTCGGGGTATTACCCTTCATCAGCAGGGATAGGCCGTGTACTGGGGTTGCCGATGGCTGCCAATATCTGCCAGGTATAGTACCACTCAGGCGCGTAGGTGCGGGATCCCAGGCTCGTCAGCCCGCTGCTCAAGGGAGCTTTAAAGTTACAAATGGGGGTGGGGTCGCACACTACTCACACACCGGCGGTGTCGCCCCTAAGGACTCTGGTCAATGTAGTAAAGTGTTTGCGATGCATCATCTTTCGATCTTCTGCTATCTTCGCTGTCTTCGCCATCCTTTGACACGTGTTTCTGGGTATTACCCCTCATCAGCAGGGATAGGCCGTGTACTGGGGTTGCCGATGGCTGCCAATATCTGCCAGGTATAGTACCACTCAGGCGCGTAGGTGCGGGATCCCAGGCTCATCAGCCCGCTGCTCAAGGGAGCTTTAAAGTTACAAATGGGGGTGGGGTCGCACACTACTCACACACCGGCGGTGTCGCCCCTAAGGACTCTGGTCAATGTAGTAAAGTGTTTGCGATGCATCATCTTTCGATCTTCTGCTATCTTCGCTGTCTTCGCCATCCCTGGACACGTGTTTCGGGGTATTACCCCTCATCAGCAGGGATAGGCCGTGTACTGGGGTTGCCGATGGCTGCCAATATCTGCCAGGTATAGTACCACTCAGGCGCGTAGGTGTGGGATCCCAGGCTCATCAGCCCGCTGCTCAAGGGAGCTTTAAAGTTACAAATGGGGGTGGGGTCGCACACTACTCACACACCGGCGGTGTCGCCCCTAAGGACTCTGGTCAATGTAGTAAAGTGTTTGCGATGCATCATCTTTCGATCTTCTGCTATCTTCGCTGTCTTCGCCATCCCTGGACACGTGTTTCGGGGTATTACCCCTCATCAGCAGGGATAGGCCGTGTACTGGGGTTGCCGATGGCTGCCAATATCTGCCAGGTATAGTACCACTCAGGCGCGTAGGTGCCGGATCCCAGGCTCATCAGCCCGTTGCTCAAGGGAGCTTTAAAGTTACAAATGGGGGTGGGGTCGCACACTACTCACACACCGGCGGTGTTGCCCCTAAGGACTCTGGTCAATGTAGTAAAGTGTTTGCGATGCATCATCTTTCGATCTTCTGCTATCTTCGCTGTCTTCGCCATCCCTGGACATGTGTTTCGGGGTATTACCCCTCATCAGCAGGGATAGGCCGTGTACTGGGGTTGCCGATGGCTGCCAATATCTGCCAGGTATAGTACCACTCAGGCGCGTAGGTGCGGGATCCCAGGCTCGTCAGCCCGCTGCTCAAGGGAGCATTAAAGTTATAAATGGGGGTGGGGTCGCACACTACTCACACACCGGCGGTGTCGCCCCTAAGGACTCTGGTCAATGTAGTAAAGTGTTTGCGATGCATCATCTTTCGATCTTCTGCTATCTTCGCTGTCTTCGCCATCCCTGGACACTTGTTTCGGGGTATTACCCCTCATCAGCAGGGATAGGCCGTGTACTGGGGTTGCCGATGGCTGCCAATATCTGCCAGGTATAGTACCACTCAGGCGCGTAGGTGCGGGATCCCAGGCTCGTCAGCCTGCTGCTCAAGGGAGCTTTAAAGTTACAAATGGGGGTGGGGTCGCACACTACTCACACACCGGCGGTGTCGCCCCTAAGGACTCCGGTCAATGTAGTAAAGTGTTTGCGATGCATCATCTTTCGATCTTCTGCTATCCTCGCTGTCTTCGCCATCCCTGGACACGTGTTTCGGGGTATTACCCCTCATCAGCAGGGATAGGCCGTGTACTGGGGTTGCCGATGGCTGCCAATATCTGCCAGGTATAGTACCACTCAGGCGCGTAGGTGCGGGATCCCAGGCTCGTCAGCCCGCTGCTCAAGGGAGCTTTAAAGTTACAAATGGGGGTGGGGTCGCACACTACTCACACACTGGCGGTGTCGCCCCTAAGGATCTGGTCAATGTAGTAAAGTGTTTGCGATGCATCATCTTTCGATCTTCTGCTATCTTCGCTGTCTTCGCCATCCCTGGACACGTGTTTCGGGGTATTGCCCCTCATCAGCAAGGATAGGCCGTGTACTGGGGTTGCCGATGGCTGCCAATATCTGCCAGGTATAGTACCACTCAGGCGCGTAGGTGCGGGATCCCAGGCTCGTCAGCCCGCTGCTCAAGGGAGCTTTAAAGTTACAAATGGGGGTGGGGTCGCACACTACTCACACACCGGCGGTGTCGCCCCTAAGGACTCTGGTCAATGTAGTAAAGTGTTTGCGATGCATCATCTTTCGATCTTCTGCTATCCTCGCTGTCTTCGCCATCCCTGGACACGTGTTTCGGGGTATTACCCCTCATCAGCAGGGATAGGCCGTGTACTGGGGTTGCCGATGGCTGCCAATATCTGCCAGGTATAGTACCACTCAGGCGCGTAGGTGCGGGATCCCAGGCTCGTCAGCCCGCTGCTCAAGGGAGCTTTAAAGTTACAAATGGGGGTGGGGTTGCACACTACTCACACACCGGCGGTGTCGCCCCTAAGGAATCTGGTCAATGTAGTAAAGTGTTTGCGATGCATCATCTTTCGATCTTCTGCTATCTTCGCTGTCTTCGCCATCCCTGGACACGTGTTTCGGGGTATTACCCCTCATCAGCAGGGATAGGCCGTGTACTGGGGTTGCCGATGGCTGCCAATATCTGCCAGGTATAGTACCACTCAGGCGCGTAGGTGCGGGATCCCAGGCTCGTCAGCCCGCTGCTCAAGGGAGCTTTAAAGTTACAAATGGGGGTGGGATCGCACACTACTCACACACCGGCGGTGTCGCCCCTAAGGACTCTGGTCAATGTAGTAAAGTGTTTGCAATGCATCATCTTTCGAACTTCTGCTATCTTCGCTGTCTTCGCCATCCCTGGACACGTGTTTCGGGGTATTACCCCTCATCAGCAGGGATAGGCCGTGTACTGGGGTTGCCGATGGCTGCCAATATCTGCCAGGTATAGTACCACTCAGGCGCATAGGTGCGGGATCCCAGGCTCGTCAGCCCACTGCTCAAGGGAGCTTTAAAGTTACAAATGGGGGTGGGGTCGCACACTACTCACACACCGGCGGTGTCGCCCCTAAGGACTCTGGTCAATGTAGTAAAGTGTTTGCGATGCATCATCTTTCGATCTTCTGCTATCTTCGCTGTCTTCGCCATCCCTGGACACGTGTTTCGGGGTATTACCCTTCATCAGCAGGGATAGGCCGTGTACTGGGGTTGCCGATGGCTGCCAATATCTGCCAGGTATAGTACCACTCAGGCGCGTAGGTGCGGGATCCCAGGCTCGTCAGCCCGCTGCTCAAGGGAGCTTTAAAGTTACAAATGGGGGTGGGGTCGCACACTACTCACACACCGGCGGTGTCGCCCCTAAGGACTCTGGTCAATGTAGTAAAGTGTTTGCGATGCATCATCTTTCGATCTTCTGCTATCTTCCCTGTCTTCGCCATCCCTGGACATGTGTTTCGGGGTATTACCCCTCATCAGCAGGGATAGGCAGTGTACTGGGGTTGCCGATGGCTGCCAATATCTGCCAGGTATAGTACCACTCAGGCGCGTAGGTGCGGGATCCCAGGCTCGTCAGCCATCTGCTCAAGGGAGCTTTAAAGTTACAAATGGGGGTGGGGTCGCACACTACTCACACACCGGCGGTGTCGCCCCTAAGGACTCTGGTCAATGTAGTAAAGTGTTTGCGATGCATCATCTTTCGATCTTTTGCTATCTTCGCTGTCTTCGCCATCCCTAGACACGTGTTTCGGGGTATTACCCCTCATCAGCAGGGATAGGCCGTGTACTGGGGTTGCCGATGGCTGCCAATATCTGCCAGGTATAGTACCACTCAGGCGCGTAGGTGCGGGATCCCAGGCTCGTCAGCCCGCTGCTCAAGGGAGCTTTAAAGTTACAAATGGGGGTGGGGTCGCACACTACTCACACACCGGCGGTGTCGCCTCTAAGGACTCTGGTCAATGTAGTAAAGTGTTTGCGATGCATCATCTTTCGATCTTCTGCTATCTTCGCTGTCTTCGCCATCCCTGGACACGTGTTTCGGGGTATTACCCCTCATCAGCAGGGATAGGCCGTGTACTGGGGTTGCCAATGGCTGCCAATATCTGCCAGGTATAGTACCACTCAGGCGCGTAGGTGCGGGATCCCAGGCTCGTCAGCCCGCTGCTCAAGGGAGCTTTAAAGTTACAAATGGGGGTGGGGTCGCACACTACTCACACACCGGCGGTGTCGCCCCTAAGGACTCTGGTCAATGTAGTAAAGTGTTTGCGATGCATCATCTTTCGATCTTCTGCTATCTTTGCTGTCTTTGCCATACCTGGACACGTGTTTCGGGGTATTACCCCTCATCAGCAGGGATAGGCCGTGTACTGGGGTTGCCGATGGCTGCCAATATCTGCCAGGTATAGTACCACTCAGGCGCGTAGGTGCGGGATCCCAGGCTCGTCAGCCCGCTGCTCAAGGGAGCTTTAAAGTTACAAATGGGGGTGGGGTCGCACACTACTCACACACCGGCGGTGTCGCTCCTAAGGACTCTGGTCAATGTAGTAAAGTGTTTGCGATGCATCATCTTTCGATCTTCTGCTATCTTCGCTGTCTTCGCCATCCCTGGACACGTGTTTCGGGGTATTACCCCTCATCAGCAGGGATAGGCCGAGTACTGGGGTTGACGATGGCTGCCAATATCTGCCAGGTATAGTACCACTCAGGCGCGTAGGTGCGGTATCCCAGGCTCGTCAGCCCGCTGCTCAAGGGAGCTTTAAAGTTACAAATGGGGGTGGGGTCGCACACTACTCACACACCGGCGGTGTCGCCCCTAAGGACTCTGGTCAATGTAGTAAAGTGTTTGCGATGCATAATCTTTCGATCTTCTGCTATCTTCGCTGTCTTCGCCATCCCTGGACACGTGTTTCGGGGTATTACCCCTCATCAGCAGGGATAGGCCGTGTACTGGCGTTGCCGATGGCTGCCAATATCTGCCAGGTATAGTACCACTCAGGCCCGTAGGTGCGGGATCCCAGGCTCGTCAGCCCGCTGCTCAAGGGAGCTTTAAAGTTACAAATGGGGGTGGGTTCGCACACTACTCACACACCGGCGGTGTCGCCCCTAAGGACTCTGGTCAATGTAGTAAAGTGTTTGCGATGCATCATCTTTCGATCTTCTGCTATCTTCGCTGTCTACGCCATCCCTGGACACGTGTTTCGGGGTATTACCCCTCATGAGTTTGAGTTTGAGTTTTAAAATACTTATAGAGCGCTCATACACCTGCGGTTTCTTGGCGCTAGAACTAACAGGGTCCAGGGCTAAAAGACGGAGAGGGCTGATGGGGATTTAGTCAAAAGACTTAGCGAACAGATGGGTCTTGAGATGTTTACGAAATTGAGGGTAGAGGGTGATGGTGCGGAGTTCTAGGGGGAGGGAGTTCCAGAGAGTAGGGGCAAGGGTGGCAAATTTCGAGCCTCCCCACTTCTTTGTCCGGTAGCGTGGGATGGTGAGGAGGGACTGAGAGGACGAACGAAGTTCCCTGGTGGGTACATAGGGGGTGATCTCTGAGGAGATGAATGCTGGTGCCAGGCCCAATCGGGCCAAAAAGGTGATGGAGGCGAGCTTGAATTGGATCCGGGCTTGCACAGGGAGCCAGTGAAGGGTTTTCAGGAGGGGGGAGGAACGGTGAAATTTAGGAAGATTGAATACCAGGCGGGCCGCCTGGTTTTGTATCTGCTGCAGACGCCGTAAGCTGTATGCAGGGATACCTGCATAAAGGGCGTTGCCGTAGTCCAGGCGGGACACCACCATGGCTAAGATGATGAGTTTAAGGGAAAAAGTGAAGAGACGGGACACCCTGCGTATAGTGCGCAATGAAAGAAAAGAGGAAGATACCACAGAGCTAACCTGGGAGTGGAGGGTGAGTTGAGAGTTGAGTTTTATGCCAAGGGTTTTGACAGAGGGAGTGGGTTCGGGAGAGGGACCAAGAGAGGTGGGCCAGAAAAGGGAGGACCAGGGGCTGGATGAACCACCCGTCAACACCAGCTCGGTCTTATCGGGGTTGAGTTTGAGATGGTTGTGGTTCATCCAGTCCCGGATATGGAGCATGACAGTTTGGAAGTTGAGAACAGAAGAGGGAGAAGAGGAGATGTTGAAAACAAGCTGGAGATCATTTGCATAATTAAATGCGGCGACCTCCATTTGTTGAAGAGAAAAAATAAGAGGGGCGACATAGAGATTAAACAGGAGGGGGGAAAGAGAGGAGCCTTGGGGAACCCCGCACTGAACTTTCCGGACGTCCACTGTAAAATCACCCAGGCGGACGGCCTGGGTGCGGTCACTCAAGAAGGAGGATAGCCAGACCAGAGCAGTCCCCACGATCCCAGCCGCCCTGACACGGGAAAGCAAGATGGAATGATCCACCGTGTCAAAGGCGGCTGAGAGATCGAGGAGCACTAAGGCCTGGCGCTGGTTGGTATCCATACCCTCCCTGAGGTTGTCTAAGACCGAGAGGACAACGGACTCCGTGGAGTGTGCGGGGCGAAAGCCGGCCTGGCGGGGAGCGAGAGCTCCATGAGTCTCTACAAAGGAGCACAGAGCGCCGGTGACATGGCGCTCGAGCACCTTTGCCAGGAACGGTAGGAGCGAAATGGGGCGGAAATTGGCAGGGACAGAGGGGTCTGCCCCAGGTTTTTTCAGAATCGGCACAATAACCGCGGACTTCAGTGGAGGTGGAACAACACCTTGAGTCAGTGAGCTGTTAAAGAGATGAAGGGGGGGTCCTGGCAGGTAACAAAGATGTGGCGAAGAATGTGAGCGGGACAAGGGTCAAGTGGAGAGCCAGATTTAACCAGGGGTACTAGGGAGGACAGGGCTTCCCTAGATATGGGGGGGAGGGTAGTGAGTTGTCCTTTGGGAGGGGGACATTGGGGGTCTACAAAGGAAGGAGAGGGGGGCGGGATGTTAGCTTTAATGGTCGCAATTTTGTTAATGAAGTAATTGTTGAGGGAATGGCAAAGTTCCTCGGAGGGGGCGGGCTTGAGAGATGTCCTGTCCGAGAATGCCAGGTTATGGACAATCGTAAAGATCTCCTTAGGCTGGTTTTCTGCGGCAAGGATTTTGGAGGAGAAGTAGGCGGTTTTGGCCTCCAAGATGTCTTTATTATACTGGGTAAGGATGTTGATATACTCCAGTCTTAGGGTGGGGCAATAATTTCTCCTCCAAGCCCGCTCCGCGCGACGTACAGTAAGTTTGGTGGCTTTAAGCTCTACGTTAAACCACCGGTTGGCTTCTTTATCACGCTTAGAGGTAATCCGTTTGAGCGGGGCAACAGAG
Organism: Lissotriton helveticus; assembly: GCF_964261635.1. Lineage (NCBI taxonomy): Eukaryota > Metazoa > Chordata > Amphibia > Caudata > Salamandridae > Lissotriton > Lissotriton helveticus. The sequence goes on from NC_136061.1 coordinate 1,317,891,282, forward strand.
TCGCTCCCAGCGGAGAGCCACTGGTCTATGGCCTCAACCTGGGAAAGGGTGGAAAGGCCCTGTAGGGAGGGGAGGGAGGTGTTAAGAAGGGAAGAAAAGTCTTCCGGAATGACCCGGCCCCATGCTCGGACCCAGGTGTTTTTGGGGCGGGGGGGCTTAGCTGGGGGATGAATAGGAAGGGAGAAAGATATCAGGTGGTGGTCGGACCACGTACAGGGCAAAATAGAGAGGGATTCCACAGGGCAGTTCAGGGACCAGATCTGATCTAGTATGTGACCTTTGATGTGGGTGGGGGAGTGCACATGGGGGGTGAAGTTAAGGGATTGGAGGGTTTCAGAGAACTCCTTTGAGGACGAGCATTCGGCTGGGTCGGAGGGCCAGAAATTAAAGTCGCCGAGGAGTAGGATAGAGGAATTATTGACTGTGATGGTGGCCAGGACTTCCAAGAAGTCTGAGAGAAACTGTAAAGGGGATTGAGGAGGACGGTAAGTGAGAAAACAGGTCAGAGGAGGAGTGATGGAAGTAGTGCGGATGACCAGGTATTCGGAGGTCGCAATGTTAGGCAGGGACAAAGTTTGGAAAGGAAGGTCGGTACGAGCGATGACCGCCACGCCGCCCCCAGCTCTGCCAGAAGGGCGGTCAGCCCGAAGGGCATAATAAGAGGCCGGTAAGGAGGCTAGCAGGGCGGGGAGGGAGTCTTCGCCAAACCAGGTCTCCGTCAGAAAAAGAAGATCTGGAGCATGAAGATCCAGCAAGACCGATAGTTCATGCGCGTGAGCGACTGCTGACCGGGTGTTAAGATAGAAGGCAGTGAGGGTTTTAGGGTTGGTAGGAAGGGTAATGCTACCGGGTGAGAGACAGGGGCCAACCGTAGGGGGGGGAATAGGAGGGAGAGCGGCAGGGTAAAGACCTAGGGAGACAATGCAAGAACAAATAGAGGCTGAAATGGGCCAGGGTCCCTGGAGGCTGCGTAGCTGGTCCGGGGTATAGATGATGAGTGGGGCAGAGTGACGTGCCCCTAGCCCCGGACAGTCGCGGACGAGCGCAGACGAGCTTGCCTTAAGCGCGCCTTCGGTGCGCAATCGTCGCGCCCACTGCGCTCGTCCGCTGCGCTTCCTACCAAGACACATAATTTATTTCGATTTGTGGGGACGTTGGAGGGGGCGTGGCCAACCGAGGGGGCGTGGCTCGTGGCGCGCCTCGCCCTCGGGAAAGGAGAACAGGATGAAAATAGTCGTTGCAGCATAAGCCCGCTGTTCTAGGAGATGTCAGGTCAGTTTCAAAAGCGCAATATCACACAATGTTAAAAAGCACAATATCACACAATTTTTAAAAGGCTAAGATTTCGCGCTCCGGCTTTCCGCCTCAGGAGTCCTTCGTTAGTGTCGCGCCCTAGGATCGGCGCGCATTAAATAAGCATCTGGTGAGGGGGCGTGGCCAACCGAGGGGGCGTGGCTCGTGGCGCGCCTCGCCCTCGGGAAAGGAGAACAGGATGAAAATAGTCGTTGCAGCGTAAGCCCGCTGTTCTAGGAGATGTCAGGTCAGTTTCAAAAGTGCAATATCACACAATGTTAAAAAGCACAATATCACACAATTTTTAAAAGGCTAAGATTTCGCGCTCCCGGCTTTCCGCCTCAGGAGTCCTTCGTCATCAGCAGGGATAGGCCGTGTACTGGGGTTGCCGATGGCTGCCAATATCTGCCAGGTATAGTACCACTCAGGCGCGTAGCTGCGGGATCCCAGGCTCGTCAGCCCGCTGCTCAAGGGAGCTTTAAAGTTACAAATGGACGAGTGGTACTATACCTGGCAGATATTGGCAGCCATCGGCAACCCCAGTACACGGCCTATCCCTGCTGATGAGGGGTAATACCCCGAAACACGTGTCCAGGGATGGTGAAGACAGCGAAGATAGCAGAAGATCAAAAGATGATGCATCGCAAACACTTTACTACATTGACCAGAGTCCTTAGGGGCGACACCGCCGGTGTGTGAGTAGTGTGCGGCCCCACCCCCATTTGTAACTTTAAAGCTCCCGTGAGCAGTGGGCTGACGAGCCTGGGATCCCGCACCTACGCGCCTGAGTGGTACTATACCTGGCAGATATTGGCAGCCATCGGCAACCCCAGTACACGGCCTATCCCTGCTGATGAGGGGTAATACCCCGAAACACGTGTCCAGGGATGGCGAAGACAGCGAAGATAGCAGAAGATCGAAAGATGATGCATCGCGAACACTTTACTACATTGACCAGAGTCCTTAGGGGCGACACCGCTGGTGTGTGAGTAGTGTGCGACCCCACCCCCATTTGTAACTTTAAAGCTCCCGTGAGCAGTGGGCTGACGAGCCTGGGATCCCGCACCTACGCGCCTGAGTGGTACTATACCTGGCAGATATTGGCAGCCATCGGCAACCCCAGTACACGGCCTATCCCTGCTGATGAGGGGTAATACCCCGAAACACGTGTCCAGGGATGGCGAAGATAGCGAAGATAGCAGAAGATCGAAAGATGATGCATCGCGAACACTTTACTACATTGACCAGAGTCCTTAGGGGCGACACCGCCGGTGTGTGAGTAGTGTGCGACCCCACCCCCATTTGTAATAAGAAATAAGCTGCTTTGCTAAATGGGCCTAACTCAGGAATATAATACCGACTCCTCATACTAGGGATCAAAATCTTAAAAGCTATCCTAAAAGCCAGCAGACAATTTTAAAAACGTTAAAACTACTCATAAAAGCATCTAAAAGCGGACTTCCCTTTAAAATATTAATCTCAAAGTCTTTAAGTCATTCATCATCTGAGATCCCAAGCACTCAGAAAGCCATGGAAAAGGCAAAAAGCTGTTTATGTTCATTTTGTAAAAAAAAACAAATTGATCCTACACTGAAAAGGCCAATTGTTTAAGTGTTCGAGTGGCAGATGCAACAGTGCTGTTGCTCACATAAGCAGATGTTCCCAGAGGCACACCTCATAGCATGATTTTGGAGCAACGGTGCTTTCATCTAGTTTCCACAGCAGCCGCTGAGGGAGGTCTTGTATCCCACAAGTTTTCTGCAGAGCCATTGCTCACATCACTAGAAGCTGAAGCATCCCAGGGTGGCTCTAAGAATGCATTCATCATCAATAGAATGCACAGGGGACAGCAATATGCATGACCCTTTAGGGGTCCATCAGTACTTCAATGTCCAGTGGTGCAACCAATTCTGATCCAAGACATATATCCAGGATGCATTTGTGGCTGCAACACAGACAGCGGAAGACAAGTTGTAGGCAGTCAAGCCAGACCAACCTGACCGATAAGAACTAATGATCATTTAGTTCTTGAAGCCGAGGTGTGCCGAAGTAGTGTATCATGCGCTCATGGCAACGCAGCAATATCAGTGTTGTCTCCATTCCAAGTTGAACTGGGACGTCCATTGCAGAGCAGATAATTTAAAATCAGGATTCCTCCACAAGCAGCAGGGGAAGAGGAAGCCCTCCAAAAACGCTTCCCAACACAGAGCGTATGAAAGATGGTAAAACTCCGAAAATCGACTGACAGGTGCTAACCAAACCAGAGCCGATACAATTGAAAATGTGCCCTAAACCTTTCGTATCAGACATGGTAAAGATATGATGGACCAGCTCCCCAAAATGCAGTGGGAAGTTAGTGTTGAGTAGTGTCTGTATCTAAGAAGAGGACCTGTGAACCTGGAGATCAAACATCTCTTTGGCTGAAGTGAACTCCACATCTTTTTGCAAGAGCATGGCTTTCAGATTTCTTTGGGAATTAAATATTATGTTGGAAACATTTATTGAAGGCCATAGCGCTGCCTCCCTAACTGTGTGGGCAGTTGGAAACAGAATTTATGTAAAAATGCCTATGGAATTAACTGTCAATAGATAAGTGATGTCAAAAACAAACAAAATCGGTAGTCTACTAGTCTACATGCTTCAGAAATTAAGTCTTAGAACGTATACTACTATTTACGCTATCTCCTATGAATGAAGAAATGGTGAGAAAGAAACACAGTGATGCAGAAAACTGAGATCAAGAAAAAAGGCATGCAAAAGCCACCTCAGGATATTCGGTATCCCATCATTACATAATACGTGTGCCCAGTCTCATCATCTGGGTTTACCAAGCAACTGCCTCTAGTTCTTCCATGATCATTGGGGAAAACATAGAGGTTAAGTTGTATCGTCTTGTGAATTCTCACAAGGGAAGACAAGTGCAAGAAAAGGGGATTTATTTGTTTACCAAAGTAGTTATATGAAAAAAGCAGTGCAGAAAGTGAAGAATGTGAAATAAAATAGGATAAACCTCAGAGATATACAATGTAAATACTCCTTTGATGTATGCTCTGGTATGTTTTCCAATTAAAACCAAAGTGCAAGTGAAAAAAGACAGTTAGAGATTAATCACTGTCTACGTGGTCAACATGTTTCAGCCATCAGGATAAATCTCCTTGGCTTTCGTCAGGACCTATACAAATACTATGTCACTGCAACAATGAAAAAGGATTCATCCATACAGTGTATATCCTGTTGTTACAACTTTCGAATCCTTGGAACAAGCATGGTGCTTGATGATATCTATAAGGAAAATCTAAAAATATATAAACAGTATCTGCATCAATGAGTTTATGCTAACATACCAGATATTTTAGACATAGAGTGAGGAATGAACTGAGTGCTTACCACTACTTGTCCAGGACCGGACCTCACCTCACTTGGAACCAGCTCGAGTTCTATTAGATGAGGCCCGCTCTATAAAGTAATCAAAATCCACAGAGGAGAGAGTCTTACATAAGTTATTTACACAGACCGACCGTCATGGCTGTAAAAAATCAGCCACCCACAGCATTTTTAAAATTATCCAGCTTGATACTCAAATCTTAACCCATACCTAAAACGGAACAGTGATAAGTCGACTATTGACGGTGTCTACATAGAGATGTACCTGCATTTTATCAAAACATAAGCTTATGTTAAACTCAAAGAAAGAGTGAAACTCTAATGTCAAACCATTTTAAAAATGGTCATGGTCTTCATGTAAGTTGGCGAGAGTATTTCAGTACAAGTAGTGAGGGCTAAATAGATAAAATTACACCTTTACGTCATCTGCCCTATGAAAGCTGCATCTTTGTAAATTCTCCCGAAAAAGGTTGCGTGCTTATTCGTGCAATACCTATGGAGCTAACTACGCTCGCATTAGTACAGCAGAAGAAGCTTAGGGCATAAGTAATAACTTCAGAAATACATCATTCCGATTAAAATCAAACACGAGCTAAATACAGATACACGATCATCTTATTTTCTTTAAGCAGTTGCACGCCTTACTCTTACCTCTCTGTAGGTACCTTGTGATGAAGACTCTTGCTGGAGTGGAGGTAACTGACAGAGGTGCTGGCGTGTTTTTATGGTGAAAAAATCTGGTGTTCCACATTATCGTTCAACCTGCGCATTGTGATGATGTTACTTGAAAAGAACTACAGTATTACCGCAATCCTGCTGGGATATGTAGTTCAAAAACGCCCTGCTCATAATTAACATGGTAAAAACCGGAGAATTACTCGGTTTATCCAAGATCACAAATTGATAAATCGTGTTCATAAATGGAAATAAATCAAGTGTTCAACATTATCGTGCAACCTACGCATTGTGATAACTTCACGTGAAAAGAACTACTGTTTTACCGCAAGCCTACTGGGACATGTAGTTTGAAAGGCCTTGATTATAATTTATACGGCCAAAACCGAACAGCTGCTTGAGTTGCCCAAAATCACAAAGTGCTATATTGTATTCATAGATAGATAGCGGTTCTAAAACTAGTATTTGGAGACCCGATATTGCGCATTAATGTGTGTTATAATAACATGTAAGAAGAAAGACTATCAATCTGAAGCTGGCCTGCCGGAGACTATAATCCTTCTGTAATAGTCATACGTCCCCATAAAATATGGTGGTCTCTTCAGGTGGGCAACTTATCTCTTGTAGAGGTATACATTATTGTTTTCATTACTACTCTATAACAAAATGCATGTGTTGGTATATATCATTATTAAAAAAATAATTAATGTCAATATCTCAGGTTAATCCGGTGTTCCACATTATCGCCCAACCTGCGCGTTGTGATGACGTTACTTGAAAGAACTACAGTAATACTGCAAGCCTGCTGGGATATGTAGTTCAAACACCCTGCTCATAATTTACATAGTATAAACCAGAGAATTACTCGGTTTATCCAAGATCACAGATTGATAAATTGTATTCGTAAATAGAAATAAATCAGGTGTTCAACATTATTGTGCAACCTCCGCGTGGGCAACTCATCTCTTGAAGAGGTGTACATTATCGTTTTCATTACTACACTATAACAAAATGCATGTGCTGGTAGATATAATTGTTAAAAATAATAATTAATAACAATATCTCAGGGTAATTTAGAGAGCTTTATGCACCATTGTTCAAGAGGTAATGGTGTCGGTATTTCATATATAGCTATGCTGATGATACACAATTAGTGGTGTCCCTATCTCACCCGAACCAGGAACCATCAGACCTTTACAACTGTCTGGTAGAAATTCAAGGCTGGATGAATAGGTCATCTTTGAAACTTAACGGTTCAAAGACGGACATTCTCCTACTTGGCCAGAAAGGGCTCTCTCTCCCTCAGAACATCTGGCCCCCGGTTTTAGGCGTACCCTCTACTCCTAAGTCTGAGGTTAAAAGTCTGGGAATATGGATTGAAAAAGATCTGACCTTCGCGACACAAGCCACAAAAATCGCCGGGACCTGCTTTGGACTCCTTAAAGCTATCAGAAAAATTCTGCCCCTGCTCCCTCCCATTTCCCAGAAATTAATAATCCAAGGCCTTATTATATCAAGGCTGGATTTTAGTAACGCCATTTATCTTGGCGCTCCCGAGGCAACTTTCAACAAACTGCAGAGAATCCAGAACACTGCAGCAAGGATTCTCACTAACACCCCGGCGAGATCCTCTGCTAAACCAGCATTGAAGCAGCTCCACTGGCTCCCAGTGAGAGAGAGAGTGGCTTTCAAGGCTCTTTGCCTGTCACATAAAATCTTACAGGACAAAGGACCCCCTATTCTAAAAAAATTCATCAGGCCCTATAAAGCCTTGAGAGCCCTTCGCTCGGACCATGAAAACCTAGTCACTATCCCTAGAGTCAAGAAGGTGCGTACGGGCGGACGGCGTTTCTCCGTCAACACGGGCCGTCTATGGAACTCCCTCCCCCGGGACCTTAGGATGGTACCTGACTACCTCCGTTTCAGGAAACGGCTCAAGACACACTTGTTCCCCTGATCTCCCCCCCCCTCCCCCACCCTCCTGAGCCTCCCTCTGGTTAGATCGGATCTTAGCGCTGGGATACTTACGGGTGACTACGCGCTCTATAAAATCTAATGATAATAATAATAATAATATAGTGACTGTTTAGGTTCATTTGTACCTAAATAAACATGTACCTATTCTTGTTCCCATAAAGATTTTAAACGCAGATTGCTTTTCATGTGGACTGATGTTTTGATATGTTCAATGACTTTAAGGATCCATAACAAGTGATATTGGTTTATAGTGTTAATATGATGATTAAATTAATTAACAGCTGGGGGCGTGGTCTCGACGCTGACGGAGCTGGCCGCCGTTCTCAGGAGCTCCGCGGAGACGTAGTCGCGACGGGAAGCCTCTGTGTGCTCCCAACAACTTTGTGGTCTCCCAACCGGCAAATTACGACATCGGAATTCCTGCTGGCACTTTTGGCGTGCTTTGCTTTTAAGGGGGTGAGCAGCAACTTGGTTTTTACTTACTTTTTCGACATGAGCTGAATAACTCGGAGCCGTGACCGCCATTTTTTCGCCTCTGACGCTCGAACGACTTTCACTTCGCCCTCTCGATATAAACCCTGTTTCTCTGCATAACCCCTGTTTTGTTGGATTACACAACCTAGCGCTGATGTTTTTGGGGATATTTCGATCCAATATGACATCTTATTGCGTTATTTTTTATCATTGACTGGTTCGCTTCACTTATGCTGTGTCACACTCTCCTGGCTGCCATTTTCTTATGAAGAATTTACTTCAGCTGCGTCTCAATATTTTTGCCCTCTCTCAATGGAACTTTCATTATCCCGTTTGCTATAACCTTTATAAAGTATACTTTTACAAGTGCCTTTGCAATGTGACTACCTTCTAAGGATTTGTTCGTATTGCTCTTTTTCTCACTTCATTACCGACCTGCACTTTTGGAACCTATATGATATAGATATTACAATTGTGATTTAACCTTTCTTTGAAGCCGCTACTCATGTCTATGTAATAGCCTATTGTTGTGCCACCGTTTTTCATTTTTCACCAATGGCGACATCACGACAAAACCGCAGTTCCTCTCATCCAGCTAACTCCACCAATGCTTCTTTCGAGGATGTTAATCCCTTCAGTATTTTGCAGGACAATTTGGAAAATACGCCTAATGATGCTTCTACAGCGAAAAGTTCCTCTCCTCAAACTTCCCGTCTAACTGGCAAAAATACAACGGAATTGCCTTCTGCATCTACTGCCACAACGGGGAAACGAATTAAAACAAATCCCCCCTCCCCTCCCAACTCAGTTCTTCTATTTCCATGGAACTGTTGTTAGAAGAAATTTGTTCACTTAAACCCTACATGGAGGAGATCCGATTGCTAATACCCTATATGGCTGATACAAACGCCCGCCTGCAAAACCTTGAAGTCAATTGGTCACATACGGAACAAAAAGTAGATCATCTTGAAAAAACTATCTCTTCCGTTCAAGTTGTCACTGATCAAGATCCTATTATGCAAAATGAGATTCAAACTCTTCAACTACAGGTGGAGAATTTAGAAAATCCCAACAGGCGCAACGACCGTCGTATTTATGGCCTTGTGGAGGGACTTGAAGGGTCAAATCCTTTATCCTTTTTCCAAACATTTTTGCCTACTCTTCTTGATCTTCCAAGTTCTCCTAGCTTAAACATCCAACGTGCTCATCGCCTAGGTCCGTTATCCCGCAGTTCTACATCCTCTTCCTCGACGGCTAAACCCAGAGGAGTGATCTTGTACTTTTTAGAATATACTGATCTACTAAAGGTTCTTCAAGCAGCCAAACAAAAAGGGAAAATAAACTGGAATGGTTCCAACCTTTTCTTTGCACAAGATTACGCCAAGATTACTGCTGATTGTCGCAAGAAGTTCCTGGATATGAGACCTACTCTTCGCTCTATGAATGCCCATTATGGCTTATTTCACCCATCCCTCTTTAGAGTAACTTATAACAATAAGACGACGAATTATGAAGATCCAGCCAAGCTACAGCAATTTCTAGTTTCCTGTGCGGGCGTGTCGATGGAAGTTCCACTTTCCTAAGTTCTCTGAGTGACATCTATATTTATATTTGTTAGATGATGTTGTAGTCGTATTATTTCTTTTGTACTCCACCCCCTCCTTTTGTATTACGTTTTAGTATTTCGTATTTTGTATTCTGTATTTTGTACTTTTTCTGCTGTCTCCCTTGTATTTCATGCCTTGTTTTATTTATCTCCTTTTGTAACCTGTCGTAATTTTATCTGGTTAACATTATTTCTTTGATTTCTTACAGACGCGGTTTGTGACCCCTTGCTTTGTCTGTTCTCCATGTGCACCCAAAGGTCTTTCTCACTGCACGCGCCCCTGTGGTTCCCCTGGTTTGGTGTCTTACCTCCCTCATGCGGCTCCACCACCCCCAGCCTTTTTGTTTTCCTGTGGTATGTCCCTTTGATAATTCTCTTCAATATCATTTATTATCTTACTTTTTTCTTTTTGTTTTCTGTTTCTTTCTCTTGCAGCGTTTTTCTCCCCTTTTCTCCTCTCTCCCACATACTTTTTCTTTCTTTCCTCTCCCTATATCGCTTTTCTTCTCTCTTACATCTCAGCCTCTAATATTTCTTTACTTAATCCTGCATCTATCTCTTTTTCTCTTCTATTGTTCCCTATTTTCTTTAAATGATGTGATTTTGCATTGTTATATTGTATGCATCTCAGTTGTTCACTGCTTATTTAACAAGTACTTTTTTATTTTGTTTTTAAGACTTTTGCATGTTTTTCTGCATCACCTCAGTTTACAGTTCTTGATAAGTTGCATTCTTATGACTAGTTTACTTGTTCTATTACATAGTCATTATCTTAGTGTTGTTCTTACAATAACTGTGCATGTTTGCTCTCATGATTTTCCTTTAGAGTAGTAACTTGGAACGTTAACGGAGTTCATAACCCTATAAAAAGACAACGCGTGCTAACCCATTCAGCTAGGTTAAATACAGATATAGCTTTTATTCAAGAAGCCCACTTATCTGATGTGGAGGCGGTCAAACTAAAAAGAGGTTGGGTTGGGAATGTTTTCTCCTCTCCAGCCTTAGAAAAGAAAAATGGTTTGTCTATACTATGTCATAAAAAACATCAATTTACTGTGGTTCATCAAGAAAATGATCTTGAGGGTCGTTGGTTAATCGTTAAATTACTGGTTGGTCAAATACCTTTAGTATTGTTTAATGTATATGCTCCTGTTAACGTTGATAATGTGTTTTGGAACCAAATCTCTGATAAACTCCTTAAGTTTTCTGATGATTATGTTATCTTTGGAGGTGACTGCAATCAGGTCTTTGACCCTAAACTTGATAGACGCTCCTCAGTAAAATTCTCCAACACCAAAATGCACTCACAATTCACCTCTACTATTCATCGTAAAGCCTTAACTGACGTATGGAGACTCTCTGTAACCCAGTACGGTTTCAGAGAACATAGGGGTACTATGGAGTTGGACCAATGCCTAAACTTACACCTCCTTATTAGCAAATATACTGTGGCCAGGGAGTGTTTTTATATTTAGGTTTTATGGACCTTTCCTCTGCATTCGATTTAGTCAACCGCTCAAAATTATGGTTTATTTTACACGAGGTCGTTTTAGATGCATCTCTGGTCAATTTTTTGAGGGATCTTCACCAAGGCCTTTCTGCCTCTGTTAGGGTTACGAGGGAAGGTCGACGTACCAGGCAATTTAGTTCTAGAAGGGGGGTCAGACAGGGCTGCATACTGGCCCCTCTTCTTTTTACTATTTACATCAACGCCCTTGAACAATCTCTAGGTACGGCTACACTGGACACTCCGCGTATAGGGGGATTGGGTATCCCGGTCCTCCTGTACGCGGATGATGCCGTTTTGCTCGCGCGCACGATCTTGGGCCTACAGAGGCTGCTGGACCATTTCGGCAGCTTCATGGAAGCCCTGGATTTGAAAGTTAACATCGCAAAATCCCATGTAATGGTTGCCGGCGCACGGATTAAGAAAACAAAGGTTAAAACATTCAGGTACAACGGCAAGGAATTGACGAGGGTGCCTTCCTTCTCCTACCTGGGAGTACTATTCAACGAGAAAGGCAATTGGGGCCCCCAGATGAAGTTGAAGAGTAACGTGGTCACAAGATCTTCGATGGCTCTTTTGAACTTCTCCAAGAGATTGGGAGCTAGACCCATGGAGGCCATGCTAAGGATTTATAAGTCTAAGTCCCTGGCGATCGCCTCCTATGGTGCGGCAATTTGGGGCTATGTGGATTCGAACAAAATACAAATTGCGGAAAACAGGTTCCTTAGATCTCTGCTGTCACTACCGCAATCATCCCCCACATTCTCAATTCACTCGGAGGTAGCACTGGGCTATGTTACAAATCTCCTAAAAATTGCCCCACTGATTTGCTGGGCAAAAACCTGGCTGAATGAAGAGATTACCCTTAACCATTTAATCCTTAAGGCTTGTTTGGCCCTAGAGAAGGCAGACAGGATCCCATGGTTGGCGTATGTTAGAGCGGCAAGCGCCAGGCTGGGCCGACCTGATCTGTTTACTTCACCACAAGGCATTATAAAGGAGGACATAGGGTGGATCAAACATAACTTTCGTAACCTGCTGGAGGCAGAAAGGGAGGTGCAGGAGCTGAGAAAACCAGTGGTGAGAAGTATTTATGGCCTATCAACCTCTCCATTCATTGAACCATATCTGATGTGTGTCACCAAGCCCTTCCATCGATTTGTATTGGCCAGATTTCGGTTCAATCTCATTCACTTTATATTGGGTGTATTTCCTAAATGGGGGAAACCTGAGGACGTAGCGCCATGTTCCTGTGATAACTTTTCCTCACAGGATACACTCCATTTGGTAATGTTCTGTGATCAATACTCAGAGGCACGTAAAAAATTCTTATATCCAATCTTGCGTGATGCTGGTTTCGTACAAGTAAGGCCCGCTCTAACATATCTACAAATGCTTAGTTCCGTCCAGGTTACTTATAGTGTGGCTAGCTTTTTGGCGGCCGCAGCCCGGGTAAACAAAAGAAGACTCCTCTAAATATAATCATTCAGTGGGATTAAAAGGGGATCATGGTTTTAACTTTAATTACTAAATGATGCACTTTATACTAGAACTAATAGCCACTGGTTAAGGGTCTTTTTACATTGCATACTACGTATTTATTAATTTTAGATATTGCATTTATTAAATGTAAAAATTGAATGCTTGTTTTTTATTTTATTTTTCTTAAACATTTTAAAGTGTGGAGGCTTATGTTCCTTGTATTGTCTTTTATGATTTTAATTAATCTAAATAAAGATTTTTTTGACTGACTGACTGACATATGGAGACTCTGTAACCCAGACCTATTGGAATATACTTTTTACTCCCCCCCCACATAATTCACAATCTAGAATAGATTATCTTTTCTTCAGTAAACCCCTCTCTAAATTAATTACCCGTGCCGAAATTGGCTCGATTCTCATTTCAGACCATGGTCCGGTTTTTGTAGATTTTGATCTTCTACCTTTTACCCCTCCTATGGGAAGATGGCGTTTTAATAATTCATTATTATCAGATCCCAATTTCACAGGCCAATTCACTTCTTTCGCATCTGATTTATTTTCTATCAATTCTACTCCAGACTCTTCTCCAGTAACGATATTGGACTCCTTTAAAGCTGCGGCTAGAGGCTTTGTAATCTGCTTCGTTTCACTGAAAAAGAAATCCTTTGAAGCTCAAAATGCTCAATTACTAACCAAAATTAAACACCTGGAAAATTCCTATTATCGCTCCAATTCGGACATCTCTTTAAAAAAATTGATTAATGAGAAAATTTCCTTCAATAAATCATCTACAGAAGCTGCCTCTTCTTATCTTTTAAAAAGTAGTGCCCGTTATTATGGAGGCCAGAATAAGATGGGCAAATTACTAGCAAACTATTTAAAAATTCGCCGGGAAAGAATTGAAATTGAATCCATTCGCAACGATGCTGGAGTTTCATTATTTAAGGATGATGATATTTTGAATGAATTTGTTACTTTTTATAAGAACCTATACACTCCGGAACACCATCTGTCCCCTGATGCTCTCTCCTCGTTCTTTGACTCCCTTCACTCAGGATACAGATTTGGCCTCGCTGGATTCCGATATCACCCTATCTGAAATTACACACGCTATTTCTAAATTGAAAAGGGGCAAAGCACCTGGCCCTGACGGTTTCACTATCGAATTCTATACCCATTTTGCTTCCTTAATACTTCCTCATCTTTTATCGCTCTATACCTTTTTTGTAACGAAAGGCTCCTCCTCATGATCTTTTCAAGAAGCTGTGATTTGCTTAATTCCTAAAGAAAATAAGGATCCGTCTTCCTGTATAAATTATCGCCCAATCTCCCTAGGCAACTTGGATTACAAAATGTTTGCAAAAATTCTCGCCCTTCGCCTTGACCCCATCTTCCCAAACATTATAGGTCCAGAACAATCAGGTTTTGTCAAAGGTCGTTTGTCATCTGATAATTCCAGTTTTTTTTTCAATATTTTAAGTAAGCTGCCTCCCTTGATTATCCCATTGCTGCTATAGCACTTGATGCTGAGAAAGCATTTGATAGAATTGGATGGGAATTCATGTTCCAAGCTCTTAAATGGATCGGTCTCCCTGCTAAGCTAATTTATTTTATTTATTTATTGTATTCTAACCCCAAAGCCTCTATTTTTGTCAATGGGAAAGCTTCTGACTATTTTTCTCTCGCCAGAGGGGTCCGTCAAGGTTGCCCTTTATCGCCCCTTTTATTTATAATAGCACTGGAGCCCTTCTTAATAAAAATTCGACTTGATGATAGCATTTCAGGCTTTCAACTTGATACTTCGCATGTTAAATTGTCTGTCTACGCAGATGATATTCTTCTTTACTGTTCCAATCCTTCTATCTCTCTTCCAGCTTTTCTTTCTCAAGTTCATACTTTCTCCCAACTTTCCCGATATCGGCTTAATTCTGATAAGTGTGAAATTCTACCCTTAAAAATCCTTTGTTCGAAAACAAGATTTTATATCCTCAGGCTTTTCTTGGAAAACTACTAAAATCAAATACTTAGGCTTGTGGTTTTCTCCCACTATTTCAGAAACTCTTAAGGAAAACTTTGATAGTCTTTCTAAATCTTTGTCTACATCTTTGATCGTTGGCACCCGCTCTTCCTCTCCTGGTGGGGACGCTTAGACTCCATAAAAATGATGCTCTCTCCACTGGTGCTTTATCTTTTATCCATGATACCAATCCACATTCCTGGTTTTTATTTTAAAAAAATTGACTCTATACTGAACAAATTCCTTTGGAAAAATAAATCTCCCCGTATTTCTCTTCAGGCTCTTAAGGCTGATAAACTCTCTGGAGGCCTCAACTTCCCGGATTTCAAATCATATCACCTGGCTTTTTCTCTGAGACAATCTTCTCGTTGGTTAGCTCAAGCTCCATGTACCTTCCAACCTGTTTGGCTGACTATTGAAAAATACTTTATTGATCCCTTCCATTTCAAGGAATATTTAGCTTTCGATAATAACATTTCTTCTTTCCGTCCTCAAGTAATCTCTCACTCACGTAAAATATTGAAACCTTTTCTTCCATCTTCTTATCCTGCACTTACTTCCCTAGAACATCAGCCTATTTGGCATAATCATTTACTTCGTATCAAAGGACGTACTTTTTATTGGAAGAGATGGAGAATCCAAGGACTACTTTGGATCTCTCAATTGGTGTCTGGCTCTTTTCCCCTTCCTTTCTCTACTCTTCAATCCAACTTCTCTTTACCTTCTTCTTGTAAATCCCAATACGATTTACTTCTTCCTTCCCTTCTACAATACTTACAATCCTTACCTTCTAACTCCAATATTCCTCATAGATCCTCCAATATCTTCCCTCTACTCTCTGTCACTACCTCGGCCTCTGCTTAATACAAACATATCTTTTTCCCCTCTGTCAGATCTAAGGAAAAATCTGAATTGGCCTGGGAAAAATATTTTGTAGTTTGTTGGTCTGTCCCTTTTTGGGACAAATTATGGTTGAAAATCCATAAAACGTCAAGGGCAGCTAATACATCTTAAACCCTCTATTTTATTTACAAACGATTTTTATTCACCCCAATGAAATTGGCCTCTTTCTCCACAGACCTCCCTTCAGCTTGCTGGTCGTGTAAGAACGATCCAGCTGATTTAAAGCATATGCTTTTAGATTGCCCCTCCCTTTCTCATTTGTGGCTTTCAGTTTGGTCTCAGACTAATAACATTTTCCATACCCAGATCCCTTTTTCTACTCTCAACATTTTTCTATGCTCCTTATCACCTTCCTGGCCACCCCCCACCCCTATTCCCTCTTTACTTGACTTATTACTGGCAATAGCCCTACATTTAATTACTTCTAATTGGAAACATGCGGACAAGGTTACCTTCAAAGCTTGGTGGAACTCCATTTGTTTCCATCATAGATTGGACACTCATAACATTACCCCTTTATCCCTACGTATTAAAAGAGACTTGTTATGGCTTCCCTTAACCTCCTATTTAACGACCATCGCCACAACCTCTTCTACTATAGTTAACACTCCAGATGAAGTTAGAAAACCTCCGTAAAGTCTCAGATTGCCTACTAAGTTTTATTTTTCAACTGTACTCCTCTACGATATTAATCCCTTATCCCCTCCAAGTTGTTATTTAACCAATCTTGAGACTTATGATATTCCTCAACTTTTTCTTAATGTCGTTTTGCAAATAAGATTCAGATGATGTTCTCACTTGTACTATTAAATATGATGTCTCCCTTTTCTTCTTTTCTTTCTCTTTTTCTTTCCCAATCTCACTCTCTTCTTTCTCCTCTTACCCTCTCTTTTTCTTTTCTTTCCCCTCTCAGTCATGGACTGTTAATTTATTTGACTGTAACTTTTATTGTATGGTGATTCTTTGCATTTATGTAGTGATTTTTCGTCTTAATAAACTTTAAACTGAAAAAAAAATAAATTAATTAACAGCTCCAACTTTAGTTTATAATCCGTTCTTTGCCAAAGTGCATATTTGTGTATGGACTCAACTGATCATTGGACAGGTTTCTCTACTTGGCACTATCAAGGTTGAAGTAAATAGGATGTGACTGCCATAGCAATGAGTAAGACAACGGTATTTACTACAAGGTGACACCCAGGGAATTGCATCATTTAGACCCATAGTATCACTGGATAGTCTGAAGACCCATCTTTGTTCACGATGGAATAAATAGGAAGAGATATCGCTAAAATGTGGGGGAATGAATGGTTTTTCCAGAACTGTCCCCATGAAATCTTCTGTCCTGTGTTCTTTCTCAACGAAGTGTTTTTCTAGTTTCATCATAGCTTTCTTGTACCACTGACACATCTAAAAACTTACCAACACACCTATACACACACTCACCCACCTATACATCCCTTCAGAGAAGCACTCTTGAGCCCATACACTCAGTGAATCAGCCACTCACACATCTATGCATGGAGTTACACACTCCCCACCCACTCACACAGACACTCAGGCACCCATACAGTACTCAGACAACCAATCAATAATCCATATAGAGACTCATGTAGCTACTCACTAACCAATGGAGCCACTTACACACCAACGGACAGACTTATACAGATATTCAAACAGTTTAGTCACTAAACCAGGCATTCAGTAAGGAATGAGTAATCACTCACTTATACAGTCAGTCACGCACCCACTAAATCATCCATTCAGACACTCATAAACACACTCATTCTTTAATTTGCCTTGGTGTATATATATAAAACATATTTAAACTTTACAGAAACACACAGTGACTGGATGGTATCATCAGTGATGTCATCAGTGATATAATTTGAGGAGATATCAGTGATGTTACTGATCATGTTATGAATGAAAAAATATGTGATCATCAGCAGTACATTGTGGGGGCGCGAGGTATAGTTAGCTCATCTAACTATAAGGCTGAATTTCTCTGGTTTTGTACGAGTGAAATGTCCAACTAACTATAACGTCCCTGAAACCAGTGTTTTTTTCAGTGAATTTCTAAGGTTTTTAAAATGCTAATTCCCAACTATAATATTCCTGAAACCTATGGTGTTAGATATATATCCATTCACTGAAAAAAACATAAATTTCAGAGACGTTATAGTTAGGAATTAGCATTTAAAAAAACTTTGAAATTCACTGAAAAAAAACATAGGTTTCATGAGTGTTATAGTTAGCTGGGCATTTCACTCGTACAAAACCATAGAAATTCCTCCGTTATAGTTAGTTGTGCTAACTATAACTCGCGCTCCCGCATTGCACTGCTGATGATGTCACATATTACATCATTCATGACATGGTCAGTGACATCACTGATGACATCTCAAATGACATCACTGATGACATCATCCAGTGAATGTGGTTTTGTTTGAAATTTAAATATCTATTATATATATACCAATCTGTATTGAAGATTGAGTGGATATATATCTGTCTTGATGGAGGAATTAGTAGCTGTCTGACTGTTTAAGTGAGTAATTAAATGTGTCTCACTAAATGTGTGTGTTAGTAACCAAACTATGTGAATGTGTGTATCACTGTCTCTGTTGATGTATAACCTGCTGCATCAATTGGTCACTAACTACATGAGTGTCTATATTAGTTATTGATTAGTTGACTGAGTATTTGTAAGGGAGACTCAGTGTATCTGTGGTTGTGTGGGGGAGTTGTAACTCTATGCATAGATGTGTGAGTGGTTGATTGTCTAGGCATATGGGTTTAGGAGTGTTTATGGAAACAGGTGTTTGGGTGTCTGAGTGTATTTATTCGTATTTTGTTTAGTGAATAAATTTGTCAGTGGTACATCTCCAATAAAGTAGAAAAATAAAAGGCATTGTATATGAGAGTTGGTGTATATAAATAAGAATACGTAAGAGTCAGTGATTGTGAGAATAACGGTATGAAAGATTGTATAATTGTAATAGTGATTTTTTAACATATTAACTATGATTTACTATGTGTATGTATAAATTAGGTGTTGTGTTATTTTAATGGACTTAATGGACTTTTAATTAAACGGTAAAAAAAGGGGGGGTAAAAAAGGGGGTGGTGATGGACGGAGCATCTGAACCAATCAAACACTCACACCCAGTCAAAAGATCAGGGTTGGATCCATCACCGTTCTCTAGCCCACTCTGCCACCCCAGTTCAGACATGGCCATATGCAAATCAGTCTGACCCTGTGCCTCATGGGAACAGTCCAGTCCGAACTGCCAAGCCATGCCTTCCCTGGACCGGAAACAAGCTTCCGAGGACCGGTTTCTGGCATTACAGCCGTCTTCAGCCCGGCTTGCTTGAATCCAGTGGCAAAGTGAGCAAGGGACTCACGTCTGAGCATACCCTGCCACACTTATGGTGGCCAAAGCGGTAAAAAAGGGGGTGGTGATGGACGGAGCATCTGAACCAATCAAACACTCACACCCAGTCAAAAGATCAGGGTTGGATCCATCACCGTTCTCTAGCCCACTCTGCCACCCCAGTTCAGACATGGCCATATGCAAATCAGTCTGACCCTGTGCCTCATGGGAACAGTCCAGTCCGAACTGCCAAGCCATGCCTTCCCTGGACCGGAAACAAGCTTCCAAGGACCGGTTTCTGGCATTACAGCCGTCTTCAGCCCGGCTTGCTTGAATCCAGTGGCAAAGTGAGCAAGGGACTAATTAAACAGCAGAACAACAGAGCCCATTGAGGCAATACCATGCTGAGTATCAAAACTACAGGTACCAGCATGCCGAAAAAAAGGGCACACATGTGAATACTCAGCGCATGCTTATAAGTACCTGAGCATTCCTGTCGTCCACCTGTTTATCCTCTAATGAAGAGGCCGCCTGGCCTTGAAACGTGTTAGGGTGTAATGAATAAATCAACTTTGGACTGAGCAAGCATTCTGTCATTTGATTTATGTCCCGCAGGCGGCGAGAATGTTTGTTTATAGATGAAGTGAAGGGAATGTGGAACTAGTTAACTATTTGTAAAAAAAAAAATATATATATATATATATATATATATATATATATATATATATATATATATATATATATATATATATATATTCACTTAAAAAACCATAGGTTTCAGGCCTTATATAGTTAGGAATTAGCATTTAAAAAACCATTGAAATTGCTCCTATATAGTTAGTTGTACTAACTATATTTCGCGCACCCGCAATCCACTGCTGATGATGTCACATATTACATCATTCATGACATGGTCAGTGACATCACTGATGACATCACTGACGACATCTCATTTGACATCACTGATGACATCACTGATGACATCATCCAGTGACTGTGTGTTTCTGTAAAGTTTAAATATGTTTTACATATTGAAGAATGAGTGGATGTATAAGTGTCTGGATGAAGGATTTAGTAGGTGCGTGACGGACTGTATGAGTGAGTGATTAAATGTGTCTTACTAAATGCATGGGTTAGTGACTAAATTGTCTGAATGTGTGCATCAGTATGTCTGTTGTTGTGTAAGCTGCTGCATGTGTTGATCAGTAGCTATATGAGTGGCTATATGGGTTATTGATTGGTTGCCCAAGTATTTGAATGGGAGACTGAGTGTGTGTGTGGGTGGCTGGGAGGTGTGTGACTCTGTGCATAGATGTGTGAGCAGTTGATTCACTAGGTGTATGAGTTCAAAATGGCATGTGGAAACAGCTATATGGGCGGTTGACTGTGTGCATGGGTGTTTTGGTGAGTGAATACATGTCCAAGTAAGTAAATATGTAAAACACAGTGCACGTGAGAGTTGGCACATATAAATGACTATACATGAGAGCCAGTGAATGTGCGAGTGGCTGTATGGATCATTGTGTACTTGTATCAGTGATTGTATAACAGAGTAAGTATGTGTTAGTATATGTTTGAATAAGTAAGGTGTTGTGTGTATAACTGTATAGTTGAGGAAATTGAAGTGTGATTGATTATTTGCATGACTGACTAGGTGTGTGAGTAACTCCAGTGTGTGAGTGTCTGTATAGGTGTATGAGTGCATATGATAGTGTTGTATTGTACTGTATGTATGAGTGATTCTATGGGTGAATGAGTGAATGTGTGTGTAGACCTAGGAATCAGTGAGTGCGTATGTAGTAACTGGTATTGGTGTGTCAATGGTTTCAAGAATGGTAGTCTGTATTTAACACTGGGTGTATCAAAGGTTATATTAGAGTGTGAGGAGGTGCATCGTATTATCACATGAATGATATCATCAGTGATGTGATCAGTGATTTCAAATGAGATGTCATCAGTGATGTCATCAGTGATGTCATTTGAGATGTCATCAGTGGTGTCATCAGTGATGTCACTGACCATGTCATGAATGATGTAATATGTGACATCATCAGCAGTGGATTGCGGGTGCGCGAAATATAGTTAGTACAACTAACTATATAGGAGCAATTTCAATGGTTTTGTAAATGCTAATTCCTAACTATATAAGGCCTGAAACCTAGGGTTTTTTAAGTGAATTTGCAAGGTTTGTTAAATGCTAATTCCTAACTATATAAGGCCTGAAACCTATGGTTTTTTAAGTGAATTTGCAAGGTTTTTTAAATGCTAATTCCTAACTATATAAGGCTTGAAACCTATGGTTTTTTCAGTGAATTTGCAAGGTTTTTTAAATGCTAATTCCTAACTATATAAGGCTTGAAACCTATGGTTTTTTCAGTGAATTTGCAAGGTTTTTTAAATGCTAATTCCTAACTATATCAGGCATGAAACCTATATTTTTTTCAAAAAATTTCAAAGGTTTTGTAAATGCTAATTCTATTAGCGGATAACGTTTATATATGTTATTATCCTTCTGGGACCACCTGAGCAGCCATCTTGTTTCTCAGGAGAAGTGAGGCACAAGAGAGCACAAAACAAGAGTGGAAAACGCGAAAAGGGGGCAGGGTTGAGACCCCCTGACCCCCTAGCCCTTCTCAGGGGGTCCCAGAAGGACCACCAAGTGAAAATTATTATTTATTTATTTTTTAAATCGTGGTGTACGCGCACGGTACGCGTATGGTGCGCGTACCCCATGATTTTGGTTTTTTTTGCCCTTGGGGGTCCTTTTGGGACCCCCTGAGAAGGGCTAGAGGGTTGGGGGGTCTCTACCCTGCCCCCTTTTCGTGTTTTCCACTCTTGTTTTGGGCTCTCTTGTGCCTCAGTTCTCCTGAAAAACAAGATGGTGGCCAACACTTCCTGGTTTGGACAGTTTGGAATGTTGACAGTCGACTGCCAGCCAATCAGAAACTCGCTCGCGCCCGTAAGGGTACGCGCACGTACGCATACGGTACGCGTACCGTACGCGTACGGTGCGGGTACGGTGAGCGCATATAGATATATAATTTGCTCAAATTCAATTTTCTCAACAACTACTGGAGGGATTTTCACCAAATATAGAACAGGCACTACTGCATACCTGTCCCTACCATTTTGCCAAGTTTGGTGTAATTCCGTTCAGCCGTTCGGGCTGTAGCCGTGTCTAAAGGTCCCATAGAAAATGCCATTTGAAAAATTTCAAATTCAATTTTCTCAAGAACTACTGGAGGGATTTTCACCAAACATAGCAAAGGCACATCTGCATACCAGGCCCTACCATTTTGCCAAGTTTGGTGTAATTCCATTCAGCCATTCGGGCTGTAGCCGTGTCTAAAGGTCCCTATGGAAATTAACATGGGGAAAACACGTTTTGGGACCCCCCTTTCGGCCCCTGCTTGACGAATTCCCCCAAAACTTTCAGAGAAGGAGCGGAGCGGAGCTGGCCAAAATTCTGGAAAATTACACACAGATTCCTCAATCGGCGCCAAAGTTATTCCCAATAGAATGTTGAGCGCATATAGATATATAATTTGCTCAAATTCAAATTCTCAACAACTACTGGAGGGATTTTCACCAAATATAGAAAAGGCACTACTGCATACCTGTCCCTACCATTTTGCCAAATTTGGTGTAATTCTGCTCAGCCGTTCGGGCTGTAGCCGTGTCTAAAGGTCCCATAGAAAATGCCATTTGAAAAATTTCAAATTCAATTTTCCCAAGAACTACTGGAGGGATTTACACCAAACATACAAAAGGCACTGCTGCATACCAGTCCCTACCATTTTGCCAAATCTGGTGTCATTCCGTTCAGCCGTTCGAGCTGTAGCCTTGTCAGAATGTCCCATAGGAAATTAACATGGGGAAAACACGTTTTGGGACCCCCCTTTTTTCTCGGCCCCCGCTTGACGAATCCCCCCGAAACTTTCAGGGAAGGAGCGGAGTGGGGTGAGGCAAATCTAAGGAAACTTACAGGCAGATCCCTGAATCGGCGCCAAAGTTATTCCCAATAGAATGTTCGGAATGTCCTATGGTAACTAGGTCCTAACTATACATACCTACTGGCTACCGCCAGTAAGTAATATATATATATATATATAAATATATATATATATATATATATATATATATATATATTACCTACTGGCGGTCGCCAGTAGGTATATATAGTTAGGATTTTTTCTCTATGGGTTTTTTGAAAATTCTATGTCTAATAACTTTGCCGTTTGTGGACGGAATTGGCTGAAATTTTCAGGAAAATGGCACATTTTGTTTCTGAGCAGCCTTTGAAAATTTGGGGGGGGTTCGTCAAGGGGGGGCCGAGAAAAAAGGGGGGTCCCAAAACGTGTTTTTAACATTGAGTTTTCCATAGGGCGGTTGGCCTCACTTTTAGCCCGAACGGCTGAATGGATTTGCACGAAACTTGGCAAAATTGTAGGGACTGGTAGCCCGATGTGCCTTTTGTAGGTCTCAATATATTTGCTCCAGTGGATTTTGAGAAATTAACGTTTAAAAAAAGATATATATCTGTAACAGCGGACCGGTTAGCGCTCTGGTTCGCGGACTTTTCGCGCAACGGAGCTTTGTGAAGCGAAGCTGATTGGTTCTCCGGCGTCTGTCAACATTCCAAACAGTCCGTAGCGGCCGCCATCTTGTCTCTCGGTAGGATCGAGAGACAAGAGGAGGTCAAAACAAAGGGGGAAATAACTATAAGGGGGCATAGTAGATCCTCGCTGACCCCCTAGGTTTGATGTGGAGGTTTTAAAAGGGCCCCGCGGGGCAAAAAAAAAAATAATAATAATAATCGAACGGCTGAATGGATTTGCACGAAACTTGGCAAAATTGTAGGGACTGGTAGCCGGATGTGCCTTTGCTAGGTCTCAATATATGTGCTTCAGTGGATTTTGAGAAATTAACGTTCAAAAAAAGATATATATCTGTAACAGCGCACCGCTTCGCGTACTTTTCGCGTTACGGAGCTTTGCGAAGCGAAGCTGATTGGCTCTCCGGTGTCTGTAAACATTCCAAACAGTACGTAGCGGCCGCCATCTTGTCTCTCGGTAGGATCGAGAGACAAGAGGAGGCCAAAGCGAAGGGTCAAATGACCATAAGGGGGCATAGTAGATCCTCGCTGACCCCCTAGGTTTGATGTGGAGGTTTTAAAAGGGCCCCGCGGGGCAAAAAAAAAAAATAATAATAATAATCGAACGGCTGATGACCATAAGGGGGCATAGTAGATCCTCGCTGACCCCCTAGGTTTGATGTGGAGGTTTTAAAAGGGCCCCGCGGGGCAAAAAAAAATAATAATAATAATAATCGAACGGCTGAATGGATTTGCACGAAACTTGGTAAAATATTAGGGACTGGTAGCACGATGTGCCTTTGCTATGTCTCAATATATGTGCTTCAGTGCATTTTGAGAAATTAACGTTCAAAAACAAGATATATATCTGTAACAGCGCTCCGCTTCGCGGAGATAAAATTATATCTGTATTACCTAGCTGTTGCTAACACCAGTTAGCGACGGCTAGTAGGAGATAGCGACCATCTTGGGTCCCACTTTGCATGTGAGTGATATTTATCACTAATGACATGCAAAGTGGGCATGCCAAGATGTTAGCGACTGGAAACAGTCGCTAACATCGCTATCTCCTATTATCAACTTTTGGAAATATTCGAGATAAGCGCGAATATCTCCAAAAAGTAACAGCTGCCCTGAGCAGTTCTTAGCCATGTTATCCAATGGGAGGTGGATAACATGGCTAAGAGCATTAGCTCGGTAATGCATGAATATCGCGGAGTTTTCAGCGATATTAATGCATTGCGCTCGTTTTTTATCGTATTTGCGATAAACCTTGATAATAGCAAGGTTTATCTGCGATAATTTCTGACGGTAAAAAAATCTTTGCAATGCATCGTTAGGGATAAATATCGCTTAACTTTGGTAATATGCCCCAACGTCTGTTAACGTTCGATTCGAAGGAAATCAGGAATTGTTGAAAAACATTGTGTGCGCCATCTTGTCTTTTTTCAAATGCCACACTTTTGTCGTGCACGGCAGCCATTTTAGATGCCTTGACCAGATCCACTCTGTGCACGCTGTCGATCCTTAGCATGGCTCCCCACCCTCGCAAGCATCTCCCCCAGGCAGTGGTCACCCCCGCTCTCTGTTTTATGCATGGGTAATAAACCTCCCCCCATCTGCGCTGTTCTTCCCTGAGAATCACACCCTGTGCCCGCCCGACACCTCCCTTTCGCCCTATTCACTACCGCACCCTCTGACACTCCTTTTCCTCTGTGTCCGATTGTCCAGGCCGGTCCTAGGCTATCAGCTAGCCCTGCAGATGTAGTTTATGGCCACAGCTGTAAAGAATCACCCGTCTTCAAAGGAGTTATAGTAGATCAAGGCCCACACTCGATGAGATCCGTCACAGCAGAAGCGTTGCTATTATCTGAAAACCATCCTGTATTGTGATTGGGGAGGGGACCGAGCGTGAAGCGGAAGATTCCAGGGATGACTCTTTGTACATCAAAGTTTTTACAATTATGTGTCACATTAAAAATATATAGCACTCCGACAAAGTAGTAAGATTATAAAACTTTAATAATTTATAAATATATACAAGAAAACAAAAATAGTAATAACATATAAACATTTTTAGAGAAAAACAACGAAGTAGCGGTCGGCTGTGCGAATAGTCCCAACGCAGCACAACGTCCAGATTTCCGGCGTGGGGCGTCGCGGGGGGTGGGTCATCAGTAGCAAACTGTTGTGCGAATAGTTCCAAGGCAGCAGAACGCGCCGAAATCTAGATGACACGAAAGTGATGTCTAGTAAGTTGCCACCCAGCAAATAACGGCGTGGGGCGTCGCGGGGGGTGGGTCATCAGTAGCAAACTGTTGTGCGAATAGTTCCAAGGCAGCAGAACGATGGCACCAAGGTGATGTCCAGTAAGTTGCCGCACTGGTTTTGGTATCCTACAATGCTGCTCCGAATAACGGCGTGGAGCGCCCCGGGGGAGGCGGCGTGAACGGGCCTCTCCAGGTGGAGTCTCATCTGTTTTAGTGGGGCGCCCCTTTACCGTTTCAGTTGCCATTCCGTCCGCTTTTGGTCTACTGTGTCAAAATCCGCCATTCAGCTGAGTTGCGCCCACTCTTGCGGTGCAGCGATAGGCGGCTGTCACAGGACTCTCAAAATGGCGGCAGGCTGTTTCCTTTTTGGGCCTGGTCCACTGAAATGGCCCTGGGACACCTTGGAAATCGGACGCTTGTCTGCTAGGTCTTGGACCCCATTCTCGAAAGCGTCCCCTCCGCCTTGAGAATTCATCAAAAGTTTTGGGGGCTCCGACTCCTGCAGGCTTCTGGTGGGGAGCGGCTGCCATGATTGCTCGCGGAATGACCACGACTGAGCTACGAGATGGTGGTGCTTTCATGCTGACGCCAGCTTCAGTCTGAAACATCCAGAAACAAGGTGGGGCTTTCATCGTTTGGGGGAAAAAAAAAGTTTTCATCCAATGAAAAGTGTTGTTTTTAGGTCATATGATCAAGCCTTCCATCATTAGGAAACCAAAAGTAAAATGAACCAATGAAAAGTTTTATAAACAAGTCACATGACCTGTTATGCGGCATAGGGTATAAAATGCGGAGAAAATACGTTGGCACGTGAGGCGGCGTCAGTAGCGGACCGATGTGCGAATAGGCCGAAGGCAATACAACGCGCCAAGATCCGGATGGCACCGAGGTGGTGTCATAGTTGAGAGTTCTGAGCAGCGGTTGTAACACTGTCTGAAGCTTATTTGCAGCTGCTGCAGCTTCACTACGCGCCAAGATCCGGATGGCACCGAGGTGGTGTGTAGGAAGTTGCCGCACTGGTGTGGCCATCCTACAATGCTGAAAGTCGGCGTGGGGCGCCCCGTTGGCCTGTGAGTTTGCGTCAGTAGCGGACCGATGTGCGAATAGGCCGAAGGCAGCACAACGCGCCAAGATCCGGATGGCACCGAGGTGGTGTCTAGTAAGTTGTCGCACTTCTGTGGCCATCCTACAATGTTGAAAGTCGGCGTGGGGCGCCCCGTTGGCCTGTGAGATGGTGTCAGTAGCGGACTGATGTGTGAATGGGGCCAAAGGCAGCGCAACAATATTTTCTACTATATTTCCGGTGTAGAAGACACCACAAGGCGCTGAGATGCCAAGATCCGGATGGCACCGAGGTGGTGTGTAGCAAGTTGCCGCACTGGTGTGGCCATCCTACAATGCTGAAAGTCGGCGTGGGGCGCCCCGTTGGCCTGTGAGATGGCGTCAGTAGCGGACCGATGTGCGAATAGGCCGAAGGCAGCACAACAATATTTTCTGACTGACACCACAAGGCGCTGAGATGCCAAGATCCGGATGGCACCGAGGTGATGTCTAAGTTGCGGACTGATGTGCGAATGGGGCCAAAGGCAGCGTAACAATATTTTTTGTATGGAAGATACCACTAGGCGTTGAGATGCCAAGATTCGGATGGCACTGAGGTGATGTCTAGCAAGTTGGTGTGGTCATCCTACAATGCTGAAACTCGGCGTGGGTCACCCCATTAGCCTGTGAGATGGCGTCAGTAGCGGACCGATGTGCGAATAGGCCGAAGGCAGCACAACGCGCCAAGATCCGGATGTCACCGTGGTGGTTTCATAGTTGAGAGGCACTTCATCTGCAGTGGGGCGCCGAGATCCGGATGGCACCGAGGTGATGTCTAGCAAGTTGCTGTACTGGTGTGGTCATCCTACAATGCTGAAACTCGGCGTGGGTCGCCCCATTAGCCTGTGAGATGGCGTCAGTAGCGGACCGATGTGCGAATAGGCCGAAGGCAGCACAACGCGCCAAGATCCGGATGTCACCGTGGTGGTTTCATAGTTGAGAGGCACTTCATCTGCAGTGGGGCGCCGAGATCCGGATGGCACCGAGGTGATGTCTAGCAAGTTGCTGTACTGGTGTGGTCATCCTACAATGCTGAAACTCGGCGTGGGTCGCCCCATTAGCCTGTGAGATGGCGTCAGTAGCGGACCGATGTGCGAATAGGCCGAAGGCAGCACAACGCGCCAAGATCCGGATGTCACCGTGGTGGTTTCATAGTTGAGAGGCACTTCATCTGCAGTGGGGCGCCGAGATCCGGATGGCACCGAGGTGATGTCTAGCAAGTTGCTGTACTTGTGTGGTCATCCTACAATGCTGAAACTCGGCGTGGGTCGCCCCATTAGCCTGTGAGATAGCTGTTCTTTGGATTTGGGCCTGGTCCACCAAAATGGCCCTGGGACACCTTAGAACTCGGACGCTCGATTTTTTTTTCCTTTCCTGTACATGCAAAAAAAGGTAAATGCCCGGTACGTTACACGCTTCATCTGCCACGATGAACTCTCCAGAGGAACCGAAAAAAAATATAGTTGTGGTAACTATACCATGCATCGTCATATGGAGAGGTGGCACCAATTAATTATAGTGCTGCATAAAAGAGAGATTTGGAGGAGAACCCCTGACCTGCTAGTACATTCATCAAAGAAGTGGCACTGAGAGCTTCAGAGGCAAGGGAAACGGTCCCAAATATTTAGAAGAACTTTGGAAAGATTAAAATGACATGTTTAGATTGTGGCAAATTAATTTCATGTGGACAGATGAGTGTTACTCTAATAAATACAGCATATGAACATCATCATAGTCGATGGTTGGTAGAGACATTTTGACTATATCCTGGACCTGCCCGTCCTCGCCCAAAATGGCGCCAGAATAAATGGGACTCGTAACTCCTTGTTGTGTACTGGTTGCAGAACCTTGAAATCACGAGATACGTAT
Source organism: Lissotriton helveticus (assembly GCF_964261635.1). Lineage (NCBI taxonomy): Eukaryota > Metazoa > Chordata > Amphibia > Caudata > Salamandridae > Lissotriton > Lissotriton helveticus. Next base: position 1,317,919,813 of record NC_136061.1, read on the forward strand.
GCAGTTTTGAAGCACATGGCGGGCGGGGACGAGAATTGATTGAATATTTCGACATCCCTATTGATATTAAGTTCTGATGTGTTATTGATTACTGTACTGTTGAAAGTTCGAATTAACGTCACCCATGGTACTTGCCCGCAAATGTATATCTAGATAATTTTATTGTAACTGGCCCTGTCGTATTTTAATTATAAAATGTACGTCCACCGATTCCGTAACTGTTAGACACCTTAGTTCTTGCAACCTAATGGCCCGCCCGTTACGTTCCTCTACAGTGTAAATGTCTATTCATCATATACGATTACAGTTTGCTCCGTGGCCGGCCCACGTGGTTATAGGCTCGTATTTGTATAATGAAATTTTCACAATAAAGGTTTTTAAAAGAAAACATGGTAGTAGTATATACATTGGTAAAGTTTTTAATAATAGTCACTGTTTTAGAATCATTAAAAGGCAAGTGAAATAAAGCAGACCAATTACATGAAGGGTAAAAGGTATAATACGAAGGAACGCAGTAAAGATAAATGGTCAAGGGCTGTTGTGTTTTCTATTCCTGCAACATAAAGTGATCGATAAGAATCTCATATTCAGGCGTATCGGCGACTAAGACAGCAGGTCGACCCTCTTTTGCTCAACGGCTCCGTCATGGGACGAAGAAACGCTCTTTTTCTCGAAAAAAGAATATATTTTACTTGCAGGACAGTTGTAAAATTTCCGGGAAAGTACATTAGCCTGGAACATTATAACATATATTTAAGAAAAAATAATGTTCGGAAGTAATGAAAAGCGTAATTTTTAGGTCATATGACCAAGCCTTTCATCATTACAATAAGAAAAGTAAAATGAACCAATGAAAAGTTTTATTAACAAGTCACATGACTTGTTATGCTTACGTTACGCGCTGCGCGCCCCGGATGACTTCCGGATGCGCTAACGCGGCGCGTCATATGACGCATTACGCGACAACGCAGGTACAGAATATAGTCAAAATGTCTCCACCAACCAGCGGTCGGAACACAACCCCTTTCAGCAGGCTAAATAGTTCTGTTAAATGACAACAGAAGGGACAGGCAACAAGAACCATCAGTCAAAGAGGGGAGGGCTAGTTCTTCTCTACCGGGTTACATTGGGGCGCTACCGGAACTGATCGAATTGGTAGTCTACAGTGTTTCTGGATGTTTCAGACTGAAGCTGGGGTTAGCATGAGAGCAGCACCATTTCGTAGCTCCGTCGTGGTCATTCCGCAACCAATCATGGCAGCCGTTCTTTATCGTTATTTTGGGCGGGGTGGGTGGCGGAGCCGAGCTGTTTTGCAGCCATCATTGTGTGGAGTTCAGTTCATCTCACTAGTTTTGTATTTGTCATGAGGGGTTGTTCCTAATGTTTCTATTTTAGCGAGGTCAAAAAGAGATCCCATTAGTGGCCTGCTGATTTTGCTCGATTCCTTTTCTTTTTTTTTACACGATTTTTCGTTATCTGCAAAGACTAAACAGAGTATTGCGACTCTGTGTTTGTTTGTAAATAGAGAATGAACCAAAGAGAACTAATTCTAAAACAGTAAATACTTGGATAACAATGAATCAAATGGAGAGAGAAGCAGGCACGACGGATTACAATGGGGGCAAAGACCTGCGTTAACTACCTTTCACTATCTGCAAAGAGAGAGTACTCCTAATAGAAATGAGGGGGGGGGGGCACCATTCAAAGCAGATCAGTGTGCATAAACACGAAAATGTTTTCACTTACCACGTACTTGACATTCGACAGCTTATGATATTTGCTATTAAAAAACCATTGAAATTCACTGAAAAAACCATAGGTTATAGACCATATATAGTTAGGAATTAGCATTTACAAAACCTTGAAAATTCACTGAAAAAACCATAGGTTATAGACCATATATAGTTAGGAATTAGCATTTAAAAAACCTTATTTTACTCACACAAAACCATTGAAATTCCATATATAGTTAGTTGCACTAACTATATATCGCGCACCTGCAATCCACTGCTGATGATGTCACATATTACATCATTCATGACATGGTCAGTGACATCACTGATGACATCACTGATGACATCTCAAATGACATCACTGATGACATCACTAATGACATCTCATTTGACATCATTCTTGTGCTAATACGATAAACCTCTTCAGACTCTAATATAATCTTAGATACACTCAGTGTATACAGACACTCACACACTTCCACTCATCCATGGAGTTACTCACACACCCAGTCAGTCATGCAAAGAAACAATCTCATCTCCATTTCTTCAACTATACAGTTAAACACACCTTACTTATTGAAACATATACTAACACATATTTACTCTCTTATACAATCCCTGATACAAGTTCACAATGATCGATACAACCACTCACTCATTCGGTGGCTCTCATGCACAGTTATTTATATATGCCAACTCTCACATGTACTGTGTTTTACATATGTACTTACTATGACATGTAGCATTGAGATATCCATTTACTCATCAATACACTCATGCACACAGTCAACTGCCCATGTAGCTGTTTCCACATGCACTCTTGAACTCATACACCTAGTGAATAAACTGTTCACACATCTATGCATAGAGTCACACACCTTTCAGCCACCCCCACACAAACTCAATCTCCCATAGAAATACTTGGGCAAGCAATTAATAACACATATAGCCTCTCGTATAGCTAATGATCAACACATGCAGCAGTTTACAGAACAACAGACATAATGATGCACAAATTAAGACAGTTTAGTCACTAACCCATGCATTCAGTGAGACACATTTAATCACTCACTCATACAGTCAGTCACGCACCTACTAAATCCTTCATCCAGACACTTATACATCCACTCATTCTTCAATATGTAAGATATATTTTAACTTTACAGAAACATACAGTCACTGGATGTTGTCATCAGTGATGTCATCAGTGATGTCATTTGAGATGTCATCAGTGATGTCATCAGTGATGTCACTGACCATGTCATGAATGATGTAATATGTGACATCATCAGCAGTGGATTGCAGGTGCGCGATATATAGTTAGTGCAACTAACTATATATGGAATTTCAATGGTTTTGTGTGAGTAAAATAAGGTTTTTTAAATGCTAATTCCTAACTATATATGGTCTATAACCTATGGTTTTTTTAGTGAATATATATATATATATATATATTACCTACTGGCGGTCGCCAGTAGGTATATATAGTTAGGATTTTTTCACTATGGGTTTTTTGAAAATTCTATGTCTAATAACTTTGGCGTTTGTGGACGGAATTGGCTGAAATTTTCAGGAAAATGGCACATTTTGTTTCTGAGCAGCCCCTGGAAATTTGGGGGGAGTTGGTCCAGGGGGGGCCGAGAAAAAAGGGGGGTCCCAAAACGTGTTTTTAACATTGAGTTTTCCATAGGGCGGTTAGCCTCACTTTTAGCCCGAACGGCTGAATGGATTTGCACGAAACTTGGCAAAATTGTAGGGACTGGTAGCCCGATGTGCCTTTTGTAGGTCTTAATATATGTGCTGCAGTGGATTTTGAGAAATTAACGGTCAAAAAAAGATATATATCTGTAAGCGCGGACCAGGCAGCGCCCCGGTACGCGTACTTTTCGCGTAACGGAACTTCGCGTAGCGAAGCTGATTGGCTCTCCGGTGTCTGTAAACATTCTAAACAGTCCGGAGCGGCCGCCATCTTGTCTCTCGGTAGGATCGAGAGACAAGAGGAGGCCAAAACAAAGGGGGAAATAACTATAAGGGGGCATAGTAGATCCTCGCTGACCCCCTAGGTTTAATGTGGAGGTTTTAAAGAGGTCCCGCGGGGCAAAAAAAAAAAAAAATTTTTTTTTGTTTTTTTTCGTGGTTAGCGCCCGGTACGCGAACCGGGAAGCGTTCTGGGGAGCGTACTACAATGAAAAATGAATGATAGACTTTTCAAATGCTGTATGTTAATTGATTGTTGGTTTTGTTGATTATTTTTTATTTATTTTTTATTTTTTAAGCATTTTTTATTGTGTTTCATAATTTATTAAACTTTCTAACATTTCATTGTCAGAAATTTCATTATTATCATGGAATATACATTGTAGTCTCTGAGGTTGTAAAATGTCCTCATTTGCAATGAGGTTATCTACTGCTTGTACACATTGCAGTAGTTCTTGGTCCCAAGTTTCATCCATAAATTCAATCTCATTTGGATCAATGATTTCTGTGTTGGACTCTGGAAGGACAATTTCAAATGAAATTTTTTGTTCACTTTCCATTTTCCCTGAAATTTGCATAAAAAAATATATATTAGTAGAGGTAGGGCACTGTTGGGATTAATTTTAGATAGGCAGTTTTTAACAGTGAATTTATCTTTGGGCAGTGTATAGTATCAGAGTGGAAGTAGGAATATAAAAAAATGTATATAAATTTATAAGTACTACAGAGGGATAGTATATAACTAACAGAAAAAGTTTGCCATATTAACTTAAAGTGCACAATATACTTCAGTTTTAAAAATAACAACTTACCTTTAAAAAGAAGTTGAAGTTATTAATGAAAATCCTATTGAAATGTACACCAGGAAGTAGTAGTCAAAATGGCTGTGTTTCCTTGTCTTCCTTTATATATATTCGGGTACATAACCAATCAAATGTCAGGTAAAAAAAGTAGAAAATGAAAGTAACATTTTAATTGGTTGTCAATTCCAACACTTCAGATGTGTTTTGTGAAGTAATTTACCTCACGGTATTTAGAGAGGTCTACAGGCTAAATGGCTAAATGGAATTCCAATCAAATTTGTGAAAATGGTAGGGATTGGTATGTAGTATGAGCTAATCTATATTTGGTGAAATTGTCTCAAGTGGCTTTTGTGTGAACTACTTTCCCACCTTTTTTGATGGTGCGCTTCCCAGGAAGCGACCCGGTACGCGAACCGGTGAGCGCCCTGGTACGCGAACCTTAAGCGTAACGGGAGTCCACCATTTTGTGTTTCGGTCGAATTATGATACAAGATGGAGGGCAAATAATGTTCAGAATAGGTAGAAGGGGGCACGGTAGACTTATCTTGACCCCCTAGGTTTTGTGAGGGTGGCTGAGGAGGCCCATATGTGCGAAAAAAAAACATTTTTTTTTTAAATTTCGCGAGGTTAGCTCCCGGTACGCGTACCGGGTAGCGCCCCAGGGAGTGTACTTTGTTGAAAATTAGTGAAAAAAGTTAGAGTAAAATAATAATTGTGAGTGATTAGATGTAGGGTAGCTCTGAGAAGAGCTTTTGGGTTTATGGTACATTTAGGTACTTATAAGTAGGTACCAATGCACATTCTTAAATTCAGAGTGAAAATTCTGTTGCCCTCATCTGAGAAGTGAACTCCATCTCCTCTGTAGATATCTTGCATGTAGTAACGCAAGTTATTGTTGTACAGGGAGCCCATTCCATGGTCTCTCATGTAAGCTGAAACAGATTTGTTTACATGCTTCCTCGACTTCTCAATTTGTGGACAAAATTGGTTTGACCACCTCCATTTCTGTCTTTGGCATATATTTGAATATACCAAGGCAGTCTGAGGAAAAAGTGCCATCAATTGCTCAAAGGTGTCCTTTAAAAGCATTTCCAGACCTACACCAGTCAAAGTGCCCAAGTCATTACCTCCACAGTGCACAATTAACAGGTCAGGTTTGGGCAAATGCATAAAGGTTTTCACCAATGGTATCAATTGGTGACATTTTAATCCTCTGTGGCCAAACCACTTAATTTCCACATCTTGTAAATTGAGGTTAGGTAAATTCCTGCTTTCAACGTACCTTTGAGCCCAGTGAATATAACTATGACCAACAATCCAGACAGAAAACATGGTGAGAGAAGGTTCTCCTGCAGTCAGATGAAGTGTGGCAATGAAATGGCAGTTGAAAAAATGAGAGTTTGAAATGAAAAAAACTATGGAGTTTCTGTGTTCATGAAGCAGTAACAGTGATTGGTGGATTTTGATTGATGAAAACAGAAAGTTAGGGTGTACAGATGTGTTGTTTGAGAGATGTATTTTGAGTGGTCAATAAAAAATCATTAAATGAAAGAAAGCACTGGATATGCAGGTGCACTGAGAGTTCAGAGTTCAATTGCAACATTGTTGTGTGAACTTGCAAACACCAGAGTTTCTCCAAGAGGTGGTTGCTATGGAAAATAGCCAGAAATGGCAGAGGGGGGAAGGGTTTTCATTTGAAAAAAAGTGAGGGAAGAGTTTTGATTGGGTGACATGAGAAATATGTGTGAAGAATTACAGCATTTCTGTGCTTTTGATAGCTGCAGACTCTGGAGTGCATACCTTTTGCTCTGCTGAAGACAAATTGGTGTGTTTCTTAGACTGTTTTCAAACTCAAAGTATTTGCTAAGGTGAGAAAATATTTCTTTATTTTAGATAGAGAATAGTGTGCTTTAAGGAGAAAATTATGATTTATGTGGCTCAAATTGCTTGTAAATATGCTCTCACATGTGCATGGAAAAATTTGATTTTGAATGTTAGTGTTATATAGCCATGTTAAAAGTGACCCAACCATGCTGGAAAGTCAATCAAAAAATGATTTCATGTGTTTTAATGACATTTTAAGTCATTTTCTCATGTGCAGTGTTTAGAAATTATGATTTGAAAATCGTTTTTGTGGAAAAGGAATTGTTTTTAAATTCATGACAAGGATATAATGGTGTATGGTTCTTTATAAGGCAATTGACTGTCCCTGATGTTATTTTTCTCATTTTAATGTAAGACCTTTCTCTGTGGCGCAAATTGCTTGTAAATATGCTCTCACATGTGCATGGAAAATTTAGATTTTGAATGTTTGTGTTAAATAGCCATGTTAAAAGTGACCCAACCATGCTGGGAAGGCAATCAAACAACGCTTTCATGTGTTTTAATGACATTTTAAGTCATTTTCCCATGTGCAGTGTTTAGAAATTATGATTTGAAAATCGTTTTTGGGGAAAAGGAATTGTTTATAAAATCATGACAAGGACATAATGGTGTATGGTTCTTTATAAGGCAATTGACTGTCCCTGATGTTATTTTTCTCATTTTAGTGTAAGACCTTTCTCTGTGGCGCAAATTGTGTGTAAATATGCTCTCACATGTGCATGGAAATTTTTTATTTTGAATGTTTGTGTTACATAGCCATGTTAAAAGTGACCCAACCATGCAGGAAAGCCAATCAAAAAACGCTTTCATGTGTTTCAATGACATTTCAAGTCATTTTCTCATGTGCAGTGTTTAGAAATTATGATTTGAAAATCGTTTTTGGGAAAAAGGAATTGTTTTTAAATTCATGAGAAGGACATAATGGTGTATGGTTCTTTATAAGGCAATTGACTGTCCCTGATGTTATTTTTCCCATTTTAATGTAAGACCTTTCTCTGTGGCGCAAATTGCTTGTAAATATGCTCCCACCTGTGCATGGAAAATTTTGATTTTGAATGTTTGTGTTACATAGCCATGTTAAAAGTGACCCTACCATGCAGGAAAGCCAATCAAAAAACGCTTTTATGTGTCTTAAGGACAATTTAAGTAATTTTCCCATGTGTAGTGTTTTGAAGTTATGATTTGAAAATCGTTGTTGAGGTAAAGGAATGTTGTTAAAATTTATGTGCGCCATATGCCCCCAAATTTCTTTTTTAGGGTTGCAGCAGGGTGTTCTTGAGACACCCCTGCACCTTTGGAATAAATTCCTAATTTGTGATGAGCAAATTGTTAATCGCAAATTGCACCTTCATTTATATGAGCCTCCTAGCTCATGGAAATGAATGGGTAATTTGCAATTAGCAATTTTCTCATCGCAAATTTGGAATGGTAAAGAATCGCTATTTATTCCTTAAAATTCGCTTTTTTGGAAATGCAAAATAGTTATATGATACATATGGCGGTTGATGTCTAACAAGATAAGAAGCTTAGGGATACATTTATGATGACTGGCGCAATGAAGTAGAAATCACTTACTTCATTGGTAGGCCTTTACATGAATTATCTCCTCTGTATTCTTCATCAAGCATAACTTTAATCTGCAATCCTGAGTAGGCCTCACCTTAAACAAACCTCTGGATAGGCCACATCCTATTGTCATCCTGAATTAATCATTTAAAATGCTAGGGACAGATTTATGATAGGTGTATACCTCTTTTGTGCCACTTAGAAAACATTGTCCATGGGGAAATGACTTAAAATGTCCTTAAGACACATGAATGTGTTATTTTAAAACGTTTGCAAATTTTTTGGGTCACTTTCAACATGGCTATGTGACTGAAACAGTCAAAATCTAAATTTGCAATGCACAGGTGGGAGCATATTTACAAGGAATGTGCTTCATGGGGAAAGGTCTTATAATGTAATATGGGAAAAATGACATTAGAGACACTGAAATGCCTTATAGAGAAGCATACACCATTATGTCCTTGTCATAAATTTGCAAACCATTACTTTTCCCCAAAAACGATTTTCAAATTATATTTTGAAAACACTGCACATGTGGAAATTACTTAAAATGTCAATAATTCAAAATTTGCGATTCCTTAAATGCAATGTATCAAAAAAAAAATATGTAAAAAATGATATTAAGGATTTGGAAACTACCACCAACTTCTAGTTTGTGGTAATTTGCGAATTCTTTTCAAAAAGCATTTTTTTCAACAAAAAAAAAAGGTCCCATATGACGCCCATACATGCCATTAGGGCATGTAGGTGTGCCATGTGCTCTCAAATTTCTTTTTCAGGGGTGCAGCAGGGTGTTCTTGAGATACCCCTGCACGCTTGAAAAAAATCCTATTTTGTGATGAGCTAATTGCTAATCACAAATTGCAACCTTAATTCCTATGAGCCTCCTAGCCCATGGAAATGAATGGGTAATTTGCAATTAGCAATTTGCTCATTGCAAATTAGGAATAGTAAAGAATTGCTATTTATTCCTTAAAATTTGCTATTTAGGAAATGGAAAATAGTTTGATGGTACATATGGTGGTTCATCTGTAACAAGATAAGAAGCTTAAGGATACATTTATGATGACTGGTGCAATAAAGTGCACATTACTTACTTCATTGGTAGTCCTTTATATGTATTATCTCCTCTGTATTCTTCATCAAGCGTAACTTTGATCTGCAATCCTGAGTAGGCCTCACCTTAAACAAACCTCTGGATAGGACACACTTTATTGTCATCCTGGATTAATCATTTAAAATGCTAGGGATAGATTTATGATAGGTGTATGCCTTTTTTCTGCCACTGTGCGTCACTTTTATGATGCAGCGGTGGTGCAAAATATTTGCTATGAGGTGCCAACATTAAAAATTGATGCATTTAGGCAGATTTGTCATGGTGTAAAAAAAAAACGTACCACATAAAACCCAATCAGCAGTAATGCAAAAGATGCACCATGTCGCAAGACAGGCCTCACTTGGGGCCATATGTATCAAGCTAATTAGCATTTGCAAAGATCAAAATTCTATGAATTTCGGCCTTTGCGAATGTTAATTAGACAAATGGTATGTATCAAACAACTTTGATGCAAAATAAGGAGTAGCAAAATTTGCTATTCCTTATTTTGCGATTGCACTGAAGCATTTGTAAATTTTGTGACTACTTAAATGCAATGTATCAAACAAAAACTATGTAAAAAATGACATTAAGGATTTGGAAACTATTGTGGTAAATTAGTGGTAATTTGTGAATTCTTTTCAAAAAGCTTTTTTTCAAAAAAACAAAAGGTGCCATATGACGCCAACACATGCTCTTAGGGCATGTATGTGTGCCATATGCCCCCAAATTTGTTTTTCAGGGGTGCAGCAGGTGTTCTTGAGACACCCCTGCACCCTTGGAAAAATTCCTACTTTGTGATGAGCAAATTGCTAATCGCAAATTAAACCTTCATTCATATTAGCCTCCTAGGCCATGGAAATGAATGGGTAACTTGCAATTAGCAATTTGCTCATCACAAATTAGGAATGGTAAAGAATCGCTATTTATTCCTTAAAATTCGCTATTTAGAAAATGTAAAATATTTTGATGATACATATGGCAGTTCATCTGTAACAAGATAAGAAGCTTAGGGATAGATTTATGATGACTGGCGCATCACCAGGGATGTGACAGTCATCCTGCGCCACTGTTCCGCTACCCATGTTGTGCTGCATTTACAATGTGGCGCAGCATGGGGCAAAAACGGCACAGATGCGTGACGCATCTGTGCCGTAAAGGTGGTGCATTGCTGGAGTTGTATCGCAAGTGCGATGCAGCTCCAGCAAGGCTCAGGGGTGCCCCATCTGCACAATGCTGCGTCAAGACCTATGCCAGCTTAAATCAGGCGCAGGGTTTTGACGCAGCTTTCTCCTATCTGATTGTAAATGCGGCACACCATGGGTGGTAAAGCAGTGGTGCACATTAACTGGTGCATGCCTGGGGATGTGCCATTTAATATAAATCTGCACTTTAACATTTGAGTATGTGCAGGGGACACAGAGTCGTTGAGGCTTATCCAAGGTTAAGAAGAGATGAGTCCTGTTCAGTGAAAAATTAGACATAGGCTTCACCTGCTCAGCATTGCTGGACATGGCTAAATAATAGCTGCAAAATGTTAATCTTGTTAAACAATTTTACTATTATAATCTCTGAGATTTGTTTCTTACTCTGCAACATCTCATTGTTGTTATCTTTCTTTAAAGATAAAGACAACATCAACATGAGCGACAATCAGCAATCAGTTGATTTTGACCTCATCATTGAACTCGTAATTGAAACATCAGTGGATGTTGATCCCTTGGATGATTTAAATCCTGAGGATGAAGAAGAGCGTGATGAGGATGCAGATTTGTCCGAATTATATGATATAGGATGGGAAGCTGACCTGCTTGAGCCTTTGGAATTATAAACATTTATTTTTAAAATTTATAATCAATAAAAAGTAAAAAGGTAAACCGTTTATTTTAAAAATAAAGACACCTTCAAAAACAGGTTATGTGTAGTGTCTTCAATAAAATATTAAAATATGCTCATAAAATTAGATCAGATTCACATATAAAATAGCATAGGTAACATAAATATAAATGTCATTTCTTTTCTGGTATTTCTGTATTGTAAAAATGGCAATGACTAAAAAATCTTCAAATTAAAATGTCAAGTAGTGTGTTATGTTTTTGATCACTATTACTGATTTACTGTTTGATAATAATGTTTATTAACATTTTTTATTATATTTTTCCTCAGATTCAACTGCAGATCATTTCAAGATTTTAATATGCCTACAACACAAAGACAGATAAAGGCTGCAAAACGTCAAAGACAGCAGGAGAAAAAAAAATGCAGCAGTCCTCTAACAAAAAGATTTCTCAAGCCACGAAGAAAGCACCGGGTAAGAGCTCTAAATATTTCATAAGAAATATTTGTAATAAAAAAAATATTACTACAGAAAATGTTTCAGTCCATAACACGAGGAGTAAATCAAATGGAAAGAAAAGGACAATGGAAAATGTTACTGCTAGAGCAAGAGATAAATCTGTGCATGATAGTAGAAGGAAACAACAGTTTAGGGAGATTCGTAAACGAATGTTCCGCAACAGGATAATTGGCAATTTGTTAAAAAATATTAAGAAAGGTCAACAGAAACTAGTTTTTTATAAGAGAAAAAAAAAAGTTGAGAAAGTTATTGATCAGGCATTTGAAATTAAACGTAAGTTATTTATTTTGATAATCAATAGAATTAGGAAGCTAAACAAGGCAATTTTTGATTTCAAAAGAAATAGTAGATGGAAGAGAATAGTTAATCGTAGTAATTTTTGTGAAGTTTTTTCTGGAGAATGGATGCATAGTTCAAGCTGTGAGGCATTTTTTAATGAAGAGAGTTATTTCCAGGATAATGATTTGGTGCATGCAGTTGACATCAGTGGTCGTGCTTATGAAGTGAAAGATGGTTGTCCAGTTGAAAAAGAAAAACTTGTGACAACAGAGGCAGAAGAGCTGTTAGGTAATGAGGTTTTAGGAAGACGTGCTAAGGGTCCTGTGTACACCTGGAAGTGTAGTAGTATTTGCAGTGTGCGACAGGATTCCATCAATTTGCTTTGTGATTTTGTACGGTCATTTAACAAAAAAAGTTTGAAGCAGAAAATGAGGTTGTTGCAAGAATTAGATCCTTGCAGAGTAAGAGAAGTGACAGGTTTGCATGGTCATTCACTGGCTTGTCTTTCCAGGAGAGTATGCCAGAGTGTTTTTCATCATTTCAGGATGCTAGCAGTGCATCATAACAAAGTGAGGAAATTAGTTAGAATGTTGTATTATGCTAAGAGTCCAGCAATTATGCTGAAACAATTATGCGCTGCTCTTTTGCATGGTTCTGAAATAGATGTGAAGAATATATGTGAAGAAATTGAGTTTTGTTACTTTGGAAGTAAAGAGGAGAATGTTGAAATTGAGCAAGAAGTAGAGGGTCATTTGGAAGATAGTGTACATGTTTCCAGTACAGATAATTTCCAGAGGGAAATTGCGACGTTTGACATGAAATCAAGTGAGAGGCCTAATTTCACTTGTGTGTGTTGTAGACGCACTTATTATAAGAATCAGACTAAGTTAGTGGATTTATATGCAAAAAGTGAAAGGGAAAATAATAGTGAATGGAAGGATTTTGCAACATACTTGATGGTAGAAAATTGTTTTGATTTGGGATTGGATCAACGTGTGTGTACTTATTGTTGTAACAAATTAAAACAAAACCAGATGCCTGCTAGAGCAGTTCATAATAATCTGGAATTGGTTGAGATTCCTTCTGAATTGAAGGACTTAAATACTTATGAATCTATTTTGATTCAAAGTATCCATCCCTTTCAGGCTATTGTAAGAATGGAGCCAAAGACAGGGAAATTGCCTCCATCAGATTTACAGAGAGGATTAAAGGGAAGAGTTGTTTATTTGCCTCTAGATTTGAAGAAAAACATTAACACAATTGGAGTAGAAAAAGTGGAAGAGGAACCTCTGGTTATCTTAGTTAATGGGGTTCCGACAAAGAATAAGAAAATATGGCAAGATTTAGTAGATGTTAGGAAAGTTAAAAAGGCAACATTGTATTTGAAAAAAAATAATAAATACTATAAGAATGTATATGTTGCAGAAGAGGAAGTAAGTGAGGAAGAGGATAGCGATTTGTGTGCTGGTCAAATTGAGAAAGTAGAACCCTCTACTAGTGAGGAAATATATGAACATTATAGTGTTCATCCTTTGCATTCCAAGGAAGTCATGGGGAATGCTATTGAGTTGTTTCAAATGAAACAAGCCAAAGGGAGTCCCATTAGTGTTTGGGAGGAAAGTTTGGAAGCTCGGTGTTTCCCACAGCTTTTTCCAACAGGTCAGGGAGGAAGATATGATGAGCGACCTCATCAAATTCCTGCTTCTGAATACCGGACTTTGCGATTGTATGCAGGAGATGCTAGGTTTCGACAATGCATTCCTTATTTGTTTCATCTCCTGTTTGAAAGCGATCTGTCTGGACTGTCATATGCAGTGAACCACATCTTGAAAAGTGGTATACACATGCAAAACATCTCGGCAAGTGATTTTATGGATAAAGTGAATGTCCAAGATAGTATTTTGGATTCTCACCTGATTAATCTCATGGCGTGTCAGCGTGGTACTAATGAGTACTGGTACCGTCGTCATGGTGATTTAAAATGTATGCTGAGGAACTTAGGTACTCCCACATGGTTCCTCACTCTGAGTTGTGCCGAGTATGGCTGGGAAGACTTACTTCAATTTCTACGAGAGGCAAATGCTAACGTAGATAACATCGAATTCAAGACACCCGGAGAACTGTGCTCTTTGGATCCAGTCAATGTATGTAGGTACTTCATTCATAGATTTGAAGCTATGATGTCTTTCATCATGAATAAGAAGAATCCACCTCTTGGAGAGGTGTTGGATTTCTTCTGGAGAAAGGAGTACCAAGCAAGAGGTGCTCCTCATATACATATGTTGTTGTGGATCAAGGATGCACCTAAATTTGGAACGGATCCAGAAGACTCAGTGATGAGTTTCATCCAACAGTATTCTACGTGTGCTGTTCCAAACGCAAAGGAGAAGAAAAGCCTAAGAGAAAAAGTTCTGCGTTTCCAAAGCCATCGATGTGGAAAGTACTGCCGTCGTAAATTCCGAAACAAAGACAAGTTCTACACCAAATGTCGTTTCGGCTTTCCACGACCGGTGATTTCTAAAGGAAGAGTAAACAGTTTGATGTCTTCGCTGCGACATAATGTGATGAAGAAATCACCTAAAAACACATACAATTTGAAGAGGAATGAAGAGTCCAAGTACATCAACGACTACAACCCGGTGATTTTGTCCATGTGGAATGCTAACATGGATATACAGTTTGTGGCTGATAACTGTATGGCTGTGGCTCGGTATGTGACGTCTTACATCACCAAAAAAGAGAAGACAGAATTGAAGGATATGTGGGAGGACATTTCCCATGAAAAGAGCCTCAGCAAGAAGTTGTACAGTTTCAGTCTGAAGATGTTGTCGCATCGAGAAATCGGAGCGTACGAATGTTCTGACCGGTTGTCTTCAGCAAGTCTCTATGCCAAGTCCAGGAGTATCGTTTGGGCGAGTCTTGGTCTTGCTGCAACGCGTAATCGAGTTCTCAAACCTGTGCGGGAAATTGAGTATTTGGCGGAAAAGGAGCCAAACAGTACCGACATTTTGAAGACAAACATGTTGGATACATATTATCCAAATCGAAGCAGTCACCTAGAGAATGTTTGTCTGTATGAGGTTCTGCAAAATTACATATTCAAGAGGAACATCAAAGAAGATACTGAGAAAGGAGTGTATGCTGTAATAGGAAGTGAGGGATGTCTGGTCAAGCAAAGAAAATGCCACTTGATAAACCATCGAAAATTGAGTGGCGAATCTCCTGAAAAAAAGGAGTTTTTCTATTTAGCACTTTTGCAACTTTTCAAGCCTTGGCGTGCAGAAGAGGAACTGCTTGGAGATTTCCTCTGTTACAAAGACTCTTTCAATGCCGCCAAGGAGACCATAGAATGTCCTGCTTTTCCCAAATATGTAGAAATGTTGAATGCGGAAATTGAGCAGGAAGCAACGATTGCAGCCGAGATTGCCAGAGACAGTTCTCAGGACAGTCAGAGTTCTGCTTCATTGAGTCAGGATCCACTAGGAGGACCTCTTATTGAAAATGAAGCTGCCACTTCTATGAATGAAGTGGAAAGAGCCATGGCACATGCTCAAGAGGATGCGGTTAACTTAGAAGAGTTGGAAAGGCAACTCAACGTTGAGCAGAGGAAAATATATGACGAAGTTACCATGCAAATTGATCATGGATTAAGTCATGATAAGAAAGAGTGCTCATGTACGTCGTTGAAGCCTGTCCGACTGTACGTGAGTGGAGAAGCGGGAACTGGAAAAAGTTTCCTCATTAAAGCAATTTCATGCTATTTGCAGGAAAGGACAGAGTCATCGCTGTCTTGTGTTGTCACTGCTCCAACTGGACTGGCAGCACATAATATTAAAGGGATTACTTTACATCGTTTACTGATGCTGCCAGTGGAGCATGACAACAAATTAGAATATCACAAGCTATCTGGAGATGCTTGTTTTGAAGTTTCAAGAATCTTGAGGAAAATGAAACTTCTTATCATTGACGAAGTAAGCATGGTTTCCAATGTCATGCTTGCCTTTGTGCATTTGAGGATGCAAGAAGTTCTCAAAACAGAGTATGATGTGTTATTTGGTGGCAAACACATCATTGTTTTCGGAGATCTTCTGCAGCTGACACCAGTGAAAGGGCAACCTGTGTTCAAAATGCTCACGCATGAAGATACCAGGAAGTGCCTAGGCAGCATTGGCAACGTCAATATATGGTTAAACTTCAATTATGCTGAACTGCATGAAAATATGCGTCAGGCGAAGGATGAAGTTTACAAGACTATTCTACAAGATGTTAGAATTGGAAAAGTGACCGAGCATGGGAAAGAAGTTTTAAATGCACGATTACTGTCAAATTTATATCCAGAACAAGATGTTGTGCCTGAGAATATTTTTCAGAAAATTACTGAAAAGAAATCTGGAATATGTTTGATGCCAACTCTTGCAGAATGTGCCAAATTTAACAACAAAATGTTGCATTTAGAAAAGCAAGAGATTGTGAAACTGGAAGCTATTGATAGAGTAGAGCATATGGGATCAACAATTATTTTGTCTGAGAATCTGAAAACTAAATTGGATTCATTAGAGAATAGTATATCTAAAACTGCAGGTTTTGAAAAGACTCTGAATGTGTGCTTGAACTGCCGTATAATTTTAAGAAGGAATTTACATGTTGAAAGAGGTCTGGTAAATGGATCAATGGGTAATGTTGTTGATTTTGTGAAATACAGAAATAGAGATGGAATTGAATTTTTAAAAATTAAATTTGATGGCATTGAGGAAGTACAGCTAATTGCTCGTTGTTCTGCTAGATTTTTGCTTGTAAAAGACTTATATGTTCGCCGTAAACAGTTCCCTGTTTGCTTGGCATATGCGGTGACAATCCATAAATCGCAAGGTTTAAGTGTAGACAGTGCATTGGTGAATATTGGCAGTTCTGTGTTCAAGGAGGGTATGGCATATGTGGCATTGTCACGAGTTAGAACTTTATCGGGATTGTACTTGATTGAGTGTGATGTCAGAAACATTTGTGCAGATCTAGATTGTGTTAAGGAATACAATAGATTAAGAAGAGAGTATGCGCCACATTTGCCTCAGTTTCCTTTGTTTGAGAAACGTCTGGTAGGCCGGAAACGAAGAAATGAGAACAATACTGGGGAGGTTGTAGCAAAAAGACAAAAAGTGAATGAACCTAAAATTACAAGCAGAAACAAAGAGGATTCTGTTGAAGATGTTGTTGGTTTTCAGTTTGAAAACAGTTCTGGTGTCAACTGCTATGCTAATGTAGTAATTAATGTTTTGTTTTCTCTAAAAAATGTAAAAGAAGAGATTGTGGTCAATTCTGATCAAAGATTTTGCAGTTTGTTAAATTCTGTGTTAGAGAAATGTACCACTGATAGAAGAAACATAGAAAGTGTGTCTGAAATTAGAAATCTGTTAGATAGATGTTCAGGCCAAACACAATTCTCTCAAAATATTCAGCAAGATTGTCAGGAGTTTTTAATGTATATGCTTGATGTATTACATGGTGAAGGTGTAGATGTAGATCAGCTGTTTGGGCTTTCTTATCAATGGCAGCATGACTGCGAGAACTGTATGGTATCAAGTACTACTAGTGTAGACTCAGAAAGATTTATATATTTAACTTTGCCAGACAGTAAATCAGTCTCCTTTAATAAGCTAGTAAAAGCTGCTAATCACAACATGGAGTGTAGCCAATGTAAATCTGAAATGATGTCCACATTATTTATACGAACATATGGCCAGTACGTCATTTTAATGTTCCAACGATGTAGGCCTGATGGAACAAAATTGACAACTTTAATAAAAAATTTTGTAGCTTCGCAGTTGTCAATATCAGGAAGGACTTTTGTAACTACAGCAATTATATATCATGACGGCCCTTCAATAACATCAGGACATTACACAGCTTATTTAAAGTCTAGAAATGGCTGGTCATTCTGCAATGATTCTGTTTTAATTTTCAAAAAAAAATTGCCGTATGACCTTAAAAACTCTTACCTGGTGTTTTTAAAACCAAAATTTTAGGGAAATAATCTCGGGATGTGCTCTGTGGAATTTCAAGAAGTTCTAATGGCTCCTACACAATTTGGCCTTGAGGATAAGTGTAGTTCAGAGACATAACTTCTAATCATAGGACTGGACATCATGGAGATATATGTGCACTTTTAATGAGTTCAGAAAAACTGTTTCTTTTCATAAGCTAATTGAAGCAGCCAATCAAAACATGGAGTAGAGGGAATGTAAGTCTGCAATGCTGTCTACTGTTTTACATTGCTTTGTGATTAAAAGTGATGTAGAGAATTAAATAATTGTAGTACTCATAGAGGTAGTGTAAGTCTGCTTCATATTAAGCAGTATCAGTGTCATAGGAAATGTAGAACATGACTGAGCAAGAAGGGGAAGATATTACTATTCCAGGATTGTGAAAATGATCTTCAACATTTTAATTGTGAAAGTTGCGGAAATGCCAAATGATGGGATTGGCTTACAAGAAATCCAAGAGTTATAAATATCTCTGACTAGATTTGGCCTTGTGGAAAATAGTGGTAGAGAGCAAGAAGTCATTTATTGCATGTAACGTGTTTTTAAAAACGATGGAGGTTTTCTTTCAGAAAGTGGCGGGCTGAAAGTAATAACAGCACAAAAGAGTGTAAGCTGTTCATAGGACATCCTTGGACGTCATGGAAAGTAAGTTAACTTTAAGGAGTTCTGAATTTTAATTTCTGATGTTGTATGGGTTTTTTAAACACAATCATTTTGATTGTGTTTTTTTTTCCCCGCTGTTACATGATGAATACCTTCAAGTCACTGTTTTTAGTGAATTTTGATACATTCTGAGAACAGCAAAAATAAACCATTTAACATGTATAATTAATTCTGTACTGTTTGCATTTATGATATATATGTAGAACTGTGTAGGAGGCATGGAGAAGGTGAGTTTTCTGTAAGTGTTAAATTTATTGCATGCAGTGCTGCACTTCTACGTATTCTTTCATATGCTGGACTACATCTGCACAATGAGATACCTAAGCAAAGGAAACACAAGTGATGTGATTGTGAAATGAGCAAAATAAATTGCACATATTTCAATTACATCACCTGTGTTTCCTATCATTATGAATCACATTGTGCAGATCAAGTTTAGGTCTGTCCAGGGAAACATAGGAGGTTTCTACTTTGTTGAAGAGTGCAGTGGACATGACTCACTTCATTGGTAGACTTTCACAGATATTATCTCCTCTGTACACTTCAACAAGTGTAAATCTCATCTTGAACTCTGAGTAGGCCTCACCTCAAACAAATCTCTGGATAGGAGACATGTTATTGGCATCCTGAAGCGACACTTTTCTGAAACAAGAGCAATGCAAAAGATGCACCATGTTTTAAGATAGGCCTCACTTCATCTGCATCAAGATACTGTTAGTTTAAAATGTATATCTTTAGGATTGTGTAGAGGACCTGGAGAAGCAGAAGCTTCTGTCAGTGTCAAAGTTGTTGAAAAACTATTTGTCCTTCAATATTTTCCCTTGTCTTTTGTAATTTTTAAATACATGTTTTAATATTTTTCAAATGTTGGTTCTCTCTTTCACAGATTGAAAGTATAAAAATAAAATGTGATTAATTTAACGGCAATTACAAGGTAAATAGTTGTACTCTTTTCGTTACATTTCTATCACACTCACCTACTATTAGATCCACTGCTTCACTTCTTTAATCCTCAGTTTCCTGCCTTTGTTACTTTCCTCATTCCTTTCTCTATTACCTACTTACTCAAATCCTTCCACTCTTTTTCTCAGTCCCTCTGTTCTCATAGTTCCTCAGTCTTGTTCACTCACTCCATCTCTATTACTCTTAGTGTCTGTGAATTACTTTCCCACCTTTTTTTTTGGACCGCTTCCCGGGAAGTTGCCTGGTTCGCAAACCAGCAGTGTTATGGGAGTCCACCATTTTGTGTTTCAGTCGAATCAAGATACAAGATGGAGGGCAAATAATGTTCAGAATGGGTAGAAGGGGGCACGGTAGATGTATCTTGACCCCCTTGGTTTTCTGAGGGTGGCTGAGGAGGACCATAGTTCTTCACTCTTGTTCACTCTCTCTGTTTCTATTAATGTCACTGTTTATGACTGATCATAAAAAATTTTTTAAAAAAAGAACAGTAACTATAAGGGAAGGAAACAGACAGTTATGTTAAAAGAAAGACAGCTATAGGGAGTAAACTAAGGATACTGTTACCTACAATCCACTGCTGTTGATGTTACTGACCATGTCATGAATGATGTAATATGTGACATCATCAGCAGTGGATTGTAGGTAACAGTATCTCTTGTTTACTCCCTAACGCTGTCTTTCTTTTCACATAACTGTCTGTTTGCTTACCTTATACTTACTGTTCTTTTTTTTTTAAAATATTTTTTTTGGTTAGCTTCCGGTACGCGTACCGGGTAGCGCTCCGGGAGCGAACTAAGAGAAATAGAGATTGGCAGAGTTTCAAATATTCTACCAATTTTTTTATAATGGGGAGTTAGTTCTTAAAAGAACTTTTTTTTTTATGTTTTTGTTGTTTTATATTTTTTTTAGTATTTTTTGAACATTTTTTTACTTTTTTTGTATTTTCTGAACGTTTGTAAAATTTTTTTGGTTTTTTTTGGGGGGGGGGGGAACAAAAACGATCCATTGTAAAGGGCTCAACAGGAGCAACAAAAAAAAAAGAATTTATTTTTTGGGGCGTCTCGGACAAACATTAACATGATTTTGAATAGCTCGTAAAATCAAACTGATGCTACTTTCTCTGTAGCAGATGAAAGCGCCACATTCCACGCACACTTGCTTTACGTGCCCAAACAACATTTGGATGTTTGCGATCATCTCCCTCGCCTCTGGTCCCGACACCTCTGGGACAACCGATCTTCTTGCCATTGGGAGGGGATTTTGTTGTTCGTCACGTAGCTGGGCAGCACTATAATTATTTGAGTGCCACCTACTCATATGCCGATGCATAGTGTGATTGCCGTAACTGTATTTTTTATCAGTTCCCCTTGACAATCTATCACCGCATATACGGCAAAACACGTAGCGTGCATTCACTTTTTTTTGCCCCTCTGGAATTCTATAGAATTGCCAGATGTAATTCTCCTTTCGATTGTACCTCCTGGGCTCCTCTGGCAAAAACTCAGGCTCTTCCTCCTCTTCCTCCTCTTCCTGTTCTTCCTCTTCTTGCAAAATTACTTCTGCAGGTGGTCCTCTCTTTCTTGGATTTGGTGGAGGTGGTGGGTTAGCACCAGCTGAAGCTACTAATGAAGCCATCTCAAAGTCTAAATAAAGGGTCTTTCTCTCACCAAGATGAAAGTCAGAGTGAGGAAAGAAGGAGGGGTTTTCATCATTTGGGAAAAACAAAAGTTCTAAACCAATGAAAAGTGTTCATTTTAGATCACATGACCTAGTATTACATCATTAGGAAACCAAAAGTGAAATGAACCAATGAAAAGTGTTATTACCGAGTCACATGACCTGCTGTGTTTACGTTACGCGGTCGGCGCCGCGCCGCGGATCGCTTCCGGTTCGCGTACCGCTACGCTTCCGGGTACGCGAACGTAGCACGTAATATGACGTATTACGCGAGAACGCGAAACGTCATGCTGACGCGAAGCGTCACGATGTTGTTTTGTAACGCGAGAGGTGCGCAAAAGGAACGTTTACCGGTTCGCGTACCGGGTCGCGCCTCCGGATTGAGCTAACGGGAAGCTAACCGGTACGCGTAACGGGAGCGAAACAAAAAAAATAAAAAATAAATTGTATTAAAAACATGTAAAAAATATTTTTCTATTTAAAGAATAATACATTGTAAAGGTTTTGATATTAGCTATTAAAAAACCAATGAAATTCACTGAAAAAACCATAGGTTATAGACCATATATAGTTAGGAATTAGCATTTACAAAACCTTGAAAATTCACTGAAAAAACCATAGGTTATAGACCATATATAGTTAGGGATTAGCATTTAAAAAACCTTATTTTACTCACACAAAACCATTGAAATTCCATATATAGTTAGTTGTACTAACTATATATCACGCACCCGCAATCCACTGCTGATGATGTCACATATTACATCATTCATGACACGGTCAGTGACATCACTGATGACATCACTGATGACATCTCAAATGACATCACTGATGACATCACTGATGACATCTCAAATGACATCACTGATGACATCACTGATGACAAAATCCAGTGACTGTATTTTTCTGTAAAGTTAAAATATGTCTTACATATTTATGAATGAGTCGATGTATAAGTGTCTGGACGAAGGATTTAGTAGGTGCATGACTGAATGTATGAGTGAGTGATTAAATGTGTCTCACTGAGTGCATGGGTTAGTGACTAAACTGTCTTAATTTGTGCATCATTATGTCTGTTGTTCTGTAAACTGCTGCATGTGTTGATCAGTAGCTATATGAGTAACTATATGGGTTATTGATTGGTTGCCCAAGCATTTGTATGGGAGACTGAGTGTGTGTGTGGGTGGCTGGGAAGTGTATGACTCTGTGCATAGATGTATGGGTTCAAAAGTGCATGTTGGAAACAGCTGTATGGGCGGTTGACTGTGTGCATGACTGTATTGTTGAGTGAATAGATATCTCAGTGCTACATGTCAAATTAAGTACATATGTAAAATACAATACATGTGAGAGTTGACATATATAAATAACTGTGCATAAGAGCCAGTGAATGTGTGAGTGGCTGTATGGATCATTGTGAACTTGTATCCAGGATTGTATAAGTGAGTAAATATGTCTTAGTATATGTTTGAATAAGTAAGGTGTGTTTAACTGTATAGTTAAGGAAATGGAGGTGTGATTGATTGTTTGCATGACTGTCTAGGTGTGTGTGTAACTTCATGGATGAGTGACAATCTTTGAGTCTGTGTTTACACTGAGTGTATCTAAGGTTATATTAGAGTCTGAAGAGGTTCATCGTATTATCACATAAATGATTTTATCAGTGATGTCATCAGTAATGTCATTTGAGATGTCATCAGTGATGTCATCAGTGATGTCATTTGAGATGTCATCAGTGATGTCATCAGTGATGTCATTTGAGATGTCATCAGTGATGTCATCAGTGATGTCACTGACCATGTCATGAATGATGTAATATGTGACATCATCAGCAGTGGATTGCGGGTGCGTGATATATAGTTAGTACAACTAACTATATATGGAATTTCAATGGTTTTGTGTGAGTAAAATAAGGTTTTTTAAATGCTAATCCCTAACTATATATGGTCTATAACCTATGGTTTTTTCAGTGAATTTATATATATATATATATATATATATATTACCTACTGGCGGTCGCCAGTAGGTATATATAGTTAGGATTTTTTCTCTATGGGATTTTTGAAAATTCTATGTCTAATAACTTTGGTGTTTGTGGACGGAATTGGCTGAAATTTTCAGGAAAATGGCACATTTTGTTTCTGAGCAGCCCTTGAAAATTTGGGGGGGGTTCGTCAAGGGGGGGCCGAGAAAAAAGGGGGGTCCCAAAATGTGTTTTTAACATTGAGTTTTCCATAGGGCGGTTGGCCTCACTTTTAGCCCGAACGGCTGAATGGATTTGCACGAAACTTGGCAAAATTGTAGGGACTGGTAGCCCGATGTGCCTTTTGTAGGTCTCAATATATGTGCTCCAGTGGATTTTGAGAAATTAACGTTTAAAAAAAGATATATATCTGTAACAGCGGACCTGGCAGCGTCCCAGGACGCGTACTTTACGCGCAACGGAGCTTTGTGAAGCGAAGCTGATTGGTTCTCCGGCGTCTGTCAACATTCCAAAAAGTCCGTAGCGGCCGCCATCTTGTCTCTCGGTAGGATCGAGAGACAAGAGGAGGTCAAAACAAAGGGGGAAATAACTATAAGGGGGCATAGTAGATCCTCGCTGACCCCCTAGGTTTGATGTGGAGGTTTTAAAAGGGCCCCGCGGGGCAAAAAAAAAAAAAAATAATAATAATCGAACGGCTGAATGGATTTGCACGAAACTTGGCAAAATATTAGGGACTGGTAGCCCGATGTGCCTTTGCTAGGTCTCAATATATGTGCTCCAGTGGATTTTGAGAAATTAACGTTCAAAAAAAGATATATATCTGTAACAGCGCTCCGCTTCGCGTAACGGAGGTTTGCGAAGCTGATTGGTCATTCTGTCACTGGGCTATAGTTGGGCTACATCTGGCTGATATTTGGGCTACATTTGTTTTTTTGTGTGTCTGGCGGCCATCTTTGGGCTACATTGGGCTACATTGGGCTTCATTGGGCTACATTGGGCTACATTTGGGCTCCAACATATATATAGGCCAATGTAGCCCAATATATATTTTTCAAAGTTAATTTTCGTAAAAACCACTGGAGCATATATCTTGAGATATAGCAAAGGCACATCGGGCTACCAGTCCCTACAATTTTGCCAAGTTTCGTGGAAATCTATTCAGCCGTTCGAGCTAAAAGTGAGTCCAACCGCCCTATGGAAATGAAGGAAATGAATGGGTAATTTGTAATTAGCAAA
The DNA here is from genome assembly GCF_964261635.1 of Lissotriton helveticus. Lineage (NCBI taxonomy): Eukaryota > Metazoa > Chordata > Amphibia > Caudata > Salamandridae > Lissotriton > Lissotriton helveticus. The sequence continues at coordinate 1,317,944,068 of NC_136061.1, forward strand.
TAGCTCATCGCAAACTAGGAATGGTAAAGAATCGCTATTTATTCCTTAAAGTTCGCTATTTAGGAAATGCAAAAAACTTTGATGATACATATGGCGGTTCATCTCTAACAAGATAAGAAGCATAGGGATACATTTATGATGACTGGCGCATCACCAGGGATGTGTTAGTCATTCTGTGCCGCTGTTCCGTCACCTATGGTGTGCTGCATTTACAATGCGGCGCATCATGGGGCAAAAACAGCACAGATGCGTGATGTATCTGTGCCGTAAAGGTGGCGCATTGCTGGAGTTGTATCGCAAGTGTGATGAAGCTCCAGCAAGGGTCGGGGGTGCCCCTGTCGCAGGGTTTCTGTTCTCACACAGAACTGTGGACAGAGGATTGGAACCTCGGCGAATTAGGGTGTCCCAAAACTCACGTTAGTAATCAAAAACTCCTTAGCAAGCTAGGTACAGTGTCACATTGGATATAACAAACTCTCAATGTTTAGACAATCCAGAATATGAACTTATAGTACCTCAGGATACGTGGAACTCATGAACAGTCGGTCGTTATATATTTCTTAGAAACCAGAACATGGAGTTAAGAAGAACACATGTGTATTTGAAATGTTTATTTACTAATGCCGTCTTCTCAGGCGTAGTATCTTAGATAATAGAAGTACACATATTATCAGTAGCAAAATTACCAGCATAGTTACTAGTACATAAAAAGCGAATGGTGATAGTATGTTAACATGCTGTAAATGAATAAGAGTTAGCAACACTTATAAGCAGCCGTGGGCCGTGGAGGGAGTTACGGTGAGGCAGGGAGGCGGGGAGGGGGAGAAGCAGGGTGGAGAATACAAGTACACATATTATCAGTAGCAAAATTACCAGCATAGTTACTAGTACATAAAAAGCGAATGGTGACAGTATGTTAACATGCTGTAAATGAATAAGAGTTAGCAACACTTATAAGCAGCCGCGGGCCGTGGAGGGAGTTACGGTGGGGCAGGGAGGCGGGGAGGGGGAGGGGCAAGGTAGAGAGGGCTCCACCCTGCTTCTCCCCCTCCCCGCCTCCCTGCCCCATCGTAACTCCCTCCACGGCCCGCGGCTGCTTATATCTCACCCTCCCTAATACACATATTATATTATTTGCTAAGAAGGTCTCTTTGTGTTGGTTTAGGGCGTGCCCATACTTTAGTGTCTTAGATTTGAAGGAATCACATCAGCATACACCAGCTCTCTCTTCATGTGAACCGCATCAACTGTTGTGTATGTGTGTTCGGCAAAGCAATATAAAACCCGCCTCATGCCCAGAATTGGCAGAAGTTGCACTTATGTTATGAGTATGAAGTCGTGGAGATCAGACCTCATAACAATTCTGTATCGTGTTGTTCTTGAAACTTTAGCACTCGCTGTACAGATATAGTTTAACAAGCAAAGCAGATAGTAGAGCAATAACATATTATTCTCATGTAAACCACGATGAACTACTAGGTGGAAAGCTAAAGCAACAACTAAGTGTCGTGTGCAGAAGTTGCAAAAAAGGAAAAATGGCGTTTAAACCGGTAATGAGCCCATGCTAACTTAACACGGTGTAAAGATATCCAGGACCTAGATGACACCTCCCCATGATCCGGAAACGAACTGAATAAGATAATAGAAGTGCCATCTCATGAGAGCAGATTGCAAGTTTATATGTGGACGGTCCGCAAGGTAAAGCATTAAAAACTAGGAAAATTTAATGCTAAAGAAAAATAAAACAGCCAAGTACTTTATCGAGTCTTAAGCCAATAGGCAAGGTAAATAATAAAAACTTGACAAATAAGTCAATGAATTGTCAATGAAATGCTAGTACTCAGCATATCAAACATGAAAAAGGTCTATGACATAACTGTGTATGCAAAATAAGCTGCAACAGCCTCCAATAGGAAGTCACCGTCTTCATCCGAAAACAGTTCAGCCATCCAATTTAAAAGCGGAAAAGAACATACGTGCTCTCCCAGCACCGGATCCTCTATCACCATCAGAGGACAGCTCGGTGGGTTTTCAAGAAAGCTCTGTTCCAAGAAAGACTGTGCTGCCGCCAGTAAATTCCAGGGACCAAGTAGTCCATGCATCAATGCCACAGCCATAATCCTTTCGCCAGGACAAACCAACTCGTGAGTAATGATAGGAGTCATCAGCTGATTAAAGTCGACGTCAGGAGAAACCGGTCCGCAGAGACACAAATCAATGGCCCAATCGAAATCACAGGTCAGGCAGTGAAATACAGGCTGGACACAGGTGAAGTAGGAGAATCGAAAAGATAATCCATATGCCGTGCTTAATATCGCCAACGGCATTGTGCCATAATATTCTAGCATGCGATTGCGGAACAGTGTCAGCAGCTGCAGGGTGGGAGGTTGCATAGGAGGGACATCCATATTTAAAAATGTAAAAAAGCACAAGAGCGTCCGCTGGTAATGCAAGTAAAAATGCCAATCCACGAACCAGAGTGGAGAAAATAGAATGAAAGGAAGCAGGGATGACTCCAAAGATTTTCTCAAATGAAGTCACGAGACCACTGGTAACAACTTTAAAAAAGTGCGCCAGGGTCTTTGTGGAGGATGCGTTAAAGATAGTCGGAACCATCTTGCTGAAATTGAAAGGCAAATCTGAATTAAAAGTATTACTTTTATCGTAACAGAAAGTGAACGGGTTATTTGCTGCAGAAATGTTCTATTTCCTCCCACACATGAACATAGGGAGTTTTCAATCTGGCCACAAATACCAACCTTGGGACAGATTTCAACGGCATGGCAAGAATAAGAGCTCTTTTGTCTCAGAGAGAGGTGGCCTTGAGTTCGGCCCGTGAAACTTTCGTGCTTCACATAGCGAACACCCGTACAGAGGTGCAGACCCTTTTCAATTAACTCAGAACAATCTTCATTATTGAGCATCAAATAACTACCATTTTCCAACAACTTGAACGTGGGGATGATAGCAGGAACTGGCGTGCCTTGCAACACGCAAGCCATATTTGGTCGGTGTTTGTTGCATGAACCGTGTAACTGTATGTGCCTACACATTAGTGAATGATCTGGCATCTCAGTGCATTCCTCTCCATTCAGATAAACTTCTTGATCATCTTTGAAACATCTGTATGTGTATGGAAGCGACCAGACCTCATGAAGAAAAGCACTACCTAAAGGTTCATAACGACCTATTGGTATATATTTCATACAATTTGAAAACTTATATAAAGCAAAAGGCAGCGTTATTAAACCGTGGATAAGGCACGTTGCCAAAAAACCCGCAATCCTCTGCTGATGATGTCACTGAGCATGTCATGAATGATGTAATATGTGACATCATCAGCAGTGGATTACGGGTAATAGTATCTCTAGTTTACTCCCCTATAGCTGTCTTTCTTTTAACATAAGTGTCTGTTTCCTTCCCTTATACTTACTGTTTTTGGTTCGCTTCTAGTTCGCGTACCGGCGAGCGAACTGGGAAGCGAACTAAGAGAACTAGAGGTTGGCACAGTTCCAAATATTGTACCAATTTTTTAATAACGGGGAGGTAGTTCTGAAAAGAACTTTTTTTTTATTGTTTTTGTTTTATATTTTTTTTATTATTTTTCGGAACATTTTTTTACTTTTTTTGAATTTTTCTGAAGTTTTATATTTTTTTGGGTTTTTCTTGGAGGGGGCAATGAAAACGATTCATTGTAAAGGGCTCAACAGGAGCAACAAAACAAAAAAAAGAAGTATTTATTATTTTGGGCGTTTCGTACAAACTTGCATATGATAGTCAATAGCTCTGTTGATCAGAGTGATGCTTTTTTCTCCGTAGGAAATGAATCCATCGCAAAATACGCAGGTGTGTTTTACTTCACCAAATTTCATTTGTATATTTGGCACCATCTCCCTGCCCTCTGGTCCCGTTACTTCCGGTACAACAGATCTTCTGGCCATAATAGGGAGATTATCTAGGTCGTTCCGAAACTGTGCAGCACTGTAGTTGTTAGGATGCCACCTAGTCATATGGCGATGCATTGTGTAGTTTCCGAAACTGTATTTTTTCTCGGTTCCTCTGGACAGTCTATCTTGACATATAAGGCAAGTTACGTATCTTGCATTTACTTTTTTCTGACCTTTGGGAATTTTAAAAAATTGCCAAATGAAGTTTTCTTTCCGGTGAGACGTCCTGGGCTGCTCAGGCAAAAACTGCCTCTCTTCGTGCTCGTCGTCCTGTTCCTCTTCTTCTTCTTCTTGTTGAATTATAACTTGAGCAGGTGGTCCACTCTTCCTTGGATGTGGTGGAGGTGGTGGGGAAGCACCAGCTGAAGCTACTAAAGAAGCCATTGCTCAGTGATCACAAAGGGTCTTTCTCTCACAATGATGAAAGTCAGAGTGAGGAAAGAAGGAGGGATTTTCATCATTTGGGAAAAACAAGAGTTCTCAACCAATCAAAAGTGTTCATTTTAGATTATATGACCTAGTCTTACATCATTAGGAAACCAAAAGTGAAATGAACCAATGAAAAGTGTTATTACCAAGTCACATGACTTGCTGTGTTTACGTTAAGCGCTTTGCAGGGCCTCCCGGTTTGCTTCCAGAAACCTGCGCTTTGCGACTCGCTTCGCGTACCAGTTCGCTAACGTAGCACGTCATATGACGTATCACGCGACAACGTGAAACGTCATGCGGACGGGAGGCGTCACGATGTTGTTTTCTAACGCGGCACTTGCGGTAAAGAAACGTTTACCGGCTCGCGGTCTATTTCGCGGCATCAAGGTCAGCTAACGGGAAGCTTCCCGATTCGCGAAGCGGGAACGAAGAAAAAAAAATATTTAAAAAAAAAATTATTCATAAACATATAAAATATATTTTTGGATTTAAAGAAGAATACATTTTACAGCTACAGATATTAGCTGTTAAAAAACCAATGAAATTCACAGAAAAAACCATAGGTTATAGACCATATATAGTTAGGAATTAGCATTTACAAAACCTTGAAAATTCACTGAAAAAACCATAGGTTATAGACCATATATAGTTAGGAATTAGCATTTAGAAAACCTTATTTTACTCACACAAAACCATTGAAATTCCATATATAGTTAGTTGCACTAACTATATATCGCGCACCCGCAATCCACTGCTGATGATGTCACATATTACATCATTCATGACATGGTCAGTGACATCACTGATGACATCACTGATGACATCTCAAATGACATCACTGATGACATCACTGATGACATCTCATTTGACATCAATGACCACATCACTGATGATATCATTCATGTGACAATACAATGCATCTCCTCACATTTTAATATAACCTCTGTTTCACCCAGTGTTAAAAAGAGAGTATAATTTTTGAAACCATTGACACACCAATACTAGTTACTACATACGCACTCACTGATTGCTACGTCTACACACACCTTCACTCATTCACCCATACAATCATTCATACATACAATCACTCATGTTTACAACACTATCATATGCACTCATACACCTATACAGACACTCACAGTCTGCCACTCATCCATGGAGTTACTCACACACCTAGTCAGTCCTGTAAAGAATCAATGACACTTCCATTTTCTTGTCTATACAGTTAAACATAGAGCACCTTACATTTTCAAACATATACTAACACATACTTACCTTCTTATACAATCATTGATACAAGTACAGATTGATCTGCACAGAGTCACACACCTCCCAGCTAGCCACACACACACTCAGTCTCCCATACAAATACTTGGGCAATCAATCAATAACCCATATAGTTACTCATATAGCTACTGATCAACACATGCAGCAGTTTACAGAACAACAGACATAATGATGCACAAATTAAGACAGTTTAGTCACTAACCCATGCAGTCAGTGAGACACATTTAATCACTCACTCATACAGTCAGTCATGCACCTACTAAATCCTTCGTCCAGACACTTACACATCCACTCATTCTTCAATATGTAAGACATATTTAAACTTTATAGAAACAAAAAATCACTGGATGTTGTTATCAGTGATGTCACTGACCATGTCATGAATGATGTAATATGTGACATCATCAGCAGTGGATTGCGGGTGCGCGATATATAGTTAGTGCAACTAACTATATATGGAATTTCAATGGTTTTGTGTGAGTAAAATAAGGTTTTCTAAATGCTAATTCCTAACTATATATGGTCTATAACCTATGGTTTTTTCAGTGAATTTTCAAGGTTTTGTAAATGCTAATTCCTAACTATATATGGTCTATAACCTATGGTTTTTTCTGTGAATATATATATATATATTACCTACTGGTAATACTGCTAGTAGGTATATATTACCTACTGGTGGTCGCCAGTAGGTAGTTATAGTTAGGACCAAATTTCCATAGGAAGAGCATTTTTTGTTTTGCTTATTACTTTGACGTTGTTTGATGAATCTTCATGAAATTTCTCAAACAAATTCTTTGTTCATATCAGCTCCTATGTTAAAAGTTTGGGTGTGATTCCCCAAGGGGGGCCGAGATAAAAGGGGGGGTCTCAAAACGTGTTTTCTCCATGCAATTTCCATGGGAAACTTTAGACAAGGCTACAGGTCGAACGGGTGAACGGAACTACCCCAAATTTGGCAGGGAGAAGGGTCTTGGTCTAGAAAGCATGCTTTTGTTTATTTGGTGTAAATCCTTTCAGTAGTTTTTGAGAAATATCGAAATTTACAGATATCGATATTTGGGAATTCTGCCATCTGATTGACTGAGGCGTTACAAGCATGAGCTTGCTGCTTATTGGTTGGGAGCGCTGCGAGCGGTTGCAACTAGGAAGTTTTGGCCGCCATTTTGTGATTCTGTTGAAGCGGGTAAGGGGAAAAAAGGGTGAAAAAAGTAGGAAAGAGGAGGGTAGGAGCACTGTAATCTCTGTGGGGTTTTTAGGGTGTTCTATAGAGGGGGTGCAAAGCAAACTACTCATACCTACCGGTCTGAAAGTGCTAGGCTACGGAAATTAAGTGAGCTATTGCTGGTAAGGTGAGCTGCTGCGGGAGTCGGGGATTAAAGCGTGAACCCAAACTGTCTGTCTTGTGGTGTGAAGTCATGTGCCCTGCGGCACACCTGTGGAAGTAGTGTCAGCATATGTTTATACCTACCAGGATAAACTACTGACACCTTCAGGTCTGAAAGTCCTGGGGTACGGAAAATATGTGAGTTATTGTCTAGAGTCTCATGCTGTTAAAGCTGAGGTGCTGCCGGACTTGGGGATGAAAGTGTGAGTCCAAACTGTGTGTCATATGCTGTGAAGTCATGTGCTCTGGCCGCTGTGCCACATCTGTCCAAGTAGTGTCAGCTTGTAGTTATACCTACTCGAAGGAACTTTTGTTTTGAACATTGTAACTGGTGTATGGTGCTTAGGGGGTGTTATACAGGGAGTGTGAGTGTACATTTGCACGTATCAAATCAATACGGTATTTGTAAAGCGCAAACTACTCAACCCTATGAGTCTGAAGGCCCTCAAGGCCGGCATGGAAATTATGTGAGCTATTAAGTGAGCTATTGCCCAGAGTCACATGGTGCTGAGCTGAGGTGCTGCCAGAATAGGGAATTAAATTGTGAGCCCTGTGCTCTGAACTCATGTTTTCTGGCCACTGCGGCACACCTGTCCAAGTAGGGTCACCATGTGTGCATACATACTAGGAGGAACTTTTGTTTTAAACTGTGTGACGTCTGTAGGGTGATTAGTGGTGCTACAGAGGGAGTGTGAAGTTCAATTTGGCCGTTTTGAATCAATCCGGTATTTGTAAAGTGCAAACTACTCACTCGTACGGGTCTGCAGGCGCTTGGGGCCGGTGTGGAAATTAAGTGAGCTATTGCGCAGTCACATGGTGGTATCCTGAGCCGTCGCTAGAGCCAGCTCTAGCCACGGGGTCTGTGCTGCAAATTCAGATAGTCTGTTCGCTGCACCACAGCTGTGTGGAGAATACATTTTGATGAGGGTCCGGGAGTTGACGTTACCTGGCCCTAAAATAGCGGGCCTAAGTTGTCAGTTATAGGGTGGCTCTAAAAAGAGCCCTTGTGTTTATTAGTTGAAGCTAGATCTAGGTGCGGATGCACAACTTCAGGTTATTCAGAAAAACTCTGTTACCTTGATCTGTGAAGTGTACTCCATCACTTCTGTAATTATCAGGCATATCAAAACATATATTGCTGTTGTAGATCGACCCCATTCTATGGTCTCTGAGGTATGCAGACACAGCTTTGTTGAAATTCTTCCTCGATTTTTCAATCTGAGGACAAAATAGTTTTGACCATTTCCACTTCTGTCTTTGGCATATATTGGAATATACAAAGACAGTTTGAGGGAAAAGTAACATCAATTGTCCAAAGGTGTCCTTCATAAGAATTTCCAAACCTACCCCAGTCAATGTGTCTAGGCCATTTCCACCACAATGTACAACCATGAGGTCAGGGTGTGTAATATACAAAGAGGTTTTAACCACAGGTAGCAATTGGTGCCACTTCAATCCTCTCTGTGCAAACCATTTAATGTCCACATTTTGTAAACCTAGGTCTTAGTTAATACGTCTGTGTTCTGCATACCTCTTGCACCAGAAAATATAGCTATGTCCTACGATCCACACTAGCATTTTGAAGGTATGGCTGGAAGGTATGGAAAGATGTCTGTAGCTCATGAATTTCCTTCATAGAAGAAGAGATATGCTTAAAGATGGGAAGCTACTTTGTTTTGTCATACAAAACGATACGTGATTGGGTGATGAAAAGCATTCTTTTTTAAAAGTAGGGTGCACATACGGTTTGTGGAAAAGCATCTTTGTGATTGGTTAAGAAAAAGCAGTTTCAACATGGATTACATATCATAGGATAAAATTTGCTCAACTCAACCACACCTGCTACTTGCATTTGGAAGGCACTGTTCGAACGTAAAACAATTGCGAACTTTTAACCTGTACGTGCCGTTAAATGTTTGAGAAAATGTTGCAAAAAATATCATTACGTTAAAAAATTGATGAACTTTTAACCTGCACGTGTTCTAGAATGTTCTAGAAAGTGTGTTTATAGAATACTTTGCACTTCTAACTTCTATGTGTTGTTGAATATTAAAAACACCGTTTATATGGAAAATTAAAAATAAACCAATAGAGAGAAGTTTTGAAATCTAAAAGAATCAAGGAACTATTCCAATGTGTTCTTTACATGTATTTATGTGTGGAGCAACACAATTATAGACACAACATCACCAGGAAGAGGATGAAACAGAGAGTGGGGGGACAGGGGGAGAGGGGCAGAATGGCACACATGCACAATTAAGTACATCACAAGTTTAGACAAACAATGGCCAAAATGAAACACACCAACAAGGAGCATAAGTCACACAACCCGGCAACATCACACCAGTGAACAAGCATAGAAGTTGAAACCAGGCTGCATTTATACAGGATCGGTACAAAGGCCGGTTGTGGGTGTTGTGGGATGTCTGAGACCGTGGTCATTATGGATGAGATGCCCTGCACGTGGCACATGGGCGAGTTCACTGTGTGTTACTTTGCCAAACAGCTGTTCCTCCCTCCCACGAGCCCCCACACTTTTGTACGGTGAGCTGTTGTATCTCGTGCACTCGTATGGCACACCATTGTAATGCCTATTCGCGCATGTCCTGCTGCATACCAGCTACACCATGACAGTGTGGTTGGAGGTGGTGCATGCCACTTTACAACATCGACTGCTGCGGCCCTTTTGCCAGGCCACACCAGAACAAAGAGACACACTTACCGCACTTCTTTTACACGGACATGTCAGATACACCCCGTTCCTCTTGCCGGATAGGTACACCCCTGCGCTGACCTGTTTACGCTGGACCAGCACACTCTGGTTGTGCATGCAGGAGGATGCGTGCGTAGCTACATGTCCAGGCTCACTGCCAACGCTGAGGTGACAGCACACTGCGATGTTGCAGGACCTGTGCCTATAATGCTAACACAATGACCACAGGGACACACTTGCTCAGATGCGGGTTTGGGGGTGTTGGCAGTTCTGGAGTTGTTGCGATGAGCCTTGTGGCCCTTATGGGTATCCCTGTATCATGCTCTTTGACTCTATGGCACCTGTGGGTGTTCTGATGTGGCTCTTGGCTGTGTTCCCTTTCATGGTGCAGGTAGTCGCCTGCTTAACACCAGCAGAAAGCAGGTGTAAAATCCCTTGTGCTATCGTTGCTTATCTCCAGAATATGTTTCGCATTGCAGTTGGTGGGAAAGTTGTGATGTGATTTTTTTCATGTGCAGAACAATATATGAAAGGGCAGTGTATCCTGTGAAGATGCAGCACCTGACGCAGTATTCCCAATCAATATAAATACAATGAGATTTTTTAATTGATTTTGTGTGTACACTGTAAGTACAGCCATTACCTCAGTGCAATTCAATACAGGATTTTAGTATTTAGAATAAATCGCAAAGGTGCACCTTGTGTCTTTTTGCACGGGAACGGCTAGTCTGCATTTCATTATGAGCACTTTAATGGAAGTAAAGTTGAGATAAATCTAACACACTATTTAGAAGTTGGTGCAAACTGCAGACATCACCAGTATTCCACCGATAAGTCTCCCAAAATTTAACACCATGGTGGACACCATCAAATAACAATCATAAGAACCAGAAAGAGTCACACAGCAGTTAAAAAAACAACCAAAAACGTTATTAATTTTTTTTTCAAACTTTCTTTTTGAATGTATGACGTTACAACACATGCTTTTACCACGCATGCTGTTACAACGCAAGTATTACAACGCAAACCTTTACAACGCATTACACTTGGGGGTGCTGGATAGTGAATAGTTTGATTTACTATTCCAACTCCAGTCCCCGTGGACACTAGGGAAGGTGTTGGATAGTAAATTAAAACTATTCCCTATCCTAGAGCGCCCCCCAGTGTAATGCGTTGTAAAGGTTTTCGTTGTAATACTTGCATTGTAACAGCACTGCGTGGTAAAAGTTTCGTTGTAAAGGATGTTTCCCTTTATTTTTATATAAACATATATATGTAAACGATAAACTATTTTCAAACTTTATTTCTTTATTAACATATATATATCTGAACGATGAACTAATAAACAAGATTTAACAAAAATAATAGAAAACAAAAAGGCGGAACACTCCTGTGGGGACCATGGATGTGGACGACAGAGCCTGGAAAATAAAGCACAAAATAAGGACGTGTGTAATGCGCATAAAAAAGGAGAGAGAGACAGAAAAACAGAAGGAAAAAAAGCCAGAGAGGGAAGGAAAGAAAGGGAGTGAGAAAGGGAGAAGGAAGAGAGAGAGTTAGAGAGATAGAAGGAAAAGAAGGTAGAGAGGGAAGTGAGAGAGAGAGAGAGAGAGAGAGAGAGCAAGAGAGAGAGAGAAAGAGAGAGAGAGAGATAGAGAGAGAGAGAGAGAGAGAGAGAGAGAGAGACATTGACGCCCCTGCGCATCCCATGAGCAAATAATTACCTGGTGCCAGAGTGTAGTATGCAGCAGTGGGCACTCCACGTGGCCATCAAAACTTCGCGCATATGTCGCTGAGTCCTGAGTCATGAATGGCGGAGACCACATCAGCTTCTTCGCGGATCGCACAGATGTTGCTGAGTCCTGAGTCATGAATGGCGGAAACCACATCATCTTCTCCACGGCTCGGCAGATCTCACACATGTCGGTGAGTCCTGAGTCATCAATGGCAGAGACCACATCAGCTTCTCCACGGCCCGGCAGATCTCACACATGTCGCCAAGTCCTGAGTCATCAATGGTGGAGACCACATCAGCTTTTGGTGCTGCTAAGCCTGTGGAACTTAAGTCCGTGCCACATCGTGGTAGGCCCCTGATGACCATATGAGCTTCGGGTGGCACTAACCCCGGGCAACTGAAGTCCGCGCCAAGGGAATGGTAGGCCCCTGACGGCTATACAGATTAGGGTGCAACTAACCTTCTGCGCAACTTTTTAAAGACTCTTTATGGTTGAGACCCATGGGGCATCCGCCATCTAGTCATCACCGGAAAAAAGGATGTGATGTTGTCGATCTATTATATTTGCGTGGTCACATTGGCTGTGACACATGTGTCAGATGGGTGTGGTGTGTGTGCAAACCTGCCCTCAGAGAGTGGCCGTGACTTGTTGAGAACTAGACCACTGACCTGAAAATCAACAGTGAGTACGCCTGCGACAGGTAGCTATGTGGGGCCAACGTCGGAACGTAATCAGAGTTGCGTGGCGTATGACAGAACAGGGCAGGGATAGCCACAATGACAGGGACGGTTCGTAGTATTGCGTCTGTGAGTCGAGCGCATGGGCCGCCGCTGTCCCTCTGCGAGCCTGGGTGCAAACTGTTAATAACTTACACTAGATAAGTATTGAAAAATCATTTTGTGATTCAGTCCGTCAGCTGGCATCTGTCCGAGGCATTTGTGAAAACATATCAGAGTTCTTTCTGTGATAGATACCCCTTTGACGCTGCCTCTCCCCACATCAGCAGGTAACGCACCCTCTTCCCACATTGCATTATACCGCGAACAACCTTCTTGGGCCCGGAAGTGTCCCTGTACGGTTGGACAAAGAAGAATTTTAGTCATGTAAAGATTTACATATAAGTAAATTATTTAAAGAAATGAGCAACAAATAGGACTGAAGGGAGTCTGATGCTGTGGACGCTGCGACAAAGTTGTGCTGACTGTCATTCAGGACTCAGGACACAGTTACACATGTGGGATCGGCTTGTGTTAAAGAGGGTTAGTGGGACTACGTGTTGCCAGCCTTGCATATCGAAATATGCCTCACTGATCGAAGGGAGTGTGGTGCTGTGGTCGGTGCCACGGACTTGGGGTCACTGCCATTCAGGACTGAGGACACAGTTACACATGTGATATCGGCTTGTGTTAAAGAGGGTTAGTGGCACCAGAAGCAGTGAGACTGTATGAGGCTGTGATGATACTTGGTGTGGACGGGTCGCACCGGTAGTAATGTGTCTTGGCTACTGGACTGCGTCATGTGGAATGAGGACTCTATCTGAAGTGTGAGACATGCTGACCATAGTGTCGGCCAGAGGTAGCGATGAGCAAGGGCCCACAGCCACGTGCATACATTGGTGGCCCCATCGGCCTGCATAGTACAGGTTCAGTGGCACCACATGTTGCCGGCCTTCCATATGCAAATACCCCTCACTAATCGAAGGGAGTATGGTGCTGTGGTCGCTGTCACAAAGTTCGGGTCACTGACGTTCAGGACTCAGGACACAGTTACACATGTGGGATCGGCTTGTGTTTAAAGAGGTTAGTGGGACTACGTATCGTCAGCCTTGCATATCGAAATATGCCGCACTGATCGAAGGGAGTGTGGTGCTGTGGTCACTGCCACAGACTTGGGGTGACTGCTATTCAGGACTCAGGACACAGTTACACATGTGGGATTGGCTTGTTTTAAAGAGTGTTAGTGGTACTACGTGTCGCCGGTCTTGTATATCGAAATATGCCTCACTGATCAAAGGGAGTCTGGTGCTGTGGTCGCTGCCATGGGCTTGGGGTCACTGCCATTCAGGACTCAGGACGCATTTACCTATGTGGGATCGGCTTGTGTTGGACAGTGTTAGTTGGCACCACGTGCCCAAAATTAAAATTGCAAGCTCTGCTGCCCGCAGTGAAGTCTGCTAATGAGTGTTCGTTTGTACTTGAAAATGAATTTCGTTATTGTACTAAAGCTATAACTGATATAAAAAATGTTCACGAATAAAGGATACTAAAAGGATGTTATGTAGATCTAAGGCCTGTAATAGTTACTTGTCTAGTGGACTCTGTAATTAGTGAATGAAGAAATAATGTTCATTGTGAGCCCTACTAAGCGCAGTGTAGGCGTATGATGAAAAGATTAAATAAGTATAGAATACAGTGATGAAGTGTTGTATTTTCTGTGTACAATCTTGTTGTTAGAAATTAGCATTTACAATTGGAATTGTGATCTGTACTGCCTGCAGTGTAGACTGCTATTCCATGTTAGTTTGCATTTGAAGATTAATTTGGTGATTCTAGTAAAGCTATAACTGATCTAAAAAAAAGTTCTTGAAGCAAGGATACTAAAAGGATAATATGTGGGGTGTAGGACTGTGATAGTTACTTGCTTACTGGAGACGGTAGTTGCATATGGAAATACCCCTCACTGATCGAAGGGAGTGTGGTCCTGTGGTCGGTGCCACAGACTTGGGGTCTCTGCCATTCAGGACACAGGACACAGTTACACATGTGGGATCGGGTTGTGTTAAAGAGGGTTAGTGGGACTACGTGTCGCCGGCCTTGCATATCGAATTATGCCTCACTGATCGAAGGGAGTATGGTGCTGTGGTCGGTGCCACGGACTTCGGGTCAGTGCGATTCAGAACTCAGGACACAGTTAAACATGTAGGATTGGCTTGTGTTAAAGAGAGTTAGTGGCACCACGTGTCGCCGCCATTGCATATATGCCTGACTGATCAGAGGGAGTGTGGTGATGTGGTCGCTGCCATGTGTAAATGTAAATGTAAATGTGTTTGTATTTATATAGCGCACTTCTACCCAGAGGTCTCGTAGCGCTGTATTCATACCGCTGTGGAACCCATCCTGGCTTTCCTGTGAAATGTCCACTCCTGGGCACCCCCAAGGTGAAGCCAGGCATCCAAGCGCTGCTGGGGCCGTTGTGGAGATTAGGCAAGCTATTGCCCAGAGTCACAGAGTGGGACCCATGGTTAGACTAGGCACCAAGGCGAGAATTATCAGGTTCAGAGAAATTGAGTCTAAGAGCTGCCGAGGCGGGAATTGAACCCTGGTCCCGGGCCAGACCTCTGCATCAGGGTCTGCCGCTCTAACCATTGAGCCATGCTTCTCCATGTACTCCATGTACTTGGGGCCACTGCCATGCAGGACTCAGGTCACAGTACTACATGTGGGATCGGCTTGTGTTGAAGACGGTTAGAGGCACCATGTGTCACTGGTCTTCCACAGTTTAGGCCAGAGGTAGCGGTGAGCAAGGGCCCACTGCCACGTGCATACGTTGGTGGCCCCTTCCAAATGCAAATACCCCTCACTGTCGAAGGGAGTCTGGTGCTGTGGTTGCTGCCATTCAGGACTCAGGACACAGTTACACATGTGGGATCGGCTTGTGTTGAACAGGGTTAGTTGGCACCAAGTGTCGCCGGTCTTCCACAGTGTAGGCCGGAGGCAGCAGTCAGCAAAGGCCCACTGGCAGGTGACGTTGACTTGAGCTGCACAGATTGGGAGCATTTGGTCTTCTTAACCCATTATAGTCTCTTACACAATTTTCGTCGCTACTAATCTTGAATTGTGAATCGTGTACCCCAGTGTAGGGCGGAGGCAGCAGTCAGGATGGGTGCACAGCCACGTGGCATTGAGTTGAGCTGCAGTTAGTGGCACCTGGAGTACTCAGCGTGTGCGCACCTTGCGATGATATGTGGTGCCGGCGGGCCGCACTGGGAGCAATGTATTCTGTCTAATGAATTCTGCATTGATAAGGCCATGTGGCGATGACTTATGTTGCAGTGAGTTAGTATCACCTGAAGCCCACAGCGTGTGCGCAGCCTGCGATCATGCGTGGTCCTGGTGGGCCGCACTGGGAGCAACATGTCTTGCGAACTGGACTGCGTCTTCTGCAATCGCCACTGCATCTGATTTGTGAGCCCCGCTGTCCGCAGTATAGATTGAAGACAGTAGTCGGTACAGACATAAGTCTGCGGTGCTGTGCTGCTGGATTCGCAGGGGGCCTGTGTCGAGGAGGCCCGTCATCGTGGCGGCAGCCACGTGCCAGGGCGAGGGCTGCCGCTCTGACAGACTCATAATGCTATGCTGGAGGGGCGTACGTTGGAGCAGCCCACTCCACTTCCGCTTCCAGGGGGGACAACACAGCTACATCACCGAGATTTTCCCCACTGCCTGAGGTAACATGTTGGCGTCCACTGTGCACTGCAATACAAGTATCAATTGTATATCTCCACATGGAGAGGTTTGTGCTTTGCATAGTGAGGTCTGTGCAGCACATCAGCGTTACTCTTGGCATTGTGTGCTTTATTGTTGATGGGTGACTTGCCCCCTTCATTTATAGTTGGTTGCCACATCTCCCAACATTCAGGTATTGTGTGGCTGAGGGGCATGGCGTTTTGGGAAGGTCCGTAGTCCTGTTTTGAGCTGTCTCGGTGGTAGTAGGGGGGTTGGTCCGGGGGGGAGGTTCTGGTGGTGGTGGCGCTGGGTGTTGGGGCCTTGTTGGGTGTTGGAACTGCATGATCTGTAGCTCTGTCCCATGTTGGTCTTTAGATGTGGCTGTGAGTTGGGTCCAATTCACGGACTAGATAGTCGACCTCCTTACATCAGTTAAAGGTTGATGTTAATTTGTTACTGCTAACTCGGCTTATCGCCTGTTTTTTTGGATCGCATTGCAGATTTGGCTGGTCGTTGAAAATATGGGGAAGTGGTGTTTTCGTGTGTTTATTTGCACGGGAACGCCTACTTTGCATATCATTATCGTTAGTTGTGGCGATTTTGTTGGTGTAAGGTATTGATGGAAGAGTGGTGAGATTTGCAGTTTTCACCAAGTTGAGAATGGGATCATAATTAAAAAACAATGAATGAACATTATAATTAGAAATTAGCATTTAAAAAACCTTTGAAATTCACTGAAAAAAACATAGGTTTCAGGCACGTTATAGTTAGAAATTAGCATTCTAAAAACCTTTGAAATTCACTGAAAAAAACCATAGGTTTCAGGGTCGTTATAGTTAGTAGGACATTTCACTCATAGAAATTCCCCTGTTATAGTTAGTTGAGCTAACTATAACTTGCGCCCCGCAATGCACTGCTGATGACGTCACATATTACATCATTCATGACATGGTCCGTGACATCACTGATGACATCACTAATGACATCTCACATGACATCACTGATGACATCATCCACGTGACAATCTGATGCACCTCCTCACACCCTAATATAACCTTTAATACACCCCTGTAAAATACAGAATACCATTTTCAAAACCATAGAGACACCAATACCAGTTAATACAAACACACTCACTAATTCCTAGGTCTAGAGACACATGCACTCATTCACCCATACAACCATTCATACATGTAGTCACGGATCAATACACAATATAATATGCACTCATACACCTATACAGACACTCACACACCACCACTCATCCAAGTCAGTCATGCACTCATCCTAGTCAGTCATGCAAAGAATCAATCACAGTTCATTTTACTCACCTACTCAGTTATACCCACACCACCTCATGTATTCATACAGATACTAATGTATACTTACTCTTATATAATCACTAATACAAGTATACACTCATCCATACAGTCACTCCCAAAATCACTGACTCTCACATATATTCATTTATATACTCCAACTCTCAAATACACTGCCTTTTACTTGTGTACTTACTTGGACATCTACCACTGACACATCCATTCACTCACCAACACATCCATACACACACTCACTCACCCATACAACTGTTTCCACATGCACTCATAAAGTCATACACCCAGTCAATCAACCACTCACACATCTATGTACAGAGTCATACACCCCCACCCAACCACACACACACTCAGTCTCCCATACTATTACTCAGGCAACTCATCAATAACCCATATAGACACACGTGGAGCTACTGACCAACTGATGCAGCAGGTTATATAACAACAGACAGACTGATACAGGCATTCACACAGTTTAGTCACTAACCCATGTATTTAGTAAGACACATTTAATTACTCACTTAAACAGTGATTCACACACCTACTAAATCCTCCATCCAGACACTTATACATCCACTCACTCTTCAATACATTGGTATATATAAAACATTTAAATTTCAAAGAAAAACATTTTCACTGGATGGATGGTGTCATCAGTGATGTCATCAGTGATGTCACTGACCATTTCATGAATGATGTAATATGTGACATCATCAGCAGTGCATTGCGGGGGTGCGAGGTATGGTTAGCTCAACTAACTGTAACAGGGGAAGTTCTATGGTTTTCTATGAGTGAAATGTCCAACTAACTATAACATCCCTGAAACCTATGTTTTTTTTCATTGCATTTCAAAGGTTTTTTAAATGCTAATTTCTAACTATAACGTGCCTGAAACCTATAGTTTTTTCAGTGAATATATATCTAGGTGAAGACTTTTACAGATAGGTATTTGTATAATGAACTACCGAACACTAATAAACCTTCTCTTGTCAAACATGTATTGCCCAAAAATCATTGAAAACTTTGTGGATGGTTTACTGAATATTTTAATGTGCTAGATATCGTTTATTTACCGTATCTGTAATTGGCAACGTTCATCTACTTCTAAGGTTGCACTTCAGTGTATACTTGGGGTAGGATCTTATAATATAGAGTCTAAAGCATTTCTGCTTGCATGTCTTATGTCCTGTATGATTGAGCCTTAGGTTACAGCTCTGCTGCTATGCCAACTTTGTATATAAAATACTTTAGAACGTTTAAGCTGTTGTCCTACTTAAATGTCACATGTAAGGTAGCCTGTACCAAGGCCAAAGGGTATAAAAGCCTTAGGGTATAAAAGCAAAGCTGTGTTGTTAAAAGTTTCACTTCGCTACGCACACACTTTCACCCGCATATGCTCACTTAAACATCCACTGTTGTATATCCACTTCAATTTTAATGTAAGTGTTTATGAAAGAAAAGAGCTACTAATACATTCTGTCAGACATTATTTCAATAAAAAGAGAGCTAGCAATGTACTAAGAGAATTTTCAGCATGTAGATTCAAAAATACAAGCAGGACCTGAGACACAAATTCAGATATATAGTAAAACTCTGACACTAGCAAGTGAACCATCCAGACAAGTATTGTTTTCAACATGTCGGAGGTGTAGTACACTTGAGCCTGTGTATGCAAGTCTGCTTCCTGGCCGACTTGGTATTTCAAACTACTTTATAGTCCTAAAACTGCTGTAGTATTACATAAAAGTGACCCCTAACATAGGGGCCGATTACAATGGCGGTGAGGTGAGGACCGCCGGCGCGGCGGTGGCAGACCTCCCGCCATCACCCTGAATATTCCCACCACCAAATTAGGATGGCCGTGGGAATGGGAAAGGTACTGCGGCGGACGGAAAGACCGCCCACCGACCATCTGCCGTGGTCTCGCAAGGCGGGCCTTTTCCGCCCGCCTTGAGGGACCAGGTACAATGGGGCTATGGCGGCGGTGCCGTGCAGGCAGCGCCGTGGGCATTAGGATGCGCTTCTTTTTTGGCGGCGATGCCACAGCAAAAACAGGCGGTGAATGCCTTTGATGGCCCGTTGCGGGCCCCTGGGGGGGTGGGGAGGTGGGGTGCTGCAAGTGGGGGTACCTATGGTACCCCCTACATATACATGTACAAGGTGGCAGGCACCGCACGGTGCCTGTCACATTGTACATACATATGTAATACATGTCTTTTTACATCGTGGCGGGTGCTATCGCCCGCCGCAATGTAAAAATAGAGGATGCGCCTGCCAGTGTGACGGGCGCATCTTTATTTGTATTGCGGGACCGCCGCACCTATGGCGGGCGGTCCCTTTTGACTATGTGATGGCGGGCGGACTTTGACCGCCCGCCATCGTAATCGGCCCCATAGTCTCTACCTAGGCCGTAGGGTAAACTTTGTGTGCATAAAAGCAAAGAAATACAGTTAAAAGTTTTTCGCAGGTATCTGCACAATTTTAGGTGCATAGCATACCTTTTAAGTCAGTGCTGTCCATTGAGTTAGATGTAATGTAACTACTTATGAACGGGCATATTACACCTTTATAGATAGTGTTTCAAGCATCTACCCCTTCACACACATGCAAAGACACAACTCTTATGTATCTAGTGCTAATGGAGCCAGAGACACTCTCACTTAAACAACTTATTAGTGACTTACACACACAACAGACAACCAATGCCACCCCTTATATATCGATGTACAGAACAAACAACTACAAACACAGACAGCTATATACTAAGACACTTTACTACATATAGAAAAAAAACACAGATAGGAACTGAGACACTTATGCACATATGTAATAAAGCTAAGACACTAGCAAGGGAACCATCCAGACAAGTAGCCCTTTTTACATGTCACATGCCCACTTGAGCCTCTGTGTGCAATTCTACAGCTAGACCAACATGGTATTTCAAACCAATTGACAGACCTTAAACTGCTGCAGGGCTACTTAAAAGTCCCCCCCTAAGGTAATGTCTATATACGTCATAGGGTAAATTGTATCTGCATAAAAGCAAAGAGATGCAGTTAGAAATTTATGACAGGTAGATGCACACATTTAGATGTATATGCTGACATGCATCTTCTTTTTTACATTGAGTTAAATATCATATGAGTAGAGCTATTTATGCATCCTCTCACACAGTGTTTCAAGCCCATACCCCTTCACTGACATGCAGAGACACAAGTCTTATGTTTTTATTGCTAATGGAGGCCGGGGCACTCTTACTTGAACAACTTATTTGTGACTAACACACCCAACAGACAATCCATGCTACCCCTTGCATATAGATTCACAAAAGCAAACAGCCACAAACACAGACAGCAATGTACTTAGACACTTTACTACATATAGGAAAAAATACACAGATAAGAACTGAGACAATTATGTGCATATGCAGTAAAGCTCTGACACTAGCAAGAGAACCATGCAGACAAGTAGCCCTTTCAACATGTCACAAGCCTAGTACACTTAAACCAGTGTGAATAGTTTTACAGCTAGGCTGACTTGGTATTTCAAACCATTTGATAGGCCTTAAATTGCAGTAGTAATACTTAAAAGTCACTCCTAAGGCAGTCTCTAGCTAGGGCATAGGGTAAATTGTATCTGCATAAAAACAAAGACATGTACTTAGACGTTTTTCAGAGGTATATGTATACTTTCAGGTGCAGATGCTGACTTATAAATCCAGTGTTCTACATTGAGTTGAAGGTCATGCAAGTACTTATGAAAGGGCAGAGCTACTAATAGATCCTCTCAGACAGTGTTTCAAGCATCTACACCTTCTCCCACATGCAAGACATAACTTTTCTGAATCTAGCGGTAATGGAGACAGTGACACTCTCACTGAAAGAACTCATTTGTGACTGACACACCCAAGAGACAATCCATGCAACCGCTTACATATAGATTTTCAGAACCAAACTGCCTGAAACAGAGTCAGCAATGTTCCAAGAGACTGTACTACATGTAGAAGGAAAATTCCAGATAGGAAAGAAGACACTTATCTAGATATGTAGTAAAGCTCTGACACAAACAAGTGAATCACCAAGAAAAGTAGCTCTTTCCACATGTTGCAGGCCTACTACACTTGAGCCTGTGCATGCAGTTCTACAGCTAGGCTGACTTGGTATTTCAAACCACTTGACATGCCTTAAACTGTTGCAGGACTACATAAAAGTAATCCTTAAGGCAGTCTCTAGCTATGCCATAGGGTAAACTGTATTGGCATAAAAGCAAAAAGATGTAGTTAGACATTTTTGACAGGTAGATGCATACATTTAGAAGTGCATGCTGACATACATCCTCTTTTCTACATTGCGTTAGATGTCATATAAGTACTTATCAAAGGGCAGAGTTACTAATACAGCTTCTCACACAGGCCATAGGGTAAACTATATCTGCTTAAAGCAAAAATACATAGTTAGAAGATTTTGATAAGTAGATGCACACTTTTAGACATATATGCTGACTAGAGTCAGACTCTGATGGTTCTCCTTCGAAGCATGAAAGTGTAAAGGGGAGAAAAGTCTTCATAAAAAAGTCAATTAGCCAAAAAGTATTTTTTATAATTCATGGAAGGCAGGAATACACAGAGACCCACACTCTAACCTACTATTGGGTGAACACATTTTGCAACAGCAGACAATTAGCTGCTAGGGTTCCTGTGAAGTAAAAAGACCAAATGATGGCCGGAATGCTGAACAATGTCAAACACTCACCCCCAGTACAGAGATCTGGGCCTAAATCCATTGTGTTTTTGATCAACATGCCATTGCAGTTTGGACCCAGTCATATGCAAATCAGTCTTGACCCTTTCTCCCATGGGAAAAGTCCAGCCCGAACAGCCAGGCCAGGTCCTCTCTGGACCAGAAACAAGCGACATAGGACCGGTTTTGGGGTATCACACATCATTGGACAGCATAGCTTGACTCAGGTGGCCAGGTGAGCAGGGGACCCACGGCTGAGCATACCAGTCCCACTTGGGGTGACAAATTAAAAAAGAACAAATGATGGACGGAATGCTGAGCTATGTCAAACACATGCCTCCAGAATTTAGATCTGGGCCTAAATCCATTTCTTTTTTGTTCACCACGCCATTCCAGTTTGGACCCAGACATATGCAAATTATTTTGGTCCTGCTTCCCATGTTAACAGTACTGCCTGAACAGCCAAGCCAGGTCCTCTCAGGACCAAAAACAAGCAACCTAGGACCGGTTTCGGGGTATAACCCATCATCAGTCAGTAAAGCTTGACTCTGGTGGCATGTGAGCAGGAGATCAGTCTTGACCCTGCTCCCCGCGGTAACAGCCCAACCTGAACCACCAGACCCGGTCCTCTCCAGACCAGAAACAAGCATCCTAGAACCTGTTTCAGGGTATCACTCCTCATAAGCAGGATAGCTTGACTCCGGTAGCATGGTGAGCACTGGACCAATGTCTGGGCACACCGTCCCATTTGGGGTGACTAACGCAAAAAGAACAAATGATAGACGGAATGCTGAACAATGTCAAACACTCTCACCCAGTACAGAGATATGGGCCGTAAATCCATTGTTTTTTTTGCTCACCACGCTTTTCCAGTGTGAACCCAGCCATATGCAAATCAGTCTTGACCCTTCACCATGGGAACAGCCCAGCCCGAACAGCCAAGTCAGGACCTCTCTGGACCAGAAACAAGGAACCTAGGACAGGTTTCGGGGTATCACACATCATCAGCCAGTAAAGCTTGACTCCGGTGGCATGGTGGACAGGGGACACATGTCTTGGCATACTCGTCTCACTTGGGATGAGTAATTCAAAAGGGACAAGTGATGGACGGAATGCTGAGCAATGTCAAACACTCATCCCCAGAATGGAGATCTGGATCTAAATCCATAGTTTTTTTTCACCATGCCATTCCAGTTTGGAACAAGACATATGAAAATCAGTTTTGACCCTGATCCCCATGGCAACAGTCCAGCCCAAACAGCCAGGCCAGGTCCTCTCTGGACCAGAAACAAGCAACCTAGCATCGGTTTCGGGGCATCACACATCATCAGCCAGTATAGCTTCACTCAGATGGCATGGTGAGCAGGGGATCAGTCTTGACCCTGCTCCCAATGGAAACAGTCCAGCCCGAACAGCCAGGGCAGATCCTTTCCAGACCAGAAACAAGCAACCAAGGTCTGGTTTTGGAGTATCACGCCTCATCAGCCAATGTAGCTTGACTCCAGTGGTATGGTGAGCAGGTGACCCACATCTGGGCATACCCATCCTACTTGGGGTGACAAATTCAAAAAGAACAAATGATGGGCGGTATGCTGAGCAATGCCAAGCACTCACACCCAAAATGGAGAACTAGGCCTAAATCAATTTTTTTTTGTTCACCTCGCCATTCAGGTTTAGACACAGCTGTATACAAATCAGTCTAGTTCCTGCTCCCCATGGGAATAGTCCAGCCTGAACTACCAGGCCAGTCCTCTCCAGACCAGAAACAAGTATCCTAGGACTGGTTTCAGGGTATCACCCCATATCAGCCAGGACAGCTTGACTCCGTTGGGATGGTGAGCGCAAGACCCACATCTGGCCATAACCGTCCCACTTGGGGGAACAAATGCAAAAAGAACAAATGATGGACAGAATGCTGAACAGTGGCAAACACTCACCCCAATATAGAGATCTGGGCCTAAATCCATTGTTGTTTTTCTCACCACGCCATTCAAGTTTGGACCCAACCATATGTAAACCAGTTTTGACCCTGATCCCAATGGGAACAGTCCATCCCGAACTGCCAGGCCAGGTCAATCAGGACCAGAAACTAGCATCCTAGAACCAGTATCAGATTATCACCCATCATCAGCCAGGATAGTAAGACTCCGATGGCATGGTGAGCATGGAACTCTTGCCTGGACATACCCGTCCCATTTGGGGTGACAAATGCAACAAGCATTTACAATGCAATATGTCTCGCATTTATTAGAGTTTGAGCTATAGGCATTGTAAACTACAATGCCTTATATTTATGTTTTTTTTTTAAAACAGATAAGTAAAAGGCATTGTCATTTACAATGCTAATAGCATGAACTCTCGCAAACACAAAACTTATTGCATTGAAAATGCATTACGAGAGAGCGTGTCCTGCCTTTTCCTGCCGGCAACAGCAGGCAGGACAAAGCTCTTTGAGTAAATAGTGCTCGGAGGCTGTAAATAAAACCTACCGAGCAACAACACACGTAACAGGGGATGTCCTCATGGGAGCTTACAAAATGGGAAAAGGAGGTACTAAGGAAGGACTATTAAGCCTATTTACTAATGGAAAGCCACAGTATACAACGGACAATGACATAAGCTAATGAAACACGTATAGGCATGTGGATTATGATAGTGACTTTAAATTTCTGTTCCCACAAATTTGTTGTCTTAAGAACTGTCGTAAATAACGTGTTTACACTATTTTTGGCTGTTTCTATTATTATGATTACAGTTCCAATGTTTCAAAACCCTTAAATGCTTTTGCAATAAAAGAGGACTTGTTTCCCAAGTCAAGATATTAATGGAGTAGCTTATTTATGATTGGGTGTTTATGCTTTGTGACAGCATACTGTACTCTAGTCTCTTAGCATGCTGGGAGTTGTAGTTTTTTCTTGGCTGCTATTCAATTAAAGTCAAGAAAAGATAGCATAATGCTCACCTCTGCCTTAAATTAAATCAAGACAGGGAGGGCTGGAGAGAAAAGACAGCGGTAGACATTTAATGGAGGAAGATGAGAGCCTCAGACAGAGGCAACGTGAGGAATCCTTAAGGAGGAGCAGGGTGGGGAGCTATAGAAAGGCCACGAAAGGAGAATGCGAGGGAAGGGAGGATGCGAGGGAGAAGAGTCTTGCAGGGCCTGCTTAGAGGAGCGATTAACACGGCACCTCTGGTGCTGGTGAACGGGAGTGGAACAATTAACACGAGTCCAGAGTCAGTCAGTGAAAGGAGGAGGTGCAAGGCAGAGGTTAAGAAGGGGGGGCAATTAACTGAGGAAGTGGGAAGGATGAAAGGTGAGAATAAGAGTATGTGTATATCGTCACCATAGTGGCCCTTGTCATTCGTGATATTTTTAGTCAGTCGTGGCTTTCAGCTACTAGCACGTTGCATTCTGGGACTTGTAATTTTTACCCGAGGCCTGCAGTGGTGCGAGGTAACTAGGAAATGTTATTGTTAGACTGAGACTGAAAGAGCGATGTGTTGTAAGAGCACTGTATAGGTGATTACAGAGCAACGGCGAAACTCAAAATGGCGCCCCACCTTGCAACATTTTGTGAGGCTAAATGCCAGACTCTGGCCACTCCCACCCTTCAGGGCCCGAAGAGGCGTACCTTACTCAGCAAGAACCAGCAACAACGAGCCTGTGGGAACCGCAACATAAGAAGATGGACAGTAACATCAAAGAGGGAGGCCGAGACGAGGGGCAAGAATGAAAGTGGGGACTTGGTTCCCTATGCAGGCGTTAGGTTCAGCAGAGGAGAGGAAAAGGGAAGGTTAACACTAGAGGGTGCGCTATGATCCGAGGGAGTGGTTGAGACCAGGGAATAGGTGGGTCGTGTAGATTGATGAGAGGAGAGAGGCACACATTAATGGAGGCAGGGTTGAAATGGATGTCGGCCTTTAAAAAGTGAAAATACACGCGATCTTGCGGTGAGGGAGGGGGGTCGCTCTGTGGTGAAGGAGGGGGAGGGAGCTAAAGCGCGGGCGGGCTGAAATTGAATATGCAGGGGATCTTGCTGTGAGGTAGGTGGGTGGAGTTGAAGCACGGCGGGGCTGCTGGAAAAGAAGCCAAATGGCAGCTGTGCACCTCACCCGCTTGCTTGTGCAGCGTGATGTTAAGCTGGTGTCCTGCAAAGTAGCTCTTTTCTAAGGCTCTACTAAATGTCTCGCCAGAGTAGCGCATGCGCTGGCTCAGGCGAGACCTAAAAAGGACAAATGATGGATGGAATGCTGAACAATGTTGAACACTCACCCCCAGTAAAGCTATCAGGGCATAAATCCATTTTTTATTTTGCTCACCATGCCATTCCAGTTTGGACCCAGCCGTATGTAAATCAGTCTTGACCCTGGCCCCCTGGGAACAGTCCAGCTCGCACTACCAGGCATGGTCCTCTCTGAGCCAGAAACATGCATTCTAGGACCGGTGTCAGGGTATCACCCCTCATTAGCCAGGATAGCTTGACTCTGGTGGAACGGTGAGCACGGGACCCACGTCTGGGCATTCCCGTCCCACTTGGGACGCCAAATGCACAAAAAACAAATGATGGCCTTAATCCACTTATGTGACTACGGGTGAATGTTTGATTTGTTCAGCATTTCATCCATCGTCTGTTCTTTTTGCATTTGTCACCCAAAGTGGGAAGGGTGTGCCCAGAGGTAGGATCCGTGTTCGCTATGCCACTGGATTCAAGGTAGCCTGGCTGATTAGGGGGTGATACCCTGAAACGGGCTCAGTATCCTTGTTTCTGGTGCAGGGAGGACCTGGCTTGGGAGTTCGGGCTGGACTGTTCCAAAGGGGTGAAGGGTCAACACTGATTTGCTTATGGCTGGTTCCAAACTGGAGCAACATGGCGAGCAAAAAGGCAATGGATTTAACCCAGATCACGTGTTCCTGGATGTGAATGTTCGACTCTTTCAACATTACGGCCATCATCAGTTCTTTTTGCATTTGTCACCCTAAGTGGAAAAGGTATGCCCAGACGTGAGTCCTGTGTTCACTATGCCACTTGATTTAAGTTATCCTGGCTGATGAAGGGTGATACCCTGAAACTGGTCCCGGGAGGCTTGTTTCTGGTCCATGGAGGACCTGGCTTTCATAGTACACGCTGGACTGTTCCTTTGGGGAGCAGGGTCTGGACTAATTTGTATATGGCTAGTTCCAAACTGTGTGGCATTGGAAGCAAAGAAATTATGAATTTAAATGAGACCTGTGACTGGGGGTGAATGTTTGATTTGGTCAGCGTTCCGTCCATCATCTGGTCTTTTTTTATTTGTCGCCCTAAGAGGGAAGGGTATGCTCAGATGTGGGTCCTGTGTTCACTATGACACTGGATTGAAATTAGCCTGGCTGAAGAGGGGTGATACCCTGAAACTGGTCCCAGGATGCTTGTTTCCGATCCATGGAGGACCTGGCCTGGCAGTTAGAGCTAGACTGTTCCCATGAGAAGCAGGGTTAAATCCGATTTGCTGATGGCTGGATCCAAACTGTGTTGGCATTGCGAGGAAAAAAACAATGGATGTAACCCAGATCTGTGACTAGTGTGAACGTTTTGATTTGTTCAGCATTCCGTCTATCATCAGTTCTTTTTTCCGGGTTCCTCCGATGCCCAGACAGTGTAAGTCGGCACTGGGGCTTATTTTAATTGTTAACTGCATGTGGAGGACAGCAATCATAATATCGTTCAGGGGCATTTTAAAAGTGGCAGGTAAGGAGGGACAAATTAGTAGGTGTCAGTGCAACAGTAAAAGCAATATCCGACTGCCTAACTTGGGAGGGTTGAGATTACTTTTCTATGTGCAGCTCCGTGCAAGTATCTATTAGGTCTACGACACAATGATTTTCTCCTTTTGGTGGAGTCCTCAGGCAGACGCTTACAATCCCTAACACAGAAAGCTGGGCAAGCTCGTGTGGGTGAGGAAACTGACTCTGTTTTATCTCTGATTGTTACATCTAGTAGCTAATATCCAAATGTCACAAAACAGTAGAAGTGCGACCAACAGGATCGGGGTGGCACAGTAGAGGATGCTATCATTCTGAAATAAAAAAAAAAAAAAAAACATATTACAATTTAGATGACACACATCACCAGGAGCAGAAATGAGACAATTTACTTCAAGGAATATTAAATACAAGTGGAAGATAAAAAATATATATATATTATTTCCAACAAGAAAGCGATCAGCAGCTTCAAAGTGTTTGTAAAAATGAGTGAAACTACAATACTGTTAGTGACGGTTTACTTCAACTTCTGGCCGGTACAGTCTTCTGATGTCGCATGGGTGGGTCGTGGAGTGCAGCCAGACAAACATAGAGGAAATCTGATGGGGATAGCCACTTTGGCAGAGCAGCTGAATGACACATTTTTCACGGGTAGTGAAAATTCAGACGCCTACTAATCTATGGTGAGTGTCAGGCTTCATTTCATCAGATTTCAAGAGGCCTAGATTTGTTTTCTCAAGCTATTCTTCCCATTTTCCGTGTCACCGGATCTCTCTGATGGGGTGTCGGGAGAATATTCAAAGAGCGACTGCTGGATACAGGCATACAGATTATAATTACATTTTAGATTTTTTTTTAATTTACTGTTTCTTTATTTTGCTCTTCTGTTGCCCAATAATCGCTAAACGTAATACATGTCTGCCATGTGGTGCCCGATTTTGAAGGGCCTAAGAGGGATCCAACGATGTGAGACACTCTGGCGTCAAGGCAAGTCGGCCTGATCTGAGGCTGAGGCCTCCGTCAGCAAATACCACACAAACTTGGCTGGGATTTCCTTCTTTCAATTTTCTTTCTGTGAAATCCGAGCATGTCAGATGCAGCAACCCGTTAGGGTGGCACTGACTTCAGGGCACCCGGCTCTTCTCTGCATAGTCAGATGATGAGATCAAGAACAGAAAACTCCATTCTGCCACCTCCATTGCATTTTTTGATCATTAAATCACTTTGCTTCTTGCGGATTATTTTATTATTTATTTAGGAGGTTTATATAGCACTGCAGAATACTTCACGGCAAATTTCAACACATTAGAGAGAATGCAAAAGCTTGTAGGGCAGCAAGAATTCAAACGAATGTGGGCCCTGACCCCTATCTGGTATTTCTCCCCTAATGCCGCAACCATTAGACATCACGTTAAGACCGCCTGGAGAACTGTTTTTTCAAAAACGTTTTCTGATATGCATATAGCTAGATTCTTCAGTCAGGCTGAGCAAGGTTCAGGGATTTCCAGACCTTTGGACCTTTGCCTCTTTAAATTCTGAATAACACGGTATGATGGAGCCAAAGAGTGGTTCCTGGCTGGTAAGTGGTGTGGGGCAATTTTTTTTATGTATCTTGGCTTTTATTGCAAAAATGCATATAGGTGATGCAAAAAACTTTACACTTAATTCTAATTTTCATTGAGCAGACATCGGGACAGTCAGACAAGCTCGCCACTGGTTCTTCAACTTTTGCTTTACTTATACCACTTTGTTGGGAAGTCCAGTGTACACCACGTTACAGTAGCCCAGACATGCATGACAAAAGCTCTATTCCTGTAATATATGTACTTCAGAATACAATTGCTTGAGTGATGTTTCTGTGCCACCTACACCACTTGTTCTTGTGCAGATGTGTTTTTGACTGCCTCTGAATATGTCTGAATACACTACTGGATGGTGAGTGGCAGAGTGGTGCCAACTCTGGGTTGTTTCTGCCCTGCCATTCTTACCTTTTAGTACGGTGGAGATTTACTCTATGTTGAAAGCGGACCCGGAAGTCACCTTGGGGAAAGGGGGGGAAGGGGGCGGGGGGGGGGGCGGTTGGGTGGGGGTGAAGCCTGGATGTTTGGGCATTAGTTTCAGGTGTTGCATACAGGATGGGTGGATAGCCTGCACTATTTTGAAATTAATAATCAGGGAGTCTTCTGATGATTGAGGGAATCAGGTATTTACGGCTGTCTTCTGGGGTGTCAACAATGAGTCATTTTGTTATTTGCCTTAGGTGGTCTGTATTTTGGGTATATCGAACTAAGAGTGAACTGTGGTAGATTTGTCCCCCAATGATTATCTGTTCTGTCATGGCTCAAGCTTGCTTTGAATATGACGTAGGTGGTGACACCTTTTAATTTGACCAACAAAATAAAGACAAATATTATGTAGCCCATTCATTTTCACAAACAAAATATGTTGCTTCATTGGATATTCCGGGTAGCACCAACATCGAAACTTTTGAGTAAAACCAAAGCTAAATTCCTGTTCTAATTACGTTTTTAAATGCACTTTGCAGTATTAAACCTTCGCAATCCCAATCGCCATTCTCCAGCAAGCAACACATAAGAAACAACAAATAGCCATCTTAATTTCAATATTCACACCAGTGCTCATAGAAAAATTTAGCATTTTCAAGAAGATTTTTATGGAGGATCAGCTAAGAGTAATGTATGGTATTTGCTTTTCCATGGAACATCCATGTTTTTTCTTCGCGTGGTGGTGGGCAGTGAGGGTGATGTGAAATGGTGTATATCTAAAGATGCTGCAAATGTAGCTTTTTATGGTGGTTTAGTTTGGACGCAGTTTAGGTTAAAATAGTCTGTGTCCATCTAGTATTTGCTTTTGAAATTCGGTGTAAACTCCCTTCCCTTAACAATATAACCTGTCCTTCCCATGGTGGTATATTAGAACCCTACAGGCGTTAATTACGCCTGCCTCAATAACTTGGTCCGAAACAATGAATGTGCTTTTACAACACATTCTGTTACCACACAAGTCGCTACATTGACTTGCATTAGGGAGAGCGCTGGAGTTGGAACAGTAAAATGTACTATTCTAACTTCAGTCTGTGCAACAGTAGGGAAAGCGTTGGACTTAAAGTCCAACATCAATCCAACAATGCTTTCCTTAAGGCAAGTAGTTGTTCTGACTTGCGTGGTAAAGGAATGCATTGTAAAGATGCATTACGCTGTTAAGGCACGGCATGCTTCGAGACGTGGTGTAAAGGCAGTTTCCCGGTACTGACAATCAATTTTTCTATCAAATATCTTCTGACACTATCCTTGATGCTGCCAGGCACCTGCACATCATCACTTGCCCATATCACATACCTTTCAATGTAATAGTAAAGCAATACAATAATGATACAACGATGAGGGTCAACACTGTGTGCACAGGTGAGTTATTTCCATAAATTGTAACTATAATCCTTAGAACAACACTCCACTCCTTGTGGCCTACCGTTCAACCACTCCAATTGTAAAAAAATACGATAAAGAAGTAGAGCGCAATGTTGTAACAAAAATCATCAATCAAATATTGTAGTCCATTAATAATCAAATTCCATGGAAGCTTTTATTTTTTATGTTGTGTTTTTTTAAAGATGCCTTCTTCAAGAAGAAATTAAATGGATATACAATCAAAAGTACTTTCAACCGCCTACGCGTTTCGTTCCTCATGGGACATCATCAGGGCTGTAAAGAAAAAAACATAATATGAAAATCCGCACTCGGGTGAAATTTGATTATTAATGAACTACAATAATTGATTGATGATTTTTGTTACAACATTGCGCTCCTTCTATATCGTATTTTTTGTAATAGTAAAGCAATTAGCCTGCAATCAGTAGTTGAGTAGAACAGTCACATAGGGAATGGGGTTCTCCTTGGCTGATGCACTAATTATGATGTAGTCCTGTCCAACTCATCAAGAAGACCTCCTGCACACACACAGAGGAAGCTCAAGGAGTAGGACAAGCAGGACACTGTGGCAGAACAGCACACAAACCACCAATACCAATCAATTCATTGGAATAGGGATGGTGCGGAAGAAAAGAAAATGGTGATTGGCCAAAGAGTAAAGTAAAGGAGCTCACAACAAACAACAAACACACAGAAATAATGGGTAGCTAAGATAGGAACAAGCAGCAGGATGGAGGGAGGATGGAGATTACTGAATTATTTTTTCAGAATAAAAAGAAAAAAGAGAGGAAAAGGCGAGACAAACAACCCCCAGACTTAATGACACTACCCTATTCCAAGTCACATTGTTAACTTTGCAGCCCACACACTTCACATTCTCCCCCTGTCCACCCCCAACAAAATTATTCCTCTTTGATGGGGGGTGTCTGTCTGCAACTGCGTAAATAAGACACTGTTGGATTTCTTTAAATTGTTTTCAAATCAAACCACGGGCCACTCACGGTAGTGCAACAAAAATACTCTAGCCACGATGCTACTAGACCTCATCAATCTCAACTGCAAGCTCTCAACTTCCTTGTGGCCTCACGTAGAGTTGATTATCACCAGTGGGTGAGGTACAGGAAAGACTTGCATGGGTTTCCATTTGCTTCTCTTTGTGCGAGCATGCCGTGATATGCATGACCTCTACAAAGATGCACCTGGGACTTCCGCTCCAATGGAATGATAAAGGAGGTGGAATGCCACAAAGGAAACCAAGGGTGTGTGCAGGCAGAGGGGTGTTTGCCCTACATGGGAGATAAAGACCCTGAACTTACTTCAGTGAAGGGAGACCCTTCGACCTCAATTGTCACTCTGCCTTAGTGTGATATTCATCACTCTCACCCAAACCCTATCACCTCTGTCCATAAAATGCCCACAAATAAATATAAAATTCATAAATGCATGATAGTTGGGGGTTCACAGAAATTAAAAAGCTGTTTGGTTTCAGAATTTAATGGTACTTCAGAATGTGTCAATTTAAACATGTTTTTTTAAACATCTTGAACACAACAAAATATTATTTGTGCTTTTCTAGATATTCACACAAACGGCTACCTCGAAATGTGCTAAAATCATCCAAGCAAACTCCTGAAGTACATGCCACACTAGGTGTAATTTAAGGCATACAATAACTTGCCTTAAGCAAAAGGTTGTTGGATTGATGTTGGTCTTAAGTCCAATACTTTCCCTACTGTTGCACAGACTGGAGTTGGAATGGTAATTATACTATTCCAACTCCAGCGCTCTCCTTAAGGCAAGTCAATATAACGACTTGTGTTGTAAATGAGCATTCGTTTTCAGACCGTGTTATTGAGGTAGGCGTGATTACCGCCGGTATGGTGCCAACATACAACTGAGGAGGGGGAACCAGCCTTCACACCGCAGCCCGAACCACACTGTGGCTTAACAGCTCAGTCCCAACCATGAATGTGTCTTTACAACGCATTCCTTTACCACTCGAGTTGTCACAACGACTTGCCTTAACCCCTTCGGGGCTAATGACGAGCTGGGCTCGTCATGGCGCTTACCTGTCGTGCGCTGATGACAAGGCCAGCTCGTCATCAGCCCCACCCTCGGGGGAAGCGCTGGCGCTCCCCCCGAGGGTCTCCGATCGTGGTTGTTTTGCTAGGGGCGGCAGTGGAAGAGCTTCCGCTGCCGCCCCCGCCGCCCCCCCCCATGGGAATCCCTGATGACGTCAGCGCGCACAGCACGCGCTGACATCATCAGGGATTCCCAGCGCTCGGGAAGCCATTTGCTTCCTGCGCGCTTCAGAAGAAGGTAGGTTTTGGGACTCCGGCGGGGGTTTGGGGCAGCGAAGAGGCATCAGGGGAGAGGAAAGAGATTTTCCTCTCCCCTGATGTCTCTTTGCAGGGCATTTCTGCATCACGATCGCGCACAGCGTCGCGATTGTGCGGCGGAAATGCTCCCACTAGCACCAGGGATGTAATTTTAGATTATAGGAAGCGACCCCTTGGGCAAGGGTCGCTTCCAGGTGGCCTCACACTGAACTCTTTGTTTTTCTGCCCCCCCTGGGGGCAAATCGGCCTGTTTTTCGGCCGTTTTGCCCCCAGGGGGGGTAGAAATTTCCCACTAGCACCAGGGAATTTTGTTGGGGCAATGTGTTTATTTTGGGAAGCGACCCCTTGGGTAAGGGTCGCTTCCAGGTGGCCATGATTGTGGTTTTTTTTTCTGTCCACCTTGGGGTCAAATCGGCCCGTTTTTTTTGCCGTTTTGCCCCCATGGGGGGCAGAAAATGCCCACTAGCACCAGGGAATTTAAATTTAGTTTTTACGAAGCGACCCCTTGGGCAAGGAGTAGTGCTTGGCTGGCGGTGTGTGTGGAGTGGCGCTTGGCTTGCAGTGTGCGTGGAGTGGTGTTTGGCTGGCGGAGTGTGTGGAGTGGCGCTTGGCTGGATGGTGTGCGTGCAGTGGTACTTGGCTGTCTGTGCACGGAGTGGTGTTTGGCTGGTGGTGTGTGTGGAGTGGTGTTTGGCTGGCGGTGTGTGTGGAGTGGTACTTGGCTGGATGGTGTGTGTGGAGCGGTGCTTGGCTGGCGGTGAGTGGCGCTTGGCTTGCGGTGTGCGTGGAGTGGTGCTTGGCTGGCAGCGTGTGTGGAGTGTTACTTGGCTGTCGGTGTGCGCAGAGTGGTGTTTGGCTGGCGGTGTGCGTGGAGGGGTACTTGGCTATCTATGCACGGAGTGGTGCTTGGCTGGCAGTGTGTGTGGAGTGGCGCTTGGCTGGTGGTGTGTGTGGAGTGGTACTTGGCTGTCTGTGCACGGAGTGGTGCTTGGCTGGTGGTGTTTGTGGAGTGGCGCTTGGCTGGTGGTGTGCGTGGAGTGCTACTTTGCTGTCTGTGCACGGAGTGGTGCTTGGCTGGCGGTGTGCGTGGAGTGGCGCTTGGCTGGTGGTGTGCGTGGAGTGGTACTTGGTTGTCTGTGCACGGAGTGGTGTTTGGCTGGTGGTGTGTGTGGAGTGGTGTTTGGCTGGCGGTGTGTGTGGAGTGGTACTTGGCTGGATGGTGTGCGTCGAGCGGTGCTTGGCTGGCGGTGAGTGGCGCTTGGCTTGCGGTGTGCGTGGAGTGGTGCTTGGCTGGCGGTGTGTGTGGAGTGGTACTTGGCTGTCGGTGTGCGCTGAGTGGTGTTTGGCTGGCGGTGTGCGTGGAGGGGTACTTGGCTATCTACGCACGGAGTGGTGTTTGGCTGGCGGTGTGTGTGGAGTGGCCCTTGGCTGGTGGTGTGTGTGGAGTGGTACTTGGCTGTCTGTGCACGGAGTGGTGCTTGGCTGGCGGTGTGTGTGGAGTGGCGCTTGGCTGGTGGTGTGCGTGGAGTGCTACTTTGCTGTCTGTGCACGAAGTGGTGCTTGGCTGGCGGTGTGCGTGGAGTGGCGCTTGGCTGGTGGTGTGCGTGGAGTGGTACTTGGCTGTCTGTGCACGGAGTGGTGCTTGGCTGGCGGTGTGTGTGGAGTGGTGTTTGGCTGGCGGTGTGTGTGGAGTGGTACTTGGCTGGATGGTGTGCGTGGAGCGGTGCTTGGCTGGCGGTGAGTGGCGCTTGGCTTGCGGTGTGCGTGGAGTGGCACTTGGCTTGCGGTGTGCGTGGAGTGGTGCTTGGCTGGCGGTGTGTGTGGAGTGGTACTTGGCTATCGGTGTGCGCTGAGTGGTGTTTGGCTGGAGGTGTGCGTGGAGGGGTACTTGGCTATCTATGCACGGAGTGGTGCTTGGCTGGCGGTGTGTGTGGAGTGGCGCTTGGCTGGTGGTGTGTGTGGAGTGGTCATTTGCTGTCTGTGCACGGAGTGCTGCTTGGCTGGCGGTGTGCGTGGAGTGGCGCTTGGCTGGTGGTGTGCATGGAGTGGTACTTGGCTGTCGTGTGCACGGAGTGGTGCTTGGCTGGCGGTGTGTGTGGAGTGGCGCTTGGCTGGATGGTGTGCGTGGAGTGGTACTTGGCTGTCGGTGTGCGCTGAGTGGTGTTTGGCTGGCGGTGTGCATGGTCTGGTGCTTGGATGGTGGTGTGGGTGGACTGGCACTCGGATGGCGGTGTGTGAGTAGTTACTTTCTGTTGGTCACTACACACACTGCTAGTTGAGTGACACTCTACGCAGTCCATCATTTTCTGTAGTTGCTGTGTCAGATATGTGGGCGTGTGAAAGTGATGGGCCCTTGAATGGCGGCTGGCGGTGTGAATGTTTTGTGTGTGTCACACATACAAAAGGTGTATGAATGTCCTTACTGCCCCTGTGTGATGGGGGTACTGGTAGGAGCAAAAGACTGACTGGCACCAAAGGGGTCAGGCAGTTAAAAAAATTCAAAAAATTAACCAGTGTCTTGATGTTAAACCTCATCTAATCCCAATTGGTCTAAGCCCTATTTGATGGCCCATCTGGCCGAATTTAAATTTGGGGGGCAAATTTGTGTGTTGTTGTTTTAATTGTTATATTGTTTGTGAAATGTGGTAGTAATTTTTTTTTCTCTATTTTTGTCTTGTTCCAGGCTTTTGCTGTTTGGATTGTTGTAGGTTGCGTGTCTGTTTGCAGCTTGTGTAGTTGCTTGTGCTTGGTAAGTGAATGTATTTTGTACTACTTTCCCTTGATGTTTGTCTTTTTGAAAAAGGTTGTACTTCTAGCAGTTTGTGTGGCTCTGTTTTTTTTTCCTTTTTTTTTTTCAGCATTAGTGTTTGATGTGCACTTTGTTTTCTAATCTGTCATTTCTTTTTATCTTTCTAGTGGGATATCATTTCTTTTTGCTGTGTCTCAGCAGAGTAGGTGCTGGTGAGTGTAGCTATATTTGGTAAGAGTGAAATTGTTTTGGATTGTATTTATCTTTTTGTGAAAGCCTTACCTTGTTTACTTCTTACTTTGCACAGTGTAGGTTGTTGTTCACTTGTGTGTGCAGTCTTCTTGCTTTGTAAGGATAATGGCTAGTCGCAGGATTACTGCGCAGCAGGTTCTTGGTTTGCTTTTTGAGTCTTCCTCTGACCATGGTTCAGAGACTGAGTCCGATTCGGAATCCCAGGTAGGGGCAGAAGATTCAGGCAGTGAGTTTTCTCTTCGCATGGAATCATCATCATCGGATGATGAATCTTCTTCTAGTGCTGATGAAGGGACTATGGTAGAGGAGGACATTGAGGTGCCGGTAGTGGGCCAAGAGGCACCTGTGCTGCTGCCTAGGGCCGCAAGGTTTCATTTCTTTTTACGTCGGCAAGAGGCATGTGGGCTGGAGCCTGCGCCCAAAAGGCTTCACATTGCTGTGGTGCGCAAAGAGGCATCTGGTGCTTTTCGTCTTCCTGCTGGTGTAGTGCAGCAAGAGGCATCTGGGGCTGTTAGGATTCCCATTGGTGTAGAGCGGCAAGAGGCATCTGGGCCTGCTTGGTTTCCCGGTGGTGTAGTGCAGCAAGAAGCATCTCAGGCTGCTGGGCTTCCCGTTGGTGTAGTGCAGGAAGAGCCCTCTGGGGATGCTATGTCTTCTGTTGGTGTTGTGCAGCCAGAAGTATCTGTGGCTGTTAGGCTTCCCATTGGTGTAGAGCCGCAAGAGGCATCTGGGCCTGCTTGGTTTCCCGGTGGTGTAGTGCAGCAAGAAGCATCTCAGGCTGCTGGGCTTCCCGTTGGTGTAGTGCAGGAAGAGCCCCCTGGGGATGCTATGTCTTCTGTTGGTGTTGTGCAGCCAGAAGTATCTGTGGCTGTTAGGCTTCCTGTTGGTGAACAGCAGCAAGAGGCTTCTGGGCTGCAGGCTGGGGTGGCTGCTCCCCCCGTTGATAGGGATGGCCTCTGGGTTCCCCCTGGCTTGGTTCAGCCGGCATTGCCAGAGTTCACTGGTGTTCCTGGGTGTAGAGTGAATACTGAGAATTTTCTGGCAATACATTTTTTTCAGTTGTTTTTTGACGATGTGTTTTTGAAAGAGATTGTTGAGCAAACCAATTTGTATGCAGAACAATTTTTGAGGGCCAACAGTGCCAGCCTTAAGCCCTATGCTAGAGCAATCCGGGGGACTCCCACAAATGTTGAAGAGATGAAGAAGTTTTTGGGATTAACTTTTTTGATGGGCTTGCTAAGGAAGCCATCAATGACTTCATATTGGTCCACTAGTCCCTTGATGGCAACAGCTATATTTCCAGCAGTCATAAGTCGTGATCGGTATATGCTTCTTCTTCGGATGATGCATTTTGTTGATAATAGTTTAGCGTTGTCACGCGATCACCCTGATTGTGACCGTTTGTTTAAAATTCGGCCTGTCCTTGATCACTTTGTTGATCGTTTTTCTGAGATCTTTGTCCCTGGTAAAGAAATTGCAGTGGATGAGTCTTTGCTGTTGTTCAAGGGCCGCTTGGTTTTTAGGCAATACATTCCTAGTAAGAGGGCACGCTATGGAATCAAACTGTATATGCTGTGTGACAGTGAGACTGGATATGTCTACAATTTCAGGGTGTACACTGGTAAGGAGTCCAGCATTAACCCTCCTGGTTGTCCTTCTACTTTTGGAGTGACTGAGAAAATTGTGTGGGAACTAGGTAGAGGATTATTTAACAAAGGCCATCATTTATATGTAGATAACTTCTACACTGGTGTGCGGTTGTTCAAGGAGTTGGCCAAAGTAGGCACTGTTGCTTGTGGCACAATGCGCAGTAACCGTAAAGGTTTCCCAAAGGAACTTGTTTGCAAAAGGCTTGTGCGGGGACAGTCTATGGCATTGCGATGTGGGGACCTTCTAGCTGTGAAGTTTTCAGACAAGAGAGATGTATACATGCTGACTACTATCCACGATGAATGTACAGAACCTGTGCCTGTTTGGGGTCAGGGTGCTGAAGTGCGTAAACCTGTGTGCATTTTAGATTACAATAAGTACATGGGTGGTGTTGACAGAGTAGATCAGAGGTTGGAACCTTATGCTGCTCTTCGAAAGGCTTATGTTTGGTACAAGAAGTTGGCTATCCATCTGTTCCACTTGGCATCCTTTAATGCTTTTGTTGTGTTCCAGAAGTCTTGTCCTGAGAAGAAGATGCCTTTTGTTAAGTTTCAGGAGTCTATAATAGGCAGCCTTGTACTTGTGGAGCAGGCAAGTGTTCCTAGATTTGGAGTGGTGGAGGAAGTGGCTAGATTGAAAGATCGCCACTTTCCTGAATCTATTCCTTCCACTACCGCAAGAGACTTTCCGACTAGAAGATGCAGAGTCTGTTGGCGAGGAGGCGTGCAGAAGGAGTCTCATATATACTGTCCTGACTGTCCTTCTAAGCCCGCATTGTGTCTGTCAGCTTGTTTTAAATCGTACCACACGCAAAAGAAGTTTTGGGAGTTTTATTGAGCTGTAAAGTGATTTGCCTGGTCTGCATTCTGTAAAAACATTTTAGTTTGTTTCAAGGATTGGCATTAGTGCAAAGTTTTTATTTTAAGAATTTGTGTTAGCTGATTTGTAGGTATTTCCATTTGTTTAGTGTTATTTTTAAAAAAAGAATTCTAAATGTGTTTGTGGTGTGTGCCGGCTGGTGCTTGGCTGGCGGTGTGTGTTGAGTTGCGCTTGGATGGTGGTGTGCGTGGATTGGTACTTGGCTGTCTGTGCATGGAGTGGTGTTTGGCTGGTGGTGTGTGTGGAGTGGTGCTTGGCTGGCGGTGTGTGTGGAGTGGTGCTTGGCTGGCGGTGTGTGTGGAGTTGCGCTTGGCTGGTGGTGTTTGTGGAGTAGTACTTGGCTGTCTGTGCACGGAGTGGTGCTTGGCTGGCGGTGTGTGTGGAGTGGCGCTTGGCTGGTGGTGTTCGTGGAGTGGTACTTGGCTGTCTGTGCACGGAGTGGTGCTTGGCTGGCGGTGTGTGTGGAGTGGGGCTTGGCTGGTGGTGTTCGTGGAGTGGTACTTGGCTGTCTGTGCATGGAGTGGTGTTTGGCTGGTGGTGTGTGTGGAGTGGTGCTTGGCTGGCGGTGTGTGTGGAGTGGTGCTTGGCTGGTGGTTTGTGTGGAGTGGTGCTTGGCTGGTGGTGTGTGTGGAGTGGTACTTGGCTGTCTGTGCACGGAGTTGTGCTTGGCTGTCGGTGTGCGCTGAGTGGTGTTTGGCTGGCGGTGTGCATGGTCTGGTGCTTGGATGGTGGTGTGGGTTGACTGGCGCTCGGCTGGCGGTGTGTGAGTAGTTACTTTCTGTTGGTCACTACACACACTGCTAGTTGAGTGACACTCCACGCAGTCCATCATTTTGTGTAGTTGCAGTGTCAGAAATGTGGGCGTGTGAAAGTGATGGGCCCTTGAATGGCGCTGTTTGCTGGTGTGAGTGTTGAAATGTGATGGGTCCGCGGCTGGCGGTGTGAATTTTTTGAATGTGTCACACGTACGAAAGGTGTATGAATGGCCTGTAAAGAGGTTGGTGCCTTGACGTGGCTTTACAGCTCACGAGCTGTGAGTCAGTGGTTCAGTTAATCATACTTTCAATTATACGCAGTGTATTTCATTTTTTGTGAAATTACTTGCGAATACAATTGTAAGTACTGAATCATCACTCACCCTCGTGCCAAATCCAACCAGAATGTGTGTGTGCTTCCTTCGGATTAGATGGCTGTGCAGTATTTTTTTTTTCTCTTTCTGCAGTAGGGTGTACCTTGTCCCTTATTGTGATTGTTGTAATGTGTTGCTTTTCTTCCAGATGGTGTCAGTGGTCTGGTTTATATCAGGTATGAAAGGTGCATGAATGGCCTGTAAAACGGTTGGTGCCTTGTCGTGGCTTTACAGCTCACGAGTTGCGAGTCACTGGTTCGGTTTTTATGCATTTATTTATTAACCGAGCATTTCATTTTTTTGAAATATCATGTTAATAAAATGTTATGTACTGAACCATCACTCGCCCTCGTGCCAAATCCAAGCTGTATGTGTGTGTCTTTGAGAAATAGATAGCCGTGCTTGATTCTTTGTCTTTTGAGTAACTCAGTTATGGTGTATATTATAGCTATAAATAACTTTCTAAATTTAGATATTATTGGTAATTCATGCTAGTATATGGTCATGTCCTTCTGGTGAATTCTATCGTTGTTTTTGTCCACAATCTCTTGCAAACTTGACATTGTCTGTCACAATTTTCATGCGATATTGTCCCCTGAATCGCACGTTCTCCATCTGAAAACGTAATTCATTCAAAACAATTTGGTTTTGCAAGGAGGTTCCCATGAGATTTTGGCCCGGGGCTTGGCGGGCATCTTTGGAAACTGCCAAACCCAAACAGTTCTGAGAACAAGACACCCGGGGGAGTCCAGGGAGGTATGGCATGCGTGGGTTCCCCAATGTTTTCCTACCCAGAAACCCGTGCAAACCTTAAATTAGGTTAAAAAACCCACTTTTCCGTACTATTTTGGGTGGGATCTCGCTGCCGGCACAAATGTCCTACCACCCAGCGATCCCCTTGTTCTCCCGAGTAAAATGATACCTCACTTGTGTGGGTGGGCCAAAGGCCTGTGACTAAGGCAGGGGGGCTTAATTTGTAGAACTTAAATACTACTTTTTTCAAAATTCATTTTTGGCCTGTTCTGCTTTGGGGCACCCACACAAGTGAGGTATCCTTTTACTCGGGAGAACAAGGGGAACGCTGGGTGGTAGGACATTGTTGCTGGCACGGAGATCCCACGCAAAAAAGTTTGGAAAAGTGATATTTTTACCTAATTTTAAGGTTTGCAAGGAGTTCTGGGTAGGAAAACATTGGGGGACCCACGCATGCCATACCTCCCTGGACTCCCACGGGTGTCTAGTTTTCAAAACTGTTTGGGTTTGGTACTTTCCAAAGAATACCACCGAGCCCCGGGCCAAAAACTCAGGTGCCCCCCCCCAAAAATCAAGGTTATTTTGCTTCAGGGTATTTTAAATTCACCACCGTACGATTTGGACCTTTTCCTGTTGCAGCCACTATGCCTACCCACGCAAGTGAGGTACCGTTGTTATCGGGAGACCTGGGGGCATGCTGGGTGGGAGGTAATTTGTGTGATCCCAGTAATGCCACGCTTTCCCACACAAAAAAGTGTGAAAAAACTGTTTTTTTCAGCTAAAATTGAGGTTTGCAAGGGATTCTGGGTAAAGGAACGTTGGAGGATCCACGCAAGCCATACCTCCTTGGAAGCCCCCGGGTGTCTACTTTTCAGAAATGTGTGGGTTTGGGAGGTTTCCCTAGATGGCCGTCTAGCACGGGGCCAAAAACCCAGATAACCCCTCTTGCAAAAGCTGGTGGACTTGACATTGTCACCATTGTCAAATCCACCAGCTTTTGCAAGGGGGGTTACCTGGGTTTTTGGCCCCGTGCTAGACGGCCATCTAGGGAAACCTCCCAAACCCACACATTTCTGAAAAGTAGACACCCGGGGGCTTCCAAGGAGGTATGGCTTGCGTGGATCCTCCAACGTTCCTTTACCCAGAATCCCTTGCAAACCTCAATTTTAGCTGGAAAAAAATCTGTTTTTTCACACTTTTTTGGTGTAGGAAAGCGTGGGATCACT
This sequence comes from Lissotriton helveticus, assembly GCF_964261635.1. Lineage (NCBI taxonomy): Eukaryota > Metazoa > Chordata > Amphibia > Caudata > Salamandridae > Lissotriton > Lissotriton helveticus. The sequence continues at coordinate 1,317,986,248 of NC_136061.1, forward strand.
GGGCTCACACAAATTACCTCCCACCCAGCGTTTCCCCAGGTCTCCCAATAAAAATAGTACCTCACTTGCGTGGGTAGGCATAGTGGCTGCAACAGGAAAAGGCCCAATTCGTACGGTGGAGACCTAAAAATTACCTTTAGCAAAACTATCTTATTTTTTGAGGGGCTCACCTGAGATTTTGGCCCGGGGCTTGGCGGGCATCTTTGAAAACTACCAAACCCAAACAGTTCTGAAAACTAGACACCCGGGGGAGTCCAGGGAGGTATGGCATGCGTCGGTCCCCCAATGTTTTCCTACCCAGAAACCCCTGCAAAACTTACATTTAGGTTAAAAAACCCACTTTTCCTTACTTTTTTGGGTGGGATCTCGCTGCCAGCACAAATGTCCTACCACCCAGCGATCCGCTTGTTCTCCCGAGTAAAATGATACCTCACTTGTGTGGGTGGGCCAAAGGCCTGTGACTAAGGCAGGGGGGCTTAATTTGTAAAACTTAAATACTACTTTTTTCAAAATTCATTTTTGGCCTGTTCTGCTTTGAGGCACCCAAACAAGTGAGGTATCCTTTTACTCGGGAGAACAAGGGGAACGCTGGGTGGTAGGACATTTTTGCCGGCACGGAGATCCCACGCAAAAAAGTTTGGAAAAGTGATATTTTTAACTAATTTTAAGGTTTGCAAGGAGTTCTGGGTAGGAAAACATTGGGGGACCCACGCATGCCATACCTCCCTGGACTCCCCCGGGTGTCTAGATTTCAGAACTGTTTGGGTTTGGTAGTTTCCAAAGATGGCCACCGAGCCCCAGGCCAAAAACTTAGGTGCCCCCCCCCAAATAAAGGTAGTTTTGCAATAGGGTATTGTAAATTCACCACCGTACGATTTGAACCGTTTCCTGTTGCAGCCACTATGCCTACCCACACAAGTGAGGTACCATTTTTTTCAGGAGACCTGGGGGAACACTGGGTGGGTGAAAATTTGTTGATCCACGCAGATTCCAGAACTTTCCACCACAGAAATGTGAGGAAAATTTGTTTTTTTGTCAAATTGTTAGGTTTGCAAGGGATTCTGGGAAACAAAACCTGGGGGTAGGCAGACAAGTCACCCAATCCTGAACGTTCCCAAAAAGTGCTAGATTTCACTTGAAAATTGAGGTGCGACCATGTTGCGTTTTGCGCTGTTTCATGTTGCAGCCACTATGCCTACCCACGCAAGTGAGGTACCATTTTTTTTGGCAGACCTGGGGGAAACGCTGGGTGGGTGGAAATTTGTTGATCCATGCAGATTCCAGAACTTTCCACCACAGAAATGTGTGGAAAATGTGTTTGTTTTGTCAAATGTTTAGGTTTGCAAGGGATTCTGGGTAACAAAACCTGGGGGTAGGCAGACGAGTCACCCCATCCTGAATTCCTCTGGGTGTCTAGTTTTCAAAAATGTATAGGTTTGCTAGGTTTCCCTAGGTGCTGGCAGAGCTAGGGCGCAAAAACAAAAGGTAGTCTTTTTGTCCGAAAAGGGCAAGATTTCACTGGGAAATTGAGGTGCGACCATGTTGTGTTTTGCGCTGTTTCATGTCGCAGCCACTATGCCTACCCACGCAAGTGAGGTACCATTTTTTTTGGCAGACCGGGGGGAAAGCTGGGTGGGTGGAAATTTGTTGATCCACGCAGATTCCAGAACTTTCCACCACAGAAATGTGCGGAAAATGTGTTTTTTTGGTCAAATTTTTAGGTTTGCAAGGGATTCTGGGTAACAAAACCTGGGGGTAGTCAGACGAGTCACCCCATCCTGAATTTCCCTGGGTGTCTAGGTTTCAAAAATGTATAGGTTTGCTAGGTTTCCCTAGGTGCTGGCAGAGCTACGGCACAAAAACAAAAGGTAGTCTTTTTGTCCACAATGTGCTAGATTTCACTGGGAAATTGAGGTGCCACCATGTTGCGTTTTGCACTGTTTCATGTCGCAGCCACTATGCCTACCCACGCAAGTGAGGTACCATTTTTTTCGGGAGACCTGGGGGAACGCTGGGTGGGGGGAAATTTGTTGATCCACGCAGATTCCAGTACTTTCCACCACAGAAATGTGCGGAAAATGTGTTTTTTTTCCTTCAAATTTTTGGGTTTGCAAGGGATTCTGGGTAACAAAACCTGGGGGTAGGCAGACGAGTCACCCCATCCTGAATTCCCCTGGGTGTCTAGTTTTCAAAAATGTATAGGTTTGCTAGGTTTCCCTAGGTGCTGGCAGGGCTACGGCGCAAAAACAAAAGGTAGTCTTTTTGTCCAAAAAGTGCTAGATTTCACTGGGAAATTGAGGTGCGACCATGTTGCGTTTTGCGCTGTTTCATGTCGCAGCCACTATGCCTACCCATGCAAGTGAGGTACCATTTTTTTTGGCAGACCTGGGGAAACGCTGGGTGGGTGGAAATTTGTTGATCCACGCAGATTCCAGAACTTTCCACCACAGAAATGTGTGGAAAATGTGTTTGTTTTGTCAAATGTTTAGGTTTGCAAGGGATTCTGGGTAACAAAACCTGGGGCAGGCAGACGAGTCACCCCATCCTGAATTCCCCTGGGTGTCTAGTTTTCAAAAATGTATAGGTTTGCTAGGTTTCCCTAGGTGCTGGCAGAGCTACGGCGCAAAAACAAAAGGTAGTCTTTTTGTCCACAATGTGCTAGATTTCACTGGGAAATTGAGGTGCCACCATGTTGCGTTTTGCACTGTTTCATGTCGCAGCCACTATGCCTACCGACGCAAGTGAGGTACCATTGTTTTCGGGAGACCTGGGGGAACGCTGGGTGGGGGGAAATTTGTTGATCCACGCAGATTCCAGAACTTTCCACCACAGAAATGTGAGGAAAATGTGTTTTTTTGGTCAAATTTTTAGGTTTGCAAGGGATTCTGGGTAACAAAACCTGAGGGTAGGAAAACAAGTCACCCCATCCTGAATTTCCCTGGGTGTCTAGTTTTAAAAAATGTATAGGTTTGCTAGGTTTCCCTAGGTGCTGGCAGAGCTACGGCGCAAAAACAAAAGGTAGTCTTTTTGTCCAAAAAGTGCTAGATTTCACTGGGAAATTGAGGTGCGACCATGTTGTGTTTTGCGCTGTTTCATGTCGCAGCCACTATGCCTACCCACGCAAGTGAGGTACCATTTTTTTTGGCAGACCTGGGGGAACGCTGGGTGGCTGGAAATTTGTTGATCCACGCAGATTCCAGAACTTTCCACCACAGAAATGTGAGGAAAATGTGGTTTTTTTGTAAAATTCTTAGCTTTGCAAGGAATTCTGGGTAACAAAACCTGGTGGTAGGCAGTCGAGTCACCACATCGTGAATTCCCCTGGGTGTCTACTTTTCACAAATGTATAGGTTTGCTAGGTTTCCCTAGGTGCTGGCAGAGCTAGGGCTCAAAAACAAAAGGTAGTCTCTTTGTCCAAGGTGCACAAGATTTCACTGGGAAATTGAGGTGCGACCACGTTGCGTTTTGCGCTGTTTCGTGTCGCAGCCACTATGCCTACCCACGCAAGTGAGGTACCATTTTTTTTGGGAGACCTAGGGGAATGCTGGGTGGGTGGAAATTGGTTGCTCCACGCAGATTCCAGAACTTTCCACCACAGAAATGTGAGGAAAATGTGTTTTTTTTGTCAAATTCTTAGCTTTGCAAGGGATTCTGGGTAACAAAACCTGGTGGTAGGCAGTCGAGTCACCCCATCCTGCATTCCCCTGGGTGTCTACTTTTTAAAAATGTAAAGGTTTGCTAGGTTTCCCTAGGTGCCGGCAGAGCTAGGGTTCAAAAACTACAGGTAGGCACTTTGCCAAAAAAGGGTCAATTTGTAACTGCAAAATTTAGGTGTGACCACGTTGCAGTTTGCGCCGTTTCCTGTCGCAGGCACAAGGCCGACCCACACAAGTGAGGTACCGTTTTTATCGGGAGACTTGGGGTAATTCAGATTTGTAAATCAACTGTTATTACCAATTGAGCTTTCATGCATTTCTCCCTTTCAATGAAAGACATTGTGTAAAAAAAAATCTTTTTGAAAAATGACCAATAATTCTCATGCTAGTAAGAGTATTCCAATTTTGAAAATGTGCAATTATATACTGTTTCTGAACTCTATAATTTTTACCCAATTCAGAAATACATAGGTGTATTTCATACAGATTTTTCCATGTATACATTTTCCAGGACAAAGTGCTCTATACCCAGTAAATGAAAAAATACCACTGCAAGTTGCTGCTCAGTTTTTGGATCTGGGTTTGTCGGGTTCTTAGTGAAACTACAAGTACTATATATCCCCACAACCAGGAAGGTCTAACGGATGTAACGGTATATTGCTTTCCAAGAGCTGTCAAAATTAGAAAAAGTTATAGGTGAAAATGTTGAGACAAAAGGCTGTTTTTTTCAACAAATTTTCAATTATTCCAATATTTAACTGTTAGTTCCTATAAAGAAACCTTCATGGATTTAGACAAATGACCCCTTTCTGAATTTAGAATTTTGTCTACTTTTCGAAAATGTACAGCTTTCCAGGATCCATTATTGCTTTCAAACTCATTTCTACCATTAACTGGAAGGAGGTGGAAAGCTCTAAAAATAGCAAAAATAGACTATGTCCCAGAAAAATGCCAAAACTGTGTGAAAAATGTCGGTTCTCTGACAAAAGAGTGTCATTCCCTAAAAGCTGAGAAAATGGAAATTTCAGCCCCACAAACCCTTTTTTGATAACATTTTCAGGGAAAACCCCAGAGGCTTTCATTTGCAGCCCGTTTTTCCCATTTTTCTGAAAAAAACAAAAAAACCCACTATATTTTAGTTAATTTCTGGGACCCCTCCAAGGGAATCCACAAACCCTGGGCGCCTTTAGAATCCACATGATGTTGGAGGAAAAGGACGCAAATTTGGCGTGGATACCTCATGTGGTCAAAAGTTACAAGGGCCTAAGCACGCACTACCCCAAAACGCCAAAAAAGCCTTAGCACAGGAGGGGAAAATGCCTAGCAGCGAAGGGGTTAAAGAAAGCATTGTTGGACTGATGTTGCACTTTAAGTCCGATGCTTTTCCTACTGTTGCACAGACTGGAGTTGGAATAATGGATTATACTAGTCCAACTCCAGCTCTGTCCCTAAGGCAAGTCAATGTAATGTCTTGCGTGATAACAGAATGCGTTGTAAAGACGCATTCGTTGTTTGGACCACGTTATTGAGGGAGGCGTGATTAATGCCTGCGTGGTTGCGACATACAACGGTCAGTACGTGCTCATTGTCGCCTTATGTTTTTCTTAAGTCACCAGGAGGGCAGAAAGTTCTTGCAAGGGGCATTATATTATGTTAAGGTGGAAAACCATTTTTAATTGCATTATTAATTGGATAGTGTATGAAAGATTGTTCTTTATTTTCTTCACTTTACTTTAATAATGGTGCTATGAAAAATAATGTATTTATTTCAACAGGTATATTGTAGAATTGGTTCAAATGCTTTAAGGACGCTATATGTTTATATATTTAGTAAAGAACACATTTGTGGGCAGGTCCTTCTGCACTTAGCTGTGTTCTCACAAGATGAGGCACCTCTACCTTTGCACATGAATGGTGAGAATGAAAATTGCCTACCACTTACAACGCGCCTCACTACTGGCTGAGATTTTCTCTCGACTAGAAGTCCCGTTAGCACCAATTCTTGAAAAGTTAGAGGCTTTACCTTCTGAAGTCAAACAGATTGAGACACGTTATTCTATCACACCTTTGGGACAAACTGAGGAGGGGTCTGACAGGACTGACAGAATATCAGCACCATCCATAACTTTAACAACTAATTTACCAAGGGATAACATAACGAGAACAAGTGCTAACATTATCAAGCCAGGTATTGCAGATACTCTACCGGAAGCAACCCGTGGGGATGACATGGGATCAACCGTATCTATAGCCCAAATACAAACCCAACCTCGGTTAATTAATGCTATTACCAAGCATCCATCACATGGAGAAAGCCAACGAGCTCCTCTTTTAGCAGAGGATAGTACTGCCAATACAATAGAAGCTAATGTTGTAGATGCCAAGATCACTAATAATTTACCCCCAGAATTTGTCCTCTATTTAGCAGTCATAGTTAATATTTCACCATTACATCCCGTGCCAAATAGAATCCTACGACTCTCTAAAAAATAGGGTGATTCATTGGCTCAAAAGGAATTGCAGCTTACCGGTAAGGGATGCTAAAACAAACTCTGTTCATAAGAAGAATATGCTGGATTGGCCCCTAAGGAAAAACTGCGATGGCTATTGTATTGTAATCAATTTTAGGGAACCTAGATGTGTCAAGGGTATCCTTATGGGGGAGGTACGTCATGACCAATCGTATTATAACATGTCAATACCGCCCTTGGGTTTCTTCTACAGTCACCTCGAGCCCTTTATACCGAATACGATCAGACTAGGTCCACTAGTTAACCATCCTGTCCGAGCATACCCCCATCCCAAATACTGGGGGTTTCCAACAGATACCAGGCACTGAGCGACCTTCAGGATAACGATTGACAAGAGATGGGGATATATGTCAATCTACCAAAACATATAATGTAGGTGCCCCCATCCCTTGAAGGGCGGGAAGACGAAATATATATGGCCCCTAAGGGCAATTATGACACTGCCTTCATCTTATCGCCTCCCTCGTCCCCTCTTCCCCTTCGGAGGGCATAGTAGATCTTACACGCAAAGTTACTGCCCCATCCAGTTCATCACTACCTAGTAGTAATGGTCAAGGGATGGTCGATGGGTACAGAACAGCGACATTGAATGTAGGGGTTTTAGCCAAGAACAGGGTATTCAAGGATGGATGGAGTTTATAAGGGACCTGGATATACTATGTATCCAAAAACTTGGTGTAGTGAGCATGTCTAATTTGAGGGCTTCTCAACACATTGGTTGGAGGCTGAGCCAACGACAGCAGGGAGAGCCAAAGGGGGACTTATGGTCTTAATATCAAACAAACTCCCTGTAAGCTTATAGAGGAAAATAACTACTACCATTCATTAATTTTATGGATACCATTTAGGGGAAGCCGGGATATTGTTCTGGTTAATTTCTTTATTAATGTTTTTAATAATACCCGGAGAAGGGTGTTTCTAGCCCTCGAAGGAGGTTTGGAGACCATAGTCCAGTCCATTATAAATAGTTTCATACTATTATGGGTCAGAGACTATATTATTCACACATGCCCTCCCTCTGCCGCAAGGGTATGTGGGATGACTGACGAGTCTGGGCTTGGTTACTCGCATTTTCCTCATAATGAATATGGTGATTTTTTAAAATTCTATGATCACCAAGTTCGATCTACAAGTCCTAAAAAATGCCCGGGATAGTAATAGGAATCACATTCCAACTTTTATAGGGAGAAATTCAGTTATCAACCACATTTTGATTTCAGCTAACGCATGTAAGTGGTGCACCTCACCATTGGTTGCCTGCCCGGGTATGAGCGACCACAACTGTATAATCTTGCCAGTCTTCTTTTGGGACAGATCTACTGTTACTACCCCTAGTTGTGTTACTGACATTGTCCCATTTAGACCCAATGGGACCCATATGAAGTGGAACAGACCCAGTTTCTGCAAGATGCTTGCATTAAGGGATATAATTCCATTATGTCTTGTTTGGACAATGTGGTTACCCCATACCAGGTACTCTATAATTACACTGGCATTGTCACCCTAACTGATGTCCTTTTGACTCATCCTATCAAAACTGGCCCCACTAAACGCAAAGGTCGGGTCGACCATACCTGCACCACTGTCATTAGGGATTTGAAACTGGCTCTCTGTAAACGACCTAGAAACTATTTATTGATCAAATCCCTTAGATTTAAATACAAAGAGGTACTAATAGTAAGAAAAAAAGAACTACAAAATGGCGCATGGTTGAAACTGTCACAAGCAGCGGACACAGGCCATAGTAAACTTTTCTGAGATACTGTTGAGATGGGCATGGGATTACTCAATACTTTTACCTGTCTGGTTTCAGGAAAGGCCTGGGGACCATAGAGCAATGCGTGAACCTGATCTACTTATAGGCAAGTACAACAGTGCCAAAGATGGCAGACTATACCTCTGTTTTGCTGATCTGAGCAGTGCCTTTGATTTAGTAGATCATAATATCCTTTGGTCCACTTGTCTTACTATGGGGGCACCCAGGCCAGTCATCTATTTTCTGGCGAGATTATATGAGGATTTAACGAGTAAAGTCTGTTATGGCCCCAGGGGGGAATGCACCAACACTTTTGCAGTTAAGTGAGGCATTCGGAAAGCCTGTGTACTAGCGCCTCTGTTATTTTCTTTGTTTATTAACGGGGTAGACGAGACCTCACAAGCAGTGCATGTTGATGCCCCCAAAGTGGCTGGGATCCCCACACATGTACTTGTGTATGCAGACAACACTGGTCTGTTAGCCACGACTCCAGTAGGGCTGCAATGATTAATGGGTGCTTTTAGTAATTTGCTAGAACACTAATTATCAATAAAAGTAAACCTTATACTATGGTCTGTGGGTTACGGGACAAACAAAGCAGCATTTTTTATGGGTAAATCGCTTGTGACCCCGCTTGATATGTTCTGCTAGCTGGGCATTACTTTTTCAGGTAACGGATCATGGACTCATGAAATTACCAATGTCAGGAGCAAAATGGCTAGAAGTACCCATGGTATTGTTAGATATTTAGCAAAGCTGGGCTCTAGGTCGGTCAAAGAGATGACAACAATTTATATGGCAAGGGTTCTATCGATTGCAACACAAGGGGCTGATATCTGGTGTTGCCACAATAGTTCTTCGTTGCAGACAGAGAAAAATAGTTTCCTCAAATGCCTCCTCAGCCTACCCACTCAGCTTCTTCAGAGATCATACATAAAGAAGTGGGGGTACAGTATCTCATAGATATAGTTGCATCTTGCCCATTACTGCTCTGGCACTCCATATGGTCTTAGGAAGAAACCAGTGTTACAAGATCAATCGTTTTCAACTGTTTTATTTTGGATAATGCCATGAAGATCCCCTGGTTAAGTTATATCAGTTTGCTGTATAGTAAATAATTTAAGATGTCTATTCCCCCCAAGGATCATTACTTAGGAAGCTGTACACCAGAGACATTTTTATGAACCATAGCAGGGGAGTTCGGCTTGATTGCAAATGATGGAAACCAACTGTAAAGTTTTATTTAACACTTTCTTCTAATGTGGGCTGCCAAGATTATCTAACATACATTCCCAATCTTATGCATGGTTTTGTATTAGTCAGATTCAGATTGGGAATTGTCCACCATTTAGTGGTTTTTCCTAACATGAAACCTTGTTCACCAACCACGATCCCTTGCCCATGTGATGGACAGAGCAGGCAGAGCACCATGCACTTTATGCTGTTTTGTGGTTTTTAATCTTGCCGCATTCAAATGCGTGTCCGAACTTAATGGTGCCAGGGTTTGCCATAATGTGGCACTTTTGTATTATAAATGCTTTTAATGCACGTAAAAGTATTATTGTATCGATATAGTAACGACCCCCTAACGTTTTTTAAGAATTCGAGCTGTCCTTTTAAATATAACATTTTATGCGTTTTAAATATGATTAACTTCGGCAACATGTTGCTAACCATGGGTCATCTGCTTTGTCTTTTATTACTTGATATATTTAACTGTAATGCAATCAGCTTTAATGTATGCACGTTTTTAGATATGATCAATTTTGTCCCCATGTTGCACATCAGATGTTATCTGTTTTAGTATTTTATGCATAATGCAATCAGTTTGGATGTATGTATACGTTTGTGGTTGTTTTATACATACCGAATAACGTTTTTGAACTGATCTCCCACTTCTCACAACGCTGCATATACTGAACACAAATCCAGTGTAAGTGCAAGTTTGACCTCCGCTGAACAAGCCTTGCTTGCTGATCGCGTCGGTCTTAAGTTTAATGCGACCTTCATAACTAGCAGGCACTGAACCGCCTTTGTTCATTACCCGCACCATTTGTCCGAGCCTCTGCCAGTCCTGCATGTGATCCTAAAAACATTAGAAGCTATATTTAACTCCCAAAAATGCAGCCCTGGCCGGGCAGACCGGAGACCGGAGATTGTCACCTTTAGCAGCGACTGATAATTGTTTACCACGTCTCTATAAATACACAGGAGGGGGACACGTGTCTCTGTGGACGTCGCTATGCACGTGCTGTGCTGTGCGATGGTGGTGAAGTTAGCACTGATTTTATTTTTAAGGCTCACTACTGAGTGGACACCAGGGGGAATGGCTCAACATAACTGAAGACTTGCATTGATGTGTGGAATTATATATGACAAAGTTTACTCATACATTTCCCGTTGCCATCCGGTTTATATGTAAGGTACATTCTCACAAAAATTGATCAACAAAAAAATGCATTTCTCACTCTCTAATCTTAAGGGTTTTTATAAAATTGAGGCAGTATTAAAGAACTCCCCTAGGCACTGAGGGTCTCGGGTTATGAAGCTGGGGACAAATGTACAAAGATTCAATTTGCAGTTTTGGTTTGTAAATTGTGCACTGAGTTGTTGTGATTGGAATCACATTTTGTGACTCGACCTATGTGCTAATTATGTCATTCAGAAAATTACGAATTGCAGTGGATTGCAATCCGCCATGCGGCATTAATATTGATGAGATAGGTCACATGTTGTCACTCACTCTGATTGGTGGAAGTCACAGGGATGGGTGGTCTGCTTGAGTTAGCCGACTACATTGCCTGTGAACACCCTTAAATGAAGCAAGCCTTTTTTAAGGCACCTTTTTTTTAGTTTGTATTTTGGAAAAAGTTATTTATGGGAGCTGGCAGTGGTCCTCTAGACTACTTCTCAATCCCCAACAAACGTTTTTTGCAGTCACAAAGGTGGAGGGATCTCATGGAGAATCCTTCAATTTTTGTGAATGGGTTTCCTCCACAACTTGGGATTCAGTTACTTTTCAATGTTTAGCAAACAAATCGCAGTCACAATACATTGAGAAATCTCACACCGACTGCAAGTTAGGAAACAACACCTACAACACACCACTTTGACATTGCAAGTTGGTATCTATTAGTAATCCCATTTTTGGAGTCAGTAAATGTTTGCTGACTCCTAAAGTGGGATTTGTTCACATGGAAAACCCATTTTGTAGGCACAAACCCTACTATTAGGTGATTTGTAGCATTTGCAACTGCATAATAGGTTAATGCATCTATCCCTAGGTCCTGTGGATAATGTGATGTAGAGGATTGTTAGTTAAATATCCATTCAGTTTGATTCTTCTTAATTGTCTGGCTAATGCTGCAATGCCTCGTTGTCTTTTCTTTGTCCAGTTCTGTTGTAATAATGCTTTTTGGTTGAGTTGAGCACTTGTTCCTTGCATATTCAAACACATTGTCAATCAGAATTGTAGAATGTGATAGTTTTGTTCTCTTAGTGAGTTGTATCTTGCAACATGATATGAAAAATGTTTTTTCAAGATGGCGCTTCTTTTATCCGGTTAACTGTAATTTTTAGTTTTCTTCTTTTTGCACAGGCCATATGTCTTTACTTGCCTCTTCCTTACAAATGTTGTTTACCCATCCTAAGAAATGAAAGAGTATTCTCCTGACCTTGGTCTGTTATTTTAGCTTTGTTCTGAATGAAGGGATTTTTTAATTCTAAAAGTGAGTTGATCTCTGAGATTTTGGAGCAATGGCAGTAGGGAGTTTCACGCTGCACGCAACACTTCACATCTGTTGTGAAGGACTATTGTATGTGAACATGATTTCATTGCGCCCACTGCTTGATTTATTGTATCTTTTGTCTCTTTCCACTGTGACATTTGTATGTTGCCGACTTTCACTTATTACCGAATCATTTCACAGCTTAGAGCCTCTAAACTAAGGCAGAATCTATGATTTTACACAAGCCCACTTCTATCCCCAGTGCATTACTGTCTAAGGTTTGGTGGATCCTAGTTTGATGAAGATGTTCTACCACACTATTGGATTTATTCAGTGCATTGATGTATCCAATGACCACCTGCCACTGCTTCATGCATTCAAAAAACGCATCCTCAGAAACTCTGCTAGGCCTACTCTATTTTCCTTTTGTAGCACCAACTGACACATTTCATGTTGAAATAACTACAAGAATAATACCATGTATGTTATTAGGTATCCAACTATGCCCTTGGATGGTGTACTATAGTGCGGTAAAAACTGCAATCCCTAAGCTCTAATTTAAGTTTCATTAGAGGTATTTAACAGTGTTAAATGAGCCGGGGATGGCAGCCGCGTGCTGGACAGCAAGCAGAGTTTTGCCCTCCTCGTTGTAGGGAGCTCGTTCAGTCTGTTTGTTCTGCCGCGGGAGGCCGGACCTTAAGCGCAGAAGTAACAACAAGGAGGACTGAGCTCGCTAGTTACCAGGAAATGCAAGGTGCTTCCCCCAGTATTAGGTTGAACTCCCCACCCTCAAACAAATTGATTCCCATTACAGCCCCTAATCAGGGGGTAATAAACAAAAGTAGGGCTAATCCAACAATGCCCATAGCACATGATAACATGCATCATCAGGGGCCCAGTCACTGGGTGGGGGAAGGGCTCGTCCCTTGCAGAGAAGCTAGTGAAGAGAGGCCAGCCCTCCCATGTATCAATCTACCACCTCAACCCTGTATGTCATTGTCCTAACATGAGTACCAGAGTTCAAAAGGGGGCAAAGGGAATCACATAATGAATTGAAAAATGTATGTTTTGGCTGGCCAAACACAGGCAATTTTCTTATAAAGATGCAAGTGAGATTCTCCTGACACGCAGGGTTGGTTGGACACTGAAAGATGGGAAGGCATTGTGATCAATTTTGGAAACCGATTGGTCGCCCAACTTCTCCTAGAAAGGAACGATCACAGGCAGGTTGGGGGTATAAGGTCTTTTCCGCTGGGCTATTTTTAACCTCTCGGGCGAGGCCCGCAAACCAGAAAACAGAATGGACAGGAGATAGGGTTGTGGAACCCGAACCATCAACCTATTAGCATGTGTTCAACGTCAGTCCAGAACGTTATTTTTTAACCTACTATTAGCAAACAGATATGGGGCCCTGGAGTCAATTGATTGACTCGATCATGCATAACACCAGACTAAGAAATCCCACTGCCAGAGGGAGCCCCAGGGGAGAGTCATACAACAAGGGGAGTTGCTTCAACAGAGTGTGCCACTCAGGTGGGTGTGGACCATGGGAAGGTGCGTGCTGATGGAATGGAAGGAGCTGATACGGATTATTGGCATAGGGATACAATAAGCCGACCCTCGCCTAATCCACCCCATGAGTTAATGCAGGCTCGTAACACATCCATATTGGTGGCTCCACCATACCCAATCCCCACACTTGACAAACGACAGCTAACCAGCTCTTAAACTCAGATAAATGTTCGGGCCCATCCTGGCTGGGGGTATTATCTTGGAACATTGCTGGACTCACCACCAAACTGGATGACCCTGTGTCGGGGGGTATTTATAGATGAACATGAACTTTGCATGTTCCAGGAAACCTGGGCTAGGGTGGACCTGCACAGATTAGGTTAAGTGTCGTTCAGTGCAGCCGCCACCTTTGGGGGAAAGGGAAGGCCCTCAGGGGAGCTCTGTATCTGGGTTGGTGCAAAACAGAGGGAGACATCCTCAAGTGATATTATATGTATTTTTCACGGACCAGAATTGCCCTGGTTAATGTTTATTCCCGACCGGTTTCCTATAGTCAAGAGTCAATGACTTTTGATCAGTTGACCATCTTTTTATCCACCATTCCCGATAACTTTTTGGTGATTCTTGGAGTTGATTTTAATTGCCAGTTCAAGCCTTTGGATGGCTTGAATGGAGGTAACTCCAGTGAAGAGGATCTACACTGGGCCATTCCAGAGCCCAATATTCCGCCAACCAGGGCTTGGACCCCATTGGTGCTCCAGATGAACACCCTTACATTGGACCATTCACTATAGGCATGTAATTGTCGTACAAAATCTGACTCACCGGGGAATTACACCTTTAATAGAATAGGACATTATTAAATTATGAATAACTATTGAAAAGATTTAGGTTGGTTTTAATGTAAGCATGGCTACTCCATCCACTCCAGATGAAGTCCAGGTACAACTGGCTCCACATAGAGGGTTGACAGTAAGGAACATTCTAACAGAACATGGAATGAAATACAACAATAAACACGGCGCATGCCATGCTTGAAGCAATAGAAATCAAAGAGGGACTAATAGATACATGTAGGATGTAACAGACATGCCTCCATCTTAGATTATATTCTGGTAGATACAAAATCTTGGCACAGGGTGATAGATTTTAAGATTGTGCCCCGTCATGATAGTGATCACAATGCTCTGATTTTAGAGGTGGTCACGACATGTGCCGAGAGTACACCTGGTTCGAAATCTCCACCTGATATTAGACTAACACTCACTAATTGTAGGAACAGTGCCTGATGGGTGGATATTAGCCAATCTCTGGAAAAGTTGTCCTCTCAATATCAAACCATCACTCCATTCCTTATGGCCTCAAATCAATCTATCTTGGCTAATGATACTTCTGTCTCTTTCACAAGTTGCTGAGAACAATAAAGGACTAACAATCACTATGGCCGATATTTTTCACCCCAATAAAAAAAACAAAGGAATATAAAAAACCTCAACACCCCAGGTATAGCAACAGTTGCTCTATGGCTAAGTCAGCTCTTATCTGACACGCAGGGTTGGTTGGACACTGAAAGATGGGAAGGCATTGTGATCAATTTTGGAAACCGATTGGTCGCCCAACTTCTCCTAGAAAGGAACGATCACAGGCAGGTTGGGGGTATAAGGTCTTTTCCGCTGGGCTATTTTTAACCTCTCGGGCGAGGCCCGCAAACCAGAAAACAGAATGGACAGGAGATAGGGTTGTGGAACCCGAACCATCAACCTATTAGCATGTGTTCAACGTCAGTCCAGAACGTTATTTTTTAACCTACTATTAGCAAACAGATATGGGGCCCTGGAGTCAATTGATTGACTCGATCATGCATAACACCAGACTAAGAAATCCCACTGCCACATGGAATGAAATACAACAATAAACACGGCGCATGCCATGCTTGAAGCAATAGAAATCAAAGAGGGACTAATAGATACATGTAGGATGTAACAGACATGCCTCCATCTTAGATTATATTCTGGTAGATACAAAATCTTGGCACAGGGTGATAGATTTTAAGATTGTGCCCCGTCATGATAGTGATCACAATGCTCTGATTTTAGAGGTGGTCACGACATGTGCCGAGAGTACACCTGGTTCGAAATCTCCACCTGATATTAGACTAACACTCACTAATTGTAGGAACAGTGCCTGATGGGTGGATATTAGCCAATCTCTGGAAAAGTTGTCCTCTCAATATCAAACCATCACTCCATTCCTTATGGCCTCAAATCAATCTATCTTGGCTAATGATACTTCTGTCTCTTTCACAAGTTGCTGAGAACAATAAAGGACTAACAATCACTATGGCCGATATTTTTCACCCCAATAAAAAAAACAAAGGAATATAAAAAACCTCAACACCCCAGGTATAGCAACAGTTGCTCTATGGCTAAGTCAGCTCTTATCTCTGCTATCAAGGCCAAGGAAAAGTTGCTAATCAGAGAAAGAAGGGCGGCCTACAAAAGCATTATGGAAGAGGCAAAAAAAGATGGGAATGTGAAAGGTGGGATACCCTGAGAAGCAGCCTATGTACCCATGATATGAGGACCTTTTGGAATGTGGTAAACACAGGCTGCTCTGAAGGTAACCAGGCAATAGAACCCAACATAGGGGCGGATGTGTGGAAGGTTCACTTTGAGACCCTCTATTCAAGGGTAGAGGATGAGGAGGTGGATAGCGTAATCGGTAATGAGTTTTCCCCCTGACGGATTAACTGCACGGAGGCCCCCTTGATAACCCTTAAGGATATATCCGATGCCCTGAGCAAAGTAGCACCATCTAAAGCTCCAGGGCTAGATAAGACCGCCAGGGACCTTTAACGCAGTGAACCTACTATCTGGGCTCCCTACTTGTAGACTTTGTTTAACTCAATCCTACAAGGAATGGCGATTCCCGCCACCTGGGCTGGCGGGAAATTTGACCAATTCCCAAAAAGGGTTCACCACTCCTTCCTCTAAATCATAGACCTATAAGCCTCATTGATGTTAGATTAAAAATATTTACTTGTGTGTTGCTGGGACGTCTCGAGAGCGGGATGGAGGAGCACAATGTCTGTAGCCCATTTCAAACTGGGTTTAGAGAGAGGATGTCCACAACAGATCACATTTTTAGGCTTCGACTTTCACCCTGGAAAACAGTGTATATAAAGGGTGGCAGTCTCTATGTAATATTTGTGGACCTGAAATCCGCATTTGATCTGGTGCAGAGGGACAAATTGGGGGCTACTTTAAAGGACCTGGGGGCTCCAGCATACCGTTGCCACCTGCTGAAACAACTACATGAAGGCAACTTCGCCTAAATCAGGTTTGGTAAAAATGGAGAACTCACTGCCCCCTTACTCATAGACAGAGGTGTTTGCCAAGGCTGTGTACTTGCTACAACCCTTTTCTGCCTTTTTATAAATGGACGAGTTGAGGATCTGATTGCAGGGAAGGATATAGATGACCCTAAGCTGGTGAGTCGCAAAGTACCTTGGAATCACGCTTACGGAAATAATGGATTGGGGTGCTCAGATCAAGAAAGCAAGCCTAAAGTTGGCACATACAATGGGGGCCTGATTAAGGTATCTAGGAATTCCATCCATAAACCCATTCACCCGGTGGTTGAAATATATATAGCAACCTAGGGGTGCTGCCTTGTATGGGGCTGATATCTGGAGTCACTGCCCATCTGGCAATATAGTAAAAACTAAGAACACCTTTGTCAGGCAGCAATGTGACCTTCTCCCTTGCTCCGCCCTTACACCACTTCGTCTGGACCTTGGGGTCAGATTAATTGCAGACCAAGTCACCCTCAGACCCCTCTTATTTTGGTGGTGTCTGTGGGTTACCCCACAACTGGCTGAATACAGGAAGGAGTTGAGAGATGTCCTGAGTTTACAGGGTGCGAGTAACCTACTGTGGTTGGCTTTCATCGGGGACACATTTGTGGCTATGGGAAGGGGCAATCTGTGGCATAATTCAAAAGTAACCTGCCCTGCAATATCTAGGAAGGATCTGATAGGGAGCTACAGGGAGCATAAACTTGCCCGTCTTCAGAGGAGCTCTACATTTGGCACGCTGACCAGTGTTTTTAGAAATTAAAGTTCAGTACAGACTAGAGCCTGTACTGGTTATATCCAACCACCGCTTGTAAAGAAGTTATACCTGCAGTATAGGTATGGGGTACTCCTGTTGCATGCTTTTACAAATAAATGGGCTGTCTCACCGATTTTGGGCTGTCTGGCCGGTAACAACACAGAGGAGACGTAATATCACACAATATTTTTCTGGCCTGGCTATAAGAAGGCGAGTCACCGATGGCTGGTTCAGTTATGTAGAAACCTGGGAACTAAGCATTGCATAAAGGCTTTTAGGATACTGAAATGTGACACCCACCTGCCTATTGTGTTTTCAGTATCACGGTTTTTATTCTCTATGTAAGTAGAGCTCTCCCGAAGAATAAGTTGTAGGGTCTGGTCGACCACCCTATAACATTTTTTTTATTGGAACTGGAATATTTTTAACCTATAAATAACTTTTACCATTTTTAATAGGTATTTTCTAATTATCAATTCAATTCAATTTAGTCTTTATTTCGATCGTTCAGATCATGAAAGACACATAAAAATATACATAATAAAAATTCTTAGATGAGAACGTGATCACTAGAATAATAAAACATATTACATAAGAATAAATAACAGCACATAAGAATAGTGACATTATAAAAAATTATTAATTAAAAAAGCATGAAGATCATTATAAAAATCATATCTTCGTACGATATTATACCAACGCCAGGAATGGTTTAACTTAATGCACTTCATTCATACCTCTTACTTGGGGGTAGCCCACCAGCTGTAGCAGCAACAGTGAATTAAAGCTAGTCTATAGCAGCAGTTGCTTTTAAAAGCTTGGACCGTATTCTCCACATCCAGCTCAGGAATTTTGCTAGGTCTATCACAATAGGCTCTTTAGCACTGGTCTTCAGTATTCTTAAAGCATTTGTGCATGACCTGGTACCCTTGTTGAGACAAAATGGTTTTAGCCACTTACTTCGTGGCGATTTGGAACCTGGACATACAAGTAGTATGTGTGGTACCATTTCGTCCGGGTCCTGGCAGAATACACAATTACTATCTGGAATCTTTTTCCATTTCGCAATAATAGTTTTTATTGGTAAGATACCTACTCGAAATTGATAACAAAGTTTCCTATCGCCAGGTCTAGTGATAAAATCCCCCACATTTTCAAACATGGGCTCCGACTTATGCTCAAGAAAGGTAATGGTCAGTATTTGGATCGCATGTTATTTTCTTTAACCATAGACCAATAGACCTCTTTGAAAACTTTTTTTGAGCGAAATGTGTTACAACCCAGATCTTCCCATAAGTGAGACATACCTATATTCACGAGAAAACATTTTATCTTTTGTAGCCAAGTGATCTTGTGTGAAGTATCTGCATCTCTAACATCTTTGAGCGCATTTTCAAAATGTATCAACTCCGGGGTTGACCATAATCTTCTCCAAATAGCAAGAGGTATAAATCTTACCATCTCTACCAGCATGTTACATCCCAGATCGTAGTATGAAGGTTTAAGGGATGTGTTCTGTGTAAGGCCAGTTAGACTACTCACAAATTTATTCTGAGCCAAGGTGAGTGGTAATACATTCTCAAAGCCCCAAAGTTCAGCACCATAAAGGGTAGAGGCCAAGACCTTAGTATTGTAGATCTTTAGAACGGGGCCTATCGGCTTGGTGTAGGAGCGCCTATGCTCACTTAATAGTCCTCCTGTCATTTGTGAGTACTTAAGTGCCTGTAGAACTATCTGGGGCTTCCAATCTAGCTTTCTGCCAATGTGATCCCCAGATAGATGAATACATCTGCTTGTTCCAATAGGACCTAATTCATAAAAACCCTACCCTTTACAGCCTTATGCTTATGCAGAACCATGAACTTGGTTTTATCCACAATCACCTTCAACTCATGGGCTCCGACTTATGCTCAAGGAAGGTAATGGTCAGTATTTGGATTGCATGTTATTTTCTTTAACCATAGACCAATAGACCTCTTTGAAAACCTTTTTTGAGGGAAATGTGTTACAACCCAGATCTTCCCATAAGTGAGACATACCCATATTCACGAGGTGTGGAAAAGTAAATTTTGCCATGTTATATGTGCCTACGTGTTCCCCATCCTATGTTATATGTGCATGATTAATATGCATATGTATCCCCCTATGATCGATTAAAGACGCAATTATAGTTGTGTCCAACTCTAGTATGCCAGTTTCCAGTTCTCGTGAAAGCAACAAGTATTAGGCCCATGTTACCACGATTTACAGTGTACACGTTAATTCATTGAATTGTCCCCGTTTCTAGGCCTCAAAAGGGCCCGGACACCAGATTCAAGCTCCAGTCTCCTGAACTCACTCCGAGGAGCGATGCAGCCCCCACCTGCATCCCTGACCCTTCACTTACTTCCTTTCGCGCAGCGCGGTGCCCAGCTCTGCCTGCCAGTCTGCCAAGAGTATGTTATGCTTCTAGTTATCAGTTCAGCTCTTCGTCTTTGCATTCCTTAGCTACTGAACCGTATAAACAGCTTCAGCTATAGTCTAGTCTTTATGTCTCCATGCAAGAGAATTACTGTATTAATATTCATAGAAGATTCATAGCCCACGCATTACACGAAGAATATATGCATGCACCAGCCTTAGAGTCAAGTAGCCTCTGCCCTGATAACTTTTAGTTTCTATCAACATGTACTCCAAACACAAGATACCAGATATGCCATAGGTACATGTCGTCCTGACACCGTAGACTTTAGTCTCCTCTTCTAGTGCAGAAGTCCTAGCCCCCAGTTCTCCCTGGTAACACGTCATTGCCCGTTTGCGCGCACCACTAGGTTAAAGGTCCCAGCTGCTCTCAGGTAGCCCCCTCCATGTTTCCGCCCACTCATGACATTTCTATGACGTTTCACATCACATGTCTCAGTGCACGCCCTGTACACGCCTTCTTCTTCCACCAATGTGTCCTTATCTTTCACGACTGCTACGCCTACTGCTACGCCTACTGTATTGAATGTAATTGTAATGTATATATATCTTGTACTGTTACTCAGACGTGGCAGCTGCCACTCGTGCCATTCTATTTCAGGCTGTTCCGATCCTGTCCCTTCCCTTATGCCTGAATAAAGCCCGTTCGACTCAGATACATCGGATCTTGCCTCTTATTTATTGAGCTATCTGTTTTATTAATGTATTCAAAAATAGTACCGGTAATTAATTATTTATTTACCACATAATGGCGCCCGAATAGGAACTTGCCCTTTCCCCACGCGCCGGCGAAGCCACGCAGGCCCCCTGACCCTCTGCAGCCGTGACGGAACCATACCGTGCACGTGCAGATATTTCTGCTTCAAGTATCCCTCAGGCCCACGGAGGAGACGGAGACTGCGGTCCAGCATCCAGACGAGGCGGTGAGGAATGCGGCGAGTCCCGACCAGAGCCCAAGCCGAGAGTACAAGGTCCGAGGTATCCGGAGGTCCACCTGTAACTGAAGTCCGAAGTTCGTAGTCCGACGTCGTAGCAGTCCAGTCCAGTCCGAGGCCTTCCGTTCTTGCTGCCCGGTGAGTACCGTTGCTGGGGTAGTATCTAGACAGGGTCAATTAATTTGTCTCTGGTCCGATGGGTTTGGGTACACAGATCCAGTCCGAAGTATTCACCTAGGTGGATACGGGTCCGACGTGTCTCTTTATGGGACCGGTATGTTCTGTACTGTTTTAGCAGTGCATCCAGTAATTCTAGTAAGTCTGTTCTCGAGAAATTCATGTGTTCTGTTTTAAATGTACCAGGTAATATTCTGTTCGAACTGTTATTAATGTTATTTAATGTGTTTTCAATGTCGTGGTATGAGTGATTTGTTTTGCTATTCATTACTGTGTTTTTCGTGTATTGTATTGTGTTTGGATTCAAGTCTAGAATGCCTCTGTTTTCCAAGTTACGTCAGATAGGAACCCGGAAAGGGTTAAACGAAGAATCAGTTCCTGTCCCGCCTAGGGACAGTCCAGGACATTTTATGTATCATAAGCATGGCTTAAGTGCCATATTGTATTTAGATTTATGGGTCGACTATACCAAGGATCTAGAAGAGAAATATAGATGGCCTGTATCAGGTACATGGGATGCCGAGTGCATCATGCGAGTAGAAGAGGCATTATGGAAAAAGAAAGCCCGACAGTCCCAGAAAGATGCCATCGAGTTATGGCGCAAAGAATCTCATACAAGAACCGAAAAAGAAATCAGAAAAACAGAGTTAAGTAGGGAATCCTCAGAGAGAGCGCAAGAAAGGGAACTTCTAGAAGAAGGTGAACGAGTTAGAGCAGAACAGTCAGACAGACAGAGAAATGTTCTTATAAGGGGCATGTATCCTCTTCTTGCCGAGGGCTTGCCGAAGGCAACCCCGGAAGCATCCAGTAATTTTCCGCCACCATTGGTCCCGACTAGGCTACGTCATAAACCGACCGCAGCTGAAATTTTTCTTTCGTCCTATTTGGACGATACAGTCCCAGAATATGCAAATCATATTCCGCCTGTTCAACCTCAGCACCCTGTTAATAATGTAATCCCTGTTTCTCCAGCCACTGGTCCCGGGGACCAAGTTAATGTACCCCCAGCCTACAGTAAATGCACCCGTTTTACCAGTCACGTTACCAGCACCCGCACGTCCGGTATTACCTGACGACTCTAGCCCAGGAGGGGCGGCGGGAGGCGCTCCTACCACCCCGCCTCAAACGAAACGAATGACGCTGAGAGAAGCAGCGTTACAACGTACACCGAAAGTCTCTACTTACGCAGCCCTCAAGAAATACCTTACTGATTGCGTATATGATTCAGTACCAGGTGAAGATTACATGATACTGTATTCAGTACGTTTACGACGAGTTACCACCTTTTTGGTTACTCTGCCAGACATGAAGGACCATCTAGATAGAATATATCGTTTTATCCGTACAGGGGAGGATCCAGAAAGTATTCACGAAGCTATGGCACACAGAAAAGTCGAGACTCAACATCTGATTTTACAGTTTTTGATTAACTGTTTAATAAGAGAACAAGACTATCCTGAGAAAGATAAAGATAAGATGAAAGTCCTGACAAAGTGGAGTGATAATATAGCCGAGGGAAAACACAAGACACAGAATTGTATAGACGCTATGTACAGGAAAATCCGTGAGGAAATTCTAGACATACACGAAAAAGAGAAAGCAAGGAAAATAGCCGAGAAAGAGAATGACTCTTCAATTGAAGAGGTAGACAGCGAGAATCCCGACAGAATAGCGTATGTAGGTAGAACTAGACTTTCCGACAGACATTCACGTCCAGATTACAAGAAAAGTTTTTCTCCTCCAGTGCCAGAACAATGTTCTCTTGAGCAAGTGTTCCAAGCTACCGATAAAATTCTGAAATCACGAATAGGTTATAGTGAACTTAATACCATGCTTGAACAAGAACTAGCCCGATCAGCAGTCCGATGGATTAGTGATTCTACCACGTTTCCAGATGAAATCGTGGCACAAATGTTCCTGAAACTGCCCCCAGCCGAGCAGCGTCTGGTGGGTATGTATATGATTCAGCACCTCATCACACTGTATGAGGTTCAGCATTCTGATCCAGGTCCTTTACATGATGTATTGAACGAGTTACTCCAGTACAGATGGAAAGGTCTAGGTACCGATTTAATTAATGTCATTCTAGAACAGCGCCACAAATACAGTACGTTCCTGACTCCGCATTTTGTTCCCGTTCCACCCCCAGTAAGGAAATCATTCTACATAGATAGACAGAATCCGTTACGAGAAGTACATCCAGTTAAGGGAGAGGGGGGTGGTCTAGAACGAGTATTTGTTTACACCCCTATCACGAAAATAGAACTTCTGGAAATGAAAAAGTTAATACCTTGTCACGATAAAGATCCAGCAGGGTTCCACCGTGAATTAAAGGACATGCTCCGTATGGGAGAATACACGTATCCTGATATCATTAAAATGTTAAAGGTCCTGTTGCCTGCGGGCATATACGAAAAACTTAAAGAAAAAGAATGGGAGGTGGGAGAGAAAAAGATAGATTGGACCGCATTAGAGACTGAAGATAACACACGAGTTCCAGGTACCGGTCTTGGGGAAAAAGCTAAAGCATTACCCGAGTTACTGATACAAGTCTTGCCAAGATTACTAGCCACGAAAAAGGAAGACTGGGATGCCATCTCAGCCTGTAAACAGAAACAAGATGAAGATACTAGTGATTTTTATTCTAGATTTGAGAAATGTTTCATTATTAATAGTGGTCTGAAAACAAGTAGTGAATCGTATCCACATCTTTTTGTTACCAAACTAGTCGAGAATTCTTTACCACAAGTTAAAAATCGAGTACTGAAAGTCGAAAGTACCTGGCAAGCTAATACTCCGTCACAAATGCTCCAGATGTTACAGTATCGCTAGAACAGAATTAGGGAGGAGCAGGAACATGAAAGGAGACGTATGAAAGACACGAAAATGAAAGTACTAGTTGCACAGTCTGTTCCGCAAGACAGTCAAAAGAGGGGTACGAATCAAGCTAGTCATCCTGCAGCTCCCGTTAAAGGGACCTGCAATTACTGTAAACAGCCAGGTCATTATATAAACGAATGTGCAGTTCTGAAACGCAACATAGCTACTGGTAAAACAAAAGAGAGACCACGTCCGCCTAGACAAGAACAGGTTCCGCAGAATGCCCAGACACCGCAGAACGCACAACAGACAGTTACAGTACCGCAGCCTATAGCTGCCACACAGCACGTTACACAGCAGATGTACCAGTATGCACAGTCAGAGTATCCAGATTACCAGCAGTATTCATGAAACAGCCTAGAGAAGGAGGTTGGCTTGCCTCTCATCGAGATTCCTGTAGATCAAGAGGGTCCCTATGTACACAGTCAAGTATTAGGGAAAGACAGAAAGTTTCTGATTGATACAGGGGCAAGTAGGACTACCATCAGTCATGACGAGGTTCCAGGGGTTCCGCTCTCAGGCTCTAGAAATGTTTCCCTTGGATTTTCAGGAAAGCCTATTGTTAATGAAATATCGAAACCAGTTACTCTAGAAGTTGGTCCATTGTCCCGAACTACAGACTTGTTACTTACGAAATCATGTCCAGAAAATTTACTAGGCATTAAGACCCTGAAGGAATTAGGAGCAGTCATATGCTGTTCCCCTGAAGGAGTGAGATTGTTTTTGAGAGATTTTAAAGGTCATTATGTATTACGTGATTTTGATCCGAGATTATTGAATGTACCACAGCATTTATGGGCGCAAGGTCCAACTGATGTAGGTTGTATGCACATCACACCCCATCGTGTCACCCTGAAGAAAGGTGTTGTATTACCACGAATCCGACAGTACAAATTGCCACCTGAGGCTGTAGCAGCCTTATCCAAAATTATTGACGAGCTAATTGCTCAAGGAGTAGTTGTAGAAACTGACTCCAATGTATGTAATTCTCCTATCATTCCGATTCTGAAACGTACTGATCCCAATGCACCTCCAGTTTATCGATTAGTGATTGACCTTCGAGAACTTAATAAATGTATCATACCCCAGTACCCAGTAGTCCCTGATATTTCCTCACTCTTGACAGCCATTGATTCTGAAGCCACATTCTTTACAGTTATAGATCTCAAGAACGCATTCTTTAGTGTCCCTATTCATCCAGACAGCCAGTTCCTTTTCGGTTTCTGTTTAAATGGAAGAAGCTATAAATTTACACGAGCACCTCAAGGTTTCACAGAAAGTCCTAGCATTTACAGTCAAGCACTTAAAAGACAACTAGACAATATTCACATGCCAACTGACACTGCCCTACTCCAGTATGTCGATGATCTGTTAATTACAGCCCGTTCTGAACGTGACTGCGAGCGTGCGTCACTTACAGTCCTGTATTTCCTGGCCGAGATGGGGCACAAGGTGTCCCCTTCCAAATTGCAATTCTGTGTCCAGCAAGTGGTCTACTTGGGACACTTACTGTCCAAGAGGGGTAGGCAGTTGACACCTGACCGTATCCAGTTAATAGCGCATCTTCCACAACCCAAAACTCAGAAGGAGGTACGAGCTTTTATCGGCCTCACTTCTTACTGTAGACAATGGATTCCTCAGTACGCATATCTAGCCAAGCCACTGATACAGTTAACGACACAGGAGGCAGCCGTATCGACTGTCCTCCCTTGGACCCAAGAACATACACTTGTTTTTAATGAATTAAAGAAAGCTTTATGCCAAGCACCTGTTCTAGCAACACCAAACTATAGTAAGCCTTTCACACTTTTTGTTACAGAACGTGATGGTACTGCATTATCTGTTCTCACACAAGATCAAGCAGGACAATACAAGCCCTGTGCTTATTTTTCTAGCACATTAGATCCAGTGGCCCAGGCTCTGCCTGCGTGCCTCAAGTCCGTTGCAGCCACAGCTCTAGCTATCAGACAAAGTGATTCCATAGTGTTAGGACACTCCCTGACAGTACAAGTTCCACACTCCGTGGAAGTTCTTTTAAACCGAACTCAGACTCAGCACTTGACAATTGCACGTTTAACAGGCTATGAATTGACACTGTTTCAGCCACACATAGAAATCAGACGCTGCAACGTTTTAAATCCCGCTACACTGTTACCGTCAGTTACTTCAAATCCTGCCACACATGACTGTGTGGAAGTTGTTAACACCATGACAAAGCCAAGACAAGACTTGACAGATATTGCATTACCTGATCCTGACCTGACACTTTATGTGGATGGTTCATGTATGAGAACAAGTACAGGAGAACTAGTAGCCGCGTATGCAGTGACTACAGACACTGAAGTTATAGAAACACACCGTATTGATACCCTGTCTGCTCAAGCAGCAGAGCTAGTCGCTCTGACCCAAGCCTGTATACGTGCCAAGAACCTGAAAGTTAACATATATACAGATTCACGTTATGCATTCGGAGTCGTACACAACTTTGGAGTGCTCTGGAAAGAAAGAGGTTTCATGACTTCTCATGGAACTAAGATTCAGCATGGTCTCCTCATTCAAGCTCTGTTAGATGCAATACATTTACCGACAGCTATTGCCATTATGAAGTGCAAGGCACATACGAAAGTTACTGACATCATTTCCCAGGGTAACGACCTGGCAGATCGAACAGCCAAGCTTACAGCTCAGACTCCAGACATTCCAGTTAACACGACACAGACACTCATTCCAGATCAGACTAATTGTATGACAGTTAAGGACCCTACACAAGATGTAATAGATATACAGTCACATGCCACTCCAGATGAAATCAAGAAATGGTCCGAACAAGGAGGGGTCCAGACAGATCAGGGATGGTTGATGAAGGGAAAAGCCACATGGTTTCTCCCCGACTCAATGGTTCAAGTCATTATTAATACCGCACATAGTCCAGTACACCTAGGAGAAAAGGCCATGTTAGACAGTATCCAGAACATTTGGTTCAACAAGCATTTACGAGCAGCAGCCAAACAGAAAGTGCGTACCTGCATGATCTGTTGTCAGTTCAATCCAGGTAAACGTGTCCCGGTGGAACAAGGTGGATTCCATCCTCCTGACCACCCTTTTGAAGTCCTCCAGATGGATTATATTCAGATGGAGAGATGTCGAGGTTTCAAGTATGTCCTCGTAGTTGTATGTGCTTTGTCCAGATGGACAGAAGCATATCCGGTTCCAGATTACACTGCCGCGACCACTGCCAGGCAGTTGGTTCGTGAGTTTTTCCCCCGCTATGGTTTACCAAGGGTCGTGTATTCAGACAACGGCCAGCCATTCTCATCTGAACTCATGAAACAAGTATCCCTTCTGTTAGGGTACCAGTGGAAGTTCCACTGTGTACGGCACCCCGAAGCAGCTGGTCTAGTTGAGAGACATAATCAGACATTGAAAATCCGCATTGCAAAAGTATGCGCAGAGAAAGGTGTAGATTGGTTGGTAGCACTGCCAGTTGCCCTTTTTTATATGAGAATGGTTGCACACTCTAGATCAGGTCTGTCCCCGTACGAGGTCGTATTCGGCCGTCCTCCAAATATGTGGGGTACACCTATGCCCCGAAAGATTACAGACGTTTCCAGTAATATGCTGACAGATTACCTAGCTTCCTTGATGTCTGCCCTACACTCTTGTCGTTCACAGGTTGCCGCTGCTTTTCCAGACAACACTCAAGTGAAACCGCACGAAGTCGTTCCAGGTGAACTCGTGTTGGTTCGAAACTTCGATCGTTCAAGTCCGCTGGAGCCCCGCTGGAAGGAGCCCAAGTTGGTGTTATTAACAACAAGGACCGCAGTCAAGCTCGAAGGACGCAAGGGCTGGGTGCATACCAGCCACATCAAGAAATTCCATGGATTACGGCCAAAGACATTTATCAAAGACTGCCCCGTTCTTAAGGACTGTCCAGACACAGACTCTAAACTTCCCCTGTTAGAGAAAACTCCGCAGCAGGAGTATAAAGCCAAGTTGAGGTCTAGCAAGTCAGACAGTTTAATTGTTTAAGTCCCTCTCGGGTGAAGCGGTTAGACAGGTTCCTGACATGTATGAGATAGACCCACATAGTGAGAGAGTTAGTCAAAACTCTAAGAGAATACGCTATCAAAAGAATATTCGCAGTAGATGCATCGTTACTCTGTTATTTTTTATGTTTCTGAGTCTTATGGTTACCTGCATAAGTTATGCTTTTCATTTATGTTTTCCTATTTCACATGTACATATGTTTCCTAATGTTACAGTAGAGCACACATTTAGTGACCTGCCTCCTCACGAGTTATCCTATCGTCTTGCTATGCGTAATAACACATTTATCAGAATGTTACACTATTCACACCAGACCAGCAATGCCACTAATTGTTGGGTGTGTGGTCGACTTCCCCCTTTTCAGACACCGAAGGGAGTTCTGCCACTTTTTCCTTATCCGTTTTCACACAATGGTTCGTGTGGAGCATGGTCCA
This sequence comes from Lissotriton helveticus, assembly GCF_964261635.1. Lineage (NCBI taxonomy): Eukaryota > Metazoa > Chordata > Amphibia > Caudata > Salamandridae > Lissotriton > Lissotriton helveticus. The sequence continues at coordinate 1,318,014,476 of NC_136061.1, forward strand.
CATTAACGTCATCCCTAACCGATATGTCCCTTCTGAATCGAACATGTTTCCCAGACAAGCAAGGTCTTTCCCATAGAACAGGGTTAGATCTAGAAAATGAAGTATATGATTTAGGTAATTATTCCTCGAATTTTATGGTTCTGAATGTTCAGTCCGATACTACTCCAGATTTGCCTGCTATTTCAGTCCTACCCGTCAAAGGCGAATTATGTGTCAGAAAGAATGGTTCCGCACATGTAGGACATAGTGATTGTACTACTGTGGTCGAGTATAGTGACAGTGGGAAATCTATTTTCAAAGCCTCACGTCATTCTTATTTTGTTTGTGGTCAGACCGCATATGTTCGTCTGCCCCTCGATTGGGATGGAACTTGTTACATTGCCTTCCTACTGCCACCAGTTTTTCTAGCCCCATCCGATTATCACAGAAACACACATCTAGTACACGTTAGACATAGAAGGGAGACTGAGTCCCCAATTGTCGATCAAACTGAAACTACTCTAGAACAATATCAAGACTTCAATAAAGGTTTCTTTTTCTTTATAGGTCCTGTCCAGAATAGTAAGTTAATACGTAGGTTAACCAGAACCCTTGAAGCAGTAGTGAATGAGACTACTTCCGCTCTAGGTAATTTAACCGAAGAGCAATCTGCCATTAGATTTGTCGTGCTCCAAAATCGTCTCGCCCTTGACGTCATATTGGCCGATAGAGGAGGCGCTTGTAGAGTCATCGGATCTAGTTGCTGCATTTTCATTCCTAATAACGCGCCGTCTGTTTATTCAGCTATAACCAGACTTCATAAAATTGCCCATCAGTTACACCAAGATCCAGGCACCTGGACATGGTCCGGTTGGCTCTGGAGTATCATATCTGCCTGGGGATGGAAAGTATTGTCATTCCTAGGTATAGCAGTAATGATCATATTCAGTTGCTGCCTCTGTTTACAATGTGGCCCTGCGATCTGCGGCTTGTGTGCTACATCCTGTATTCCTAGTCCTAAGTCCCGTTCCAAGACAATTCGAGACGAGCAAATGATGCTATATGAACAGATAGATGGTATCATGAATATTGATGTTTCCTGATGGAAACGTAGGGCACAAGGAGGGAATGTGGAAAAGTAAATTTTGCCATGTTATATGTGCCTACGTGTTCCCCATCCTATGTTATATGTGCATGATTAATATGCATATGTATCCCCCTATGATCGATTAAAGACGCAATTATAGTTGTGTCCAACTCTAGTATGCCAGTTTCCAGTTCTCGTGAAAGCAACAAGTATTAGGCCCATGTTACCACGATTTACAGTGTACACGTTAATTCATTGAATTGTCCCCGTTTCTAGGCCTCAAAAGGGCCCGGACACCAGATTCAAGCTCCAGTCTCCTGAACTCACTCCGAGGAGCGATGCAGCCCCCACCTGCATCCCTGACCCTTCACTTACTTCCTTTCGCGCAGCGCGGTGCCCAGCTCTGCCTGCCAGTCTGCCAAGAGTATGTTATGCTTCTAGTTATCAGTTCAGCTCCTCGTCTTTGCATTCCTTAGCTACTGAACCGTATAAACAGCTTCAGCTATAGTCTAGTCTTTATGTCTCCATGCAAGAGAATTACTGTATTAATATTCATAGAAGATTCATAGCCCACGCATTACACGAAGAATATATGCATGCACCAGCCTTAGAGTCAAGTAGCCTCTGCCCTGATAACTTTTAGTTTCTATCAACATGTACTCCAAACACAAGATACCAGATATGCCATAGGTACATGTCGTCCTGACACCGTAGACTTTAGTCTCCTCTTCTAGTGCAGAAGTCCTAGCCCCCAGTTCTCCCTGGTAACACGTCATTGCCCGTTTGCGCGCACCACTAGGTTAAAGGTCCCAGCTGCTCTCAGGTAGCCCCCTCCATGTTTCCGCCCACTCATGACATTTCTATGACGTTTCACATCACATGTCTCAGTGCACGCCCTGTACACGCCTTCTTCTTCCACCAATGTGTCCTTATCTTTCACGACTGCTACGCCTACTGCTACGCCTACTGTATTGAATGTAATTGTAATGTATATATATCTTGTACTGTTACTCAGACGTGGCAGCTGCCACTCGTGCCATTCTATTTCAGGCTGTTCCGATCCTGTCCCTTCCCTTATGCCTGAATAAAGCCCGTTCGACTCAGATACATCGGATCTTGCCTCTTATTTATTGAGCTATCTGTTTTATTAATGTATTCAAAAATAGTACCGGTAATTAATTATTTATTTACCACAGAGGGAACATTTTATCTTTTGTAGCCAAGTGATCTTGTGTGAAGTATCTGCATCTCTAGCATCTTTGAGCGCATTTTCAAAATGTATCAACTCCGGGGTGGACCATAATCTTCTCCAAATAGCAAGAGGTCTAAATGTTACCATCTCTACCAGCATGTTACATCCCAGATCGTAGTATGCAGGTTTAGGGGATGTATTCTGTGTAAGGCCAGTTAGACTCCTCACAAATTTATTCTGAGCCAAGGTGAGTGGTGATACGTTCTCAAAGCCCCAAAGTTCAGCACCATACAGGGTAGAGCCCAAGACCTTAGTATTGTAGATCTTTAGAACGGGGCCTATCGGCTTGGTGTAGGAGCGCCTATGCTCACTTAATAGTGCTCCTGTCATTTGTGAGTACTTAAGTGCCTGTAGAACTATCTGGGGCTTCCAATCTAGCTTTCTGCCAATGTGATCCCCAGATAGGTGAATACATCTGTTTGTTCCAATAGGACCTAATTCATAAAAACGCTACCCTTTACAGCCTTATGCTTATGCAGAACCATGAACTTGGTTTTATCCACATTCACCTTCAACTCATGGTCACTGCAGTAGTCCTCAAAGTGACAAAGTGCTTGCTGCAACCCCATTTGAGTTTTTGATATCATAAGGGTATCATCGGCAAACATAAGTATTGGGACCTTTGATCCAGCGAATGACGGAGCATCAGTTGGGATGTGCTAAGAAATTATTGACTGCGCCATTAATAAACAAAGAAAATAAAGTGGGGGCCAAAACACACCCTTGTTGTACCCCTTTTAAAATGGGAAACCTGGGAGTGGTATTGCCCTAGGCGCCCCATCGTACCTGTGCAAAATTAGCTTTGTGCAATATGACTGGGAGTGTGAAAAGTTCCAGGGGCATGTCTAAGTCTTTCAAAACTGACCGAAGTTTATTATGTGGGACCGTATCAAATACTGATTTTAAATAAAAAAAGGTGGCATGGAGGGGGCGTGGCTAGCAGCCGAGTAAGATGGCAGCTGACTAAAGGAAAACGCAGCCTTCTGCGACAATCCGATCACTTATCCGTCATAATATAATACCTCCGAGGCTTACGCTAATGCCTAGGACCGAGCGGCGGCTGGAGACACAACTCCGGTTGTGATCCGGTACCGGGTTCAGGTGCTAGCTGAACACGGTCTACTGCGGCCCACTTCCCACGCAGCTGCCGGGGACTAGAGTTCCGGGCGCACCATGCACAAGACGCGACGGCTGCGGCACAACACAAACAGCAGTTGAGGTGCCGAGAACCCTCCTGAGCGCAACGGAAGAAGGCACGGTCCAGCGCAAGCACTGGAGCAGACGCTGCTGCCTGGAGACCAATGGCCTTGGCAGTAGAGGAGGCGGCAGCGAGGTGAGGCCTACTAGCTGGAGCTGAGCCGGGGACTGGATTACTCGGAAGGCCCCAGTATCTAATGAAACCGGGGGCGCAATGGCCCAAATATTAGCAGACGCCGGGAGGGCAAGTGTCTAGGCTAGTGGAGGGGCACGAAGCGCCGACCCACCTGCAGGTCCACAAGAAGTACAACCCCCGAAATTGTAGGGGAATTTGAGGACACACATGATACGACCCAAACATTGAAGGCACTGTGGTAAATGACCTAGTACAGACACGCATTTGAATTCGGTAGCTGAGAACTGGACCGGACAGACAGCGATCCCCCCCCCTGCTACCACTCATCAAACTAAACCTTTTGAGGGAAACACCGTATCAAGCGTGGAGCCCTGAGTGTTCTACGGGCCACTTGGACTGATAAGCCCAAAGAAAGAATGGTGCTCAATATCGGAGCACCCCGACAATCTCCGAAGGCACCATGGCGGGCAGGGGCCCACGGACTCAGAACACGCAAGCCAAACTGGATAAATTTGCCTATGGGAAAGACTTTACATCACTTCCAGAGTGATGAGACTCCTCAGGGAAGGCCCCAGGGGACGACGGATCCAAAAAAGTGACTCTAGAAGACATAATGGCAGCCCTTACTAGTGTCCAGACAATGGTAGGTTCCATCTCCACAGACGTATCCCTATTGAGGGCAGACTTCCAGAAAATAACGACTAGGGTCACAGAAGTCGAACAAACCACCAAAACTTTAGTAATGGACACGGCTGCACTGCAGAAAACTGTATCACGGCTTGAAACCAAAAATAAGTTAATGGCGGAGAAGCTGGACGATCAAGAAGGACGCTCTCGCAGAAATAACGTTCGAACTCTTGGGATTCCCGAAAATGAAGGTGCTCCGGCGATGGACCTCTACGTAGAAGACCTTATAAAGACCCGACTGCAACCAAAGGGACTGTCATCCTTTTTCTCCATAGAAAGGGCTCACAGAGTTCCGGGGGGAAGACCTAAGCCAGGGGCGCCCCCCAGATCGGTGCTTGCCCGTCTGTTTAACTTTCATGATCGGGACGCCATATTGCAAACTGTGAGAGTGTCCCCACTGATCCGAATCCAAAACTCAACAGTGTCCTTCTTTTTTTTTAAACCTTTATTTTTGGTTTTGTTTTGCGATCTTACATCATATATCAGTGCAATTCTTGTACACATACCATCACTTGGTCATTAAGCACGTACATTACCCCGGCCCCGGCATCACACTTCTAAGTACACTAACATTGTAACATCCTAAAGAATCCTACAGTGCATCAAACATAGGTCCCAGCGTCACCCTAGGCAGACATATGAATAACAGATTCCCACATAAATATCTCCACATTGCAAAACAAAGAAGCTGTTAATTTCGTTCCGAAATTGCAAATACAAAAATATCCTTAAGGCAAATGTTCAATGCGTGCATACACTGTTAATCAGTTACAAACTCTGAAGAATATGACATATGATATGCATTCAGTAGCCCCTGTCGCCCCTCCCTGTACCCCCAAGGCAGCTGTATGCACAGTCTCTAAGACATCAATAACATTAAGGGATCACTTAGAGAGTTATTCCTCCTCAGTATCATCGTGTCCGTCTAACAGATAACATTGTAATGGGGACCAGATATCCGTGGGTCTGGAGGCGACTGGTAATAATTCAGAATACGTATGTAATTGTTCTTGACAATAAGCAATGTCTCGCAACCAGTCCTTAAATTTAGGGGCCCTTCCCCTACTCCATCGACATGCAACTCGTCTTTTAGCTACCAAGAGGGCCAAGGCAACAAACTTGCGAAGTGCTGCCTGTATGGGCTCCGTATATCCCAGTATCGCTAAAACCGGGGATGGGTTCAACAGTGTCCTTCTTCCCAGACTACACGACGGCGGTCTCACGGTGCCGCCGAAGTTTCTTGGAGGTTAAAAAAGAGTTAAGAGCTAAGGACCTGCCTTATTCCATGTTATTCCCAGCAAAACTTAGAGTAGTGGCAGAAGGTAAAACATGTTTTTTTGAAACGCCAGAAGGGGCGCATGACTGGCTGGAAGGCTGGCGGCGAGCAGATGGGCCACGACGCGGGAATAGAGGCCAACGCCGTTGAGACGAGAACGGAGAATCAAGCAGCCAAGATCAACGGCAGTCGGACAAGGACTGTTCACAGCAGAATGAAAAGGAAGACCTCGGCCACGGATAAATCTGAAAAGCGGGAAGATGGCTGATCAATGGACACCCGTACATAGACAAAGATGCAGACGTGCTGGCTTTTGACACTGGGCTGACGCGGGCTATGGAGGGAAGGGAAGGACTGCGCTTCCCCTTGGACTTCTTACCCCCTTCACGCAAGTACACTGTTCAGGGTTGGGATTGAGCACTCTGCTAAGTTGGGGAGGCGGGCAGTTCAGAGTCCGTCGGGCAGGGAGGCAGGGAGGGAGGGTGGGACATGGGGTTGGGAGATATGGGTTCTGAGTTTTTTGGTTCTTGTTTGTAACGCCAATGATAACATGGTGGAACACCCCCTGGCTGATAGGTTTCCACAAAACACGGTTGGGTTACGGTTTGCGCTCATTAACTACCACATCCATGGCGACACACACCTCAGTTGACTGTACTCAGGACACGGCCCCTGAAGCTCAGGTGACCCCCCTCACACTACTCACTTGGAATGTACACAGGCTAGGAGACAAAATTAAGAGAGGACTGGTGCTACAGGCCCTGAAACGTCAAGCTCCCACATTGGCACTCCTACAGGAAATGCACCTCACAGACACGGCGTGTAAGGCACTTGGGGCCAGATGTAGGTAATTCTATTTTACCGACTCATAAATACCGAATTTTACCGATTCGGTATTTATGAATCGGTAAAATAGAAGGTGTGAGATGTAGGTGAAATCGGTATTTGAAATACCGATTCTGTAAAAATCAGTATATTACAGAATCGGCATTTCCCATTGATTCCTATGGGCTTTGAAGCCCATAGGAATCAATGGGAAATACCGATTCTGTAATTACAGAATCGGTAAATACCGATTTTTGCAAGGGTGCAGGGGGTGTCACTTTGACACCCTCTAGCACCCCACAGACAGGCATGTGTGCCATGTGGCACACAGACATGCCCTAAGGGCACGTCTGTCTGTCACATGGCATAGGTGTGCATGCACACATGTGCATGCACACCTGGATTCGGTATTTTACCACCCAATTGAATTGGGTGGTAAAATACCGATTCTGTATGCCCTTTGGGACTCAGAGGAGTCCCACCTACATTTAGATTTACCGAATCGGTATTTTACAGATTCGGTAAATTTACCGATTCGGTAAATTTACCGAATCTGTAAAATAAATGCCCCTACATGCCGATTCTTAAATACCGGTCGGTAACGGCCGAAATCGGTATTTAGGCTCCTACATCTTTCCCTAGATGGATGGGGATATAAGATGGTGGTGCACTCAGAGTTCTCGTCGGGTTCCAGGGGAGTAGGCATCCTAGTGCGGAAAAATTCTCCCTTCATAGTAATCCAAACCAAAAAGGATGATCAGGGGAGATTTGCAGCAATACAGGGTCAATGGGAAGGTAAGCCTGTCAATGTAATATCAGTATACATCCCCCCGGCGCTCCACGCGGTGGCACTCCCAGCCCTTGGTGAATTTCTGCTTACTCTGCGGAAGGGGACCTCAATATCGGGGGGGATTTTAATGCCACGATGGATGCTAACTTAGACAGATATCCAGTAAGCACAGGCACCTGGAGTCTCTCGCTTGCAGAGTTTTGCGGAGGCACTGGGGCTGGTTGACGTTTGGAGGCATATCCATCACACAACGCGACAATACACGTTTCATTCAAACGCACACAACAGCCTATCTAGAATAGACTATTTCATGACTTCACAAACCAGTCTGCAAAACGTTGACGACATTACGATCAAACCCAGAGGTATCTCAGACCACTTGCCAATAGTGTTAACCTTCTCTTATCACCACACGACCCGTAAAAGACTTTACCCTATCTACCCCGGGTACATGCAAGTCCCGAAAATTCGAAAAGAAATCTGTAAAACCACGAAACACTTCTTTGCGGAAAACACTGCATCTGTTAGTTCCCTGTCAGTTCTGATCAGTAATCCATAAGTGTCTTTATTGCACTTCTCAATAGTTCATTCCCAAATGATAACAATCCCAATTTATGATGTCCAATGCATTTCGGCAGGGTCTCCCGCCTTCATCAGGGAAATAATTCTGAAAGTCCAAAAAACTTACAATCAGTATCAAAGCCCACTTAAAGAGAAGTGCAATAAAGACACTTATGGATTAATTTAGGTCTTTTGAACATTAATTTGGATAAACTTTGGCTGGAGGACCAGCACAAACCTGTGCTCAGGGTGACAGCTATATTGATTGCAGTATAGCTGCTACGTGTGAGTATTCAGCACGTTCCAGGTGGGGAGCGATACCCTGGTTGCACGGAAAACACATGAAACCTTGGATTAAGCGGGCACGATCCTACACCTTTAAACTCAGTCCCTGAAGCTTCCCCACTGGAAGATAGATTACTTACAGGCCAAATGCCAAAACGCGCCATGTCCTTTACTTACTGCAAACTAGTCAATAACCTGCCTGACCCTACAATATCACTAAGAGACAGATGGGCGGTGGACGTGGGAGACATGGATGAAACAGAATGGCAGGAGGCCCTGGCCTCGCCCAAGGAAGTGGGTATACCCTCACGGCTCAGACTTGTGCAACTTAAGATTCTACACCGCACATATCATACTAGATGTACTCTATACAAAATGGGCAGGGCGCAACATCCATATTGCCTTAGAGGTTGTGGGGAGGAGGGATCCTTCTTTCACACGTTATGGGACTGATCAAAGATAGCCGACTACTGGAGAAAAGTACTACAAACAATATCACAGACAATGGGTGTATCGCTCGTGCCAGAGCCGCACAGATGCTTAATAAACATGTGGGAACCCAATGATCTTACGTGTCCTGGACAAGCGTGGGTCACACTGGGACTCATGGTAGCAAAACGCAATAAGGCGCAAAAATGGGGGGCCGAGGAACTGCCATCATTGGTGAACTGGTGTAGAGATATTGACATTACTATGTCGACCGAGAGAACAGTGTACATAAACCGGAGATGCCCCCGGAAATGGACCAAAATATGGGAAGTATGGAATACATACCGGGGGAACATATGTGAACCGATACCTGATGTCGATGAGGACAGTTCTGACGATGAGTTTGGGGCTATATAAGGGAACTGTGTTGAGGGTATTGCTTAATGTTAAAATTGCTGTCAGCCAGATTCATGCAGGAATTAATGATGATTTGTTTAAATCGTTTAATAAGCTAACTGCAACATGTGATTGCGCCATGAATGAGGTATGTTTGCTCCACTAGCAATTGCATTCACAAGCAGCTGGATATACTGTTACCAATTATCTTTGTCATGAGTAGACAAGTCCACCAGAATGCCGTCAGGGCCGGGGGCCCTCCCCTTGGTGCTGCATTCAAGGCAATTTCCACCTTGCTCTTCATAAAAAACAGTGCTGAGTCAGGCTGTGGTAACTGGAGCAATTCATGACCAGCGTCACTAACCCCAGCAGCAAATTGCTCCTCAAAAAAGGAAACCCACTTATCTGGGGCAACATGGTTTTGGGATGCATGACCCATTCCCCCTCCGCCCACTTAACCAGCTGCCAGAATGTCTGCATGTTTTTCTCTTTACTGGCTTCCAGAAGTTCTAACCACCTTAGCTCATCTCAGGACCTTTTTGCATACATTTGTGTGTGCCTATACAACTTACGTTTGATTTTGATGCTTCCCAGATCTTTGGATCTAACAGCTAGGGTCAGCTGCTTGTACGCGTCTCTACATGACTTTTTGTACCAATGATCATGCTTTGGGAGGGCCGTTACTAGTTTTAAGGGGTTTGATAAAAAAAACTCTTGATCTTACCAAACATGTCTCATGGGCTTTAGTGATGCTAGCATTCAGTTCAGCTTGCGAAGAGAACCTTTGAAGATCAACTAATGTGCTCTCTACTACATTCTTCATTTGAACAAGTGAGTTTTTATTTCCGACATCCCTAGTCCACTTAACACTCCTCATGTCATTTCACATGATAACATCAGCGGTCGTCGTTTCAAGATTTTGGGGTTGTGCAGTTAGAAAGCCTGGAACTGTCATTGTTAGCAGGAGTGGGTTATGGTCACTTTCGTTTCTAGTACATACCTCCATGTCAACCAGAGAGGACCAGTTCTCGAGATTTATACAAATTAATCTATGCAACTACCTCTCAGACAATCACAGTATGTTTGTGAGCCCTGGGAATCTGAGGGTGTTCTTCCATTCACAGCCATTATGCCCTTCTCCAGACTCAGCGCTTTCAGCTGTAGAGCGGCCTCTGACCATTTCCTAATTGGAGGCAACTCCAGTTGAGGAATACCCCACTGCTCATCTTCTTTGACTCTGAGGTTACTATTCTCATAGTCAAGGGGCTCAAATGTGGTATTAAAGTCACCTACTATGACCAGGTTATTTGTGCCTCTATTTTATTCTATAAAATGATCTAGTGTGGAGATTGTCGTAGACATTCTACCTACCACGTTGCCTCTTGCATACACATTAATCACCATTAAGTGAGGAGGGTGTTTCAACTTTAGGAGGACCACCAAGATATCAGGATGATCAATCGGGATCTCCTCGATTTTGGAACAGATACATTGTCTAGGCCAGATGGTAAGCACACCTGAGGGTCTGCCTTTGCGGCCACCGATGCCAGTTTTGAAAAGTTAAGATAACCCTGATGGTAGACTGGTTTGAGCGCCCAGGTCTCTTGGAAAACCAGTATATCCTCGACCTCTATAAAGGCTATCCAATCCTGTGAGGAAATCTTAGATGGCAAGCCCGTTATGTACCATGAAGGTAATGTTAGATGAGTGGAATCATGGTTAACGGTTGTGCAACAGGGATCAATGTGAGTGCGATTTCCCTTGGCCTGGGGTAACTGCTCATGCTTACGTTTTTCCGAAGAGCACAAGACATCAGCCTGTAAAAACAGATTGGACCCTAAGGGCCAATCAGCCACATCAGGCCCGCTGGTTCTACTAGTAGCCAGCAGAGTGAAACTACTTTAGTCTTCCACTCCAGTAAATGCTGGTTCGACTAATTCCTCTGTTTAATGTGGTAGGAGGGTGTTCTTTTGGCATCATTCTATACTTTGTAAGGTGGAGGCCTCAGTGCTGGTTGTGGTTACGTTACTGGTCAATTGGTTGGCAGGGCTAATAGGCAGTGTAGGAGAGTAGGATCTGCTTACTATGGTTACCCCCACTTTTTGCTGGTGTTTCACTGTTTTTCAACTTTAGTCTGGCTGGGGCCCTGCTAACCAGGACCCCAGCCTAGCTGTTACCTCTCTAAATTGATTGCATGTACCTTAGGTACACTCCAGATTGGTTACTGGGTTACCCTTGTGAGTCCCTTGTATTTGGTACCTTAGGTACTAAGGGCATAGGTACCCCAGAGGCCTATCAGGGGCTGAAGCATGTATTATGCCACCCCTGGGAAGCCTTCCAAAATGGCACCACAGGTCTGCTACTGCAGCCTGGGTAAGCTGGTGCATGCACCCCTTACTAAGAGATAGGTTACCTATATCTACCTTAATCACTGACACATATAAACCTATAAGTCACTCCTATGGCAGGCCTTATCAATCCTGAAGGCAGAGTGCTTGGTTTTGTGTGAGAGGGTGCCGATGCATAAGCAGGACCCCTCTGCTGCTTTTGGAATCACTTCTCTGTAGCTGTTCTGTGATGCAGCCAGACCATATACTCTTAAGTGCATTATAACCTTGCGGTTAATGCTTACTTTGGAATGGCTGCATGGCAACATGTCGTGTTTGGTGTCAAACACTTTGGAATCCTACCCCCCACCACCAGTTCTGGTGGCGAGGGTAGAATTCCACCCTTCTAGAGGGAGAAGACATGTACACACTTACCTAACCGGTAACAGTTTAAAAGAGCCCCAGCATCACAAAATGGATGCTGCAGCAACAGACACGGGTCTGACCTCCTGCTGCTGGACAAAACTCCGGCAGGGGAGGCCTGGACAATAGCTTTCTTGTCACAGGGAGGTGTAACCACCTCCCAGACAGGCTTTAGTGTATTGGGGCTGGGTGGGTGCATTCAGAGAACACTTTTCAGACAGTGCTGGGGGTACACTTGGTGTCCCTGTGCATATCCCAGTTCAAACCGGTTGCAGGGGCACTCAGCCTCTGCTCTGGCAGGAAACGGGACAAAGGGAAAGGGCTGTAGCCACCCCCTCCCTAGATCCTCCCATAGGTGGGTCCCCAGAGTATGTCCAACCCCCTATCTTAGTATAAGTATAGGAACCCAGTCCTTAGTACTTCAGATTACACCCGGTCGAAACTCTGCAACATATATCCTGGAACTTCAACATTCTATTTCAGCTAGAAGATGGAAGAATCTCCCTTGGGGTCATGGAGTGACTCCCCTGTTCAAATAGGCACCAAAGAAGCATCTTTCCGGTCTGCATTTCCAAGGCTCCAGCCGGATCCGGATGGATTTGTGACTCAGGACACAGACTTCCAGACTTCTCAGAGGCTGAAACAAGATCCCAGCAAAGCCCACTGCCCTCACGAGTGATATGGGACCGGAACTCCTGGACACCGTGCACATTTGTAAGTGCATCAACTTCCCAAGCTTTCCCGAAGTTGTGCATTGGGCTACTTGTAGTCCAAGCCCGAGCACAATTTGCACCGAAGATTGTGGGCCTACACTCCACGAGTGTTCCGTGGGCCCGCCTCTAGCATTTCTGCTCGAGGCTCCTTTGCGATCCCTGGTCCGTCAACTAGTGGGTCCCCACAGAAGTAACTCTTCTGTTTCTTGAGCTTTCCTGGTTGCTCCAGACGTGCCCTGACTCCCCTCCAAAGGGTGGGTCCCTCAGACCTTGCTGGTCTGCACTGAAGCCAATCTTTGCTTCCTGTGTGGGTTCCTGTGTGGGTTGCTGTTGCCAAGGCTTTTAGGGTCTAGTCTGGAAACCGACACATCAACACTCAACATCCTTTGTGAGACAGCTCGAATCCAGCTCCTGGTTGTTGTCGACGCCTCCTGGTCCTCGTGGCTGAAGAGTCAAGCTTCACCTTCTTCACCTGAAATCACCCGGCATCGGTTGGCATTTTCTCATCGCCTTCCTGGTCACTGGCTAGTGTCCCCTCTGCTTTCAGGTTCTTCAGATCTCTGATCCACCCTTAGATTCACCTGGACACTTTCCACTTGGTCGCCTGCAGCACTTTTCAGCAGCTCGCCATTGAAATCGGTGATGAAACCCGACACGAAAAGACACCTATGCACCCGGCTTCCCTGGGTGAGGTAACTCGAGTACTCTGGTGCTCCCGTGGGTGTTGACTCTAGAACCTCCTAGTTCTAAAGGGGTTTGCTCCAAGTCCTCTTCTAAGTGTCCTTAATCTGTAATTTTCCAACCGCTACTTTCCCCATAGAAGTTAATGGTGATTCGTGGCTCTTTTTAGACAATGCACGCGTCCCCTGTGGGTCCCTAGTGTCACTACCTTGGGTGGTTCCTGGTGGCCCCAGTGGTTCTAAAGGCTCTAGGCCTTGTATTTATGTCAGTCGTGGTTCTTATACCACTTTCTTAGTGTATGGTTTGGTACGCCCTGAGGGCTCAACGTATACTGTGCTAATTTACTGTGTGCTAAATAAGTTTACTGAATGTACTTTTGCCTCTAGCCTCATAAAGAGACTAGAGGGGTGTGTTTAGAATAAATACATATATTTTATACATATACCTGATGCGGTTCTCCTTTCATTTGGTCATTCCTGAGATGATAGACTGGTAAAACAAGCTGCTTTACATTCCTTCAAGGCCACTAGGATAGCTTTCTATATAGGTTGTCTTTAAACCTACCATCAATAAGGGTCGTTTGGACTGGTGCAAGGTGCCCACTAGAATAGTGGACAGCATATTCCAGGCCAACTTCTCACAGGGGCATTGAACTTCATCCTAATATTTGTTGAGGTCATATGTGATGTCCTCAAGTCAAATGTCACTAGGTTCTCTACTATATCTGCGGATGGGAGTGTTAGGCAAACATAGTCATATGACCCAAGGGTGTGAACCTTATGGCAGAAAATGTATCTTCTCTAATAATGGCTCAGCACTTATGTACGTGCCTTAGCCATTGCATACATTTATTAATTAGTGATTGTTTGTCTTCTCTAGTTGAACTGGAGGTAATTGTAGGGACGTTGGTCAAAACAAAATTCTATTTTTACTGATCGGAAGTGGGTCTCTCATGGCTGACAAATCTATTGGTTGCAAGAGCTCCGAAAGTTTGGCCTGGTAGAGGAATAATGCATTGTTCCCTTCTGGCTCCCATGTTGTGTGAGCTGTGGTCTCTATGTGCAACAGGTGTATTGTTGGTGGATGACTGTGGATTTGACGGGCCAGAGTGTGTTCTCTTCTCACGTAGAGTGTATTGCCCTATGGTGTCACAATCCTTACTTGTTGTACCTGTGCCGACCTTAGTCTGAATGCCGGGATTGGAGTGAGGGTTCTTAGACTGTATATTGCTATTTGTGTTTGTATGACTTGTATAAAGCTTCAGTGAGGTAGAGAGCTCGTCAATCATACCCTTGAGCATACTCACTTCATCTGAAAGGGTTCTAATCTGTGCTGTCAATAACTCAAACTCGCCTATGGATTGGTCAGAACACAAAATCTTACACGGGCAGATAAAAGTGGCACTTTTGCAAACACCACCTATTTCTTCAGTATCCTTATGGGCACATAGTTTCTCATTCAGTTCCACTAGTGGGAGAAATCTATTAGTGCATTCAATTACATTATCTGCTTGGCTTTTATCGGCTATATTGGGACGTGTCATCTTAGGATCGACAGTCGAAATACCCAATTGTGGAGATGCTATGGGTCCTTTTGGTAGGGATCTTTTGAACATATCTGGGATTGATAAAGCTCCACTAGGAGGAGTGTGGGGGGGGGGTGACTCTCGACATTAGTGGAGCGATCGGGGTCCACAGAAGCAGTTAGTATCTCATGGCAGTCACTCACCAAGCTGTCAATGCGACTCATAACACTGTTCTTGCTTTTTGGAATTGGGATTGACTGTTTGGACGACTTCATACCCTTTCCCAGGGTGCCCCCTCTCAAGCAGTCTGCAGCTTTCCTTTTCCCCATGAGACTTATTGCAAAATGCCAGAGATCAAACAGAAGAAGATAAATAAAGCAGGTATGTAAAAAAGTACAAGCTGAACAGTATAAAGTAATCAGGTGCCTATGGCCGGCGAACTTAATACTCCTCAGGCTTGGATAGCTATTGATCACTACAGAATGACTCCCAATATGAGTATTGTCTCGGTGTCCATATCAAAAAGGTGGAAAAACAAAGTTCCTTTAGTGCTGCAAGGCTCAGCTAGGGTCCAACGAAGAATGACAGGGGGTTAGCCCTGGCCTTGCTCCTCCAGGCACTGACGGGCGCAAACGGGCCTGCCCTTGGCGCCTTTGAAGCGACTCTTGGCGCTTGGTGGTGACGTTGGCGGCCAAGCACCGCGATAGCAGGCAGGCAGGCTTGACGTTGTGGTCCCCCGGGACCAAAATACAGCAGGCAGAAAGCGGGCAGCAAGGTTGAGCGGGACTGATTCTATGAAAAAGCTCTTTGGATCTCCCTGGAAAAGAAAAACCTCATGTTGATGGGGAGTGTCCCTTATCAAGCTGTTTTTTGTGAAGCGGTATTTTCTAATTATATTGTGCTGTATATTGGGTTTCAAGAATATTTAATATCTGTTCAAACTTTTTAGTCTGACTAGGGACTGATGGCCCTGACGCCAGCAATTTGAACCTTGGTTTCTGGATAAAGGCGTATGTCTATGTAGTTTGCATTCATGAAATGATGTTGTAAGGCACAGGCACTTTTTTCAAGCAATCACAATGGAGGGTCATGGGGCTCGATCTCGCACCTATGTGGACTGCTTTGTGCTTTTCTCTTCATGCTATCGCTATTGTATTGCACATGTATTGCATACGCACTTTATTGGGCCTTGTTTCCGTAGGCCAATCCCAGGCCACTGGGTTTGGGCATGTGTCATTATAGATTGTTTTTATGGAATATTTATGTGATGCACATGCACTTTTGTGAGTATTTCTGGCCCACGCTCAGATCGACATATTCCTTTTTTTTAATTCTCTCTTTTATTGTGATGTATTCTATTTGAACATGTACTTTTATGGTCAAAACAACCGAAATAAAGTTTTCTTGATGATGATGATGATGATGATGGTATTTGTACAGTGTAAACGTCCCTGGGATGGCAGCGGCCTGCTGTACAGCAAGCAGTGGAACCAATGTAGGCTTGGGTCTGGTTACTCCCTGGCCTAGACCACACTATTTCAATAAACAAAGAAGTGGCCAGATAGATGCATTTGCCGTTTTTCACCACACCTAGCCAACAAATCCTAAGCGGGCAACC
This sequence comes from Lissotriton helveticus, assembly GCF_964261635.1. NCBI lineage: Eukaryota > Metazoa > Chordata > Amphibia > Caudata > Salamandridae > Lissotriton > Lissotriton helveticus. Next base: position 1,318,030,663 of record NC_136061.1, read on the forward strand.
TCTTCATTTCAGTCATTTTTTACTCATTTTGCTTCTTTTTAGAAAAACATTTACATATGACCAAAAGCAAAACACAATTGTCAAGACTTTGTACACCATTAATACAACAATACATTACACACAATCATAAATGAACACCATTAATATAGACACCATGGACAAAAGTGGGGGAGGGGTAAAGATGCCTCATTCATTTCATTTATGGGGCACCAGTCCTAGTGTAAAATACATAAACAGGCGGACAATTATTATTTCATATCGGCTAGCTTGTTAATTGTGCTGGAAACAGTTTTTTGAAGAAGAGGGTCAGCTTGCAGGAGAGATTGTTTAAGAAAGACTGTTTCCTGTAGCCCCCAATACAGTTTGAATACCAGCACAAGGTGCTACAGGAATCTGAAAGCAGCGATGCATCATTTCTCAGTGCTCCCTCCTTGCGACATGATTGATGCGTCATATTTACTGTATGACGCCTTGTGAGAAGTTGGCCTGATGTATGATGTCCACAGTTCTGTGGGCACCTTGTATCAGTCCAAACAATCCCTTATGGTGGTGGTTGTAAGTCAACCTTATAGACTAGCTATCCTAGGGGTAGCATAGACCTAAGCTGTCTTAGGCTTAACTCAAGAGGGCATGTGAAGCCAGCTGTTTTACCATATGCAATCCTGTAATATCAAATGAAAGGACATCACACAAGTTATATATTATAAAAATATATGTATTTATTACTAGAATAATCCTCTGTACTCTTTATGAGTGCAGAGGCACAAGCGTTTAAACAAAAGCACAGTTAAACATATGAAAGTTGCACAATTATGGATAGGCCCGGGGCCACTCAAACCATATATTAAATAAGTGGTATAAGAATCGCTTTTCGAACAGTGGTAAGGCCTAGGGCCTTGGGAATCGCTGGGACTACACTGGACTAACAGTAGTTAGGACGGGAGTAGCCCACGGGATTCGGGTGCAGCGCTAAAAGCACACGCATGCACCAATGCAAAGTCAATGGTGCGTAAAAGTTACAAAGTTACTGTTTTAGAAGTCTTCCTACTGGACTAGAACGCAGCCACTTAAAACTAGGACACTAGAGGTGTAAACCACTACAGGAGCACCGGCGTTCAATCGTTACCTCACCCACAGGAAGCGGGTGCATAGGTGCCAAAGTGTGTCGGGTTTCGTCGTGGAGGTCTATGGAACCTGGAGATGAAGATGCTGCAGGCGGCCAGGAGAGAAGAGTCCGGTTGGATCCAAGGGTGGATCGAAGATGTAGAGTACGTGAAAGCGATGTCGGGCGCAATCAGGTGGTTGTTTTGAAGCTTGTGTCCGCTGCCACATGGACTCTGGGGCACCGAAGATGACCAGGAGTGGATCACGAGCTGTCCCAGAAAGGCTCTCGCTGACGACGGTGTTGGCTTCTGGATTGGAGTCAACAGGCCTTGGCAAACGCAACCCACGCAGGAACTGCAGATCACTTCTTACTCGGAACAGCAAGGTCAGAGAGGTGGCTCCTTTTTAGGGGAGCGAGGGCCAGTCTGGAGCAACCAGACTAGCAGAGTAGTTTCAAAGATTCGTTTGCGTAGAGGCCACTAGCTGACGGGCAATTGGCCAGACAGACGCATCAAGCAGCAAAATGCAAAAGGGCCCCACGCAGCACTCGGTGAGTGTGGAGGGGTGAGCTTCGGTGTACGTGCTGCTCGGGGCTGGGGCCTCTCAAACCTCAATGCACAGCTTCGAGGATACCTAAGGAGCTGCACGGTCAGCCCTTTGCAGTCTTTCCAAGATGGCCGGTCCCACGTCTCACGTTGCCTCCACGGGTCTCAGCTTTGCTGTGGCTGTGGATCGGGCTATTGGATGTCTGGGAATCTAGTTCTTGTTGATCTCTGTTGCTCGAGCTCCGGATGGAGCTGCAACAAAGCAAATTGTTGGGCACTGGATGGTGCCTGTTTGCACAGGGTGGTCACTCCTTGACCACAAGGGAGATTCTTCAGTCTTCCACGTCGAGTGGGATTTCCAAGGGTCCAGAGTTCTGTATCAAAGTTTCAGTCAGGATAATCTAATCCTCATGGGCACAGCTCCTACCTTTATTCCAAATCAAGGGGCTGGATTACCTGCTAGGTCCCTCCTATGGGGGGGACCAGGGAAGGGGGTGGTTACACCCCTTTCCATTTGTGCAGTTTCACGCCAGAGCTGGGGCTGGAGTGCCCCAGAACCAGTTTGACTGGATTTTGCATGGGACACCTTGTGTGCCCCAGGCAGTGTCTAGTTTTATTCAGCCCTCCCTGCCCCAATCCACTATCTCCTGTCTGGGGTGGTATAACACCTCCCTGTGACAGGAAACCTTTTTTCCAAGCCTCCCCTGCCAAGTTTCGGTCAGCAGCAGGAGGCCAGACTTGTGTCTGTGGCAGCAGCATCCCTTTTGGGATGCTGAGGCTCTGGTTAGTTTTAACCACATTTAAGTAAAGTCTTCCTCTAGAAGGGTGGAATGCTACCCCTGTCGCTAGAACTGGCGAGGGGGTAGTATTCCAAAGTGTATGACACCTTACACGACATGTTTTGATAAAGCCAAACCAAAGTTAGCAATAACCACGAGGATTATAATGCACTTAAGAGTATATGGTATGGCAATATCCTGGAACAGCTATAAGGAAATGGTTCCGAAAGCTGCAGACAGGCTCAGCTCATGCTAGAGCACCATCTCACATAAAACCAAGCACTCTGCCTCCAGGATTGTTAAGGCCTGCCATAGGAGTGACTTATAGGTATATATGTGTCCAGATATCGGTTAAGATATAGGTATACTATATCTAAACAGGGGTGATTACACGACCTTGCCCCAGCTGAGTGATCAGCCAGCTGTGTCAGTTTGGATGGCCAGCCAGGGGTGGCAAAAGATATGCTGCAGCCCCTGGTAGGCCTTGGATGCACCTATGCCCTGGGTACCTATAGTACACAGTACAGGAGCTCATAAGGTGACCCAATCCAATTAGTTATGCACCTAGGGTACATGGAGTCCATTTTAAAGAGAGAGCAGATAGTCTGGGACCCTGATTAGCAGGATCACAGGCCAACTAATTTGAAAACCAGCTAAACACAAGGCAAATAATCTGGGGTAACCATAGTCAGGTATCCACCTACCTGCATAACCCCCCCCCCCCAAACGAAGGGAGATAAGGCTATCCTTGACCAGGTAAGCCTATATTGCCTAAGTGGCCATATAAGGAAGTACCTGCACTAGCATGGTCACCCCCTGTCTCATGGTCCACTAAGCAATCCCTCACCCTAGGGGTATCAGAGGGTCTCCACCATAGGGAATTACTACCTGTAGTGTGTTTTGGCAAAGTAAAAGGCTGGTGTTGAGATGGAGTACTGAAGTGAGGCTCCACTAATGTAGGGCTCAACTTCCTACAATCACTATGCACCATGGATGCCTTTCTTTCCATGACTGAGTTGCACTGTGCTCTCAGGGTCAACCTCTGGCTGCCTACAGCTGGAGGATGGGTCCCTTTGGTTGGCTTACTGGAGGGACAGGTCAGGTTTGGGGCCTTGGGGTCCCAGGTTTGGCTGTGCCCAACAGTGTCCTTCTGGGGGAGGTCCCTAACTAGTTGTAAGGGGGATCTCTCAGGAGTTTTTAAAGTTTTCACCTTGCTAGGGCTGCTAGCTTTGGTGCCCCTAATCTGCTGATGGGGTGTTTTATTGGACAGGGGGCCCTTTGGGGCTCACTGACCTCCTTGACCTCTGCAGCCCTGGGCTGACTGAGGCAAGGTAGAGAGGGGCAGGTTACCTGCTCCAGACTGGGTCCCACCTTGGAAGGGTCCACTGACATCAGGAGCTCTGCCAGGCTAGGCCGGACTACCTCTGGGGCAGTTTCTTCACAAGGGGTAAGATCAGTTCCCTGAGGAGGCTGATCCGTTCCTAAAGTCTGGTGGGAGGGAGATTTCTCTTCCTCCTCAATGCTCTCTGTTTGTGTGGAGTGATCCATAGTTTCAGGCTTCACAACACATAAATCTGTTTGAGTTTGGGCTGTGGCCACCACAGCCCCACCAACCTTTTCGGGGAGGGACTCAGTTTGGGTATGGGCTGTTACCATCACAGCCCTACTAACCTTTTCAGGGAAGGAATCTGTTTGAGATTGGGCTGAGACTGGCACAGCCCTCCTAACCTGTTCAGGAAGGACATCTTGGATTGGGGCAGTGGCCATCACAGCCCCACTAACCTTTTCATGGAGATTTACCATTTTAGATTGGATTTCTTGTTCTACCTCAGCCCAGGCTGAGATTTCTAAATCATTCCCAAGTAGACAATCTACAGGCAAGTTTGTTGACACTGCCACTCTCTTTGGGCCAGTGACACCTCCTCAGCTGAGATTTACTACTGCCATTGGATGATTTTTCTGCACTCCATCAATATTAGTCACCTGATATGTGGCACCAGGTAAAAGTTGCCTTGAGGGGACTAGATTCTCAGTCACCATAGTGATACTAGCCCCTGTGTCTCTATAGGCCTCAACTTTCTGACCATTGATGAGGGGCTCCTATCTGTACTTGCTCAAAGTGTTTGGGCAATCAGTGAAGTTGGCAAACCCCATGCCATTTTCACAGACAAGAGTAGCTGTAGTTGGGGACCTGGTTAGGCCAGAGTCCACATGAGTTCCAAAAGTAACTGTCTGATTCTTGTCCTGCATATAGCGCTCGCGCTAGAAGCTTGTAGCTGTAATTTTAAACACCCCGTTTTGTATTTACTTTTGGACTCACGCTCGTTTTCCCCCCGATTTTAAAACTGTTAGAATATTGTGTAGAATCACTAGGTCCCTACCTGTGCCCTTAGACACGGATCGCACTGCTGCACTTAATTGGTCTGCATTCACCGCCATTCGGGCGGCCCGGTCCCCGCGCTTTGACTGTCTGGGACGCCATCTTGGGTGGGTCACTAGCGCTATTCAGCCATTGGCTGAAGTAGACACGTGGTCTGACTAGAGGCTGTTATTGGCTACGGTATTTAAACCAGGTAGGAGAGCCCCTCACTCTTGTCTGATTCTTGTCCTGCATATAGCGCTCGCGCTAGAAGCTTGTAGCTGTAATTTTAAACACCCCGTTTTGTATTTACTTTTGGACTCGCGCTCGTTTTTCCCCCGATTTTAAAACTGTTAGAATATTGTGTAGAATCACTAGGTCCCTACCTGTGCCCTTAGACACGGATCGCACTGCTGCACTTAATTGGTCTGCATTCACCGCCATTCGGGCGGCCCGGTCCCCGCGCTTTGACTGTCTGGGACGCCATCTTGGGTGGGTCACTAGCGCTATTCAGCCATTGGCTGAAGTAGACACGTGGTCTGACTAGAGGCTGTTATTGGCTACGGTATTTAAACCAGGTAGGAGAGCCCCTCACTCTTGTCTGATTCTTGTCCTGCATATAGCGCTCGCGCTAGAAGCTTGTAGCTGTAATTTTAAACACCCCGTTTTGTATTTACTTTTGGACTCGCGCTCGTTTTTCCCCCGATTTTTAAACTGTTAGAATATTGTGTAGAATCACTAGGTCCCTACCTGTGCCCTTAGACACGGATCGCACTGCTGCACTTAATTGGTCTGCATTCACCGCCATTCGGGCGGCCCGGTCCCCGCGCTTTGACTGTCTGGGACGCCATCTTGGGTGGGTCACTAGCGCTATTCAGCCATTGGCTGAAGTAGACACGTGGTCTGACTAGAGGCTGTTATTGGCTACGGTATTTAAACCAGGTAGGAGAGCCCCTCACTCTTGTCAGATTCTTGTCCTGCATATAGCGCTCGCGCTAGAAGCTTGTAGCTGTAATTTTAAACACCCCGTTTTGTATTTACTTTTGGACTCACGCTCGTTTTCCCCCCGATTTTAAAACTGTTAGAATATTGTGTAGAATCACTAGGTCCCTACCTGTGCCCTTAGACACGGATCGCACTGCTGCACTTAATTGGTCTGCATTCACCGCCATTCGGGCGGCCCGGTCCCCGCGCTTTGACTGTCTGGGACGCCATCTTGGGTGGGTCACTAGCGCTATTCAGCCATTGGCTGAAGTAGACACGTGGTCTGACTAGAGGCTGTTATTGGCTACGGTATTTAAACCAGGTAGGAGAGCCCCTCACTCTTGTCTGATTCTTGTCCTGCATATAGCGCTCGCGCTAGAAGCTTGTAGCTGTAATTTTAAACACCCCGTTTTGTATTTACTTTTGGACTCGCGCTCGTTTTTCCCCCGATTTTAAAACTGTTAGAATATTGTGTAGAATCACTAGGTCCCTACCTGTGCCCTTAGACACGGATCGCACTGCTGCACTTAATTGGTCTGCATTCACCGCCATTCGGGCGGCCCGGTCCCCGCGCTTTGACTGTCTGGGACGCCATCTTGGGTGGGTCACTAGCGCTATTCAGCCATTGGCTGAAGTAGACACGTGGTCTGACTAGAGGCTGTTATTGGCTACGGTATTTAAACCAGGTAGGAGAGCCCCTCACTCTTGTCTGATTCTTGTCCTGCATATAGCGCTCGCGCTAGAAGCTTGTAGCTGTAATTTTAAACACCCCGTTTTGTATTTACTTTTGGACTCGCGCTCGTTTTTCCCCCGATTTTTAAACTGTTAGAATATTGTGTAGAATCACTAGGTCCCTACCTGTGCCCTTAGACACGGATCGCACTGCTGCACTTAATTGGTCTGCATTCACCGCCATTCGGGCGGCCCGGTCCCCGCGCTTTGACTGTCTGGGACGCCATCTTGGGTGGGTCACTAGCGCTATTCAGCCATTGGCTGAAGTAGACACGTGGTCTGACTAGAGGCTGTTATTGGCTACGGTATTTAAACCAGGTAGGAGAGCCCCTCACTCTTGTCAGATTCTTGTCCTGCATATAGCGCTCGCGCTAGAAGCTTGTAGCTGTAATTTTAAACACCCCGTTTTGTATTTACTTTTGGACTCGCGCTCGTTTTTCCCCCGATTTTAAAACTGTTAGAATATTGTGTAGAATCACTAGGTCCCTACCTGTGCCCTTAGACACGGATCGCACTGCTGCACTTAATTGGTCTGCATTCACCGCCATTCGGGCGGCCCGGTCCCCGCGCTTTGACTGTCTGGGACGCCATCTTGGGTGGGTCACTAGCGCTATTCAGCCATTGGCTGAAGTAGACACGTGGTCTGACTAGAGCCCTACATAGACAGCAGGATATGACGCGCAGCGTATACGCGCAGCGTGTGCGCCGTGGTGACGCCGGAGTCACGCCAGAGTCCAGCCCGTCTGCACCCGTCCGCGCTGAGGACGCGCTCGACGACTGGACTCTGGACTCCGACGACACTTCTTCCGCCCTCTATAGTTATTCTCATCAGCAACTGCTGGGCCTTAAACCGCATCGACTGCGATGTTCGCACTCATATGAGCCGGATGATCTTCTCCTCCCCCTCCTTTGCGGTTGTTCTTCCACGCGTAGGTTTCCTCTTTCAGCCCCTAGAAATCCACCCTCTGACTGTTCCACCACCTCCAGCCATAAGATAGCAAGAGTAGAGTGCATTTTGCTTAATGCCCGCTCTCTTGTTAAGAATAAAATAATGTTCAAAGAGCTGGTACTAGAGAAAACACCTACCATAGTATTTATCACAGAAACATGGGCTAAGGATTCCCCTGACCCTGATCTAATTGAGGCGGCCCCAGAAGGGTACTGTCTGGTCAGACTTGATAGACAGGGTCGAGTAGGAGGGGGGTTAGCGATCCTCTACAAAGACCATTTGCAATGTCACTTTGTACCTCTATCCGACTTCCCTGATAGCTCTCAAGCACTTCACTTTACAATAAAGGAAGCGCAATGTCCTTTTTTTAATGGTATTTTAGTATATCGACCACCTGGCCCGAGAACTCATTTCACTCACAACCTTCTCCAGGCTCTGGAACCCTATTTTGGCCAACATAACTTTTCAATCCTAGGTGATTTTAATTATCACTTAGAACGACATGACTTACCGGATACATTATGCCTTATTGAGGCTCTGGAGTCCTGTGGACTCAAGCAACGAGTCAGCGGAGCGACCCATCGTGCAGGCCACACTTTGGATGGCCTCTTCTCTAATGACCCTCGGCTTACTATCAAGGATCCGATGCACCTATCCTGGTCTGACCATCTAGCGGTTCCTTTTATTTTGGAATACTATAGGTTGGACTCTTGTAAAAGAGGGAATCATGTTATGGAAACTGCTAGAAATCTTAGTAACCTTAGCAGTGATTCTTTTGCGCCCTGGGTCGCAAGTCTCTCTGTCACTAGCCTGGACAGCGTAGAGACTGCAGTTGGCCATTTCGAGCAGGTCACTACTGAAGCCTTGAACAAATTGGCCCCAGTACAGCTCCGTCGCCGAGCCAGAAAGAGACCTTCCGCCCCCTGGTTCTCCGACTCCCTCAGACTTCTTAGGCAAGAAGTGAGACGAAAGGAGAGGCTCTGGCATGCCAGCTGGGACTTTAAGAACAAGGAAGCTCATAAACTCCTTGTTAGGAAATATAAAGCTGAGATTACACGTGCCAAACAAGATTACTTTGTAACCCTGACCACTTCGCTCTCCTCGCCGAAGGAGCTTTTTAAAACTGTTGACTCTCTAGTCAACCTGCAGGCCCCTGATCCTGTCATTCCTTCGCAGGATCTGTGTGACAGGATTGCCTCCTTTTTCCACACCAAAATACAGGATATCCATTTGGCCCTCGAGGAACAAAGAGTCTGTGTCAGTGCATCTGTTACTCGGGTTGAGATGAATATGAATACTACAGACATCTCCCCACTGTGCACCCTGGACTCCTTTCCTCCGCTGGCCTTACAAGATCTGGAGATCCTGCTTAATAAGATCAAATCGGGATCCCCTCTGGATACCTGCCCACTGAAAATCATCAAGCAGTGTAGGGAGACTCTCTTACCACCACTGCTAGACATAATGAATCTAGCCGTCAGAGATGGTATCTTCCCTATGGAGTGGAAGAAGGCGGTAGTCAAACCCCTGCTAAAGAAGGCATCCCTTGATCCGGAGGTCCTAAAAAACTTCCGCCCCATCTCGTTGCTTCCTGCTCCAGCGAAGATGCTTGAGGCACATCTTAACAAGCATCTCGCTATCTTTGTGGAAAGCTCGGGATGTTTGGACTCCTCCCAGCATGGATTCAGGAGGGAACACAGCACCGAGTCAGCCCTCACCATCGTGCTTGATAAGATCCGCACGACAGTAGATGGGGGCCAGACCACCCTCCTGGTCCTGCTAGATCTAACAGCGGCCTTCGACACCCTCTCCCCCTCAGTGCTCACATCTCGCCTGAGGGAGGTGGGGGTGAGGGGGGCAGCCTTGGATCTTTTGACCTCCTTCCTCACTGGGAGGGAACAAAGAGTCAAGCTGGGGGAGTTCCTATCTCCATCCCGACCAGTGCTGTGTGGGGTCCCTCAAGGGTCGGCGCTTAGTCCGACCCTTTTCAACATCTATGTGACCCCACTAGCCAGATTAATAAGATCTTTCGGGATGGATGTAGTTTCTTATGCAGACGACACCCAAATACTCGTCTCTCTCCCCCATTCTGATGTGCTTACCGCCTCCAAGTTTAGATCTTGTATGGAGGCGGTTGGTCACTGGATGATTCAGAACTCTCTTAAACTGAATGGGGAGAAGACTGAGGTGTTGGTGTTCGGGGGAAAAGAAAACATCTGGTCAGCCCATTGGTGGCCTGACTCACTAGGAATATGTCCCTCCCCCACAACTTCTGCTAAGAACCTCGGGGTGATGTTAGATCCAGCCCTTGATATGGGCGCTCAGGTGAGCAGAACTGTCTCCACCTGTTGGGGCTTGATTCACACCCTGCGAAGGATCAGGAAATATCTTTCCCTGCAGGCAAGAAAGCAAATTGCTGTTGCATTGATTGGCTCTCGTTTGGACTACTGCAATGCGCTGTATGCTGGGCTAAACCGGAGCCACCTACAGCGCTTGCAGGTAGTCCAAAACGCTATAGCCAGATTTGTTCTGGATATTCCCAGACGCTCCTCAGCCACTGCGGCCAGGAAATCGCTGCATTGGTTACCGGTGGAATTCCGAATCCGGTTCAAAGTGCTATGTATGACCTACAGAGCCATCGCTAAAAATAGCGACACAGGTATCGGGTCTATTATTTCCCAGTATACCCCTGGTAGGAGCCTGCGTTCCTCCGAGAAATTGCTTCTTAAAGCCCCCCGTGTACGAAGAGCTAAATGGGGTGGCAGGGCTTTTTCCACGCTAGCCCCCAAATGGTGGAATGACCTTCCGCTTGATTTGAGATCCCTTCCATCTCTACAGAATTTCCGCAATGCTTTAAAAACTCACTTCTTTCGAGAAGCCTATATGTAAGGACGTCTGTTTCAATTTGATTGTATTGTTAGGCGCCTTGATACCTGCGGGTTATTGTTCATGCGCGTTATAAATTTTTATCATATCATATCATATCAAACCCAGCCAAATTCTTGGGGGTGCTTCCACCACCTGGGGGATTACTACTAATAGTAACAGGGGGTGTTGGAGTTTACTTGGAGGAATATTTTCTTTATTGCTATTCTTTGGACAACAGCTATCTGTTTTCCAGTGGCCAGTCTGCTTACAGGCATGGCAATAAGATTTCTTTGGGTTAGAGGAAGTGTTTCGGGACCCACCCCCATCTTGGAGTTTTGGGGTTCTGTGGGAGACTTTTCTTTTGATTTATCCCCACCTTTCTCTTGAGTCTTGGAAGTATCCTTATTTTGGTCATTACCCTGATTCTTAGGCCTAATCCTTGTTCTGACCCATTTGTCTGCCCTCTTACCCAATTCTTGTGAAGAGGACAGATCTGAGTCCACCAGGTGCTGGTGCAAAAGCTGGTTTTGACAATTACTAAGGATCTGCTCCCTCATAATTAAATTATACAATCCTGTATAGTCATGTACTTTGCTGCCAAGTAACCAACCTTCCAGAGCCTTAGTAGCACAATCTACAAAATCAGTCCAGTCCTGAGTCTGACCTTTTTTGGTATCTCTGAACAACAATCTGTATTGCTCAGTGGTTAGGCCAAACCCATCAATAAGAGCACTCTTCAGGACAATGTAGTTTTTAGCATCCTCAGGTCTAACTGTGAGGAGCTTATCTCTCCCTTTCTCAGAAAAGGAGTACCATAAGATTGCTGCCCACTGATCTTGGGGAACCTGCTGTACCATGCAGGCCCTCTCCAGAGCAGTCATCCATTTGTGGATGTCATCCCCTTCCTTATAGGGGGACACAATCTTTGTCAGGTTTCTATTGTCATAGGACCTGTCTTTCTCTCTAGGAATATTGCTGCCACCAGTGGAATCTACTCCACTCAATCTCGTTCCCTTGCTAAAGCAAGTCTAACTTGGGCCAGGACTATCTCTTCCCTCTCTATCTGGAGTTTGACAGCTCTCATCCTGGCCTTATGCTCTTTTCTCTGAGGGGAAGTCATTCCCCTTTGAGAAGCCCTTGAGGCATTAGAAAGGTTAAAGTCCTTGGAAAGGGATCTATCTCTTCTATTGCCAGGGAGTATTCTGCTATTGGGTCTGGGGAGGTGGTTTCCCTCTCCATTCCCATGTAGGTTCAAGTTAGCTTGGCTAAGCCTTCTAACCTGGACCTGGACATCCCCCTGACCATCTGAATCTGGATCCACCTCCTCATCTTCTACCTCTGGGGTGGTGTTCTCATCATCTGGGGGGGTTCACTCCCTCTCCTGGATTACCTGAGGGACCTGCACTTGCCTTCTCAAGATCATCCTTTAGTACGACTCCTATCAGGATGGGAATGGTAGGGTTGTGACCCTTTTTCAGCCCCCTTGTAGTGCACAAGGCACTCAAGTCTCTGAAGCTGAGGTTGTCATAGCTGCAAGGTGCCTTGGTAAGGTCACCTGCCACAGGTAGAGAACTGGGTTGTTCACCTGTGCCAGACATGACTCTAGTGAGGTGTAAGTGGTGCACTTACCTACACTATGTGTTTTCCTACTAGAACCTTGCTAGTGAGTTGTAGTCAGGGTGTGCTAATGTCATGAAGTATAACCCCTTCAGGAAAACCCACCCCTTTCCCGTGCACCCAGCACGCAGCTGATGTCAGTGTGATTGTGTACTGTAACTTATGACTTTCCTTTTGCTTGGTAACTTAGGTTTATTTCTTTTCCTTTTGTAATATTGCTATGCATCCCAGAGTAATTGTAAGGATAGGAGTGAGCCTTTGCCTATGCACAGTCCGGAGTGCAAGATTTCAGCCTCAGTGCAGGTAAGGGCCCTGTGTTCAAATCTCAGCGTTGCACGCACGCACGTTATCTGTGCGCGACAGGGTGCGGCTGGGTGCGGTTCCTTATTTAAACCGCACCCAACCTTCCAGAAGACGCTTTGCCTTCCGCCCAGCGCCGAAGAAGGATCGCGCTCGGAGTCTCGCCTGAACTCTTCACAGAGAACGGATGGAAAACGGCAAAACGGCAAACAACGAAAATAGAAGCATTTATTCTACAAAAAGAAAGCTAAGTACAACTTTTAATTCTTTCTTCAAGGCGCCCTTCGCAAGAAAGGTCAAGAGCATTTCTAAGGACAAAAAGACTTTCTCTGAGAAAAGACGAAAGGTTATTTGGAACTTTAAATTGCAACATAGTGATGTAAGGTTTATAGAAACGGTGTGATAATTAGGTTTCTTGGTGTTTGCTAATTCTTGATTTTAGAAGATTTCTTGGTTGATTCTTTATTTTGTGCTATGATTATTCAGTGAATAGTGCAAAACCTCATCTTGGTATTTATTTTCGAAATGTCAGTGATGTAAAAGAAAGATACCTTTTGAAATGTTTTAGCATTTTGTACCAGTTCCTTTCAGCCTACCAAAGAATCCCTATTTGGAAGGTTACTCACAAGAACGTATACAGTAAGTGACTGTCAAAGAGTTTTGCGTTCTTGAATAAAGAAATAGAAGAATACTTTCTAATTTAGGTATCTTATTTCCACAACTCCCTAAAGGTCATTTCTTCAAGAAAAAGACTGCACAAGACAAGACAACAAGAGGTATCTGACGCCTAGACCATCACGACAAGACAAGACAAAGAAATACTGGACGGAGACATTACTACACTGATCGCAGGTAGGCGTCAGATAATCAAGACACTCACTCTAACTACAGTAGGAGGGGTTAGGAAGGGAAGACTAATGTTCTAGCTTAAGGGGTATTTAGGAACAGATCTTAGGAAGGCTTTTGAGTAATATCTGGATTCTTGTTGATTCGCAGGTCGACAGCAAGAACAAACAACTACCTAACGTCCACGTCCAGTACCGGCCCTCTTCCCTAATTTCTAGTTTTAGTCTTGCTGTGAATAATATTTCAGTAGGGTTTTTAGTTAGTAGTCAGGGAAGTTGGTCCCTTACGTCTCTGCTAAATCTTCTACGTCGTCCACGAGGCTTCAGCTTCAAGACCAGGTAAGGGACGACGTAGCCAGTCTTGACAGAAGGCAAAGCCCACAAGAATCATTTTGCCCAGACGCAATGGATCAAGTGACCTTACAGGATCTTGCAACCATCCTGGAAGACTTAAGACAGGAAAATGTAGCCTTACGTAGGGACATGTCGATCCTCCAGGAGGCAATTCAGTCTTCAGCAACCTATCAGAATACTTCTTCTGATTCCGGATCTCAGACTCGGATTCAAGTAGTTACGCCTACTCCAACTCCCTTAGCGCAGCCTGAGAGGTTTTATGGGGATAGTAACAAGTTCTCAGTATTTTTACAACAGTGTCATTTACATTTCATAGCAAAAAACTTCAGCATTTCCTGATGATTCGTCCAAAGTAGCATTTATGTTATCTTATTTAGGTGGTGATGCAGCTCTTTGGTCAGTCCTTCTGGTAGAAAATGATGACCGAATACTGTATAATTTTAAGGATTTTGAACGTGCATTAAAAAAGATGTTTTCTAAACATGTGTTTGTTCAGTCCGCGGATAACGAACTTCTTAGTTTAAAACAAGGTTCCTCCGATCTCCTTCATTACATCTCTTTGTTTAATCGGTTGGTTTTAGAAGCTGATTGGCCGTATGACAAAAGAGTTTCAATTTTTTACAGGGGGTTAAAAGACGAGCTGAAGGACATGATTACTCAAATCTTAGAACCTCCTGATGACATCAGTGAGTTCATAGATCTAGTTGTGAAATTAAACCACCGTTTGTTAGAAAGAAGGGGGGAAAAAGGGAAGTCCGAACACAGATTAGTTTTCTTGAAAGAAAAGACGTCTAGAGAGGTCAGTCCCAAAGTTGATACTGCAGAACCAATGCAGATAGGTACCATTCGAGGTCCAATTTCCAAAGAGGAAAAAGAAAAGAGACGGAGGTTGAATCAATGCCTTTACTGCGGTAAGACGGGACATTTTGTCAAAGAATGCCCGCCTAGGCCGAATAAGATAAAGACTAAGACCTCTGATATAGCCATCACTCAAGAAGCTTTGGGAAACGAGAGTGCTCGGTAAAGATAGAGGCCAGTTTATCGAGTAAGGATCCCAGTTTGGCCTCTACCCTTTCACCTATAGGGTGCAAGCATTTCAGTATTTTGGTAGAATTAAGAAGTCCAGTTCCAACCTCCAACCCTAGAAAAGTAGAAGCAATAATAGATTCAGGAGCTACATGTAATTTTATTGATACACACTTTTTTCAGGAATTAGGATTTAATTCAATCCTTAAAGAACATCCAGAAATCGTTAGAGCCGTGGATGGCAAGGAACTGTCATCAGGTCCAATCTATAGGCAATCAGAGCAGTTAGAAATGGATTGTTCAAAAATACACAGGGAGAAAATTCATTTTGACATCATAGATGCTCCTCAATTCAAACTAATCCTTGGAATTCCTTGGTTGATCCAACACAACCCCCTTATCGACTAGGTTTCTAAAACGGTAACCTTTAATTCCTCTCATTGTTCACAACATTGTTTTCTGTTGGAAAAAGAGGAAGACGTTGTCCAGGGGTTTGATTTCAGAACAGAAGCAGCTCCAAGAGTTTTAATCTTAGATGGAGTACCAATGGAATACTCCGATCTTTTAAACGTTTTTGACAAAACAAAGGCAAACACTTTACCACCACACAGGGACTTTGACTGCAGAATAGATCTGGTACCGGGTGCCACCTTGCCCTGTAGTAGGATATATGCCTTGACCGAAAAGGAGAATGTACACCTTAGAGAATATCTTGACGAATACCTTGCAAATGGCTTTATACGACATTCAAAATCACCTGTGTCGTCTTCTCTTTTTTTCATTCCGAAAAAAGGAGGGGAATTGCGCACGTGCATAGATTACAGAGCCCTGAATAACATAACCATTAAGAATAGGTATCCACTGCCTCTTATTCCCACACTTTTGGACCAGATAAAAAAGGCAACCATTTATACGAAATTGGATCTGCGTGGAGCATACCATCTTGTACGAGTACGAAAGGGAGACGAGTGGAAGACGGCCTTTCGCACCAAGTTTGGTCTCTTTGAGTACCAAGTAATGCCTTTCGGACTCTGAAACGCTCCAGCAGCCTTTTAATTTTTCATAAATGAGGTTTTGCACGAATTCATAGATGTATGCTGTGTAGTATACATTGATGATATTCTCATTTTCTCCAACTCTGAGGAAGAACATGTGCAGCAAGTCTGTGCCATTCTCCCAAAACTGCTTTCAAATTCTCTTTATGTAAAACTTGAAAAAAGTTTGTTTCACGTGTCTAAGGTGGATTTTCTAGGCTATGTCATCAGTCCCATGGGAATCGAAATGGATCCTAACAAGGTTAATGCTGTAAGTTCATGGCCTAGTCCCACTACTGTGAAACAAATTCAAAGCTTTCTAGGATTTGCGAATTTTTACCGCCGGTTTATACAAGACTTTTCACAAATAATAACCCCCATTACTAAGTTGTTAAGAAAAGGCGTAAAGTTCCTTTGGTCAGCCCCTGCAGAAGAAGCTTTTCAAGAGTTAAAAAAAGAGATTCACGTCAGCCCCAGTTTTGTCCCATCCTGATCCTAGTCAACCTTTCATAGTAGAAGCTGACGCTTCACAATTTGCTTTGGGTGGTATATTATCTCAAAGAGATCTTGATACAGGTCAAATGCATCCAATAGCTTATTATTCCAGGAAATTGTCTGAAGCCGAACAAAATTATGCAATCGCAGATAAAGAACTATTGGCAATTAAGGCAGTATTTGGAGAATGGCGTCACTATTTGCTTGGAGCTCGTCATCCTGTAACCATTTACACTGACCACAGAAATCTTCAGGCTTTAAAATCTGTAAAAGCTCTTTCTGCAAGACAGTTACGATGGTCATTGTTTTTCAATGATTATAATTTTGTAATCACTTATCGACCAGGGAAAGAAAATCAAAAAGCTGACGCCTTATCTCGAATAGGGGATAAAGGTCCTGAACAACCAGAACAAAAACTTCCAGTAATCCCTACTTCTTGTTTTCAGGCAAGTTTATCCAATTGTGATATAATTACCGAAATAAAGAAGGCCTTGGAAGTAAAGACTTTTGATCTGTGGAAAGAAGAACATCCGTTTCTTCAGGAAAAGGACAAGTTAATGCTGGTTCATGATCTTATTTTTGTACCTACTGAATCACTCAGAAAAGACATTATTCATCTTCATCACGATACTCCTTTAACAGCCCATCCTAGTATCATGAAAACCAATGAACTCATCAAAAGAGACTTCTGGTGGCCCTCGATGTTCCAAGACATTCAACAATTTGTGGAGACATGTAGCATCTGTATCCAAAACAAAGTTTCTCATCAAGCCCCTGGTGGTTTTTTGATGCCACTTCCTATTCCACCGCAGCCGTGGCATACAATATCTTTAGACTTCATTGTTGAACTGCCTGAAACCAAGAAGGGATTTACAACAATTCTAACTGTAGTAGACCAATTCTCTCGAATGGCTCACTTCATTCCCCTAAAAGGACTTCCCTCTGCTATGGAACTTGCCCATCTAATTATGACTCATATCATTCGATTACATGGCATTCCATCTGTGGTAATTTCAGATAGAGGATCTCAATTTATATCCCGAGTTTGGCGCAATTTAAGTTCTTTGCTTCACATGGAGGTCAAACTGTCTTCCAGTTACCACCCTCAGACTGACGGTTTAACTGAGCGAACCAACCAGACCATTGAACAATTCCTTCGCTGCATGCTGCCTGGTGTATGTGAAGAATGGTCTGATCTGTTGAGTTCTTTAGAATTTGCCTATAACAATCTAGAACATTCTTCAATCAAAATGTCCCCATTCTTTTGTAATTACGGTTTTCATCCCAAGAGTATTCCTAAACTTACAGACAAAGTTGAGTCAGTACCAGCAGTTTCTGAATATGTTTCTAAACTGTTTGAAATCCAAGAAGAAGCTAGATATAATTTAGCTAAGGCGCAAGAAACTCAAAAAGGTGCAACCGATAAACATAGAACCAAACAACCTGAGTACAAAATTGGAGACAAGGTATGGTTAAGTACCAAAAATTTAAAATTAAAAGGAAATAAGAAATTTAACCCTAGATTCATAGGTCCTTTTCCAATACAAGAGGTTCTCAACCCTGTTTGTGTAAAATTAAATCTTCCCCGAAAATATTTGATACATCCAGTGTTCCATGTTTCTTTGGTCAAGTCTTTCCTTTCTAAAACCCGTTTGATTCAATCTCCTCCCTCAGTTGATATTGAGGGTTATCCAGAATTCGAGGTAAAATCAATCTTGGATTCCAAAAGAGTCAGAGGAAAACTTTTCTATCTTATCGATTGGAAAGGTTTTGGCCCTGAGGAAAGGTCATGGGAACCTTTGGAACACCTAAAGAATGCTCCAAAAATAATTAGGACTTTTCATTTACGACACCCTGACAAACCAAAACCCATTGCTTCCGTTTTTGGGGGGATCTTGAGGAGGGAGTACTGTCATGAAGTATAACCCCTTCAGGAAAACCCACCCCTTTCCCGTGCACCCAGCACGCAGCTGATGTCAGTGTGATTGTGTACTGTAACTTATGACTTTCCTTTTGCTTGGTAACTTAGGTTTATTTCTTTTCCTTTTGTAATATTGCTATGCATCCCAGAGTAATTGTAAGGATAGGAGTGAGCCTTTGCCTATGCACAGTCCGGAGTGCAAGATTTCAGCCTCAGTGCAGGTAAGGGCCCTGTGTTCAAATCTCAGCGTTGCACGCACGCACGTTATCTGTGCGCGACAGGGTGCGGCTGAGTGCGGTTCCTTATTTAAACCGCACCCAACCTTCCAGAAGACGCTTTGCCTTCCGCCCAGCGCCGAAGAAGGATCGCGCTCGGAGTCTCGCCTGAACTCTTCACAGAGAACGGATGGAAAACGGCAAAACGGCAAACAACGAAAATAGAAGCATTTATTCTACAAAAAGAAAGCTAAGTACAACTTTTAATTCTTTCTTCAAGGCGCCCTTCGCAAGAAAGGTCAAGAGCATTTCTAAGGACAAAAAGACTTTCTCTGAGAAAAGACGAAAAGTTATTTGGAACTTTAAATTGCAACATAGTGATGTAAGGCAAACCAGTGTTTATAGAAACGGTGTGATAATTAGGTTTCTTGGTGTTTGCTAATTCTTGATTTTAGAAGATTTCTTGGTAGATTCTTTATTTTGTGCTATGACTATTCAGTGAATAGTGCAAAACCCCATCTTGGTATTTATTTTCGAAATGTCAGTGATGTAAAAGAAAGATACCTTTTGAAATGTTTTAGCATTTTGTACCAGTTCCTTTCAGCCTACCAAAGAATCCCTAATTGGAAGGTTACTCACAAGAACGTATACAGTAAGTGACTGTCAAAGAGTTTTGCGTTCTTGAATAAAGAAATAGAAGAATACTTTCTAATTTAGGTATCTTATTTCCACAACTCCCTAAAGGTCATTTCTTCAAGAAAAAGACTGCGCAAGACAAGACAACAAGAGGTATCTGACGCCTAGACCATCACGACAAGACAAGACAAAGAAATACTGGACGGAGACATTACTACACTGATCGCAGGTAGGCGTCAGATAATCAAGACACTCACTCTAACTACAGAAGGAGGGGTTAGGAAGGGAAGACTAATGTTCTAGCTTAAGGGGTATTTAGGAACAGATCTTAGGAAAGCTTTTGAGTAATATCTGGATTCTTGTTGATTCGCAGGTCAACAGCAAGAACAAACAACTACCTAACGTCCACGTCCAGTACCGGCCCTCTTCCCTAATTTCTAGTTTTAGTCTTGCTGTGAATAATATTTCAGTAAGGTTTTTAGTTAGTAGTCAGGGAAGTTGGTCCCTTGCGTCTCTGCAAAATCTTCTACGTCGTCCACGAGGCTTCAGCTTCAAGACCAGGTAAGGGACGACGTAGTCAGTCTTGATAGCTAAGCCCTTTAATCTACAACTACTAAGTTCAGTAGAAGTTAAATATGTGAGCTATGTTTATATGTACCTATGGTACTTAATGTGATCTTTCAAATGATATAAAGATTGCAATGGTAAAACAACAGCAAGCTCAAATCCCAACCGCTGCACACCAATGTGAGAAGTTGGCCTGATGTATGATGTCCACAGTTCTGTGGGCATCTTGTATCAGTCCAAACAATCCCTTATGGTGGTGGTTGTAAGTCAGCCTTAAAGACTAGCTATCCTATGGGTAGCATAGACCTATGCAGTCTTAGGCTTAACTCAAGAGGGCATGTGAAGCCAACTGCTTTACCATATGCAATCCTGTAATATCAAATGAAAGGATACCACACAAGTTATATATTATAAAAATATATGTATTTATTACTAGAATAATCCTCTGTACTCTTTATGAGTGCAGAGGCACAAGCGTTTAAACAAAAGCACAGTTAAACATATGAAAGTTGCACAATTATGGATAGGCCCGGAGCCACTCAAATCATATATTAAATAAGTGGTATAAGAACCGCTTTTCGAACAGTGGTAAGGCCTACGGCCTTGGGAATCGCTGGGACTACACTGGACTACCAGTAGTTAGGACGGGAGTAGCCCGTGGGATTCGGGTGCAGCGCTAAAAGCACACGCATACACCAATGCAAAGTCAATGGTGGGTAAAAGTTACAAAGTTACTGTTTTAGAAGTCTTCCGACTGGACTAGAACTTAGCCACTTAAAACTAGGACACTAGAGGTGTAAACCACTACAGGAGCACCGGCGTTCAATCGTTACCTCACCCACAGGAAGCGGGTGCATAGGTGCCAAAGTGTGTCGGGTTTCGTCATGGAGTTCTATGGAGCCTGGAGATGAAGATGCTGCAGGCGGCCAGGAGACAAGTGTCCTGTTGGATCCAAGGGTGGATCAAAGATGTTGAGTACCCGAAAGCAGAAGGGACAGAGTCTGGGTCACTAGCCAGTGACCAGAATGGAACCAGGAAGGAACCAGGCGATGTCGGGCGCAATCAGGTGGTTGTTGTGAAGCTTGTCTCCGCTGCCACGTGGACTCTGGGACACCGAGGATGACCAGGAGTGGATCACAAGCTGTCCCAAAAAGGCTCTCGCTGTCGGCGGTATCAGATTCCGGATCAGAGTCAACAGGCCTTGGCAAATGCAACCCACGCAGGAACTGCAGATTGCTTCCTACTCGGACCAGCAAGGTCAGAGAGGTGGCTCCCTTTTAGGGGAGCGAGGGCCACTCTGAAGAGTAGTTTTAAAGATTCATCGTTGTAGAGGCCACTAGCCAACGGTAAAGTGGCTGGACAGATGCGTCAAGCAGCAAAATGCAAAAGGGCCCCACGCAGCACTCGGTGAGTGTGGAGGGGTGAGCTTTGGTGCACAAGCTGCTCGGGGCTGGGGCTTCTCAAACCTTAATGCACAGCTTCAAGGATACCTCAGGAGCTTCACGGTCAGCACTTTGCAGTCTTTTCAAGGTGGCTGGTCCCACATCTCATGTCGCCTCCACGGGTCTCAGCTTTGCTGTGGCTGTGGATCGGGCTGTTGGATGTCTCGGAATATGGTTCTTGATGATATCTGTTGCTCGAGCTCTGGATGGAGGTGCAACAAAGCAAACCGTTGGGCACTGGATGGTGCCTGTTTGCACAGGGTGGTCACTCCATGACCACAAGGGAGATTCTTCAGTCTTCCACGTAGAGTGGGATGTCAAAGGGTCCAGAGTTCTGTATCAAAGTTTCAGTCAGGATAATCTAATCCTCATGGGCACAGCTCCTACCTTTATTCCAAATCAAGGGGCTGGATTAAATGCTAGGTCCCTCCTATGGGTGGGACCAGGGAAGGGGGTGGTTACACCCCTTTCCCTTTGTCCAGTTTCACGCCAGAGCTGGGGCTGGAGTGCCTCAGAACCGGTTTGACTGGATTTTGCATGGGACACCTTGTGTGTCCCAGGCAGTGTCTAGTTTCATTCAGCCCTCCCTGCTCCAATCCACTATCTCCTGTCTGGGGTGGTGTAACACCTCCCTGTGACAGGAAACCTTTTGTCCAAGCCTCCCCTGCCAAGTTTCGGTCAGCAGCAGGAGGCCAGACTTGTGTCTGTGGCAGCAGCATCCATTTTGTGATGCTGAGGCTCTGGTTAGTTTTAACTGAATTTAGTAAAGTAACATGTCTTCTCCCTCTAGAAGGGTGGAATGCTACCCCCGTCACCAGAACTGACGAGGGGGTAGTATTCCAAAGTGTATGACACCTTACACGACATGTTTTGATAAAGCCAAACCAAAGTTAGCAATAACCGCGAGGATTATAATGCACTTAAGAGTATATGGTATGGCAAAATGTAACAGAAACAGATAAAAGACTTAAGAAGGGAGTGCTTCAGACATATGTTTCATGGCAATATCCTGGAACAGCTATAAGGAAATGGTTCCGAAAGCTGCAGACAGGCTCAGCTAATGCTAGAGCACCATCTCACATAAAACCAAGCACTCTGCCTCCAGGATTGTTAAGGCCTGCCATCGGAGTGACTTATAGGTATATATGTGTCCAGATATAGGTTTAGATATAGGTATACTATATCTAATCAAGGGGTGATTACACGACCTTGCCCCAGCTGAGTGATCAGCCAGTTGTGTCAGTTTGGATGGCCAGCCAGGGGTGGCAAAATATATGCTGCAGCCCCTGGTAGGCCTTGGATGCACCTATGCCCTGGGTACCTATAGTACACGGTACAGGGGCTCATAAGGTGACCCAATCCAATTAGTTATGCACCTAGGGTACATGGAGTCCATTTTAAAGAGAGAGCAGATAGCCTGGGACCACCCTGATTAGCAGGATCCCAGGCAAACTAAGTCGAAAACCAACTAAACACAAGGCAAAAAATCTGGGGTAACCATAGTCAGGTATCCACCTTCCTACACGCCTCATGTCGCAAGGAGTTACAGATACGTCAGTATTTCTGACGTATCTGTATGGCACAAAAGTGACGCATTCATGGAGTGTGTCACAAAAGTGACACAACTCCAGCAATGTGTCCTTGCACATGGGCCAAGCCCCATGTAAAAAGGGCCTGCGTCAGTCTTACGCCTGCTGTGAGGCAGGCGTAAGATATTGACGCATTTGTGTGCTAGAAGTGGCGCAGTGAAATCTTATTGATTTCACTGCGTCACTTCTACGACCCATTCTTGTGCCGGAACGCCCCCCCCTGCATACATTATACCTGGCGCAGGTATAATGTGGCGCAGGGGTTTACAATGTGACACATTCTACCTAGAGGCATCACTTTGTAAATATGGTGCAACAAGGCACATTATTTACGCTGCTGTTGCATCACAAAAAGTGATGCACCGGTGGCGTAAAAGTGACGCACGGCCTCATAAATGAGGCCCATGGTACGGTATAGGATGATATGGACCAGGACTACCGTACTTAAAGGCAGCAAGTAGAGGGAAGAATAGCTTAGGGAGGAAGAAGGTGCAGATGCATGTGTTCTCCATGAAAGCATTTAAAATCGTAGAATAAGACTTTGATCGCTTTTCTAAGAACATCTCTCTCTCTCTCCTGCCAAAATCAGAGAGGGTCATATTATCAAGAACGGCGTTAAAAGTATAGCCGCTTTAGCGGCAGGAAACTGCCGCTAAAGCGGCGATAAGGGGCTTGATAATTTGCCCTTGTGAATTCCCATCGAAGCCCAGGTTCACGCCAGAACATGGGGTTCTAGGGCATATTATCAAGCCCAATATCGCCGCTTTAGCGGCAGTTTCCTGCCTCTAAAGCGACGATAATGTTATCACCGTTCTTAATAATATGGCCCAGAATGTTTTTAGACAATGCACCGCATGCAAACTGATTCTCGCCCATACCATGAAGAGCGTGTCTTTCAACGGCTTCCAGCCATTTATTAGAGCTTGCTACTATTTCTGCCAGCTCAGAAAAGGCCTGTGTGAAACAAAAGATTCTGATGTTCTAATTACAGGACCTTTCCTATGAAGCAAGGCTGGCCTAGTCTGTCATCTCGTCCCTGGAGGGGAGTTACATGTGAAACATTACATTTTCATAACAACCCCGGGCCCCCGAGAGTCTGGGCCGCCAGTGTAGCCGCGCAGCAGCTGTACTTGACCCCGGAGGCTGCCATCAGCGTTTCGGAACGAGTTTGGAAAACATTTGGTGCCAACAGCTTCCACTAATCCCCCTTTCACATGTAATTACTTTATCAACCCGGGAGGCCGAGCACTGGAAAAATAGTTGGGTGTCTTGCTTGAATTTTTGGACCTTTGAATGGACTGTGATGATGGCAGCTTCAAACTTTGTTGAGCGAGGAGACTTGTGGTGTCTGACCCTGTCAGTGGGGAATGTTCCCGCCTTCATGACAGAGACCTCCTCTTCTGGCCCTTTCAGTCGGGCCCAGACCCATTGAAGTCTTCGGAACTATGGAGCAGAGGGCCTAGCGAGCAGGCCACTTGCTCTAGGCCAAGGATAATTGAACGCATAGTTTATCTGGAACCGCAACAGCTGTGGAACACAAGAGATCTGAGCGGATTAGGGACAAGCTGTGACGGGGTCTCCCCCGAGACCCCCGGGACCTTCATCTCCAAACCTATTAAGAGCGGAACACATGTTGAGCAGCCCTGCCTCTTTAAATTCACTTTCTCTCTTTAGTGCTGCGGAGATCTACAAGAATTTGAAACGGGAAATACACTGGGAGCAGTAATGGCTCCGCAGGGGCGCGCCAGTAATTCAGAGTTGTTTGTTCTCTTTTCCTTAGACTTTTTACTTCAGACACAGTGAGTTATTCTGTCTCTTACGCTGCACGGGGAAATACATATCTTTTAATATTTCGTTAGTTTATTAAGGTTTATGTTTTGCTCAGGCTGTCCTTCCTTCATTGCTTTTAGGAACTCTTTTCATCTTAAAATAAACTCCATTTTGTCACTGGGTAGAGAATATCTTTCTATTTCAAAACAAACCTAGGCGAGATGTTGCTCATTAAACATTTTGCAAAAAGGAGAGCTGTCAATATGTCACTCAAATGCATAATAATCTTGTTTAGTAGGGTTTCATTTGGGAGCGAATTTCTAGATTAAGACGATCTGCACATATTGGTTTACATACAGTTGATAAGTAAGAGTGGACTGGGGTGACCTTGAAGCCCCATGTACTACTCACAGCTCCTCGCATCCCCTTCCACGTTCTTTTGGCCTCTCCCTCCAGGTCTGGTGATACCTTGAGGCAGTCAGGCTGCACTCAAGGGGTTACCGGTCTTTGGGGCATATTATCAAGGGATTTATCTCCGCTTTTTGGCTTTAAAAGCCAAGAAAGCGGAGATAAAATTATCTCCCTATTAGCAACAGGGTGCTACCATGCAAATTCGCATGTTAGCACCCTTTTTCTCTACGCTTCCCCTTGCATCTCTAATGAGATGCAAAGGGGGCGTTCCAGAAAAAAATAATAGGAGAAATGTTGTTAAGCGACATTTCTCCTATTATCAAGGATTTCGCTAACCCTGTTAGTGATAAAAAAAAGCAGCGCTAACCGCGGTTAGCACTGCTTTTTTTACACCTGATATTTTCCTGACTTAGCCAAGATATCCTATGGAAGGTGGATATCATGGCTAAGTTTGTGAGCCCCTATCATCAAGCTAACGCCAAACTTCGAGAGATTATGGTTGATTTTCCAGCGATAATCTCTCATTTGGCAGTTAGCGCGAGGATTTTTATCACTTCTGAGATAAACCTTGCTAATAGCAAGTTATCTCTGCGATAATTTCCGGCAATGCTTAGCGTTAAAAAATTTGTTGCTAAGCATCGTTAGCGATAAATATCGCTAATCGGTGGTAATATGCCCCTCTGTTTCTCTAGCATCTGGATCAAATGTCTGGTTACTAGTTAGAAACACACGAAAGAGACAATCACGACGCAACCAACACATTGGCGAACAGGGGGTAGCTATTCATTTATGTCTGCTTGCATCTTAGCATGCACGTGGGGATTGCCAATTGTAGGAAGGCCTTGGATGAGATTGACCCCCTATCCATCGAAAGGGAAAGTTCATCCTGAAGGTCTTGGCTCTTTCTTGTATGAACTGGGAGGGGGCTGGGAGGGCAGATACAGCAGACATGCTTTACCCTTGGATGTGGGATCGGGCCTAGTAGGCAGGTGACGGGATAGGCAAGTTGGAGTTTGAGTCCATTTAGCTGTCCAGTTCAGACCCACATTGACACTTCAGGCGTCTCACAAAAGGAAGGCTTTACCTGGTTATTTGGAGTTGCCACGCTGGCAATGATCTTCAGACCTTTAGGTATAAGTTGCTTATATAGTTACTTAGTATAAGAGAACGGTCAGCTGCTTTTTTTGGTGCAGTGTCCATAATATGATGTTTTACGTGGCAATTGTGTGCCAGAGAGAGAGCGAGAGCAATAGTGAACATAAAATATAATAGTGGCACAGGGTGTTTCTTTAATACAACAATACCGACTTTAGGAGTGATATGAAGATAATAGGATAAGTATTCATAACTGCTGCACGTGCTGTCTGTCAAAAAAAAATATAGCCAGCTTAAAAATGGCGTTAGACTTGATCTGGTAAATGTGTGCTGCAGCAAAGGACTGTTCTCTCTTATTAAGCCTTGTCTCCGGCTGCAAGAGCGGCCTTCTTCCCTCGATCAGCAGGCCTTCCACGGTACCACTGCAGAGTTGCACTGCCGAAGCAAGCGATTGCAGCCCTCTTGCTTACAAGCTCCTCCCAAGCCCATCCAGCCAAGAAGCAGCCGCAGTTCAGGTGGGACATGGCAACGAGCATCCTTGACGTGTTCAGCACCTGCAGCACTAGGTTCAAGTTCAAGGTTGGGGAGCTTGGGCAAGGCATGCGTGTAACATAAGGGGCGTGTCGGAGGCAGTTGATTTATTTAACAATGAGTGCTGCAGCCCCTGCCGCAGCACAGGAGGCATGACAGGGTCCAGCTCCTTGCAGATGATGCGAGGCATCCACCCATCTGTGCTGAGTGCCCAATGCAACCTACCATCACCAGCAGAGAGGTGCCTGCTGCTGCCTCCTAGTCTGTGTGTAAAGATGCTCACAACACCAGCCAGGCACCTCCACAAATTCCCACACATTGACTTGGCAGAGCAGGTTACTGACACTGCCAAATTTCCTTAGGGGCAAGGACAGCCCTGCTCAAGGGTTCATGCTTTTTTCACAAACATAAACTAGCCAATCGCGAGCGCAGCAGTGCAAAGTGGAAGATCGCAATGCTCCCACTAAAAGTGCGGTGCGTTATATTGAGTTCATAAATTCTACCAATAAATGATCCCATTGATCACGATTACCAAAAAAGAACCCGAAACCAAAAATCTAAGAGGCAACCAGTAATGCAATGTGTCAATAGCCTCCAGGACAAAGGGACAGTGTTGAGAGTTTTAGAAAGTAAGTTATTGTAGCAAGAAAGACAAGGCCACCTCCTGGTTCATGGTTAGATGGTGTATCAGGAGGGCAGGCCAGTTCAGTTCCAGCAGAGCTTTGAAGCTTGTTTCTGGTCAGGAGAAAATAGACTGCAACAGGGTCAATGCAGGTATGGTTCCAGATAGAACTATCAAAAGCTAAAGGAATATTGTTCAAATGTCCAAGTATTTGCATTTGAACAGCATCCTAGTTCCAAGTCTTGGTTTCATTACTGCATGGAGTTGCAGTACAAATTTATTGCGCATTGTGGTTTGTGTACCACTATTTGTTTCCTCTTTGTACTGTGAATGCATTTATACATTACATTTACATTTACATTTACATTTACATTTACATTTACATTCTGTAATATTATTAGAGTGCTTTTTATTCTCTTCTTTGCACATTGCATCTTTATTTCAGGTGTAATAATTAGGTCCCAGCCTATTTCACATTCGGAAGGCTGGACTGGTGACTTAGTTCACTGAGTTGGCACACCCATACTTGTCTAGTGAGAATGAAACATCCTGGTGACATTTTTGCCCACACAAAGCTGACAGGCTAACTGGTGGACATCTTGAAACCTGGTAAACCCTTGTGTGTGGGGTTCCACCTCGCCCTGGGCAGGGTAGGAGGCTTTTCCTGCTGCTTGGCCCCCCTGGCTTTCAGGGACCAGGCCCCCAAAGGGTGATTTATGGAAGCTGTTCAGACTGCAGGAGTTCCAGACCCCTCCCCGAATTGATGTCACCCTGGCCCGGGTAGGGATGGTGGCCCTGCCGAGTGCTTGAAGTCATGTCTTCCCAGGTGAAAGTAATTTCTTCACCCGCCTCTCACAGGAGATCACATGAGCTGTTCATCACACAGGACACCTAGGCTCCTCCCCAGTCTGACACCGCCCTGGGTAGGGATGATGGCCCTGGCTGGTTCCTGGAGCCCTGGAAAAGCCATCGCTTTGCCCACCTCTCACTTGGGATTAAGGGAGCTGTTACACCTGACAGAGCCCTAAACGCCACCCAGTCTGATGCCTCTTGGTACGGGTAGAAAAAGTGGCCCTTCGAGCCATTAATAACGGCTTTGCCAGCCTCTCATAGGAGAGTACAGTAGAGCTGCTCAGCCCACAGGAGAACCAGAGTTCTTCTCTGTTCTGATGCCACCCTACCCCTGTTTCGGCCTGGGCCTTCATGTTGGGTCCGGTCTCCACTCTAGACCTTGGAAGAGCACAATAGTTCTTCCCATTCTGCAGCCTCCATGCCTTGGGTAGGGACATCCCCAGTCCATCAGCTAAGTATACCCTGAGTTGGTGCCTTCCACCTTCCTGGTGCCTGAACCTGTGGAGGTAAGGAGGGTTAAGCCCCAAACTAACCTCCTCCCCCCTTAGGCTTGCCTGGAAAGCCATTTTTCCTTGAATATGAGGCTCACACAAAGTGGGGGCTTATTGATCCTGGGGTAAGTCACAAGTCAGAGTTAGCTGCTCTGGCTGGCCCTCCTGTAAATCTGATTGGCCAGCCACCGAGCGGTCATCTGGTCAGGCAGTCACCGGCTGGTCATCTCATCGCTCCGCCTAGCAATCAGAAGGCTTGGCCCCACCTAGTGACTGGAATACCTGGGCAGCAGCCAAGGCCAGCACTCAGGAGACTCTTCTTGAGCCACTAACCAGTTTCTTGCCTCCAGGCTTCTCCTGCTTCAGCCACCTGGTCACCCTGCTGACCCGTGAAGGATTGTGCCCCCACCTCTGCATTGAGTGGTGCAGGGCGGGGAGGGGTAGGCATCTGTGCTTCACTACCAGTGGTAGAGACAGCCCCCCATGAACCCGCACCCTGTCCCTCCCAGTGGCCTGGTGGCAGAGGGACCGCTGGTGGGCACGGGCACCCACGGATGGGGACAAAAGCTTGGCTCAGACGACTTTTGGTAGATTGCAGTGAGGTAACTGCTCTGTTACTTACAAAACCCTGACCCAGAAACAGGTCTTCAACAAATCATTCAGCACCAGGTGCCCCATGAACATGCTGTGCGCTAAGGGCAATGGAAGAATATGCACTCCAGTACCTGAGCAAGGAGATCTATGCACCCGCCTAGGGGCTGGCTATCCCAGGCCAAGCGAGGCTCCATGACACTACTGTGCCATTACTGTTATGGGGGATTCTGACTAAGAGGAGTTGAGTCATAGTCCCACACATGGTAGCTTTGCCCTATTGGATCCTCAGCAAGCACACACACCAAATGACTCAACTTGTGGTTCCTCTCATACGGAGCAGGACTATTCTTGCAACAACCAGATAGGTTGCTCCCCCCCCTGCTGCAGCTCACCTGCCTTTGCCTTCTGTTCCCCTTGTGTGCCCCTTTTGCTTCTTCTGAGCCCCGCTGCCCATTTTGCCTTCTCCACCCCATGCCCCCTGTTGTCCCTGCTCGCCCCCCTCATGGTTTCGCGGTGATGAGAGCGACCCTTGACCTTGCCAGGTAGGTCGCTCCCCCCCTGCTGCAGCTCCAACTGCCTTTGCCTTCTGTTGCCCTTGTGAGCACTTTTTGCTTCTTCTGTGCCCCGCTGCCCGTTTTGCCTTCTCCACCCCGTGCCCCCTGTTGTCCCTGCTCGCCCCTCACTGCTCCCGCTCCTGCTGCATCCCCTGCGACCCGCCCCCGCCTTGCCTATCCGCTGCCCCCTGCCACCGGCCTCCCACCTCCCAGCTGCTCCTCCCTCCCACCTCCCCTCAAATGGCAGCCCCTGCGGGGCCGTGCCGCTGGTGCGCTGAAGGTGTGCCTAAGGCAAGCCTGTCTGCGCCCGTCCGCACCTTGACTGAGCCCAGTGCCAGAACCCCTTGCCCCTGCACCAGCCATGAAGACCGCCTCCGATACGACGCCAGCACCCTCAATGCTTTAACCCAGGACGGACCCTCACCTGCTGCAGGGCCGCCCAAAGCGCACCCACGGTCCCTTCACCTGCCGGAACTGCAGCTTCTCCTCCATCAAAGACGCCGAGACACCCTCCATGACAGAACACAACCAGCTCCGATGCATCCTGATCAACACCCGCTCCGCACGCAAACACGCCGTGGAGCTCTGGGACCTACTCGACACCGCATCACCAGACGTCACCTTCCTGACTCAGACCTGATGAACGAAGCCTCCTCTCCAGACATCGCCATAGCCATCCCCGACGGATACAAGATTGCCCGCAGAGACCGCACCAACGGAGTCGGAGGAGGAATCGCCATCGTCCACAAGAAGGCCTTCAGGGTCTCTACAAACACCGACGACACTCTCAGCACCGCCGAACAAATGCGCTTCCAGATCCTCACGGACCCCAAGACCTCCCTAAGAGGCACCCTCATCTACAGACCACCCGAACCCTGACCACAATTCTGCAACACCATCGCCGACTTCATTAGCACGCACGCACTGACCTCCACCGACTATATCCTCCTCGGAGACCTGAACTTCCATCTGGAGAACAAGAACAACAGCAACTCCTCCCTCCTTGATAGACAACCTCGCCAACCTCGGACTGGAACAGCTTGTCACGACGCTCGACGCCATCTTCTCCTCAAGCCCCCACGTCTCCTTCAGCCACGTCTCCGAACCCACCTGGACCGACCACCACTGCATCCACTTCACCTTCCGGAAACCCGTCGCACATCGCCGCACCATACAGACCGCTCGTCACTGCTGGGGCAAAATCACCGAAGCACAACTACAGACAAACCTTGCACTCAACCCACTGACCAACCCCTCCAACCCTGACAATGGTGGGCGCTCCCTCAGGTGATGGATGGACGACTGCACCAACACCCTAGCCCCACTGAAAAAGCAAACCCTCAAAGACACCACAAGAGAGCCAACTGGTTCACTGCGGAACTCCAAGCGTCAAAGCACACCTGCTGTAAGTTGGAGAACATATGGCACAGCGAGAAGTCACCGGGTAGCCGCGCAGCCCACAAAGACGCCATCCTCAACCACCACCACCTCATCAGGACCGCCAAGAGGAGCTCTTCACAGTCGTGAAGGAACTCTCCAACCCCAGCTCCAACGCCAATGACATCCCGCCATCGCAAACCCTGTGCGACTCCCTCGCCACCTTCTTCCACCGCAAGATCGCCGTCATCCATGACAGTTTCAACCCCCATGACGACCCTAATAGGCTCCAACACGCCGGACCCATCACACCCCACTGACCACGACCCCCTGACAACCTGGGCCAACGTGAGCATCGAAGACACAATCAAAACCATGGGCACAATCCACTCCGGCTCGCCGTCTGACCCTCTTCCACACCACATCTTCAACAAAGCCGGCAGCTCCATCGCACCCCACCTGCGCAAAATCATCAACCTCTCCTTCGAGACCGCGACCTTCCCTGAGAGCAGGAAGCACGCCGAGATCAAAGCCCTACTGAAGAAACCCAAAGCGGACCCAAGTGAACTTAAAAACTTCCGGCCCATCTCCCTACTGCCGTTCCCAGCTAAGGTCATCAAAAAGATAGTCAACATCCAGCTCACTCGCTACCTTGAAGAAAACAGCATCCTGGACCCCTCCTAGTCAGGATTCCGCAGCAATTACAGCACCGAGACCGCCCTCATCGCCGTCACAGACGACATCAGGATCCTACTGGACAATGGCGAGACAGCGGCCCTCATCCTTCTGGAACTCTCCGCCACCTTCGATACCGTCTGCCACCGCACACTACGCACACAACTCCACGACGCAGAGATCTGAGACAAGGCCCTGGACTGGAGCTCCTCCTTTCTCTCCGGCAGAACCCAGAGAGTCCGCCTCCCCCCGTTCCGATCCGAAGCCTGTGAGATCATCTGCGGCGTCCCGCAAGGATCCTCCCTCAGCCGGATGCTGTTCAACGTCTACATGGGGCCTCTCACATGCATCGCCCGACATTACGACCTCAACATAATCTCCTACTCCGACGACACGCATATGCTCCTCACCCTCACCAAGGACACCCTCACCGCCAAATCCAACCTCCACCTGGGAATGAAGGCCGTCGCCGACTGGATGGAGGATAGCCGCCTTAAGTTGAACACAGACAAGACGGAGATTATCATCCTCGGGCCCAACCCCTCAGCATGGGACGACTACTGGTGGCCCGCATCGCTGGGGACACCCCCCGCACCTACCAACCACGCCCGCAACCTGGGAGTCATCTTCGACCCGAAACTCACCATGACCAAACACGTCAATGCTGTCTGCTCCACCTGCTTCAACACCCTCCTTATGCTCCGCAAGATCTACAGATGGATCCCGACAGACACAAGGAGAACAGTCACCCAGGCCATAGTCAGCAGCAGACTCAACTACGGAAACGCCCTCTACGCCGGAGCCCTGACCAAGCTCATCAACAGACTGCCAAGAATACAGAATGCCTCTGCACGCCTGATCCTCGACCTCTCGTGCCGCAACCACATCACCCCCCACCTGAGGAACCTGCACTGGCTCCCCGTCGACAAAAGAATCTCCTTCAAGCTCCTGATCCACGCACACAAGGCACTCCACAAGTCCGGCCCAGCCTATCTCAACAGTCGACTCTCCTTCTACGTACCCAACAGAAATCTCCGCTCCGCAGACCTCTCCATGGCCACAGTCCCATGCATCGGTAGAACCACAGCAGAGGCAAATCCTTCTCCCACCGCGCCGCCAAGACCTGGAACACCTTCCCCCTCAACCTATGACAAACCGAAGACCTTCTAACCTTCAGGAGACGACTCAAGACTTGGCTGTTCGAGCAGTAGCAACAGCACCCCCCCTCTCCCAACCCTCAGCGCCTTGAAACCCTTGCTGGTAAGTAGTGCGCTTTACAAATTATTTGATTGATTGAGGGTAAAACTAACAAGTCTCACTACGGTCAATCGTCGAAATATCTTTATTTGGTTTTACATAGAAACCAGAAAAGTACACATTAAAACATACGAATATTATCTTGCGTACATTTTTTTTTACAATTTGGTACTTAAAATAAAAAATCATGTGTCTCAATGCCCTACCCTGGTGGCTAATCAGAGTTAGCTTGCGTATTGGAGCACAGGCAGTATTGTTCCATTGGTAGAGGCCTACTTTGGCCTCAATGAATGAGATACTTGTTGCTACTTTTGGTTATTCTGGACGTTTCATACCTAGGCATTTGATGATACCATGGAGGTTAAAAAGATAAAACATTAAGAACAATTCATCCTTTATATAAGTATTATAAAATTACCTTTTTTAATGGTAGTCCCTACTAGTAGTCACGATCTCACTTCTTTTAAATAAAATTCATGGTTCTGCGGGATCAGACAGCAGTGCAAAGAAAGCACATTAAAGCAGCGTATATTTAATCAGCTGAGAGACCTTGTAATACGAGAATGGCTTTGGCACTACGTCTTATATTTCTTGCTCTCATTAGTGAGGCCAGAAACATTTTAGTATATAACGTGTAAAATTCACAAAAGAAAAGAAAGTGTATCATGGACTGGATGGCCCCGTTGCTACACGGGCATCCTATTGCATCTATATTGTACTGATATTCTGTTGAAAGACAGAGTAGGTATTTTACTGTGTCTGCCCTAAACCTAAATAATCGGGAATGCTCCCAGATCCTCTTGGGTTTCTGTATGTAACTAACTAGTATAACCTCATAGTTCCAGGAGAGATATTTCTCATTTATTACTTTCCGCGGCTCCTCCGCGACCCTTTTGTTATGTAATTGTGCTAATAGCATTATTGACACTTCAAAGGTACTAATGGATGCGCATTTAGGGGCTCATTAGGATCGCGGATTTCCCGCATCCTCCGGGCCGGCGGAAGCCACCGCCGGCCCGGAGGATGCGGGAAAACCGCAGCGGATGCTTTAAAGACCCACCGCCAAATTAGGATGGCTGGTGGGTCTTTGAATCTGTCCACCGCTTTTCCGCCGCGGTCGCCTTCCGACCGCGGCAGAAAAGCATTAACATGGCTGGCGGTGTCTATCAGACACTGCCAGCCATATTATGATAGAGTAAAAAGTATGCTTTTCCACGGCGGCTTTTCCGCCGTGGAAAAGCATACGGACCTTCACTTCAGGGGCCCGTTGCGGGCCCCGAGGGTGAAGGAGGGGTGGGGGGTGCACATGGGGGGTACCTATGGTACCCCCCTGCATTTGCGTGAACAAAGCGGCAGGCACCGCGCGGTGCCTGCCGCTTTGTGCACGCAAATGCCGTGCATGCATTTTTAACATTGCGGCGGGTGCAGCTTGAAGCTGCACCTGCCGCAATGTTAAAAATAGAGGATGTGACCGCCACCCTGGTGGTCACATCCTAATCTGTATGGAGGGACCGCCGCTGCCCCTGCGGACGGTCTCTCCTACTCTATGGTGGCGGATGGGCTCAGGTACGTCCGCCATCACAATCGGCCCCATAGTGTGGTTGGAAAAAGCGTGTGGGAAAACAATCTGATCGAGGGAACCTTTCACATATGCCAGCCATGAGATTGACATGCCTTTGTCACGTTTCAGGCAATCACTAATTATGGCCCTAGTTAATGGAGCATCTTCATTCCACCAGATAGAAAGCCATAACAAAGGTGGTTTGGTTCATATGAGGTCGCTCAAGTAGGAAAGCCCAAGTTCACTGTGGCATATGAGATTTGAAGAGGATCCTGGTATGGCCAGCAGTCTCTTACAAAAGTTATTCCCTCCCTCTGTATTGGTGAACCCTAGACACCAGCCCCATAAGAAGCTGAGGGGGAGTATGGCACAGTGTACATTTGTAGTACTGGGGCCAGAGGCCAACCCCTGAGTGGCGGTGATAGGATAAGGAGTGAACCCGAAGATCTAGCTAATTTCGCCCCACTTTGCTTGGTGTTTGCTGCCCAGGATCCCGTTTTTCTAAAAGTTACCCCCATGTTCGAGAACATTTTTGTGTTTACCAGAACAGTCTGCTATTTTACAATGTGTGCATCTTTTAGTCCCACAAGCCATTATGTAAGATTTACCAAAGTTCGTTAGGAGGGCCAAATTTGACATTAACTCCACAAAAGTGTTCTTTGTGTTATTGGGGTATGGGCCACTAAAACTGCATAATCTGCATACAGAAGTGCAGGGAGTGGTATGCCATTTACCCTTGGGATGGCTAGGGTATTAGCTACTAACTTAGTGCTCAGATTGTTTATATAAAGAATAAATAGTAACGGTGCGAGCACACAGCCTTGCCGCACTCCACGATGTGTCTGGATGATGTCTCACAATGCCGCGTTTTGTCCATAATGTACCCTGGCGGAGGTATTGGCATAAAGCGTGGCAAGTATGTGGACAAGGTTCCCTTCCATTCGATACCAAGGAGATGCTACCAAAGCTTTTTTCGATTTACACAATCGAAGGCAATGGCTAAATCCATGAATCCCAGGTAAAGGTTGGACCCTTTGGCCACCATGTACTTGCTGATTAAATCAGATTTAGATTGAAGAATTGCTCCCGCGTGCCAATACTGGCCCAAAAGCCATATTAGCAAGCATCCAGAATTTTGTTTTCATGCACCCAATCTGAAATCCTATTATATATAACACAGGCACATATTTTGGACTGGTATATCGAATTAAGAGATTGGGCAATAGCAATCAGACTTAGCCCGGCACCATTTTTTTAAAATAGGAACTATGGTGGAGTCCACTCAAGAGCTTGATATGGTGGAAAATGTCATGCCACTAAAAACATTTGTCATCAGAAGAGCCCATAGTGATTTGCTACTGGCGCTCTCTGCGATTGCTGTGGTTACTTCGTCAATAGTAAAATTAAAAATGTTAAATAAAATATGGAGTCGACTGATGAAAAAAAGGATTTTCACAGGGGTATCTGAATATATTTTCATGAAGTTATCCACCCACAAGCCACTCTCTATGTGACAGCTGATGGTGGCCATCGGGTGATCAAAAGCACGCATACTTGCAACTGTTTTCCAAAATGAATTTCTTCATTAGTGTGGGTCTTGTCAGATAGAACCCTCCACTGCTGGAAGATCATCTTGTTTCTTCTACGAGAGACCACGTTTTTGTAGTTTCTCCCCATATGGTCCACCTCTTGATGATCTCTAGGGTTCCTCCACAGGGCTCTAAGTAGTGATCGGTTGGCAAGTGAGCATGCGTGATCAAACCACAGGGAACTTTGTACCATTGGCCTAAGAGGCTTGCTAAGAGTTGTTTTAATCTTATCTCACAGGTCTACAAAGGCACTGACTACCTTGCCCTGTTTATTGTGCACTGCTAAACAGGTCAATGCGAGGGCAGTGTTCTCTATGATTACCTTTTCCAGGAAATGTTTAGGGTCAGCCAATTTCCAGCATACATATTATTGGAGGATGGGCATATTTGACTACAGCCTGTTGCACATACAGTGCTTTTTCTGAGTAAAATATAAAATTCTACCACAATAGGATTGTGATCGCCGAATCGGGTCAGTATAATCCCAGTCCAAGCGAGGCTCCACTGCACTGTTGTGCCATTACTGTTTAGCTGTTTAGGGGGGATTTTGACTTAGAGGCGCTCAGTTTGTGTCCCACAGAGGGTAGCTTTGCCCGATTGGCTCCTCAGCAAAGCACATACACCAAATGTTTTGACTTGCGGGTTCTCTCGTACTGAGCAGGACTATTCTTGCAAAAACATATTATCAGTAGGGTAAAACTATCCGGTCTCACCAGGGTTTAAACCAAGCTCACATTCACTGTTAGTGGGTGAACAATCCAACACTTGGCGAATTCTACTTCACAATAATGGGAAGAGCGAACATTGAAGGATCAAAAAGCGACGTTTCTATGAACTCTTAGTTTTCACAAGCAAGTATTCCCTGTGCTAACTTTTATTACACCTCCTGCTTGAAATCCAAAAAGTCAGACGGATCATGAGGCCCTGCTTTAACGGTTTATATTTACAGCTGTTATCGGAACAGGAGGTGATGTTGGCGGTTATTAAGCATTTTAAAAGGTGTCTCACACTGGAATTAAATAATGTGTGCCTAGTTGACAAGGTTAAGCTGGGTTGCAAAGGTTAAAGATTTTAACATGACTTTTATGATTTGTGTTTATCTTCTATGATTATGATATATATATATATATATATATATGTAAAGGAGGTGTAATGTTAAGCCTTGTATGATGGATTTTACAAGGAGCAATTTATGAGAACAGTGTAATATATTGTATTCATGCAGTTATATATTTTTTCATTCCCTTTCCCCTGTCATTAAGTTTGTGGATGGTGGGTGCGGTGAAGTATTTTATTTATGTTCATGCACCATGTGACTCACTTTGGAGGTGGAGCACTGCAAAGAAAAAAATGTATTTAAATGTGTGCTGACCAGGTGTATGGTGTGTGATCAAGAGCACGTGTTGCTCGAAACGCGTTACCTGAGAGGAGAATAAAACCTACCTTACTGCAGCCTGGGGTCCGTGTCTTCTATTGCAGGAGTGTTTTGCAGTGTTTGGAGACTTGGTTTATATATATATATATATATATATATATATATATATATATATATATATATATATATATATATATATATATATATATATGTATATGTATATGTATATATATATATATTCACTGAAAAAAACATAGGTTTG
Organism: Lissotriton helveticus; assembly: GCF_964261635.1. Classification (NCBI taxonomy): domain Eukaryota; kingdom Metazoa; phylum Chordata; class Amphibia; order Caudata; family Salamandridae; genus Lissotriton; species Lissotriton helveticus. The sequence goes on from NC_136061.1 coordinate 1,318,068,040, forward strand.
ACACCAGTTATAGTTAGCTGGAAATTTTACTGATATAAAACCAATGAAATTCCACGTTATAGTTAGTTGGACTCACTATAACTTGCGCGTGTAATGTACTGCTGATGACGTCACATATTACATCACTCATGACATCACTGATGATACCATCCAGTGAATGTGTGTCTTTCTGAAAAATAAATATGTGTTATATATGTATATATTATTGAATATCTTAGTGAATACATATATTACTGAGTAATGCTTAAATATTTAAATATATGTATTAGTGTTTCACTTTGTGTATAAGTGGCTGCATGGGTTGATGAGTAGGTACATGTGTATGTATATAGGTCATTAGATGTTTTTCTTAGTATCAGTATGAGTGTTTGCATGGTTTGGTGGAGGTATTACTTAGTACATAGATGCAAGAATGACTGAGTCTCTGTTTGTATGTGTTTTGAAGACAGCATATGTGAAGGACTGTATGGGTGGATTAGTGTGTATATGTCTGTGTTAGTGAGTGAATGGCTGTCTTATTAGTGTCTTTATCAGTAACTACATATGTTTTAATGTAGTATATGTGAATATTGATGTATATAAGTGACTATATGTGAGAGTGAGGGATTGTAAGAGTTCCTGTTTAAATTAGTATGTGTTTCTATAAGTGATTTTTTAAGAGAGTAAGTATGTGTAAGTTTCCTTAGAAGTAAAGTGGTAGTGTGTGTATAGCTGTTTATGCAAATAAATGGATGTTCAATAGTTTATTTGCATGTGTGAGTATGTGTGTGAATAACTTTTGGATGACTGTCGGTGTGTAACAGGATGTGTAGGTGTATCACTACATATGATTAGTGAATATATGTATGAGTGACTATATAGAACTGTTGGTGAATTAGTGCATGTGTATATAGATGGTGGAATTATTGAATTGGTTGTTGTAACTGGTATGGGTATCTCCATTTTTTTGAACATTTTTGTTTCTATTTTTGAATATGTGTTTCAAGGGTTAGATTACAGTGAAAGGAGGTCTGTCACTGTGTCACAAGGATGGTGTCATCAGTGATGTCATGAGTGATGTAATATGTGACGTCATCAGCAGTGCATTACACGCGCAAGTTATAGTGAGTCCAACTAACTATAACGTGGAATTTCATTGGTTTTATATCAGTAAAATTTCCAGCTAACTATAACTGGTGTCAAACCTATGGTTTTTTCAGTGAATTTCATAGGTTTTGTAAATGCTACTTCCTAACTATAACGTGTGTAAAACCTATGGTTTTTTCAGTGAATTTCATTGGTTTTTAAAATGCTAATTCAGAAATATCTCGTGTATACAACCTATACTTTTGTCAATAAAGTTCTGGCAATATTTTTTTCGGAAACAAGCCGTTTTCTTCACTGTTCAAGTTGCATAGAGACTCCTTGTAAAGCGATACAGAATTAGAAAGTCTGTACCTTGCCTTTTTTTCAACGCATTAAAATTTGCCTGTAAATAAAAATAGCCTTTCTAAACTTTCGTGCATGACCCGGTGTGCGCACTCTCGGCAACAGTTCTCAATAAAATGGATAGCGCATTTCCAGGCTTTCGTGCGCGACCGACTGCGCGCACCCGCCTATATATTTCGTGAAAACTTTGCAATCTGAACTTATTGAATTTCTTCATAGACCCATCAAAGAACTTATACTACGTCAAAGAGACTAAACCTAGGCTTCTTTTTTAATATTATGAAAATTTTCATTAAATGGAGCCGAATGTCTTTTTAAACTTTCGTGTGTGACCGAATGTACACACCTTGGTATTTTAAAAAAAAATATAAAAGGTTTTATACTTTAACAATTGTATGCTTGAATCGAGCTCAGAAGATATATTAAATCCGGATATGTTTGGATTTACTCCTTTTCACGTTTTGAAACTTTGCTGAATTAGACCGCTACTTCCAAATGGCGTACGTGACCAGATACTATCACCGCGTACACGTCCTGAGACGCGCATGTGAAGTCATGTGACTTGAAAACAACACTTCCAATTGGTTCTTAGTAGTTTCTATTCTGCAATTTACAAGAAGCACTCCACCCACTTCTCTCACTATCTTTTCTACTCTCAAAAGAGAACGACGTTCAACACCCTTCGGAAGACTTTGCTGAAATGGCTGCCGCCCCGCATTCATCTTCCGAATCTGAAGGAAATGAGCGACTACCTTTAAAAAGAAAAAAGGAATCTTTTATTTGGCAATTTTTCACTTATCCTGAAGAACAAAAGAAAGTGAATGCGCCAAAAGTTACCTGCACGATATGCAATTTGGTTCTCTCAAGAGGAAATCCAAGAAAAAAATATTCCTTTTCCATACATACCATGGTGCGGCATGTCAAACAAGTGCACCCTGTGGAATTCGCACAGGCATCGACAAGAGCCCTGGCCACGCTATTACCATCAGAGGTGGCCAGCACATCTTCTGATCGACGACCTGTATCTCCATCGAGTGCTGTGATGGACTTGAGACCATATCTTGCAAAGGTGCACATGAAATGCAACGAGTGTGGAGAAATTCTTCTGTACGGAGAGTAGAGCCTCATTCTTACTAAACTAAAAATTGAGAGTCATAAATGCCCCAAGAAAAGATACATTTCTTCATTTCATTTTGATCCTGTGTCACACATGAAAATGTTGTTGCAAGTTTAAAAAATCAAAAACAACATAACACTTGTTTAAAAAAAAAAAAAAAAAAGTTATTTTCAGAACTAACTCATTCTACCAAAAAGAGCTCCAGGAGCATATTATAAAGGGGGTTTATCTCCGCTTTTTTGGCTTTCGTTCGTGCGCGACCGTGTGCGCGCACCCGCCTATATATTTCGTGAAAACTTTTCAATTGCAACTTATTAAATTTCTTCATAGACCCATCAAAGAACTTATACTACGTCAAAGACACTAAACCTAGGCTTCTTTTTTATTATTATGAACATTTTCATTAAATGGAGCCGAATGTCTTTTTAAACTTTCGTGCGTGACCGAATGTACACACCTTGGTATTTTAAAAAAAAATTATAAAATGTTTTATACTTTAACAATTGTATGCTTGAATCGAGCTCAGAAGATATATTAAATCCGGATGTGTTTGGATTTACTCCTTTTCACGTTTTGAAACTTCGCTGAATTAGACCGCTACTTCCAATTGGCGTACGTGACCAGATACTATCACCGCGTACACGTCCTGAGACGCGCATGTGAAGTCATGTGACTTGAAAACAACACTTCCAATTGGTTCTTAGTAGTTTCTATTCTGCAATTTACACGGAGCACTCCACCCACTTATCTCACTATCTTTTCTACTCTCAAAAGAGAACAACGTTCAACATCTTTCGAAAGACTTTCTTTTCACGCGATAATGTGAAATACTGAGATTGTTACAGGATTTTCTATCAGATATGTGTTCCCATTTCTGTTGAAGCACTAACACCGTGGAAAATTCCACCGATAGCAGTGATATTTTTAACGCCGAGCACCGGCGATTTTTATCACTTAGAAGCCTTCCTATTATGAAGGTTTATCTCCTAAGTCTCTGATTCTCAAACTGTGCAACGCGGCTCCCCTGTGTGCCGTAATGAAGTGCTAGGGGCGCCGCCCACACTCTAGTGTGACTAACCATCTATAAATTCCACAGACATCTCTACCCTGTTATCTGCAATTGTGAGCATCAAAAGGAGCTGCGCTACGCCCCTGTGAGAGGCCTCACTCCCACTGCTGCAACGGCTTGGCAGTCCTCCAGATGCACAGGAACAGCCCCTCTGATCCATTGAAGTTCTCTGTCGTGAGAGGCCTCACTCCCACTGCTGCAACGGCTTGGCAGTCCTCCAGATGCACAGGAACAGCCCCTCCGATCCATTGAAGTTCTGTGTCGGTCTCAATACCACTTACGAAATGAAAATAAGCACTGAAGAATATTCAAGCATGTAGTACTCCTCCTGCTACAGCATACAGAATGCATTGTATTACCTATAAACAAGTGAAACACCCATGCTACAATCATATAGAATACTTCCTCTAAAGAAGCCTGTGAATAACTTTAAAACATCAGGTTAACCTTTTTTTACTCTCTCATCATTGTTAAAGATAAGTATTTACAATACTATATTAAACAATGCCATGGTTGTTGCTTTTTAATTTTAAAAATCTTGCAATCTTTCACAAACCCAATACTCATGGCTTATTTTTCGTGACAAAAATATTGCAATATTACATACCTACATAGAATAACAGAAAAAACATAAAACTACAAAGGCCAAACAGTCTACTAAACGCGGATTTGTAACCTATGGGGCAGATTTATGTTAACTACTTCATACCCAGATATGCACCAGTTAATGTGCACCACAGTATGCTAGTGCTCCGTTACCCATGGTGTGCCACATTTGAAATGTGGCGCACCATGGTACAAAAACACCATACATGCGTAACACATCTGTGCTGAAAAAGTAATACATTGCTAGAGTTGCATCGCAACTGTGATGCAGCTCCAGCAAGGCTCACCAATGCACTATATTCACAATCCTGCGTCAATACCTACGCCTGCTTCAAGCACATGCACAGTTTTGAAACAGCATGGGCCTGAAAGTCACTGAGTGAAATATCATACATTACAGTTAGCCAATTTCAAGACGCATTCCTTCAGAGGAACACTTACCGTTTATTAGAGGTAGATCGTCCGACTCCACCGGAGGACACCCCTAATAAAAAAGACATATATATAAAATGCGGACTAGCCGCTGTATCGTGCTAGCAAACTTTAACTTAAAAATCGTTAGAAAAAACAAAAGGAATCGAGCAAAATCAGTAGGCCACTGATAGGATCTCTTTTTGACCTCGCTAAAATAGAAACATTAGGAACAACCCCTCATGAGAAATATGAAACTAGTAAGAGAAACCGAGCTTGACGCCATGATGGCTGCAACATAGCTCGGCTCCGCCGCCCACCCCGCCCAAAATAACGACAAACCCTATGCAAATATTATAAATAAATACAACACACCAGCAAAGTAACAGGGTAAAACGTTTTATTAACTAACTATTTACATGGCAGCCTGCTGCAACATGAAAACAACACTTCCAATTGGTTCTTACTAGTTTCTATTCTGGAATTTACACGCAGCACTCCACCCACTTTTCTCACTATCTTTTCTACTCTCAAGAGAGAACAACGTCCTACATTTTTCGGAAGACTTTGGTGAAATGGCTACCGTATCTCATTCATCTTCCGAATCTGAACAAAATGATCGACTACCTTTAAGAAGAAAAAAAGAATCTTTCATCTGGCAATTTTTCACTTATCCTGAAGATCAAAAGAAAGTAAATGCACCAAAAGTAACCTGCACGATATGTGACTCGTTTCTCTCAAGAGGAAATCCAACAAAAAAATATTCCTTTTCCATACATACCATGGTGCGGCATGTCAAACAAGTGCACCCTGTGCAATTTGCAGAGGCATCGACAAAAGCCCTGGCCACGCTATTACCATTAGAGGTGGCCAGCACATTTTCTGATCGACGACCTGTATCTCCATCGAGTGCACAGATGGACTTGAGATATTAAACTATATATGGTCTATAACCTATGGTTTTTTCAGTGAATTTTCAAGGTTTTGTAAATGCTAATTCCTAACTATATATGGTCTATAACCTATGGTTTTTTCAGTGAATTTGCTCCGCCGCCCACCCCGCCCAAAATAACGACAAACCCTATGCAAATATTATAAATATATACAACACACCAACAAAGTAACAGGGTAAAATGTTCAATTAAATAACTATTTACATGGCAGCCTGCTGCAACATCGATCCAAATGCATGACACTGTTCCTGTCAAGGTAGCATAGCTGGCGGCCTAGGGGTAGAGGACCGTTGTGCAAATACCCCGGGGAGGACTCTGGATATGCTTGGTCCCTGAGATTCTTCGATGTCACTGCCTTCCACAAATGGCATAAGTCCTGGATGTTCGGTGCCATACTTGAGGGTTTGACCTAAAGACACGTCCTGCGGTGCCCTGGTCCAACCATCACATATACCTGCGCCAGGAGACGGCGTGGGGTGCACTGGAAGGGAGAGGCGGCGCGAACGAGCCTCCCCCACCTCCCCAGGTGAAGGTTTCTCAGCTACACCCCTAAAGACACGTCCTGCGGTGCCCTGGTCCAACCATCACATATACCTGCGCCAGGAGACGGCAACATCCACGACTTATGCCATTTGTGGAAGGCAGTGACATCGAAGAATTTCAGGGACCAAGCATATCCAGAGTCGTGGATGTTGGGTGCCATAGTTGAGCGTTTGACCTACAGACACGTCCTGCGGTGCCCTGGTCCAACCATCACATATACCTGCGCCAGGAGACGGCGTGGGGTGCACTGGAAGGGAGAGGCGGCGCGAACGAGCCTCCCCCACCTCCCCAGGTGGAGGTTTCTCAGCTACACCCCTAAAGACACGTCCTGCGGTGCCCTGGTCCAACCATCACATATACCTGCGCCAGGAGACGGCGTGGGGTGCACTGGAAGGGAGAGGCGGCGCGAACGAGCCTCCCCCACCTCCCCAGGTGGAGGTTTCTCAGCTACACCCCAGCGCTTCACTGATCTCCTTGTCCTCAGTCAAGCATCAATAGTAAGATTTTCATAGGTGAGTGTAGGTTCATAGTTTGCCATCCACAGACTAAAAGCCTGGAGTGGGAGTGAAAAAACCATAACTAGGTAAGAAGGTACGCAGAGGCTGTAGGAAGGACTCTGGATATGCTTGGTCCCTGAGATGCTTCGATGTCACTACCTTCAACAAATGGCATAAGTCCTGGATGTTGGGTGCCATAGTTGAGGGTTTCACCTAAAGACACGTCCTGCGGTGCCCTGGTCCAACCATCACATATACCTGCGCCAGGAGACGGCGTGGGGTGCACTGGAAGGGGGAGGCGGCGCGAACGAGCCTCCCCCACCTCCCCAGGTGGAGGTTTCTCAGCTGCACCCCAGCACTTCACTCGACATAGGCGGCCGGCTCCCGGGGTCCGGCGGAACTTTTAGCCTTTTGGTGACTCTTCCATTCTGGACCTTGTCCCACAATCCGTTTGACCTGAAGACACGTCCTGCGGTGCCCTGGTCCAACCATCACATATACCTGCGCCAGGAGATGGCGTGGGGTGCACTGGAAGGGAGAGGCGGCGCGAACGAGCCTCCCCCACCTCCCCAGGTGGAGGTTTCTCAGCTGCACCCCAGCACTTCACTCGACATAGGCGGCCGGCTCCCGGGGTCCGGCGGAACTTTTAGCCTTTTGGTGACTCTTCCATTCTGGACCTTGTCCCACAATCCGTTTGACCTGAAGACACGTCCTGCGGTGCCCTGGTCCAACCATCACATATACCTGCGCCAGGAGACGGCGTGGGGTGCACTGGAAGGGAGAGGCGGCGCGAACGAGCCTCCCCCACCTCCCCAGGTGGAGGTTTCTCAGCTGCACCCCAGTGCTTCACTCGACAAGATGAGTTGCGCCCGCTCCTGCGGCACATTGCCTCGCTCGGCCAGCTGAATTACGCCTGCTCTTGCTATTACAGCGTCTCACCCGCCATCCGGCTGAATTGCACCCACTCTTGCGGTACAGCGACAGGCGGCTGCCACGGAGCTCAGGAAATGGTGGTCGGCTCCACAGACTTGGGCCTGGCCTTCAAGGATGGCTCTGGACAACCCTGGAACTCGGACGCTTGACTGCTACGGCATGGGCCCCATTCCCAAAAGCGTCCCATCAGCCTTGAAGATTCTACAAGAGTCACCGGGGCCCCCGACTCCCGCAGAGTTCCGGTGGGGAGCTTCTGCCATGATTGCTCGCAGAATGGCCACGACGTAGCCACGGGGTGCTCTCATGCTGACGCCAGCTTCAGTCTGAAACTTCCAGAAACACTGTAGACTACCAATTCAATCAGTTCCGGTGGAGCCCCAACGACGTATCGCGTTGTTGCATAATGCGTCATATGACACGCCGCGTTAGCGCACCCGGAAGTGCTCCGGTGCGCGAGGCGCGAAGCGCAGCTTCCCGGAAGCAATCCGGGGCGCGGCGCGGAGCGCGTAACGTAAGCATAACAGGTCATGTGACTTGTTAATAAAACTTTTCATTGGTTTAGAAATATTTTTTGTCCCAAATGATGAAAACCCCTCCTTGTTTCCTCTTGGCTCCTGCCCCCTCCCCAAGTCTTGCTCGGCCAGCTGAGTTTCGCCCACTCTTGCGGCCTACGACATGGATACGCCGGGGCGTTATGGATCAGTATGAGCAAATATACACTTGGGGATTCACAAGCAACAACATGCCTTTGTATTTGGGGCTCTAAATCAACAACAGTGACAGAGAACAGAACCGAACTGAGCACTCAGGGGCTACGTTTAAACGTAACATCATCTCCCCAGAGTTACATCACCTTACACACACATCCACTCTGATCTCCTTGGCCTCAGTCAAGCATCAATAGTATGATTTTCATAGGTGAGTCTAGGTTCATGGATTTCCATCCACAGACTAAAAGCCTGGAGTGGGAGTGAAAAAACCATAACTAAGTAAGAAGGAAGGCAGAAACAGAATCTTCCTCTGCAACATCCGGCTCTGCATCGCTACTTACTTATAAATGCAGAAAAAACTCAATTAACACAAGGGCTCTTTTCAGAGCCACCTTATATCAAAGCACTGAAACTTCTGATTTATCTCCATTTTCACACTCTTGTAAATAGGTGTGCGCCACCGAGTGCGCGCACCCCGCAACTTTAAAAAAAAAATATATATATATTTTCGCTTTAAGGACCTTACTGCACACCCTGAGAAAACCTACGCAGCAAAACAATCTCTACCTTCTCCCCTTTCCAAGTTCCAACGCTTTGAAATGAACAATATATTTACTCGCAGTGACAAAATGGCGGTCAACACTTCCTGATTTCCTCCGAATCTAACGTTAACAGACGTCACGCAGCAAAAAAACATTCCGCTCGCGCGCAGCCGCTTGAGTGCGCGCACCCGTGCGCGCTTATAGATATATAATTGACTTTGACTTTAATTTCCTCAGCAACTACTGACCAGATTTACACCATTCCAAAAAATGCGTAATCTGCGAGCCGGACTCTACAGTTTTGCCAAATTTCTTATAAATCCATTCAGCCGTTCGACCTGTAGCCGTGTCTAAACATCCTATGGAAAATAACATGGAGAAAACACGTTTTGGGACCCCCTTTTATCTCAGCCCCCACTTCACCATTCCCCCCCCAAACTTTCAGGGAAGGAGCGCAGCGGACCGAGCCATCTTCTTTGAGAAATTCGCAAAGATTCATCCACCAGGGCCAAAGTTAATCCAAATAGAATGTTGAGGATTTCCTATGGAAACTAGGTCCTAACTATAACTACCTACTGGCGACCGCCAGTAGGTAATATATATATATATATATTCACTGAAAAAACCATAGGTTATAGACCATATATAGTTAGGAATTAGCATTTACAAAACCTTATTTTACTCACACAAAACCATTGAAATTCGCATATATAGTTAGTTGTACTAACTATATATCGCGCACCCGCAATCCACTGCTGATCATGTCACATATTACATCATTCATGACATGGTCAGTGACATCACTGATGACATCTCAAATGACATCACTGATGACATCACTGATGACATCTCAAATGACATCACTGATGACATCTCATTTGACATTACTGATCACATCACTGATGACATCATTCATGTGATAATACGATGAACCTCTTCAGACTCTAATATAACCTTAGATACACTCAGTGTAAACAGACACTCACAGACTGTCACTCATCCATGAAGTTACACACACACCTAGTCAGTCATGCAAAGAATCAATCACACCTCCATTTTCTCAACTATACAGTTATACACACCTTACTTATTCAAACATATACTAACACATATTTACTCTCTTATACAATCCCGGATACAAGTTCACAATGATCCATACAGCCACTCACACATTCACTGGCTCTTATGCACAGTTATTTATATATGTTAACTCTCACATGTACTGTGTTTTACATATGTACTTACTTTGACATGTAGCACTGAGATATCCATTCACTCACCAATAAACTCATGCACACAGTCAACCGCCCATACAGCTCTTTCCACATGCACTTTTGAACTCATACATCTAGTGAATCAACTGCTCACACATCTATGCACAGAGTCATACACCTCCCAGCCACCCACACACACACTCAGTCTCCCATACAAATACATGGGCAACCAATCAATAACCCATATAGTTACTCATATAGCTACTGATCAACACATGCAGCAGTTTACAGAACAACAGACATAATGATGCACAAATCAAGACAGTTTAGTCACTAACCCATGCACTCAGTGAGACACATTTAATCACTCACTCATACAGTCAGTCATGCACCTACTAAATCCTTCATCCAGACACTTATACATCCACTCATTCTTCAATATGTAAGACATATTTTAACTTTACAGAAATACACAGTCACTGGATGTTGTCATTTGAGATGTCATCAGTGATGTCTTTTGAGATGTCATCAGTGATGTCATCAGTGATGTCACTGACCATGTCATGAATGATGTAATATGTGACATGATCAGCAGTGGATTGCGGGTGCACGATATATAGTTAGTACAACTAACTATATATGCGAATTTCAATGGTTTTGTATGAGTAAAATAAGGTTTTGTAAATGCTACTTCCTAACTATATATGGTCTATAACCTATGGTTTTTTCAGTGAATTTTCAAGGTTTTGTAAATGCTAATTCCTAACTATATATGGTCTATAACCTATGGTTTTTTCAGTGAATTTCAATGGTTTTTTAATAGCAAATATCAAAAGCTTTAAAATGTATTCTTCTTTAATTCGAAAAATATATTTTATATGTTTTTAATACAATTTTTTTATGTATTTTTTTTAATTATTTTTTTTTGTTTCGCTCCCAGTCTGCGAACCGGGTAGCTTCCCGTTAGCTCAATTTGGTGCCGCGACCCGGTCCGCGAACCGGTAAACGTTCCGTTTGCGCAACTGCCGCGTTAGAAAACAACATCGTGACGCGTCGCGTAAGCGCGACGTATGGCGTTCTCGCGTAATGCGTCTTATGACGGGCCGCGTTAGCGCACCCGGAAGTGCTCCGGAGCGCGAACCGAGGAGCGAAGCGCAGCTCTCCGGAAGCGATCCGGGGCGCGGCGCGCAGCACGTAACGTAAGTGTAACAGGTCATGTGACTTGTTATTAAAACTTTTCATTGGTTCATTTCACTTTTGGTTTCCTAACGATGTAAGGCTAGGTCATGTCACCTAAAAATAACACTTTTCATTGGTTTAGAACTATTTTTTTTCCAAAATGATGAAAGCCCACACCTTTTTTCTCACTCTGACTTTCAACTTTGCGAGAGGAAGACCTATTTTGCTTACTAAGAAATGGCTTCAGTAGTAGCTGCAGCTGGTGCACCCCCACCACCACCACCACCTCCTAGGAAGAGAGGACCACCTCCTCAGGTTATCCTTCAGCAAGAGGAGGAAGAAGAGGAAGAAGAGGAAGAGGAGCAAGGGGAGAGGCAGTTTTTGCCTGAGGAGCCAAGAAGGTCCCATGTAAAGGAAGATTTCATCTGGCAATTTTATTCATTTACCCGGGGCCAAAAGAAAGTAAATGCCCGCTATGTAACTTGTCTCATCTGCAAAAAAGATTTGTCCAGAGGGACTGATAAGAAATACAGCTATGGCAATTTCACCATGCATCGCCACATGGAGAGGTGGCACCCTATTAATTATAGTGCTGCGCAGGTACGTCACCTGCAGGATAACCCCCCTCCTGTGGCCGGAACATCAAATGAAGAGGCAGTGACGGGCCCAGAGGCAAGGGAGACGGTCTCAAATATCCAGCTGAAGTTTGGGAATGCGAAACAAGTGTGCGTTTATTGCGGCCAATTGATTTGCTACAGGGAGAGTAGCATAAATTTAATCAACGTTGCTATTGACAATCATAATTGTCCAAAACGCCCCAGAAAATAAATTATCTTTTTTTTTGTTGCTCCTGTTGAGCCCTTTATAATGAATCATTTTCGTTTCCCCCCCAAAAAAACCAATAAAAATATAAAACCGTTAAAAAAATACAAAAAAAGTAAAAAAAATGTTCAGAAAAATAATTAAAAAATATAAAACAACAAAAACAATAAAAAAAAAGTTCTTTTCAGAACTACCTCCCCTTTATAAAAAAAATTGCTAGAATGTTTAGCACTCTGGCAACCTCTATTTCTTTTGTTTCGCTTCCCGGTTCGCGCCCCGGTACGCGAACCGGAAGCGAAACACATTTTTTTTTTTTTAAAAAGAAGAGTAAGTATAAGGGAAGGAAACAGAGAGTAATGTTAAAAGAAAGACAGCTAGAGGGAGTAACAGAGAGATACTGTTTAATAGATCTATTTACCAAAGAAAAGATGTAAAAGGGTATAATTGAGAAAAACAAAATAGATAAGGAAGTGAAAGAAAAAAAGGAGAGTAGAATAATAATAAACAAGAGTTTCTTAGAGAATGTGAGTGAATGTTCAAATTAAGAAGAAAAACAGTAAAGGATGTGGAATGAGAGGTAGGGATAGAACCGGACTAAAAGAACAATCCTGAGGGAAAGTGTTAAGAAAACAGTGAGCGAAAGTAAATAGGAATAAAACAAGATGTATGACAGGGACTAAGGTTAAAACATGTGGAATAACAGAGAAAAAAAACAGAAAGCAGAAAAGAAGAAGTGACAGAAAAGGAATGATTGAAACAGCAAAGAAATGTAAATAACATAGGGGCATATTATCAACACAGGCGATAAAATTATCGCTGCTTTTATCGGCAGAAAACTGCCGCTAAAGCCGCTTTTGCGGCAGTTTTCTGCCGATAAAAGCAGCGATAATTTTATCGCCTGTGTTGATAATATGCCCCTTAGTGTGCTTGAACTACAGGGAGAAAGCATAATGAACAATTAGTGAAAGAGTGATGAGTCAGAGATAGTGAGAGTAATAGAGACGGAGTGAGTGAACAGGAGTGAGGAACTATGAGAACAGAGGGACTGAGAAAAGGAGTGGAAGGAGTAGAGTAAGTAAGTAATAGAAAAAGGAATGAGGGAAGTAGCAAAGACAGGAAACTGAGGGTTAAAGAAATGAAGCAGTGGAACTAATAGAAGTTAAATGTGATAGAAATGTAACGAAAAGAGTACAAAACACTTACCTTATAATTGTCGTTAACTTAGTCACTTGTTATTTTTATACTTTCAATCTGTGAAAGAAAGAACAAAAATTTGAAAAATATTAAAACATGTATTTAAAAATTAGAAAAGACAAGGGAAAAGATTGAAAATCATCCAATTTTACAAAGAAATAAAGTTAGAGATAAACATGCAGAAAAAAAGAGAAAGAAACGGTGATAGACAGTCAGAGACAAAAAGAAATTGTAATTGAGTAAATTACTAAGAGAAAAAAAAGGAAGATACTTTCAGTGACAGAAAAGAAGGATAGAAGAGAAAACTAAATTGAAGTTGTGTAAGCTACTAAAAGAAAGTGAGTAAGGTAAACTATATAAGGAAAGGGTGAATAAGGAAAAGAGAGTGAGGGAGAGAGGAGACAGAGGAAGTGAAGGAAAGAGTGTCAGATACAGACTGAGTGAGGCAACAAAGAAAGATAAATGAGTGAGGGTGAGTTATACTAACTGATTGCACCAAAAAAGGAGAACCCAAAAATATTTAATTTAGAAAACAAAGGGAGGAAAGATGGAAAAGACAAGCGAAGCAGAAGGTCTAAAAGCTGGAAAATGGTGCAAGGGAGAAAAGAAAAAAGCAGAGTTGGATTAGGGAAACAAAGGTTGAAAGATAAGTGGAGTTAGAGAGCAAGGGTGAAAGAGAATAAAACAAAAGGCAATGTGAGTATGTAAGGAGGATTGATAGAAGGTAGTAAAAGATGAGTGAGCATGGGATAAGACGAGTACAAATTAAAATTAACTATACAAAGTACAGAATTAATTATACATGTTAAATGGTTTATTTTTGCTGTTCTCAGAATATATCAAATTTCACTAAAAACAGTGAGTTGAAGGTATTCATCATATAACAGCGGGGAAAAAAAAACACAATCAAAATGATTGTGTTTAAAAAACCCATATAACATAACCAATCAGAAATCAGAACTCCTTAAAAAGTAACTTACTTTCCATGACGTCGAAGGATGTCCTATGAACAGCTTATACTCTGTTGTGCTGTTATTATTTTCAGCCCGCCACTTTCTGAAAGAAAAGCTCCATCGTTTTGACAAATATGTTACATACAATAAATGACTTCTCGCTCTCTACCGCACTTCTCCTCAAGGCCAAATCGTGTAAGAGCCATTTATAACTCTTGGAATTCTTCTAAGCAAATCCCGTCATTTTCTTTTTCCGCAACTTTCATAAAGAAAACGTCCAAGATCACTTTCACAATCCTGTACTAGTAATATCTCACCCTTCTTGCTCACTCATGTTCCACATTTCCTATGACACTGATACTGCTTACTATGAGGCACACTTACACTACCTCTATGACTACTACAATTATTTATTTCTCTACATCACTTTTAATCACAAAGCAATTTAAAACAGTACATAACATTATATCAACTCCTAGAATCATTATAGGCCAGTTACCTACCCTAAATTCTCTCTTCTGAAAACAGAAAGTAAGAATATTTTTAAGTCAAAAGGCAACATTGTTTCAAAGTCAAATGTGAATCATTTCCGAAACATCAGCTTTTTTTAAATTTTCAATAAGCTGTGTAATAAGCGGATGTTGTCAAAGGACCATCATGTCATATAATAGCTGCCGTTAGAAATGTTCTTCCTAAAATCAACGACTGTGTAGCCACAACATTTGTAATTAAAGTTGAAAACTTACTTTCATCAGGTTTATATAGTTGGAATTTTAAAATGACAATATAACCAAAAGTTTGTACAAATAATGTGTACAGCATTGCAGACTTACATTACCTCTACTCCATGTTTTGATTGGCTGCTTGAATTAGCTTATTAAAAGAAACAGTTTTTCTGAACTCATTCAAAGTGCAGTTATTTTTCCATGATGTCAAGTGTTATGGTAAGAACACCGTTTGCTTTGGGAAATACTCTGTTGTCCTTTAACTAATCCGTGCCCACCACTTTCTGTAAAAAAACCTTCTTTTTTTTCAGGAACTACTTAAAACTCAAAAATAACTTTTTACTCTGTACTACACTTATCCTCAAGGGCAAATAGTGTAGGAGCCATTAGAACCTCTTGAAATTCCTCAGAGCAAATCCCGAGATTCTTTCCCTAAAGTTTTGGTTGTAAAAACACCAGGTAAGAATTTTTAAGGTCAAAAGGCAATTTTTTTTTTAAGTTAAAACAGAATCATTGCAGAATGACCAGCCGTTTCTAGACTTCAAATAAGCTGTGTAATGTCCTGATGTTGTTGAAGGACCGTCATGATATATAATTGCTGTAGTTACAAAAGTCCTTCCTGATATTGACAACTGCGAAGCCACAACATTTTTAATTAAAGTTGTCAATTTTGTTCCATCAGGCCTACATCGTTGGAACATTAAAATGACATACTGACCATATGTTCGTATAAATAATGTGGACAGCATTGCAGACTTACATTGGCTACACTCCATGTTGTGATTGGCTGCTTTTACTAGCTTATTAAAGGACACTGATTTACTGTCTGGCAAAGTTAAATATATAAATCTTTCTGAGTCTACACTAGTAGTACTTGATACCCTACAGTTCTCACAGTCATGCTGCCATTGATAGGAAAGGCCAAACAGATGATCTACATCTACACCTTCATCTTGCAATACATCAAGAATATACATTAAAAACTCCTGACAATCTTGCAGAATATTTTGAGAGAATTGCGTTTGACCTGAACATTTGTCTAACAGATTTCGAATTTCAGGCACACTTTCTATTTTTGTTCTATCAGTGCTACATTTCTCTAACACAGAGTTCAGTAAACAGCAAAAACTTTGATCCGAATTGATCACAATCTGTTCTTTTAAAGTTTCTAGAGAAAAGACAACATTAACCACTACATTAGCATAGCAGTTGACACCAGAACTATTTTCAAATTGAAAACCAACAACATCTTCAACAGAATCCATTTTCTTTCTGCCTATAATTTCGGGTTCATCGACTTTTCGTCTTTTTGCTACAACCTCCCTACTATTGGTCACATTTCTTCGTTTCCGGCCTACCACACGTTTCTCAAACAAAGGATATTGAGGCAAATGTGGCGCATACTCTCTTCTTAACCTATTGTATTCCTTAACACAATCTAGATCCGCACAAATGTTTGTGATATCACAGTCAATCAAGTATAATCCCGATAAAGTTCTGACTCGTGACAATGCCACATATGCCATTCCCTCCTTGAACACAGAACTGCCAATATTCACCAATGCACTGTCTACACTTAAACCTTGCGATTTATGGATTGTCACCGCATATGCCAAGCAAACAGGAAACTGCTTACGGCGAACATATAAGTCTTTTACAAGCAAAAATCTAGCAGAGCAACGACCAATTAACTGTACTTCCTCAATGCCATCAAATTTAATTTTAAAAAATTCAATTCCATCTCTATTTCTGTATTTCTCAAAATCAACAACATTACCCATTGATCCATTTACCAGACCTCTTTCAACATGTAAATTCCTTCTCAAAATGATACGGCAATTTAAGCACACATTCAGAGTTTTTTCAAAACCAGCAGTTTTAGATATAGTCTTCTCTAATGAATCCAATTTTGATTTCAAATTCTCAGACAAAATAATTGTTGCTCCCATATGATCTATTCTGTCAATAGCTTCCAGTTTCACAATCTCTTGGTTTTCTAAATTCAACATTTTGTTGTTGAAGATGGCACATTCTGCAAGAGTTGGCATCAAACATATTCCAGATTTCTTCTCAGTAATTTTCCGAAAAATATTCTCTGGCACAACGTCTTCTTCTGGATACAAATTTGACAGTAATCGTGCATGTAAAGCTTCTTTCCCATGCTCGGTCACTTTTCCGATTCTAACATCTTGTAGAATATTCTTATAATCTTCATCCTTCGCTTGACGCATATTTTCACGCAGTTCAGCATAATTGAAGTTTAACCATATATTAACGTTGCCAATGCTCCCTAGGCACTTCCTGGTATCTTCATGTGTAAGTAGTTTAAACACTGGTTGTCCTTTCACTGGTGTCAGCTGCAGAAGATCACCGAAAACAATGATGTGTTTGCCACCAAATAACACATCATACTCTGTTTTAAGAACTTCTTGCATTCTCAAATGCACAAAGGCAAGCATGACATTGGAAACCATGCTTACTTCGTCAATGATAAGAAGTTTCATTTTCCTCAAGACTCTTGAAACTTCACAACAAGCATCTCCAGATAACTTGTGGTATTGTAATTTGTTATCATGCTCCACTGGCAGCATCAGTAGACGATGCAAAGTAATACCTTTAATGTTATGTGCTGCCAGTCCAGTTGGAGCGGTGACAACACAAGACAGCGATGACTCAGTCCTTTTCTGCAAATAACATGAAATTGCTTTAATGAGGAAACTTTTTCCAGTTCCTGCTTCTCCACTCACGTAAAGTCGGACAGGCTTCAACGACATACATGAGCACTCTTTCTTCTCATGACTTAATCCATGATCAATTTGGTTGGTAACTTCGTCATATATTTTCCTTTGCTCAACATTGAGTTGTCTTTCCAAATCTTCTAAGTTAACCGCGTCCTCCTGAGCATGTGCCATGGCTCTTTCCACTTCAATCATGGCAGTGGCAGCTTCATTTTCGATAACTGGTCCTCCTAGTGGATCCTGACTCAATGAAACAGAACTCTGACTGTCCTGAGAACTGTCTCTAGCAATCCCGGCTGCAATCGTTGTTTTCTGCTCGATTTCCGCATTCAACATTTCTAGATATTTGGGAAAAACAGGACATTCTATGGTCTCCTTGGCGGCATTGAAAGAGTCTTCGTAATAGAGGAAATCTCCAAGCAGTTCCTCTTCTGCACGCCAAGGCTTGAAAAGTTGCAAAAGAGCTAAATAGAAAAACTCTTTTCTTTCAGGAGATTAGCCACTCAATTTTCGATGATTTACCAATTGGCATTTTCTTTGCTTGACCAGACATTCCTCACTTCCAATTACAGCATACACTCCTTTATAAATATCTTCTTTGATGTTCCTCTTGAATATGTAATTTTGTAGAACCTCATACAGACAAACATTCTCGAGGTGACTGCTTCTATTTGGATAATATGTATCCAACATGTTGGTCTTCAAAATATCTGTACTGTTTGGCTCCTTTTCCGCCAAATACTCAATTTCCCGTACAGGTTTCAGAACTCGATTACGTGTTGCAGCAAGACCAAGACTCGCCCAAATGATACTCCTAGATTTGGCATAGAGACTTGCTGAAGATAACCGGTCAGAACATTTGTAAGCTCCGATTTCTCGATGCGACAACATCTTCAGACTGAAACTGTACAACTTCTTACTGAGGCTCTTTTCATGGGAAATGTCCTCCCACATATCCTTCAATTCTGTCTTTTCTTTTTTTGTGATGTAAGATGTCACATACCGAGCCACAGCCATACAGTTATCAGCCACAAACTGTATATCCATGTTAGCATTCCACATGGACAAAATCACTGGGTTGTAGTCGTGGATGTACTTGGACTCTTCGTTTCTTTTCAAATTGTATGTATTTTTGGGTGATTTCCTCGTCACATTATGTCGCAGCGAAGACTTCAAACTGTTCACTCTTCCTTTAGAAATCACCGGTCGTGGAAAGACGAAACGACATTTTGTGTAGAACTTGTCCTTGTTTCTGAATTTACGACGACAGTACTTTCCACAACGATGGCTTTGAAAGCGTAAAACTTGTTCTCTTAGGCTTTTGTCTTCCTTTGTCTTTGGAACAGCACATGTAGAATACTGTTCTATGAAACTCATCACTAAGTCATCCAGATCTGTTCCAAATTTGGGTGCATCTTTGATCCATAGTAGCATATGTATATGAGGAGCACCTCTTGCTTGATACTCCTTTCTCCAGAAGAAATCCAACACCTCTCCAAGAGGTGGATTTTTCCTGTTCATGATGAAAGACATCATAGCTTCAAATCTATGATTGAAGTACCTGCATACATTCACTGGATCCAAAGAGCACAGTTCTACGGGTGTCTTGAATTCGATATTTTCAATGTTTCCATTTGCCTCTGGTAGAAATTCAAGTAAGTCTTCCCAGCCATACTCGGCACAGCTGAGAGTGAGGAACCATGTGGGAGTTCCTAAGTTCCTCAGCATACATTTGAAATCTCCATGTCGACGGTACCAGTACTCATTAGTACCACGCTGACATGCCATGAGATTAATCAGGTGACAATCCAAAATACTGTCTTGCACATTGACTTTATCCATAAAGTCCCTTGCTGAGATATTTTGCATCTGTATACCACTTTTCAAGATGTGGTTCACTGCATATGACAGTCCAGACAGATCGCTTTCAAACAGTAGATGAAACAAATAGGGAATGCATTGACGAAACCTAGAATCTTCTGCATACAATCGTAAAGTTCGTTATTCAGAAGCAGGAATTTGATCAGTTCGCTCATCATATCTTCCTCCTTGACCTGTTGGAAATAGTTGTGGGAAACACCGAGCTTCCAAACTTTCCTCCCAAACACTAATGGGACTCCCTTTGGCTTGTTTCATTTGAAACAACTCAATAGCATTCCCCATGACTTCCTTGGAATGCAAAGGATGAACACTATAATGTTCATATATTTCTTCATTTTTAGAAGCTTCTACTTTTTCAATTTGTCCAGTACACAAATCGCTGTCCTCTTTTTCACTTACTTCCTCTTCTGCAACATATACATTCTTGTAGTACTTATTGTTTTTCTTCAAATACAATGTTGCCTTTTTGACTTTCCTAACATCCACTAAATCTTGCCAGATTTTCTTACTCTTTGTCGGAACCCCATTAACTAAGATAACCAGAGGTTCCTCTTCCACTTTCTTTACTCCAATTGTATTAATGTTTTTCTTCAAATCTAGAGGCAAATAAACAACTCTTCCCTTTAATCCTCTCTGTAAATCTGATGGAGGCAATTTCCCTGTCTTTGGCTCCATTCGTACAATAGCCTGAAAGGGATGGACACTTTGAATCAAAATAGATTCATAAGTATTTAAATCCTTCAATTCAGAAGGAATGTCAACCAATTCCAGATTATTATGAACCGCTCTAGCAGGCATCTGGTTTTGATTTAATTTGTTACAACAATAAGTACACACACGTTGATCCGATCCCAAATCAAAACAATTTTCTACCATCAAGTATGTTGCGAAATCCTTCCATTCACTATTATTTTCCCTTTCACTTTTTGCATATAAATCCACTAACTTAGTCTGATTCTTATAATAAGTGCGTCGACAACACACACAAGTGAAATTAGGCCTCTCACTTGATTTCACCTGAAACGTGGCAATTTCCTTCTGAAAATTATCTGTACTGGAAACCTGTACACTCTCTTCCACATTACCTTCTTCTTCTGGGTCAATTTCAACATTCTTCTCTTTACTTGCAAAGTAACAAAAGTCAATTTCCTCACAAATATTTTTCACATCTACTTCAGAACCATGCAAAAGAGCAGTGCATAATTGTTTAAGCATAATTGCTGGACTCTTAGCATAATACAACATTCTAACTAATTTCCTCACTTTATTATGATGCACTGCTAGCATCCTGAAATGATGAAAAACACTCTGGCATATTCTTCTGGTTAGACAAGTCAGTGAATGACCATGCAAACCTGTCACTTCTCTCACTCTGCAAGGATCTAATTCTTGCAACAACATCATTTTCTGTTTTAAACTTTTTTTATTAAATGTCCGTAAAAAATCACAAAGCAAATTGATGGAATCCTGTCGCACACTGCAAATACTACTACACTTCCAGGTGTACACTGGTCCCTTAGGACGTCTTCCTAAAACCTCATTACCTAACACCTCTTCTGCCTCTGTTGACACAAGTTTTTCTTTTTCAACCGGACAGCCATCTTTCACCTCATATGCTCGACCACTGGTGTCAACTGCATGCACCAAATCATTATCCTGGAAATAACTCTCCTCATTAAAAAATGCCTCACAACTTGAACTATGCATCCATTCTCCTGAAAAAACTTCACAAAAATTACTACGATTAACTGTTCTCTTCCATCTACTATTTGTTTTGAAATCATAAATTAACTTGTTTAGTTTCCTAATTCTATTGATTATCAAAATAAATAACTTTCGCTTAATTTCGAATGCCTGATCAATAATTTTCTCAATGTTTCTCTTTCTCTTATAAAAAGCCACTTTCTGTTGACCTTTCTTAATATTTTTTAACAAATTGCCAATTATCCTGTTGCGGAACATTCGTCTACGAATGTCCCTAAACTGATTTTTCCTTCTACTACCATGCACAGAGTTATCTCCTGCTCTAGCAGTAACATTTTTGAGTGGCCTTTCCTTTCCGTTTCAATTGGCTCTCTTTTTCTGAACTAAAACATGTCCTGTATTGATACTTTTTTTTCTGTAAATGTTTCTTAGGAAAGATTTCGTTCTCTTACCCGGAGCTTTTTTGGTGACTTGACAAGTTTTTATTGTAGAGGACTGCTGCAAGCATGTAGTAAGCTGCTGTGTTTGACGTTTTGTAGCCTTTCTCCTTCTTTGCTTCGATGGCATTGTGTAATTTCGAAATGATCTGCAGTTGAATCTGTGGTAAAATATAATAAAAATGTTATTAACCACTATTACCAAACAGTAAATCAATAACAGTCGTCAAAAAATTAACACACTACTTGTCAATTCTACATACAATAATTTTTAGTGCATTGGCAAATTTAAAACTCACAAAAAGTAGCAAAGAAATGGAATGCTTCTACATTTGACCTGTGCTCTTTTATATGTGAATCTGAACTCATTTTATTAGCATATTTCACTATTTTATTAAAGACACTTCACACAAGCTGTTTTTGAAAGTTGTATTTAATTTTAAATAAAACGGTTAACATGGTTACTTTTCATTTCCAGTAACTTTTAAAAATAAGTCTTTATAGTTCCATAGGCTCGAGCAGGTCAGCTTCCCATCCTATGTCATACAATTCTGACAAATCGGCATCCTCATCATATTCTTCATCATCCACAGGATATAAATCATCCAAGGGATCTACTTCCACTGACGTTTCAATGACAAGTTCAATGATAAGATCGAGATCAACAGATTGCTCATTATCACTCATGCTTGATGTTGTCGTTATCTTTAAAGAAAGAGAACAACAATGAGATGTTGCAAAGTAAGAGACAAATCTCAGAGACTATAATAGAAAAATTGTTTAACAAGAGTAACATTTTGCAGATATTATTTAACCATGTCCAGCGATGCTGAGGAGGTGAGGCCTATGTCCAAGTTTTCAGTGAACAGGACTCATCTCTTCTTAACATTGGATAAGCCTCACCGACTCTGTGTCCCCTGCTCATACTTAAATGTAAAGGGGCAGATTTATGTTAACTGGCGCATCCCCAGGGATGCACCAGTCAACATGCGCCGCTGCTCTGCCACCCATGATGTGCCGCATTTACAATGCGGTGCACCATTGAGGAAAAACAGCACAGATGCGTCACGTATCTGTGCCACAAAAGCGGCGCATTGCAGGAATCACGTCGTAAGCGCGACATGTCTACTGCAATGCACAGGGGCAAGCCACACATTGCATGGCGCGTCACTCCTTATGCCTGTTTCAAACAGGCGTAAGGATTTGATTCAGCAATGCCATAAAGCTGACTCAGTGAAATCTTGTAAATTTCACTGTGTTAGTTTTACAGGGCTTTCATGCAAGTGAATGCCCACCCTGCAACAAAACGCCCACATGAAACCTGACACAGGTTTCATGTGGCACAGGACTTTACAGCGTGACACATCTGCCTAGATACATCAAGTTGTAAATATGTCGCAACATAGCGCATCTTTTGCGCCGCTGTGCGTCACAAAAGTGACGCACAGCGGCGCAAAAGAGGCGCGCGGCCATCATAAATCTGCCCCTAACATTTTAAATGATTGATTCAGGATGCCGATAAGGTGTGGCCTATCCAGAGGTTTGTTTGAGGTGAGGCCTACTCAGGGTTACAGATGAAATTTAGGCTTGTTGAAGAGTACAGAGGAGATAGTACATGTGCAGGCCTACCAATTAAGTGAGTCATGTCCACTGCACTCTTGAACAAAGGCCAGACCTCCTCTGTGTCCCTGGACAGGCCTAAACCTCATCTGCACAATGTGATTCGTAATGTTAGGAAACACAGGTGATGTAATTGAAAAACGTGCAATTTCTTTTGTTCATTTCACAATCACATCACCTGTGTTTCCTTTGCTTAGGTATCTCATTGTGCAGATGTAGTCTAGCATATGAAAGAGTACGTAGAAGGTGAGCACTGTATGCAACCACTTTGACACTGACAGAAACCTCAGCTTCTCCATGCCCCCTACACTGTCCTAAATGTATACAGTTTAAACTGACGGTATCTTGTTGCAGATGAAGTGAGGCCTATCTTGCAACATGGTGCATCTTTTCCACCACTGCTGCGTCACAAAAGTGACGCAACAGCGGCGCAAAAGAGGCACACGGCCATCATAAAGCTGCCCCTAACATTTTAAATAAATGATTCAGGATGCCGATAAGGTGTGGCCTATCCAGAGGCTTGTTTGAGGTGAGGCCTACTCAGGGTTACAGATGAAATTTAGGCTTGTTGAAGAGTACAGAGGAGATAATACATGTGCAGGCCTACAAATGAAGTAAGTCATGTCCACTGCACTCTTGAACAAAGGCCAGACCTCCTCTGTCTCCCTGGACAGGCCTAAACCTCATCTGCACAATGTGATTCGTAATGTTAGGAAACACAGGTGATATAATTGAAAAACGTGCAAATATTTTTGCTCATTTCACAATCACATCACCTGTATTTCCTCAGCTTAGGTATCTCATTGTGCAGATGTAGTCTAGCATATCCAAGAGTACGCAGAAGATGAGGACTGTATGCAACAGAGCAATGTACATTACTCACCTCCCTTGACACTTACAGAAGCTTCAGTTTCTCCATGCCTTCTACACAGTTCTAAATGTATATCATTATCATCATAGTGACTATGAAACTCTTTCAGAACATATTGTGAAACCTTAATAACTTCAAGAACCGTGTTTTTAAACCAGCAAACAAGGAAAATTATTCTCACATATTCATGGTGGGAAGTGAAATATTTATTTAAAGAAGCAGACACCAATATGACCTTGTCATAAATGTGAAAAGCATTTCTTTTTTAAAAAAAACGATTTTCTGGTCATAATTTGAAAACACAACACAGGTCCTATGTAGAAGCACACCCTGTCAGTACTTAAATTTGCCAAGCACACATGGGGGCGTATTTACAAGGACCTTGCACCACGGGGAAATGACTTAAATTAAAATGGGGAAAATAACATCAAAGTGCCTCAAAGGCCTTGTAAATATGCCCCAAGCAGCCTATGAAACTCTAGCAGTATATATCAAGAAACCTAAATGACTTCAAGAAACGTTTTTAAACACAACAAGTAAACCAATTATTCAACTACATTCATGGGGAAGTGACTTAAAATGCCCTAACACACATGAAAGCGTATTTTTAAGGCCCTTGCACCATTTTTGCGTCACTTTTAACATGGCTATGTAACTCAAAGAAACAAAATCTAAATTTGCCAAGGACACATGGGGGCGTATTTACAAGGACCTTGCACCACGGGAAAATGACTTAAATTAAAATGGGGAAAATAACGTCAAAGTGACTCAAAGGCCTTGTAAATATGCCCCAAGCAGCCTATGGAACTCTAGCAGTACATTTCAAGAAACCTAATTGACTTCAAGAAACGTTTTTAAACACATGAAGTAAACTAATTATTCACCCACATTCATGGGGAAGTGACTTAAAATGCCCTAACACACATGAAAGCGTATTTTTAAGGGCCTTGCACCATTTTTGCGTCACTTTTAACATGGCTATGTAACTCAAAGAAACAAAATCTAAATTTGCCAAGGACACATGGGGGCGTATTTACAAGGACCTTGCACCACGGGAAAATGACTTAAATTAAAATGGGGAAAATAACATCAAAGTGACTCAAACGCCTTGTAAATATGCCCCAAGCAGCCTATGAAACTCTAGAAGTACATATCAAGAAACTTAAATGACTTCAAGAAACGTTTTTAAACACATCAAGTAAACCAATTATTCAACCACATTCATGGGGAAGTGACTTAAAATGCCCTAACACACATGAAAGCGTATTTTTAAGGCCCTTGCACCATTTTTGCGTCACTTTTAACATGGCTATGTAACTCAAAGAAACAAAATCTAAATTTGCCAAGCACACATGGGGGTGTATTTACAAGGACCTTGCACCACGGGGAAATGTCTTAAATTAAAATGGGAAAAATAACATCAAAGTGACTCAAAGTCCTTCTAAATATGCCCCAGGCAGCCTATGAAACTCTAGCAGTACATATCAAGAAACCTAATTGACTTCAACAAACGTTTTTAAACACATCAAATAAACCAATTATTTTCCCACATTCATGAGGAAGTGACTTAAAAAAACCTAACACACATGAAAGCGTATTTTTAAGGCCCTTGCACCATTTTTGCGTCACTTTTAACATGGCTATGTAACTCAAAGAAACAAAGTCTAAATTTGCCAAGCACACATGGGGGCGTATTTGCAAGGACTTTGCACCACGGGGAAATGTCTTAAATTAAAATGGGGAAAATAACATCAAAGTGACTCAAAGGCCTTGTAAATATGCTTCAAGCAGCCTATGAAACTCTAGCAGTACATATCAAGAAACCTAATTGATTTCAAAAAACGTTTTTAAACACATCAAGTAAATCACTTATTTACCCACATTCATGGGGAAGTGACTTAAAATGCCCTAACACACATGAAAGTGTATTTTTAAGGCCCTTCCACCCGTTTTGCGTCACTTTTAACATGGCTATGAAACTCAAAGAAACTAAATCTATTTGTAAAACACTTGACACAAAGCAACATTTTAAATACACAACTTTCGCCATAAATTTATCCCTAAAGCATACTATTCTCTATCTAAATTAAATGAATCTTTTCTCACCTTAGCAAATACTTTTTGAGTTTCAAAACAGTCTCAGACACACACCAATTTTTCTTTAGCAGAGCAAAGGGTATGCACTCCAGAGGCTGCAACCAACAATGGCACAGAAATGCTGTAATTCATCTCACATATCTCTCATGTCACCCAATCAAAACTCTTCCCTCACTTTTTTCAAATCAACACCCTTCCCCCCTCTGCCCTTTCTGCCTTTTTTCCATAGCAACCACCTCCTGAAAGACCTCTCATGTTTACAAGTTCACACAACAATGTTTCAATTGAACTCTGAACTCTCAGTACACCTGCGTATCCAGTGCAATCTTTCATAAAATGATTTTGTCTTGACCATTCAAATTACATCTTTCAAAGAACTCATCCATGCACCCTAACTTTCTGTTTTCAGCAATCAAAATCCACCAATCACTGCTACTGATTCATTAGCACAGAAACTCCACAGTTTTTTTCATTACATACTCCTACTGTTTCAACTGCCATTTCATTACTACACTTCATCTGACTGCAGAAGAACCTCCTCTCACCATGTTTTCTGTCTGGATTGTTGGACATAGTTACATCCACTGGGCTCAAAGGTATGCTGATAACAGAAATTTACACAACCTCAATTTACAAAATGTGGAAATCAACTGGATTGGCCACAGAGGATTAAGATGTCACCAATTGATACCATTGGTGAAAACCTTTTTGCATTTGCCAAAACCTGACCTGTTAATTGTGCACTGTGGAGGAAATGACTTCGGCACTTTGACTGGGGTAGGTCTGGAAATGCTTTTAAAGGACACCTTTGAGCAATTGATGGCACTTTTTCCTCAAACTGCCTTGGTATATTCAAATATATGCCAAAGACAGAAATGGAGGTGGTCAAACGAATTTTGTCCACAAATTGAGAAATCGAGGAAGCATGTAAATAAGTCTGTTTCAGCTTACATGAGAGACCATGGAATGGGCTCCATCTACAACAATAACTTGCGTTACTACATGCAAGATATTTACAGAGAAGATGGAGTTCACTTCTCAGATGAGGGGAACAGAGTTTTCATCCTGAATTTAAGACTATGTATTGGTACCTACTTATAAGTACCTAAATCTACCACAGACCCAAAAGCTCGTCTCAGAGCTACCCTAACTATGATCACTATAAACAAATTTTAAATGTAACTTTTTTTTTACTAATTTTCACAATTTACGCTTTCCAGAGCGCTACCTGGTACGCGCACCGGACGCTAACCGCGCAAAAATTTGAAAAAAAAAATGTTTTTTTTCCGCACATATGGGCCTCCTCAGCCACCCTCAGAAAACCTATGGGGTAAAGGATACGTCTGCCGTGCCCCCTTCTACCCATTCTGAACATTATTTGCCCTCCATCTTGTATCTCAATTCTACCGAAACACAAAATGGAGGACTCCCGTAATGCTGCCGGTTCGCGTACCGGGGCGCGCACCGGGAAGCGCTCGCTTAAAAAAGGTGGGAAAGTAATTCACAGAAAAACCACTGGAGACACTTTCACCAAATATAGATTAGCTCATACTACATACCAATCCCTACCATTTTCACAAATTTGATTGGAATTCCATTTAGCCATTTAGCCTGTAGACCTCTCTAAATACCCTGAGGTAAATTACTTCACAAAACACATCTGAAGTGTTGGAATTGACAACCAATTAAAATGTTACTTTCATTTTCTACTTTTTTTACCTGACATTTGATTGGTTATGTACCTGAATATATATAAAGAAAGAGAGAGAAACACAGCCATTTTGACTACTACTTCCTGAAGTACATTGCAAGAGCATTTTCACTGACAACTTAAACTTGTTTTTAAAAGGTAAGATGTTATTTTGAAAACTGAAGTATATTGTGCACTTTAAGTTAATATGGAAAACTTTTTCTGATAGTTATATACTATCCCTCTGTAATAGTTATAGATTTAGATAGACTTCCCTGTTATAGTTATGGATGTATTTAGGCTTCTCTTGTATAATTATGAATTTACTTAGGTTTCATCACATACACTTTTTTATATTTCTACTTCCAGTCTGATACCATACACTGCCCAAAGATAAATTCACTGTTAAAAACTACCTATCTAAAACTAATCCCAACAGTGCCCTATCCCTACTGATATATATATTTTTTATGCAAATTTCAGGCAAAATGGAAGGAGAACAAAAAGTGGCATTTGAAATTGTCCTTGCAGAGACCAATCAAGAAAACATTGAACCAAATGACATTGAATTCATGGATGTATCACGGGACCATGAACTACTACAATGTGTACAATCTGTAGATTTCCTCCTTCAAAATGAGGACATTTCAGACACTCAAATGTTGCAAGTTATGTTCACTCAAAATAAGGACATTTCCGACACTCAAATGTTGGAAGTTATGTTCACTGAAAATGACAACATTTCGGACAGTCAAATGTTAGACGTTCTATTAAATTTTGAAAAACAATCACAAAAATAGATTTATATTTAATAATCAAAAATTGTTCGAGACTTTAATCATTTTTATATGTAATTCATAAACTAGTACCAAATTGATAATAATGTAAAGTCAGACTTATAGTATACTGTGCAACTTTTTTATGTTACATAGTAATTTTGCTCATAGTTACTTCCTTTCTCCAACTATATTATCTCCAATGTGTATTTAACATCTCTTTATCATCTCCTGCCTCCATATTGTTTCTGCTTTCCTGACACACTATGGTATGAATTCCATATTCCACAATAACTTCTGAAACAACATGCAAGATATATACAAAGGAGACGGTGTATATTAATTTTTTAACTCTGCATTGGTACCTACATATTGCTACTTAAATAAAAAAAAACAACAAAAAAAACAACAAAACGAACAATCAATAAACATACAATATTTGAAAAGTCTATCATTCTTTTTTCCTCATAGTACGCTCCCCGGACAGCTTCCCGGTGCGCGTACCGGGCGCTCCCCACGCAAAAAAAAGGATTTTTTTTTTTTTGCCCCGCGGGGCCCTTTTAAAGCCTCCACATCAAACCTAGGGGGTCAGGGAGGATCTACTATGCCCCCTTATGGTCATTTTCCCCTTTGTTTTGGCCTCCTCTTGTCTACCGAGAGACAAGATGGCGGTCGCTCCGGACTGTTTAGAATGTTGACAGACACCGGAGAGCCAATCAGCTTCGCTTCGCGAAGTTCCGTTACGCGTCAGGTACGCGAACCGGGGCGCTAACCGGAGCGCTGTTACAGATATATATATTTTTTTGAACGTTAATTTATCAAAATCCACTGGAGCACATATATTGAGACCAAGCAAAGGCACATCGGGCAAACAATATCTACAATGTTGCCAAGTTTCGTGGAAATCCATTCAGCCGTTCGAGCTAAAAGTGAGTCCAACCGCCCTATGGAAAAATGAATGGGAAAAACGCGTTTTGGGACCCCCCTTTTTTCTCAGCCCCCCCTTGCCGAAACCCCCCCAAATTTTTAGGGGCTGCTCAGAAACAAAATGTGCCATTTCCCTGAAAATTTCAGCCAATTCCGTCCTCAAACGCCAAAGTTATTCGACATAGAATTTTCAGAAATCCCATAGAGAAAAAATCCTAACTATATATACCTACTGGCGAGCGCCAGTAGGTAATATATATATATATATATATATATATATATATATATATATATATATATATATATATATATATATATATATATATATATATATGTATATATATGCGAATACAGAATAATTGATTGAACGGTCTATATTCATACTGAATATCGAAATCAAGCAAGCTTTTGTCTTTCTGCCCTGTAGGAGATTTCTGAGCTCACCTTAGGACACCTGCTTTATTGTTTGACAGGTGAATCACCCCAGTCAAACTCCCTACCTGCCACTATCCCTGGACTGGCGCATCCCTGCCTCACCAGGTAAGTGAAAAAACAATAAGAGTAGTAGTATTTCACCAGCGACCTGAGGGCCTCCCACATATCCTACACCTATCATGTCTCTTCACAGTATCAGAATAAAGTCAAGTTCAAATAAGTTATCTCGCCCTGTTGATTCTACCAAGCCTGTTCCCTTGGCTGTGGTTTGGCTAGATAATAAGTAGGGGCAGTGGGAATCTCTTTCATCCATTTACGCCGGTCACTAATTAGATGACAAGGCATGTGGCTATTCTTGTACCACCTCACAGTGGTTTATACTGGGTTATTGCTCTCAATCAGCATCAAATCAGGCTTGTGTCCAACAGCACAGCAATTGTTCTGGAGTACAAGTATGCTGAAGTTGTCCTCACAGGAACATGAATCACATATTGGATAGTCACAGTACACCCTCCAGTACCTCGCCAACAATTTACATTCTCTCTGTCTTACCGCACTTCTGGATCATCCGTATACAATTGTCCTGTGAAAAGTAGGAAATGATTAGCACATGATTAACAAGCATTGGTGTGAGCTGTAATACTTATGTGTATAGTAAGCATGAGAAATCTAGCCTACATTTACCCACACATCTAAGTATCAACATATGTGCATGTATATAAATATATCAACATCTACTTCAACCAAATTCACACACACAACTATTGTAATAATAAATATAAGAAATAAATATTTAACTATTGTAACTACAAAATAAATTAAGTGTCATACAACCAAAATTCTCTTAAAACAGAATTCTAATTGAGAAGAAAATGTGGTATGCAATATATTTCAGTGTTAAGCTAATTAAGTAGTCATCCATGAATGTTTGCAACATTTTTAAAGTTTCCAATAAAGTAGTCAGGGAAACATTCGTCTTGAACGGGAAAGACCAGTTAGAGCAATGTCATTACATTGAGGCTAAATACCCTGACATCCTACAATTAAACCATGAATTTTTACAGTGGAACAATTTGTGAGATTTTGGATTTCTAGTTATAAATCCTGGTATTGGTTTACTCTCCTTATGAATGCTTGTTCAAGGGAATTTTGTGAGTTTTCATATCGGATTGAGACAACAATCACTGCAGTGGCACCATCTTTGTTGAACACCACATCAGATTTTTTTAATTGACCTAGACTATTATTGATATGGTGTTCCCTAAATGTCATCCAACCACATCTTTTCACTCTATCAAGTAGAAGTTCTTGAATTTTGGTGTATTTTTATTCTTATGTCTTTTGTTTTAAGACATGTGTGCGATGCATGAGCAGTTGTTTTGCATACATCTTTGCAGTATCTGCAATGAGGAAATGTTCAATCTCTTTGTGTGGCTTTCTGGTGTATCAGTTGTTCACTCTCAGCATCAACGCGGCAATGCATTGGTTTTCCTTTAGTTTAATGCATTTACTAATCCAGATATTTTAGGTTGGATTATTTTCTAGATATTTAATATCATCTCCTTGTACAGGGAGATTTGTGAATTTCTAAAATTCTTATTTTCTCCAGTCATATGATGCTAATAATTGAAAATCACAGCTTGGGAATCTACTGCCAATACGATTAGTTTGTGCATTTTGATGATATTATCAGTTTTATCATTTATTATATCCTCTGCATACATATATGTGGCCACGCACTCCTTGCTCCATATTTACAAAGTGATGCAGTATGCATAATACATCACTTTTCTTTGTCACGTGTCATTTTTTCCTGCGCTACAATAGACTGAGTCAGGTTTTGTTAATCTTATCAAGGTAGGCATTCCCCTGTAAGATCCAACGCAGAACAAAAGCAACAAACCAGACAGGCATGCACGGTGGTGGAAGGGTGCCTGTGCTGGCGCTAGGCAACAATTTGTGATCTTGCACATGCGGAAGGATCACTAATCTGCTGTATGTCATTAATAGAGCACATTTCTGTTCTTTCTTTTTGCTGCAGGGCAGTGCAGCTAAGTGACTTCCTGTGCTGCCCTGTGACAACAACTTATAAATGAGGTCCTGTGTATGTACCAAAATGATGGAAAGAACCTCAGCAATGCACTGCTATGTAAAATGCTGTGTTGCAACACTGTTGAAGGAAAGGGCCTCCATTTCTAGTGTCTGTGTGATCACATGTAACTCCCATGGTCATGGTGCTTGCTATGTATAAAATATCGGTGAAACTGAGATATGTTACAAATAGTTTGCCTCTCCAGTGCTTGTGTACCATGGACCTTTACATTAGTTATCATATACACACTTGCCATCCTATGTGTGGTTCATTTTGTGTCACACAGACCTATTCTATCAGCACTCCAAGGGTTCAGACTACGCAGCAAGGTAGACCCTCATGCATAAGGGACATCTCATAAGACAGGCAGCCACACATTCACCAATTTACTAATGTGCCACTTTTGGTGCAATGTTGCCCATTGTCTGCCAGTGCAAGCTGTAAACCCAAGACACTACATCATGTTGAAAAATATGTCATACACTGCCCTCAATCAGCTAGGCACTGCCGTGTTGAAAGTTTACCAGTTGCACTGTATAGCATAGGAGTCCCACATATCACTCCCCTTGTTTTCTGTCAACATAATGGACACAGTGCAGTGCCATGTGTAGTCTATCATGTCCCACATTGACATGCACTCACTAATCTCTCCATGGCAGTAGCTAATGAACAATAGTGACTACTACTGTCACAGCCAAATATGTGTGAATGAAGGGGAAAACATGATCTAAATTGTGAAAAAGCTGACATGTTGTAGGTCAGAAAATACCAATAGTAGACTCAAAGCACCACAATAGAGACGTGTGAGAGAAGTGTCATCTCAATGGCTAATAGACTCTCCATACCAGTAAAGATTCATCACTTTTTCGGCATTGACACTCACAAGTATTACAAGTAGTAAGTATATCACACAGGTCAATATCCTTGTATGTGTAGTACAGTGACACCCGTACCAAAAATGAAAGTGTCTGTATCCCAAACAATGTCAGTGCATGCCCTATACTGATTGAAATATGTATTAGTCATTCCAGACATTTAACAGAATGTACTTGCTTGTGGGCCCATCAACAATCATGACCATTAACTGATTGTTCCCCTCCTTTCTTTTCAGCTGATCAAGGATATGGGCTGCAGCCATGGGTCATGACCCCATATGTATAGCCCCAGACGGAGGCCCAGCGGAGCTACAACAATGCACTTTGCAGGATCTGGTTTATAGTGGAGCTGACCTTTGGAGTCCTTAAGTTACACTTTCGCTCTCTCGAGATGTCTTGGGGAGAGTGCTCTACTCTCCCCTTATGGTATGTAAGAACATACCTTTGTTCTGCATGTTCAACAACATATGTGTGTGAACCAATGCCCCCATGAGACGAGACAGTGTCCTAAAATTCAAGTAAGCAATTTACTTTATAGTCAGTGTAAACAATAAAACACTTACATCACACATGATAGTAATTGGCCCATATTAAGTTCAAGAAATCCCTCAATACAGCAGCATATTGTGATACATGCCAATAGCAAACATGTACCTTCTTGGAATAAATCTGACATATTGGCTACCCAAGCTAGTCCTGTGATCACCCAACTATAGGCAAAGATTTGCTGCAAACACTAATGTGCATTGACACTGCACATGCCACACATATTCTTCCAGAACCGAGCCCATACAGCAGATGGTGGTTGTAGGTTATCACTCTATGGTAACTGTTGGTTTGCACATATCAACATGTGTCATATATGCCTAGTCACATCCATTACACATTCAGACAGTCAATGTGTCTCCCGAATTCCAAATACACTGTAGACTGGCTAAACCAGCCAGCGTACGTCAGTCCCTGAGTGGGTAATACATCCATAACACATCCTAGGATAGCAATGGAGCCAGATATGGGATATGTACCACAGGTTGGTTTCGCTAGTGGCACAAACCTCTCTATGATGCCTCAAAAAATCATCCTGTTTTGGCTCATTGTGGCCTCCTAGCTATGGAGTAAATCAAATCACCTCAATAAGCTGGCTTGGTGAATTCTGTGCCATGGGGCATTGAAGGGGTATTCGGGGGGAGGGTGCTGATGGGTTGCCACATGCACAGTGAAACAAGGAGCAGTTTTAAACCAGCCTCTCCGTTTCACATGTGAATATACTGCCACCAGGCCAGTGCAAGTTGGCAGCTACCCTGCTGGCAGTGCATTCAAAGTGATAGAGAGCGCATTCTCAGTTTACGTATGGCACACACTCTTGTAAGTTGTGCCGTGGCGCAAACAGAGAAAGTGCCCACTATGCGTAATAGGGCCCAGTAATGCAACTAGTCACACTTATGTGTACTATCAGCATACACATGCAACACTTCCCAAATCTCAAAGCATGTCAGCCATTAAAATATTAGCAAGAAGAGTAACCACTGGGAGTGTTTACCTGCATTGCACCAATCAATACACTCTACCACACACAAAGGCCTATTTGCATCAATGAAATAAGTACATATTGGTCCATAGCATGACAGATTGCACCCAGACCATCGTTCTTAAGCCAGCCATCAATGTCAGAGCCTCAGAAACAGTGCACTGTGCATTGCCATGTTTTGTGTGTAACTTCCGCATTGGCTAGTTCCGTAGCAATGTGTCAGCATTAATCAAATCTTTAGTAGGAAACATGAAACTTTAATCAAATCTTTAGTAGGAAACATGAAACTTTAGTAGTCAACGTGACACTGAAGTAGTCAACGTGACACCAGAGTAGCCAGTGACACTTTAGTTGTAAACATGACACAATTGTTGGATAAGTGATGCTTTTGTGGGAAAAGTCCATGTAGGAGAGAAGGGTCTGCTATCCTATGGTCACCCCAATTTTTGCTTTTTGCTTCACTGATTTTCAACTTAATGTGGCTGTGGGCCTGCTAATCAGACCCCCAGCCTTCTGTTCTCTCTCTAAATTCACAGACATGTACTATAGGTACATAACCAATTTGGTACTGGACACCTTGTCAGCCCCTATCCAGTGCACACTAGGTGCCAAGGGCATAGGTGCATCCAAGGCCTACCAGGGGCTGCAGCATATCTTTTGCCACCCCTGGCTGGTACTTAAATCGACACAACTGGCTGTTCCCACAGCTGAGGCAAGGTGGTGTACTCACCCCTTGCTTAGATGTAGTATACCTATGTCTAAACCTATATCTGGACACATCTATACCTATCAGTCACTCCTATAGCAGGCCTTTACAGTCCTGGAGGCAGAGTGCTTGGTTTTATGTGAGATGGTGCTCTAGCATGAGCTGAGCCTGACTGCAGTGTGGGGACCAATTCCTTAATGCTGTTCCAGTGATACTGCCATACCATTTACTCTTAAGTGCATTATAATCCTCGCGGTTATTGCAACTCTGGTTTGGCTTTATGAAAACATGTCGTGTTTGCTGTCATACACATTGGAATACTATCCCCTTGCCAGTCCTGGTAACGGGGATAGCATCCCACCCTTCTAGAGGGAGAAGACGTGTTACTTTACTGAAAACGCGGTTAATCCTAACCAGAGCCCCAGCATCACAAAATGGATGCTGCTGACACAGACACATGTCTGGCCTCCTGCTGCTGACCGAAACTTGGCAGAGGACGCCTGGACAAAGGGTTTCCTGTCACAGGGAGGTGTCACACCACCCCAGACAGGAGATAGTGGATTGTAGCAGGGAGGGTTGAAAGAAACTAGACACTGCCTGGGGCCCACAAGGTGTACCTGGGCAGATTCCAGTCAAACCGGTTCTGGGGCCATCCTGCCCCATCCTGGCGCGAAACTGGACAAAGGGAAAGGGGTGTAACCACCCCCTTCCCAGGTCCCACCCATTGGAGGGACCTAGCAGGTAATCCAGCCCCTTTATTTGACTTAAAAGTAGGAGCTGTGCAGATGCACATCAGATTATCCTGACTGAAACTTATGAAACGAAACTCTGGACCCTTCGACATCCCACTCGACGTGGAAGACTGAAGAATCTCCCTTGTGGTCAAGGAGTGACCACCCTCTGCAAACATATTTACAACAAGGGGTGGTGATGGACAGAGTCTCTGAATGAAGCAGAGTACTCTCACCCAGTCAAGAGATCAGGGCTAGATCCAACACCGTTTTTTAGCTCATTGCACCATCCCAGTTTCAGAACCTGGTTGTATGCAAATTAGTCTGTCCCTGGCCCAGTGCATCATGGGAACAGGGCAGACCAGACTACAAAAGCCAATTCTTACACTGGGAAGGAAACAAGCTTCCGGGGACCGGTTTCTGCCATTTCAGGCGTCTTCGGCCCGGCTTGCTTGAATCCTGATGGTGCAATGAGCAAGGGACTCACATCTGAGTATACCCTTCCACGCTTAGGGTGGACAAAATTATTTACAACAAGGGGTGGTGATGGACAGAGTCTCTGAATTAAGCAGAGTACTCTCACCCAGTCAAGAGATCAGGGCTAGATCCAACACCGTTTTTTAGCTCATTGCACCATCCCAGTTTCAGAACCTGGCTGTATGCAAATTAGTCTGTCCCTGGCCCAGTGCATCATGGGAACAGGGCAGACCAGACTACAAAAGCCAATTCTTACACTGGGAAGGAAACAAGCTTCCGGGGACCGGTTTCTGCCATTTCAGGCGTCTTCGGCCCGGCTTGCTTGAATCCTGATGGTGCAATGAGCAAGGGACTCACATCTGAGTATACCCTTCCACGCTTAGGGTGGGCAAAATTATTTACAACAAGGGGTGGTGATGGACAGAGTCTCTGAATTAAGCAGAGTACTCTCACCCAGTCAAGAGATCAGGGCTAGATCCAACACCGTTTTTTAGCTCATTGCACCATCCCAGTTTCAGAACCTGGCTGTATGCAAATTAGTCTGTCCCTGGCCCAGTGCATCATGGGAACAGGGCAGACCAGACTACAAAAGCCAATTCTTACACTGGGAAGGAAACAAGCTTCCGGGGACCGGTTTCTGCCATTTCAGGCGTCTTCGGCCCGGCTTGCTTGAATCCTGATGGTGCAATGAGCAAGGGACTCACATCTGAGTATACCCTTCCACGCTTAGGGTGGACAAAATTATTTACAACAAGGGGTGGTGATGGACAGAGTCTCTGAATTAAGCAGAGTACTCTCACCCAGTCAAGAGATCAGGGCTAGATCCAACACCGTTTTTTAGCTCATTGCACCATCCCAGTTTCAGAACCTGGCTGTATGCAAATTAGTCTGTCCCTGGCCCAGTGCATCATGGGAACAGGGCAGACCAGACTACAAAAGCCAATTCTTACACTGGGAAGGAAACAAGCTTCCGGGGACCGGTTTCTGCCATTTCAGGCGTCTTCGGCCCGGCTTGCTTGAATCCTGATGGTGCAATGAGCAAGGGACTCACATCTGAGTATACCCTTCCACGCTTAGGGTGGACAAAATTATTTACAACAAGGGGTGGTGATGGACAGAGTCTCTGAATTAAGCAGAGTACTCTCACCCAGTCAAGAGATCAGGGCTAGATCCAACACCGTTTTTTAGCTCATTGCACCATCCCAGTTTCAGAACCTGGCTGTATGCAAATTAGTCTGTCCCTGGCCCAGTGCATCATGGGAACAGGGCAGACCAGACTACAAAAGCCAATTCTTACACTGGGAAGGAAACAAGCTTCCGGGGACCGGTTTCTGCCATTTCAGGCGTCTTCGGCCCGGCTTGCTTGAATCCTGATGGTGCAATGAGCAAGGGACTCACATCTGAGTATACCCTTCCACGCTTAGGGTGGACAAAATTATTTACAACAAGGGGTGGTGATGGACAGAGTCTCTGAATTAAGCAGAGTACTCTCACCCAGTCAAGAGATCAGGGCTAGATCCAACACCGTTTTTTAGCTCATTGCACCATCCCAGTTTCAGAACCTGGCTGTATGCAAATTAGTCTGTCCCTGGCCCAGTGCATCATGGGAACAGGGCAGACCAGACTACAAAAGCCAATTCTTAAATCAGGATTCAAGCAAGCCGGGCCGAAGAGGCTGAAATGCCAGAAACCGGTCCCCGGTAGCTTGTCTCCTTTCTGGTGAAGAATTGGCTTGGTAGTTTGGTCTGCCCTGTTCCCATGATGCACTGGGCCAGGGACAGACTAATTTGCATATAGCCAGGTTCTGAGCTGGGATGGGGCAGTGAGATAAATAACGGTGATGGATCAAGCCCTGATCTTTGGACTGGGTAAGAGTGGTCTGCTTAGTTCAGACACTCTGTTCATCACCACCCCCTTTTCTGAATCGTTTTTGGCCACTATAGGTGTGGCAGGGTATACTCAGACATGAGTCCCTTTCTCACTGCTCCATCAGGATTCAAGCAAGCCGGGCCGAAGAGGCTGAAATGCCAGAAACCGGTCCCCGGTAGCTTGTCTCCTTTCTGGTGAAGAATTGGCTTGGTAGTTTGGTCTGCCCTGTTCCCATGATGCACTGGGCCAGGGACAGACTAATTTGCATATAGCCAGGTTCTGAGCTGGGATGGGGCAGTGAGATAAATAACGGTGATGGATCAAGCCCTGATCTTTGGACTGGGTAAGAGTGGTCTGCTTAATTCAGACACTCTGTTCATCACCACCCCCTTTTCTGAATCGTTTTTGGCCACTATAGGTGTGGCAGGGTATACTCAGACATGAGTCCCTTTCTCACTGCTCCATCAGGATTCAAGCAAGCCGGGCCGAAGAGGCTGAAATGCCAGAAACCGGTCCCCGGTAGCTTGTCTCCTTTCTGGTGAAGAATTGGCTTGGTAGTTTGGTCTGCCCTGTTCCCATGATGCACTGGGCCAGGGACAGACTAATTTGCATATAGCCAGGTTCTGAGCTGGGATGGGGCAGTGAGATAAATAACGGTGATGGATCAAGCCCTGATCTTTGGACTGGGTAAGAGTGGTCTGCTTAATTCAGACACTCTGTTCATCACCACCCCCTTTTCTGAATCGTTTTTGGCCACTATAGGTGTGGCAGGGTATACTCAGACATGAGTCCCTTTCTCACTGCTCCATCAGGATTCAAGCAAGCCGGGCCGAAGAGGCTGAAATGCCAGAAACCGGTCCCCGGTAGCTTGTCTCCTTTCTGGTGAAGAATTGGCTTGGTAGTTTGGTCTGCCCTGTTCCCATGATGCACTGGGCCAGGGACAGACTAATTTGCATATAGCCAGGTTCTGAGCTGGGATGGGGCAGTGAGATAAATAACGGTGATGGATCAAGCCCTGATCTTTGGACTGGGTAAGAGTGGTCTGCTTAATTCAGACACTCTGTTCATCACCACCCCCTTTTCTGAATCGTTTTTGGCCACTATAGGTGTGGCAGGGTATACTCAGACATGAGTCCCTTTCTCACTGCTCCATCAGGATTCAAGCAAGCCGGGCCGAAGAGGCTGAAATGCCAGAAACCGGTCCCCGGTAGCTTGTCTCCTTTCTGGTGAAGAATTGGCTTGGTAGTTTGGTCTGCCCTGTTCCCATGATGCACTGGGCCAGGGACAGACTAATTTGCATATAGCCAGGTTCTGAGCTGGGATGGGGCAGTGAGATAAATAACAGTGATGGATCAAGCCCTGATCTTTGGACTGGGTAAGAGTGGTCTGCTTAATTCAGACACTCTGTTCATCACCACCAGACATGAGTCCCTTTCTCACTGCTCCATCAGGATTCAAGCAAGCCGGGCCGAAGAGGCTGAAATGCCAGAAACCGGTCCCCGGTAGCTTGTCTCCTTTCTGGTGAAGAATTGGCTTGGTAGTTTGGTCTGCCCTGTTCCCATGATGCACTGGGCCAGGGACAGACTAATTTGCATATAGCCAGGTTCTGAGCTGGGATGGGGCAGTGAGATAAATAACGGTGATGGATCAAGCCCTGATCTTTGGACTGGGTAAGAGTGGTCTGCTTAATTCAGACACTCTGTTCATCACCACCCCCTTTTCTGAATCGTTTTTGGCCACTATAGGTGTGGCAGGGTATACTCAGACATGAGTCCCTTTCTCACTGCTCCATCAGGATTCAAGCAAGCCGGGCCGAAGAGGCTGAAATGCCAGAAACCGGTCCCCGGTAGCTTGTCTCCTTTCTGGTGAAGAATTGGCTTGGTAGTTTGGTCTGCCCTGTTCCCATGATGCACTGGGCCAGGGACAGACTAATTTGCATATAGCCAGGTTCTGAGCTGGGATGGGGCAGTGAGATAAATAACGGTGATGGATCAAGCCCTGATCTTTGGACTGGGTAAGAGTGGTCTGCTTAATTCAGACACTCTGTTCATCACCACCCCCTTTTCTGAATCGTTTTTGGCCACTATAGGTGTGGCAGGGTATACTCAGACATGAGTCCCTTTCTCACTGCTCCATCAGGATTCAAGCAAGCCGGGCCGAAGAGGCTGAAATGCCAGAAACCGGTCCCCGGTAGCTTGTCTCCTTTCTGGTGAAGAATTGGCTTGGTAGTTTGGTCTGCCCTGTTCCCATGATGCACTGGGCCAGGGACAGACTAATTTGCATATAGCCAGGTTCTGAGCTGGGATGGGGCAGTGAGATAAATAACGGTGATGGATCAAGCCCTGATCTTTGGACTGGGTAAGAGTGGTCTGCTTAATTCAGACACTCTGTTCATCACCACCCCCTTCTCTGAATCACCCTCTGCAAACAGGCACCATCCAGCACCTCGACGTTTGCTTTGTTGCAGTACCTGCCGGAACTCGAGCAACAGAGATCAACAAGACCCAGTGTGCCTGCCTTCTAACAGCCCGATCCACAGTCCCTGCAGAGCTGAGACCCATGGAGGCGACCTGAAGCGTGGGGCCGGCCATCTTGGAAAAACTACGAAGCGCTGACCGTGCAGCATCCAAGGCTCCCTTGAAGCTGTGCATTAGTGTCTGAGAAGCTTCAGCCCCGAGCAGCTTTTGCACCGAAGCTCACCCCTCCACACTCGCCGAGTGCTGCGTGGGGCCCTTTTGCATTTTCCTGTTAACGCGTTGGTCTGGTCGCTTGCCCGTTGGCTAGTGGCCCCAGTACCAAAGAACCTTTGAATTTGCTCAGCTAGTCTGGTTGCTTCAGACTGGCCCTCGCTCCCCTGAAAAGGAGCACCCGCTCAGACCTTGCTGGTCTGTGTATTGAGCCATCTTCGAATCCTGCGTGGGTTGCATTTGCCAAGGCCTGTTGACTCCGATCTTGAAGTCGACACCGCCGACAGCGAGAGCCTTCATGGGACAGCTCGTGATTCACTCCAGAACATCCTCGGTGCCCCAGAAACCACGTGGCAGTGTAGAGAAGCTACATGACATTGACCTGATTGCGCCCGACATTGCCTGGTTCCTTCCTGGTTCCTTCCTGGTCACTGGCTAGTGACCGAAGACTCTGTCCCCTCTGCTTTCAGGTACTCTACAACTTCGATCCACCCTTGGATCGCACCGGACACTGCTCTTCTGGACGTCTGCAGCATCTTCATCTCCACCGGGCTGAAGACGGCTGTAATCCCAGAAACCGGTCCTCGGAAGCTTGTTTCCGGTCCAGGGAAGGCATGACTTGGCAGTTCGGGCTGGACTGTTCCCATGAGGCACAGGGTCAGACTGATTTGCATATGGCCATGTCTGAACTGGGGTGGCAGAGTGGGCTAAAGAACGGTGATGGATTAAACCCAGATCTTTTGACTGGGTGTGAGTATTTGATTGGTTCAGATGCTCCGTCCATCACCACCCCCTTTTGTACCATCTTCATCTCCAGGCACCCTAGATCTTCATGACGAAACCCGACACATCATTGCACCTGTGCACCCGCTTCCTGTGGGTGAGGTAACTCTAGAACACCGGTGCTCCTGTAGTGGTTTACACCTCTAGTGTCTAACTCTAAAGTTTTGTCCTTCTAGTCCAGTCGGAAGACTCTTAAAACTGTAACTCGTTAACTTTTACGCACCATTGACTTTGCATTGGTGCATGCCTGTGCTTTCTGCACTGCACCCGAATCCCGCGGGCTACTCCCGTCTTAACTGCTGTTAGTCCAGTGTAGTCCCAGCGATTCACAAGGCCCTAGGCCTTACCCCTGATCGATTAGTGATTGTTATACCACTTTTTTGATATATGGTTTGAGTGGCCACCGGCCTCATCCATAACTGTGCAACTTGTGTATGTTATACTGTGCTTTTATTTAAACGTTTGTGCTTCATTGCTCATAAAGAGTAGTGGGGATTATTCTAAGAATAAATACATATATTTTGATAATATATAACTTGTTTGGTGTCCTTTCATTTGGTATTACAGGATTGCATATGGTAAAACAGCTGGCTTCACTCGCCCTCTGAAGTTAAAGCCTTTAGGCTGCTTAGTCCATGCTACCTCTAGGATAGCTTGTCTATAAGTTTGACTTACAACCACCACCATAAGGGATTGTTTGGACTGATACAGGGGGCCCACAGAACTGTGGACATCATACATCAGGCCAACTTCTCACAGTCCAGCTTTATCCTAAAATGTGACACTTGAGTAGGAAAGGTGACACTCTGGGTGGAAAGGTGATTCATTTGTAGGAAATGTGAAACTTTCATGGGAAAAGTCCTGCTTTATTTGAAAACGTGATACTTGAGTAGAAAAGGTGACACATTTGTAGGAAAATTTACACTTTTTGGGGGAAAAGTTCAGTTTTACCTGAAAACCTGATGCTTCAGTGGAAACAGGGTCAGACGGAAGCCAAGCATCAATGGAAAAAGTATCAAAAACACTGCTTTGGGCAGTGTCATGTGTTGTATGTAACTTGCTCTTCGGCCATTTCCCTAGTGAAGTACCATTAAAGAAATTATACTTTAGTAGGAAATGGGACCCATAGCTCGGAAACGTGACATATATACCCAGGATATGATGTAATGGCTCAGTCATGCTGCAAACCAGGAAGTTGAAGTTCGCAGGGTATATAGTCCTTCTGTCTGTGCTGGCTGGTGGAGGTGTTTGTTGTGCTCTGGACAGTTTGGTGCTGTTTCTTGTTGGTATCTGTGCTGTCCCTGTTGTGGCCCCAAACTGTCATTTTGTTTTATCATTGTAATTTGTGTTTTTTGCGTAGTGCATTGTTGGGTGTTTGTCCAATTAGGGGTTTATACTTAGGGGTAGGAGGAAGGTATGATATTTCCTTTGCTGGGTAAAGGATGGATTTTTTGGTTAGGGATATGTTGAGCAGAGGCAGGGCGAAGAACCTGACGGAGGAGTTTAGGGGCCTGCTTAGGCTGATATGCAGGTACCTGCCCAACACGAGTGGTAGTGGAGGCCGGGTTAGCCAGGGTTACCCAACTCTTGATAGGCATCAGCCTGGGAGGAAGGTTTGCTTTCATCTATCTTGCCTCTTCAATGTCCAGTGGAGCATCCACAAACTCAAGCACCGGTGGGCTAAACTTGTCAGCTGGGAGCAAGATCTCCTGGATCACCTGGGGATCGAATTTGGTGGGGCTAACGGTAAGTACCTATATACCATGAGCGTGTAGTTGTGTGGCTTTCACACAAAACTTTAGGCCTCTTTCCCAAAGAATTGGAATAGGGCCATGCTGCAAGTCATTTTGTTGCGCTGCCTTTTACGCCAACTCAAAAGGACAGGAATGCACTGTATTTACAAGATATTGTGCATTCCTGTCTTTTTACCAGCACCAGCGCACAATTTGCAGCTGAGCGCTAACATAGGTACCCTTATAGTATGGTGCAAGGGTATTTGTGTTGTTGGCATGATTGTTTTTGTACAGGAAAGGGCACCTTCCTGCACCAAAACAATCACAAGAGGCGTTTTCTTAGTTCCATGTGTGCTTCAAATGGCAGTACACGTGGAAAGTGGAACAAAACACAGACAAATATAAACATTTTTCCTCCTTACACCTGCTCTGTGGAGACATACAATTTATGGCAGAGTCCCAGGTGTACTTGATGTTGAAAATTGGGGCAGTGTCAATTTCCATGGGTGTTGAGTGGAAACACCCACATCAACACCCATGGAATGCTTCCTTGATGTAGAGTAAGGGAAGGTAGTGCTTTGCTTTGCCTTGCCTTACTCCATATGTATGAGGTGTTGCAAAGCCACGCACAGTGACTTTATGCTGCCTCATAGGTATGATTGAGAGGCCTGTGCCAACCGATTGACATAAAAGTGATGTTCGGGTGTCACAGGCTTCTTGTTAATTAGGGCCTTCAAACTATTTTTCTTTCACTAATTGTACATAGGCTATAGGCCATTGATTCCCTCTTGCATGCCAGATTACTATCCCAGGGGAGAACCTAGATGAACCATAAGTCCCATTCCATGTGTATACAACAATTCAGAAGCTGTCTTAATATGCACGAGTCAATGTTTATCGGGCCAGACACTGCTGTTTCATGGATCTAAAAGGCCAAGACCTGAGTACTTTTGTATTGTAACTTTAGGAGCAGTACATTCTTCTTGTGACATTTGATCACGATTCAATCAATTGAGGAGAAATCCCGTTTTCAAAAATGTTTGACTTTATTTGCAATGCACTGACAGTATTCTCTACATTGTTTGGTTTGTCCATTCTTGATTATTTGATGTTTATTGTATTATAGGAGATATTCCCCTAATGAAGGGCCAGTCTCAGAATGCATTGGGATACTTAAGAGTTGATGATGATGG
Organism: Lissotriton helveticus; assembly: GCF_964261635.1. Lineage (NCBI taxonomy): Eukaryota > Metazoa > Chordata > Amphibia > Caudata > Salamandridae > Lissotriton > Lissotriton helveticus. Next base: position 1,318,112,786 of record NC_136061.1, read on the forward strand.
GTAGGCATAGTGTGATGGTCAAACACCATAGATCCAATGTACTTACATTAATAAATGAAGATTGTAATTGATGAATTTGATGACGATCAGTGATTATTGACATAAGGATTATCTACCCGAGAAACATATATATGATCAAAAGTTTTCAGTGGTGTGCATAGTTGGGGCATTATTGCCTATCAGGAAAACGCATTAGCGACCATTTGAAGTTATGTCCTGGATCAGTGGGCAATACTCACCTCCCCCACTATGTCAAACGAAGTGGCATACCTACTTTGTATCTTTATTTTTAGAACACTCTTAGGAGTGCGACAGGAGTCACAAGGTAGAGGCAAGATGGAGGCCGCAGGGAAGGCTGTATGAGCAGCATGGTCCCCGCTCTAAGTTTGGAAGGAGGAAAAAAATATGAAGCATTTTACCCGCGCAGTACCGTAAAAAAGAGGAAATCGGATCCTGATGCTGGTCGTGATTTTTTTGGAATTAAAAAAGAAAAATTCCTCTGTACTCTCCTTGTATTCCAAAATCAGCGTTTGTGCTCGACTCACCGGTACTTGGGGAGGAGTCTCCTGATTTCCCGCGAGTGCCAGTAAACTTCTGCTCTCTTGCTACGCTCCAGATGGTGTCCAGGCTTTTACTTTTTCGACTGATTAGACCCCCGGTTTTGCCGTTCCCGGCTCTGTTCTCGGGATTACACCGGCAAGTGGTTCATGGGCGTGGAGGAGTGCGGGGCAGAATGTCTCCGTTGGTGAACACGCGCAGTGTGAAAACGAAGGCACAGACTACTCCGAAAGAAGGCATTGAAAACGGCAAGGATAGAGAGCCCGGAGAGACGGGTGAGAGGGGAGAAGGGGAGACGTCAGCAGCACAGACTTCCTCAGGTACAAGTCAAAAGAAAGGGGGCTAGTGTTCTGCGAAGTCTAGTGTTGCTTGGCGCTCGACGAAACAAGGGACACAAACTCTCACAGCACTATTTGAAAAACAAATCTCTAAGAATACACAATCTCAATTATTAAGCAGTGAGAGCACAGTAGTAGATACTCTTGGTGCTGTAAACAAAGAAATCTGCTGAATCTCTCCCGTTCGAGACATTGTATCAACGGTTTCTTTACCTGCTGTAATAAATGTATCACTTGTTGGCATAGAGAAAGAGAAAGGAATTTGCAACCAAGCAATCCCGGGGGAGGGCATTTTGGGAGATGGAGTCCCTGAGAATGCTCTTTTGGAAAGTATTACTGGCAACTTGGATAATCTTGCTTCGGAGATAGACTCGTTGGCATTAAATCAGGGTGCTTTTGTGCAGGACTTGACTGGGTCTCAAGATATTCTTGATAATTTCTACTCTATGTCTGATCATTCTTCAGATGAAAGTACAAGCAAAAGTAAAGATTGGGCCGATTACCAGGAAGAGGGCAGCAGTGTCGATGATGAGTTAAGATCGTATGAGGCCTCTCCAAGATCTGCAATAACCACTGTAAAAAAGTTAAAAAATAGAAAAACTCGACATGTGAACTCAAAGAATAAATCTTTAGATATGGGTGTGGCCCCTTCAGAGAATACTATATCGGGACCCCTTCTTAAAGAAGTTTCTGGGTCTGATGCAGCATTTAGGACAGGGGAGCAGAGCCCTGTTCAGGAGATCACTCTGTCAATGATTTACCACACTATGAAGGAACACAGAGCGGAAATAAAGTTAGAAAACACACATACCCAGGCAACATGTCGTAAAGTACAGAATGCGGTACGGCGAGTGATTAAAATATGTTCAGATACCTCGCTCAGAGTAACTGAAGCAGAGACAAGAATTTCAACTCTTGAAGACGACCTGGCTGCTCAGAAAGCTGAAATTAACTCTATCAGAGCCCGACATGATGATATTAGTTTTAATTTCTCTGAGTTGGAGAATCAAGCACGCAGGAACAAGTTACGAATTTTAGGTATTCCAGAGAAAAAAGAAGAATCAGATGTCCGTAAATTTGTTTGCGAACTTTTTGCTGAGGCATTTCCAGAACTGTCTCTGTGGGATTGGTCAATGGAGATACAGAAGGCGCACAGGTTTCCTTTTACCATTAAAAAAGGAAGGCAAGGGGAGGAAGATCGTCCTAGAGCTATCCTTGTTCGGTTCTGTAACTTTCTAGCACGAGAAGCGGTTTTTGGGCAAGCCAGGCCCGACAAAAAGAGACTGGCAAAAGGTTGTAATTTTTTTGTTCGTCCTGATTTTTGTCAGTCTACAGTAGCTAAACGCTGGCATTTGCGACAGCTTATCCCGGGTTTCCAAGAAAAAGGAGCGATGCTCTATCTCCAAAATCCGGCTAAGCTAAAGACTATTGTAAAGGGTCAAACTAAGGTTTTTTTCTGAAATTGAGGCCAAGGAATATCTGTTGTCTATATGATGTGGTTAGGGCTTGGTTGGACGGTGATGGAGACGAGATTGTTCTGTGCGAGCATCAAACTTAAGGAAACTTTAAGTTATGGGTAACAAAATAATGTTATTCTCCTTCCTGACCTAGTAAAAGGGGTGGCGGGAGGCACTCCATATTTTTACGGACTGATGGTCCTTGTGCCTCATATGGTGGGCTGGGTGGGTCGGGTGGGGGGTGTGAAGCAGTGGGAGGGGGGTGGGGGGAAGGGAGGGGTGAAGGTGGAGGGGGGTGGCAGATTGTGGGTAAAAAGTCAGCAGCAGTCATGATCTTTGGTGAAATTGGTTTGGTTTTTCTGAAACTATTTTGTTTAGAGAACTGTCATATATAAGTCGAAAAGAGACACGTACATATCTTGCAAAATAACTTGTGTCCCTGGATTTTTTCAGAATATGGATAGGAAACTAAAGATTTGTACGCTTAATATCAGTGGGCTCAATGACCTAAAAAAAAGAGACGTGTTGGCTAAGATTGTTCAATTATCACAAATTGATATATTATGTTTAGAAGAAACACATATTGCTTGGGCAAAGAGGGATGTCTGAAAATTTTAAGATTAGAGTTAGTGGCATGCTCAAAGCAAACTGGGATTAAGAGGGTGGTTGCTATTCTTATAAAAAGGGGTTTAGAGACATGTTCTAAGATTCTGGAAGACAAATGGGGGTGGTGGGTAATTGGAGAATTTAAGATTAATCAGAGTAGATTTACGTTGTGCACTCTATATGGCCCAAATTTGGATGATTCTGAGCTTATGAATTTTATTAACACCGAATTAGCTCAATGGCCAGTGATCATGTGCGGGGATTTGAATGTACACTTGGAGGCTAATTTCGATATTAGGAAAAATGTGGGTTATATTGGAAGAAAACATCGGACTTTTAGGGCTTTACTGGATTTATTTGTAGAACATAGGCTTAATGATGGGTGGAATCTGCTTTATGCAGAAGATCCTGGGTATACCTTTTTTCAGCCCCGCACAAAAAATGTGTTCGTTTAGATAATTTTTTCTATTTCGCAGCAATTGATAGGAAAATCTGATTTAGAGATTCTGCCTAAGCTTATATCTGATCACAACCCCTTAATACTGGAACTGATTTTGGGTCCACATACAGGTGATGGGAACCGGACATGGTCTTTTGAAAGAAATATATTATTGGATGAAGAGTACTGTCAACATATGGCTAAAGTCATACAGGAGTTTTTTAAATATAATAATAAAACTGCATCGAATAAGATAGTCTGGGATGCCTTCAAGGCGATAGTTAGGGGAGAAACCCTTAGTTATTCGAATGCACGACGCAAAAGAAGATGGGCTAAACATAAGGATGAAAGCGATATGGTAATGTGGGCAGAACGCAAATTAGCCAATGCAATTAGACTAGGCAAGGATACAGCAGCGGCGCAAAGAGACCTAACTATCAAAGGGGCGATAGTGTATTCTAATATTGCTGACCAAATTGCGCTCAAATATAATCAATATAAGGAATAATCTTATGAATTAAGCGAAAAAACTGGGAGAATTTTGGCAAAAAGGCTGCGGCAGAAAGCAGTCATTAACGATATCTCATCTGAATGGGATCCTACAAGAAACCAAAGATGGGGTTTTAGAAGCTTTCCATACATTTTATCAATCCTTATAAAGTGCACCGACAGAAGAGACGCTAGGGGGGCATATGGCCGCGGACTATTTGAAAGATCTAGAGACCAGGGAACTTACTGAAACGCAAAAAGCATTGTTTTCTGTACTCATAACTTGGCACGAAGTGGAAACAGCTTTATTGAATGTTGCTCCAGGTAAAGCTATGGGTCCAGATAGCATTCCACTTGAATTTTTTCACGCTTTTAGAAAGATACTGAAAAAAGAGCTAATAGAAGTTTGTCAACAAGCTTTTTTGGGCAATCCACCAGATTCTTGGCCTGAAGCAACTGTCGTAATCTTTAAGAAAAAGGGAAAGAAGGATACCAACATGGGGTCATATAGACCAATTTTGCTTCCTAATGCGGACAGCAAGGTCTACTCAAAGATACTGGCCACCAGACTGAATGATCTCATGCCTAGTTTAGTTTCTAAGAGACAACATGGATTTATTTCTAAGCGAGATACAACTGACCATGTTAAAAGAATTATATCTCTTCTGGATTGGTCACAAGCTACAAACTCTCCTGTCGCGGTTGCCCTGTTAGATGCTGAAAAAGCATTTGACAGGGTTTCCTGGAAGTTTTTATGGTCTACTCTAACTTGGAAGGGATTCCCGGTGGAATTCATTAAAGCAATACAGGCATTGTATATCAATCCGAAGGCTGCAATTCCTATTGCCTGGAATTCTTCGGAAAATTTAGCAAAAACACGGGGGACGAGGCAAGGATGTCCTTGTTCCCCCTTGTTAATTGCTTTATATATCGAGCCCTTTTTAAATAGACTAGGAAGTGATGTAGGAATCATTCCGGTTCAGATACATCAGACAGCGTATAAAGTGTTTGCATACGCAGACGACATTGCAATTGTTACTCCCGATATTAAGGCTGCCTTACCAAAGATAGTTGAAGCAGCCGAGAAATTTGGGGGGTATTCGGGCTACAAATTAAACATCTCTAAAACACAGCTAATTCATTCAGAGGTAGGATGCCCAAAGGATATGCGTTTTGTGTCTGAAGCCCTATACTTGGGCATCAAAATCTCAGCAAAAGTAGATGACATAGTGCGGCTGAATACAGATCCTATATTAGGTTTGGCAAATAAAACACTGGAAAGGCTGAACAATCTCCATTTATCTCTATATGGACGGAGCAACGTTTTAAAAATGTTAATTTTTTCAAAATTTTTGTATTTATTTAGCACAATCCCTCTTCTTTTTCCCACATCTTTTTTTGTAAGAACTGACAGACTGTGCTCTAGGTTTCTCTGGATTTATCGCAGATCTAGGATGGCTATGAAATGGTGTATACTACCCAGAGGTAGACGAGGTTGTGGGATCCTAATTTCCGTCTCTATTATTGGGCTGCACTTTTGAAACATATGGGTGTTTTGATCTTCCACAACAGAAGAATCGGCTAGCCCCTCAATTTACGAGATGGTATTGGGTAAGGAGGCGAAGCAATGTCTAGTGCGCATAATTGAGCCCAGCTACTACAAAAAAACGAAATTTAAAATTATATTGACTGCTTTTGAAATCTGGAGAAAAGTAAAAGACAGATTTGGTTGGAATTCAAATCTGAAATATTATACACCTTTAAATAACTGTTCTCTATTACCCGAGGTTTTTAGGGATCAGGTGATGGCTAGATGCTATGTAGCAGGAATATGCATATTAGGCAATTTATTTAAGGGGAATCAAATAGCTTCCTTTCTCTTTTTGCAGAATAAATATAATTTGGCTAGGACAGAATTTTTTAAATATATTCAACTAAGAAGTTTTCTAGATTTAAAAAATACACAAAACCAAAAAGCTATTGATAAAGTTGGTATCTTAGAAACAATAAGGGTAAAACTGAAAATAGGCCCAATTTATCAACTTCTGTTAAAAAAACTAGACGATGATTTGGGTGCCTGGGGGGATAAATGGCAAAGGAAACTGGGAATCGACATAATAGATCTGGCTAGAGCAATTGAACTATCGACAAAAGTTCTATTTAACGGCCCCCTAAAAAGTCAACATTTTATGTCATAATTTGATTTATACTATACCCCTGCGAAAGGGGCAAAATGGAAATCTATTAAAGGGGTCAAATGCAGTCGGTGTGGTGCCATTGCTGCAGATGCTGCTGATATGTTTTTTTACTGTCCAAAATTAAGTCAATTAATTTCTAATGTTGAATACTTCCTGAATGCTAGTCTGGGGATCCAGGTGAAATTATCAGCAGAAATGGTTATTATGGGTCTGCAGTCAAATCAAGCTAGCGAGAGGACGGAAGCAGATCAAGGGTTTCTATTTATTTGTATGTCAATTTTTCGGCTATGTATAACAACTCAATGGCTAGATGTAGAACCACCAGTCTTTAACAATTGGCAATCCAGATTACTCTCGACATTTTATTTAGAGACCGCAGCTTACAGATCAAAGGGAGTTAGAAGAAAGCTATTTGGTCAGAAACGTCGGTCTCCACTGTGAAATTGGATTTGAATCAATAAACTACTGAACTGCTGCTGTAAAATGAAATTGTGCTGTAATATATTGTGTTAATTAGGTTTTATTTTGTGTATAACCTGACTGTGAAGATGTACTTGGTTGCTTGCTGACATAAATGACAATAAAAAACACTTTAAAAAAAAAAGGAGTGCGACAGTCTTCTTATTTGTAAAGTTTATTGAATAGATGTATCATATTTGGCTGGACATGCCACTTGTACAGCTAATTCTACTTCATGTAAGTAATTGATGGAAACCTGGACAATTTCAGCTTGGTCTGATTATTACCTCCTTCTTCCCCAACAGACAACATAACCCCTGAGCAGGAACGCCAGTACTGCATCAAAAAGGAGAAGTACTGTCACATCAGGAAAATGGCAAAGGGCTTCGAGAGGATGGGGAAGCAGTATGGGAAGGAAAGGTAGAGCAGGGGTCTGGAAGTCACCACACGGGCTCAGACAGCACAGAACAATGCAAGCACCAGGTCTGAAGTGGCCCTCTCACATGTGCCTGATCCCAGTCACATTGCAGGACTCTCTAAAGCAGAGCCAGCAGTGGCGTGACAGGCAAAACCCCTACTCCTGCTCAGCATTCGGACTTTGAGAGGCTAGCCCTAAAGGACAATGTCAACATGTAATTAAGACTGGCAGGGCTTGAACTTCAGATGGCAACACTGTTGCAGATAGTGAAAACACTGTAGCAATCAGTGGGCAAAATTGCTGTGCAAATTTAGGACCTCTCTCCAACGTCCTGCCACTCCCAAGTTTTATTTTGTTGTATATTTCATAGTGTATATAGTTTTAACATAGTGATAGGGTAGGTAAGTTTTAGTGTTTTTATAGATTTTTATATGTATGCGTTGTTAGGTGCGGGTATGGGTGGGTAGGTTGCAGGAGTGGCTCGTGTCAGGGCGGGTGGTCAGGGGGTGGGTAGATGGGGAACAACAGAGACAAATAACAGAATTCAAATAAAAAAGAACTTACCTACCACCCTCCAGCATCACGCCCTTCTGCTCCTCTCCACTACAGGTGCAGGCACCAAGACAGCCCTTGGGCCAATCCTGAAGCTGCTCTCATGCATGAAGATTGGCCTGAGTGCCGTGAATTTGTGCACCAAGACAGACTGGGAGCCTGTGCCTGCTGTCTCCAACGGTGTACAACCTTTACAACGCAACTTTTACCACGCAGTGCCTTTACGACGCAACTTTTACAACGCAAACCATTACAACGCATTGCGCTGGGGGGCGCTCTAGGATAGGGAATATATTTAATTTACTATCCAACACCTTCCCTACTATCCACGGGGACTGGAGTTGGAATAGTAAATTAAATAAATCACTATCCAGCGCCTAAAAGCACTATGCGTTGTAATGGTATTCGTAGTAAATACCGCGTTGTAAAGGCATGCGATGTAAAAGTATGCGTTGTAACGTCATACATCCGTCTCCAACTGGGCGATGCAGCTCGGGTTGAAGAGAGCTTCAGTGCATGTGATGGTTGGCGGTCTAAGACTGCTGGCCAAACTGTTGTGCACATTGATAACAGTGCCCAACACTCCCACTCTAGTGCTGTCTCTACTGACTTCCTCTAAGGTGCCGGCCGGGGTCTCCAACCCCATCCACACCACATCTACCATTTCTCACTGGACTCCTACTGCATGACATTGGAATTCAACTTGTGGGCCCATGGAGTCCGGGCCTGGGGTGGGCTGGCGGTTGGTAATTGTTGTATGAGCGGTAGATGCTCTGGAGACCCCGCAACACTGTAAGTCTTCCCACACAGGAGATGGTGTTTCAAAGGAGGCCAGGATTTGCTTTTGGTCACGGTTTGGCAGGCTGTCAACCTCAGCCAGATCATCACCCCAGTGAGGCATAAGGTCAGAAGGTGTAGGTACATCTTTATCAATGAGATAAAGAAATGTTAATGGTGATCTATATTAGATGTTTACATGAGTGATCTGAATCACAATCTGACTTGCTAATGTTTGACTTTCAGAACAACATTGATGCGTAGGATGCCTGTTGCACAAAGGTATAGAGTCAGCTTTGCACTGTAGTTGTCTTTCAGATGGCAGTATCTCTTCATTTTTCATACAACTACTGTGAGATAAGGCTGGCTTTTTTCTCATGACACATATTGCAACACAGTTACACAGGTCAGTGGGCCTACCATTCCTAGAGGTATAACAAAAGGTCAGGTCCACATCTGCCAAGGTGATTTGCAGTCTTTTTCATGATACCTATGCTGATTGTGTTTTAACATATTGACACCACTACTGGTCACATTCCACCTAATCCCCAGGGTGTCGGCATTCCCTGTGGCCAGTATTCTGCCCCCTGCTCCTCTGCAGGTGATGATGGTCTGTTCCTGATTAGTTATGATTATGTCATCTACCTTTCAAACTGTACACTATGGCACTCTTTCTTGTGCTTTCTTGCATGCACATTGTGTATTCATGTGCACAAGGGTTGATTTTGTAACACATATTCTGCACAACTCTACACACCAATCAACCTTGATACACTACAGGAATGTGTGAGGACATGTAGTTACCATGTATTTCATATGTATGGATACTCATTTGCTTTACTTGGTTACACATTTGGCTTAATCTTTGTGGACAGTTAGGCACAGTGTACCAAATCTGAGGGGATGGGCTCTGTCCCACAAGGTAGGTTGCTAGCACTAACACTCACCACAGTTGCTAATTGCCAAAGTTAGGTATCTGCATAGTATGACACATCTTATGACTCAGGCATGCTCTCTTTTACATGTAAATGGCTCCTATTCCATTCTTCATTTTGTGCCAGTGGCTCAACTTAATGCTACACAGTGATGTAACACAGATCATACATTGCCTCTCATGTGACTACAATACCATCAATGTGTGTGATCGTATGGAATGGACAGACATGGCTGGCAAAATTAAGGGCTAAGGGTCAAGCTATACTCCACATTATAGCAGTGCTGGAATTGATGACATGTTTCTAACAAGGTTTGCAACATAATTTAGCCCATCCACCTCAGTCTCCAACCAATGCTGACTACTGAACTTTGTGGTGGCAGACTCGTTTTTCATGTCCATTGAGAGATCCTTATTTCACATCTGCCTACTGAGACATATGTGGCATAGTGAGACACTTTCCCTCAGAAACCCTCTGGGACATGCTACATCTTCACTTAGGACCACATCACGTGTATTATTTTGTACCCCAATTGACTCTTCTCTGTCAGCCCTTCCCAACTGCAATACATATGTGATACTGTCAGTCACAGCAGTGCATGTGTGTTAGTTAGGCTACCTTGCAGAACACATATCCAGTTTGACCTTCTTGCTATGGAGTGTCACCCTATTCAGATACAGTGGCCGTTCAGTCTACTAAGCCAGCCATTACAATCCACTGCACAACTAGGGGCCCACCAGGCCCACACATTATCTTTTGTTTCAACACACAAATTCCTCTGGTGTGCATTACTTGCGATTAACCCTGGTCTAGTCAGATTTGGTACGTGGCTTGAGTTCTGGTGGTCCCTAGCATGGCAGCTGATACTTGTATGTTATCTCCCTGATTGTCAGCACAGCTGTTTGCTGTGAAGGCGCTAGAGGGAAACAGGCAATCCAAAGGAGTGACACAACCTCAAAATATCTGCAGGATCCCCCTTTTAAGAACTGCTCAAAAACACACAAATAAGACAAAAATAGTTTTTGAGGTCATCGGGTTATTGAAAACTCAGTTGCTGAATCATAAAGAAAATTCAAATATTTTTTAATTTTCCTTTAAAAATGAAATCCAAGCAAAAAGAGCCTGAACATGTTTCACGACACACAGGTCACTTCATCAAGGCTAATCGATACTTACTGATGATAACATTGTTAGCAGACCAACAGACCCATAGTCTCCACTAATAATTCATTATGTGAAAGACTCTCGGAGTTCAATGACATCTTTATATCCCCTTTGGTGAGGACACTATCATCCTACTTTATAAACACTACTGATTTTCTTACTAGAATAGACAATATCCCATGGTAAGACAATTTAATTGTAGCAGCCATGGGCGTTAATTCCCATTCCATATGCACATTACACGTAGACGGACTTAAAAGTATTCTTTGAAAAGCAGGAAAGCAAATTTGTTTTTGCATTGCTTGATGATGTTAGAAATGGCCAATTTTGGATTGAGGAATGATTTTTTCTTCTATGAAAATACAGTTTATCATTAGACGTGTGGAACCGTGATGGGGCCTTTGTTCGTGCCATCATACTCATCACTTTTCATGGGGCATTTTGAGCATGAGATTAGCAATAGTCTGAAGCACTTTTTTGAAAATAATGTTCTCAGATTCATTGATCCTGTTTTTATAATATGGAAAGTTAATATTACTACCTTTCTATTGTTTCATTCAGAGTTGAACCAAAATGATTTCAATATTGAGTTTACTTTAGAATACTGTAAAACAACGATTCACTTTTGGACCGTACTCTGTATATACAAGAATACAAAATATTCCGCAAAATTTATAGGATGCCCCTTCGGTGAATAGTATTTTGCACTCATCAGCTGTGCATCCGATACATCAGATACAGAACATTCCATATGGGGAACTACTTTGAGCCCATGGGATATGTAGAAAGGACGCAGACATTGAAGAGAAAGTTGTGAATATACAGGCACGTTTCATCCAGAGCGGGTACACCCATCAGGTTATTAAAAGTACCCTCTCTAAAGTTAGAGGAAGTAAGAGAAACGATTTACTGTACAAACACCGAATGGTGGTTAACTCATTGCACTCAAGATGTACGACTGACAGCACTATGGGATTCATCACTAGATTCAGTCAAGAGAGTATGCAGATCCACAAAATACTCAACAAACACTGGCACCTTCTAAGATTAGATGGCAACCTTAGTAAACATCTATGTAATAAAGCCCAAGTGACCATTCAGAAAGGCAAATCTCTCAAAGATAGATTATGTCCTAGTGATACTGTAGTTTACTCAAAGCAGGCCCTTAGTAAATCCACCATTTTAGATTTACTGTTTTTTTTTAAACGTATCATTAACTTTAACAAAATTTTGTGTGTATGTGATCACCTGTGCCTGTTCTAAACAGTTTGTGGGATCAACGATTTATCCGGTTAAAGAGAGGTGGAAGGAACACCTTAGAGCCTTTAAGAATCCGAATGAAAGGTATCCCATGTCCGTACTTTTACAAGACTCAGTTTGTGGATTGTTGTTGAAAGATATTCATTTTGCTGCGATTGAGAACATTAAAGCTCATAGGAGAGGGGGTGACAGAGTACAACGATTACGGGAGACCGAGAGTATCTGGATTTTCAAAATTAAACCTTTTACTCTGAGATTGAACAAAGAGGAAGAATCACAACATTTACTGTAGGAGGTAGAACCATTATATCATCCATTGATTTTTATTGATGTCAGAAATTCGAAACATAGAGTTCTGATTTTAATGCCGGACCTGAAGCTTAGCGTTCATATCTCGTGATCAACCTATAAAAATGCCTAGTAGTACTAACTCTGTTGGAGCACAATTTTAGCAGTTTAGAGGAGCATCCTTGGCTATGGAATCAGTACTATAATCTGAATATATTGCAACTTACCTTACTATTCTAGTGCGGTACATTATTTTTAAATGGGTTTATTGTGATTCAGTATTAATATTAGCTCTGGAAAGTAGCTACTCTATTGTATATCAGCTGTATGAATATTAAAGTATGGCCATTTAAACTCTTCAGCAGATGGCACTTTTTTTGGTAAATTTACAGACATTATTTATTATAGGTGTTTAAACTTTACATATGAGTGGCTAGCCCTTTATTATCCCCTCCGTTTTAAAAGGGTTAATTTTTCTCATAGTGACAATACTTATCTCACTTGTTTTGAACGGCAGCTCAATGACCACCATAACACTTTACTACTTGCGGATGGTTGGCGTTTCAGTTAATGGGGCCGCTCGTACCATGTGACTGCTCTTGTGATCAATGTGGTAGCCTGTAAAAGGATAGCAAAACCAGTACATGACATGACATTGAAGTATCCTGAAATGCTGGCACTCTTCCTTGTGGTTTCCATGCCTGTAAACCCTGCGAATGTTTGTTGCGAGTGCACATAATGATGCAATACAGCATTTTAAGCTTAAAGTGCTTTTGTTACCGGCACAGTCTGGTGTTGACTTTCATGCTTAAACAGCTTGTACTTACACAACGTGTAAACGTGTGCTCACAAATACACAAATACACAAAGAGGCTGGATTTAATTAAATGTGTGCTCCCAACGCATGCCAACTAATGCCAACGCCAATACCAGTTATAGATTCAACACGACTTGTCAATAGAAAACAGATTGTCGAATCTTTGATAAATATCCCTTACAAATGCTCAAGTGTTTAAGTCTGTTTTGAATTACCCGGTTCCTTAGATGGCGGGTCCCACAACAAGGTTGTTTCCTATTTGATGCCATGTAATGGTCTATAACAGTCTCACAAACGATCTTGCAACTGGACTTCCAAGGCAGTAACACAGTGCAGGTAAGGGCGGAGGCATACAAGTTTTCGCAGAATCCACATAATACACAGATGGTACTTTGCTAAATGAGCATGAATTTGCACTGTATGCCCTGCATGCCCGGCATGGTCTGTATGTCCCACACATCCTGATTTAACTGTTCACAGGCTCAAGCAAAAGCAAAATCAAGTAAGATCTATTCGCTTGGATGAGCAGGAATTGCTCTGAGCAAGTCAGGAAATAGAGGACAGTGATCAAATCAAGCATTTCCTCATACCGAATCATAGGGAACAATACGAGAATGAGAAACGTGATCTAATCAAGCGTCAAACTCTTCCTTGCAATATTGCAATCTTGTACAATCTTGTGCCCACGACCTACGACCAACGAGCAATCTCACTGCAATCTCACAGCAGCATGCCTAGCGCTCATTATCCCAGTAGCCGGCACTAAGTACAAAGCAAAGCAAAGCATCAATGTACTTAGCTATACACGAATCAGTAAGTCACTCACAGTGTATATAGTGTTCCATAGTGTGCCATGCAGCACCAAACGTACCTTGTACACGCTACTGACCATAGTATAACCTTCTACTACCGCCCACCTACTGCTTACCAAACAATACCAAAAATGGCGGAAAAAGACAAAAAGCAGTCGCTCAAAGAGAGTGATAGTGGATCACCCGAGCCCAGACTCTCCAGTCTAAGCAAGACATCAATGCTACAATGGAAATGATCCTCAAAAAATTGGCTGATGTCGACGACTTAGCAAAGTCAACCAAGGTCGATACAGACATCATGCAGAGTGATATCTCAGCCATTCGCCATGAGCTCAGAGAAGCCAATAGTAGAATCACAGAGGCTGAGAGCAGGATCAGTAGTCTAGAAGACAACAAAAACATTGTTAAAAAATCCATCCAAACACTCTCTAAATCCTTCAAATCATTCATAGAGAACTCTCGGAGATGGAGGACAGAAACAGACTGAGGAACCTACGTATCTTTAGAATACCCGAAGGGGAAGAAGCTTTGTCTGACTCTTGTATCCTCTCTTTAGAACAATGGTTCTCACAAGCAACTAACATAACATTCGAGAAACCACTTGAATTTGACAGGGGTCACAGAGTCCCTACAAGGATACTCCAACATCAAAAGATGCCAAGACCCATTGTGTGCAAACCTTAGAGGTCCCAGCACGTCGAGCAAATACACAAGGAAGCATAACCATATCTTATGGAAGGACAATAAAATCTATATCTCCCAGGATTATTCCAAGACAACGGAGAAAACTCGCAAAGGCTTTCTTGCCCTCCGCACAAAGATGAAAAACATGAACATTCAACGATCATTCTCTGGCCCAGCAAAATACCAAATCTCTGCTCAAGGTAGTAAGCATGTCTTCAATGACCCTAACACTCTAAAAGAAATTCTAGAAAAATTAAGAAGACTCCCAGATGGAAACGTCTTCCTCCAGCGCAAAAAGATTTGATACCAACCAACTACCCTAGCTCGGAGAATCTAGGGAAAATCTACGGGAGACCATCTTTCTAAATCATCAAATGTAAATCCTTGTGTGATATTCTCAATGTCCTATCTCTCCTATTTCTCAATCTGAATACAGGTACCTACTAGCGCCTGCTTGTGACTTCAAGTGACTTCAAATGACTACATTCAACCGCCTTCATAATCATCTGAGGAAAATGGCCTGATGATCTAACAAGGACCTTGACCTGATGAGCTCACAAGGGGCCTCATAACCCAGACACTTAGAAGTTAAGGTTAAATTTATAATTTTCATTATAAATGATAAGTGTTTGTTATAATGATGAATGATAAATGTTCATTATAAATACCAATTTAGCTAATAGCCACATGCTTATTCCCTGCTGAAGGATACTTACCAGTTGTAATCAGTCTAGGTATATACTAGTTACTAATTATATGCTAGTTGTACGCAATGATAACATATCTAGCTAACAGCTATATGCACACTTCTTATCCGAAGATACATACCAGTTATAAAAATTCCAGTTATGCACTAGTCACATGCTAGTGCTACGCTAGCAAATGTGGTGCCTTCACAGTGTTAAAGTTCTAACAGTTCTAATAGTCTGTACCCCGGTGGAGCAGCTCTTCTTCCTATCGCTATATCCATAAGCTATGTTTGGGGGAGGGGGGAGGGAGAGGGGTTTTGTAAGGGTTGGGGTTCATTGGGATTGCAGTACATCTTTCTTATGCACTCTTGCACTTTACTCTTTACACTCAATTTATTATTTCTGATTGCCTTATCCAGAGAAAAGAAACACATTTTATGGCTTGATGCATTAATAACAATATTGACCCTGGGTGATCTATTTTGGTGCTATTCATCAAGAAGATGAAGTCAAAAGGAACACTCATCAACATCAATCACAGTACACCCCCATGACTGGAACAAACCAATCAATTAAAATAGTATCCCTGAATGTGAAAGACATCAATCATCCAGTTAAGAGAAAGAAAATCCATGATTACCTCAACAAAAAAAGGGGTGATATTATCCTCTTACAAGAATCTAAACTTGACGAAACAAAATCCCTAAAACTCAAAAGTTACCAATTACCAGATCTTGCTTGTTCTGCAGTGATTGGCAAAAAGAGAGGAGTCATAACCTTAATCAGACCCCCCAGGATATAGCGGCATGGATTAGCAAATTTAGCTGCACAAATATGGAAATTTAGCGGCACAAATATGGAAATTTAGCGGCATTTTTGCTGCACTTTATTTTATTCATAATTAATTTTCAGCTTTAAAACAATGGAAACTGTTTTAGCAGAGTATTCCACTTTGAAATAGGCCCTGATGTGATGTAATTTCCTTTGATGTCCCTTCCACTACCCCTAGCATTTTAGTGAATTGACGCCCATGCTCTAGTTGGCCATGTTACCCCCTAACCTTCCATGTCCAATGTGCCTGTATTTAAAATATATCTTGATGCGTTGAGACAACCCATACTTTCATATATTAAAGCAACTTCTGAATTAGAAAGGTTTATTCTGTCCTACACGGAGAAACGGGCGGCTAATCTTAGGGTCGCCTTACTGGATGTGGCCGAAATGGGATTACTGAAATTACAGTACAACCCTGTATCTTGTTTTTAATTACACAACAAACAGCCGCCTTTTGACTCGGGTTGGGCGGATTTCCCACCCCCCATGCTGGCAGACTTACTCCCTCTGACAAGGCAGCTGTTGAAAATTCACCTTATGAAGGATTAACAAGCAGGGCACAGGAGGGTTGTCCACCAAAGTTGCAGCATCCGCCATGGGAATAAATACTTTGGTGGGTTTCGGCCCTAATGTTTTATCACCAAAGTGGCTCCTCCCATGGGGGGTGCAGATACTCTGTTGAGTGAGATCCAACGCTGAGGAGATTCCACCAGAAATATAGCATAAGTATTTGTAAAGCAAACATTCACCCAAGCGCACCTTGACCCTGAATAACAGATGTTTGTTACCAACTCCGTGGTTTAATTTTATTGACCTCAGAAAGATGAAAGGCTGAGTGGACCCACCGGGATTTGAAACTGTGACCCGGCTTAACCATGGCCACTGGGAAGGTCATGCAAAGTGGAAATAAAAGATATGCACCATATATAAGCCTGGATTTGGCACAGATTTTGTTTGTGCCATTTTTCATTTTTATTGGGTTTCTGCAGAGTTTGTACTACCTGTGCAAATAGATGCACATATAAATAATCTACATTCAATTTTAACAATGAAACACTCAGTGGATGACCTCTTGAAGCAAAACTTGTAATGCCAACTACTGTACATTGTGGTATTCAAAAGCATACTACATTATTTCAGAAACGCTGAAATAGAAAATCAATCCCGATGACAGTCATTATTTAGATTTTTTCATATTTATATCATAGGTCTTAGATGTTCTGTTTTTTAAAATTTATTTTTATTTGTCTATTGAAAGATTTTCCGTCAAAAATACAGACAAGCATTTGCAATAACCATAAGGGAGACAAAGCATATACAATTCGGATCACAAATCAGAGACATACCTGGACATATACAAGTGGGAGGTCACATGAAGCATCTTGAGTCCATACACACCACAGATGAAGTAAGGGCAGTCGAAAAAACAAAGCAATACATTATACATTTGCTGTCACCATTTGCACTAAGACTAGAATGCCGGGGCTTATGACAATGCAGTAGGGTGCAATGTTGGATTGGTAGGAAGTGATAAAGTAATAATGACTGGATTTGGCACAGATATGGGGCGCCATTACTCCCTTTCCATGAAGGCCCACCACTTACTCCCTGCTGTTCTTGCACAGAACTAACTCCACTGGCCCAATACTGGACCAGCCACAGCACACTGGCCAGGGGTTCTGCACCTATGTGGTTAGTGACAACTAGACATTAGTGGCCCCAAAGGCAGTGCGGGAGGCGTCTACTCCGGCTTGCTGCCCCCTTGAATGCACTACTCAGGGTGGTATCATGGGTGAGCTATCCCTTGCCACCATCCTCATCAGACTGTTAACCTGAAAGATGTGGCCATCTAAGCATTTTTCTATGCAGGCCAAAGTTTTTTAAAGTTGACTTTGGCTTTCTGTTGGAACAATAATGTACTCTTAAAAATAACACACAGCCGTGTACCCTATATGTTAATCCATTCTGTCAAATATATCATTATTTGATTATGTCTAAGATCAGTCACATAGCTTGCTTTCTCATGGAAGCCATTAAACATACACATTCATAGTGTGACATGCGGGATGATGTAAAGAGCTTTATGTCCTGTGAGTATCCAGATCAGGGCCCTCCTGCTAGTAATGGTGTTAACTGAGGTGCTGTGTATACTTTAACTTTTTTATGCCAAGAAAAGTATTGGTCTTGGTATTATTACATTCAGTTACCAGGCACCCAGAGCTCACTGCCAGGCTCATGAGGGTGATGGAGGAAATATGTCATCCCTGCACAAATAGGAACCAACATTTATCAGAGGATAATGTGCAAGAAAAACCTGGTACATGCGAAGTTCAATGTCCCATCACTAACCCATAATAGGAGCTATTTATCACATCCATTTAATATCTCGCCCAGGAGTGACATTATTTACTGGGTGTAGTAAATTCTTCAGTATTTCCTGCCCACTTCATATTCAGAGTCCAGGAAGAAAGCGTTACTTCTAAAAGTTATTTAATATGATGCCCAAACAGTTGTGGTTTTTAGAAAGTATTAATTTAAATTATTGAAACTTTTACCTTGGATTGCTATCACTGTTTAGAATCTCCCCTTCCAACCTTTAGCAAGTATAGTTTTTCGCATGAATGTTCTTTTAAAATTGGCTGTTGGGAATCTACTGATGTGTACAGATTCACACTGACCCGTATGTAAATAGCATACACTATCCTATAAGATGGAGAAACAGCAGGGGATTGCCACATGAGTCACGTCGCCAAAATTCCAGAGTGTGTACAGCATGGCAGAGTTCCTCATCACTGCAGGCCATGAGACCTGATTAGTTGTAAAATACACTCTACTAGGATGCATTACAAATGCAGGTACAGGAAGATATATCTGATCTCTGTTGTCACCACACACAATGTCATGCAATCACATTACATTGAACACCCTCTGCATCATCTGGAAGGTAACTCAAAGATCCCCCAAAATACCTCATAGCTTTAGTTACTCAACCCAAGTCTGGATGAAAGCTACACTCTGACGAAGACGCTAAGCTTTTCATCCCCAAATGGAGGAGGTAAATACTTGGAGGAAAAAGAAACTTGCAACGGAGTGTACTGAACTCTGGAACTGTCTCTCACATGAAAAAAAACGACCCATCTCAGTGGACTTTCAAAACCAACCTGAAAAAACTTCAGATAACCCGACTATCTCTTGCCTGCTTAATGACCTCCTGATCTGCATATATTGTCCCCTCTTGCAATTCGAATCTCTCCTCACATGACATTCCCTCCTCCCTCCCCATCTCCTCTCCCCAAACATTACTCCCCATCTCCTTCATTTTCGCGGGCACTTATGTAAAAATCACTGCATTTTTACAAAATTGCCAATTTCGCGGCAAACCGCGAAATCGTGAAATCCTGGAGGGTCTGCTTACTACCCAAATACTCCAGAATTACTTTAAGTACGTTCATTTTAGACTCACAGGGAAGATGGTGCATCACAAAATTAGTGAAGAATAACAATGAGTTCTATGTTGTTAATGTATATGCAATTTGTGAAGATATTTATACCCAGCAATTCTGCCTTTCGGGAAGATATTTATACCTAGCTAGGAAAAATCCCAGATACAGCCACTATCATACTAGCTGGGGATTTCAACCTACCTCTAGATCGACACTTAGATAAATGCTCGCAGTTCCCATTCCCCTGTCACAAGTCCAATAACTTACTGCGGACTCAGTTGCCCTTCGATACTGACGAGCCTCTCATACCCGTCGTCTCACCCTTTATACAGAAGGGGCAGGAGCCCTTTAAGAACATCTCTGAGGCAGAATCCCAGAGGTTGTGGCCCACAACATCATCCGCAATCGGCCTATCAGAGGAGCAGCTGGCAAAAACAAGAGGGCCGCCCTTCTCCCACGGAGCGGAAGCAGAATTCCCAGGAACAAGAGAGATCGTGGCGTGGACAGTGAGAGCAGGCAGAGGCGGAATATCGTCGGGAACGAGTGTAGGCGTAACAGAAGAGAAGATCAAGGCAAGAGCTACTGCGGCATACAAACGCGTAAAGCCCGGAGGCCAACAGGACCAAGTTTCGCCCAGCCACCCCCCTGGAGGACGGTGGCTTGCCAAGGTATGGGCGACACTACAGGGGCTCACGGTACACGGGAGGGGGAAGGACGCTGGGTAGAGGGAGGATTGAGGTCACGTCGGGGCTCACTTGGTGCCGGTGGAGGTGACTTCTCTCCTCACTCCCACTCACTGAGAAAAAAACGCCGGTTTCCCCCTGCGACTCACTACAATATTTCTCTTGTTGTTCCTTCCCACCCACGCCATTACAATCAACTCTGGGGAGGTGAAGTACTGGATGCCCAACCCCAAAACCAGGGGAAGACCGGGTGAAGGCAGGGCCATTCCAACCAGGAGTTCGGCCCTGAAGTTTACAGACAGTGACTTTTTTTGTTCTTTCTGATTTTTGTGAAAATGAAACAAAAATGCTGACCCTCAACCATCTCTCCCAAAAGTTTTCATTCGTTTGGCCACCCTCCCTCTGGGACTGACACCGGATTGCGACAAAGTGGTGGAGAATGCGTGCATAGCTCTATCGCTACAAGATGGAGAACATTATCTACCAGCTGAAGGAGGGCCAAACCAAACTATATTGGGCCATCGAGCAGAGTACAAGTCAAGCAGAAAGGGACCAGTCAGCATTTACCACTGCCATACAAGTCAAGCGAACTACTGCACCACCTGTCACGGTTATCCCCCTTCGAAATTACGTGTCTGGGGAGGATCCCATAGCATTTTTTCTTAATTCTGAACTGGCTACTAGCGCCAGTGGATGGTCCAGCAACAAATTACCCTTTTATCTGGCTCCTTTACTCACAGCAGAAGCACAGGCAGCACACCAGACCATCATTCAGGATGGAACTGCTGAGTATGGGGTTGTGAAACAATACATCCTGAATCGCCTTGGAGTTGATGACGAGGCCCCGCGCCTTATATTCAGGCAAGAACGTAGAATGCCCGGCGACACTCCTAAGACACTTTTATTAAAGATGAAAGCTGCTGCCGACCCTTGGTTAAAACCACAAGAGGGCAATCTCGACAATGTAATGAACAAGATATACCTTGAGCAATATTTGGAAGTCCTCCCTTATGGCACCCAAAAGTGGCTAGGACAACACTCAAACCTGACCATAGAGCAAGCCATCGAAATGGCCACTTCGTTCACCTGTGCCCAGAGCCGAGGACCTTTTAAAGAACCCGGAAAACCACAAAAAGGTCCTCTCCCACCAAAGTCAGAAAGAAGGCCCGCCAAAACGTAACCTCAACCCCCTAGAGTCAAACCTGTGAGATATGACACTCCAGTCACCTCCAGCCCTCTGTGCTTCGAATGTGGCGAGTGGGGCCATATAGCTCGTTTCCGTAGAAAAAAAAAAGACAAGCCGGATGAAGAGCCCATGGATGTCAGCTAAACCCCCAGATCGATTCTGTTCGCACAGGAGATGGGACACATGTATTACGTGAGTCTCCTTGTAAACGAGCGGGAAATAAAAGCCCTCCTTGATTCTGGGTGCAAGCATTCAGTGGCCCGGAGTGATGTGGTCCTTTGTGCAGAAATAGTCGAAGGGAGGAACGTTGGTATACGATGTGTGCATGGGAACACCCTGACCTGTCCTATAGCTCAATTGCCAGTAAGCACCAAGGCAGGACCCCAGACCACCATCACTGTAGGGGTTCTTCCCGCCCTTCCTGAGCCACTTATTTTAAGGGGTAGACAATCTTCCCTTTCCCCTCCTCCTTGCTAGTGCCCTGAAACCAGAGACAGTCTTAAACAGTTCACACAACGCCCTCCTGACCTTAGAACCATGGGCAATGGACAAAAAGTTCAGGGTGACCCAGTTAAACAACGCATCCCTTAGGCATGCCTGGCAGAGAGCGCAAGAAATGAAGAATGCCCAAAACAAAACCTATCCTTGCTTTCTCGAACAGCACAGGCTTCTGTACCGCATCACTAAGGAGGGGGCCCACCTCGGCTTTTAGTGCCAACGATCTTCAGGGACCAAGTCCTGTACTTCGGCCACTCCCACTTGTTAGCAGGTCATGTGGGGGTGGAAAAGACCAGCCAGGCAATCCTGGACAACTTCTACTTGCCTCGCATACACATCCAAATTAAAAAGTATTGCCAGGAGTGTGAAGTATGTCAGAAACGCAACCCCTATACCCCTCCGAAGGTACTACTACAACCCCTGCCTATTATTGTGCGGCCCTTTGAGCATATAGGGATGGACGTGATAGGACCCCTTCCTAAGTCCAGCAAAGGCCATCAGTATGTCCTTATGATCGTGGACTATGCCACCCGCTATCCTGAAGAGTTCCCCTAGTCGAGCTATTTTCAAGAATGGGGTTTCCGAAGGAAATACTTACAGACCGCAGCACCCCTTTCGTGTCCCATCTCATGAGGGGGATCTGTAAACAGCTAGACATTCAGCACATAAGAACGTCCGTATACCACCCCCAGACAGATGACCTCATAGAACAATACAATGCAAACCTGAAACTTACATTAAAGAAGCTCCTGTCAGGGGATGGAAGAAACTGAGATCAGCTTCTTCTGTTAGAGCTGTTTGTCATCCAGAGTAATGTGCAGTCAAGTCTGGGTGTGTCCCCTTTTGAACTCCTATTCAGGAGGCGCCCTCGTACCCTCCTTGAAATCACAAAAGAGACATGGGAAGTACATGGGGTTGCTGAGGCACACGCTCTACTGGTCTATGCAAACCAAGTGAAGGTAAGACTTCAAAAGTTAAGAATCCTAGCACACGATCAATTAGATAAGGCCCAGACATAACACAAGATACAATACGACAAGGGGACGAAGTGGAGGGAGTTCAGAGTAGGTGACTGGGTATTGATTCTTCTCCCCTCTTCCTCTCACAAGCTACGAAAAGAATGTCAGGGTCCCTATGAGGTTGTAAGGAAGTTCGGGAGGACTACCTATGTGCTCCGTCTTTCTGCCAACAAAACCCAAATGTATCACGTAAACCTCCTTAAATAGCGGTTGGGTCCGCCTCCCTGGAAACCGTGCGGTGTTTCTTTTGCCGCACTGGCAGAAACCACAGTCGGGGATACCATTCTTGGCCCTGAACTCAGTATGAAAGAGAAAGAAGAGTTACAAGCCCTACTCCTCTCATTCTCTGATATCTTTTCCAACCGGCCTGGCAAAACGTCTTTAGCAACTCATTCGATTCCCACCCTTGAGGGTGTGTTGGTTAAACAAAAACCCTATCGAGTCCCCAAAGCACGTCGCACTGCCTTGAAAAAAGAGGTGGCTGACATGTTAGCTCTAGGAGTAGTGGTACCCTCCCAGAGCAATTGGTGTTCACCAATAGTTCTCGTTCCAAAGCCAGATGGAAGCACCCACCTCTGTATTGACTCTGGAGCGGTGAACTGCATTTCAAAACAATATGGGTATCCCCTTCCTCGGGTGGATGAGCTCATTGAGCGCTGGGTGAGGCTTGCTACATATCCACCATCGACCTCACCAAAGGCTACTGGCAGATCCTCTCCACCCGAAGGACCAAGAAAAGTTTGCATTCTCTACGCCGGATGGGCTCTTTCACTTTACTGTACTACCTTTCGGCCTTCATGGCACCCCGGCTTGCTTTCAAAGGCTCATGAACACCCTCCTGAAAAACCACCTAGGGTATTCTTCGGCCTATTAAGACGATGTTGTGTTTAGTAGAACATGGGGAGAACACCAAACCCACATTTCCGCCATTCTAACAGAGTTAAGGAAAGCTAACCTTCACATAAATGCAAAAAAATCCAAATTCACCTGTCAAAAAGTCAAATACCTGGGTTACAAATTAGGGGAAGGGATGATTGAACCCCAATCGGAAAAAGTAAGAGCCATCCAAGACACCCCCTTTCCCAGCACCACGAAAGAGATAGGGGCTTTTTTAGGTTTGGTCGGCTATTATAGGCGATACATTCCCCATTTTTCGCAAACAGCAGCCCCCCTCACTGACTTGCTAAAAAAATCCTTTACGGCTACTGGTATCAAAAACCCCACAGAACAGGAACTCCAGGCTTTCATGGTCCTGAAAACGGCACTGACCACTTCTCCTGTACTTCTCACTCCAAACTTCCATAAACCATTCATACTCCAAACAGACGCTTCTGGGGTGGGGATAGGGGCCGTACTTTCTCAATTAGATAGCGAGGGTTTGGAACGCCCCATTCTGTATATTAGCAGGAAGCTTTTTCTGAGGGAAATGGCCTATCCCACAATAGAGAAGGAGTGTTTGGCCGTGAAATGGAGTGTATAAAAACTCTATTATTATTTGGAGAGGCGCTCCTTTTTGTTATATACCAACCATGCCCCTCTCACTTGGCTCCAAAGAAACAAAGGGAACAACGACAGAGTCCTTCGGTGGTTTCTGGCCCTTCAACCTTTCCGCTTTGAGGTGTTACACCGCAAGGGCAAGGACTAAGGCAATGCTAACTACCTGTCCCGGTTTCCTCTTTCCCCTGATCAGGGAATCCCAGGGGGGCGTGTGTCACAAGTCCGATAACGAACTTCAGACTCTGTTGCCCTTCGATACCAAGAAGCCTCTCATACCCATCATCTCGCCCTTTATACAGGAAAGGCAGGAGCCCTTTAAGAACAGCTCTCAGACGGAATCCCAGGGGGTGTGGCCCACAACATCATATGCAAGTGGCCCATCAGAGGAGCAGCTGGCAAAAACAAGAGGGCCTCCCTTCTCCCAAGGGGTGGAAGAGGAATTCTCAGGAGCAGAAGAGATGGTGGTGTGGACAGCGAGAACAGGCAGAGGCAGAATATCGGCGGGAACGAGTGGAGGCGTAACAGAAGAGAAGATCGAGGCAAGAGCTACTGCGGCATACAAACGCTTCAAGCCGGGAGGCCAACAGGACCATGTTCGCCCAGCCACCCCCCTGGAGGAGGGTGGCTTACCAAGGCGTGGGCGACACTACAGGGGCTCACGGGACACGGGAGGGTGAAGGACGCTGGGTAGAGGGAGGTGACGTCGGGGCTCACTTGGTGCCGGTTGGAGGTGACTTCTCCCCTCACTCCCACTCCCTGAGAAAAAAACGCTGTTTTCCCCCCCGCAACTCACTCCAATATTTCTTTTGTTGTTCCTTCCCACCCACGCCATTAAAATCAACTCTGGGGAGGTGAAGTACCGGATGCCCAACCCCAAGTCCAGGGGAAGACCTGGCGAAGACGAGACCATTCCAACGAGGAGTTCGGCCCTGAAGTCTACAGACAGTGACTTTATTTTGTTCTTTCTGATTTTTGTGAAAATAAAATAAAATTCCTGACCCTCAACCATCTCTTCCACAAAGTTTTCATTCCTTTGGCCACCCTCCCTCTGGGACCAATACCGGGTTGCGACATTCCCTGAACAAATCACACAAAATACTTTAAAAAATCTGTGTACGATTCAACCTTATAGATGCTTGGAGAATTCAGAACCCCTTGGAAAGGAATTATACATTTTACTCTTTTCCCCATAAATATTACTCCCGTGTAGACTACATCTTGATCACAGGTAATGCGATGAGTAAAGTAAAGTAGACCAATCCACTATAGAGCCTAAAGTAATATCGGGTCACTCTTGCATCACACTTTCCATCACTGACCACACATCAAGCAAAAAGCAACCATTATGGAGGTTCAATGATGAAATAATTTCCTCACAGAATAACATTAAAATATTTACAGAATCTATTCATAACTTTCTCGTAGAGAATAAGGAAGGTGAAACTTCAGATCTATCACCAAAAAGAGGGGAACCGAGGGGGGCTATTTTTAACGGGGTCCAGTGTATAAGCCCAAATGAGTTAAACCAAAGAGATACACAGTTTCCAGGGGAGAATGGGGTGGAGGTTTAAGCAGACCAAGCAAAAGAGGAAAGAGGGGAAATTCCCCTTTCGGAACTAAAACGCTCACACACCCAGCAAGCTAGGTGTCATGCTTCATCATCTGGGTTTTGCTATTCGTCAGACTGGTGCTGCAATG
This sequence comes from Lissotriton helveticus, assembly GCF_964261635.1. Taxonomy (NCBI): domain Eukaryota; kingdom Metazoa; phylum Chordata; class Amphibia; order Caudata; family Salamandridae; genus Lissotriton; species Lissotriton helveticus. The sequence continues at coordinate 1,318,138,584 of NC_136061.1, forward strand.
TCTGATGGGCACCCATGAAGGGGCTCTTTATCGGAGATCTTTTGTTCCTGCCATTTGGTGCATGTGGGTATGAGGGCTAAAAGAGGTTAGGTAATCCACAAGGCATTTTAATGGTGTCGTTAACTACCTCAGTAAAAACAGGGAGGGTAAAGATTACACACTGGTGCAATGATCCAGCAGTGTATTTTCCGCAATTCGTCAGGGGTGCCGCTCGTAGGCTTGGACTGTGTGTGCTGTGCTGCCTGGCGACTAAGCGCCTCTTGCCACTGCTTGTCACTGCCTCTAACTGGGGAACAGGAAGCTCGTCCGTCAGGAGAAGGAGACCACGGACTCGGGACTGCGAGGTCCAGCGGGCCTTGCATCAACACTGTTGGCCGCAGCTGGGGTCTCTTCCCGAGCCCGCCCACTGACCGCACATTACGCCTCGCGGCCCCCGCTCTGCGGGAGCCGCTCGTAGGCTTGGACTGTGTATGCTGTGCTGCCTGGCGTCTAAGCGCCTCTTGCCACTGCTTGTCACTGCCTCTAACTGGGGAACAGGAAGCTCGCCCGTCAGGAGAAGGAGACCACGGACTCGGGACTGCGAGGTCCAGCGGGCCTTGCATCAACACTATTGGCCGCAGCTGGGGCCTCTTCCCGAGCCCGCCCACTGATCGCACATTATGCCTCGGGCCCCCGCTCCGCGGGTGCCGCTCGTAGGCTTGGACTGTGTGTGCTGTGCTGCCTGGCGTCTAAGCGCCTCTTGCCACTGCTTGTCACTGCCTCTAACTGGGGAACAGGAAGCTCGTCCGTCAGGAGAAGGAGACCACGGACTCGGGACTGCGAGGTCCCGCGGGCCTTACATCAACACTATTGGCCGCAGCTGGGGCCTCTTCCTGAGCCCTCCTATCAACTATTTAAGATACGCCCATTCACGCGCACGCGGGACACGCGCAGGACGAAGACCGGGGCGAAGCCCGGGCCAAGGGCGGGCCCGTTTGTGCCCGTTAGAGACCGTGTAAGGCCGGGCTGGGCCACCCCCCCAACTCTTGATTTTGAGATTGGACTAAACCCCGGTGCACGTTTTATATCCCATCTATTTATTTATCTATATTTTTAGCCTGTTAAGTGGGCGTACATTAGAGATTACTGTTATTTATTGTCACTTGGTAACTATGTGCACTGGAGCGCCTAGAAGTAAAACGGCAGCGGGGGGGCTACTACAAACAGGCACTTTGGATAATTTTATCATCAGGGCCAATTCCTTTATTGAACAAGAAATCTCATCGATGGAACGCAGAGTATCTCAAGATCTCGCTCTTGCTAAAAGATCCTCTATGGGCCACTTTGCTACAGCCAAAACCCCCGATCAATCGAAGGGTTCGGCCCCTCCAGAAACCTCTGTAACAACCAATGTGGAGGTACACGCCCACAGACAGAGTCTGCCTGGCACGGTAGACCTATCAGTGTCCCACCTCTCATTAGATTCACAACTAAGTGCCGACCTGGAAAAAAACCCGGACTTGGCTCTCATTATTACACCCGCTTCCCTAAGTGCTAGCCAGCTGAAGGGAAAAAGGGAGGGAGCCATTCCTAAAAAAACACATCCAAAAGTAGTAAGAGAGGGGGCAAATGTTTGAGAAAGGCTAGTGGGGCCTCCGTTCCAAACCAGATTACAACCCTTCCTCCTCCTAGTAACGACCCTATAAATGAGGCATTATGTAGTGCGAATGTAGAGGTCCCGGACACTTTAGACAGGATTAGTGTTAGGTACGATGAGGTTAACATTTCCCGCCTACCTAGGATTGCTGAACTCTTTAAACTCTACCTTACCCCAATGGAGTCAAGATTAGCCCACATTGAAAAACAGATAGCTGATCTGTCTGCTGTGCCTAAAAAACTAAACACGCAGGGGACTCATAAAATAGGGGGACCCAACCTGACCTTAGCCAAATCTAACGCCCCAGCTATTAAAAAACCATCAGCAGTACTGACCAACGCAAAACCTAAGGCCACTCTGGTCCCTGCGAAGCCACTAGTTCCAAAGAATAAAACCTGCGCTACTCTCCCCGAAGGGGAATATTCCAACTAGGGAACACATGTCGCAGCTAAATAAGAACTATAATGACGGAGGACCACATAGGAGACGAGCAGTAAACTTGCCCCCTGAGGTAAGTCCCTATGTGGTCATCATGACAGGGGTTCCTGAATTGGGTGAGGCCGATGAGGAAGCTAATTGGTCTTTAAAAAACAAGGTACAGCATTGGCTTAACGTAAATTGCCCTCTACCATCTAACCAAACAAGTAAGATCCTGACGGTACGCAGGGTATCATGGGTGGGCTATGAGATTAAATCAGTCCAGGGTGATTCTATCCTGGTCAATTTTGTGGATCCCCATACAGCTGATTATGTATGTACTTGGAATGTACAGGAGAGATACGAGAGGATCGCAACTAGACGCCTCTCTTTTTTCTATCCCCCCAGGAGTGGATCGATACGTGATTGGAACAATGATAACGACTGGCACACAGTAGGGCGCCGAGGAAGGATTGGAGACTGGGGGACATGGGGGGGACCGGCCTTCAGAGACCATGCACATAGGGACAATTGGGGAGGCTTCCCGATTACTAATAGATTTGGCTGCCTAGAGATGGTTGACTGACAGCCAAATTCCACTAGCCGATTGGAGGAGGAGAGGATGGAACCTGTAGCCCCAAGGGTGGAAGTAAACGGGCATTGTGAGCGGCCATTAAATGCCGGTCCGATCCCCACTCCCGGGTTAGGTAAGACAGCCTCCCCACAAACTAGGGAGAGGACTCCCTGTACCCGTGTTCGGCATTGTCTGCAGGCTACGAGGGATTTAGCGGTCCCAGTGGCAAATGGGCAAAATAATTGCCCTAATGCAGATCTGCGGAACAGGGGTTACATCTCCATAGTTTCCTGGAACCTGGCGGGTCTAGCTAATACACTTGACTCCCCGGACTGGGGGGCATTCATTGATCTACAAGATGTCTGCGTTTTCCAGGAGACCTGGTGTCAAGATGCCAGTAATCCACAGGAGCCGATGCTGATCCCAACGCCCCTCCACCTCAGTGACCGCCCATCAATAAATGCTGAGGCAATCCCAGAAGCAGAAGGGAAAGGGGTAGTGGAGAAAATAACAAAAGAGAGAGAGAGACAGCCTTTGTTTTTTGGATGTGGTACTTCTGCTGGTTCCGTCAGGCTTGTGGTAGCGCCCTGTAGGAAAAAACATATGTACTACACCACAACCAGAATTTTATACACTTACTCAACCTTGCATTTTAAATTTAAAATCTTACCCCAAGAACCAAAGGCTAACGCTGCTCTCCCAATATTGCTGTGGTTATTCAGAATCTGTGGTACTGTAATATATAACACAATTAGCATTAACATATATCTATACTTTTCCAAACTGTATTTTACATAAGGATTAACTTCCTAAAATACCTGTCACAGATTCTGGTGGCGTTTATAATTTCCATCAACTGAATAAAGTCTTTCAAAACGACTCTATTTAATTAGTTCCTTGTCATGAAGAGCGAGTGGGAGTCTACCTGAAAATAGCTTGTTAAGGTTGCAGGAGATAAACCACTCGCTAAGGATGAAATGGGTATTTATATTTGCTATGACATAAGCTGGAAACTTCAGTTAAATAAGAACAGGTGGCTTGAAAACTGAGGGCGAAAATATTGCAGGGAAAGTTCACCAAGAAATGTCACGGTAACTTTGAATATTCCACAAGAAAATGCTTGTCAACTAAACTCCTGGTTAGGAGTACTCTTACTTTGAATCCCACGTTGCGCATGCGATTATTGATACACTTATCTTGGATATTTTGAAGAGAAAACAACGACGACAGGAAAACACTGCTGCTGCTGTCAGGCTTCAGTTGAAGTGCGCAGTTGAAATTTCGAGCGCGCGCCTTACCGCTGAAGCAGTGATGCCTCAGACACTAGAGCGGTAACCTCTGACTCCACCGCGGCGCAGAGCGCCCACCATTTTCTGATCAAGGGCGCCTATGCTGGACAAGCATTGCTTAAGAAAAGAAACGGACACCACATGTTGTCGTTTCCAACGTCTGTGCCTTAAAGGTGCCTTTCTTTGGAGGGTTTTCATGCATTTTGTCATGTCCATCTTTACTATAGCCAGAGCGGTCTTGACAGTACCTCCCTCCAAAATGGGTTCCCCCAACTTGGGTTTCTTTGGATATGCCTTGTGGTAACTGTTGATCAATCTCTGAGCATGTACATTTGTGGATGGTTCCCAAGTTCTTTCTTCAGGGCCGAAACCTTTCCATTCCACCAAATAATACAGTCTCTTTCTGACTATTTTTGAATCCAGAATTCTGCTGACTTCAAATTCATCTCCTGACTCCAACCTAACAGGTGATGGGGTGTTTCTGAGCCTGGCATTTTCTGGGTTCTTTTTTAATAGTGAAACATGAAAAGTTGAGTGGATTTTTAAGGTTTTAGGAAGCTTTAGTTTCACAGCCACTGAATTGATGATTTTGGAGACTTTAAACGGACCTATGAATCTTGGTTGAAACTTCCTATTCCCCTTTAACTTTAAATGTTTAGTAGATAGCCATACCTGATCTCCCACTGCAAAAGCTGGCCCTGCTCTTCTTCTCTTGTCTGCCTGTTTCTTATATGACTGTTTAGCCTTACTCAAGTTCTCCTGAGCCTGATTGTAAGACTCTCTCAATTCTGACATGACTTTAGTGATTTCTGGGACCTTATCATCTGTTCTACCTACAACCATATTTGGGTGCCTGCCTGAATTTAGGTAGAATGGAGAATAACCAGTGGAATCGTGCACCGCATTGTTGTATGCAAATTCCGCTGTCCACAACAGATCTGACCAGTTTCCCTCCTGTTCCAGCAGATAGAGCCTAAGATATTGCTCCAATTCCTGATTTACTCTCTCTGTTTGACCATCTGTTTCAGGATGGAAACTGGTCGAATATCGTGTGTCCACTCCTAAGCTATGCATACATTTTTTCCAAAATTTTGATACAAACTGCGACCCTCTGTCAGAGATAATGACCTTTGGAATTCCATGCACACGTACTATATGTTGATTAAATATCTGCACTAACTGCGGGGCTGTGGGCACAGATTTTAATGGAATGAAATGTCCCATTTTGGAAAATGAGTCAATCAGCACAAGAATGACAGTATTACCCAAACTAGCTGGAAGATCAACTATCAAATCCAATGTCACAGTATGCCAAGGATGTGGGGGATTAGGCAATGGTTGCAACAAACCTTGAGGGGCTCTACGACTTGGTTTACCCTTTATACACAGTTCACAGGTCGACACATACCGTCCTATCTGAGCCGCCATGCCTTGCCACCAGAAATGCCTCTTGACCAACTCCAGGGTTTTCCTGACTCCTCGATGACCTGCTAGGCGATCGTCATGACAACTTCTTATGGCCTTTTCTTGCATCTCCTTAGTAGGCAAGAACAATTTGTTTTCATAGAATGGCAGACCATCTTTCACCGTTTTCTTTTCATCAGAATCCGCCCAATCCTTCAGATCATCGGCGTGATTTTTCAGGATATCTTCCGTGAACTCTTGTAGATGGATTGCTCCGATTATTTTGCTCAAAGGAATAATAGGTTCTGGAATTGGAGGCCTAGTTTCTATAGAAGCATTCATTCTAGATAAAGCATCAGCTTTGCCATTTTGTGCTCCGGGTTTATAGGTGATCACGAAGTCAAATTCTGAAAAATATAAAGACCACCTTAATTGTCTAGGCGTGAGCGTTCTTGCTGATTTCAAAAATTGGAGATTTCTATGGTCGGTAAACACAGTCACACAATGTTTTGCTCCCAACAAATAGTGACGCCAATCCTGAAAGGCCTCTTTGACTGCTAGCAATTCCTTGTCGGCAATTGAATAATTACACTCTGGTTCTGATAATTTCCTTGAACGATAAGCCACAGGATGAAGTTGCCCACTAAGTTTGTCTCTTTGTGACAATATTCCACCTGTAGCAAAGTCTGAAGCATCAGTCTCAACAACAAATTCGTGCTCCGGGTCTGGATGCATTAAGACCGGAGCAGTCACAAAAGCCTTCTTTAGAGTTTGAAACGCCTTTTCCGCTTCCGGAGACCAATCAAACTTCTTCCCCTTTTTTAACAGTTGAGTGATAGGCGAAACCTTATCTGAAAAATTGGGTATGAACCGTCGATAGAAGTTGGCGAAGCCGATGAAGCTTTGTATCTCTTTTACATTTTTCGGCGAGGTCCAATCTTGAATGGCCTGGACCTTGGAATCATCCATCTCCACACCATCTGCTGACAGAACAAACCCCAAAAATTCCACTCGTTCAGCATGAAATGAGCACTTTTCTAGCTTTACATACAGTTGATTCTCAAGCAACCGTTTCAGAACAGCTCTAACATGTACGACATGTTCCTCTATGCAATTGGAGAAGATCAAAATGTCGTCTATGTATACTACTGCCACCCGATCCAAGAATTCTCGTAAGACATCATTTACAAAGTGTTGAAAGGCTGCTGGGGCATTACTCAGTCCATAAGGCATCACCTGATATTCGAACAGCCCATACTTAGTTCTGAATGCTGTCTTCCATTCGTCTCCCTCTGCAACTCTCACCAGATGGTACGCTCCACGAAGGTCGAGTTTGGTATAGATTTTGGCCCCCTTTACTTGATCTAAAAGTTGTGAAATTAAGGGCAGTGGATATCTGTTCTTCACCGTGACCTGATTCAAGGCTCTATAATCAATACATGTTCGAAGAGTTCCATCCTTCTTTGGCCGGAAAAAAAGTGGCGAGGACACTGGTGATTGGGATGGCCTTATGAACCCAATTTTTTGATATTCTTCCAAATATTCTTTTAGATATAGGTTTTCATTTTCAGTCAATGCGTAGATACAACTGCAAGGCAAAGTCGCTCCGGGTTCCAGTTCTATTTTGCAGTCATATTCTCTGTGAGGGGGTAGTCTTTCTGCATTCCTTTTATCGAATACCTCAACCAGATCATGATACTCTTTAGGAATGGATTGTGTTTCAACTACGCAGATGTTAGTGCTAAACTGAGTAAGGGTTGCAACTGGGGATTCTGCCATCTTAGGTTTAACTCCAGAAAACCAGTTTGACTGGCAATATTCCGAGCTCATGGTCACAGTACGCCGTTCCCAATCAATAGTGGGATTGTGTTCAGTCAACCATGGTAATCCCAAAATCAACTGAAATTGCGGGGCATCTATCAGATTGAACCTTATGAATTCCCGATGCCCGTGTAATCCCATCAACTCCAAAGTCTCAGTTTCTTCAACAATCGGGCCAGAGGTGAGATTTGTACCATCAACCGCCTTCACAACTTCAGGATTTCTCTTCTTAATAAAGTTAATGCCCATTTCTTTGGCATAACCCAAATCGCAGAAGTTCCCAGTAGCCCCCGAGTCAATCATTACTGAAACTCCTTTAATCTCATGTGAACTAAATTTCACTGTAAAGGAAACAGTGAGATGGGGAGCCGATGACTACAAGGTGTTGATCAATTGTTGCTGTTCTCGAGTTGACTCTTTGTTACATCCCGCCAGGGCAACTCCCTCTACTGGTGGGATCGATCTTTTAAACCTGCACTGAATTTTGGTTTTTTGGGACACTCTTTCACAAAATGTCCTGATGCACCACAGTACATACACAGCTGATTATTTCGTCGCTTCTCCTTCTCCTCTTTGGACAGTGGCCCTCTTATGGATCCTATTTGCATTGGTTCGTCAGCTACACCTGCATCAGGTTTGGTACTTTCGGTTTTCATCCGATCTAAACGAGGAATGTATGTTTTGAAATCTTTTCTCTTCTCTGATCGTCTTTCATACAATCGATGATCCATTTGTAGAACCAGATCAATTAATTCTGATATCTCTTGGGGTCTTTTAGGAATCTGCGCCAAGGCGTCTTTGAGTTCATCCTTGAGGCCTCGATAGAATATTGCAGAGCGTTTCTCATTAGGCCAGTCGGTCTCTACAATCAAACGATTAAAATGAGCTATATAAGCAATGAGGTCGCGATTCCCTTGCTTAATATCCAAGAGTTCATTATCCGTGGCTTGATTGGCCGTTCTTCGATCAAAGATTCTCAGAAACTCCTTTTTAAATAACTCAAAGTTGTATAATGCAGGGTCATTTCGAGTGATCAAGGGCATAGACCAGGCAGCGGCATCACCACTCATATACGACAGCATGAAAGCGACCCGAACGTGCTCTTCTTTGAACACCACTGACCTACATAAGAAATGTAACGAACATTGGGTAAGAAAGATTTGAGCCTTATTAGGATCCCCACTAAACCTTTCCGGATTAGCCAGGGGAACCACTGGAGCCACTGAATGTATGACCTGAGTAGCAGCTTCAGTAGCTGAGCTGCTAATAGAACTAAACCTGGGCAGAGGGGTAGACTCCGCCATGAATCTTTCCATCTGTAATTTGACTTGATGAGTTTCATGCTGGGAGCGTTTTATTTCATCCCTAAGGGCTCTATTCTCCTCCGCGGACTGTGATAACTGATTTTGTAATCCCTCTAATACCCCTGCTAACGACTTCAGGTCCAACCCTTCAGCCATGTCGACTCAGGTGGAACAACGGCACTTCAATCTGTCAAGATGCCAGTAATCCACAGGAGCCGATGCTGATCCCAACGCCCTTCCACCTCAGTGACCGCCCATCAATAAATGCTGAGGCAATCCCAGAAGCAGAAGGGAAAGGGGTAGTGGAGAAAATAACAAAAGAGAGAGAGAGACAGCCTTTGTTTTTTGGATGTGGTACTTCTGCTGGTTCCGTCAGGCTTGTGGTAGCGCCCTGTAGGAAAAAACATATGTACTACACCACAACCAGAATTTTATACACTTACTCAACCTTGCATTTTAAATTTAAAATCTTACCCCAAGAACCAAAGGCTAACGCTGCTCTCCCAATATTGCTGTGGTTATTCAGAATCTGTGGTACTGTAATATATAACACAATTAGCATTAACATATATCTATACTTTTCCAAACTGTATTTTACATAAGGATTAACTTCCTAAAATACCTGTCACAGATTCTGGTGGCGTTTATAATTTCCATCAACTGAATAAAGTCTTTCAAAACGACTCTATTTAATTAGTTCCTTGTCATGAAGAGCGAGTGGGAGTCTACCTGAAAATAGCTTGTTAAGGTTGCAGGAGATAAACCACTCGCTAAGGATGAAATGGGTATTTATATTTGCTATGACATAAGCTGGAAACTTCAGTTAAATAAGAACAGGTGGCTTGAAAACTGAGGGCGAAAATATTGCAGGGAAAGTTCACCAAGAAATGTCACGGTAACTTTGAATATTCCACAAGAAAATGCTTGTCAACTAAACTCCTGGTTAGGAGTACTCTTACTTTGAATCCCACGTTGCGCATGCGATTATTGATACACTTATCTTGGATATTTTGAAGAGAAAACAACGACGACAGGAAAACACTGCTGCTGCTGTCAGGCTTCAGTTGAAGTGCGCAGTTGAAATTTCGAGCGCGCGCCTTACCGCTGAAGCAGTGATGCCTCAGACACTAGAGCGGTAACCTCTGACTCCACCGCGGCGCAGAGCGCCCACCATTTTCTGATCAAGGGCGCCTATGCTGGACAAGCATTGCTTAAGAAAAGAAACGGACACCACATGTTGTCGTTTCCAACGTCTGTGCCTTAAAGGTGCCTTTCTTTGGAGGGTTTTCATGCATTTTGTCATGTCCATCTTTACTATAGCCAGAGCGGTCTTGACACCTGGCTAGAGAAGACCACCGACGCCCAGGTTTCGACACATTCTCAATTTGGGCGAACTGGAAGGGGAAGGGTCGCCCGTCTGGTGGTCTTCTTATTTGGGTGGCCTCCCATCTGGGTTGCAAAGCGAGGGTTCTCGCAACCAATTTCCCAGACGTCCAATGTGTACTCTTGGAATGGCCTAACGCTGTAAAACTGGCCCTGATAAATGTATACTCAAGACCCGTGGGCATAGCAAAGGTCTCTAATACTATCGAGGAATTAGCACTGTTTCTGAGTACCATTCCTCAAGGTACCCCGTATATAGTGGGGGGAGATTTTAACTGCCAATTTGAGCCTCTTCCACTATTCCTAGAAGGTGCGACCAGCGAGGAGGATGATCAATGGGGAATCCCTAAACCGGCTGGCCCGCCAGTGAAGTCTTGGTTACCACTAGCAACACACATTATGTGTTTGACCGTAGCAAATTCTCCAAGGGCCTGTAATGGCCGGCTAAGTGGAGATATCCCTCCCAAAGCAACCTTTAATAAACCAGGGCATAATTCTCGCTTGGATTATATGCTTGTGGAACTGTCTCAATGGTCCAGAGTTGTTGACTTTAATGTAAGTCCACGAGGCGACAGCGATCATAATGCGCTGACTTTAAAGATTTCGGTTCCTGGCGTCACCTTGTCTATGCAGGGGGGCGCAGCTCTTTCGGTTCCTAGTATGATTTTAACTAGCAACTGGCGCAGAGTTCGATGGCCCAAAATTATAGGGAATCCAACGGATATCCAGAGGTTGTATGAAAAGACTGTCCCAGTTCTGGAAAAAGTCGATAATCTCCTATATCAATCCCCTTCTGAGGAGAGCCACAGAGAACTTGGGGATATCCACTTGGAGTTGTGTGACACACTAGCAGAGGTTTTGAACCCTGTGCGGAGGGCAAAAAATGGGCAAAGCAATGGGATGCGTGCTTCGTGGTACAACTCTGCCTGCATGAAGGCCAAAACCGACTTACTGGAGGCCATGAAGCAACAAGATAATATCTCTTTGGTTATAGCCAAGAGGCTGGAGTATAAATACATTATTAGTAATGCTAAGATTGAATGGGATAGAGACAACTGGAAGGATATGACGGGCGCGCTCAAGCTCCGAGACGCCCGGAAATTCTGGCAAATTGTCAAAAACGGCTCAGCCGATCCCACTCCGGCAGTAGAGGCTAATATTGCTTCTACTGTCTGGGAGGATCATTTCAGATCCTTGTATGCCCAAGCCAATGTTGATTTCACCGGGGACCAAAAAGAGCTGGCTTCAGGGCTGACCCCGGCGTCATTTCTGGAGATGGAAAAGTTTACCGTGGCTGAAGTCGGGGCAGCCATTGCCAGACTTGCTCCAGAGAAGGCCCCAGGGTTGGACAAACTCCCGGGTGACTTATTTAAAAATGAGCCCACGGTTTGGGCTCCCTACCTACAGGCCCTATTTAACGCAATTCTTGGAGGGATGTCGGTGCCTAGTACTTGGCTGGTGGCGGAGATTGTTCCCATCTTCAAGAAGGGTTCGTCTCTGCTCCCAGCCAACTATAGGCCCAATAGTCTAATCGACGTCCCGCAAAAGATTTTTGCTAGGTTGATCTTGGACCGCCTACAAGAATGGATGCTAGATAATTCAGTCCTGAGCCCATATCAAGCGGGGTTCAGGAACAAAGTGTCCACTATAGACCAAGTCTTTCGCCTTGCCATCATATTCTGGAAAACGGTACAGTTGGAGGGTGGCAGCCTCTATACTATATTCGTTGACCTACGAGCGGCTTTTGATCTTGTACCTCGTAGGAAACTTTGGTCCGTCCTCTCCGGCGTGGAGTCCCACAACATCTCCTGGACATGGTTGTCAGACTACATACTGATAACTACGTTCAGGTTAGATGTGGTAGGGAGGGAGCATTGTCCAATAAGTTTCCCGTTGGCAAGGGGGTAAGACAGCGTTGTGTGCTTGCACCGACCCTGTTTTGCCTCTATGTCAACGGGGTAATTGCCCACTTGAACGGGGTAGAAAACAGCGATGTCCCTAAACTTGGAGGCAGCAGGGTGGGGAGATTATGTTCGCTGACGACAGCCTGCTGCTGTCCAAGTCACCGATGGGGATCCAGCGAGTTCTTAACGGTTTCGAGGCATTCTGTAAAAATCATGGCCTCGAAATGAATGCATTGAAGACTAAATATATGATCTTCAATCCACCAGCTAAAGCCCACTCTAAACCGTATATTGGTGCTAATAGGCTAGAGAGGGTTCGAACTTTTGAGTACTTGGGAATCACCCTAAATGAAAAAATGTCGTGGGGACACCAACGGGAGGAATCCCAAGCAAAACTGGCCCAAATAGCAGGTGGAATTATTAAGCTTGTTTCCAAAAATAAATCTTCTATCAAGCCGGTCGGTCCCCCACTAGAGATATACAGAGCACAGGCAAGGGGTGCGGTTATGTATGGAAGTGAGCTCTGGGGCTACATGTGCAATCATGATTTAGTAGCAACAGAAAATAAATTTATTAGACAACTTCTATCACTTCCTCCTAGCACTCCCCTGATGCCAATGAGACTCGACTTGGGCTTGAGACCCCTCGATGAAGATATGGGACTACGGCCTTTAACATTCTGGCGTAGAATATGGTCTGTACTAGAGTTAGTTAACTACAGGCTAGAACTGCAGGAAATCCTTACCCTACCAAACGTTGGGAAAATTCCCTGGTTCAATTACATAAAGAAAGAACTAGGGAAACTAGGGCTATCCACACTACGGTCTGACCCACTGTCATCATGCCCTAAGCTCACACGGAGGCAGCTTATCACTCAGTATCAGGATAGCAAACTCGCCACATACTCACAGGGAACAGGCTTAGGCACTCTAACGGCATCCTTTCTTCTTATAACTAAGGACTGCTATAGGTTTGAAACTGTATTAGATGTCATATTCCCAACAAATATTAGGAAGCTGTATCTCCAATGGAGGTATGGCAGCTTGCCGGTACGGGCATACACTAGTAAATGGGCCGAACTTTCCCCGACCCATTGCCCAGGGTGTAAATCCGAAAATGAAACCGAATTGCACCTACTGTTTTTTTGCAAAGCCTATGTACAGGCCAGGAGGAAATGGATTGTCCCAGTATGTAAAAACCTGGGATTCTCCCATTGCTCACACGCATATAGGGTCTTTAAGACTGACCTTTCTGGCTATATAGTTTTTGCACTAGCTAAATATTTGGGGTCAGTTTGGCACAAGAGAAGATATTTTTTAGCTAAAGATGTATGCTAAATGTTACTTTTAACTTTAAGACATCGCTAAAATGCAGTATGTTCAATGGCTGGTTCCTATAGTTCGAATATTGGTTTTACATGTTTTAATTTTTTTTATTTTTTATTCTATTACCTGTTGTTTCATATGTAATGTATTTTGTATCTTTTATGGCATAAATTGCCGAAATAAAGATTATGAAACGAAGATCACCTTCCTTAGAGATGCTTCTAATGTGACACTACAACTCTCCCCCTGGCGCTCCCCTCATAGACCAGTTTGGGACTCATTGGATACCAAACTTCTTAGCTACAAGCCACAGTAAACAATTAAGACAGGAGAGTGCTATTATAGCCTTATAGCCAGCCGTAGCGGGCTATACCTGCTATTAACGGCCCGCTGCAGCGTTAAAGGCCCGAGCCAAAGACGAGGGACTTTAACAAGGCAGCGGGACTTCATTAGCCGGTATAGCCCTGCTACGAAGGGCTATAAGGCTATTAGAACATTCTGCCACTAGAGGGAAGAATGTTCTAACAAATAAAACAAAGCCTTCAGGGAGCACGAGGGGATTCAAATCCCTCAGGCTCCCTGAAGTCTTTGTTCGCAGCTGTGAACAAGGGAACATTGGAATGTTGGTTCTCCGGGCTTATACCAGTCATTATAAGCCCAGAGCACTCCATTGTTTTCAATGGAGCTACCAACATTCCAATGTTCTAATATAGGTAATGCATATCATGAGATTCATGTTGTACTAGGTCGTAGTAACAGTACATCACACTAATCATGAATACATATTGACAACGCTATGGTACCCACTGTCTACATATTTATTATGTTGAGGAGGTAATAAGAGCACCAATAGCGGAGGTGATATATAGGTTCTCAACTGCTATGAGTTGGATATAAATCCTACACATTAGAATAAAAAGTACAAGGGCCCTGTGTGGGAGGAGAGGAGATCGAGATAGAGAATGTGTTATAAGGTAAATTGGCTGTGAACGAAAATGTCTTAAGAGAGCTTAGAACATTGGCGTGTTGGGAGCTCGATTGTAGACAATGGAGTGCTCCATGCTTTTACGGGCCGGTAAAGGCCAGCAGAGCAACATTCCAATGTTTTACAAAGGCCTCTTCGAGAGGGCTTTGTATCATTTGTTTGAACATTCTGCCCTCTAGTGGCAGATTGTTCTAATAGCCTTATAGCCCTTCGTAGCAGGGCTATACCGACTATTAAATACCCGTCCCTTGTTAAAGTCCCTCGCCTTCGGCTCTGGCCTTAACGCGGGAGCGGGCCTTTAATAGCCAGTATTGCCAGCTACAAGGCTAAAGTAGACAATTGTTGTTTGTAAACTCCAAAAGTCAACATGGCATCTGTGCGCTCAATTCAAATCCTAATGGTCTTCTGCCTCCCCCTCTCTGTATCCCTACTCCAAGAGCGCTGATGCGTTCTATCTGTGTATTTCTTTTATTTTACCACTGTACTTCTATGCATATGTACTATTTATGCTGTGTTTCAGAAAATTCAATAAAAAGATTTGAATAAAAAAACCTGCATATAGATAATCAGTGACGCGGTACGTAAGTATGAGCAGATGCCCTTGAACCTATGTAACATGTGCACTGCTTTTATATGGGTGAGCGGGGCAGTGAGGAATCAATTTTACATCTTAACAGTGATTCAGCATACATATAGGAGCTGGTTTTGTGGCGTTGATGATATATATAGATTTAGAATGTTCATAGAATTTTCGTTTTAATAGTAACCACAGAAATCATTCACATAAATGTGCATAATTGCTGGAGTGTGGTCTAAAACATCGATTTAAAGCAAGGGGCTACCCTGCAGAATGTATTGATGGGGCAATAGTGAAGGCTAACAAACAGTCTAGAGAACAATTGTTGTTCAATAAAAATACAAAAAAAGGCAAATGGACTATGAAAGAGCAAGCCAATGCTGTACACTTTAGGCTGATTACATCATACAGCAAACAACAAGCAAATATAAGAGGAATTTTAGGCAAATATTGGTACCTATACAGAAACATACAAATATCGTCTGTCAAGCAGAATGCAAAAGATAAAAGGAAAATTCAACTGTAAAAGTGAATATGCCATTTATGTGCTGCAATGCCCATGTAGTTTAAAATACTTGGGCAGTACTATTCTTGAAGTACATAAACGCATCTTACATCTACGCGCCATTAAGAATGGGGATAAAGCGTATCCCGGGGCACAGAACTTTGAAACATTTTACAACAAAGATACAAAGGGTCTGAGCTACTTTGTTATTGATTCAATATGTCCGAGTGTCAGGAGAGGGAACAGAGAAAAAAGCTAAGAAAGAATTTTGCTATATTATAGGGCTCAATAGTAAGAACCCATGAGGCCTTAATATTGAGGAAGCCCTGCTTACTCACATGTAACTCTGAAATTAAAAATCTAATAATTTTGTGAAAAATAGGAATTATAAACTGATGAATCTCCTGTCTGCTTAAAAATTTATTTTAATCATGTTACATATCACATAGCACGAACACAGAGCACTTTTTTCTTATGACTGGAGTAACACAAAGATGGGCATACAGTATAAATTAGCCCACTTGGGCCTAATCACAAAATCATGGTATCTATAAAACAGTATATTGGACCTGCATATAGATCACATATATATGCCACATGAGTCATGACACTATAATAGGATGTATTTTGAATTAATTTGTATATAAAACATTATAATGCAAAGTAATGCATTGTCCAAAAAGATCAAATATGTTGGGTCGAAATAATGTGAGACCTCGGTAAGTATGCGCAATGACACGGTATTTAAATTGTGTATTTATTTGCAGGTCGCAATTTGTCCCAGCAACAGTACTGCTGTCCGACATGTGAATGATTTTATACTAACAATTTTGTTTTAACTTTGCATATACAAACAAATTCATTGTTGTTAAGTATAAAATTACCAGCTTTTCTTCACTGTTATTTATCACATAGTATTGCACATGGTATGGGAAATAGACAAAAGACTGTTTGTGCTGCCACCTCGGCATTGGTGAGCTAGGCTGTGTAAAGCCGAAATGCGTGCAATGGTAGCCACACAATAAAATACGGAGTATCCACACACGGGGTCATCATCCTTGTTTCAAGGGATAAGATATATGTATATTCTAGGAAAGTAGGATCTGCTTCTCATGGTTACCCCCACTTTTTGCTTGATGTTTCACTGTTTTTGACTAGTTTGACTGGGATCCTGCTGATCAGGACCCCAGTCAATCTGCTTTCTCCCTTAAATTGGTACACTCAATCAATCAAAAATACTTTATTCGGCTTTGAAAATAAAAAACATAAAAGTTACAGAACTCCATGTAGCATTTAAAACATACAATTCATAACAATAAAATAGAGGGAGTTAATCCCTTATGGGAACCCCCCCCCAAAAAAATAATAATAATAACATCTAATACAACGAAAAATAGCAGGGAAAAGAACACACAACCAATGGCCTTGAATTCATCTTCATAGGTGGTGATAGGGGGTGCCTAACAATGTTAAGGGTTTACTAGCTCTCCATACAGATCCTAGATCTCAATGAGGATTTCAGAAAACCTACTATAAAAGTTAAACATTCTGGTTTCAACAATTGTAAACAGAAATGAGCTGGGCGGACCTGGATAAAGTTCAACTTTTTTAAAAGAGGTGTTAAAAAATATCTGCGAGGTACTTCATAAAATTTACAAAAAAACATAAAGTGTAGCAAATCCTGAGGAGACACTCCGTTGCAGCCACAGGAAGCTAACACCTGGCCTCTACAGCTTCCTTTTGGGACCGCAAGTAACAAATGAAAATAGTCCAATCGAAACCTTATCAATAAAAACCTCTCATGATATGTCAATGGCCACAAAAGATATGGCTCTATGGAAGAGGTTGTTTTAAGCATCACATGTTTACGGACGCTAGATTTCCCAATTTCTAGATCATCCATACCAAGCTTTTTTAGGGTGATAAAGTTTTCTTTACAAATTCCACATTCTTCAAAGTAATAGAATCAGGCTTTAAAAAAAGGTCCGGCCGCCCCAGCTCTTCAAAACAACCCTTAATATATTTTAACCATGGAATGTGTAACATGTAATCGAGACACATAATTTCTCTTAATATCTGGTGGTTAAGAACTAAATCTTTGTTTAGCCATCAATTAAGCCAGAACAGCAGTGGGCGCCTAGCCAAAGTGTCACATATAAACGCCAACCCCAGTTCTTCATGTACCACCAAATTTGATGTTGCACTTGGCACTCCTAGGAGACTTTTTAAAAAGGTGTTCTCTGCCACCTGCAAAGCATCAGTTGCTGCATAGCCCCAGATTTTGCTCCCATAGGTAAGCATAGCAACACTTTTTGCCTGATATATTTTCACCATTGCCGCAATTGGGCACTTACCCATCTTCGCAGCAAAGCTGAATATTGCAGCATTTGCCCTTATGACCTCCCCCTTTTTCCTCTGGATCAAGGCCCCGCAATTCAAGCCGTCATCTACTAAAACACCCAGGTAAAAGAATATCCAGATCATTGGTACTTTCTCATTACCCACTTTAAAAGGGTACTGTTTCTTCTGTCGAGTCCCAGCCTGCATAATAAAAGATTTAGAATTATTGATTGCTAGGTCGCGGACTTCCATAAAGCTCTGGAAAGTGTCAAGCAGGGTCGGAAGTCCCTTTGCTGTCCTAGCAATGAGGACTGCGTCGTCCGCATATAGCAGGACGGGCAGACTTCGTCGCCCCACAAATGGGAAATCGACCCCTGGTTTTACCAGCATTTTATCCAAGTCGTTAATGTATAAATTAAATAGAAAAGGGGCAAGAATACACCCCTGCCGAACCCCCCTCTCAATTTTAAAATCCCTAGATACACGGAGATCCTGGGCATATCTAATGTTACACATGTTTCAAAATGTGGGGCGCTTGTAGCCCCACCCCCAGCCGCACTGCTGACATGCGCTACTAGTTTACGCACTTATGTGTTCCAACTTTCTTCTATTAATCCGTGTGTTCAAATGTCATAAAGTTTCACTTTTTAATCACTTTTAGTTCAATCCGCACGTAGGAATTTTATGCCATTTCCCAAGCTTCTTATGTTACTGTAGTGCCCAACCAGACCTCATACTGAAACACAACTAGTGCATGATTCGTTCCAGGCAGTATTTATTAAAAACCCAATGCATTTCAGGCGAAAAGCCCTTCTTCAGGGGTAACTATGAATAACAACAAAAATATTTACCATTAGCATATAATGCATATTACATGAACAGTACATGAATTTTGTATCTTGCTTATTGGCTATTAACTGTGCATTGTGGAATTAATCCCATTATGTAAATATCATGTGGCACAATCTATTACACCACTAATCACCACTAATCAACCTTTCTGAATGATGCCTCCAAAAATACTCTGCCGCTTTTAAATGACAAATACCTGGTTTCCCTCTCTTTTCCTTGCATTTCGATCGTTGTTCTCATTTACATCCAACATTTTTAAATTTACAACCGCATTTGGTCCTTCCATAATTCTACTCTGTTCACCACCCCATTCTTCTCTCAAACAAACTTGTTCGTTATTATTTCACTTTTAACTTCTGTGAATTTAACCTGAAGGTTCATCCTACATTACATACCAATTTTAAATCCCTAATGGGAGATAACTCATACCTGCCAAGATGTTTAAAACCAGTTCCTCTTTCGCACATCCTCGAAAATTCATTCGCCCCACCCGTACCTCCGTCCCTTTTAACGCCAATCATGTCCTGTCCCTCCCTTCAATTAACCAGTCCTCTGTTTTTGCTGATTTCCACCTCACTTCAAGTTGGAACACTACATGTCCCATGGTGCAATGAGTTTATCCGATCTTCCAAACAGGAATCTATCTTTACGTATAGTTAATGTAACATGAATTTAGCAACATGAAAAACGGTAAAAACAATGTTTGGCGTGATATGCACTGATTTTAATCTCATAGTAGTTTCTTCGTCCTCCGGTTCCCTTATTTTTAAACAACACCGACTGGCTTAATGAACCCAGTTGTTTCGTCTTACATGTGGATGGTTCCGTTCCTGTGAATATTTGTCCTTTTCATAGATTTTCTTTGTTTGGGTGCAATCCATGTTAGGGCAACATTCATGATAATGATCAAAGGGGTTTAGGATGCACACCTGTTTTATCCGAAGTATTCTCATCTTTTCATCACAAGAATGCATGCGTAGCTGGAGTTAAGTGCCTTGCCCAATCAACACTGCAACTTTAAACGCATGTTTTAAAATGTGGGGCACCTGTCGCCCCACCCCCAGCCGCACTGCTGACATGCGCTACTATTTTACGCGCTTATGTGTTCCAACTTTCTTCTATTAATCTGTGTGTTCAAATTTCATAAAGGTTCACTTTTTAATCACTTTTAGTTCAATCCGAACATAGGAATTTTATGCCGTTTCCCAAGCTTCTTATGTTACTGTAGTGCCCAACTGGACCTCATACTGCAACACGACTAGTGCATGATTCGTTCCAGGCATTATTTATTAAAAACCCAATGCATTTCAGGCAAAAAGCCCTTCTTCAGGGGTAACTATGAATAACGACAAAAATATTTACCATTAGTATATAATGCATATTACATGAACAGTACATGAATTTTGTATGTTGCTTATTGGCTATTAACTGTGCGTTGTTGAATTAATCCCATAATGTAAATATCATGTGGCACAATCTATTACACCACTAATCACCACTAATCAACGTTTCTGAATGATGCCTCCAAAAATACTCTGCCGCTTTTAAATGACAAATACCTGGTTTCCCTCTCTTTTCCTTGCATTTCGATCGTTGTTCTCATTTACATCCAACATTTTTAAATTTACAACCGCATTTGGTCCTTCCATAATTCTACTCTGTTCACCACCCCATTCTTCTCTCAAACAAACTCGTTCGTTATTATTTCACTTTTAACTTCTGTGAATTTAACCTGAAGGTTCATCCAACATTACATACCAATTTTAAATCCCTAATGGGAGATAACTCATACCTGCCAAGATGTTTAAAACCAGTTCCTCTTTCTCACATCCTCGAAAATTCATTCGCCCCACCCGTACCTCCGTCCCTTTTAACGCCAATCATGTCCTGTCCCTCCCTTCAATTAACCAGTCCTCTGTTTTTGCTGATTTCCACCTCACTTCAAGTTGGAACACTACATGTCCCATGGTGCAATGAGTTTATCCGATCTTCCAAACAGGAATCTATCTTTACGTATAGTTAATGTAACATGAATTTAGCAACATGAAAAACTGTAAAAACAATGTTTGGCGTGATATGCACTGATTTTAATCTCATAGTAGTTTCTTCGTCCTCCGGTTCCCTTATTTTTAAACAACACCGACTGGCTTAATGAACCCAGTTGTTTCGTCTTACATGTGGATGGTTCCGTTCCTGTGAATATTTGTCCTTTTCATAGATTTTCTTTGTTTGGGTGCAATCCATGTTAGGGCAACATTCATGATAATGATCCAAGGGGTTTAGGATGCACACCTGTTTTATCCGAAGTATTCTCATCTTTTCATCACAAGAATGCATGCGTAGCTGGAGTTAAGTGCCTTGCCCAATCAACACTGCAACTTTAAACGCATGTTTTAAAATGTGGGGCACCTGTCGCCCCACCCCCAGCCGCACTGCTGACATGCGCTACTATTTTACTCGCTTATGTGTTCCAACTTTCTTCTATTAATCTGTGTGTTCAAATTTCATAAAGGTTCACTTTTTAATCACTTTTAGTTCAATCCGAACATAGGAATTTTATGCCGTTTCCCAAGCTTCTTATGTTACTGTAGTGCCCAACTGGACCTCATACTGCAACACGACTAGTGCATGATTCGTTCCAGGCATTATTTATTAAAAACCCAATGCATTTCAGGCAAAAAGCCCTTCTTCAGGGGTAACTATGAATAACGACAAAAATATTTACCATTAGTATATAATGCATATTACATGAACAGTACATGAATTTTGTATGTTGCTTATTGGCTATTAACTGTGCGTTGTTGAATTAATCCCATTATGTAAATATCATGTGGCACAATCTATTACACCACTAATCACCACTAATCAACGTTTCTGAATGATGCCTCCAAAAATACTCTGCCGCTTTTAAATGACAAATACCTGGTTTCCCTCTCTTTTCCTTGCATTTCGATCGTTGTTCTCATTTACATCCAACATTTTTAAATTTACAACCGCATTTGGTCCTTCCATAATTCTACTCTGTTCACCACCCCATTCTTCTCTCAAACAAACTCGTTCGTTATTATTTCACTTTTAACTTCTGTGAATTTAACCTGAAGGTTCATCCAACATTACATACCAATTTTAAATCCCTAATGGGAGATAACTCATACCTGCCAAGATGTTTAAAACCAGTTCCTCTTTCTCACATCCTCGAAAATTCATTCGCCCCACCCGTACCTCCGTCCCTTTTAACGCCAATCATGTCCTGTCCCTCCCTTCAATTAACCAGTCCTCTGTTTTTGCTGATTTCCACCTCACTTCAAGTTGGAACACTACATGTCCCATGGTGCAATGAGTTTATCCGATCTTCCAAACAGGAATCTATCTTTACGTATAGTTAATGTAACATGAATTTAGCAACATGAAAAACTGTAAAAACAATGTTTGGCGTGATATGCACTGATTTTAATCTCATAGTAGTTTCTTCGTCCTCCGGTTCCCTTATTTTTAAACAACACCGACTGGCTTAATGAACCCAGTTGTTTCGTCTTACATGTGGATGGTTCGGTTCCTGTGAATATTTGTCCTTTTCATAGATTTTCTTTGTTTGGGTGCAATCCATGTTAGGGCAACATTCATGATAATGATCCAAGGGGTTTAGGATGCACACCAGTTTTATCCGAAGTATTCTCATCTTTTCATCACAAGAATGCATGCGTAGCTGGAGTTAAGTGCCTTGCCCAATCAACACTGCAACTTTAAGCGCATGTTTTAAAATGTGGGGCACCTGTCGCCCCACCCCCAGCCGCACTGCTGACATGCGCTACTATTTTACGCGCTTATGTGTTCCAACTTTCTTCTATTAATCTGTGTGTTCAAATTTCATAAAGGTTCACTTTTTAATCACTTTTAGTTCAATCCGAACATAGGAATTTTCTGCCGTTTCCCAAGCTTCTTATGTTACTGTAGTGCCCAACCGGACCTCATACTGCAACACGACTAGTGCATGATTCGTTCCAGGCATTATTTATTAAAAACCCAATGCATTTCAGGCAAAAAGCCCTTCTTCAGGGGTAACTATGAATAACGACAAAAATATTTACCATTAGTATATAATGCATATTACATGAACAGTACATGAATTTTGTATGTTGCTTATTGGCTATTAACTGTGCGTTGTTGAATTAATCCCATTATGTAAATATCATGTGGCACAATCTATTACACCACTAATCACCACTAATCAACGTTTCTGAATGATGCCTCCAAAAATACTCTGCCGCTTTTAAATGACAAATACCTGGTTTCCCTCTCTTTTCCTTGCATTTCGATCGTTGTTCTCATTTACATCCAACATTTTTAAATTTACAACCGCATTTGGTCCTTCCATAATTCTACTCTGTTCACCACCCCATTCTTCTCTCAAACAAACTCGTTTGTTATTATTTCACTTTTAACTTCTGTGAATTTAACCTGAAGGTTCATCCAACATTACATACCAATTTTAAATCCCTAATGGGAGATAACTCATACCTGCCAAGATGTTTAAAACCAGTTCCTCTTTCTCACATCCTCGAAAATTCATTCGCCCAAACCGTACCTCCGTCCCTTTTAACGCCAATCATGTCCTGTCCCTCCCTTCAATTAACCAGTCCTCTGTTTTTGCTGATTTCCACCTCACTTCAAGTTGGAACACTACATGTCCCATGGTGCAATGAGTTTATCCGATCTTCCAAACAGGAATCTATCTTTACGTATAGTTAATGTAACATGAATTTAGCAACATGAAAAACGGTAAAAACAATGTTTGGCGTGATATGCACTGATTTTAATCTCATAGTAGTTTCTTCGTCCTCCGGTTCCCTTATTTTTAAACAACACCGACTGGCTTAATGAACCCAGTTGTTTCGTCTTACATGTGGATGGTTCCGTTCCTGTGAATATTTGTCCTTTTCATAGATTTTCTTTGTTTGGGTGCAATCCATGTTAGGGCAACATTCATGATAATGATCCAAGGGGTTTAGGATGCACACCTGTTTTATCCGAAGCATTCTCATCTTTTCATCACAAGAATGCATGCGTAGCTGGAGTTAAGTGCCTTGCCCAATCAACACTGCAACTTTAAACGCATGTTTTAAAATGTGGGGCACCTGTCGCCTCACCCCCAGCCGCACTGCTGACATGCGCTACTATTTTACGCGCTTATGTGTTCCAACTTTCTTCTATTAATCTGTGTGTTCAAATTTCATAAAGGTTCACTTTTTAATCACTTTTAGTTCAATCCGAACATAGGAATTTTATGCCGTTTCCCAAGCTTCTTATGTTACTGTAGTGCCCAACCGGACCTCATACTGCAACACGACTAGTGCATGATTCGTTCCAGGCATTATTTATTTAAAACCCAATGCATTTCAGGCAAAAAGCCCTTCTTCAGGGGTAACTATGAATAACGACAAAAATATTTACCATTAGTATATAATGCATATTACATGAACAGTACATGAATTTTGTATGTTGCTTATTGGCTATTAACTGTGCGTTGTTGAATTAATCCCATTATGTAAATATCATGTGGCACAATCTATTACACCACTAATCACCACTAATCAACGTTTCTGAATGATGCCTCCAAAAATACTCCACCCCTTTTAAATGACATAAACCTGGTTTCCCTCTCTTTTCCTTGCATTTCGATCGTTGTTCTCATTTACATCCATCATTTTGAAATTTACAACCGCATTCTGTCCTTCCATAATTCTACTCTGTTCACCACCCCTTTCTACTCTCAAACAAACTTGTTCGTTATTATTTCACTTTTAACTTCTCAGAATTTAACCTGCAGGTTCATCCAACATTACATACCAATTTAAAATCCCCAATGGGAGATAATTCATACCTGCCAAGATGTTTAAAACCAGTTCCTCTTTCTCACATCCTCGAAAATTCATTCGCCCCACCCGTACTTCCGTCCCTTTTAACCCCAATCATATCCTGTCCCTCCCCTCAATTAACCAGTCCTCTGTTTTTGCCGATTTCCACCTCCCTTTGAGTTGGAACACTACATGTCCCATGGTGCAATGAGTTTATCCAATCTTCCAAACAGGAATCTATCTTTACGTAAAGTTAATGTAACATGAATTTAGCAACATGAAAAACAGTAAAAACAATGTGTGGCGTGATATGCACTGATTTTAATCTAATAGTAGTCTCATCGTCTGCATCCGGTTCCCTTATTTTTAAACAACACCGACTGGCTTAACGAACCCAGTTGTTTCGCCTTGCGTGTAGATGGTTCCGTTCTTGTGAATATCTGCCCTTTTCATTGATTTTCTTTGTTTGGGTGCAATCCATGTTAGGGCAACATTCATGATAATGATCGAAGGGGTTCTAGGATGCACACCTGTTTTATCCGAAGTATTCTCATCTTTTCATCACAAGAATGCTATTAGATTAAAATCAGTGCATATCACGCCAAACATTGTTTTTACTATTTTTCATGTTGCTAAATTAACTATACGTAAAGATAGATTCCTGTTTGGAAGATCGGATAAACTCATTGCACCATGGGACATGTAGTGTTCCAACTCAAAGGGAGGCGGAAATCATCAAAAACAGAGGACTGGTTAATTGAGGAGAGGGACAGGATATGATCGGGGTTAAAAAAGACGGAAGTACGGGTGGGGCGAATGAATTTTCGAGGATGTGAGAAAGAGGAACTGGTTTTAAACATCTTGGCAGGTAAGAGTTATCTCCCATTGGGGATTTAAAATTGATATGTAATGTTGGATGAACCTGCAGGTTAAATTCACAGAAGTTAAAAGTGAAATAATAACAAACAAGTTTGTTTGAGAGAAGAAAGGGGTGGTGAACAGAGTAGAATTATGGAAGGACAGAATGCGGTTGTAAATTTAATCATTCAGAAAGGTTGATTAGTTGTGATTAGTGGTGTAATAGATTGTGCCACATGATATTTACATAATGGGATTAATTCAACAACTCACAGTTAATAGCCAATAAGCAACATACAAAATTCATGTACTGTTCATGTAATATGCATTATATGCTAATGGTAAATATTTTTGTCGTTATTCATAGTTACCCTTGAAGAAGGGCTTTTTGTCTGAAATGCATTGGGTTTTTAATAAATACTGCCTGGAACGAATCATGCACTAGTCGTGTTTCAGTATGAGGCCCGGTTGGGCACTACAGTATCATAAGAAGCTTGGGAAATGGCATATAATTCCTACGTGCGGATTGAACTAAAAGTGATTAAAAAGTGAAACTTTATGAAATTTGAACACATGGATTAATAGAAGAAAGTTGGAACACATAAGCGCGTAAAATAGTAGCGCATGTCAGCAGTGCGGCTGGGGGTGGGGCGACAGGCGCCACACATTTTGAAACATGCATTTCAAGTTGCAGTGTCAATTGGGCAAGGCACTTAACTCCAGCTACGCACGCATTCTTGCGATGAAAAGATGAGAATACTTCGGATAAAACAGGTGGATATCCTAGAACCCCTTCCATCATATCTAATGTTAGCCTTGGTGCCCCTGTGCAGATCCTCCAGGAAGTCAACCAAGTTATCCTCCACCCCCATGGCCCTCATGGATTGCCAATGTTTCCCCCGATTGACACAGTCAAAAGCAGATGAAAGATCCATGAAGGCCATGTAGATCGTACTTTGGCGGGCGATTGTATACTTCCCCAGGATCATATATAAGTTAAGACATTGTGCCACGGTGGAGCGTCCTGGGCGGGACCTGTATTGTATATCAGAGATGATCTCATTCTCTGCCGCCCAGGAGGATAATCTTTCCAGTAACACCCCGCCCACAACCTTGACCACGGAGTCAAGAAGGGAGATTGGTCTATAGCACGAAGTGCTATTACGATCGCCCTTCTTGAAAACCGGCACAATAGTTGAGGTTCCCTAGGAATTTGGGCAGACAAGCCTGGCTGCCGCATTAAGCAGAGCCATCAGTACCGGAGCCCAAAGACGTGGGTTTGATTTAAAAAGATCTGGAGGGTTGCCATCCGGGCCTGGGGCCTTATTACATGTCATCCCTAAAATCCTCTTCTCCACCTATTTCTACTTGAACATTACTGGAGCGTTGGTGTTAACCCTGCCTTGGTGTTGTTGTTGATCCGTGGGGCATCTGAAAATACATTTAAAATGAGAAACCCATTCATCCTCGGTTATTTTTTATTTATTTATTTATTGTCCTCATTTGCCTTACCCTCAATTTGGGAGATACCAACCACCTTGCATGTCCTTCACTTAGAGCCGGAGCAAAATAAATTTACCCGTCTCCTGTGCCAGAACGCGAGTATAATATAATGGTGGCAGAGAGGTCCCAGGGGGAAGAGGGGCTTTTGGGAGCTTGCGCTGACTCCATCAAGGTATGTTTCAACCTGTAGGACCAATATTATAACGAGGCTAGACCCGGTCCAAAGAGTGTTGATGGCATAATCATAGGACCCGGGGAAAAAAACAAAAAACCCTGAATACTATCTCCACTTGGTCAACCAGTCCCAAAGAGCCAGGTTACGCTTACTGCATGATCTAGTCAAGTCAGCCTTCGATGTTTCATATAGGGACGTGAGCCAGCCAGAGTGTGATGGGGCAGTTATCTCCACCCAATGTATACAAATTTGCCTTCTGGCCAACAAAATGGCATAAAACAGGAGGGACCTAGCCTTGCCGGTAATACTGTCCTCCAAGCCAAAGATGATAAGTGGCAAATTAATTGACAGTGATGTATTTAAGATGGAGTTTAAAGTAGACTTCACTTCCTCCCAGAAACGGCCGATGTGAGGGCATTCCATAAACATGTGGATGTCTGATGCTCCCATAAGGTTGCATTTATTACATTTCTTATCAGGGAAAAATTTAGAAAGTCTCAGCGGTGTGAGGTATGCGCGATGAACTGTGAAGAGATGGTTCCGTCTTAACCATGATGGTTTCACAATTTTATAGAGGAGGGCAAAATAATTTAACCATACCTCCTCACACTGAAAGCCAGTCGCCTCCCCCCACAGCTCATCTGGGAGGGCAAACTCCCCATCAATTTCCTCCAACAGCTGCCAATACCATAAGGCTACCTCCTTTCCTCCCCTAGATCGTTCCACTAACAGCCGCTCCAAGTTGCTGGCCTTCCCAAGTTGTACACCTTTATGACACCGGGCTCTCACCCAGCTGTCCAATTGGATGAACTTAAATCTGGAGAGTCCCGGACCGATGTGGTCACGTAACTCATCCCAGGCTATTATCAATCCTTCCACCAATAGCTCACCCCATCTTATAATCCAGCCGTCCTCTAATGAGGAAGACAGGCTGTCCCTTAAACATAATGGTAGACCCGGGGAGTCCCATATTCGGGCGAGATTAGAATAGTAAGACAGCCCCAATCTTTTTCTGATGGTTAACCAAACATTAGCCCATGACTGTAAAATTTTAAGCTTAATTTTTTAAAAAAATTTCTGGCTCCCGAACTTAAACAAAAACCCATCCGCTGGTAAATTTGCTCCAATTAACATGGCTCTATAAATCAACCCACTCGGAAGGTTATATGGTGTTTTTAGAATCATCCTAGAGTGAGACAGCTGAAAAGCCCATGAATAGTATAATAAATAAGGCAGGGCAAGACCTCCCTTTTCTCTCCTCCTCCTTAACTTCTTCCAAGCGAGTCTGGTAGATTTATAATTCCAGATGAAGGAGTTGATTTCTCGCTGACACTTATCTATCATTTTGGCATCTAACGCCAGGGGAATGGCATTGAAGATGAACGTAAACTTGGGCAGAATACACATTTTTATCAGATTCACCCTACCCATTATAGAAAGTGGCAGGTGAGTCGAAGATTTCAGAAGCCTTTTACTCTCTTTAAATATTCGATCCAGTTTGGTTTGTCTTATACTACCCACTTCTTGAGTGATTCGTATCCCGAGGTAGCGCATAGAAGTGGAGATATTTACACCCACCCGTATATCAGGTATGTTCCATACCATAATTTCAGTTTTACTTGAATTGACTTGAATTGATGTTGTACCCCAAGATACGCCCAAACTCCTCTGGATGACAATGGGAAATGACAGTACTGGGTCAGATGTAAAAACCAAAATGTTGTCGGCATAAAGTGCTGCCCGCCTTTCCCACTCCTCAAACTTGAAAGATGGAATATTGGCCTCCGCCGCAAAACCTGGGCAAATGGTTCGATATACAAATTGAAAAGGAGGGGAGAAAGCGGGCACCCCTGCCTTGTACCTCTAGTGATCTTAAAGGCTTCTGTCAAGACCCCATTAATTAGCAACTTAGCCGAAGGAGCCCCATACAGCAGGGCGATGGTTCTACAGAAGCCCTCGCCAAAGTTAAACTTTTTTAGTACGTCATTCAGATAGGGCCAATTAACCCTATCAAAGGCCTTTGTTGCGTAAAAGGTGAGAGTGGCCAGTGGAAGGGAAAAGGCCGAGGCTATGTCTTTTGCTCCTACCAAGTCGTGTGTTAGGTCTGATAGTTGTCGCCCTTTAATAAAACCTTTCTGGTCTTGGTGGACTATGGTGCCAATTACACTACCAAATCTTGCCGAAATGATAGTAGTGAAGATTTTGTAGTCACTATTCAGCAACAATATCGGTTGATAGGACCCACAATCCGAGAGAGGTTTCTCTGGTTTAGGGATAAGAACAATTGTGGCCTCACCCCATGATTTTGGCGGTAAATCTCCTTCTCTTAGAATGCCATTGAAAAGGGCCGTCAACACCGGGACGATAGCATCCTCCAATGTTCTATAAATCTCTCCCGGAAGACCATCTGGGCCTGACGCTTTTCCTTTTTTTATTTGGCCAATTGCTTTCCTCACCTCGACCTCCGTTATTTCCATCTCTAGGCTATTGCTCTGTACTGTTGAGAGGGTTGGAAGCGTAATTCCCTCCAACCATCTATCCCTTGCCACCTGGTCTTTAGAAAAATCTTCCCTGTAGATCGCCTCAAAAAATTAAAAAAAGGCATTGCCGATCTCTAAATTAGAAGATCTTAACGTAGCCTCCCCGTCTACCCTAATTTCTCTAATGTATTTGAGGGCTTGGTCGGACTTTATTTTCCAAGCCAATACCCTACCTGCGGCTTCCCCAAATTTGAACTGGGAAATCTTGCTCGCCTCCCACCTTTTATTTACCCACTCTTGCAGAATGTTCTCCAATTGTAGTTTTAACTCAGCCAGTTTCGTCTGCTTCTCTGATGATCCTAGGAACGGGCCGATTTTTAACTCTATTAGTTTCATATCCTGCTCCAAGCTGGCTATCATTTGCCTGTATTTTGTCCGCCGATAGGAGGCTCTACTAGTGATACGACCTCTTAAAAAGGCCTTGAATGCCTCCCAGACTACAGCTAGGGCTGAGGATTCAAGATTTAATTAAAAAAATAAGATGGTCTCTGCTACCAAAAAGTTAACTTCTTCGTCCTCAAGCAAGAGTGTCCGGTTAAACGACCAAGATGGAAAATTAATCTTACTGTCAGATCTGAAAGTAAATACCAGAGCGGAATTGTCCGACAGATGGGAGGGGAGATAATCTATTGCTGTCAGACTGTCCTTCAAGCAATAGCTAAAGAGAGCATAATCAATTGTAGATTTATGCTTAAATCGGTTGTTCCGGAAGGACACCCCCATTTTGTTACCTTCTCTTTCTTTCCATAGATCTGCCAAGCCAAGCTGGGTCATAATCGCAATGAGGGTTTGCCTAGACTTAGCAGAGCTACAGGCTCTAGAGTTTACCGATTTGTCTAGCCTGGGATTAAGCACGATATTAAAATCCCCCATCCAGATGACCGGATCCTGGGATGTTACAGATGATTCCTAACGGCATCCAAATGTGATGGGTCATCTGAGTTAGGGCCATAGTAGACCACAAAGATACAAATCCGACCGTCCAGCGAGACTCCCAGTATCAACCATCTCCCTGTGTGGTCTTCTTTGTGATCCAGAATTTGGGCTTTTACTGATTTAAAAAAAAAATAATACCCCCCTGATGTTAGCATTGTGGTCTGTGCAGCAGAATTTGTCAATCTATCTCTGTTTTTTAAGTATAGCGGTGGCCTCTGCTTTAAGAAGATGTGACTCCTGGAGGACTATGATCTGCGCGGGGGAGTCTCTCAAGTATTGTAGAATATGATCCCGCCTACTTCTCACGCGCTGACCATTGACGGTCCAGGACATATATTGAACGGAGGTCATAATGTTGCGCCTAGCCATTGCTCCTTCACAATTTTTAGCTCCCCCTGGCAAAATCCTAGTCCTAACATTCTGGTGTTGCACAAGTATCAAAAAAGGACAGGCCAAGAAAAAGAAGGGCAGACTCATGAGGAATTTGTAATGTTTTTAGTCTCCCTCCCCTACCCCTCCCCCCCCCTGGAAAACCCACCCCTACTTACTCTGGCCTGATGTCTAGCCAGATTTACGTCCACCTACAGCCTTGCACCTCAACCCCACACTGCTGCTATATTCAAAAAGAACAAGCTACAATTACCTGCCGAAATAGACGCAGAGGAAAATCTTAGGTTATATCCCAGGGATACCCTTACAGTGTAGTGCAGAACATTTTTCTTCTTTTTTTCTTTAATATGTATGTATGTTTCTTTTTTTTGTATTGATTTTTAGATCTTTGCTACACCTCTTAGTGAATTTTGTGTTTTTTTAATTAACCCCTTTTATTTATTCATTATATCCTCTCTTTTTTTTTATTTATTTATTTCTATCTTGATCCTTACTTATCCCTTATACCCTTTTGGGCTTAGTGGTTTTCATTTGATTATTTCGAAAATTTGGACATCTTACACGTAGGAATAACTGTGGTATTCCAACTGGACCTAAGTTAAGTTCCACTCTAAGCCTGGGGATGATCTCTGATGGTCTCTAATAGTTCGTCAGCATCCAGTGGGGAACGAATGTTGTGCATTTTGTTATTGTACATAATGCGCAAGAAAGCCGGAAATCTCATCTGAACTGTGGCGCCCAATGACCTAAACTTATCCATACCCTGCCCCAACTCCCACTGTCTATCCAGAGTAGTTTTGGATAAATCTGACCGTACCTCAAAAGAGAAGTCCGGGCCCTGTAATGTTCTGGCTTTCAGTGCGAGGTTCAAGATCTTATCTTTGAGTGAGTATGTCAGGAAGTTTATTAAAACCTTTCTAGGTTTCTTTCTTGCTGGATTCAGGCGGAAAGGATGCCGGTGTATTCGCTGGATGTCCTTATCCAGGTCCTCGACCGTTTCCTCGAGGTTAAGGGAGTCCTTTAATAACTTAGTTATGAAGCTTTTGAGATTTGCGCCTTCCTTTCCTTCCGGCATCTTTAGGAGTCGAATGTTATTCCGTCTGGAATAATTCTCCAATACTTCAATCCGCTCCTGCATACTCTCCCCGTCTCTTTGCAGTGTTTGTATTTTAGATCTGGCAGTTTCTAAGTTCGATGTCAGAAGACCCACAGAGCTTTCCAATATCTCAGTCCTTTCACACAGGCCGTCTACCTTTTGTTCGAGCACCTCGCAGGATGCTCTTATATCATTCTGATTGGCCTTAGAGACCGCGAAATCACATCTAATCTCCTCCCTCATTGCAGTTATTGATCTGACCAGAGCCTCAAGTGTATTGCCTACTCCTAGGTCACCTTGACTCCGCTCTGCACCGTCGCCCATTGTCTCCTTTCCTAATGATTTTGCCACTTGTCCCCTTTCGTCTACCTGCTCATCTTGTAAGGTAAGTGCATCCCCCACAGTAGTAAGCTCTGAGAACGCCGGTAGGCCAGATGGAGCATCAGGTAAAAAAACAAGTGAAGGATTAACTGTGGGAATGGAGGCCACTAAAGGAACTAAGGGCGCTACCGGTTCAGGAGACAGGCTAAAAGTGGAGACAGAAACAGAGACATGGATAGACAAGTCCGCCTGCAAGGCCTCTACCCTGGAGGCTGCCATACCTTTTGAAATATCTAACACTTGGGGCAGGACTTTGAAAAAGGAACGCAGAGATGGTGTTATGCCACCAGAAATCTTCGGGTTTTTATTTTTTGTCTTTCTTTGCTTAGAACCTTTACCTTTACTTTCCTCCTTTGTGACTGCTCCCTTAGCCTCGCTTAACTTTGACTTTAATTCGTGCTCCTGGCCTCCTTCCACACTTCTACCTACACTTTACACCAGCCCTGTGGTGCACCCTGGGACCTGTAGTTTTTTTCCATCCGACCTGTGTCCCTTGCCTCGCTTCCTAGTTTTACTCCTTGTATTGCTTGCGAACAGTTCTTTGCCCTTGCCGCCCGTATTTATTCCACCCTTAGCCAGCCCAGTCACCTTACTTCTGGGAGAGAAGGAGTCCTCCGAGTCACCCGAGTCAGCCGCCTCTTCGTCCCCTCCAGGGGCAGCCTGCACCGACGTTGCACCGGCCTGGGGAGAAGAAAGAGATCCTGGCAGGACAGTGCCCTTCGTTCTTGGCCCTCCTCCCCTCCCACCACCAGCAATCGCGCCGAGGAGCCCACGAGCAGCGGCCGCGCGGCCGCGCCTAAGCTCCACGGCTGCTCGCCTCCAGCACGGCAGAAAGGCGGAGGTGGGGAGGGGAGGTACAGCAGGCAGGCACA
Source organism: Lissotriton helveticus (assembly GCF_964261635.1). Taxonomy (NCBI): domain Eukaryota; kingdom Metazoa; phylum Chordata; class Amphibia; order Caudata; family Salamandridae; genus Lissotriton; species Lissotriton helveticus. The sequence goes on from NC_136061.1 coordinate 1,318,171,506, forward strand.
TCGACTGAACACGTCGAGGTTCGGTCTGGGGAAAGTCACAGCTGCGCGATCCCCTTTTTTGGTATAAAATAAAGCCCGAAGGTCAAGGTAATCCAGAGACTGCGTCCTACGGCATAGTCCCGTTACCAGCAGCGCAGGGTCTCGGAGAGCTGCTCGGAGCGTGCGGACCACTCTAGCCGACGGCCGCCATGTTTCCCAGCCCTTCATCCTCGGTTATATTAGTGCCTACTTCTCCATCCCTAGCCTTCTCAAATAGAAGTCGGTTAATAATGCCCCAAAACCTTGAGCTGTTCCCTAAGGTACTTGCCTCCAATAAATCTCTCCACATTTCCTCCTTCAATTCACCCTTGCGAGTGACCAACACCTGTTTATATTCAGAACGGCGGGTGGAAATCAAGGATTGATTCCTTGGAGAAGCTTTTAAAGCTTCTTTTAATTGTTTCCCAGCCTTATAACATAATGGGCCAAACCATCTAGGCCCAGATAACACCATCCTGTTTGAGGGAGCACTAAAGAGTGCCCCTAACTTGGTGATAATGACATCAAAAGCCTTGAGAACACCCCCCGAGTAAGAACTTGGTGACACGGAAGCTAATTCGATTGAAGCTTGTACCTCGCCATAAAATGAGTCTGGAGATATCTGCAACCATTTTAGGTGACGTCTTCCATCCGTAGGTCTTAACATGCCTGGTTCTATCACCCTGACTTGTGTTGACAGCAACCTACCTCCCAGGTGCACACAAATCGGATTGTGGTAGCTAAAACACTATCCACGATTTCAAATCCACACAAGTTGGCCTGGAGGCCAGTTGAGATCAGGATGTGATCTATAAAGGAACCATCACTTCGTCTTTTAAAAGAAGGTACAAATTGTATGCTAATGGGGGTAGAAAGAGACATTGATGGTAACAAGTCAAATTTGTTGAGGAAGTTGTTCAGTGCATCACCCTGGACAGAATGCTCGAAGTGGAATCCCCACATCCCAGCTCAACCATACATGTGGTTTTTGGATCTTCACAGGGGTGAATATTAAAATACCCCACCACCATAAGATTATGTGCAACAGAGCCGCAGGACTGCCTTCTAAGGCTGCCCAGCTGGGCGATCTTGCACCCCCGGCGCTTCTTGCATTATAGAAATTAATGATGCCCACGCTATCATTTCCTCTTCTTGGGGTGATGACTTGAAAGTCCTTATTACCAGTTGGAAGTTGCTGGATCCTACAGGTCACAGCCAACGATATAAAAATCACCAAACCGCCCCTAGATCTGCTACAAGCTGACGGGGAAGCAGGGATAAAGAAAGCTTTATATCCCTCCAAGAATAGGTTACAGTTTACCAGCCAAGTCTCCTGGAGAAAAATCACAGAGAATTGTCTGATGATCTGTATCCATAAGGGGTCCTGAAATTTGCCCACCAGACTTGCAATGTTCCATGACAGGACATTATAACTATCTATACTAGAGATCATTCCTTGGTATGCGGCCGGTGAAGACACCCGCTGCTGGGGGCTAGTCTTCAAAGTCAACTCCATAGCTCAGGGCACAGCACTTCGTGTGGAGAGGCATGGGGACCCCTGTTGATGGGGCTCTAAGTTCTTATGCAGTCAATCGCACTCATCCAACCTTGATAAAACTGAAAATCTGTTGGATAGCTCTAGACGTGGAACAGGCTGATACCCAACTGTTCGGGACATGACCCCTTGGGATTGAGGATAACTAGCACTTATAACCTCACACGGTCTTCAAAACCACCTATCACATGCACTGCTTGTGTTTGAGCGCTTTATGTGGTCAGCCTTGTAGAAAAAACCCAAAGGGAGAACCTGGATACCAGATTCACAATGTATAGGATCAAAATCAAAATAGGCATCCCGTAAAATTCTATCCACAAGGAAGGATCTATGAAAGTTCACAACAATGCAAGCACCCCATCCGGGTTTCCTCGAACTCCCTATCTAACCCACACGACACACTAAGAAGATAATATTGCGTTCCACCATTGGACCCACAGAGGTGTTATTCGACAGCCACTGAGTAACCTTATTTTTAAGTTGAGTAAAATCCTCTTGGGACCCTGGTGAAAGGTGTGGGACGTTCCCCAAGATTATTACAAGGGGTGTTGATTGGGGTGGGAGATTGATTACCACTGAATTCTGTGCGGCATTTATTGGGTGTCCCTTTGCCTCTACCATTGGTATTCCTAATCTTTGGGAAGCCAAACTCGGGGGATGAGTAGATGAAACTTCATTAGGTACCTGTCTTTCTCTTGTATCATCAGCCAACACCCCTAGATCTTTGGAAGCCATATTTTTACAACAAGGCTTAGCTCCACTAGGAAGCCAAGGTTCTGGGGCTGACCCAAGAATGGGTATAATACCTGGAGCTATGTTATCCCTAGCCAAGTCCAAAACCACAGGTTGAGTAAGTTGGATAGGTTGTGCAGACCTATTTTGTTCTGCTAGAAATTTCTCTATTAAGTTTAGCCTATCCAAGATGGGGCTCAACTTAGTATCCAGCATACAACTCATAGTTGATTTAAAGGCTTCCATCATAGCTGGATGGACTGTATTTACTGCTGGTGCTGCAGGTACCGTGTCTTTAGAAACAAACTTGTTGGATACATTAGGCTTCGTTTTTTTGGCTTGACTCCCAATTGACTTCGTTTTTCTTTTTATGCTCCCACAGGACCTCTGACCCACCCTTGGATGTTGTAAGGGGCCGGCGTTGCTGGGTGCTTCTAAGGGCTTATAATTATTATTACCACCATTTCCAGTTTTGGCGTAGAGACACCATTCTCCCTGTTCACAATAATAACAACGGGAGACAGTAGCCTATGTGGCACCTTACGTGAAATTCCTTGCAAAAGAGATAAAACTTCATTGGGCTGTAAATCGGTACCCAACACAGGGGATAAGAGAATGCTTGATGCTTGCGTGACAGTTTCCCTTGAAGGGTTAATAGGACCTGCCAGGAGAGAGAATAGGCCGTTAGAAGGAGATCTAGAGAGACGCCTATTCACTAATTCAATCTCCTTGTCTATAACCGAGGCAGCTCTCAATAAGAAAGCATCCATGGTTGTGACATTAGGCCTAGCTAGAGCTTTTGATCCTTCTTGACTCACTTGAGTCTTCTTCGTCACTTGTCACAATGACAGAATAAACCCACAAGCCTTACACAGAGATGACAGCACAGCACCTAGAACCCTGATTAGGGTGAAAGAGACAATATTATCACAACAAACCATAACAAACCCCTGTCAAACAACAGCAAAAGCATAAAAAAGGTCCAGTTTGAGTGATACTTCACCCACAAAATGGTGCTACACCTTCACACTTCTCCAAATGGTCAGACAAAAAAGAGGACAAAGTCCCAGTCCGGAAATACTATGTTTCCCCACAGATGCAGATGAAAACCAAGAAGGGGGGCCCATCCCGGCCTCTTCTGGCCCCTGACGGGCGCAGACGGGCCTGCCCTTGGCCCGGGCAATGCCCGGGCACGACCCGCGCAGCAGGGGTCGAGGCATCGCTTTATAGCGCGATCACACGCCTCCCACAGCGGCAGCTGTTTCCAATACTGGCGCTGTGGTGCACCCTGGGACAGCGAGTCCTATCAGGGCATGGCATCAGAGGCCAAGTCTCAAAGGTCTCCCCGGAGGCAGAAAGGGACGTAAACAGCAGCCCGGGACCCAGCAGGCAAAGGTAGGTGATGGCAGGAGTAAAATGCGGGCAGAAATCCTCTAAAGCGTCCACATTGGATACTGAGGTACCCTTATAAGTCCCTAGTATGTTGTAGTCATGTACCCAGGGATAGGTACCCCAGGGACCTCCCGGGTTGAAGCATGTATTGTGCCACCCATGAGAGGTCAAGCAAAATGGAACTACAGGTCTGCTACTGCAACCTGTGTAAGATGGTGCTTGCACCACTTACATTAAATATATGTTCACTATATCTATAAGTCACTACACCTAAAACTTATGTCACCCCTATAGCAGACCGTATCAATCCTGAAGGCAGGGTGCTGGGTTTTCAGTGAGAGGATGCTACTGCATGAGCAGAGCCCCTCTGCAGCCTTCGGAGACCATTCTCCTGGGTTGTCTGTGACTCAGCCGGACATATACGTAGAGGTGCATTATAACCTTGCGGTAAATGCTATCTTGAAAACGGCTGCATAGAAACATATTGTGTTTGGTATTAAACACCTCGGAATCATACCATCAAAATGGTAACCGGTGTGGGAGGTATGATTCTACCCTTTGGAAGCAAGCTTCATGGGGTCACTGGTCTATCCGGTGCCAGCCTTCTCGACCCGGACAGCACAAAATGGATGCTGACGACCAGAGACAGATTTCTGCCCTCCTGCTGCTGAGCCAAGCTTTAGCAGAGGAAGGCAGCATGATAGGCATCCTATCACAGGGAGGTGTGACCACCTCCTAGACAGGATTTAGTGTATTGGGGCTGGGTGGGTGCACTCTGAGAGTGCCTGAAAGTCTGCACGGCAGCACATTTGGTGTCGCTATGTATAGTCCAGCTCAAACTAGTTCTGGGAGCCATTGGCTCCTGCTCTGGCTCGAAACTGGACAAAGGACATGGGTTTAACCACCCCTCTGTCTTGACCCTCCCCTAGGAGGGCCCACCATATCACCCCAACCCTCTCCCGTGGGTACAAACAGGCTTACCTGGCTGTAAGACTTTAGATTTTACCTGGACAAGATTCTACAAGAAGAAACCCCTGACTTTCAACTGTCTGGGCACTCTAGACTTTGCTGGACTTTGACTGGGCCCGACTACGTTTCCCTCTCTGCCAAAATCTTTGTCTGTTATATACAGGGAGTTAGGTCCTGGGACGTACGGGCAGCTGGACCATATATAAATTTTTGAAAAAATGCGGTGCTGGCCGTACATATAATTTACAACATCTCCTTAATTGGAGTAACAAATCACCTTTTGATTGAAGATTTGTATGGTATTATTTATTTATACCTTGTGAATTCTTTATTTTTAGTTAGAAAGATAGTTTTTACGAAAAGACATACCATGTACAAACAATTATTCAGACAATGACTATTCAAAATTACAACACTACTACATAAAACACAAATCAAAGCATTTCATATGTACATTTGCACGATATCCACATTTGTTCAATATCATATATACATTACCACAGTATACAAATTAAGGAGATGTTGTAAATTATATGTACGGCCAGCACCGCATTTTTTCAAAAATCTTTGTCTGTGCCATTGCTCCATACAGGCTCCGTGCAGGACCTGTGGTGAACTAAGGACAACTGAAAAATCCACCTTGGAGTGAAGGAGTCACTCCCCTGCGTTTGCAGGCACCGTAACGCAACTGACCGGTTTGCTGCTTCTGAGCTCCTGCAGTATGCAAAGATTTCAACAACACAGGAGGGGGATTTCCGAAGGTCCCTGAGGTTGATCAGCCCTCTCAGCAAGTTTGAAGCCAGTATCCCTCGTGGAGACCGCATAGCCCAAACCTCTATGCACACTGTCCATTTGCAGTTGCATATGCTTGTTGGTGATTCCTAAGCATGTGCATTAGACTCCATATAATATTAACCCAGAGCAGTATTTGCACCAAAGAACTCTAGCCTCCTCACACCAAGTGCTCAGTGGGGTGGTACTTTGCAATTTTGCTCGAGGTCCCCTCACGACTCCTGGCATGTGGGTCCCCCTAAGGGTCATATTGATTTCTCTTGGGATTTCCTGGTTGTTTCAAATGTGCCCTGACTTGACTTCCCATTGCTTGGTGAGTTCCCCCGGACCTTGCTGTTCCACACCTTAACCTGTTTGACTTTCCTGCATGGGTTGCTTTTGCCAAGGCTTGTTGGTGCTCCAGCCAGACACCGACCCATCAGCACTTGACATTCTTCATGGTACAGCTCACCTCCAGCTCCTGGTTGTCTTCAAAGTCTCCTGGTCCTTGTGGCTGCAGAGTCAAGCATCCTTTCTTCGCACCTGAAGCAACTGACATCTGTGGGCATTTGTCTACTGAGCCCTTGGTCACTCTGAAGGGACCCAGACTCTGTCCCCTCTGCATTTAGGTTCCTTACTTTCAGAATCCAGGCTTGGATTCCTCCAGACCCTCTTCACCTTCATGGCAGCAGTACTTCTTCACAGCCCTCGTGGAGACTGATGGCAGTTTCTGACACCCCTCCAGACCTATGCACCCGGCTCCTCTGGGATAGGCAACTTGGGTACTATTGTATCTACGGGTGGGGTGGCTCTCAACCTCTTAAGTTCCAAATGGTTTGCTCAAAGTTCTCCTAGAAGTGTCCTTAAACTTTAAAACTGTAACGGTAACTTTCCCATAGAATTGTACGGAGCCCGCGGTTGTGTTAGCACACTGTACCCGTCCTCCGTGGGGTCCCTCTCTACTAACCTTAGGTGGTTCCTTGGGGTCCTAGTGATTCTACGTGCTCTAGATTGTGTCTTGACTCAAGTCGTGATTGTTATACCAGTATTTTTGTATATGGTTTGGTATCCCCCTGGAGCCCACTGTGTATTGTGCTACTTACAACTGTTATATTGATCTCTTATTGTGTACTTTGTGTTCTATCCTCATGTAGAGGATACGAGAGAGTGTTATATTAATAAATACATACTTTTATATAACTACTGTGTGGTTCTCCCTTCATTTAGTCAATATAGGAGGTGATATTCGGGTACAACAAGCTACTTTACATTCGTTCAAGATTAAGCCGGAAGTCTGCTCTCCACAGCTACCACTGGGATAGCTTCCTAAAGGTTATCTTTGACCTCGTACATCATGAGGGTCATTTGGACTGGTGCAAGGTGCCCAGTTTAATTCGTGGACAGCATATACCAGGTCAACTTCTCACATTGGTGTGCAGCGGTTGGGATTCAAGCCTGCATTGTTTTACCAGAAAAATCTCTTTGTATTGATTAACTGAAAGCCACTGAAGTATTCAGGCTCATATGATACTTAAATATTAGAATAAGCAAGTTCTACTGAACTTGGGGTTGGGTGGCTAAGGGTCTAGCACACCCTTTTTCCAACCTAAGAGAGTTTTAGTTCCAACTAGGTTACATAGGTGCATACATCACACCACACTAGTTATGTCTTCTAAAGGAGAAGCCGGTGGCTCTCTGCCTTCTAGGAACAATGGTCTTACATTACAAGATTTGAAAGCCATGTGTGCTTCTAGGAAGCTGAAGACAGGGAGAAATGCCAACACCCAACGTCTCATTGAGGTGTTACTCGTGGATGACCTTAGAAAGACCCCAAGGTCAGATGAGGTAGAAAGAGTGGGTGGGGCATGGAATGAAGACGGGTCAGAAGGTGACACCTTTAATGACCTAGTCTCAAACCCTGGTCAGGAGGATCAAAATGATTCCAACCTAGACAACTTAGATCCTCTGGAAAAGAGTGGAGAAGGCCCCAGTGCCCTCTCTTTACTCCTCCTGGCAGAGTACAGAGCTTACCCAGGAGATCTAGATCTCCCTCTGCAGAATCTGACCATTCAGGACATTCTGTAGGGACCTCCATATCTCATAAGGGAGAACACTCTTATGAGAGACAGTGCCAATTTCTAGAGCTTGAGAAAGTCAAGCTTATGCTCAGGCAAGATCAATTGCCCTAGATAAGGAATCCTTAGTACTCCACACTAGGAGGAAATTGGGACTAGAGTCCTATGGTGGCAGCAACAGTGTCCCCAGGGTTAAGAAGAATACTTATGACCATAGGAACCTGAGCAAGACAGACCCTCCCTACCATGGTGGGAATGACATCCACAAATGGATAACTGCTGTAGAGAGGACCTGTAAAGTGCAGAGTGTCCCTCAAGAGCAATGTGCAGCTATCTTGTCGCTCTCCTTTGCTGACAAAGGTAGAGATAAGCCCCTCACTGTTAGAGAAGAGGATGCTGACAACTATTCAGTCCAAAAGAGAGCTCTCATTGATGGGGTTGGCTTAACCACTGAACAATACAGGATTACATTCAGAGACACCCAGAAAACACAGACTCAGGACTGGGTAGACTTTGTGGATTGTGTTACTAAGGCTCTGGAAGGCTGGTTACTTAGCAACAAAGTGAATGATTTGAAGGGATTGTACAATTTGATTATGAGGGAGAAGATCCTTAATAATCGCCAAAACCAGTTGTTGCATTGGTACTTGGTTGACTCTGATCTGACCTTTCCCACCAAGAAGTGGGAAAGAAGGCAGATAGATCTGTCAGAGCGAAGCAGAAAAGCCAGGCCACAGGTGGTGACCAGAGGAAGCAAGATGCTAAACCTGCAATAAGGGTAGGGAGAAGGGTAAGGGCCAGAACTCTTCACCAGGGCCCCAAAAACCTGCATCTGGGGGGAGTCACAGTCTAACAAAGGTAAATACAAAAATAAACCTTGGTGCTTCCTGTGTAAGGAGAAAACCCTTTGTAAAAGAGATGCCAATTGTTCAAGGGCCTTCAACAAAAGAGGGGGGGACCAAGGAGCTTTTTAAGGTCCAGTGTCCATGCTCCTTAATTATAAATGTATACCAAAAAGGGAACACTGTTCCTAATGCAAGGTGCAAAAGTCACCCATGCAAAAGGGTGCAAAAAGTCACCCGTTTAAAAACAGGGGAAGAAAAGAGAAAGAACAGGGATCCTAGGTAACAGTCCCCACTAGTGATAGGAAAACCATATTGTAGTCCTCTGTTGCCCTCACACACCCCGAAGGGTGTCATGCTTCATCATTGGGCAGTTGCTCCTCATAGGGCCGGCGCTGCAATTCCCTACGGGTCCCCCGAAGGGTCTCTTTATCGGAGATCTTTTTATAGGACTGCCGGTTGATGCATGTGGGTGTGTGGGGTGTGGGGAATGGGTTTTCCATGTTCAATTGAGGGTAATAGATTGACGTGCAAGTGTGATATAAAAATAGGGTCACCATGCAGCGAAGGTAAATTGGTGTACCCAGAGTAGACTCAACTACTAATTAAAATCTAGCCCCACTGGCATACTATGCCCGGGCATAGAACAACATAGGTCAACATGTTTCGCGCCTGTATTGCCATAAGGATCGTTGGCGCTTCTTCAGGACCAGAGCTATAGTGTGTAAGGTGCACGTGAAAGAAAACTAAAAAATAAAAAATACCCTCACATAAATCAGGGCGGCGCAGTAACCTGTAAGCCCAGCTTCTGGCTACAACTGCATGGTGGAACCGCTCCTGATCAATACCTAGGAAAGAAAAACAGTACAGCGTAGGTCACATGTATTAACATCAGGAACACCTTGACGCTACATAGTGTGCCACCATTGTGTGCACATCCAATACATTAAAACAAAAAGAACTACAGATACATGAGAACCAAATACAGCTGCCTACCAAACAGTATCCGTGCCCCGACATAACATAGTTAATTACAAGTGTATAGGCCCCCTAAGAAAGGAGAGTAACTCCTTTTATATCAAGATGCAGAGTCACCCAGGGACATGCTTGCACCTCTGCTTGATCTGTAATCAGGCCTAAAAAGCGCTCATAAACTTGAAACACAAATGGTTCCAGCAATGGTGGGTGCCCTTAAGGTATAATCTCATGATGCGCGCTTACCTCGTCATGTCGAGGAAACCAACGCTGGCACAAGCATTGTACACCACCAATATGCCGGGCTGTAAAAATAACAGAAGTCAGCGGGAATTTAGCTGTGGGGACCGGGACAAGTCTTGTGAAGCTTTCAGTGCGGGCGTATAGCCCGTTTCCATTTAGCGAAAGCTACTCACGTATTCCCCGCGTGCTGATGCCTCCGCACCTACCCCTCCAATGCGTCTGCCTAGAGAGTGAGATGGAGAGTCACGGCAACTAGTTAAAAAGCGATCACTGAGGTCAGGTGTGCTGGGCGTTACCCCTTTCCGGAGTTCCCGTCTGAACATGAATATAACCGCGCATGCTCAGGAGAACAGGCTTGCTAATCATGCGCTATGTTAGAGATGGTGCTCCCCAACACATGCGCGTTAGAGGCGCTTATAATACAAGCGTGTTAAAGTCAAGAACGCTGTTAAACCATAATTATGGTAGGCCTGGAATACTCAAAGGATATGGTGTACTGTTTATCAATCTAGTTAGAACAGAGGGGTCACATTTATTGAGGCCTACACATGAAGATATTGGAAATAACAGGTTGTTCATACTGTTACGGTGGTAGGATATAGAAGGGCTAGGGCATGCTGTATTTTTACAGAATATGAAGTAGATGTCATATCAGAACTTAAACTGTAGTGGAGTTGAAGCAATCTCCACTCGCAAAAGAATCTAGTCCCATGTGTCTGTTAGGAAAGTAGAAAAGGGGGGGAGACAGTACGGTCCCACGGCTGGTCCGCCGTGCTTAAACTGCTTCAACAAAAGAGGGGGGGACCAAGGAGCTTTTTAAGGTCCAGTGTCCATGCTCCTTAATTATAAATGTATACCAAAAAGGGAACACTGTTCCTAATGCAAGGTGCAAAAGTCACCCATGCAAAAGGGTGCAAAAAGTCACCCGTTTAAAAACAGGGGAAGAAAAGAGAAAGAACAGGGATCCTAGGTAACAGTCCCCACTAGTGATAGGAAAACCATATTGTAGTCCTCTGTTGCCCTCACACACCCGAAAGGTGTCGTACTTCATCATTGGGCAGTTGCTCCTCGTAGGGCCGGCGCTGCAATTCCCTACGGGTCCCCCGAAGGGTCTCTTTATCGGAGATCTTTTTATAGGACTGCCGGTTGATGCATGTGGGTGTGTGGGGTGTGGGGAATGGGTTTTCCATGTTCAATTGAGGGTAATAGATTGACGTGCAAGTGTGATATAAAAATAGGGTCACCATGCAGCGAAGGTAAATTGGTGTACCCAGAGTAGACTCAACTACTAATTAAAATCTAGCCCCACTGGCATTCTGTGCCCGGGCATAGAACAACATAGGTCAACATGTTTCGCACCTGTATTGCCATAAGGATCGTTGGCGCTTCTTCAGGACCAGAGCTATAGTGTGTAAGGTGCACATGAAAGAAAACGAAAAAATAAAAAATACCCTCACATAAATCAGGGCGGCGCAGTAACCTGTATGCCCAGGTCTGGCTACAACTGCATGGTGGAACCGCTCCTGATCAATACCTAGGAAAGAAAAACAGTACAGGGTAGGTCACATGTATTAACATCAGGAACACCTTGACGCTACATAGTGTGCCACCATTGTGTGCACATCCAATACATTAAAATAAAAAGAACTACAGATACATGAGAACCAAATACAGCTGCCTACCAAACAGTATCCGTGCCCCAACATAACATAGTTAATTACAAGTGTATAGGCCCCCTAAGAAAGGAGAGTAACTCCTTTTATATCAAGGTGCAGAGTCACCCAGGGACATGCTTGCACCTCTGCTTGATCTGTAATCAGGCCTAAAAAGCGCTCATAAACTTGAAACACAAATGGTTCCAGCAATGGTGGGTGCCCTTAAGGTATAATCTCATGATGCGCGCTTACCTCGTCATGTCGAGGAAACCAACGCTGGCACAAGCATTGTACACCACCAATATGCCGGGCTGTAAAAATAACAGAAGTCAGCGGGAATTTAGCTGCGGGGACCGGGACAACTCTTGTGAAGCTTTCAGTGCGGGCGTATAGCCCGTTTCCATTTAGCGAAAGCTACTCACGTATTCCCAGTGTGCTGATGCCTCCGCACCTACCCCTCCAATGCGTCTGCCGAGAGAGTGAGATGGAGAGTCACGGCAACTAGTTAAAAAGTGATCACTGAGGTCAGGTGTGCTGGACGTTACCCCTTTCCGGAGTTCCCGTCTGAACATGAATATAACCGCGCATGCTCAGGAGAACAGGCTTGCTAATCAAGCGCAATGTTAGAGATGGTGCTCCCCAACACATGCGCGTTAGAGGCGCTTATAATACAAGCGTGTTAAAGTCAAGAACGCTGTTAAACCATAATTATGGTAGGTCTGGAATACTCAAAGAGTATGGTGTACTGTTTATCAATCTAGTTAGAACAGAGGGGTCACATTTAGTGAGGCCTACACATGAAGATATTGGAAATAACAGGTTGTTCATACTGTTACGGTGGTAGGATATAGAAGGGCTAGGGCATGCTGTATTTTTACAGAATATGAAGTAGATGTCTTATCAGAACTTAAACTGTAGTGGAGTTGAAGCAATCTCCACTCGCAAAAGAATCTAGTCCCATGTGTCTGTTAGGAAAGTAGAAAAGGGGGGGAGACAGTACGGTCCCACGGCTGGTCCGCCGTGCTTAAACTGCTTCAACAAAAGAGGGGGGGACCAAGGAGCTTTTTAAGGTCCAGTGTCCATGCTCCTTAATTATAAATGTATACCAAAAAGGGAACACTGTTCCTAATGAAAGGTGCAAAAGTCACCCATGCAAAAGGGTGCAAAAAGTCACCCGTTTAAAAACAGGGGAAGAAAAGAGAAAGAACAGGGATCCTAGATAACAGTCCCCACTAGTGATAGGAAAACCATATTGTAGTCCTCTGTTGCCCTCACACACCCCGAAAGGTGTCATGCTTCATCATTGGGCAGTTGCTCCTCGTAGGGCCGGCGCTGCAATTCCCTACGGGTCCCCCGAAGGGTCTCTTTATCGGAGATCTTTTTATAGGACTGCCGGTTGATGCATGTGGGTGTGTGGGGAATTAGTTTTCCATGTTCAATTGAGGGTAATAGATTGACGTGCAAGTGTGATATAAAAATAGGGTCACCATGCAGCGAAGGTAAATTGGTGTACCCAGAGTAGACTCAACTACTAATTAAAATCTAGCCCCACTGGCTTACTATGCCCGGGCATAGAACAACATAGGTCAACATGTTTCGCGCCTGTATTGCCATAAGGATCGTTGGTCCTTCTTCAGGACCAGAGCTATAGTGTGTAAGGTGCACGTGAAAGAAAACTAAAAAATATAAAATACCCTCACATAAATCAGGGCGGCGCAGTAACCTGTATGCCCAGCTTCTGGCTACAACTGCATGGTGGAACCGCTCCTGATCAATACCTAGGAAAGAAAAACAGTACAGGGTAGGTCACATGTATTAACATCAGGAACACCTTGACGCTACATAGTGTGCCACCATTGTGTGCACATCCAATACATTAAAACAAAAAGAACTACAGATACATGAGAACCAAATACAGCTGCCTACCAAACAGTATCCGTGCCCCGACATAACATAGTTAATTACAAGTGTATAGGCCCCCTAAGAAAGGAGAGTAACTCCTTTTATATCAAGGTGCAGAGTCACCCAGGGACATGCTTGCACCTCTGCTTGATCTGTAATCAGGCCTAAAAAGCGCTCATAAACTTGAAACACAAATGGTTCCAGCAATGGTGGGTGCCCTTAAGGTATAATCTCATGATGCGCGCTTACCTCGTCATGTCGAGGAAACCAACGCTGGCACAAGCATTGTACACCACCAATATGCCGGGCTGTAAAAATAACAGAAGTCAGCGGGAATTTAGCTGTGGGGACCGGGACAAGTCTTGTGAAGCTTTCAGTGCGGGCGTATAGCCCGTTTCCATTTAGAGAAAGCTACTCACGTATTCCCCGCGTGCTGATGCCTCCGCACCTACCCCTCCAATGCGTCTGCCGAGAGAGTGAGATGGAGAGTCAAGGGCCGTCAAGGATTCTCCAACTACCACCACCGCCCTGAAGGCAACTGTTCCCCCTATCTCAGCTCAAAGTGGTGGTACAGGGAACAAGGGTATAGTAGGGTTAACCCTGGGTTCTGAGATGGGTTCTGGCCTAGTCAGAACTCCAGCTCAGGCTGTTTTAGTCTGTGATAGAGGCATTGATATTGCCTCCCTATTTGGAAGTACCAGTAATCTGGGCAAATACTGACAACAATCTTAAATCAATATTAAGGAGGCCATGGCATTTAGGGACACAGGAGCAAGTGCCACAATGGTGACAAAAGATCCTGTGGACCCTAACCAGATCACACTTGGTGTGATGCACCAAGTGACCAATGCTAGCAATGTCAGGACAGACCTTTCCTTGGCAGTTGTTAATTTCAGCTGGGGAGGGGTAACTGGCCGTAAGAAGGTTGTGGTTAGCTCAGATCTCCCTGTGAAATGCTTGTTGGGCAATGATTCGGAAACTACAGCCTGGGCTGAAGTGGAACTCAGGACACATGCAGCAATGTTAGGCATCTCTGCAGATGTGTTTGATGTGACTAGGTCACAGGCAAAACTGCCTTCCACTGAACAGACCCTGTTCCTGAAAAAATGGACCAGGTGCCTTGCAAGAGAAGGAGCAGTAGGGGTAAGGCAGTGTCTTCCCCCAGACTCAGAGTGACGATCAGTCTCCGGAGGAAGATGATCCCAGTCCCTGTAAAGGAACTGTCTCAGTGGAACTTGAACCTGATCAGGTTGAGTTCTTGGGGACAGGGGGCCCTTCCAGGGCAGATCTGTGTCAGGAGCAGCACAGATGCCCCTCTCTTCAATCAATCGATCAAGAAGTTGTAGAGCGCACTACTTACCTGTGATGGTTTCAAGGCGCTGGGGGAAAAACTGGCCAACAGCCAGGTCTTGAGTAGCCTCCTGAAGATCAGCAGGTCATTGGTCTGTCGTAGGCTCAGTGGGAGGGTGTTCCAGGTCTTGGCAGCGAGGTTGGAGAAGGATCTGCCACCAGTGGTTGTTTTTCGGATGCGAGGGGCTGTGGCGAGGGCGAGGTCAGCGGAGCGGAGCTGGCGGTTGGGGATGTAGAAAAAAGTTGTCTGTTGTGGTAGACTGGGCCGTTCTTGTGGAGTGCCTTGTGTGCGTGGAGGAGGAGCTTGAAGGAAATCCTCTTGTTGACGGGGAGCCAGTGCAGCTTTCTCATGTGGGGGTGATGTGGTTTGGTACGTCGAGGATCAGGTGTGCCAAGGCGTTTTGAATGCATTGCAGTCATTTGATGTGACTGACCGGGGCTCCAGGGTAGAGGGTGTTTCCATAGTCGAGTCTGCTACTGACGAGGGCCAGGATGACTGTTCTTCTTGTATCTGTCGGGATCCACCTGTAGATTTTGCGGAGCATGCAGAGGGTGTTGAAGCAGGAGGAGGAGACCGCGTTGACTTGCTTGATCATGGAGAGTGTTGAGTCGAGGATGACTCCCAGGTTGCGTGCGTGGTCGGTGGGTGTCGGGCTGCCCCCAGCGCCTTGGGCCACCAGGAGTTGTCTCAGGCTGAAGGGTTGGAGCCGAAAATGAGGACCTCCATCTTGTCCGTGTTCCGCTCCAGTCGGCTGATCTTCATCCAGTTGGCGACGGCCATCATTCCTTCGTGGAGGTTGGATTTGGCGGTGAGGGGCTCCTTGGTGAGGAAGAGGATCAGTTGGGTGTTGGGGTAGGAGATTATGTTGAGGTTGTGCTGTCGGGCGACTTGTGCGAGCGGGGCCATGTAGATGTTGAACAGTGTCGGGCTGAGGGATGATCCCTGGGGTACGCCGCAGAGAATCTTGGAGGTTTCGTTTCGGAATGGGGAAGGCGGACCCTCTGGGTTCTGCCAGAGAGGAAGGAGGTGGTCCATTCCAGGGCCTTATCTCGTATCCCTGCGTCGTGGAGGTGTGTGTGTAGTGTGCGGTGGCAGACAGTGTAGAAGGCGGCAGAGAGGTCCAGGAGGATGAGGGCCGGGGTCTCACCGTTGTCCAGCAGGGTCCTGATGTCGTCGGTTGCGGCAATGAGGGCAGTCTCGGTGCTGGGGTTGGTGCAGAACCCTGACTGGGATGGGTACAGAATGCTGTTTTCCTCGAGGTATCGGGTTAGCTGTCTGTTGACGATCTTCTTGATGACCTTGGCTGGGAAAGGAAGTAGGGAGATGGGCCGGAAGTTCTTGAGGTCTCTCGGGTCCGCCTTGTTTTTTTTTAGTAGGACGTTGATCTCAGCGTGTTTCCAGCTCTCTGGGAAGGTCGCGGTCTCGAAGGAGAGATTGATGATGTTGTAGAGGTGGGGTGCGATGGAGCTGCTGGCTTTGTTGAAGATGTGGTGCGGGAATGAGTCTGACGGGGAGTCGGAGTGGATTGTGCTCATGGTCTTGATGGTGTCATCGATGTTCACGTTGGCCCAGGCTGGCAGGGAGGCATGGTCGATGGTGTGCGGAGAGTCTGGAGTGTCGATGTCTGTTGGGGCTGTCTGGGTGTTGAAGCTGTCGTGGATGCAGTGATCTTGCGGTGGAAGAAGGTGTCAAGGGAAACGCACAGGGCTTGTGACGGCGGGATGTCGTTGGTGTTGGAGCTGGGGTTGGAGAGTTCTTTTACGATGCTGAAGAGCTCCTTGCTGTTGTGTGCATTGTTGTTGAGGCGGTCTTTGAAGGAGGTCCTCTTGGCAGACCTGATGAGGTGTTTGCGGATGGCGTCTCTGTGGGCTGCGAGGCTGTCCGGTGTCTTTTCATTGTGCCGTTTCTTCTCTAGTTTCCGGCATGTTCTTGAACCCATCAGACAGCAAGCTGCTGCTGAGGCTGCTGGGAGTGCCAGTGGGTCCCACAGGATCTACTGGGATAAAGGACTCTTTTAATCAGAGAGTAGAGACCCCAAGCCTGGTGCTACCAGGAGGTTGGTCATACCTCTGAAGTTTAGGGGCTTCCTACTGTGGCACATGATATCCCTTTAGAAGGATACCCAGGCCAAAGTAAGACTTGGGACAGGCTTGTCCTTCACTTTCACTGGCCTCACATGCCAGAGGACACAAAGGAGTTTTGTCACTCCTGTACCACCCGTCAAACCAGTGGTGAGGCAGGTGGTACCAGGAAGGCCCCACTGATACCCTACCTATTGTAGGGATTCCCTTTGAGAGGGTTGGGATTGACATAATTGGCCCCATGGATCCTCCAACTGCATCTGGGCACAGATATATTCTAGTGGTGGTGGACCGTGCACTAGGTATCCAGAATAAATCCCCCTTTGAACCACTAAAGCTCCTGTGGTGGTCAGCTCCCTCCTGGGAATGTTTTCCAGGGTGGGTTTCCCTAAGAAGGTCTTAACTGACAGAGATGCAAACTTCATGTCCAGTTATATCACTGCTACGTGGAAGGAGTGTAGAGTACATTTTCCATACCCTATCACCCACAATGCAATGGGTTAGTTGAAAGGTTCAACAAACCCCTGAAGGCCATGATCATGGGCCTCCCCTGCCCTGCCTTCTCTTCGCCTACAGAAAGGGTACTCAGAAGGGGGTTGGCTGCAGCTCTTTTGAACTTCTGTTTGGTCATCCAGTTAGGGGTCACTTGTGTTTAGTGAAGGAGAGATGGCAGTTACCTCTCAAACCACCTAAGCAAGACATAGTGGACTATGTACTTGATCTCCACTCCAGGATGGCTGAGTATATGAAGAAGGCAAGTAAAAACCTTGACGCTAGCCAAGAATTATAGAAAGCTTGGCATGACCAAAAGGCTGTGCTGACTGTCTACCAGCCAAGACAGAAGGTATGGGTGTAGGAGCCTGTGGCCCCAGCAGCTCTCCAGGACAAGTGGAGTGGACCTCATACCATTCTTGAGCAAAATAGAGAGGTTACCTACCTGGTGGACCTTGGAACTCCCAGGAGCCCCCACAGGGTGCTCCATGTGAACAGGCTCAAGCCATATGGTGACAGGACCAACATGGGCTTGTTCATGGCTACTGATGAGGGACAGGAGGAAGAGAGTGACCCACTCCCTGACCTCCTCTCACAGAACCCTGCCGATGGCTCAGTTGATGGTTTAGCCTTGGCAGGCAGCCTCACTGAACAGCAACAGACTGATTGTAGGAAGGTCCTCGATCAGTACAGACATATGTTTTTCCTAACTCCTAGTCAGACCCCTTGGTGTTCCCATGAAGTGGACACAGGTGAAAGTCTGCCTTGTAAAAACAAGATTTACAGGCAACCTGACCATGCCAGGCACTGCTCAGGACCGAGGTCCAATAGATGCTGGAATTGGGAGTCGTTGAGCCCTCAGATAGCCCTTGGGCTAGCCCAGTAGTCCTGGTACCCAAACCTCATATCCAGGGTGGTAAAAGAGAAATTAGGTTTTGTGTAGACTGTAGGGGACTCAATGCAGCCACTAGGACTGATGACCACCCTATTCCTAGGGCAGAAGAACATATTGATACCTTGGCCTCAGCCAAGTTCTTGAGTAAATTTGACTTCACTGCTGGATATTAGCAAATCAGTCTAGCTGAGGATGCCAAACCAAAAACAGGATGTTCAACTCCTAGAGGGTATTATCAATTTATTGTGATGCCCTTTGGCTTGAAGAATGCACCTGCCACATTTCAAAGGTTGGTGAATAAAGTTCTCACAGGCCTGGAATACTATAGTGCAACTTATCTTGATGATATTGCTCTCTTTAGTTCCACCTTGGAGTAGCAGCTGGACCACCTGAGAAATGTTCTGGAGGACCTGCAAAAAGCAGGCCTCACTATCAAGGCCACCAAGTGCCAGATAGGGCAGAGTAGAATTGTGTACCTAGGACACCTTGTGGGTGGATGCCAGGTTGAACCATTGCAGAGCAAAATCCACACCATCATGGACTAGGTTGCTCCAACTACCCAGATTCAGGACAGAGCTTTTTTGGGTCTGACTGGGTACTACAGGAGGTTTGTCAAGGGATATGGATCCATAGTGACCCCCTTGCATGATCTGACCTCCAAAAGAATGCCTAAGAAAGTTCAGTAGACATGTAGCTGTCAAAAGGCCTTTGATGACCTGAAGCAGGCCGTGTGCACTGCTCCCATTCTGCACAGGCCTGACTATTCCAAACAATTCACTGTTCAAACTGATGCATCTGAGTTGGGGGTAGGGACTCTGTTATCACAATTGAATGAAGAGGGTCAGGATAAGCCAGAAGATTTTATAAGCAGAAGGCTGACCCCCAGAGAGAAACGGTGGTCAGCTATTGAGAGGGAACCCTTTGCTGTGGTTTGGGCTCTGAAGAAGCTGAGGCCATACTTGTTTGGCACTCACTTCATTGTTCAGACAGACCATAAGTCCCTTATACGACTAAAACAGATGAAGGGTGAAAACCCCAAACTTTTGAGGTGGTCTATTTCCCAACAGGGGATGGACTATACAGTGGAATATATACCTGGGAGTAACCATGCCAATGCAGATGGACTCTCCAGCTATTTCCACTTAGAAAATGAAGACTCATCTGGTCAAGGTTAGTCTCATGTCCTTTCGTTTGGGGGTGGTTGTGTAGGAAAGTAGGATCTGCTTCTTATGGTTACCTCCACTTTTTGCTTCATGTTTCACTGTTTTTGACTAGTCTGGCTGGGATCCTGCTAATCAGGACCACAGTCTATCTGTTTACTCCCTTAAATTGGTACACTCCAGATTGGATACTGAGGTCCTCTTATAAGTTCTTAGTATATGGTACCCATTTACCCAAGGAATAGGTTCCCCGGAGCCCTCCCCTGGGCTGAAGCATGTATTATGCCACCCACGAGAGGCCATGCAAAATGGAACTAAAGGTGAGTTACTGCAACCTGTGTAAGATGGTACTTACACCACTTACATTAGATATAGGTTCAATATATCTATAGGTCACTACCCTTAAAACTTATAAGTCACCCCTATAGCAGGCCGTATCAATTTTGAACTGCCACCACACACTTATCTTAGTCAGGATTCCTTCAAATGTCCATACAATTACTGTAAAAAACACACATCTGTCTAAACATGTCTTGGTTGTAAAGCACAAACAAATTGTTTTGATTTAAAAATATCTAAACTTCTTTATGAAGAAATCACGTATAGTATGAGTACAGGACATATACACAAGGTCAAAGTGATATAGGGGAAGTGGGGTGTGAGATACATATATCACAACAAATTGTAATTAGGTACATGCAAAATGGAACTAAAGGTGAGTTACTGCAACCTGTGTAAGATGGTACTTACACCACTTACATTAGATATAGGTTCAATATATCTATAGGTCACTACCCTTAAAACTTATAAGTCACCCCTATAGCAGGCCGTATCAATTTTGAACTGCCACCACACACTTATCTTAGTCAGGATTCCTTCAAATGTCCATACAATTACTGTAAAAAACACACATCTGTCTAAACATGTCTTGGTTGTAAAGCACAAACAAATTGTTTTGATTTAAAAATATCTAAACTTCTTTATGAAGAAATCACGTATAGTATGAGTACAGGACATATACACAAGGTCAAAGTGATATAGGGGAAGTGGGGTGTGAGATACATATATCACAACAAATTGTAATTAGGTACATGCAAAATGGAACTAAAGGTGAGCTACTGCAACCTGTGTAAGATGGTGCTTACACCCATTACATTAGATATAGGTTCACTATATCTATAGGTCACTACCCTTAAAACTTATAAGTCACTCCTATAGCAGGCCGTAACAATTTTGAACTGCCACAACACACTTATCTTAGTCAGGATTCCTTCAAATGTCCATACAATTAATGTAAAAAAAACACACACATCTGTCTAAACATGTCTTGGTTGTAAAGCAAGCACAAACAAATCACGTATAGTTTGAGTACAGGACATATACACAAGGTCAAAGTGATATAGGGGAAGTGGGGTGTGAGATACATATATCACAACAAATTGCAATTAGGTACAAAATAATATTTACAACAATACATTCAAAGATAGAGTGCAAACATATATTAAATCTCAATGTGACCTATAATTGCATTCTTTTTGTTTTTGTCATATTGGATTGTGATGCTTCTAGTTATGCGTTGACGTTTCGACCCTAGTATAAGTGCTAATTAAGACACTGGTCTTCCTCAGGACAAAGAGAGAAGGGTATCTTGTGTGTAGCCTATTGAACGTTAGATTCCAATAGCTGTACAGGATGCTTATTAATTGCTAACTCCTGTTGCTTGTGAAAATCTTCTTGGGCGGGCACTCAAACCCTCTGTGGTCATAAAAGCATTGGCAGACAAAGGTTGTCAAGGCGATAGGGGCACTCAGCCTCCTACTCAATAAATCCTAATTTGAAAGAATCAGCACCGGGTCTATTAGGTGTCAACCTTCTTGACCCGGACAACACAAATGGATGCTGCCGATCAGAGACAGATTTCTGCCCTCCTGCTGCTGACCCATGCTCGAGCAGAGGAAGGCAGCACAATAGGCATCCTGTCACAGGCAGGATTTAGTGTATTGGGGCTGGGTGGGTGCACTTTGAGAGTGCCTGTAAGTCTGCACTGGGGGCACCTTTGGTGTCCCTGTGCATATTCCAGCTCAAACCAGTTCTGGGAGCCATTGGCTCCTGCTCTGGCGCGAAACTGGACGAAGGACATGGGTGTAATCACCCCTCTGTCCTGACCCTCCCCTAGGAGGGTCCCCCAAATCTGTCCAGCCCTCTCCTGTGGCTACAAAAGGGCTTACCTGGCTGTAAGACTTTAGATTTTACATGGACAAGATTCTACAAGAAGAAACCACTGACCTTCAACAGTCTGGGCACTCTGGACTTCGCTGGACTTTGACTGGGCCCAACTATGTCTCCTTTGCCATCTAAAGCTTTGTATGTGCCCTTGCTCCATAGAGGCTCCGTGCAGAACCTGTGGTGTACTCAGGACAGCTGAAGAATCTCCCTTGGAGTGAAGGAGTCACTCCCCTGCGTTTGCAGACACTGTAATGCAACCCATCAGTCTGCTGCTCCTGCAGGCACCAAAGATTTCAGCAACACAGAAGGTGGGTTTCTGAAGGTCCCTGAGGTTTATCTGCCCTCTCAGCAAGTTTGAGGCCAGTATCCCTCGTGGGGACTGTATAACCCGAACCCCTGTGCATCACATCCATTTGCAGTTGCATATGCTAGTTGGCAATACCCAAGCTTGTGCATTGGACTCCATACAGTCCTGACCCAGAGCACTATTTGCTCCAAAGAACTCCAGCCTCCTTGCACCGAGTACTCCGTGGGCTGGTACTTCACAATCTTGCTTGAGGTCCCCTTGCGGATCCTGGTCCGTTGTCCTGTGGGTCCCCCTGAGGGTCATCGTGATTTCTGTAGGGCTTTTCTGGTTTCTCCAGACGTGCCCTGACTCCCCATTGCTTGGTGAGTCTCCTGGACCTTGCTGGTCCACACTGTAACCTTCTTGACCTTCGTGCATGGGTTGCTTTTTCCAAGGCTTGTTGGTGCTCCAGCCAGACAGCGACCCCTCAGCACTCGACATCCTTTGTGGGGCAGCTCACCTCCAGCTCCTGGTCATCCTCAACATCTCCTGGTCCTCGTGGCTGCAGAGTCACCTGAAGCACCCGACATCAGTGGTCATCCGTCTACAGAGCCCCTGATCACTCTGAAGTGACACAGACTCTGTCCCCTCTGCTTTCAGGTTCCTTCCTTCCAGAACCCAGGCTTGGATTCCTCCGGACTTTCTTCACCTTCACGGCAGCAGTACTTCTTCACAGCCCTCTATTGAGAATGACAGCGATTTCCGACACCCCTCCAGACCTATGCACCCGGCTCCTCTGGGATAGGTAACTCTGGTTCTACAGTATAAAAGGGTGGGGTGGCTCACCAACCTCATAAGATACAAATAGTTTGATTGAAGTCCTCCTAGAAGGATCCTTAAACTTTAAACCTGTAATCGCAACTTTCCTATAGAATTGATCATAGCCCGCGGTCGTATTAACACACTGCACCTGTCCTCCAAAGGGTCCCCATCTACTCACCTTAGGTGGTTCCTTGGAGTCCCAGCAATTCTATGTGCTCTAGACTGTGTCTTGACTCAAGTTGTGATTGGTATACCACTATTTTAGTATATAGTTTGGTTTCCCCCTGGAGCCCACTGTGTATCATGCTACTTACAACTGTTAGATTGATCTTGTATTGTGTACTTTGTATTCTATCCTCATGTAGAGGATACTAGAGAGTGTTATATTAATAAATCCATAATTTTATATAACTGCTGTGTGGTTCTCCTTTCATTTAGTCAATATAGGAGATGATATTCTGGTAAAACAAGCTGCTTTACATTCCTTCAAGATTAAGCCTGAAGAACGTTCTCCTGTCAACATCCCCCCTCCCGGCTCTTCCTGAACCCTGTATCACCTCAAGACGAGTCGAACGCTGTCCAGGTGTCCTCAAAGACGTCCCGTCACTATTGCGGGACAAAACTACAATTCCTGTGATGCCTTGCTGTGGGCGCGCTGCCGTCAGGGAGAGCGGAAGGAATTTTAAGCACGTCCGCCTCCCTGCAGCGCTGCCGATTATTCTGGAGCTTACACGGAGGAAGCATTGGACATTTTTGTGAACCGCTCCTTCCATTATCATTGTGGTCGTCCGTAAGGGTGTTGTAACACCACCTATTCTGTTTCTTGAGACTTGGTTAGGCAAGTAAGCGTAACTTTGCCATGCTACCAAAGGAACCCTGCTCTGTAGAGGCATTGTGCCTCATTTAAGTATGAAGGTGTCCCTCCCTGTTGGTGAGACACACGTTTCTCGTCTCGTGCAGGTGGTAGGGATACCCGCATTTCATCCGCATTGTTTGCTTCATTTTTCAGTGTGGTGTTCCTCCCTGTTGGTGAGAGACACATATGTCATCTTGTACAGGTGGTAGGGATACCGGCATTTCATGGAGCACTTAACTTATCTCATTGACCCTTCATGTTTGTTTTGTTTGTTGCCGCGCTGACCTCGCTAGCTTGTGCTTGACTTAATGAAAAGCTCACGATTGTACTTGCACTAAATTGAATTGTATCTCTGTTTTAGAAATTGGTTTTAAAAATTATCTCACTTACTCGAATCACGGAGAAAGCACTTGCCTGGGAATTGCACTGTTGTCCCTGACGCACTCCTAGCTCTCCTCCCATAGGCCTCAGCCCGTCGGCCGGTACGGGGTGGAGCGTGGAGGCGGGGCCAGGCAGTCATAACCAGCCTCTATGCGGGAAGCGGGCAATTGTTTTGTTTGTTGCCGCGCTGACCTCGCTAGCTTGCGCTTGACTGAATGAAAAGCTTGCGCTTGTACTTGCACTAAATTAAATTGTATCTCTGTTTTAGAAATTGGTTTTAAAAATGATCTCACTTACTTGAATCGCGGAGAAAGCACTCGCCTGGGAATTGCACTATTGTCGCTGACGCACTCCTAGCTCCCCTCCCATAGGCCTCAGCCAATCGGCCGGTACAGGGTGGAGCGTGGAGGCGCGGCCAGGCAGTCATAACCAGCCTCAACGCGGGAAGCTGGCAATTGTTTTGTTTGTTGCCGCGCTGACCTCGCTAGCTTGCACTTGACTGAATGACAAGCTCGCGCTTGTACTTGCACTAAATTGAATTGTATCTCTGTTTTAGAAATTGGTTTTAAAAATTACCTCACTTACTCGATTAGCGGAGAAAGCACTCGCCTGGGAATTGCACTGTTGTCTCTGACGCACTCCTAGCTCCCTTCCCATAGGCCTCAGCCAATTGGGCGGTCCGGGGTGGAGCGTGTAGGCGGGCCCTGGGCTTATATGCACACCACCACGTGGGAGCGCAGCGGACGCGCCGGCGGCACGCCGGAGGCGCGCCAAAGGCAAGCCCGTCTGCGCCCGTCCGCGCGCGTTCGGGCCAAGGGACCATGAGCCCTGGCCAAACCATTATATATTCCTCTAAGGCACTCAGATCACTAGAACAACCTCTATTCTTGCTAGCGCCTGATGTTCTTGGTCGAGTTTCAGCTTTTGGTATTCTGCGAGACCAAGTGGGCCATCCTACACATCCCTCTGCCACTCCATTCCCCCCCTTACTATCAGCCCCACCACAGCTAATTTGACCACTCTTCAGGTTCTGTACCTCAATCCGCGCTCCCTGGTGAAGCACCAATTAGACATATTTATGTTATTAACATCGGAGAAACCGGATGTGCTACTGATCACGGAGACCTGGCTTACCCAGGACTCTTCACCTGATATTTTAGCGGCTCTCCCCTCAGATTATTACATTCTGAATGTCAACCGGCCGGCGGGGAAGGTAGGCGGGGGGGGGTAGCTGCCATTATACACAAAAACCACAAGTTCATCACCAAGACCTCTCTAGTTCTACCTGAAGTCGAAAATATTGTCATCAATCTTGAAACTATCACGGGGTCTTTGGCATTGGTGCTCATCTACCGCCCCCTCAGTCCATGCCCTCCTTTCCTCTTTCCCTTAGTGAACAGATGGCGAATCTCATCATCAACCACGCCAGAGTCCTACTTATCGGAGACGTAAACTACTGGTTCAATGATGCATGCGGTAGGCCACATGCGGCAGAACTCTCTGAACTGCTCTCTAACTTAAACATGACCCAGCATTTATCTGCCCCTACTCACATCAAGGGTCACACCCTTGATCAAATTTGGTTCCACAATGTCACACTGTCAACACCATTAATTTCCCCCTGCATTTGGTCTGACCACTACCTGGTCGACTTCACAGTCACCGTCAATGGCAGGGCTAAGCCTCCCAAGGTAGCAGGAGGTCTGACTCGCAAGTGGAGACCACTTGACTCTCAGGGATTTATTAACTCCTTAGCCAGAACCCTTCCCACCATCGATCCCAACTCCAACGCCGACTCTATGGAAAAAGACACCGCAAACTGGCTATTGGTGGCCAGTGACAAGCACGCCCCTCTCATTTAATTCTTCTGTGCCAGACACTCCGATGCCCACAAATGGTTCACCAATGAACTAAAAGACCATAGACTCAAACTCCGTTAACTAGAGAAGAAATGGAGGCTTGGTTACTCCAGGGAAGACAGACTGTTGTATTTGTCAGCTCGTAAGGATTACAAGGTATTCATTCCAACCGCCAAAGCTGCGTACTTTTCAGAGAGAATACTTATTGCTCACAACAAATCGAGGGACATTTTCAAGATTGTGAATGATCTCAGTATGACAGAATTCTACCTAGGCAGGCACCCACTCAAGAGCTGTGCAACTCCTTGAACAACTTTTTTGTGGAAAAAATCACGATTATTAGGGCCAGCATCCCCACTTCTGCTCACACAGAATCTCTAGATGACATCTCCAGTAACTCATCTACTTTGAATCACTTTACAGTTATATGCCCCAACACACTTTCAGAACTTATGACCCGTGTCAAGTCGGGCTCTCCGAAAGATTGCTGTCCTCCCTTTGTTCTCAGGGACATTTTCTCGGTCTTACCCTAAAGTATCCTCCCTTTTCTCAATGAATCCATCGGCAAGGGCGTAGTACCTAGCGCCCTCAAGGATGCAACGCTAGTTCCTCTCTTAAAGAAACCTGGGGTAGATCCCTCGAACACCTCCAACTACTGCCCTATCTCCCTCCTCCCCTATCTGGCTAAAATCTTGGAGGCCCACGTGGCAAGGTGCCTATCCAACTTCATCGAAAAATCTGGTTTTTTAGAGCCTAACCAAGCTGGCTTTCGTCCAGCTCACTCGACGGAGTCAGTTATTCTGGCAGTACTGGATGCACTGAGAGCAAACGCGGACATGGGGGTCCCCCATGCCCTCGTGCTCCTGGACTTGTCGGCGGCGTTTGACACAGTCAATCACAACATCTTACTGCGCCGTGTCGAACAAGCAGGCATACATGGTTCCGCCTCTAAATGGATAAAGTAATTTCTCACAGGCGGAACCCAAGCAGTATGTCTCGGTACCTTCACTGCCCCTAAACTATCTACCTCATGCGGGGTCCCGCAGGGCTCGTCCCTCTCCCCACTGCTGTTAAATCTTTATATCCAGCCACTGATTCACTCACTTAAAGCCAGGAGAATAGTGGTCTTTAATTACGCTGATGATCTTCAGATTGTTTTCCCCCTGGACTTCCCCAACGCCGCCGCAGAATTCCAATCTGTGATGCTTCATATCCAGCATTGGATGGATCTCAATCAGCTGAAACTCAACCCGGGCAAGACTGAACTGGGGCTGCCTGGGAACAGTGTAGCTTATTGGGGACCACACTTTTGGCCGAGCGAATTAGGACCCCCTCCCACCCCTTCCCTCTCAGTGAAAAGTTTAGGGGTGGTCATCGACTCTGATCTCTCACTTAGAAGATATGTGGGGGCCGTGATATCTACCAGCCTCTTCCAATTGTGCAAAATCAGGAAGATTGCTCATCTGCTATCTCACACAGCCCTTGTCCAGGTAGTGATTGCTTTGGTGCTCTCACGCCTTGACTTTTCTAACTCCCTTTATATTGGGCTACCTCAGGCCTTGCTTAACCGGTTGCAAATGGTTCAGAACCAGGCAGCAAGATTAATTCACAAACAGCCGGAATGGCAATCGGCCAAGCCCTTGTTGCAAAAACTCCACTGGCTGCCCATAGCGAAACGAGTGGCCTTCAAGACAGGCTGCATAGTTTTCAAAGCACGGCATTGTAACAGTCCAAAATTTCTCACCATTTTGATCACAAAGCACGTCCCTACTCGTAATCTCCGTTCAGCCCACCATCTCTTACTCACCACCCGACCTTCAAGCTGAAAAAGCAGGGAGGCCGCAGGTTTTCATTCCTTGCATCTAGGCTCTGGAACTCCCTCCCCCTCACAATTAAGACATGCAACAACTTATTGGGCTTTAGAAAAGCCCTAAAAACGTGGCTATTTGTGCAATCCTGCTAACCCGGTCTACCGCAACAACATCATACATGATCAGCGCCATGAAACTTCTGGTGACAGTGCGCTTTACAAGCTTATATTAACATAACATATTAACATAACATGTGCCCGGACTAGAAAGCGGCACTTTTCTACATTTTATGTTTTCATGTTTGTTCGTACATTGTGAGTTCCTTGTTGTTATTCTGAAAGGTGCAGCAGAACACAGTGTATTTGGGTGTTAACAGTGTAAAACAATGGGCAAACTAACCTTATAGTACATTTCACTGAACGGCAAGTGAAGTATGACTTACATTTAAGAATATATGATTTATATGTTTGATTGTACGTTTTTCTCTATGTTCAGGCTGCATACAAATAGCAGAATATAATAGAATAGCCATTGTTACTATATCGTACTACACTGTGATGCCATGCCTGGTGATAATTGGGTAGGTTTGAATTAGGTTAGAAACCTATTATTGTTAGTACGTATATAACTCAATAGAAAGGTTGTGGTACTAATGCTTGCACACATTTTGTGTGCCCATATACATTGTAAATAGTGGGTTCTTACAAGAAGGTTTATGGTCATGGTTCTATGCGGAGTAATAGGAACTAGATAAAAAACAAAGGCTCATCAGAAATGATCACGTTCGTTTTTCTTTACAGGTACTTGGTTGTTGCTGGGTATTAGTAATACACATAATAGAAATCACTCCAAACTGTTACTAATAGGATTGTCCTTTGGTGTCATTTCAGCTCTCCTTCACTGCTGTCCCCACCCTTTCCTTCCCTCGCTCGCTTGATCACTTCACTGATCTGTGCTATAACAGCATACAGACTAGAAGCTGTCGAGAGGTGGAGCATTTTTGAGCATCGTTCCGATCCTGGGGAGTTGGTGACATGACATCCTCACAGCTACCACTAGGATAGCTTTCTAAAGGTTATCTTTGACCTCAAACATCGTAAGTGTCATTTGGACTGGTGCAAGGTGCCCACTTTAATGAGTGGACAGCATATACCAGGCCAACTTATTATATATATATATATATATATATATATATATATATATATATATATATATATATATATATATATATATATATATATATATATATATATATATATATATATCCGAGTTTCCAAGTTGCTCCAAAGGGTTGCGGTCGGCCCCGTGGGAAGTGGCGTGGATGCCGGCAGAGCACGCCGGAACTTCAATGACTAAACTTCGTCCCACAAATCACCACGCTCTCAGACAGCAAGTAAACGCCAGAGATCAGCAGAGTCCAAGGGTGTTTATTGACACCTTACTACATGTTTCGGCTTACAAGAAGCCTTGATCACGTAAGTTTGTGCAACGCATCTGTACAGCGTAAATACTATACAGCAACAACATAAACAAAGGACTCAGGTCGCATGTCAGAAAGCAAAAAGTGTGTCGGCCATGTTGGAACGATCAAATTACGCCGGTAATCCGTCTTACCGAACATAACAAATGCACGTGCACATAATCAGAAATTCATGATCATGATAAACGTATATATTTTAACAAATCAAACATAAATGCATATTGTATACAAAGCAAACAAAACCTGTAGGGTCTGCTGGTATTCGCATAAAGTGGCCCTGCTGTAATCAACAGAGTGTGACTATCTATATCGTGTTGGAGGTAACCAACATGCATGGCAAAAGAGTTGGATAATATCCAAATAGATGAAAGTGTCTCAGCCAGTTACTAGGTGAAATACCTGGGTTCCCAAAGTGCCTACAGGGGTTTGCAGAAGGCGACGAAGCGCCAAAGTTCTATCAGGCGGCCTGGTCACAAAGTCAATGTCAGTGAAATGAAGCCAGTAATGGACGTGCTCTTATCTTATATCAGGAACGTGAAGGGAATTTGGCTGGTGCCGGTGCAGTGAAGGGCCTCAATCCCAGTGATGTTCCTGTGAATTTAAAATAGCAGATGTTAAAAATCTAACATGACAAACAGCGTATGCATGAAGTCAATAAACCTGATAGTAGGCGCATGGGAGAGGAAGAGAGGAGCGCATGGAGATCATGTAACAACACAGCAGATTAATGAGGTACAGACATGAAAATGACAGGGTATTTATACATAATCGTCCTTGAGATGAATTGCTAATTCTTCGTCATGGTTCAGCCCCCCCGGGGCCTTGGTTTGGAAATTGATTATGTATCTCGATTCCCTCTGTCTCATTTTCAGGACGCGGTTCCCACCCCTGGGATTTCTCTCTATTTGTTCCAGGATGAAAAATCTCATGAGAGTGGGGTCAGAGAAGTGAAATTCACTAAAGTGGCGTGCCACGGGATATTTTGCATCCTTGTGGATGATTGCACGATAGTGCTCTAAGATGCGTTTCTTGGCATGGGCGGTAGTGCTGCCAATATACCATAGTTCGCATGGGCAGACAATCACATAAATAACAAACATGGTGTTACAGGTCAGGAATTGGGTAATCTCTTTCTTTAGGCCATTGTATTCCACTTTTTTGACAAGAGTGCTACTTTTGCAGGCTTTGCAATGCCCGCATGGGAAGTACCCTTTAAGGCCGAGGCCTTTGCTTTTGGAATAATCAGTGATATCACTGCGGACACATATGTCCCTCAAGTTTTGGCTTTTTCTGTAGGTGATGCTGGGTCTTTCAGGGATGAGATTGCCTATAATGCTGTCACTCTTCAGAATATGCCAGTTTTTGGTGATGATTTTCTGGATCTGCTTAGATTCTTTGTTAAAGGTGAGGCTAAGGCGTGTGACGCTGTCACCCGGTGATATATCGTCCTTGACAATATTGCTTAGGGTGTCACAACGTTTGACAGTGTCCGCCTTTTGCTTGGCCTTTTTGAGCACCCAAGCAGGGTAGTCACGCTGTTTGAATCTATCCAACATGTCTTTGGCCACCAATTGGTAGCTGGCATCAGTATTGCAATTTCTCCTTGCCCTCAGCAACTCCCCGTAGGGGATACTCCACTTCAGAGGTTCAGGGTGGCTGCTGAGGGCATGGAGAATGCTGTTGCCTGCGGTTTCTTTTCTGAAGAGTGATGTGAGAATCTGATTGTCGACAATGTCAATTCTGACATCGAGGTATTCAGCCATGTCTTTGCTTATATTGCTCGTCAATCTAATGTTCTTGTTATTAAGATTAAGACGGTCAATAAAGCCAGAAGCCTGTTCTTCAGTGCCCTGCCAGACCAGGAAGAGATCATCAATGTATCTCCACCAGGTGATGACATGGCTGATCTCATCTGTGAATGATGGATCCGCAAAAATCTCTTGTTCCCATTGTCCCATAAAAAGGTTCGCAAAGCTAGGGGCAAAGCTGGAACCCATCGCCGTCCCTGTCTCCTGCCTGTAGATCTTGCCATCAAACAGGAAAAAGTTGTTTGCAAGGCAGAATGCCAACATTTCAAGGAGCATTTTGTTATGCTCTCTGAAACGCAATGGCCGATTTCTGAGGAAGTGTTCACAGGCCTCTAAGCCCTGTTGGTGGTTAATTATAGTATAGAGGGCCTGGACATCCATGGTAATGAGGAGATAATCTTCATTCCATGTGAGGGTATTAAGTTTGGTCAAAAAGTCTTTAGTGTCTTTTATATGACTACTTAGACCCTGTACCCACTCTTGGAGATAATGGTCAGTGTATTTAGACACATGTTCTGTCACACTGCCTCTGGAAGAGACAATGGGTCTTCCTGGTGGGTTTTCTTTGCACTTATGAACCTTGGGAAGAAGGTATAAGACGGGTAAGGTCGGGTTGTTGTTCCTCAAATATCTATATTCCTCCCATTCGAGTATTCCCTTATCCCTCCAGCACTCCAGTTTGTCCCATATAGATGATACACTGTTGTTATATGATTCAAAGTCACTTAAAGCATAGTATTTCTCATCAGATAATTGTCTTAGGGCTTCCATTGTATATTGCTCCCTATCTAAAATGACAATATTGCCCCCTTTGTCTGCGGGGCGTATGACGATGGTCTGGTCATCTGTAAGAGAGTTAAGAGCTTCTCTTTGGCTCTTGGATAAATTATCCCGTTTCCAGATTCGTTTTTTGTTCTTGGACCTGTGGCTGCTGAGCTGTTTGCTGACACATTCATGGAATGTGTCGATGGCGTCATGTGCCATGATGGGGATAAAAGTGGACTTGGGCTTGAACGTTGAGGCTGAGCTACTGTCAATTATGAAACCCGCTTCACAGAGGAGCTGTGTGTTGGTCATCTCTGGTCTAGCTGGTTCTTCTTGGACAGACTCACTGTTAGGCAAGACAGAACTGTTTTCTAATTCAGCAATGTTGATGATGGCATCAATGTCACTTATTAAAAAGGTCTCTGTAACACCTGTCCCGTTCACAGTATCCTTGGTGCGCGGGCGGTTTCTCAGTTTGTGCCATTTTTTCAATTTCAACTTGCGAATATATTTAAAGAGGTCAATTCTAGTTTCACAAAAATTAAAAGAATTAGAAGGGCAAAAGGATAAGCCTAAACTCAACACAGTTTTTTCGATGTCAGTTATGGCTCTTTTCGAAAGATTAATGATAGTCTTATTTACCATAGTTGTCTCCATCATTGTCCTTTTCCAGAGCGGGTCTTCATGTGTCCCACGTTGCCCTTTGTGCTGCCTCTTTTCCCACCTCTGGTAGAGCCTCTTCCCCCGGTTCCTGCGCCTCCTCGTCCTCGTGGACGACCTCTTCCCCTCGTCGGGCTCAATGGTGCTGCCGGAGTCTCCTGATTCGTCCGCCTGCTCCGGCGATAAACCTCTTCAGACTCTAATATAGACTCTAATATAACCTTAGATACACTCAGTGTATACAGACACACACACTTCCACTCATCCATGGAGTTACTCACACACCCAGTCAGTCATGCAAAGAAACAATCTCATCTCCATTTCTTCAACTATACAGTTAAACACACCTTACTTATTGAAACATATACTAACACATATTTACTCTCTTATACAATCCCTGATACAAGTTCACAATGATCGATACAACCACTCACTCATTCGGTGGCTCTCATGCACAGTTATTTATATATGCCAACTCTCACATGTACTGTGTTTTACATATGTACTTACTATGACATGTAGCATTGAGATATCCATTCACTCATCAATACACTCATGCACACAGTCAACTGCCCATGTAGCTGTTTCCACATGCACTCTTGAACTCATACACCTAGTGAATAAACTGTTCACACATCTATGCATAGAGTCACACACCTTCCAGCCACCCCCACACAAACTCAATCTCCCATAGAAATACTTGGGCAAGCAATTAATAACACATATAGCCTCTCGTATAGCTAATGATCAACACATGCAGCAGTTTACAGAACAACAGACATAATGATGCACAAATTAAGACAGTTTAGTCACTAACCCATGCATTCAGTGAGACACATTTAATCACTCACTCATACAGTCAGTCACGCACCTACTAAATCCTTCATCCAGACACTTATACATCCACTCATTCTTCAATATGTAAGATATATTTTAACTTTACAGAAACATACAGTCACTGGATGTTGTCATCAGTGATGTCATCAGTGATGTCATTTGAGATGTCATCAGTGATGTCATCAGTGATGTCACTGACCATGTCATGAATGATGTAATATGTGACATGATCAGCAGTGGATTGCAGGTGCGCGATATATAGTTAGTGCAACTAACTATATATGGAATTTCAATGGTTTTGTGTGAGTAAAATAAGGTTTTTTAAATGCTAATTCCTAACTATATATGGTCTATAACCTATGTTTTTTTCAGTGAATTTTCAAGGTTTTGTAAATGCTAATTCCTAACTATATATGGTCTATAACCTATGGTTTTTTCAGTGAATTTCAATGGTTTTTTAATAGCAAATATCATAAGCTGTCGAATGTCAAGTACGTGGTAAGTGAAAACATTTTCGTGTTTATGCACACTGATCTGCTTTGAATGGTGCCCCCCCCCCTCATTTCTATTAGGAGTACTCTCTCTTTGCAGATAGTGAAAGGTAGTTAACGCAGGCCTTTGCCCCCGTTGTAATCCGTCGTGCCTGCTTCTCTCTCCATTTGATTGATTGTTATCCAAGTATTTACTGTTTTAGAATTAGTTCTCTTTGGTTCATTCTCTATTTACAAACAAACACAGAGTCGCAATACTCTGTTTAGTCTTTGCAGATAACGAAAAATCGTGTAAAAAAAAAGAAAAGGAATCGAGCAAAATCAGTAGGCCACTAATGGGATCTCTTTTTGACCTCGCTAAAATAGAAACATTAGGAACAACCCCTCATGACAAATACAAAACTAGTGAGATGAACTGAACTCCACACAATGATGGCTGCAAAACAGCTCGGCTCCGCCACCCACCCCGCCCAACATAACGATAAAGAGCGGCTGCCATGATTGGTTGCGGAATGGCCACGACGGAGCTACGAAATGATGCTGCTCTCATGCTAACCCCAGCTTCAGTCTGAAACATCCAGAAACACTGTAGACTACCAATTCGATCAGTTCCGGTAGCGCCCCAATGTAACCCGGTAGAGAAGAACTAGCCCTCCCCTCTTTCACTGATGGTTCTTGTTGCCTGTCCCTTCTGTTCTCATTTAACAGAACTATTTAGCCTGCTGAAAGGGGTTGTGTTCCGACCGCTGGTTGGTGGAGACATTTTGACTATATTCTGGACCTGCGTTGTCGCGTAATGCGTCATATGACGCGCCGCGTTAGCGCATCCGGAAGTCATCCGGGGCGCGCAGCGCGTAACGTAAGCATAACAAGTCATGTGACTTGTTAATAAAACTTTTCATTGGTTCATTTTACTTTTCTTATTGTAATGATGAAAGGCTTGCTCATATGACCTAAAAATTACGCTTTTCATTACTTCCGAACATTATTTTTTCTTAAATATATGTTATAATGTTCCAGGCTAATGTACTTTCCCGGAAATTTTACAACTGTCCTGCAAGTAAAATATATTCTTTTTTCGAGAAAAAGAGCGTTTCTTCGTCCCATGATGGAGCCGTTGAGCAAAAGAGGGTCGACCTGCTGTCTTAGTCGCCGATACGCCTGAATATGAGATTCTTATCGATCACTTTATGTTGCAGGAATAGAAAACACAACAGCCCTTGACCATTTATCTTTACTGCGTTCCTTCGTATTATACCTTTTACCCTTCATGTAATTGGTCTGCTTTATTTCACTTGCCTTTTAATGATTCTAAAACAGTGACTATTATTACAAACTTTACCAATGTATATACTACTACCATGTTTTCTTTTAAAAACCTTTATTGTGAAAATTTCATTATACAAATACGAGCCTATAACCACGTGGGCCGGCCACGGAGCAAACTGTAATCGTATGTGATGAGTAGACATTTACACTGTAGAGGAACGTAACGGGCGGGCCATTAGGTTGCAAGAACTAAGGTGTCTAACAGTTACGGAATCGGTGGACGTACATTTTATAATTAAAATACGACAGGGCCAGTTACAATAAAATTATCTAGATATACATTTGCGGGCAAGTACCATGGGTGACGTTAATTCGAACTTTCAACAGTACAGTAATCAATAACACATCAGAACTTAATATCAATAGGGATGTCGAAATATTCAATCAATTCTCGTCCCCGCCCGCCATGTGCTTCAAAACTGCATACGTATCTCGTGATTTCAAGGTTCTGCAACCAGTACACAACAAGGAGTTACGAGTCCCATTTATTCCGGCGCCATTTTGGGCGAGGACGGGCAGGTCCAGGATATAGTCAAAATGTCTCTACCAACCATCGACTATGATGATGTTCATATGCTGTATTTATTAGAGTAACACTCATCTGCCCACATGAAATTAATTTACCACAATCTAAACATGTCATTTTAATCTTTCCAAAGTTCTTCTAAATATTTGGGACCGTTTCCCTTGCCTCTGAAGCTCTCAGTGCCACTTCTTTGATGAATGTACTAGCAGGTCAGGGGTTCTCCTCCAAATCTCTCTTTTATGCAGCACTATAATTAATTGGTGCCACCTCTCCATATGACGATGCATGGTATAGTTACCACAACTATATATTTTTTCGGTTCCTCTGGAGAGTTCATCGTGGCAGATGAAGCGTGTAACATACCGGGCATTTACCTTTTTTTGCATGTACAGGAAAGGAAAAAAAAATCGAGCGTTCGAGTTCTTAGGTGTCCCAGGGCCATTTTAGTGGACCAGGCCCAAATCCAAAGAACAGCTATCTCACAGGCTAACCCACGCCGAGTTTCAGCATTGTAGGATGACCACACAAGTACAGCAACTTGCTAGACATCACCTCGGTGCCATCCGGATCTCGGCGCCCCACTGCAGATGAAGTGCCTCTCAACTATGAAACCACCAGAAAACGCTTGAGTCAGCTTTGTGTGAAGCCGCCATTTTGATTCAATCAATAGCGTCCCCCTGCACACATTCAGGGACCTGGTCGTGTCTTCAGGTCAAACGAATTTGGGACAAGATGCAGAAAGGAAAAGGAAAAAAGTTCCGCCGGACCCCGGGAGGTGGCCGCCTATGTCATGGGCGATCTTAGGCCACACCAGGGCAATAGTGAAGCTGCAGCAGGTGCAAATAAGCTTCAGACAGTGTTACAAGCGCTGCTCAGAACTCTCAACTATGACACCACCTCGGTGCCATCCGGATCTTGGCGCCTTGTGCTGGTTCCGGCCTATTCACACATCGGTCCGCTACTGACGCCACCTCACAGGCCAACGGGGCACCCCACGCCGACTTTCGGCGCAGCATTGTAGGATGGCCACACCAGTGCGGCAAATTGCTGGACACCACCTCGGTGCCATCCAGATCTCGGCGCGTTGTGCTGCCTTCGGCCTATTCGCCACAAGTGCGCACGCAACTCAGCTGCATAGCGAGTGAAACACCAAGGGGCGCCCCACTGCAGCCGAGGAACCTCCATCTTGGGGGCGACGCACAGCATCACATTGCTTTCCAATGCAGTCAGATCCTCAAACAGCCCCCACTGACTGACGCGAACTCACAGGCCAACGGGGCGCCCCACGCCGACTTTCGGCGCAGCATTGTAGGATGGCCACACCAGTGCGGCAAGTTGCTGGACACCACCTCGGTGCCATCCGGATCTTGGCGCATTGTGCTGACTTTGGCCCCATTCGCACATCAGTCCGCTACTGACGCCATCTCACAGGCTAATGGGGCGCCCCACGCCGACTTTCAGCATTGTAGGATGACCACACCAGTACAGCAACTTGCTAGACATCACCTCGGTGCCATCCGGATCTCGGCGCCCCACTGCAGATGAAGTGCCTCTCAACTATGAAACCACCACTGTGACATCCGGATCTTGGCGCGTTGTGCTGCCTTCGGCCTATTCGCACATCGGTCCGCTACTGACGCCATCTCACAGGCTAATGGGGCGACCCACGCCGAGTTTCAGCATTGTAGGATGACCACACCAGTGCAGCAACTTGCTAGACATCACCTCGGTGCCATCCGAATCTTGGCATCTCAACGCCTAGTGGTATCTTCCATACAGAAAATATTGTTACGCTACCTTTGGCCCCATTCGCACATCAGTCCGCAACTTAGACATCACCTCGGTGCCATCCGGATCTTGGCATCTCAGCGCCTTGTGGTGTCTTCTCGTCAGAAAATATTGTTGCGCTGCCTTTGGCCCCATTCGCACATCAGTCCGCTACTGACACCATCTCACAGGCCAACAGGGCGCCCCACGCCGACTTTCAGCATTGTAGGATGGCCACACCAGTGCGGCAACTTACTAGACACCACCTCGGTGCCATCCGGATCTTGGCGCGTTGTGCTGCCTTCGGCCTATTCGCACATCGGTCCGCTACTGACGCAAACTCACAGGCCAACGGGGCGCCCCACGCCGACTTTCAACATTGTAGGATGGCCACACCAGTGCTGCAACTTGCTGGACACCACCTCGGTGCCATCCGGATCTTGGCGCGCTGTGTTGCCTTCGGCCTATTCGCACATCGGTCCGCTACTGACGCCGCCTCACGTGCCAACGTATTTTCTCCGCATTTTATACCCTATGCCGCATAACAGGTCATGTGACTTGTTTATAAAACTTTTCATTGGTTCATTTTACTTTTGGTTTCCTAATGATGGAAGGCTTGATCATATGACCTAAAAACAACACTTTTCATTGGATGAAAACTTTTTTTTTTTTCCAAACGATGAAAGCCCCACCTTGTTTCTGGATGTTTCAGACTGAAGCTGGCGTCAGCATGAGAGCACCACCATCTCGTAGCTCCGTCGTGGTCATTCCGCGAGCAATCATGGCAGCCGCTCCCCACCAGAAGCCTGCAGGAGTTGGGGCCCCCAAAACTTTTGATGAATTCTCAAGGCGGAGGGGACGCTTTCGAGAATGGGGTCCAAGACCTAGCAGACAAGCGTCCGATTTCCAAGGTGTCCCAGGGCCATTTCAGTGGACCAGGCCCAAAAAGGAAAGAGCCTGCCGCCATTTTGAGAGTCCTGTGACAGCCGCCTATCGCTGCACCGCAAGAGTGGGCGCAACTCAGCTGAATTGCGGCTTTTGACACAGTGGACCAAAAACGGACGGAATGGCAACTGAAACGGTAAAGGGGCGCCCCACTACAACAGATGACACTCCACCTGGAGAGGCCCGTTCACGCCGCCTCCCCCGGGGCGCTCCACGCCGTTATTCGGAGCAGCATTGTAGGATACCAAAACCAGTGCGGCAACTTACTGGACATCACCTTGGTGCCATCGTTCTGCTGCCTTGGAACTATTCGCACAACAGTTTGCTACTGATGACCCACCCCCCGCGACGCCCCACGCCGTTATTTGCTGGGTGGCAACTTACTAGACATCACTTTCGTGTCATGTAGATTTCAGCGCGTTCTGCTGCCTTGGAACTATTCGCACAACAGTTTGCTACTGATGACCCGCCCCACGCCGGAAATCTGGACGTTGTGCTGCGTTGGGACTATTCGCACAGCCGACCGCTACTTCGTTGTTTTTCCCTAAAAATGTTTATATGTTATTACTATTTTTGTTTTCTTGTATATATTTATAAATTATTAAAGTTTTATAATCTTACTACTTTGTCGGAGTGCTATATATTTTTAATGTGACACATAATTGTAAAAACTTTGATGTACAAAGAGTCATCCCTGGAATCTTCCGCTTCACGCTCGGTCCCCTCCCCAATCACAATACAGGATGGTTTTCAGATAATAGCAACGCTTCTGCTGTGACGGATCTCATCGAGTGTGGGCCTTGATCTACTATAACTCCTTTGAAGAGGGGTGAATCTTTACAGCTGTGGCCATAAACTACATCTGCAGGGCTAGCTGATACCCTAGGACCAGCCTGGACAATCGGACACAGAGGAAAAGGAGTGTCAGAGGGTGCAGTAGTGAATAGGGCGAAAGGGAGGTGTCGGGCGGGCACAGGGTGTGATTCTCAGGAAAGAGCAGCGCAGATGGGGGGAGGTTTATTACCCATGCATAAGACAGAGAGCGGGGGTGACCACTGCCTGGGGGAGATGCTTGCGAGGGTGGGGAGCCATGCTAAGGATCGACAGCGTGCACAGAGTGGGTCTGGTCAAGGCATCTAAAATGGCTGCCGTGCACGACAAAAGTGTGGCATTTGAAAAAAGACAAGATGGCGCAGACAATGTTTTTCAACACTTCCTGATTTCCTTCGAATCGAACGTTAACAGACGTTGGGGCATATTACCAAAGTTAAGCGATATTTATCCCTAACGATGCATTGCAAAGATTTTTTTACCGTCAGAAATTATCGCAGATAAACGTTGCTATTATCAAAGTTTATCGCAAATACGATAAAAACCGACCGCAATGCATTAATATCGCTCAAAACTCAGCGATATTCATGCATTACCGAGCTAATCCTCTTAGCCATGTTATCCACCTCCCATTGGATAACATGGCTAAGAACTGCTCAGGGCAGCTGTTACTTTTTGGAGATATTCGCGCTTATCTCGAATATTTCCAAAAGTTGATAATAGGAGATAGCGATGTTAGCGACTGTTTCCAGTCGCTAACATCTTGGCATGCCCACTTTGCATGTCATTAGTGATAAATATCACTCACATGCAAAGTGGGGCCCAAGATGGTCGCTATCTCCTACTAGCCGTCGCTAACTGGTGTTAGCAACAGCTAGGTAATACAGATATAATTTTATCTCCGCGAAGCGGAGCGCTGTTACAGATATATATCTTGTTTTTGAACGTTAATTTCTCAAAATGCACTGAAGCACATATATTGAGACCTAGCAAAGGCACATCGGGCTACCAGTCCCTAATATTTTACCAAGTTTCGTGCAAATCCATTCAGCCGTTCGATTATTATTATTATTTATTTTTTTTGCCCCGCGGGGCCCTTTTAAAACCTCCACATCAAACCTAGGGGATCAGCGAGGATCTACTATGCCCCCTTATGGTCATTTGCCCCTTCGCTTTGGCCTCCTCTTGTCTCTCGATCCTACCGAGAGACAAGATGGCGGCCGCTACGGACTGTTTGGAATGTTTACAGACACCGGAGAGCCAATCAGCTTCGCTTCGCAAAGCTCCGTAACGCGAAAAGTACGCGAAGCGGTCCGCTGTTACAGATATATATCTTTTTTTGAACGTTAATTTCTCAAAATCCACTGAAGCACATATATTGAGACCTAGCAAAGGCACATCGGGCTACCAGTCCCTACAATTTTGCCAAGTTTCGTGCAAATCCATTCAGCCGTAAGATTATTATTATAATTTTTTTTTTTTGCCCCGCGGGGCCCTTTTAAAACCTCCACATCAAACCTAGGGGGTCAGCGAGGATCTACTATTCCCCCTTATGGTCATTTGCCCCTTCGCTTTGGCCTCCTCTTGTCTCTCGATCCTACCGAGAGACAAGATGGCGGCCGCTACGGACTTTTTGGAATGTTGACAGACGCCAGAGAACCAATCAGCTTCGCTTCACAAAGCTCCGTTGCGCGAAAAGTCCGCGAACCAGTGCGCTAACTGGTCCGCTGTTACAGATATATATCTTTTTTTAAACGTTAATTTCTCAAAATCCACTGGAGCACATATATTGAGACCTACAAAAGGCACATCGGGCTACCAGTCCCTACAATTTTGCCAAGTTTCGTGCAAATCCATTCAGCCGTTCGGGCTAAAAGTGAGGCCAACCGCCCTATGGAAAACTCAATGTTAAAAACACGTTTTGGGACCCCCCTTTTTTCTCGGCCCCCACTGGACGAACCCCCCCCCCAATTTTCAAGGGCTGCTCAGAAACAAAATGTGCCATTTTCCTGAAAATTTCAGCCAATTCCGTCCACAAACGCCAAAGTTATTAGACATAGAATTTTCAAAAAACCCATAGAGAAAAAATCCTAACTATATATACCTACTGGCGACCGCCAGTAGGTAATACACACACACTCTCCACTCCTGTGTTTACACGATGATAAACAGGCGCTGACACCGTGGGGTCTCATTCAGGAACAAGTTTTATTTATCCCAAGTGCAAAGTTCGACGCGTTTCGACGGATGAACCGTCTTGTTCACCAATATATATATATATATATATATATATATATATATATATATATATTCACTGAAAAAACCATAGGTTATAGACCATATATAGTTAGGAATTAGCATTTACCAAACCTTGAAAATTCACTGAAAAAACCATAGGTTATAGACCATATATAGTTAGGAATTAGCATTTACAAAACCTTGAAAATTCACTGAAAAAACCATAGGTTATAGACCATATATCGTTAGGAATTAGCATTTAAAAAACCTTATTTTACTCACACAAAACCATTGAAATTCCATATATAGTTAGTTGCACTAACTATATATCGCGCACCCGCAATCCACTGCTGATGATGTCACATATTACATCATTCATGACATGGTCAGTGACATCACTGATGACATCACTGATGACATCTCAAATGACATCACTGATGACATCACTGATGACATCTCATTTGACATCAATGACCACATCACTGATGATATCATTCATGTGACAATAGAATGCATCTCCTCACATTTTAATATAACCTCTGTTTCACCCAGTGTTAAATACAGAATATAATTTTTGAAACCATTGACACACCAATACTAGTTACTACATATGCACTCACTGATTCCTACGTCTACACACACCTTCACTCATTCACCCATACAATCATTCATACATACAATCACTCATCTTTACAACACTATCATATGCACTCATACACCTATACAGACACTCACAGTCTGCCACTCATCCATGGAGTTACTCACACACCTAGTCAGTCCTGTAAAGAATCAATGACACTTCCATTTTCTTGTCTATACAGTTAAACATAGAGCACCTTACATTTTCAAACATATACTAACACATACTTACCTTGTTATACAATCATTGATACAAGTACACATTGATCTGCACAGAGTCACACACCTCCCAGCCAGCCACACACACACTCAGTCTCCCATACAAATACTTGGACAATCAATCAGTAACCCATATAGTTAATCATATAGCTACTGATCAACACATGCAGCAGTTTACAGAACAACAGACATAATGATGCACAAATTAAGACACTTTAGTCACTAACCCATGCACTCAGTGAGACACATTTAATCACTCACTCATACATTCAGTCATGCACCTACTAAATCCTTTGTCCAGACACTTATACTTCCACTCATTCTTCAATATGTAAGACACATTTTAACTTTACAGAAACATACAGTCACTGGATGTTGTCATCAGTGATGTCATCAGTGATGTCATTTGAGATGTCATCAGTGATGTCATCAGTGATGTCACTGACCATGTCATGAATGATGTAATATGTGACATCATCAGCAGTGGATTGCGGGTGCGCGATATATAGTTAGTGCAACTAACTATATATGGAATTTCAATGGTTTTGTGTGAGTAAAATAAGGTTTTTTAAATGCTAATTCCTAACGATATATGGTCTATAACCTATGGTTTTTTCAGTGAATTTTCAAGGTTTTGTAAATGCTAATTCCTAACTATATATGGTCTATAACCTATGGTTTTTTCAGTGAATTTTCAAGGTTTTGTAAATGCTAATTCCTAACTATATATGGTCTATTACCTATGGTTTTTTCAGTGAATTTCAATGGTTTTTTAATAGCAAATATCATAAGCTGTCGAATGTCAAGTACGTGGTAAGTAAAAACATTTTCGTGTTTATGCACACTGATCTGCTTTGAATGCTGCCCCCCACCCCTCATTTCTATTAGGAGTACTCTCTCTTTGCAGATAGTGAAGGGTAGTTAACGCAGGCCTTTGCCCCCGTTGTAATCCGTCGTGCCTGCTTCTCTCTCCATTTGATTGATTGTTCTCTTTGGTTCATTCTCTATTTACAAACAAGCACAGAGTCGCAATACTCTGTTTAGTCTTTGCAGATAGCGAAAAATCGTGCAAAAAAACCAAAAGGAATCGAGCAAAATCAGTAGGCCACTAATGGGATCTCTTTTTGACCTCGCTAAAATAGAAACATTAGGAACAACCTGTTGAAAATAGCAATGTGTATGTACATAAGCGGCGTTCATTTGTGTTCACAGTACCCCTTGTTGATTGTTTGAATCGAGCATTGAATTGTTCGAAGTTGGTTCTCTTAAGGATCTTCTCTGCCTGCAAACGAGGAAGAATAGGAATATTCTCTATCCCTTTGCAGATAGTGAAGGGTAGGTAACGCAAGCCTTTAACACGTCGTACCTATTTCATTCCTCATTGATTGATTGATTGTCCGAACATTGACTGTTTGGGAATTAGTTCTTTTTGGAGGTATTCCCTGTTTGCAAATAAACGTAGGAAAATCTTTGCAAGTAGTGAAAGGGTACGTAATGCGGACCTTTCTCCCCCGTTGTAATCTGTCATGCCTATCTACTCCCCACTGATTGATGCACCTGTTTCACCCGGACCATTTACTAGAGATAGGTCATCTGGCCCGACCAGAGAGCACCCCTAGTGAA
Source organism: Lissotriton helveticus (assembly GCF_964261635.1). NCBI lineage: Eukaryota > Metazoa > Chordata > Amphibia > Caudata > Salamandridae > Lissotriton > Lissotriton helveticus. Next base: position 1,318,215,013 of record NC_136061.1, read on the forward strand.
AAGGACATATGCAATAATAACGAAGTGATCACTGTATCCTGTTAACAGAAACTTTAGCATGAAACAACCTGGAAAGAAAAGAATAGGAAAACGAAAATCAGTAGGCCACTGATGAACTTTTTATTAAATAACAAACAAAGAAACGATAACAATACGTAAAGATAAAACCTATTATTGTCCTAGAAACAAGAAACGTTAGAAGTAAGCCCGTAATAAGAAACCTAAAAACATCGCCCCTCACTGCCCCAAAACGTGTCTGTCCCACCGCCTGCCACGGCCAAATAACGGCAAACTGGGAAAGATAGAAGTCAGCAGACATCCGCCCCATTCTAGAAACTTCCAAAGGGCAACATGTTTTCGGCTACGCCCAGCCGGAAGCAACACATATAAGGCGGGTCCTGCTGCCACGCCTCGGCCAGGAGATCATCACGTAGGGTGTAGCCGGAGGAGAGGCCGAGGCCAGCGGGACCCGGCCAGGGGGATTGACAACACTGGAGAGTTTCAGGGGGGGGGGGATGTCTGTGTCCTCGACCCTCCCCTCTCTCTCCCAGTCCGGCCGCGGTGGCCCTTGAGAGTTGCAGGTTGTCCCTCCACACTCTCTCCCGGTCCGGCCACCAACGGCCGGGGGCTGGGGCCGACGGGATCCGGCTGCAGCCGATGAGCCAAGAAACCTGTTCATGGGGCCAGAGCAAAGGGCGTCCGGCCGCCATCCACCGGAGGTCCGGCCCAAAGACGGACGGGACATTTCTTCTTTCTTGAATAATTGCTGCAACAACCCTGGGGGGGGGATGTCTTGCACATGCCTCCGACCCCCCCCTCTCGTCCTCATCGCCTGGTCCGGCCATAACAAATCTCAAGCGAGACGCCGTGGGGTGCACTGGGAGGGAGAGACGGTGCGAACAGGCCTCTCCTGCCTCCCCAGGTGGAGGCTTCCCAGCTGCACCCTCAGCGCTCCAGGCGCCCGGAAAAGGGTTCTTCCACTGTGGCGATGCTGCAACGTCTCGCCCGGCAGGGTGGAGCCCGTCCGCTCATTTGACCCCGCGATCGCCAGTAGCTACCGAACTCTCAAAATGGCGGTCGACCTGGCAAGAGCGGGCCCAGCATAAAGAAATGGCCCGGTCACTGGTTGACTCCACCACCGTAGTCCTCCACGACCTTGAAGATTCTAGAGGAGCCGCGGGAGTCCCCGACCCCCGCAGACACCCCCGATGGGGAATGACTGCCATGATCGCCCGTGGAGTGACGAAACTGTAGCCGCGGGACGTCGGCGCTCCCATGCTGGCGCCAGCCTCAGTTTGAATGACTAGAATCCTGCAGACCTCAGTTCCGGTGAAAGCACAGTGTGACCCGGTAGGAAAAATTGTTGCACCCCCTCCCCTTTTTGACTGATGGTTCAAACCACCGATCCTTTCCTTTGCCCTTTTAACGGAACTTTGGACTGCCTCCCCCCCCCCCCGCGGCGCCCCACGCCGTTATTTGCTGGGCGGCAACTTACTAGACATCACCTTCGTGACATCCAGATTTCAGCGCGTTCTGCTGCCTTGGAACTATTCGCACAACAGACCGCTACTGACAACCCACCCCCCGGGACGCCCCACGCCGGATACCCAAATCAGTGCGGCACCCAGGCAACATCTTCTGAATTTTCATAATTTGAAAGAACTAGTAACATGTCCTCATCAGGAATTTCCTCTTCAATCATCTCATCAGGAATTTCCTCATAAAAAGATGATTCTTGTAACTCTATGGTCTCCAAACATTCGATAAATTCGCCATCAAGACATTGATCAAAAAAATCATTCAAGTCATCTCCTCCTTGTGAGAATATTTCATTATTGGTGCTGTCAATTTCAATAAATGTAGTGGATAATTCAAAAGAAATTGCCACGGTCTCTTCGTTGTTTAAATGTTTTTACTGTTTTTGTTTTGTTGTATATATTTATAAGTTATTAAAGTTGTATATTCCTACTACTTTGTTGGAGTGCTATATATTTTTAATGTGACACATAATTGTAAAAACTTTGATGTACAAAGAGTCATCCCTGGAATCTTCCGCTTCAGGCTCGGTCCCCTCCCCAATCACAATACAGGATGGTTTTCAGATAGTATGAACACGTGTGGTGTGACGGATCTCATCGGGTGTGGGCCTTGATCTACTATAACTCCTTTGAAGAGGGGTGATTCTTTACAGCTGGGGCCATAAACTACATCTGCAGGGCTAGCTGATATCCTAGGACCGGCCTGGACAATCGGACACAGAGGAAGAGGAGTGTCAGAGGGTGCGGTAGTGAATAGGGCGAAAGGGAGGTGTCAGGCGGGCACAGAGTGTGATTCTCAGGGAAGAGCAGCGCAGATGGGGTGAGGTTTATTGCCCATACATAAGACAGAGAGCGGGGGTGAGCAGTGCCTGGGGAAGATGCTTGCGAGGGTGGGGAGCCATGCTACGAATCGACAGCGTGCAGAGAGTGGGTCTGGTCAAGGCTTCTAAAATGGCTGCCGTGCACAACAAAAGTGTGGCATTTCAAAAAAGGCAAGATGGCGCAGACAATGTTTTTCAACACTTCCTCATTTCCTTCGAATCGAACGTCAACAGACGTTGGTGCATATTGCCAAAGTTAAGCGATATTTATCGCTAACGATGCTTAGCAACGAATTTTTTACCGCTAAGCATCGTCAGAAATTATCGAAGATAAACCTTGCTATTATCAAGGTTTATCGCAAATGCGATAAAAAACGGCCGCAATGCATGAATATCGCTAAAAAGTCAGCGATATTCATGCATTACCGAGCTAATGCTCTTAGCCATGTTATCCACCTCCCATTGGATAACATGGCTAAGAACTGCTCAGGGCAGGTGTTAGTTTTTGGAGATATTTGCGCTTAGCGCGAATATCTCCAAAAGTTGGTAATAGGAGATAGATATCTTGCATGTTGTAATGCAAGTTATTGTGGTATATGGAACTCATACCATAATCTCTCAGGAAAGCAGAAACTGATCCTTTTGGGACCGCCTGAGAAGGCCTAGGGGGTGAGGGGTACTCTACTTTGCCCCCTTTTCATGTTCCGAACTATTTTATTTTACTCTCTTCTGTAATTACACAAAATGGCAGCGATAAGATGCATCAGAGACAGACAGTGAGAGAAAGGAGGCCGGAGATGAAGAAGAGATGTCAAATACACATTGGAGATAATATAGTGGGAGAAGGGAAGTAAATATGAGTAAACTTACCATGTAACATAAAAATGTTCCACTCTATACTATAAGTCTCATTTTATACTACAATCACTTCGCTACAACCTCATAAATTAAAAATAAAAATGAATAATGTCTCAAACAATTTTTGTATTTCTAAATATAAATTTATTCTTCTGAATTTTCAAAATTTGAAAGAACTAGTAACATGTCCTCATCAGGAATTTCCTCTTCAATCATCTCATCTGGAATCTCCTCATGAAAAGTCTGCAATGATGATTCTTGTAACTCTATGGTCTCCAAACATTCGATAAATTCGCCATCAAGAGATTGATCAAAAAAATCATTCAAGTCATCTCCTCCTTGTGAGAATATTTCATTATTGGTGCTGTCAATTTCAATAAATGTAGTGGATAATTCAAAAGAAATTGCCACGGTCTCTTCATTGTGAGCCATTTTATTTTGAAATTGCTTGCTGTAAATTGCAGAAAAAAATAATCACTTTCATTTATTGTTTTTAGTAATACATAATATAAAACTAACTTTATCAAGTATTTAGTATAACAGAAGGACTGTAAATAAATAACAGAAAACATTTTTCAAATTATCTTAAAGTGTACAACATAGTTCCCCTTACAAATTAACAACTCACCTTTTTAAAAGTAGGAGAAGTGTTAGTACTGTGTAAACCAAACACCAGAAATTGAGCACCAAAAATTCCTCACAAATGTACCTCAGACAGTAGTATCACAAAATGGCTGTGGTTTCCTCTCATTTTAGATATATACATAACCAATTAACTTTCATCACACACAAATACAAAACCAAAGTAACATTTTAATTGGTTCTAAATTTCAACACTTTCAAATGTGTTTTCCCCATGCAATTTTCCATAGGACATTTAGATACGTCTACAGCCTGAATGGCTGAACGGAATTACACCAAACTTGGCAAAATGGTACATCAAACCTAAGAGGTCAGGGAGGATCTACTATGCCCCCTTATGGTCATTTGCCCCTTCGCTTTGGCCTCCTCTTGTCTCTCGATCCTACCGAGAGACAAGATGGCGGCCGCTACGGACTGTTTGGAATGTTTACAGACGCCGGAGAACCAATCACCTTCGCAAAGCTCCGTAACGCGAAAAGTACGCGAAGCGGAGCGCTGTTACAGATATATATCTTTTTTTGAACGTTAATTTCTCAAAATCCACTGGAGCACATATATTGAAACCTAGCAAAGGCACATCGGGCTACCAGTCCCTAATATTTTGCCAAGTTTCGTGCAAATCCATTCAGCCGTTCGATTATCATTATTATTATTTTTTTTTGCCCCGCGGGGCCCTTTTAAAACCTCCACATCAAACCTAGGGGGTCAGCGAGGATCTACTATGCCCCCTTATGGTCATTTGCCCCTTCGCTTTGGCCTCATCTTGTCTCTCGATCCTACCGAGAGACAAGATGGCGGCCGCTACGGACTGTTTGGAATGTTTACAGACGCCGGAGAACCAATCAGCTTCGCTTCACAAAGCTCCGTACCGCGAAAAGTACGCGAACTGGAACGCTGCCCGGTCCGCTGTTACAGATATATATCTTTTTTTGAACGTTAATTTCTCAAAATCCACTGGAGCACATATATTGAGACCTAGCAAAGGCACATCGGGCTACCAGTCCCTACAATTTTGCCAAGTTTCGTGCAAATCCATTCAGCCGTTCGGGCTAAAAGTGAGGCCAACCGCCCTATGGAAAACTCAATGTTAAAAACACGTTTTGGGACCCCCCTTTTTTCTCGGCCCCCCCTTGACGAAACCCCCCCAAATTTTCAGGGGCTGCTCAGAAACAAAATGTTCCATTTTCCGGAAACTTTCAGCCAATTCCGTCCACAAACGCCAAAGTTATTAGACATAGAATTTTCAAAAATCCCATAGAGAAAAAATCCTAACTATATATACCTACTGGCGACCGCCAGTAGGTAATATATATATATATATATATATATATATATATTCACTGAAAAAACCATAGGTTATAAACCATATATAGTTAGGAATTAGCATTTACAAAACCTTGAAAATTCACTGAAAAAACCATAGGTTAAAGACCATATATAGTTAGGAATTAGCATTTAAGAAACCTTTTTTTTACTCACACAAAACCATTGAAATTCCATATATAGTTAGTTGTACTAACTATATATCGCGCACCCGCAATCCACTGCTGATCATGTCACATATTACATCATTCATGACATGGTCAGTGACATCACTGATAACATCTCAAATGACATCACTGATGACATCTCAAATGACATCACTGATGACATCACTGATGACATCTCAAATGACATCATTGATGATATCTCTGATGACATCACTGATGACATCATTGATGACATCTCAAATGACATCACCGATGACATCACTGATGACATCACTGATCACATCTCAAAAGACATCACTGATGACATCACTGATCACATCTCAAATGACATCACTGATGACATCACTGATGACATCACTGATGACATCTCAAATGACATCACTGATGACATCACTGATGACATCTCATTTGACATTACTGATCACATCACTGATGACATCATTCATGTGATAATACGATGAACCTCTTCAGACTCTAATATAACCTTAGATACACTCAGTGCAAACAGACACTCACAGACTGTCACTCATCCATGGAGTTACTCACACACCTAGTCAGTCATGCAAAGAATCAATCACACCTCCATTTCCTTAACGATACAGTTATACACACCTTACTTATTCAAACATATACTAACACATATTTACTCTCTTATACCATCCCTGATACAAGTTCACAATGATCCATACAGCCACTCACACATTTACTGGCTCTTTTGCACAGTTATTTATATATGTCAACTCTCAAATGTACTGTGTTTTACATATGTACTTACTTTGACATGTAGCACTGAGATATCCATTCACTCACCAATACACTCATGCACACAGTCAACCGCCCATACAGCTGTTTCCACATGCACTTTTGAACCCATACATCTAGTGAATCAACTGCTCACACATCTATGCACAGAGTCATACACCCCCCAGCCACCCACACACACACTCAGTCTCCCATACAAATACTTGGGCAACCAATCAATAACCCATATAGTTACTCATATAGCTACTGATCAACACATGCAGCAGTTTACAGAACAACAGACATAATGATGCACAAATTAAGACAGTTTAGTCACTAACCCATGCACTCAGTGAGACACATTTAATCACTCACTCATACAGTCAGTCATGCACCTACTAAATCCTTCATCCAGACACTTATACATGCACTCATTCTTCAATATGTAAGACATATTTTAACTTTACAGAAACATACAGTCACTGGATGTTGTCATCAGTGATGTCATCAGTGATGTCATTTGAGATGTCATCAGTGATGTCATCAGTGATGTCACTGACCATGTCATGAATGATGTAATATGTGACATGATCAGCAGTGGATTGCGGGTGCGCGATATATAGTTAGTACAACTAACTATATATGGAATTTCAATGGTTTTGTGTGAGTAAAAAAAAGGTTTCTTAAATGCTAATTCCTAACTATATATGGTCTATAACCTATGGTTTTTTCAGTGAATTTTCAAGGTTTTGTAAATGCTAATTCCTAACTATATATGGTCTATAATCTATGGTTTTTTCAGTGAATTTCATTGGTTTTTTAAAAGCTAATATCTATAGCTGTAAAATGTATTCTTCTTTAAATCAAAAAATATATTTTATATGTTTATTAATAATTTTTTTTATTATTATTTTTTTTTGTTCGCTCCCGGTTCGCGAACCGGGAAGCTTCCCGTTAGCTCAATTTGGTGCCGCGACCCGGTCCGCGAACCAGTAAACGTTCCGTTTGCGCAACTGCCGTGTTAGAAATCAACATCGTGACGCGTCGCGGAAGCGCGACGTATCACGTTGTCGCGTAAAGCGTCTTATGACGCGCCGCGTTAGCGCACCCGGAAGTGCTCCGGTACGCGAACTGAGACGCGAAGCGCAGCTCGCCGGAAGCGATCCGGGGCGCGTCGCGAAAGCGCGACGTATCGTGTTGCCGCGTAATGCGTCTTATGACGCGCCGCGTTAGCGCACCCGGAAGTGCTCCGGAGCGCGAACCGAGGCGCGAAGCGCAGCTCCCCGGAAGCGATCCGGGGCGCGTTCCGCAGCTCGTAACATAAGCGTAACAGGTCATGTGACTTGTTAATAAAACTTTTCATTGGTTCATTTCACTTTTGGTTTCCTAATGATGTAAGGCTAGGTCATGTGACCTAAAAATAACACTTTTCATTGGTTTAGACCTATTTTTTTTCCAAAATGATGAAAACCCCTCCTTCTTTCCTCACTCTGACTTTCATCTTTGTGAGAGGAAGACCCTTTGTGATCACTGAGCAATGGTTTCATTAGTAGCTTCAGCTGGTGCACCCCCACCACCACCACCACCACCTCCTCATAGGAAGAGAGGACCACCTCCACAGTTCATTACCAACACAGAGGAGGAAGAGGATGAAGAAGAGGAAGAGGAGATACAGGGAACACAGTTTTTACAAGAGGAGCCCCGGGTATCTCATCATAAAACTAGTTTCATTTGGCAGTTTTTTTCTTTTCCTGAAGGACAGAAAAAAGTTAATGCTCGATATGTGACGTGCCTGATATGTAAAGAGGACTTATCTAGAGGCACAGAAAAGAAGTATAGTTACGGCAACTATACTATGCACCGTCACATGGTGAGGTGGCATCCACTAAATTACAGCCGGGCAGAGATGCGTGACCTTCAGGATAACCCACCAACTCCTGTGGCCAGCACATCGGCACAGATATCTCTGTCGGGGCCAGAGGCACGGGAAACAGTGCCAAACATTCAGGAAAACTTTGTCCACATAAAGATGGTCTGTTTATATTGCGGTACATTACTCTCATGTGGCAATATGAGCATTAACTTAATAAACAGAGCATTTGAAAACCACAAGTGCTCTAAACGCCCCATAAAAAAAAATTTTTTTTGCTCCTGTTGAGCCCTTTCCAATGCCTGTTTTTTGTTGTTTCCCCTCCAAAAAAAACATAAAACTGTTCAAAAAATACAAAAAAAAACAAAAAATGTTCAGAAAAATAAAAAAAATATATAAAACAACAAAAACATAAAAAAAAGTTCTTTTCAGAACTACCTCCCCTTTATAAAAAAATTGCTAGAAAGTTTAGCACTCTGCAAGCTCTATTTCTTTTGGTTCGCTTCCCGGTTCGCTCGCCGGTACGCGAACCGGGAGCGAACCAAAAAAAAAAAAAAAAAAAAAGAAGAGTAAGTATGAGGGAAGTAAACAGAGAGTAATGTTAAAAGAAAGACAGCTATAGGGACTAAACCAGAGATACTGTTTAATAGATTTATTTATAAGCATGAGCGCAAAATCCGCTCCGATCGCGGATTTTTCGGATTTTCGGTAAATCCGCGATCCGCGAACTCTCGCGAATTTACCGAGAATCCGCAATCCGCGATCGGAGCGGATTTTGCGGTCAAAAGTTCAAGCCCCATGTAAATAATTTACGATGGCGCCGGCAAGCTGCCAGCGCCATCCTCAAATGGTTACTTAATTAGCTTTGACAGGAAGCTCTAACAGATAAGATAAAGCAGGGGCTCGAGCGCCTGCTTTATTTTATCAGTTGGAGCTTCCTGTTGAAGCTAATTAAGTAACTTTTGCAGGATGGCGCTGGCAGCTTGCCGGCGCCATCGTAAATTATTTACATGGTGTCTTCTTCTTGAATAAATATGAAGGGCAGGGTTCATTCTGCCACGACGGTCCTGGCACAAAAAAAAAACCTCAACAGGAAACACTTGCAGATATCAATAACGCATGTGCCCTAGTTGAAGCTTAAATTCAGTGACTCATTCATCAGCCCAAAAATAATCGTGAGCGCCCCCGTCCGTTTGGCCCCGCCCACACACTCGAGGTGTGCACCGTCTTCCCGCCATTTACCCACTATGATGGCCATTTCACTCCAGGGACCCCTGCGCACTTCGGCGCGATTGCATAGTAACACACACTTGGTCGCTGGAACTAGTTGAAGTGCAAATGCAGTGACTCATTCATCAGCCCAAAAAAAATTGTGAGCGTTGGGAGGCTGGGCAGATGTGCCTTCTTCACAAATATACCATCGAAAATCCGCTGTGATACTGGCCAGATGCATTTGCATCTTTGACTTTCACGAGCGCAACCCCCGTGCTGTTCCTGTGACCAGGGGGCTTCTGTCTCTTAATCTGCTGCTCTGATCGATCTCTGACCTTTAATACACACAAGAGGCATGTGCGCTCGCATGGAAGCCCCGTCCGTTTGGCCCCGCCCACACACTCGAGGAAGCCCCGCCCCCAAATCCGCAGATCCGCTAAATCCGCGGATTTTGCGGATCCACGATCCGTGAATCCGCAAATTCGTGAATCGTGGATCCGCAAAATCCGCCCATGCTTATTTATTTACCGAAGAAAAGAGGGAAGAGGATATAATTCTGAAAAACAAAATAGATAAGGAAGTGAAAGAAAAAAAGGAGAGTAGAAGAATAACAAAGAAGAGTTTGTTAGAGAATGTGAGTGAATGTTCAAAATAAGATTAAAACATGTGGAATAACAGAGAGAAAAAACAGAAAGCAGAAAAGAAGAAGTAACAGAAAAAGAATAATTGAAACAGCAAAGAAATGTAAATAACATATGGGCATATTATCAACATAGGCGATAAAAGTTTTGCAGCTTTTATCGGCAGAAATGTGTCGCTAAAGCCGCTTTTGCGGCAGAAAACTGCAGCTAAAACCGCTTTTGCAGCAGTTTTCTGCCGATAAAAACAGCAATAATTTTATTGGCTGTGTTCATAATATGCCCCTTAGTGTGCTTCAACTACACAGAGAAAGCATAATGAACAAGTAGTGAAAGAGTGATCAGTCAAAGACACTAAGAGTAATAGAGACGGAGTGAGTGAACAAGAGTGAGGAACTATGAGAAGAGAGGGACTGAGAAAAGGAGTGGAAGGAGTAGAGTAAGTAAGTAATAGAGAAAGGAATGAGGGAAGTAGCAAAGGCAGGAAAGTGAGGGTTAAAGAAATGAAGCAGTGGAACTAATAGTAGTTAAATGTGATAGAAATGTAATGAAAAGAGTACAAAACATTTACCTTATAATTGTCGTTAACTTAGTCACTTGTTATTTTTATACTTTCAATCTGTGAAAGAGAGAACAAACATTTGAAAAATATTAAAACATGTATTTAAAAATTAGAAAAGACAAGGGAAAAGATTGAAGGACAAACAGTTTTTCAACAACTTTGACACTTATAGAAGCTTCTGCTTCTCCAGGCCCCCTACACAGTCCTAAAGATATACATTTTAAACTAACAGTATCTTGATGCAGATGAAGTGAGGCCTATCTTGGAACATGGTGCATCTTTTGCACTGCTATTGTCTCACAAAAGTGACGCAATGGCAGCGCAAAAGAGGTGCACAATCATCATAAAACTGTTCCTAACATTTTAAATGATTGTTTCAGGATGGCAATAAGGTGTGTCCTATCCAGACGTTTGTTTCAGGTGAGGCCTACTCAGGGTTGCAGATCAAATTTAGCCTTGTTGAAGAGTACAGAGGAGATAATATATGTGAAGGCCTACCAATGAAGTAAGTCATGTCCACTTCACTCTTGAACAAAGGCCAGACCTCTTCTATGTTTATGGACAGACCTAAACCTCATCTGCACAATGTCATTCGTAAACTTAGGAAACACAGGTGATGTAATTGAAAAATGTGGAGTTTCTTTTCCTCATTTCACAATCTCATCACCTGTGTTTCCTTTGCTTAGGTATCTCATTGTGCAGATGTAGTCCAGCATATGAAAGAGTACGCACTGCATGCAACAACTTTGACACTTACTGAAGCCTCAGCTTCTCCATACCTCCTACACAGTCCTCATTATATACATTTTAAAATGACGGTATTTTGCTGGAAAAGAACTGAGGCGTATCTTACAACATGGTGCATCTTTTACACAAAAGTGACGGGACAGCGGCGTAAAAGAGGCACACAGCCTTCATAAAACTGCCCTTAACATTTTAAATGATTGTTTCTAGATGCTGATAAGGTGTAACCTATCCACAGATTTGTTTCAGGTAAGTCCAACTCAGGGTTGCAGATGAAATTTAGGCTTGTTGAAGAGTATAGAGGACATAATACATGTGCAGGCCTACTAATGAAGTGAGTCATGCCCACTGCACTCTTGAACAAATGTCAGACCTCCTCTGTCTCCTGGAACAGGCCTAAACCTCATCTACACAATGTGATGTGTAATGTTAGGAAACACAGGTAATATAATAGAAAAACGTGCAATTTTTTTTGCTCATTCCACAATCACATCACCTGTGTTTCCTTTGCTTAGGTATCTCATTGTGGAAATGTAGTCTATCATATGAAAGACTACGTAAAATGTGAGCACTGTATGCAACAACTTTGACACTTACAGAAGCCTCACCTTCTCCATGCCTCCTACACAGTTCTAAATGTACATCATAAATACAAACAGTACAGAATTAATTATACATGTTAAATGGTTTATTTTTGCTGTTCTCAGAATGTATCAAATTTCACTAAAAACAGTGACTTGAAGGTATTCATCATATAACAGCGGGAAAAAAAAAAACACAATCAAAATGATTGTGTGTAAAAAACCCATATAACATAACCAATCAGAAATCAGAACTCCTCAAAAGTAACTTACTTTCCATGACGTCGAAGGATGTCCTATGAACAGCTTACACTCGGTTGTGCTGTTTTTATTTTCAGCCCGCCACTTTCTGAAAGAAAACCTCCATCGTTTTGAGAAATATGTTACATACAATAAATGACTTCTCGCTCTCTACCACACATTTCCACAAGGCCAAATCATGTAAGAGCCATTTATAACTCTTGGAATTCTTGTAAGCAAATCCCGTCATTTTCTATTTCCGCAACTTTCAGAAAGAAAACGTTCAAGATCACTTTCACAATCCTAGACTAGTAATATCTTACCCTTCTTGCTCAGTCATGTTCTATATTTCCTATGACACTGATACTGCTTACTATGAAGCAGACTTACACTACCTCTATGACTACTACAATTATTTAATATTCTACATCACTTTTAATCACAAAGCAATATAAAACAGTAGATAAAATTATATCAACCCCTAGAATCATTATACGCCAGTTACCTACCCTAAATTCTCTTTTCTGAAAACAGAAAGTAACAATATTTTTAAGTAAAAAGGCAACATTGTATCGTAGTCAAATGGCAATAATTTCCGAAACAGCAAATTTTTTTACATTTTATATAAGCTGTGTAATAAGCGGATCTTGTCAAATGTCCATCATTCCATATAATAGCTGCAGTTACAAATGTTCTTCCTAAAATCAACGACTGTGTAGCCACAACATTTGTAATTAAAGTTGAAGACTTACTTTCATCAGGTTTATATACTTGGATTTTTAAAATGACATTATAATCAAAAGTTTGGACCAATAATCTAGACAGCATTGCAGACTTACATTAACTCTACTCCATGTTTTGATTCGCAGCTTGAATTAGCTTATAAAAAAGACACAGTTTTTCTGAACTCATTCAAAGTGCAGTTATTTTTCCATGACGTCAAATGTTATGGTAAGAAGACCGTTTGCTTTGGGAAATACTCTGTTGTCCCTCAACTAATCTGTGCCCACCACTTTCTGTAAGAAAATCTTCTTTTTTTCCAGGAACTATTTAATACTCAAAAATAACTTATGTCTCTGTACTACACTTATCCTCAAGGCCAAATCGTGTAGGAGCCATTAGAACCTCTTGAAATTCCTCAGAGCACATCCCGAGATTCTTTCCCTAAAATGTTGGTTTTAAAAACACCAGGTAAGAATTTTTAAGGTCATACGGCAATTTTTTTTTTTAAGTTAAAACAGAATTGTTGCAGAATGACCAGCCGTTTCTAGACTTTAAATAAGCTGTGTAATGTCCTGATGTTATTGAAGGACCGTCATGATATATAATTGCTGCAGTTACAAAAGTCCTTCCTGATATTGACAACTGTGAAGCCACAACATTTTTAATTAAAGTTGTCAATGTTGTTCCATCAGGCCTACATCGTTGGAACATTAAAATGACATACTGGCCATATGTTCGTATAAATAATGTTGACATCATTTCAGATTTACATTGGCTACACTCCATGTTGTGATCAGCTGCTTTTACTAGCTTATTAAAGGACACTGATTTACTGTCTGGCAAAGTTAAATATATAAATCTTTCTGAGTCTACACTAGTAGTACTTGATACCCTACAGTTCTCGCAGTCATGCTGCCATTGATAAGAAAGCCCAAACAGGTGATCTATATCTACACCTTCAGCATGTAATACATCAAGCATATACATTAAAAACTCCTGACAATCTTGCTGAATATTTTGAGAGAATTGTGTTTGACCTGAACATCTGTCTAACAGATTTCGAATTTCAGACACACTTTCTATTTTTGTTCTATCAGTGCTACATTTCTCTAACACAGAATTTAACAAACTGCAAAATCTGTGATCCGAATTGACCACAATCTCTTCTTTTACATTTTCTAGAGAAAACAACACATTAACCACTACATTAGCATAGCAGTTGACACCAGAACTGTTTTCAAATTGAAAACCAACAACATCTTCAACAGAATCCTTTTTCTTTCTGCTTATAATTTCAAGTTCATCAACTTTTCGTCTTTTTGCTACAACCTCCCTAGTATTGGTCACATTTCTTCATTTCCGGCCTACCACACGTTTCTCAAACAAAGGATATTGAGGCAAATGTGGCGCATACTCTCTTCTTAACCTATTGTATTCCTTAACACAATCTAGATCCGCACAAATGTTTGTGACATCACACTCAATCAAGTACAATCCCGATAAAGTTCTAACTCGTGACAATGCCACATATGCCATACCCTCCTTGAACACAGAACTGCCAATATTCACCAATGCACTGTCTACACTTAAACCTTGTGATTTATGGATTGTCACCGCATATGCCAAGCAAACAGGAAACTGCTTACGGCGAACATATAAGTCTTTTACAAGCAAAAATCTAGCAGAGCAACGACCAATTAGCTGTACTTCCTCAATGCCATCAAATTTAATTTTTAAAAATTCAATTCCATCTCTATTTCTGTATTTCACAAAATCAACAACATTACCCATTGATCCATTTACCAGACCTCTTTCAACATGTAAATTCCTTCTTAAAATTATACGGCAATTTAAGCACACATTCAGAGTCTTTTCAAAACCTGCAGTTTTAGATATAGTCTTCTCTAATGAATCCAATTTTGTTTTCAAATTCTCAGACAAAATAATTGTTGATCCCATATGCTCTACTCTGTCAATAGCTTCCAGTTTCACAATCACTTGGTTTTCTAAATGCAACATTTTGTTGTTGAAGATGGCACATTCTGCAAGAGTTAGCATCAAACATATTCCAGATTTCTTCTCAGTAATTTTCAGAAAAATATTCTCAGGCACAACGTCTTGTTCTGGATATAAATTTGACAGTAATCGTGCATGTAAAGCTTCTTTCCCATGCTCGGTCACTTTTCCAATTCTAACATCTTGTAGAATATTCTTGTAAACTTCATCCTTCGCCTGACGCATATTTTCATGCAGTTCAGCATAATTGAAGTTTAACCATATATTGACGTTGCCAATGCTCCCTAGGCACTTCCTGGTATCTTCATGCGTGAGCATTTTGAACACAGATTGTCCTTTCACTGGTGTCAGCTGCAGAAGATCTCCGAAAACAATGATGTGTTTGCCACCAAATAACACATCATACTCTGTTTTAAGAACTTCTTGCATTCTCAAATGCACAAAGGCAAGCATGACATTGGAAACCATGCTTACTTCGTCAATGATAAGAAGTTTCATTTTCCTCAAGACTCTTGAAACTTCACAACAAGCATCTCCAGATAACTTGTGGTATTGTAATTTGTTATCATGCTCCACTGGCAGCATCAGTAGACGATGCAAAGTAATACCTTTAATGTTATGTGCTGCCAGTCCAGTTGGAGCGGTGACAACACAAGACAGCGATGACTCAGTCCTTTCCTTCAAATAACATGAAATTGCTTTAATGAGGAAACTCTTTCCAGTTCCCGCTTCTCCACTCACGTACAGTCGGACAGGCTTCAACGACGTACATGAGCACTCTTTCTTCTCATGACTTAATCCATGATCAATTTGCTTGGTAACTTCGTCATATATTTTCCCCTGCTCAACGTTGAGTTGTCTTTCCAAGTCTTCTAAGTTAACCGCATCCTCCTGAGCATGTGCCATGGCTCTTTCCACTTCATTCATGGCAGTGGCAGCTTCATTTTCGATAACAGGTCCTCCTAGTGGATCCTGACTCAATGAAACAGAACTCTGACTATCCTGAGAACTGTCTCTGGCAATCTCGGCTGCAATCGTTGCTTCCTGCTCGATTTCCGCATTCAACATTTCTACATATTTGGGAAAAGCAGGACATTCTATGGTCTCCTTGGCGGCAGTGAAAGAGTCTTCGTAACAGAGGAAATCTCCAAGCAGTTCCTCTTCTGCACGCCAAGGCTTGAAAAGTTGCAAAAGTGCTAAATAGAAAAACTCCTTTTTTTCAGGAGATTCGCCACTCAATTTTCGATGGTTTACCAAGTGGCATTTTCTTTGCTTGACCAGACATCCCTCACTTCCAATTACAGCATACACTCCTTTATCAATATCTTCTTTGATGTTCCTCTTGAATATGTAATTTTGTAGAACCTCATACAGACAAACATTCTCAAGGTGACTGCTTCGATTTGGATAATATGTATCCAACATGTTGGTCTTCAAAATGTCAGTACTGTTTGGCTCCTTTTCCGCCAAATACTCAATTTCCCGCACAGGTTTCAGAACTCGATTACGTGTTGCAGCAAGACCAAGACTCGCCCAAACGATACTCCTAGATTTGGCATAGAGACTTGCTGAAGACAACCGGTCAGAACATTCGTAAGCTCCGATTTCTCGATGCGACAACATCTTCAGACTGAAACTGTACAACTTCTTACTGAGGCTCTTTTCATGGGAAATGTCCTCCCACATATCCTTCAATTCTGTCTTTTCTTTTTTGGTGATGTAAGATGTCACATACCGAGCCACAGCCATACAGTTATCAGCCACAAACTGTATATCCATGTTAGCATTCCACATGGACAAAATCACTGGGTTGTAGTCGTTGATGTACTTGGACTCTTCATTCCTCTTCAAATTGTATGTGTTTTTAGGTGATTTCTTCATCACATTATGTCGCACCGAAGACATCAAACTGTTCACTCTTCCTTTAGAAATCACCGGTCGTGGAAAGGCGAAACGACATTTGGTGTAGAACTTGTCCTTGTTTCTGAATTTACGACAACAGTACTTTCCGCAACGATGGCTTTGGAAGCATAGAACTTGTTCTCTTAGGCTTTTGTCCTCCTTTGCGTTTGGAACAGCACATGTAGAATACTGTTCTATGAAACTCATCACTAAGTCTTCTGGATCTGTTCCAAATTTAGGTGCATCCTTGATCCACAGCAGCATATGTATATGAGGAGCACCTCTTGCTTGGTACTCCTTTCTCCAGAAGAAATCCAACACCTCTCCAAGAGGTGGATTCTTCTTATTCATTATGAAAGACATCATAGCTTCAAATCTATGATTAAAGTACCTGCATACATTCACTGGATCCAAAGAGCACAGTTCTCCGGGTGTCTTGAATTCGATGTTTTCGATGTTTCCATTTGCCTCTCGTAGAAATTCAAGTAAGTCTTCCCAGCCATACTCGGCACAGCTCAGAGTGAGGAACCATGTGGGAGTTCCTAAGTTCCTCAGCATACATTTTAAATCACCATGACGACGGTACCAGTACTCATTAGTACCACGCTGACACGCCATGAGATTAATCAGGTGACAATCCAAAATACTGTCTTGGACATTGACTTTATCCATAAAGTCACTTGCCGAGATGTTTTGCATCTGTATACCACTTTTCAAGATGTGGTTCACTGCATATGACAGTCCAGACAGATCGCTTTCAAACAGGAGATGAAACAAATAGGGAATGCATTGTCGAAACCTAGCATCTTCTGCATACAATCGTAAAGTCCGGTATTCAGAAGCAGGAATTTGATGAGGTCGCTCATCATATCTTCCTCCTTGACCTGTTGGAAATAGCTGTGGGAAACACCGAGCTTCCAAACTTTCCTCCCAGACACTAATGGGACTCCCTTTGGCTTGTTTCATTTGAAACAACTCAATAGCATTCCCCATGACTTCCTTGGAATGCAAAGGATGAACACTATAATGTTCATATATTTCTTCACTTTTAGAGGGTTCTACTTTCTCAATTTGACCAGCACACAAATCGCTATCCTCTTCCTCACTTACTTCCTCTTCTGCAACATATACATTCTTATAGTACTTATTATTTTTTTTCAAATACAATTTTGCCTTTTTCACTTTCCTAACATCTACTAAATCTTGCCATATTTTCTTATTCTTTGTCGGAACCCCATTAACTAAGATAACCAGAGGTTCCTCTTCCACTTTTTCTACTCCAATTGTGTTAATGTTTTTCTTCAAATCTAGAGGCAAATAAACAACTCTTCCCTTTAATCCTCTCTGTAAATCTGATGGAGGCAATTTCCCTGTCTTTGGCTCCATTCTTACAATAGCCTGAAAGGGATGGATACTTTGAATCAAAATAGATTCATAAGTATTTAAATCCTTCAATTCCAGATTATTATGAACCGCTCTAGCAGGCATCTGGTTTTGATTTAATTTATTACAACAATAAGTACACACACGTTGATCCGATCCCAAATCAAAACAATTTTCTACCATCAAGTATGTTGCGAAATCCTTCCATTCACTATTATTTTCCCTTTCACTTTTTGCATATAAATCCACTAACTTAGTCTGATTCTTATAATAAGTGCGTCGACAACACACACAAGTGAAATTAGGCCTCTCACTTGATTTCACCTGAAACGTGGCAATTTCCTTCTGAAAATTATCTGTACTGGAAACCTGTACACTATCTTCCACATTACCCTCTTCTTCTGGGTCAATTTCAACATTCTCCTCTTTACTTCCAAAGTAACAAAACTCAATTTCTTCACACATATTCTTCACATCTATTTCAGAACCATGCAAAAGAGCAGCGCATAATTGTTTAAGCATAACTGCTGGACTTTTAGCATAATACAACATTCTAACTAATTTCCTCACTTTATTATGATGCACGGCTAGCATCCTGAAATGATGAAAAACACTCTGGCATACTCTCCTGGAAAGACAAGCCAGTGAATGACCATGCAAATCTGTCACTTCTCTCACTCTGCAAGGATCTAATTCTTGCAACAACTTCATTTTCTGCTTCAAACTTTTCTTATTAAATGTCCGTACAAAATCACAAAGCAAATTGATGGAATCCTGTCGCACACTGCAAATACTACTACACTTCCAGGTGTACACAGGTCCCTTAGGACGTCTTCCTAAAACCTCATTACCTAACATCTCTTCTGCCTCTGTTGTCACAAGTTTTTCTTTTTCAACTGGACAACCATCTTTCACCTCATAAGCTCGACCGCTGGTGTCAACTGCATGCACCAAATCATTATCCTGGAAATAACTCTCCTCATTGAAAAATGCCTCACAACTTGAACTATGCATCCATTCTCCGGAAAAAACTTCACAAAAATTACTACGATTAACTGTTCTCTTCCATCTACTATTTCTTTTGAAATCATAAATTGCCTTGTTTAGCTTTCTAATTCTATTGATTATCAAAATAAATAACTTTCGTTTAATTTCAAATGCCTGATCAATAACTTTCTCAACTTTTTTTTTTCTCTTATAAAAAACAACTTTCTGTTGACCTTTCTTAATATTTTTTAACAAATTGCCAATTATCCTGTTGCGGAACATTCGTTTACGAATGTCCCTAAACTGTTGTTTCCTTCTACTATCATGCACAGAGTTATCTCTTGCTCTAGCAGTAACATTTTTGACTGGCCTTTCCTTTCCGTTTAAATTGCTTCTCTTTTTCTGGACAAAAACATTTTCTGTAGTACTACTTTTTTTTCTAGAAATGTTTCTTATGAATGTTTTCGTGGTCTTACCCGGTGCTTTCTTGGTGACTTGACGATTTTTTATTGTAGAGGACTGCTGCAGTAAATGATGGACCTGCTGTCTTTGACGTTTTGTAGCCTTTCTCATTCTATCCTTAGTTGGCATTCTCAAAATTTGAAATGATCTGCAGTTGAATCTGTGGTAAAATATAATACAAAATGTTATTAACCACTATTACCAAACAGTAAATCAATAACAGCCATCAAAAACTTAACACACTACTTGACATTTTTACATAGAATATTTTTTAGTGCTTTGGCAAATTTAGAATACACAAATATCAGAAAAGAAATGGAATTCTTATTCATTTTACCTGTCCTGTTTTATATGTGAATCTGATCTAATTTTATGAGCATATTTTAATATTTTATTGAAGACACTACACATAACCTGTTTTTGAAGGTGTGTTTAATTTTAAACGAAACGGTTTACATTTTTACTTTTCATTTATTGTAAATTTTAAAAATAAATGTTTATAGTTCCATAGGCTCAAGCAGGTCAGCTTCCCACCCTATGTCATACAATTCTGACAAATCGGCATTCTCATCATGTTCTTCATCATCCTCAGGATTTAAATCATCCAAGGGATCTACTTCCACTGACGTTTCAATTACAAGTTCAATGATGAGGTCGAGATCAACTGATTGCTGATTGTCACTCATGGTTGATGCTGTCGTTATCTTTAAAGAAAGAGAACAACAATGAGATGTTGCAGAGTAAGAGACAAATCTCAGAGATTATAATAGTAAAATTGTTTAACAAGAGTAACATTTTGCAGCTATTATTTAGCCATGTCCAGCGATGCTGAGGAGGTGAGGCCTATGTCCAACTTTTCAATGAACAGGACTCATCTCTTCTTAACCTTGGATAAGCCTCACCGACTCTGTGTCCCCTGCTCATACTTAAATGTACAGGGGCAGATTTATGCTAAGTGGGGCATCCCAACGGATGCACCAGTTAATATGCACCGCTGCACTGCCACCCATAGTGTGCCGCATTTACAATGTGGAGCACCATTGAGCAAAAACAGCACAGATGCGTCACACATCTGTGCCCCAAAAGCAGCACATTGCAGGAATCTTGCATAAGCGCGACATGTCTACTGCAATGCACAGGAGGAAGCCTCACATTGCATGGTGCATCACTTCTTATGCCTGTTTCAAACAGGCGTAAGGATTTGATTCAGCAATGCTATAAAGCTGAGTCAGTGAAATCTTCTAAATTTCACTGTGTTAGTTTTACAGGGCTTTCATGCAAATTAATGCATACCTTGCAACAAAACACCTATATGAAAACTGACGCAGGTTTCATGTGGCACAGGACTTTACAGCATGACACATCTGCCTAGATGCATCAAGTTATAAATATGTCGCCACATAGCAAATCTTTTGCACCGCCGCTGCGTCACAAAAGTGACGCAAAAGAGACATACACCTATCATAAATCTGTCCCTAACATTTTAAATGATTGATTCAAGATTACGATAAAGTGTGGCCTATCCAGAGATTTGTTTGAGGTGAGGCCTACTCAGGGTTGCAGATGAAATTTACGCTTGTTGAAGAGTACAGAGGAGATAATACATGTGAAGGCCTACCAATGAAGTAAGTCCTATCCACTTCACTGTTGAACAAAGGCCAGATCTCTTCTGTGTCTGTGGACAGGCCTAAACCTCATCTGCACAATTTCATTCATAAACTTAGGAAACACAGGTGATGTAATTGAAAAATGTGGAGTTTCTTTTCCTCATTTCACAATCACATCACCTGTGTTTCCTTTGCTTAGGTATCTCATAGTGCAGATGGAGTCTAGCATTTCAAAGAGTACACAGAAGTTCAGCAGTGTATACAACAATTTTGACATTTACAGAAGATTCAGCTTCTTATCTTGTTGGAGATGAAATGAGGCCTGTCTTGCAACATGGTGCATCTTTTGCATCACTGCTGCATCGGTTTCATGTTGCACGGGACTTTACAGCATGACACATCTGCCTAGATGCATCAAGTTGTAAATATGTCGCCACATAGCAAATCTTTTGCACCGCCGCTGCGTCACAAAAGTGACGCACAGTGACGCAAAAGAGGCATACACCTATCATAAATCTGTCCCTAACATTTTAAATGATTGATTCAGGATGACGATAAGGTGTGGCCTATCCAGAGGTTTGTTTAAGGTGAGGCCTACTCAGGGTTGCAGATTAAATTTACGCTTGTTGAAGAGTACAGAGGAGATAATACATGTGAAGGCCTACCAATGAAGTAAGTCATGTCTACTTCACTCTTGAACAAAGGCCAGACCTCTTCTGTGTCCGTGGACAGACCTAAACCTCATCTGCACAATGTCATTCGTAAACTTAGAAAACACAGGTGATGTAATTGAAAAATGTGGAGTTTCTTTTCCTCATTTCACAATCACATCACCTGTGTTTCCTTTGCTTAGGTATCTCATAGTGCAGATGGACTCTAGCATATCAAAGAGTACACATAAGTTGAGCAGTGTATACAACAATTTTGACATTAACAGAGGATTCAGCTTCTTATCTTGTTGGAGATGAAATGAGGCCTGTCTTGCAACATGGTGCATGTTTTGCATCACTGCTGCATCGGTTTCATGTGGCACGGGACTTTACAGCATGACACATCTGCCTAGATGCATCAAGTTGTAAATATGTCGCCACATAGCAAATATTTTGCACCGCCGCTGCGTCATAAAAGTCACACACAGTGACGCAAAATAAGCTTACACCTATCATAAATCTGTCCCTAACATTTTAAATGATTGATTCAGGATGACGATAAGGTGTGGCCTATCCAGAGGTTTGTTTGAGGTGAGGCCTACTCAGGGTTTCAGATGAAATTTACGCTTGTTGAAGAGTACAGAGGAGATAATACATGTAAAGGCCTACCAATGAAGTAAGTCATGTTCACTTCACTCTTGAACAAAGGCCAGACCTTTTCTGTGTCCGTGGACAGACCTAAACCTCATCTGCACAATGTCATTCGTAAACTTAGGAAACACAGGTGATGTAATTGAAAAATGTGGAGTTTCTTTTCCTCATTTCACAATCACATCACCTGTGTTTCCTTTGCTTAGGTATCTCATAGTGCAGATGGGCTCTAGCATATCAAAGAGTACACATAAGTTGAGCAGTGTATACAACAATTTTGACATTTACAGAAGATTCAGCTTCTTATCTTGTTGGAGATGAAATGAGGCCTGTCTTGCAACATGGTGCATGTTTTGCATCACTGCTGCATCGGTTTCATGTGGCACGGGACTTTACAGCATGACACATCTGCCTAGATGCATCAATTTGTAAATATGTCGCCACATAGCAAATATTTTGCACCGCCGCTGCGTCATAAAAGTCACACACAGTGACGCAAAATAAGCTTACACCTATCATAAATCTGTCCCTAACATTTTAAATGATTGATTCAGGATGACGATAAAGTGTGGCCGATCCAGAGGTTTGTTTGAGGTGAGGCCTACTCAGGGTTTCAGATGAAATTTACGCTTGTTGAAGAGTACAGAGGAGATAATACATGTGAAGGCCTACCAATGAAGTAAGTCATGTCCACTTCACTCTTGAACAAAGGCCAGACCTTTTCTGTGTCCGTGGACAGACCTAAACCTCATCTGCACAATGTCATTCGTAAACTTAGGAAACACAGGTGATGTAATTGAAAAATGTGGAGTTTCTTTTCCTCATTTCACAATCACATCACCTGTGTTTCCTTTGCTTAGGTATCTCATAGTGCAGATGGGCTCTAGCATATCAAAGAGTACACATAAGTTGAGCAGTGTATACAACAATTTTGACATTTACAGAAGATTCAGCTTCTTATCTTGTTGGAGATGAAATGAGGCCTGTCTTGCAACATGGTGCATGTTTTGCATCACTGCTGCATCGGTTTCATGTGGCACGGGACTTTACAGCATGACACATCTGCCTAGATGCATCAATTTGTAAATATGTCGCCACATAGCAAATATTTTGCACCGCCGCTGCGTCATAAAAGTCACACACAGTGACGCAAAATAAGCTTACACCTATCATAAATCTGTCCCTAACATTTTAAATGATTGATTCAGGATGACGATAAAGTGTGGCCGATCCAGAGGTTTGTTTGAGGTGAGGCCTACTCAGGGTTTCAGATGAAATTTACGC
This sequence comes from Lissotriton helveticus, assembly GCF_964261635.1. Classification (NCBI taxonomy): domain Eukaryota; kingdom Metazoa; phylum Chordata; class Amphibia; order Caudata; family Salamandridae; genus Lissotriton; species Lissotriton helveticus. The sequence goes on from NC_136061.1 coordinate 1,318,238,615, forward strand.
TTGTTGAAGAGTACAGAGGAGATAATACATGTGAAGGCCTACCAATGAAGTAAGTCATGTCCACTTCACTCTTGAACAAAGGCCAGACCTTTTCTGTGTCCGTGGACAGACCTAAACCTCATCTGCACAATGTCATTCGTAAACTTAGGAAACACAGGTGATGTAATTGAAAAATGTGGAGTTTCTTTTCCTCATTTCACAATCACATCACCTGTGTTTCCTTTGCTTAGGTATCTCATAGTGCAGATGGACTCTAGCATATCAAAGAGTACACATAAGTTGAGCAGTGTATACAACAATTTTGACATTTACAGAAGATTCAGCTTCTTATCTTGTTGGAGATGAAATGAGGCCTGTCTTGCAACATGGTGCATGTTTTGCATCACTGCTGCATCGGTTTCATGTGGCACGGGACTTTACAGCATGACACATCTGCCTAGATGCATCAAGTTGTAAATATGTTGCCACATAGCAAATATTTTGCACCGCCGCTGCGTCATAAAAGTCACACACAGTGACGCAAAATAAGCTTACACCTATCATAAATCTGTCCCTAACATTTTAAATGATTGATTCAGGATGACGATAAAGTGTGGCCTATCCAGAGGTTTGTTTGAGGTGAGGCCTACTCAGGGTTGCAGATGAAATTTACGCTTGTTGAAGAGTACAGAGGAAATAATACATGTGAAGGCCTACCAATGAAGTAAATCATGTCCACTTCACTCTTGAACAAAGGCCAGACCTCTTCTGTGTCCGTGGACAGACCTAAACCTCATCTGCACAATGTCATTCGTAAACTTAGGAAACACAGGTGATGTAATTGAAAAATGTGGAGTTTCTTTTCCTCATTTCACAATCACATCACCTGTGTTTCCTTTGCTAAGGTATCTCATAGTGCAGATGGACTCTAGAATATCAAAGAGTACACATAAGTTGAGCAGTGTATACAACAATTTTGACATTTACAGAAGATTCAGCTTCTTATCTTGTTGGAGATGAAATGAGGCCTGTCTTGCAACATGGTGCATCTTTTGCATCACTGCTGCATCGGTTTCATGTGCCACGGGACTTTACAGCATGACACATCTGCCTAAATGCATCAAGTTGTAAATATGTCACCACATAGCAAATCTTTTGCACCGACGCTGCGTCACAAAAGTGACGCACAGTGACGCAAAAGAGGCATACACCTATCATAAATCGTTTTTTTTTAAGCCCTTGCTCCATTTTTAAATCACTTTTAACATGGCTATGTAAGTCAAATAATCAAGATCTAAATTTGCCAAGCACAGATGGGGGCGTATTTACAAGGACCTTGCACCACAGGGAAAGGTCTTAAATTAAAATGGGAAAGATAACATCAGAGAGACTCAAAGGCCTTATAAATATGCCCCAAGCAACCTATGAACCTCTAGCATTACATATCAACAAACCTAATTGATTTCAAAAAACGTTTTTAAACACAACTTGAAAAGCAATTATATTCATACATTCATGGGGAAGTTACTTAAAATACCCTAAGACACATGAAACCGTTTTTTTAAGCCCTTGCTCCATTTTTAGATCACTTTTAACATGGCTATGTAAGTCAAATAATCAAGATCTAAATTTGCCAAGCACAGATGGGGGCGTATTTACAAGGACCTTGCACCACAGGGAAAGGTCTTAAATTAAAATGGGAAAAATAACATCAGAGAGACACAGAGGCCTTATAAATATGCCCCAAGCAACCTATGAAGCTCTAGCAGTACATATCAAGAAACCTAATTTTTTTCATAAATCGTTTTTAAACACATCAACTAAATCAATTAGATACCTACATTCAAGGGGAAATGACTTAAAATGGCCTAAGACACATGAAAGCGTTTTTTTAAAATCCCTTGCAACATTTTTGGGTCACTTTTAACATGGCTATGTTAGTCAAAGAATTAAAATCTAAATTTGCCAAGCACAGATGGGGGCATATTTACAAGGACCTTGCACCACGGGGAAAGGTCTTAAATTAAAAAGGGAAAAATTACATCAAAGGAAGTCAAAAGCCTTGAAAATATGCCCCAAGCAACCTATGAAACTCTAGCAGTACATATCAAGAAACCTAATTGATTTCAAAAAAAGTTTTTAAACACATCTTGTAAATCAATTATATTCATACATACATGGGGAAGTGAGTTAAAATACCCTAAGACACATGAAAGCATTTTTGTAAGACCCTTGCACTTTTTTTGCATCACTTTTAACATGGCTATGTAACACAAAGAAACAAAATCTATTTGTAAAACACTTGACACAAAGCAACATTTTAAATACACAACTTTCTTCATAATTTTCTCCCTAAACCATACTATTCTCTACCTAAATTAAATGAATCTTTTCTCACCTTAGCAAATACTTTATGAGTTTCAAAACAGTCTCAGAAACACACCAAATTGTCTTTAGCAGAGCAAAAGGTATGCACTCCAGAGTCTGCAGCTATGAAAAGCACAGAAATGTTGTAACTCATCACACATATCTCTCATGTCACCCAATCAAAACTCTTCCTTCACTTTTTTCAAATCAACACCCTTCCCCCCTCTGGCCTTTCTGCCTTTTTTGCATAGCAACCACCTCCTGAAAGACCTCTCATGTTTGCAAGTTCACACAACAATGTTTCAATTGAACTCTGAACTCTCAGTGCACCTGCGTATCCAGTGCAATCTTTCATTAAATGATTTTTTCTTGACCATTCAAATTACATCTTTCAAACAACACATCCATGCACCCTAACTTTCTGTTTTCAGCAATCAAAATCCACCCATCACTGCTACTGCTTCCTTAACACAGAAACTCCACAGTTTTTTTCATTTTAAACTCTTATTTTTCCAACTGCCATTTCACTGCCACACTTCATCTGACTGCAGCAGAACCTTCTTTCACCATGTTTTCTGTCTGGATTGTTGGACATAGTTACATCTACTGGGCTCAAAGGTATGCTGAGAACAGAAATTTACCTAACCTCAATTTACAAGATGTGGAAATTAAGTGGTTTGGCCATAGAGGATTAAAATGTCACCAATTGATACCATTGGTGAAAACCTTTATGCATTTGCCAAAACCTGACCTGTTAATTGTGCACTGTGGAGGTAATGACTTGGGCACTTTGACTGGTGTAGGTCTGGAAATGCTTTTAAAGGACACCTTTGAGCAATTGATGGCACTTTTTCCTCAAACTGCCTTGGTATATTCAAATATATGCCAAAGACAGAAATGGAGGTGGTCAAACCAATTTTGTCCACAAATTGAGAAGTCGAGGAAGCATGTAAACAAATCTGTTTCAGCTTACATGAGAGACCATGGAATGGGCTCCATGTACAACAATAACTTGCGTTACTACATGCAAGATATCTACAGAGGAGATGGAGTTCACTTCTCAGATGAGGGCAACAGAGTTTTCATTTTGAATTTAAGACTGTGCATTGGTACCTACTTATAAGTACCTAAATGTACCATAAACCCAAAAGCTCTTCTCAGAGCTACCCTACATCTGATCACTCACAATTATTATTTTACTCTAACTTTTTTCACAAATTTTCAACAAAGTACGCTTTGTTTTTTTCCGCACATATGGGCCTCCTCAGCCACCCTCAGAAAACCTAGGGGGTCAAGATACGTCTACCGTGCCCCCTTCTACCCATTCTGAACATTATTTGCCCTCCATCTTGTATTTTAATTCGACCGAAACACAAAATGGTGGACTCCCGTAACGCTGCAGGTTCGCGTACCGGGGCGCTCACCGGGAAGCGCTCCATCAAAAAAGGTGGGAAAGTAATTTACAGAAGAAACCCTGGAGACACTTTCACCAAATATAGATTTGCTCATACTACATACCAATCCCTACCATTTTCACAAATTTGTTTGGAATTCCATTTAGCCATTTAGCCTGTAGACCTCTCTAAATACCCTGAGGTAAATTACTTCACAAAACACATCTGAAGTGTTGGAATTCACAACCAATTAAAATGTTACTTTCATTTTCTATTTTTTTTTACCTGACATTTGATTGGTTATGTACCTGAATATATATAAAGGAAGAGAAGGAAACACAGCCATTTTGACTACTACTTCCTGGTGTACATTTCAATAGGATTTTCACTAATAACTTCAACTTCTTTGTAAAGTTAAGTTGTTATTTTAAAAACTGAAGTATATTGTGCACTTTAAGTTAATATGGTAAACTTTTTCTGATAGTTATATACTATCCCTCTGTAGTAGTTATAGATTTAGATAGACTTCTCTGTTATAGTTATGGATGGAGTTATGCTTCTCTTTTATAATTATGAATTTACTTACGTTAAATCACATACACTTTTTTATATTCCTACTTCCACTCTGATACTATACACTGCCCAAAGATAAATTCACTGTTAAAAACTGCCTAAATTAATCCCAACAGTGCCCTATCTCTACTAATATATATTTTTTTATGCAAATTGCAGACAAAATGGAAGGCGAACAGAAAGTTTCATTTGAAATTGTCCTTGCAGAGACCAACCAAGAAATCATTGATCCAAATGACATTGAATTTATGGATGAAACTTGGGACCAAGAACTACTGCAATGTGTGCAATCAGTAGATGTCCTCCTTGAAAATGAGGACATTTTACACACTCAAACATTACAAGCTATGTTCAATGAAAATAACGACATTTCAGACAGTGAAATATTAGACATTTTATTAAATTTTGAAACACAATGACAATAATAAATAATTGCTTAAAAAATAAAGAAATAAAAAAAATCAACAAAACAAACAATCAATTAACATACAATATTTGAAAAGTCTATCATTCTTTTTTCCTTATAGTACGCTCCCCAGAGCGCTTCCCGGTGCGCGTACCGGGCGCTCCCCACGCAAAAAAAACAAAAAAATTTTTTTTTTTTTTTGCCCCGCGGGGCCCTTTTAAAGCCTCCACATCAAACCTAGGGGGTCAGGGAGGATCTACTATGCCCCCTTATGGTCATTTCCCCCTTTGTTTTGGCCTCCTCTTGTCTCTCGATCCTACCGAGAGACAAGATGGCGGCCGCTCCGGACTGTTTAGAATGTTGACAGACACCGGAGAGCCAATCAGCTTCGCTACGCGAAGTTCCGTTACGCGTCAAGTACGCGAACCGGAGCGCTGCCCGGAACGCGCTTACAGATATATATCTTTTTTTGAACGTTAATTTCTCAAAATCCACTGGATCACATATATTGAGACCTAGCAAAGGCACATCGGGCTACCAGTCCCTACAATTTTGCCAAGTTTCGTGCAAATCCATTCAGCCGTTCGGGCTAAAAGTGAGGCCAACCGCTCTATGGAAATTAACATGGGAAAAACACGTTTTGGGACCCCCCTTTTTTCTCAGCCCCCCCTTGACAAACCCCCCCCCAAATTTTCAGTGGCTGCTCAGAAACAAAATGTTCCATTTTCCTGAAAATTTCAGCCAATTCCGTCCACAAACGCCAAAGTTATTAGACATAGAATTTAGAGAAAAAATCCTAACTATATATACCTACTGGCGACCGCCAGTAGGTAATGTATATATATATATATATATATATATATATATATATATATATATATATATATATATATATATATATATATATATATATATATATATATATGTATATTACCCACTGGCAGTTGCCAGTAGGTAGTTATAGTTAGGACCTCTTTTCTGTAGGAAATCGGCAACATTCTATTTGGAATAACTTTGGCCCGGGTTTATGAATCTTTGCGAAATTTTCAAAACTAATGACCAGCTCCGTTCTGCTCCTTTCCTGAAAGTTTGGGGGTGATTCGTGAAGTGGGGGCTGAGAAATAAGGGGGATCTCAAAATGTGTTTTCCCTATGCAATTTCCCATAGAACATTTAGCCACAGCTACAGCCCAAACTGCTGAATGGAATTACACCAAATTTGGCAGAGATGTAGTCCTCAGTTCAGACTAGTGCATTTTCTTAAATGGGGTCAATTTGTTAAGTAGTTGCTGAAAAAATGACAGTTAAAAGCATATGTATATCTGTGGGCGCGGTGAATCCGCGGACTGTGAGTGCACCGTGTCCGCACCATAAGCGCACCCTTCCGATCACGTGCTGAATGCTAATTGGCTGTCAAGTGGTTGTCAACATTCGAAATCAGGAACTGTTGGCAGCCATTTTGTGCCTCGGTAGAAGCGAGGCTGAAGAAGTTAGTGGAACAAGTGTGCAAAACGTAGAAAGGAGGCAGGGTAGAAATACTTTGACCCTCTAGACCTGCTTTGGGGGTCCCAGAAGGACCCCCAGCGTCTACAATTATTATATTTTTTTAAACCTGGCAGGTGTGCATAGGGTCCGCAGACTCTGCCATAAAACAAAAACAAGAAAACAGAGCTTTTTTTATAATTAGTCCCCGGCGGGGCCAAATCCCAGGGACAAAATAGTAAAATTTATGAGTGGCCCAGAGGGACCCCCCAGCCACGGAACTGTCACCTCCCGGGGCTACAAAAAAAAATGGTTGGGGGGGCTCCAAGGCCCCCAAAGCCCCGGGGACTACCACCCCCGGGGCTTTATGTATTGTTGGAGGGGGTTTGCGTGGCCCTCCTCCTGGAGCACTCGAGGGCCCTGGGGACTGCCACCCCCTAAGGCTGGCTCCTACAGTGTCCCGGGGTGCCCACTCCCGGGACACTGCTATTTGCTATGAGAGTCTCGTGGCTCCCGCCCTCCCATAGCAAACTTGGTTTGGATTTTGAAAGAGAGAGCAGGGAAACCTGCTCTCTGTTTCAAAATCCAAACTATATTGGTTTTCCACATGGGGAGCTGCATGTTAGCAGTTCCCTATGTGGAAAAACAATGCCGCCTCTCGAAGGACTTGGGGCACCAGCTGGGACCGTGGAGGCATTGGGGTTCCCCCCACAGTCGCAAACGTTCCATATAGGCCCTGGGGGATGGGGTGCCCGTGGATAATAGAAATAAGTGATTTGGGCTATTTTTTTTTCACTGTAAAATTAGGAGTCGCACACCCAGCGCGGCACTCATCGCGGCCCCCCTGGTGTGCACGTGTTGGATGCACGATTCATAATCTGTAGTGTACGCAACTCCAGCACGTTTAGTGCACGACTTCTAAGTGTTTGGTGCACAAGTCTGAGGCGTTGGTTGCGCGACTACAAGCAAAAAAATTAGAAACCTTTTTTTAGATATAGATGAATCTTTTGGGTTTAGTTGTTAGGTGGCTGTAAAAAGAGCCCTTGTGTTCATTGAGCGATTTTGGTACCTACAAGTAAGTACCTAAGCAGAGTCTAAAGTTCAAGAGGAAGACTCTGTTTCTCTCATCTGTAAAATGTACACCATCTCTCCTACAGATGCCATGCATATTGAAACACAGATTGTTGTGGTAAATGGACCCCATTCTATAGTCTCGGAGAAAAACAGAAACAGATTTATTCACATGTTTTCTAGATTTCTCAATCTGTGGACAAAATTGATTGGACCAGTTCCATTTCTGCCTTTGGCATATGTTAGAATAGACAAAGGCAGTTTGGGGAAAAAGTGTCATCAATTCTCCAAAGGTGTCATTCATAAGCATTTCCAGACCTACCCCAGTCAAGGTGCCTAGGTCATTGCCACCACAGACAGTGCACAATTATGAGTTCAGGGTGTTGGAGATGCAAAAAGGATTTAACCAATGGCATCAATGGTGCCACTTTAGCCCTCTTTGTCTAATCCATTTAATGTCTACATTTGGCAAACTTAGGTCTTTGTGAATGCCTTTGTTTTCTGCATACCTTTGACTCCAGAAAATATAGATGTGTCCCACAATCCACACTCTAAGCATCTTAAAGGGATGTCTGGATGTACTCAGATGGTCTCTGTAAATGAAATGGCAGTTTGAAAAGTAAGATTTTTCTAAAATGGTGGATAAGATGTAGTTTTGAAAAAAGAAAAGACATGATTGGTTGTTTGAGAACATTCTACACCGAAAACTAGGGTGCATGTTTCTGATTTATAAAAGCATGATTCTTATTGGTGAACAAAATCTGATTGAAAGGAACATTACATAGAATACGCTGATATGTTGAAAAGTCAAGCACCCTTGCTGTTTTGATTAGCAACATTGTGTGGTGAACTTTTGACCTGTGTGCTCAGTTGAGTCTTCCATGAACTGTTTATATGGTAACAGGTAGTAAGCAGTTTGGGGGTAGGGTTGAAATTTATGTCATTTGGAAAGGGTTGAAATGTTTAACCAATAGAAATGTGTGCTTGCTTTTGAATTAATGTGGTAAGCAATGTGATTTGATGATTACATGTATATGTGTGCAAAATGAAAGGAACACTTTGCCATTCTTTGGTTTTGGTGACAGGTGTCCAGTACAGAGATTCTGTATAAGAAAATCTGGTGTGTAGCTGACATACTTCTATATCTACAAAACAATTTGAAAGGTGAGTTATTAATTTGTGAGGGGATGCATATGGTGCATTTTGTAATTTTAATGAGACTAATGTGTTTCTCCTGCTAAAGTGTAGAAAGTACTTTTTTTTCTAGAATCTTATTGTGAGTGTGTGTGAATTTAGAACCCATTCTGAGATAAGTATTTGTGTATTTCATGTGTTTGCAGAGAGATAACTGTTTAAAAATCTGTGATGTTCTAATTTTTTGGTAGAATTAGAAACCAGTCATTGTTTATGTACTTGCAAAATGAGTCAAGTTTCTACACTAATTGCAGTACACCTTCCAGATTATGATATGTTTTTGGTAAAATGCAAGGGATAGTGTTGTTTGTCTAGAATCACACAGTGAGTATGTGTGCATTTAGAAATCATTCTGAGAGAAGTACTCTATACTAATGTGTAGTAGAACATTTTGTGGAATGTGTGCAGTCACCTTATGTCTTGTAGACTAGTAAATGTGTTTTGGTAGAATGTAAGGGATAGTGTTGCTTGGCTAGAATCACACAGTGAGTCTGTGTGCATTTACAAATCTTTCTGAGAGAATCATTTTGGTATTTTGCGTGTTTGCAGACATATAACTGATTAAAAACCTATGCTATTCTCATACTTTGGTAGGATTAGAAACCAGTCATTGTTTATATATTTTTTAAATGAGTCAGGCTCCTACACTAATATGGAGTACCCCTTCCAGACTAGTAAATGTGTTTGGTATTATCCAAGGTATAGTGTTTGTAGCCTAGAATCACAATGTGAATCTGTGTGTATTTAGGAATTATTCTGAGAGAAGCATTTTGGTATTTGACTGCTGTTGCAATCCCATAGTGAGTCTTTCAGTACCATGTAGTAATCCATTCACTAAAAAACAAGTCAACCAATTATGAATTCACCTAGTGTCTCTCCTTATAGTACTGTAATAATTCAGTCAGTAAGCATGTACTCATCCAGTGAGCTAGGCTTTAGGGCATGGAGTGCTTCAAAGTGGTATGTATTATGCATGTAGTAGTGTAAAAACCTTCACAGTTGTGCTTCAGGCCTACAATTCCCCAGTCACTATCCATACACTGCAGCAAAGATACTGTGACTGCTGTTGCAATCCCATAGTGACTCTTTCAGTAGCATGTAGTAATCTTTTCAGTGAAGTGTACGGGATACTGTTGTTTGTCTAGAATCACACTGTGAGTCAGTGTCCATTTGGAAAATTGAGAGAGAATGATTTGGTTGGTTGATGTGTTTGCAGATACATAAGTACATGTACTCATGCAGTGAGACAGGCTTTAGGGCACACAGTGCTTCAAATTTCTACTGTATGCATGCATTTCGGAATCATTCTGAGAGAAGTACTCTATACTAATGTATAGTAGAAAATGTTGTGGAATGTGTACAGTTACTTTATGTCTTGTAGACTAGTAAATGTCTACATTGTCTATGTGGTGCTTAAAACTCCTATGCATTATGCATGTACTGGTAGTTTAGGGGTAACAATTACTATTCTAACTCCAGGGGGGTGCAACTGTAGGGTATGTGCTGGATAGTGTAGGAGTAACAATTAATATTCTAACTCCAGGGGGGTGCATCTGTAGGGTAAGTGCTGGATAGTGTGTTGGTGACAATTACTATTCTAACTCCATGGGGGTGCATCTGTAGGGTAAGTGCAGGTTAGTGTAGGGGTAATATTTACTATTCCAATTCCAGGAGGGTGCATCAGTAGGGTAAGTGCATGTTAGTGTAGGTGTAACCATTACTAATCTAATTCCAGGGGGCGCATCTGTAGGGTATGTGCTGGATAGTGTATCAGTAAAAAATACTATTTCAACTCCAGGGGTGGTGCATCCTTTGTGTAAGTGCTGGAGACTGTAAACTAACAATTACTATTGCAAATTCAGGGGGTTGCATCTGTGGGGAATTTGCTGGATAGTGTATGAGTAACAATTACTATGAAAAAGAAAGGAGTTAAAGGAGAAGCACTCATGCACTTTCACGGTCAACCTGGACGGACAGAAAGTGACAAGAGACGATTTTCAATGTGTTTAGGTTGGAGAACCTAGATAATTATTAAATGGGGTCTGGCAGATAAGTGCGTACTTATTCTGCAAGAAGCTTTTCGGACTCTTGTGAAAGCAAGTGACCCTCAATAATTCGCATCGCACTACACTTGTAATGCAAATGTTACACATGTTCTTTTTAACTTTGCAAGTGAAGTAAGGAGCGGCAGAAAGTGGTGAAAGGTGAGTCACGTGATTGATCGCTAATGCAGCGATAATGTTAACGCCGTGTCTGATAATAACCCCGATAATTTTTTTAAGATTGTTGATTATACTTCACCTCGGAAACTTCATTTAATGAAACACGCGTGTGTTTTATTCCAAAGCGTTCTGTTAAACTAACCTTTTTTATTCTTATTATTTATTGTAAGCAAGAATTGCGTCTCTTTGCGCGTACTTGCAAGGTCATCTGATTTGCTCGTATGTTAAAAACAGATACTTTCTATAAGTCTTTTTCATTGGTTGTGAAGCATTGTAAGAAGACGTATTACCGACCAATGCCTTCCCTTGCGCAGATTTTCAAAAACATTTGATTGGCTATTGTGTGCTTAACTCTACCTTCCTGATCCTAATGTTGATTGGCTTGTTTTTTATATGTGACGTTACGATACCCTCACCATGTACGTAGCCCATTTTGTGACGTACTTTATTTTACAATGCGTTTCAAAAACTAGTTGTGGTAGGGTGTTTTTAACTTAAGCTGTCTACTGTGCTTACAAGTTTGTTGACTGTGAAGGTAAATAAAATTATTATTTTATTTGCTATTCTATCATAATTGTGCTGACTTTTCTCCTTTAGCGTGGAGTACTTTGTCCTATCATTAAATGTGTGTTTCTTCAAACAATCCGTGAAAGAAAAATGCACAAGTTTTCAAAATATTTTTATTGAGTCTTTTATATTCATCACATGGGTGAAATGCGAAATCTTTTTCTCATTCATTGGTATGATGCGTTGGACCACATTTATTTTATTTTATCATAAGCACTCATTCCTTTTGTTTACATTATATAAGTGTTGCCCCTTCATGTTTATTTAAATGTTTTGTTTTTTTACTTTCAGATAAAGTAGAATAGAAGTGCTACGACAAACACTGCCTCAGTACTTCATCTTTCTTTTTTATGTACATTTCATTTCATTATTACATTTAAAAATCATATTTAAAAAATAAAAGCATTAATAATTAACCTTTGAAGGCACAATTATATTATTTTTTCCATAAAAAGCGCTTGCAAAGATAATCTTCCTGTTCTTTAGGAGTGAAAATTGGTAAAAGCACTACTCAATATAAATACTTATAACCCATTTTCACTCTAGAAGATAAAGAGTATTCTCCTTTATTCCAAAGTATTTCCTTTTTTGCGTCGATAGTGTATTTATAGTACATTTTTTCAATTATTATAATATACTTGCATTCTTAAAAAATATTATTTATTATTCTTTCAAATCCTCTGTTGAAAGTCATCCAACTCCACTTGAGAGATCATAAAGATGAATGTAAATTAAATTATACATTAACAATATGTTCCCTCTGTGGAAATGAAAAATAAACTCAAGATCATTTCCAAAACAGACCAGAATCCTGAGGACTAATATAGACAATATACTCGTGGGCTGATGTATATCAGAAAGAGAAATAGTTCTCTATGGCTAACAAGAATGTGTACAGTGAAGAAGGCTATAACATAAAAAGTACAAATCGTATTAGAATAGTTGGTATCCCATCACTACACAGTCATGTGCCCAGTGTCATCATCTGGGAACTAAACAGTGCCCACTCAGTCCCTCTTATCAATCAGAGAGGACAATGAGGAAGGGACTGTCTCCTTCTAACGATTGTCTCAGAAAGAAAAAAACAAATTACAGACTGTGTAGAGGAAAAGACTAGACAAATTCAAGTTGTCCTGATAGTGTGCAGTGCAAGTAGATAGTGTAAAAATAATGATGTGAGTTAAAAAGGATAAATTGCTGAGATAGTGTGTTAATTCTTGAGAAACACCACTAATTCTTACAAAGTCTCGCAATTGTCCTAATAAAAACAGTGTGAGCAAAGTGAAAACTCAGAACAGTTGGAAATTAATCACTGTCCAAAAAATAACCTGGTCGACATGTTTCTGCCAGTATGGGATAAAGGATCCCTGGCTTTCTTCAGGACCAATAGATATTGCTGTCACTGCATCCAAAAAGTCAGAAAATATCAAAAAATTGGAAGTCATACATACAGTATTATGTTGCTTCTTTTACAAACCATGATGAGCAAGATGAGTAAGCTGCATCTAGGAGAGAAAGCAAAGTCTTATGACTTTGCATGTGATAGCCTTCATAAGTATTACACATCTAATAATAACTTTATTTGGCCAAGAGAGGGCTTACCATTGCTCCTCAGTGGGTAGACCTCACCTCACTCGGCATCAGCTCGGATCAATGAGGCCCCTCTCTGTAGAAAAAATTATTTTTAACCAATAGAAATTGTATAAACAAACGATGACATTCGCATAGTCATCTATGAATAATCATAAACAAACCAGCCAACTGTTTAAAAACACTACACAACCGTGGTAGAGATACTCGAGAGGTCTATTGTAAAGGTGGTCTTTCTGCTGACTCTCAAAACTATGATGGCTCTTTAATTCCTATTTATGTTTAGTCAAACTTGTTCATATGGTAAAAGTGTGGAAAAGTAAATTTTGCCATGTTCTGTGTCCCTACGTGTCCTCCATCTTATGTTATGTGTGCATGATTAAATATGCATATGTATCCCCCATGTTCGATTAAAGACGCAATTACAGTTGTGTCCATCTCTAGTATGCCAGTTTCCAGTTCTCGTGAAAGCTACGAGTATCAGGCCTATGTAAAGTTACGTTGCCACGTTTCTCAGTGTGCACGTTATTTTATTGTAAAGTCCCCGTTTCTAGGCCTCAAAAGGGCCCGGACACCAGATTCAGCTCCTGTCTTCTGAGTCCTCGCTGAGGAGCGATACAGCCCCCACCTGTATCCTCGACCCTTCACTTACTTCCTGCCTCGCAGTGCCCGGCTCAGCCTGGCTCTGCCTCTGAGTCTGCCAAGAGTATGTTATGATTCTAGTTATCAGTCCAGCCCTCCTTCTCTGCATTCCTAAGCTACTGAATCGCATCAATAGTTTCCGTCATTGTCTAGCCTTTACGTCTCCATGTAAGAGAAATACTGCATTTAATGGTCATTTAATATTCTTCATCACGCACTACATGTAGAATAATGCATGCTCCAGTCTTAGAGTCCGTTAGCCTTTACCCCGATAACTTTTGGATTCTATCAACATGTTCTCCAAACATTAGATACTAGATACTGTTTAGGTACATGTCGCCCTGACTCTCCAGACTTCAGTCTCTGCTCCTAGCACAGAGTTCATAGCCCCCAGCTTCTCCTAGTAACACGTCATTGTCAGTTTGCGCGCACCATTAGGTTAGAGGTCCCGGCTCCTTAGGTAGCCCCCTCCATGTTTCCGCCCCATTTATGACATATTCTGTTACGTTTGCATCACATGTCTATGTATACGCCCCTGTTACACCCATTTTCACCCTTATCTTTCGCGACTGCTATTGACCACACCCACTGCTCCGCCTACTGTAATTCATTGTAATGTAACTGTTTTAGTATATATATTTGTGCACTGTTATTAAATGTTACGCCGATTCTGATCCTGCCCCCGGCAGCGCTGCCATCCTGTTCCCGTGCAGGTTGTCCTGTTCCCGTCCTTTATGCTGTATTAAACCTGCAAACTCCTACTACCTCGAATCTTGACTCTTATTTATTGAGCTATCTGTTATTGCTATGTCCAGTAAAACCTAGATCCGGTATTATTTATTTATATACCACATAATGGCGCCCGAACAGGGACTTGCCCTTTCCCCACGCGCCGGTGAAGCCACGCCGGCCCCCTGACCCTCTGCAGCCGTGACGGAACCATACCGTGCACGTGCAGATATTTCTGCTTCAAGTATCCCTCAGGCCCACGGAGGAGACGGAGGTGGCGGTCCAGCATCCAGACGAGGCGGTGGAGGAACGCGGCGAGTCCCGACCAGAGCCCAAGCCGAGAGTCCAAGGTCCGAGGTATCCGGAGGCCCACCCGTAACTGAAGTCCGAAGTTCGTCCGTCCGGCGTCGAAGCAGTCCAGTCCAGTCCGAGGCCTTCCGTTCTTGCTGCCCGGTGAGTACCGTTGCTGGGGTAGTATCTAGACAGGGTCAATCTAATTGTCTCTGGTCCGTGGGGTTTGGTGGTACACAGATCCCAAAACGAAGTGTCCACTTCGGTGGATGCGGGTCCTGACGTGTCTCTTTATGAGACCGGTAAGTTTCGTACTGTTTTAGCAGTGCATCTAGTCTCTGTTCTAGTCAGTTCTGTTCTCGAGAAAATTCATGTATTCTGTTTTCAGTATTCCAGGTAGTATTCTGTTCGAACTGTTATTTTAAATGTTTTTCATGTATTGTAATGTCGTGGTATGAATGTGGAGTAATTATCGTGTTCATTGTGTATTGTAATTGCGTATTGTGTCTAGGTTACAGTTCAGTCATGCCCTTATTTTCTAAACTACGTCAGTTAAAAACCAGAAAAGGTCTGCTAGAAGCAGCAGTTCCTGTCCCGCCTAGGGACAGTCCAGGTCATTTTATGTATCAAAAGCATGGCATAAGTGCCATATTATATCTAGATTTATGGGTAGAGTATACCAAAGAGTTAGAGGAAAAGTATAGATGGCCCGTATCAGGTACGTGGGATGCCGAGTGCATCATGAGAGTAGAGGAAGCATTATGGAAAAAGAAAGCCAGACAGTCACAGAAAGATGCCATCGAGTTATGGCGTAAAGAATCTCATAAAAGAACCGAAAAAGAAATCAGAAAGTCAGAACTAAGTAGAGAATCTTTGGAACGAGCCCAAGAAAGGGAACTAATCGAGATAGGTGAACGAGTTAAAACAGAACAGTCAGACAGACAGAGGAATGCCCTCATCAAGGGTATGTATCCTCTTCTTGCCGAGGGCTTGCCAAAAGCGACCCCGGAGGCATCCAGTAATTTTCCGCCACCATTAGTTCCGACCAAGCTACGTCACAAACCGACCGCAGCTGATATTTTCATCTCGTCCTATTTGGACGACACAGTCCCAGAATATGCAAATCCTGTTCCGCCAGCTCCTGTAAATAATGTAAATCCTGCTCCTCCAGTCACCGGAGTACCCGCTACGGTACCCCCGGTCCAGTCAACATTACAATTTCCCACTCTGCCAGCACGAAGAGTATCAGTCGACGATTCCAGTTTAGGGGCCGCAGGAGGAGGTCCTCCTGGTACCCCGCCGCCACACCAACGTAGAACGTTGGCCGAGTTACATGAATGTGCGTTACAACGTACGCCCAAATATAAGTCCGTTGCAGACATCCGACGAGCTCTCACTGAATGCCGCTATGATCCAGTTGCAGGTGATGATAGTACAGTAATATATTCCATCCGTGTAAGACGGGTGACCGGGTATTTGGACACCCTACCAGATATGAAAGGAGATCTAGACCGAATATATCGTTTCATCCGTACAGGGGATGATCCAGAAAGTATTGGCGAAGCCATGTCTCAAAGGAAAGCTGAGATCCAGCTCATGTTATTAAAGTTTCTGATTAATTGTCTAATAAGAGAACAAGATTACCCAACTAAAGATCCGGCCGAAATGAGAATCCTGACAAGGTGGAGTGATAATATAGCCGAGGGTAAGCACAGGACTATCAGTAGTATAGAGAGTATGTACAAGAAAATTCGTAAGGAAATACTAAAGTTACACGAACAACGTAAAGCAGCACAAGTAAGCGAGAAAGAAAATGACTCTACCGAAGAGGTAGACGACGAGAATCCCACTAGAATAGCGTATGTAGGAAAATCTAGATTTCCAGATCGCCATTTGCGCCTAGAACACAAGTCAGTTTTTCATCACCCAACACCAGAACAAGGTTCTCTAGAACAAGTATTTCAAGCTACCGATCATATTTTGAAATCACGAATCGGTTATAGTGAACTCAGTACCAAGCATGAACAGGAACTAGCCCGATCAGCAGTCCGATGGATTACTGATTCTACCACTTTTCCAGACGAAATAGTGGCACAAATGTTTCTGAAACTGCCCCCAGCCGAGCAACGACTGGTGGGTATGTATATGATCCAGCACCTCATTACTCTGTATGAGGGTCAACATTCTGATCCAGGTCCGTTACACGATGTCCTGAACGAGTTACTCCAGTATAGATGGAAAGGTCTAGGTACCGATTTAATTAGTGTCATTCTAGAACAGCGTCACAAATATAGAACGTTCCTGAACCCGCATCTTGTTCATGTCTCACCTCCAGAAAGTAAACCATTTTACATAGATAGACAGAACCCGCTACGAGAAGTACACCCAGTCAGGACAGCAGATGGTGAAATGCAACGAGTGTTTGTTTACACTCCAGTTACCAAGATGGAACTCTTAGAAATGAAGAAATTAATTCCCTGTCATGACAAAGATCCAGCAGGGTTCCACCGAGAATTAAAAGACATGCTCCGTATGGGAGAATACACGTATCCAGATATAATTAAAATGTTAAAAGTCCTGTTGCCCGCAGGGGTATACGAAAAACTCAAGGAAAAAGATTGGGAGGTGGGAGAGAAAAAGATCGATTGGGCAGTCCTAGAAGCCGAAGATAAGATACGAGTACCAGGTACCGGTCTAGGAGAAAAATGTAAAGAATTACCAGAACTGTTAATACAAGTTTTGCCAAGATTATTAGCCACTAAAAAGGAAGACTGGGATGCAATCTCAGCCTGTAAACAGAAACAAGATGAAGACACTAGTGATTTTTATTCTAGATTCGAGAAATGCTTTAGTATTAACAGTGGCTTGAAGACGAGTAGTGAGTCATACCCTCATCTTTTTGTTACTAAATTAGTCGAGAATTCAAGTCCACAAGTTAAGAATCGAGTTTTGAAAGTCGAAAGTACATGGCAAGCTAGTACCCCGTCCCAGATGTTACAGATGCTTCAGTATCATCAGAATAGAATCAGAGAAGAGCAAGAACACGAGAGAAAACGTATGAAAGACACGAAAATGAAAGTACTAGTTGCACAATCTGTTCCTCAAGACAGTCAGAAGAGGGGTACGAATCAAGCCAGTCATTCTGCAGCTCCCGTTAAAGGGACATGCAATTATTGTAAACAGCCAGGTCATTTTATAAACGAGTGTGCAGTTCTGAAACATAATATAGCTACTGGTAAAACTAAAGAAAGACCACGTCCGCCTAGACAAGAACAAGTTTCACAGACTTCTCAGCCACAGAATGCACAACAGACAGTTACAGCACCGCAGCCTATTGCTGCAACACAGCATGTTACACAGCAGATGTACCAGTATGCACAGTCTGAGTATCCAGAGTATCAGCCATATTCATGAAACAGCCTAGAGAGGGAGGTAGGCTTGCCTCTCATCGAGATACCTGTAGATCAAGAGGGTCCCTATGTTCATAGTCAAGTATTAGGGAAAGACAGAAAGTTTCTGATTGATACAGGGGCAAGTAGGACCACCATCAGTCACGCCGAAGTTCCAGGGGCTCCGCTCTCAGGCTCTAGAAATGTTTCCCTTGGATTTTCAGGAAAGCCTATTGTAAACGAGATATCTAAGCCAGTTACTCTAGAAGTAGGTCCATTGTCCCGCACTACTGATCTGTTACTTACGAAATCATGTCCAGAAAATTTGTTAGGTATTAAAACACTGAAAGAATTAGGTGCAGTTATTTGCTGTTCCCCAGAGGGAATACGACTGTTCCTACGTGACTTCAAGGGTCACTATGTATTACGAGATTTTGATCCGAGATTGTCTAATGTTCCGCAGCATCTATGGGCACAAGGTCCAACTGATGTTGGCTTCATGCAAATCACACCCCATCGTGTGACTCTCAAGCCAGGTGTAGTGTTACCACGAATCAGACAGTACAGATTGCCACCTGAGGCTGTAGCAGCCTTATCCAAAATTATTGACGAGCTCATCGCTCAAGGAGTAGTTGTAGAAACTGACTCCAATGTATGTAATTCTCCGATCATTCCAGTCATGAAACGTACTGATCCAAATGCACCCCCAGTATATCGATTAGTGATTGACCTTCGAGAACTCAACAAATGTATTATTCCCCAGTACCCAGTTGTCCCAGATATCTCTTCCCTATTGACAGCCATTGATTCTGAAGCCTCATTTTTTTCAGTCATAGACCTCAAGAACGCATTTTTTAGTGTCCCCATTCATCCAGACAGCCAGTTCCTTTTCGGATTTTGTTTAAATGGAAGGAGCTATATGTTCACACGAGCTCCTCAAGGTTTCACAGAAAGTCCTAGTATTTACAGTCAAGCACTTAAGAGACAACTAGACAATATTCACATGCCAACTGACACTGCCCTGCTCCAGTATGTCGATGATCTACTGATCACAGCCCGTTCTGAACGTGCTTGCGAGCGAGCATCCCTTACAGTCTTGTATTTCCTTGCCGAGATGGGGCACAAGGTGTCCCCTTCTAAGCTTCAATTCTGTGTCCAGCAAGTGATCTACTTAGGCCACTTACTGTCCAAGAGGGGTAGGCAGTTGACACCCGACCGTATCCAGTTAATAGCGAGTCTTCCTCAGCCCAAGACCCAGAAGGAGGTACGTGCTTTTATTGGCCTTACTTCTTATTGCAGACAATGGATTCCTCAGTATGCATTTCTAGCTAAACCACTGATACAGTTAACGACACAGGAGGCAGCCGTATCGACTGTCCTCCCTTGGACATCTGAACATACACTTAGTTTTAATGAGTTAAAGAAAGCTCTATGCCAAGCTCCAGTTCTAGCTACACTGAACTACAGTAAGCCTTTTACACTTTTTGTCACTGAACGCGAAGGTACAGCATTATCTGTTCTTACACAAGATCAAGCAGGACAATACAAGCCCTGTGCTTATTTTTCGAGCACATTAGATCCTGTAGCCCAGGCTCTGCCTGCGTGCCTCAAGTCAGTTGCAGCCACAGCACTAGCTATCAGACAAAGTGATTCCATAGTATTAGGACATTCGTTGACAGTACAAGTTCCACACTCCGTGGAAGTTCTTTTAAACCGAACACAGACTCAACACTTGACAATTGCACGTTTAACAGGTTATGAACTGACACTGTTCCAGCCACACATAGAAATCAGACGCTGCAACGTTCTAAATCCTGCTACACTGTTACCGTCAGTTAATTCAAATCCTGCCACACACGACTGTGTGGAAGTAGTTAACACTATGACTAAGCCAAGACAAGATCTGACAGATATTCCATTACCAGATCCCGACCTGACACTTTATGTGGATGGTTCATGTATGAGAACAAGTACAGGAGAACTAGTAGCCGCGTATGCAGTGACTACTGACACTGAAGTTATTGAAACACACCGTATTGACACCTTGTCTGCTCAAGCAGCAGAGCTAGTTGCTCTGACTCAAGCCTGCATACACGCTAAAAACCTGAAAGTTAATGTTTACACAGATTCACGTTACGCATTTGGAGTCGTACACGACTTTGGAGTGCTCTGGCAGGAGAGAGGTTTCATGACTTCTCATGGAACCAAGATTCAGCATGGTCTCCTTATTCAAGCTCTGTTAGATGCCATACACTTACCGACATCCATTGCTATCATGAAATGCAAAGCACATACGAAAGTTACTGACACTATTTCTCAAGGTAATGATCTAGCAGATCGCACAGCCAAGCTTACAGCACAGACACCAGACATTCCAGTTAATAAGACACCGACATACACTCCAGATCTGACTACCTGTATGACAGTTAAGGACCCCACTCAAGATGTCATAGATATCCAGTTACATGCTACTCCCGAGGAAATCAAGAAATGGTCCGAACAAGGAGGGGTCCAGACAGATCAGGGATGGGTAACGAAGGGTAAAGCCACATGGTTTCTCCCCGATTCTATGGTTCAAGTCATTATCAATACCGCACATAGTCCAGCACATTTAGGAGAAAAAGCTATGTTAGATAGTATCCAGAACATTTGGTTCAACAAGCATTTACGAGCTGCAGCCAAGCAGAAAGTCCGTACCTGTATGATATGTTGTCAGTTTAATCCAGGTAAAAGTGTTCCGGTGGAACAAGGTGGATTCCAGCCCCCTGACCACCCTTTTGAAGTCCTCCAGATGGATTATATTCAGATGGAGCGATGTCGAGGTTTCAAGTATGTCCTTGTAGTTGTATGCGCTTTGTCCAGGTGGACAGAAGCATATCCGGTCCCAGATTACACAGCCGCGACCACTGCCAAGCAGTTGGTTCGTGAATTCTTCCCCCGCTACGGACTCCCTAGAGTCGTATATTCTGACAACGGCCAGCCATTCTCATCTGAGCTCATGAAACATGTTTCCCTGTTGTTAGGGTACCAGTGGAAGTTCCATTGTGTACGCCATCCTGAAGCAGCCGGTCTCGTAGAGAGACATAATCAGACCCTGAAAATCCGAATTGCAAAAGTATGTAAAGAGAAAGGTGTGGACTGGCTAGTAGCTCTGCCAGTTGCCTTGTTTTATATGCGCATGGTCGCACATTCCAGATCAGGTCTGTCCCCTTATGAGGTCGTATTCGGCCGCCCCCCTAACATGTGGGGTACACCTAGACCTCGAAGTATTACCGATGTTTCAAGTAATATGCTGACAGATTACCTAGCTTCCTTGATGTCTGCCCTACACTCTTGTCGTTCACAGGTTGCCGCCGCATTTCCAGACAATACCGAGGTGGCACCGCATGAAATCGTTCCCGGATGCATGGTTCTTGTCCGGAATTTTGATCGTTCAAGTCCGCTGGAGCCTCGCTGGAAGGAGCCAAAGCAGGTCCTCCTGGCCACCCGTACTGCCGTCAAGCTGGAAGGCAGGAAGGGCTGGGTCCACCTGTCACATGTGAAAAGATTTTTTGGACTAAAGCCTGTTTCAAAGAACATTTCCGAGGATTCTAAAGACTGCCAAAGTACTATTCTTAAGGACTGTCCTGCAAAAGACATTGCTACGAACCCTTCCCTGTTAGAGAAAACTCCGCAGCAGGAGTATAAGCTTAAACTAAGGTCTAGTAAAATAAGTCAGCCAGTTTGATTGTCTAAGTCCTCCCCTAGGTGAAACGGTTAGATCGGTTTCTGACATGTATATAATAGACCCCCACAGAGAGAGAGTTAGTGAGAACTCTAGAAGTTGCACTATTATTTTATGTTTTCTGCTATATTTTAGCATTATGATTTCCTGCACCAGTTATGCATTTTATTTGTATTTTCCAGTTTCTCATGTAAATAAGTCTGCTAATGTTACAGTAGAGCACACGTTTAGTGATCTGCCTCCTCATGAACTCTCATATCGTCTTGCTATGCGTAATAACTCCTTTATCCGTATGTTACATTATTCACACCAGACCAGCAATGCCACAAATTGTTGGGTGTGTGGTCGACTCCCCCCTTTCCAGACACCGAAGGGAGTTCTGCCACTCTTTCCTTATCCATTTTCACATAATGGTTCGTGTGGAGCATGGTCCACGTTAACGTCATCCTCAACAGATATGTCTTTACTTAACAGTACATGTTTCCCAGACAAGCAAAGTCTTCCCCACAGAACAGGGTTAGATCTAGAAAATTAAGTTTATAATTTGGGTAATTATTCTTCGAATTTCATGGTCCTGAATGTTCAGTCTGATTCTACTCCAGACTTACCTGCCATGTCAGTACTACCAGTCAAAGGTGAATTATGTGTCCGAAAGAATGGTTCCGTACATGTAGGACATAGTGATTGTACTACTATTGTCAAGTATAGTGACAGTGGGAAATCTATTTTCAAAGCTTCACATCATTCTTATTTTGTTTGTGGTCAGACCGCATATGTTCGTCTGCCCCTCGATTGGGAGGGAACCTGTTACATTGCCTTCCTACTGCCACCAGTTTTCCTAGCCCCACCCGACTACCATAGGAATTCCCACCTAGTACATACTAGACACAAGAGAGATCTCCCGATTGTCGATTATACTGAAACTGCTCTAGAACAATATATAGATATCAATAAAGGTGTCTTCCCTTATTTAGGTACTGTCGTGAATAGTAAACTGATACGTAGATTAACCAGAACCCTTGAAGCAGTAGTGATTGAGACTACTTCTGCTCTAGGTAACTTAACCGAAGAGCAATCCTTTATGAGAATTGTCGTGCTCCAGAATCGTCTCGTCCTTGACGTCATACTGGCCGATAGGGGCGGGGCATGTAGAGTCATCGGATCTAGTTGCTGCATTTTCATTCCTAATAACGCACCGTCTGTTTATTCAGCTATTACCAGACTCCATAAAATTGCCCATATGTTACACCAAGATCCAGGCACCTGGACATGGTCCGGTTGGTTCTGGAATATAATTTCCGCCTGGGGATGGAAAGTATTGTCATTTCTGGGTATTGCAGTAGCGATCATATTCAGTTGCTGCCTCTGTTTACAATGTGGCCCTGCGATTTGCGGCATTTGTGCTACATCTTGTATTCCTAGTCCCAAGTCCCGTCCTAAATCCCGTTCCAAGAAAATTCGAGACGAGCAAATGATACTGTATGAAATGATAGATGGTATCATGAATATTGATGTTTCCTGATGGAAACGTAGTGACAAGGAGGGAATGTGGAAAAGTAAATTTTGCCATGTTCTGTGTCCCTACGTGTCCTCCATCTTATGTTATGTGTGCATGATTAAATATGCATATGTATCCCCCATGTTCGATTAAAGACGCAATTACAGTTGTGTCCATCTCTAGTATGCCAGTTTCCAGTTCTCGTGAAAGCTACGAGTATCAGGCCTATGTAAAGTTACGTTGCCACGTTTCTCAGTGTGCACGTTATTTTATTGTAAAGTCCCCGTTTCTAGGCCTCAAAAGGGCCCGGACACCAGATTCAGCTCCTGTCTTCTGAGTCCTCGCTGAGGAGCGATACAGCCCCCACCTGTATCCTCGACCCTTCACTTACTTCCTGCCTCGCAGTGCCCGGCTCAGCCTGGCTCTGCCTCTGAGTCTGCCAAGAGTATGTTATGATTCTAGTTATCAGTCCAGCCCTCCTTCTCTGCATTCCTAAGCTACTGAATCGCATCAATAGTTTCCGTCATTGTCTAGCCTTTACGTCTCCATGTAAGAGAAATACTGCATTTAATGGTCATTTAATATTCTTCATCACGCACTACATGTAGAATAATGCATGCTCCAGTCTTAGAGTCCGTTAGCCTTTACCCCGATAACTTTTAGATTCTATCAACATGTTCTCCAAACATTAGATACTAGATACTGTTTAGGTACATGTCGCCCTGACTCTCCAGACTTCAGTCTCTGCTCCTAGCACAGAGTTCATAGCCCCCAGCTTCTCCTAGTAACACGTCATTGTCAGTTTGCGCGCACCATTAGGTTAGAGGTCCCGGCTCCTTAGGTAGCCCCCTCCATGTTTCCGCCCCATTTATGACATATTCTGTTACGTTTGCATCACATGTCTATGTATACGCCCCTGTTACACCCATTTTCACCCTTATCTTTCGCGACTGCTATTGACCACACCCACTGCTCCGCCTACTGTAATTCATTGTAATGTAACTGTTTTAGTATATATATTTGTGCACTGTTATTAAATGTTACGCCGATTCTGATCCTGCCCCCGGCAGCGCTGCCATCCTGTTCCCGTGCAGGTTGTCCTGTTCCCATCCTTTATGCTGTATTAAACCTGCAAACTCCTACTACCTCGAATCTTGACTCTTATTTATTGAGCTATCTGTTATTGCTATGTCCAGTAAAACCTAGATCCGGTATTATTTATTTATATACCACAAAAGATTGAACTCATTCCTATAGTCCAAATAAACATACTTCCTAGACTGTAATCTACTGTCTTGCAATTAGAATAGACTAATCTTTCTGCGTGATAACAGACTTGTATTGGTATCGTCGCAGATCTTGATGAGTGACTACAGCATGTGCGCCTATACTTGTCTTAACCTAGGGAGGGCTATGAGGCACATGTGCATATTGTCTCAGTCCATATACACTGTTTTGTGTCCTCCAACTGTCCAGGTTGTTTAGCTTCAATTCGCTGTCTCTAAGTATAACTCACAGACAGGGACGCCATGGTTTTATGTACATTAGTCATGCATGGCGTCTCACATGTAAACCGATTTCTGTGTTTGGAATTCACAAAACACTCATACAACTTGTCGGTAATCTTACAATGGCATTAGTTGTCCGGGGTAGTTCGGACTACAAAGCATCCGTCTGTAGTGGTATGCTACAACTTTAAATAACAATTGCTGCAGCACATTTGCAGTAAAATTAACTGGGTATGCAGTAAAAATTAAACCAACATTGAGGCTATTGCAATCCTCGATGACAAAAATGTCGCGTCTAACGCGTGTTCCCGCTTAACGCAGAGAAACATATTCCCTATGAACAAGCCTACCTCTCTGTCGGTACCTCTCGGCACGACCGATGCTGGGATGGAGGTAGCTTGCCGTAGTTGTGCACGCCATTATGAACCCGGCCAGTTACGCTCGGGAAGGCATTTCGTGACGTCACAGCGCAGCGACCGCGCTAGTGCTGATTGGATTTGTAGTTAATCTACACTAAACGGGCAACTGCCTTAGCACCCATTGTGCTCAAACGGTCAATGAAAAAACCTTGTTACTGTTAGAAAGAACATTTAATCCTACCAGTAAAATATGTATTAGCTAGTTATTGAAGTTTTGCCAACCGGGGAGGTTTATATTCCTATGTGCAATCTATATTCACCTGCTATTTTGTTATGCCATAGACTGCAATAAGTGAGTGAGTGGTGCATTGACACACTAAAAAATCGTGCATGTGGCAGTGGTCATATTACAAAAGGAAAAAACAGGAAAACACACTTGTTCTTTTTGTTGCAATATATTTGTATGTATAACTAGTGGTATATTCACTGTCTTGTCTGGATAATAATATATTGGACAGAGATACTCATCTGGCAGCTAGTGTCAGCCAGGGGATCGTGTCATTAAGCCCAGTGTCATCACTTTAAAGTCTAAATACCCATCTTTGTTCATGATGGAATAGTAATTTAGACACATCAGTGCAGTGTGGTGGAATGACAGGTTTTTCTAGTACTGTCCATTCAAATTCGTCTGGTCTGTGGTTTTTTTCAAGGTAATGTCTCGTGAGTTTGGTCATCGTTTTATTGCACCTGAAGGTGCTTTTATGCTCCATCATTCTGAGCTTGACCTTTTTTGTGGTCATCCCTACATACTTTATATCGCAGGGACATTTTATAGGGTAGATTAAATTGGAACTGTTACAATTGGAAAAGAAACGCTGCTCCCAGGGTTTATTTCCACCAATATCTACAGTTTCGTATGCTTTTGTTTGTGAACATACCCCACATGAACCACAGGGGAAATGCCCCTGAGCTTTTGGTAGGTTCCATATGGTAGTTTCCTTGTCAGGTTTTCAGGTTTTATTGTCTTTATTTCGATGGTAAAATCATAAAAGACAAATTTAACACAACATTCAAAAACAGTTCAAGAAAATCTCCACAGTTTTACAAAGTCGTTAAAAACAGAGTATATCTGTATATTATGAGAATATAAAAATAGGGCAAAATATCCCCAATTAAGACATTATTAAACTATATATTCGAAAAACCAGACATTCAGTAAAATTCATCAGAAAAGTAGGAACAGCTAATACATTAAGAAAAAGATTTACACATAATATATTATGGTCGGGGGACAGTTGGGATCCTTCTAGCTCTTATTGCCCACGCCCACCCTAAAAACTTGGCAAAACATATCACAGTTAAATTAGAGGTGTTTGTTTTTAGGGCCCGTATAGCTTCCGAGGCTGTCCTACAGGACAGGTGTTTAAAGATGGGATTTAGCCATTTGGATCGGGGTACACTATATTGGGGACAAGCAAACAGAAAATGACCCTCAGTTTCCTTACAACCTGGACAATGTATGCATGAATTAGAAAAAGTTTTATCCCAGGATGAGGTAAAGGAATTCAGGGGTAAAGATCCCACCCGAAATTGATGATATAATTTTTTGTCCAATGGCCTAGTGATGAGGTCCCAGTATGTTTCACGGGCAGAGTCCAGTTTGAAGCTTAGAAAACGACCCGTCAGACTCACCGAACTAGAAGCTTGAGCCAAGGACAGGCGGATTGAGGCCCAGAATAAACACTTAAATTCCTTTTTTGAGGGAAAATTGTTAATGCCTGGGGAAACCCATAGATGACTAAGCCCCATATCGCACAGGCTAGTTTTCACTGAGCGAAGCCATGGGATGCGTTCCGAACCCCCCATGGCCTTCACCTCGGCTAGCTCCTTAGCGAAAAGTACCAAATCCTCGGATGTCCATAGGCGCCTCCACAGAGACACTACTCTGTATCTAGCCATATCGGATATTGGTGGACAGCCCATGTCATGACAAAGTGGGATCAGTGGGGTTGATTGGGGCAGCCCCACCAGATTACGAAGGAATCTGCACTGTATTCTATATAAACTTGTGAGGTCCATGAAGCCCCAGAGCTCTGCCCCATAGAGTGTAGCTGTGTTAATTTTAACATCGTAAATTTGAAGGGCAGGGGCAACCCTTTTTGTGATAGTTTTCTTTTGCTCGCGCAAAAGACATCCAGTCATTTGGGCGAGTTTTAATTGTTGGGACTCTATTTGTGGTTTCCAGGACAAACGAGAATCCAGGGTGACCCCCAAGTACGTCATTTTGTCGACTTGTTCCAGGTTGACCCCATTTAGTTGAACGCTACTACGTATGGGTTTTTTCCTGGAAAAAACCATAAACTTGGTTTTCCCCACATTGATTTGGAGACCATTTTTGTTACAGAATTCCTCAAAATGATTTAGAGCCTGCTGTAACCCTCCCCTGGTCTTAGACAAGAGGAGGGTATCATCGGCGAAAATCAACATTGGGAATTTCGTTCCCGCCAGGGATGGTGCATCAGTGTTAATCAGCCTAAAGAATTTGACTACCTGATCTATATAGAGTAGAAAGAGGGTAGGGGCAAGGACACACCCCTGGCGTACTCCTCGTGAGACCGGAAATGAGTCTGTAGTTTGCCCTTTAGCCCCCCATCTTACCCTCGCAAAGTTGTCTTCGTGTAGTCTAATGATCATTTCAACCATATCCCCCGGCATACCTAGGTCCCTTAATAGTTGCCATAGTTTTCCCCTCGGCACCAAATCAAACGCTGATTTCAAGTCTATGAAAGCAGCGAAGATGGTACCCCCTCCAAGTAAGACCACCTTCCAAAAAATCATGCAAAGCCGTAAGACCTGGTCAATGGTGCTTGTGCCATATCTAAATCCCGCCTGTAATGGGGACAGTATTCCCTCTAGTTCCATCCACCCATGTACCCTCGCCAGGAGTATGCGAGCAAATACTTTCTGAAAGCAATCAATCAAGCTAATCGGGCGGTAGTTCCCTGGGTTTGATCTGTCACCCTTTTTATATATTGGGAGAATCTCCGCCCCCTTCCAAGTCTTTGGGATGCGGGCGCCTCTTGCTATAGCGTTTGCTATGCGTGTTAAATAGGGTATCCAAAGGCCTGTATTTGCTTTAAAAAGGTCTGCTGGAATTTCATCCAATCCTGGGGCCTTCCCCCGCTTCGTTAAACCTAGTGCGATCTCCGTTTCCCTTTCGGTGAAGGTCATAATCATGTTGCCAGTAGGTATTGTTTGTTGCAGGTTCAATGGGATAGTTGGGTCAACCACCTCTTGGCAAAATTGAGTGGAATAATGATTTATCCAATCTTACGGGGGTACATGGTTAGATGGTGTACGGAAGTCACCATCCTTTCCACATCTAACAATGTCCCAGAATTTGGTCTGGTTGTTTGATTTACTGGCGTCCAAAAGGTCCGCCCAGAAATCATCCTCCCATTCCCTCTTAGCTTCCCATTGCACTCTTTTGTACCTTTGCCTGGCCGCCTTTACTTCACTCAGATCTCTAGATTTGACTTTCTCAATTAGATGGCTGTGGGCCTCTCTGCACTCTCTATTATACCATTTAGCTCTTAAAGCAGTTTGAATCCCGGGGTTTGGCTTACATGGTTTGGAGAGGAGATTGTTAAGCTCAGAGAAACATTTATCGTGTATGCCCATAGTCTTATCTAAATAGATATTACCCCTTTCAGCATCAAGAGACCTCAGGTTGTCTAATGCATTCATCACCACCTTTTCTATATTAGCCTGTAACACTACATCGTTTGATATGGTTGACTATTTCAGTCTCCTCCGGTCATTTGATACGGTTACAACCCCCTGGCCCCTTAGAACAGGTTCAGCTAGACTTGTTAGATCATACATTTTAATTTTTAGGGACAGTGGGTTGTGGTCGCTTTCAGGGCGCGTAACAATTTCCATATCAGCGATTAGGCACCAATGTTCCATATTTAGGAAAATATAGTCAATGCGACTCCTTCTAACACCATTATCGAAGGTGAAATTGGCTCCAAAATCCGATTTGGTGCGGCCGTTTACAGCCCTTAGTCCCCAAGAGAGGCAGAAAGCAGACCAATTCAGAGCAGCCTCCGTTACTTTGACTAGATTTTTGTTTGATAGATCCGGAATTTTCCAGGTCGCGTCTTCTGCGAGCCCCCAGTTGTCCTCTGGCAGGTACAGTGGCTCAATGGTACAATTGATATCACCTGCTAACATTATAAATGACCCTTTGTTCCAACCTGATAGTAGAGTGTCTAAGGCGCCTATCAGCTTGGGACATCGTCCACCCGGGAGGCCTCTAGAATACATGTTAATAATAAGCATGTCCTGCCCCCCTGCTTTACTCAACCTTATGGCCAATATATCAGGGTTGTCCACGAAAATTTCAGAAACAGAATAACACCAGGCCTGTTTGACCCATATGGACAACCCCCCTGACGCCCGTCCTTTTGTGCCTTTTATTGCAGGTTTAAAAAAATTTACATAACCAACCATAAAAAACGGGGCAGTGGCCCAAGTTTCTTGCAGGAGCACGACCTGATAATTACCTATAAACTCCGACCAGTCCTCAGAAACCAGACGTGTCTTAACTCCAGCAACATTCCATGACACCATGTAAGAAGATAACATGTCCGGGTCCTCAGAAATGTTACTAACTGTCGGGGGGGAAGGAAACTCGATGGGGTTACCCTTGCTGACCTAGTTTCTTCTTCGTTAGAGGCGGGGATCTCTTCCCCCGTTAGTTCCCCCTGCATTCTAATTCTGTTATGGGGCGGAGACTGTTGCACCCTTATGAGGTCCAAGGTGGGACTAGATGGAATGGGCATTCCTTCCCCAATCCTTGTGACTAGAGTTGGTGACTGGGACGATGTACATAGTCAGTCAACCCATTCCAAATCTGACAGTGCCTCAAAATGGTTAAAGAGTGGGGGGTAATAAGGGGGGTAGGGGATTAGATGCTCTCGAGGCCTCCCCCCACGAAATTTCCAGTGATTGGGACCCATTGGATAATTATGACGTGTGTGGGGGTAAAAATAACCAAGGTGCAGGGTCTGAATGTCACCTACACGGGCAAATCTAGCTTTCCTCTGGATTTTCTCCACCACCCATGGGTCTCTAAAGGAAATCAGAATACAATCCCCTTCCAGATCTTTATCACCCTTTCCTACCCAGTCAACTCTCCTTACATAAAGGATTTCGGTGGGGGATGATGGGGGGAGAGGACGATGTTTGTTTAGCAAAAAGGTGACCTTGTTCCGTAGGTCCCCTTGTGACTCTTTAGTGCCCTCTCTTAAGGGGGTTACCCCAGTTAAAACGATGGTATATTGCGCCGCTTCTGGGGGTAAGTTAGCTCTCGGGGGGTGTTGTGTGTTGCTTTTAACTGACCTGAGATGCCTATCTGGGTGGGGGGTTTTCTTCTCCTTACCCAATAATGGTGTTGGCGCTTTGATGTTATTGGTTTGTTGTGACGGGCCATTCGCTATGTGTTGTTTTACTGGCACGATGTTGGGTGCCGGTGGGTGTTTGGCTTTCGATGTTTCTTGGCTATTTGCTCTACTGGCAGTGATCGATGTGGGTGCTGCCGGTTTTGCCCCCGGATTTGACTTCTTGATGTTATGGCTGGTAGATGACCCTACGGGTAGTGTTGTGACTATCCCACCTTTTTGGTTAGCACTCCCTCCAGAATAGGAACCCCCTGTCCTAGAACTGGAAGATGTAAGTTTGTTCAGAAGGTCCATATTAATGTTAGCAGCCGCTTCCAAGACATCGATTTTAGCGGACAATATCCTTGTTAATTCAAGGACCGGGAGCAATAAAGTTTGAAACATTGTTTCCATTTTAGCTAACAAGACCTCGTCACTGCTAAGGCATGTTGGACAAGGATTAGAGGACCCAGAATGAGCTAGTGAGGGGCAATATACTACTGGAGGTTCAGGGTTGATCTGTAAGGGGGAGTGACTAGCACTGTTAACATGATCTATTTTAAGTTGTTTTTGTTCCTTGTCACCCTGTGGACTTGAGGCATGTTTTCTTTTCCGGGAGGTGTGATTGATAATGACTTGTTGCGGAGCTGGCACACTGGGTAAAATGGGGGCCTTTGGTAGAGGGGAACCGCCCGTGCTACTCACGTCGTCCTCAAAATCATTACTATCAGCTTCTAAGCTAGACAGGTTGGAATCAAAGTTCAAATCCATATTTACATTGGCCGTGTGTGTTCTAGCACCATCCCCATCCCCATCAGCGTGAACTATGACTTCTGATTCTGAGGTTGAAATACAGTTGAACGCTGCGTTCGTTATGGGGCTTTTTACATGGGCCAGGGCACCTATAGAGGAGCGCTTCCCAGTAACTAAGTCCAGGGACAGTCTATGTTCTGCCTGTTCTATTTCTTTTTCTAAGATTCCTGTTGCTCTAGAGATGAATGCATCAAGGGGACCTGAGACAACACCCTTGGAGGTTTGTATGTGCACAAGGCGCTGTTTACCAGATCTTAATGGCATGTTTAAGAAGATGGTATAAATGCTAGTGAGTAGGCCTCTAAGTGTGACTAGGTGGGGTGGGGTTATATTGAGGATGTAAGATGAACCAGGACTCCTGGCCCAACCCAACCTTGTCCGACCTCGGACGGCCACAGACGGTCCCGCCCTTGTCCCGGGCTTCTCCCGGCGCGCTCCCGCGCCTGCGGGAGGGTTTCCTTCTTTAAAGGGATGGATAGGGAGCACCAAGGGGGCGGGGCCGGCAGGGAGAGGAGCCCAGCTGGAGACGGGCGCGCGGGGACTCCTGGTCCGTGGAGTCCCGCTCTACCCTCGCAGCCCTGCCGGTAAGATGGAGCCCGTTTGTCACAACCTGCCGCTGCTGTGAAACCGCGAAGCGGGACCCGCGAAGCGGGTCCGGCGAGGAGGGGCGGCACACAGCAGGCAGGAACACAGGAGACACACAAAGTTTGGCGCGTTCAGCACAGGGAGCACAGGGAATCCAACGACGAAAGTCTCGGGGGCAAATTAAATCACCTGGTGTTGGAGGCGGGGCCGGCAGGGAGAGGAGCCCAGCTGGAGACGGGCGCGCGGGGACTCCTGGTCCGTGGAGTCCCGCTCTACCCTCGCAGCCCTGCCGGTAAGATGGAGCCCGTTTGTCACAACCTGCCGCTGCTGTGAAACCGCGAAGCGGGACCCGCGAAGCGGGTCCGGCGAGGAGGGGCGGCACACAGCAGGCAGGAACACAGGAGACACACAAAGTTTGGCGCGTTCAGCACAGGGAGCACAGGGAATCCAACGACGAAAGTCTCGGGGGCAAATTAAATCACCTGGTGTTGGAGGCGGGGCCGGCAGGGAGAGGAGCCCAGCTGGAGACGGGCGCGCGGGGACTCCTGGTCCGTGGAGTCCCGCTCTACCCTCGCAGCCCTGCCGGTAAGATGGAGCCCGTTTGTCACAACCTGCCGCTGCTGTGAAACCGCGAAGCGGGACCCGCGAAGCGGGTCCGGCGAGGAGGGGCGGCACACAGCAGGCAGGAACACAGGAGACACACAAAGTTTGGCGCGTTCAGCACAGGGAGCACAGGGAATTTCCTTGTCAATACTGGTCTTTTGAGGAC
This sequence comes from Lissotriton helveticus, assembly GCF_964261635.1. NCBI lineage: Eukaryota > Metazoa > Chordata > Amphibia > Caudata > Salamandridae > Lissotriton > Lissotriton helveticus. The sequence continues at coordinate 1,318,271,210 of NC_136061.1, forward strand.
GAGTATGTACTAGTCTGTCTTTCAGACTTCGGCCTCTTTTCGGGGCAAACATAGGCTGAGGTATTTTATATGTACTGCTGTTCAATATGCGCCAATGTTTTCTTACTGTCTTTTGTACATCATTCGTAAATGTACTAAACGTATGTACAAAAGTAATGCGACCTAGTGGAGGCTTTTCTACCAGTATCTCTATGAGAGCCTCTCTGTTGTTGTTTCTTGCGCGTTTCTTGGCTGTTCTGATCAGACTATTAGGGTAGTCTTTTTCTTTCAGCTGTTGTTTTAACATCTCTGCATGTTCCTCATATTTCTCAATGGTGGAACAGTTTCTTCGTACACGTAAAAACTGTCAGAAAGGAAGATTTTGTCGTAAAGATTTCGGATGATGACTATCGAAACGCAGCAAAGAGTTGCGCGCCATAGACTTACGATAGAGTTCACTGTGTAAGCAACCATTCTTGTGGTAAATAGATAAATCCAGGAAGGCGATTCTCTCTTTATCTGCCTCCACTGTGAATTTCAAAAAAGTATTTCGATTGTTAAGCCATTCTTTGAACAGCATCAAAGATTTAGAGGAACCTCTCCATACCACCAAAATGTCATCAATATAACGCTTCCACAAGCGTATCGATGACAAATGTGGGTTGGTTATAGAGAGGACATGTTCTTGTTCAAAAGCATTGACATATAGATTCGCTAAACTCGGTGCGAAAATACTGCCCATGCTTGTGCCGGACACTTGAAGGTAGATATCATTTTCATACCTGAAGAAATTATCCTTCATCGCAATCTGTGCCAAGGAACGAATGAACGGCACTGGAGTGATGAAATCTAAGTCTATATTGCTTAGTATTTGGAAAATCGTTTCCAAAGTCTCATCCTGCGGGATTGAAGTATACAACGACTCGATGTCGAAGGATACTAGAAGATCTAATTGAGGATCGAACAGGATATCAGGGAGTTGACATAAAACGTCTTTAGTATCCTTTAAATAGGTTGGCATTGTCTTAACCAGCGGACGCAGGAAGTAATCTACAAAGGTAGAAAGAGGCTCCAATAGAGAACTGATCCCTGAAATTATCAGTCTGCCTGGAGGTGGTGTCAAATTTCTATGGACTTTTGGCAGGCAGTAAAAATAGGGATGTCTTACTTGTAAGAAGGCAGCCTCTTGATCTGTAATCCATTGGTTGCAAAGGCCTTCGTCAACCAGTATCCAAATTGTTTTTGTTAGACGATCAGTGGGATCTTCTCTTAGCAGTTGATATGATTGTCTGTCTGCTAGTTGGCGTATGCATTCATCATGATATGTGGACGTGTCCAAGATAACCACTGCTCCACCTTTATCTGCAGGCTTGATAGTGATGGTTTTATCTGCAGATAGGGTATTGATAGCCAATTGTTCTCTCTTAGATAGATTGTGATATGTGGGTTTGTTTGTCATTTTCGGGAATGAAGAAACTTCTTCTTGCACTGCTCTCTTAAAGGCTATGACTCTAGCAGGAACACTAGCAGGCATTGGGGTAAAGGTAGAAAGTTTCTTTAGGCCTGTATTAAGCTCAGAAGGAGTATCAAGTAATCTTTCTTTATCAAGGAAGAAAAAATGAAGACAAATCTTTCTGAAAAACTGGGCTAATTCACAGTTTACTTGAAAGTTGTCTCCTGTCTGTGTCTCTACAAAACCAAGCCCTCGATTGAGCACTCGGTCTTCATCTTCTGTTAGTGTCCTGTTGCTCAGGTTCACTACGAGGCTGGTAGTACAGTGCTTTCTGGTGGAATTCCCTGTTTGGTTTTGCTCCGAGTCCCCATGTAAGTTGATGTTGGCTGGTTCCAATGAACTTGGGCATTGCCTCTTCTCCTTCCTCTTGGTCTCCCGGGGCCAAACCCTAAAAAAGGCTGGTTCTGGAAATTCTGGAAATTCTGTGGGTGTGTGGGAAATTGTGGTATTGATGACTGAAAGGGTGCGGAAGGGAAACCCCAGGGTGATGGTGGCCACCACTGTTGGTATTGGTTCATCGGGGGTCCCCCTCGCCAGTTTCCTCTATTAAATCTCCCACGATTCCTACCTCAGAATTGTTGGTTGCCCCCTATAGGGGTCTCTCCACTGTTGGAGCTTTCTCCTGAGCTGGAACCTGAGTAAGAAGACCCGTATCTTTTACCTTGTTTGTTAAATTCCAGAGGGGAGTATGTCTCACTTGTATAAGGGTAGATAATATCAAGTTTGAATTTGTCCAGATCTTTTTTGAATTTATCTATCTTTGCCATCAATATTCCGTCTTTGAAATCTTTATTAGTTTTGTTAGATTCGTCTTAGTTCTTCTTGAAAAGACTTGCCGAAATGGTAGTCCTAATCTGTGATTCCAAGACCTGGATTTCGATTAGAATATTGTCGGCTATTCTTTTGGCTGTATTCACTATCAAAATGAGCCAGTCTCGTGTACAACGCCATGATATCATGGACCAGTCTTTCCAAAAATGTTTGTCTTGTAGAAAAAGTCGTGGACTATTCGTCACTATCAGTCCAGAAGGAGCACTTTGTCCCCGGAGGTATTCTGCCATAATAGCTCCGTGGACAAGAGTCCGTGAATGTGATTTCTTGAGGAAAAGGACTTTCATCCATTCATCCTCTGGTCATAGTACCATATTACTGAAAGTATCCAAGATACTCAGAGTGTTGTCTAGGATAGCTTGATACATCTCATCATCATAGGCCAACCCATTGCGTTCTACCATGATGGTTGTGAAGGAAAATGTACAGTTACTAAAATGTGAATATAAGAATGCTATCTCTCAATGAATACTAGGAGAAATTACCCGCAGCCGGAGGGCTGTACAAAATTACTAACAACAAAGAAGGGTCTGAGGGAAGTTTAGAGTCCTAACATGGTTCAATCCCCCTTTCCTTACTATTTGCAAAACAGACTAGAATCCTGAGGACTAATATAGACGATATACTTGTGGGCTGATGTATATCAGAAAGAGAAATAGTTCTCTATGGCTAACAAGAATGTGTACAGTGAAGAAGGCTATAACATAAAAAGTACAAATCGTATTAGGATAGTTGGTATCCCATCCCTACACAGTCATGTGCCCAGTGTCATCATCTGGGAACCAAACAGTGCCCACTCAGTCCCTCTTATCAATCAGAGAGGACAATGAGGAAGGGACTGTCTCCTTCTAACGATTACCTCAGAAAGAAAAAAAAAAAAAATTAAAGACTGTGTAGAGGAAAAGACTAGACAAATTTAAGTTGTCCTGATAGTGTGCAATGTAAGTAGATAGTGAAAAAATAATGATGTGAGTTAAAAAGGATAAATTCCTGAGATAGTGTGTTAATTCTTGAGAAACACCACTAATTCTTACAAAGTCTCGCAATTGTCCTAATAAAAACAGTGTGAGCAAAGTGAAAACTCAGAACAGTTGGAAATTAATCACTGTCCAAAAAATAACCTGGTCGACATGTTTCTGCCAGTATGGGATAAAGGATCCCTGGCTTTCTTCAGGACCAATAGATATAGCTGTCACTGCATCCAAAAAGTCAGACAATATCAAAAAATTGGAAGTCATACATACAGTATTATGTTGCTTCTTTTACAAACCGAGACTTTGTAAGAATTAGTGGTGTTTCTCAAGAATTAACACACTATCCCAGCAATTTATCCTTTTTAACTCACATCATTATTTTTTCACTATCTACTTGCACTGCACACTATCAGGACAACTTGAATTCGTCTAGTCTTTTCCTCTACACAGTCTGTAATTAGTTTTTTTTTCTTTCTGAGATAATCGTTAGAAGGAGACAGTCCCTTCCTCATTGTCCTCTCTGATTGATAAGAGGGACTGAGTGGGCACTGTTTGGTTCGCAGATGATGACACTGGGCACATGACTGTGTAGTGAAGGGATACCAACTATCCTAATACGATTTGTACTTTTTATGTTATAGCCTTCTTCACTGTACACATTCTTGTTAGCCATAGAGAACTATTTCTCTTTCTGATATACATCAGCCCACGAGTATATAGTCTATATTAGCCCTCAGGATTCTAGTCTGTTTTAGAAATAGTAAGGAAAGGGGGATTGAACCCTGTTAGGACTCTAAACTTCCCTCAGACCCTTCTTTGTTGTTAGAAACTCAAGATGATACCATTGCTCTGAATCATTACCCTGCACAAAGTAATTCCTTAATTCACCTTTATTTCTTGCAATGGTTCTTTCGTCAACTCGTTATTATATTCCATTTAAACTTAAACATACTACATTCTATAATTATTTAAATATTTTTGCTTTTTTTTTAAAATATCAAATATATACCCTTTCACATAATTTACCTCTCTTCGATATTCTTTCCTTACTCCGTCTTAATTCATCCAACTCCTCTGGAGGGGACATAATGTTGTATGTATTTTTAAATATACATTAACAATATGTTCCCTCTCAGGAAATGAAAGATATTCTCAAGATGCTTCTGCAGCCCAGAATCATTACCTTGTTCGTAGTTTCTTCACCCGTATTGATTCTCTGAAATTAAACTAATCATCCCACGGGTGTGGTTTATATACTTTTCGGTTACTTAACACTCTATGGGATCAATTTATTGCTCCTCCCACTTTTAACTCACGTGTTTCAGTTGACAGGTGCTCTCATTTCCACTGTTTTAGTACGTGACGTGTTTATGTAAACGTGCCTCTTTCTATACTTTCGAATAATTTCTAAAATTCTTTATTTAAACTCGTTTTTCTTATTAAAGCATTTCTATAGGCTATTCTCTTTTTTTAATACGAGTATTAATATTCATTCCCCTTTTTTTTGGACTTATTATTCTACTAACTTCCCTTTTTTTTAAAACTTTTTTTTAATACTCTTCATCACCCTAAACGCCTATTTCCCTTGCATCCCATGCCAGAGATGCTTTCATTTAATTATCGAATATTTTAATTCATAGCAAAGTATTTTTTAGTTAATTCCACTAATGCGTTAATAAACTAAATTGTATATTATAAATTTATAACTATGTATAATTTTGTAAAGCGAGTACTTATTTTCATTTTAAAAAACAAAACAAAATTGTGTTGTAATGGCATGCTTTGTAATTGAATATGCGTTGTAATGGCATGCATTGTAATAACATGCGTTGTAATGGAATATACGATGTAAAAGTTTCGTTGTAATAGCATTACAATGTAAACGTTGTGTTGTAATGGCTATCTCCCGTGTTTTAGGCCTACAATTCCCCAGTTGGTATCCATACACTCGAGTAAACACCCTGTGACTTCTCTTACAATCCCATAGTGACTCTTTCAGTAGCGTGTCATAATCCTTTCAGTGAAGTTCAAGTGATACTTTATTTGTCTAAAATCACACTGTGACTCAGTGTTCATTTGGGAAAATTGACAGAGAATGATTTGGTTGGTTGATGTGTTTGCAGACACATAAGTCCATGTACTCTTGCAGTGAGCCAGGCTTTAGGGCACGCAGTGCTTGAAACTTCTATGCACTATGCTTGTAGTAGTCTAACCACCTTCACAGTTGTTTTTCAGGCCTACAATTCTTCATTCACTATCCATACACTCCAGCAAACACAGTGTGACTGTTGTTGCAATCCCACAGTGACTCTTTCAGTACCATGTAATAACCCATTCACTAAAGTAAAAGTCAACCAATTATGAATTCACCCAGTGTCTCTCTTTATAGTACTGTAATCCTTCAGTCCGTAAGCATGTACTCATGCAGTGAGCCAGGCTTCAGGACATGGAGAGCTTCAAACTGCTATGCACTATGCATGTAGTGGTGTAACCACCTTCATACTTGTGCTTCAGGGTTACAAATCCCCAGTCACTATCCATACACTAAAGCAAACACAGTGTGACTGCTGTTGCAATCCCATAGGGAGTCTTTCAGTACCATGTAGTAATCCATTCACAAAAGTAAAAGTCAATTAATTAAGAATTCACCCAGTGTCTCTCCTTATAGTACTGTAATCATTCAGTCAGTACGTATGTACTCATGCAGTGAGGCAGGTTTTAGGGTTATGGAGTGCTTCAAACAGCTATGTACTATGCATGTAGTGGTCTAACCACCTTCACACTTGTGCTTCAGGCCTACAATTTCTTAGTCAGATTTTTTATGAAATGTGTTTTTATAGTATTGGATATCCAACATAATGTGGCTAAAAAGACAAAATCTTCTGGTAAGACCACAAAGCAAATTATTAAAAATGTTTGTAGGGCCAGACATAGTATACAGAATACTAAAACTACTGACAATGCTTCAACTAGAAAAAATTGTGAAAATAATAGAAAAATCAAAAAATCAAATGGACAGTCAAAGGAAACGATGTATGGTAAAAGAACACAAAATTAGTATAAAGAGATTCAAAAGAAAATATTTTACAACAGAGTAGTACATAATTTACTGAAAGATACAAAGAAATATAAAAAGAGAGCACTATTTTATAAAAAGAAGAAGCATATTGAATCCATTGTTGAAAAGGCTTTTGAAGTAAAGAAGACTATTCATTTTAGTATTAAACAGAATTAGATCACTAGATAAACCAATCCATTTTATGAAGGCCAAAAGTAGGAGGAAAAGAGTAAGTAACAGAAGTAATTTTTGTGATTTATTTAGGGGAATGGAAACACAGTTCAAGTTCTGAGCCTTTTTTTAATGAAGAGAGTTATTGTCATACCAATGATTTGTTGCATGCAATTGACACCAGTGGTCGAGCTTATGAGGTTAGCAATGGTTGTCCAATTGACAAAAAGAAAATGGTTCTCAAAAATGCAGAAGAAGTGATAGCTGATGAAGTTCTAGGCAGACATCCTAAAGCCCAAGTGTACACTTGGGATTGCAGTAGTATTTGTAGTGTACAACAAGAATCTATTGATAAATTATGCAATTTCTTAAGAGCATATAGTAAAAAAAGTGTTAAACAAAAGATTAAGCTGTTGCAAGGATTAGACCCTTGCAGAGTGAGAAAAAATACTGGTTTGCAATTCTTTGGCTTGTCTTTCTAGGAAACTATGTCAAAGTGTACTTCACCATTTCAGGATGTTGACTGTACATCATACTCAAATGTGGAAGTTAGTGAGAACATTTTTTTATGAAAAAAGTTCAGCACTAAAGTTAAATGAGTGGAACAGTGCTCTTTTGCGTGGTCACTATCAGAAGTGAAGAAGGTTTGTGATGATATTGAGTTTTGTTACTTTGGTCCTGAACAAGAGAGTGAAGAAACTCAGACATTAATAGAAGAAAATATTGTAGAGAATGTTGAACATAGTTGCACAAAACATTTTGAAAGTGAAATTACAAAGTCTAAGGTGATTTCAGGTGTAAGGCCAAATTTATCTTGTATTTTTTGCTGGCGAACTCACTATAAAAATCAGACTAGGAGTGTTGATCTGTATTTAAAAAGTGAAAAAGAAAATAATGATATGTGGAAGGAATTTGCAACTCATTTGTTGGTAGAGAATTGTTTTGATTTGGGCTCTGATCAGCGTATTTGTAAATGTTGTTATAACACATTAGATGAGAATAAAATGCCCCCTAGAGCTGTGCATAATAATTTAGAGTTAGTTGCTATTCCTCCAGAATTGACAGATTTAAACACCTATGAGTCTATTCTCATTCAATGTGTGCACCCTTTTCAGGCTATTGTTTGTATGGAGCCTAAAACAGGTAAATTGCCTTCTTCAGATTTACAAGAAGGATTAAAAGGAAGAGTTGTGTATTTACCGTTAAATTTAAAGAAAAATATTGAAACTATTGGTGTAGAGAGTGTAGAAAGTCAACCACTAGTTATTCTTGTTAATGGTGTGCCTACTAAAAATAGGAAAATCTGGCAGGAGTTAGTGGATGTTAGGAAAGTACAGAAGGAAACTTTGTATTTGATAAAAAACAATACATACTATAAAAATGTTTATATGGCAGAAGAAGAAATACTTTTAGCAGAAGATACTGAAACGTCAAGTGGACAAATTGAAAAAGTGGATATGTTAAGATGTGAAGAAATCTATGAACATTACAGTGTGCATCCACTTCATTCGAAAGAAGTAATGGGGAACACTATTGAGCTGTGCCAAAAGAAAAAAGCAAAAGGAACTCCCATGAGTGTGTGGCAAGAGAGCTTGTAAGCTCGTTGTTTTCCGCAGTTGTTCCCAACTGGAAAAGGAGGACGATATGATGAACGTCCTGTGCAGATTCCTGCATCTGAATATCGGACAACAAGATTAGATGCAGAAGATCCAAGATTTCGACAATGTATTCCTTATATATTTCATCTTTTGTTTGAGAGTGACTTGTCTGGACTTTCATATACAGTCAATCACATATAAAAAAATGAAATACATCTGCAAAATGTATCTGCAAAAGATTTTATGGATAAAGTACACCAGAGAGATGATCATTTAGAATCTCAGCTCATTAATCTGATGGCATGTCAGCGTAGGACTAATGAACATTGGTACCATCGTCATGGAGAACTGAAATGTATGCTGCGGATTTTAGGAACTCCTACATGGTTCCTTACCCTAAGCTGTGCTGAGTACGCTTGGGATGATTTACTTGAATTTCTTCGAGAGGCAAATTGCAATATAAAAAATATTGAATACAAGACACCTGGGGAATTGTGCTCTTTGGATCCTGTTAATGTATGCAAGTATTTCAATCATATATATGAAGCAATGATGTCTTTTATCTCCAATAAAAAAAATCCTCCTCTTGGAGAAGGCATGGATTTCTTTTGGAGAAAGGAGGATCAAGCAAGTGCGGCTCCTCATATACATATGCTGTTATGGATTAAGGATGCCCCCAAATTTGGAACAGATGCGGATGATACTATTTTGTCTTTTACTGTTGAATATGCCACATGTGCTGTACCTAAAAGCACAGAAGAAAACAACTTAAGAGAACAAGTCTTACGATTCCAAAGCCACCGATGTGGAAAATACTGTAGATGAAAGTACAAATCTAAGGATAAGTTCTTTACCAAATGTCATTTTGCATTTCCATGTCCTGTAATATCCAAAGGAACAGTGAACAGTTTTATGTCATCTTTGCGACATACCATCACAAGAAAGTCTCCAAAAAATACCTACAACTTAAGAAGAAATGAAGAGTCAAAATACATAAATGACTACAGCCCAGTTATTCTGTCCATGTGGAATGCTAACATGGTTATTCAGTACGTCGCAGTCAATTCCATTGCTGTTGCTCGATATGTAACGTCCTATATTACAAAATCAGGAAAGACGGAATAGAAAGAAATGTGGGAAGATACTGTTGAATATGCCACATGTGCTGTACCTAAAATCACAGAAGAAAACAACTTAAGAGAACAAGTCTTACGATTCCAAAGCCACCGATCTGGAAAATACTATTGATGAAAGTACAAATCTAAGGATAAGTTCTTTACCAAATGTCATTTTGCATTTCCATGTCCTGTAATATCCAAAGGAACAGTGAACAGTTTAATGTCATCTTTGCGACATACCATCACAAGAAAGTCTCCCAAAAATACCTACAACTTAAGAAGAAATGAAGAGTCAAAATACATAAATGACTACAGCCCAGTTATTCTGTCCATGTGGAATGCTAACATGGTTATTCAGTACATCGCAGTCAATTCCATTGCTGTTGCTCGATATGTAACGTCCCATATTACAAAATCAGGAAAGACGGAATAGAAAGAAATGTGGGAAGAAATTTCTCACAAGAAGACTCTAAGTAAGAAATTATACAGTTTCAGTTTGAAGATGTTATCACATCGAGAAACTGGAGCATATGAATGCTCAGATCGGTTATCATCTGCAAGTCTATACTCCAAATCTAGAAGAATCATGTGGGTGAGTCTAGGTCTTGCAGGAATGCGAAATCGGGTACTGAAATCTTTTCAAGAAATTGAATATTTAGCAGAAAAAGATCCAGAAAGTACAGATATTTTGAAAATGAATATGTTGGACACATACTACCCAAACAGAAGTCATCATCCTGAGAACATGTGTCTTTATGAAGTGCTGCAAAACTACACTTTTAAACGGAATACTTCAGAGAACATCAATGATGGAAAATATGGAGTCATTGGTTCCGAAGGATGTTTGGTGAAACAAACAAAACGAAGTTTGATTAATCACGGGAAGCTGAGTTGCGACACTGCTGATAAAAGGGAATTTTACTATTTATCCCTTTTGCAACTGTTCAAACCATGGCGTTCAGAACTGGAATGGCTTGGAGATTTACAGAGCTATGAAAACTCCTTTATTGCTTATAAAGATAGGATACAATGCAGTGCTTTTGCAAATTATGTGAAAATGTTGAACAATGAAATTGATCAAGAAGCTACAATTGCAGCTGAGATTGCTAGAGACAGTTCTCAAGAGAGTCAAAGTTCTGCTGCACTGAGTCAAGATCCACTAGGACAACCAATTGTTGAAAATGAAGTAGTAATCGCCATGAATGAGGTGGAAACAGCAATGCATCAAGCTCAAGAAGATGTAACAAACTTAGCAAACTTGGAAGAACAGCTAAATGTTGAATAGAAACAAAGATATCACCAAGTGAGACAACAGATTGACCATGGATTACTTCATGAAAAGAAAGAGTGCTCATGCTCATCATTTCAACCTATCCGAATGTATGTGAGTGGTCAAGCTGGAACAGGAAAAAGTTTCTGAATTAAAGTAATTTCAAGTTATCTACATAAAACAACTGAATCACATTTATCTTGTGTTGTCACTGCTCCAACTGATTTGGCAGCACACAACATTAAAGGAATTACTTTACATTGTTTACTAATACTACTAGCAGAGCATGAAAACAAATTGGAATACCACAAGCAATCTGGAGAAGCTTGTTGTGAAGTTTTAAGAGTTCTGAAGAAAATGAAACTTCTCATTATTGATGAGGTAAGCCTGGTTTCAAACGTATTGCTTGTTTGTGCGCATTTAAGAATGCAGCAAATTCTTAAAACTGAGTATGATGTGTTATTTGGAGGAAAACCCGTCATGGTTTTTGGAGATCTACTGCAACTTACTCCTGTAAAAGGACAACCAGTATTTAAATCACTTGCGCATGAAGACACCAGAAAGTCTCTGGGTAGTGTTGGAAACATGAACATTTGGTCATATTTTGAATACAAAGAACTCATTACAAATATGCGACAGGCAAATGATGTTCATTATGGAACTATTCTCCAAGATTCAAGAATTGGATTACTGACAGAACATGGCAAACAAGCTTTGCAGAGTCGATTACTTTCCAAGTTGTTTCCAAATGAAAATGTAGTTCCTGAGAAAATATACATGAATCTTGCAGAAAACAAATCTGCAATCTGCTTAATGCCAACACTGTGCGAGTGTTCTATATTCAACTAACAGCTTTTGAAACTGGAAAATGAAGAAATAATAAAAATGAAAGCCATCAATAAAACAGAGCATGAAGGAATCACGATTATTTTGACAGAAAAATTGAAGTCAAAATTGGATTCTTTAGAAAAATCAATATCTAAAACTGCTGGTTTAGAAAAGAATCTATATGCATGTAGAAACTGTCGAGTCATTTTAAGGCGTAATTTGGACGTAGAAAAAGGTTTATTTAATGGAGCAATGGGCAAAGTTGTGGAATTTGTTAATTATCAGAATAAAAATGGTATTGAATTCTTAAAAATTCAATTTGATCAGATTGAAGAAGTTAAACAAATTGGTCGTGGTTCAATTCATTTTTTGCTTGTTAAATATTTATATGTCCGCAGAAAACAGTTTCCAGTTTCTCTGGCATATGCAGTGACTAATCATAAATCCCAAGGTTTAAGTGTTGACGGGAAACATCCTTTACAACGCAACTTTTACCACGCAGTGCCTTTACGACGCAACTTTTACAACGCAAACCATTACAACGCATTGCGCTGGGAGGCGCTCTAGGATAGGGAATACGTTTAATTTACTATCCAACACCTTCCCTAGTGTCCACGGGGACTGGAGTTGGAATAGTAAATTAAACTATTCACTATCCAGCACCCCAAAGCGCTACGCGTTGTAAAGGTTTGCGTTGTAAAAACCGCGTTGTAAAGGCATGCGTGGTAAAAGCAGGCGTTGTAATGTCATACATCCAGTGTTGACAGTGCTTTGGTGAACATTGGAAGTACCGTGTTTAAAGAGGGTATGGCATATGTTGCTTTGTTGCAAGTCAGAACATTATCTGGTTTGTTTTTGATTGATTTTGATGACACAAAGGTTACTGCAGATACAAACTGTGTAAAAGAGTATAATAAGTTAAGAAGAACATATCCTCCCAATTTAGGTCAATATCCTGCATGTGAAAAGTGTGTAATAGGAGAGGTAATTAGAAGGTATGAGAATATCTGTACCAAAGGTGTGGAGAAGGGAAGAAAGCAAGATAATGTTGTCATTGCAAGCAAAAAGAAAAAGGACACTGTTGGAGAGATTGTTGGTTATCAGTTTGAAAATAGTTCAGGTGTCAACTGCTATGCTAATGTAGTGGTCAATGTTGTTTTCTTTCTTGAAGGTTTGCAACAGCAAATTATGGAGAATCTGGAAACAAGATTTTGTTCCTTGTTGCATTCTGTTTATGAAAAATTGAGAACTGATACAAGTAAAATACAAAGTGTTTCTGATGTTCGTAATGTTTTGGATGTATGTTCTGTTTCTACACAATTTACTCAAAATATCCAACAAGATGCTCAGGAATTTCTAATGTAAATGCTTACCATATTGGAAAACGAAGGTGTAGAAATAGAAAATATTTTTGCCTTTGTTATAAATATGGAACATCATTGTGAAAATTCTATGTATACATGTAGCACTAATGTAGATACTGAAAGATTTTTATATTTGACATTACCGGACTGTAAATCAGTGTCTTTAAATAAATTAGTTAAAGGTACAAATCCAAACATGGAGTGTAGCTAATGCAAATCAGAAATTTTATCAACATTATTTTTAAAAAGATATGGACAATATATAATTTTAATGAAACGTACAGCTGATGGGAGAAAATTGGACACTTTAATAAAACATTTTGTAGCTACTCAACTATCAATATCAGGAAGGACTGTTGTAGCAGTAGCAATAATTTTCCATAATTGTCCTTCCACAACATCTGGACATTACTTCCTACCTAAAAAGTGACAAAGGCTGGACACTTTGTAATGATGCTGATTTGGTTTTCAAACAACGTTTGCCTTACGAATTACCAAATTCCTACCTAATATTTTTAAAGCCAAGTTTTAGGAAAATAATTCAGCCTCTGAAGAATTTATTATTATGATTTAAAAGGATTACTATTGGATAATTTGCATAAAAAGGAGTGCACAAAAACCATTTGGCTGCATGGAAAGGTTTCTGTTTGAATTATGGACTTTTTCTTGCACTTTATCTCGGTGTATAGTTTTAAGTGACAACATTTACAGTGCTTATAAATTAAAGTTATACAATTTTCTTAGCAGTAAGGATTTTATGTATGTGTGATTTGTATTACACAGTATATTTTTGAGGATGGATTTTTTTTTTTTTTTAAACAATCTTATTGATTGTTTTTTTTTCTGCCCACTGTTATGTGATGAGTACAATTGAAATCACTGTTTTTAGAGAAATTAAATTTATTCTGAGAGCAGAAAAAAGGCCAAGAAATTACTTTGTAAAATGTTTAAAGTATGCTGTATTGTTAAAAATATATAATTACATATTATAACTATTTTATCTTTTCTTTCCCAGATCCTAATTCTAATATAAGCAGTTTACCACCATTTATATTATAAAAAACAACTGAATAAAATGTGTAGCGCTTTTTCCATGTATTACTGCTGAGGTAAGTTTAAGTAATTCTTAAAATGCACAATGGCGTGTGTTTGCACACAGTTGAAAAAAGGGAAGATGGATGGAGTAGATTTGTGCCAAAGAATTCCATTGTGGACAGGTATCAAATAGGACACAGCTTCAGAGCACCTGTTTGCAAGACACATGGTATAGTATACAATAGAGAGATATGGGGACTTGTAGGGCCTGGTAATTTCAGAATTAAAAGACATAAAACTCTTTAACTTAAAGCACATCACTGAGTGTTTTTGCACATGTCACATTAGGCCCCATCTCTTCCCTTCAATAATATATAAACATGGCCTATAAGTTTCCTGAAACGTAAGTACTTATACATGTATCTTGTTCTCTGTTATCAGTACAGAAATGTAGTCCTATAATAAGAATTGGCCTAGCTATTAACTCTCTTTCATATTTACCAGGAGAGGAAAAGGCACTCTGTATACCTTTTGGTTTTCCATGTAAATACAATCTCATCATACACACCACTTTGCATTGAAAAGGTGTTCTATAGGTGTTGCTGTGCGTGTTTGCACCGAACACTCCTAGAACAAGACACATCTCCAGTTTTATCAAAAATCATAAATCTGGACATGTGTGTGAATGCTGCACCATCCTCCAATTGGTGTAGCAAGGCACAACAAGGAGAATTGTTTTCACTCCTCCTAATTTTTTTTCTTTCAATATATGCTACAATGCACAGGATATATTGAGGGGGAAAAATGCCTTTACTGATTGTTTTTGTGTAGGAAGGTGTGCCTTCCTGCACAAAGACAATGTCCGCACGACACAGACATCCTTGCACCATGGTGCAAGGGTGTCTGTGTCACCACATGGCTGCTGTTTAAGCAGCTGTGCAGAGGGAAGCACAGACTTGTAACATATTTATGTACATATGTTACATCCCTGTGCTTTGGCAGTACCTCTGCACGCTCTAGGTAAACACTTTACTGTGTCATGCTGCAGAATTTCTTATATTTCTGCACTTATCCATTCAACATACACCACAAATGCTTTCTTTCACTCAATTATCTACTAGACATACATTCATATAAACTTTCACACACTAGCATACAAGTTTAGCTCTTTCTTTAACCAGAGTAGTTAGTTCTTAAAAGAACTTTTTTCTTTTTGTTGTTTAATATTATTTTTTTTAATGATTTTTTTTTTTCTAAAAGAGGGAAAAAATGTCAACAGGACAAGCAAAAGTAAACAGTAGGAGGGGAAAAAAGGAAACTAGCAACAGAGGTTGTCTACAGCACGGCAAACTAATTTGACTGACTACTCTCCATATGAAATGAGTCTGTTGCATTGCACACAATGCATCCTGAGTCTTCCAAATTAGGGACGAATATCAGGTGGAGATGTTGAAGTTGAAGCTGTTGTCCCAGATGTAATGGTAACAGCCTGCGGTGCAGGAGCATTGTCTTTTATTCTCCTCATTTCCTCTATTGCAAAGTTTACCGGATGTTTTGTCTGATGATGTCTCCTCATACTTGCTGTTCCACAAGAGTATTTTTTTGTAGGGTCACCTCTGGACAGCACTGCCTTGCAGATTTTGCAACTGACTTTCGTGGCATTGACTTTTTTCTGGCCTGGAGGAAAAGTGAAAAACTTCCACACAATTTTAGAATACCTCTCTGGAGGGGGAGGTACAGGAACAAATTCTTCATTTGCAGAGTGTTCTGAATCAGAAGACGCTTCATTAGTTGCCATTTCTCCAACTTTGCTGAGAAACAGGTGTGCAAATTTGAAAAAGAGCAGATTTTGCCAGAAGATGTCTTCTCCTCAGGAAGTTCTAACAAGAGTGATTGAAATGGTTGGGGTCTTTCAATACTTTCAATAGGAAGTGTAATGAACCAACCAAATCTCTTTTCTTTGGTCACATGGTGTCCGCACACAGCTCGCCCCCAACTCGCACCGAGCGCGACTTTGCGAAATTGCATTTAAAAGAAATGTAACTTTATTAAAAGTTAACTCCTTACCCACGGCAGCAATTCTGCCGCGGTGTGGGTGTTCTAAAAGGTGGGCGGGGCTGCGGCGGCCGTTGGCCGTTCGCAGCACCAGGGAGGGAGTGCTCCCGTCGTCCAATGGCCGGCGGGAGCACGGAACAAGTTAAAGAATATCATTTTTATAATTAGCTCAGATAATGTGTTCTGTTAATATTTATATTAAATATATATATAGGTTTTTGAACATAAAAAAATTCAGCGGGGGTCGCGCACCCACCGCGGCCAATATGCATATGACGTCACGTGCAACCGCGCGACCGTCACCTCCTGTACTACGTACATCTCGCGTATGCGCCACAAGTCGCGTACCAGTCGCATACCGTCCACGTTCGAAAAGTCGTACTCGTCGCGCACCGTACGCGGACTCTATAAATTAATTCTAAAATGGCATATACATTCCGCGTAGTGAACAAGAAGGGTGCACTTTGGGTGCTCGACTCCCCCCCCAAAAAAAAGTATATTTATAAAAAGATAAAATAACAAAAAAATTATATATATGTATTTTAAAAAAAAATTAAATATGTGTACTGTAATTTAAAAAAAATATCTAAAAATAAGTAGATTAAAAAATGTAGTTAAAGAATATAAAAAAAATAGAACAAGAAATATATTTAAAATATATATTTTAAAAAACCTTCGAAATTCACTGAAAAAACCATAGGTTTCAGGCAGGTTATAGTTAGGAATTAGCATTTAAAAAACCTTTGAAATTCACTGAAAAAGCCATAGGTTTCAGGCAAGTTATAGTTAGGAATTATCATTTAAAAAACCTTAGAAATTCACTGAAAAAAACATAGATTTCAGGGGTGTTATAGTTAGCTGGATATTTCACTCATACAAAACCATTGAAATTCCTCCATTATAGTTAGTTGTACTAACTGTAACTCTTGTGCCCGCAATCCACTGGTGATGATGTCACATATTACATAATTAATGACATGGTCAGTGACATCACTGATGGCATCACTGATGACATCTCAAATGACACCACTGATGACATCACTGATGACATCATCCATGTGACAATCAGATACACCTCATCATACACTAGTATAACCTTTCTTCACTCACTGTAAAACACAGAGTACCATATTTGAATTAATTGACACAGCAATACAAGTTTCTAAAAACCCACTCAGTGATTCCTAGATCTACACACACAACTAATCACTTACCTATAGATTCACTCATACATGTTGTCAATGATCACTAGACCACTATCAGATATAGTTATACACTTATATTGACATTACATACCAGCACACATCCTATTCACTTATGCAGTCATCCTACTCACTTATGCAAACAATAGATCATACTTATACTTACTCAGCTACACACGTATACAAACACCACTTCATTTATTCATATAGATAGTAACTCATATTTAGTGTATTATAAAATCCCTATTACAAGTATACACTTATCCATACAGTTACTCATTCAATTACTGAGTCTTATGTATACTTATTTATATACAACAAATGTCACCTACACTGCCTTTTATTTTTCTAGTTTGTTGGACATGTACCATTGAGAGATAGATTTGCTCATCACCACATCCATAAAGATATTTAGTCATCCAAACAAGTGTTATAAAATTCAGTCTTAACCTCATTAACCTACTGAATCAACTATACACACATCTTTGGGCAGTCACACACCCCTACGGAAGCACACACACATTCTCACCCCCATACAAATATACAATGAACTAATCTATAATTAATAAAGACTTTCACGTAGCTAGTAACCAATAGGTGCAGCAGTTTACACAAAAACTGACAAAATAATACAGATATTCACACAGTTTAGTCACTATCCAATATATTTAGTGAGACACTATAATATAATATATTATATATTTATATAACAAACCAAACCACATTCACCGAATGATGTCATCAGTGATGTCATTTGAGATGTCATCAGTGATGTCATCAGTGATTTTTAAATGCAGATTGCTATATATAAAATATATATTTATATAACAAACCAAACCACATTCACTGGATGATGTTATTAGTGATGTCATCAGTGATGTCACTGACCATGTCATGAATTATGTAATATGTGACATCATCACCAGTGGATTGCGGGCGCAAGAGTTACAGTTAGTACAACTAACTATAACGGAGGAATTTCAATGGTTTTGTATGAGTGAAATATCCAACTATAACACCCCTGAAACCTATGTTTTTTCAGTGAATTTCTAAGGTTTTTTAAATGATAATTCCTAATAGGTCTGAAACCTATGGTTTTTCAGTGAATATATTTATATATATACACACACACACACACACACACACAGGTATATATCCATAAAAACTCTTCTTTAATCTCACACAAGTCCAAAACAAGTATAAGGTAAGCACCAATTTACCTGGGCGCCATTACTTACTGGTCTCGGATAGACCATATAGGTGCACTTTATGATAGTCAAGATATTGCCTTCTTTAGTTTATTGAAGTAAATATGGCACATCCATGGCGCAGGATTCTGTCGCAGATAAACACAAGTTGTTTTGACATATTGCTGAGACAACGCATAATTTCTTGTAAATATGCCCCTCTGATTCTTATCCTGAGCAGTGCTCATAGGCTCATTTCCAATTTCATTTGGATGTTCATTACAACTGACTGGCTTTGAATAATTTCACTGGTATTTTCTGAGATATAATTTACACTTTCTTACATCGGCTCCATAGCATCTTTGTGATGTTCTGGACTTTTTGAGAACTTTTTAAGCTTCTGATATTTTATCATTTAGATCATGAAAGTTTGCAATTTTAAGCGCTGCCTTTCTGTTGATAACGATTTTACGTCTATGTTTTGCTACTTCCATTGATATTTCAGGTTTATCCATGGAATCACTTTTAATATTGTATACACTCTTTCTTATTCAGTTGGCCTAGGCAGAATTATAATTCCACTTGTGTAGTTGGTGGAATTCAGTGACTCTGCGCTACATGTGTAACACGGAGTTCCTGCTAAATTCCACCATTCAGCATGTGGCAGAATTATAATCCTGTTGATAAACCCAAGACTTGTGGTAGCACGGGCTGGCGAGTGCTATAAGATTCGCAGCCCACTAGAGAGAGTCCGTGAGACTTGCTGTCCTCGAGTACAGCTTCCGATCGCTGCAGAGCCTTTGTGACATTGGCCAGCCGCTGTGGCTGCTTTTTTGCAAGCAGATTCTCAACAAGAAGCAGCTAAATCAATTCCAAAAAGACGTATTAGAGTGAATATTCTATTCCAATGGACCATTTATGTTGTATTTTATAGCGAAAAGCATTTTTTTTAAACAGGAAGGATGTGCCCCAGAGAAAACAGCCGCCTCTTCCTGTCCAACAGGCTCCTCTCAGTGCTTTATCCATCTCCTGGTCACCTTTCATTTGGGTTCAGAGGTGGAAGGATCACTTTCTTTGTCTCTTTTGGCTATACATCTTTTGCAGCTGCAGGTTTCACAGTTGCTAAGATTCCATTCACAGACGAAAGGTCATTTACTTGACCCAACCCTTACACATTTTTCCTATATGTCAGTAAAAGCTCTCTTTCCTGTGTGCTGGTCAGACCATTTTATCGTTCCTTTCTCCCTCCCAACAATAGGAAATATACCCCCTACATAAGGGCAGCCGAACAGCACAACACAATGGGCTAAACTAAAAGCAGCCAGCTGGGAAAAGATTCTACTTAAAACCATACCCACAAATTCTGCATCCCACTTAAGCTGAATTCAGACCGAATGCAGAACAGAAACAGTGCTACTAGTGGCGACAAAAAAGCTAAAAATGATCCTTGAGAGGGGAGGCTCAGCTGCTGGCATTCTTCTCGATCTAAGTGCAGCCTTCGATACTATCTTGTACCCAATCCTGCTACAGAGATTGGAAGAGGCAGGAGTCATAAGGCTACCACTCAAGTGGGTTAGCTCTTTCCTAGACAACCGCAGCTTCCAATTTAGTGTAGGTCCATTCCTCTAAGTCACACATCATTTGAAATGTGGTGTTCCTCAAGGCTCTTCCCTGAGTTCAACTTTGTTTAATCAGTATATTCGTCCCCCATCAAATATTTTCTGCGCCATAGATTTTTCTGTGGTGTCTTATGCTGATGACACACAGATTATTGTTTCATTAATTCCAAATACAGCAATGGTCTCACAGCAACTCAATGTATGCTTGCAGCAAGTTGCTGACTGGAGGGCTGTGAGCTGTTTGAAGGTCAACCTTGACTAAACGGAGGTCGTGGTAGTTGGTACAACTCATCACTCTGAAACCAGCATCACTGGCCTACCTCCTTGGGCAACTGTCCATCTCTCAAAGAGGAAGTAAAGAGCCTGGGAGTTATACTTGACAGAAGACTCACAATGGGTGCTCAGGCCAGGAAGCTATCTTCCAGCTACTTTGACCTACTGCGAGCTTCCAGGAAGACATTTATTGGATTCCTGTCGCACTTCAGATAGTGGTGGTTCAAGGCTTGATTTTATCTCGTCTGGACTATGTGAACTCTTTTTGGACACCATCTTGGTGGCCTGGCGAATTAGGTTATCTACCTACGCTGGTAAGACAAGCCAAAACCCTGAGAGTCCTTATGGACACCAAGCTCTCTTTTGGAGACCAGGTAAATGCAGTCACCTCCTCCACATTTTTTACCATTAGAGTGGTAAAAAAAATTCTTCGATATCTCCCATTTGAGGCACAAAAAATAGTGGTGACCACCTTAGTGATTTCAAAATGACACTTATGTAATGGACTTTACCGTAACATCCAGAAACGCCACCTAAAAAATGTGCAAATGCTGCACAATGCAGCAGCCAGATTGCTTCTCCGAATACCGAGGTTCAAATCTGTCACAGCCGAATTTCAGGAGCTACATTATCTTCCGATTAGGCATCGCATCACCTTTAAAGCTCTGTGCACTGCTTTTTAAAACCCTTCAGGATACGGGTCCCTACCATCTCTGACAGAGCCATAGATGGTATTTACCAAACAAAACACTCCAGTCCTCAAATGAAAAAACCTTAATGGTCCCCAAGTTCAAGAAAGTGAACTGGGCTGGTAAATGTTTTATCTTGTTAAAGCTTGGAACGCATTGCCTCCTTATATCAGAACGTCTCCCAGTCTTTCTATTTTTAGAAAAACCTGGTTATTTAATCTTTAGGCATTGTCAGAGGCAGTGCTGTTTTATCTAAGAGCCAGCGCCAGGCCACCTCAGGGTAGCTGAGCGCTATACAAACTCATTTAATATAACTCCCTTTATTTAGGGAGGCCACTTTCAGTCATCAAAAGATGACAATAATTCAAAACGCCTCAGTCCGCATCCTCCTGGGTATTGATAAGTCTCAGTCTGCTTTTTCAAAACTCACTGCATTGCACTGGCTATGAATTAGAAAGAGGATTCAGTCAAAGCGTTGTGTATGACTGCATCAGCTCTGCATCTCTAGTGTGAAAATGGCAGATGTGGAGGACGTTCCTTTGCCTTTATTGCCCTTCACATCTGGAACGCCTTGCCTCTCACCCTCAGATCAAATAACAACCTTCTCTGTTTTAGAAATCAGATGAAAACCTACTTATCTGATTAGGACTCCTTATCCTAGCTTAGCCTATTCAGCACTTGGAAGCCCATTCATAGCCATGAGCTTAATAAATGTCCCTGAACAAATTCAATTGAATTAAATTTTCTGCAAATCCTGCTGCATATGTACCATTGCATTGTAAGGATTTTGTTATTGGGACATCACAAGTAAGATCAAAAATGTTTGTATTAGGGTGTTGTTTGCTTGATAGAGGGCATGCATTGGAATTTATTTTTGTACTTTTATAAAATAAAAATAAATGATTTTGGTTGTTGCAGGTGGCCTGGACTCCTGGAGTTGCAGTAGAGGCCTAGTTATGTTTTTGCATCTAATTGTTTGTCTTTTGTAAGGGGAAAAGGTTGCGCAGTTCAGTATAGTTTCTCCAGGTTTGTTACATTTGCAATATTCATTTATTTCACTATGCAGCCTAGTCTCCCCGCAGGCCATTCAGCCAGTATTGTCATTGGGTACATGAAACATGAAACAACTGTTTCTATGGTATATGTTGTTTTATAACATCATCTAGGATAGGGATGGCAGTAATAAAAAATGTGGGTCTTCTTTTTTTTTATATTTCACATTTTTGTCTGCAAAAAGTGTAATTTGGTGGGGTAATATACTATGCATGGGAGGATGTGTGTTATTGTTAAACATTTTGGTACTGCTGAATTAATGGTAGTGTTTTCCTCATTGTTTACAATGCCTCCTTTCTCTAGCCAGTGTGTGTGTGTTTGTCATAGGCCACCATTTGTCTTTGTTCTCCATGTGTCCGGGGTCCATTTTGTGTATTCAGTTTCCATAGGCCCACATGTGTTCATTGTTGTCCATGCATCCTAGCTTGTTGTTTGACCCTGCGGCCGGCAGCCATTTTGTGTAGCCAGCCAAAATGCTTTTGCCATAGGCCTGCATGCGTTCTTTGTTGTCTCTATGCCTTTTTGCTTGTTGTTGTTCTTTTACCATGTGGCCAATGGCCATTTTGTGGAGAAAACCAGTCTGCTTTTGTCAAAGGCATGCATGTTTTCTTTGTTGTGTCAATGCCTCCTTGCTTGTTGCTATTGTTTGACCATGTGGCCAGTGGCCATTTTATGTAGCCTGTAAGTGTGCTTTTGCCAAAGGCCTGCATGTTTTCGTTTTTGTGCTCATGTCTCCTTGCTTGTTGTCATTGTTTGACCATGTGGCTGTACCCATTTTGTGCAGCCAGCCAGTGTGTTAAATCCTTTTTTTCCAGTTTTAAACGTCAGTTTGCTAGGGAGATTGATAGGGGGCGTGCTATGCCTTGTTGTTATGTGTGGTATATTTACTTTACTTTTCCCTGATATCAGTTTAATGTGCTGAGGATCATTGTAGTATATGTATACACGAACAGTGTTTAATAATATTTGCCATTTATTTATTTTCCCCTGCACCTACTTGCCTTTTAATGGGTTTCTCCCAGTCCCCTTTCACCAGAAATACATTTTTATGTATTTATTTATTTTTCATTTGTTTTTCCTATATATATATATATATATATATATATATATTATATATATATATATATATATATATATATATATATATATATATATATATATATATATATATTACCTACTGGCGGTCGCCAGTAGGTAGTTATAGTTAGGATTGATTTCCATAGGGAAATCGCAACATTCTATTTGGAATAACTTTGGCGCCGGTTCAGCAACTTTGCCTCGCGGTGCTCCGCTCCTCCCTGAAAGTTTGGGGGGGATTCGTCAAGCGGGGGCCCGAGATAAAAGGGGGGTCCCAAAACGTGTTTTCCGCATGTTAAATTCCATAGGGCGGTCTGTCGCACTTTTAGCTCGAACGGCGGAATGGATTTTCACCAAACTTGGCAAAATTGTAGGGACTGCTAGCCCGATGTGCCTTTGCTATGTCTCAAGATATGTGCTCCAGAGGATTTTGATTAATTTAGGTTCAAAAAAATTTATATATCTAGAGCCGCGCCCCGGTACGCATACCGGGGAGCGCTCCGGGCGCACCACGCGACTTGCGCACGGCAAGCTGATTGGCTCTCGGGTGTCTGTAAACATTCGAAACAGTCCGCAGCGGCCGCCATCTTGTGTCTCGGTAGGATCGAGACACAAGAGGTGGCAAAAATCAAATGAGCAAAAGGGGGCAGCGTACATCCCCCCTGAGCCCCTAGGTTTGATGTGGGGGTCATAAAAGGGTCCCGCGGGGCGAAAAAAAAATATTTTTTTTTCGATTTTCGCGGGGGGGGAGCGCCCGGTACGCGCACCGGGGAGCGTACCAGGGAGCGTACCATGGAGATAAAAGAATGACAGACTTTTTTAAAAAAAAATAGCATTTTTTAATAAATTGGAGGTAGTTCTGAAAAGAACTTTTTTTGTTTTTGTTGTTTTATATTTTTTTATACTTTTTAAAACGATTTTATATTTTTTGGGATTTTTTTCAGGGGAAAAACAAAAACAGGGATTCAAAAACTGCTCAACAGGAGCAAAAAAATTTGAAAATTTAGGGACGGGGAGGGCAGCGGTGATCCTGTTTCTTTATAGCAATGAGTTCAACACTCTGCTCCCCATAGCAGAGGAGTTCGTCACACTGCGTGCACAGAAATTTGATGCCTGCAAACACCGGCTGTATGTTAGGGACCATTCTTCCACGTGGTGGTCCCGAAGGTGTTGCTCCACCAGTGGAGGTTCTGCCGCCATCTGTTGGTAAATTCCGTGCCAGCTCCCTGACACTCTCCCTGGCAAAGTTGATTGGGTGACTTCTCTTGACATGCCTAATTAAATTGGCATTTCCAAAGCTATATTTTTTTAGAGGATTGCCTCTGGATAAAATACTGCCACATATTTTGCAGGTTACTTTTGGAGCATTAACCTTTTTTTGTCCTTCAGGGATGTCATAAAATTTCCAGATGAAGTGGTTCTTTTGTTTCTGGTGAGGAGGGTCCTCATGCAAAAATTCATCTGAATCACTGCTGGATGACTCCCTTGCAGCCATTGCTGTAGATCAGGAAAATTAGGAAAAGAAGACAATACACAGAACAGCTCTTGCTCTCTCCAAGTACAAAGCAATAGTGAGAGAAATGGGTGGGTTTATCAAAATTTTGAAAAAAAAAAGTTCTGAACCAATGAA
The DNA here is from genome assembly GCF_964261635.1 of Lissotriton helveticus. NCBI lineage: Eukaryota > Metazoa > Chordata > Amphibia > Caudata > Salamandridae > Lissotriton > Lissotriton helveticus. Next base: position 1,318,295,734 of record NC_136061.1, read on the forward strand.
AAGTGTTATTTTGAAGTCACATGGCTTGATGCGCTTCCGGGTGCGCTTACGCGATGCGTCATAAGACGCATCTCGAGGCTACGCGATACGTGTCTTATGACGCAAGGCGTGGCGGCTACGCGATACGTCACGATGTTGTTTTCGTTCGCGGCAATAGCGCTATCGGGACGCTCACCAGTACGCGCCACGGGGCGCGCCGTAACATTGCGCTTACCCGTGCGTTTACCGGTACGTGCCCCGGGAGCGCCCCGGGGTGAAAAATAAAAATAAAATAATATAAAAATTGACATAATTATACAATATGAAATTCGCTTTAAAATTTATTATTTTTTATAACTATAAAGATTTGCTATTAAAAAACCATTGAAATTCACTGAAAAAACCATAGGTTTCACACCAGTTATAGTTAGCTGAACATTTTACTCGCATAAAACCATTGAAATTCCCACGTTATAGTTAGTTGGACTCACTATAACTTGCGCGTGCTGATGACGTCACATATTACATCACTCATGACATGGTCAGTGACATCACTCATGACATCACTGATGACACCATCCAGTGAATGTGTGTATTTAAAAAAAATAATTATGTGTTATATATGTATATGTAAAAGTTGATGGAAGAATAAATGTTTAAATAAGTGTTTACATGGATGTTTTAAAAAAAAATTGATTGGTTAACTCGCTTATTAAGTGTATGTTAGTGAATACATATATTAGTGAGTAATGTTTAAATATTTAAATATATGGATTAGTGTTTCACTTTGTGTATAAGTGGCTGCATGGGTTGGTGAGTAGCTGCATGTGTAGGTATATGGGTTATTAGATGTTTTTCTTAGTATCAGTATGAGTGTTTGTATGGTTTGGTGGGGGTATTACTTAGCACATAGATGCATGAGTGACTGACTCGCTGTTTGTATGTGTTTTGAAGACAGCATATGTGCAGGACTGTATGGGTGGATGAGTGTATATATGCGTGTGTTAGTGACTGAATGACTGTCTCACTAGTGTCTTTATCAGTAACTACATATGTTTTAATCTAATATATGTGAATATTGATGTATATGTGTATGTGTAAGTTTCCTTAGAAGTAAGGTAGTAGTGTGTGTATATATGTATATGCAAATAAATGGATGTTCAATAGTTTATTTGCATGTGTGAGTATGTGTGTGAGTAACTTTTGGATGACTGTTGGTGTGTAACAGGATGTATAGGTGTATCACTACATATGATGAGTGAGTATATGTATGAGTGACTATATAAAACTGTTTGTGAATGAGTGGATGTGTATATAGATGGTGGAATTATTTAATTGGTTGTTGTAACTGATATGGGTATCTCCATTTTTTTGAAAATGTTAGTTTCTTTTTTTGAATATGTGTTTCAAGGGGTACATTACAGTGAAAGGAGGTCTGTCACTCTGTCACAAGGATGGTGTCATCATTGATGTCATGAGTGATGTCACTGACCATGTCATTAATGATGTAATATGTGACGTCATCAGCAGTGCATTGCACGCGCAAGTTATAGTGAGTCCAACTAACTATAACGTGGGAATTTCAATGGTTTTATGCGAGTAAAATGTTCAGCTAACTATAACTGGTGTGAAACCTATGGTTTTTTCAGTGAATTTAATAGGTTTTTTAAATGCTAATTCCTAACTATAACTGGTGTGAAACCTATGGTTTTTTCAGTGAATATATATATATATATATATATATATATCACCTACTGGCGGTCGCCAGTAGGTAGTTATAGTTAGGATCATTTTCCATAGGAAATCCGCAACATTCTATTGGAAATAACTTTGGCGCCGAATGAGGGATCTGACTGTAATTTTCCTTAACTTTGCCTCGCTGCGCTCCGCTCCTTCCCTGAAAGTTTTTGGGGATCCGTCAAGCGGGGGCCGAGATAAAAGGGGGGTCCCAAAACATGTTTTCCCAATGTTAATTTTCATAGGGCGGTTGGACTCACTTTTAGCCCGAACGGCTGAATGGGTTTCCACCAAACTTGGCAAAATTGTAGGGACTGGTACCTCGATGTGATTTTGCTATGTCTCAAGATATATGCTCCAGTGAAATTAACATTGGGAAAACAAGTTTTGGGACCCCCTTTTATCTCGGCCCCCGCTTGATGGATCCCCCGAAACTTTCAGGGAAGGAGCGGAGCGCAGCGAGGCAAAGTTAAGGAAAATTACAGGCAGATCCCTCATTCGGCGCCAAAGTTATTTCCAATAGAATGTTGCGGACAATGGAAAAGGGTGCAGAAATCCATGTAGAGTAACCCAAAACAGGCAGAGGTGACACGAAGGCAGAGTGTGGCGCAAACCTTGCCATCACCGGACCTTGACTCCTGTAATGTTACAAGCGGGCACCTTAGTGAATTATTGGATCATAAATTGTACTTTGTGTTTCATTGCCTTGCCGTCATCAAGGCCAGCCTTAAAAGTCTTGTAAGGATCATCTCGACGGCCAATTGTTGGCACAGCCACCTCGAATCACTGGAGTAATCCCTTCAAAATCTCTTGAGAAACCAACTACTAATTCCAGGGAAGTAGGGGAAAGAGGCAGCAATAACACTCAGACATGTGAAAAAGCTTCTGGGGCAGCCTCTACACTGCCAGCCAGAGGGAAGACATTAGTTGCCAGTGGGAATTTTATGATATGATCCTTTTTGATTACCAAGTGGGGGGCATTGGGCCTCTGGAAAGAAGATTTCTAGGTCACTCTATAATCATAAACTTTCAAAGCCCCATGATCACTGGTGAAGTTTTGGCACAAACTAGAGCTTGTACGATAAAATCAAGTCCTGTAAAGATCCTACCTTTGGGCTTTTCTTTTATGAGCACTTACCCCCGTCTGTCCCAAAGAATAACAGTGACCATGCCCTAACTCAATTCAGTAACAGGTTGAACCCAGCACTGTCTGGAAATAGATTTATGGTCCTCTCCAGCTTCAAAGACAATGAATAACATCATACAAAGGAGAGTGATTATGCCACTACTGTTGCTGATTTCATGGCTAATCTACATGTGACTTGCAGCTCCTCGAGTCGTGTGATCACACTTCCATGATCCGGAAATATGATGCATCTCGGGTCTAGGTGGAGGTCTTATATTATCGCCTGTGGAGTCACCAAAGCACGTACCCATGTCAGAGGTAGTTCATGGGGAAAATAACAATTATGAACTCAGCTGTCAAGACTTGGAGCCCATGCAAGATCTATCCCAGTGGGGGCCTTTTGGCACTAACCATGGACAACTGCCTTTTATTGCGGGACATGATATAGTTGATGGGAAACATCATGATTTATCTCTACCCAGCCAATCCTTGAAGCCATAAAGATGGGTGTGCTTGCAGCCTCCCTGTTTCTAACAGTTCCTTAGTTGAAACATTGCAGGCTTGTCTACTAAGCTTCATTCTGAGGAATAGCATACCTTTATTAATACCTATGATATTGTGTTTATGCAAGAAACGTGAGTGGTGAAAAATATATCCTTTGATGGGTATATGTGTTATAGTCATCCTGCTACTCAATCTCCTACAGGTCATAAAAAAGAGGGCTGAACACCTTGGTTTAAACTTGACAGAGGCTGTAAAATCGTACCCATTGTGTCAGAGATGGAAGTGGTGCAGGTCTGAGCTCTAAGATGGGAAAGTAAATTTGGGAATATTATGGTGAACTTTTGCAACAGCGATTTTTCAGTCACAGGAAACTAGAACTACCAGGGGTTGTTTTCTTTGATAGGAGCAACAGCTGAGAAGGAGAAACATGCAGGTAGGCCCTTTATCCTTCTGATGTTAATGCTTTTAATGCCAAGTTAGGTATATGTCAGCCTTTTCACCCCTAATTTATGACCCCACTTCATATGAAATAGAGCAGAATGATATGGATGCTAGTGGGGCAACCTTGTCCTATGATCTGGAAAATGCAGTCTTTACCGTACCATCCCTTGCTATACCCATATATACTGGAAGGAGCAGTGGGTCAATAACTGATTATATAGTTATTTCCTGGAATTTGCACTCTCTGTTTTCAAAGGCAGGTTCTTCCTTTGGTTCATAGTGATCATAACCCACTGGCTCTTCATATTTGAATCCCCACAAAAGTTGCACGGGTTAGAGGAGAGAGTTGTCAGGTCCTAAGTACAAAGGATGCAGGTTGGCATGGCTGATGAGTGGGTATTATTGTACCAGGTTGTCTGCAGTTGTGAGTATCTGGTGAAAGGCTATTCTTCAGATGCAGTAAGGCCCAACGCTGTATTAAACAGCTTTATTGAATTAACTTCCTGCATAAAAAATATGCTGACAAGGCCTGTAAGGTGTTGTCTTGCCCATAATAAGTCATGGTTCAACAAAGATTGTACAAAGGCCACTGATAGATTACATGAAGCCCTGAACCAAACACCTAGAGACCAGGGTGCATTCTCAGCTTGTAGGAAGGTTTATTCTTTGGCACTCAATAAAAGATGGGCGGCCATTAAGAACAAGAAATGGGAAGTTATTGTAAATGCTTGCCTGAACAAAGATGCCAAGGTTTGCTGGAAAGCTGTGTGTGCAGACCTTGCCCCTGGGTCCTCTTCAGAGAAGGTTAATGTTCATATTACTCCTGATGCCTGAATAGACTACCTCTCTGGTATTAATATCTCTAATGTTACAAACTCAGTTGGGGGGCTGGCAGATTACCCACTTCCCTTGAACATATCTTTCTCTGTGGTGGAGGTGTTGTAACTGTCCATCCAAGAAGGCTTCCAGGCTGGATGGGATCCTGTGGATATTTTTAAAGAGGATTCCGTGTTCTGGTCTTCCCTCCTCACGAACAGCATCAACTCTGCTGGTAAGGTATTGGGTCCTACTTTCATGGTGCAGGTTGGTAGTGATACCTATTTTCAAGAAGGGAAATGGTCACAATACAAAGTGTTTCTTGACTCGACTACTAAAATAATTGGGAGAGTCATCTTGTATCATCTCCTCCATTGGTTAAAAGAGAATAACATCCTCTCTCCAGCACAAGATGGATCCAGGAAGAGCTTTGGCACCATAGATCAGTATCTTAATTTACACCTTCTTGTGGCCAAGTGTAAATTTGCAAAGGACGCTTGCATTCACTTGGTATTTATGGACCAATTGAGTGCCTTTGATTGTGTTAATAGATCTAAATTGTGGGACATTTTAGTCTTCATGAGCCTCAAGGTGGATTTGGTCTCTTTTCTAAGATACCTTTGTTGGGATCTCTCGGCCTCAGTCAGATTTGGGAATAAAGGTGAGCGTATGCCATCATTTAAAGTCAATCGTGGAGTACGCCAAAGTTCTTGCCCCTATATTATTTCTCCTTTACATCAATGATCTTAAAAAGACTCTAGTGACAGCTGGAGAAGATGTGTAACGGGTTGATAATAAAGCTGTTCCTGCATTACTTTATGCAGACTACGTGGTGCTCTTGGCCGGGACGGCGAACGGTCTTAGGAAGCTGATCTCTAGTTTTTTGGAAGTCATGAATGGGCTTAGGGGCTCATTAGGATGGCGGACGGAAGAGCTACCGCAGCCCTGGAGTAAGCAGAAAATGCCTTTTCCGTGTCCGCCTGCCGCGGACACTCCGTCCGCCATATCAGGATAGGAAAGAGTGTCAAAATTCCGTCCGCTACGGAATAGCATGCAACGCCGCCCATCTACACCCGACCACGCGGCGGATGTAACCATTCCAGAGACTCCTCCGTACGGACTGACGTCTACGACCGTCCCCCAAATCAAGATGGCGGAAAATACACATAAAACCGCTGCGGAAAAACAACCTGTCTGACCACGGTGGATTCCCCACAGCGAAGATAACATACATAGCAGAGATACCCACCGCAAGCTGCTCGCCACCATGGACCCAGCGCTACACGCTTTCCCGATGCTCTTCGCGATCCACCACGTCCAAGTCCTGGCCCACTATCGACGACGACGCAGGTAAGGCACAAACCATTCGCTGATTGGAGGGGAGTACCTGCAAGGGTCGTGACGTTGGGAGGGGGGAGTGTCATGTTACCTAAACCACTGATTAGAAGCAAAATACATATACACAATTGTAGTACGCAAGCAGGAATGACTACGGCAAACCACGACACATGATTGACTAACTTTACTACACATAATAGGGGTATAATCACAGTGTATGCGTGAGCATGGGCAAAGTGGGAACCAGAGCAGGTACATCAGAGGCAGCACGTGAGAGGGCAGAATGCAGTATCATAGCATCAACAGGGCATTGTGGACAACAGAGCAGGTACATCAGAGGCAGCACGTGAGAGGGGCTAAGTGCATCAACAGTCCATTGCACTGACCATGTCCATCAGAGGCAGCACGTGAGAGGGGCTAAGTGCATCAACAGTCCATTGCACTGACCATGTCCATCAGAGGCAGCACGTGAGAGGGCAGAATGCAGTACCATAGCATCAACAGGGCATTGTGGACAACAGAGCAGGTCCATCAGAGGCAGCACGTGAGAGGGGCTAAGTGCATCAACAGTCCATTGCACTGACCATGTCCATCAGAGGCAGCACGTGAGAGGGCAGAATGCAGTATCATAGCATCAACAGGGCATTGTGGACAACAGAGCAGGTACATCAGAGGCAGCACGTGAGAGGGCAGAATGCAGTATCATAGCATCAACAGGGCATTGTGGACAACAGAGCAGGTACATCAGAGGCAGCACGTGAGAGGGGCTAAGTGCATCAACAGTCCATTGCACTGACCATGTCCATCAGAGGCAGCACGTGAGAGGGGCTAAGTGCATCAACAGTCCATTGCACTGACCATGTCCATCAGAGGCAGCACGTGAGAGGGCAGAATGCAGTACCATAGCATCAACAGGGCATTGTGGACAACAGAGCAGGTCCATCAGAGGCAGCACGTGAGAGGGGCTAAGTGCATCAACAGTCCATTGCACTGACCATGTCCATCAGAGGCAGCACGTGAGAGGGCAGAATGCAGTATCATAGCATCAACAGGGCATTGTGGACAACAGAGCAGGTACATCAGAGGCAGCACGTGAGAGGGCAGAATGCAGTATCATAGCATCAACAGGGCATTGTGGACAACAGAGCAGGTACATCAGAGGCAGCACGTGAGAGGGGCTAAGTGCATCAACAGTCCATTGCACTGACCATGTCCATCAGAGGCAGCACGTGAGAGGGGCTAAGTGCATCAACAGTCCATTGCACTGACCATGTCCATCAGAGGCAGCACGTGAGAGGGCAGAATGCAGTACCATAGCATCAACAGGGCATTGTGGACAACAGAGCAGGTACATCAGAGGCAGCACGTGAGAGGGCAGAATGCAGTATCATAGCATCAACAGGGCATTGTGGACAACAGAGCAGGTACATCAGAGGCAGCACGTGAGAGGGGCTAAGTGCATCAACAGTCCATTGCACTGACCATGTCCATCAGAGGCAGCACATGAGAGGGCAGAATGCAGTACCATAGCATCAACAGGGCATTGTGGACAACAGAGCAGGTACATCAGAGGCAGCACGTGAGAGGGCAGAATGCAGTATCATAGCATCAACAGGGCATTGTGGACAACAGAGCAGGTACATCAGAGGCAGAACGTGAGAGGAGCTAAGTGCATCAACAGTCCATTGCACTGACCATGTCCATCAGAGGCAGCACGTGAGAGGGGCTAAGTGCATCAACAGTCCATTGCACTGACCATGTCCATCAGAGGCAGCACGTGAGAGGGCAGAATGCAGTACCATAGCATCAACAGGGCATTGTGGACAACAGAGCAGGTCCATCAGAGGCAGCACGTGAGAGGGGCTAAGTGCATCAACAGTCCATTGCACTGACCATGTCCATCAGAGGCAGCACGTGAGAGGGCAGAATGCAGTATCATAGCATCAACAGGGCATTGTGGACAACAGAGCAGGTACATCAGAGGCAGCACGTGAGAGGGGCTAAGTGCATCAACAGTCAATTGCACTGACCAATGTCCATCAGAGGCAGCACGTGAGAGGGCAGAATGCAGTATCATAGCATCAACAGGGCATTGTGGACAACATAGCAGGTACATCAGAGGCAGCACAAGTACGTGTTCCAAGCAACCCGTCCCAAGGACCACAACAGTGCAAGGCTGTTCTCAATGGTCAAGGGACACACCATGTGCAATAACATGTGAGTGAAGTCAACAGCACCTCACATCACAGAATCAGGTTGAGTGCGTGAACTACCTGCCTCGGACACACTGCCAGCACCTGAAACAGGAATGTGAGACACAGCCACAGCCCGAGTGACAGACACATGGGCCACAGACCCAGATACACTGCCAGCACCTGAAACAGGAATGTGAGACACAGCCACAGCCCGAGTGACAGACACATGGGCCACAGACCCAGACACACTGCCAGCACCTGAAACAGGAATGTGAGACACAGCCACAGCCCGAGTGACAGACACATGGGCCACAGACCCAGATACACTGCCAGCACCTGAAACAGGAATGTGAGACACAGCCACAGCCCGAGTGACAGACACATGGGCCACAGACCCAGACACCCTGCCAGCACCTGAAACAGGAATGTGAGACACAGCCACAGCCCGAGTGACAGACACATGGGCCACAGACCCAGACACACTGCCAGCACCTGAAACAGGAATGTGAGACACAGCCACAGCCCGAGTGACAGACACATGGGCCACATACCCAGACACACTGCCAGCACCAGAAACAGGAGAGGGCACAACTGAGACTGTGCTACTACATGATGCATGACAGCAAACAACAGACACAGTGCCACTATCTGATACATGAGACTCAACTGCACCTGCGCCACTGGGACCACTGAAATGATGAGCCACAGGGCTGTATGGGCCAGGAGGCAGGGTGGGCCTGGGAGCTGGGGATAGCTGTACTTGAGCGACATCGGGGTGGGCAGGTGTCAATGGTGTGTGTCTGTGTTTCTTAGGGATATGTGAGTGCACCCTGGACAGGACAGGACTGGCAAGTGGTATAGACTCAAATGAATTATCACCCACCTTAGGTGGAGCACCTGCCACCGGGAGTCGGCTTTCTGGGGACGTGCTGGAGCCTGCTTGTCGTTTGCTGTGTGCCTGGTGCCTGGACTCAGAATCATGTGTTATGGGAGATGCAACAACAGGGGACTCCCTCCTCTGCTTCTGACGGGCCTGGATGGGAGTGGAGGTATGGGGGTACTCCGCCGCAGAGACATCTGTTTTCCGTTCCCTTAACAACATCAGCCTCAGTGCAGCCAGGGGTGATGTATGCCTGTCCTTGATTGCGCCAGTGTCCATGGGAGAAGCCTTGTCCCTAGGATGTGCCTCATCCGTAGGAGGAGTGTTGTCTCTGGACTGTCCCTGTGCCCTGGACGGTGCCCTGTTCCTGCCAGCAGACTTGTCGTCTGTGTGGTACCTGTCTCCATAAGACACCTTCTCCCTGTGTGTGTCCCTGCCCTTGGGAGATGGCCCATGCTCTGTTGTGTGCCTGCCCTTGGGAGTCTCCCTGCACTTTGGAGGTGCCTTTGTCTTGTGACTGTCCTTGTCCCTGCCCTTGGGAGTGGCTCCTTCCTTAGCAGTGTCCCTGTCCTTGGGAGTGGCCCCTTCCTTAGTATTGTCCTTGTCCTTGGGAGTGTCCCTGCTCCTTTGAGGTGCCTTTGTCTTTTGACTGTCCTTGTCCCTGCCCTTGGGAGTGGCTCCTTCCTTAGCAGTGTCCCTGTCCTTGGGAGTGGCTCCTTCCTTAGTATTGTCCTTGTCCTTAGGAGTGTCCCTGCTCCTTTGAGGTGCCTTTGTCTTTTGACTGTCCTTGTCCCTGCCCTTGGGAGTGGCTCCTTCCTTAGCAGTGTCCCTGTCCTTGGGAGTGGCCCCTTCCTTAGTATTGTCCTTGTCCCTGGGAGTGTCCCTGCTCCTTTGAGGTGCCTTTGTCTTTTGACTGTCCTTGTCCCTGTCCTTGGGAGTGGCCCCTTCCTTAGTATTGTCCTTGTCCTTGGGAGTGTCCCTGCTCCTTTGAGGTACCTTTGTCTTTTCCCTGTCCTTGTCCAAGGGAGTGTCCATGGACTTGGGAGTATCCCTTGCCTTGGGAGTACCTTTTGTGTGGAATGCCTGTGTAGCATGTGAAGGCATGTCCTCCAACACCACTTGTGGATCCTGTGTGTGTACTCCAGTGTATCTGACGTTGTCTTTCTGAACAGATTTTGCTGACCTAGGGGATGGTGTCTGTGCCCTCCGTGACCTGACGTGCTGTCTGACGCTGCTTCTAGTGCAATAACCTGTATTAGAGTCCTGGTCAGAATATTCACTCCCCCCTGAGACACCCAGTGGTGTAGATGGGGAAACAGAAGTAGCACCCTGTCCATGCGACTGTACAATGGCAGACGACACACTGCTTGCCAATGACTGAACTGTCCTGTGTAGACCAGCAAGATCGCCATGCATCCCTTCCATGAATGCCACTACCTGCCCCAACTTCCTATCATGCTCATGGAATGCATTGGTCATATTGGTCTGCCCCACACACAGCTGTCGCAGCAGATCAACAGCCTCAGCACAAAGTCCATTTTGGGTCACCATGGCAGGGGCAGCGGTGCCTGCACCAAACGCCACTCTGCTCCCCCTACTCCTGCGTGCACGAACAGTACTTGGTGCATTTGGTGGCAGTGTGGGCCCTGTGTGCTGTGTCCCGACGGAAGGTGTTGACTGCCCACTCCCAGTCTGTGACAACAGTGCTGGCTCACCAACACTATCGGTAGATGAGGACGATGGTGTCTCCACATGCGAGTCCTCCGGGACGGTCCTGTCCCCCTCTCCGGCGCTGCCCTCCTCTGTGTCAGTCTGCGTGTGCGCCAAGTCTGATCCGGATGCATTGCCTACACTCATCTCCGCCGTTAGTGGCTGAATGCCCTCTGCCAAAGCTGAAATGCACAGAAAAGAGGTGTAAGTCATGGGCACACTCACGTACAGAAGGACAAGGAATCCCTATTTACATTGCTGACAAAGTTCTTCTAGTCCACATCCTGCACACGGGCCACCTCTACCAGTCATCCTCACATGACATAAGCGTTGGTGGACGTGACACATGTACAGCATGCAGAGAGGGCAGGAGCATGTACATCTGCACACATGTCTTGCGATGGGGCCACGGACCACTACGGCATGTGCTTCAACACTCAACTACTAAGCAAGTAGCGTGTCAACATGCCGGACCTGGATGTCTAATTACACACAGCCAATGGCACCAACATGGCATTGCAGCGATACATACGCACCACGGAAGTCACTACTGTGTCTGGCCACCAATACATGCATTGCACTCACAAGTAACATACACAGACAGTCTGCTCACTGCTAGTTTGCTGTTGATGCACACTCAGGCGTTCGGACAGGTCAGGATGCGTCACAGCAATGATACGGTGCATGAGAGGGGTCATGGAGCGTCGGGCCAGACATGGCGTCCTTGGAATCATCCCCAGTGTCACTTCCGCTACATTCTTGCTCAGCCTGGAAATGTCGTCCCAGTGTTTGTGGCAGTGTGTATGTCGTCTATCGCACACCCCCAATGCCCGTACATCACGTGCTATGCTCCTCCACACGTCCTTGCGAAGGTGCAGCTTGACCTACTATGATGGGAGACAAAAGGGTGCAAGTCAGTGGACAGTTGGCCTGTCACACAGAGAGGGGCCACACGTATCTGTCAGCAGCCATGCACAATCCGGAAAATATGTCGGGCCCACAGTACACAGCTAAGATTGCAGAAGCCAGGAGTCATTGACCACCTCATGCACACCAACATGTCCCACACTGCACTTACCACCTGTCCGGGTGCGCCGTAGAGTCGTCCAAAGTTGCGGAGCACACCGTCCACGAGGACATCAAGCTCCGCAGCGGTGAAGGGACGAGACCGGATTTCTTTGACTCCCGACATGGCAAGATCACGGAGTATGGCAGTAGAGCAGCAGTCGGTGGTCAGCTCAGCAGCAGCAGGTCGAGGTGATGGTCACAGGCAGCAGTCGGTGGTCAGCTCAGCAGCAGCAGGTCGAGGTGATGGTCACAGGCAGCAGTCGGTGGTCAGCTCAGCAGCAGCAGGTCGAGGTGATGGTCACAGGCAGCAGTCAGTGGTCAGCTCAGCAGCAGCAGGTCGAGGTGAACAGGCAGCACTGGTTCCCATGGTAGGATGTGTGCTTTTTGACATCACACATATATACGGCCCTGAACACATGTCAGTGGCATACGTCGCCAGCAATTGGTCAGCCCTGGATGCGTGTTTGTAAAAGGGCCAATGACTGGCCCTGGTGTTGCGGTGCACTGCTTCCGCTACTTTCGATTGGCCATACGCGGCCAGCGTTCCCTCTCCCCATTGGCTGCATGTGCAAGGACCGTCACGCTCACACATCGGCAACCGCACGTGCAAGGTTCCGGGACGGATGCTCCTTTTGCAACAATGTCCTATCAGTGGCGACACCATGGCGGTGCACGTTTTCGGCGGGGGAGGTGCAGGCCAACACACCCTTTAGATGTAGTCAATGGACATGGCAGTTCATGACCCCCCTTACAGTCACATTGCATCATCCACCGTACACTGGCCGGACCAGCCCGGCCCAGGACCGCCGTTCCGGCCATGTCCACAACCGCCGTGCCAGGGCCGGCCCAGGACCGCCGTGCCGGCCATGTCACCCACCGCCGTGGAAGGCGAGTGAACACCCGTCGGTGGGTGACATGGCCGGCACGGCGGTTCTGGGCCGGCCCTGGCACGGCGGTTTTGGACATGGCCGGAACGGCGGTCCTGGGCCGGGCTGGTCCGGCCGGTGTACGGTGGATGATGCAATGTGACTGCAAGGGGGGTCATGAACTGCCATTTCCATTGACTACATCTAAAGGGTGTGTTGGCCTGCACCTCCCCCGCCGAAAACGTGCACCGCCATGGTGGCGCCACTGATAGGACATTGTTGCAAAAGGAGCATCCGTCCCGGAACCTTGCACGTGCAGTTGCCGATGTGTGAGCGTGACGGTCCGTGCACATGCAGCCAATGGGGAGAGGGAACGCGGCCCGCGTATGCCCATTCGTACATTGCGGAAGCTGTGCACCACCATGGCGGCGCCAATGATTGTATTTTCCAGACGCTGCACCGTGGTGTATTGGCTGCAGTTGCGTCATGAGGGTTGTGAGCGTGATAGGGAAACTTCATATGTCATGCACTATTCAATGTTTGTCCATACTATGCCCATCGCTGTGCACACAATGTGCAAGACATGTGCATGTAGACGTGTTGACGTCGGGTGTGACCCAACAGACGTTTTAACCTATTCACATCTACACAGTACATCACGCCTGTATCGCCACATTCTGGATATGTTGTCATTGTGTGGTTCATCTGAGGTCACTACAATGGTGGGGGTACACATGCATTCAGTGTAAGTGTGTTGCCTGTTGTGTCACCATGCATGTAATGTCCGTATGCTCACCATTATTGGTGTTGGCATTGCTGCATGATGACATGGTGTGTGTGTATCATTATCGTTTGTGTGCATGCACTTGCATGTGTGTCTGTGATGTGGCTTCGACACATTAGGGTCATGACACACGTCTTGTCAGTAATGTTGACATGTGACTAAGTAGCGTTGTACGTGTTGACACACTTCCTGTTGCAAGTGGCTGCACATTGTTAATGGGGCAGTCCGTATTGTAGTTACTATCAGAGATGTCACACATATGAACATTGTCCTAAACATTTATCTACTTGCTAATGTTGGCTTACATGTGATGGAGTTGCACAGCTATGCGTCGATTGTAAGTTGACTCAAGTTACATCTCTCTCCCACACAGGAGGGCTCCAAATGTGCATCGGCCATACACTGTGCTGGAGGATATGGTTGACGAGGAGGTGATCAGGAAATTCCGGCTAGATCGACGCAGATTGATGGAGCTTGTTGCCCAATTGTCACCTTATCTGCAGCCATGAAGGACATATCCTGGTTCCATTACACCCACAGCAAAGGTGATGGCGGCACTACACTTTTTCGCTACTGGCACCTTTCAGTACACAGTTGGACATGCCGGGGGGATGTCACAGTCCATGTTCAGCATGGTACTCCGGGATGTTTTGAAAGCTATGATGCTGTACAAGGATGACTACATCCATTTCCCACGGCCGGAAGAGTTGGCAGCTGTCAAAGCAGACTTCTATGCACTGGGCCAAATACCACACGTAGTGGGTTCCATTGATGGCACACATATCGCTCTAATTCCACCACGGGCACGTGAGCAGGTTTATAGGAATCGGAAGCACTTCCATTCGCTGAATGTGCAGGTGGTGTGCCTGGCCAACAACATCATCTCCCATGTGTGTGCAAGATTTCCTGGCTCTGCACATGACGCCCACATCATGCGGAGCAGCATTGTCCCCCAACTGATGGCAAATCTGCGTCCCAGTCATGCCTGGCTTGTTGGTGAGTATGCTGTGGGGACTTTTGTGATATCTGTGTGGCATGGGGTACCCCCCAAATCTGGTAGTGATATTTGTGTCTGTCATCCCCCTACATAGGCGACTCGGCGTACCCAAACCGGGCATGGCTCCTGAGTCCCATACGTAATCCTACTACAGCGGGTGAAATGCGCTACAATGATGCACATGGAAGAACACGTAGAGTGGTGGAACGTACTTTTGGACTGCTAAAGTCTAGGTTTTGGTGCCTGAATAAGACCGGAGGGGCCCTGCCTTACTCACCAGGCAAAGTATGCAGGATCGTGATTGCCTGCTGCATGCTCCACAACCTGGTCGTGCGCAATGACATTGAACTGCTCTTGGACCCTGAAGACGAACAAGTTCCTTGGCCTCCCATCCCACCCATGTCGACTGATGAGGATAGTGGTGAGGAGGAAGGTGTGGACCAGAGGCGACAGCTCATTGAGCGCTACTTCCCTTGAATGTGAGTAACTACCTGTTGTGCCGGTTGACAATGCCTTGTGTATGTTTGCTGGTGTTGTGTGGATGTGGTGTGCATCAGCTGGGTGTTCTGCTATGTGAAGGTTGCATATGTGTGTGTTCATGTATTTGGACATGCAAGACTCCATGATGTGTGTCCTCTCATCCAATGGTTTTGTGATGATTGTGGTTTGTTGAATGTTGCTGTGCAGTGTGTTGTGATGGGTGTGATTCTGTTTCCTGACGTGTGTTTGCTCTCTCTGAATTTCCCTAGGTCACTCCCGCAGCGGCATGAATATGTACGACTTGGATCCCTGCACCTGGTTACGTCTGTTTCAGAGGCAATCATGTGAATAAACATGGAGGCAACACATCATTGAGTGTGTAAGTGGCATTTTTTTACAGGTTGTGCATTGGTGCTGGTGAATATTTACAAGTAAGTGTGGGGTGGGTGAGTGGGAGTTGAAGATAATGGCAGATGAATTGTCCGTGCTGACACCACGTTGGCTGATGTCAGGCTAGTTCAGCAGACCTGTGCCAATGATTGGCTATGTGGGACAGGATAGTTGGCAGGGTGAATGGCTGGCTCAGGCATTGTCAGAGTCATTGTCGGCCCCTCTTGCTGCGTGTGGATGGAGCACCACCACTGCTCTCACCCACTACCAGCCTCGGACGGCCCCTCCGTCTTTGAGGTGGAACGGAGTCAGCTGGCGGGGCAGGTTGCTGAGGGGCCACATCCGTCGCCAGGGGCACAGGTGGTGGTGGCGGTGGCGGTGGCGGTGGTGTTGCTGGCCGCGGCATCTGGACGCTTGGTTGAGGGGGGGGGGTTGTTGCGGGCTATCCATTCCCTCCACATTGTTGTCTGCTGGCCCATGATGTCCACTATCTGGCCAAGGCAGCCCACAATGTCCCGCAACATGTTTGTGTTGTCCACCGAGTCCTGGTGGGCACGATCTGCATGTTCCTGGCTACGGTCGTAGGATGCCTGGCACCTGGCCAGGGCTTCAAGTGACTCTGCCACAGGATGGGGTGGGTGGCCTTCCTCACCGCGACGGAGTGTGGGTCTCCTGGTTGGCTGATGTGGCCTCGCCTCTCTCCTTTCTGGCCCACTCTCCCTGCTCGGGTGGGAGGCCGATGGCCCTGCGTCGTGCCGTGGGTTAGGCAGGGTGGCACAGGCAGGAGTGGTGGTACTGGTGGTGGTGGTGGTGGTGAGTCTGCAGCTCACTGTGGCCGGTGTTGCTGGAGTTACACAGGCGACGGTTGTGGTGGCCGGGATATCTTGTGAGCCAGATGGCCCTGGTGGTCTACTTGGGTCTGCACCATCCTCCGCACCGGAGCTGCCTGTGCCATCGTCCTCAGAGAGTCCGGTATGGGTGCGAGGCGAGTCTTGCGTCCGGTTGCTGGTTTGACCAGTCAGATTAATTTACGATCACCTGAAGGACAAGATTGTGCTGATCAGTACTGTGGACATTACATGTTCATATCAA
The DNA here is from genome assembly GCF_964261635.1 of Lissotriton helveticus. Taxonomy (NCBI): domain Eukaryota; kingdom Metazoa; phylum Chordata; class Amphibia; order Caudata; family Salamandridae; genus Lissotriton; species Lissotriton helveticus. Next base: position 1,318,312,137 of record NC_136061.1, read on the forward strand.
TTTGATGACTTTTCAGTGTCCTGTCGCACACACCCCACCCACCTCTCACACCCCCCCACCCACCACCACCCTCCCTGTTGACATGGGGGCCTGTTGGGAGTTGTAGTGCTAGTCTCTCACACACCCCACCCACCTCTCACACACACACCCCCACCAACACCCTCCCTGTTGACATGGGGGCCTGTTGGGAGTTGTAGTGCTGGTCTCTCATACACCCCACCCACCTCTCACACACACCCCCCCACCCACCACCACCCTCCCTGTGGACATGGGGGCCTGTTGGGAGTTGTAGTGCTGGTCTCTCACACATCCCACCCACTTCCCACACACACCCCCCACCACCACCCTCCCTGTTGACATGGGGGCCTGTTGGGAGTTGTAGTGCTGGTCTCTCACACACCCCACACACCTCTCACCCCCCCACCCACCACCACCCTCTCTGTTGACATGGGGGCCTGTTGGGAGTTGTAGTGCTGGTCTCTCACACACCCCACCCACCTCTCACACACACCCCCCACCCACCACCACCCTCCCTGTTGACATGGGGGCCTGTTGGGAGTTGTAGTGCTGGTCTCTCATACACCCTACCCACCTCTCACACACCCCCCACCCCCACCCCCACCCACCACCACCCTCCCTGTGGACATGGGTGCCTGTTGGGAGTTGTAGTGCTGGTCTCTCACACACCCCACCCACCTCTCACACCGCCCCCACCCACCACCACCCTCCCTGTTGACATGGGGGCCTGTTGGGAGTTGTAGTGCTGGTCTCTCACACACCCCACCCACCTCTCACACACACACACCCCACCCACCACCACCCTCCCTGTTGACATGGGGTCCTGTTGGGAGTTGTAGTGCTGGTCTCTCACACCCCCCCACCTCTCACCCCCCCCCACCCACCACCACCCTCCCTGTTGACATGGGGGCCTGTTGGGAGTTGTAGTGCTGGTCTCTCACACACCCCACCCACCTCTCACACATACACCCCCACCCACCACCACCCTCCCTGTGGACATGGGGGCCTGTTGGGAGTTGTAGTGCTGGTATCTCACACACCCCACCCACCTCTCACACACACACTCCACCACCACCCTCCCTGTTGACATGGGGGCCTGTTGGGAGTTGTAGTGCTGGTCTCTCACACACCCCACCCACCTCTCACACACACACACACCCCCACCCACCACCACCCTCCCTGTGGACATGGGGGCCTGTAGGGAGTTGTAGTACTGGTCTCTCACACACCCCACCCACCTCTCACACACACCACCCACCACCACCCTCCCTGTTGACATGGGGGCCTGTTGGGAGTTGTAGTGCTGGTCTCTCACACACCCCACCCACCTCTCACACCCCCCCCCCCACCCACCACCACCCTCCCTGTTGACATGGGGGCCTGTTGGGAGTTGTAGTGCTGGTCTCTCACCCACCCCACCCACCTCTCACACACACCCCCCCACCCACCACCACCCTCCCTGTGGACATGGGGGCCTGTTGGGAGTTGTAGTGCTGGTCTCTCACACATCCCACCCACCTCTCACACACACCCCCACACACCACCACCCTCCCTGTTGACATGGGGGCCTGTTGGGAGTTGTAGTGCTGGTCTCTCACACACCCCACCCACCTCTCACACCCCCCCCACCCACCACCACCCTCCCTGTTGACATGGGGGCCTGTTGGGAGTTGTAGTGCTGGTCTCCCACACACCCCACCTACCTCTCACACATACCCCCCACCCACCACCACCCTCCCTGTTGACATGGGGGCCTGTTGGGAGTTGTAGTGCTGGTCTCTCACACACCCCACACACCTCTCACACACACCCATCACCCACCACCACCCTCCCTGTTGACATGGGGGCCTGTTGGGAGTTGTAGTGCTGGTCTCTCACACACCCCACCCACCTCTCACACACCCCCCCACCCACCACCACCTTCCCTGTTGACATGGGGGCCTGTTGGGAGTTGTAGTGCTGGTCTCTCACACACCCCACCCACCTCTCACACACACACACCCCCACCCACCACCACCCTCCCTGTGGACATGGGGGCCTGTTGGGAGTTGTAGTGCTGGTCTCTCACACACCCCACCCACCTCTCACACACACCCTCTACCACCACCCTCCCTGTTGACATGGGGGCCTGTTGGGAGTTGTAGTGCTGGTCTCTCAGACACCCCACCCACCTCTCACACACACACACCCCCACCCACCACCACCCTCCCTGTGGACATGGGGGCCTGTTGGGAGTTGTAGTGCTGGTCTCTCATACACCCCACCCACCTCTCACATACACCACCCACCACCACCCTCCCTGTTGACATGGGGGCCTGTTGGGAGTTGTAGTTCTGGTCTCTCACACACCCCACCCACCTCTCACCCCCCCCACCCACCACCACCCTCCCTGTTGACATGGGGGCCTGTTGGGAGTTGTAGTGCTGGTCTCTCACACACCCCACCCACCTCTCACGCACACACACCCCCACCCACCACCACCCTCCCTGTGGACATGGGGGCCTGTTGGGAGTTGTAGTGCTGGTCTCTCACACATCCCACCCACCTCTCACACACCCCCCCACACACCACCACCCTCCCTGTTGACATGGGGGCCTGTTGGGAGTTGTAGTGCTGGTCTCTCACACACCCCACCCACCTCTCACCCCCCCCACCCACCACCACCCTCCCTGTTGACATGGGGGCCTGTTGGGAGTTGTAGTGCTGGTCTCCCACACACCCAACCTACCTCTCACACATACCCCCCACCCACCACCACCCTCCCTGTTGACATGGGGGCCTGTTGGGAGTTGTAGTGCTGGTCTCTCACACACCCCACCCACCTCTCACACACCCCTCCCCCACCCACCACCACCCTCCCTGTGGACATGGGGGCCTATTGGGAGTTGTAGTGCTGGTCTCTCACACACCCCACCCACCTCTCACACACACCCCTCCACCCACCACCACCCTCCCTGTGGACATGGGGGCGTGTTGGGAGTTGTAGTGCTGGTCTCTCACACACCCCAACCACCTCTCACACACACACCCCCACCCACCACCACCCTCCCTGTGGACATGGGGGCCTGTTGGGAGTTGTAGTGCTGGTCTCTCACACACCCCACCCACCTCTCACCCCCCCCAACCCACCACCACCCTCCCTGTGGACATGGGGGCGTGTTGGGAGTTGTAGTGCTGGTCTCTCACACACCCCAACCACCTCTCACACACACCCCCCCACCCACCACCACCCTCCCTGTGGACATGGGGGCCTGTTGGGAGTTGTAGTGCTGGTCTCTCACACACCCCACCCACCTCTCACCCCCCCAACCCACCACCACCCTCCCTGTGGACATGGGGGCGTGTTGGGAGTTGTAGTGCTGGTCTCTCACACACCCCAACCACCTCTCACACACACCCCCCCACCCACCACCACCCTCCCTGTGGACATGGGGGCCTGTTGGGAGTTATAGTGCTGGTCTCTCACACACCCCACCCACCTCTCACACACCCCCCCACCCACCACCACCCTCCCTGTAGACATGGGGGCCTGTTGGGAGTTGTAGTGCTGGTCTCTCACACACCCCACCCACCTCTCACACACACCCCCCACCCACCACCACCCTCCCTGTTGACATGGGGGCCTGTTGGGAGTTGTAGTGCTGGTCTCTCACACACCCCAACCACCTCTCCCACCCCCCCCACCCACCACCACCCTCCCTGTGGACATGGGGGCCTGTTGGTAGCCATTAACATTTTGGTGAGTATGTGGCCCACGTGCATGGGTTGGGGCCTGGGAGTTGTGTCTTCTCAGTTGTGTGAGGCTGACCATGTCGTTCTGATCGTGGTGCTTGGTTTGTACTTACCAGCCTCTTCTCCTTCCTCAAGTCCGTCCAGGCTCTCTGGGTGCAGTATGCCCAGCACCTTTTCCTCCCAGTCAGTGTAGGGTATGGGCTCCGGGTGTGCCGCCGCCAGTGTGATTGGCTCTCACAAGGTTTTTGGCACGGATCCCTTTCACCCTGGTTTTCAGGTCATGCCACCTCCTCTGTATTTCATGCTTTGTCCTGGGCACGGTCCCTGACGCATTCACCCGACTGACGATCCTGTCCCACATGTGATTTTTTTGCGCAACAGTGGTCTGCTGGACTTGGGCCCCGAATATGTGGGGCTCAACACGGATAATTTCATCTACCATTACCCTCAACTCGGTCTCCATGAATTTAGTTTTTTTTTTGGGTGCCATGGTGTGTGGTGCTTAGGGTGTGGGTTGAGGGAGTTGGGGGGTGCAGGTGTGTGTTGTGTGGTGTGTTGGAATGGTGTGGTGGGTGTGGTAGAGTGGTGGATGTGTGTCTTCAATTGGTATATGCTGTTGCTCGTATTGGGCCTCTTGCTAGCAGCTATGCTGTGATGCAAAGGATTGTGGTAGTGGGTGTGAGTCATTTTATAGTCGTGGCTCAATGGTTGTTGGCAGTCAGGTGGTAGGTGGGTGTGTTGACTAGTGTGCATTATTGGGTACTCGGGGGGGTGTAATTTTGGCTTGTGATTGGTGTTGGTGTTTCCGGTGGGGGGTACTCCTTTTTCGTGTGTTTGCAATTTACTTCCGTCTCACGTTTTGACATTGGTTTAACGGTAGGGATGTTGTTCGTGTTGGCCTTCCGCTGTGATGCACTGTTTCTCGTTGCAATGTTTCCGCCGCGGACGTGGATGGCGGTGCGTACCGAGGTACAGGCGGCGTTATCCTAATCGTGGACACGGAGCCTTTGCAGGTATGGCGGTGGAGGAGCTTGTTTCCGCGTTCATGTGCGTCCGGGGCGGACGGGGTTTCGTCGGTTCCGTCCGCTTGCGGCGGTCTCAGGTGTACTCCGTCCGCCGCGGACGGGGTTTGCTGTACTCCATCCGCCGCGGACGGAGTTTAATGGCATTTTTATCCTAATCGCAACGGCGGGTTCTCCGCGGCGCGGTCGGGAGTATCTTGGCCGCGTCCGTGGCGGACGGATCCCATTTCCGTCCGCCATCATAATCGACCTCTTAATCTGGAAACTCATTTTTCAAAAACTTTAATTATTGTGTGTGGCCTGAAAACACCAAAACTTGTACTTTACATATAAAAGGAAGATTAATAGAAAGGTGAACTCCTACCCGTATCTCGGGTTGGTGTTGGATTATGTTTGTTCCTAGTCCCCCTGCATCAGGAATAGGTCGGAATGCTTTCTGCATACTGTTGGAACAACTTTTTTACTCGATGCAAGTATAGAGGAAAAAACTATTGCACCTATTATAGAAGTATACATGAGAAAATGCCTCCCTACTCTTACTTTTGGCATGGGGGTATGGGGCTGCAGAGATGTAAGTGCCTTCCAAGTGGAAGAGAATTGATTTCGCCGACAACTGTTGGGTGTTTTTCCTGACTGGATGATTATCATCATCAATAACTTTATTTCGGTCACCACGGACCATAAAAGTGCAGATAAAAAACATACATTGCACGAGGAATAGGTAAAACATTAAATAGCATATCCAATAAAATTCAAACATCTAAAATAGAATTAAACATTTAGTAGTTATCAAGATGTACATAGAATACAATACTGTAGTTACAAATGGTCTTTACAGAAATTTTCTTCGTCTGTGCCACATACCAAAAAGTAACCGCGAAACAGCAAAGACAATTGGGGGATGGGTGTCATACTTTTAAATCCTGCGTGCTTGGGCACATTGACTGAAGCCCAAATTTCTACAAAGTGGTATCAGCCAGCATTTCCTTATGGCCTGATAGGCAGGGCAAAAAAACAGGACATGGAATTCATCCTCCAGATTTTAATTACATGCCGGGCACACGGTGTTCTCTGTATTGACCCATTTGCTGGTAAATGCCCTAAGCGGGAGACTGCCAATCCTAAATTGCCTGTAGAGTTTCCTCGCCAGTGGGGGATAAACTAAATCCAAAAGTCCTCCTTTTTAGGTTCTATTTTTACTTGGAGGAACTCTGCTGTTAGTCTTCCCACTGTAGTACATCTATGAAGAGATAGTAGATTATGGTGCCTAAAGTGGTGGACCAACACTGTCTTGGATAACCTTGGACAAGTTTCTTCGGGATTATCCCAGAGCTAGGGTAAGCCAATCCTGGTACTAACTGCCTTAATATGTGAGAGCCACGGAATGTTCTTGGTTCTTAGCGTAGCCCAAACCTCCAGGAATTCTTTTTTGTAGGAGACTAATTTGGGCACAGACCATAATCTTTTCCAATACATCAAAGGCCGAAGTGCTACTTCCTCCTCTATAGGATCTAGCCCCAGGTCCATGCGTAGGGGAACAAGCGGTGTACTGGCTGGTAAACCCAATATATTCCTCATGAAGGTATGTTCTACCCTCATGAGGCTGGTTGTACTTTGATGTCCCCACAGTTCTGCCCCATACATAGAAGCCGTTCTAGCCTGAAGTTCATAAATTTCTATAACCGGAGCCGCTTTCTTGAAATCAGATATTCTGTGCACCTTTCCAATTCCCCCCGCCACTTGAGATAACCGAAGACCCGCCTTTGCTGACTGGATACCCCAGTCAAGGTGTTCTGTCAAAGTGATGCCTAGGTACTCAAAGGTCTTAACTCGCTCCAAAGAAGTTCCATTCAAAAGTGGATTTGGACGGGTCTGCATTGGGGGATTAAAAATCATAAACTTAGTCTTATCTAAGTTTATTTCTAAACCTCGCAAAGCACAGAATGCAGCAAAACCATCCGAGGTTCGTTGGATACCCGTTGAAGTTTTGGACAACAGCAGAGTGTTGTCCGCAAACATCAACGCGGGCACCTGACCTGAGGCTAGCCTATGGGCATCATTATCCTTTACTCCAAGCAGGTGGTCTATTAGCCCATTTATGTAGAGACAGAATAATGTGGGGGCCAGGACACACCCCTGGCGCACCCCCTTTTTCACTGGGAAGCGAGCAGACAGTTAACCATACATCCCACACCTGACTTGAGCATAATTATCAGTATGGAGTCTGATTAGCACATCCAATAAATAAGTAGGTAATCCCAGATCAAATAATACACTCCACAGCTTATCCCTCGGCACTAGATCGAATGCGGCCCGCAGGTCAACAAAGATGAGGTAGGGGCTGCCACCCTCCACACTCACTGTTGTACAAAACAATGCCTGGAGTCTAAATATCTGATCAAGGGTTGAAGTACCCAGCCTAAACCCAGCCTGCAGAGTACTCAGAATCTCGTTTTCCTCTATCCACCCCTGGACTCTATCTAAAATGATCCTTCCCATCAGTTTTTGTATGGTGTCTATCAAACTGATAGGCCTTAAATTAGACGGCATTAGGGGACAACCTTTTTTGTGGATAGGAACTATCTCCACTCCACGCCAGGTATCAGGCGGATCCATGCCCTTTAGTATTGCATTAAAGAGAACACCCAAATATGGTGCCCAAATTTTCGGTTCAGACCGAAATAAATCCCCTGGAAGCTTGTCCAGGCCGGGTGCCTTGTTGGGTAGTAGTTTAGTTATTGCAATTTCGACCTCACTTAACGTAATATCCCAAGAATCCTCCAGTCGATACTCATGGAGGGGTCCTGGGATAAGAAACGAGGGACCCTCTTCACCAGAATATGCATAGAGAGCTCCAAAGTGGGCTTCCCAGACGGCACCTGATATGTTCGGTTCAGAAACTCTTCTACCCTCTCTCGCCCCAGAGCTTACAATAGCCCAAAATGATTTAGAGTCCCTACGTGAGAGTGCTGTTCTTAAATCTTCCCATTTATTTGCTTCCCAATCTTTCTTTTCCCTATTAATAACCTGATTATGCTTAAGCCAGCATTGCTTGATGCTTGGCTTATCCTTTGCTTTTATTGCGGTTAGCAGATCTTTTTTTGCTTTCTGACAAGTAGCTTTATACCAGGGATGGCTTGCAACTGGTCTTGCCTTCTTACTTCCTTCGGGATAGAACACATCAGACAGTTTGGCAACCAACCAGTGGCGGTTTCTCTATGAGGGCGTCGGGGCTCCGCCCCCGTTACTTTCCTGGATGTGTAGCTCATAGTCATTTATAAAAAATTGCCCATTTATCAGCTGCCAAAAAATGAATGGCATTAACTTAATTGCATTAACACCAGCACTTGAACACGGGGCTGCAGGGAACTGTATGCCCCACTTACCGATATCGCCCCTGTTAATGGACATCACGTGACTGACTGGTCTGGTCTCACTCTCTCCCCTGCTCAAGAAGCCTAGCCTTCGTGTTTTTGCCAGCTGAGAACCTCACAGCCCAGAAGGCTGTGATGTCATCAGCTCGGCAAAGACTTGGCTGCAGGTCGTTGTCTCCACCCCCTGATGGCGAGGAGGTAGAGTTAGCCCCGGGCATTTTGGATACAAGCCCGGGATCTCTAACCCTCCATGTCAATCAGAGAGTGGAGAGCTTGTCACCACACCCTTTCCCAACTCCTTACAGGTCGTGGGTGGGACCCCTTCCTGTGACGTGTTGGGAAAGGGTGTGGCAGGTGGGAAGCAGAGTCTGCGCAGACTCGACCACCTCAGAAGGCTTCCCGCGCACGAGTCTGCATTCTGCATGGTCTCTGGCGGTCGGAATGGATTTTTGCTGCGTCAGGACTACTCACTGCTTGCTGGCGCTTACAGCACTAGTTTTTGTTGCTGCCAGTGAATAGGCCGGACTGCCTGCCTGCTGACGTCAGATTCTGAACTAACTCTGTCAGTTGAGTTCGCCAGCCCAGGTAAGGCCCAGGCTGCAATTTATTACTTCTAGTATAGGCCCGTGCAGGGTTTTGTTATCACGTCGGGCCCGGGGCATGGCCTATTTCGGAGTTCAGTTCACTCGGCCACTTTTAATATGAAAATGCTTCTGTAATTTAGAAATTAGATCTATTTTGTAGTAAGTTTTGTGTCTGCTTGGAAAGTCAGCCAGCGTGGATACGACAGGTCTTGTTTGTTAAAAGGCCAGTTCAGCAAATGTTAGTGATTATAATGTTCTATAAAAAGTGCTTGTCTAAGAAGAAATTTGACTACCTGCTCTTTAAAAAAAGAAACTTTCCATGCAAGTGATGTTTACTGCGCTTTTCTTTATGGGGACTGTTCAGGGAAGGCTTGTTTATTATATTTTTCTTTACAGGCCAGGTTGTATGAAATATGCATCTATTACTTTTCTGAAATGGCTGCAAAGAAATATGCTGAATACTTTACAAAACTCTAAATAAACGAATACATTTTGCTTTGGTTTAAGGGGTCAGTACACCCTTTAAAAGTGCCTGCTTTTCCAGTTTTAGTTGAAGCCTGGTCTATCCAGCGTTCATTCAGTTTCTCTTCAATGTTCCTGTTGAGGGAGGGGTCACTGACTGCTTGTTTCGTGAAAGGTCCTATCTATTAACCCTTTCCATGCTGATGACGGAACCGCTCCGTCATCAGCTGTGGTTGGGCTGTGCTGATGACAGAGCGGTTCCGTCATGGCCCGGCCGCCGCCCCTGCGCGGCGCTGATTTTGCGCCTGCGCGGTGCGTTCTATTGAGTGGGCGGGGCCATGACGGAACCGCTCCGTCATGAGCAAAGCCCAACCGCGGCTGATGATGGAGCGGTTCCGTCACCAGCATGCAGCCGCCTCGCCCCCTTAGCGCTGCGGCGGAATAGCCGCCGCAGCGATGCGGTTAACGAGGGGGTCATTCTGAGCAGGGAGAATGTTTGTGCGTGCACAACAGATGCATAGCTATCTCCAATTTACTGCCTGTGCTCCAGGTTTCTCTGTGTCATGTACGGTGCTGTATGCATGTGTGGGGGCAAGACGCGATTTAAACTGTGCAGGGCACCGTGCATGCACTGTAGATGTGCTGGGTTTGTGAAAGTGACCCGTTGCTGTACTGCAATGATGTTAAGATGTGTTGAACTGTCGGGACTGGTTGCTGGGTAACAGTGTTGAGCTCTGCAAAGGTGCTAGGTAAACAAAGTGTTGTTAATTTACATTTTTAGCTCTACCATGACTCTTGTGCTGAAGTGCTGGTAGTTGTATTCATTCCAAGTATGGACAGCAACATTATTCGAGTAACAGACGTACTGCGATAAGCAGAAATACGGCGTACACTCAACACAGACTGCTAGCCCAAATCTTGTTTGTCATAGGTTTAGCTTGAGCACGTCAGCAGCAGAGTGGAAAGGTTCTGCATGCACGTGGAGAGAGGTTGTGCATTTGGTAGACATGAGTTTTTCTCTACTTTAATTTCTATCAGTTTAATAGTTGCGTTTACATCTCCTCCGGGCTGGGGGTCTGCTGCAGGCCTGGTTCTAGAGGGTGGGCCTTTACCATGCTCCATATGTTTTATTAGCTTAGAAGGGTGACATTTGCTTGAAAATGCTGCATTTATCCACTCTTTTTTTCAAAATTTTCTCCAGGGGGGGACCCCGGGGTTGTTCGGTCTCGTTCGCTACGCTTGCTCGCCGAAGGTGTAGTATGGCAAAATGTTTACGCCTCGCCATGTTCAAATGTCACCAGCCGCTACTGCAACCAACTCTTTATGAATTTCCAAGGGCCTAATCAAAGATTTTTGAAAGGTGTCCTTATCCCCTGTTTTCTCCCATTTCTAACAAATGTGGCAAGACATGTTGATATATACCTGCAAGTTTAGTTGTTTTTCCATCCACCCTGCATTTCTCCTCCCACCTAGAACTAAGTTTAGATTATGTACATGATCTCAACCTAGCTCCACTGGTGCTTTGGGTGTTCGATATGGTTGAACAAGGAGGCTGAATTAAATTGGGCAATTATTTGTGACTGCGCTCCTGTGATCTTAAGCTGAAAATTCTTTGACTTAAATATATAAGATAGACAACATTTTCCCTGGATTTTCTGTATATATTTAAAAAATCAGAGACCATCTTAAAATCGATAAAGATCGGGTCAAGGATTGTTTTTTTTTAACATTGACAAGCCCAAAGGGAGGGTATTGAAGTAATGTAACCAACTGACAGATAATACTGCATGATTCAGTCGTCTGTAGGGATTGCTCCTTATTTGATGGAGCATATGCTTTTGACCCAGTTCAGATTTTGGTCCATCAGGTGGAGGCTGTCTTTTCTGCAAGGGCAATTTGCTTCTGTGGACATCTATTCTTGCCTATTTGATCAGTAGTGCCCTCAGACTCTTTTACATTTTAGATTCTTCTATAAGTACTTTCTTTCCTTCAGCAGGAGATATTTATTGCACCCCCTACAGAGATATAAGTTCAGCAAGGTAGAGTGGCCCTGGTTTTCTTGTAAGTAGTTAAAATACCATGACACATGTTATATAGTTTGCTGCTTCTTGAAACGCATTTTGAAAATCGATGATGTGCTAGCGAGGACTCTTCTAAACGATTCTGTAATCAATATATGGCCTCATTAGTTCAGTTTTCTGCTTTTATTGCCTCATATACTTATTAGATCTAATGGCTGAAATTACTTCCTTCTATCTTCTATCCCATTTTTACGAGGAATAAGTTATTATGTTTGAGCATTTTCTTCTCCCGCTGGCAAGGATTTGTTGGCAGTCATAAATTGGAAATGGCTCATATTTATATAATGCACTGATTGTGTGGAAAAATATTTGTCTAACGTCTTAATTTTGTAATATCCTCGAACCTTTGCTTCATTTTATTGAATTGTATTGGATATATAATATTTTGTACATAATTGTGTATCTTTTACATTCTGCTGGTTTATGATCAACTGCAGATTGGTGAGTGATTGAATAATTCAAACTGCAAAAATGCCATGTTTAACTTAATGTTTTTCTTTCTTGTTTGCTTTTAGGTGCACAAGACATATCACCCACATTACTTCCAGACAGAAGGTCGTCACAAAGTGAAGTGACCTAAACAAGTGAGCCCTCCTTTCTGGCGCTTGTGCAGTTAAGTGCCTATTGATAGAGCTTGAAGATGGCCCCAAAGAAAGGCCCTGCAAGAAAGTTGCCAGTGAGCAAAAGAAAGAAGAAACATATTGCCATCACTGGCTTGCTGACCTCCTCCTTTTTCAAGACAGTGTGTGCCTGCCGCACCGTCCTTCGGACTGCAAGGTAGGAGAGGCGCTCCTGCTTCAACAATTGCACCACCCCAATCTAAACCTAAGCCCCAGTCTTCAGAGTGAGGCAGCCATTGTAATCATGATGATGAGCAAACTAGTACCTAACTGTCACATAAACTGAGCAAAATGGACAACACAAGTCTCAGCCAACAGTAGATCTTACTGAAGTAGGAGGAGAACAGGAGGTTGAGATTACTGCTGAGCAATATATTACCTCTTGTCTTCCAGATCACCAGAAACTAAAAGAAAGGGTACTCCATCATCTCCAAGCCCCCCTTCTGATGACCTGGACATGGATTGGACCTGGGTTGAGTCAAAGACTTGCCACGAGAGACAAGGTAGAAGGCAAGTTCCTGAAAGCCTCAGCATTATGGAAGGGGATGAAGAGGACAAGCCAATCATTGTCATGGAAGCTGGCTTAGAGGACACCTATATTACCCCTCCTACTCAAAGTGCTCCAAGGTCTGTGGCACTGATTCCACCATCACTGCCAACCTCCATATTTGTAAGGCCCCTACTGAGATCTGCATCCACCATTTCCTCAGTTACAGTAAACACTGCAGAGAGGCAATCGCTGACACACCTACCTACCTCCAGGTCTTTGGGCATTGGCAGTGGCACCAACTGCACTTCTTTATGATTAGCAAGCAGGAGGATAACATTGTAATATGCTCTATTTGCCATGTGAGTGGTTGTTGAGGTAAGCCTGGTTCACACAATGGTACTAGAGGCCAAACAACCCATATGAACAAACATCCCGCAATCTGGTGGGGGAAGCACCTTTAAAAAATTGCTGACTGACTGACTGATATATTTTAAAAAGCGCACTATTGCCAAGGCCTCTTTGCTCTGAGGTGTGTGAAAACCAGGCAAGCACTGACAGATCTAAAGCTAGGTGAAGAGCCTTGTTTTTATCATTTTTCTAAAAAGAGTCCTGTTGGGCTGTAGTCGGTTCTGTACGGGGAGGGAGTTCCATAATTTGGTCGCTTGGTATGAGAAACCCTTTCCTCCCCATCTGACTCTTTTTATGTTAGGGGTACATACCAGGCCAGTATTAGTGGACCTAAGACAGCGTGGTGGTAAATACCGGGGAAATAGGAGTTGTATATCCTCAGCTCCTCCTCCATACAGGGCTTTATGCACTAGGCAGAGGGGCTTAAAATCCATTCACCGTCAAACTGGAAGCCAGTGGAGCTGCTTAATACTAGCAGACGTGGAATGATGTTTGGGTAAATCAAGCAAATCCCGAGCTGCCGCATTTTGGAGTGACTGAAGTTTGGTAATCTATCCTGTGCCAGCTCTCAAGTATAGAGCGTTGCAACAATCGACTCCCGGGAGTACTAAGGCACTGACCACCATTTTCTTTAGTGGATATGGGATGAATGGAAGAATTATACGCAGAATTTTCAGCGTAAAGAAGTAGGTAGAGGAGACTTGATTTATTCGTGGAGCGAGCGTTAGATCTTTATCAATCAGAATGCCTAGATTCCTGGCCTTGGGCACGGGGACAGGGCACATCCCAGCCTCGGGGGAAACCATAATTGGCTCCATACAGAGGGTTTCTGAACAAACTCGACAACCTTGGTTTTTTCAGTGTTAAGCTTCAAAAATTTGAGTTCATCCATGTCATCACTTTCGTGAGACAATTGCGGAAGCGAACAGCCGTCATGTCCAAACTTTGCGGAACCGACACCACTAACTGGGTGTCGTCAGCGTACTACACCAGCGTTAGACCATGATCTTTTATTAGTCTAGCTAGTGGTATAACATACAAATTAAACATTGTCGGGGACAAGGCCAGCCCCTGAGGAACGCCACATGGGAGGTAGAACTTTCCTGACTGAAGTCCATCCCAGTTAATTACCTGTTCCCTAGATGCCAAGAAGAATTCCAAATTCATGGTTTTCTTCAGATTCTTAGAGGGTAGAGGGTAGCGGGAGACAGGATATTGGTCGATAATGTTTAACATCCAAGAGATCAAGTGTGGCTTTTCAGAATAGGTCTTATGCAAGCCTTTTTCCAAAGAAGTGGAAAGAACCCTGAACTCGTGATCTCATTTAATAGGGGGGTCAGGGACGCACTGACCTCCTTGGGAGCCAAATGCAATATGTAAGGGGGGCAAGGGTCTAGGGGGGGAACCAGACTTAGTTTGTAACAAAAGGTCTTCAACTTGTCCTTCCCCTAACACTGAGAACCGTGATAAGCTACATTGAGCTGCAGTATCCTCCAGCACCTCTTCGCAGTCCCCCCCAGGGGCACCTGCTGTGTTCAGGAGTTTGCTGTAGACTGTTTGAACTTTGTTTTGAAAAAAGGAGGCAATTGTGTCCACAAAGTTTTGATCAGGTGCAAATAAAGTGTCTCGCGGGCACTTTGAAAGGGATGTCACAGTTTTAAATAATTCCTTGAAGGAATATGTGGTCTCCTGAATTTTAGTGGTAAAATATACTGTTTTAGCCTGTTTTATAGCAGTCTTATATTCCTCTAAGGCTGTGTTATAGTCCTTTCTATGTTCCATACTATAGTCGATCTCCAGATGCGTTCCTTACACTCTGAGAGATGCGTCACGTTGTAAAGCCCTGCGCCATCAGGAGGCGTTCCGGCGCAGGGGAGGGCGTTCCTGCGTAGGAACGCCTCCTAAAAGTGGCTGAGTGAAATCTACAAGATTTCACTCAGTTACTTTTAGGCCAATGCTGCGTCAAAACCCTGCGCCTGCTTGAAGCAGGCGCAAGGCTTGATGCAGCATTGGGGAGATAGGGCCCCCTAGAGCATTACTGGAGCTGCGTCGCAAGCGCGATGCAGCTCCAGCAATGCGCTGCTTTTATGGCACAGATGCATGACACATCTGTGCCATTTTTGCCACATGGTGCGCCGCATTGTAAATGTGGCACACCATGGGTGGCGGAGCTGCGGCGCACAATAACTGGCGCATCCCTGGGGATGCGCCAGTTATTGTAAATCTGCCCCAATACATTTAGCCAACGAGGGAGCACTTACTGATTAGATAGTAGAAAGTACTCCAGTTGAGTAGAGGTATTGCACAAAAAGGTGGCATCTTCGTGGACAAACACGCAGGGCAGGATTCATTCTGCCCCCTGTTAGACTAGTTTTTTGTGCCCTTCTACACTCTGTTAGACTCGTTTTTCCCTTGTTTCTCTGCACTTCTGCCCTCTGTTAGACTTGTTTTTCCCTTGTTTTTCTGCCCTTCTGCCCCCTGTTAGACTCGTTTTTTGTGCCCTTGTGCCCTCTGTTAGACTCATTTTTCCCTTGTTCTTCCGTCCTTCTGCCCTCTGTTAGACTCGTTTTTTGTGCCTTTCTGCCCTCTGTTATTCCCTTGTTTTTGTGCCCTTCAGCCCTCTGTTAGACTCGTTTTTTGTGCCCTTCTGCCCTCTGTTAGACTCGTTTTTGTGCCCTTTTGCCCTCTGTTAGACTCGTTTTCCCCTTGTTTTTCTGCCCTTCTGTCCTCTGTTAGACTGGTTTTTTGTGCCCTTCTGCCCTCTGTGAGACTCGTATTTCCCTTGTTTTTCTGCCCTTCTGCCCTTTGTTAGACTGCTTTTTGTGCCTTTCTGCCCTCTGCATCACCACATCATCACTCACCGCTACCCCAGCATCACTCAGCACCACCACATTATCACTCAGCACCACCACATTATCACTCAGCACCACCACAGCACCACTCAGCACCACCACAGTATCACTCAGCACCACCACAGCATCACTCAGCACCACCACAGCACCACTCAGCACCACCACAGCACCACTCAGTGCCACCACAGCATCACTCAGCACCTCCACAGCATCACTCAGCACCACCACATTATCACTCAGCACCACCACAGCACCACTCAGCACCACCACAGCATCACTCAGCACCACCACAGCATCACACAGCACCACCACAGCATCACTCAGCACCACCACAGCACCACTCAGCACCACCACAGCACCACTCAGCGCCACCACAGCATCACTCAGTGCCACCACAGCATCACTCACCGCCACCACATTATCACTCAGCACCACCACAGAACCACTCAGCACCACCACAGCATCACTCAGCACCACCACAGCATCACTCAGCACCACCACAGCACCAATCAGCACCACCACAGCACAACTCAGCGCCACCACAGCATCACTCAGCACCACCACAGCATCAATCTGCACAACCATTCAACAACAACTGGTTCAAATATGTTCTCTCAATGTTTCAAACTTTATTACAAATGTCACAAAAAGATGTTAATATTTCACTTCTGTTCTTGGATTTTCGTCACAATAAAATACACTGAACATAATCTTCACAAAAGTTATTTACAAAAGTTTAAGCTATTGCCATTATAAATTAAAATCACTTTTATTTAAGTATTAATTATTTAAAAAAATTAAAAGCCATTGTAATTTGTAATATCAATACAGCTAAGTCACGTAAATACAAAACATGTTGCATTACAAATGCTATAGGTGTCACATTTGCGAAAGTTATAACTATTGGCTTTGAAAATGACAAAGCTATTAATTTAGCTATTTTCAAAACCAACACCTAAATAAAACAAATTGTCATTTACAAGACCAATAGCTCAAATTTCCTAATGCGAGACCTATTGTCATGTTCGTAATATCCGCGGCCCTCTGTAGGCTCTTTACGCCCTGAGAACGGCAACAAACAACAACAAAGACACCAAAGACTACGTTTCCCGGCGTGCCCGGGATCGCGTTGCGTGGTTGACGTAAATCACGCAAGACGCGGAAGTAAAGGGCGTCCCAAAGACACCGACTTCGCCGATTATTCCTGCAAGTATATGAAGACGGTTGGTATCGAGCCGGTCGGGTAAAATACAGCTTTGTTCTTGGTTAAAGGAAAACTCCAGTGTCCCGTTCTGGGTTGGACACTTCCCGCACATGCTCAGAGCGGAGAACGTCTCCGTGACTGCTCGTGGGGCATTTCGTACTAAAGCCAGCAAACTCCCTGTTGGAAGAGACCCATAACGTTCGTCTCATTGCAGGGAGATACTTGAGCCAAAACACTTTAGGGTATTGAACTTCATGCGTTAGGAAGTCAGGGCTCGAACTATTTTTATTATTGTATTGTGCAATGTAAATAACTGGAACGTCTAAGAAGCATTAGCCGTTCGGGAACCCTTGAATCTACCGGTTCCATTGTGTTGATATCCCTTGTGAATACAGAGACTGATGTGAAGTCTGCCAATTTTTGTGCATACCTTATTTTCATCCCAACACAGGAGAAGAGAGACAGGGGTTCAAGCCTAAGGGGGTGTTGTGCCAACAAGATTGAAAACAAACACTGTTAGGTATGCATGGGTATTGTGTGTATGATTCTTTTAACCTTTTGGGAATGTGAATTATATATTTGATGTTGTGTATCCCTTAGACGTTGGTGTCAACACTCTAGCAACGCCCCGATTCTCTTCCCCTAGGATTCAGGTCCAACGTATTTTCCTTTACAGGTAGGGGTAATTCCCTACAGCGTACAGAAGGAAGATTAAGGGGTTAGAAATGTGTTTAGGGGTGCGGGAGGGTACCTTCTAACTGTCTGTCGATCTCATTTCAGATCTCCCTCCCCGCTGTCCCTTTCCTTTCCCTCCCCGGCGGGATTGTCCTAGTTGCCGGTGTGTATACTTCAGGCTCTGGGGGAGTCGCATAGGGGAGGTTATAGGTCATTCAGCACAGCCCCGAAGAAGTAGAGAAGACGGAGCCGACACCTAATGCATTGCAAATGCTTGTTTTTATATCTGTCAGTGCTTCCTGTTGAGGTTTAATTTTCGTGACAGGCGCCTCATTGCCTACTTGTAACTATTCTCTGACCCTGCTTCAAGGGTCATAGCAGGGTCAGAGAATAGTTGCAAGTAGGCAACGAGGCGCCAGGAAGCACTTACAGGCTTACAGCAGCAGGTGCCCAAGTTGAAGTTAATTTCTTTGTAACCCTTTTGTAAAATGTTACAAAAAAATAGCTTAAACTTTTGCACCTGCTGCTGTAACCCTGTAAGTGCTTGGCTGAAAATTCGTCCCCGCTGATTCACGGATTTTACCGTGATTTCGCGAGATTCGCGGATCGCGAAATCGCGGAAAATCCGCAAATTCCGCGAGCGGAACGAATTTTCAGCCCATGCTTACTACTGACATGTTTTGGCAGGAGGGGCCCTATGAATGCAACCACCCAATGTCATATTGATACATCGGGAAGCTGGCTAAATGTTATCGCTGGACCTCCTCTCTTTTTCTTTTGTGGGAAGAGTGGAATGCTTAGAAATGTGGCGGCCATCTGCCCGAAACAGAAGGTTCCCAACCAGACCTATTCTGCCATAGTTGCTGTTCCAGCACTTCATCATGATGTGCTGCAATTGGCTGGACAAGCTTACAGCAGAGTGCTGTTCACACTATCCACCTATGACAGACATGTGCACCAGTTGTCAAACAACTGAGTACATGAGTTACACTGCACATTGGCTCTCTTTTCTGGGGGTCAGGTAACAGCTAGCTAAAGTTCTCAGTGCTGAAGAAACTTTTAAGAGCATTCAGCGGTATGCAACAGTAGCAATGTTTGCCATGGATGAATCCCATTTAGCTGCAAACATCTTGTAAGACTTTAGCAGCAAGGTATTTGAATGGCTGTGACCCACAGTTATCAGAATTGGATTTGTTGTTCTGGACAATGGCAGTGATATAATCAGAGCCATGGCAGATGGTGGCTATTCCAAGGTCCTCTGTTTGGCGCATTGCATCAAACTGATTGCGCAGGACTTTCTCAAAAAAGAAGATATAGTCAGCACCTGCAGTAGAATCTGCACTTATTTGAGTCATTCTTTTAAAGCCCCGAAGCAGGTGAGGATTATTCAGCATGCTAACAGAGTACAAGTTATAGCCCTCACACAGGAGGTGCCAACACGTTGGAGCTCGACCTATTACATGTTGCAATATCTATTTGAGCAGTAAAGACCGATGAATGACTATGTCATTCAAAGAGTATGGGATGCAACTGGGAAAAGTAAGATCATGAAGGTGGACAAATGGGACCTAGTCAATTGCCTGACACAGATGCTACTTCCTTTTGAGGTTTTCACACAGGTAGTCAGCAAGGAGGACAGTACAGTAAGCAAAGCTATCCCATTGTTGCATCTGCTGCAGGACCAGTTAAGAAAGGTGCTACAAAGGTTTGCCAGTGTGAACTTAGAAGCGCATGAGTTGGTTGGAAGCTTAGCCCTTTGCTTGGCTGTTTATCTAAAGCTGCAAAGAGACATCATGTCATCAAAGAGTACATCTGTGCCACAATACTTGATCCATGGTACGAAAAATACTGGCCACTTTTGTTCCTGTTTCAGAAGTGAATATTTCACTATACAAGATGTGGATTAATGAGCAAGAGAGAGACCTGGAAGAAGAACAGCTGGAAGTTAGAGTCCTGGGCAGAACTTCTGGCATCAATCCATCAACCTCTAGAGATGGCAGTGCTGTTGTCTCACACTAGACAATACCAGTAACAAGAACACTGGCATCAACAACAGCATCAACAGAAGAATCAGGACCAAGCACTGCAATGGCTTGGTTTCAACTGGCAGGGCTTAAGTTAAGTGCAGAGGTGAAGGCAAAAGAGGTCGAGCAAGTGGCAGCACCAATGACCATTTATAAGATGTTCCAAGTCTACCTGGAAGAACCAAAAGGGGTCCACCTGCATCAAAACTCATTGGTCCATTGGCATGGGAAGATGTGCCAATGGCCAGAGCTCAGTTGGCCGGCAACAAAGTATCTGGCTGCTGAGCATGTGTTCAGTCCAGATGGCACAGTTGTTGCAGTTAGAAGGACTATCTCTTGCCTCAAAATGTAGAGAGATTGGCCATGATTAAAATGAACTGACACTTCATTCCACACAATGACACTGTTCCAGAAACACCACATGAGGAGGAGGATGAGGGCAATTGGTCATACTCAAGTGTGTTAGCTGACCAACGTCTGGCCGAACCCCCTGAGTTTGAGGTGAAACTCTAATCCCCTGACTGAGTATGCCACCATCGAACTTTCAGATTATTGTTGTCAAAAAAATTAATATAACTAGAGGAACATTATATATTTTGTTGGTGTCTAACTTATGCAGCCCCAACACTTAGACACTTGTGTGGCTGAATTGGATTTGCACCAGTGTGTGGTGAAGAAGCCTTCCCATTCCCTTTAAGTACACTGGAGACAATGCCTGCCTCTGCTCCATGCATATCCTTCTTTTTTTCATTCCCTAGCAGGGCTGCCCCAGTGAAGATAAATTCATTTACCAGACTACCAATGTGTTGCTTCCATGGAAAAAGAGGAGATACAATACGACAATTGTCTACCGCATGCTTGGATTGGAACCGGTAACTAATGCACCAATAAGTGATATATTATTGAGTGATGATGATTGATGATTAATTTGGTGGTAGACAGTGAGGGAAGATGTTCAAATAATGTTTTAACTTGATTTTGATCATTTGCAATGATGAGGGCTGATGGGTGATTTTGCCTGAAGGGGATTAGCCTGTTCACACTTAGCTAGATTTACTTGCATGGTTCATTCCTTGCTGTACTTGCTTTTTTTGTTTCTTCAGAAAACTGGCCAGTTAGTTTGGTTAACAAATACAAATCTACAAAAAATGCTCAATTCTTTTTGTCTTCTTGTTCATCAACAGCGCTGCACTACAGGTCTATCTCTCTCAATCTCATTTGGGTCGGGAGTCAGACTTATTCATTACTCAGAGTCATGACTTAGGGCACGACTACCTCAACAACCAGTGTAGTGTAGCTCCTATTTTCCCAATAGGCTCTGCGCATTGGAATAGTACCTACAGCAGTAAAGACCTAGGCCAGACGTTAACTAGGTCTACTACTGTCGAAACTAGACTTAATTTTTGGGTTTGCCAGCTAAGCTCAGAGTTCGCTAGAAACTTTCTCGAATGTTCAAGGAAGGATGAACTCCCCTGATTAGACAAGAAGGGATTTAGTTTCTGACAACCATAGAACATGACAACTTTGCTCTCCCCTAATCAAGAGTCAATCTCGAGAGTCGTGTGAGCACAAGGCAATTATTTTACTCAGTCAGTACGTGCATTCTTAGTCTCATCAGAATGTAGAGAAAAGGAAGAGACGGGCGTGTTCAATAAAAGATGTTATTTATTGATCAGTCTCTTTTCTCGTACAAGAGAAATGGATCGATATTATTGCAATACTTATAGTTAAGTAAAGTGCATACATTAGAAGCAATAGTATAAAATAATATTGTAAAAACATTGATATGGTTTCTGAGCCATATGATGTTTAAAATGATTAAAATATATTTACATACACATATACATTTGACTAAACGTACTCAACTGGTGTTTCTAAATACGCCTACCCCGTGTACCTGACCTAAGTCTAATGCGTGGGCGGGAATAGAAAGTTACAGTTTAGTTTAAGTTTGTTTTTGCCAAGTGAATAACTAAAGAATTCTCTAGGAGGGGTTATTCAGTTCTGTACCTGGAATTTAGGATGAATGAGGAATGGTATCTCTTTCTCTGCTCTCGATATTCCAGGCTGCCTGCGAGGGCTGCCCAGAAGCGCCGGTGCTGGGTCTCTCGGCTTGAGATAGCAGCGCGTCTCTCAGCGCGTCAGGAAGGCGGGGCTGCTGCCTGCGGGGTCTGCTTCTGCTCTCGGCTTCGGCAAGTATGGCTGCTCCGTCTTGTCACCACGCGTGTGTTTGCATAGGGCAAGGTCGGCAATATTTATACCTTAAAGGTGCCGAGATTGACGTAAGGATGGACATAGGTACGTCAATAAAGATGTCATACGACTTGCTCGTTAGCACATTCTTTACTAAAGTTCTCTGTGAAATCAAAACAATGGCCGCACGGATTATCCAGGTTGTCATAGGTTTGATTTGTTATGAGAACGTCGTATGCCTTATCAGGGGCTGGAGGAATATCGCTTGTCTAATTAGATCTCAAGCGTTATGACCTAATCAGATAACACGTTCCTGTGCCGTAGTGTGACTGCGTCAGATAACGGTATCTGCATCATGGGGGATTTCTTGCCTCATGGGCTGACTGTTAGTTAACTAGCTAGTAAGTTTAACCAGAATAGGGTCAGGAATAGGGGGATCGAATCAGAACCTATAGAAATACACGACACCCACTCCACGCTAACTATGGTCATATCTACTAATCTATGCATAGTATAACATAGTACAACATACTATAGAGTATAGTGTATACCTTACCACCCCAAAATACATAAATGCATTTCGAAATTTTCAAATATACTGAAAAATTGCAGTCATATATATTGTATGCACTTAAGCTATGAATTAGATGCAAAAGTGAACACGCATTGTTATGCATTATTGATTGTTGGTATATGAGAAATACACATGAAATGGCTCTTAATATGGCTATACAGAAAAAAAGTCGAAACCATTTCATCACATAAAATCTATTGCGAACATACCAGCGGGCAGCTAAAGTCTATAAAGTCTATAAAGTATCTAAAATAGAAATCTTAGTTCTCTAGGAATAGTCTCTTACTTTAAGCAGAAAATCAGTGTCCCGGGAAAAAATATATAGAAAAATATTTTAGGGGCTTGCTGAAAAAAGTTGCTGTCCGTGAACTGGATTGTAATTGTTCATGTGACTTTATTTTTAAAGTTGAAGGCCGAATTCAGGGAACGCCGTGTGCGAGTTTACTCAAAAGTCTCTATTTCTGTTCCGGAGAGAACATCATATCATTCAGGCTTTCGAAAAAACTGTCAACAGCTTCATGGGAAAGTTCCACTAAGTCGGAAATAGGGGTAACCATGCATTCATGCGCATGATTGTCTCCATTGACATTCTGATTTGCATTGCTGACAGAAGGCCGTACCTGTTCGATGCTGCTTTCATCTTGAACTTCACTACTCTTCAATCGCAGTGGTGAAGATTCCAGGAATGCCGTCATCAGAATTGGCAGCCTTTGAGGGCAGCACAGTGCGTGAACCTTGGTAGGAACCAACAGTGTATCTGCATCCACCGGCGCATCCGATTGTAGCGTCAGACAGGTGTCTAACACGCATTCTTCTCCGCATAGCAGACACCTTAGTACAGGTAAAACACACCTTTGCCACATTGGTCGAAATGATAGAAACCAAGTCATGTTTAGGTCTCTAAGCAGGGATAGTCCCAGGATTTTTGATATCCGGTCCCGGTATCCAATGGCTAGGATCGTATCTTCCATTGTCGCGAGAGTTTGATCTGTGACATGGGTTGCCATAACGAAAAATAAGGACTAGGAATAGGATTCCCGCAATTAGTCCTAGGATCAGGGGAAGTCCGCCAAAAATCGAATGGACGAAGTCTGGAAAAATACCCAGTATGGCTTTGAATGGTGTTAATGCCATCGAAAATACTGTCTTAAATACCTTTGAGACCCCTGTGGTATCAGAAATATTTAAGATTTCGCTCAGGATTTCCGCGAAATGTACGGGGGAATTAGTTGATAATAATGTATGTATCTCTGCAGTCGTCCTTGCGACTTGTAGATCATACGTTTCTTTAGATGACGTGAGCCTTGTAGGCGTCTGAAGAAGCACTGTTTTCATTCTGCTTAAAGTGTCTATTCGAATAGAAGTAATTTTCAAACTGGGCCATGCCCTCGCCTCCCTGTCTGGAAAGGAGCTGGGGAACAAAGAACGTCCACAGCACTTGACCTTCGCCGTCGTAGTGACGAGATAAGGAGTCCCGGGCATAAGACTACAGCATCTGCGGTCTACAATAAGAATGTAACTCCCATTATAGAGTCTTTGAAAGAATGGTTCTATTTCAGTTGCAGGTGCGCCTTGCTGGTGACATGAAAGGTTGTATGAATTCCCTTCACAGGCTCCGTGCAAACTAATACCGTTACACAGAAGCGTGCCGCTTAGTGACATAGCACAATTGATGCCACTAAGAAACACTTTCTGTCCTTTGTTACTGACACATGCATGTGAATAGGGCAGGTTCCATGTTGTTTTAAGGTACCCCTTTCCCAATTTCTCGTACATGCCAGCCTGTATATATTTTTGGCAGTATTGAAACCTGAAGGTTGAGATTGGAATATTTATGATTCCGTGGATTATCCATTCACTGACAGGTCGTTCTGACATTGTCAACGGTAATCTTTCTAGTTTTTCAATGCTCAAGATTGTATAATCAGCACCCTTCTGCGCCATACCGATTTGTCTATCAGTAAGGTTAAAGATTTGAAATAGTGACGTTGTGTTGATTAAACGCCAAGGCACATAGCCTGAACGCAGATTTTGTAACGTCCAGCCAAGCTGTACAATAGAACGCAATTGTGACTGACCATGTTGTAATAACAGTAAGTCTTGCGATAATATATCGATTGCTGAAGACACAATGCTGTCCAATGAAAAAATTCTGGAGGACAGAGTCATTAACCCATTGTCCACTACAGAAAGTGATTTTTCCAAATTAATACGGTCAATTTCCCGTATTCTTTCTGCTGTCTCAATTTGAGTAACCTTCCAGGCCTCATTGTATGCTGCATATACAGAGGCTGCTATGAAACGCTTTTGACGCTGTTTGCGTGGTCCCATTATGAAATCACGCAAGTCAGCACCATCAGTAAGTAAAGTTAGGTGTTGCTTAATTTCAGGCAGTGTGGAAGTTTGTAGCCATTGAAGGCATAATTTGCCCACACTGTAGGTTGTTATTATCCCTGGGTGATGTCTTTGGGGATATCTAGGGTCTGGCCTGTTCATTTTGAAACCCTGTGTTTTATTCAGGAATCTATCTTGACAGTTATTTGTATCTGTGGGCCAGATCAACCATTGTTTCCAATCAGGATGTGTTCTGTTTTGGTTAAGTATATGGTTTATGTCTATTTCTTCATCTGTTTCAGAGTTATTGCTAAACATTGTTGGCTTTGGAATAGACAGGTTATTTAAATCTTTGATTTTGGCTAAGCCAAGACAGGTGGTTTGTTGAACGGTGTCATTTAAAAATATCATTTGTTCTGGGATCATGCAGGCTCTAAACAAAGCTTCTATACCCTGTACTTGCCATTCTTTTGTACCCCAAACACTTTTCAAATCAACATGTTTGTCCCAATAATCAAATCCAAAAGTATTCATTTTTTCAAAGAAAGAATCTGAATATATCAATTTTGTGTTGGTTATCATGGTTTTCATCCCTGTCTTGTTTGACAATTTGTAATAAAATGTTTCAGCATTAGTTATGTTAAAACCTGAAAAATATGAATATTTGCCATACACGGTTCTAGAGCTCCCTTTTGGAGGTGTAGCACAATGTTCCCATTGATTAAAATTTAAAACATTTCTAGGTTGTGCAGATTTATGCAAGAAATGGTTACCATAATGGTTATAGCAGTACATGCTGTCATAATTTGTAGAACCCTGCAAATAATCATGTTTTGTAAATTTAGCAGACATTACTAAGTCAGACATCATATTGTTTATACTTTCAAAGTCCCAATCATCAGCAAATGAGTTTGGTTTTGCAAAGTCACTCAAGGAGATCTTGATTTGGTGTGGATATTTCAGGATCTCGACCGGACCATAAATTTCATAGTCAGTGTTGTCCCAGGCTACCCCACCAGATATTGGAATTGCTGTGAAGTTGGCTGAAGAAAGTTCTGAAGAAAGTTCTCTTTTCTCGACGTGTGAAGATGTGTGTGGTTTGAGGACCAAGTTGATGTTCTGACTTGCTGTGTCCATTTTAGCATATTTTCCCTCAATGAAGCGTCCCAAGGTAAATACCATGATGAGCCAAAGTATGAGGATAAATGCACCAAAACCCACCCAAAATTCAATCCATGGAGAAACTAGATATGTTTCTTTCAGTTGTTTCAAAAGTTCCTTCGCTTTGTCTTTAAAGGATTTTGATGATGGCTGTGTCTTTTGTTCGCTGAAGCCTTCAGAGGAATCATCGAAGTTGATGAAGTAACCGGATGCAGTTCTGTCAATTGTTCCAATTGGTTCAGGATTTTTGTTTCTCGCATTTTCACTTGGTACTTCTGTATAGATTGGTGTGTCTCTGCTAAATGTCTTTATTTGGGTTTTCAGAGGTCTAAGTTCTATTGCATTGTTGCATAGTCCTTGTTGTTCTTCTGTAGGCGTTTCGAATGTGATGAGCCTCTTTGATAGGACCTCTGTACTGGTAGCAAACCTTGGTGTTCTGCTACTTATTGGGAGTCCACTTGGCCTACTGTTGGTTATCGGCCACATGTTGTGGTTTTACCAGGTCGATGGATACAACTCGGTTCTCCTTTTTTCCAGCAAGTGGCGGTAGTACAACTGATCTTGTCCCGTTGACAGACAATACAGGAACTGCTTTTCTGTAAGAAGGCCCAAATTCCTTCTTTACCGCGATCTTCTCCCTGACTAGATCCCCGACTTTTGGAATCCAGACAGGTCTTGCTGGGACAGGTGGTGATTCTTCAGTGGTCGTTGGCTGTTCTTTCAACTGTATGTTGCTCAGGTCTTTTCTTGTTTTGTTTAAGTCCTGCAAAATAGCCAAACGGTCTTTGACATCAAAGCTTTTTTCTGTTACCACTGAAGTCTGACTATCAAGGTCAGAGATCAACATCCTAGTTCCGAATAATAATTCGTACGGACTGAATCCCTTCAGAGAATTTCTTGGCAAGTTATTTAGACTACGTTGGACACTTATTAGATGTTTGACCCACCCAGCTCCCGAACCTAATATCCTTTCTATTATAGATTGCTTTCTGTCTTGGTTTTTTCTTTACACCATCCCATACCCTCAGGAAGGAAGTGAGAAGATTCCCGCTGGGCTGTGCTCATTTGGCCATTCTTTCCCCCCCCCAGGCTGGATTGCCTGAGAAAAAGAAAAAAATGGTCGAACGTAGCATGCTCTTAGCGTATATGCCATTTAGACTCGCAAATCTTGTATAACAGTCCGGACGTCAGCCGAGTGCTGTGGATCTACATTATAAGTGGGAACTAGCCTGTATATGTTAATCGCAAGCCATTCTTTTTAGTGGTGATGTTATCTGCCTTGATACGACGAGGTATTAAACTGCTTCTCTCCCCACTGCGATCTCTGTTGCAGTTTGGGCAGTTTTTTACAAACATGGTGTAGTGCAGGCTCATGCCTGGCCACCAGTACCGTGATTGTAATTCTTCCAGAGAATCTTTTAATTTAAGGTGTCTGAGACCCTCGCCCATGTGTGCGTCTGCGATTAACAAGTTTCTCCTGTCCATGTTTGGAATCACTCTATCCCCCACTCCAGGGATTCGAGCAAAAGGAATGGAGTTTGCATCTATGATGTATGTGTAATTGAGTGGATAGTTGATCGGTAACGCCGAGCAGTCGCCTTTTGATGACGTTTTTACTGCCAGCACTGTTTCGCCGTCAATGTATTTTAATGTACGCTTTTTTCGATCTACGGGAGCCGGTTTACTGGCTGCCGCTGCGGCTGTTTCAGCCAATGAATTCCCTACAACGTGAACGCCATCACGCTGGTGACTCAGTGAGTGTGTCACGTGAGTCTTTGGTAGTTCTTTTTTCAAAAGAGCTACCTGTTCCCAGAGCAGTCTCTGCTTTATTGGTGCATCCGTGTCATCTTTGTAATCGTTCTGAATCCAGGTCTGCAAATCCTTGTTATATGCTTTGACGCAGAAATATGAATCTGACACTATAAGTGTCGGGAATTCGCGATCCGCATTATCTAGCGCCATTTTCAAAGCTAATATTTCAGTTTGTAGTTCTGAATTAGTTTCTACTGAGTGTGATTTTGTTAATAGAGGTCTTAGTTTACCTCCGTGCCACACTTCTTTTGTAATCTCACATGTGGGATTGTATGCATGTTCTCCCCAAACGGAGGGTTGAGCATGTCCGTCTGTATAGATTACACAGGCGTAATGTCGTAGAGGCAGAATGTCGATTGGCAGAGGATACGTTTTTTCATATTTTAGATTTTTTAATTCTTCTAGTTCTGGATCAAAGAAGTAATATACTTTGTCCGTTGTGATTGAATTTACCCATTGTAACCATTCTGGATCCAATGTTGTTGTTGGTAAATTACACGGTGTTGTTAATGCCTCAAAGGCTGATTCTGCTGTTCTGACTGTGATATGTCTACCGTCAGCTATGTCTTTTTCTCTAGCTATTGCGGTTTGAACTGCTTGAACAATTTTTCCTTTGTTGTTGAATCTCTGTTCAGCTTTTGTGTACAAATGTGATTTGAATGCAATTGGTACCTTATCTCCCTCATTAGAGGTTAGGTATGTGAATCCGCATCTCCCTGGGATGACTCGGATCACAAGGTTGCGTGTATTATCACGGGTTTCTAATTTTGTTTTAATTAGCATGTCTGTTTGTAAGGATCTCAAAATTTCTGTGTGTGCTTGAGTCCAACTGGATCTTTTAAAGTCTGGTTTAATTAGATCGTAAAGGGGTTTGACCCTTTCTGCGTAATTTGCAATGTAAGTTCTTCCGAAATTTAGGAAGCCTAGAATTGACTGTAGGTTTTTTAGTGTTTTAGGAGCTTGGATTACGGCACATTTCTCTAGGAAATTGTCTGCCAGGCTTTTGCCTTCACTTGATAACTCATATCCTAAGAATAGGACCGTCAGATGGGCAATTCTGGACTTTTTGAAGTTGAATTTGTAACCCTCTGCAGCGAAACCAAGTATTATGGTGTTCACTCTTTTCAAGTGAGTTTCCAAGTCATCATCTGTTAAGTAAATGTCATCGACATAAGATAATGCTTCATCATCATATAGTTGTAGTAATTCTGTTACTCTCGCTGAGAATACCCCCGGGCTGTTCTTGTACCCCTGGGCTAACCGACAGAATTGTTTTTGAGTGCCATTTACTGAAAATGCAGTTAAATATCTGCTCTCTGGTGCTATGTTTTGACAAAAGAATCCATTGGAGATGTCCAAGGTTGTTTTGTATTTTTTGCGCACTATGTTATTCATTAGTGCAGCACTGTGTGAGTTTTGCACTGCAAAAGTTTTGCAACATGTGTTAAGGTGTCGGTAATCCAAAACTAGACGGTACGAATTGTCTGATTTGGAGACCGGAAACAAAGGATTGTTCATTTGTGAGGTGCAAGTTTCAATCACCCCCTGGTATTCTAGCTGATCTAGTATTTCATGTACTTGTTTTTTAGCTTCTTGCTTAATTGGGTACTGCCTTTGTGCAGTTGGTTGTGATTTTAACTGGACTTTGTGAGGAGGAGAATCCTCATCCCATCCTACGTGATTTTTATATAAAGCAGGTGCTAAGGCCACTGCCCACTTTCTAGCAAGTGTGTATTTTTTATGAATCGGTATTTGATTCGAGAAGGCAGGCATAATTACTTCTTCGCCATGAGGGCACTCCCTGACAAACTCCGGTGGCCAGTCTTTTTCAGCTAGAAGGATGTCATAGCCCTTGGATAGATTATCCCAAAATAGTCCCCTTATTTTCCTAGTCTTATCTCCCTCTATACGTAATGTTATCTCGTATATTTTGTGGGGCTTGCTAACTCTGGTATCTGCAGTTTCCACTTGAAGGTATTCATTCGTGTCCACTGTCTCCAGATGATTCATAAGGACTTTGCGAGCTATGCTCACCTCTGCTGCGCTGTCTAGCATTGTCTGAGCCCATTCTCCGTTTTTCAGTTGTGTCCTCAGTATTCTCGGCATTGTTAACTACCTTGATACTGGCTACCTTCTTTTTTGGAAATTGTGATTTCTTTTTCAGTTGAGCAGGTTCCTTGTCTTTGGACTTGGCGTGCTCTTCTGATCGTCCTCTTCTTTCCGATTTCTGCGAGGAATTCTGAAAAGATTGAGACGGACGTGTATCAATGTCTTGATATCTATCAGGTTTTTTAATATTATCCCTATTTCTAAGGTTATATCTATTCCCAGAGGGTTCACTCTGAGGTGACCTTTGTCTCGGGTTTGGAGATTTCTCTCTTCGCCTAGGAGACCTTCCTCTGGACTGGAATTTCTTTTCTTTAGGATTGGATTGTTTATTTCCATCCCAGTTCTTTTTTGGTGAATTATTATTAAAAAATATTTTTTCTGGACTTGTAGTCAGTTGCGGTTTTACTGGTATTCCACCTAGACTATCTCTGCCTAGTTCTTCATAGGATTTTTCTATGATTCTGGCAATTTCAGCTGGTTGGTCTGCTATATCTGTCTCTTTTAACCTCTGGCGGATCGCCACGTTTGCTGCTTCACCCTTTATGTTGGCTAGTAATATAGCCGAGACCTGCTTGAAGTCTTTCAGTAATTTCATACCAAGAGTTAAAGCAGGTTCTGGACCGTATTCATCTTGAATTTGTTTTAGCACATCTGGTATTACCGAAATGGATGGAACACCGTGCGTTTTTGTGTAGATTGAAGCAAAGACCGTACCCCAAGTGTCACAGTCCTCAATGTGTGGTGCGATTCCCATTGGGAGACATATAGTCAGAATCCTGTGCTTTTCTAATGGGGTGGTGTCAGGAAACACCGCCTCTATTTGGGTGATTTTCTGTGCCAACCAGAATGGTATCTGTTCCCGTTTAGCTGGAACTTTACCTAGGCAGGATTGGATGTTCTGTGGTGTGATTTTATTTGTGTTCCCCTGGTGAGGGGTCAGCTGTGGAATTTTAATCGCTGGCTGAATTGTTGAAGTCCGCATTACATACTGAACTAATTGTCTGTGAATTTTTAGTAGTTGTTTTAGCTGTATTAATAGCTCTGGTGCAGTCATCTCGTCGATGTCTGGATGTGGTGTGTATCCGGCTAAGACCGGCCACGTTGCTCCTGGTCTTCCTAAAGGACCGAGCCTTGTAATGTGATTATTATGTTTTAGGGCGCCATCAAATAAGAGCAAATGCTCTTGGAATTTGAGTGGTACTTCCACCTCCTCGAAAGGAGTGTACATTTCAGGAGGTTCCTCTACTTTGTAATAGTGGAAGTACTTTGTTACAGCATTTGCTGCTGGAAAATGTATCCATGTATAGTATACCTCTGTCTGCCGATATTCGTGTGCCTCAATTACGAATATGACTGTGCCACCTCTAGGTGTCAGTCCATTTTCTATAAGTTTTAAGGTTATAGATCTCCTTTTGGCGACCTGGATGAGTATTATATCCGGGTCTGCTGTTTGCATGGTAGCATCAGCATCTGCTATTTCAGTAGCTAATCTAATTGCCTCTCTTTCTCCATCACTGTCTCCCATTTTACTGACAGGATGGTATTATTTTTATTTGCAGATCAGGTTTCTTTATGGAAACAGAGATTAGGTGCACAATATTTTGGAACTGTTTTATCCTTCAACGTTGACTAGACCAAGAACCGTACATAGGAGTTCCCTCCTGCGAGGTTTTGGAGGATATAATAACCTTTCACCCACTCCAGACGTCTTTGGAGTATTTGGGAAAAGGGGTCTGAGTGAGAAAGCACGACTGAGTTACTCTAAATGTCTTACGTTAGTTTTATCGCCCTTTCCAAACGCGTTGGGCGCCATGTAGTGTAGCTCCTATTTTCCCAATAGGCTCTGCGCATTGGAATAGTACCTACAGCAGTAAAGACCTAGGCCAGACGTTAACTAGGTCTACTACTGTCGAAACTAGACTTAATTTTTGGGTTTGCCAGCTAAGCTCAGAGTTCGCTAGAAACTTTCTCGAATGTTCAAGGAAGGATGAACTCCCCTGATTAGACAAGAAGGGATTTAGTTTCTGACAACCATAGAACATGACAACTTTGCTCTCCCCTAATCAAGAGTCAATCTCGAGAGTCGTGTGAGCACAAGGCAATTATTTTACTCAGTCAGTACGTGCATTCTTAGTCTCATCAGAATGTAGAGAAAAGGAAGAGACGGGCGTGTTCAATAAAAGATGTTATTTATTGATCAGTCTCTTTTCTCGTACAAGAGAAATGGATCGATATTATTGCAATACTTATAGTTAAGTAAAGTGCATACATTAGAAGCAATAGTATAAAATAATATTGTAAAAACATTGATATGGTTTCTGAGCCATATGATGTTTAAAATGATTAAAATATATTTACATACACATATACATTTGACTAAACGTACTCAACTGGTGTTTCTAAATACGCCTACCCCGTGTACCTGACCTAAGTCTAATGCGTGGGCGGGAATAGAAAGTTACAGTTTAGTTTAAGTTTGTTTTTGCCAAGTGAATAACTAAAGAATTCTCTAGGAGGGGTTATTCAGTTCTGTACCTGGAATTTAGGATGAATGAGGAATGGTATCTCTTTCTCTGCTCTTGATATTCCAGGCTGCCTGCGAGGGCTGCCCAGAAGCGCCGGTGCTGGGTCTCTCGGCTTGAGATAGCAGCGCGTCTCTCAGCGCGTCAGGAAGGCGGGGCTGCTGCCTGCGGGGTCTGCTTCTGCTCTCGGCTTCGGCAAGTATGGCTGCTCCGTCTTGTCACCACGCGTGTGTTTGCATAGGGCAAGGTCGGCAATATTTATACCTTAAAGGTGCCGAGATTGACGTAAGGATGGACATAGGTACGTCAATAAAGATGTCATACGACTTGCTCGTTAGCACATTCTTTACTAAAGTTCTCTGTGAAATCAAAACAATGGCCGCACGGATTATCCAGGTTGTCATAGGTTTGATTTGTTATGAGAACGTCGTATGCCTTATCAGGGGCTGGAGGAATATCGCTTGTCTAATTAGATCTCAAGCGTTATGACCTAATCAGATAACACGTTCCTGTGCCGTAGTGTGACTGCGTCAGATAACGGTATCTGCATCATGGGGGATTTCTTGCCTCATGGGCTGACTGTTAGTTAACTAGCTAGTAAGTTTAACCAGAATAGGGTCAGGAATAGGGGGATCGAATCAGAACCTATAGAAATACACGACACCAGAGTAAGGAAGTTATCGACTTCAAATGAAAACTAACATGATGATGACTGTATGGGGCATACTCAGCCCTGTGGACTGGATAGAGGTGTTTTAATTTGGGAAATGCTGCTCAAATGTCCAACTGCTCTTTTGTTGTTGTAGTCGGGGGGCCTGTACCTAGAGACAGACATGTGATGTCACATTACCACATGATGGATTCACACAGCTAAATGTTATGACAGTTGTGAAAATGATCAGCCAGATACATGCAGCTACCTTTCTGGGATTGGTTGTAAAATTGTTCTCTCTTCTTAGTTAATCGCACCTGAGTCATAGTGAAAGATTGCAGCAGCCTATTCTCTTGCTCTGCCTCTCCTCATGAAACTTACCTTCTGTCCTTCTCCTTGACTCCAGAATATTGTTTTTATTTTACAATCTGAAGGTCTTCTCTTCTTCTGCACAAAAAGCAAAAGCTCCATAACACTCCTGCTTACCTTACCGGACTGGTTCAGCCAGGCACACAAGATGGACATTCCGAAAAGGATGCAGATGCACCTCCCAATTTGGCATTTATATGTACTGTATAATGTTTCTTCTAACTATCATAATTTTTAGAATTGTGTTGGTTCACTACTCCATAATGTGTTTATCTCAAACCTATATGGCAGAACATTTACATATAAGCTGGGTTTCTGGGACTGAAGGACTGTTTGGAATGCATTTAACTGAACTGTGTCAATCCTTAATTTCTTCCACAACAAATCTGATGATGATGATGATGTGCTGCTCATCGCCCTGATGAATATTGTTATTCTGTAGTGATTGTCTTTGTCACACTTTCCTCAACATCCTGTTCTTATCCACTCATCAAAATCCTAACCCTCTTTCCCCAGGCTGTGTGATATATTGAGGTATGGCTTACAGTTGCGGCCCGTGGAGGGAGTACCATGGGGCGGAAAGGAGGGGCAGGGTGGGGTGTAGTAAACACCCGAATATGGATGATTAGAGGTAAGTAAACAATTAAATAAATAAAATGAATTTCGTCGGTGAACATCCTTTACAACGGAACCGTTACAACGCGGTACCGTTACAACGCAAGATTTACAACGGAAGTCATTACAACGACTTTCGCTGGAGGGCGCTCTAGGATAGGGAATAGTTGAATTCACTATCCAACACCTTCCCTACTATCCACGGGGACTGGAGTTGGAATAGTAAATGAGACTATTCACTAACCAGCGCCCCCAACGCAAGTCGTTGTAACGAGTTGCGTTGTAAAACCTGCATCGTAACGGTACGCATTGTAACGGTACGCGTTGTACCGTCATACATCCAATTTCGTAGCACGCGCTGCATCACATTTTGCGATGCAGGGCGCACAACGAAATTCATTTTATTTATTTAATTGTTTACTTACCTCTAATCATCCATATTCTGGTGTTTACTGCCCCCCACCCTGACCCTCCCTCGCCCCGCCCCGCCCCGCCCCACCTTTCCGCCCCACAGAACTCCCTCCACGGGCCGCAACTGATGGCTTATGGATTTACACCATAAATGGATCACATGCTTGGTGGGGCGGGTGTGGTGAAAGTGACCCCAACTTACTGCAGGATCTTCTCTTACCTGAGCAATAGCCCTTGCCAATCCCACTTACCTGCCTATACATAAAAGGGATGCATTCTCATATATGACAGCATTCATCCACATCATTATTCAAGCCTTGTACCTTTCGCACACTTATCCTTCTGCTGTCCTGAGTCCACTCCTCCTTAGTTGAGGATTTCATAAGTTTAGTTTTAATTGTTTTCATAAATTAATTAAATAGATCCCCGTTGCTCAAATGTTACCATTGCTAGTTTTAGTATTAGGTCTTCTTTGTGTCATGGTGGTAGTCTGGTTTCAGTCTTTGACAAGTTATGACATAAATAGCCCAATTGCTTCATGTTTTCTTTCAATCTAGTTGCCTGTGATAAGATCGGTAATCCTTCTAATTAATTCTACAGTTGGAGTTCACCAAGGTGGGAGTGGGACCTCGCTTGTGATATCTCCCTTGTTAGTGCGCCTGTGTACTACTACTACCACCACCATTAAGAAGGCACCTTGAGGAACCCTGCAATAGGATTTTGGAAGATTAAGAGAGGTAGCAGCCATTGTTTCATCTATTCAGGTAATATGGAGAAGTGAAGTAGTCTAGTTAAATTTCTATTTTCTCTACTGTTTGGTACTTTTGCCTTGCTACATTAGCCTTGCTGATTGTCACTTTCTTGGACGCGGTTGGATGCCATTTTTCTTCTCCCTGCCAGACCCTCACACCTCCCAGAACTAATTATGGAGGCTGCTGCACAGCAGGTGCCCCTCAGGCACACCCATGGCATGCCAAGGGCAAGCCCATCAACTCCTGTCTACGCCTGGACTGCTCCCAGAGCCATGACCACTGACCCTCTTGCTGTCCACCACTACACCACCACACGACCGAAGACCTCATGGCCCTGGATACTGTGCTGCCTCCCCATCACTGAGCAACAGACCTTCGCCTGCAGCCACAGCCACTTCTCCTTCATCACAGGACCGCTGGTCAGCACTGGACACTGCGCCCCTTCCACACAGAAAACCTTGATTCAACCTGAGCAGCTCCACTGCATCCTGCTCAATTTCTGTTTCCTCTGCAAACACGCAACAGAACCCTGAGACACCATCACCTCCCCTTTCCTTTTGTTGCTTTCATCACCCAAACATGGCTCAATCCCTCTTCGAACCCCATCATCGCCACCGCAACACCCGACGGATACAAAATTTACACTGAGATCACATCAATAAGCACGGTGGGGGCTTCGCTAACAGCTTGAAGAAAAGCATCCTATCCATCATCACTAACCACAAACACGTGCCTCTCATCGAACTTCCAACTACAGGCTGACGCCAAGACCATGCTAAGAGGTACCCTCATCTTCAGACCCCAGGACCCTGGCCGGCCTTTTGTGATGCCATCTCCAACCTCATTGCTCCCCTAGCCATCGACTCCCACCACTAAGTCCTGCTCAGTGACCTCAATTACCAGTCAATGACCCCAACAAGGCTAACTCTACCTTCCTTCTGGAAAACCTGAACAACACTGGCCACACTCAACTTGTCACCAATCCGACGCACAAAGCCGGACACATACCAACCCCATCATCACCTCTAGTGACAGAATCAAATTCATCCATGTCACAGAACTTCAGTTTTTTTATTTTTTAAACATTTTTTTTATTATACAGGCTTGAAATAGACATCGACATATAAACAAGCAAGGTAAATCATGACTACACAGTGTACCTTTACTGTATTTAAAAAACATAAAGTTTAGACCAGTAATAAGATAAGAGAGGGGGAGAAGGAAAAACAAGCAGGACCAAAGCATAACAGAAACAGAAAGTACATAAGCGTAAGATTCAGTAAAGCAGGGCACTCAATTCTCTAGTCACTAAGCCACTCCACCAGTGGAGCCCAGATCTTCTGACCCAGCTCACACCGCCTTCTTCCCCACCTCTGAAAGACAGCGGATTCTAAATTATAGTGAGCCAAAATCCTTGCTCTCCAGTTGACAAAGGTGGGGGCATCGTGGCTAATCCAATCTGAAGTTATACAGAGCCGTACGAGTGACATAGCAATAAACAAAAGAGCAGATGCAGGTCTTGTTCTATCACACAAACCGTCACTATCGCAGCCGAATATGACTAGCTCTGGTGACAGAGCTGCTGGGATGTTGAGGCTGAAGTTAATAAACACTTCTACATCCTGAAGGAATAAAGCAAGTTTGAGGCAGGAAACAAACATATGTACATTGTTGGAGGCTATAAGGCCACATCTCGGACAGCCGTGACCCCCTCTGCCTCCCCATTTAGAGATTTTGGCCGGGGTGTAATAAAGATCAAATAATGCCATGTAACATTGTGATCTTAAACTACCTGATATTAATACACTACTTGACAGTTCTAAGGCCTGAGAGATATCCAACCCGGTCTTGCCCAGCTTTATCTCCCACTTAGCATTTAGGAAAGCGAGATCGTCAGGAAGACCGGAGAGCAAATACTGATAGACTGCCCCAATTTTTGACCGCTTCAAGATCAATTCCATTAACCAGTTCCTACTAAATAAAGTTGTGGCTTGGCCCTTTGATTTTTCTACATAGCTTTGTATCTGCAGGTATTTAAAAAACTCATGTGTATTAAGAGAAAACTTATCCTTTAGAAATAAGAAAGAAGCCATTGAGCCATCAGACCCTAAATCCCCTGAGCCATCCACCTAAATGTAATCTGATCTTAGAAGATAGAGGGTAATAGTCTAGCAGCCGTAAATGGTGTATAATAGTTGATTTTGGGGATCGACCATTTCCGACGAATCCTGCGCCAAACTGAAAACATTGCAACGGTGACCTTGAACTTGGTCTTCTTATAATAACTGGGTTCAAGTACTCGCAATAATATCCCCTTAGCATCCTCACCTAATCCTATCTCAAAAATAGATTGTCTGCAAGATGGTGGCAACACCGCCCTGTCCCCAAACAAAGGTAGAGCGAAGTGCTGGAGAAGAGCTGACCAACAGTACAGCACCAGATTCGGCACCAACCAACCCCCCCGATCATGCGGAAGGTGCATCCACTTGGCCGCTCTTCGTGGTCGATGATATCCCCAGAGGAACCTATTACAGCACCTTTCAGCCTGGGCCAGACTATATTGGGAAAATTCTAGTGGGATAGTTCTAAATAAGTATAGGAACTTTGGCAAGACCAACATTTTGAGGATGTTCCCCCTGCCATAAAAGGAAAGATGCAGATCTAGCCTTATCAAAGTAGAGTTTACAGAGTCAATATTAGGCAAGATATTGAAATCTGCAATATTATCGACTACAGCGGTGATTTTAACCCCAAGGTATGATGCATTTTGCCCAACTGGTGCTTCAGAGGGACCCATTGCCGCTGATTGAACAACCTGCGTCTTGGTAATATTGAGTTTATAGCCAGAAAGCTGTCCATATTGTTGTGCTAAGTACTCAATAGCAGGGAAAGCTGATGCTAAATTACAAGTCAGGACTATAATATCATCGGCGTATGCCAACACCTTATATTCTGACATATTGACCCTAACTGGCAGTATATCCATAAAGCTTTCAATTTTACTTAAAAAGGGGTGAATATATAGAGCAAACAGCAGGGGTGAGCAGGGACAACCCTGCCTTGTGCCCCTACTGATGCTGAAGGGTCTTGACAATAGACCCGAAACCGAGAGGGTAGCCTCTGGAGCAATATAGAGTGATTGGACTGCTTGGGAGAACTCCGAGCTAAACCCCTTCCACTGCAGAACTGCCCATAAAAACTCCCAGGCGACCCTGACGAACACCTTTTCGGCGTCCAACAGGATCGCTCCGAGGGGAGATTTTGTAACTTGGGCCCAGTCCAAGAGTGCGATTACATGGTGTACATGATCAGCCATATCACGCCCTGGGATGAAACCATGCTATCGCAATGAAACTAAAGGGGAGATCACCGAGGCCATTCTAGTGGCTAAAATTTTAGAATACATTTTTCTGTCTGTGTTGATTAAGGATATCGGACGAAACGACGAAGGGTCCAACTCCGGTTTACCTTTCTTTTTAAAAAGAATAATATTGGTTTGGCGCCATGAATCCGGTATGTGACCGAGTTGAGCCCCACATAGGATTGTTAACAATTCCTGCCTAATCTTTGAACAAAACCGACTATAGAATTCCAAGGGGATAAGGTTGGGGCCAGCGGCTTTGCCATTAGCCAGTGAGTTAATCGCCATCTCAACCTCATCTCATTCAATGGGGGAAGAGAGAGCTATATTCTGCTCCACCGTGACCTGGAGGGAGTTAAGACCCTGTAAAAAAGCCCCAACTTCATGTTCAAATTCAAAATTTGGATCCCTGGCTTCCTCTGTGTATAGAGAAGTATAAAACTAACGCAAAACCTCCATGTACCCCTCTGGTGTATCCTGAATATGGCCTTGAGATTCCTGAATCTTACTTATATTATTAGACAGCCCTCTCTGCTGGAGTCGCTTGGCCAAGACCCTGCCTGACCTCTCCCCAAACTCGAACATCGTAGAACCGAACTGCAAATACTTCGCAGCAAGGTCCTGACCAAAAAACTCCAGCAGAGAGGCCCTAACTTTAGCAACCTGTAACTGACTTTTAGATGTATCACGGCCCTCCTTGATTGCACAAATCAGTCGAACCTCTGCATCCCCCAATTCCTCGATCCGCCTATTGATTTGATCTGGAACAGACCGCTGCCGGAAAGACGAGAAACTCTTCGTTTCACCCCAGACCGCTGCTTTTATCGTATCCCAAATAATGGTACAGGAGGCGGTCTCTCTATTGATGCTCAGAAATTCTAAAATCCAATTGCTCATATGATCTATATATGATTGTTCTAATAATAACTTCCTCTCAAATGTCCAGGCCCTAGGCGCCCTTGTCGTGTGAGCAAAAGGACAGTCAATAGTCAGCGGGTTATGATCTGACAGAATCCTGGGGGGGGCTGATATAGATGTACCATCCACCAATTTATCAGACATGAAATAGTAATCTAACCTAACCATTTTGTTATGGGGAGCGGAGAAATATGTATAGCCATCAGAATGTTTATTGTGGTGGAACCAAAGATCAGTCAAGCAATGCTCTTGAACAAAAGCTTGGAGTGCCCTAAAGACTCTGGGTTTCTTACCAACATAATTTTGACCCCCCACTAGATTAAAATCAGCGGGCAAATTTATATTAAAATCCCCACAGAAGCAAATAGGGCGAGGCCAAAGGGCCAATTCTACGTTCAGATGATGCAGAGCTGCCGGGTAATCCAAATTAGAAGCAAACACAGTGCAAATACTTAGAGATCTACCGTTGTCCAGCAGCTCAATGATTACCCTTCTCCAACTACTGTCTTGGGTGGTTTTCTTACATGAGCCTGAGCCACGTCTTGATAAAATTGCGACCCCTCTAATCATTAAGGTCTGGCGAGAGCACCCAATCAAATCGAACCCGGGAATTTTCAAGCAATCACAGTTACTCCAGGGAACATGAGTTTCCTGCAGGCACAATACCTCTAAAGGAAAGGCCTGAACAACTCTAGCAAACAGAGCCCTTTTCTTGCCATTATTCAGCCCACAGACATTCCAAGAGCCTATACGGATTTTACCCTGCGCCATTTACACAGAAGAAACAAAACCCCCTGAACTAGCTAATGCATACGTAGCAACATCAAACCCCCCAAATACAGAATATGCCCTAATAGTAGCCATATTAAACAATGAGTCATGATTATACCGTATATTCAAGCTTTTTTTTAAAAAAATGTCCCCCAACCCCCAGCCCGCCCACCCCTCCCCCCAGCACCACACCCAACCCACCCTCCCAGCCTGGACCCACCCTGAGCCCGCCTCCCAGAGAACCATCCACCCCACCACCCCCTGCATAGGGCACCAGGACCTGGGTCCTTGTGATGGAGGAGCTATCCCTAAAACACAATTCCCCCGACATCCTCTCCACTATAGTGCAAAGGGGTGCGATCTTTAAGGAAGGAAGAGGAAAAAAAAGGGGAAGAAAAAAGATGAGAAAAATACTAAATTCACAGTCCTCCAGACTCCAAGACCGCATCCCCTACCCCTTATATCCCTTAGAGACCTGAGAAACAAAGAAAAAAATTGCCTGCACTTAACAAACATTGGAGTAGCAAAAGTGAGTCCAAAAATTCTTTGGCCTGAATTTCGGAAGTGAAGAATCTAGTCTGGCCCTTATGAATGATTTTTAGTTTAGAAGGAAAAAGTAAGAAAGCCTGGGCCCCTTTCAACTGGAAGGGTGCTATTAACAGGCGGAGCTGCCACCTCCGCTCAACTGTAGCTGGGCACAGGTCAGGCCTAACAAAAAACTGACAGCCCTTGCCAGACCGCTTCCTATCCAGGCGGGCCAGGTCATAGATCTTTTCTCTGGCCAAGAAATGATTTAAACATATAAGAATAGCCTGGGGCTTGTCATCGGTATGACCTGGTCGTTTCTTCATTTTAAATGGAAAGCGGTGGGCCCGCTGAATTTCAAGCTCCCAGTCCCATTGTTTGACCTCAGGAAATGCCTCGGTGAACAGTTCAACAACAAATTGCCTGATGTCCGACCCCTCCATCTCTTCCGGAACTCCTAGAACTCTTAGATTGTTAAGCCGAGCTCTATTTTCAAGGTCCGTAAGCTTCCATACAATGTCTTCCCTTTGAGCCTTAATTGAGTCTGTAACGCCCTTTTGGGTGGCCATGTTGTCTTCAAGAGTAGAAATCCTCTCCTCCGCCTCCCCAATCCTAGAGGCAATATCTGAACAGGTCTTAGCCACTCTGCGAATAGCATTCTGCACCTTACGGCAAGCGCCCTGAGTGCGAACGCTTTCTTGCCTGGTCTCCTCGCGATGGGCCATGATGGTCTGGTAAATCACAGCCAGGGTCATCTCGCCTGAAGGTGGATGCTGGAGATTAGCCCCGAACTCATTTCCAACATCAGAAGCAGTAATCTCTGGGCCAGATTGTAAGGAAAATGAGTAGTTCCAGGTCAGTGACCCCGCTTCAGGACAAGATGGTAAGCTCCCTTGGTCTCTGGCTGCCTTTCGGATTGTTCTGGGTCCAGAATATGAGCTCAATGCCTCACTTGTACGCCAATCCCCCATCTCACTATAATCATTAGTTCTGTCTTTTTCCTCATCGATATCTTCCTCGGAGGAGCCTGGATGGTCTGATAGAGAATAGTATCTATCGCCCCCTGCCATATCCTCATTAGAATTTGAGCTTGATTTCTGAGGGGTTATATCACAAATTGCGCCCGGGATTGGCTCATTCGGCTGTAGAGTGGGCCCAGAATCAATGGGAGCTCCTGTAGACCCCGCGGTGATCCCTAAGGTAATCCCTATGGACTGAGCTGGGACTACAAGTCCCAGAATTCCATTGGTTTGTGGAAGATGAACCGTATTTTCAGTGGAAGCTGTAGATGTGGAGATAGTGTTCAGAACTTCAGTTTGAGACATATTTAGTTCCATTTATTGTGTATATTTGT
Organism: Lissotriton helveticus; assembly: GCF_964261635.1. Classification (NCBI taxonomy): domain Eukaryota; kingdom Metazoa; phylum Chordata; class Amphibia; order Caudata; family Salamandridae; genus Lissotriton; species Lissotriton helveticus. The sequence goes on from NC_136061.1 coordinate 1,318,354,116, forward strand.
GTTGGTGTGGTGATGTTATCTAGTAGTTTATACATTTTTGCAGCTGTGTGACCCTGTATAGACAGTGTGGCAAGTAGGTAAAAGAGATCAGGCACATCAGGCTTGTTTGGTTTGATCAGGACAGCTTTGAGTCCAAGAAAATATTTTGAAGCCAAGATTAGGTAAGTCATATTTTTGGTTCAACATCGCAAAAAAAGAGGGGGATTTGAGGACCATAGGTCTCGTCTATATATAATCCCATGTATGGTCCAGTCTTCTAATAAATAATATTACAATTCAGTCTGATATTTGGATTATCCAATAGCATAGCCACTATAAAACTGCAACTTAATTGGCGAGTCCTTTGTCCAGGTGTTTTAGAGCTGTGATAGTGTCATTAGTAATACTATTTGAGTGTGATAATCCTCATTGTTAGAGTGGCAATAGGAGGTATTGATTACAACAGATCAAACTCGATTTGGACCCAAGAGGTAGGTGTTCATCATTATCTTGTATCCAATGTATACCTTGTCATGCGAGAAATGAGAATTAGTATTTAAAGATGTTAGGCAAGCAAACTCTATCTAATGGTTTGACAAGCAAGATTCTTGATTTTTAATATTTCCCAATGAAGTCAAAAATAGAGTTGTCCATCATTTTGTAAAAAAAGTTGTGGTTAGTTACAAATAATACATGCTAATGATAAACTTAATTTGAGGGGCAATCATCATTTTGGCACATTCTAATATCTTCAACTATGCCATACATTTGACGACCATGAGTCAACTGAGTTATTAATTTCAGTGAAGAGTGTCTTTTCAATGTGGCCTCCTGACTCTTCTACGTTGTCAGAAAACCATGTACCCAGGTATTGAATCGGTTTGAATTGCCATTTTATTATGAAATTGCCCCGCATTGCCGGGTGACATAATTTATTTCAACAGAAAATATATCCCTCAAATGTTTGGTTTCCCGGCTAATATTTGCTCGGTGAATGGCTTACCGCCATGTCCCTGTGAAGGGAGAGCAGCACAATCAACTTTACATGTTTTATTCTTCTGTTCAGTTCATGGTCCTCAAAGGAAAACCTTTTTGGTCCCTATGCTTCTCAAACACAAATTTGTCCAATGGACCTGCACTGCACTTTATTCAACAGCTGCCAGATCACACCAGGAAGGGTTCCCTAAGCAAGCGCCGGGAAACCCACTGCGGGTAGCTGTGCGCTATATAAGCTCAACTACATTTACATTTACATTTACTTTGTATGTTATGCTGTAGCATCTTATGCTGTAGCATCTTATAAGGGCGGTGGAAAAGCGCAGACGTTTTTTTCCTTAGTTGTTTTATTGCTTGTGTTACTTTGTCGTTTTAAACATATAAATGTAAAATTAACTTCTTGTAAAATGATTTATGTTTCATGAAGGATTTTAATGCAACAACATTTTAATTTAGGACTGTTCTTTTATGCATTGAAATAATGCGAAATAAAGAAAGAAACAGAAAATTTAATTTTTTATTGTTTGGTTAATAACTCGCTAACATTGCATATTGGTTCATTGTTTGAAGTGTTTCAGTGATAGCAGTCAGCTACTACAGAGATGATCAAGACATCATCTGCATATGCAGTTATTTTTTGTTGACCAGTGGGGATTGGTATCCTTTTTAGGTCGAGCAGACACAGTCTGCTCGAGACCTATTGCTGCCCGTATTTGGGAATGTAGACACGAGAGGGGCACGAGCGCAGATTTCACCTTGTGGGCGCGTACGGCGCCATGCCCCTCTCGTGCCTCATATTCCCATGCGCAAAGACACTCACACAGCCACACTCACGCATGCGCACATACACAGCCACACGCATACACAGGCACACACACACTGCATACACACACGCACCCCCCCTCAAACAGACCCCCGCACACACAGACAGACACACGCACAGACACACTCGAACACACACAGACACGCGCGTACACCCCCCCTCCCCCTCCACTCACGGGCTCTCGCGCACACATACACACGCACACAGACACACACACATATCCCCCCTCCACTCACTGTGCTCTTTTGTCACGTCGCCTCGCTGTGCTCTACAGGCTCCGCACTCCTCTGGTGTTTTCTTCGGTGCATCACCATACGCGGGGCTTCCCTCACGCTTGTTTCTTCTTCTGATCTACTACGGCGCTGACGTCAGTACGCCCAGGGCGCGTGCACGGGCGCGGCCTAGGTGTTTCCTGGGGCTGACGTTGAGGTGGAAGCAGACTTGGGAGGTTGAGCTCCTAAAGAGAGCGAACACCGGCGAATCCAAAGTTGGGTCGGTGTGACGGGCAGAGAGCCTGGGCTTCATCGGGTCAAGGTGGCCTCAGGCTGGAGAGGGTTTCAGTGATCTCCGAGACTGTGGATGTTAGAACTTGTCACTGCGAGGTGGTAAGCGCCGCGGAGCAGGTGATAGTGTTGAAGCTTTGCTGGTTGTGAGATGTTTTGTGAAGCCGATCACCGCAGCAGGGAGGGGTAATATCAGCAGGCGATAATGACGGGAGGGCAGAAGTTGGGCGTGTCATGACGAGAGTAACTGATGTGTGGACAGAAGTCGCCATATGGGGTGTGTAGGCTGCCCGGAAGTACCCACTGCGCGCGGGGTGACGATAAAGTAAGAAGTAATTAATGGGCTCATGTATACGTCGTTTAAACACTTCCGAAATGTGCTCAAAGTTTCGAATGCCGCTCGAGATTCCAATTGAAGCAAAGTCACGTGGGTGAACATATGTGAGATCACCAAAAGTCAACACATTGCTAAACATTATTGAATGGAATTGAATTACAATAACTTTTATTTAACTATTAAAGAAAAAATTAAAAGGAAAAAAGAAGAGGAAGCCATATCTATAGCATTCTATCATTTTACTTCAAACATTGTACTCAAATGATGAATGCAATACTGGTCACGATCATCATGCTAAAACTGTAATGTCCCCTTTGAAAGTCGATGACTGGGTGCGTGTGAGGAAGGGGAGATTGGTGAACTCTGGCGAGTCTGTTTTCGTCTCCCATGAAAGTTGTCAGAGTTGGCAAACAGGTGGTGGAACTTAGTGATGGGAATGTTTGGAGTTTGTCCAAAGTAGTGAAATTCCCCAATGGTTGTGGTCTCTCCAGAGTAATGTGTGTTCCAAGCCTGTGCTGGATACCAAGCTGTTGAATGATAATGTAAATTGGCGGAAATGGTTCCCTAACCAATCCGGAAACCTGCAAAGGCGCCAAGTGGAGAGTCAGTGACAACGCCCATTTTAGTTTAAATATTATTGCTTGGATATGTGATTTTTTAAAATTATTTTACTCCTTATTAAAGAGTGCCTTTAGCAATTGTATAATATTGTTTTTCTCTTTCTGTTTTCTTTCAAAATGCTTACATTTATTTTGTTAACGAAGAGGGATGTTTGCTGTCCTGCTGTTCCCAGGTTGAATCTGGTACACTGTGTTCGTGGTCCGGATTCCACACCGAGACTGTTGGCCCAGGCTAGATGGAGGAGCTTCATAGCTCTACTCCTCTCTCTAATAAACGTACCTGGACTCAACGATAATGCTTCGTCATTTCTTCTTGACTTTGTTTCACTCCCATAAGCCGTGCTTCTTTTCCATCTACCTGCAAGTCTTGTGGGGTCAATATAATAAATTAGTTATTTTCTCAAGCTGCAGGTTGACATCAGTAATTTCATTCTTTCGTACACGACTAGTGGACAGAAAACAAACTAGTTTACTAAGTTACATCTTGGTATCTTTTACTTCCGACAGCAACAATTGTCTTGCTGGTATAGTTTATAGAGTTTTACCGGCGACCAATAGGATCTCCCCAGAATTCTTTTCAAACAACGGAGGTTTACCATCAGGATCAATATTTTTGCCTTTGGCAGTACTGTTGTCACTAATCAGATGAATCCTTATTCCAGGCTGTGCTTGATGTTCATAGATTCATCTTGATTATAGTAAGCACATTTTCAGATATCAGATATCTAAGCAGAGGGTGGACGATTTTCTTTGGGAGGTGTGGAGGGTAATACTGAAAGGGGAGAATCCATTACATCCAAGTCTTCCCCGGTCTTAGGGCGCCCTGGGAGCATGGCTGCAATAGATCATGTTTTCGTTCCTCTTGTGGATCTAACACACGATTGCCTTGTTTCTTCAAGTGAATGCAGGGTTCCTTTATCTTACCCTTGGCAGATGGAGGAGACTCTGGCTTTATTACATAATTTCCAATTAAGTACGTTATTCTTTAATTTAAGACTGCAATTGTTCCCAATTGGTGCTTCTTAATCTAGATTTAAAATGAGCCTAATTTGTTTGCTAGGTTACAAGAGTTTTATTAATTTCACTGGGAGAAGTTGAGCAATTTCTCTCCAAGATGTTTCTGAACAGGGGATATTTAAGAATTTTCTATTATCCATTTTGATACTACATATACTTACAGAGTTACACATTATTTTAGATTTGGAAAAGCTTGTTACATCCCTAACTTGTAAGATAAATGCTTAAATATAAGTTTCTAGATTTAGAAAGCCAAACCTGGACCAACAACAGATTTCTTCTTTTATTCAGCATAGTGCCTCTTTATTTCCATGATTCGTCACCACTACCGCTACCATCATTTCCTTCCACTGCCTTCTCTAAACCTAATATTGCCTACCATGGATCTGACTGACTCTTGTACTCACCCTTCCTATTGACCTAATGAAGGTTTGCTCAACATGTGATAAAATCACAAATATATTTTTATACCTTTCTATGCATTACTGATCCTTGGTTTCCCCTATCTCCATACCTGTCTGCTAGCTACCCTCTCCTCTTCATCCTCTTATCCCTCCTCAGACCTGCGGATATTGGCAGTGGCATTGCACTTCCCTTCATAAATCATATAGGATCTTCACCTCACTTTATCCCTGCTGGCCTAATCCGAATTCCTTTGGGTTTACTTACTTCACTCACAGCCTTAGGCTGTTTTTTGTTATTACCTATTTGTTCCTAAAGCCCCTATTCTCACTTCGTGCTTCTCTGGTCTTGAGTATGTCAATATGTTTGCTTAATCAAGTCTTGATCCTTTTTTTTGTCACAATGATTATGTATGTATGATTTGTATGTGTTCTATTATTTAATGAGCAACTTCGATATGGCACTGTTGCACATCTGCAAATACATTTACTATCAGGGCCGGACTGGGAACAAAAACCGGCCCTGGTAAAGTGCTCGGCCGGCTCCCCCCCCTCCCCCTCTCCCCCCCCTGGGAGGGGGGGGGCGTTGGGGGTGCGGCCAAGCTCTTTGCCGGGCCGATTTTGAAAATACGGCCCTGTAACAAAAACGGCCCTCAGGGGCCCAAAACCGGCCCCCACCCTTGCGGCGCACTGGGGGATTGCCGGGTGCCCGCAATGGCCAGTCCAAGCCTGTTTACTATTACAATCTCTCATTGTGCTTTTTTTCTTGCATGATCACTTTAACCAGCTTCTTTCTACAGCGAGTATCCTTAGTCCTTATTTGCCCAATTTCTACAGTTTAACCGCATGCGCGCTAGCGGTTTTCCCGCTGTGCGCTGCGATTTTGAAAATCGCGCATTACGTGACAAAGCCAGCTCGTCATGCGCGTAGCGTAGGTAACGCCCATGACGAGCTGGCTTTGTCATGCGCGTCGAAGGGGTTAAGGATCCACCGCTCACAATATACGGTCCTTACTTGGCCTCACCTTTGCTCCACTAGGCTTGTCAGAGATGTTTGTATGATATTGATTCACAGAAACTATATTTCTCATTTATATACGATGCATGTAAATGTATTCTATGTCGATATCATGGCTATTTGGCGGGGCAAAGGCTCCATTGGATTTTAATTGGTCTTCCATGCAACCCATTTTGCTGGGACGGTTCCCTCTCTCTTTCTCTCCTAAGGTGTTATCCTGTTATTTCATTTTCTTTTGTGCTGGCTGTACGCGACGTTGTCTCTTCATCTATGATAAATCATTCTGAATTCTGAGGTCACAGTGAAGGGCTGAGTTACTTTCATCACAGGAATCCGATTTAAATTTTCAACTCTCACAACTGCCAGACCTAGCTCAGTCCTCCCCAGCCCTGCCCCGCATGTCACATTTTTATGGTAGTTCGATCAACCTGCAAGGCACGAAATGTAACGGTCATTTTATTTCTTACTTTTATTCCTGTTTCCTCACCTCTCTTAGTTTCTTTTCCCATTCCTCTTGCTTTTTGTCGCTTTTTCCTTTCTTTCCTTTTTTCTTCCTTAAATTCATCTTTCATGTTTCATTCTTTTCTCCTTTCTCAAGTGTTCATCGTTTCACTCCTCTTTATATTTCCCAACTTTCTATAATTATTTTTTTATTCTGGTCCTCTTTCGTTGTTACTTTATTTTGTCATTAATTCCTTTTTTTGCTTCTTCTTCTCCTCCTATCTTTTTCTTTCCTACCATATTTTTTGTTCTATCCTGTTCGTACCTCATTGTCTTTCTAGTCCTCTTTTTTGATTGTTCCTTTCTTTATTTCAAGCTTTGTTTTTCGTTTTCTCAGTCTTTCTCTTCCCTTTCTCCATTCGTTCATGGTACTCTCTCACTTCTTTCTCTTTTTCTTTCTACACGTCATTGCTCTTCTTCTTCTTCTCTTCCCTTCCTCCCTCCCATTGGCCAGGGCTGTGCATATTCCAGCTTTGCAGGGATTAGTTTCAAACTGCACCAGGAGACTTAGGGAAGCATTCTGGTCGTAATCAATAGCTTGTGGATTTACGGCTGTTTCAAAAAGATCCATTAGCTTTCACAGCTTCTGTCAGATAAGCCACTCTTCTCGCCTGAGGTACACAGCTGGCCAAAGTAGAAAAACTGTGATTCTTAAATTAGCATGTATGCCTCTCTTTGAAATATTTCACTTGTAATAGGCCATGTCAACTTAAGCCCTGTCTGGAATGGGGCAACGACGGGAGGGTAAAGTCCCATCTGTTCTCTTCTGACCAAGTGGGTCAAAACATTGCATTCCCTTGCTGGAAACAAGCAGCCTCTATTTCAAGAACAGGCAAATTAGCTGTTGGCCACCTGACGTGGCCCCTCAAACCTGAAAATATCTTCGTGAAACCAACGAAGCGGCACCGATTATTTTTTTTTGAAACTCTGAGACGTTGGCAGATTGCATTGTGTAATTCCAATGATGCCTGCATAGACATCAATAGGTTGCAGCCAGAAGGGGAGCCTGGTGGTTTTTCGGGGTCTCCTCTGAAAAGCATGTATTTTATTTTAGGGACTGTCCTCTTTTGTTGGGGACCAGACAAGGCCTTCATTGCTTTTAAAAAGCAGGGCAGGAACGTTGTGACATTACAGGAATGAACTATCAGTGTAGGTTATACTGCTCTGGTGTCTGAACGGTTATTAATTCAATATTTAAACGATTTGCTGGTAATGATGCCGTAAAGAACAGTTACACCTGGCATCCTTGGCGTGGGTTTCCTCTAACCTTTTGCCTTCAGACCTCTTGCTGTTGCTGACTTCGTTTTTGCTGGCCTTAGGACTCTGCACACTATACCACTGGTAACCAGTGCTAAAGTGCTTGTTCTCTGTGCTGAAAACATGTTGAAATGGCGTAGTATCAATTGACAAATGTAATTTATTCGTCAGTTCCTAGTAACGTGGCACAACTTGTTTTTAGGGTCTTTAAATTAAATGCTACTAATCGACCTGCTAGGACAAAAACAGGGGAACCCTACTCACGGAGTAACCAGGGTAAGAGTTTTAAAAAAAAGAAACAACGGTTCCTGTGGCTGATATAATAATAATAATATAAAGCTCAATGGCAATATGTAAGGTACTATAATGTCAGAGAACAAGGAACCACTCATGAATTCTGCATCAATTCGATTAAAAAGTGATAGTATGCCTCATTGCTGACATGAAACTGTTCACTCTTCTTTGCAATGGTTTATGGTGCACTGAGTTAGTAGTATCTTTGGCGCTGAGCTTGTAAGTACCCTGCGATAATGCGTGGTCCAGGTGCGGCCGCATTCTGAAAAAATTCTTTTGTCTGTTGAATTCTGCCTGAATACGGCCATGTGACGATGACTTATTGTGCACTGAGTTATCAGTACCTTTGGCACTGAGCGTGTACGTAACCAGCGATGTTACGAGGTCCGGCCAGGCCGCACAGGGCGCAATGTTTTTTGCCTAGTGATTTCAGTCTTAATAAGGCCACGTGGAGATGACTTGTGGTGCAGTGAGTTAGTGGTACCTGAAGAACTCAGTGTGTGCGCACCCTGCAATGATTCGTTGTTCGGGCGGGTCACACTGGTACAATGTCTCTTGCCTACTGGAATGCGTCATGTGCAATTGCCATTCCTCCTGAATCGTGATAGAAAAAACAGATATGCTTAATGAACATTATAATAAGAAATTAGAATTTAAAAAACTTTTGAAATACACTAAAAAAAACATAGGTTTCACATATGTTATAGTTAGGAATTAGCATTTATAAAACCTTAGAAATTCACTGAAAAAAACGTAGGTTTCAGGGGTGTGATATAGTTAGCTGGACATTTCACTCATACAAAACCATTGAAATTCCTCCGTTATAGTTAGTTGTACTAACTGTAACTCGCGCGCCCGCAATCCACTGCTGCTGATGTCACATATTACATCATTCATGACATAGTCTGTGACATCACTGATGACATCTCTGATGGACATCTCAAATGACATCACTGATGACATCATCCATCTGACAATCTGATACACCTGATCATACACTAGTATACATTTTCATCACTCATTAAAAAATATAGAGTACTATTTTTAAAAGAATGACACACCAACATATCTTTCTAAAACCCCACTCACTGCTTTGTAGATCTACACACACATCTAAATACGTACATATATATTTACTCATACATGCTGACAAAGATCAATATAACACTATTAAATATACTTATAGACTTATATTGACATTACCCACCAGCACATATGTTATAAATGTATATAGTCATCCTACTCACTTATGCAAATAATTCATTATACTTACATTTACTCAGCTACACACTCTTACAAACACCACTTTATTTATCCATATAGATACTATCTCATACTTAGTGTGTTATAAAATCAGTATTACAAGTATACAGTTTTCCATACAGTCACTCAGACAATGTCTGACTGTTATGTATACTTATTTATGTAGAACAACTGTCACATACACTGTGTTTATATTTCTACTCTCTTGGACATGCATCATTGAGAAATGTATTTAATTATCAACACACCCACCGATAAAAAGACTCACTCCCCAAGCAACTGTTTCCACATACAGTCTTAACCTAACCTCATATATCTACTAAATCAACTATTTACACATCTTTGAACAGTCACACACACATCCCACCCAACTACACACACATTTACTATCCCATACAAATACTCACTTAACTAATTAATAACTAATATAAAGTTTACATAGCTAATAATCAACTTATACAATAGTTTACACGACAAGAGACATAGTGATACAGATATTCACACAGTTAAATCACTATTCCTTATATTTAGTGAAGCTCTTTAAATTAGGGACTTAGACAGTCAATTCAAGTGCTACTAAATTGTTCATCCAGTCAGTTATACAGTCACTCAGGCTTCAATGCAGATTCCTATGTATATAATACTTATTTGATTATGGAAGCAAACCACATTCACTGGATGATGTCATCAGTGATGTAATTTGAGATGCCATCAGTGATGTCATCAGTGATGTCACTGACTATGTCATGAATGATGTAATATGTAAGCAGTGGATTGCGGCCGCACGAATTACAGTTAGTACAACTAACTATAACAGAGGAATTTCAATGGTTTTGTATGAGTGAAATGTCTCGCTAACTATAACACCCCTGAAACCTATGGTTTTTTCACTGAATTTCTAAGGTTTTTTAAATGCTATTTCCTTACTATAACATATGTGAAACCTATGGTTTTTTCAGTGAATATATAAATATATATATATATACGTACATACATATACATACGTAGAGGAGCTTTGGGTCAGCCCTCCAGTGTCGTAGCTAGACACTTTGCCGCCCATGGTGGTCCCTAGCTTCGCTGCCGCAATGAAGAGCGGGGGTGCTGGCTATTCCTACTTAGTTTTCCACACTGTGGCAAACACATGTAAGGGGGGAGGCCGTCTCCCCCAAAACTCGTGATGCCTGGGAGGAGGTCGCCACCCCCAAAACACGTGATGGCTGGGAGGACCGCCCTCCCTTGCTGTGCCACTGCAGCTCTCTTCTATCATTATTCTGTTCCAGCACCATTCACACTCAGCTTCCATCCATGACAGCATGTAACATTGAACAAAGTGTGAGCCCACTTTAGTCATTGGCACTATAGCACTATGATTAACTGCATTTAGCTAGGTCGAATCAAATCAAATCAAATAACCTTTATTCGGTTTCACATATGCGAAAGCCATAAAAGTTACAACACATCCCAATTTCTTTAAAACATAACACAAAAAAATTACAATCCATGTACAATATCATAACACTTAAAATGGGAAACCATTGGACTGGTACCCAAGTGACACTCTAACAATGAAGTGTACAAGTTGATGATAAAATGAACACCCCTTAAATTTGCACTAACCTACACAGATAGCCTAGCCATCATGATTCTGTTCTCTGGGTTTGATCCGCACGTGAGTAACTAGTTATCCAGGCCCAGGCAGTCCCTGGTTCTCACCGTGGATTTCAAACAGCCAACAATAAAATAAATACAATCGGCCTTCAATAATTGCAGGTACAAGCGCGCTGGATGAACCTGATTAAAATTCAACTTCTTCAATATCTCCGGGGTACCGCATAAAATTTGCAAAAGAACATAAAATGTAGCAGGTCCTGTGGAGACTCACAGTCGCAGCTGGAGGGTGCTAACACATGACCTCTACTGCACCCTTTTGGAACAGCAAGCAGGAGGTGAAAAAGATCCAGGCGAAACCTGGACAATAAAAAATGCCATAAGTTGATAGGGACCCCAGGAGATATGGCTCAGCATATGGATTTGTTTTTAACATTAGAAATTTGCGGACACTTGTTTCTGCACTTCTCGCTCATCTCTTTCTAATTTCCTCAAGCTACTGAAAGCTTCCCTAACAAACTCCACATCCTTTTTTACAATAGATTCAGGATTGGAAAATAAATCAGGTCGTCCTAGCTCTTCAAAGTTAGCTTTAATATATTTAAGCCACTGTATACGGGACATGTTATCAAGATTCATGCATTCATTTAAGATCAGGTGGCTGAGAGCTAAGTCTTTGTTCAACCAGCAATTAAGCCAGAACACAAGAGGGCACAGAGCTATGAAATCATTTAAATAGGGCACCTCCAATTCCTCATGGGCCACCAGGTTCGACAGACCACTCGGGGTGCCCAAAATGTGCTTCAGAAAAGTATTCTCCACTACCTACAGTGAATCAGTGGCAGTATGCCCAAAAATTTCACTACCATAGCAGGCTGTAGCTACGCATTTTGCCTGATATACTTTCAGCATAGCTGCAATTGGACGCTTACCTATTTTAGCAGCAAAGTTATAGATATCAGCATTTACCCACACCAGGTCCCCCTTTTTCCTCCGAAGTAGTGGCCCCCATTTCAATTGATCGTCCATTAAGACCCCCAAATATGAGAAAACAGTTGTCCGGGGAACTATATCGGGACCTACTTTAAATTGAAATCTTTTTTGGGCCATATCCCGACCTGCATTATGTAAGATTTTGAGTTGTTAATTAACAGATCACTATCTGCCATAAAGGTTAAAAAGGCGTCTAACAAAATTGGAGAGCCCTGGCAGTTCTAGCTAAGAGAACAGCATCGTCCGCATATAGTAGTAAGGGAAGCCAACGACACCCTACATGCTGATAATCTTCCCCTGTACCTATTAATGCTCTGTCCAAATCATTAATATGAAGATTGAACACAAAAAGGGCTAGAATACAGCCTTGCCGTACACCCCTCCTGTTGTCAAAATCCTTAGAGACATGAAGATCCTGGGAGAATCTAACATTGGCCTTCGTGGCCCTGTGCAAGTCCTCAAGAAAGTTACAGAAATTACTCTTTACCCCCATAGCCCTCATGGACTGCCGCAGTTTAACCCAGTTGACACAGTCAAAAGCGGACGATAGGTCCATGAAGGTCAGGTAGATGGCTCCGGAGGGAGCAATCGTATACTTACTAAGTACCATAGATAGGTTGAGGCATTGGGCCACGGTTGACCGCCCCGGGCGGAATCCATATTGGATATCCGAAAATATCTTATGCTCCTCAGCCCGAGTAGATAATCGTTCTAGTAATACCCAGCCCACAACCTTTACCACTGAATCAAGGCGAGAGATCGGCCTATAGCAAAAATAGCCATTGCGGTCCCCCTTCTTGAAAACAAGTACGATAGTTGAGGTGGCCCAAGACTCAGGACAGCCGTCCCTGGCCACTGCATTGAATACCACCAAAAGTACTGGCGACCAAAAAGAAGGATCTGACTTATAGAGGTCCGGGGGGATGCCGTCTGGGCCTGGAGCTTTGTTTCTGGTTAACCCAGCAATCCCTGCCTCCACCTCACTCTGCTCAAAAAACACTACTGGGGCATTCTTTGACACTGCCTATCTGATTGGTTTGTTCCAGTTAGGCTTTGAAACATAGTTTTAAAATGAAGCACCCATTCATCCTCAGTAATGTGGGATCCCAGTTGCCCCCCTAATTTGTGCTAAAAAAGTGGTCTATTAACAACAGAACCTGGAGCTATTCCTGAGGGTGCTCGACTCTAACAGCTCCCTCAATGTCTCCTCTTTCAGAGCACCCTTCCGTTTAACCACTGACAGTTTATATTCATTGCGAAAGACTCAAACCAAGATTTGATTTCTTGGGATAACCTTCAGGACCTCCCTCAGCTTCCTCACCGCCTGGGAGCAAAGTGAGTCAAACCATTTAGGAGATGGATTGACTACTTTATGTGCTGGAGCACTTAAGAGCATCCCGACTTTAATGGAGATAGTCCTCCGCAAGAGTACCTGGAGTGGTACAAAACGCTAGTTCAACTGCACATGATTCTCTTATTTTACTGTATTAAACCTCTGGGAAGATCTGGGTCCATTTAAGCCATTGCCTACCATCCGTTGGTCTTAGAGTACCCTTTGTTTCCACCCTTATATTTCCACATAACAGGGGACCACGCAATTGGACACAAAGTGGAATATGATCGCTATAAACACTTTCCAAGATGGTAAACCCGCAAAATAAAGACGGTAAGGCAGTGCTTAATTGGTGCAGGAGCTCTCAGGTGCTAAGCACCTGCACTTTTTTAACAGGGTATTGAATTTTTCTCCCCACGTGAGATGAGCCCAATATTTATTAAAAAGAAATGTACCTACCTGTCCTGTGTTGTCCTCCTTCCTGCAGGATGGCCCACCCAGGTCCAGGCATGATGACTGGATCACGTTAGTGATGTCAGTAGTGCACGCCTGCCTTTCAAGAAGCATTTTCTTTCGCATTGGCTAATTATTACAGTTGAGGGCGGGCTGGTGGGTGAGCTGCGGGCAAGGCAGACTGGGTTCTGGAAAGTTCCGGTCTCTGAAATAAACTCAATGCAACATTGTCATAGTAATAAAAAGTGTGTAGCTGCTTTCTGTTAACAACTTGTATGCACTGAAATGAAAACCCAGCAGAAGTAGTCCATAAATTATTCCTTTTGACTTGTCATTTGCATTGCATGCCGATGTTCTTGACCTGGGCCGGGGGCCCACCAAAACACATTATTTGCCAGTGATCTAATGGAGCCAGTGCCAAGGAGACTGCAGGCCACAGGTAAGAGAGTAGTAGATAGTACCACAAGTCGCTATTAATTACTCTGGAACAGATTTACTATTGTGTTTCCTCTTCACCAATTTCTTTGCAGCAAATAAATGTATAAGTTAACTGTCAACTCTGCTTTTTCAAGCTCAGCACCTTGTGACTCAACTGCCCCTTTCCTCTGCCACACCTGACCTCCCAATTTATGGGTTACCAGAGTAAATTGCCAGTGCCAGTGCTTTTACACATATGTAAACCAGCATGTTTTTCTTTTTTCAGAATCTGCAAATGAAAAAGGGCAGGTTACAGCACTTGTCGGCAGCTGCAGTACAAGTTTTAGGCAGAACCCAGTGTCACACGTATGGACAGAAGTTCCTGCAGGTTATCTATGTTTGTGTTTCTAGCGCACATTGGTCCACTGTAGGACCCCTGGCTCTAGCATCTACATTCTTGTTGTAACCTTAGATGTAAATCACGCAGTTGAATGATTATCAGAGAGGCCTTGTGTGTGAACACTCACAGATATTTTACATTTTTATGCATTCATTTCAAAGGCCCGGACTGGGCCACGTTTCCTGTGGCAGTTTCCATCTGCACTGCTTCCCGCCAACAAAAGGCTATATGAAATGAATAATACACTCTTCAGGCAAGCTGCTCGGAGAACCTCCAGGCTCCATGGCTCATGGCGACTGATGGAGTTAAAATGAGATTGACTTTTTCCAAAAACAAGGGGTAGTTTCACATTGAAAAAATGTTCTTTTGAGCTTGAAACTAAATAAAACAGCAGAATGTAAACAATGCATGCTATATTATTTGTGTTTTGGCCCAATAAAGAAATACCAGTATCACTCTTGCACACACATTTTTCATGCACACTTTGTGCCCCTTTCATGTAATTTACACTAGTGCACCTACAGTTATCTTCTGGCTGCCTGGCCACTTCATCGTTCAGCAAAGGGATGAATTAGCACTGTTTCTGTTTGAAGAAATTTGTAGCAGCTTACCTTGGGAATTTCTCAGGAGGCTGAACGGGAGAGGGCTGGTTTGCTGTTGCCTTGAACATTCATCACCACTTTTTCTCACAGTTTACCCGATTTGAACCTTGGAATGGTTAGAGGAGACTGGGATGTTTTGCTTATGTCCATATGGAGTAATGCTAAACAAAAGCGGACATTGCGTGGGCATAAACAACTTAGAGCACCTTATTAAGCAGGAAATTAAATATGAACAGCAATTGCAAAAAGAGCTCAACTGCAACTTTTGTCTATGAAGTATTGGTGTGTCTCACCTAAAGAATCATAGAATGTATAAATATTATATATAATATCACAATGAATCACATCTTGTTCTCTGTGGGAGGGCCAGGACTGCTGCTGTATTTAGGGTGCAGTGGTTGCGAGACATTATGTTATGATCGGATATTGCGACTGTGAGCTTGCGTTCCTGCAAGTGCATCGCATTGATTGATGCTTCTGTTTTAGAGGGTAAGGTCCGGTAGCAACTAGGGAGAAGGGGTGGGGTAGTCAGGTGTGAATAAGTGACATTCCAGAATAAGCATCATCAGAAAGGAACAGCAGGGCTTTAATTCCAGAGTTTACCCAGGTCTGCTTGCTGCAGCAGTGGACTCCAGACAGGAGCTCTGTCCTTCGCATGGTTCTCTACCCACTGCCGAGTACCTGCAGGGTTCTGCAAGTCAGATCCTGACATCCTGTGTATACAGGAGCTAATGAGGCCTTGATGGGCTTCCTGTGGGCTAGGGATGTGGAAGTGAGATGTCATGGGTGTGTGGTGCTCAGTCTTCCACCTCTCTGGGTGGATGTGTGGTGTTTTCAGACTTACACCCATGTGGGTGACAGGCACCTCCTCAGGATCTTGCTGTGCCACAGCTTGGCCCATCTGTGCATCGATGACATGTGTCTAGTGAGTGATCCTCAGTCACAGGTGCACAGTACAGGGTATAGACTGTCCTGTAGTGCATCCTTATAGCGATGGACATGGCTCATTTCCTGACCTTTCAACCTGTAGATTTTAGTCTAACCCTTGTTATGGCACGTTCAGCAATACTAGTTCTGGGTGTCGGAGGGTGGAGCCAATAGAGGAAGTGAGTGGAGTCAGTGGAGTCAGTGGGTGGAGTCAGGGGTGTGGCCTCCTTAAAAAATGTGAGCACCTGCACTTAATATTTTACAAATTAAGCACTGCTGTAAGGTAGATGAAATTAAAATATAATCTATAAATGAACCCTTGCCTCTCCCTTTAAAAGAGGGGATAGGAGCTAAAAGACATGAGTGACATCATGTTGAATTAATTTAATATGTTGTTTGGTAGTTCCCCCTGGGTAAGGTGTTCAAAATGGAACCCTCTCATCCGGGGGCAGCCTAAATTAGCAGTGCTAGTGGTCCTAGGGTCTCCACATGGGTGAATGTTAAAGTCCCCCAGCACCACAAGATTTTGTGATATAGATCTACAGGACTGCCTTATATATGAGCCCAGCAAAGTAATGTTACAAACTTCCTGGGGGCAAATCACTGCGCTGTAGAAATGTATCAGGCCCGGACTAATAGCCCTCCATTTTAATACCAAAGCCTGGAGACCTGGACTTGATGATGGTAAAATCTGAATCCGGCAGTCTACTGCCAAGGAGATATAAATAACCAAACCACCCTTGGCTCTGCCACCTGCCAATGGGGAAGCTGGAACAAAAAAGACTTGAATCCCTCCAGGAAGAAGCTGCAGTCCACCATCCACGTCTCTTGTAAACATATCACTGTGAATTGTTTCACGAACTGCACCCAGATGGGATCCTGAAACTTATTGCCCAAACCTGCAATGCTCCACGATAAAGCATTATTCTTGACTATGTGGTGAACCCCCTTACTTTGCGCTATAGGATCATGCTGTTGGGGCTTTGGCTCTGCGGCAGACACTACGGGGCTCGTAAGTCAATCACAGTCCTCCAGCCTGGTTAAAATGGAAAATCTGTTGTATAGCTCTAGAGGAGGAGGGGGCCATATACGGGAAACCTGACTGATTTTGACTAAATGATACTGGCGTGGGCAATTGTGCATATGCAATGGGAAAACTTTGTGACCAACCATATGGTGGTCAACCTATACTACAAGTGTCACCAGAACACTTGTCCCTGCCTGCACTGCAACTGCAAACCTGTTGTTTGCTCTCTTTTAACCAGTTTCCTTTTTTCAAAAAAAGTTTTACTCTATCTTCTCAATGTAACTCTGTTTACAAGAACTACGTTGAAACCAATAAACATTTACAATATTTATTTTCTGAAAATTCACACTTATATCAGCGTTATTATTGCAGTTTCCAACAAAAAACGCATTTATGCAATTCGATTATGAATAATGATCAATTTCCATTAACGCTGTTGTAGATCCCAATGCATTTCGGGATGCTTGATCCCTTCTTCAGGGGAACTGTAAAAATAAAACATGTTTCATCACAAGTCTGTATATACAAACAAAGTGGTTCAAGACATCTTCTTTTTGAGCAGTCACCATCCCGTGCAGGCATATCCCTACTTGTAATTAGGTTTTTGCTCGATGTTTCAGCCCCCCATACTAAAGATTGCGACTGACGCTGGGTTTGTGGCTGTTCCAAGATGTTAATGGGCGGATTTATGGTAGAACCAGGGTCCCTTGCAGAACGTAATCCCGGCCATCCCTTGGCCCCCCTGCTGTAGGGGATTTTACATTATGATTGCGCTCAACGAGGTTTTTCTCAATCATAGTCAGCCTCTCCAGAATGGGGCCCAATTTTAAGTCCAATAGGCTAATCATCATTGCCTGAAGGGGTTCCAGTGTCACCATGGGTTCCATGTTAGGGGGAGCTGGAGCAAATACCGCAGGCTTACTAACCAGGTAGGTTTTAGATTTCTTAGGTTTGCCCCCAATTGGCTGTCGTTTCCTTTTGGTGCCCGCACCAGGCTGTAACTTCCCCTTAATTGGCAGTTGTACATTCTCACTTCTAAAGGCTACAGGTATGTCCACTGGTTTATTTGTCAAGTTACCGGCTATTCCTCGTGATGGGTATGGAACACTGCCCCCCTTATTTCCGATTATTATATTAGGGGAGAGGAGCCTTAACGTTGACTTAGGTGGGGCTGCTGACCGGCTGGATGGCCCAGCACCAACCTGTGAACCATCATGGGACGCAGAGCAGCTAGATAAGTTCAAGGGATCAATATCGGACTCCACCAAGGATGCACAATTACTGACAAGTGGAAGGGGAAAACCACTAGTTGGGGACCTTGAGAGGCGTCTATTGACCAACTCAATCTCTTTATCTATTACTGCTGCTGCCCATTGCAAGAATGAATCCTTAGTAGTTACTGTGGCACTGGTACTAGTCTTAGCCCTCGTAGTAGCTGCTGCTAACCTACACCTCACCATGGCTCAGAGCAACTGGTTAACAAGTCTAGTGTTACTACAGTGTCCACTCAGTATAACAGGTGTGTGACCCTGAGGGTAAGGTGCGCCCATAAAACAGTACAAACACCGTACAAACACTCCAATTGCGAACCCAACAGCCTTTTACGTTGTAGAAAGTCACTGAAAGTCTCTATGACCCAGGTGCAGCACAAAACAAGCTGAGGAGTCAGTCCTACCTCCTCTGACGCTGCAGAATGCACTTGTAAAGGCAGCCGCTGGAGATGGTTACAGATTGAGTATGAGAACCTAATAGGTCACATATGCACATCTGCCAGAAAATGAGTGTGCTTCAGTACTAGGACTAGTGGACCAGTTGCTTAGTTTTGCATATTGGCTTTTTTAAATGCTTTCATTCACCTTTTTACAGGTTTTTAGGGTGTGGTTCCTATGAAGTACTAGCGGGCAGCTCTACTTGTATTCACTGCATCTCAACAGAATGACCATCTTGCAATAGTATTTTCTATAGTGTTTAATTGTTTTGAAATTCCAGAATGGCCAGCATGTTGCTTCTAAAAGTGACAACCATTATGCCAATACCCTTACTAGGAAGCCACCCACTACCGGGTTTAAGATGCTATTGTAAGCATATGCCTGCCACTTTTAGGCGGCAGAATACTATTTACTTATATTTATCTTGCATATGCTTGTTGAGTTTGTATGTATGTTTTTGTGTTAGACGGGTAAGTGGGTGAATACAAGAATGAGTCAGTGGATGAATGGATGGATGGATGGATTGACAGATGATATATTACTTATTGACTGCCTAAACTCATCAGTAACTGAAGCAGCACTTTTAGTTTTAATCCAGACCTATTGTCATTGTCAATCCTTGTTATGGATGGTTAGGAATGTGATAGCATCAGCTATAATCCCCATTGACTTTACATTTATTCACTCACAATTTAAGGTGGGTGTCATTCAAATAAAGAGTATAAGTAGAGACTGAGAGCCAAAGGCCCACTTGTAGCATCTTTAAAAAGTTGAGTTAGGTACACAATGTATCAGACATGAGAGCGAGTGGATGGAAGCCCTATCAGTAGTCGTGGCTCTTCGAGAGCACGTGCAGACTTGTTTCATTCTTAATTCTTAAAAGAATAATTCTTAGGAAACTTGAATGAAACTAAATGGTTCAGCGACATGCCCCTTTCCGAGAATTCTTCCGAGTTCACATTTTATAGATTTTCTTTTCAATGGCAACGTTTAGAAACAGACGGGACAGCTTCCAAGAACCAAGGTTGGCTCACACCTTAATTTGGCACTCAGGCTTGACGAACCTGTTAAATTCATGCTGTTAAATTTTATACTCATTCTTCCAGGCTATTACTGCATAACCTCATTAACCTGTTATATGCGATATGAAAATGGGATCGAATTATGCTTGGTAGCTGTCCTGTTGCCCAACCTGTCATTACAGCCTGCATTGCAGCTGGTTCTGTGCCCAACCTTGGCTTTCTGAGTACACTGACAGTACAGCAGGACAGAGAGTAGCAGGGGTAAAGACATTCCAAATGTTTTTTCTTCTCAACTTATTGATGAGGTTTTGAAAACGTAACAATTGTTGTACATTTCAGAAGGATTACAAAGTTTAAGAAACAAATGAGGTAAAACCTTAGGGGAAAGTAGATACACAGAGAAGGGAACCCAGGAACTGTGCAAAGTACCCTTTTGAACTTAAGACCAGAAAGCACACACTTAAAGTGTTCAAGGAGGGATCAAAGTGCATAGAACCATATGACTTGAGTCCTGTTACTGCAGATTATGCATAGTCAATTTTCTCCGTGCAATTACATGAATTTCAGGAATTTTTTACTGAATATAAATTCTTCTTCTTGGAAGGAGGTTATTACGGCCTTTCAACACGTGCAAATTCCTTTCGTTCTAAAGTGGAATTTCAATAAACCTTTTCTCTCTTTCATCAAGGCAGTTCAAAACCAAACTATGTGGGTAATGTACTCCTTTGTATGTTCACACACCCGGCATGCAGTCACGTAGTTTGTCTCAGCCGCGCAGGAGAATTACATAGGGATTTAAAACTGCCCAATCGGTAGCTCCGCAGTTTGAGTTTTGCTCTCAACCCAAACAGCCGCCTCGGTACGGTGGCTACTTCAGTAAACCGTTGGTGCCTATTGTTATCCAAGCATGAGATCTTTTTTTTTATTTCAAAGTATTTTATTGATTTATACTGTACATTTGCTAAATATCTACAGGATTCAGGTACGTCTTGGTTACAGAGTTATGGTTACATTTTAACCTATACACTTGTTCTCTTGTGTGCCATACAATGTCTGGCTCAGAGGTGAAGAAAATCTGAGGTGGAAAGGAAAGAGGAGGAGCACAGGGGGTACTTATGTTTCGCGGTGGCGGCTGGTCCCTTCTGGGGCTGTGGTGGTTTGTGTTGTAGTTGGTATTGTCCCTGGGTGGTCTTCATGATGGCTCGTTGGGGCCCAGATAATCGTCTAGCATTTTCCACATCTCCCTGGTAGGTGTAGGCCATGGTGAGTTCTGTAGTGCGATGCTGTCCGCCCCTCTAAGATATATCACCTAATTGAACCAACCTTTGAATGATGTCTTTGCTGTGTCCTTCCAGTTGGATAGGACCATTTTCACAGCCGAGGTTAGTAGGAGGTCCAGGAGGTCTCTGTTGTGTTGTGAGTCTAGAGGTGTGGTTATGAATGTGGTGGTGAGGTTTAGTCAGCAGAGTTTAGTTTGAAATATTTAAAAAAAAAATACTTTCTGTGAAAAACCTCTTCTGCAAGTAAACTTGTCAGACTCAGATAAACATCAGAAACTGGGTGAAGGTTGCTAACTTTGCCGAATACTAAGAGCAAGCCCACCCCCATCAGCTGTGGCCTTTGTGTAACAGTCAGGTCAGAGTAAAGGGAATCCAGTTTACCCCATTCCTTGCACACAGGCGTTTTCCTTCTGTCACATCAGAGATGAAAGAAACTTGCAAGCATCATGTGGGACCTTGTCACTAGGGGCACCACATTCAGATCTCTTTGCAAACCCTGTGTCACAAATAATCGGGTTACTGTTATTCCTAAAACAAGAACATGTTAAAACTACCCATTTATTTACAGGCTGCAGCATCAAGTTTTCAAAAAACGTTTGCAAAGCCAATAGGTTTCACCTATGTGAGATCTATTGGTTTTGTGTATGTTGGTTAGACATGTAGAATAAGAATTGCAGCGTGGGCTGCTATACAGCACGGCTTAAAGTAAAGTAAAACGAATCCTTGTGACGTGGCCAACCTTGACTGCATTGGGCCACTTTTCTTCTTTGTTCAAGTCATGCTACAGAGGCTTGCACTGTAATGCAATATATTAAATATGTATGAAAAGATTAACAAAACGAAATAGTTCTCGCTAGGGCTTTTTGATGTTGTTATTGTTTTTTTTTATCCACATGAAAATTGAAGGGGACAAGATATTTAACGAGCCCTGTGTGCAAGTGAAACTAAAAAAATGTAACGTCCAATTAATCCTCTGTCGGCAGTCATTACCTTTTAGCCATTAACACTTTAAACACACTTTAAATAAAAGTCCCATAATGCAGCATGTAGGAGAGATGATGTTGTCTCACGGCTAGTGCTGCCGACTCTGGTGCTGGAAACCAATGTTCGAGCCTCGGGGTCGCGTCCACATCCTGTTATTCTGGGCAAATCACTTAATCTCCCCGTGCCTCCCAAAAACAAGAATTGGCATAGCCAATAGGTCTCGCCTTTGGGACCTTATGTGTTTAGCCAGAAATGTTGGCTATGTTGTAGAGCATTGTGGCTGCTGTGCATTATGTTGACAACTTATAATAAAAAGTGCTAAGCATTTTTGTTACCTTTATTCAAGCAAAGGCAACATTATATGCAACTAAAAAATCTGATTAAAAAAGATTTTAACATAAAAATTGTCTTCTCCTATTTTTGTGCTTGCACTGCTGGCAACTACATCCTGCCTGTTCTCAGGCTTGTTTGTTATAATTTTTTTGTTGTGGGGGAGCGGGGCATAAATAACGGGGGAGTGGATGTTTGAAACAGTAATTTAATTAGAACACGAGCAGCTGACAGACACTAGGGGAGAATCAACAGATGCCAGATTCCAAGGGCAGACTGATGTGATGCTTAGGTGGTGCGCTGATGCAAAATGGTGGTGGTGAATGATGTTTGGTGCTCAGATGGTGACACTATATGGTGTGGATTGGAGGTACGTTGTGGATTGTGGAGTTTTGGAGTTGAAATATGTTGTTTGGTGTGTAATTATGTGGTGTGTATTGGAAATGTGTGGAGTTGAATTGTGTGGCCTGGAACTGTGGTGGTCTGTGAAATTATGCTTAGTGAAATTGTGTCATGGTGTGGAGTGCATTTTGCATTAAGTGCAGTGTAATTGTGTAGCATATAATTATGTGGCACTGAGTGGTATTGTGTGGAGTGTATGTTGCATTCAGTAGAGTGTAATTATGTGGTGTGTAATTATGTGGCTCTGAGTGGTACTTGGAGTGTTTCTTACATTGAGTGCAGTGTAATTATGTAGCATATAAGTATGTGGCACTGTGTGGTATTATGTGGAATGTATTTATGTTGCATTGAGTAGAGTGTAAGTATGAGGCGTGTAATTATATGACACTGAGTGGTATTATGTCGAGTGTATTTATGTTGCATTGAGTAGAGTATAATTATGTGGCACTGAGTGGTATTGTGTGGAGTGTATGTTGTATTCAGTAGAGTGTAATTGTGTGGCACTGAGTGGTATTGTTTGGAGTGTGATGCATTGAGTGCAGTGTAAATATGTAGAATATAATTATGTGGCACTGAGTAGTATTGTGTGGAGTGTGTGTTGCATTCAGTAGAGTGAAATTATGTGGCGTGCAATTATGTGGCACTGAATGGTATTTGGAGTGTATGTTGCATTGAGTGCAGTGTAATTATATGGCGTGTAATTATGTGGCACTGAGTGGTATTTGGAGTGTATGCTGCATTGAGTGCGGTGTAATTATGTGGCATGTATTATGTGGCACTCAGTGGTATTTGGAGTATATGTTGCAATGAGTGCTGTGTAATTTTGTGGCCTGTAACTATGTGGCACTGAGTGGGATTTGGAGTGTGTGTTGCATTGAGTGCAGTGTAATTATGTGGCATGTAATTATGTGACACTGACTGGTATTTGGAGTGTATGTTGCATTGAGTGCAGTGTAATTATGTGGCGTGTAATTATGTGGCACTGAGTGGTATTTGGAGTGTATGTTGCATTCAGTGCTGTGTAATTTTGTGGCATGTAACTATGTGGCACTGAGTGGGATTTGGAGTGTATGTTGCATTGAGTGCAGTGTAATTATGTGGCATGTAATTATGTGGCACTGAGTGGTATTTGGAATGTATGTTGCATTGAGTGAAGTGCAATTATGTGGCATGTAATTATGTGGCACTGAGTGGCATTTGGAGTGTATGTTGCGTTGAACGCAGTGTAATTATGTAGCATATAATTATGTGGCACTGAGTGGTATTGTGTGGAGTGTATATTGTATTCAGTAGAGTGTAATTGGGTGGCGTGTAATTATGTGGCACTGAGTGGTATTGTTTGGAGTGTATGTTGCATTGAGTGCAGTGTAAATATGTAGCATATAATTATGTGACACTGAGTGGTATTGTGTGGAGTTTGTGTTGCATTCAGTAGAGTGTAATTATGTGGTGTGTAATTATGTGGCACTGAGTGGTATTTGGAGTGTATGTTGCATTGAGTGCAGTGTAAATATGTGGTGTGTAATTATGTGGCACTGAGTGGTATTTGGAGTGTATGTTGCATTGAGTGCTGTGTAATTATGTGGTGTGTAAATATGTGGCACTGAGTGAGATTTGGAGTGTATGTTGCATTGAGTGCAGTGTAATTATGTGGCGTGTAACTATGTGGCACTGAGTGGTATTTGGAGTGTATGTTGCATTGAGTGCAGTGTAATTATGTGGCATGTAATTATGTGGCACTGAATGCAGTGTAATTATGTGGCGTGTAATTATGTGGCACTTAGTGGTATTTGGAGTGTATGTTGCATTGAGTGCAGTGCAATTATGTGGCGTGTAATTATGTGGCACTGAGTGGTATTTGGAGTGTATGTTGCGTTGAGCGCAGTGTAATTATGTAGCATATAATTATGTGGCACTGAGTGGCATTGTGTGGAGTGTATGTTGTATTCAGTAGAGTGTAACTTCTTTTGAAGACACAGACATTTTTCTCCAGGATGTAGCTTGCCTGAGAGCGAATTCTGTAAAACTGAATTTTAATTCTTAACAATGCAGTTTATTTTAAGTACCGCACTAAAAGCAAAATTTTAGTTCTGAGATTGAAGAACGTGTATGTAACAACCTACTAAGTTTCTCTCGCAAGTAGGTGAATGTGGGGGCTTGTCTGCCACGACTTTAATATCAATTATAGGTGTGATTGGATCGCACGTGAAGATCCTGACTCTGCACTGTGTGATCATTTCTGAATGCAGTTTCACGCTGAAAACACAAAAAAAACAAGCACAAGCACGCGCCGCATTCAATTGCAGCAGGGGGGAGGGGAGAGAGGAGGGGCCGGCTTCTCTCGCAAGTAGGTGAATGTGGGGGCTCGCCTGACACGACTTTAATATTGATTATAAGTGTGATTGGATAGCACGTGAAGATCCTGACACTGCACTGTGTGATCATTTTTGACTGCAGTTTCACGCTGAAAACACTAAAAAAACCAAGCAAAAGCGCACGCCGCCTTCGATGACAGCAGGGGGGAGGTGGGAGGGGAGAGTGGAGGGGGCAGGCCCGATTTCTTCGCGGGAGCGAGGGGCTGGGGCCACGATAATTGATAACATTTGGTGCAAACTGCTCGCTCCCGCGAGTGAATAGCCAGACGTGCACGCGTTGCCATTGGAAGCAATGCAACGCGTGCACGTTTTTGTAGGGAAAGCTGTGCCCATGACATAAGGTCCCTTTCCTATGCAGCGCATGCGCGCTGCGTAGGCAGACACCTAAAAATTTAATGTGTCATTGTGTAACCTAACCACTCCCGTTAAGCGCTCCAATACTTTCGGGTCGAGTTCGCGGTATATATATCTGCCAAAAAAATAAAGCCAGAACTTTCCGAAGGTGTCACACAAGACTTGTAAACTGGGTGCAAAAAAAACAAAAACACAACTTTCGTTTGTGATTTTCTGTCTTCATACCGGGAAGCAATCAAATGTTATTTAGTAAAGTGGTGAAGGGACGGAGACACAGATGCGGGCTACTTATTGTCTGGCAGCCCAGAGTATGAGCACAAAAATGCAGTTTGCTGCGGATATGTTTAAAAACAAATAATTGCCAAATTTGGATGAACAGGGGTTGCAGGTTTTTTGTTGTTAGAAGTGTAACAAGGCAGGGTTGTGTTCTGCTGAGTGCAACATTGAATATGTTTTTCCTGTGAGGGGAAATGGTTGAGGGTATCGCGCAATAGTGCAAGAGTAAAGGCAGAGCTGGACAATTAGTAGTTTGCAGCGTTGCAGAAAATGAGACATCAGGGCAAACCGGGAGGTTCTGTCATGCCTACTTTGTGGTCAATATCCAGATATCTATTTACAGGTAGCACGTGGATGATCATGGGCAAAACCTCCAGTTCTCCTCCTGACCTGGCCAGATGCTACCTGAAACTGGAACTCTTTGTCCCAGCTTTTACATACTTTACATCTAATGAGCCTCCCTGGTTCCCTGAGAGGGCTGAACCCTGTTCGTGTCACAAGACAATCTGCCCATGCTTCTATTTGTCTAATCAACCTGATTTCTCCGATAAACAGCCATTTCAATGAGTTTTTGACTTCGTGCAGTGGTGTAATAAAACTTGAGGAGGCCATCCCTGCAGTATAGGTGGAAGGGGCCCCTCCGGACTCAATCAGGAGCCCTCCAGCCAGGGTATTGTGCTGATAGGACCCTTGGAGTTGTCGCCCCCCCCACACCGCAGGTGCTACGGGTGCCTATGTTACGCCACTGGCTAGTGCTCCTGCTGCCTTCTCCTTTATGGTCGCTGCTGCTTGGTCTCTGACCATGGAGTCAGACATGGCCTCATTCCAGTAGTGCCTGGTTACCTCTTCTCTTCTAGTGACACTATATTTCCAACAGCAACCCAGGCATTTCTAAATGATTCTGCTGGCACAATGCAGGCCTTTCACTGCTGTTTTATTACACTCTAAGCTATGGCTGCATTGAACGGAGAGGCCATGTAGGAAGCTGGCTTTGTATATACTATACCAAAGTGAGGTATAGTGTACACAGAGTCCAGTGGAACTTCCAAGGTGGGCAGAGGTAAAGTTAGATAGAACCTAACTCTCCATTTGTGATAGTGTGGTCGAGCAGTAAGGATTTATCAGAGGACAGTGTTAAGCATTTGTTGTACACACTCAGTCGGCATGTGATTTCTCACAGTCAAAGACTGAACTTCAGACCAATTGTTTTGTAAAAAAATATTATTTTAGTTATTATATTTTCTAGAACCAAGCAAGACTGGCACAGGTAAGCAATACATACTTGACAATAGTAATGCAGTTTGTAAATAGTTTGAATTGAAATTCTATATGCACTTTGTTTCGACTTACAGTATTGTCACTGAGAAATGCAATGCTTTGTAGAATACAGTACATATACTTTGAATGGGCTTTTTAGGTAAATTACAGGTAAGTTACTTTTGAGATTACTCTTCTTACACAGTGTAGTATACCTGGATACTACACTGGGAGATTTCTTGAAAACAGGTAAGTAAAATCGTTTTTGCTAGGTCGTACAATTTCAAAGAAATTCTTTAGATTTCCCATGTCCACACTTAGAAACTTCATAGAAAAACAGTCAATGGTATCCCATGGAGGAAAATAGTGTTAACAGTTCAAAGGTAAGTACTTTGTTGTGGGAGTTGGTTTGGCTCAGTGGTCCCCCAGGGTCAAGGATGCACTCTTGTTGCATCCTCATCAGTACTAGGGTGGCCGGCCGCAGAGTACTGAGGCCAAATGTTATCCAATGGGGGATAGGGGCCTCCGGTTGGTGGCTGCTGACGAGCAGGCCATTGGGTTGTGGAAGCAAAGCACTTGGACTTAAGCTCAGGGCAAATGGGGGTTTGGGCCAGCACAAAAGATGCACCCTCACCGGCACTGGGGCGGATGGGTGTAGAGTGCTGTTTTGGCATCGGAAGCTATGTAGCTTTCATTGGGGAGTATCCAGGAACATCACTGGTTCTCACCTTTACACTGCTGAACCTAGACATCATTGTTTTGTCTGCTTTAAACCACTGCTGCATCAGGGCAACACTGTTTCTCAGCTTTAAACTGCTGCTTCACCACAGCACCACTGATTCTCACCTTTAAACCGCTACTGCACCAGGGCATCACTGCTTCTCACCTTTAAACCACTGCTTCAACAGAGCATCACTGCTTCTCACTTTTAAGCCACTGCTGCACCGGTGCATCACTGCTTCTCAACTTTACACCGCTGCTGCACCAGGGCATCACTGCTTCTCAACTTTACACCGCTACTGTACCAGGGCATCACTACTTCTCACCTATATACCGCTGCTGCACCAGGGCATCACTACTTCTCACCTATATACCGATGCTGAAGCAGGGCATCACTGCTTCTCCCCTTTAAACCATCGCTGCAGCAGGGCCTCACTGCTTCTCACCTTTAAACCACCGCTGCACCAGGGCATCACTGCTTCTTACTTTTACGCTGCTGCTGAATCAGGGCATCACTGCTTCTGCCGTTTAAACTTATGCTGCACCAGGGCTACATTGCTTCTCACCTTTAAACTGCCGCTGCTCCAGGGCATCACTGCTTCTCATCTTTACACCGCAGCTGCACAAGGACATCTCTGCTTCTCACCTGTATACCACTGCTGCACCAGAACATTACTGCTTTCCACCTGTATACCGCTGTTGCAACAGGAAACATTGCTTCTCACCTTTACACCAATGCTGCACCAGGATATCCTTGCTTCTCATCTGTAAATTGATGCTGCCCAGGGCATCGCTGCCTCACCTTTGTCTCATTGCTGCAACGGGGCATCTCTGCTTCTCAACTGTATGCTGCTGCTCATCAAGGAATCACTGCTTCTCACCTGTATGCTGCTTCTGCATGAGGGCACCACCTTCACGCCTTAATACCGCAGCTGCAACAAGGCATCACAGTTTCTCACCTGTACACCACTGCTGCACTAGGGAATTACTGCCTCTCACCTGCACACCACTGCTGCACTAGGGAATTACTGTTTCTTACCTGCACACCACTGCTGCACTAGGGAATTACTGCTTCTCACCTGTACACCACTGCTGCACTAGGAAATTACTGCTTCTCACCTGTACACCACTGCTGCACTAGGGAATTACTGTTTCTCACATGTACAGGACTGGACTGCTGCCCAGAGCATCCCTGCTTCTCAACTGAACACTGCTGCTGAACCACAGTGGTGCTGCAGAAGGAAATCACTGCTTCTCACCTATTTACCTGTGTGGCCAAGCCCAGGGTGTCGCTGCTTCACCTGTGCCTCATTGCTCCACCAGGGCATTGCTGCTTCTCAATTGTATATCGTTGCTGCACCCTACCTTTCTCCTGCTGCTGCACCAGGGCATCACTGTGTTACTAGTGTGTCTCTGTTGCACAGACTATCGCTGCATCTCCTGTTTGTCACTGCTGCACCAGGGTGTCACTGTTTTACCAGTGTGTCTCTGTTGCACAGACAATCACTGCATCACCAGGGTGTCACTGCTTCGCATCTGTCGGTCAATGGGCACCAGGGCCTCACTGTTTGACTTCTGTGCCTATGCCACAAAAGGACATCCCTGCTTTGACTGAGGGTTCCTGCTGCACATGGGCATAAAAGATTCACCTCTATGTCGTTCATGCACCATGGCGCCACTGGTTCATCGGTGCGTCACTGCTACACCAGGACACCAGTGCTGCATGTTGGGATCACATCTTCCTGTGTGTAAATCCTGCACCTTTGTGGTACTGTTTTACCTGTGGGCTACTGCTGCATTAAGCTTCACTACTGTGCCTGCTCCATCAATGGTGCATCAGGGCACTGCGTCTGTGTCAAAGAATTGCTGCATCTTTGAGGTACTACTGTTTTACCAAAGCAAAAATGACCTGCCTTGGGATCCTGGAAGTAGTGAGGATTTTTCGCAGCACCTGTGCGCCACTGAACCTGTGCAAGGCGTGACTGCTGCATCACTGTGCGACTGGTGTACTGGGCACTACGGCTGCATCTTCACATTGCTGCTTCTCCGGGGAATGGCTCACGTACCTGGACATCACAGCTGTAAATATGCACCAGGCTGTTACCGCTGCAGTTGTATGTCATATCTACAACTGAATGCACTGCTAAACTTGGACATTAGTGCTGTAGATCAGCCTCACTGCCTCACTGCTGCACCTGTGAATTCTTACTAATCTGCATATCGTTGCTGCACTTTCACATTACCGCAGAACCTTTGTCACCCTGCAGGACCTGTAGGTCCTGAAGCAATGCTAGCGTGAACTGGGACATGACTGCTGTCCTTGCGCACCAGTGCTGCACCTATGCATCACTGTTGCACCAGAGTATCGCTGTTGCTTTTGTGAATGCCTGCTGCACCAGTGCATCACTGATGCAAACATGTGCTGCTGCATCTTGTCATTGCTATCACTGTGCTTCTGCTGCTGGACCAGGGTTTTACTGCTGTACCAGACCTCACTACTGAAATGATTCATCGCTGGTGCGTTGCTGTTGGACCAGGGTTTTACTGAATTCATCAAAAAAACAGAGAGGACCTCCCCTAGAACGCAATATACAGTTGGGTATTAACTCAAATTCTTTTCAGATATCAACATTGTCCCACACAGAACGGTTTATTTCAAAAGTATATTTCTATTTATTATTTTTTTCATCATCAAAGAACGATCATAGATGCGATAGAATCATGGACATATATACAGTCTATTTACATACGTATATATACATTACAGCCTTCAGACAACCTAAAAATATTCAACATCCACACACACATCCATACTCTCATCAATAACATAAGGCAATATTCGCTGAACAAAAAAGAAAAGGTTAACAAACAAACAATATACAGAGTACAAAATTGTGTATATACAAAACGACCAAACAGAACAAAAGAAAGAAGAGCACCGCCGCGCGTTTCGGAACAGGACCGAATATACACCAATCCTTCGTCAGGGCGCACAATGTAGATTATTCTTTTAGTATCTTCCCCACAATGGGGGATATCACTTTGTATCCAGTACTACAGTCTTCGTAAAATACAAGTGGACTTGCACACAAGGCTATATCTTCAATTCAATAAACTATATATTTATATCAAATCTGTGGGAACAATGAGACAACTATCAATATGACTAATAAAAAACTAAGAAATCACCACCAAGCCAAAATTGTGAGAAGCCTGTTATATAGTGCTGAAATGAAAAAGGATATAGTGCAATCAGAAGATGGCCATACCCAGGGCAAAGAGAGTTAAGAACCACATGATAAGAGAAAATAAATAGAGAAAAGTAATTCTTATTAGTCAACACCGTGTGGAGATTAAAACACAGTTTAAGGTCCAGATCTGTCCATGAGTACCCGGGTGTTAGAATAAATATAAATATCAGGCATACACATACCATGAACTCCATTCCTAGAGACAAACACGGTCTATCGTCTCAAGGGACGTATATTCGTAGATGTAAAAAGAAGAAATGTGGAACAAAGTAAGACAAATTGACTGAACGGGCAAAGACTAAATGCCCACTATCCCCAGCCATAAGGCAGATCAATAAAGGTGCCAGTCGAAATCTCCGGATAAACAAAGCAGGCCATTACTAATTACCTTGCTCTAATGTACTGAACTCATGCATCGCTGGTGCACTCATGTTGGACCAGGGTTTTACTGCTGTACCAGTCCTTGATACTGATCTGCTGCATCGCTGGTGCGTTGCTGTTGGACCAGGGTTTTACTGCTGTACCAGACCTCACTATTGAACACATGCATCGCTGGTGCATTGCTGTTGAACCAGGGTTGTACCAGGCCTTGGTACTAAACTCATGCATCGCTCATGCACAGATGCATTTCCGTTGGACCAGAGTGCCACTGATGTACCATGCCTTTCTATTGAACTGATGCATCACTGATGCTGTGATGTTTTGCTAATGGACAAGGGTGTCACTGCTGCACAAGTCCTTGCTACTGAACTGATGCAACGTATACAACAGCCCCCAGTCTTCCCATAAGGAATCATTGTGTATAGGGAAGCTAGACTCACTTATGGACTCATTAAGACTAGGCGCAAGTGTTATCTTGTGTGGGGACCTGAACTGCAACTTCGAACCAATTACAGATATAGTACAATTGTTCGAAGACGAGGACACTGCCAATGGAATACCAGCCCTGAATGAAAATAGAATGGTGGCTGGCACTGCATTGGCTTTGCAGATCACAAGGTTGCTGACTTCCCATGGCCTGAGAGCATGTAATGGGCGAATGCCATCTGATAGCCCGAAAGCCCCTACTTTTAAGAGACATGAGTATGAAAGTAAATTAGATTATGTCATAGTCTCTCTTGACCTGTGGCCTTTCACAGAAGATCTAAATGTTAAAAAGAGATACGAAAGTGACCACTTTCCTTTGGAAACAAGCTTTCAACAAAGAATGTTAAAGGGGTCGGAAG
The DNA here is from genome assembly GCF_964261635.1 of Lissotriton helveticus. Lineage (NCBI taxonomy): Eukaryota > Metazoa > Chordata > Amphibia > Caudata > Salamandridae > Lissotriton > Lissotriton helveticus. The sequence goes on from NC_136061.1 coordinate 1,318,386,070, forward strand.
CTACGGAGGTAGGCCATAGCTCAGCATCCTCAGCTATAAAAGACAACACTGTCCTTAGTAATAACCGCAGGGCGGTTAAATGGGCCTATGTATTGGAAAAAGAGAACCTATTAGCCAATATATATAGCACATTTGCAGACACCCTAAGTTTATACTGTCCGTACAGCTGTGACCCTAAAGATTTCATTAAATTGCATAAATCCCTCTTCGGTAAACTATTAGTACTCCTCACTAAAATACCTAAAAAAGGTGCAGGCATGACCAATGTAAAAGCCACAGGCAAACCTTGGTATAACAAGGAATGTTGTCTTGCTAAAACTGCACTGATCAACGCTGTCAAAAGGGAAGGTCCATTAGAAATCAGGGACAAAAGGAAGGCTTATAACAGAATTATTGCAAGAGCTAAATCCTCCTGGGATGAGGAAATATGGCTCAGTATGTTAACAGCCGCTAAAAACAAGGACCAGAGACAATTTTGGGAAATAGCAGCTAAGGGAAACAATCGCGAGAAGGGTTCCAGGGAGGTCTATCTAGATGAGGACACCTGGGTAAAACATTTCACATCACTATATGAAGCCAAAACTTTAACTGGTGTTGATGCAACAGATGCACCCACTGTCCTAATACCAGCCAATATTCATCCGGTAGTGTTTAATATACATGAAACAGAGACAGCAATTGCCATGGTAAAGAAAGGGAAGGCGCCCGGATTAGATGAAATTCCGGGCGATCTCTATCTGTGCAATGTTGAGGTTTGGGCACCCTATTTGAACCATCTATTCAATATAGTTGCAGCCACCGATCATATTCCGGAAACATGGAACGGCGCAGAAATTATTACCATTTTTAAAAAAGGGGATCGTGGCGATCCAGCCAATTATCGCCCCATCAGTCTTTTAGACATAACACAGAAGATCTATGCTAGACATATTTTAAATCGAATAAATTCATGGTTGGAGGATGAGTCAGTTTTATCCAAATATCAGGCGGGGTTTAGGAATAAAACAAGTACTATAGACCAGGTATTTAGGCTATGCTGCTTGTATTGGAAGTATGTCATAATTCGCAAGGGCCACTTGTATGTGACCTTTGTAGACCTGCGAGCAGCATTTGACCTAATTCCCCGTGATCTACTTTGGGTAACTCTGAATAGGCAAGGGCTGCCAGGCGAATTGTTAAAACTCCTAATGGGCTTGCACCAGGAGAATTATGCTAAAGTTAGGTGGGGACCAAATGGGGAACTTACAAACCCAATCCCCATAAAACGGGGTGTACGCCAGGGATGCGTACTGGCCCCCACCCTCTTCTCCCTATACGTAAATGACATTGCAGCCTATATGGAAAATTGTGAGAATGATTCGCCCCGATTAGGAGGGGAACGTGTTGCGTCCCTCCTTTTTGCCGATGACACAATTTTAATTTCACAAACACCACGCGGCCTCCAGACCCTCTTAGACAGGTTCCAACAGTATTGTACTTTGAAAGGACTAGAAATCAATATAAAAAAAACTAAATACATGGCACTAAACCCGCACAAAACTTTTAAAAGGAACTTAATGTTAAACTGACAAAAATTAGACTACGAACATAGCTTTACATATCTGGGAGTCCTGCTAGATTCTTTAATGGGATGGGGCCCACAACTAGAGAAATCAAAACTGGTGTTTAAACAAAATTGTTTTCCCATATTGCAGAGACATAATAAAAGTGTCAATAAGGCGGTCACCCCAGCAGTGGAGCTTTTTAGATATAAGGTCCAATCAGCCTCACTGTATGGGGCGGAAATTTGGGGGCCAGCATGTAAGAAAACTTTTGAAGTACTTGAGAATAAGTTTATTAGGGGTCTTCTAAAAATTCCTAATAACACTCCGCTGATTCCCCTATTTCTTGACTTAAACATTAAACACACAGATCATCATGCAATATTGAGACCAGTATTGTTGTGGGTCAGACTATGATTTTCAAACAACAATGGTCCCCAAGAATATGTAGATTCAAATTTTCAAATAAAACATAGTCCACAGTGGGAGCTATATTGGCCACTGTCCAGCCGGACAGGGTATTTTATTTTCTTACAATGGAAAAAATAGCGGAATAAGAAAAAGGCACAATCCTGTACCTTGTTTGGGAACAAACAGGGAAGGGGAATTCTTAGGCAAGAAGGAGCATAATTGGCCACTTGTAATTCAGTAGAGGATGTAAGTAATGCCAAACAAGTGCTAGACACAGCATAAATCAAACATAGTAGTTGGGCTGTGAAAACACTTCAAACAAGTCGACGTTTCGATCCCGTATGCTCAATAATGTGGGATCATCATCAGGACTAACAATAAATACATTTGCTTGCCTGGTATATACATTTTAACACACAACCGCCTGTGGGAAGAAAAATGGGGAGGAAGGTTGGGAAACAGAAAGAAGGGGATAAACCACCTGTATTAGACTCTGAGTAAAAATGACACTGCACTTTATTCGTAACCGACTTATCGTGCTTGCTAATTCCGTGCAAGTGATGTCTGTAGCCTTGAATCACGCGAGTAGTGAGGTACGTGACATGTGCTTTGAAGAATATCAATCCACTCTAGCTATTTGCAATTTGTTAAGACTTTGAGATTCGAAAATTAAAAATTAAAATTTAAGAATTAACCATTAGATACACAGAGAGCGTTTGATCTAGCTAGCCAGTTTCATGCATAGTGCGCATATGGTCATCATTCGTGGTCATTCGCATCTGCTCTTGTAACATGCACATACGTGCTCATTCATTCAGTGCCTCTCAGGGTAGATGCTTACCCATGTGGGTCGGAGGGGTTCAGGGAAAGGTTAGTGTAGGGATAGACAACTGGATTTAAATGTCTCCTGAAAATTGGGAAAAGACAATCAATAAAGGGTTCTTTTTGCTAATAGCGCAAAGTTTCGGGAAGCGGTTTGGGCTATTACCTGTTTAATAATACAGGCTGTCACATTTGGTCCGCCTCGTTCCACAATGGAAAAATTGTTTTTCTGCGGGTTAAAAAAGGTGGGGCTTTTCAGAGAGGAGTTTGTTACATTGACTCTCAAGTTTTCGCGGCGGTTGCTCGAGCTTACCTTGAGGGGAGGGTGGCCTACGTGGTCCAGTAATGGCTCAAAACGAGTCTGTGAAAAAATACTACGTTTTAGTATAGGTGTGCGCTAAAACGAGTGGGCCAACTTAGCTCAGTTCGCTTGCTGGCTTACCTCGGGAGGGTGGAACCTCTGTGATGTATGTAGTCCCTGGGTGCTCTGCCAAGTCGCAGTCACTGTAGAGCCTTAGTGGGAACGCCAGATAAGCGTGCGACCCGGGAAAGAGAAGTAGGACTAGGCGCATATGAGCGCCATCTTGGAGTGGGGTGATATTCAATACGAAGGAATCTTTCAGAACAAAGTAGCGAGTGGGAGAATTATGCTATGGTGTAGCGGCGCAGTGATAATGTGCTGGGGTGTATCGGCGCAGTGACAATGTGATTGTGATTGTGATTAAAGGCATAAGCAAGACATTTTTTTTTAAAAATACAAAAATATACAAAACATTAGCTTGCATGTTAATGTATAAGGAATGGGTGGCCGGTGGAACAGACCCAGTCTCTCAATGCTGATTGCACAGTTTCTATTTCATCAATATTCCATTTTGGAAGGTTCAAGTCATTTCAGATTGATCCTTTCAATACTTTTGCACAGTTTCTAGTTCATCAATATTCCATTTTGAATTGTTCAAGTTATTTCGGATTGATCCTTTCATAGTAATGTTGTCCAATCCTCAGCGCGGTTTAGGCCATTGCGGATAGTGTTGAATTGGATCATAATTCTCAGTTCTTCTCTGTTGAGCATCTGTGGTAAGTTTCCGCCTCTTGGTGGCGGCTTGACGACTTTCAGAATCGTCCATTTAATGTCATTTTCATTGTGCCCTGCTGCATTGTAATGGTCCACCAGTGGGGCATTGATTGTGCGGCACCTGATTCTGCTTCGATGTTGGCAGATGCGGGTCTTTGTTTTTTGCGTCGTCTGCCCTACATACAGTTTTGGACATGGGCATTCAATAGCGTAAATCACATTATGCGTATTACAGTTGGAAAATGAGCGCCTCTCATACGTGATACTATTGTGTGTTATATCTTTGCCCTCCACCGTGAAATCACAGACGCTGCAACAACCACATTTAGCATGTCCTGTGATTGGGGGCAAGCCCCACATTAAGTCAATGGTTGGATTTTGAACGGGAGGTGGCAATGCTGCTCGTACAAGGTGGTCTCTTAAATTTTTACTCTTTTTGAAAGCGAATAAAGGCTTTTCAATATTCAGGATACCTACATTTAGCGTTGGCCAATGTTTTAGGACTGACTTCCTGATTTTGTTAGAGATTGGTGAGAAAGTTGTTACACATGCAATTATCTCTTTTTGGGTTTTATCCTTAGGGGATAGTAAGAATTCCCTCGGGCAGTACCATGCGCGTTTCAAGGATTGTTTTATGATCCTTTTGGGGTAGCCCCTGTCCTTCAATTTGTTTGAAAGGGTGGCAGATTCCCTGAAGTAGTCTTTTCTACAGGAGCAGTTTCTTCTGATCCTGAGAAATTGCGAGTAAGGTAACGCGTCCCTCAGGGCCCTGGGGTGGTTACTTTTATAACTTAAGAGGGTGTTTCTCTCGGTGGGTTTTCTGAACAGTCTTGTGAGGAGCTCGCCTTCCGAGTGGTATATAGTGAGGTCTAGAAAAGGTATAGATTCCTTGTCCCACACTAGTGTGAACGCTAAACCACAACAATTATTATTGAGCCAGTGGAGAAACTGAGTCAATGTTTCAACTGGTAGGCTCCAGATAAGAAAAATGTCGTCTATATAACGCCTCCACACTCTGATCCCAGAGTGGAAGGGGTTAGAATCTGACAAGATGGATCCAGTCTCGAGTTGATCCATAAATAATATAGCTAGATTCGGAGAAAAAATAGCCCCCATGCTGGTCCCCTTGATTTGTTGATAATACGTATCGTCAAAGAGGAAAAAATTCTTAGTGAGACAGAGTTCCAAAAGCTGTAAGATAAACAGGGTGGGGACTCGGTGGGGACGGGGTCGTGTGTCAAGAATCTTTTGGATGGTGAGTAATGCTGTGACTTGTGGAATATTTGTATACAACGATTCCACATCCATAGTACATAAGGTCTCAAGATGGGGATCGAAATCAAGATGTTCTACTAAATTGATCATTTGCATGCTATCTCTCACATAGCACCTAGTAGATTGCACAAATTCTTTAATGAAAAAATCCACGTATGATCCTAAAGGCTCTAGAACTGAGCCACAGGCCGAAACAATAGGTCGACCTGGAGGATTTTGTGAATTCTTGTGTATCTTCGGTAAGGTGTATATTACCGGGATACGTGGTGACTTAGTATTGAGGAAATTGAATTCTTTCTTATTGAGGAAACCATCAAGTAATGCTTTTGATGTGACTTTAATGATAATATCTTGAATTTGTTTAGTGGGATTACCAGGGAGTTTTTGATAATGGTCAGTGTTATTGAGTTGACGTAAAATTTCTAGTTTATAAGTGTCAATCTCTTGGATGACGATCCCACCGCCCTTGTCTGCGCTCTTTATTACAAGATTTTTATTGGTTTTCAGTGTTGAAATGGCCTTCTTCTCATCTTTGGATATATTGTAGGGAATGAAGACCTTAGTTTTTTCAAGGGTATCTAGGTCTGCAAGTACGAGTTTCTCAAAGGTGGTAACTTCAGGGGGGATCATTCCTGCTGAAGGAGAGAATGTGGATGGAGGGCGAAATGGAGTGTTAACAATGGGAGCGTTATTAGGGTGCAGTTGGAAAAGGGTCAGACTATGGACAACAATTGAACTATCAGATTATAAAAATGGCTTGAAAGAGGTCCTTGAACTTGATAGTGACAGGAAAATCTTTTGGTTTAAACATGTAAAAACCTGGCTAATCAAGCTCGGATTAATGCACTTCTGGAACGAGCCAGGTTCCTTAAACTCAGTTTCTAAGAAAATAGTCAAACTGTCTTTTTGGTCATACGTGAGCAACGATTCCGTGTACATAAGAACACATGGCCCTCTTACAGAAAAATTCCTTATGGTAAAAAATGAGGCATCTTTTGAACAATTTTTAGATGAAATCGAGCCACCAATGGCCAAAACTCTGTATTTAAAATTTAGATATGGAACGTTGAGATTCAAAGTAACAGAGAAAAGTTGGGGGAAGACAGATAATGACTGCTGCAGCATATGTACCAACAATCAAAGGGAGGATATCTATCATATATTATTTTTCTGCCCTAGTTATGCAAAGGCGAGGAAAAGATGGGTTGTCCCTTTGTGCCGCAATATTGGTTCTATTTCGCACAGGGAAGCTGGTAGGATCCTAAGTACGGACACCAGCCAAGTATTCGTGTTCGGAATCAGTAAATTCCTATTGTCCGTTTACTATACCAGAAGGAAACTAAACCTTTCATTTTAAATAAGGAAAACTGCCATCCTGATATCTTATATATCATGAATTATGCCTAGCCATTTGTGTCTTCTCAAACTCCTGGTTGTTATAATCAATTTAATGTTTTTTTTTAATGTGATTTTAAACATTTTTAACATATTTATACATTTTTTGCGCCAAATATAAAATTGTATTCTGTGTGTCCAAATATGATGAAATGTTGCTCCTATAGCGGGGTGCTGAACCATAATGAACTGTAAGCTGTATATATGGTGAATTTTATCATGTTTTGTCATATTTTATTGTATCTTTTATGTTGCAAGTCAACGAAATAAAGATTAAAACTGAAACTGACAAGGGTGTCACTGCTGCACAAGTCCTTGCTACTGAACTGATGCATCGCTCATGCACTGATGTTGGACCAGGGTTTTACTGAACTGATGCATCGCTGGTGCACTGATGTTGGACCAGGGTTTTACTGAACTGACGCATCGCTGGTGCACTGATGTTGGACCAGGGTTTTACTGAACTGACGCATCGCTGGTGCACTGATGTTGGACCAGGGTTTTACTGAACTGACGCATCGCTGGTGCACTGATGTTGGACCAGGGTTTCACTGAACTGAAGCATTGCTGGTGCACTGATGTTGCACCAGGGTTTTACTGAATTGACACATCGATGGTGCACTGATGTTGCACCAGGGTTTTACTGAACTGACGTATCGCTGATGCACTGATGTTGCACCAGGGTTTTAATGTGTCTCTTGTGCTGGTTTCCTCGCACAACTCTGTACTGCCCTTATGGGAATGGTAACCGAATATTGTGGGTATAATCTCCTCTAACAGAATTTTATGAAGGTAAATAATGATTTACTATATGTGAGAAGTTGGCCTGGTAGGGGATGTTTCCAATTCTGGAACCACCTACTACCTGACCAAACAATCCCCTTATGGTGTCTGGTTGTAAGTCAACCTTATTAGACAAGCTATCCTAGGGGTAGCATGGACTAAGCAGCCTAAAGGCTTAACTTAAGAGGTCGTGTTAAGCGAGCTGTTTTACCACATACAATCCTGTAATACCAAATGAAAGGACACCACACAAGTATATATTATAAAAATATATGTGTTTATTACTAAAAACAATCCCCAGTATTCTTTATGAATAAAGGGGCACAAGCGTTAAATCAAAAGCACTGTTTAAACATACAAGTTGCACAATTATGGATGAGGGCAGGGGGCCACTCAAACCATATACTAAACAAGTGGTATAAGAGAGGCCACTCGAACAGTGGTTAGGCCTAGGGCCCAGGGAATCGCTGGGAGCAGTCAGGACAAGCAATGCTGAAGTCGGGAATGGCCCTCGGGATTCGGGAGATGTGCGGAAAGCGCACGCATGCACCAATGTTAACCAATGGTGCGTAAAAGTCAAATAGTTAAAGTTTAAGGACACTTCCGCTGAACCTAGAGGAACAAAACTTAACACACAGACCCTAGAGGTGTGCACCAGTGTGGGAACACCGGCGGAGCAAAGTTACCTCACCCACAGGAAGTGGGTGCACAGGGTCGAAGTGGCGTCGGGTTTTGACACGCAGGCTCTTGGTGCTTGAAGCTGTAAGGGCTGCAGGCAGGGTGAAGACGAAGTGTCCGGTGGAGTCCAAGGGTGGACTCAAGTTGTAGAGTACCTGAAAGCAGAGGGGACAGAGTCTGGGTCACTCAGCAGTGACCAGGGTGGAACCAGGACGGAACCAAGCAATGTCGGGCGCAATCAGGTGGTCGTCGAGGCGCTTCTCTTCGCTGTCACGTGGGCTCTGGGGCATCTGCGACGTCCAGGAGCAGGTCACGATCTGTCCCACGCAGGCTCTCACCGTCGGTGCAGTCGGCTTCCGGTTTGGAGCAAACAAGCCTTGGTAAGAGCAATCCACGCGGGATTGGAAGATGGCGTCTCACTCGGACCAGGAAGGTCAGAGTCGGGGCTCCCTTTCAGGGGAGCTGGTGTGGATCTGGAGCAACCAGATTCACGAGTCTTCTTTTGTAGTTCGTCGGCACAGGGACCACAAGCCAGCTGGCAAGTGACCGGGCCAACGCGTTGAGCCAAATCGTGCCAAAGGGCCCCACGCAGCACTCGTCGAGTGTGGAGGGCTGAACTTCGGCTCAGGAGTAGCTCAGGGTGGGGGCTTCTCAAACCCCGGTGTACAGCTTCGAGGGTCACTCGTGGGCTGCACGGTCAGCGTCTCGTGGTCACTTCAAGATGGCGTGCCCCACGCTTCCGGTCGCCTCCACGGGTCTCAGCTTTGCAGGGACTGTGGATCCGGCTGTTAGAAGCTGGGCAGGCTTGATCTCGTTGATCTCAGTCGCTCGAGTTCCGGCGGGAACTGCAACTAAGCAGACGTCGAGGGCTGGATGGTGCCTGCTGCTGCAGGGTGGTCACTCCTTGACCACAAGGGAGATTCTTCGGGCTTCCACGTTGAGATGGAGGGCGAAGGGTCCAGAATATCGTTTCAAATGTTTCTTCCAGGAAATCTGATGTGCATTGGCACTGCTCCCACTCTTATTCGAATCTGGTGGGCGTGATTACCTGCTAGGTCCCCTCCTATGGGTGGGACCCAGGAAGTGGGTGGATACACCCCCTTCCTTTGATCCAGGCCGCCCTGGCACGAGGGCTGGAGTGCCCCAGAACCGGTTTGGCCGGATTATGCAAGGGGCAGCCTTGTGCGCCCCAGGCAGTGTCTGGTTTCTTTCAAACCTCCCTGCTACAATACACTATCTCCTGTCTGGAGGGCGGTGACACCCTCCTGTGACAGGAAACCCTTTGTCCAGGACCCCCTTGACTGGGTTTCGGTCAGCTCCAGGGGTCCAGACATTTGTCTGTGGCAGAGGCATCCATTTTGTGGATCTTAAGGCCTTTGGAGAAATCAACCGCATTAAAGTGAAGTAACATGTCTTACCCCTCTAGAGGGGTGGAATGCCATCCCCGTCGCCAGAACTGGCGAGGGGATGGTATTCCAAAGCGTATGACACCTTACACGACATGTTTTGATAAAGCCAAACCAGAGTTGCTAAATAACCGCGAGGATTATAAGGCACTTAATAGTATATGGTATGGCATTATCCTGAAACAGCTTAGGGATTTGTTCCCGACGGCTGCAGACAGGCTCAGCTCATGCTAGAGCTCCATCTCACATAAAAACCATGCACCCAGCCTCCAGGATTGGTGAGGCCTGTCTATAGGAGTGGCTCACAGGTTTACATGTGTCCAGATATAGGTTTAGACATAGGTATACTATATCTAAGCAAGGGGTGTGTACACCACCTTACCCCAGCTGAGTGATCAGCCAGTTGTGTCAATTTAAGAACCAGCCAGGGGTGGCAAAAGATATGCTGCAGCCCCTGGTAGGCCTTAGTGGCTCCTGTGCCCTGTGCACCTATAGTGCATTCTACAGGGGCTGACAAGGAGTCCATTTCCAATTGGTATGTACCTAGGGTACATGGAATCCATTTTACAGAGAGAGCAGATGGCCTGGGGCCCTGATTAGCAGGGAACCAGGTCAACTAAGTCAAAAAACCAGCTAAACACAGGCAAAAAATCTGGGGTAACCATAGTCAGGTAGCCACCTTCCTACATAACCCCCCCCCCAAACGAAAGGAGATAAGGCTATCCTTGGCCAGGTAAGCCTATATTGCCTGAGTGGCCATATAAGGAAGTACCTGCACTAGCATGGGTACCCCCTGTCTCATGGTCCACTAAGCAGTCCCTCACCCTTTGGGTATTAGAGGGTCTCCACCATAGGGAATCACTACCTTGGGTGTGTTTATGCAAAGTTAAAGGCTGGTTTGGATATGGAGTATTGAAGTGAGGCTCTACTAATTTAGGGCTTAGCTTCCTCCAATTATCTTCCACCATGTGTGCCTTTCTTTCTTTAACTGAGTTGCACTGTGCTCTCAGGGTCAACCTCTGGCTACCTAAAGCTGGAGGCTGGGTCCCTCTGTTTGGCTTGCTGGAGGGACAGTTCAGGTTTGGGCCCTTTGGGTCCCAGGTTTGGCTGTGCCCAACAGAATCCATCTGGGGGAGGTCCCTAACTGTTTTTAAGGGGGCTCCCTCAGGAGTTTTTAAAGTTTTCACCTTACTAAGGCTACTAGTTTTGGTGCACCTAATCTTTTGATGGGGGTGCTTTATTTGACAGGGGGCCCTCTGGGTTTCACTGTCCTTCTTGTCCTCTGCAGCCCTGGGCTGGCTAAGGCAAGGGAGAGAGGGGCAGGTTACCTGCTCCAGACTGGGTCCCACCTGAGAAGGGTCCACTGACATCAGAGGTTCTGTCAGGCTAGGCCCAACCACCTCTGGGGCAGTTCCTTCATCAGGGGTAAGATCAGTTCCCTGAGGAGGCTGATCCTGTCCTAAAGTCTGGTGAGGGGGAGATTTCTCTTCCTCCTCCATGCTCTCAGTTTGTGTGGAGTTATCCATCGTTTCAGGTTTCACAACACACGTGTCAGTTTGAGTTTGGGCTGTGGCCATCACAGCCCCACCAACCTTTTCAGGAGGAGACTCAGTTTGGGTTTCTGCTGTTACCATAACAGCTTTGCTATTCTGTTCAGGAAGAGCTTTTGCTAAAGATGGGGCAGAGAGTTTCTCAGCCCTACCAACCTTTTCAGGAAGGACATCTTGAATTGGGGCTGTAGCCATTACAGCCCCACTAACCTTTCCATTGGAATTCACCATTCTAGAATGGGTTTCCTGTTCAACCTCAGCCCAGGCTGAGATCTCCAAATCATTACCAAGTAGGCAGTCTACAGGCAAGTTTGGTGACACTGCCACTCTCTTTGGGCCAATGACACCTCCCCAGCTGAGACTTACTACTGCCATGGGATGATTTGTTTGGATTCCATCAATGTTTGTAACCTGGTATGTGGCCCCAGGTAAAAGTTGCTTAGAGGGGACTAGGCCATCAGCCACCATGGTGATGCTAGCCCCTGTGTCTCTAAAAGCCTCAACTTTCAAACCATTGATGATGGGTTCTTGTCTATACTTGCTCAAAGTATTTGGGCAAGCAGAGAAGTTGGCAAACCCCATGCCAACCTCATAAACAAGATCATTGGGTGATGGGGACCTGGATAGGCCAGGGTCCACCTGATTTCCAAAAGTAAACCCACCCAGATTCCTGGGTGTGCTTCCACTTCCTGGGGGATTACTGCTGACAGTAACAGGAGGTGTTGAAGCTGGCTTTGGAGGTATATTTTCTTTATTGTTATTCTTGGGACAACAGTTGTCTGTTTTGTAATGCCCCACCTGTTTACAGGCATAACAATAAGGCTTTTTCTCAGTTGAAGAAGTGTCTTGGGACCCACCCCCATCCTTGGAGTTTTGGGGCCCTGGGGAAGTCTTTTCTTTATTTTTATCCCCACCCTTATCTTGAGGCTTGGTAGACTCCTTCTTCTGGTTACTGTCCTGATTCTTAGGCCTAATCCTGGTTCTGACCCATTTGTCTGCCTTCTTTCCCAATTCTTGGGGAGAGGTCAGATCAGAGTCTACCAGGTGCTGGTGTAAGAGCTGGTTCTGACAATTACTTAGGATCTGCTCCCTCATAATCAAATTATACAATCCTGTAAAGTCATGTACTTTGCTGCCATGTAGCCAACCCTCCAGAGCCTTAGTAGCACAATCTACAAAATCAGTCCAGTCCTGAGTCTGTGTCTTCTGGGTGTCTCTGAACTTGAACCTGTACTGTTCAGTGGTTAAGCCAAACCCATCTATCAGAACACTCTTCAGGACTTTGTAATTGTTTGCATCCTCATGTCTGACAGTGAGGAGCTTGTCCCTCCCTTTCTCTGAAAAGGAGTACCATAAGATTGCTGCCCACTGTTCCTCAGGAACCTGCTGTACCATGCAGGCTCTCTCAAGAGCAGTCATCCATTTGTGGATGTCATCCCCTTCTTTGAAGGGGGGCACAATCTTTGTCAGGTTTCTACTATCATAGGACCTGGGTTTCTCTTTAGGAATATTGCTGCCACCAGTGGCATCTAAGCCACACAATTTTTTCTCTCTTGCCAAGGCAAGTTTAGCTTGAGCTAAGGTAAGCTTAGCTTGACTCAGGGCTACCTCTTCTCTCTCTATCTGGAGTCTGACAGCCCTCATTCTAGCCCTATGCTCAGCTTTCTGAGAAGCACTCATGCCTCTCTCTGATTCTCTGGAGGCACTAGAAATATGAGAGTCCCCTGAGGGAGATCTCACTCTTCTGTTGCCTGGGAGAATCATATGTTGGGTTCTGGGGAGGTGCTGGCCCTCTCCATTCCCCAGTAGGTCCAAGTTGGCCTGGCTAAGCCTACCAACTGGAACCTGGCTACCCTGATCCTGTACTCCTAAGTCCTCAACATCTGAGTCCTCATCCAAGTCATCATCATCCTCCTCTTCAAGGGGATCAACTGCAGGGGGGTTCCCTCCAGTTCCTGTATCTAGGGAAGCTGCTTTTGCCTTCTCTAAGTCATCCTGTTCTAGGATTTCTACCAGGATTAGGCAGGTGGGGCTTCTGCCCCTTTTTAACCCTCTTGCTTTGCACAAGGCAATCAAGTCTCTGCGGGTTAGTTTGTCATATCCAAAAGTTGCCTGGGTAGGGTCAACTGTCACAGGACTAGACCCTGAGGCCTTTCCTGTGTCAGACATGGTTACTAGTGAGGTGTAAGTGGTGCACTTACCTACACTAAGTGTTTTCCTACTGTACCTTGCTAGTTAGTTGTAGTCAGGGTGTGCTAATCCCTTCAACCTACAACTACTAAGTTCAGTAGAACTTAATATGCTAAGCTTTTGATTTTATATGTACCTAGAGGTACTTGATGTGATCTTTCAATTTGATATAAAGATTGCAATGGTAAAACAACAGCAAGCTCAAATCCGCACCGCTGCTCACCAATGTGAGAAGTTGGCCTGGTAGGGGATGTTTCCAATTCTGGAACCACCTACTACCTGACCAAACAATCCCCTTATGGTGTCTGGTTGTAAGTCAACCTTATTAGACAAGCTATCCTAGGGGTAGCATGGACTAAGCAGCCTAAAGGCTTAACTTAAGAGGTCGTGTTAAGCGAGCTGTTTTACCACATACAATCCTGTAATACCAAATGAAAGGACACCACACAAGTATATATTATAAAAATATATGTGTTTATTACTAAAAACAATCCCCAGTATTCTTTATGAATAAAGGGGCACAAGCGTTAAATCAAAAGCACTGTTTAAACATACAAGTTGCACAATTATGGATGAGGGCAGGGGGCCATTAAAACCATATACTAAACAAGTGGTATAAGAGAGGCCACTCGAACAGTGGTTAGGCCTAGGGCCCAGGGAATCGCTGGGAGCAGTCAGGACAAGCAATGCTGAAGTCGGGAATGGCCCTCGGGATTCGGGAGATGTGCGGAAAGCGCACGCATGCACCAATGTTAACCAATGGTGCGTAAAAGTCAAATAGTTAAAGTTTAAGGACACTTCCGCTGAACCTAGAGGAACAAAACTTAACACACAGACCCTAGAGGTGTGCACCAGTGTGGGAACACCGGCGGAGCAAAGTTACCTCACCCACAGGAAGTGGGTGCACAGGGTCGAAGTGGCGTCGGGTTTTGACACGCAGGCTCTTGGTGCTTGAAGCTGTAAGGGCTGCAGGCAGGGTGAAGACGAAGTGTCCGGTGGAGTCCAAGGGTGGACTCAAGTTGTAGAGTACCTGAAAGCAGAGGGGACAGAGTCTGGGTCACTCAGCAGTGACCAGGGTGGAACCAGGACGGAACCAAGCAATGTCGGGCGCAATCAGGTGGTCGTCGAGGCGCTTCTCTTCGCTGTCACGTGGGCTCTGGGGCATCTGCGACGTCCAGGAGCAGGTCACGATCTGTCCCACGCAGGCTCTCACCGTCGGTGCAGTCGGCTTCCGGTTTGGAGCAAACAAGCCTTGGTAAGAGCAATCCACGCGGGATTGGAAGATGGCGTCTCACTCGGACCAGGAAGGTCAGAGTCAGGGCTCCCTTTCAGGGGAGCTGGTGTGGATCTGGAGCAACCAGATTCACGAGTCTTCTTTTGTAGTTCGTCGGCACAGGGACCACAAGCCAGCTGGCAAGTGACCGGGCCAACGCGTTGAGCCAAATCGTGCCAAAGGGCCCCACGCAGCACTCGTCGAGTGTGGAGGGCTGAACTTCGGCTCAGGAGTAGCTCAGGGTGGGGGCTTCTCAAACCCCGGTGTACAGCTTCGAGGGTCACTCGTGGGCTGCACGGTCAGCGTCTCGTGGTCACTTCAAGATGGCGTGCCCCACGCTTCCGGTCGCCTCCACGGGTCTCAGCTTTGCAGGGACTGTGGATCGGGCTGTTAGAAGCTGGGCAGGCTTGATCTCGTCGATCTCAGTCGCTCGAGTTCCGGCGGGAACTGCAACTAAGCAGACGTCGAGGGCTGGATGGTGCCTGCTGCTGCAGGGTGGTCACTCCTTGACCACAAGGGAGATTCTTCGGGCTTCCACGTTGAGATGGAGGGCGAAGGGTCCAGAATATCGTTTCAAATGTTTCTTCCAGGAAATCTGATGTGCATTGGCACTGCTCCCACTCTTATTCGAATCTGGTGGGCGTGATTACCTGCTAGGTCCCCTCCTATGGGTGGGACCCAGGAAGTGGGTGGATACACCCCCTTCCTTTGATCCAGGCCGCCCTGGCACGAGGGCTGGAGTGCCCCAGAACCGGTTTGGCCGGATTATGCAAGGGGCAGCCTTGTGCGCCCCAGGCAGTGTCTGGTTTCTTTCAAACCTCCCTGCTACAATACACTATCTCCTGTCTGGAGGGCGGTGACACCCTCCTGTGACAGGAAACCCTTTGTCCAGGACCCCCTTGACTGGGTTTCGGTCAGCTCCAGGGGTCCAGACATTTGTCTGTGGCAGAGGCATCCATTTTGTGGATCTTAAGGCCTTTGGAGAAATCAACCGCATTAAAGTGAAGTAACATGTCTTACCCCTCTAGAGGGGTGGAATGCCATCCCCGTCGCCAGAACTGGCGAGGGGATGGTATTCCAAAGCGTATGACACCTTACACGACATGTTTTGATAAAGCCAAACCAGAGTTGCTAAATAACCGCGAGGATTATAAGGCACTTAATAGTATATGGTATGGCATTATCCTGAAACAGCTTAGGGATTTGTTCCCGACGGCTGCAGACAGGCTCAGCTCATGCTAGAGCTCCATCTCACATAAAAACCATGCACCCAGCCTCCAGGATTGGTGAGGCCTGTCTATAGGAGTGGCTCACAGGTTTACATGTGTCCAGATATAGGTTTAGACATAGGTATACTATATCTAAGCAAGGGGTGTGTACACCACCTTACCCCAGCTGAGTGATCAGCCAGTTGTGTCAATTTAAGAACCAGCCAGGGGTGGCAAAAGATATGCTGCAGCCCCTGGTAGGCCTTAGTGGCTCCTGTGCCCTGTGCACCTATAGTGCATTCTACAGGGGCTGACAAGGAGTCCATTTCCAATTGGTATGTACCTAGGGTACATGGAATCCATTTTACAGAGAGAGCAGATGGCCTGGGGCCCTGATTAGCAGGGAACCAGGTCAACTAAGTCAAAAAACCAGCTAAACACAGGCAAAAAATCTGGGGTAACCATAGTCAGGTAGCCACCTTCCTACACTATACTTAACATAAATGTAAATATGTATGTTTGTTTGCGATATTCTGCCGATATTCTGACATGCAACTGCAAAAAATGCATTTTCTCAATCCCATAAATTCATTTCAATGCCTATCATACACGATCATTATGAGGCATTATTGGAAAAGTGAGCCACTGTGACCACCGTTCCTAGCCTCTGAATTAAAATTGCACGTCCCCACACATTCTTTTACATTTGGCAATAAATCTCTTCTTCGCATGCCCACTGAATAGTTTGTTCAGACGACAGGACCTATTTGGTGGCAGCTGCCATACTGTGGAACTTCCTACAGAGACATTATTCTATATAGAGGCCAGTCACCTCGTTAACATAAACAATGCCCCCGGGTCCCAGCTAGTTGTTTCCGACTGGCTCACCTGAGGCCTGCAGTTTCGGTAGAAGGCAGGGGCAGGCTGCAGAAGACATGAGCAGCAGAATTTCATCACGTATGTGCCGGTGGGAGTTATTTTAAAAGTACGTTAAAGACAGACCCTGCTGTCGGCAAATGCACAGTGAGCCGAGGGGGCCCCTGGAGCTCAGGGGCCCCCCTGCACAGCAGGGGCTGCAGCGGCCTGTGTTACGCCCCTGACTTCACGATACCATTACAACGCATGCATTACCATGCATGCGCTGTACATCGCAAAGTCATTTCTACGCACTTTTTTAGAACACATGGTCATTTACCACACATGCCTTTACAACAAATTTCGCTGTAAAGGTATGTATAGTAAATGACCATGCGTTCTAAAAAATGTAGACGATCCACGTCATTGTAAGGAAACAGAGCCTGTTCCATTTTCTCATAACAACGTGCACCTTCCCTCAGAGACGATGTGAAGCAGGAACCAGGAGGAGAGAGGAACCACAAAGAGAGAGAGGTAAGAGGGATTGGGCATGGGGTGGGGGTTACTTTTTTAGGGTTTAGGGGTGTTGGGGTCGTGCTGAGGGTAGTGTTTTAGGGTTTAAGGTAGTTCTGTTGTGTATGTGTAGTGTAGGGTAGTGTTTTAGGGTTTAGGGTAGTGTCAGGGGGTTGTGATGGGTAGTGAGATGACTGGCACTTACCTTAGAAACTTTTACCATGACTATACCTTTACCACGTATATTTTTGCGTTGTAATGGCATGCGTGGTAAAGGCATAGTCGGGGTAAATGTTTACGTTGTAATGGTATCTTGTTGTAATTGATAACTCATATTAATACCCGCGTTGTAATGGCACGCGTTGTATTGGTACGCATTGTAACGAGTGATATTCGATTTCGCCCCCCTTCAAAGGAGGTGTGTGCTAATTATACCTTTCACCCCTAGTATCCTGTCCATTGACCCATTCGCCTGACTAAGCTTGCCTTCACAAAGCCGATTCAGCTTTTCATCCTTCTGATCTGGATAAAATGATTGACCTTGATTTGGTCATAAGGAGCGTCTTTTGTTATTCACAACAGCACAAGCCTCAATACTGTTTCCATAAAGCTCTGTGTGACAACATAATTTTTCATACAAATATTTTAAAATTATAATAATGAAAGTAGATATTCAACTTCAATTGGAAGTATTGTTTACCCCAAATTAGGAATAAGGGACTGTGCCTCTTCTCAAGAGAATCTCTTGTGGCTGGTCTTACCAATTAACAATGATTCGCCCCATGCTTAAGGGCTTTATATAATCTCTGAAACGTCTTCACTTGTTGTGGGCTTAGGTGGTTGGTGCAATGCTTTGCCACTTTATACGATTTACAGTATGGATTCCAGCATTATGTAAGAGACTGAGGGGCACTTTGACTTCTTTTGGGGAGGGGTCTTCTCCCAGATGCCTAATTCCCTACCTGCCCCGATCTGGGGAGTGGAGCAGGATACACAGGTGCTTATCATTTGCTTGGTATCATTAGGCAAGAGGTTCATAATTCCGCGTATGCCCCTTCCAGACGGACCCATCCCCATTCAGCATTCCTTGCAAACAGTGGGGGCTTGTGATATTTGAAAGTGGTGGGGGCGTAAAATGATTGTCACACTGCACATTAGCGATCTAGTGTAGCGAATGAGCCCAAACAACCTAAGAGGGGTTCGGGGGGGGGTTCTCCTCTGTGAAAAGTTTGGAAAAAGAGTGGACAAATGGTGTATTTTCAAGCAAATTTGAGAAAGCAGGAAGGGTAATAAAGCAATTATGAAAGTGCAGTTATTACATTAATAAAGAGATGTCACATAACATAGGTAGCTGTTTATTCAGCATAACTAGGAACACTAATCTGAAAATGTGCGAGTGGAAAAAACGCATACAAATATGAAATACTTGAGATGAACTGCTTCTAAAACTGAACTATCCTGTTCCTCCATGTTAATTACTGACGATGCAATTTAAGTCAGATGAACATTCTGCTTCGAGGAAATGAATATGCTTCCCAATGGATTCCTGTTAGAATGCATCGACTGTAGACACGCTGAGCTGGTTATCATATTTACAGCTTAAACATTACATTTACGAGAATCCCCATCCTCAAGCATTAAACTGGGAAATCAGTGCTAGGAATAAAAATGAAGTCCCTGCTAAACATAATGCATATATAATCTAAAAATATATCTCAATAATTATAAAAGCAAATGTACTGCGAGTGTGTTTACCTTTTAAACATGTGTGTCTGAGTGCATTAGCTGCCTCTAACTTAAGCCTTCCGGTCCACTGCCATTTTCTCTATTTAATATAGCAGTACACCCAAAAAATCTGGGTTCTCTTAAGGGGCCGTGCTGTTCTCTATACTCGGTGCAATATCTGCTGAATGTAAAAGTAGACTGTGTGGTGGAAGGGAAGGGGATGTACGTCTGATCTATCAAAACCTTAAGAATCTACCCTTGATCTCGGCAAACAGAGCAGGGCACAATGTTATTTATGCATTCATTTATCTTTTCATCAGTGGTCTTTACTGACTTAACGCACCTGTTCTGGCCCAAGTCCTGATGAATAAAAATGAAGATCTTGCCAAATAAGAAAGTAACAGGTTAATTTATGTACAGCCTGCAATGGTGTGAAAAGTGAAAGCACTCCTTTTCCAATCGGTGCCACATCGTGCGCCGGGTGAGGGCGGGGATCAGGTGGGACACAAGGGGCTGCTGTCTGACATGGCTCTGTTTGAATGATGGGCACTATGGCCGAACCTATGCGCACCATGACATCCTCTAGCCAAATCACTTCTGGTCGCAACAGCGCCTTGTACTTCTCTGCCCACCCCAACTTTCAAATGTATGCCAGCAAGTAGCAACTTGCACCAGCCCAGAATTGCTTCCCCTTATGCCCCTATTGATCAAGCAAAACTATAGTGCGGAGGCAGCTCTCTGCAGATTAGCAGAAGCCCTCCGAAGCCGGAGGAACACGGTGCGACGCTGCTCAGTTGTGTTAATATCAGAGGAATGGATTTGATGATAAAAGTAACATGGTCAGCGACTAGCTGCCGCCTCCCCCCCAATCCGGCACCCAATACCCAGGAACGTGGACACGAGACGTCTTTACTTT
This sequence comes from Lissotriton helveticus, assembly GCF_964261635.1. Lineage (NCBI taxonomy): Eukaryota > Metazoa > Chordata > Amphibia > Caudata > Salamandridae > Lissotriton > Lissotriton helveticus. The sequence continues at coordinate 1,318,405,686 of NC_136061.1, forward strand.
TTGGAAGGCGGGCGCTAGTCGCCCGGCCGTATTTATTAAAGTATGAAATTAAAAAAGGCTTTTAATTGCATAATCAACAATGAATACAAAAATCAGCAGGACATTTAGTTACACAATTCTTATCAACAAGTTTGAGAGCCTGACCTTAACAAAACTCTAATACATGTTGTTTCCTAACTTAGACTAAACATCCTAATCTTGATTTTTGTACATTTCTGGCCATATGGCAGGGTCACTACCGGTGTCAGGTCCTACAAGCTGCGCCTCCCCCATAGATGTGCGCATGCGCAGTGTTACCCCGGGAATTGCCCGGTCTACGCCCTAAACTCCATTTACCCACTAAAGGAGGGCCCTTACTCTGCGCCGGTGGCGTCATGAGTCCACGCGCGCGGGGTGGCTACCAGCCTAAGGAAAGCGTGAACTACTCCTACCCGCGCTCCTTTGCCTATTACCTTGCCCCTGGAGTTCTGGGAGTGGCCCGCAGGCCCCTCCCCCTGGGCGGGAACCTCCATAGGATGATGCCCGCCCCCTCAGACCTCAAATATGTGCTCACCGATAATGACCTTACCGCATGCCCCATACCTAATAAATACGACGACCTATGGAAAAATTCTAAAGGACAGCTACACTGGCTAATAAATAACAGTATCAACGTATAGCTACAAAGGGAAAAAAGGCCTAAAGAGACTTGTATCACATATAATATACTTCATGCATCGTTTGCTAAAAGGGGAAAAATTCCTAAACAAAAGCATCACAAAATATACAAACAGTTCCATTCCTACTACCCTGTGAGACCTGTGGAGTGTACCTCCAAAACTTACCATTCAGCCAGACGTAAGAAAAGCAACAAGACTATTTGTCCAAGGGGATGGTGGGTGGGAAACAAAGAAGCCCCGAACGCGGGGCACACCGTTTTAGCGAGGGAGCGTCCAGGGACAAGGGGGTCTCCTGGGCGCTCCCCACCTCTTTATTCCCGAGGGGCCAGGCGGCCCCTCCTATAGCCCGCCCCCCCTGACCCGGACCCACTACCTAGGATCCGGGTCAGGGAGGCCGCCGGCCAATCGGCGGTGGGCCGCGCCCCCTAGGGCACGCCCCCACTGCCGAGTGGCCACACACGAGAAAGGGGGGGCGACGGTCGCCGCGCCGCCATGCGTGCGGGGGGGCCGAGGGCCCCCCCTTTTCACATGGTCAGCGACTAGCTGCCGCCTCCCCCCCAATCCGGCACCCAATACCCAGGAACGTGGACACGAGACGTCTTTACTTTTTGGAAGGCGGGCGCTAGTCGCCCGGCCGTATTTATTAAAGTATGAAATTAAAAAAGGCTTTTAATTGCATAATCAACAATGAATACAAAAATCAGCAGGACATTTAGTTACACAATTCTTATCAACAAGTTTGAGAGCCTGACCTTAACAAAACTCTAATACATGTTGTTTCCTAACTTAGACTAAACATCCTAATCTTGATTTTTGTACATTTCTGGCCATATGGCAGGGTCACTACCGGTGTCAGGTCCTACAAGCTGCGCCTCCCCCATAGATGTGCGCATGCGCAGTGTTACCCCGGGAATTGCCCGGTCTACGCCCTAAACTCCATTTACCCACTAAAGGAGGGCCCTTACTCTGCGCCGGTGGCGTCATGAGTCCACGCGCGCGGGGTGGCTACCAGCCTAAGGAAAGCGTGAACTACTCCTACCCGCGCTCCTTTGCCTATTACCTTGCCCCTGGAGTTCTGGGAGTGGCCCGCAGGCCCCTCCCCCTGGGCGGGAACCTCCATAGGATGATGCCCGCCCCCTCAGACCTCAAATATGTGCTCACCGATAATGACCTTACCGCCACAGGCCAGCATTGTTAACCGACGATCTGGCCTCCCCCCTCTAGCCCCTACCTAAGGAAACCCTCCTACTTTCAAAACCCTCTAGCCAGGCCCAGATATTGTCAGACCACAAGACATTACCCTCCTCTGTTAAATGAACTCCGTCCTTCAAGTAATACTTGTCGCCCCAGATGCACCCATGAGGTATTGACTGTAACAAGGGGGCTCGAAACAACCTATCCAACCGTGTGTTGATCCTCTTTACCGAGTGATTCAACGCCCTGACCGAATGTCCCCCCCGCCACTGAAGTCGAGGTATGAGTTGTGACCATACTAGTGTGCAACCGGGGCAGGTCCTAGCCATCCAACCCACCGTTGAGATAATCTCCTCAATCAGAATGCGCCTACCCAGTGTTGCCAAATCATTCTCCCCAAGGTGAAGTATCACCACTGACGGTGGAGATTGCCGGCGTGCTAAAAGCCCCTGGAAGAATCCCCTAAACTCGTGCAGACACAACCCCCCTCTGCCAAAGAACGTGATGTCCAACCCTAGTTGTGCCGCCCTTTTCCTCCTGTCACCTGACATAAAGACATATTCTGCTCGTTTCACATATGAGTGACCCACAATCCAAACACTGTTCTTCATCGTTTCCTGGGTGCCGCTCCGTGCAGATGTATGTTGCCGGTGCCCGACGACAAATTCCTCCCCTGCGTAACAGGTCTGAGAAACTGTAAGAGAGCGGAAACAAACCAAGGGTGAGTGACATGTAATCATAGCATGTCAATCCGTACATAACGTTTGTAGCATTCTGAGGACCATCTCCCAATTGTCTTCACTCTCTCCACTGGGAGGCCCCCCGCCACCGCCTCAGTTGCTGCCCCAATCCTAAAGGAATGAGAACCAAACTCTTTAGGGTCAAGACCTGCTTTCCTAACCCCCATCTCTAATACCTTCCTGAATTGATATCTGGTCAAGGGGCTCCCGTCGGCGTGACAGAGCAATGCCCTGCCCGCTGAGCCCACCAGTAGTCCGTGCAATAATTCCACGTGCCTCACTGGGCAGCAAGGGTTGGCGGGGGCCCGTTGGAGAACTATGGTGTGGCCCCTAGACTCCTGGTCGGTCTTTGACTTTGGAATAGTTACCCACATGGTGTCCTCCCTTATCGTCACACTAGCCCTTTGCAAGCCGCCCAGTAGGTCTGACTTAGAGCCTGCCACAAGTTCGCTAATTCGCAGCGCCCCATAGAATGCCAAAGAGAATGCTGCCCTAAAAAGAAACACCTCCCACTCCGAGCTACAAACAGTGTCCAGCGTGGCCAGTAAAGCCGTCAGCCGGGCTAATCCTATGGGCTTTCTCTTATCCTTATGATGGCCCTGTATACGGCGCCATCCCCTCAAAGCCTTACGTATCATAAAGGTATTAGTGGGATCCCGGAAGCCCCTAGCCTGAGCGAAGAATGACACCGCTGCCCTATGTCTGTTTGCCGCTGCCACCGAGCGCCCTTGCTTATGCATCCACTCTAAATAGGCTGCAAAGCCATCCTCCTGTGCCCAAAGTACTTCCCATTGTTGTCCCAAAAAAGAACGATAAGACAAAAACGCCCCTTCGTAAGCCGTCTTGGTCCTGGGGGCTAGGCTAGCGACCACGAGGTCCTGTAATCTGGGGCACCAATCTGCCAAAGTACTGTTGGGAAGTGCGCTGGCGAGGGGTCTGCTGTAGGAAGATGCTCCCTGAAAACCTGCATTTTGAAGCGAGAGAGGGAGTCAGCTGCATTGTTCAGAACACCTGGGACATGTTTGGCCTTAAAGTTGACATTCAATTTAAGGCACTGCAACACAATTTCTTTGATCAGACGAAGTATGAAAGGACACCGTGCCCCCTGCTGGTTGATACATTCCACCACCGTCATGTTGTCTGACCAAAACACCACTGATTGATTACATAGGTGTTCGGGCCAGACCATCAGTGCCACCCATATTGGGAAGAGTTCCAGGAAGCCAATGTTGCTGGTCAGGCCCCATGTCCTCCATACTCCCGGCCACTGTTGAGCGACCCATCTGTTTCCTAGAATGGCGCCGAAGCCCACACTCCCGGCAGCATCCGTCCACAGGCCCAACTCTGCTGATGTTGTCAGCGGGCCGGGCCAGACTACCCTGCCGTTAAAATCCTCCAGGAATGCCATCCATATAAGCATATCCTGGCGGATTTCAACCGACAGCCGAGTGCGGTGGTGCTTCTCCCTCAGCCCCTTCATTGCCTGCGCAATAGAGCGAGAGAATGGGCGAGCCATGGGGATGATCCTCAGTGCAAAGTTCAATTGCCCTACCACCTCCTGCAATTGCTGCAAAGTGACCTTCTCCTTCCGGAGGCATAACTGTAGTGCTGTCTTGAATTTGTCCACCTTGTCCCTAGGTAATCTAAAACATCCCTCCATTGAGTCAATCTCAATGCCAAGGAATTCTATGCAGGTGGTCGGGCCAACCGTCTTCCCGGGCGCAAGCGGGACTCCAAAAGCCCGCATGAGCACGCAAAATTCCTGCAATGCCAGTGCACACTCCTGAGATCCCGCTGTACCCAGGAAGAGGAAATCATCTAAATAATGCATGACCCGCTGGTGGCCCGTCACTTGTCTCATGGCCCATTCAAGAAAAGAGCTAAACATCTCAAAGTAAGCGCAAGATATAGAACAACCCATAGGCATGCATTTGTCCATGTAGAACATATCCCCAAAAGTGAAACCTAAAAGATGCTGATCCGCTGGGTGGACCGGGAGGAGGCGAAAGGCTGATTCTATGTCTGATTTCGCCATCAGCGCCCCGGGTCCCGTGGCCTGTAATAAGTTAACAGCCTGATCAAAAGAGGCGTATTTAACACTACCGATACCCTCGTCAATGGCATCATTCAGTGACGTCCCCCTAGGTGCTGACAGGTTATGGATCAATCTGAATTGCCCTTTCTCTTTTTTGGGGACAACTCCTAATGGGGAACACACAAAATTGGGTACTGGCACTTCAGAAAAAGGGCCAGCTATCCTGCCTAACGATAGCTCCTTGTCAATTTTGGCGGCCACCACAGCCGGATTGTGCTTGACTGACAATTGGTTTCTACAGTGCGCGCTGCCTGCGTATCCCGCGGCCGGGATCCTAAAGCCTTTAGAAAAACCTTCCTGGAGTAGGGTGGCCGATGTGTGGTCCGGGTATCTGTTCAACCATGGAATCATTGCCACCACATCCACTGGAGTGGGAGGGCCTAACCTGTCTATCTTACAGTGGCTTTCCCCTACCCCTCTGACCTGTATTTCCCTGCTTGGACCTACAGGCAGTTTCTGGATGAGAGGGGTGCCCACAGGAGGAACATGCATGTCTAAACTTACAGGCGGCCCTTGTGCAGGTGCGCCTATTAAAATCCCAGCACACCCCTTTTTTCTCTGGCCCACTGGCCCTAAACTTCCCAAGTACCTCACTCGTTTGGGGGGGCCGAAAGGGCTGTTGAGGGTTAGAGAACACCTTGACCGAACCGAACTGGGGGGGAGGTGCAGTATCTGAGAACTGTTTGTGCCACGCCATGGAATCTACAGTGTCCCATGCTAATGTTCTATTAAATTCCACTGCCTTCCTAAAATTGACATCATAGCCTTTCCATGCCTCCCCAGAATACTGTTCACTCCACCCCACAATCCTGCTCGAGTAGCATGCCAATGCTGCCTGTAAATCTGGAGGACGCTCAGCTTTAATAGCAGTGAATACAGCCCATGCTTTCATCCAGTTGTTGAGAGTTTCCTCAACCCTAAATCTAGCACACTGCACCCTCCATTCGCTTGGGAGCATCCACTCTTTCAGTGTTTTTACCTGCTCCATTTCCCTATTATCTAACAACAAAGAATAAATATAAACGTATTTGTCCGCCCAAATCATCTCTTTCACAGCTAATGACACATGCTGAGCCAAATTCTCGCCCCTGGAAGGTAGAACCCCATCCCCCAAGAGCGGCAATGCCACTTCCTTACCAATTGCGGGCACCGTGGCGGCTGCCCTCTAACTCCGTCCGGCTGTGGAACACTTGTACCTGCAAGGGGAGAAGATATTGGCAGTGCCACACTGTCGGCGACCGTCGCCGATCTGATTTTCTCCACAAACCTCGCTGCCTCAGCTGCATGGTCTGCAGAATTCGGGAAAGCTCCCCCTTTTTGGAGCCATGGCATCAAGGCCGTTATCTGGGATAACAATTCAGGGGGCATTGACTCTAAATTACCCCCCGGGACAACAGGTACCACTGGGGTTATGTCCTGTGGTACTGGCGCAGCTGGCAGGGCGGGTGCCGGGTGTGGCACGCCTGTACCCGGGATTGTGGGCACCGGTGGGGGAGCAGGCCCAGCGTCTACTGGTTGACCTACAGGCACCGGCACCACGGGGGCAAGGGGTGTAGGCATAGGTATATGCGGGGGTGGGACGACCGCCGGCGGCACGGCAGGTACCGGCTCTACTGGCCCTGGGGTAGGGGGAGCATCCCTGGGTCTCTTGGACTTAGACTTCCCAGGTGGGGTGACAAAATCCCCCTTTGGCACTGGTGCCACCCTCTTGCGGATAGGCCTACCCGATGGGCCAGGGGCATCATCCTGCCTTGCATTAAGACGTGCTTCCAGCTCATCTACCTTTCCTAGCTGCTGTTTAATTTCACACATGTCACGCATCATGGCCCGCATCATAGCCTCCATATTGGACCCTCCTTTACCACCCCGCGGTCTTGGCATGACAATAACCCAACCACCAGCTGCCTACTCTCCTAATATCTCCACAGGACCACCTATGTACCTTGTAGATGGAGGGTCACCAGGGGGCTTTCGGCACCATGCAACGGCGACCGCAACACTAGCGGCTTGTCCGCTTATGTAAGGGGTGAGTAAACCTAATGTAGACACACCCGGCGGACACCAGGAGCGATGAATGCCAGCCCCTCGTACCGACCAGTCCTGCGTCCTCGCCGGCGATAATGATCAGCGGTCCTGGTCCACACCACGTTGCGTGCTGAATGCCCTTTGGTCCTTTCCGCTAAAGAATCGCACCAAAAATGTCGTTGAATTGCCTGCAATTGAGACTTGTATTAGCACAGTGTAATGAAACAGGGACGGATTTAGGGAAACCAAGTTTGAATACAATTGAACCCCCTGTCCACCTCCCTGGTGCTGTGCACCACAAAACAAGTAATATCAGCTCACTTCCCCACAATATTCCTCATAAACAAGACCAGGCAAACAATGCACCCCGTAACCGCACTGTACTGAACACTTGTGTAATGATTATGAGCAACAGGGTCACTCAATTACTAACACCCCCTTTTCCTGTACAATTGTACTTTGTTTCTAATCATGAACCTCTATTATTTGTTCCTAAATACAGGGCAGCCGTGTAAATCGTAATTGTTCCTACCAATCGTGCAATATTCACTTAGGGACTCCCATCCAGGCGCTGCCCTGGTGGACCCTGCTTAACTTCCTTTTAGGCGCGAGTGAGAATGCGCGCCCAAACAATTGCCTTTTCAAAAAATTACCCCGCTGTCTCTCCACTACATGGACGGCCACAGAATGCGCGCGAATGCCAAACAATTAAGAAAGGGGGCGTCCGAGTACTTTGTTAAACCATCCCGCTTTCTAAATCAACAGAGCCACAGAATGCATCCGCAATTCCCCGCTCTTTATCTCTCCTTTCCGAACAGCGCGCTCACCGCTTGTGCAATTCGCGCCTCTACCCCCTGTCCCCACACGATACCTCTCCGACCTCCGCAACGGGCCGCACCGCTTGTGGAGTCCGCGCCTCTACCCCCTGTCCCCACACGATACCTCTCCGACCTCTGTAACGGGCCGCACCACGCCTCGTCAGCCCGCGGCTTGGATTCCTCGATGAGTCGCCGCCTCCGCAACCCGCGAAGCGATGTTCCTCGCCGCGCCCTAGCTCCACAACGCTGAAAATAAACGGAAATAATTAAAACAGACAGTCCGCTCCTCTATGACGCGGCTGTCCCCAACGCGGCGGCTCCGGATGCCGGTGTCCGATTTCTGCTCCGCTCCACATTAAACTCACACCTGAAAAATATAAAAGAGAGATTATCAAAACAAAGAAGCCCCGAACGCGGGGCACACCGTTTTAGCGAGGGAGCGTCCAGGGACAAGGGGGTCTCCTGGGCGCTCCCCACCTCTTTATTCCCGAGGGGCCAGGCGGCCCCTCCTATAGCCCGCCCCCCCTGACCCGGACCCACTACCTAGGATCCGGGTCAGGGAGGCCGCCGGCCAATCGGCGGTGGGCCGCGCCCCCTAGGGCACGCCCCCACCGCCGAGTGGCCACACACGAGAAAGGGGGGGCCACGGTCGCCGCGCCGCCATGCGTGCGGGGGGGCCGAGGGCCCCCCCTTTTCAAATGTGAGATTAAGGTTTTCCCAGGCCAGGCTGCTAACAAGCCCCTGGTGCAGGCCTTGGTGGCTGCTTGCGCACTCTGGGCCAGGAAAGCACTAAGAAAATCAACAACAAACCTGCAAAGTTTAAGGTTAACTGTTACATTAATATAATGCATCATATCATAGGCCAAACGTGCAACAACGCATTTACGGATTCTTACTTTTTCAATATCTATCTGATAATATGACTGATTCTTAATCTCAACGATGATCGGGGATCTTTCTTGAACCAACCAAGGCTGAGCCCAGGTGTAATCCGATCCAAAGTATACCACGAGCTGACGAGCCACGAGCAGTAGGCGCTAACACGAGGTGACGTGTGGCGCGGTGAAGGTCTGCTGCAATGACGTCACATCGTCACGTCACCACGAAAAATGGCCAATCACTGTCTGCAGGGCTTCACATAAGCCACAGTGATTGGCCATACGCTTCACCAAGTGCAGCAGTGCTGTGCCACCCACGAGCGGTGCCGGAATTAGCGCCTGTGAGCCGTAAGCTATTATTTATTATAGAACTAGAAGTAGAATGGTGAATGGGCCCTGGGGCTGGGGCCACCCATGTGGCATTACTGTGGCAATGCCCCGCCATTGCTTGCAAATTTACACAGATCCCGTTTCAAATCAAATAAGTATTAATGCATTTGACACAGTGGCCTAGGGTCTCATTTATACTATTCCTTGTGTCAGATAGACCGTGTCTGTGGCAATCACCTCTCTCCATATGATTTTCTTGTGGAAAGTGAAAGCTTGGTATTACTGGATAACATGTACATTGAGCTGAACCACCAGCCGCATTGCCTCTTCTCCCCTTGCAATAGTGTTCTCTCATAGGACATATCATGGGACTTCACTTACTGCAACTTTACTGGGGCCAACAAACATGTTGCAAGTCCAAGCCTCCATGGAAATCAAGAAGTTGTCACCTCTTTGTTGGATACACACACATCGGTCCACTGACTTCCATGAAGCCCCATTTCTACGTTTTTTGTGCAAAGGGCCAACACAAATATTTCTGACCAAAAACGAGGGAGAAACACTCACTTTAGGATCCTATAAATGTGAAAATGTTTTGAGACCGGTTCCTGCAGTGGACTCGGTCCTCACACAGAAGTTTGTCTGTTCCATTTCCCCTCAACCTTCTCTATTAGAACTCATCCTGTCCCTGTGTGGTGTGCTGCATATGCGTGCACACAACAGCAAGTCATGCACACATTCTTTTTTATTCCCGCCATATTTCAATTACCACTGAAGCCCTTATTAGGAGTATCCCGGATTCCCCATTTTGGACAAAAAAGCCTGTTTTCAGACAAAATGGACGTACACGTGGAATGGCATCACCGCACTCGATATTCTGTGGAGAAGTAATACTGCACACATTTAACAGCAAATATATTCCTCCTAAAAGTAAGTGGAATATATTGTTATGCAAAAGCAATGTTTGTGGAAATTGGTTGAATATTAACATCTGCTTGTTATTCTCCATTCCAGCTGCAAAACTAAGAGGGCCTGATTCACAAAGGGTGCACAGTCAAAATATCGATTCCTAATTATCGACTTACATTAATATCGAGTTTAAAATATCGAAGGTGAAGAATATCGAGGTCAAGAAAATCGTTGGACAGAATATCGACCCTAAGGTAAGTAATATCGATTTTTTTTATATCGATGTAAGTAATAACGAAGTTAGTAATATTGATATCAATTATATCGATGTTACTAATATCAATATTTGTTTGTTGTTATGTATGTTGCTATGTATTTTATTATGTATTTTATATGTATGTGTCATATGTTTTTTTAAGTATTTTATTGGTTTTAAATTATATGTGTACTATTTTTTGTATATTAAAAATGTTATTTTGAATTTAATTTTATGTTTTAGTATTAGAGCGGGTTGTGGGTTTATAGGGGAATAGGGTGGGAAGTAATTTAATTGTAATTAAGTAATTATTTATTTTTTATTGGTATTGATAATTTCTTTATTTCTAATTAATTATTCATTGGTAAATAATTGTTTTAATTGCTAATTAATGTTTTTAATTAGTAATTAGGGTTTGTAATTGGCAATTTTTTTTTTAATTGGTAATTAAGGTTTTTTATTGGAAATTACATTTGTTAATTTGGAATTCATTTTTTAATCGGTAATTAAGGTTTTTAATTGGAAATTATATTTTTTAATTGGCAATTAATTTTTTTAATTGGTAATTATTTTTTTACAATTGGTAATTGATATTTTTAATTGTTAAATACTTTTTATTAATTGGAAATGTATTTTATTCATTGGTAATTAATTTTTCATACATTTATTGTTTACCATTTTTTAATTGTTATTCAAGTTTTAATTATCAATATGTTTTTTGTTTTGAAAAATATTTTGGTGTTCAATATTTATTATTTGGTAATTTATATTTATTAATTCATATTTATTGGTATTTAATGTTAATTTAGTGTTAATTAATTATTCAATTTTAAATATGGTTTTAGTAATTATAAATGGGTATTGCAAATGATGTAGATTTATTTAAAAATTACATTTTTAAATATTTTATTTACAACAATTATTTATAAGTATGTTATATTTAACTTCTACGCTATCCAACGCTTTCCCTACTGTTGCACTCTCTGGAGTTGGAATAGTAATTTTTACCCCAACGCTATCCAACGTTTTCCCTACTGTTGCACTCTCTGGAGTTGGAATAGTCATTTTTACCTCTAAGCTATACAACGGTTTCTCTACTGTTGCACTCTCTGGAGTGGGAATGGTCATTTTAAGTTCTATGCTATCCAACATTTTTATTACTGTATTTTTTTTACTCATGGATTTTGAATAGTATTTTTATTTATTTAGTTATTTAATTTTTTGTGTATACATTTAGATAATGTAGTATATAATTAATTTAAAAAATATTAAAGGTATATATATTTATTTTATTTATTAAACGTAATTCTTTACTTTTTATTTATGTTTTTGTTTTATGTTTGTAAATGTATTTGTAATTTATAATTAGGGCTCCCAGTTTTGCGTTTTTACTGATTTTTACAGATAAATACAGACAGAAAAATATTTTTTTCCTGTCTGTATTTTTTTTTAAATACAGAAAAATATGGAAAATATGTCTTCTTTGGATGTTTTTTCTTGCTGTCAATCAAGAGTACCAGGTCAGTAGGTGTACAGATTGAGAGTTAGGGGAGATGAAAAAAGGCAATAGATTTCCTAGTTAAGCTTAATTAAGTGCAGATTTACAGTTAATGATGCTATTCTACAATGCAAGTGTTTTCAGATAACGCTATTGCACAGTAAACTGCTGAAACCTTTTGGGCATTCAAAGGTGAGTATACATTTATCAGTCAAATAAATGTGGAAAAATACCCATGGCAGCTTCATTTATACAGAAAACACAAAATAGAAATGGATAAATACAGAAAAAAGTTGCAAAAAATAAATATGGATCAATACAGACGGAAAGGTAGAAAAAATAAATACCGTAAAACCGGGAGCCCTATTTATAATATTTTTTATTAATTTACATATTATTAAAATAATTATTACAACTTATTAAGTATGTATATATTATATATTTTATGTATATGTTTAATTAATGTATTATTATTTTATATGTATTATTTATTAATTTTAAACATTATTCGATTTTTTAAATTATGTTTATTTTATTTATTAGTGTTATTTACTTTATTTTACATTTATATTTTTACAGAAAAAAAACGATATTTTTAACATTGATATTTTAACATCTATATTTTTTTCTCAATATTTTTGTAGTTACCATGTTGTAGATAGGATGTCCATATTCTTCCCTTCGATATTTCTGCACTGATATTCCTGTAGGTCGATATTTTGTAGGTCGATATTTTGACAGTGATTCTTCACAAAGGACCTCTGCACTTGTGGCAGGACCTCTGCATTGCAGTTTCTCATTGCAGAGGTCCCGCCACGAGTAAGGGCCCTTCCACCACTGGGGGGCCTCCACCATGAGTGAGGGCCTCCGCTACGACTGCGAGGCCTCGGCTATGAGTGAGGGCCCCCTGCCATGACTGTGGGGCCTCCACCACGAGTGAGGGACGCCACCATGACTGCGGGGCCTCCGTCACGAGTGAGGACCCCACCGCGACATCAGGGCCTCTGCCACCACAGCGGGTCCTTCGCCACGAGTGAGGGCCCCCTGCCACAACTGAGGGGACTCCGCCATGAGTGAGGGCCCACTGCCATGAGTGCAGGCCCTGCCACAAGTGAGGGCCCCCTCCCACAACAGCAGGCCCTCTGCCACAAGTGAGGGCCCCCTGCCATGAGTGTGGGGCCTCCGCCATGAGTGCGGGGCTCCACCACGAGTGAGGGCCCCCCACCATGACTGCGGAGCCTCCGCCACCAATGCTGGGCCTCTGCCACGAGGGAGGGCCCCCTGGCATGACTGCGGGGACACCCCCGCGAGTGAGGGCCCCCCGCCACGAGTGCTGAGGCCTTTGTGAATCAGGCCCTATATGCCCCATTGCAAGTTAATGAATACTGTGTGGTATCAGTCATAGCAGATATATTACGGCTATATTTAACGAGCCCAATAATCAGAAGGACCTTGGACACGCGCACACTTAGGGCATCATTAGGATAGCGGGCAATCCTCACGGTAAAAAGAACTGCCCGCCATATGTGCGGGGGTCCCGTGAGTGACATTGGAATGCACCCGCCACACTGGTGGGTGCATCCTGCATTTTTAACCTTGCGGCTGGCGGTGCTTTCAGCAACGCTCGCCGCAATGCCAAAAATGAATGTCGTGCATGTGCATGCACAACGTGGCAGGCACCGCGCGGTGCCTGCCATGTTGTGCATGCACATGAAGGGGGTACCATAGGTACCCCCATGTGCCCCCCCAAACCCCCAACATCCTGGGGGCCTGCAACGAGCCCCCAACCTCAAAAAATGCATGCCATGAATGTCGTGCATGTGCATGCACAACGTGGCAGGCACCGCACGGTGCCTGCCATGTTGTGCATGCACATGAAGGGGGTACCATAGATAGCTACCATGTGCCCACCCAAACCCCGAACATCCTGGGGGCCGGCAACGAGCCCACAAACTCAAAAACCGCATGCCTTTCCGTGGCGGCAAAACCGCCACACGAAGGCTCCCTCCCACCTGCATCCTGATATGGATGTCGGTGTCTAGCAGACACCGCCACCATATGAAATCCTTTTCCGCACGGTTGACTTGTCGACCGGCCGGAAAAGCGGCGTACGGTCTCCCCGTCCACGGCGGTCCCCCCGCCATACTAATTTGGCGGGGGGAAATGGGTGGCAGCCAGGCGAGGATGTAGGGCAGATTGCCACTGCCATGCAGGCGGTGGCGAACCACCCTACATCCTAATGGGCCCCTAAGTTTTACTCTCTGCTGCATTCGTGCATATGTGGAGCTTCTTTGTCTTTCACAGTGAGTCTGTCAGACTATCTCCTTTCATGTATATTTCTACTTTATCTATCTTTTAAGTTTAATATAATGTAAGGTCCACAGTAAGCACAGTCGGTGAACTTATTGCTATTTGCAGCTGATGCTTCACAATGTTATTGATATTTAGTTAATGACATCAATGTTGTACCTCATGTCGGATTGTTCAAGTGAATTGTCGCTTCTCCCATCAAGGTAAAGCTCTCTATCATATAAAAGCATGTGCACACCTGCAGGAAAGTTGACAGGCTGCTATAATCCATCACTAATTATTAGATTTTATGAGCAATGAAAATAGATAAAGTCATTGCAGAGGGAAGAATGGCTCAGTGTTCTCTGAGATAAAATCATTCTTTTAATTTCAGGTTGCTCTGCAATTAACTACAGATCCCAGTGTTGCTGCCAGATGCTGCTGCGGGAACAGCCGCTGCTGCTTCACATTTATCCTCCTGGGGGCACTGTGGTGCCAGTTACTGTAGTTGCTGCATGTAGCCTGTTTTCACATTTACCATTCAACGGTTCTTTGTGTTTGCTGTTTACTGGGTCTTGGCTAACAGGAAAGCTATGCTAAAGACACTGATGAGGACAGAAATGAAACTGTTGCAGGGGCATGGTTTTCGCGCTATGCCAAGCCTAGCTCACCAGAAGGTAAAGGACGAGAGGATCTGTTCATACAAGTTTAACCACAAGTGGCTCTGGCGTTAATCATGTCTAAAATTGACTACTCTAACGCCTTATATGTAGACTCTAGAGTACCTTTGCCAAACTGCAGGTAGTGCAAAATGCATTGGCGAGGGTTATTTAGATTGTCCCTAAGAGATAGTCTGTGGCCAGGGCACAGCTTGAGTCGCATTGTCTTCTCATACAAAAGCACACTATGTTCAAGTCCATCTGCATTGTGCACAAGGCCCTTTATGGGGCCTGCCCGGCTGGTACTAAGGTAATGTTCCTTCAGTATATCCCAGGAATAAATCTTAGATCAGCTCACCTTAATCTAGGGACTGTGCCTCTGGTTCAGAAGAACAGATGGAGAGGCAGAGCCTTTTCAGTTGTGGCGGCAAGACTTTGGAAATCTTTGCCTAATCATCTGACTGGCATTAAATCACATTCTCCCTTTAGGAAAGCCTTAAAATCCTGGATTTTTGTGCTATGAGGTCTTCCATCCATCTAGAGAGTTCTATTTTTTTTTCAGGCTTAAGTTGACTATTGAGACTATAGCTCCTTGACACCTTTGGGCATTTGTTGTGCTTTATAAATTCTTCCCAAATTCAAACTCAAGCAATAGGAATGTATTGCCAAGAGGAACAACTTCTAAACTTCTAGAATGTACCCACTAACAATTATTATAGAAGATCAAAAATAGATCAATATTCCACTACTGCCCAAAGCAGAAAACAGCCCCTCTGACCTAAAAATTACTTGAAATGTGATGCAGTAAGGATTATGCGCTTTTAAACTTTTTCTTGAAGTTTATAAAAAAGTGTCCTTGCAGACAGTTCAACGTGGCAAGCTTTAGGAGTGAGACTGCCTAGGCATTGTCTTATGCTGTCAAAGCAATGGGGTTACTCCACTGAAGAAAAACACATTTAGATGTCTGAGAGTAGTGACATATATTTTGTTTTCTTCATTCCGAGCAGCCTTGAGTCAGTAGGGAATAATATGATTTCTGAAGTTGTCATGGCTCGGCGCATTTCTACTTTTAATGCCGGTAAAAGCAAGTCGCATAAGACGTCACTGCAACTGTAAGGTTCAGCAGAATAGGACTAACGTTCCCATTAGGATGGCGGGCTGACTTTAGTACGCCTACCAACCTAGCAGTGCTGGGACCAGCCGACAGGGGTGCGTCAGCCCCGCACCGCCAATTAGGATGCAACCGCCACCCTGGCGGTCGCATCCCGCATCTTTGACATTGCGGCGGGCGGTGCTGTAAGTGGCACCCACCGCAATGCCAAAGAGGCAAAGGGCCATGCACAACGTGAAAGGCACCGCACAGTGCCTGTCACCTTGTGCATTACAATGAAGGATGTACCATAGATTCCCCCAAGTGCAGCCCCCCAACGGGCCCCCATAGTCATTTCCCGCATGCCTTTGCATGGTGGAGTCTCCTCCATAGAAAGGCATACCCACTGCAACCATCATGATATGGATGGCGGTGCCTGCAAGGCACCGCCACCATATTGTGGGCTTTTTGTGCCAGGCCGGCAATCGTGATGATTGCCGATCGGCGGAAAAGCGGCAGACAGACTTTCCGTCCGCCACGGTACCCCCCGCAATGGTATTATCGCGGGGGTAAATGTAGTTGTGATGGTGGGCCGATCACCACCACCGGTCGGGCAGTGGTGATCCGCCCGCCATCATAATAGGCCCCTTAGTGTGCAGAAATCAGAACGTTTGCCCAAAACATTGCTAATAGCCTTGGAGTGGTAGGAGCTGGTTTTACGTCCCTTAGATGCTCCTACAAGGCCCATGTCCTTCGTATTCTTGAATGAACCAAGCAAGCAAAGTTTCAATGCTCACAAGGCAGACATGCTTTGCACTATGCAGCGCATTAAAAAAAACACTTTGCTGGCCAGAGCCAGCATTCAGAGAGGCTGAATTTAAAGTGCTCTACAACAGTAACCAACATGCATGGGAAAAGGCTAGGCACAGGCGATGGGATGAAAGTTAACTTATATAGACATAAATAAAAGTTGTTGTTTGTCACCAGGATCACTCGTCAGAAAAGAGTTGTGCTAAGATTGAACAAAGTAGGAACTACCAAATATATGCCAAGATAAAAACTTTGGAAGCAGGGTAAGTCTCCCTTCACCACAATGTCTCTTGTTTTAGCTTTGAAATGACATTCAATACCAATAATGAAAGTGGAAGATATGAGGCAGGTGCTTCTACAGTCGAGTGAGGATGTCTCCTCATGTAAAGGATAAAGGAAAAGGGTCTGTTGGACCTAAGGAAATAAGTGCACAGAGGGGTAAGAACAGAATGGTAACACCCATTGGACTCATTCATTTTTGTGCTGTCAGGGTCTCAACCTCTTAAGCACTACATCTCAACCTAAAATGAGAAGGGTGCCAGTGTGGCTAGGGCCTAGCCCATGACTACTAGTGCTTGCCTAACAGTTCCTCATCTACCTCGGGAGCCTTCAAGACCATGAGAGGGGTTTTGGGTATAAACTTCTGCTGAAAATGTTGGCTTCCTTCAGCCTAGCACGAGTAGGTGTAATGCAGGCATTTTTAGAGATTGTGCAGTTTTCTCTCAGTCTGCCACCCTCGATGGCTCTTCCACTTCTCTCCTTGCTCGTGAGTTGTATTTGTACAGCAGTAGGCATTTTCCTTGACTTTAAAAAGGTGCAAGGCAACTGCGCTCTTCACTAACTTCCATTCTTGTCCATTTGCAATCCATTTTACGGATTCAATTGCAACTCTGCATTATTCATGTATTCATTTGAACTACGGAGCTCGCCCGATTTGTTCCTCTTTTGTGATGAACACACATTTAGCACCCTGCTCCCACCTTGGCTAGCTTGGTGCAGTGGATTTGCCTATACATTTTAGCCCTTCTAAGCTCCCCAACCGGATTCCAATAGCATTGACCATCCAGGCAAATCCCTCCCTCTAGCATAGTAGAAACCATGAAACGTAGCACAGGATTTCCAGAGTCCATTGTTAATGCCTACTAATTTCAATTATATGTTGTGCGCCTGTCTCACACCACTCCACCTTGCACACTCCTAGATACTGCGCCTTAGGGCAAGATACAACAGTTCTCTGGCGACACAAGCATGACACAAAAAAGCTTCCAACAAAGGACTGTAAACGCAGCACTTTGCCAACCACACACTCCTTTCATGTTCTTGGATGCTACCTATTGGAAAATGTGCTTTGGTGCCCCACCTTTACGTATGGCGCACTATATACCTGCTACAATACCTTACAATAATTGACACAGGTTGTTTTGGGTGCCTGACACATAGACACTGTGCTTCATCTTTGGCACGACTGGTATAAGGGCACAGGCTGCAACCGGCTCTAGGTGCTGAAGCTGGGAAGATGATTTCTGACCAGCCCTCTAACAAAAAGGATGGAGACAGAGGATTATTGCAAATCAGCTGGTGCAAACGTTACCCCTGCCAGGCGCCTCTCACGAGCACAAGATTTCAGCGAGCAACAGAAAATGAATTTAGGGGAACCGTAACTCAGGCTGATATGATTTCTCATTCCAGCGCCAAAGACATGTCATAATACCCCGGAAGGGTTCAGGTAGCAGGCATACTTCCAGGACCACTGGAACTAAGGACGCTGGCGTGCTGGAGCACTACCAAATAACCTTCAAGGAGACCAGATCGAGAATGATCGAATAAAAGAGAAAACTTCTTTTCGCTGGCGGTTTTTGCTGTGTTATCAACGACAGACTGTAAAATACCTGCCAACCTCTTCTGGTAACTGTTGGTAATCATTTTATCAACAAACATAGAAAATATGATGGGAGAAATGCTTGCAAGGAGTCCAGCCACTTGCATGGACACGCTTTAGCGTTGCAACCCGTGGTTTCTTTGCCCGCCATGCCACCTCAGATTAGAGCTAGCCATATGCATATCAGCCTTCTTCTTGCCCCAACAGGAATAATCCAGTTTGTACTGCCAAGACAGAGACCAAGTGGGTCTCTGTCTAGAGTCGCATAATGGACAGAAAACGATGGATTGGAATGCTGCCCAGAGTGACTTCTAGTGGTTTGGACTAGTTCAAGTATTCCCCCCATCACTTTTGTACGGTTAGTTATTTTAACAATCCAGCCTACATTTTACTTCCTTTGTTTGATTACAAAAAGAGGGGATTTAGAAACTGGAATGTAGTGATGCTGTAGCTACCCTAACAGAGAGGCTTCAGACATGAGAACATTTGTAACAGCCATCTCTACAAATACGTTGATGTGCATATCACTTACCACACGGAGGAGAAAAATATGAATAAATGTGCAATTGAAAAGCTGGGATGACTTCCCCCAAAAATGGAATTAAGCTGTATAAAACGTTTTAATTTTTTAGGGGGTTTATGAATATATTTCAACTTTTATTAATTAGTCTTTGCATATGGCTGGCTATGCATTTCATTTGTTTTCCTATTTTATTATTCTTTGCATATGGCTGGCTATGCATTTAATTTGTTTTCCTATATTATTATTTTTAAAGCTTCAAGCTCTTATGTCTTTTCGACCTGTTGTATTTCTTTTTCTCTAGAGGAAAATATATACTTATGATTATAGTTAACTTATCGCTGCTTGCACTAAATTAGGTTTTAAAGTCCTAAGGGAAATGATTGTGCTGCTTTATGATGAACTGTATATAAAGTATATGGTGCTGCTATTATATGAGGAGAAGAAACCTCTGTGCCGACCTATTTAATTTTACAACAGACCTAGAAGGTTCGAAGATGCCCCAACACCCACGCTGTATTTAGCCACCTTAACACATTTCAAAACTTTTTTTGTATCATTTAGACTTTTCTTGATAAATCTAAAAACTTTTATTATGCATTCGATTATTTTTGTATAATGTTTTTGTATACACACATATCACTAAAAGTTATTACAAAAATACATATGCTTGTGACAAGTTGTATTACTAAGTTTTCAAAAGTCATTTCTTTTAAATATCACACAATAATATGTAAAGTTAAACATCCCAAAACAGAAATTGAAACTAAATCTCATCATTCATTACCAATATTCACACTCATTCAAACCACATTCTTATAGTTCCACACTACACACACAGCATACAAGGGAAGAGAGTTTCGACCCTGTGGAGGGTCCCAAGATAGTTGTGGGAGAACAGGTGGAGTTGTTTCCAAAACACCCAGCTCGGTGGATTGGGCTCCCAGGGACCACTTCTCAAAAACAGTTATGGTCTACGCACGTTTCAGTGGTAAGACCACCTTCCTCAGGACCAAGATGTATTGAACCTCTATATAGAGACGTGGGATGTCTGAAAATGAAACCATTTTTATAACTATAGGGGTGGTGGCAAAGAAGATAATTTTATTTTTTTATTTAGAAATACTTTACATCTTTACTCATACCGATGCATGACTACAAGGTGATGTCCCTTAAACTCCCACAAAGGTGAGTAACATGCCACAGAATGGAAAAAGTGCCAACTTGTGCAGTGTAGAAAGAGAGAAAAGGTAGAGATTTTTACACGATACAGAGACGCCACTGTTGGACTTGGCCCTTTTGACAGGTTCACCCCGAAACTTTTCGCATTCTCCTAGCCTTTTTCTGTAACCTGGTGTTGGTGATTGTAGGCCTCTGGACAGTTTAGCACTGTGGCCCAGTGTAAAGTGCGTGCGCTCTCTGAGTGCGTGTGGTGAGATTGGCCTGCCCCACCCATAGGAATGCATGGGGGACATGTGTATCCATGGTTATTCCTGGTATGAGAGGAGTGCAGGGGCGAGTTTAGTATGTCTGAACTCGTGAGACTAAATGCTGCGCAATGGTGTGCACAGATTTATGGTAACTGATGGAGAAATGCCACTTTTAGAAGTTGGCATTTCTGAGTGCTATGTGTCTGCCTGCCTGATATGAATTACATGTCTGGCTTGCGATTGACAGGAGCTGAGAGGTGTGGGTGGCTCCAGGAGGAGCAAGTTGAGTCAGCTAGGCTGAATGTGACACCTGAGCTGAGAGTAGTGGGAGGAGAAATCCCCTGACTGAAAAGTATGGTGCTTCCCTAGTACAATGCTGGCTTCGCCCCCTTTGGTGTGTCTGATCACTGAGCCCCCACCTGACAAAGGGGAGAGGAGCTGGGCAAAACAAAGTGCTCCTAATCCCCCCTAACCCAGTTCTGATTGGTATCCCCAAGCCCTGTGCTGGGACACAAAGGGATTTACTGTTATAAAAATAGGGGCTGTGATCCCATGAAGGTGTGCTGTATTTGGTGCTGATCCTGCTGGGGCGTGCTGCTGCTGGGGCCCGGGGGGGCTGCCATGATGGCTTGTCTCCCTGGGCCCTGCATTGCCCTTGAGCCCTGGAGGAACTTCTTGCTGGACTTATGCTTTTTACTACAGGACCTTTGCCAAGGAGCTGTGGCTCCTAGCACCTCGTAAGTAAGTAAGGTTTATTGTACAGTTAATAAAAACTCACAATGTAAAAACATACAAGTGTATAAAAAAGCAACCATTGTTACAGTTGAAATATAAAAGGAGCAAGTAAATTTGCTTGTTAAAATCATAAAAGTCACGATAGGTTTTAATCAGACCATAGAGATTAAAGGAACAAAAAGAACGCACAGGGGCTTAGCACAGTTTTGAGTTGGCTAGTGCTTTAGGTGAGCCATGTGTCTGTTTCATGAGTCTTATGGCCACTATATCAAGGAATGTTGTTAATCTGCAATTTAACTGAGTCTCTTCAGGGTTAAAACACAGCATCACGGCCTCCCTGCAGCTTGTTATACCCTTCTGGTTCCATAGGGCCCGGAGTAGAGATCGCCTAATATCCATAAGGTTTGAACAGATGCAAATTATGTGAATAAAGTCCTCTTTTCCTGATGAGCAGAGTCTGCAGTTGTTTCGTAAGCTTTCCCTTTTCCAAGGTGCCAGGTGCGACAAGATGGGTATAATGCCAAAGCGTATGTTTAAGAACATATTTTTTGTTATCTGTGTGAGGCCCATTTTTAGGTATTCTTGTGGTTTCAGAGCACTGTAGTCTTTCAACACGGTCCATCCATGGGCCCTCTCAGCTAGGGTGTCTTTGTCCTCTATTGAAGAAATCGTCTTGGTTACTTTCGTTACTACTTTTTTGAAGGTTTTGAGGTCTGTTGATGACTCCCAGAGGTGTGTTAGTTCCAAGATCTTCAGTGAGTCTTGTAGGTAGTTCCTTGCCGGTGAGTTTTCTCTAGTGGATAATTCGGTCCAAAGTTGGGCATTTAAGGATCCATGGTCGGCGCTACTTATTTTCGGCCAAGTTTTAATATATATGCCCCTTTTCTCCACCGTTTGTTTTTGTAGCCTAAATTCGAGGCGGATTTTGGGCGGGTGATGTATAGGTGGGTAGATGGAATATTGCCCTATATGCACGACTAATGGTGTTATCTAGTGTCGTGGCGTCTTTTCCTTGCATGGATTCACTACCACACATGAGCATGGGTTGCAGGCGCGCTCTTATCACCTGCAGAAGGGGGTCCAATGGCCGGTCTGGGAGAGCTTTCTTCAGGGGTTTAATCAACACGTAAAATGTCATCCCCTTCTTAAGAATGGCCTCTAATTGGTGCCTGTATGAGCCTCTGTTGTCTATGATGACGCCTAGGTATTTATAAGCGGCAACCTGTTCTAACCTCTGTCCATCCAGAAACCAAGCCAGTTTCCTTTTTTTGTCATAATTCATTGTCATAACTTTTGTTTTATTTAAATTGATGGTGAGCGCTATATCTTAATTGCTCAGGGGAGAAGAGCGTGTGGGCCTTGCAGCGCGGCGCTGCAGAGAGAGAGAGGGAATCCCTATTGTAGGGATTCCCCCGTGCAGCAGGAGTGAGGCGGGAGCCCACCCCGCATTTGGAGGTATTTTGCAGGAGCCCACCCCGCTTATTTGCTGTCACGGCGGGTGCCCACTCCTCCAATATCTTTATGCGAAAACGGGAGCCTACCCCGTATTGCGGAGGAGAAGTCGCCGAGAGAAATCACTGGGCCTCTGCCAAATGCGACCCGGAAGTGAGGTAACCCTTGTTGCGATGTGGACGGGGCCAGAGGCAGGACCGGAAGTTGCAGCTGTGTCGGTGCAGGGCTCCCATGAGCCGATGGGAGCCCCGGTGTGCGGAGTGAGAGAGAACCGGAGCCAACCCCGCCTCTCAGAGCACCAAAGAGAAGTCCCGGGTTCCAGGAGGAGGCCCGGATAAAGAGTAAAGGCAGCTGAGGCCGCTGACAGCAGCGCGGGGCTCCCAGGAGTGAAGGGATGCCTCGTGCCGCGAGAGGAGTGCAGCCGGATCCCCCAGTGAGGCTCTCATAAGTGAGAGAGCCCCGCCCGCTGGCTAGGAGAAGGAGAGCAAGATAATCCTGAGCCAGTGAGCCCGGTGAGTGAGGGCTGGGCGGGGGACATGGCCGTATTTTGCTATCGCTCCTATGAGGGGGCATATTGTGTTTTAAAAGCCAGCGCGCTCCAACACTTGAGGGCAGTTTTGCTAGGATTAGGAGAGCCCCTGAGGGCCACAGAGGCTCGGGGGCATATCAAGGCGCATTGTTGGTGCCAATGGCAGTCCCGCAAGAGAGCGGGCCACCTCAACGATGGGGGCATGTGATTTAATGCCACTAAGGGGGTCCAGAAGTGCCGGGCCCCCCTCCTTTATGCAAAATGCAACGAACTGGGCACAATTGAGAGAGAGTACCTGAGAGGGACTAGAGGCACAGTGATTGCCAGGGAGTTTCACAGCTGCCCAACAAGTAATGGGCAGCTACTACATTTAGGTTTTCGCAGTGACATACTTTGGATTCCGCTGCTAGGCAGCAGCCCTGACACTCTGGACACAGGGTGTTGGAGCCCCTTTGGAGATGGCCAGTTGGCCAGGTGGACTGGGAGGTTTGTAGGGCGCCAGGCCCAAATGTGATTAATGCCACTACTAGGGTGTTTATTAGGAGACTATGTGCCCTAATGTGACTTATGTGGTGCTAGGAAATGTGATTCATGTAGTATGATTTACACACCCTGTTTGATGCCTCTAACTGTGGTTTAAGTATGAGGTTATTTGCATAATATGGTTTATGCTTGGGAGGTTATGTTCCACTGTGATTTATGCCCCTAATGTGAGTATGTTTAGAAGGTTAGGGTCTAATGCGTTTAGACTTATGAAATGATGGCATAATGTGTTTATGCTGTGGGGTTGGCACAGAATGTAATTCATGCCTAAAATGATACTGTCAGGCTGATACTGAGTACAGTGGTTACCAGTGATTACTGGTCGTACATTTATGATATGTATTACTTTTACTAAGTTCACTTTGAGATGGTTCCGAGAGTGGTCCAGTGGGCCCTGTCAGGTGTATATAATCCCTTGTAGAGAGTCAAAGATTTTATTTGATTTGGTACTCAACTGAGGACCACAAATATATAAAACACAGTTTACAATTTAATATAGTATCAAAGATAATTTTTAAAATTTGTAAAAATTGTAACAAACCAATTCGTTGGGAGGCTGTTTACATGCAAGTACCAATTCTTTTACAGTGGTAATTTTACAAATGCGATATATAGGGTCTAGATATTTTGACCGTGCTGTTACTATATCGAGATGTGGGCATGTAAATAACAGATGTTCAATGTTCTGATCTCCTCCACAACAGAGTGCACATGGCGGGGATCTGCCTGGAGACCACCTTGAGGTATAAGATAAAACTGGCAGAATACCCAAACGTAACATTGTAATCGATCTTCTTGCGCCATGTGTGAGAGAAAACCCCAAATATGGCCGTTCTTGCTTGTACTCCAGTAACTCAGTATAAAGTCTGTAGTGAGATAAATTTTTGCAATGAGAATAATCAAGATCGAAACTCAATTTGGGTGTGAAGCATTTTAGGAAAAGTTTAAGTTGTATAGGTGACCAAGATCGTAAGATTTCAGAGTTAATTTTGGCCAGTTGGAAAACCTCTAACATATTTCTAGAAAATGTAGAAGTTGAGGATCCTTGAACGAAAGTCTCAGTTTTTAGCAAATAGCGCAAAGTTCCATCTTTAGCCTGGAGGAGATTATATGCCCACCTAATTATATTGGCTACCGCTATGGCATAAGCGCTAGTAATAGAAAATTCTAATCTTAGTGCTTGTACTGGTGTTGCTGGTGAGACTTTCAGGATTTTCTTTAGAATTTTTCCTTCTTTTTGATCCATATAGGACCACTGTTTTATGACTATGTATTCGGAGGCATACGATAAAACAGGAGATATCTTTGCTCTATAAACTTTTAGTAATGTTGAAAAGTGCCTGTTCCCAGTTGCCCTATACAGTCTCAATAAAGCTGCAGCATGTAACTCTGATTTCTTTTTTAAGTGATTAATTTGTTTGTTATTTTTTAGGTTCCTTGAGAAGATCCTCCCTAAGTATGTATATTCCTCGACCTCTTCTATAAGTTCTCCACCCAACCTCCAGTGGTACTTTACTCTTTTTTTCTTGTTGGAGAATGCAACCACTTTTGTT
Source organism: Lissotriton helveticus (assembly GCF_964261635.1). Classification (NCBI taxonomy): domain Eukaryota; kingdom Metazoa; phylum Chordata; class Amphibia; order Caudata; family Salamandridae; genus Lissotriton; species Lissotriton helveticus. Next base: position 1,318,430,577 of record NC_136061.1, read on the forward strand.
TTATTTAGGTTAGGAATTAAAAAGTTTTCTTTGGAGTATTTATGTAAAATGTCGAGTAGATTTTGTAATCCAAAGGGAGTTAAGTCCAACATAACTATATCATCAGCGTATAGTAGAGCATGTATGCTTTGTGTAGCAAGCTTTGGAGGCAAGCTGAAACCTTGTTGCAAATAAGATGTTAGGTCACTTAAGTAAATTGAGAATAAGATCGGTGCAAGGAGGCACCCCTGTTTGAGACCATTGAACGTGTTGATTCTATTAGTCGGGCCTTTTTCGCTCCCCATTTGTACTTGACACCAAGTGTTATTGTGAAGATTAACCACGACCCGGAGCAGTTGTTCGGGGATACCCAACCTCCTCAGTTTAGTCCATAGAGTTGGTCTATCCACCCGATCGAAAGCGGTAGAATAATCTATAAAAACTGCATAGATTGATTGTGATCTCTCCACTGTGTATTTGTCAAGAAGGGATTGTAGTATTGCAGTGTTGTCAATGACGGAGTGGTTAGGACGAAATCCTGCCTGAAACATTGGTATGATACCCTGGGAGAAAGCCCATGTTTTTAAACGATCTAGTATTTCAGCAGCAAAAATTTTACCAGTGGCATCCATCAGAGCTATTTGCCGATAGTTGCTGGCTGTGTTTTTATTCCCCTTTTTATATATTGGAATGATTATACTTCCTTGCCAAGATTTCGGTATTTCACCAGTCTCTAAGATGTGGTTGAAGAGAGGGGAAAGCATCTGGCTCCATTCCTTGGGGTCAATTTGAAGGACCTTGATTGGAATTTGGTCGGGGCCTGAAGCACCCGTGCTTCTTGCTTTTCTGATGTGAAATTCAATCGAAAAAGATGTAATCTTAGTGATTTTGATGTTGTTCCTTTCATCGATTAGACCATTGATTTTACTTTCGGGGAATGATGGATTTGATTTATATAATTCTTGCAGGTATCTTTCCGAGTCCTCTTGCGAGACTGGGATGGCCTCCAGTGTTTTCTTAGATCCAGTCATTTTGGCAATCAGAGACCAGTATTTTCGCTGATTGTAGTCTTTTGCAGCTTTTTGGATGTCAACCCAATTACTATCCTGCAGCAGTTTTTTATGTTTGTTTTTCTCTCTTTGAATTTGGTTTTTTAGTTTGTTAATTTCTGCCTTAACTGTTATAGAAAAGTTCAAATTTTGAGCGCGAATGAGTCTGTTAAGTTTTTTAGCAACGGACGAGTTCCGATCTTTGTTTTTATTGATATTTTTATGTTTTCCATAACCAACTTTTTGTGATTTGTGTAAGAGAGCAAGATTAAGGTTATTTATTATATATTCAAAGTTCATGATAGGATTCTCTGAGTGGATTTTTGTGAGTAATTGAGTATGAATTAGCAGAGAAGAGATGCTGTCCAATGAAGTGGAATTCCAGAAAATCCGCCTCTGCTTTGTATGAACTTCAGTTGAAGATTTTAGAAATATAGGCTGTTTGGCTAAGGAGGTGAGGGGCATCCACGAGGTAGTTAGATGTAAGAGAGCGTGGTCGCTCTCTTCTACGAAATGGGTTTGTAAGTACAAAATTGACTCCTTGATAGTTATCCCACATATTAAATAGTCAAGAGTGGAGGAGGATCCATTTCCCCGTCTGGTGTATGATGCCGGGATATCGCCTTCCGTGTTACCGTTGAGTATTGTTCCATTTATACTTGGTAAACAAGATAGAAGCAACCTACCTCTCTTGTCCGATTTGATACCCTTGGGAAATTTTGGGAAAGACATTTCCAAGGATTCTTCTTTGATTAAGTTGGCCCATTTTCCGATTTCACTGTTTGAAACTTTTCCGTTCAAATCTCCCATTATGAGATATGGCATTTGAATACGATCATCAAGAATAAGGCTGATTGATTCCATTATTTCATCGAAGAGGACATCGTAGTTTTTGCCTGGGGGAGCATATATGTTAAAAAGCAGTATAGCATTACTAGGACCTGTAGGTTGTGTTGTCAATGCCACCTTGATACACTGCAGATTTTCTGACTTTGTTTCTATGATTTGTTGAGACCATAGGTATTCCTCGCTCAATAGTAATGCTAGCCCACCCTTTGCATGACCACGATTAGATTTCACTGCCGGGATGTCATAGACGTAGTATCCTTGCTGGCAAAAGGTTTTGGTCGCCCAGGTTTCCTGGAGGGCCAGGATATCCGGATGATTTTTTAAGGCTTCAGTCATTTTGTTAATGGTTCTTCCGGCCATATTCCACGATGTGATGCTCAAGCCGTTACTAAACAGTATTTTGCTGTAGGTTTAAAGATTTTTTATTGTTTAATGTCTCTGATAACCAGGCCCAAGATGTTATTGGGTTTTCAGTGTATCTTCCTTCAGAGCCATCGCTCCATACTGTCCTTTCTCCTCTATTTACTAGAATTTTTAGGGTATCATTTCCCATGGCATATGGTACCGATTCTTCCCAAGTTACGGAATTATTATTCTGCTTTTTGCTTTGTGTAGCGGTATTGAAAAGACCATTAAATCCTTTATTGTATGTGTTTTTCGGGAGTTCTGATCTCACAATTACATCATAGCCATTTTTGTGTAGAGTTTCCTTCTCTCTGAGAATTATCCCTGGGAGTACTGGTGACCAAAAAGATACACAAGCAAATTTATTGTTGTCTTTCTTAGGAAAGGTCACCAAGTCTATTTCGTTGCTTGTAAGTGAGTATAAGGAGGGTATCTGTTGAAGTAGGTTGATTATTCTTCCTCGGTTCAGTGGCATATTGTCAGAGGGGAAGAGTTCTTCAATTATTAAATGCTTTGATGGAGTTCCTTCCCTAGATGAAGTTTTACTAATGTCTTTAACTCCTACGCCATTGATTGTTTGCCCGGTGTTGTGGAATGATTTTACCGGGAGATAAGGATCTGCTTTTGGGTTCAGTGAATTCGTATTCGAAGTAATTTGACTTCTTAATGGTACCTCGAGCTTGGAAATATCGTCATTTGTCTCTGCATTTTTTTCCTCTGCGGTTTTTGTCAAAATTATTGGTGCTTGGAATTTGAGTTTGCGCTCCTTTTTCTTATGAATTCTTCTGAGTGGCTTCCTTCTCTTATTATTCCGCTTTGCACTTGGAGGACCATTTGTTTTTGGAGTTTCATCCTTGTTATCAACTTCGAGATCGTTTTGAGTAGTTGTTGCTTGTAAAATGCTTATAGAACCGGTTTGATGTAAGTCAGATTTTTGCGTAGTTTTTGAAAAAATTGAGTAGAAGTTAGTGTTATTTTTCGATTCTTCTCTAAATAACTTCTTAAGTGAGTACGTAGGAGGTGATCTACTTTTTCTTTTTGTTTCTTTTTTTTTTTTTCAACTCTTACTACTTCAAATGTTTGTGTGCTTATGTCACATTTTATTGGAATCTTTGGATCGATTGTACTTTTTGTTGATTGACCTTCCAGTTTTGTCGCTATTCCATGTTCTTGTTGATTTCCAGTTACTTTATATGAGTCTTTTTTCCTTTTTTCCTCTACTAGAAATTTGAGTATTCCTGTTTGAACATCAAGGGTATCATCCGAATTTGATAAGATGTGGCCTAGATGAATAAGTACAGATTCCAGTATCTCTTGTAGGGTGAAAAGTGCTTTTGATGTGGGAGTTATTGGATTTGCGAAATTTAAATTTGGAAAGAGGACATCTGTGAAACAGTCATGTAGTGAAAGTTGATGAAGTGATTTTTCAGTGGAACTTTTGGTTAGATTTACTTGGGTTAACGGTAAATCCGATTTATTAATTGATGATATCGTGTTATTGCACGGAGGTACTTCAGGGCTGGTTTGATTACATATCAATTTTGTCATTTTTAAAGGTGTAGAGTGGGATACTTCATGATCTGATCTTTGAGGGAGCACAGTCGCAGAGGTTTCCATTTGGTCGCCCTGTGGTAAATAAATAAATAATACCTCTCTTTTTGACTAGACATATATCATAACAGATAGCTCAATAAATAAGAGTCAAGATTCGAGGTAGTAGGAGTTTTGCAGGTTTAATACAGCATAAGGACAGGAACAGGACAACCTGCATAGGAATAGGATGACAGGGCCCAGCAGCTGCTGGGGCTGGATCTGGGATGAGCGCGCTGACTTTTAATAACAATACATGAGCATATATACATAATGCAAACACATAGCATTACATTGCAGTGGGCGTAGCAGTGGGTGTGACGCGTAGCAGTCGCGAAAGATAAGGGCAAAAGTAGGTGTAACTGGGCGTATACATAGACATGTGGTGCAAACGTAACAGGATATGTCATGAATGGGGCGGAAACATTGGAGGGGGCTACCTAAGGAGCCGGGACCTCTAACCTGATGGTGCGCGCAAACTAGCAATGACGTATCACTAGGAGAAGCTGGGGGCTATGAACTCTGTGCTAGGAGCAGAGACTGAAGTCTGGAGAGTCGGAGCGACATGTACCTAAACCCTATCTAGTATCTGATGTTTAGGGAACATGTTGATAGGAACTAGAAGTTAGGAGGGGAAAGGCTAACGTGATTCTGAGACTGGACCATGCATTATTCTACATGTAGTGCGTGATGAAGAATATGAAATGACCATTAAATGCAGTATTTCTCTAACGTGGAGACATGAAGGCTAGACAATGACGGAAACTATTGATGCAGTTCAGTAGCTTAGGAATGCAGAGAAGGAGGACTGAACTGATAACTGGAATCATAACATATTCTTGGCAGACTCAGAGACTGAGCCAGGCTGGGCCGGGCACTGCGAAGCAGGAAGTAAGTGAAAGGTCGAGGATACAGGTGGGGGCTGCATCCCTCCTCAGCGAGGCTTCAGGAGACAGGAGCTGAATCTGGTGTCCGGGCCCTTTTGAGGCCTAGAAACGGGGACTTTACAATGGAATAACGTGCACACTGAGAAACGTGGCAACGTGGCTTTACATAGGCCTGATATTCGTAGTATTCACGAGGACTGGAAACTGGCATACTAGAGGGGGACACAACTGTAATTGCGTCATTAATCGAACTTGGGGAATGCATATGCATATTAATCATGCACACATAACATATGATGGATGACACGTAGGGACACAGAACATGGCAAAATTTACTTTTCCACATTCCCTCCTTGTCACTACGTTTCCATCAGGAAACATCAATATTCATGATACCATCTATCATTTCATACAGTATCATTTGCTCGTCTCGAATTATCCTGGAACGGGATTTAGAACGGGGCTTGGGACTAGGAATACAAGAGGTAGCACAAATGCCGCAAATCGCAGGGCCACATTGTATACAGAGGCAGCAGCTGAATATGATCGCTACTGCAATACCTAGAAAGGACAATATTTTCCATCCCCAGGCGGAAATTATATTCCAGAACCAACCGGACCATGTCCAGGTGCCTGGATCTTGGTGTATCAGATGGGCAATTTTATGGAGTCTGGTTATAGCTGAATAAACAGACGGCGCGTTATTTGGAATGAAAATGCAGCAACTAGATACAATGACTCTACAGGCCCCGCCCCTATCGGCCAGTATGACGTCAAGGACGAGACGATTTTGCAAAACTACAAATCTCATAGCAGATTGCTCTTCGGTTAAGTTACCTAGAGCAGAGGCAGTCTCATTTACTACAGCTTCAAGGGTTCTGGTTAATCTACGGATTAACTTACTATTCTGGACAGGGCCTATAAAGAAGAAGAAACCTTTATTGAAATCGGTATATTGTTCTAGAGTAGTTTCAGTGTAATCGACAATTGGGGACTCCCTTCTATGTCTAACGTGTACTAGATGTGTGTTTCTATGATAATCAGATGGGGCTAGAAAAACTGGTGGCAGTAGGAAGGCAATGTAACAGGTTCCCTCCCAATCGAGGGGCAGACGAACATATGCGGTTTGACCACAAATAAAATAAGAATGACGTGAAGCTTTAAAAATAGATTTCCCACTGTCACTATACTTGACAATAGTAGTACAATCACTATGTCCTACATGTACGGAACCATTATTTCGGACACATAATTCGCCTTTGACTGGTAGTACTGAAATAGCAGGTAAGTCTGGAGTAGTATCAGACTGAACATTCAGGACCATAAAATTCGACGAATAGTTACCTAAATTATACACTTCATTTTCTAGATCTAAACCTGTTCTGTGGGGGAGACCTTGCTTGTCTGGGAAACATGTACTGTTAAGAAAAGACATATCTGTTGAGGATGACGTTAACGTGGACCATGCTCCACACGAACCATTATGTGAGAATGGATAAGGAAAAAGTGGCAAAACTCCCTTCGGCGTCTGGAAAGGGGGGAGTCGACCACACACCCAACAATTAGTGGCATTGCTGGTCTGGTGTGAGTAATGTAACATGCGGATAAAGGAGTTATTACGCATAGCGAGGCGGTAAGACAGTTCATGAGGGGGCAGATCACTAAACGTGTGCTCTGCTGTAACATTGGAAGACTTATTTACATGTGAAACTGGGAAACATAGGTAAAATGCATAACTGGTGCTTGAAATCATAAGGCTGGAAAACAATATAAAACATAGAAAAATGATACATCGGATTGAGTTTTGACTAACTCTCTCACTATGGGGGTCTATTTTATACATGTCAGAAACAGTCTAACCGTTTCACCTAGGGGAGGACTTAGACAATCAAACTGGCTGACTTATTTTACTAGACCGTAGTTTCTGTTTATACTCCTGCTGCGGAGTTTTCTCTAACAGGGGAGGGGTTGTAACAATGTCAGTTGCGGGACAGTCCTTGAGAACAATGCTTTGGCAATCCTTTGAATCCTGGGAAACGTTCTTTAAGACGGGTTTCAGTCCATTAAAAAGTTTGACATGAGAAAGGTGCACCCAGCCTTTGCGTCCTTCCAACTTCACGGCTGTACGGGTGGTGAGGAGGACCTGTCGGGGCTCTTTCCATCGAGGCTCCAGCGGACTTGATCTGTCAAAGTTCCTCACCATCACCATGGATCCTGGAACGATTTCATGCGGTGCCACCTCGGTATTGTCTGGAAATGCGGCGGCAAACTGTGAACGACATGAGTTGAGGGCAGACATCAAGGAAGCTAGGTAATCTGTCAACATATTACTTGAAACATCGGTAATACTTCGGGGTCTAGGAGTACCCCACATGTTAGGGGGGCGGCCGAAAACGACCTCATACGGGGACAGACCTGATCTGGAATGTGCAACCATGCGCATGTAAAATAGAGCAACTGGCAGAGCTACTAGCCAGTCCACACCTTTCTCTTTACATATTTTAGCGATTCGGATTTTCAGGGTCTGGTTATGTCTCTCTACGAGACCGGCTGCTTCAGGATGGCGTACACAATGGAACTTCCACTGGTACCCTAGCAAAAGGGAAACATGCTTCATGAGTTCAGATGAGAATGGCTGGCCGTTGTCAGAATATACGACTCTAGGGAGTCCATAACGGGGGAAGAACTCACAAACCAACTGCTTGGCAGTGATCGCGGCTGTGTAATCTGGGACTGGATATGCTTCTGTCCACCTGGACAAAGCGCATACAACTACAAGGACATACTTGAAACCTCGACATCGCTCCATCTGAATATAATCCATCTGGAGGACTTCAAAAGGGTGGTCAGGGGGCTGGAATCCACCTTGTTCCACCGGGACACTTTTACCTGGATTAAACTGACAACATATCATACAGGTACGGACTTTCTGCTTGGCTGCAGCTCGTAAATGCTTGTTGAACCAAATGTTCTGGATACTATCTAACATAGCTTTTTCCCCTAGATGTGCTGGACTATGTGCGGTATTAATAATGACTTGAACCATAGAGTCGGGGAGAAACCATGCGGTTCTACCCTTCGTTACCCATCCTTGATCTGTCTGGACCCCTCCTTGTTCGGACCATTTCTTGATTTCATCGGGAGTAGCATGTAACTGGATATCTATGACATCTTGAGTAGGGTCCTTAACTGTCATACATGTAGTCGGATCTGGAGTATGTGTCTGTGTCGGATTAACTTGAAAGTCTGGAGTCTGTGCTGTAAGTTTGGCTGTGCGATCTGCTAGATCGTTACCTTGAGAAATAATGTCAGTAACTTTCGTATGTGCTTTGCATTTCATGATAGCAATAGATGTCGGTAGATGTATTGCATCTAATAGAGCTTGAATAAGGAGACCATGCTGAATCTTGGTTCCATGAGAAGTCATGAAACCTCTCTCCTGCCAGAGCACTCCGAAGTCGTGTACAACTCCAAATGCGTAACGTGAATCTGTGTAAACATTAACTTTTAAGTTCTTGGCGTGTATGCAGGCTTGTGTCAGAGCAACTAGCTCTGCTGCTTGAGCAGACAGGGTGTCAATACGGTGTGTTTCAATAACTTCAGTGTCAGTAGTCACTGCATACGCGGCGACTAGTTCTCCTGTACTTGTTCTCATACATGAACCATCCACATAAAGTGTCAGGTCAGGATCTGGTAACGGAGTATCTGTCAGATCTTGTCTTGGCTTTGTCGTAATGTTAACTACTTCCACACAATCATGTGTGGCTGGATTCGAAGTAACTGATGGTAATAATGTAGCAGGGTTCAGGATGTTGCAGCGTCTGATTTCTATATGTGGCTGGAACAGTGTCAATTCATAACCTGTTAAACGTGCAATTGTCAAGTGCTGAGTTTGTGTTCGATTCAGAAGAACTTCCACAGAGTGTGGAACTTGTACTGTCAAGGTATGTCCTAAGACTATGGAATCACTTTGTCTGATAGCTAGTGCTGTGGCTGCAACTGACTTGAGGCATGCAGGCAGAGCCTGGGCGACTGGATCTAATGTGCTAGAAAAATAAGCACATGGCTTGTTTTGTCCTGCTTGATCTTGTGTGAGAACAGATAATGCTGTACCTTCACGTTCTGTGACGAAAAGTGTAAAAGGCTTACTGTAGTTCGGTGTGGCTAGAACTGGAGCTTGGCATAAAGCTTTCTTTAACTCGTTGAAACTAAGTGTATGTTCAGATGTCCAAGGGAGGACAGTCGGTGCGGCTGCCTCCTGTGTCGTTAACTGTATCAGTGGCTTGGCTAGAAATGCATACTGAGGAATCCATTGTCTACAATAAGAAGTAAGGCCGATAAAGGCACGTACCTCCTTCTGGGTCTTGGGCTGAGGAAGACTCGCTATTAACTGGATACGGTCTGGTGTCAACTGCCTACCCCTCTTGGACAGTAAGTGTCCTAAGTATACCACTTGCTGGACACAGAATTGAAGCTTCGAAGGGGACACCTTGTGCCCCATCTCGGCCAGGAAATACAGAACCGTTAGTGACGCTCGCTCGCAATCACGTTCAGAACGGGCTGTGATCAGTAGATCATCGACATACTGGAGCAGGGCAGTGTCAGTTGGCATGTGGACATTATCAAGTTGTCTCTTAAGTGCTTGACTGTAAATACTAGGACTTTCTGTGAAACCTTGAGGAGCGCGTGTGAACATATAGCTCCTTCCATTTAAACAAAATCCGAAAAGAAACTGGCTGTCTGGATGAATAGGAACACTAAAAAATGCATTCTTGAGGTCGATTACTGTAAAGAACATGGCTTCGGAATCAATGGCTGTCAATAGGGAAGAGATGTCTGGAACAACTGGGTACTGAGGAATAATACATTTATTAAGTTCTCGTAGGTCGATCACTAATCGATATACTGGGGGTGCATTTGGATCAGTACGTTTCATGACTGGAATGATCGGAGAATTGCATACATTGGAGTCAGTTTCTACAACCACTCCTTGAGCCATGAGCTCGTCAATAATTTTGGATAAGGCTGCTACAGCCTCAGGTGGCAATCTGTACTGTCTGATTCGTGGTAACACTACACCTGGCTTGAGAGTCACACGATGGGGTGTGATTTGCATGTAACCTACATCAGTTGGACCTTGCGCCCATAAGTGCTGCGGAACATTAGACAGTCTTGAATCAAAATCTCGTAATACATAGTGACCCTTGAAGTCACGTAGGAACAATCGTATTCCCTCTGGGGAACAGCATATAACTGCACCTAACTCTTTCAGTGTCTTAATGCCTAATAGGTTTTCTGGACATGATTTAGTAAGTAACAGATCAGTAGTGCGGGACAATGGACCTACTTCTAGAGTAACTGGCTTTGAAATCTCATTTACGATAGGTTTTCCTGAAAATCCAAGGGAAACATTTCTTGAGCCTGAGAGCGGAGCCCCTGGAACTTCGGCGTGACTAATTGTGGTCCTACTTGCCCCTGTATCAATCAAAAACTTTCTGTCTTTCCCTAATACTTGACTGTGAACATAGGGACCTTCTTGATCTACAGGTATCTCGATGAGAGGCAAGCCTACCTCCCTCTCTAGGCTGTTTCATGAATACTGCTGGTACTCTGGATACTCAGACTGTGCATACTGGTACATCTGCTGTGTGACGTGCTGTGTTGCAGCGATAGGCTGCGGTACTGTAACTGTCTGTTGTGCATTCTGTGGCTGAGGAGTCTGTGAAACTTGCTCTTGTCTAGGCGGACGTGGTCTTTCTTTAGTCTTACCAGTAGCTATGTTGTGTTTCAGAACTGCACACTCATTTATAAAATGACCTGGCTGTTTACAATAATTGCAATTCCCTTTAACGGGAGCTGTAGGATGACTGGCTTGATTCGGACCCCTCTTCTGACTGTCTTGAGGAACAGATTGTGCAACTAGTACTTTCATTTTCGTGTCTTTCATACGTTTTCTCTCGTGTTCTTGCTCTTCCCTGATTCTATTCTGGTGGTACTGAAGCATCTGGAGCATTTGGGACGGGGTATTAGCTTGCCAGGTACTTTCGACTTTCAGAACTCGATTTTTTACTTGTGGACTTGAATTCTCGACTAATTTAGTAACAAAAAGGTGAGGGTATGACTCGCTACTTGTCTTGAGGCCACTATTGATGCTAAAGCATTTTTCAAACCTAGAATAAAAATCACTAATGTCTTCTTCTTGTTTCTGTTTACAGGCTGAGATTGCATCCCAGTCTTCTTTTCTAGTTGTCAATAATCTGGGTAAAACTTGTATCAATAATTCTGGTAATTCTTTACATTTATCCCCAAGACCGGTACCTGGTACTCGTGCTTTGTCTTCAGCTTCTAGAACTGCCCAATCGATCTTTTTCTCTCCCACCTCCCATTCTTTTTCCTTTAGCTTTTCATACACCCCTGCGGGCAACAGGACCTTTAACATTTTAATGATATCTGGGTAAGTGTATTCTCCCATACGGAGCATGTCTTTTAATTCTCTATGGAACCCTGCTGGATCTTTGTCATGACAGGGAATTAATTTCTTCATCTCGAGGAGTTCCATCTTTGTAATTGGAGTGTAAACAAACACTCGTTGCATTTCACCGTCCTCTGTCTTAACTGGATGCACTTCTCGTAACGGGTTCTGTCTTTCCATATAAAATGGTTTACTTTCTGGGGGTGAGACATGAACAAAATGCGGGTTCAGAAACGTTCTATATTTGTGGCGCTGTTCTAGAATGACACTAATTAGATCGGTACCTAGACCTCTCCATCTATACTGGAGTAACTCGTTCAGGATATCGTGTAACGGACCTGGATCAGAGTGCTGACCCTCATACAGAGTAATGAGGTACTGGATCATATACATACCCACCAGTCGCTGCTCGGCTGGGGGCAATTTCAGAAACATTTGTGCCACTATTTCGTCTGGAAAAGTGGTAGAATCAGTAATCCATCGGACTGCTGATCGGGCTAGTTCCTGTTCATGCATGGTACTTAACTCACTGTAACCGATTCGTGATTTTAGAATGTGATCGGTAGCTTGGAACACTTGTTCTAGGGAACCTTGTTCTGGTGCTGGATGATGAAAAATTGACTTGTGTTCTAGGCGTAAATGGCGATCTGGAAATCTAGATTTTCCTACATACGCTATTCTGGCGGGATTCTCGTCCTCTACCTCTTCAGTATCAGAGTTACTTTCTTTCTCGCTTACTTGTGCTGCTTTACGTTGTTCGTGTATCTTTATTATTTCTCTACGGATTTTCTTGTACATACTCTCCATGGCATTAATGGTATTGTGCTTACCCTCGGCTATATTATCACTCCACTTTGTCAGGGTTTTCATTTCGGCCGGATCTTTAGACGGGTAATCTTGTTCTCTTATTAGACAGTTAATTAAAAACTTTAATATCATACGCTGGATCTCAGCTTTCCTTTGAGACATGGCATCACTAATACTTTCTGGATCATCCCCTGTACGGATGAAACGATATATTCTGTCTAGATCTTCTTTCATATTGGGTAGGGTGACTAGATACTCGGTCACCCTCCTTACGCGTACTGAATATAAAACCATATTATTCTCGCCTGGGACTGGGTCATAGGCACATTCGCCAAGGGCTTGCCTGATTTCTGCAACAGACTTATTACTCTTGGGAGTACGCTGTGATGCTTGAGCATGTAATTCGAGTGCTGATAAACGCTTGCGTGGCGGCGGGGTTTGAGGAGGACCTCCTCCTGCGGCCCCTAGACTAGAGTCGTCTACTGAGGCTCTTCGTCCTGGCAGAGTGGGAAATGGAAATGTAGACTGGACTTGTATGGCGGGCTGGACCGGGGGTACCGTAACAGGTACTCCCGTGTCTGGAGAAGCGGGAAGTGCCTGATTTACAGGGACTGGCGGAGCGCGAACAGGATTTGCATATTCAGGGACTGTGTCGTCCAGATAGGACGAAATAAAAATATCAGCTGCGGTCGGTTTGCGACGTAGCTTGGTCGGAACTAATGGTGGCGGGAAATTACTGGATGCCTCCGGGGTCGCTTTTGGCAAACCCTCGGCAAGAAGAGGATACATACCCTTAATAAGGGCATTCCTCTGTCTGTCTCTCTGTTCAGTTTTGACTTGTTCACCTATCTCGATTAATTCTTTTTCTTGGGCTCGCTCTAAGGATTCTCTACTTAATTCTGACTTTCTGATTTCTTTTTCAGTTCTTTTATGGGCTTCTTTGCGCCATAACTCGATGGCATCTTTCTGTGACTGTCTGGCTTTCTTTTTCCATAATGCTTCTTCTACTCGCATGATGCATTCGGCATCCCATGTACCCGATACGGGCCATCTATACTTTTCTTCTAACTGTTTGGTATACTCTACCCATAAATCTAGATACAATATGGCACTTATGCCATGTTTCTGATACATAAAATGACCTGGACTGTCCCTGGGCGGGACGGGAACTGCTGCTTCCAGCAGACCCTTTCTGGTTTTTAACTGACGTAACTTCGAAAACAAGGGCATGACTGGACTGTAATCTAGACACAATACAATACACAATAAACACGATACTTATTCCCCATTCATACCACGACATTGAAATACATGAAAAACATTCAAAATAACAGTTCGAACAGAATACTACCTGGAAATACTGAGAACAGAACACATAAATTTTTCTCGAGAACAGAAACTGACTAGAACAGAAACTAGATGCACTGCTGAAACAGTACGAAACTTACCGGTCTCATAAAGAGACACGTCAGGACCCGCATCCACCGAAGTGGACACTTCGTTTGTGGGACTGTGTACCACCAACCCACAGACCAGAGTCAATTAAATTGACCCTGTCTAGATACCACCCCAGTAACGGTACTCACCGGGCAGCAAGAACGGAGGGCCTCGGACTGGACTGGACTGCTACGACGACGGACGACGAACTTCGGACTTCGGACTTCAGTTACGGGTGGACCTCCGGATACCTCGGACCTTGGACTCTTGGCTTGGGCTCTGGTCGGGACTCGCCGCGTTCCTCCACCGTCTCGTCTGGATGCTGGACCGCCTCCTCCGTCTCCTCCGTGGGCCTGAGGGATACTTGAGCAGAAATATCTGCCACTGCGCAGAAGAGTTCCGTCACGACTGCAGAGGGTCAGGGGGTCGGCGTGGCTTCACCGACGCGTGGGGAAAGGGCAAGTCCCTATTCGGGCGCCATTATGTGGTAAATAAATAAATAATACCTCTCTTTTTGACTAGACATATATCATAACAGATAGCTCAATAAATAAGAGTCAAGATTCGAGGTAGTAGGAGTTTTGCAGGTTTAATACAGCATAAGGACAGGAACAGGACAACCTGCATAGGAATAGGATGACAGGGCCCAGCAGCTGCTGGGGCTGGATCTGGGATGAGCGCGCTGACTTTTAATAACAATACATGAGCATATATACATAATGCAAACACATAGCATTACATTGCAGTGGGCGTAGCAGTGGGTGTGACGCGTAGCAGTCGCGAAAGATAAGGGCGAAAGTAGGTGTAACTGGGCGTATACATAGACATGTGGTGCAAACGTAACAGGATATGTCATGAATGGGGCGGAAACATTGGAGGGGGCTACCTAAGGAGCCGGGACCTCTAACCTGATGGTGCGCGCAAACTAGCAATGACGTATCACTAGGAGAAGCTGGGGGCTATGAACTCTGTGCTAGGAGCAGAGACTGAAGTCTGGAGAGTCGGAGCGACATGTACCTAAACCCTATCTAGTATCTGATGTTTAGGGAACATGTTGATAGGAACTAGAAGTTAGGAGGGGAAAGGCTAACGTGATTCTGAGACTGGACCATGCATTATTCTACATGTAGTGCGTGATGAAGAATATGAAATGACCATTAAATGCAGTATTTCTCTAACGTGGAGACATGAAGGCTAGACAATGACGGAAACTATTGATGCAGTTCAGTAGCTTAGGAATGCAGAGAAGGAGGACTGAACTGATAACTGGAATCATAAAATATTCTTGGGAGACTCAGAGACTGAGCCAGGCTGGGCCGGGCACTGCGAAGCAGGAAGTAAGTGAAAGGTCGAGGATACAGGTGGGGGCTGCATCCCTCCTCAGCGAGGCTTCAGGAGACAGGAGCTGAATCTGGTGTCCGGGCCCTTTTGAGGCCTAGAAACGGGGACTTTACAATGGAATAACGTGCACACTGAGAAACGTGGCAACGTGGCTTTACATAGGCCTGATATTCGTAGTATTCACGAGGACTGGAAACTGGCATACTAGAGGGGGACACAACTGTAATTGCGTCATTAATCGAACTTGGGGAATGCATATGCATATTAATCATGCACACATAACATATGATGGATGACACGTAGGGACACAGAACATGGCAAAATTTACTTTTCTACAGCCCTCTAGTTCTGAGACACTAAAATTTAATACCAGGTGTTGGTTTGGGGTTGGAGGCGATATTTCCTTCTTAGATTCTATGAGAACTGAGTTATTACCTGCTTCAGAATTAATTGTGGGTAGGTGTATTTGCGGTGATAGTGCAGAAAAATATTTGCTAATTGCCGGAGTTTTAGTTATTTGACCGTGTTTCAGTGCTGTGTCGGACGATTTCCTGACTGCTTCCTCAGTGCCCATGCGTCGCATAAATATTGTGCGTGAACGTAGCTTTTTTAAAGCCATAGAAGTTAAGTAAGTATCCACTAGTCTGTAGGGCGTGTATATTTTAGGGCGTATAGGCTAATAGCTTTTCTCTGTGTCTTTACAATTGACAGGGCACAATAGTGCTATGGGATCTTACCGTAACCTTCTTTAGAGAGGTGAAGCTTTTTTTGCCATGAAGCATAGGGTCCGATGCCGATGTGAAAATAGGGTGGCCCAGCCCGGCCGCTGTCGGCCCCGGACGGCCACAGACGGTCCCGCCCTTGTCCCGGGCTTCTCCCGGCGCGCTCCCGCGCAGCGGGACTGTTCAGCTGTAGGTATACCAGCTGGAATGTAGAGGGAGGAGCCTGCAGGGAGAGCGTCCCAGCTGGAAACACTTGGGGATGGTTGCTGGCGCTCCTGGGACTGGAAGTCCTGCGCCAGCAACGTGCTCGCAGCCCTGCAGTCCAAGCTCCCTCGGCGATGGTTCAGGTGAGAGCAGGTCACAGTCCGCCTTGCACGAAGCGGGACCCGCGCAGCGGGTTTCGCGAGTAGTAGAGCAAAAATGTAGTAAAGAGTTCAGGAGCACAACAGATCCAGCGTCTGCACAGCTGCGAAGTGAAGGGATTCACCAGAAAGCCTGAAGCGGGAGATTTTCAAGTCTCAGTATAGCGAGGGAGGAGCCTGCAGGGAGAGCGTCCCAGCTGGAAACACTTGGGGATGGTTGCTGGCGCTCCTGGGACTGGAAGTCCTGCGCCAGCAACGCGCTCGCAGCCCTGCCGTCCAAGCTCCCTCGGCGATGGTTCAGGTGAGAGCAGGTCACAGTCCGCCTTGCACGAAGCGGGACCCGCGCAGCGGGTTCCGCGAGTAGTAGAGCAAAAATGCAGTAAAGAGTTCAGGAGCACAACAGATCCAGCGTCTGCACAGCTGCGAAGTGAAGGGATTCACCAGAAAGCCTGAAGCGGGAGATTTTCAAGTCTTAGTATAGCGAGGGAGGAGCCTGCAGGGAGAGCGTCCCAGCTGGAAACATTTGGGGATGGTTGCTGGCGCTCCTGGGACTGGAAGTCCTGCGCCAGCAACGCGCTCGCAGCCCTGCAGTCCAAGCTCCCTCGGCGATGGTTCAGGTGAGAGCAGGTCACAGTCCGCCTTGCACGAAGCGGGACCCGCGCAGCGGGTTCCGCGAGTAGTAGAGCAAAAATGCAGTAAAGAGTTCAGGAGCACAACAGATCCAGCGTCTGCACAGCTGCGAAGTGAAGGGATTCACCAGAAAGCCTGAAGCGGGAGATTTTCAAGTCTCAGTATAGCGAGGGAGGAGCCTGCAGGGAGAGCGTCCCAGCTGGAAACACTTGGGGATGGTTGCTGGCGCTCCTGGGACTGGAAGTCCTGCGCCAGCAACGCGCTCGCAGCCCTGCAGTCCAAGCTCCCTCGGCGATGGTTCAGGTGAGAGCAGGTCACAGTCTGCCTTGCACGAAGCGGGACCCGCGCAGCGGGTTCCGCGAGTAGTAGAGCAAAAATGCAGTAAAGAGTTCAGGAGCACAACAGATCCAGCGTCTGCACAGCTGCGAAGTGAAGGGATTCACCAGAAAGCCTGAAGCGGGAGATTTTCAAGTCTCAGTATAGCGAGGGAGGAGCCTGCAGGGAGAGCGTCCCAGCTGAAAACACTTGGGGATGGTTGCTGGCGCTCCTGGGACTGGAAGTCCTGCGCCAGCAACGCGCTCGCAGCCCTGCAGTCCAAGCTCCCTCGGCGATGGTTCAGGTGAGAGCAGGTCACAGTCCGCCTTGCACGAAGCGGGACCCGCGCAGCGGGTTCCGCGAGTAGTAGAGCAAAAATGCAGTAAAGAGTTCAGGAGCACAACAGATCCAGCGTCTGCACAGCTGCGAAGTGAAGGGATTCACCAGAAAGCCTGAAGCGGGAGATTTTCAAGTCTCAGTATAGCGAGGGAGGAGCCTGCAGGGAGAGCGTCCCAGCTGGAAACACTTGGGGATGGTTGCTGGCGCTCCTGGGACTGGAAGTCCTGCGCCAGCAACGCGCTCGCAGCCCTGCAGTCCAAGCTCCCTCGGCGATGGTTCAGGTGAGAGCAGGTCACAGTCCGCCTTGCACGAAGCGGGACCCGCGCAGCGGGTTCCGCGAGTAGTAGAGCAAAAATGCAGTAAAGAGTTCAGGAGCACAACAGATCCAGCGTCTGCACAGCTGCGAAGTGAAGGGATTCACCAGAAAGCCTGAAGCGGGAGATTTTCAAGTCTCAGTATAGCGAGGGAGGAGCCTGCAGGGAGAGCGTCCCAGCTGGAAACACTTGGGGATGGTTGCTGGCGCTCCTGGGACTGGAAGTCCTGCGCCAGCAACGCGCTCGCAGCCCTGCAGTCCAAGCTCCCTCGGCGATGGTTCAGGTGAGAGCAGGTCACAGTCCGCCTTGCATGAAGCGGGACCCGCGCAGCGGGTTCCGCGAGTAGTAGAGCAAAAATGCAGTAAAGAGTTCAGGAGCACAACAGATCCAGCGTCTGCACAGCTGCGAAGTGAAGGGATTCACCAGAAAGCCTGAAGCGGGAGATTTTCAAGTCTCAGTATAGCGAGGGAGGAGCCTGCAGGGAGAGCGTCCCAGCTGGAAACACTTGGGGATGGTTGCTGGCGCTCCTGGGACTGGAAGTCCTGCGCCAGCAACGCGCTCGCAGCCCTGCAGTCCAAGCTCCCTCGGCGATGGTTCAGGTGAGAGCAGGTCACAGTCCGCCTTGCACGAAGCGGGACCCGCGCAGCGGGTTCCGCGAGTAGTAGAGCAAAAATGCAGTAAAGAGTTCAGGAGCACAACAGATCCAGCGTCTGCACAGCTGCGAAGTGAAGGGATTCACCAGAAAGCCTGAAGCGGGAGATTTTCAAGTCTCAGTATAGCGAGGGAGGAGCCTGCAGGGAGAGCGTCCCAGCTGAAAACACTTGGGGATGGTTGCTGGCGCTCCTGGGACTGGAAGTCCTGCGCCAGCAACGCGCTCGCAGCCCTGCAGTCCAAGCTCCCTCGGCGATGGTTCAGGTGAGAGCAGGTCACAGTCCGCCTTGCACGAAGCGGGACCCGCGCAGCGGGTTCCGCGAGTAGTAGAGCAAAAATGCAGTAAAGAGTTCAGGAGCACAACAGATCCAGCATCTGCACAGCTGCGAAGTGAAGGGATTCACCAGAAAGCCTGAAGCGGGAGATTTTCAAGTCTCAGTATAGCGAGGGAGGAGCCTGCAGGGAGAGCGTCCCTGCTGGAAACACTTGGGGATGGTTGCTGGCGCTCCTGGGACTGGAAGTCCTGCGCCAGCAACGCGCTGGCAGCCCTGCAGTCCAAGCTCCCTCGGCGATGGTTCAGGTGAGAGCAGGTCACAGTCCGCCTTGCACGAAGCGGGACCCGCGCAGCGGGTTCCGCGAGTAGTAGAGCAAAAATGCAGTAAAGAGTTCAGGAGCACAACAGATCCAGCGTCTGCACAGCTGCGAAGTGAAGGGATTCACCAGAAAGCCTGAAGCGGGAGATTTTCAAGTCTCAGTATAGCGAGGGAGGAGCCTGCAGGGAGAGCGTCCCAGCTGGAAACACTTGGGGATGGTTGCTGGCGCTCCTGGGACTGGAAGTCCTGCGCCAGCAACGCGCTCGCAGCCCTGCAGTCCAAGCTCCCTCGGCGATGGTTCAGGTGAGAGCAGGTCACAGTCCGCCTTGCATAAAGCGGGACCCGCGCAGCGGGTTCCGCGAGTAGTAGAGCAAAAATGCAGTAAAGAGTTCAGGAGCACAACAGATCCAGCGTCTGCACAGCTGCGAAGTGAAGGGATTCACCAGAAAGCCTGAAGCGGGAGATTTTCAAGTCTCAGTATAGCGAGGGAGGAGCCTGCAGGGAGAGCGTCCCAGCTGGAAACACTTGGGGATGGTTGCTGGCGCTCCTGGGACTGGAAGTCCTGCGCCAGCAACACGCTCGCAGCCCTGCAGTCCAAGCTCCCTCGGCGATGGTTCAGGTGAGAGCAGGTCACAGTCCGCCTTGCACGAAGCGGGACCCGCGCAGCGGGTTCCGCGAGTAGTAGAGCAAAAATGCAGTAAAGAGTTCAGGAGCACAACAGATCCAGCGTCTGCACAGCTGCGAAGTGAAGGGATTCCCTTGTAGATATGACCTAGTGCCAAGTGGCACCATGTATATTATGTAAGTACTATTCTAATGTCTTATGAGAATACAAAGGCTATTTTTGATATAACCTTGTTTGGAGTTCCTTTTGTAGTGTGCCTGGGATGTTGTTGCTGTGTGCATGCGCAAACGCTTTACACATGGCCTCCGGGATAAGCCTGACTGCTCGTACCAAGCTACCGAGGGGTTGAGCAGGGGTTATCTTTGGCGTGTAACTCCCTTGCCATGACTAGAGTGGTGGTCCCTGCCTGACTTTGGCGCAAGCATTAGCCAACCAGAGATCCCATTTCTAACAGGCACCTAAGTGTTGGAAAGATCATTGGAGATGGTGGCAGTGAGTACCACAACTATAAATTCTCAAACCCAGCAGAAGGGTCAGGATATATATGTGCACCTAGGAAATACCTGTGGATTTATGTGCAAACTAACTGATCCAATATTGCAACGCCTGCAGGTCGCCAATCCATTCCAGGAATTCTGTGAGTAAGAATGCTATATGTCATTTTAAGGGGGATCTAATTAGCAGTAGTGGTCCAATCTCTCTTATTTAAAGAACTGTTAAATAAAGGTGCTCTGCAGAAGGTGTACATACTTTGCTCTTAAGGCATGAAAATATAGCTATGTCTTCCTAGTATGTTTCTGCACATAATCCTGCTCATGTTGACTCTATAGTCATAGTTTGAGCTGATACGGAGAATCTATACGTCGCGCCTGCCCTCATTCTATTAAACTGAGGAAGCCTGTCATTAACTACAATCTTATGATGTAATAAGCTGGCCTATGTGGATATCTATAGGTACGGCTGTCATTTCAAGGTGGGTTAGTAAGAAGGCTCAAATTTGATTTGTAAGGCAGACCCCCAGTCGGTAACGTCTGTTATCAGCAAAAGACCCGCGTTATGCATGGAACGGCCTATATGAGTGGTCTAAGGTGCCACCGCCGTCTTATATTGGGTTCCGTTAGAAGTGCTCACTAATAGATTGTTTGACCTAACCAACTACAAAATCCCTTAGATTTATATGTTAGTGCTGTGTATGATGGCGATGGCCGATGGCCATCATCCTACAGTGGTTTAGTGTTCTTAAAGTCAATGATAGCCTTGGTAGTTTCATTAGGTTGTTCCTCCATCTTGCAGTTACATGTGGTTCAATGACCACTAGGTATAGTCAAAGTATAATTACAACCTAGACTGAAAATATGGTCAGTTGTATTAGGACCTTCCCCTAGAGTATATCGGAACCGCTGGCATTCAGGTCGGTGATGACTGAAGCATGACAACATATTCCTTGTCTAGTACGCACATAGTCTTCTGTTATTCTGTACCTACTAGGTCAGTTACAGCAAAATGAAAGCAAAGTGACGTTAAGCTGACACTTAGTATATAGTCAGTAGTTAAGAAAAAAACATACCCAGGGGTGAATAGAGCCGACTAATATGCTGACTGATATTAACGTTAGGGAACGGCAGCGTTGACCTTACATTTTTCCTGCTGGTGCCGGTAACATTCTCGTCAGTAGTGCGAGTTCGGGGAAAGATTTCTGTCTCCCCGCAATGCGTTTATTAAGTATGATTACTCCCGCCACCGCGAATCACTCAATATCTAAGGGGGCCTATGGGGTTAAACCGAAGTACGGCCGCCATTTTTGAATGGGCTATATTGCTGTCCTAAGTATGTGATGTGTTGCCTACTGCCAAGTAATTCTGCCTATTTGCCCTTGTAGTCCCGAATGTCATGTATCTGGCCCATTGAGATGAGAACGTCATTGGCGGCCATCTTAGAGTCGATTTAGGTCGCTAAAATACTGCCTAGAATTGCACCCACGATGTAGTTCTACATATAAAAAGAATAAGAGAGTCGGAATATGTGAAGAGCAGGGTTGTGCTTGTATATGCATGAAATTAGTCATATATTGCAAGCCCACCTATCAGTATTACGATGCTGTTTACATGCTTTCTAAGTATAGAGTTCTCCATTAACTATTCTTCTATTGCGGGGAGAAAGTTACATAAACTAGTACATTGGATGTCATAAGGTCCTCTCCTAGCTAGTGATTATAAAAATGCGTGTAGAAAAGCATGCTACACCTGATTATTTTTTATATAAGACTAGCAGCCCGTCCCGACGTTGTCCGGGTATGAAATAGAATGTGTGTAATGTGTGTATTTGGCAAGGGCAATTTATTTTAAAATCTCGCAGTAGACAACATTTTTTGTTTCATTAGAATAGGGACGGAGAAGGCCCAGCTGCAGCCCTGGTTGATGTTAGCAGGCGCGTGTAATTGGTGTAGTGATCCGTCGCCTGAGCCCCGCTACAGCCCTGGTTGATGTTAGCAGGCGCGTGTAATGTTGTTGAATGAGAGAGTTATCAGCCGCGGGTAAATCCGTTTAATGAGTGACAGCGAGTAGGAGAGGCTGCAGTAATTGTCCCCGCCGACACGCTCTTTTGCGTGTTCCCACGCTTGAGGCCCAGATGCAGGCCTGTTTGGTGTTAGCAGGCGCGTGTTCCCCCGCTTGAGGCCCAGCTGCAGCCCTGGTTGATGTTATCAGGCAGGTGTAATTAGGGTACTGATCCGCCGCCTGAGCCCGGCTAGAGCCCTGGTTGATGGTGGCAGGCGCGTGTAATTTCATTGAATGAGAGAGTTCAGTAACAGCGCGCAGGAGAGGCTGCAGTAACGTTACTTACCAGGCCTCCAGGTGAACGCGTTTGTCACGCCCCCAGCACACGGCCACAGCAGACGATCTTCTGATTAATGTACGACCCACATGGCATGAAGGGCGGAAAGTAGCACACGCCCCCAGCGTTTCTCACGCCCCCAACGTGCCCCTTGATGCGGTGCAATTGCGTTCACATGGCATGAAGGCCGAACACACGCCCCCAGTGTTTCTCACGCCCCCAGTGTGCCCCTTGATGCTGCGCAGCAACGTAATTGGCGCTTGTATGTACGACTCACATGGCATGAAGGGCAGACACACGCCCCCCAGCGTTTGTCACGCCCCCAGCGTTTGTCACGCCCCCAGCATACTCCCACAGCCCATGATGTTACGGCCGTACCACACGCCCCCATTGTTAGTCACACCCCCAGCCCACGCTCACAGCACAACGCAGACATGCCCACAAAGGACTACCTTTTAAATGTATAGAGGAGTTGGCCTAACGGGGATCTGGGTTTGAATCTTGGTAACGATGCCATACATCCTGTAATTCTGGGCAAATCACTTAATCTTCCCATGCCTAACAAAAATAAATGTGTGTCCTCATGTAACGTAACTGGTGCTATGTAAAGCGCTCTGATATCTGATTCAGTTTGGGTTAAGTTCGCGCTATATAAAACTCTGTCAAAAAAAAAAATGGTGGCCGTCTGCATAGCCTATGTCCTTCTGCTGCAACTGCCCTTTCCAACGCTGTATTGGGTGTTGTGATTGGTGCTGTGGTTACTGAGATTACCCGCCTCAAAGGTTTGGGCTCTCTCTTTATAATATTAGTATGGACAGGTTGTGTATCTCTATAAGAAAACTGATTGGTGCTTCTTATTATCAATTTGAAAGACTAATGATGACTTGAAGATATAAAAAGTAGTTGGTATAATGACTTTATTTTCTGTATGGTGCTCCCATCCAGTAACATATAAGATCTCTATGTGTTCAAACTCAAGAATAGGTACTATTGGTGCGTAAGATTGCTTGACTAATAACTTTATATCTAGGAGTTTGGGAGCACCCCAAACTGGAGCATTTATGTAATTATCCATGTGATCTCCTCATTTAAGCCTCTCGCACAGTGTCACAATGGAAGATCCAAAAGGTTTTCTTGTTTTTTCTCACTTTTTCTGTGTCGTAACCAGGTTTGGAGGTGATTTTCTCAAGGATGAGACATTTAAGTTCATGCTCACTGTGATTGTTTTCCATATAGTGTGTTACCATAGGGGCTTGTGTTTTATGCGTCCTGATAGCCGACTTGTGCTCTGACATCCTCAGGCTAAATTCTCTACCTGTCTCCCCTATGTAACCAAGTTCACAGGGGCAGAGAATTAGGTACACTATATTGCTGCTTCTACAGTTTGTGTGGCTTCTCAACGTACCTGATTTAGTGCCATAGGACCAAATTTCAGTGGTGATAGCTGTTGGACAAGCATGGCAGGTACCACATCTGTGGTTTCCTAGGTATGGTGGAAGCCCGTCCATGGTGCTGTGCTCCCCGATTTTTGTTGGTAGTTTTATTCTGCTTTGTACTAGCTTATCTCTTAAATTAAAATTCCTTCTAAATGCCTCAATCGGTTTCATGAGTGCCATACTGTCTTCATTAGTGTTGAGGATCTTCCAGTTCCTATGTAAAATCTGTTGTATTTTGTTATTGTAGCTGGAATGGTTAACAACACAGACACGCCTTTCCAAAGGTTGTTTTTCTCTTCCACTAATCAGACTGTCTCTGTTTTAGTATTTGGCACGTTTCATATATTTTCTAATCAGTCATTTGGGGTATTCTATGAGAAATAGCCTCTTTTTAAGTTGCTCTGCATGTATCATGAAATCACGCATGTTGGTACAATTGCGCTTAATTCTCAGGAATTCCCCAAAGGGGATTGAATCTTTTTGGCATGGTGGGTGATAGCTAGAATGCTGTAAGATCGTATTTTTAGCTGTGTGTTTTCTATAAAGGCTGACCGCAATGCTGCCTTCTCCACTCATAATCCAAATATCAATGGTATGATAACTTTCTAAATTTTGTATTCATTCTTATCAAGATTTGATCCTTTACCGTTCCAGTATAGGATGTAACTTTACGATTGCTGCTATGCTGTCGCTGCCATATGATGCACTTTACTTAATAATCTGCCGTTGTTGCTGCTTTATGATTTATTTGTAATAATTTGGCCATTAGATAACATTGCATTTTTTATGTTATTCTATAAAAATTGCACACGTTTTTGAATTGTACATTGTGTCATTTTTTGCTTCCCTTTATTGGAGGGCCCCAATGCTGCCTAAAGAATCCCCTAGAGTTGATTTTGGAAATCGTTGATGTCTCTTGATGATTTAAATCTGTACATAATGGTTTTTATGAAGTGTTTATATTTATTCCTGGGTTTTTCTTTTATATGATTATCTATGTACGTCTTAAGTGGACCTCATTAGAGATCCAAATTCTTAATAAACATATTGAATTGAATGAAGCTGTGCTTGCAACTCCACTTTTTTGAAAACGTCACATGACTGTGATCGGCTTAGTTGTTCAGGGCTACTATTGCCAATGTTTGTGAATTGGGAAAAGTAATAAATTGCACCGGTAGTAGTATGACTGTGAGTGCACATATACGTTTATGCGACTTAGGTCCAATATCTTTTATGTTTATCCCTAGGATACTCGTCATGGTGCTTGGGGTATTAGCCTGTTGCTGATCAGCATTAGTGTAGACTATTTGTTTGGGGTGCGTAGAACTTGTATTGGAAGTATTTGCCTGGCTAGAGAATTATGATTGCATTTTTTCAGCAACACAACAGTTTTGAAGGGCACTACTCCTCCTGGTACTGAATAGGTTAATTTCTGTGACTGATAAAAACAAACCACAAAATGTTTCTATTGGAACGAGGGGTGTTTTAGGACTTACAGTGTATTAATGCATCAGGGGATTGCCCTACACCAGGGATACTCAAAGTACAGCCCGGGGTCTTGTGCAGCCCTCCTGACCCTTAATTGTGTACCCTGGTCAACAGTGACACTGAGCTGCTGTTCAATTAACAGAGCAGGAAAATTCAGAAAGCTGCAAAATAAAAGGGCATGTTTTATGTACACATTTTACATATTAGCTAAAGTAACCATAGTAAAGAAAAGAAAGTGCCCTACATAAATTATCTTTAGGAACACCTTTAGTTTCAAAGACACCTTTAGTTTTAAACTCTGCAAACAAGTGCTTTTTTTTAACATGCATGAGAGTATTACCTTAGTAAACCAGATTGTCACTGCATTGAGAGGCATTTATTAGCAGTGATGGTTTTCAAATATGATCTTGGAAACTTTCATGCCTCCCCTCATTCTGAAAAGAATGCTATTAGTGAACCAAGAGGGAAGTCATTTGCCAGGTGCACCATGTGTGTAGCCTTGGTTGTTATATAATTGGAACACCATTATAGTTTATTAAATAAAACACAAGAAGATTTTGTACCGTACATATCCTATTCCTCATGTGTTTTAAGGGGCTCCCATATGTGTTAATGAAGAAATAAGAGACAAAGGTAAATTAACAAATTGCCTAGGATCACATAAATCTTCAAAAGGAGTATCTCTTTTGCTCACACGTTTTACATTAGAAGGTAATGCTTTAACTTTTATTCTTGATACATGAGAATAAAACCTAGGTGGTAGACGGAAGTCACGTGAAGACTTGGTTTGTTGTCCACACCATCCATCTGCTTCACATCCCCCTACGCCCAACTTTCATCACCCCGATCCTCCCATTGTTGGCATCCGTGCGACCCTCGGGCATGCCACAGACAGTACTTTGCAACCCTCGGGTAAATGTTTGTGAGTACCATGCTCTAAACTAATTTCTCAACGTCTCTATCAGATCCGTATTTGTTTTAGGGGTTTATGAGCAGGCAGGTGAAGGGGCAGATAAGAAAGATGGTACTCTAACATCTCCACAAACAAAATCTACTAATCGATTCTTTTTCAAAACTTTAGGTGACAGTACTAAGTGACCCTCATCCTTCTTTTTTACCAGAGCTTCACTGTTACGAACACTGAGAAATGAGAAGCTTTCAGAAAAACAGAAAGGGATGGGGAGTAAAGCGTATTTTCATGGCCGATTGCTGGTGAATGTGGGATGGACCCTTTCCCTTGGCTTTGTATGGCTCAAGGTACAGCTCAGAGTGTAGTGCCTGTCAGCCTGAGGCTCCCTTTTAATACAGACCCTTACAGGAAGCTGTAAATGTGATGAGGCTTCCTCCACATTTAGAACCGAGTTGCTAGTCTAGTGCTGGCTTCGTTCGATTTGGTTGCACAAGCAGACATTCCGGGGTGTATTGATAAATAACATCACCTAGCCCCGCCCAGTTTAATACATATTTGTGTGGATGTGCTAGTTTCCACACACTGGCACTAAATGTATTTGGCTCCTTTAGTTACTACTCATGTATTCACTAGTTACTTCTCCTCTTTAAGTAGCTCCACGTTTTCAAGCCCTTATGCCTTAAAGTGAGGTGACCTTGATATCCAGCGACCCCATTCTGAATTTCTTCCTTCCCAACTGCGAATTGTACCGAGGTTTCCCCTATGAAAAACTGCCTTGCCATTAGCCTGAGAAACTCAACATGTGCACTGTGCACACATCAGGGCGTTGAAGGAGGACTGCTGGGTTCTGAATACGTGATGAGGTACAAAGAATAAAGACCCCACACATGCATGACACTCCACTCGAGACCTAGGCGTGATTTAAGGGCCTCTTTGACTAAACGCAGCCCCTCTGTTAGCACCTATAGGCCTGCCTGCCTTTGCACCCTTTGAGTCGCTTTGCTTTCACGTGAGCCCACTGTGGGGTCTCTGGTGCACAGGACAGATATACAATCGATTGTGCTATCAGGAATTGTCAAGAACTTGAGAGCCAGACATCCTGTGCATACACCTCGTATGAGGGTAGGACTTTCGTTGAGGAGTACTGAGTTATAACTGTGACCCTACTCTTTCCCTAAACACCCTGGTATTTTTCCAGAGAACATAAGCCTTCCAGAGGCCATGGAAATTACTGCTTTCTTATTGGACTCGATTGCTCAGTGCCTGTGTGAGCTGGTCGGGTCCCTGTGTTTTTAGTAAAATTATGTCCGTACCTAAAATGCACAAATCGGAATAGAAAGACACATGCTTATAAACTGCTACAAACAGCACACCTGCACACTTAAAACAAGAAAGAAAACCTTTGTTTTGTCGACCTCTAATGGTGGACGTTCCTCACTAATCCATAATAAGTGCTTAGTGATTCTTGAGCAAGGGATTTTTTTTCTTTTCTATGATTTTATAAATTCAAGTTTTGCTGAATCTGCTTGGCGATCAGTATTGACAACTAGATGTTAGTAGAGGTAGGAGCTTCTACCTTTTGCCTGCCTTTTGGTACCCTTGGCAGTGACCAGGCTATTCCTGGGCTCCGCGATCATGACGGTGGCAGCAGGAAGAGAAGGAAAACGTGTCTATCAGGCTCTTTTATTATTTGTAGGTTCCACTCCTTGCCTTTCCCAGAACCCTTGAGTAGTATGTCCGAGGCTGCAGTGAGGCTAGAGGGTCAGACCTGTGATATTACTGGGGTCAAACAGTGGATAATCTTGCTGGCATTGTGCTGAATTGTCTTCAGTGGCAGTAGATTGCCCTCGTGCATCACATAGACAGACATTGGCTCACAAAACTCTGTAAAGGCATGTGTCTTTGCACCTTTATTGGCTGTTCTGGCCACCCTCGCTTTGCCAAGAAGAACCCTGACCGTGAGGGGACCGTCGCTGTTTAACCTGTTGGCGTTCATCCCTTTGTTAGTACAGAATAGGAAGGCCTTCGCAAGCAAAGCAGAGGTTTTTGGGAAATGTAGAAATGCTCAAAGGTCCGTGGTTACTGTAGGTGTCATTTCTATTCGGTGGGAAAGGTGGCTGAACGCTTTGTTGTATACCCAAGGGGCAAGGGCACACTGCGAGTATGTACCAACGCAGTTGTTATCGCACATTGACCTGAACGGTCAATTATTAATACATTTTTGGTTTATCTCAGGGCAGTCCATGGTGATCCAGTCCACGCCAGATTGATAGTATGGGTACCTGAGATACTTGTATATTCAAGGGAATCCTTTGTTAGGCTCTTTGTTATTTGAAGATCGTGCATTACAACAGCTCTCTTGGATATACTTTGGGGCAACCATGGCCTACCCCATGCCAATAGTTCTCTTAAAATCGGTTATTCAGCACACACTGGCCAACCTTGACAGACCCGAAGACTTTCAGTTGTATTTTGCATCAAGCTGCTAATGCTGCTTGACTGGACTCGAAGCAAAACGTAGCTCATTGATAACCCCCAAAAGGCAGCCCATCGCCACCACTTGTTTAAAGTTTATTATTCATACCTCACTGTTGACTCTAACATCCTTTGGAACTTTGTTTGCATGTTACTGTTACCCAGGAAACAAAAGTTGATAAAAGGAACACAGAGAGAACAATTGCTGGCACAAGCCTTCTTGGCTCCACTCTCTTGCCTAACAAATGCATCGCTGAACTTTTCTCACGATTGATAGAAGCGCGTAACCTGCCTTTCCACTTTGCACACCTCGGTGCACATTTCACTCAACAGATGCACACCTGCAGGAAAAGTTGGCAGCCTACCACACTCCATCTCTGAGTAACAGATCCCAAGACCTGGGACTAAAGATGAGGAATATTCACATGCCCTGCATATATATTTAATGTGGTGCCTTGGACGCAGGGAGAAAGAGAAGGAAGATGGAACTTGACTAATAGCCAGCAGTATTTTCGTATGAACATGTGAGTGTCTTTCCAAGGTCACCCATTTTTACATGGCAGGAAAGAGGATGTAAAAGTGCCACGGGCTGATTATTGATATTTGCTTTAGTTTATGCAAATCTGGAAATTTGCTATGCTTTTTGCTCATGGCCAAATCAAGGAGGCCAACTACGCATGATCATGGTTTGATCTTGTTTTTGCCATGACTTGACTGAGAAATATTTTTCATTGTCATGCGCCGCGGGAGAGTTTGTGTACTCGGGTCCCTGCAGGAAAAAAGTTAAGTTTTGTTGTGCAGAAATTCTCGGACTCCAGGCCCTCCGTGAAGGCCCTGAGATCAGTTTCCAATCAGGAAACAGAAGATTTTTGACAAACATTTAAGTTTAGCACAAACGCTCTAACATATCCTATATCATTTAGTTTTTAACTATGGATGTACCAATTAATTAGGCGTCCTGTGGTTCATGTTCTCTGCTACTTTGTATCCGTTTACGGCTCCAGGAACTTGGGAGCCGAGAAAGGTGGTCAAGGGGGTAGATGTCCAGGGCAGCGCTCCACACATATTTAATATATTTGTAGTGACTGCACATTTCTCATTTACTTTAGTACTGCAACACTTAAAAGAAGTCTTACGATAATAAGTATTGTTGAGACACTAATCCCACAAGGTTAACTGTAATATATAAAAACCTCTAAAGCAAAACAAGTGGACTTTGAGGAATAATCTTTGGACTTCAATACCATCACATTTGAATGCAGCTCCGAGAATGTGCAATTACAGGAGAGCAAGAAAGTCTAGATTATGAACAATATGTGACAGAATGCCATTTGCTGAACTGGCTGCTAAGTAAAAAAGCCCAAATGTAGAATTTAAAAATTCCGCGAAACTTGATTGGATTGATTATTTAATGACAGGATGGGAATTAGATGTTCTAATATAAACCAACAGTAGTATTAAATGCACGATATATCTCCCATCACTTGAATGTTTCTGGTAGGTATTATAGCGTCACCCTACAAAAGAGTATGGATAGACTGCCAACTATTCAACCCCCAATAATATTAGACCTGCCCACAAATGGATAAAATTATAGTCTGCTAAAAATTCAGCATTCAAGTGAGAAAGACAATAAAACTCAAGATGTGCTTAAAAGAAAGTTCTATCTCAATTAAGTCATAACTCAGGTAGTAATCGAAAGAAACAACAGGAATCTTATACACAATTTTTTTTGCCAACCATCAATATAGGTAGTAACACAAATTATAATAAGTGCCAGTTGTTTGTAAAATGGATCTAATCACATCAAAAGTCATGAGGGGAAATGATGATAAGACAGTAATTTACTCAGGAGTAAAGCGAACTTCATCTCCCAACCGGTAGTGCACCATGAGTCATGTTTGCAGAGTGGTGGAGAAAGGGGGCATTGTTGCTTGATGGAAGAAGTCCATTCGTTGTGGAGTAGTACAATATAAATTGTGTGGACAATAATCCACCTGGAACCCCCTTTGTGTGAGATAATTTCTCATAAACTCTCACAGGAAAAGCACTTTTAGTTTTGCCGATAACTTTGGCGCGGCTTGACAAATAACATTGGCGTGGCTTGACAAATCTCCACTAAGCGTGGAAGGGTATACTCAGATGTGAGTCCCTTGCTCATTGCACCATCAGGATTCAAGCAAGCTGGGCCGAAGACGGCTGAAATGCCAGAAACCGGTCCCCGGAAGCTTGTTTCCTTCCCAGTGTAAGAATTGGCTTTTGTAGTCTGGTCTGCCCTGTTCACATGATGCACTGGGCCAGGGACAGACTAATTTGCATACAGCCAGGTTCTGAAACTGGGATGGTGCAATGAGCTAAAAAACGGTGTTGGATCTAGCCCTGATCTCTTGACTGGGTGAGAGTACTCTGCTTAATTCAGAGACTCTGTCCATCACCACCCCTTGTTGTTAATAATTTTGTCCACCCTAAGCGTGGAAGGGTATACTCAGATGTGAGTCCCTTGCTCATTGCACCATCAGGATTCAAGCAAGCTGGGCCGAAGACGGCTGAAATGCCAGAAACCGGTCCCCGGAAGCTTGTTTCCTTCCCAGTGTAAGAATTGGCTTTTGTAGTCTGGTCTGCCCTGTTCCCATGATGCACTGGGCCAGGGACAGACTAATTTGCATACAGCCAGGTTCTGAAACTGGGATGGTGCAATGAGCTAAAAAACGGTGTTGGATCTAGCCCTGATCTCTTGACTGGGTGAGAGTACTCTGCTTAATTCAGAGACTCTGTCCATCACCACCCCTTGTTGTTAATAACCCACATAGAAGTTAGCATTCGTGCTTAGAATTAGCCTGCTTCTCTCCCGACGGAGAGTCATAGCCCACACTGGGTACCTTGTGGTCCCTGTGTGACAGAGGGACTCTATGATGAAGCATGTCACCCATGGGTGATTGAGGGTTCTCTTCCTAACACAGTAATGCCCTCCCAGTTCTTTTTCTTCCCACCCACATACATGGTGTGCGTTTATTAATTTATAAGAAATACTACAAACTAATACATTTTCATAACATAATGAAACATTGGTAAAGCCCATGTCATATTACCCTGCAGGGGGTTGGGGAAAAAAATCAAAGATCATGCTCATGGGTCATTGTATTATTTGCTGTTTTAACTATAAGTTATCATTATTGTCAGATATGGTAAAGAAGAGCATCCTTCTTGGCGATGTAGGACATATCCACCGTGCTTTTATCAGAATTTCATGACCAAGTACAGCTAAAGCTAGATCATGCCCTGTCCTTCTGAAAAATAAGTCACTAAAATGATTTGATTTCTTCTAGACATAATAAGAGTGAACAAACATTTACTGCCATTAAGGATTGCACGGATGACATCCTGATGGATCACAAAAAGATTGTTCAATAGCTAAGACTACACATTAGACTAGCCTAGGGGGAACTGAAAATGAAATAGAAATTGGATCTAAGAGTGGACTTGTCAGAATCATAATAGGTGGCAAAACTGAGCAACACAACCAAGTGTTCAAGAAATGCTAGATTTGAATATTTAATTGTAGTTACATACACCAAGTTGACCTGACACCCAAATGCCTAAATGCAATTTGCCCTGATGTTGTGCACCTCCGGTCCAAGAAAGGGGACAGTGCAGGTGGATTTTTTTTTTTAAATAGTGTTGGCATGTCTGACGCTTACACTATTTTGGAAAAATCTAACAAATTAACGGCCTAAACTAATAAACACATTTTGAGAACTTCAAAGATATATCTATTGATAATGATGCCCCAACCTCAAATTAGGAAGTTCAGGTGTAGACTGTTAGACCTGGCACTTTCATGAGCCAAAAGGCTGGTAGCAACAAACTAGTGATCCCTGTTAATGTCCAGTGTAGCTATGGAGCTCAGAACTATAACTTAGGCGCCTATTAGGATGGCAGACGGACCTGCGTCTGTCTGCCACCCCCGAGGTGGAGTGACCATCCGCAGGGGCAGCGGCGGTCCATCCGGTGGAATTAGGATGTGACCGCCACCCGGGCGGTCACATCCCATATATGTAACATTGTCGCAAGGTTAAATATGCATGCTGTGCATTTGCATGCACAAAGCGGCAGGCACGGCGCGGTACCTGCCGCCTTGTGCATGCAAATGCAGGGGGGTACCATAGGTACCCCCCATGTGCACCCCCCACCCCCGAAACCCTGGGGGCCCGCAAGGGCCCCCCAGAAGCTATTGTCCACATGCTTTTCCACGGCGGTAAATCCGCCGCGGAAAAACATGTTTACAAACCCATCGTAATTTGGCTGGCGGTGTCTTGCAGTCACGGCCACCAAATTGCGTCCAACACCCCGCGGATCAGCGGCGGACGGACCTGCCATCCGCCGCTGATCCCACCGCCATCATAATCTGGCGGTGGGAGTTTTGAAGGTCCGCAGCAGTGATTCCGCATCCTCCGGGCCAGCGGTGGCTTCCACCGGCCCGGAGGATGCGGAATCACCGCAATCATAATCGACCCCTTACTCTGGAAAACACACTGGGCCCCCTGTAAAAAGCATATTACCCTAACAGGGAAAACAACTTTTTGGGGAAACAATTTTGCACCAGGCACAGTGCACAATAATAAACTGTGAAGCAATTAAACCCTAGACCAAAGATCAAATTATACAGACAAGACTACTATTGTATAAAAATATATTTTTCCTTTTTATTTCATTTCTTTTTTTCTTCTTTTAAATTATTTTAAATGTAGAAAAAACATACATACATATAATCAATGATTCTTTTCATAAAATACACATTCTAGATCCTTATATATATACATTTGAACCACAAGATATTACAATGTATGATATAACCTGAAGGGTATAATGCCTTCAGCTGGTAAACACAAAAAGTCACAATTGATCTAACAAGATTTATCTGAATTCTATTGAATTAGACACAACATGTATATCATATCAGATACACTGGTCACAGTTGTTAACTACCAGATACCACATATGCGCTGATTTTCAGAAAACACTGGTTACAGTTCTTAACTACCAATGCGTTTCGGCAAAGCCTTCCTCAGGGTTTTCATACGAGTGGTTTACTGGAATGGAAAAAGATTTTGTTTCAATTTATTTTGTAAAATCCTTTAATGGTCTATAGCCTAAGTGCAGACTACAATAATAACATCAGTATGTCTCTTTACAGACTACCACCCTCCCCTATATACATGGTCAAAAAAGCTCAAAAGTTCGAATTTCGCTGTGAGATGCAATAATACTTATTAATACAAAACTTGTGAACACATAACACAGTCTCTAATAGCACCCCTAATGTGATAGATAGATGTATTTATTTGCACAATTAATTAAAATCATTGCAATTCATACAAAAATAGAAGATAAAAAGAAACTTTCAGGGCTCAATTTAAAGGAGATAAACCCAAAGTTCATGTCTGACTCAGTGAAGTATCATGGGGGGTATTTGCCGGTATCATTTGGTTAATCTTAGTCATAAATTTCCCAAAGCGGGCGGCCATTTGTGCTGAAATCCCCTTCATGCCTTCCTCTAGTGCTTCATGGCAGGTACACACATTGAGAATTCTCCAGATGGGGTGCAGCCAGTAAGTTCGAAGGGGGAGTAAAGTTCTGCAGATACAAGGAACATGGATTACATTTTCTTCCCCATTGTTGCAATAGCGGCACTGAGAGGACATGTCTGCTTTGTACTTCCTTCCATAGTTGTACCCCACCAGGGGGATTAGCCCAAAACGTAGTCTCATTAACTGATGTTTCGCTAATGGGCTCATGGAAGATGACATGTAGTGTGGTAGGGTTTTTAGGTCATAGAGTTTTGACGACCAGCAACCATGGGATAGCTTTTTCACGGATATTGCATTGTGTTCCATTGATAGTTTTTTTGCTTGTTTGGTCAGGGCTTTGGTGACAATCCCTGGGGGTAGCGAGGTTAACCACAGATCATGGGCTTCTAAAGCGTCCAAGCAGAATGTTAAAATGTGTTCTAAGAAGTGCTGGGATTATTTAACAATGACCAAATGTAACTCTTTAGTGTGGAGGCTTGGGCTAGTTTTGTTTTTGCACAATAGGAAATGAATCCTGCTTTCATGATCCAGTTTTGAGAAAACAAGCTGAACTCCATACGGATTTGGGCATGAGAGGTCGAATTGGGTAGGTGAAACACTCTACGAAAACAAACTGATTGCATTCTGTCCAGCCAAGTGAACATTTTATCTTTAAAAGTAGTAGCGCCAAAGGCTATTGTTGTTAGTATTTTGGCATCTATCACTCTAATTAGTGGGGTGAGGTCGGGAGAATGGAGAGCTTTCTTAGTTCGTAGGAAGGCCCCCTCCAGGCTACGGGCCACACTTTGCATTGCAGCGATTTGCAGACCCCAACTTCCTCTGTGGTCTATCCAGACTACAAGATATTTATAAGTTGTGACTACCTCAATGGATCTCCCGGAAATGTACCAGGGACGCTTTCTCGCTTGGCTTCTCGAGACTATCATCACCTTAGTTTTGGAGACATTAATCTTCAGTGCATTGATTTCACAATATGCTGACAAGGAAGAGAAAAGTCGTTGAAGGCCCACCTGTGTTTGATCAAGTAGGATCGTATCATCTGTGTATTGCCTTGACTGGATTTTAACAGATGCGATTCTTGGAGGGAAAGCATGAGAGCGGGGCAGCCACTCTGGTAGATCTGCGAGGTACAAATTAAAAAGTAAAGGAGCCAAAATACATCCCTGCTTTAGGCCTTTGTTAGTCATGATTTTACTGGTTGTAGACCAACCAGCGGAGACTTTTATTTTGACCCAAGTATCAGAATACAGAGCGATGAGGTCGTTCAATAAGGTCGGGGGAATGCCATATTTGAGCAATTTCTCCCAGAGCCTGGGACGAGCAACGTTGTCAAATGCCTTTTGGAAATCGATAAATCCCAGATACAGCAATTTTCCTTTTGTTGCAAGTGTGACCTCGATCATGTGGGCTAAGCAAATCAGATTGTCCTCAATGTGGCAGCCCTTTTGAAAGCCAGTTTGTGTGTAAGGTATTAATTTGTGGTCTTCCGCCCAGCTGGTCAGTTCTAGTAGTAAGACGCTTGCATAGGCCTTTCCATCAACATCAAGGAGTGCAATCATCCGGTAGTTATCAGGATTAGATCGCGGACCTTTTTTGTGGATAGGGACAAGGAGAGAATCACGCTACAAATCCGGAATGGGACCACCCATTCTACATGTCTCAAAGAGGAGCCAGAAGCGCTGCCCACTTATAAGTCGAGGCTTTGTATATCTTAGTTGGTAGCCCATTTGGGCCGGGGGCTCCTCCTGGCCGCATTCGTTTTATAATAAGGGCAACTTGACTTGGGGTGATCTTAATAGGTGATGACCTGCCAGGGAGGGGATTAGGAGGGATGGGGCAATGGTAGATACACCAATTATATTTGTCAAGCTCAACGTAGAGAGTTTCAATGTGGGCCTCCCATTCAGTAGGGGAGACATTCATTATGGTGGTTGATTGGCCTGGTCTAGCAGCCTTGTTTACCCAGTTCCAAAATCTCTTTTGATCTTTTGATTTTATGATTTAATGGGCAAGTGTCCAGCCCTGTTCTTCTTTTATCCTTTTATCTTTCAACCTTAGTACCCTATACTCTTTACGGGTGGTCGAAATCTTCCTACGTAAGGACTCGTAGTCCAGGCTGGTATATGTGCTTTTACGCAATAAGA
The DNA here is from genome assembly GCF_964261635.1 of Lissotriton helveticus. Classification (NCBI taxonomy): domain Eukaryota; kingdom Metazoa; phylum Chordata; class Amphibia; order Caudata; family Salamandridae; genus Lissotriton; species Lissotriton helveticus. The sequence goes on from NC_136061.1 coordinate 1,318,466,817, forward strand.
TAATTAGCTTATTTTTAATACTCGGTATGGTGAGCTTGAGATCGCTGTGGCAAGGTATAGATGAACAATAATTGTTTGAGTATTTAGCACTCTTTACAGATAGATTTTTTTAAGGGCCTCCACTACCTGTTCCCACTGTGATGGCGTAAGCTGGCTGCTAGGCTCTAGATTCAGGTTTTCCAAAAAGTTGACCACCTTATCTTCAATTGCCTCTTGTTGGTACAGTGTCCAGTGTAGTTTTCTAATTGTCTCCAATGTTGAGTCTTTCTCAAATAGGTCGATTTTTGGCCGGAAACTCTGGTTTGATAAAACCTTGCATGTTAGGATTGCATGATCACTTTCCAATGAGGGGGTTACCACAAATTTCTGGACTGATTGGAAGTGGGCGACCAAAATCAATATGTAGTCCAAGGTAGCCATTCTGAACGGAGATACATGGGTATAAGCAGCAGGCGAGTCTGACTCCAATCTACCATTTAGGATGCGGAGCCCCAGTTGATTTAAACTTGTGGCCACCTTTGTCCCTTGACTATCCTTTCGTTGGTACTGGCATTTTATGTCTGGAATGGCCCACATTTGGTTATCCGATGAAGTTAGAAGGGAGGGATCGTGGTTTTTCTCCATTAAGTTGGCATTAAAGACTCCCATTATTGGCCATATGTCATTCGGGAAATGTTCAAAAAGATCTCTCATAATGGGAAGAATTTTGTTCAGGGTAGTCAGTCGCCTGGTTTTAGAGGGGTGCAGATAGATAGAGCCAAGGATAATAGTATGTTTTTGTTGATTTTTTTTCCCAACCCTGTGGCTCAATATTAATGAAAATGTAGTCACCTTGCCCTTCATGAATCATGGAGACCTTTAGGGCCAGGTTATTCTTAAGAGCAATTAATACGCCTCCTGACGCATGCACTCCTACTTCAGATGCGATTGCACAAGATTCATAAACAGTGTAGTCTTCCCAAGTGATACTTTGCATGGACCAGGTTTCTTGCAGGGCAATATTATCATAGTTTCTTAAAAAGGAGGATGTCACTCTTGCCACTTTTTCGTTTGTTAGTCCTCGAATATTCCAGGAACAGATACTGAGGTGGGGGGCATTTTCTTCACTAGTTTTATGACCACTTGCGATGTTATGTGCTTCACCCTAAGACCTAGGAGAGCCAAGACCAGTCTTGGGAATTCTGTAATTTTAGTGCACATTGGCAGGGGCCTCCTATTCTGGATGTTTGTACTTGAATTGGATTTCTCTTCCACTGCGCTGTTTGGGAGGCTGCTAATGGGCCACGCAAGACTGAGGTAGTCAGCTGGCTGGGTGTAACAGTGCTTGCCAAGGTTGAGGTGTTGTAGTCCTTTAAGGGACTCTATCCTTTAAAATGACACGATATTTAGCTTTAGTCATGAGACTGGTGTGAATGCCCCAGTCGCCCAGCCGATCTTTATTCAACAGTAGGGCTGCAGCTATATCTTTACTATGAAAGGTTACTACCGTGGTCTCGTTAACTTGACCCAGTTTAGGGGCAATAAAAGCGATGCTTTCAATGTCTGTGGTTTTTATATTTTCTAGTCCTGGAAGGTGCGAAAATAGATGTAGAAGGTTTCCTCTATAGGGGATATCCCATTTCCCTTGGGATAGATTCTCTGGGAACAGTTTTAACTTTTTGCCTTCTTGTGATGATTGAGTTGTTCCAGCATCAACTGACACGGTTTTCTTTTGGTTTGAAAAGTTTGTTTCTAGGGCAACTTTGGGCATCTTGTTCGTAATTAGATGGTTCTGACATTCTGGTTTGTTCGCATTAAGACAATGCGGGTTGACCTCATAGGTAGCAGATTTCTCATTTATGTTCCCTTGATTGAAATCCTGGCTCTGGGCCAATATTACTATGGTGTTCGAGATGTTCTCGTTTTGTTTCATTTCGGAGCCGTCTGTAAGATTAACTTGAATGGCTATCTCCTCTGTGGATTTCCTTATGTTTTGGCTCTCTTCCGCTGTTTCGCATGTGTATCTTAGGTCACTTCGGGCTGTGGCTTCATGGGGGGTATCCCAACCCGTGGACATTCTCGGACCGTGTCTAATAGCAGATCGATCACATGTTAGGTTTGTGGGGTTATCCATGATCTTTTGGGTTTCTCCAAAATACACATTGGGTTCTTTTCTTTCCATACAACTCCCAATTTTCTCCTTTGGTATAGCCACAGTACCATGGATAGCTTCTGGCTTACATTGGTCCATGTTTTGCACAGCATTTATTTGTACTGGAAGGCGAATATCTAAAGCTCCTCCTCCATCTGAGTGTTTGCTAAATTCTGAGGCTTTGATTGGATTTAAGTCGTTATCATCAGGTCTGAGCCAGCGTAAGAGCGCTCCATTCTTTTCCCTAGCACTGTTTATTTCTTTAATCTCTTCTTATTTTTCCTGGACAGATTATGTTTTTTGGCCGGGGGTGCAGTTGTCATCTTCATCGGTGAGAAGGAATGAGACAGGTTATTAGTTCCAGTTAGAGTATTAAGTTGGGAGATAATTACTCGAGCAGAACTTTCTTGATTAGAGTTATCAGCCCCATTAGTTGAACCTTTGTTTGAGGTGGATGTGGAGTCTTGTTTGTCAACAATTTTCAGGCATTTAATCTGCTGGTCTTGTATGAAAGTAGTCCGCTGATCTATAGGATCAGGGGAGCCATTGCCATGGGGCTGAGTTCTTGCTTTTGAATTGATCTCTTAGTCCCCTGTGTGCTCTATAGTATGAAGTTGTTGTCGTTTTCTTGGAGTGGGACGATAAAGGTGTTGGTTCAACAGGGGATATGGGGAAGTGGATTTCGGCATACATCTACAGGCCTCTTTCTTCAGGTCCTCTATTAATGTGGACATAACTTCTGGTGAGGTTTATAATTTTTTTAATATCGGATTACAGCTGCACTCGCTGTTACTTTGGCTGGACACTACATTATTTTGGGCTCTACATACCAGAGAGTTTAGTAGGTCAAGTTTGGTATCAATTTTGGTTATTAGACCACCTATTAGCTGCAGGATATTTAGTTAGGCATCCAGTTTATCTGCGTGCATATGGATAGCGCTCGCCATTGAATTCAGGGCTTGGTTGGTATCAAAGAGGAGCATCTCAACCTTGTGCGTGGTGGAGGTGTGACATCTCTCCCTGGGCCGGAGTTCAGAATTTAGAGAGTCACTGGTCTTATTTTGGCAGTGTGGGGAGGTTAGGTTTGAATTTATAGAGCTACTGGTTATGGGTATTTGCTTTCTTTTTTTAGTTTAATTTGATTTTTGTTGTGAGTTTAGCTGTAGGTTAAAATCATCTTGACCGGCTCTACTGTTATTTATGGACACTAGAGGAGTATTGAGTAGAGAGTCCCTTAGATGAGACTGATAAGGGTCTTTCACGTAATGATTTGACATTTGCTCATGGGTTACTGGAGTTGGTGTAGAGGTGCATAGTGGAAAATCAAACTTGAGTGTTTGTCTGGCTGACGGGTACCACTGGGTTTTGTTATATTTGTTTCAATGGGCGACAAGCCCAATAGGCTTATGTGCTGAGGTGTAAAGCTCACTGAGCTGGTAGATGCAATCCAAATTGGAGATTCTAGTATAATCTGTGCAGGGTCATGAGTGGGGATGGGGACTTTATCCTTTCGCAGGTCCGAGAACACCAGCGGTTCGGCTGGTTCTTGATTGGCCCCGACTAGCTTCAATTTGTCGGGGGTATTGTCTAGCAATCTGGGCACACTCCGGGTTAGGTTGTTGTTTTGCAGGTTATCCTGATTGTTTTCTTGAGATACTCTTTGAGGAGGGAGAGGAGTAGTTTTTACTGGGCCTAAAAGTCTCCCTTGAATTATAATCTCTGGGTAGAGATTAACAACAGGGGATGGACTTGCCCATGACTCTTCACGTCGGATACAGGATTTTGAGGTCTCATGAGGGGGATTTCAGGAGTGAACATTATGGCTTCTTTAATAGGCTGCATGAAATAGTCTCTTATGTTGCCAGGGTCTCTAATATCACAACTATTCCGATCAACTGAAGTCGAGACATGTCCCTGTTGTGTTCTCTTAAGAGATTTTTTATTTTTTTTGAAAGGTGCGTCAAGGTGTTACAAGTCCTGTCCGATGTGATCATCTCGCGCTCTTCATGCCCCTCCGTTTTTCCCTCCTGGTTCTGATTCCCTCGTCTTCCCTCTTTGGGATATAGCATTTTCGCTCTCTGTCGTTTGGCAGTCTTATACGGTCGGTGGGAGTTTTGCAACTGCACAGAGTTTCTTGTTCGCATTTTTATTGTTTTTTTAATCTGTTGTTTCTTGTGTGCTCCTTCCTTTTTGGGCCTTTTCAAGCTTGGGGCTAAGCAGTAGATTGAGAGAATTGATCTGCAGAGATCCAAGGTCTAGGAAACACAGAGTTCAAACAAGCCCAGGAGACCCCACTGGTGCTAGGGTTAGTTTCGGGTTATAGAGAAAATTTAAAATTTGAGTTTTGGTTTAGTTATAGCCAAAAGGGCTAGTGGGGCAATAGCTCGGTGGTCCCCACCGAATGGCTACACACTCCCGTTTCGCTGCTGCTACTGTACCGTGGCACTATAAAAGCTTAGACCGGAGTTTAAGCCAAATTCACTGTTCTTTTACTCCATGCTTCATTTGCATCATTTGGTGCTCCATTACACCAAATGATAGAGTCACCTCCAGCCTCCAACCAAGTTGCTCAGTTGGCAGATGAAAAAGGGCAGATGAAAGGGGGGGAGCGGGATACACGGGTACACAAAGTCACTGGCTAGCCACTTGTTAGCCGCAGTCACTACTTTTGTTAGTAGCTATATACCGCTTGCCTTTCAGGCTCACCTGTGCTTCTGTTTTCCCCCGTCCGGACCAATGATTTGATGGCCACCACACTCACAGTAAGTGCCCGTAGCTGCCTGGCTCTGTGACTGAGATCAGCATTGCATTACACCCCCGAGATTGAGTCGGGCGGGACGTTTATTTTATCTGTGCATTTTAAAAATTGTATTTCCCTTGTGTCCGACCCTTTTTTAAAATCTCCCCCTCGCTGCTTGCACTATTGCACTTTTTTGACCACGCGCTTCCCTGAAAGATCGAATTTCGTGAAAGACAGTAAATTACCTGGGGAATTGGCACCATAGCCTGAGGACTGTATTTTCCTCTTTCCACAATCCCAAGGTGCTCGGCAGGGCTGGTGAAGCCCCGGGTCCCGGATCACGTGGCGGCCATCTTTGGTTGGGCTGTAGTTGCCAGCATAAAAGGGGAGGCGGGAGCCATAACTCGAGAGATCAGCATTGCATTACACCCCCGAGATTGAGTCGGGCGGGACGTTTATTTTATCTGTGCATTTTAAAAATTGTATTTCCCTTGTGTCCGACCCTTTTTTAAAATCTCCCCCTCGCTGCTTGCACTATTGCACTTTTTTGACCACGCGCTTCCCTGAAAGATCGAATTTCGTGAAAGACAGTAAATTACCTGGGGAATTGGCACCATAGCCTGAGGACTGTATTTTCCTCTTTCCACAATCCCAAGGTGCTCGGCAGGGCTGGTGAAGCCCCGGGTCCCGGATCACGTGGCGGCCATCTTTGGTTGGGCTGTAGTTGCCAGCATAAAAGGGGAGGCGGGAGCCATAACTCGAGAGATCAGCATTGCATTACACCCCCGAGATTGAGTCGGGCGGGACGTTTATTTTATCTGTGCATTTTAAAAATTGTATTTCCCTTGTGTCCGACCCTTTTTTAAAATCTCCCCCTCGCTGCTTGCACTATTGCACTTTTTTGACCACGCGCTTCCCTGAAAGATCGAATTTCGTGAAAGACAGTAAATTACCTGGGGAATTGGCACCATAGCCTGAGGACTGTATTTTCCTCTTTCCACAATCCCAAGGTGCTCGGCAGGGCTGGTGAAGCCCCGGGTCCCGGATCACGTGGCGGCCATCTTTGGTTGGGCTGTAGTTGCCAGCATAAAAGGGGAGGCGGGAGCCATAACTCGAGAGATCAGCATTGCATTACACCCCCGAGATTGAGTCGGGCGGGACGTTTATTTTATCTGTGCATTTTAAAAATTGTATTTCCCTTGTGTCCGACCCTTTTTTAAAATCTCCCCCTCGCTGCTTGCACTATTGCACTTTTTTGACCACGCGCTTCCCTGAAAGATCGAATTTCGTGAAAGACAGTAAATTACCTGGGGAATTGGCACCATAGCCTGAGGACTGTATTTTCCTCTTTCCACAATCCCAAGGTGCTCGGCAGGGCTGGTGAAGCCCCGGGTCCCGGATCACGTGGCGGCCATCTTTGGTTGGGCTGTAGTTGCCAGCATAAAAGGGGAGGCGGGAGCCATAACTCGAGAGATCAGCATTGCATTACACCCCCGAGATTGAGTCGGGCGGGACGTTTATTTTATCTGTGCATTTTAAAAATTGTATTTCCCTTGTGTCCGACCCTTTTTAAAATCTCCCCCTCGCTGCTTGCACTATTGCACTTTTTTGACCACGCGCTTCCCTGAAAGATCGAATTTCGTGAATGACAGTAAATTACCTGGGGAATTGGCACCATAGCCTGAGGACTGTATTTTCCTCTTTCCACAATCCCAAGGTGCTCGGCAGGGCTGGTGAAGCCCCGGGTCCCGGATCACGTGGCGGCCATCTTTGGTTGGGCTGTAGTTGCCAGTATAAAAACGGTCGGCTATGTCTCCGCGCAGCGGACGCGGTCAGCGGACGCGCCGGACCTGTGCCGGAGTCGTGCCAGAGTCCTGCCCGTCTGCGCCCGTCCGCGCGCGGAGGGGCGCAGGGGCAGGGCCCCCCACCAAACGGCTTACATACTCTGGTGAGGAAATCCGCCATCTAAACGGGGCCATGACATCTTTAGACCTGCCTACACTCACTCGCATTGAGGAACTATCTATTCAGGCACCGCTGGTAGATATGTCCCGAGCCCCCCCGCATATTTTAAAGCTTGTCAGCCTTAATACTAGGTCGCTATGCTGTCATAGCCTCGAGATTTGCACTCTATTACAGGGCGAAAACATTGATATCCTGACCTTATCTGAGACCTGGTTGGGGGATAACTCCCTACCCGACATTATAGCCGCTGTCCCTGAAAACTATGACATTCACTGGCAGAATCGTACAGGGAACACCCGAGGGGGAGGGGTGGCAATAATTTTTAAAAAACATCTAGCAGTGACTAAAATACTGGCGGAGTCAGCGGATTTAGCCGACCTGCTGGCGATAAAAATTATGTTCGATAACATGTGTGTTATAGTTCTCACAGTTTATCGCCCCCCCAACGCAACCCCAGGCTTTAACGACTCCTTTATGACCTACACATCTGACATGTGCTCTAGATATAGAAATGTCATAGTCACAGGAGACTTCAATTTTCACTGGGACAAAGATAGGAAACAGCCTGCAGCCAACACCCTAGAGACAACCATGTCTTCTCTAGGATTCAGCCAGCTTGTGAATGCCCCTACCCATGTTAAAGGCCACACCCTGGACTTGATATGGACCACATATCCCAGGGTGGTACTAGTTGGAATCCTTCCCTGTATGTGGTCAGACCACCATCTGATCTACTGTGACATCCCTTTGGACACCATACCCTCACGTCCAGTACCTAAAACTAGACTGACTCGTCAGTGGAAAAACGTAGACCAAGATACGCTGACTACATCACTTAGAGGAATTGCCCAGCCAATAATGCTTAACCAAGATGTAGATCAGGATTGTAAAAACATGATGGACTATCTGGTAAAGGCCATTGATCAGATAGCCCCTGAGAAACTCCAGACAAAAAATAGTGGGAAAAAGGGAGCCCCTTGGTTTACACCTGCTTTGAGGGACCAAAGGAAGGCCCTGCGTAACACAGAGAGAAACTGGAGAAGGAATAAGGATATAGCCACTTGCGAACAATACAAAACGGCGTTCCGTAGTTATAAAAAATCTATCCAGACAACTAAAGCTGCTTTCTACGAGGTCCGTATAAATAAGGCGAATAATGTTCAAAAGGAAACATTCAAAATTCTGAAAGAACTTACAAAAAGAGCCCAAGATGCAGAAAGCAGCATAGACTGTGACACCTTCCAGAAATATTTTCTGGATAAGGTTGACATTATCAGGCGTGAAATAAAAAGCACGGGGTGCAGTTTAATTGAGCAGCACATCGATTTAGAGCCAACGGTTAGCTGCTTATTATCATTTCCCCCCATGGATCCACTAACCCTTGAGTCACTGATGAGAAAGACGAAGTCCGGCTCCCCAGCAGATCCATGCCCCCCAAGCATTTTTTGCTTGGCAGGCCCAATCCTAGAGAACCATATCCTAGCCACACTTAATAAATCCCTGAGTACTGGCAGGCTCCCAACTGGCTTCAAGGAAGCTCGTGTAAGACCACTGTTAAAAAAAGTGGGGGGAGATCCTAATGCTTTAAAAAACTATCGACCCATATCCCAGCTGCCCTTCCTGTCTAAAGTACTCGAACAGCATGTACTTAAATCTCTGTCAAGCTATCTGGAGTCTAACCATCTACTCCATGAGAGGCAGGCAGGCTTTCGTGCACACCACAGCACCGAGTTGGTCATGCTCTCGGTGCTGGATGAGCTCAGAAGGATGGCTGACAGTAAAAGACCGAGCGCCCTGATTTTGTTAGACCTATCGGCGGCGTTCGATACTGTCAGCCACCCCATCCTGCTGAACAGGCTGGCTGGGTTTGGGATCCAGGGTCTAGCCCTTCAGTGGCTGGAATCATTTCTATCTGGGAGAACGCAGAGAATCCAGATGGGAGATAGTGTATCAGGAGTGGGAAGTCTGACTTGTGGCGTCCCCCAGGGCTCAGCACTTTCCCCACTCCTGTTTAACATATATCTGCAGCCCCTGATTAACACACTAGCGGGAATGGGCTGTCGAGTATTCAACTATGCTGATGACACACAGCTGCTGCTGGGCATAGATGATACAACACATGCCCAGTTGCACGCGCAAGATATACTCCGATACACGGTCCACTGGATGTCCATCAACCAGCTCAAAATCAACCCGGAAAAGACAGAGGTGCTGATAATACCATCTAAATGCACCTCCTGGAGCGATATGTACTGGCCCCAGGAGCTGGGCCCAACCCCACAGCCGGCAGCCACGGTTAAAAGTCTGGGCATTAAACTGGACAGTGGCCTCTCAATGACCAACCAGGTTTCCACCGTGGTTGGCACTTGTACAGGTCTTCTAAGACAGCTGCGTAAACTGGTCCCTCTTCTCTCCCAGTCGATGCTACGCACAGTGGTCTCGGCCACTATAGTGTCAAGACTAGATTACGGCAATGCGCTCTACCTAGGCCTGCCAAAAATACTAACAAACAGACTTCAGGTAGTCTTAAATGACGCCGCAAGACTTATCTTCAATCTCCCGCGGAGAACGCATGCCTCTCCACTATTAAAAGATCTACATTGGCTACCAACTGGACAGAGGTCTGTTTTCAAAGGCCTCTGCATAGCCCACAAAGCCATTTACGGGAAGGCCCCGACCTACATCAAGGAACGGATCGAGATATACAGACCGGAAAGAAATCTCAGGTCCTCTGATGCCAAACTCCTTGTATGTCCTCGTTTTAAGCTGGCCACAATGGGTGGGAGATCTTTTTCGGTTGTATTACCGAAGCTTTGGAATGCCCTGCCTGAAACACTCCGAAAGGAGGAGAATCTACTCCGCTTCAGGAAAGCCTTGAAGACCAGCTTGTTCCGAACAGCACTTAGTCCAGCTTAGGCACTCCACCCCTTCTCTTTCTCGGTTGTTATGTTCTGTGGTCAAAGCGCCCTGAGACCTGTAGGTGACCCGGCGCTATATAAACCCATAATAACAAATAACAAAAATAACTGTCTGTGTATGGGGGGGGGAAATCACGTTCAATTCAGCAACTGCACAGCTCTAATGCCGCACCTTGTCCTGGGGCATATGAACAGCATCTGTGGGATGGCTCAACCAGCAGCTCACTGGCCCGAAAACGTGACCCAACTTCTGCAATTGCTCCGCTCCACTCTCTGAACCCTGACCTCCAACACAGCTGTTGCCCGCTCCACTCACCGCTCCACACACTGCAAGCCCCTCCCAGCCCTGCTTCTGCGGGGGGGTGGAGGGGGCTGTGGCTCAATCGAGCTGCAGTCACCTTCGGTCCAGTGACACTGCCCGCCACAGGAGCCAGCCGCTCCATGCTGCAACGCCGCAATGCCGCAACCGTTTGCACCAGAGAGCGTAGGTGCAGCAAAGCATGAGCAGCTGTGCAAGGGCCGTGCCTGCCGAGCCTCCGCTGTAAGCTGCTGTGAGCCTACCGGCCTGTCCTCACATTTGGCGTAGCATAGGGGTTCCAGCACAAACCAAGCTCACACCAGCACTAGTTCAGCATAATGTGATGTTATCTATGCAAAAATTATTCCTATACAGATGTAATTTTCCTTTCTTGTTTACTATTTGGGTTTATATGTTTAGCCTCAAGGTTAGCCATCATGTAAAAATAGATACTAGTCTTGTTAACTTGATTTATTTCTTACTTTTACTTTCAGAGATCTTTTATAATTCATGGTAATTTCATTATATCAAGGTATTATATTTTCTAGGTCTATCACTTTGCCACTGCACTGGTGGGCTGGAGTCTATTAAATAAAGGGATGTATTCCAGACTATGAATATACCCCATTCAGTTTCCTAATACAATCACACATCTTTATTATAGGTTTTATGTACATATGATCACTCCTAGTGACTACTTACCAGATCTATTATGATCACTTCCTTAATTTCATTATATTTAAATACTGGATCAAGAGGTTCGATGTACAAGGACTCGATAAATATATAGTTTTAGCTGAAATAGTAAATTAATCCGTATTAGCTAATCCTTCTATATACGGGATACTAATAGTTACACCTAATGATTACTTACCCAATCTATTGCAATCACTTCCTTTGATTACTTATATTCCAACACTGGGTCAGGAGGATTAAGTCAAAGATTTGATGAGCATATGATGTTGCTGGAATGATAAATGAATCCTTATTAGCTAACATCTAACTGCTTTTATTATATGAGGTTACAGTTTTTTTTTTTAGTATCAAGCTGTACTAAAACTGACCAGGGGGAGAACAGAAAGTATACTCAACTCAAGGGTTATCACAAGTTCACCTTGATGAATCAAACAATTACATCAGAATACTTAGTCAATATTTAATTTAGATGAAATAATAAATTAAACTATATTAGCTTCCATATAGCTCTTAGCTTGCTCAAATGCCCCTCCTAAATATCTAAATCTATATAGATAAGGATATACTAACCTCAACAACTAAAGTCAATTAATGTTGCGGGGTGATATCCTGATCTTCAATGTCTCAGCCTGATATAGCCTGGTAAAAAGAAAAAGAAATAAAACAGCAACATCCATGGCTTTTTGACACTGCCCCAGATTTACAAGAAATCGTAACTGTGAGGCAGTGCCAAAAAAGTACGTCTCCCCAGGGGAGGCATAAAGGAGGTACAAAGAAGAAACATTTCTCTATTTCATTCTGCAACACTCATAGAAAGAGGAAAAAGCATCCTGTGATTGTTTTGTGTAGGAAGGTTTTCCTTCCTGCACAAAAATAATCGTCCCCCCAATGCAGACACCCTTGCACCATGGTGCAAAAATGCCTACGTTGGCTCACGGCAGCCCATTGTGAGCCAGCTCAGGGGAAAAGGACAAGAATGTTCTGTATCTAAGGAATGCACTGTATCTGATAGAACTGGCAAATTCCTGTCCTTTTCTTTTGCCATAGGGCAGCGCTGCAGGATGGCCTGTGGCACGGCCCTACGGCAAAAACTCATAAATGAGGCCTTAAAGATTAATCTGCTGCATATTTGTTGTCTGCTACCGCGCTTAGAGTGAAAGGAGGAAAGCCTGATATAAAAGCTGGAGGAAAAGGTTTAGAAGGCTGAGTCTGTGAACCGATATTTGGGCCCATGGACCATATAATGGCTACTTCAGAAAAATGTTCAGCTGCTAGTAGGGTGCGAGCCACTTTTTGGCCAAACTGTCGTAGGTCTATATACTTCTTCATATTTCATGATGAACAGGACTGTTGGACTTGGCCCTTTTTAAAGGGCAAGGGTCCCTATTTGGACAAAGGTATCTACCTCTGCCAACTAGAGACCCTCAAATCCAACAGATTTTTTTATGTGCAGCATAAATTTACATTAATCCTATTAAATATAATGGATTAAAATAACTACTGACTTTGTGCCAAGTTCGGTTTAACCCTTTAGCTGCTGAGGTTTTTCCAACATCTCCTCCACCCCCACTCAGTTGCTGAGCCCGTTTTTGTTGTTTGGGGCACTTTTAGCTTATGCCTCCATACATCTTTTTCTACAAAATATATTGAGTCCAAATGTGCATCCTTTTTTCCGTGCAATAGGAATTGTAAAGTTTCACAGGGTTTGTTTATTCTCCTGGAGAGAACTGAACACATGCCAGGTAATAGCTAAATTTGTTCTTGTTTTTAATAAAATCAAAAAAGTGCTGTGCTAGAAATCGTTGTTTTCTTCTAGAAGTGGCATCAACAAAAGGTTTTCTGTTTTAAGGTGACCATTTCCCAGCTTTCAGGAATAATCTGAGTTGTAAAAATATATATAAATATATTTTTTTTAACTACAATTTTTGTAAATGACAGCCTATTTTTCCTATTTTGTGTGGGTTCAATCTACTTGAATTCTGTGGTGGAAAATGCAATGAAACCCATGGGTGAACAAATATAGCTATACATCCATCATGGTTTTCCTGATTGAAACTAATCATTGAAATTGTTTCAATTCAATCGATACTCTTTATTCGGTTGAAAATAAAACAACCATAAAAGTGCATCTGTAAAAAGAGTCATACCAATATAAAATATAAAATATAAAAAGTCCGGTCACATTACTAAAAATTCCAAGTAATTTTAGTACAGGAAAAGACACAGTAAAATGTTAATCTAAAATTTATAAATACAATAATCATCAGTATTTTGACCCCAATCAAAAAAATAATATAGTTCAAAATAGAATCAGATACTAGTTCCTTATCCATTGCAATAAGCCTTTCTGATTTTCATTTCATTCAGTATAAAAAGAGCAATGTTATAACACAGAAAGGGATTGCACAATGACATCAGATACTACATCGCCTCTTTATAAGAGCTAATATCCTGGGTTACAAACAGAGGTTTCAGATACAATACTCTGAGATTCCTGTACAATTTGCAGAATAATAGAAAGTGCAAAGTGCTCTGTTTACTCTGTCCATCGCAGGAACAGAGATATGAGTTGGGCGGGCAGGATCTCATGAAGGGGAAGCCAACAAGGTGATGCGCTATTCAACATCTCGACGTTGTCAGGACAAATCTGTACTGCATAGTGGTTGCAAAGACAAGGTAGTTGTTATCTCCCTCCATCTTATCCAGAGACTTATAAAATGTGACTGGTGCTTTAAGCTCATCGTCTGACTTGTGTTTATCTTGCCTATGTTGAATAAATACTTTTTTAATCCTGTTCTTGGACAATAATATAATCGAAATAGGGTCGGACCAAATTTACAATCTAAACAGTTTACCAAGGCAGGAGTTAATATATGATAACAGGGTATATATAAAGCCTTTTCCATGGCTAAACAGTCAAGGATTATGTTTCTGGTAAAGCTGGTCTCTTCTCTTGCCGAAATAGATATCATTGATAAGAGGCGTTTCACCAACAGATGGTCTTCAAGGAACTGCTGACCTACCTCATTGTGGTCTATCGTATTAGATGCAGAGGGTGGCAAACATAAAAGTCATTGTAAAAATGTATTTTCCTCAGTTTGTAATAAGTGGCAACTAACATAGCCCCAGAGAGCCGCCACATATGTTGCAGTTGTCCTGCCTTTTGCTTTAGAAATAGCTACCATTTCTCGAATAGGTCTACAACACAGTTTAGACACAAATTTAAAGATCTCCTGGGAGATCCAGCTCATTTTGGCACTGGTATTTAACACATGTTGTTGCCAAGAAGTAATGCCTGCAAATGAGATGCCCAGCTAGGAAAAGCAATAAACTGAAACGATTTGGGTGTTATCAATATAAAAAGGAGAGGTTCTACAAAGTTTTCATCTTTGGCCACATATCATGGTCAATATTTTGCTTTTATTTATAATAATTTTTTTGAAAGCCATATATTCCCCAAAGGCGTTCATCAATTTCTGCAGAACCAGTGGTTTTCTAGCTAGGTGTACTGCATCATCTGTGTTAAGCAGCACTGGTATTGGTTGCCCAGCAGCCTTAGGGGTATCGGCCTGCACTGACTGTAGATGACAGTCAACCCAGTTAATAAATAGTGAAAACAGCAGTGGTGCCAAAACGCAACCCTGTCGTATGCCACACCTCACTTTAAATTTTGGTGTGCATTCCCCTTGTGGGTTAAACCAAACTTGACTAGATCATTTTGCATAGAGACGTGAGAGGAACCCCACAATGGGTCTTGTTGCACCTAGAGATCAGCGTTGCCAATAATAGATTATGATCTACCAGATCAAAGGCACTACTCAAATATGCAATGCATAAATAAAGAGTTCCTGGTTTGGCCCTAGTATATTTCCCAATTAGGAGATCAAGATTAATATACTGTTCTACAGTCCCCAGATGTTTCCTAAAACCATACTGGGCAGGGGTTAGGATTGATTGTTCCATTGCCCAGTTCTCAAACCTTGATAATATGACCCTACTCATTAGCTTCAACGAGGAGTCTAAGAGTGAAATCGGGAGATAGTTTTGTGGATCAGCTCTATCACCCTTTTTATATATTGAGATAATAATAGATGTCTCCCAGGAAGATGGAATACAATCGGTCGACACAGTATTAAAAACCCTAGCCAGAATAGGCCCCCAAAGATCAGGGGCAGATTTGTATACGTTGATTGGAACTCCATCTGGCCTTGCTGGCCTGTAAAGCTAGCATAACTTCTTCCAGAGAGATTTCGAGCTTGGATACCCCGAATCAACTTACAGCCCTGTTAAGTCCTCGTTATTCTGTGTAAAAATGTTAGAGACGTGAATTACCCAACTGTCATAGGGGACATTACAGCTAAGCACCGGAACTTCTTCATTTTTTAAGAAGGGTGCATACACTGTGCCCAAAAACAGCTTGGTGTTTTTAGTCTCTGCCGCAAGGTGGACTAATGCTTTATTTTGTAATGGTTTTTTCATTATAACCAGGACTGGTTATATTGAACAGCAATGTTTTAATGACGGGCTTTCCCATGGGAAAGTATTCAGGGCGTGCATGAGAGCTCAATGTGCTTTGGTGCAGGCAGGCAGGATCAAACCAACCCCTGGTATTGACCCCTGCTCTAGTAGGATGACGGGTCAAAAGCAGTTTTATAAAACTGGAAATGTCATTAAATTGGTTTAGTACCAGATTTGGGAAGATGCTCTCCTGCAGACAATAATCAATTCCCTTATAGTTCCACTGGACAATTTTTTGTAGCATAATGGTAGGATCAATTCCTTCCCATTCAATTCTTACTCCATTAGGTCTACTTGCAATGATAATATTTACTATATTAAATGAGTCATGCCGCTTGCCCCAAAATTCTAATGGTAGTTGTGATCGCTTAAGGTCGCCGTACTTATGAGTGGTAGGCCACATGCGGCATTAGGTGCCGCCGATACCACTACATGATCAATAGTAGTGGTCCTCCCAGTAAAAGTTGGGAGTTGTTCTCCATTAGTACCACTGTCACTCCTTAAAAGCTGTAATTCATGTTTATCAATGATATAGTTCAGGGTTTCACCATACTCATTGTGGCAGAAATGATATCTCTTCATCCCATCTTGGTCAAAACATCCACATGCCTGGGTATCAAGCAATGCACAGGCCTGAATATTAAAATCTCTGACCCATAATAATATAAAATTAGTATCTATAAGGTTTAAGAAGGACTCCAGACAGTGATCAAGTGCTGTTACCACCCTACTGCGTGTAAAGTAAAAAATATTGTTGTAAAAGTTTATTAAGACCAGATCGCTCTTACCCTCTTTCTTCAACCATAATATATGAGAAAAGTGGATCTGGGTAGGATAGTTTTTTAACGATTACGGGAATTTTGTTAGGAATAAGTGTCAGGAGCCCCCTTTTTGCCCGCCCAGCTTGTGTTGGTTGCTTCAGAAAAATATGAAGAATACCCTTCAACATATACCCGTTAGGTGCCCCAGGTTACCTGTATACATAGAATATCACATTCTGATATGAAATGTATCAAATTGGTATTCCCTATTGTGTTGGTAAGCTCATTCACAATCCATGTAGCATAACTACATTTTCTTCCCGTATCACCATCAGGGGGATTCATGGTTGTAACTTCCCATAATGCTAAACTGGAAATGGGGCAGATTTCTTGGTTAGTGTTAATATTGGCTGGCATAAGTCCCTCCTTCCTATACTCAAAATATGGTTCTGGGCTGTATTGACTACCATTAATAAGCATATTACACTCAGAGACCACCATACTACTAGATAACATGTGATCATCTATAGCATGGACTTTACGACTCAGTCAATCATTGTCTTCAATAGTACTGAAAGCATGATATCTATTTGATAAAACTGGTCATGGGGGTGAGGACATGATGGATAATGTGGCCTTGGTATCGGTACATTCTGGATGTCTGCCCAAGGGGTATTAGCGTTGCGTATATGGCAATAAAAAAACCTAGAGGGAGAACAGCCACATTAAGGGCATCCAGTGGTAGTAATGCTGCCTATCAATGGATTTCTCCTACTTTGCTAGGGTTTTTTGAATTAATGACATGAAATCAAATACAATGTAAAAAAAATAGAAATAGTTGATGTTTTCTTCAATAATGTAAAGCCAGAATGCCATGCAAACCTCAAACCTAGGATGGCATCACACAGTTTCTTCATATTTCTGTGTGGGACAGCTTCCTAATCTATGGGGATCCACAACATTCCTGCCACCCAATATTTCCACACTTAAATCAACAAAACAATGTTGTCCTCTTGTGCAGCTGGACCTAACGTCCACAAGAGGAACAGATCAAACCAGAGACTAGGCGAATACCATATTGACTTCATATGGTCACAGTTTTCATCTTTTCCTGTCACACCCTTTTGGGTAGGAGAAGGGCAGAAATACTGTTTTTAATTAAGGGGGAGTCTTTGGCCCATGGCCTGGGCATCCCCCTCCCACACACAAGCATATGCCCTGGTGTTTAGTGGGTGAATCTATGCTTGGGATCATGGTCCTAGTGCGAACCCCAAGAAGGGCTTGCAATAGGGAGAGACAATGCTGGAAAGAAGACAATGTCCCTCAAGCACCAATTGAAGTGAAATATGTTAAAGATTAGTACATCAGAGCGAAATACAACCAGGAAGAAACAAGGGGAAAAAGGCGATGTGAAACGGTAAGAGGGAGAAGTGTTTGTGAGAGCAAGGACAGGAACCACGGCTTAATTTGTGCCGGTGCTTGCCGGTGCTTAGCACTTAATTATCAGGGCCAGGTCTACACGCATTTAGTGCACGTCAGTAGTTGATTTATAATTAGTGGCACAGAGTGTGTGCTGCTCTACCGTAAGTGCTGCTGTGTTAGTTACTAGTTAAGAAGTGTGTTACCGTTGTGCTGGTTATATTGTTGATGACTGATGTTGAAGAACTTGTTTCACTTAAATGGTGACTCCGATTCTCACTCTTTATACTGACTTCAAGTTCTTCTCTTTCCGCCGGCCCAGCGTCTGCGGGTCAGTGTTGCTGGACACTGAGTTGGGCAGGGCTTTGCCTGGTCTTCTTCGGTGGGGGTTGGGGCTGTGCGCGGCAGAGGCAGCGCACGCAGATTTTGCAATTGAATGCGTGCACATTCGCTGCTTTAATTTTGCCACGCCCTAGCATACCCACACGGCCGCACTGGCACCGAGTATTGTAGTGGTTGAACTTCAGAGGCGGCCGACGGCGTTCAAAGTAGCGGGACCTGGACGAGGTTGGCTGCGTTGTGGTGGACTCGGTTGAGTAAACTACTGCAGTACATAGAGTAGCACACATCATGGTTTAAGTCAGCCCGACCCGAGACAACGATGTTGAGGGCAGCAGCCAGTACTGGTAGCAAGTAGCACCAGGTCTCATCAGTTACGAGTAACAGTAAGTTAACGATAAAGTAGTAGCCAACAAGCCATGCCAATAATATGCCAAGCCAAACTAATGCTACTTTTTTGGAGGGGTAATTGCAAACACAACAATGATGGACAGAATGTGGATCAATGTCACACATTCACCCCAGTCCAAAGATCTGGGCCCAAATCCATCGTTTTTCCACTCCACACCACCCTGGGTTAGACAATGGCGATATGCAAATCAGCGCTGACCCTGTGCCCCATGGGAACAGTCCAGTCCGAACTACAAAAGCCATGTCCTTCCCAGAACGGAAACAAGCATCCGAGGACCGGCCCGGTTTCGAGGTAACACCTCTCATCAGCCCGGCTAGCTTGATTCCAGTGGTGTGGAGTGCCTGGGACTGACGTCTGAGCATCCCCAGTACACTTAGAGCGGTAATTGCAAACACAACAATGATGGACAGAATGTGGATCAATGTCACACATTCACCCCAGTCCAAAGATCTGGGCCCAAATCCATCGTTTTTCCACTCCACACCACCCTGGGTTAGACAATGGCGATATGCAAATCAGCGCTGACCCTGTGCCTCATGGGAACAGTCCAGTCCGAACTACAAAAGCCATGTCCTTCCCAGAACGGAAACAAGCATCCGAGGACCGGACCGGTTTCGAGGTAACACCTCTCATCAGCCCGGCTAGCTTGATTCCAGTGGTGTGGAGTGCCTGGGACTCACGTCTGAGCATCCCCAGTACACTTAGAGCGGTAATTGCAAACACAACAATGATGGACAGAATGTGGATCAATGTCACACATTCACCCCAGTCCAAAGATCTGGGCCCAAATCCATCGTTTTTCCACTCCACACCACCCTGGGTTAGACAATGGCGATATGCAAATCAGCGCTGACCCTGTGCCCCATGGGAACAGTCCAGTCCGAACTACAAAAGCCATGTCCTTCCCAGAACGGAAACAAGCATCCGAGGACCGGCCCGGTTTCGAGGTAACACCTCTCATCAGCCCGGCTAGCTTGATTCCAGTGGTGTGGAGTGCCTGGGACTCACGTCTGAGCATCCCCAGTACACTTAGAGCGGTAATTGCAAACACAACAATGATGGACAGAATGTGGCTCAATGTCACACATTCACCCCAGTCCAAAGATCTGGGCCCAAATCCATCGTTTTTCCACTCCACACCACCCTGGGTTAGACAATGGCGATATGCAAATCAGCGCTGACCCTGTGCCCCATGGGAACAGTCCAGTCCGAACTACAAAAGCCATGTCCTTCCCAGAACGGAAACAAGCATCCGAGGACCGGCCCGGTTTCGAGGTAACACCTCTCATCAGCCCGGCTAGCTTGATTCCAGTGGTGTGGAGTGCCTGGGACTCACGTCTGAGCATCCCCAGTACACTTAGAGCGGTAATTTGCAAACACAACAATGATGGACAGAATGTGGATCAATGTCACACATTCACCCCAGTCCAAAGATCTGGGACCAAATCCATCGTTTTTCCACTCCACACCACCCTGGGTTAGACAATGGCGATATGCAAATCAGCGCTGACCCTGTGCCCCATGGGAACAGTCCAGTCCGAACTACAAAAGCCATGTCCTTCCCAGAACGGAAACAAGCATCCGAGGACCGGCCCGGTTTCGAGGTAACACCTCTCATCAGCCCGGCTAGCTTGATTCCAGTGGTGTGGAGTGCCTGGGACTCACGTCTGAGCATCCCCAGTACACTTAGAGCGGTAATTGCAAACACAACAATGATGGTCAGAATGTGGATCAATGTCACACATTCACCCCAGTCCAAAGATCTGGGCCCAAATCCATCGTTTGCAATTACCGCTCTAAGTGTACTGGGGATGCTCAGACGTGAGTCCCAGGCACTCCACACCACGTTTGCAATTACCGCTCTAAGTGTACTGGGGATGCTCAGACGTGAGTCCCAGGCACTCCACACCACTGGAATCAAGCTAGCCGGGCTGATGAGAGGTGTTACCTCGAAACCGGGCCGGTCCTCGGATGCTTGTTTCCGTTCTGGGAAGGACATGGCTTTTGTAGTTCGGACTGGACTGTTCCCATGGGGCACAGGGTCAGCGCTGATTTGCATATCGCCATTGTCTAACCCAGGGTGGTGTGGAGTGGAAAAACGATGGATTTGGGCCCAGATCTTTGGACTGGGGTGAATGTGTGACATTGATCCACATTCTGTCCATCACTGTTGTGTTTGCAATTACCGCTCTAAGTGTACTGGGGATGCTCAGACGTGAGTCCCAGGCACTCCACACCACTGGAATCAAGCTAGCCGGGCTGATGAGAGGTGTTACCTCGAAACCGGGCCGGTCCTCGGATGCTTGTTTCCGTTCTGGGAAGGACATGGCTTTTGTAGTTCGGACTGGACTGTTCCCATGGGGCACAGGGTCAGCGCTGATTTGCATATCGCCATTGTCTAACCCAGGGTGGTGTGGAGTGGAAAAACGATGGATTTGGGCCCAGATTTTTGGACTGGGGTGAATGTGTGACATTGATCCACATTCTGTCCATCACTGTTGTGTTTGCAATTACCGCTCTAAGTGTACTGGGGATGCTCAGACGTGAGTCCCAGGCACTCCACACCACTGGAATCAAGCTAGCCGGGCTGATGAGAGGTGTTACCTCGAAACCGGGCCTGTCCTCGGATGCTTGTTTCCGTTCTGGGAAGGACATGGCTTTTGTAGTTCGGACTGGACTGTTCCCATGGGGCACAGGGTCAGCGCTGATTTGCATATCGCCATTGTCTAACCCAGGGTGGTGTGGAGTGGAAAAACGATGGATTTGGGCCCAGATCTTTGGACTGGGGTGAATGTGTGACATTGATCCACATTCTGTCCATCACTGTTGTGTTTGCAATTACCGCTCTAAGTGTACTGGGGATGCTCAGACGTGAGTCCCAGGCACTCCACACCACTGGAATCAAGCTAGCCGGGCTGATGAGAGGTGTTACCTCGAAACCGGGCCGGTCCTCGGATGCTTGTGTCCATTCTGGGAAGGACATGGCTTTTGTAGTTCGGACTGGACTGTTCCCATGGGGCACAGGGTCAGCGCTGATTTGCATATCGCCATTGTCTAACCCAGGGTGGTGTGGAGTGGAAAAACGATGGATTTGGGCCCAGATCTTTGGACTGGGGTGAATGTGTGACATTGATCCACATTCTGTCCATCACTGTTGTGTTTGCAATTACCGCTCTAAGTGTACTGGGGATGCTCAGACGTGAGTCCCAGGCACTCCACACCACTGGAATCAAGCTAGCCGGGCTGATGAGAGGTGTTACCTCGAAACCGGGCCGGTCCTCGGATGCTTGTTTCCGTTCTGGGAAGGACATGGCTTTTGTAGTTCGGACTGGACTGTTCCCATGGGGCACAGGGTCAGCGCTGATTTGCATATCGCCATTGTCTAACCCAGGGTGGTGTGGAGTGGAAAAACGATGGATTTGGGCCCATATCTTTGGACTGGGGTGAATGTGTGACATTGATCCACATTCTGTCCATCACTGTTGTGTTTGCACTTTTTTGGAGGGGGCGTGGTGGCGTGACAGTCGTCAGATCACCATGGTGGTAACTCGCCTTCAGCTCCACAAGATTTGATGATGATGATTCACTGACTGCCTGGCCTAGTAGCAGCCATGCCTGCCGGCCGTACACTTATATCTCAATAGGCCTGCCGGGGTTAAGTTAAAGCCAAGGCCCTGCTCGCCCAGCCCCTGACTTGTGAAAACATTGCATGTGCTGCACTCAAATTAGATTCCTGATGGAATGTAGTTTGTTAGGTGTAGTCTCTCTCACTCAAGAACAAACGGGGTACCGGGCATGCTCCCAGTAACCCCTTGCCTAAAAGAGAGGCAAGGGGCATGCCCTCTTCCATCAGGGTACAATTATGCAGTGCCATTATGTATGTGAGTTTCTCGCTCACAGAAGGTCATGAAATGATGGTACAGTCCAGTAAAATAAAACACCGTACATAAACCTTCACAGGAATGAGTAAATCCAGTGCATGGCAGGCTCTCCAAAATAATTATTTTCAAGAGTAGTCGGGCTCACTTGCCCAAATGCTTGGCGATATCTATACCAGTCCTCCTGACTGGCCATATTCCTCTTTTATTTAGGCCTTAAAGTTGAAACCTCATGCACGCATGAGTCGGAAATAGAAGCCTCATACCCAGGTGCGGCCGGTGCTTGGTAGCAAATGAATCATGATTGAGGGGGAATTTATCCCCCCTCTCCCCCTATGCCAGCTTTATTTCCGTAATTAAAAAGTGACAATAGAAAAGAGAGGCAAGGTCTAAATGAACCTGTATTCTCTTAAACAGACTCCGCTGTACATTTTCAAATCATGCAAATTAAGGGAAATGCATTTCCATTTTGTTTTTCTTTTTCAAACAATTTTTAACCAATTTAGGGGCATATTACCAAGGGCATTATCGCCGCATTAGCGGGACTTTTTCCCGCTAATGCGGCGATAATTTTATCGCCCTATTACCAAGCTGTCGCTAACACCAGTTAGCGACAGCTTGTAGGCGATAGCGGGCATTTAGGGGCCCACTTTGCATGTCAGCGATAATTATCGCTAATGACATGCAAAGTGGGCGTGCCAAGATGTTAACATGCTAACATCTCTAACTCCTATTATAAACTTTTGGAAATATTCGCGCTAAGCGCGAATATTTCCAAAAGCTAACGCCTGCTAAAAGCAGTTCTTAGCCATGTTATCCAATGGAAGGTGGATAACATGGCTAAGAGCATTGTCACGATAATGCATGAATATTGCTGATTTTTCAGCGATATTCATGCATTTCGCAGGATTTTTACCGCTTTTGAGATAAACCTTGATAATATCAAGGTATCTCAGCGGTAAAAATCCTCGGTGCTCAGCGATATTTTTTTCCCGCTAACCAAGCAATAGCGATAATTATCGCTATTGCTTGGTAATATGCCCCTTAGTTATTTGTACTACATTTTATTTCTGCATGCTTGACAGTAGTGGAATATATACAAATTTCACCACAGCAACTAGAGCAGGGGAAATACCACTGTGAATATTCACCAGTTATCCTTCAGATTTTGTGTTGACTTTCCAAATCCAGTCCTCTGGCTCTCCCACCAGCGAGGGAGGATGGGTGGGACACATGTTTGCAGGGGAGGGTCGGGGGGTTGGGGGGTAGTTCGGATAATTTTCTATTGTGTGCCAAAAAGTACCCTCTTTTGGTTTTAAGCTGCCCACATCTTTTATAGTTGACTTGTCTATGATAATGCAAGCATAACAAGGCCTATGAAATGCCAGTTCAGTTCCTCGTGCAGCGTGGACAGCTCCTTAAACAAAGGAATTCCGTGATAAATTTGCAAAAAAATAAGTGCTGGTGCGATTGAATGTCAGCATACCAAAGTCCAAGGCTGCATTGTCTTCATTCCACCTCATGCCTTTTTCATCCACCACCAGACACTGCCCCTCCACCCTTGTAGTTTATTTTTCAGGAATAGAAGTTGGGCTTCTGAAAAGTAGTTTAATAATAAACCTACATATATTTTCTTTTTTTTCCGTTTGAACCCAGTTGTTTAATGTTATGCCAAAAAAAGAGTATAAATTGGGGGTTTCAGTAGTTGATTCTATTTTGTCACTATTTGCACTGATGGGACAAAACAAAGGGAGCCACTTGGAAGGGTGTTCCTCGGGTTGCAGTCATCTGTCACCAGCCAAATACACTAAAGGTGGAGAATGAAAAGCCCAGCTCTTATTACCTTGGATAGCACATCAAAGAGTAATGGCAATTTTTTCCATACAAGAATGCCTGTTTTTCTCTATCACATATATGATATTTGCAAAGGAAAGTGCTATGTATTGTTACCAGACAGATTTTCTCTAAGAGCAGATATAGGGGCGAAGGTAAATGCTACATTACTCAAAATAACACACATTCAGTGTTGTTGTTTGTTCAGTCACCTAATCAAGTATGCAATATAAGGGAAAAAGGGTTTGCAGTCATTTTAACCTGTCCTATCCAAACCTAACTATGAGGAAGGCTGCCTTGCTGAAATTCAGATAGGGTATTACATCTGATGTTTAGCAGTGCAGTTGAGGATGTGAGTGGAGCGAATATAATAAGTAGGTGGAGCCAGTGTGGGAAATGGGTGGAGTTGGAGAAAAGTAGGTGTGGCCTCCAACAAACATTTGAGCACCTGCACTTCATATTTTACAAATTAAGGACTGAGTCAGGAACACATGCACAGGTGCCCTCAAGAGAGGGATGCACACTGAGTAGCAACTGAGATGGGGTATTTCGCTTAGCGCACACACCCTTGTAGATAACGTGACTCTCAATGGCCCATCCATCAACAATATCACTGGAACGGGTCAATATGGACACTGCTCCAGACCTGCAAGAGGGTCTAGGAGAGTTACTTGTTAAATAGAACCTTCTACTTGGGCTTGAGAAGTCAAAGTGTATGAAGTTACAGAGGATTATTATCCAATACCTAGAGAATACAAAGTGAAAAAGCAGTCTTAAAGACAATAATTGGCAGTGTATCACATGTAGTTATTTGAAAGCTGCATGCAAAGAATATCAATAACTTTTTATAGAAGGAGCAACAGAATCCTGAGTTCAGTCTGATGCCAGTCTCTGTGAATGTACCTTCATTATTGCATACCTTTCCTTTAATTCATCTCGAACAATCACATCCCTCATTTGTGAAGCATTTGGGTCCGCGGACATGTTGTTTGGGTTCCTTCAGAAGGATTCCCATCATGGAATACTCACCTTTAGATTGCAGCTAATAACTCAAGACCATTATTAACCAACAAAAAAGTTTAGAAGGTCGGAAATATCAGGATTTTCACTAATCTGGATCACAGATCAAGACCAAGGACGGGGGATGACAAGAAAAAAAAACAGTATTAAGTGTCAACATTTTACGGCTCTAAAGTATAATTCAAAAAGTAGAAATATAAGTTGGTCGTAAAAGTGGTGTGGCAGATAAGTGAGATGTCTCAATATTACAAATGTATACATGTCTCATCCAATGAAGAATGAAAAAACTACATCAAGACCTTCTATTTAATCAATACTACACCACAGATTATCTTAATTCATAAAAGGTGGACCATTAAAATATTTTAAAGGTGATGGGATTTTTATCTCCAGGTACAAGAAGGCTGGGGAAATATGTGACGATTTCAAGAAAGGCGGGGCCGGCATCGGCCACGCCACAAGTATGGCGGGCGAACCCCCCCCTCTCTCTGTGGTGGAGGCAAGCCTGTCGCGCTACAATGACGCGACAGGCGCGGCTTGAAGCCGATTGGACCCTGGACCTCCCAGTGACCCGGAAGTGACAGAATCGCTTCCGGGTCACGAGGGAGCAAAGGCCAAGCCGGTTAGAAATGGCCTGGAAGGGAAGGGGTTAAAATGCCAGGGAGTGCGAGAGTCTGCCTCTTTGACTCTGCACTCCACAGCCTGCCCCTCCAGCCTCTAGAGAGGCTGTAATTGTTTTTATGATTCAGAAAAGGGGGTGGTGATGAACAGAGTGTCTGAATTAAGAAGACCACTCTTACCCAGTCCAAAGATCAGGGCTTGATCCATCACCGTTATTTAGCTCACTGCCCCATCCCAGCTCAGAACCTGGCTATATGCAAATTAGTCTGTCCCTGGCCCAGTGCATCATGGGAACAGGGCAGACCAAACTACCAAGCCAATTCTTCACCAGAAAGGAGACAAGCTTCCGGGGACCGGTTTCTGCCATTTCAGGCGTCGTCAGCCCGGCTTGCTTGAATCCTGATGGAGCAGTGAGCAAGGGACTCATGTCTGAGTATACCCTTCCACGCTTATGGTGGACAAAATGATTCAGAAAAGGGGGTGGTGATGAACAGAGTGTCTGAATTAAGCAGACCACTCTTACCCAGTCCAAAGATCAGGGCTTGATCCATCACCGTTATTTAGCTCACTGCCCCATCCCAGCTCAGAACCTGGCTATATGCAAATTAGTCTGTCCCTGGCCCAGTGCATCATGGGAACAGGGCAGACCAAACTACCAAGCCAATTCTTCACCAGAAAGGAGACAAGCTTCCGGGGACCGGTTTCTGCCATTTCAGGCATCGTCGGCCCGGCTTGCTTGAATCCTGATGGAGCAGTGAGCAAGGGACTCATGTCTGAGTATACCCTTCCACGCTTATGGTGGACAAAATGATTCAGAAAAGGGGGTGGTGATGAACAGAGTGTCTGAATTAAGCAGACCACTCTTACCCAGTCCAAAGATCAGGGCTTGATCCATCACCGTTATTTAGCTCACTGCCCCATCCCAGCTCAGAACCTGGCTATATGCAAATTAGTCTGTCCCTGGCCCAGTGTATCATGGGAACAGGGCAGACCAAACTACCAAGCCAATTCTTCACCAGAAAGGAGACAAGCTTCCGGGGACCGGTTTCTGCCATTTCAGGCATCGTCGGCCCGGCTTGCTTGAATCCTGATGGAGCAGTGAGCAAGGGACTCATGTCTGAGTATACCCTTCCACGCTTATGGTGGACAAAATGATTCAGAAAAGGGAGTGGTGATGAACAGAGTGTCTGAATTAAGCAGACCACTCTTACCCAGTCCAAAGATCAGGGCTTGATCCATCACCGTTATTTAGCTCACTGCCCCATCCCAGCTCAGAACCTGGCTATATGCAAATTAGTCTGTCCCTGGCCCAGTGCATCATGGGAACAGGGCAGACCAAACTACCAAGCCGATTCTTCACCAGAAAGGAGACAAGCTTCCGGGGACCGGTTTCTGCCATTTCAGGCGTCGTCGGCCCGGCTTGCTTGAATCCTGATGGAGCAGTGGGCAAGGGACTCATGTCTGAGTATACCCTTCCACGCTTATGGTGGACAAAATGATTCAGAAAAGGGGGTGGTGATGAACAGAGTGTCTGAATTAAGCAGACCACTCTTACCCAGTCCAAAGATCAGGGCTTGATCCATCACCGTTATTTAGCTCACTGCCCCATCCCAGCTCAGAACCTGGCTATATGCAAATTAGTCTGTCCCTGGCCCAGTGCATCATGGGAACAGGGCAGACCAAACTACCAAGCCAATTCTTCACCAGAAAGGAGACAAGCTTCCGGGGACCGGTTTCTGCCATTTCAGTCGTCGTCGGCCCGGCTTGCTTGAATCCTGATGGAGCAGTGAGCAAGGGACTCATGTCTGAGTATACCCTTCCACGCTTATGGTGGACAAAATGATTCAGAAAAGGGGGTGGTGATGAACAGAGTGTCTGAATTAAGCAGACCACTCTTACCCAGTCCAAAGATCAGGGCTTGATCCATCACCGTTATTTAGCTCACTGCCCCATCCCAGCTCAGAACCTGGCTATATGCAAATTAGTCTGTCCCTGGCCCAGTGCATCATGGGAACAGGGCAGACCAAACTACCAAGCCAATTCTTCACCAGAAAGGAGACAAGCTTCCGGGGACCGGTTTCTGCCATTTCAGGCGTCGTCGGCCCGGCTTGCTTGAATCCTGATGGAGCAGTGAGCAAGGGACTCATGTCTGAGTATACCCTTCCACGCTTATGGTGGACAAAATGATTCAGAAAAGGGGGTGGTGATGAACAGAGTGTCTGAATTAAGCAGACCACTCTTACCCAGTCCAAAGATCAGGGCTTGATCCATCACCGTTATTTAGCTCACTGCCCCATCCCAGCTCAGAACCTGGCTATATGCAAATTAGTCTGTCCCTGGCCCAGTGCATCATGGGAACAGGGCAGACCAAACTACCAAGCCGATTCTTCACCAGAAAGGAGACAAGCTTCCGGGGACCGGTTTCTGCCATTTCAGGCGTCGTCGGCCCGGCTTGCTTGAATCCTGATGGAGCAGTGAGCAAGGGACTCATGTCTGAGTATACCCTTCCACGCTTATGGTGGACAAAATGATTCAGAAAAGGGGGTGGTGATGAACAGAGTGTCTGAATTAAGCAGACCACTCTTACCCAGTCCAAAGATCAGGGCTTGATCCATCACCGTTATTTAGCTCACTGCCCCATTCCAGCTCAGAACCTGGCTATATGCAAATTAGTCTGTCCCTGGCCCAGTGCATCATGGGAACAGGGCAGACCAAACTACCAAGCCAATTCTTCACCAGAAAGGAGACAAGCTTCCGGGGACCGGTTTCTGCCATTTCATGCGTCGTCGGCCCGGCTTGCTTGAATCCTGATGGAGCAGTGAGCAAGGGACTCATGTCTGAGTATACCCTTCCACGCTGGACTGGGTAAGAGTGGTCTGCTTAATTCAGGCACTCTGTTCATCACCACCCCCTTTTCTGAATCATTTTGTCCACCATATGCGTGGAAGGGTATACTCAGATGTGAGTCCCTTGCTCATTGCACCATCAGGATTCAAGCAAGCCGGGCCGACGACGCCTGAAATGGCAGAAACCGGTCCCCGGAAGCTTGTTTTCTTCCCAGTATAAGAATTGGCTTGGTAGTTTGGTTTGCCCTGTTCCCATCATGCACTGGGACAGGAACAGACTAATTTGCATATAGCCAAGTTCTCAGCTGGGATGGTGCAGTGACCTAAAAAACGGTGATGGATCAAGCCCTGATCTTTGGACTGGGTAAGAGTGGTCTGCTTAATTCAGGCACTCTGTTCATCACCACCCCCTTTTCTGAGTAATTGTTTTTATGTCATGCTAGCCTCACTAGGAGGCTGTCTTATAATTTCTGTATATTTTTTTTCTTCAGAAATCGGCGTGCAGATCCGATCGGTATTCACTACTGAAGTCTCGATAGTAGGCGGCCTCGCTGTAGGGGCTTTTTCAACCCTTCTTTGTTTTGCAGCGCGCGTGTGTGTTCAGAACGTAGTGGCTGAAATCCGTGGAAACAGAGGTGACATCGGAACAGCGTTCAGCCCAACGGCCTTCAGTGGCACGGCGCGTTACCCTGCGGAAGCTGTTTTCTCCGGCTGCAGCCGATAGCGGGGATCAGAGTGTAAGTACTCCCGCTCTTGCTGCAAAGGCGTAGGCTGCAAAGTTTTGATGCGGTTCTCTAGTTTAAAGGGAGGGTGCCAGCACTATTGCAGTGATTTTAGTGGCACATCTTGCGTCAAGCAGGTACTCTTTGCGAGTACCTGCGCGTTTATTTATTTCAAATTTTGAAGCACTGAAGCTGTCAAACAGGAGTGTAGCTGGCAGTTTTGGAGCTACGCCACACAATGGAATACGAGAGAGCAGTAGCACCAAGAGCTAATATGTCAGTTATAATGGGGAAGGTCGGAGGTTCGGTTCTCGACCTCACCATAATTACAGGACAGCTTTCACATCTGTGCCAATTCTGTTCCAGGTTGGTTCCTAGCCTCCCAGCCAAAAAAAATAGTTTTACGAGGAGGGCAGTGTCTCGGAGGCAGCAAGAATATAATTGTAACATTTGTCTGCAGAGTGAAGTGTCCTCTCGTTAATAGCCTTATTCTGGCTCGTGCGTGCTCACTGTTGCCATGATATTATAAAAAATGTGTTTCTAGTGGCCTCGAGACTAGGTTATTAAGTGCACAGCGCGCTTGTTTTATTAATACCTATTTAAAACAGGGGTAACCCAATTTAACCCACAGGCATCTGGGTAAGAACATACAAATGCAATAAATAAACAATGCCTCAGAATAGATAGACAAGCTAAACAGTATGACGAAGAGAATCCTATTTTAAATCTTCCTGTTGATATTAATCTATATAGAATAACATGTATCAATTTTGAATATCCATAGTCAATGACCAAAAAAGATATATATGTACTGAATTAAAGGTTCTGTATTTATTTCATACGTTTTTTTTAAAGAAATTCTCTTTTTTTATATTCAGAAAAAAACATGTACACAAAACATTTCAACACCATATATATACATCACACCATATATATATACATATATTTACACCTTATACATAGACCACAAACAAAGACCCAATAACTGTCTTGTTGCTCTCTTCGCCCTTATTTCAACACAGGATGCACTTCACTTTATCTTCCCCAATGTGCAATTCCTTCCCAACTAGATCACCACCTTAGAGTCACCTACAGGTTTTATCAATTTAAACCCCTCTTTTGTGCAGGTACTACACATTTGTTCTAGATTATTTCGATGTATTGTGGTGTCTCCAAATTTCTGTCAATGCATTTCAGCCACTATTCATAGTTGGCCTCATCAGGACTAGGGCAGTCGAGTGCAAGAACATACAATTGCTCCAGTCTTCATCAAATTACAGCAAAAGACCATCAATAAATGCGTGTCGGACGTGTCTTTTCTTCCGTCCTCTGTTATATCTTTTTGAGCTCACGCGGAGGCAGAAAAATTATTATATCCGCTTCTCCTCTTCAAGTGATTTTCGGTCTTCTTACTCCTACTTTCTCCGTAATGAAAAACCAGGCGTGCAATTGTCACGTGACAATTGCAAGCCTGGTTTTTCAGACTGGAGCAATTGTATGTTCTTGCAGTCGACTGCCCTAGTCCTGATGAGGCCAACTATGAATAGCAGCTGAAACGCGTCGACAGAAATTTGGAGACACCACAATAATATGGTATACAACCTTTACCACGCAACTTTTACAACGACCTACCATTACCACGCATTTTTTACAACGCAGGATCCATTACAACGCATACCATTACCACGCATGTATTTACAACGCAGGTACCTTTACAACGCATACCATTACAACGTAAGTATTGGTAAGTATATCATTTTATTAAAAATATTATAAGTTTACGTTTTTGGGTAAAGGGGTATTTTTAGGGTTCAGGGTCAGTTTTGGGTTTTTGGGTAAAGGGGTATTTTTAGGGTTCAGGGTCAGTTTTCAGTTTTTGGGTAAAGGGGTATTTTTAGGGTTTAGGGTCAGTTTTCAGTTTTTGGGTAAAGGGGTATTTTTAGGGTTTAGGGTCAGTTTTCAGTTTTTGGGTAAAGGGGTATTTTTAGGGTTCAGGGTCAGTTTTCAGTTTTTGGGTAAAGGGGTATTTTTAGGGTTCAGGGTCAGTTTTCAGTTTTTGGGTAAAGGGGTATTTTTAGGGTTCAGGGTCAGTTTTCAGTTTTTGGGGTAAAGGGGTATTTTTAGGGTTCAGGGTCAGTTTTCAGTTTTTGGGTAAAGGGGTATTTTTAGGGTTCAGGGTCAGTTTTCAGTTTTTGGGTAAAGGGGTATTTTTAGGGTTTAGGGTCAGTTTTGGGTTTTTGGGTAAAGGGGTATTTTTAGGGTTCAGGGTCAGTTTTGGGTTTTTGGGTAAAGGGGTATTTTTAGGGTTCAGAGTCAGTTTTGGGTTTTTGAGGTACAGGGGTATTTTTAGGGTTCAGGGTCAGTTTTGGGTTTTTGGGTAAAGGGGTATTTTTAGGGTTCAGGGTCAGTTTTGGGTTTTTGGGTAAAAGGGTACAGGGTAAAAATTAAATATAATTAAATTTTAATTACATTAAATTAAATTGATTACATTAAATTAAATTAATTAAATTAAATTAAATTAAATTAAATTACATTATATTAATTTTAATTAAATTAAATTAAAAAAAATATTATATACTTACCAATACTTACGTTGTAATTGTATGCGTTGTAAAGGTATATGCGTTGTAAATACATGCGTGGTAATGGTACTTCGTTGTAATGGATCCTGCGTTGTAAAAATTGCGTGGTAATGGTAGGCGTGGTAAAAGTATGCGTTGTAACGTCATACATCCCAATAATATATATCTTTTTTGGTCATTGACTATGGATATTCAAAATTGATACATGTTATTCTATATAGATTAATATCAACAGGAACATTGAATATAGGATTCTCTTCCTCATACTGTTTAGCTTGTCTATCTATTCCGAGGCATTGTTTATTTATTGCATTTGTATGTTTTATTAATACCTGCGTAGCAGGTTACTACACTTGGTGCAGCTAGGGCAGCGTGAGGGAAAAATGCTGAGGCTGCCTTGTTTTATAGGGTTTTCAGCATGGTTAATGCACGGCGTGCACCAGGCCCTGCATGTGTGACATAGGTGTCCGGGGTCTCGGAGATTTGTAATTTTATAGTTAAAGGTGAATGTATTTCGGCAATAGGACAGGGCTTTCATAGGTGTTTTTTAAACTGCCTTGTTTTATATTAATCGCATAAACACAACACACTGTGAATAGTGTGTCTGTGTGCACTAAGAAAATTATATACATTTGGGTAAAGGTAACCAAGTGTCCTTGTATGTTATAATCACATGATAAATGCAGTGTTATAGCTTATATAGTGTCCGTGCATTTGTTTAGCACAAGATAAATTTAACACATTGTTATGGTGGGTTTTATATGTGTGAGCCCACTAAGCACAGGGCAAGCAAAAGTTATGATTATAGCCTTATAGCCCGCCATAGTGGGCTATACCGGCTATTAAAGGCCCGCTGAATCGTTAAAGGCCCGAGCCGAAGGCGAGGGACTGTAACGAAACAGCGGGACTTTAATAGCCGTATAGCCCTGCTACGAAGGGCTATAAGGCTATTAGAACATTCTGCCACTAGAGGGCAGAATGTTCTAACAAATTAAACAAAGGGTTCTCGAAGCTCGGGGGATATAAATCCCCTCGAACTTCGAGAAGCCTTTGTAGAACATTGGACTGTTGCTCTGCGGGCCTTTACCGGCCCGTAGAAGCAGGGAGCACTCCATTGTCTGCAATGGAGCTCCCAGCATTCCAATGTTCTAATATTGCATTTGTATGTTTTATTAATACCTGCGTAGCAGGTTACTACACTTGGTGCAGCTAGGGCAGCGTGAGGGAAAAATGCTGAGGCTGCCTTGTTTTATAGGGTTTTCAGCATGGTTAACGCACGGAGTGCACCAGGCCCTGCATGTGTGACATAGGTGTTCGGGGTCTCGGAGATTTGTAATTTTATAGTTAAAGGTGAATGTATTTTGGCAATAGGACAGGGCTTTCATAGGTGTTTTTTAAACTGCCTTGTTTTATATTAATCGCATAAACGCAACACACTGTGAATAGTGTGTCTGTGTGCACTAAGAACATTATATACATATGGGTAAAGGTAACCAAGTGTCCTTGTATGTTATAATCACATGATACATGCAGTGTTATAGCTTATATAGTGTCCGTGCATTTG
The DNA here is from genome assembly GCF_964261635.1 of Lissotriton helveticus. Taxonomy (NCBI): domain Eukaryota; kingdom Metazoa; phylum Chordata; class Amphibia; order Caudata; family Salamandridae; genus Lissotriton; species Lissotriton helveticus. Next base: position 1,318,500,080 of record NC_136061.1, read on the forward strand.
TTTAGCACAAGATAAAGTTAACACATTGTTATGGTGGGTTTTATATGTGTGAGCCCACTAAGCACAGGGCAAGCAAAAGTTATGATTTACAGAGTGTCCTGTACATGTTTGACACAGGATACACAACACATCGTACATAGTATGTCTGTGGGTGTGTCCGTACACTAAGCACATGATAAACACGTGTAAGGATGACAGAGTGACTTGTATGTTTTAACCAAAGGATAAACATAACACACAATTTAATGTCTGTGCTTGTGCACAAAGCACCCGATATTCATGTGTAAAGTTGACAATTGTCAATGTATATTTTAAGCACAGGATGAACATAAAGCATTGTTATAGTGATTTATGCGTGTGTGCACTAAGTACAGGATAAACAGTGTCAAGCACAGTGTGTATGTGTTGAGCACACGTAAACACACTGCAGTATCTAGTTGCGTGCACTACATACGTCATGCTTTTGGTACATATGTGTGTGCACTGTGCATATGTTTGCATGTGCACTGGACACTCAAAGTGAGCACTGCCATGTTTAAAGTTGGCGTGTGTGTGCACTAAGTCCTTGATATACACAGTGGCATGTTTACAGTCGGAAGGTGTGCAAACAAAAAATGCGAGGAACCACTTAGTACTGTATTTATATTTGGACGATTTAAATCAGGACATCATGCATACACTATTATTTGTATTTGTAGGCAGTGTATGCACTAGGCACATGATACATATACATACCCCATGTTTAGATTCTGTATGTGCAATAGGTATATAATACACTTAGTGTCATATCGGGGACTGTGCATGCAGAATGTTTATGACGATTTCATTGTATGTGTACATCTGGAGACAATAAAATGGTTACGCGGGGAGGGCCCCAGCACCCATACACACAATGGTGGGTGGGAACTTTAATGGGTGCACCGAAAGGGCATGCACAAGGTAACCCATCATGTTTTGATTATGCCTGGATTAGGCCAGGCGTTATGGAATGCTGTGTGTGCCTAGACACATTTACGTTTGAACAGGATTCGGCAATGCCAATAGCACCAGCTTGGCAAGAAATGTGCATTTTGGGCCATGGCTTCAACACTCCTTAAGTAACCATGAATGCGCTGTTACACTCCACTTTATACTCCACACCTTCATTAAGTAACCATGGAGGCGCTATTACATTCCACTGTATACTCCAAGTACATTCTTTAATTGGTAGGGCACGCACACGTGGAGTAAACATTCGGGGGCGGGTGCAGGGGATGCTGTTGAATACAAGCCTGTACGGTAACGACATTAATTGATTGCATTCCCCTCTCCTCAGACACAGTGGGTTAGCCATGGGCATTTCACTTTGTTGGCAGCACTTCTCATAGGGGTCCAAGATGGTAGATGGCGTTGCATTTCTCATTTAAAGGCTTCATTTATGGGTCATATCAATGGCATTGACACAGCAATGCGGAAAAAATCATTTAATCTCTTGCGGGTCCCCATGTATGCAACTGGTCCTATGCTAGGCACCCTCACTGTAAGCCTAATTTCAATGTGCATCCTGTAATACAACTGATGCTATGCTAAGCGCTCTCAGTTGAAAGTCTGAGGGTAACTGGTGCTCTACTAAGCGCTCTCGTTGAATGTCTGATTTCAATGATCTTTATGTAATATAACTTATGTTATGCTAGGCTCTCTTGGAACTACATGGGTGTGCTTGTAAGCTAAATGCTGCTAGTGGGCTTGCATCACCGGTTGTGCCACCAGCAGGGTTAGCCATGTAAATATATGGCAGACCTATCACTGTAGGGTTTGCCCACACAATTGGTAAATTCCCATGTTGGCCCAAACCTTCTTTTCTTTACATATGTTGCCTCTAAGGTAGGCTCCAGGATTCCACATTGGGTGAAATTACTTACTGAGGGAGTTATGCTTAGCATATTACAGCAAGTTATTTGCATGGTTCTGAGGTCAGGCCTACTTGGCACTGGCCTCGGGGAGGGTCCCTCAAGTATACTTTCATAATTTATGGGGTCAAACAGTACATCTCAGGCCTTGTTGTCACACCTTCAAGGGTATCCTTGCACGTGGTGCGGTGGTACATAGGACGTAGGGGTCTGTGGCAAAAGCCCTAGGCACCATGGGCAGGTACACATAAGCTTTAGGTGTGCGTTATGTCACGTGGTGCCTCTGCACCGGTCTGCTTATACACGTATGAATTGTATGCCGATGTCTGCCACACAGTATCTAGCCATCCTCGTGCTCATGCACATAGGCACAATAATGTACTGTATCACACAGTACCTCTGCACCCATGTGCCTGTGCACTTGTACCATGGATGTCCGTGTGGCATCACACGGTACCGTCGCACCCCTGTACTTGTACAATGTGACATTATTTGTCGGGGTTTGTCACGCTGTATCTCTGCACTCTTGTGCCTGTACACTTACATAATGAGATGTACATGTGGGGTCATGCATTACTGACGTCCTTGGGCCTGTACAATTAAGCAGGTTATTCCTGTGTTGTGTCGCACTGTACCAACTCCCCCTGGGGCTGGTGCACATTTGGGTGCCTATATTGTCAGACAGACTGGATACAGTTGTAGTACCACGCAGTATTGATGCATCCGTGTGACGTCACACAGTACCGCACCCCTGTGTGTGTACAATATGGCATTATATAACTGGGGTTTGTCATGTGGTATCTCTCCACCCTTGTGCCTGACAGCTATTCCTGTGTTGTCGCACTGGACCAACTCCCCCTGGGGCTGGTGCACATTTGGGGCATTTGGATGCCTATGTAAGACAGTACCTGTGAACCATTGGGTGCGGACAGTATCTAAGCACCCTAAGCTGTGGGTGGGTGTGGAAAGGGGAGGTACAGTCTCACGAAGTAGCGCTGACTTGCAAATTGTGTTTGGTCATCTGAATGCAAAAGGCACTGATCATTGATGTTTGATTTTCATTTATGGATGACTGGATCCACACTTGATGCCTGGGAAGTGATCCACACCGCTATGACTGCAAGATGTGGACAACCAAGAGGACCAGTACATCCGAAACGTGAGTGGCAAGCTATGGCCTCATGTGTGATGGGCGATCAATTCAAAGGTTCAGTCGGTGCCAGCAGGAGACGGTGCGGCCATTGCACTATAGTTGAAGTGTATAAGTCTGTCAACCATTGGTGTTTGCCAATTTTGGTAAGTTAACAGTATGCTGCCTGACAGGTGTATACCTTGCTAGCTTGACTAGAACACAGGTATTACGGGCGGATGCGACACATCAACACCCTTGTCGTGGAACGGTTATCTGCCATCACAGAGCCTGTGCTCGCAGGCGCCTTCGTAGCGGACACTACAGTGTTGGGATGCTCCGTAGTAGGAGGATAGGCTTGCGCAGAGCTTATCCCAGGAACATAATGGTCAGATGTAGATAGTTCACGATTTACATGATATACTTATGGGAGAGCGTGGGGCCTGTGGGGCACTCCTTGGGTAGCCTTGCTATGGTACAGTTGCACCAGCAATGAGTGGCATTGTCTGGGGTGACGTGATTATCTGTCAAAGTACCACAACGTCCCTTACCTTAGATGTCTTCAATGACGTTGTAGAATTTCGCAGGGACGCAAGGGACCAACATCCCAAATCTCTAACTTACAGCTTTTGTTAGAAAATGACTGCAAGGAATAAATTAGAAACTAGGGAGGAGGGCCGTGGTACTGGGCACTAAGGGTTCCAGCTGTCGACCTGCGAAACAACAAGGGAAGAACTAAGACTCTACAGAATGTTCTCTATTCTACTAAACTTCTTCAGATTACTTATTATGGGATTTCTAAGTAACATGTCATGTCCCCTACCTGTGATCAGTAGATGTCTTTTTTTTACGCCCAGTATGCCTTGTGTTGAAGTGGATGGTTTGGATCTGTCTTTTGATGAGCCTCTTCTGTGCTTGTCTGACCTTGTCCCTTGAATGATTTTGCTCTGTAAAACAATTTGCATTTACTCAAGTGTTTCCAGAATAATCAAAGTACCTTCATAACTATACTTTTATCAAGTTATTTAATTCTGTCAAACTTACTTCTTTTTGCACGTAATTTAGTCCCAATGTCCCTGAAGATCAGGTTCCAGTTTTACCTTATTTAAAGAGGGGGTAGAAAGTATTCGACATTGCTCAGAAAATCTTACTTCAAACTATCTAATTATGTCTAACAGTTTCTTCAAAGAGAAAATTGTCCTATACAACCCTTATTTGCTTTTACACTGTCTCTGTGAAAAATGATATCCTTCTAAAACCAAGAAGTTCCAAAAATTGTTCCAAAAGCTTTCATGTAGCCTTCATGTAGCTTTCTTGCGTCGGGCGCCTAATTATACAAAATGTACTTAACTTCCTTCTTTGTTTTCTGAAGGGTTCGAGAGAGAAGAGATGTCCAGGCTGGAGTGGAGTCGGATATCGCCGATGGAAATGCTGAATTCCGGATTTCCAGGTAAGTTCCTGAAGCCTCTTTTCTCCGCTCCGGTCCAGTAAACAAAGCTGAAGGCAAAGCGCCTTCTAAAACACTGGGTGCGGCTTTTATAGCCAGTCGCACCCAAGCGTTTAAACACGTACCGTCATGATTTGCCTGAGGTACGTGCGTTGCGGATAAGGCTTCTCAGTTTTAAAACACGGTGGCTGCCTCGGAGTCATTTCCTTTTGGTTTTCTACAGTTCTAATACATTTCAAAGTCAAACAGTTATGCCGCAGTCTTTATCAGATTCAAAATTGCATTATAAACGCTGCACTTCATCTAGCAAAGATTCCGCTTTGGAATTACAGAGAGATCACTCAGTATCATTTCATAAAACCTTTGTGCTTAACATTACGATTTCAGAAAAAACTTTCCAAGCCATTATATTTCTAGTATACACCAAATCACACTGACTAGAGGTGCTGGAGCACGGGAAAGGGGTGGGTTTTTCTAATGGTGAATTTACACTAGTGCCATGACTATTGTGGGTGCTAACTGTTTTTACAAAAGGCTAAGTACATTGCAGTGTAGCGTAAGTGTCATGACAGTACTCCCCTCTCAAGATCCCTCCTAAAACTCTTGGGATTGGTTTTGGTTTGGTTGGACAGCGAGTAGGAAATGCTTTGATTAATCTGGGAGCATTAGTCACATTAATTAATGGTTCCCAGGATCGTTCTTCTGGGGAATACCCTTTCCAATCGACCAGGTAAAAAAGTTTTCCTCAAATCCTTTTAGAATCTAGAATTGCCTTTACCTCGAATTCTGGGTGACCATCAATCTCAATAGGGTGGAGGAGGTCTATTTTTTCAAGTTTTTAAATCGTATGGCTTTAATAAAGATACATGAAAAACCGGATGAAAAAGGTGATTAGGGGGGAGAGTTAATTTTACACACACTGGATTTATAACCTTTTCTATAGCAAAGGGTCCAATAAATCGAGGATTACATTTTTTATATCCTTTTATCCTCAGGTTTCTTGTGCTGAGCCAAACTTGATCCCCAACAGAATACGAGGGTTGAACAGACCTATGTTTGTCTGCTGACTCTTTTTGACTTTCTTTAGTTTTGGCCAAATTGTATCGTGCATCAGAATGAACAGATGTTATCCACTTGGCTGCTAAGGTACATCCCCCTCTTCCCATTGACTTTCCATTGAAATCAATGGAAACTCCATGACGAGTTACCCTTGTCATTAGCACTGAAGGGGTTAATTTAGAGATACGGTCATGGATCGAAGGTACTATATTTACAGAATCCAAATTCCCTGGAATATTTTTAGGATGAAATCCATAGTTACAAAAAAAAGGAGACATTTTAATAGACGTATGTTCTGCGTTATTATATGCAAATTCCAGAGCACTTAAAAGATCTGACCAGTCATTATCTATAGTAATTAACATACATCTGAGATACTGTTCAATTTTTTGATTGGTGCGTTCAGTTAAACCATCCGTTTGAGGATGATAACTAGTTGACAATCTGACTTCCATGTTCAACAAGGTACTCAAATTTTGCCAGACGTGAGATATAAATTGAGAACCCCTATCTGTGATTACCACTGAAGGAATTCCATGTAGGCGTACAATATTGCAAGTAAAAGAAATAAGGGAGGTCTCCTTATGAATCCAATCAGGGACAAGGAGTAATAACAGTGTAAAAAAATGGAGGGGAAATCCCTATTTTCCAAACATGGAAGTATAGTGATAATACAGCCCTTAATAAACATTCAAGCCCATAAATACACAAAACCACAATGTTGTCAAACACTATCAATTGAAGGAGATAATCAAAAAACAATATACAATAGTAGTAAAAAAATATTTGTACAATTTATTCAATATAAAACAATACATCCAATCACAATTAAAGTGCCTTAAAATACAGTATTAAAAATGTGTCAAGTTCACATGAAAAGCAGTTAAAAAACGTTGTTAAAAGTTGTCGACGCGGCGTTTCGGTTTTATTATAGCACCTTCATCAGGACAAATTCTAGTCAAAAAGAAACATACAGTTAGATACATTCAGTGTTTTTTTCACTTTAAACATTATTAGCACAATTTACAATTAGGACACCAAGGATCTTTATACAACAGAAATTATACATTTGGGGCACTGTTATTCTTTTAACAAAACATATGGTTTTTTGGGGTTGATTCATTAAGGGAAGGAATATTATCACTAGAAGTAAACTAGATTGAGAGGTGCCTGAAAAATTGCACTGTGAAGTACCTGTAACATATAGTACTTGCATACCTTGCTAATTCAAGGAATGAATTATCCTCCTCTTTATTCAATTTGAGGTAGTCTTCTTCAGAATGATATCAATCTCAGGAAAAACTTCTGCCAAGTGCTTCTACTTAGTGCACAGACAGTTTCTAGGGAATAAATTGCATCATGTATTAGAATGTCATTGGAACCCTTTACCACTAGTATTTGATAAAATTAAAATTAAAATTAAAAAGGTGGACCATTATTCCCTTTCAATGTGTCGTGAATATTTTTGAAAGAGTTGAGGGAGCCACCGTTATTTATTGATGTAGGGATGAAGCTATTAGACAAAGGGAGAGAGAATTTGACTCTTTATTTATATTCATCCCAAAAGCTAATTCGCTAAAAAAAGGGGGGACAAATGAATCTCACTCACCCTTATGTATAGGGAAGACGATAATAGCAACTTGTAAGTGAATGTTCATGACAATAGCGTTTTGAATTGCGCTTAATGTTTATTGTCGGGTCCTCCTGGGATACGTCTTGTTAGATCCAGGGTTTTTGTAAAATTGTCCGGATCTAGGATATATAATTAATAATGTACAGCGTTATGGTTCTATTTTTGCTGGAGTAAGTAACACATTTGCTAGTATTAAGCTATTCTTCATTAAAGAATCATTTTTAAAACTTCTGTTTTCAGATTCTTAGTGCTATCAACCTAGTTTCACAATAGCCGCATTTTAACAATCTATTATAAAAATAGATCGTTAGTTTTTTGTTTTTAAATATCTGCTTATACTGGCAGACAATATTCTACTTTGTTGGTCTCATTGCAACACTATAAGTTAAATATGTATTACTCCATGGATCCAAATTAGTCAAAAAAATCTGAGGCTTGTGTCCCCTTTTCTTGTAGCAGGGATCTAAAAGCTACGTACTATTAGCCCACTCGTTCTGAACGCTATCCGTTACGATGTTCAAAAGTATTACTATCTCTATGTAATACAAATACTTCCTATCTATACCACACCTTCTGTTCTTAGACGCTGGGGGTGTTATTCTAGCTATAAATAGTCTACCCACCCAATACTATCCATTGTGAAACGTCCTAACTGCGTTAGAGTATTACCGCAGACTGTCTACCCTTGCTTACCTGATCGGGGAAATTCGGCCTCCCTGCTCCACTCGATACTCTTCTCATCGGGATATTATCGGACCTGTAGGGCCCGGTGTTTATATGCCTTGGCGGATATCCGGTGTCTAGGGTAATTCCCCCGGTTTTTTAGTATCACTTCCTGTGCGTCTGTATAATGAAGATAACTACTGTTGTAGTTTCGAAAGGAGAGCGCTTTATCGCCGAAAGTTTCATTAAATAATTTAGAGCTCCTACTACAATGGCATCATTTTTAATCCCTCTCATGAGTTCATTGTTTTAAATAAAACGTGGTTGTGGCAGAGGGAACAAAAAAATCGTCCACGATTAGTACCGCCCGTCACTTCCTGTGCGTCCGAGTTATCAGGAGGACTACTCGAGTAGTTTATAAAAGGGAATAGGACTCCGACGCTAAGAAACCGGGACAGCTTTATTAATTGACTGCTTTGTAGTGAAATACCAACTATGGGTTATTTGTTTTAGGATAAAAACATTATTCCAGTCCTGGACAAAATCGTCAATAATTATTACTGCCAGGTTGATTGCTCTAATCTATATTACTATTCTGATATTATTCTAATGGATTCCTATTCTACTCTTCTCATGATTTTACTTAATGATTTTTCTTCAGGGTATCATGATCATGACTAATGGATTATACTAGATTCACAGATAACTGTCTATTCTATATCCTACTCATACAATATGTATGTGATATATTATTCTAACTAAAACATAATGTACAATGACATTCTAGTATCTTCTATTTGTGTAGAATAATCAATGAAAGGAGAGACCGAGAAAGGCTCTCCTTTACAGAATGCGTTCCCAATCTTCCTTTGTGTTTAGTCCCTTCTTTACGGTATTGAAATGAGACATGCAAAATTGCTCTTGTTTTTTCCTTTTTAAATCCATGTCTCCCCCTCTTGCGTTAATTTGAATAGTTTCTAAACCACACCAAACTAAATAATTTACCGTGTGGTGCGCTTCCTGCCAGTGATCTGTCAGTGGGGCCCCTTTCTTTTTTGTCCGAATTGCTGATTTGTGTTCATTTATCCGCAGTCGGATTTCACGGGAGGTTTCCCCTATATATGCTAGATTGCAGGGGCATTTGATGAAATATACAATGTTTTTTGATCTACAATTAATGAAAGACTTTACTCTGTGTTTTGTACCGTTGTGCTCCACATATTCAAACCTTTTTTCGAAAAGTTAGATTACAATCCTTCTTTGAAGATAAAGAGAGGATCCCTGCTGTAAACAAATCAGGCCTAAAACCAAAATCCTCATGGACCCCACAAGTAGGACAGGTCAACAAAGATATAGAAGCCTTTGAGAGAATTGTTGAAAAGAGTATTTCAGACCTTCTAGATCAAAAGAATTGGTTGAATTTTAATTTAAAATTGGAAGATAAGGAAGCCCTTAATAAACTACAGAACTACCACACACTCACTATCAAGCCTGTGGACAAAGGCGGTAGAATAGTTATAATGTCCACGGATCAATACAATGAGAAAATGACCACACTTTTATCTAATAGGGAGCACTATCAAAAAGTGAACAGAAATGACTGGTTACAATTAAAAGACACTATCAAAAGAATGTTAGATTTAGCAAAAGAAGACGAGGTAATATGTGACGACGAATATAAATTCCTCCATAACAAGAATCCAATTGTGCCAGCACTTTATGGTTTACCTAAGGTGCACTAAAATCTGGGGAACACTCCGATGAGGCCCATAGTCTCAAGCATTGGTTCACTTACCGAGCCATTAAGTAAATATGCAGATATTTTTTTGCAACCTTATGTTGTTGCCCAAAAAGCTTATATTAAAGATACAGCAGCAATCATCCAAAAAGTGGAAGGGGTACCTTTTAATACCAACACTCAATTATTAGTTACCCTCGATATTGAGGCACTTTATACGAACATTCCACAGGACAGCACAATAGAAATGATAGAATCCCTTTTTAACACTGGAGATAGAGATCTTAATTCACATGAAACATTTATTATTGACTGTGTTACTGTAGTTTTAAAAAACAATATATTCATGTTTAATAAAGAATTTTTTAAACAAGTGAAAGGCACGAGCATGGGAGCAACCTGTGCTCCTAGTCTAGCGTGTCTTTACGTAGCTGAGTTTGAAGACATCCATATTTTTAATCCCATGGCCCCATTTTTTGAAAATATCTCACATTGGTCACGATATATTGACGATGTTTTTTTTATTTGGACTGGATCAGCAGACTTATTAAATGAGTTCATATCGTGGTTAAACCTCGGTGATACCAATCTGAGATTTACCTCTAATTATGACAAAAACCATTGTGAGTTTTTAGATATAATCATTAAACACGAAGAAGGTTCATTGGAAGTGGAGCTCTTCCCTAAAAAAACAGACCGCAACACTATGTTGCATTATACAAGCCACCATCCTCCTTGTCAGCGGGACAACATCCCGTTTGGACAATTCCTTAGACTTAAACGTAACTGTACACAGACCAAAGATTTTGATAAACACGCTAAAATACTCACTGATAAATTCATTGAGAGAGGTTATCCGAAACGCATGGTGAAACATGCATACAAGAGAGCGAAGTATTTTAATAGAGACAACCTTTTTCAGAATAAAAACAAGGAGAAACACAAAGAGAAACCGCTAATGTTTGTGACTAACTACAGTTCAATAAGCACTAAAATCAAAAACATTATAAATAGAAATTGGCCTCTGGTTACTACTAAAAACAAAGAAAAACTCCCTAAACCTATGTTTGCTTTCAGACGCAATCAGACAATAAGGAACAAACTAGTACATACCTATAGGGAAGAAGAAACTAGAACACAAGCTAGTATTAACCATGCCCCTTTACCCACAGGAACGTTTCCCTGTGGCAACTGCTCGAATTGCACACATGTTATTAAAGGGGAGTATGTTGAGCACAACAGTACAAAACACAGAGTAAAGTCTTTCATTAATTGTAGGTCAAAAAACATTGTATATTTCATCAAATGCCCCTGCAATCTAGCATATATAGGGGAAACCTCCCGTGAAATCCGACTGCGGATAAATGAACACAAATCAGCAATTCGGACAAAAAAGAAAGGGGCCCCACTGACAGATCACTGGCAGGAAGCGCACAACACGGTAAATGATTTAGTTTGGTGTGGTTTAGAAACTATTCAAATTAACGCAAGAGGGGGAGACATGGATTTAAAAAGGAAAAAACGAGAGCAATTTTACATGTCTCGTTTCAATACCGTAAAGAAGGGACTAAACACAAAGGAAGATTGGGAACGCATTCTGTAAAGGAGAGCGTTCCCGGTCTCTCCTTTCATTGAGTATTCTACACAAATAGAAGATACTAGAATGTCATTGTACATTATGTTTTAGTTAGAATAATATATCACATACAGATTGTATGAGTAGGATATAGAATAGACAGTTATCTGTGAATCTAGTATAATCCATTAGTCATGATCATGATACCCTGAAGAAAAATAATTAAGTAAAATCATGAGAAGAGTAGAATAGGAATCCATTAGAATAATATCAGAATAGTAATATAGATTAGAGCAATCAACCTGGAAGTAATAATTATTGACGATTTTGTCCAGGACTGGAATAATGTTTTTATCCTAAAACAAATAACCCATAGTTGGTATTTCACTAAAAAGTGGTCAATTAATAAAGCTGTCCCGGTTTCTTAGCGTCGGAGTCCTATTCCCTTTTATAAACTACTCGAGTAGTCCTCCTGATAACTCGGACGCACAGGAAGTGACGGGCGGTACTAATCGTGGACGATTTTTTTGTTCCCTCTGCCACAACCACGTTTTATTTAAAACAATGAACTCATGAGAGGGATTAAAAACGATGCCATTGTAGTAGGAGCTCTAAATTATTTAATGAAACTTTCAGCGATAACGCGCTCTCCTTTCGAAACTACAACAGTAGTTCTCTTCATTATACAGACGCACAGGAAGTGATACTAAAAAAAACGCAGGAATTTCCCTAGACACCGGATATCCACCAACGCATATAAACACTGGGCCCTACAGGTCCAATAATATCCCGATGAGAAGAGTATCGAGTGGAGCAGGGAGGCCGAATTTCCCCGATCAGGTAAGCAAGGGTAGACAGTCTGCGGTAATACTCTAACGCAGTTAGGACGTTTCACAATGGATAGTATTGGGTGGGGAGACTATTTATAGCTAGAATAACACCCCCCGCGCCTATGAACAGAAGGTGTGGTATAGATAGGAAGTGTTTGTATTACATAGAGATAGTAATACTTTTGAACATCGTAACGGATAGCGTTCAGACGGAGTGGGCTAATAGTACGTAGCTTTTAGATCCCTGCTACAAGAAAAGGGGACACAAGCCTCAGATTTTTTTGACTAATTTGGATCCATGGAGTAATATATATTTAACTTATAGTGTAGCAATGAGACCAACAAAGTAGAATATTGTCTGCCAGTAAAAGCAGATATTTAAAAACCAAAAACTAACGATCTATTTTTATAATAGATTGTTAAAATGCGGCTATTGTGAAACTAGGTTGATAGCACTAAGAATCTGAAAACAGAAGTTTTAAAAACGAACCTTTAATGAAGAATAGCTTAATACTAGCAAATGCGTTTCTTACTCCAGCAAAAGTAGAACCATAACGCTGTACATTATTAATTATATATCATAGATCCAAACAATTTTACAAAACTCTGGATCTAACAAGACGTATCCCAGGAGGACCCGACAATAAACATTAAGCGCAATTCAAAACACTTTTGTCATGAGCATCCAGTTACAAGGTGCTATTATCGTCTTCCCTATACATAAGGGTGAGTGAGATTCATTTGTCTCCCCTTTTTTTAGCGAATTAGCTTTTGGTATGAATATAAATAAAGAGTAAAATTCTCTCTCCCTTTGTCTAATAGCTTCATCCCTACATCAATAAATAACGGTGGCTCCCTCAACTCTTTCAAAAATATTCACGACACATTGAAAGGTAATAATGGTCCACCTTTTTAATTTTAATTTTAATTTTATAAAATAATAGTGGTAAAGGGTTCCAATGACATTCTAATACATGATACCATTTATTCCCTAGAAACTGTCTGTACACTAAGTAGAAGCACTTGGCAGAAGTTTTTTCTGAGATTAATATTATTCTGAAGAAGACTACCTCAAATTGAATAAAGAGGAGGATAATTCATTCCTTGAATTAGCAAGGTATACAAGTACTATATGTTACAGGTACTTCACTGTGCAATCTTTCAGGCACCTCTCAATCTAGTTTACTTCTAGTGATAATATTCCTTCCCTTAATGAATCAACCCCAAAAAACCATATGTTTTGTTAAAAGAATAACAGTGCCCCAAATGTACAATTTCTGTTGTATAAAGATCCTTGGTGTCCTAATTGTAAATTGTGCTAATAATGTTTAAAGTGAAAAAACACTGAATGTATCTAACTGTATGTTTCTTTTTGACTAGAATTTTGTCCTGATGAAGGTGCTATAATATAACCGAAACGCCGCGTCGACAACTTTTAACAAAGTTTTTTAACTGCTTTTCATTAGAACTTGACACATTTTTAATACTGTATTTTACGGCACTTTAATTGTGATTGGATGTATTGTTTTATATTGAATAAATTGTACAAATACTTTTTTTACTACTATTGTATATTGTTTTTTGATTATCTCCTTCAATTGATAGTGTTTGACAACATTGTGGTTTTGTGTATTTATGGGCTTGAATGTTCATTAAGGGCTGTATTATCACTATACTTCCATGTTTAGAAAATAGGGATTTCCCCCCCATTTTTTTACACAGGCGTACAATATTGGTCATTAAAATCTGTGCTAATTCTTTAGCAGTAGAGAGTTTATTCAAAGGTATAAAATGCGCCATACGTGATAATTGATCCACCACTGTCAAAATGGTAGTATGTTTCTTTTTTGTTGGTGGAAGATCGACAATGAAATCTAAAGATATGGTGTGCCATGGTGTAGGAGGGACTGGTAAAGGTCTGAGCAGACCACTAGGAGCTTGGTGAGAAGATTTATTTTGAATGCAAATATTGCAGGTTTCTACAAAATCGTGTACATCCTGAACATGGAGGGCCACCAAAACCTTCTTTTAATGACTTCATAAGTTTTAGTAACTCCTGGATGGGCTGACAAAAGAGTATCATGATGTAGTTTCAAAATAGATTCTTGAGTTTCTGGTGATGGTACTATAATCTGATTGTTTAGGAACAGAAGTTTGTCTCTTTCTTGCAAGAATGGATAATCTTCTTTTCATTTTTGTAAGTCTTTTTCCTCCAAAGTCTTTTTAATATCAGTTATAACATCACAAATGGAAAGACTAGCTTGAAAACATCTTGTAGGTAATACTGGTTTTGGAACATCATCACTTTCAAATTCTTGTTCATTAATCTGGGACAAGGCATCTGCCTTTAAATTTTCCTTTCCAGGCCTATAAGTGATTACAAAATTATAATCATTGAAAAATAAAGACCATCTCAATTGTCTAGCTGATAAAGCTTTGACTGACTTTAGGGCTTGTAGGTTTCTATGGTCAGTGTAAATTGTCACAGGATGACGTGCTCCTAATAAGTAATGGCGCCATTCTTCAAAAACTGCTTTTATTGCCAATAGTTCTTTGTCTGCAATCGCGTAATTTAGTTCTGCTGAAGACAGTTTTCTAGAGTAGTAAGCTATCGGGTGCATTTGTCCTGTGTCCTTGTTTCATTGAGACAATATGCCTCCTAGGGCAAATTGAGAAGCATCAGCTTCAACAATATAGGGTTGAGTTGGATCAGGATGAATCAGAATGGGGGCCGTAGTGAAAATGTTCTTTAATTGTTGACAAGCTTCTTCTGCTGTACTAGTCCAAGCAAACTTGACTCCTTTTCGGAGGAGACTAGTAATTGGTGTTATAATTTGTGAAAAGTTTTGGATAAACCGACGATAAAAATTTGCAAAGCCTAAGAATCTCTGAATTTGCTTTACTGAAGTTGGACTAGGTCAAGTGCTTACTGCTTCTATCTTTTTGGGATCCATTTCAATTCCAGATGGACTGATTACATATCCTATGAAATCTACTTTAGAGACATGGAATTGACTCTTTTCCAATTTTACATATAAAGAATGTTTAAGTAATTCTGAAAGAATGGCGTGTACTTGCTGTACATGTTCTTCTCTTGAATTCGAATAAATAAGAATATAGTCTATATAGATGACACAACAAACATCGATAAACTCATGCAATACCTCATTTATAAAAAATTGGAAAGCTGCAGGAGCATTACAGAGTCTGAAGGGCATAACTTGGTACTCAAAAAGGCCAAATTTGGTGTGAAACGCAGTCTTCCATTCATCGCCCTCACGGACCCTTACAAGATGGTAAGCTCCGCGCAAATCCAATTTAGTATAAATCATAGCTTGTTTAACCTGATCTAATAAGGGTGGAATAAGAGGCAAAGGGTACCTATTCTTGATTGTTACATTATTCAGGGCTCTATAGTCGATGCACGCGCGGAGTTCTCCTCCCTTCTTTGGAATGAAAAAAAGAGAAGATGAGACCGGGGATTTGGAGTGTCGAATAAAACCATTCGCTAAGTACTCATCTAAATATTCTCTTAGGTGTTCATTTTCTTTTTCCGTAAGTGCATAAATTCTACTGCACGGCAAAGTTGAACCTGGAACTAAATCAATCCTACAATCAAAATCCCTATGAGGGGGAAGAGTGTTAGCTTTTTTTTGTCAAAAACATCTGTTAAGTCTGAATAATCTATTGGGACTCCTTCCAGCAATAAAACACTCTGCAAATCGTTAGTAAACTCGAATCCTTGAACTATGTCTTCTTTCATATTATGTGGAAGACCGTGAGTGCTACAATGAACAGAGGTAAAAGTGATCGTCTTTTTTATCCAGTCTATGTTAGGATTGTGTTTTACTAACCATGGAATCCCCAAAATCAATTTAAACTGTGGTGCGTCAATAATGTCTAGGGCTATAATTTCTTTGTGATTTTGTGAGCTACTCATTTCCAGAGGTTCTGTCCTTTGTCGAATGAGTCCTGAAGTGAGTTCTTTACCGTCCACTGCCCGAACAATTTCTGGCTGACTTTTGTCCTCTGTTTTAATTCTAAGGGCACTTAAAAAGTGAGTGTCAATAAAGTTTCCTGTAGCCCCAGAGTCCACAAGTGCATTTACCTACCAAGAGCTACTAGATTTTGATACAAAGATGTCGGCAACCAAGAGGTGGCGCAGTGGAGGCCAAATTAGAAATTGCACTTGACAAAATGACCTCGTCATTTATCGAGTGACACTCCTTAACAAAATGGCCAGTTTTACCACAATAAGGGCATTGGTTTAGTTGCGCCTTTTTTCTTTTTCTTCTTTGGTAAGGGGCCCACGGATGGTGCCGATCTGCATAGGTTCTACAGAATCCATTTTGGAAGTAACTTCTTTGGAGTTATTTAATTTTTTTAAAAATAAAATTACCTTATGATCTGGTTTGCCTTTCTCCCCTCTTCTCTCAGACAATCTGTGATTTAATTTAACTACCAGGTTTATGAATTTGGTTATATCATTTGGAGGTTCCAGAATCTGCATTATCATATCCTTTAATTCTTCTCTTAAACCTCTGTAAAAAAGTGATACTCTTTTATCATAAGGCCAATCAGCTTCTAAGACTAAACGATTGAAAACTGAAATATAATGAAGTAGATCTGAAGATCCTTGTTTAAAATTCAGTAACTCGTCTGCAGATTGTACAAAGACATGCTTAGCAAATATCTTTTTCATAGCTCGTTCAAAATGTATAAAGTTATATAATATCGGATTGTTTCTCTCAAATAGCGGGACTGACCAAAGAGCTGCGTCACCTCCAAGATAAGACAAAATAAACGCCACTTTGGAGGAGTCATCTGGGAAGGCAGTAGCTTTAGCTAAGAAATGTAAATGACATTGGTTCATAAATATGGTGAATTTATTACAATCACCATAAAACCTTTCTGGTTGTGCAAGGGGAACAGGAACTGGAGTTATTACTTGAATCTGAGTAGGAGTAGTTTGAGATGAAGAGGAGGCTGAAGCAGATAACATAGGTTGAAAGGTTGCTGGTTTTAAAACAGGTTTATGAATGGCATCTTGCAAGGTAGATAAATCTCTACGCAAGGCTGCATTTTCTATTTTAATATCTTGTAACATAGTTGCTATGTCCTGCAGGGATATTTGCGAAGGTTGCTCCATTGCGTCCAGTCGAAAAATATGTTTGTGGGCTTTACCGTCTATCAAAGTACCACGATGTCCCTTACCTTAGATGTCTTCAATGACGTAGTAGAATTTCGCAGGGACGCAAGGGACCAACTTCCCAAATCTCTAACTGCGGCTTGTGTTAGAAAATGACTACAAGGAATAAATAAGAAACTAGGGAGGAGGGCCGTGGTACCTAGCGCTGAGGGTTCCTGCTGTCGACCTGCGAAACAACAAGGGAAGAACTAAGACTCTACGGAATGTTCTCTATTCTACTAAACTTCTTCAGATTACTTATGATGGGATTTCTAAGAAACATGTCATGTCCCCTACCTGCGATCAGTAGATGTCTTTTTTTACGCCCAGTATGCCTTGTGTTGAAGTGGATGGTTTGGTTCTGTCTTTTAATGAGCCTCTTCTGTGCTTGTCTGACCGTGTCCCTTGAATTAGTTTGCTCTGTAAAACAATTTGCATTTACTCATGTGTTTCCAGAATAATCAAAGTACCTTCATAACTATACTTTTATCAAGGTATTTAATTCTGTCAAACTTACTTCTTTTTGCACGTAAGTTAGTCCCAATGTCCCTGAAGATCAGGTTCCAGTTTTACCTTATTTAAAGAGGGGGTAGAAAGTATTCGACAGACAATATCACATTGCTCAGAAAATCGTACTTCAAACTATCTAATTATGTCTAACAGTTTCTTCAAAGAGAAAATTGTCCTATACAACCCTTATTTGCTTTGACACTGTCTCTGTGAAAAACGATATCCCTCTAATAAAAAAATAAATAAAAAAAAAATAAAAACTATATCCTTCTAAAACCAAGAAGTTCCAAAAAATTGTTCCAAAAGCTTTCATGTAGCCTTCATGTAGCTTTCTTGCGTCGGGCGCCTAATTATACAAAATGTACTTAACTTCCTTCTTTGTTTTCTGCAAGGTTCGAGAGAGAAGAGATGTCCAGGCTGGAGTGAAGTCGGATATCGCCGATGGAAATGCTGAATTCCGGATTTCCAGGTAAGTTCCTGAAGCCTCTTTTCTCCGCTCCAGTCCAGTAAACAAAGCTGAAGGCAAAGCGCCTTCTAGAACACTGGGTGCGGCTTTTATAGCCAGCCGCACCCAAGCGTTTAAACACGTACCGTCATGATTTGCATGCGGTACGTGCATTGTGGATAAGGCTTCTCAGTTTTAAAACACGGTGGCTGCCTCGGAGACATTTCCTTTCGGTTTTCTGCAGTTCTAATACATGTCAAAGTCAAACAGTTATGCCGCAGTCTTTACCAGATTCAAAATTGCATTATAAATGCTGCACTTCATCTAGCAAAGATTCCGCTTTGGAATTACAGAGAGATCACTCAGTATCATTACATAAAACCTTTGTGCTTAACATTACGATCTCAGAATAAACTTTCCAAGCCATTATATTTCTAGTATACACCAAATCACACTGACTAGAGGTGCTGGAGCACGGGAAAGGGGTGGGTTTTTCTAATGGTGAATTTACACTAGTGCCATGACTATTGTGGGTGCTAACTGTTTCTACAAAAGGCTAAGTACATTGCAGTGTAGCGTAAGTGTCATGACATTATCCGGCGCACTGTGATGCTATCGATTGAGGCCAGGTAGGGGCTCCAAGACGGTGTGTCTAGTGCCTATGAGTAAGCCAGCCCTAGCATTATCCTGAAACTTGTGAATGACTGGGTAGAAGGGGGGTTGGTCAGGAACACTAATCTCTGAAGTGGGTTGGTTTTTCCACATCTATGGCCGAGATACACCCTGTGACAGGGACTCCAGAGATTCCAAAGGGGTGGGTACTGTGTATGTGAGAAGGAAATCTTCAGGGAGTTGAACAGGCCAGTTTTAGGGTGTCACTTCATTGAAAAGGGGGGGCTCTGCCTTAGTCAGTCCAGGGGTTTTGTTACAGACCTTTTGGGTAAACATGGGACTCCAGCCAGCATAGTTATCCTACACTTGGGTGGGAACGATCTGGTAAACCTGGGGCAGAGGGGCCTGATGTTAGCCATAATTTCAGAGGTAGGTTGGTTAGCTAAGACATGCCAGGGGTGCATCATAGTATGGTCTCAGCTGGTACCCAGATTTCAATGGAGGGGGGGAGATTCTGTAAATGCATTACATTACTCTGTAAGGAGGATCAATAATAAAATAGGAAAATTGTTCAGGTCTCCTCAACTACAGACGATCGCACACAGGTGTATTGGGGGAGCTGTGCTTCTTAAAAGACGGGGTCCACCTGACTAGGGTAGGGAATGAAATCCTGTTAAACAATATAGTGGCCTGGCTTGGGAGTTTTAAGGACAGGGCATGACCTTTCAGTGAGGAAGTGCAGGGGGGGCCAGATAGTCGGTCAACTACGCTGGCCTGTGGCGGTAAGGTCATGATTGGTGAGCAGTAAATTTAAGGTCCTTAGAGAGCGGCGACATTCTTGAATGGGGTCACCCAAGGAGAGGCACAAGTGGTCTCTCCTAGAACTCCAGGGGCAGTTACAGCCTGTTGGCTAGAAGGGTACGGGGGAGACACGCTTTCTCTAGGCTGGTTGGCCACCCCCTACTTGCACAATGACGGCTGTAATCAGCGCAGAGATGCAAGGGCTCTCTTTAATGGAGTTAAAAGAGCGTACGGGGGTAACCGGGGGGATGGGGAGTACCCTCACGGTAAATGGGCCCTCTGCGCATGCGCACTCCGGCTGGAGGGCGTGGTTAATTGATAAGGATATGGAGTTAATAGAGCGTGCGGAGGTAACCGGGGGGAGTACCCTCACGGTAAACAGGCCCTCTGCGCATGCGCACTCCGACTGGAGGCCGTGGTTAATTGTTAAGGATCCAACACTAGTTAGTGACCTTGCCGTAGGCCCAAATAGGATACGCAGAGAAGTAATTACTCTATGATTATGGTTAATATGTTAGATTCAGATAGAAATTACCTTGTACTAGAATTATGTTAAGGTTAGCCATCTGACATCTGTATTTATCGATTGTAATCAATATCATGGAAAGTTTTCTGCGTAATCATGTAAATATTGTTTATTTAAATTTTATTTTGTATGTTCAATAAATACGGCCAGGGGTTGTACGACCCCCGCTTCCAAAGAAATCCCTCTCATGTAATTTTAATAATGTTCGATAAAGGAGGAGGGGGGGTTAGGTAGTTCCTGGCCATAGAGAAAGGCAGGGCCGGAATCTGCCACGCCACAAGTATGGCGGGCGAACCAGCCCCCCCCCCCCCCCCCCTCTCTGTGGTGGAGGCAAACCTGTTGTGCTACAATGATGCGAAAGGCGCACCTTGAAGTCGATTGGACCCCGGGCCTCTCAGTGACCCGGAAGTGATAGAATCACTTCAAGGCCACCTGGGAGCAAAGCCAGGCCAGTTAGAACCGGCCTGGCAGGTAAGGGGTTAAAAGGCCGGGCAACGCGATAGTCTGCCTCTTTGACTCCGCGCTCCACGGCTTCCCCCGCCAGCCTCTAGAGAGGCTGTAATTTTTTCCCCACCCACCGTCCCCTGAAGCAGATTATTGGTCTTGCGATTTATGAAGGTTTTTCACAGGTTTGTTGCACATGTAATGGATTACAGGTGTGTCGTAATAATATGTTTTTGTTCCTTAGAACTTTTTCCCTTTTACAGGTCATCAATCGTTGTATTTAGTGCTGTTCCTTGGTCAGGCGGTAAGGTCATGATTGGTGAGCAGTAAATTTAAGGTCCTTAGAGGACGTCGACATTATTGAATGGGGTTGCCCAAGGGGAGGGACAAGTGGTCTCTCCTAGAACTCCAGAGGCAGTTACAGCCTGTTGGCTAGAAGGGTGCGGGGGAGGGGGGAGTCACGCTTTCTCTAGGCTGGTTGGCCACTCCGCCGGTGCACAATGATGCCAGTAAATGGCGCAGAGATGCAAGGGCCCCCTTTAATGGAGTTAATAAAGCGTACCGGGGTAGCCGGGGGGGAGAGAGTACCCTCACAGTAAACGGGCCCTCCGTGCATGCGCACTCCGACTGGAGGGTGTGATTAATTGATAAGGATATAGAGTTAATAGAGCATACGGGGGTAACCGGGAGGGAAGTACCCTCACGGTAAACAGGCCCTCATCTCATGCGCACTCCGACTGGATGTAAGGATCTGACACCAGTTAGTGAGCTTTCCCTAGGCCCGAATAGGATACGCAGAAAAGTAATTACTGTATGATTATGGTTAATATGTTAGATTCGGATATGAAATACCTTGTACTAGCAATATGTTAAGGTTAGCCATCTGAATTCTGTATTTATCGATTGTAATCAATGTCATGGAAAGTTTTCTGCGTAATCATGTAAATATTGTTTATTTCAATTTTGTTTTATTTTTTATGTTTAATTAATGTGGCCGGGGGTTGTACGGCCCCCGCTTCCAAATAAATCCCTCTCATGTCATTTTAATAATGTTTGTTAAAGGAGGGGGAGGGTTTAGGTAGTCCCTGGCCATATTAAAGGTACTTGCAAAAGAAGTATCCTCCAGAGTAGAAGCAATAAAGTTTGACATCTCGGAAATCTATAAATGAAAATTAAACTTTGTTAGGATTATTCTTTACAAATATTTATTTGTCAAAAACTGGGAAAATACAAAAGCACGAATAAGGATGGAATAGCAGATACTTTTCTCTAAAGAGAGTACGTCCAAGAGGAGGACAGTAGTCATGGCGCTTGAAGGAATGAAGGTACCAAAAATGATAATGTATGGAAATGCTTAAAATAACCTGAACGACACTTTTGGTAAATTCCATATTATTTTTTTATAATTCATCTGTGCCATTACAGGAGTGGCCAAATACCTGCAGATCTGAATTTGTCATGCTCCAGCAGTAACGGTCCAGCTCCAACTGCCAGGCCACGCCCCAATGGAACATTACTACAAACATTTCATTGTAGTATCCAGGTGTGTGCTGTTTACAATAGGCTGATGTGCATCATTCTCATGTTTGCATTAAACAGATGCATGAAAATCCCACATTTTCATTAATCATTTCTGTGGCATGTCATTCAATACCTGTAGAGTGCGGACTTCTGCAGTGTGTCAGCTTCCCTAATGTTTTGACGTCTGTCACCACTAGTGCTCACTGGAAAAGGGCTCCGGGTGTCAACCTGCATGCTCCACCACACAGCCATGTCTGCATGCACTCCTGCTTTTATGGCCATCATCTGAGAATGGAGCCAAACACACGCCAATTGCGGCGTGCATAATATGACAGAGAATGGAGCCAAACGCACGCCAATTGCGGCGTGCATAATATGACATCAGTTGTTATGATACCACTATGGGCACTGAGGTTAAATGCACCATGTGATCCACCATTAATATTGAAAGAATATTTCCTTCCAAAAACATGTTATTTTCCAGTTGTTTCCTATATGAATCTAATTTTATCAGGTATTTTTTGGCTGTTTTTCATTTTTGTTAAAAATAAAGTTCAGGAAGTTAACAAAGATTGCAATTTAAAAAGCCTCACAAAAAAGCTAGACAATATTGCAGAGGGTAAGCCTTTGTACCGCCCGAATACTTACGACCTAAGCACAAGAACTCCCCTGCAATTCGGGGTTGCTTGAAGCCGATCATTGTTAGTCACATCTGTAAAGCACGTGCGTGCTACCAGTAGCTTCATAGCACAGCCTGCCACATGTTGCTAGTGCCAATAGAATGCTTGCGCTTGCCCATTTGAGGACAAGAATGCCTTGAAGCCTCTTTCTACAGGGTCGCCTAAAGGTGATAGAGCAGAGCCTTCCACAGGGTGGGTGTGTTTCAATAAAGCACA
Source organism: Lissotriton helveticus (assembly GCF_964261635.1). NCBI lineage: Eukaryota > Metazoa > Chordata > Amphibia > Caudata > Salamandridae > Lissotriton > Lissotriton helveticus. The sequence continues at coordinate 1,318,522,987 of NC_136061.1, forward strand.
TAAACATTTCTTGCTAGCAGATCAAACCTTTAGGTTTTACTAATTGTTGGAGAAGAGCCCAGAAATTAGAAAAAAATAAGTAAAATAAACATGCTTTGTTTATGATGTAATGCTTTGTGGAGCAAAATTACCTGCCTGCTGCCCTCTGGCTATTTCTCATTTATCGCATAAGTATTTCATACTTTGATACATTTTCCAAGACGGATTACATAAAAATAAAGCTGTAATGTTTCCCTTGCTACTTGCACTTCATCGCCAACTCTCCCAACCAGCGTCTTCGCCTTTTCAGCTCTTCTGTCAGCACTTGGCTGCAGTTGTTTGCGGCGGTTGGATATGTAGTAGAGCGAGAACAGCAGCAACATGTTGATCTCGTAAATGGCAGTAAAAGCAGATACTTATCCAAAGTGGGTTCCTGACAGACAGTCAGGTTACTTTACGAGAGTTGTGGTGAATTAAGCGCAAGCGTTTGACTACAAGTGGAAAGACAAAATGGAGGACTTTCAAACATAAATGACAGACTCGAGGAAACCTTCAAACTGGTTAGGATGACATGAGCATTGGGAGTTCTGGTCAGAAACAAAAAGATGGGCAAGAATGTTTTTTCCATCCTAATCAAAAGACTGTATCATACTCACCTTACTCCAATGAATGCAGGGTTACTTGCCTTCTGGCTGAAGTTCCAGGCCATGAAATTAAATGAAATAATTATTTTATCTGGATAAGATGTTTACAAAAGTATGCTTTGTAGCAGAGTTTTGCAAATTACAGCCAACGCAAGGATCTTTGTCTGAATTAGATTAAGCTTCTAGTCAACAAGAGAAATGACAGATGGCAGACTTCCATTTCCAGTGTGAGCCTACATGCCTGTAGCCAGCTTTCACCCCCTTGTCATGCTTCTCCTGAAGTACACGTTATTGCCCTTTGTTCAAATGTGTACATGAGACTTGAATTCTGAAAAGGCGACTTAGTATACAGCGCCATAATTCTCTAAAAACAGGTAAATAAAAAAGAGTGCATGCTATGAATGGTCACGTATTCATCATCATCATCAAGAGTTTATTTCGGATTCAAGGATCCTTAATAGCCACATAAATACACAGACAAGGCATATTAAAAGAAAAATGGAGCGCAACTTTAAAGCACAGGAACGTTGATAGCATTTAGGAATTATTTGCACATACACTAAGATATAAATAAAAGTGTGAAAAGTTGTTGCATAAAACATATAAAATAGATAAGTGCAAACAGTGGACTGCATTGGATTAACCTTTCAATCTGAGAAGATAGCGAATTAATAAAATACATTAGCTGTGTTAAACCTGGCACCATTGGCGATGGTCTCCCTTCCATTTTTTTCCTCTACCTCCTGTGTTTTGCTGTGTGTTGTACTCCATTTTTGCTGGTCTAGATGCTTTGGGCACTTTGCCACTGCTGTTCCGTGCGAAAGTACAAGTGCTCCCTTCGTAAAATATTGTTATGGATTAGTGATTCCATGATTGGCTTAATTGATTTACTTGTCAAACCCTAGTACAGTGCACTATGTGTGTCCTGTAAATCAAATGCTGCGGATAGGGCTTGCAGCACTGGGTGTGCCACCCACAGAAGCAGCTTGTAAAATGTGACTCAGGCCTGCCATTGCAGAGCCTGTGTGCAGTCTGGGACTGCAATGTTGACCTAGCAAGTGCACACACTTGCCAGTCCCCAAACCTTCCCTTTTCTACATATTAGTCACCTCTAAGGTAGGCCCAATGTACCCATGTGAACGGGGTGCATTGTATGTGAAAGGTAGGGCATGCCCTGATGTATGTGGCATGTCATGATAGTGAAATACTGGCAGTTTGCTCTACTAGATCGACTCCAAAGAGTTCAGTCGGCCGCAGCCAAGTTAGTTCTTGGCTGGACCAGGAGATCTTCCGCCACAGCGGCCTTAGCCGAATTACACTGGCTCCCACTTAAACAACGAGTGGCTTTCAAGACCCTCTGCCTCGTCTTTAAAGCGCTCCACGGAGCTGGGCCCAAACCTCTGCAGGCCATGTTTACCTGGTACTTCCCTACCAGAACCCTACGCTCAGCCTCTGCCTGTTTGGTAATTGTTCCCAGATACAACAAAGTCAGGACGGGGGGCAGATCCTTCAGAGTCGCAGCGGCTAAACTGTGGAACAGTCTGCCTCCTGAAATCCATCAAATCTCACAACTCCTCCCCTTTCGGAAACGCATCAAAACCTGGCTATTCCCTTAAATCCTAATTTCACTTGCTCCTAGCCGTCAGTCCCCCTCAGTTAAGAGTATTCTCCAGCGCCAGGAAACCTGCAAGGTGTCAGCCGCGCTTTACAAATGTTTTAAATAAATAAATAAATAAATAAATAATTTCGTTTTTCACTTTTGCAAGGCTATCTGTTCCCATAGGCCAGAATGAGGAATTTGTTTATAACATCTTATAAACATAACTGAACCTGGGAACAAGATATGAAAATAATGTTTAGAAGGCCTAATGTTAAAGTGCATCTTTTAGTGAGGGTGATTTTTACATTTTGTGTTTAAAAATACCACTTTGAAAAAGTAGGTATTTTCTTGCCTAACCATCCAGTATGCCTCTGCTAGGTTTGTGTATTGCATGTCTGGCTTTTGGATGACAGCGGCTCCAGAAGTTTGATGAGTCAGGGCTGGGCTAAATAGGCCTGGTCTGCATTTGGAGTGCTTGGAGGAGTAGCACCATCACCTGAATAGGGCTGTGCCTGACTCCCACAATGACGGCTCCGCCCCATTGTGGTGTGTCTGAAGCCAGGGCTCACACTGACAATGGAGGTTGTTGTGCACTTGCAAAGTGACCCACAGAACTGATTTTGGCTGGGTACAGATACTCTCTGCCTTCAGAGAAGTAAGGATTTTGGTGTATAAAAAGAGGGGTCCAGACCCCAAACTTTTAGATCACTTCTGGGAAATCAAGGGGAACCTTTGCCAAGGAGAAGAACCGGATAAGCTTAGGAGGAATACTGCTCCTGTGCTGTTTGTTGTCTGGGGTTGGCCTGCAGTGGCTGCTTGCTGCCAAGGAAAAGAGAAACAGGACTTTGCTGTTTGCTTTGTCACCTGCTTGAAGAAAAGATATCCAAGGGCTTGAAACTGAGCTTGCCTCCTGTTCTGAAGTCCCAAGGACACAAATACTTCACCACCAGCTCCCCTGAATTTCCTTGCTGGGAATTCCAACCTGCAAAGAGGTGCCTGCTGCTGTTTAGGACCTCTAGAGGCTGTTTGTCGCTGGAAGCTGGAAAATCGACGCAACCTCGAAGAAGTGTGTCGCATCTGCATCTGTTTCTGATGCATCGCCTAAAAAACCATCGCAGCACTTGGCGCGGCTCAAGAAATCGGCCCACAAAGCATCGGGTGCAACGATCTCCGAAGTCCGAGATCACCGCACCAATCCCGACGCAACCCCGCTGTGCAGCTGCACGAAGCGGCGCATCGTACTGGATCAACGCATCACGGAGCTAAGACTGTTGCATCGTTGGGGACGCAGTAAGAAACAGATGCATCAACTCCCCATGCAGAAAGAAAACAACTCATCACCTCCTCTCCGGTAAGGAACTGATGCATCACCTCCCATTCGCTGCAGTAAGGAACCGACGCATCACCTCCCCCGAAGCAAGGAACTGACGCATCACCTTCCTTGTGTGTAAGGAAACAACGCATCACCTTACCTGCAGCCATTTTGTTTGTTTTGAGTGAAGCATCCCAGGTACTTTGTGAGAAAAATGTCACATTTACAACTTGCATCAAACTGAACTATTTCTACCATTTGAAAGCCTTACTTTTAATACTGTATTGTGGATTTTTGTCATTTGGTCTTGTTTTGGTTTAGATAAAAATGACTTATTTTTCTAAACTGGTGTGGTGTCCATTTGTAGTGTTTTCACTGTATTACTGTATGTGTTCACAAATCCTTTACACAGTGCCTCTGAGATAAGCCTGTCTGCTTGTGCCAAGCTACCAAGGGGGTGATCAGGGGTTATTTTTATGAGTGTATCACCCTTACCCTGACTAGGAGCAAGTGTCCCTATTTGGGCAAGGGGACCTACCTCTGCCAACAAGAGACCCCCATTTCTAACAAGCTGGTACTGTCATAGTCTCTCTATAAACACCATCATCATATCAACATAAATTTATCCATGCCTTAGAAGCTGGTGCCAATACCAGCCGGCTAGTGTTACAACTTGGTACATACTAAAGCCTCCCAACCATCCTTCGAAAGTGTAATAACAAGGAATACACAGATTTAGTACTCCAGAGCAGTGGGACAAATGCGACCTGATTGAAGTAGATGACAGTCCGCCAAACACTCAAGGGGCATATTTACAAGCCCCTATTGCCACCACAACGTCACTTTCAGTGACGTGGTGGCAATAGGAGTCTTGCCACATTTACAAGGCAGCATCAAGCCACTTAATGTGGCTTAACGCTGCTTTTTAAATAAGGCCCCCTTTCATGCTATGCTTAGCGTGAAAGGGGTAGGCAGTGGGTGTTGCAGTGGGCGTTCCACCACAACACCCATTGTTTTTGATGCTGCCACCTATTTATAAGGGCAGCGAAATAGGTGGCAGCACCAAAATTAAGACTAGGAAAAACCTGGCCTTAAGTTGGCATAAGGAGGAGAAATGCTTTATTTGTCCTCCTTTTTGCTTTTTTCATGTGTGCTGCCTTGAGCTGCACACATGGAAAAAGAAAAATGCCTTGGATTGGTTATGTGTCGGAAGGTGGCCCTTCCTGCACATAAACAATCCTTAAAAAAAATGCCATTTTGTGACTTCCATGTGTGTTGCATTAAGCAGCACAAATAGAATGACAAAATGGCATTTAGAGATTGTTCAGGTACAGGAAGGGGGACCTTCCTGTACATATCTATCGTTTCCCTGCATGCAGACACGGTACCTGCATTGGCACTACACTGCTAATTCTTGTCGATATGGTGCAGCCTTGCATTGCTAAAGTGGCGTAGTGAGGCATTAAGCCATGATGGCTAATGCCTCACTCCACCACTTCAGTTGTAAATATCCCCCTCATGATCGGTTACCCCACTATGGCCCTTTTATGGGTCAGTCATAATGAGGCCAAAAATCTACAGACACCAATATAGATAATCTTATCAGTGGCCGACTTCATCAATCTTAATGCGTGGTAGATTTTCCACACACTCAACAAGAGGCACAATAGGTTTAATACATTTCCTGCGAGCAAAGACATAGGCTGGGAAAAAGAAGAAGCGATGGTGAAGTGTTTCTTCTTCTTGATTGCAGGCTGGACATTGGGTACTAGTGCAATAGTGAATGCCCCATCTGATGCAAAAGCAGTTAATTGGCAGTGTACCATATCTAAAACGTAGGTACAGCTGTCTGGTTAAAGGAAGAGTCAGCTTATCTAACAAGGGCTCAAACCCAAAATGTCAGTTGAACTCCGCAGGTTAATTTTCATAACCTCCTCTTCCCAGAGCAAATATTTAATTTCACTTTAAGAGTAGACCTGGTTATTGTGGGTGTGGAACATGGTGTATCCCAAAGAACGGGCAGGTTTCGTTTGTAGAGCATTTTCTTTATATGGCTAAGCCATGGGGTCTTTCTAACAGTGCCTGGACACATACGGTCTGTCAATAGCATTCTATAGGGAGCTATTTCCTCCTTGGACCACAATCTGTACCAGTAAAAAACAGGACTTATTTTACAAAGCAGGGCAATTGGGAGTCAGCCTGCATCTATAAATTGTAGAAGACAAGGGGTGCTCTGTGGAAGATTCAGCACAGATCTTACACATTTATTTTCTACCATGGAGCAACATTTCACTGATTCCTGACCCCAAAGCTCTATGCCACATAGTGCTTTACTCTTGGTCTTTACTTTAGACACTTCCACAGCTGGAGAATGTGTCCTAGTATTGGACCTCTGGAGCATACTAAGAACTCCCTTCACCTCCTGCTCCAGTATGAGGAGGCACCTAAGCATGTGTGCATGCCATGAAAACTTATTAGTGAGTTTAACCTCCATATAGTCGAATGTGTGCACATTCTCTGATCAAATCTCCTTAGCACTGATGTTATACCTCATAGAGGGGTAGGGGTTAAAGGCCATGTACCTGGCCTTCAGAACGTTTAGTTCCAGACCCCTTTCTGTGCAGAATTGTAGATACCTATTTACTAAGATTTGTAGGCCTGAAGGTGTCTTTGAGATGAGGAAGGTATTGTCTGCAAATAGTAGGGGGGGGAGAATTTTCTTCTGACAATTTTGGGAGCATCAATGTCTGGAACGACTAATAGTTTACTATATCGCTAATGTACAACGAGAAGAGAGTGGGGGGGTTAAAGCACAGCCCACCCTCACTCTCTTCTGTATCTGGATGGAGCTTGTCAATTCGCCTTTCCTGCACACCTGACCTAGGCTGAATTCGCACTCGGAAGACGTACAATTATTGACGAAACCTCGGCTGGGCCCCCATATTTCCTAGAACCAACCCCAATATGCATCTGGGGATTGAATCAAAAGCTGCTCTCGGATTCACGAACACTGAATATATGTTTCATCTTTTGTTACTGTCTTCCAGTACAGAGTGGTGAACCTAAATAGTTGGTCCATTGTACTTATGCTCTTTTGGAACCCTGCCTGTAGGTCCGAGAGTATATTATACTCTTGGATCCAGATGGTTAACTTACCTAGGACCTGCCAGCTGAGCAATTTTTGTAGCCCACCGTCTAGGCTGATTGGCCTTTAGTTACAAGCATCGTCCCTATTGCCTTTTTTGCGTATTGGCACTATTTCTGCCGTCTGTCATGAATTACATATGGGGCACTTCTCAAAATCATTATTAAAAATATATCTGAGAATCTATTAAACTCCAATTGTGGTATTGTACCGCTATGTAAATTGGTGAAGATGGGCTGCTGAATGGTTTCCATTAGTAGGCCTAAGTTTGTCATGCACACCAAAACTGGAGTTGGATATTCCTTAGACCACAAGACATTGTGTAAAGTTCACTGTACTACAGCACAACCCTGAGTAATTTTATGTTTCTGATTCTCTATAGCACCACTTAATGTGCGTTGGATCAAACAACCTTTTTAAACCTGTGCTGCCCTTGGTAGATAGAGTACCTCACTTCCTTCAAATACACAATCACATAGGCACACATTCTCTCCATCCCTTTGAATTCGAAACACTGACAGAATATCGAAGGTCAGAATATCGACCTACAGAAATATCAAGTCAAAAATATCTTTGTTAAAAATATCGTTTTTAATTTAAGTTAAAACATAATGTAATATAAAGTAAAAAATACATAAAATTAAAAAAACATAGTTAATAATATAGGGGGCCTATGTTTATGGGTGGCTACACACATAGGATGTAAGGTTAAAAGAATTGAGACAAATTCCCCAGACCTAACGTGTATTCTCCTGACACACAAGAATTTATTTAAACTGGTCATTATTAACATTTATTCCCGACCGGTACAGTACGGTGGGACTTCTCCAACTATAGATAGTTTGGTTACCCTTTTGAATAATCTAACAGGTAATTCAAATCTCATAATTTGTCGAGATTTTAATTGCCATTTCGAACCACTGAATGGCATCACATACCCAGTCACCAGCGAGGAGGACCCGATCTGGGCAATACCTGCCCCAAATATGTATCCAATTAAACGATGGACCCCCTTAATTATGCAACTAACTTCCCTAACACTGTGTTTTTCACTAAGGGCCTGTAACGGACGGTTCTCCGGTGATAATCCAGGCCGGCCCACCTTTAAAAGGTCTGGTCAGGCCACAGTTATAGATTACATTTTGATTAGTACAGAGTTATGGCATCTTTGTGTGGACTTTAGGGTAGTAGAACGATGTGAAAGTGACCATAACCCCCTAGCTATTGAGCTACAATATCAGTGGTGCCGCCCGAGAGGAGATAATATCGAGCAGCACCAAAATAAATTGGTTATTGTAGAAGGGGGGAGAAGGGTCAGATGGGCCAAGCTAAATCACTCAGAGGAATCGATGGCAAATCTCTACGCTAGTATTATACCTGTTCTGGAGAGATCCAGTGCTGTTGCGGCAAATACAACACACCCCAGCTTTCATAGTGAAACAGGTGATCTACACCAAGAGTTGACTTTGGCTTTGGCTGGTTTCTATTTTAAGAGCGGTATTCCTAATCATAAACCAGGTGGCACTAGGAAATCGTGGTATTCGAAAAAGTGTAAGGCAGCGAAATTAAGTTTGTTGCACCCATATTAAGGAGGCAAGGGCGACCTATAAGAAAAATATTGTAGATGCGAAGACTGAGAGGGAGACAGAAATATGGTTGGAGATCAAGAAGGCCCTGGACCAAAAAGATAGTAAAAGCTTTTGTAACTTGGTTCATTTTGTGGACGTGGAAGGTAGAACTTCATTTGACCCCAATATTAATGAGGATACTTGGTTCTCACATTTTAAGGAATTATACTCCAGCTCCCACTCAGATGCAAGTTTTAAACATGCTCCAGTGTGTAATTTTAACCTCCAAGTTCTCTCTGAGGCATTTTCTATGGCCGAATTGATGTCTGCTTTAAATAAACTTCAGCCCAACAAAGCCCCAGGACTGGACAGAATTCCAGGCGACCTGTACAAAAGTGAGCAGGCAATTTGGGCCCCATTTCTTTTATCACTGTTTAATGCTATTCAATATGGCCTTCCTGCACCACCGACGTGGGCAGGCGCAGAGATTGTCCCAATATATAAAAAGGGTTCCCCATTGGAACCCTCTAATTACAGGCCAATCAGCCTTATTGACGTCTCTCAGAAACTCTATGGGAGGCTGTTACTAGGGAGACTACAGGACTGGATGGAAGACTGTGATATACTTACTCAACTCCAGGCTGGCTTTAGAGCCAAGATGTCAACAGTAGACCAGTTGTTTAGGCTGCAGATGATATATTGGAAGCATGTGGTTCTAGAACAGGGGAGCCTTTATCTCACATTTGTGGATTTGAAATCTGCGTTCGACATGGTTGATAGGGACCAGTTATGGTGTATACTATTGACCATGGGGGTACCACCATACCTTTGTTTTCAACTGCAACGCCTCCACGAGGGTACATATGCCAGAGTGAGATATGGTAAAAATGCTAAACTGAGAAATCCATTCCCTGTTGATAAGGGGGTCAGGCAGGGCTGCGTGCTCGCGCCAACCCTTTTCTCACTCTTCCTTAATGGACTAATAGATGACTTAGTCCTTGCGTAAGACCTGGACTCCCCGAAAATATCATCCCGCAGATTTCCTGCACTGATGTTTGCGGATGATACTCTGCTCCTCTCTAAGTCACTTATGGGGATGCAGAGAGTCCTGAGGGAATTTTCCCAGTTTTGTAAGAGGAGAAAACTACTAGTCAATATTAGTAAAACCAAATATATGGTTTTCAATGCCAAACCAACCACTTATCCACATCCACTAATGGACGGTGTCCCGTTAGAGAGAGTTCATATTTTTGAATATCTTGGCGTAACATTGAATGATAAAATGGCCTGGGCACCACAAATCGACAAGGCGAATCTAAAGCTTACGCAGGCGATAGGGGGACTTTGGAAGGTATAGAAAGGCTGTGTTTTAAAAGCAATCAGTCCCCCCCTGGAAATTTATACGGTTCAAGCACGTTCGGCCTCCATGTATGGTGCTGAACTTTGGGGACACAGTAAATCCACCAAATTGACGTTCACTGAAAAAAAAATTCTTAGAAGTATTACTGCCCTCCCAACAATTGCCCCACTGTTCCCCTTAGGATGGACCTGGGCATCCTACCGGTAGCGGACTTAATCTCGAGCCAACCCCTGCTATACTGGCGTCGGTTGTGGAGTACAACTGAGTTGAGCCACTACCGGCAGGAACTCAAAGCTATATTGGTGTTATATGGGGCCGTGGGTAGTATTCCTTTTTTGTCTTTTGTTGAAGGATTCGCTTCGTGCCATCGGTAGGGAGGATGTCTGGGATTTTCCAGAGGAGTCCTGTTCAGCCACGTCCCCAAAAATGTTATCCACACAAATTAAGCATTATAATGTGGACAGCCTGATTCGAGCAACCAGTGGTTCGAGTTTGACTCATAGGTTCTTGAATTTTAAAACTCATTATCTATTTGAACAGGTTTTAGACTCTATAAACCCCTTATTCATGAGGAGGTTATTCCTTCAATTTAGATACGGTTCTCTGTCACTATTTGCAACAACTAATAAGGGGTCAGAGGAGGCCTGCTAACTTTGCCCTGGATGTCGAGTGGCAGAAGAAACAGAAATTCATGTATTCTTTTTCTGCCCGGCATATAAGCAGTCTAGATCCAAATGGCTAATACAATTGTGTAGGAACTTGGGCATTAGGGATTATCATGTCTTCTTTAGATTTCTAAAATCAGATATGGACCCGATGTATGTGGTTGCAGTTTCTAAATTTCTACAGGCAATATGGCTGAAAAGAAGGCACCTTATGGAAATTGATATCTAGTGAGATCTGTTTGTATTATTTATTTTTGAACACTTGGAGCGCTTCTTAACCACTTTTTCTACAATGTTAATAATGTTTTTATAATTTTATCTTAATTTATATTTTTAAAATTGGATACAATTCTAAAACTGTCTTACCATTTGAAATCCACTGGTAGTCTTGGTGCCAAACTATGGTTCATGCTGTAATTGGTTTTTAGATCTTAGGGCCACATTAGGATGGCCCCACCCTAGCGGAAATCGGGACCGCCCGCCGAAAGGGCGGGGGTCCCGACATTGCCATTAGGATGCGCCCGCCACCGTGGCAGGCGCATTCCTCAATTTAACATTGCGGCGGGTGGTGCTCACTGCACCGCCCGCCACAATGTTAAAAAACAAAAGCAGGACTTTGCACAATCGAAGCGGCAGGCAACACGCGGTGCCTGCCTCTTTGATTATGCAAAGGCAGGGGGTAACCCCGTGTGCCACCCCCCTTTGGCCTTCACTCTGGGGGCCCACGGGGGCCCCCAGGGTGAACACCGCATGCCTTTCCGTGGCGGCATTGCCGCCACGGAAAGGCATTGAAAAAAGCCCATAGTAATATGGCGGGAGGTGTCTAACAGACACCGCCTCCATGTTACTCATTTTCTGCCCCGGCCGCAAGGCGACCAGGGGGAAAACAGGCGTTTTTCACCGCTGCCTTCTCCTCCGCCATCCTAATATGACGGGGGGGATTTGGGCTTGCGATGTCGGGCGGTTTGCCTCCGCCAGGCAGGCGGTGGCCACCGCCATCCTGGCGGAGGCAAACCGCCCGACATCGTAATCGACCCCCAAGTTTTTATGGAAATGTCTAGTTGATTTTTTTATTAACTTTTGTGCTTTTATGACTGTAATAGTCGCAATAAAGTTATCATGAATGAATGAATGAATGAAAAAAAAATATATATATATATAATGTAAAAATAAATTAAACATATACATTTAGGGGCCTATTCCGATTCGGTAAAATCCCTTACAAATAGCCGTACGGAGGATATTTCCCGTCAAAATTGTACCCTTAAACGTCCCCGTACGTACGATGAAGTACGATTCAGACCCAAAGCAGATCTCCGTATGAATCGTACAAAAGACCATACGACTCAAAAATCCGTCTGAATCGCATTCGGAACACGCAGTACGCGACGTCCGTACGGATTGAAGCAGCATTTTCCGACTCAGCAAGCACGATTCGTCTTGTTAACACTCAGTACGACTCTTTTTCTACGGAAGCTTAAAATGTCCTGAGAAGCAGGTTTCGACTTGAACTGCGTACGAAACGGACCCCCCGGCACGGTGCGTACACCCCATGATTGCAGGGGTACGGTGCGTAGGGGTACGGTGCGTACACCCTATGATTGCAGGGGTACAGTGCGTATGTGATTGTGTGGCTCTCCGTACGAATCGCTCATGCTCAACATTTTCCGTACGAATCGCGTTCTCAGTCCCCGGTCCGGATCGTACTTGTTGGGTCGTACAGCATGTTTACGATTCGTACGGTTCACTGTGAGGGTCCGTGTCCTACGGATTTTCCCTTGCTTTTCGCATGGTTCGCAACGGTCGTATATTTTTCAAACAAATCATACTACGCGATTCGGTCGGAATTGTACGAGGCGTACGGAATGGGCTACGGATTCGATTCGGTCGTACGATTGGTTTACCGAATCGGAATCGGACCCCTAATATATATATATATATACACTTACTTATTAATATTTTTAAATAATTATTTTAATAACTGATACATTGTTAAAACATATCTTATAAATTATGAATACATCTATACACATAAAACAATAATATAAATAACAATTAAATATATATAACAAATTACAAAAATGACAATTATTTTTAATCTTTTTTAAATTAATTATATACTACATTAACTAAAATATTACAAAAAATATTAGATAGCGGCGGGAATAAAATTACTATTCCAACTCCAAACAGTGGAACAGTAGGGAAAGTGTTGCATAGCTTAGGTGTAAAAATTACTATTCCCACTCGAAGGAGTGCAACAGTAGGGAAAGTGTTAGATAGCGTAGAGGTTAAAATTACTATTCCCACTCCAGTGAGTGCAACAGTAGGGAAAGTGTTGAATAGCGTAGTGGTAGAAATTACTATTCCCACCCCAGTGAGTGCAACAGTAGGGAAAGTGTTGGATAGCGTAGGGGTTAAAATTACTATTCCAACTCCAGTGAGTGTAACAGTGTGGAAAATGCAGAATAGCATAGGGGTTAAATTAACATACTTATTAATTAAATAATTCTGTAAAAGAAATAAGATATTAATAATTTTAAACAAAAAAATGAATAATAAAGACCAATAAAATTAAGTTATTATTTACTTAAATATTCCCCCATAAACCCATAACCCGCCACACATAAAAAATAACACAATTAATTATCAATTAATAAAAATTCATTACCGATGAAAAACTAACAAAAAATTAATGATCAATACTAATTAAGAAAAATTAGGAATTACTTAATTATAATAAATTACTTCCCATCCTATTCCCCTATAAACGCACAACCCGCTACACATAAAAAATACCACAATTAATTTAATTATCAATTAATAAAACATATTTACCAATTAATAATTATTGTACAATAAATTAATTAACAATACCAATAAATAAAAAAAGATAATGAATTATTTATGATTAATAGAATTATAAATTAATCAATTAATAAAAATTAATTACCACTTAATAAATATTTAACAATACATTAACAATGAAGAACAATAAATGATAACATATTAATTAATTAATTATAATTAAATTACTCCCACCCTATTCCCATATATAAACCCACAACCCGCTTCACATAAAAAATAAGATAATTAATGTAATGATCAAATAATCAATTAATAAAAATGATTTACCAATTAATAATTAACAATAAATGAATGAACAATAACAATACATAAAAAAAATTATAATGACTATTATGCTAAACTAATCAATAAAAAAATACTAATTACCAATTAATAATCACTTTACAATAAAATAATAATAAATAAAAACATATTAATTAATTAATTAATTATAATGAAATTACTTCCCAGCCTATTCCCATATAAACCCACAATCTGCTCTGATACTAAAACGCAAAATTTACTTAATTTTTTTCTCCAAATTTCTAATCATTTAATACATATATTTAAAAATAATACAAATACATTACAAAAAATGTTAAACATACATATAAAATAGATAACACTAATATAAATATTGATATCATTAACATCGATATTTTTGCTAACGATATTACTTACTTCGATATTACTTACTTCGATATAAAAAAAACGATATTACTTACCTTAAAGTTGATTTTCTGGTCACCGATATTCTTGACATCGATATTCTGTCCCTACGATATTAAAAAAATCGATATTAGTGAAGGTTGATATAAAAAAACAAACTTTTGACTGCACACCCTGAATTCATGGTTTTGGAAACATCTTTAAATGTATGAACTGGTCTGAACCACATATAGTCTTTGTAAGTAATTTGGTTACTTGTTTAAAGGGGTGTAACCCTATTCAAGCAGCAACCACAATCTCTGTCAGGGTATATACAAGCAAACCCCAAATTAACCTGTGCTTAACCCTCTAGTAGCGTGTCACAAAAGCAGTCTGGCTTAACTTAAAGGCAATGTGTAAACTATTTTAGATGTATGTCAATATGCAATGGTTGGTTCTCCCACCTCACCACAGGCTACCTCATTCCCAGCAGAGCCATCAAGAGTGGCTAGCTGTTCCATGGGCAAAAGGAATAAGGAGATGCATCTGGGTCTACCTTGTATCATCCCAGAAATCCCATATCCAAATAAACCAGAAAAATAATTGACTCCCATAGGTAGCAGGAGAAATACCAATGTGACGCCAAGCCCAAACAATCAAATGAATGAGGAAGCACCTTCATCGTTCTCGATGATCTCATGGAATGTGGCTGGCACGAAGGGCAAGGTCTCGCTCCCGCACTAGAATGAGTTCATAGAGAACTTTGACGTATGCCTATACCAAGAGAGTTGGATTATAACTCCAGGAAATAAGGCAGGCTTTGCTAGTTTCTGTGTACCAGCAATTAAAAATATAATCGGCTGTCCTGTGGGGGGTTTACTAATATAGGTCAAGCCAGACCTCTATAGTAACATATCACAACTACCCACGGATATCCTGGATTTCATGGGAATTCACCTCATAGCTATCATTGAGATCAATGATGTTTATGTGAGTGGTACCAGAGGGCGCAGACCCTCAGTGACCATTACATTACCGGAATAGGTTTTGAGCAAGACAAATTATTTCCCTTCCCTAATAATAACAGGGGACTTTAACCCCTTCGCTGCAAGGCCTTTTCCCCTCCTGTGCTAAGGCTTTTTTTGGCGTTTTGGAGTAGTGCGCGCTTAGGCCCTTGTAACTTTTTGACCACATAAGGTATCCACGCCAAATTTGTGTCCTTTTCTTCCAACATCATGTGGATCCTAAAGGCGCCCAGGGTTTGTGGATTCCCTTGGAGGGGTCCCAGAAATTAACCAAAATATAGTGATTTTTTAGTTTTTTTCAGAAAAATGGGAAACACGGGCTGCAAATGAAAGCCTCTGGGTTTTTCCCTGAAAATTTTATCAAAAAAGGGTTTGTGGGGCTGAAATCTCCATTTTCTCAGCTTTTAGAAAATGACAGTCTTTTGTCAGAGAACCGAAATTTTTCACTCAGTTTTGGCATTTTTCTTGGACATAGCCTATTTTTGCTAATTTTAGAGCTTTCCACCTCCTTCCAGTTAAAGGTAGAAATGAGTTTGAAAGCAATAATGGATCCTGGGAAGCCTTACATTTTCGAAACGTAGACAAAATTCTGAATTCAGAAAGGGGTCATTTGTCGAAATCCATAAAGGTTTCGTTATAGAAACTAACAGTTAGATATTGGAATAATTGAAAATTTGTTGAAAAAAACAGCCTTTTGTCTCAACGTTTTCACCTATAACTTTTGCTAATTTTGACAGCTCTTGGAAAGCAATATACCGTTACATCTGTTAGACCTTCCTGGTTGTGGGGATATATAGGACTTGTAGTTTCACCGAGAACCCGACGAACCCAGATCCAAAAACTGAGCAGCAACTTGCAATGGTATTTTTTCATTTACTGGGTATAGAGCACTTTGTCTTGGAAAATGTATACATGGAATAATCTGTATGAAAGACACCTATGTATTTCTGAATTGGGTACAAATTATAGAGTTCAGAAACAGTATATAATTGCACATTTTCAAAATTGGGAATACTCATACTAGCATGGGAATTATTGGTCATTTTTCAAAAATATTTTTTTTTTACACAATGTCTTTCATTGAAAGGGAGAAATGCATGAAAGCTCAATTGGTAATAACAGTTGATTTACAAATCTTAATTACCCCAAGTGTCCCGATAAAAACGTTACTTCACTTGTGTGGGTCGGCCTTGTGCCTGCGACAGGAAACGGCGCAAAATGCAACGTGGTCACACCTAAATTTTGCAGTTAAAAATTGACCCTTTTTTGGCAAAGTGCCTACCTGTAGTTTTTGCACCCTAGCTCTGCCGGCACCTAGGGAAACCTAGCAAACCTATACATGTTTGAAAAGTAGACACCCAGGGGGATTTAGGATGGGGTAACTCGACTGCCTACCACCAGGTTTTGTTACCCAGAATCCCTTGCAAAGCTTAGATTTTGACAAAAAAAAACAAATTTTCCTCACATTTCTGTGGTGGAAAGTTCTGGAATCTGCATGGATCAACAAATTTCCACCCACCCAGCGTTCCCCGAGGTCTCCCGATAAAACGGTACCTCACTTGTGTGGGTCAGCCTTGTGCCTACGACAGGAAACGGCGCAAAATGCAACGTGGTCGCACCTCAATTTCCCAGTGAAATCTTGCGCTCTTTGGACAAAGAGACTACCTTTTGTTTTTGAGCCCTAGCTCTGCCGGCACCTAGGGAAACCTAGCAAACCTATATATTTTTGAAAAGTAGACACCCAGGGGAATTCAGGATGGGGTGACTCGACTGCCTATCACCAGGTTTTGTTACCCAGAATCCCTTGCAAAGCTAATAATTTGACAAAAAAACACATTTTCCTCACATTTCTGTGGTGGAAAGTTCTGGAATCTGCGTGGATCAACACATTTTCACACACCCATCGTTCCCCCAGGTCTCCCGATAAAAACAGTACCTCACTTGCGTGGGTAGGCATAGTGGCTGCGACACGAAACAGCGCAAAACGCAACATGGTCGCACCTCAATTTCCCAGTGAAATCTAGCACGTTTTGGACAAAAAGACTACCTTTTGGTTTTGCGCCGTAGCTCTGCCAGCACCTAGGGAAACCTAGCAAACCTATACATTTTTGAAAACTAGAAACCCAGGGGAATTCTGGATGGGGTGACTCGTCTGCCTACCCCCAGGTTTTGTTACCCAGAATCCCTTGCAAACCTAAAAATGTGACAAAAAAAACACATTTTCCTCACATTTCTGTGGTGGAAAGTTCTGGAATCTGCGTGGATCAACAAATTTCCACCCACCCAGCGTTTCCCCAGGTCTCCCAAAAAAAATGGTACCTCACTTGCGTGGGTAGGCATAGTGGCTGCGACATGAAACAGCGCAAAACGCAACATGGTCGCACCTCAATTTCCCAGTGAAATCTAGCACGTTTTGGACAAAAAGACTACCTTTTGTTTTTGCGCCGTAGCTCTGCCAGCACCTAGGGAAACCTAGCAAACCTATACATTTTTGAAAACTAGACACCCAGGGAAATTCAGGATGGGGTGACTCGTCTGCCTACCCCCAGGTTTTGTTACCCAGAGTCCCTTGCAAACCAAAAAAATTGACAAAAAAAACACATTTTCCTCACATTTCTGTGGTGGAAAGTTCTGGAATCTGCGTGGATCAACAAATTTCCACCCACCCAGCGTTTCCCCAGGTCTCCCCAAAAAAATGGTACCTCACTTGCGTGGGTAGGCATAGTGGCTGCGACATGAAACAGCGCAAAACGCAACATGGTCGCACCTCAATTTCCCAGTGAAATCTAGCACGTTTTGGACAAAAAGACTACCTTTTGTTTTTGCGCCGTAGCTCTGCCAGCACCTAGGGAAACCTAGCAAACCTATACATTTTTGAAAACTAGACACCCAGGGAAATTCAGGATGGGGTGACTCGTCTGCCTACCCCCAGGTTTTGTTACCCAGAGTCCCTTGCAAACCAAACAAGTTGACAAAAAACCACATTTTCCTCACATTTCTGTGGTGGAAAGTTCTGGAATCTGCGTGAATCAACAAATTTCCACCCACCCAGCGTTCCCCCAGGTCTCCCGAAAAAAATGGTACCTCACTTGCGTGGGTAGGCATAGTGGCTGCGACATGAAACAGCGCAAAACGCAACATGGTCGCACCTCAATTTCCCAGTGAAATCTAGCACGTTTTGGACAAAAGACTACCTTTTGTAATTGCGCCGTAGCTCTGCCAGCACCTAGGGAAACCTAGCAAACCTATACATGTTTGAAAACTAGACACCCAGGGGAATTCAGGATGGGGTGACTCGTCTGCCTACCCCCAGGTTTTGTTACCCAGAATCCCTTGCAAACCTAAAAATGTGACAAAAAAAACACATTTTCCTCACATTTCTGTGGTGGAAAGTTCTGGAATCTGCGTGGATCAACAAATTTCCACCCACCCAGCGTTTCCCCAGGTCTCCCAAAAAAAATGGTACCTCACTTGCGTGGGTAGGCATAGTGGCTGCGACATGAAACAGCGCAAAACGCAACATGGTCGCACCTCAATTTCCCAGTGAAATCTAGCACGTTTTGGACAAAAAGACTACCTTTTGTTTTTGCGCCGTAGCTCTGCCAGCACCTAGGGAAACCTAGCAAACCTATACATTTTTGAAAACTAGACACCCAGGGAAATTCAGGATGGGGTGACTCGTCTGCCTACCCCCAGGTTTTGTTACCCAGAGTCCCTTGCAAACCAAAAAAATTGACAAAAAAAACACATTTTCCTCACATTTCTGTGGTGGAAAGTTCTGGAATCTGCGTGGATCAACAAATTTCCACCCACCCAGCGTTTCCCCAGGTCTCCCCAAAAAAATGGTACCTCACTTGCGTGGGTAGGCATAGTGGCTGCGACATGAAACAGCGCAAAACGCAACATGGTCGCACCTCAATTTCCCAGTGAAATCTAGCACGTTTTGGACAAAAAGACTACCTTTTGTTTTTGCGCCGTAGCTCTGCCAGCACCTAGGGAAACCTAGCAAACCTATACATTTTTGAAAACTAGACACCCAGGGAAATTCAGGATGGGGTGACTCGTCTGCCTACCCCCAGGTTTTGTTACCCAGAGTCCCTTGCAAACCAAACAAGTTGACAAAAAACCACATTTTCCTCACATTTCTGTGGTGGAAAGTTCTGGAATCTGCGTGGATCAACAAATTTCCACCCACCCAGCGTTCCCCCAGGTCTCCCGAAAAAAATGGTACCTCACTTGCGTGGGTAGGCATAGTGGCTGCGACATGAAACAGCGCAAAACGCAACATGGTCGCACCTCAATTTCCCAGTGAAATCTAGCACGTTTTGGACAAAAGACTACCTTTTGTAATTGCGCCGTAGCTCTGCCAGCACCTAGGGAAACCTAGCAAACCTATACATGTTTGAAAACTAGACACCCAGGGGAATTCAGGATGGGGTGACTCGTCTGCCTACCCCCAGGTTTTGTTACCCAGAGTCCCTTGCAAACCTAAAAATTTGACAAAAAAACACATTTTCCTCACATTTCTGTGGTGGAAAGTTCTGGAATCTGCGTGGATCAACAAATTTCCACCCACCCAGCGTTCCCCCAGGTCTCCCGAAAAAAATGGTACCTCACTTGCGTGGGTAGGCATAGTGGCTGCGACATGAAACAGCGCAAAACGCAACATGGTCGCACCTCAATTTCCCAGTGAAATCTAGCACGTTTTGGACAAAAAGACTACCTTTTGTTTTTGCGCCGTAGCTCTGCCAGCACCTAGGGAAACCTAGCAAACCTATACATTGTTGAAAACTAGACACCCAGGGGAATTCAGGATGCGGTGACTCGTCTGCCTACCCCCAGGTTTTGTTACCCAGAGTCCCTTGCAAACCTAAAATTTGACAAAAAAACACATTTACCTCATATTTCTGTGGTGGAAAGTTCTGGAATCTGCGTGGATCAAAAAATTTCCACCCACCCAGCGTTCCCCTAGGTCTCCTGAAAAAAATGGTACCTCACTTGTGTGGATAGACATAGTGGCTGCAACAGGAAACGGTTCAAATCATACGGTGGTGAATTTACAATGCCCTATTGCAAAACTACCTTGATTTTGGGGGGGGGCATCTGAGTTTGTGGCCTGGGGCTCGGTGGTATTCTTTGCAAAGTAGCAAACCCAAACAGTTCTGAAAACTAGACACCCGGGGGAGTCCAGGGAGGTATGGCATGCGTGGGACCCCCAATGTTTTCCTACCCAGAACTCCTTGCAAACCTTAAAATTAGGTAAAAATAGCACTTTTCCAAACTTTTTGGCGTGGGATCGCCGTGCCGGCACAAATGTCCTACCACCCAGCGTTCCCCTTGTTCTCCCGAGTAAAATGATACCACACCTTAACAGAGTTACTCAAAAGTCAAACATTCAAGCACGGCTATCTATTCCTCAAAGACACACACATACAGGTTGGATTTGGCACGAGGGCGAGTGATGGTTCAGTACATAAAATTTTATTAACAAGATATTTCAAAAAAATGAAATGCTCTGTCAATAAATAAATGCATAAAAACCGAACCAGTGACTCGCAACTCGTGAGCTGTAAAGCCACGACAAGGCACCAACCGTTTTACAGGCCATTCACGCACCGTTCATACCTGATACAAACCAGACCATTGACACCATCCGAATGGAAAAGCAACACATAACAACAATCACAATAAGGGACAAGGTACACCCTACTGCAGAAAGAGAAAAAAAACAATTATTACTGCACACCCATCTAATCCGCAAGCACACACACATACTGGTTGGATTTGGCATGAGGGTGAGTGATGATTCAGTACATACAATTGTATACGCAAGTAATTTCACAAAAATGAAATACACTGCGTATAATTGAAAGTATGATAAACTGAACCACTGACTCACAGCTCGTGAGCTGTAAAGCCACATCAAGGCACCAACCTCTTTACAGGCCATTCATACACCTTTCGTACGCGTGACACATACAAAACATTCACACCGCCAGCCGCGGACCCATCACATTTCAACACTCACACCAGCAAACAGCGCCATTAAAGGGCCCATCACTTTCACACGCCCACATTTCTGACACTGCAACTACAGAAAATGATGGACTGTGTGGAGTGTCAATCAACTAACAGTGTGTGTAGTGACCAACAGAAAGTAACTACTCACACACCGCCTGCCGAGCGCCAGTCCACCCACACCACCATCCAAGCACCAGACCATGCACACCGCCAGCCAAACACCACTCAGCGCACACCGACAGCCAAGTACCACTCCACACACACCACCAGCCAAGCATCACTCCACGCACACCACCAGCCAAGCGCCACTCCACAAACACAACACCAGCCAAGCACCAATCCATGCACAGACAGCCAAGTACCACTCCACGCACACCATCCAGCCAAGCGCCACTCCACACACACCGCCAGCCAAGCGCCACTCCACGCACACCACCATCCAAGCACCAGACCATGCACACCGCCAGCCAAACACCACTCAGCGCACACCGACAGCCAAGTACCACTCCACACACACCACCAGCCAAGCATCACTCCACGCACACCGCAAGCCAAGCGCTACTCCACACACACCGCAAGCCAAACACCACTCCGTGCACAGACAGCCAAGTACCACTCCACGCCCACCACCAGCCAAGCGCCCCTCCACACACACCACCAGCCAAGCGCCACTCCACAAATACAACACCAGCCAAGCACCACTCCGTACACAGACAGCCAAGTACCACTCCACGCATACCATCCAGCAAAGCGCCACTCCACACACACCGCCAGCCAAGCACCACTCCGTGCACAGACAGCCAAGTACCACTCCATGCACACCACCAGCCAAGCGCCCCTCCACACACACCACCAGCCAAGCGCCACTCCACAAACACAACACCAGCCAAGCACCACTCCACAAACACAACACCAGCCAAGCACCAGTCCGTGCACAGACAGCCAAGTACCACTCCACGCACACCACCAGCCAAGCGCCACTCCACACACACGACCAGCCAAGCACCACTCAACACACACCACCAGCCAAGTGCAACTCCACACACACCGCCAGCCAAGCACCACTCCACGAACACCACCAGCCAAAGACAAATCCAAACACAACACCAGGCAAGCGCAAGAGCACGCACACCGCCAACCAAACACCAGACCACGCACACCGCCAGTCAAGCACCAGTCCGCAGACACCGCCAGACAAGCACCAGTCCACAGACACCGGCAGCCAAGCGCCAAACCATGCACACAGTCAGACAATGGACACTACACGCAAACCAACATCAGACTTTAATTTTTTTTAAATAAAAGAGAAACAAAAACAAATTGCAAATTGATACAAATCTACTAACTCGACAACTAATCTAAAAAGACTACACAAATACAAACTTTGAAACTGAACAATACGTTTTACAGAATAAAGACCAACCAGTTCACTTTACCACTCATTGAAACTCCCAAAAATTCTTTTGCGTGTGGTACAATCTAAAACAAGCAGGTACACACAGCCCGGGGTTTGAAGGGCAGTCGGGGCAGTACATGCGAACCTCCTTCCGCAAACCTCTTCGCCAACAGACTCTACATCTCCGACTGGGAAAGTCTTTTGAGGTTGTAGGAGGAATTGTATCAGGAAAGTGGCGATTTTCAATCTGGCAACATCCTCCACCACTCCAACTCTAGGAACACTTGCCTGTTCCACTAAAACAAGGCTGCCTATTACAGACTCCTGAAACTTTACAAAAGTCATTTTTGACTGGGGACAAGATTTCTGGAACACAACAAAAGCATTAAAGGTTGCCAAGTGGAAAAGATGGATAGCCAACTTCTTGTACCAAATGTAAGCCTTACGAAGAGCAGCATACGGTTCTAACCTCTGATCTACTCTGTCAACACCACCCATGTACTTATTGTAGTGCAGTATGCACACAGGTTTGCGCACTTCTGCAACCTGACCCCAAACAGTCACCGGTTCAGTGCTTTCATCATGTATTGTAGTCAACATATAGACATCTCTCCTGTCTGAAAACTTCACAGCTAGAAGCTCCTCACAACGCAATGCACTGCACTGTCCCCGAGCAAGCTTTCGACAAACAAGTTCTTTTGGGAAACCTTTACGGTTTGAGCGGATTGTACCACAAGCAACAGTGTCCACTTTGGCCAATTCCCTGAACAACCGCACACCAGTGTAGAAGTTATCGACATACAAATGATGGCCTTTGTTAAACAATCCACGACCAAGTTCCCACACAATTTTCTCAGTCACTCCAAAAGTCGACGGACAACCAGGGGGGTTAATCCTGGATTCCTTACCAGTGTACACCCTGAAATTAGAGACATATCCAGTCTCACTGTCACACAGCATATACAGTTTGATTCCATAGCGTGCCATCTTACTAGGAATGTATTGCCGAAATACCAAGCGGCCCTTGAACAACAGCAAAGACTCATCCACTGCAATTTCTTTCCCAGGATAAAAGATCTCAGAAAATCGATCAACCAAATGATCAATGACAGGCCGAATCTTGAAAAGACGGTCACAATCAGGGTGATCTCGTGGCAAAGCAAGACTATTGTCAACAAAATGCATCATCCGCAGCAGAAGCAAATACCTATCACGACTCATGACTGCCGGAAATATAGCTGTTGCCATCAAGGGACTAGTAGACCAATATGAAGCCATTGATGGTTTCCTAAGCAAGCCCATCAAAAAAGTTAAACCCCAAAACTTTTTCATCTCCTCCAAATTTGTGGGAGTCCACCGGGTAGCTCTAGCGGGGGGCTTAAGGCTGGCACTGTTCACCCTCAAAAAATGTTCAGCATACAAATTAGTCTGCTCTACAATCTCTGCCAAAAACACATCATCCATAAACAACTTGAAAAAATCAATAGGCAAAAAGTTTTAAGTGTTCACCCTACACCCTGGAACACCAGTAAATTCAGGCAATGCCGGCTGCACCATGCCTGGTGCAACCCAGAGGTCAGAACTTTCATCGTCAAGTCTTGCAGCCGCAGGCTGCCGCCCAGCTGCCTCTTGTCTCACTACACCAACTGGAAGTCTAGCAGCCCCAGGCTGTAGCCCAGATGTCTCTTGCCGCACTATTGGCACAGCAATGTCCTCCACAACCACAGGCACAGCAATGTCCTCCCCAACCACAAGCACAGCAATGTCCTCCCCAACCACAGGCACATCATCCACACCAAAAGTAGCTTCATCAGCACTCAAAGTGTCTTCATCATCAGATGAAGCCATGTGTAGAGAAAACTCACTACCTGAATCTTCACCTCCCACCTCTGGCTCAGAATCAGAGTCAGACTCTGGACCATGGTCAGAAGAAGAATCAAAAAGCATTCCAACAACTTGCTGAGCAGTAATCCGGCGGCTAGCCATTATCCTTACAAATAAAGGAGTCTGCACAAACAACTCAACAACCCCAACACTGCGCAAAGTAAGATAAAAAATGTAAGACTTTTTCATAAAAAACTATATTTAGAAAAAATATACAATTCACTTACAAGACACAACTACATTCACCAGCACCTACTCTGCAAAGACACAGCAAATAGGCAACGATATCCCACTAGAAAGAAGAAAAAAAACTTACATCTACAGAAGGACACATCAAAAACAAATGCAAAACATGTTTTACAATCACAACAAACAGAAACCAAAATACTTGTATTACTACACACTTTGCAAAATAAACAATTACATTACAATTGAACAAAAAAAATGTCTCTTACCAAACACATGCAACTACAGAAACAGCAGAACAACAGAACCACCAGTAACGGAACCGCACACTGCAACAATCTAAAGAGAAAAAAAAAACAATACACATTAGAAGAAACAAAAACAACACACATTACAACAGGCTATGTCACAGGGTATGTCACAAATGGGGTGTCTGTCCCCAAGGGGGGAAGATTATAAATCATTATAAACGTGGGCCCCCCTGGAAGCAACCCTACGGAGGGCAGAGAGGCCAAATAAAGACACGGCAGAACATACTGAAAACAAATGGGCCCAAAGAAGCAACCCTTGGCCAAGGGGTCGCTCCCTATAAAAAACAAAAACCTGGAGTATATTGGGCTTTTCTATCCCCCCCCTGGGACCAGAAACTGTAAAAAAAACAGCCACTCCGCCCCCAGGGGGGGGGGGGGGCAGAATAGTCTACAATATTTATAATGCCCCTGGAAGCGACCCTTGCCCAAGGGGTCGCTTCCTTTATATATATACTAAAATCCCTGGTGTCTAGTGGGCTTTTCTACCCCCCCTGGGTCCAGATGTGGCCCAAAAAACGGCTGATCTGCCCCCAGGGGGGGCAGACAAGTCTAAAAAAAATTATGGGCCACTAGGAAGCGACCCTTCCCCAAGGGGTCGCTTCCTTTACAATTATAAACAAATCCCTGGTGTCTAGTGGGCTTTTCTGCCCCCCCCTGGGCCCAGATCACGCGCTAACATGGGCGATCTGCCCCCAGGGGGGGGGCATAAAAGTCTACACTACATTTTTATGGGCCTTGTCGCTTCCTTTACTAATAAAAACACAATCCCTGGTGTCTAGTGGGCTTTCCTGCCCCCCCCTGGGTCCAGATTCCCGAATAAAACGGTCGATCTGCCCCCAGGGGGGGCAGAAAAGTCTAAACAAATAATAAATGCCAAAGGAAGCGACCCTTTCCCAAGGGGTTGCTTCCTTTTATCAAAAAAAAATAATCCCTGGTGTCTAGTGGGCTTTTCTGCCCCCCTGGGTCGAGATCGTTCGCTAAAATGAGCGCTCTCGACCCAGGGGGGGCAGAAGAGTCTGACCTGCAATATTATGGCCCTAGGAAGGCTTCCTTTTCAACAAAAAAAATCCCTGGTGTCTAGGGGGGCATTACTGGTGCAGGATCGCGACGCTGTGCGCGATCCTGAACCAGGAATGCCCTGCATTGGGACATCAGGGGAGAGGAAACAGTGTTTCCTCCCCCCTGATGCCTCAAGGCACCGAGTAATGGCCCCCCCACCCCACCGGAGAGCAGGAAACAGACCTACCTGCTCGACGCGCTGGAAGCAAATGGCTTCCAGCGCGTCTGGCACTTCCTGATGACGTCGGCGTGCGCGACAGCGCGCTGACGTCACCAGGAAGTGCGGGGGGCGGGGGGAGCAGCGCGAAGTCTTCCGCTGCCACCCCCACTACTGCCACCACGTCGGAGGCCCAGGGGGGAGCGACAGCGCTCCCCCCGAGGGCTGTACTGATGACGGAGCGGTTCCGTCATCAGCACAGCCCAACCGATGCTGATGACGGAACCGCTCCGTCATCAGCATCGAAGGGGTTAATACAACCTTTGAACCGCTAGACAGGGATGAGATGCCAGAAGCTTTAGAGGAAGAGAAGAAGTGGATGGTCGCTTCCCTGGACCTGCAACCAGTTCAAAGGTGGACTCAAAAAGTGCTTCAAATTAAAGCTATGACTCTCGGGTTCGGTCAAAGGGCAGCTAATGATTGGACTAAATCAGACAAGTCTGGGGCTAACACCTTCAATAGATTGGGAGGTCAAATCTGTATTGATTACATCTTGTTGGACCTGAAGATATGGCATGAGGTAAAAGAAATGGTGGTTGGTGAAACATTAGAGAGTGACCATAACCCTCTTTGCCTATCAATTCTACCACAGTGGTACCTCACAGTTTTGCCAGGGACTCAGGGGCTGGTAACCAAAAATGTTTGTCCTACCAACGATAGGCGATATCTCAAATGGCACAAGTTAGTCACTGACCAGGACAAATTAACGGACATACAGAGTGATCTGGTGACCTTTAGTGCTGACGCTGCAGCATACGAGGCAGCAGAAGAAGGGAAGCTGAAAGTAACAAGTATCCCCTACCGCTTCTTCAATCAATTGGGCCACCACATCACAGTCACAAAGCATACCAAAATGTTGAGATTTTCTAAAAATAGGAAACAGACATGGTAGAATAAGGTTTGCAGACATTCTAGATCATCATTATCACAGGTAGTTAAAGCTAGAGACCTTGAGGGAACAAGAAATGCCAGGAAGGCCAACAAGCTGGAACTGTGGAAAGCTAAGAGGGATTGGGATGAAGCTAGATGGCAGTCTCTTAAGGATGCATGCCAATCCAGAGACAGCAAAGATTTCTGGTCACTGATGGTGCGGAGCGATGAGACAGGCCATGCTGTACCAGAAAATCATATCCCCTCATCTGCTTGGCACACCTATTTTTTCAACTTGTACATTGATCGTGAAATGCCCCCGTCACCCATATTGCCATCCGGAAGGAACTCCGGAACCAATAGGGTCCTTTTTTCAAAGAAATAAATCACTGCCGCAATCAGCACTATCGTCCTGCCTAAAGCACCGGACACTTATGGGATACCAGGTGACCTTTTCCTTTGGGATATCCCCGGTTGTACGCAATATATGTATATACTATTTAATGCTATAGTTGATGGTGCCCCTATCCCAGATTCCTGGAGAGGAGCAGACGTTGTACCAGTATTTAACAAGCATTGGCATTGCCAATAGGTCTCGCTTTTGGGACCTTATAAGTATTTAGTTATGCAGCGCAATATCCTTGGTGCAACAACATCAAATGTTGCATGGCTAAACACTTAAAAGGTCCCAAAGGCGAGACCTATTGGCTATGCCAAGACTTGTTTATAGATGTTATTTCTACAGTTCTGTATAAAGCAATCCAACCCCACCAGAGATACGGAGCGCTTTACATGAGAACATGGGTTGTGCACATGCACAGCACGCAATAATTGTTAATCCCAAAATCTAGAAGATTATCTATTAAAAACAAAATAGATTATGAAAGTGATGATTAAAGCCTCGCCTGCAGGAAATCGATTAATCTGTTATTTCTCTGGCCCAAACGATTTTCCTTCTTTATGGACTTTAAAATGTGCACGAGGACTGTGATTTTCTTGTGAGGGACGTGACATTTTAAACTAAACAAAAACAAAAACAAAAAAATCTGAAAATATTTACGATCTTTTCCTTTTAAAATGTTGGACAGGGAAATGCAGTGAGATGAGAATGAAAAAGATTGGCAAACGGATGGGTCTGACCCCGACAGTGCATCATATTTGTGTATTGTTTTGCAAATTTAGTGAAATGAAGAATTACATTTCTATCAAAGTTTGTTTACAAATGTTTGCATTTCATAATTGTTTCAACATTAAAATGGAAATAAGGAAGGATCTATATATATATATATATTCACTGAAAAAACCATAGGTTTCAGGAGTTATATAGTTAGGAATTAGTTTTTAAAAAACCTTTGAAATTCACTCAAAAAACTATAAGTTTTAGTGGTGTTATAGTTAGCTGGACATTTTACTCATACAAAACCAATGAAATTGCTCCTATATAGTTAGTTGTACTAACTATATTTCGCGCACCCGCAATCCACTGCTGATGATGTCACATATTAGATCATTCATGATATGGTCAGTGACATCACTGATAACATCTCAAATGACATCACTGATGACATACACTGATGACATCATCCACGTGACAATCACATACACCTTTTCATACACTATTACAATTTTTCATCACTGTTTGTAAAATACAGAGTATCATATTTAAATCCATTGTCACAGCAATACAAGTATCTAAAAATCCACTCAGTGATTCATAGATGTATACACACATCTAATCACTTACCTATGGATTCACTCATACATGCTGTCAATGAACAATAGAACACGATCAAAAATACTTATACATCTATATCGACATTAAACAACAGCACGCATCCTATTCACATATGAAGTCATCCTACTCACTTATGCAAACAATGGATCATACTTACATATTTACTTAGCAAAACACTTATACAAACACCACTTCTCCTATTCATTTAGATAGTAAGTCATACTTAGTGAATTATAAAATCATTATTACAAGTATACAGTTATCCATACAGTCACTCACACAATCATTGTGTCTTTTGTATACTTATTTATATACAACATACACTGCCTTTTATTTTTCTAGTTTGTTGGACCTGTACCTTTGAGAAATATATTTGCTCATCACCACACCCATAAAGAGATTCCCTCACCCAAACTGTTAGAACATGTAATTTTAACTTCATATATCTACTGAATCAACTATTCACACATCTTTGGACAGTCACACACCCCCCACCGAACCACACACACTTTCACACTCGGTAGGATCGAGACACAAGAGGTGGTAAAAACAAAAGGGAAAATAATGAAAAGGAGGCAGGGTACACCCCCCCTGACCCTCTAGGCTTGATGTGGGGGCCATAAAAGGGTCCCTCGGGTAAAAAAAAATGTAGTTTTTTTTCGATTTTCGCGGGGGGAGCGCCTGGTACGCGCACCGGGGAGCGTACCGGGGAGCGAATAAAAAAAAAAAGAGATTGCCAGAGTGCTAAACATTTTAGCAATTTTTTATAAATGGGAGGTAGTTCTGAAAATAACTTTTTTTTATTGTTTTTGTTGTTTTATATTTTTTTATTTTTCTGAACATTTTTTTCTTTTTTTTTGTATTTTTTGAACAATTTTATATTTTTTTTTGTTTTTTTTGGGCGGAACAACGAAAAACAGGCATTAGAAAGGGCTCAACAGGAGAAAAAAAAATTACTTCTTGGGGTGTTTTGAGCACTTGTGGTTTTCAAATGCTCTATTAATTAAAATGATACTCATCTCCCCATAAGAAATTAGTGCACCACAATAAATGCACACTAGCTTCAGGTGCACAAAATTCTTTTCAATAGTTGGGACCGTCTCCCTCGCCTCTGGTCCCGATAGAGTTTCCTGTGACGATATACTGGCCACAGGAGTTGGTGGGTTATCCTGGAGGTGACGCACCTCAGCAACGCTATAATTGATTGGATGCTACCTCTGCATGTGGCGGTGCATAGTATAGTTTCCAAAACTATACTTTTTGTCTGTGCCTCGGGACAGAACTGCATTGCAAATGAGGCATGTCACGTACCGGGCATTGACCTTTTTTTGCTCTCGAGGGTAAGAAAAAAATTGCCATATAAAATTGTCTATGTGGTGGGATTGCCGGTGCTCTTCACGCAAGAACTGCCTCGGCTCTACCTCCTCTTCCTCTTCTTCTTCCTCTTCCTCTGGGTTTGGAAGGAACTGTGCAGGTGGTCCTTCCTTCCTAGGTGGTTGTGGTGGTGGTGGGGGTCCACTAGCTGCAGCGACTACAGATGCCATGACTGAACAAGCAGAAACAGGTCTTCCTCTCACAAAGATGAAAGTCAGAGTGAGGAAAAAAGGTGGGGTTTTCATCATTTGTTCTGGACCAATGAAAAGTGTTATTTTCAAGTCACATGATCCAAGCCTTCATCATTTGGAAACCAAAACTGATGTGCACCAATGAAAAGTGTTATTTTCAGATCACATGACCCGATGCGCTTACGCTACGCGCCCCGGGGCGCGTCGCGTAAGCGCGTCATGACGTTGCATACGATCGCGTGATTCCGGGTGCGCTTACGCAGTGCGTCATATGACGCATTACGCGACTACGCGAAACGTCATGATGGTGTTTTCGTTCGCGGGAATAGTGCTCTCGGGACGCTCCCCGGTACGCGCCCCGGAACGCTCCGGGGCGCGTACCAAGGCAAACAATAAAAATATATATATATATTTACACAATTTAAAATTCGTTATAAAAATTATTACTTTTCATACCTATAGAGATTTGCTATTAAAAAACCTATGAAATTCACTGAAAAACCCATAGGTTTCACCCCAGTTATAGTTAGGAATTAGCATTTAAAAAACCTATTAAATTCACTGAAAAAACCATAGGTTTTACACCAGTTATAGTTAGCTGGAAATTTTACTCGCATAAAACCATTGAAATTCCCACGTTATAGTTAGTTGGACTCACTATAACTTGCGCGTGCAATGCACTGCTGATGACGTCACATATTACATCACTCATGACATGGTCAGTGACATCACTCATGACATCACTGATGACACCATCATTGTGACAGAGTGACAGACCTCCTTTCACGGTAATGTAACCCTTGAAACACATATTCAAAAGTAGAAACTAAAATTTTCAAACAAAATGGAGATACCCATACCAGTTACAACAACCAATTCAATAATTCCACCATCTATATATACATCCACTCATTCACCAACAGTTCTATATAGTCACTCATACATATACTCACTCATCATATGTAGTGATACACCTATACATCCTGTTACACACTGACAGGCATCCGAAAGTTACTCACACACATACTCACACATGCAAATAAACTATTGAACATCTATAATCCACATTTGTATAGCGCACAATCACCCGTTAGGGTCTCTAGGCGCTGGGGGCCGTCGGGAAGATTAAGCAAGCTATTGCCCAGAGTCGCATGGTGCTGGGCTAACCTGCCGCCGGAGCCGGGGATAGAACCGTGATCCCCAGATTCCAGCGTCAGTCGCCCTGGCCGCGGCACCACACCTCTCGCCAACATCTATTCATTTGCATATATAGCTATACACACACTACCACTTTACTTCTAAGGAAACTTACACATACTTACTCTCTTAAACAATCACTTATAGAAACACATACTAATTTAAACAGGAACTCTTAGAATCCCTCACTCTCACATATACTCACTTATATACATCAATATTCACATATACTAGATTAAAACATATGTAGTTACTGATAAAGACTCTAGTGAGACAGTCATTCACTCACTAACACACACATATACACACTCATCCACCCATACAGTCCTGCACATATGCTGTCTTCAAAACACATACAAAGAGAGAGTCAGTCATTCATGCATCTATGTGCTAAGTAATACCCCCACCAAACCATACAAACACTCATACTAATACTAAGAAAAACATCTAATAACCCATATACATACACATATAGCTACTCACCAACCCATGCAGCCACTTATACACAAAGTGAAACAATAACACATATATTTAAATATTTAAACATTACTCACTATTATTAATTTTTCAGAAAGACACACATTCACTGGATGGTGTCATCAGTGATGTCATGAGTGATGTCACTGACCATGTCATGAGTCATGTAATATGTGACGTCATCAGCAGTGCATTGCACGCGCAAGTTATAGTGAGTCCAACTAACTATAACGTGGGAATTTCAATGGTTTTATGCGAGTAAAATTTCCAGCTAACTATAACTGGTGTAAAACCTATGGTTTTTTCAGTGAATTTAATAGGTTTTTTAAATGCTAATTCCTAACTATAACTGGGGTGAAACCTATGGTTTTTTCAGTGAATATATATGTATATATATTTTGTTTTTAAGTTTATTATATTGCTTCAAAATACAAAGACAAAGAATGATGTTGCAAGATAAACTTTGAAATGTTTAGGTCCGATAGATGTGAGATAAATACAGATACAGAGGCACATGTGGCAATGAGACAGGCGAAACAGACCGAGACAGACGGGAACGATATGTAAGTGCGATCGACAGAGGCACAGACACCTGGAGACAAACAGATTATAGTCAGAGCTATATAGATGAAGTGACAGGGATGGAGAGAGAGGGAGAGTCATATAGAGGAAGCTAGAGGCAAACAGATAGATAGACAGAGGCATGACACAGATATGTAGAGAGGAGAAGTCTGCCTTTAATAAATGTTTTAATGTCTGACATTACTTTTCCTACGAGGTGCCAGAGGGAACGTTCTGCTAACTCTGCACATAGCCGAGAAAACCTGTTTATGGAAGTAATATTTTTTCTCGAACATGTTCCCAGAGTGCAGCATGTGCCATGCTCTACTGGCAAGAAAACAACCATTACTCAAGAGATAGAGAAATTGAATAATAGACCAAAACTGACAGCAAGCTACAGGTAGCATTTCTTAAATTTTTTTAATGTATATGTTGAAAAGGACAAGCTATGCAGAAGAATAAAGAAGCAGGGAGAGAAAACACAGAAATCTGAGCTGGATTCATTATGGTAATGACTTCGGTCTTGTGGAGAGAGTAACATTTTTCAGTTTTCTTGGTTGGCATTCAGCCATTATTCCATATTTCTTGCTAGATATACTAATGTAGCCTTTGTGTTATCTATTTATATATGTGTTTTTTCACATTCAGCAGTGTACCAGCACAGCACATTTCAGTTAGCTATTTTATATAGTGCATGCATGATCTATTACTTCAACATGCTCAGGAGAATAATATTAAAAATATTGTATCGTGCATTCTAGAAACTTTCTGGGGTCCAAAACAAACTTCAACAAGCATTGGCCGCGCAGCTGTGAAAGTGCGAAAGAAAAAGTGATCTAATCGCGCGCTGCGAGCAATGAGCATGACGAGGAAAGCCAGATGGTGCCTCTGCTCATAAGCACACGCCCACGCGCGTAACCGCAAGCTTGAGGACAGCAAAATCGTGTGGTAGCATTTTCTAAAGCCCACTTACTAAAAGTCTCGCAAGAACAGCGCATGCGCTGGCTCAGGCGAGACCTAAAAATGGTGACAAGTTCTCGCCCTGCAACTATAGGCCTATTAGCCTTACTGACGCAATACAGAAGGTTTTCAGTAGGGCTCTTTTGGGCAAAATACAGGGATAGGCCAATGATAACGAAATGTTGTCCCCATTCCAAGCAGGATTTAGAGAGGAAACAGGGACCATAGATCAAGTGTTCCGGTTTCTTATCCTCTGCTGGAAAACAGTATTAATTGGGAAAGGTAGCTTGTATGTAGGGGTGGGTGGAATTTGCGTAATCACGTTACGCAAATCTCTGCGAAAGGGTAAAAAATCTCAGCGAACACGCAGAAATTCCGCAAACAAGCAGATTGGCTTGTTCGCGATGCTTTTTTGCTGTTCGCAATTGCTGTTTGCGTGCTCGGGGAGAAATATCTCGCGAACATGCATTTTGAGAACGCGAACATCGAAACATTTCGTGAAGTTGGGGAACGCAGAATTTTGGGCAATTTCGCGTTCTCCGCGGAACGCGAAATTACCCAAATTCCGCGAGCCGAATGGAATTTGCCCCCCAGGCCTACTTGTATGTAGCCTTTATAGAACTAAAGACGGTATTTGACCTAGTGCCCAGGCAGAATCTTTGGCAAACTCTTAGAGATTTAGGCCTGCTGGAGGAAATTGTAGTTGTACTTATTCTTATACCATGAAGGAAATACTGCCAGGGTTTGTTAGGGTTGCAAGACCAGCTTAGACAATCTCTGTTAATAAGGGTGTGCGCCATGGCTGTGTATTGGCCCAACACTTTTTTCATCATTTATAAATAATGTGGTACAATTTCTCAGGGCAAAACTGGCAGATGCTCCTATACAAAGGGGGGAGGGTGAAACAGTTACTCTGCTTTTTGCTGACGATACTCTGCTCGTATCCAAAACAGCTGGAGGGTTACAACAACTACTAAACCATTTCCAAGAATTCTGTGACACTAAAGGTTTAAGGATTAATACAACTAAAACCAAATTTATGGCCCTGAACCCTCACAAATCCTATCGGGGTTGCTCCAAGCTTGGAGGCCTACAGCTGGAGAGGGTCAGTGCTTTTGACTACCTAGGCTTAAAGTTAGAGGATAATTTGTTAAGGAAACCCTATATTAATAAGATGGTCATGAAGCACAAACAGTTGGCTGGGGTTTTAGTGAGAGAACACCGACCATCATACACCAAACACATTAGGCCAGCCTTTCAGACTTATGATGCTAAAGTGACAAGTTCTACAATGTATGGTGCAGAATTATGAAACTTTGAACATGTAGAGGTGCTCAGTTGCCTAGACTCTAAAATTTTAAGAAGCCTGTATGAATGTACCGAATCGGTAATTTAAGGAATCGGTAAATTGCCGATTTCTTAAATACCGATTCGGTAAATTACCGAATTCCTAATGTAGGGAGCACTTAAATGAATGCTTATCCCATGTTAGGATTGGTTATTTACCACCAACTACAAGTTGGTGGTAAATAACGAAAACACCCCAAAAAGCAATTTTATGCAAATTGCTTCAGTGCCATGTTGCAGACATACATGCCCTTAGGGCATGTATGTCTGCAACATGTGCACCCATACACAATTGGGGGTTCAACAGGGTGTCAAAGTGACACCCTGCCACCCTTCACTGTTTTTCCCCTTTTACCGAATCAGTATTTACCGATTCGGTAAATACCGAATCATAACGATTCGGTAATTTTTACCGAATGATTTGCTACATAGCGTTTACCGATTCGAAAATTCCGAATCTGTAAAATTCGGTATTTTCGAATCGGCAAATGCTATTTACCTACATCTGGCCCTAAATGTGGGGCATTAGAGGCAGGGTCCAGAGGGTGAACACTAAGGGCCCCATTAGGATGTCGGGCGGATCTGCCCGACATCCTTCTCCGCCCGCCACCCATTTCCCCATGCCATATTACTATGGCGGGGGGGGACCGCGGCGGACGGAAAGACCGTCCGCCGCTTTTCCGCCCGGTCAAGGAGTTGACCGGGCGGAAAAGGGTTTCATATGGTGGCGGTGTCTGTTGGACACCGCATCCATATTAGGGTGAAGGCAGGGACATGATTTTCCGTTGCGGCTACGCCGCCAAGGAAAGGCATGCATGAATGTCTTGTGGGGGCTTGTTGCGGGCCCCCAGGGTCTTCCGGGGGGTGGGAGGTGCACATGGGGGGTACCTATGGTACCCCCCTGCCCTTCACTGAACAACATTATGCATTGAAGGGCACAATGTGCATTTTTAGCATTGCGGCAGGCGGTGCTTTCATAATTCATATTATAGTAAGAACAATGAAACCTTTCACATTCCCACAGACCAAACCTTCTCTTCTTTTAACCTCACATTCACGATTGCCCTGCACTTTTTCCCATACACTCCATAATACGTCTGCTCACATCTGTGTGAATAAACTAAGGAGGATAGGTTTATAAAAACATCCTTGGGCTCCTCCATCGATAGGGTGGAGTTGTAGCCCTGATAGTCACTAGGTTGACTATCAAAGGAGACCCAGATGATGAAGCATGTCGTCTGGAAGGGTGAGTGAAGGGAATCAGAAAATGTATTGAATTTTTTTTCAAGATTCTCTGATTATTATTTGGGGTAGCTTAGGTGTGATAAGTTATACGTGTTTCCATGTGTGTGTAGAATCTGGGATATTATTGTTGTTTGTATAGTTAATGTGGGGCAGTTTATCCCGGTTGGTCTTTAAACTTTGCCTCTGACCCTGCCTAAACCGTGCTGTATTATGTTATTTGTGGCTTCACAAGATGTATTCTGGATCCTCAGCACTCTTTTATTATGGTTTTATGACTGCCTTATTGCACCTGATGAACTCTATGCATTGATGCCCTTTAATATTATCTTATTATCTTTATATTGTATATATATTAATCTTGTTTTTATAAAGCGAACAACCAATTGGACTGGAGAGAAAAGGCAAATGCTAACAACAACTGACTGTATTTAAGTGTAAATAATTTTATTGCATGATTGCGCATTTTATTCAAGGCTACCAACCGAATATTGTTGTCATTCATTTTATTAGTTTTTATTAAGTTGTTGCACAGATTGTACAGAGTATTAGATTGTAAAGAGAGAATGTAGAAATGGCAGAACCTGAAACATTATTGTTGCACATATTTACGATTCTACCAGGCTTCTGACTAAGACTCACATTTTGTTCCATCACTTCAATATCATTGGCATATAGTAAGCAAACTTTTATGACTTGATGTCGAAATAAAGTAAATGAAAAAAGGTAAAGTATTTATGCAGCACTTCAAACAGTAAAAAAAATAGTAATAAAACACAAGAAAAATCGCACACCAATTAAAGAAAACAGAGTAACATTTTATGAATTATTTGAGACCAAAATGACAAAAATCCAATCAGTAGGATAGACGGTATGCAGTTTTAAGTGTAAATAGAGACTAGTGAAGTTTAAGAGAAAAATGCACCAACTGTAGTTATCTGGTCACGTCGAACATTAACAAAGTCACAAGTTCAGGCAGAACCCAATAGAGCATGGGCCCTATACAGGATCACATGAGGCTGCTGAACAACAGTACCTTAAATCCTGGTTGTGAATCGGTGCAAGATCTCATGTCAAGGATATGTCACGCAGCGCTGGTTCTGAGAAGCACTGACGTGAGAAGGTGCTTTCTGCATTATCGTCGAGGATACTGACGATGAGGTGCTTGCAATGTGAAGTTCTGCGTTGAAGCTACATTGCGCACCAGCTGGTTCCGAAGACTTTGTGGTGCTTGCGATGCAAA
This sequence comes from Lissotriton helveticus, assembly GCF_964261635.1. Lineage (NCBI taxonomy): Eukaryota > Metazoa > Chordata > Amphibia > Caudata > Salamandridae > Lissotriton > Lissotriton helveticus. The sequence continues at coordinate 1,318,560,051 of NC_136061.1, forward strand.
TTTCTGCATCGCCTTTGGGGATGATGTCGATGAGAGGATTGCAATGCAATTGCCGGGTCAAGGATACATCACGCAGAAGCAGTTCCGGTGGGACCGTGGGCTGTGATGCATTGCGCAGCGGCTGTTCCAAACTGGAGCTAAAAGGAGATGTGTTGCACTGTGAAGGTTCTGCCCACATGACTGCAGTCAGGCTGGCAAAGTATATCCAGGCACAATCCCATGGGTCCAGGACTGGGGTGGCACCACTTGGGGGGGGGGTAAGACATAGAGCAGACAGAGTCCAGTTGCCGGGATAAGGGAGTTGGAGCCTTTTCTATTCCTGAGACTCTAATCAGGAAGCCCGCCAACTAGCCCTTGGAGTCAGTCAGGTGGTCCTGGGTGCAAGATGCAGGTCCAGTCCTTGCACTTAGGCAGCAGGGAAGCAGGGCAGCAGAGCAACAGAGTAGCAGTCCTTCTTGTAGAGCAGCACAACAGTCCTTCTGAGTCTTCTTCAGGTCCAGAGGTGTACTGAAGAGTTGAGTCTGAGGGTACAATATTTATACCTGTTGCCCACTTTGAAGTAAGAGAAGGTTCTTGAGGATTCCACCCTAAGAGATGCTTGGAATTTTCTTCATCCCTGCCCTGGTACCAGATTGTTTGGGGTCCGAAATAGACTAGTGTCAAATCCTTTGTTAGTGTGCGCATGCAGAGCCTTTGTGATGTGTAAGTGTTGTAGGTGACAGCTACTCCCACTCATCAAGTCAGAGGTGGCCCATCCTATCAACACCTAAGCATTTTTGTCTCACTGTCTGGGAGCAATATGCAAAGACCAACTTCCAGCTACACCTAGTCATGTGGCCCAGGAAACAAGCTGCAGGCACCAAGTGGTTAGGACAAGAAAATGCCCACTTTCTAAAAGTACAAAAAACAATGGGAGAGGTAGGGAAGTACAGGAACACTCTCTTAATCCCCAATAATATGTCAATAAACAAAAGAAGAGAGGTTAATGTCTCTTATAAGCCACTTGGATGGAGCCAAAAGACTCGAGGAGTTCGCACCCTATTTGGGTTTGAAAAGAAAGCCCTCACACACCGACCTAGTCAGTGTCATGCTTCAACATCGGGCCCCACTGAAGAGACCTAATGCCTCTTCGGTGTGCTGCGACGCCAGGAGACTGCGGAGCTGGTATTGTGTGATGGGTGTGTTGAGAGGTTAAATTAAACTTAAAAGTGTCTAAAGGGTATCTGAATTTTTTTTTATTAATGATCCCTAGGACACAAATAAAAGGGTTCTTTGTGTCTGAATTATAAAGCCAAAGGTAATGGATGGTTTAATTCAGATTTAACTTAGTCAACATGTTTCAGCCTTAGTATTGGTTTTATTTTACCTAGGCATTCGTCAGGACAATGATAAACCCCGGCGGTATGGACTCTCTAATCGTCCACCCTAACCTGGGGGCGTGAAAGTGAAAAATTAATGAAAAAAGTGTTAAAAGTGCATAAAAATTGGAAGAGCAAATGCTCATTCCGAAAAATCACTCCTAGTTGTGGAGTGTCTCGGCACCTGTGGAACAAGACGACGGACAGACATATAAGACAAACAAACAATTATTTGTAGGGCTATGCCATAGCGCCTTTCTGTTCAGGGTGCTCCAAATCAGTGGCAGCAAATGTGTTCCCAGACTAACTGCTAGACTTAAACACCATCCGCAAACCCTCTAGGGATGATAAATCTAGTTCTGGGAAGTGTAGTGACAATAGTGATTTAAAAAAGCCGTGAGTGGCTTGCAGGGGATTAAAATCACGTGGTATAAGTGTTTCAGAGGATCAATGGACAAAGAGTCTGTGACCCACACACGTAAGTTTGATATAAAAGAACAAATCTCACTTTAAGGTTTGGCGCTATCTGCACCATGGGTCTCAGGAGGGGGGTTGGAGTGTCCCTGGCACATCCTAAGAATAAAGAAAATAGGCTAGAAAACATTCGGAATCGCGTTCAACTTAGCTTCATTGCGTGGTTTCAGTCCGATCGTCATTGCAGCATTACTCACGCCCTCAGCACTCGCAGCCCACTTGTACACCTCGTATTTCCTCAACTGGACCCCGACGATGGAGAGCGGGGCCGGTGGGGACGTTTAAAAAGGCTGTGTAACGTTGTTGGCGCTCTTCCGGGTGGGCGTGGCTGCACCCGGTCGCGGCCGGGGTGTTCTTCCCCGTGGGCGGGGTTCGACGAAAACGAGGCTTGGTTGCGCTCGTTTCCATGTGGAACATTACGTTATGTCTCCAAAGGGAGGCTTGAATCAATGAGCCAATCAATGACTTCGGGGATGTAAATACAAAACAGCACGAAACAATCGAGTGTTTCTTGGCTGCTCGAAATACATTCGATTTAATCATGAGTGGAAATCATTTTGTCTTGGCTTCCTTATTTGGTTAAGATCTGCAGATATCAGCATATATGGGAGCGCAGAGTGAAATAAACTCGATATTCACTGATTAAATGTATATATTCATGGGGATCTAAGAGTCCATTTTTAATATTTAACACCAGAATGTGAGTTTCTAGTAACAGAGATCTAAATTGTGCGCTACTGATCAGACGATTCTTCAAGGTACTCATTTCTAATGGATTTCTCATTTTTTAACTTTACGGGAATTATTAGTGACCTAGCATACATTAGTATGAGGGGGTGTATCAGTTTAGTACTGTATTCCACGGGATATCATCATTGAGCCCAATGATGTTGGTACCTAGACGGTACACCCACCGCTGTTCTTTCTCAAAGAGTCTGCTAGGGATGTTTGTGGTGCCAGTGATTTTTTCAATTATTGTCCATTTCATATCATTCGGAGTATGGTTATGTTCCAAATAGTGTCGGCTCAGTTTAGTTGTTGCTTTTTTGCATCGGATATTACTCCGGTGCTCACCAATGCGCTGTTTCACTTTTCTTGTTGTCATGCCGATGTAGCGTAAGGAACAGGGACACGTTATTAAGTATATCACATTGTTTGAATTGCAGTTTGTGTGTGCAACTTGTGTCCAGATTTTTCTTGATTCCAATGAAAGTGATTTTGAGGCTTCTGTTAGGTGGCATATGCTACAGTCTTCTTAGCGGTGGGTGTACCGTCTAGGTACCAACATCATTGGGCTCAATGATGATATCCCGTGGAATACAGTACTAAACTGATACACCCCCTCATACTAATGTATGCTAGGTCACTAATAATTCCCGTAAAGTTAAAAAATGAGAAATCCATTAGAAATGAGTACCTTGAAGAATCGTCTGATCAGTAGCGCACAATTTAGATCTCTGTTACTAGAAACTCACATTCTGGTGTTAAATATTAAAAATGGACTCTTAGATCCCCATAAATATATACATTTAATCAGTGAATATCGAGTTTATTTCACTCTGCGCTCCCATATATGCTGATATCTGCAGATCTTAACCAAATAAGGAAGCCAAGACAAAATGATTTCCACTCATGATTAAATCGATTGTTTCGTGCTGTTTTGTATTTACATCCCCGAAGTCATTGATTGGCTCATTGATTCAAGCCTCCCTTTGGAGACATAACGTAATGTTCCACATGGAAACGAGCGCAACCAAGCCTCGTTTTCGTCGAACCCCGCCCACGGGGAAGAACACCCCGGCCGCGACAGGGTGCAGCCACGCCCACCCGGAAGAGCGCCAACAACGTTACACAGCCTTTTTAAACGTCCCCACCGGCCCCGCTCTCCATCGTCGGGGTCCAGTTGAGGAAATACGAGGTGTACAAGTGGGCTGCGAGTGCTGAGGGCGTGAGTAATGCTGCAATGACGATCGGACTGAAACCACGCAATGAAGCTAAGTTGAACGCGATTCCGAATGTTTTCTAGCCTATTTTCTTTATTCTTAGGATGTGCCAGGGACACTCCAACCCCCCTCCTGAGACCCATGGTGCAGATAGCGCCAAACCTTAAAGTGAGATTTGTTCTTTTATATCAAACTTACGTGTGTGGGTCACAGACTCTTTGTCCATTGATCCTCTGAAACACTTATACCACGTGATTTTAATCCCCTGCAAGCCACTCACGGCTTTTTTAAATCACTATTGTCACTACACTTCCCAGAACTAGATTTATCATCCCTAGAGGGTTTGCGGATGGTGTTTAAGTCTAGCAGTTAGTCTGGGAACACATTTGCTGCCACTGATTTGGAGCACCCTGAACAGAAAGGCGCTATGGCATAGCCCTACAAATAATTGTTTGTTTGTCTTATATGTCTGTCCGTCGTCTTGTTCCACAGGTGCCGAGACACTCCACAACTAGGAGTGATTTTTCGGAATGAGCATTTGCTCTTCCAATTTTTATGCACTTTAAACACTTTTTTCATTAATTTTTCACTTTCACGCCCCCAGGTTAGGGTGGACGATTAGAGAGTCCATACCGCCGGGGTTTATCATTGTCCTGACGAATGCCTAGGTAAAATAAAACCAATACTAAGGCTGAAACATGTTGACTAAGTTAAATCTGAATTAAACCATCCATTACCTTTGGCTTTATAATTCAGACACATAGAACCCTTTTATTTGTGTCCTAGGGATCATTAATAAAAAAAAATTCAGATACCCTTTAGACACTTTTAAGTTTAATTTAACCTCTCAACACACCCATCACACAATACCAGCTCCGCAGTCTCCTGGCGTCGCAGCACACCGAAGAGGCATTAGGTCTCTTCGGTGGGGCCCGATGATGAAGCATGACACTGACTAGGTCGGTGTGTGAGGGCTTTCTTTTCAAACCCAAATAGGGTGCGAACTCCTCGAGTCTTTTGGCTCCATCCAAGTGGCTTATAAGAGACATTAACCTCTCTTCTTTTGTTTATTGACACTTTCTAAAAGTGGCATTTTGAGGATTATGACTTAAAATCTGACTTTACCACTACAGAGGGTTCTAAAGTACAATTCTTTATACACCAAACTAGGAATCTAGGCATTCCTTCCTTCTGCTCCCAATTGAAAGTTATCATGTATTAAATGAAAAAAGCTAACCCAATGTTATCCCATCGGAGAGGCAGGCCTTGCAGTAGTGAAAAATGAATTCAAGAGTTTTTTACTATCAGGACATGTGAAACTTAAAAGTACATGTCCAACATTTTTAAAACACTGCGCCCTGCCCTCTGGGCTTTATAGGGCCTACAGTTGGGGAGACTTATATGAATTAAAAAGGAAGGATTAGGCCTTGAAAAAGGTTTATTTTGCCAGGTCAAAATGGTAGTTTAAACTGCACACACAGGCTGCAAAGGCAGGCCTGGGACATGTTTAAAAGACTACTTAGGTGGGTGGCCCAATCCGTACTGCAGGCCCACCAGTAGCATTTATTTAAAGGCCCCGGGTACATGTAATACCACTTTACTAGAGCCCTGCAAGTAACTACTATATGGTATTGAATTACTTGATATAAACAACTGGGGCTTCCTAAATACTACGGAAGGCAAAATTATGCGCTGCTTAACCACGGTTAATACAGCGTGTTCTATAGCCGCCCTCAGGATGGAGTTCGGCCTACGTAGTAGGTGGGTCCAGGGCCTAGCTGGGATAGTGCGCTGGGTCTCCAGCCTTGCTGGGGCAGAGCCGGGCACCCTAAGACAACTTATTCAAACTGAGTTATTAGGAACCTTTAAAGAATATTCTCTAATTGTAAAAATTTTTAGAACTGCAGTTGTTCTTCTGCAACTTAATGAATCGGTTCTTTTTACTTTATCTGCATATCAGCTGAGGTCAACTTTGAAGTTGGCCACCTGGAAATTAAGTTATAAGAAGGATAGGGAAGCACAAATTCTGAAGAAGGGTGTCTCTTTGGCTATAACGACCTGCCAAATGAAAAGGGCGCAATCTTATGTTTCCTGGAATCTACCTCATAGTGTACGGCGGCACTTTTTTCTAATAAGGCAGGATTTACTCCCCTTGAATAATCTTTTGTCCAGATGGTACGGCTCCTCTGCTATGTGTAATTTTTGTAATGACTCAACTCAGGATATCTCTCACGTGCTCTTTGGGTGCCCGGCCCTGCTTTTATGTAGGCGTAAGTGGTTGAGACCAATTTGTCTTCAATTAAATATTCTTTCAGCCACTTCTATTTTAAACGCTATCCATAATCCCCCTAATGAAACGTTCTGTTATAAAGTTTTTAACTTCTTCAAATGTTTCTTAGTTTTATATTAGTAGTTTTTATATGTTTATTCTTGTTCTGTGTTATTGAGATTATATGAAAATGTATTTGTTTTGTTAATCTTTTATGTGAACCTCATGTGAGTTCCAAAATCATAAATAAATAAACTAAACTGGCAAATTAAATGTGCAAATTTAATGTAAGCCAATTTCACCATGTTTAAACGAGGGAGAACAAGCACTTTAGCACTAGTTAGCAGTGATAATGTGTGCAAAACACTAAAAGCCAACAAAAATGGGTTAAGAAAACATGAGGGTGAAGACAAAATGTTTGGGGATGTCCCTGCAGAGAGGGCCAAGTCCAACAGTTATGCAACAATGCTTAATGAATGTAATTACCACAACATCTGTGTAACTGGAGCTCAAGATTTATGGATGCTTTAACTAAATTGATATTGAGTATTTGTATAGCTGGGAACCTTGCACAAAATCAACACACTGTATTTACCAGATGCGAAAAACTGAAAACAAACTTTTCCACATCTACATCAGAGAGGCAGTTATTCAGCCCAAGCTCCTGTAGCAGTACCCGATTACTGCTGGCCTGCTAGCTTTATCTAATGTGCAACATCCCGTTTTGCTAGATACCTGCTCATAACAGGAAGATACACACTGGAAACCTATGACAGTTTTTCATTTAAATGTATTGAAAGCAAATCTCATAGAAAGATGTGTGACTCTTTGCAAGAAGCTCCACACTTCTCATGGTTCAGTTAGCTATTGATGCAGGCATTCTTGGATGATAGTAACGTTAAAGGCGAATGAACGAGCTGCGATCCATGTAAATTAACTTAAGGGTAAGGAGAAAATCTCTGGTACCAGTAAGCATGCAACAAGTTGGCTTATGTGTTTACAGATGACAAATACCAGTAATTTTCCTTTTCACACCCTTTGTAGCCCCAAGGAAGGAGGCAGGGGGATGTGAGTTTTTTTTAACAAACTTTATTGCACACCCTTGAACTGTACACCAGCAATATAACATATATCATGGCATGTACATTTTGTTTTTTTGTTGAAACATTTCCATTACATATATTCTCTCACATAATGTTATACAATAGAGTGCGATGCATGAATTGACAGGATATAGGTTGATCGTATGTCCGGTCAATATCACTTGCCTGAATATCATGTAGGTATTGCCAATGACAGTTAGACGTGATATGCAAATAAACTAGTACTATTCCCAGAACAACCCTGTGCCCACCCCCCACCCCCTCCCTCCTGGTCCGCATCTCAATGTTGTGTCCTGTATTCCAGTCCTGTATCTCTATCCAGGATCTCCAGGTTCCTGTTGTTGGTGCCACAGTGTCTGGACCGCAGGAGAACCTCAAGAAGTTAATTAATTAGTTTGCATTGCGTCTGTCGAGGCCATATGGGTGCGCTATGATGTAGGTGTGATCGGCTCAGGTGTAAGATCTAAATGTCAACCTCTTCGAGCATACGGTCCCAGTCTAATGAGATTGGGTGTTTTCTGAGCCCTCTCGCCTCCTCACGTCTAAAAGACGCACTCTCAGCTCCACACCATCGCACCACCTCATCCTGCCATAATGTTAATGGAGGGCAGCGGGGAGATTACCATCTCATGGTATTCCCTCTTATAGCTAAAATGAGAGCTAAATCAAGAAGGCGCAACTGCACCTTAAGGGCGCTGGTTCATTTGTGCAGCCCTAGTAAACATTCTACAGCATTATCGTGAATCGTCAACTGTGTGACCTCCTCCGGGGCCCTTCGGATTTTGCCCCAGTAAACGCCGAGAAGGGGGCAGACCCACAACATGTGAAGGAATCCTGCCTCCTCAGCCCCACATCAAGGGCAACTATTCTGGGCCTCAGGGAACATATGCTGGATCCTCCTCGGTGTTAAGTTTGATCTATGTAACACCATAGTTTGTATGAATTGCAGGGGGGCATTCCAGGACATCCTTTTGGGATGCTCTAAAATACTCGTCCATGCCTTATCCGTTATGGCCATACCCATGTCATCCGCCCATTTAGCCCTGAGAGTAGTGAGTGTTCTAGAGACCTGTGCCCTAATGCCAACATACAGCCACTTCACTTAATGTCCTCCCCTACCCATGTAGTAAAGTAGGTGAACTAGTTTGTGTTGAGGCGGTTCAGTGCGCTGTGGGGCCCATGTCTCCTTGGTGTAATGTGCTACAGCAGCATATAATAAGTAATGACGATCTGTTGCGCCTGTGGTCTGCACAAACATATCATGGGTCATAAAGGTGCCGTCCCCAAAAAGCGATCCCACCTCTTCCACTCCCACCTCCTCCCAATCGCGTAGTCTCGCCTGAGTCAGTCTCCCATCTGGTAACGGTATACTTAATAGTGGGATGTTGCTCGCATATGGGACTGCTCCTGATGTGTACTGGATAGCCTTCTTCCAACATTGAAGGGTAGCCTTTAGCAAAGGGGGACCCCGGGTGGGGGTTTGACTTTAGGGAGTAGGAATCTGTGTAGTGTCCCGCTTTCCAATTCCCTGGGACCATAACCAATTTCCTGCAGGTTCCTACCCACCGTCCAAAAGGATAACCATTGCAGTTGGCATGCATAATAGTAGGCCCTGAAGTCTGGAACTTTCAATTCTCCTTTGCAAGGTTCTGACTGTAATTTCTGGAGGCTAATCCTACGCCTACCCTTTCCCCATATTAACTCTAGTAGAAGCACATCCAGTGTTCGGAATACCGCCTGCGGAACTATCAGGAGTAGATTAACAAAAAGTATAATAGATGGGGAAGCATCACCATTTTGGAAATGGCAATCTGGCCCATCGCCGACAATGGGAGAGAATTTCAAAAAGATATACTTCATCGTATGGCATCGATTGCTCTCACTAGGTTACCATCTACTTGATCAGTTTGTGTCCTATATACTTGAATCCCTAGGTATTTAAAGGTGTTGTGCGCAACAGATAAGCTATAAGTGCGAAAGGCAAACGCATCAGGACGCGGTCCCGCTATGAAGTAGAAGGCATTTGACTTACCTTCGTTAATGGCTAGCCCCGAGACCCGCTCGAAGGCAGAGAATATGCTGGGAAGGGGTTCCGCATTGGCTGACAAATTGGGTAAGTTAATAAGGATGTCATCTGCATAAATCGAAATTAAGTGCATGGTACCAACCAGCAGAATCCCCAGTCTGTCAGCTGACTGCCGCAGCGCAATCGCTAGGGGTTCAAGCACCAAGACGAATAGAATGGGGGAGAGCGGGCATCCTTGGCGTGTACCCCTATGAAAGCTATATTCGCTGGAGATATGTTTCCCGGTACGTGCTCTGGCGGGGGGATCAGTGTAGAGCAAACGTATCCATCGGAGTTATCCATCAGGAAGCCCGAATCGACTCAAGGCTATAAACATATATTCCCAAGTTATAGAATTGAAGGCATGCCGGAGATCTAACGCTATGCAGCCTGTATCAGCGTAGTCTGGCGGCGTAGCCGCTATGACATGATGCAGTTATCGGGTGTTTAGGAAGGTACTACGGGCCGGGAGGAATCCACATTGGTCCCTGTGTATAAGGGCATTTAGGGTGGGTAGAATGCGTTTGGCCAAGACCTTACTAAGAATCTTGTATTCGGTTGCTAGGAGCGATAGAGGCCTGTAGCTAGATAAATCCGTATCATCTCGTCCCGGTTTAAGGAGGGAAACAACCAGAGCTTGCATGTTAGAGTGTGGAAGGTGCCCAATTTCTAAGGCCGTCCTGTATAATTCCTCCAATTTAGTAACTAGAATGTCAGAATAGGAGGCATAAAATTCTATGGGCAAGCCATCAAGCCTAGCAGATTTGTTCCGATTGAGGCCTTTGATTGCCACTCTTATTTCCATTTGTGTAATGGAGGCTGCGAGTTCCTTTTTAGCGGTGTCTGAGATAGTCGGGAATGGCAGGTCTCTTAAGAAGTCCTCCAATAGCGCATCTTCATTGTCAGTGGGGGCCGCATAGAGTCCGCTAAGTTAGCTACAAAAGGTCTCATTATTCTCATATAGCCTCTACGTGCTTCCGTTGTGTGAAGGCTTGATAATCTATTACTCTGAGATCCTCCAGTACCTCTGCATGTCAGATAGGGGCTTCCAGCAAGGACTCCCGTTTGACTGGGTCCAATACAGCCCTCTGCTCCAGATCCGTCATCTGGGCTTCAATCTCTATGAGACATTTATGTGTTTCCTGTACAGCCCCCACAGTAGCCCCAATCACCAAACCCCGTACTACCACCTTGAGCGCCTCCCAATCTATGAGAATAGAAGAGGCTGTGTTCCAGTTTTCAGCGAAATAATTTGTGATGGTCTTTGACAGAGTTGCTCGGAACGAGGTATCTTCCAGAAGCTGAGGCCACATTTTCCAAGTGGGTACTGGGGTGGGGGCACTACCCCGTGTGAGTGTGATTTCTAAAGGGTTGTGGTTGGAGAAAGTCTTAGCTAAATAAGTGGAGTGGTGAATTTGTGTGAGTAGTGTACGGGACCCCAAAAACCTGTCAATCCTGGTGTGGAGCTGATGATAAAAGGAGTATTCTCTATGTGTAGGGTGTAAAAATCGCCAGATATCCGTCAGCCCCCAACCGCTCAGCCAGGTGTTAAGGAGATCTGCTTGTTTGCGTGTGCCAGCACCATGCAATGGAGGATGTGATCTGTCCAAGTCCACGTCAAGGAGACTGTGTTGCAATCCCCTCCTATGAGCCATGGAAATGTATCCCACCCTACTAGAGCCATGCTCAATCATTGGAAAAAATGTTCTTGATCAAAGTTTGGGGCTTAGATGCTCCCTAACACTATTGGTAGCCCGTCTAACGTACCCTTCATTAGTATGTACCTGCCTTGATCATCTACTCCACGATCTAATTCTGTAAAGGTGACCCCATGCCGAATCCATATTGCTGCCCCACGTGCAAAAGCCGAGTAGTTGGCGGAGAAGACTTGCCCCCGCCATTTGTTGTGAGTCTTTAAGTCTTCAGAGGCAGTGAGGTGTGATTCTTGAATGAGGACAATCTGGGCCTTCCGTCTGAGTAAATAAGCATGGACGCAAAGCCTTTTATGAACTGCCCCAGGCCGCGTACATTCCAAGTCAACAGGTTATAAGAAAGAACCCAACTTAGTAATATTATTGGGCATAATTGAACAAGATGGACGGGACTCCCCTCAACTCGGAGTCCAGTAGTGCTTGTAGACCAGGAGTACCCTTTCCCCATCGAACCAACAAGACACGGCACAGCCATGGAACAGTGCTGGGCCAAACAATTAACAATAACATTTCTAAACAATTCTATTGTGCATTCGCATTGTGGGGGGACGGCGTCACCAGCCATAACAGTAGCGGTCAACTCTCGAACTCCGGCAGCTCGACAGAACCCGGGGGGGGGGAAATGATTAATAACTGAATATCCGTTGTCGCCTAAGGCGGGGGAGAAAGGCCCCTCCTTAGGGGCATACCTGCAAGCACTGGTCTCCATCCCACGCAAGGGTCAATTATCAGTAGCAGTACCAGGACAGACAGAGTTCAGCTATATAAAAATTAGGGAGGAGCAGTACCTCAGAACAAGTCATAATCACATGTGTGGTTCTAATTTTTGACACATCGCATATAAGGACTTAAGACCAAAAAGGATACAAATACGTTGTATAGTCCTGCCACAGTCTATAAATGATTCTTTCCATCTTGTTCCGACGAGTCGATGTATTGACCATCGTCAGTTATCTATTAGACCATCCCCAGTTTGGGGTGTAACAAAGGGAATAAGGTGATACTATGTTCAGAGTCCGACTGAAAGGTATTACTGTCTTCTGAGTCTGATAGGATTTTGGCAGAATCTTCCTTGAAGGATCCAGCTAGTTCCAGCACCTCCGCTCTCCCCGTCAATCTCTGTTCACATGTTGGGCCCACCACCCCGGATCCAGATTTGCCCATTGCGCGTCGCTGCGTAAGATTGAGTGAGTCCACGCCGCGAGGAGGCAGATTGTCTGTCCTTGCTGGATTCCAAGTCCATCACCTCCAAGCCATTCCTCCGCATCCAATGGGTTGTCAAAGAAATATGTCTTCCGATCGTAGAAGATTTTCAATCTTGCCGGGAAGAGGAGCGAGTATTTGAGTTTGGCCTCCCGCAGTTTCTTCTTAACCGCTTGATAGGAAGCCCGCTGACTTTGCACTAACATAGTATTGTCAGGATAGGAAGAGATTTGCCGGTTCTCAAATTGAATATGTTGTTTTTCCCTCGTTTTTTGCAGGAGTACATCCCGATCTCTATAATTAAGTATTTTTACAATTAGCGGTCTGGGGGCGCACCCACCCTTGTTGCTCCAGTAGGAATCCTGTGTGCCCTCTCAACACAGAAGTACGGAGAGAGACCGTCCTGGGCCACATAGTCTAGGAACCAAGTCTCCATATAACCTGCCGGTTTCGTACCTTCATTGGATTCCGGTAAGCCAGTCACGCATATGTTATTGTATCGATTTCTTTCCTTTGCGTCCCCCACTCGTTCCTGCAATTCGGTCACTTGCTGCTGCAACTGTGTAATTTGTGTATCATGATCTGCAAGTTTAGACTCAAGGACAGACAGTGTTCTCTTATGATCTTGGACGGTATCAGTGAGTTTCCCATGGTCCGCTCAGAGTAGAGTGAGGCCTGTCGTGAGTGACCCAATCTGCTGCTCTATCGCCCCATGCGATTCTCTGACTTCCTGCAGAATCAGGTCACGCTTGTCTAGGGCTGGTGCGCCTATCTCAGAGGATAAGGCGCCAGGCGTTGGGGGTCGAGTCATGGCCCCGTTTGTTTCATGTGACCCCCCTGTAGCCATGTGAGTAACTTGCACCTTCCCTTTAAGTCTTCCCATACTGGTTGTCAAGGGGTAATGGGTGCTGTCAGTACGTGAGGGGCGGCAACAGCTCCAATCCAATGACACCAACCTGCCAATGGGATCTCTGAGGGTGGAATTGGAGATTTGTTGTTGATATGTTCGCCACATACCTTGTGTCTCTAAGGTTGGTGGCCGCGTGGATGATAATGGCAGCCCCAAAGGTCAAGGGGGGGCAGTCAGGCAAGCAACCCCCTATGTGCAGACCCACCCAGAAACTGTCTGCAGTACTTCAACCATGCCACCCACTCACGCTAGTATCCTCAGGAGGTGGCAGCATCAGGGGCCAGTGGGACTCCGGGCACCAACTCCCCGCTCCATAGGGTTGGGTCACCCCTGTACCGTTCGGTCCAACTTTTAATTCGTGGCTACACCTTCACAGAGCTCAGCTATAGCATGTATAGGCAGGTGTGTCACGTAAGTTATGGCCCCCAGGTGACACAGTCCTCGCAGCCTTCACCCAGCCGGCGGGTACTGCATCCAATAGGAATCGAGGGGGTAGATAGTTTCAGGGGAGTTGGTTTTTGTCCGTGGGGGGGCAGCCAATTCCGTCCTCTTAGACCAGTGGGAGTTGTGCGGCAGCGGGGGGAGGGGGAAAACATTTCACCAGATATCGCACAAGTTTGCCAAGCAGGAGTGGGCACTCCCCACCGCACTCCGCCCGCCGCTGTGCTCCGGAAGGGGCAGTCTCAGGATATTACGGGCCCCCACTTGGCAATTCTGCTCCCGGCTGGGGCCCCATCTCAGCAGCTCCCCCAACGCCACGAGGCTAGCCGCAGATCGCCTCCTCACCGTTTCTGGCAGTCGTCTTCCCTGCAGGCAGCTCCGCGCCGGTGAGCCGGTCTCACCTACACACCCCCTGATCCAGTCCCTCTACAGTGCTGGCTCCAGTTGCCCGGTGTCAAAGCCCTCCGCAGAGCGCCCAGGGTGCAGGGCGCGACCTTCCACCTCCAGCGCAACCTCAGGTAAGGCCGCGCGTCTCACACTCTCTCTCCGCCCGATATGGCAGCCGATCGCCGCAGCATCCCCATAGCGCCCAGGGAGTCACAGAGCACCACCGGAGGCCGCGGCGGCAGCCCCTCTGCTTTGCGGGCAATGTTGGTCGCCCCCCCGGCGGTAAAGCGCAGGATATATTCCCCCGGGGTCTGGAGCTTCACCGGATCGCGTCCGCCATCTTAGGCAGTTAGCCACGCCCGCCGGGTGTTGTGAGTTATTATTAATACATATGTACATTCCTCCAGACTCCATATTTGCTTTCCAGCAAAACAGTGATGGATAAAAAAAGATTGGGTCCTGCTCGATATACTAAGGAAAAATGGTTGCCTGATTGTAAACGGCAGATCTAGGCTAGCTCCGATTTCCCTGCTCGTTTTACTAATAAATTAGTAACTGGATACTCTATAATTGATTTTCTCGGTGTCTCGTATGCTGCCTTTTATATAATTTCTGCTACGAAAATGATTTATAGCTCTCTCAGTGGCCATTAGAGTTCTTTCTTTGACTCTAGTGTTTAATTCTACATTTGAGAAGGCTTCCGTAAGAACCACCTGGTATCCAGCCAGAATTCAACAACTAAAAGGGTCCTTGGTAGCTTTGATTAATAACGGGGAATCCTGAAATTTGGATATAATTCATTCATTTTCCATGCTATGCTTTTAAACAGATACAACAAAGACGCTCCCAACAACCCCTCCCCTCCCTACATAAAGAGATAAATGGGCTGATTAGATTGCAATTTGCCTTGTTCATGGTTGAAAGGGAAAACGTATAAGAGGAGAAGACGTTTAAAAGTTAGTTTAAACAACCGTGAACATTATAGTAAATGGAATGCCCTCAGAGAGGCGGCATTTAGTAGGATTACGAGAAGTGTTGGGAAATTATTGAATATTGTTCAGGATCAAGAGTAAGGTCTTGCCCTTCACCAGTTAGTGAAGATCAGTGGATATATTTCATTTGAGAGCTATATGCAGCAAAATCTGGGGTAGTTACTAACATTGGAGCCCCCCCCCCCCGTGTCAGAACTTTCTAAATAGACCCTCCCTATACGTATGAGATTGAAGAGTTAATCAATTTTATGAGATAATCTGGGGGCAATCTCTGTTCTAAAAAAAACATAGTTATCTCATTCTGCAGTCCCCTCATCATGGACAGGGAGCATTACCATCCCATTATATAAACAGGGTGTGTGTAACCTGCCAATTAATTATCGACAAAATACCTTTGCCAGAAGATGTGGGAAAGGTTTTCAATAAAGGCCTATTAGGCCTTCTTAATTCCTGGTTTAACATAAAAAGAATTATCCAGTTGAAATAGTCTGGTTTTCAGAAAAATCATAGTACACTAGATAGCATCACTGCCCTGTAACTTTTTTTTAAAACTTTATTTATTGAATTTTATAACAATGAAGTAGTACAGAAGAAGCCCAAAGGACATGTACAAAGACTGAAGAAACACATAATAGTTACCAGAAAATACAATACAGAAAGAAATTCCCGCCAGTGCACTTTATATATGAATAAATGGCAGCTGTTAAAGTCAATATAAAAGAATGTGCGAGTGCAGATAGAGCATAAGAGGGAGTATTTTAGGAGAACAGGCAAGTACAATGAATCACCAACTAAAGGGCACCCCAATAGTGGCCACAGTGAAGTATACAATAGAGACACCTCTTACGTTCCAGGTCATGCATCTCAATGTTAGCGCCCCAGTTCCTTTAGTAGTTGGAGTTATCTAGGCAAGAGTTTAAAAAGCGGTAATGCAGACATGTGAGTAGTAAATTAATGGTTGCCATGTGTTCTTGGGTCTGGAGGCTTGTGGTTGTAATGTTGCATATATATCACTTGTGGTATTACAGTATACTCGATCACAAATCCAAGCTTTTGCTATTGGGGCGGAAGTGCCGCCCCAGTGCAGTGACACCTGGCTTTTAGTCAATACCAGAGCACTGGCGGCATAGCACCGGACTCCCGCAGGCAATAGTTTAACATAGCCTAGTGGTGCCATTAGTGGGGTCGTGGTAAGTGAAAAATCAACCATACATGATAAAATGGAAAACATTTCCTCCCAGTAAGAAAGTATTGTCTCACACTTCCACGCCAGATGTGAGAAATCAGCATGTTCCCCACGTATCTGAGACAATAGTGCAATTTGGTGGGGTCACCTTTCTTCTTTTTTTATACTCAATTTTAGTGTGTTTTTACAAACATAGTAAACCAAAGACCCCACAGTTCCTAAGCTGTGCCGCCAAGCACGAAAGTTATCACATTCAAGATGACCCACTGTTCGATGAGTTTAATTGTCCACAGATCAGAGACTTCCCGTAAGAGGTTGAACCCCAATACTTCTTCCCCGTTCATGAGCGCAACAGCCCCAGCCATTTGCCCCAAACTTTCTTGTATTTAGCTAGACAGCCCCAGGCTTCATACACCAGCTGTTCCTCTGTGGCACACTAGTCAAGTCCTTTGCGCCAGTGGGAGACTGAAGGGGGGATAGGGTTTTTCCATCTGGCCGCTATATCTCTTTTCACAATCATGCTGGCAGTACCTAGGAAAGCCCGATCTGCTCTGGTGCTACCCGTCCCCTCCATTGGTCCTGGGATCAATACTTGGGGAGAGAGTGGAACCTCCCAATCCAGGACCTCACCCAGTTCTCTAACCACCTCTATCCAGTATTTCTGTACGACCTCACAGGACCATGAAATATGATAAAAGTATGCTGGTGAGCTTGTGCATTGTGGCCAACTTGGAGTGTGAAGGTGTCCCGCCAGGTATAGCTTGGTCGGTGTGAGGTATCCACAGTGAAGATAAAACTGAATTAGCCTAAGCCTAGCTGATATGGTAATCATTCAGGGGGCCATGAGTGTATCCCTCCAATCGGCATCCTCCAGGGGGCCCACCCAAATTTCCAACCTTATCTGGTCTAGAGTATTAGGGGAGTTATTAACTAGGGACCAATACATTCAGGATACTCCCTCTTTCCCCAGGGCTCTCATGAGGATTTTAGTTTGAGTTAGTCTGAAGGCTCCACAGGAAAGAACGGGAGTGTAGCACAAACGCTATTGTATAGTTGATGCAGAGTGAATCTGTTCATATAGGACACATCATGCCCCTCTGTCAATGAAGTCCCAGATTGCAGCATGGCACCAACAAAGAGATCAGCCAGTGTGTGAAGCCGCCCATTGGAACTATAGGGATATTAAGAAATAGATATAAAAACCAGGGTAGCACTGCCATATTGATGATGGAAAGTCTGTCAGCAATGGACAGTTTAATCCAGTGATTGGTTTGGAATGACAGCCTATTGATACCAGAGCCATAGTTGAGGAGGATGACCTCCACACTACTCCGATTCAGACAGATGCCCGGGTATTTTGGGGAATCTGTGCACCACTGTAAAGGGAACTCAAGGGGACGGTAAACAAACAAAATATCGAATTCAAAATAGAGAATAGCCAAAATATTGAAGTCAAAATATAGAATGGACAAAATATCGAATGGACAGAATATAGCAGTGAAAAATATCGAATTGGAGGTAAGTAATATAATATTGATTTTTTTAAAATATAGAAAGTCAAAATATCGAAGTATATAATATAGGTATAAAAATATATCGACTTTTTAATAATATCGAATTTTTTAAAGTGTTTTGTATGTTAGTATATTTGTGAAAAGTGTATATTTTTTTGTAATTTATTTTAAATAATTAATTTTATGTTATTTAATGTTTGCGTAATTTAATTCTGTAGCGGGTTGTGGGTTTATAGGGGAATAGGGTGGGAAGTAATTTAATTATATTAAATTAAATATAAATTTTTAGAAATAACGAATTATTTGTAATTTAATTTTGCGTTTTAGTTCTGTAGCGGGTTGTGGGTTTATAGGGGAATAGGGTGGGAAGTAATTTAATTGTAATTAATTAAATATGTTAATTTATTTATTGGTATTCATTTTGAATTAATTGTTAATTAATTTTTAATTGGTAATTAATTAATTTTTAATTGGTAATTAATTTGTATTAATTGATTAATTGATAAATATGTTAATTTGACTAATTTATTTTCCATAGCGGGTTGTGGGTTTATAGGGGAATAGGGTGGGAAGTAATTTAATTGTAATTAATTAAATATGTTAATTTATTTATTGGTATTCATTTTGAATTACTTGTTAATTAATTTTTAATTGGTAATTAATTTTTAATTGGTAATTAATTTTTATTAATTAATTGATAAATATGTTAATTTTATTAATTTATTTTCCATTTTATAGGGGAATAGGGTGGGAAGTAATGTAATTGTAATTAAGGAAATTATTTGTATTTATGTATTAGTATTGATTTCTAATATATTGTTAATTAAATGTTAATTGGTAATCAATTTGTTTTAATAGGTAATTAATTGTAATAACTAATATTTATTTGTATTTTTAATTGATTAATTATTACATAATATTAAATTGGTAATTAATTTTAATTAATTTTTTATTGGTATTGATATTTAATTTATTGTTATTAATATATTAAATCTGTACTTTCCCTACTGTTAAACTCACTAGAGTGGGAATAGTAATTTTTACCCCTAGGCTATCCAACGCTTTCCCTACTGTTGCACTCTCTGGAGTGGGAATAGTAATTTTTACCCCCACGCTAACCAATGCTTTCCCTACTGTTGCACTCTCTGGAGTGGGAATAGTAATTTTTAGCCCTAGGCTATCCAACGTTTTCCCTACTCTTGTACTCTCTGGAGTGGGAATAGTAATTTTTCCCCCTACGCTATCCAACGCTTTCTCTACTGTTGCACTCTCTGGAGTGGGAATAGTAATTTTTACCCCTACACTATCCAACGCTTTCCCTACTGTTGCACTCTCTGGAGTGCGAATAGTAATTTTTACCCCTACGCTATCCAACGCTTTCCCTACTGTTGCACTCACTGGAGTGGTAATAGTAAATGTTTACCATCCCGCTATCCTACGGTAAAAGTATTGTATATTTTTTATTAATATTATGTTTATATATATATATATATATATATATATATATATATATATATATATATATGTTTTAAAAAATAAAATTGTAAAAAAAAAATGTATGACTTAAATTAATTATTTAATAATTTTAAGGTTATTTAAGTATTTTTAAGTATGTTTTAGTTAATTATATTTATTATTTCATTAATTTTAAATAACTTTTAAGACATTTAAAAAAAAATCGATATTTTGACTATATTTTTTAAAACGATATTTTTGAATCAATCTTTTTGTACTTACCTGTTTGTCGATAGGAATTAGATATTTTTGTATTCTATATTTTTTCCTCAATATTTAGGTAATTCTATATTATTGTAATCGATATTATGTCAGTGGATCCCAAGGGGACAATGGACAGTGGCCCCCGTCAACGGGAACATTTCAGATTTACTCCAGTTAATAGTAAGTTCCAAAAATACCACAAATTTGATGAACTCGCGGAGAAGGGGAGAAAAATTAGACTTGGGGACCCTGACGAAGAGCATCACATCGTTGGCATATAGGGTAGCCAAAAGGGGGCTACGGTGGAAGCGCAATTGGCGCACCAGATGGCGCTCCTGGAAATGACACACCAGGGAATCCATGGTGATGATAAATAATAGGGGCAAGAGAGGGCACCCCTGTCTAGTGCCTGGTGAGGTCGTGAACTAGTCAGTTAAGGCGCCATTCAGCTTAATTCGGACCATTGGGGCAGTATAGAGTAGATGGACAAGGTCACGAAAAACCTTAGGCACACCCAGGTTCCGTAACAATAGCTTGCAAAAAGGATCACTCTAGAGAGTCAAACGCCTTCTGGGCATCAAGTAAAACTGCTGCAGCAGGGAGATCAGGAGTTACCTCATTAAGGATAGTGACTGCAGTTCAGAGATTAACCAATCTGAGCAATTTGGAATGAATCCAGATTAGGAGATTATGCTGTCCATAAGGAGGGAGAGGCGAGCAGCAAGGACCTTAGCCAGAATTTTGTTGTTGTGATTTAGCAGGGACAAGGGTCTGGACGAGTTGCAACTCTGTGGAGATTTGCCTGGTTTAAATAAAAAAGTTTTCACCACCACACGCATTATGGGGGGAGGACTCCCAGTGTTAACGATTCTGTGTAGACTTCTAGCAGGTGAGGGACCAGTAAAGACTTATAGGCCCTGTTAAAATTACCTGGGAAGCCATCCATACCCTGGGCGCTAGTGTTGTTCAGGTCATCGATGGCTTGGGAAATCTCATCGCAGGAGATGTGTTGAGGCAAGGAACTGCTGTTGTCCCCATCCAGCCACACCATAGCCACCTCTGCTAAATAATCAGCCAGGGCCTCATCCGCAGAGACTACAAGCAAATGTAATAGGAGAGGATAGCAGCATGTGTGTAACTAAGGAACCATCATCCAGCTGCAGTGTGTGATGAAGGAAGCATGATATGAGAGGTATAGCGTGCGGGCGGGTCTCTTGTCCTTCTAGTAAACTAACGCATAGTTGCCTAGATAATTCACCTCACGAGCCGCTAGATTGTGAAATTCATGGAGCAGCACAGCATGTCGATGAAACAAGGGAGGGGCAGCAATCAAGATCTGTGCATCGAGATCTTCCAGTGCACATTCGATAGTCGCTAGGTTCCCACATATAGACCGGAATACTCTTGAGTGCTTGGCAAAGCAAATTCCCCTGATATAAGCTTTAAAAAGCCTCCCGGAGTACGAAGTATTGCGATACGGATCCAGTATTGAGTGCAAAGTATTCCACAATTGAGTCTCGAACCTCCACTTGGAAAACATCCTCCAGTATGGAGTTTGTAAGAAATCGCCAGGTTGCACTGGATGGCGCAATGTTGGGGTGGTGCAGAAGTAAGAGTACCAGAGAGTGGCCTGATAAGGTCCGGGGGAGATGCTGGACATCAGTAATAGTAAGCAATATGTTGGGGGGATACAAATGGGCAATAAGTGACCACGTACCATGGGGGGCAGGATTAAAAGAATAGTCCTTATTGAGCGTATATCTGGAACGCCAGGCATTGGTGACGTGAAGGGACCTTAAAAAGGATTAAAGCGCCTGCGTAGATCAGAGTTTGGTCACATGACTGGTACAAGTCGAGTCTAGGGAAGGACAGAAAGTTAAATTAAAGTTGCCCTCATTAATATGCAACCAGCTTACAAATGAGTGACATGTGTGGAAATGTCTAAAAATAAATCGGGTGTATCCACATTAGGGGCATAGATATTGGACAGTAAAAGGGATATGGTGGGCAACGTGCCGGAAAATAACAGCTAGTGGCGCTCTGGACCTGTAATGACCTCACGCATCTTGAAAGGGATTGCTCAATGGATTAAGATACTGATTCCCTGGAGTATGTGCTATAGTTAGCAAAAAAGTGATTACCCCCTGCCCCAGTTAGATGCACAGCAATTGGGGGAATTCAGAGCACAGTGGGTTTTTTGTAGGAGAGCCAACTGGATACCGTGTCTGGTCAGGTAGGACAACACTGCCATCCCTTTCGAGGATTATCTATTCCTCTAACGTTCCAGGTCATGCATCTCAATGTTAGCACCCAGTTCCTTTAGTAATTGGCGTCATCTAGGCATGAGTATAAAAGAGGTAATGCAGACATGTGAGTAGTAAAATAGTGCACAGCATGTAACATAATCAGTCCCCTATAAGAAAGAACATAGTAGAACATATCAAAACCCATACCCCCCACCCACATTGGACAGCAAGCAAACAGTATCCGGTGAACCCCATTACCCCCCAAAAAAGGAGAAACAATCAAGTGGAGTAGTTCTGGGGGGGGCAACGCTCAGAGGAGAGCGACAAGTGCCCATGATCTTGATGGGGGAATGAACAGCCTTATCTAGAACATGAGTAATAGAGACACATGGAGCACTGATGCTGAGCACATTAGTTAGTTACACAGCCAAATCCAGTAGTGGTCAATCTGACACAGCAGTGTGGCGGCAAACATGAGCAGGCAAGCATGAGGTTCACAGGTCTGTTGGATCACAGGAAAGGCAGAAGTGGATCCCCCACTGCCCGGCGATCTGGACCCAAATTATGCTGTTTACAGAAGGTCACAGCTTCAGCAGGAGAGTCAAAAATGTGATATTTGCCATTAACTTGGATTCGTAGTTGCGCATATCGCACATAGCCTATCTGTATTGTGCACTTAATGTCGGAGAATTTCAGACATACCTCCTGCACAATTGGGGTGAAGTCAGGAAAAAAGGATACAGTCATTCCCTGGTTTTGAATTTGCTCTCTTCGCAAGAAAGTCGTAGAACAGTGTCCCGGTTATGATAGTTGAGAAGTTTTGCGCTGATCAAGCGTGGTGGAGTGCCAGGTGCTGGTCATGGGCCAAGGGTTCTGTGGGCGCTCTCAATCAAAAACGTTGATGGAAAATGCCTCTCTGCCAAAATGTTTCTCGAGTAGGTGTTGTACAAAGGAGTTCATGCAGCCAGTATTAGTAGATTCTGTTAATTCGGCAATGTGAATGTTAATCCGATGCGAGTGCGCCCCCAAGTCCTCAGCTTCAGAAGCCACCGTCTTGAGGAGTCTCTAAATCTCCTTGATGCACTTGTTGGTCGTGGGGCCAGTGTCCTTGAGGTGTGAGATATGCTGCTCCGTGGCCCTGAGCCATGTTTTATGCTAGTCAAGACCTTTGTGCATGCTCTCTAGTCAGGCTGAGAGCACATCGAGAGTCAATTGATTTGAAGCCAGCTTTCTTTTCGGCCATGATGGCAGTGGTGCCTTCAAATGGCAGTGCATCAGTTGTAGTTGATCCTAGGGCATCTCCCTGGGGACCCTCAGCTTCCCCACGCCGGGGGATCTTGGCAGCATCAAAAGTCAGTGCGTGCTGACTGGGATCGTTGTGCCCCCATTGGAAGCAGAAGCATCTCAAACCATGTGCTAATGCTTTGGGGAAGAGGAACAGGGTGCGCCAGACAGGCAAAGCGAGGGCTTACACCAGTAGGTCGTTGCCAAATGAAGTAGGTAGATGGTAGGCAATCCACTATGAAGGATTGCGATCTCATAAAATATAGGTGCGTCCCTATATTTGGAAAAATGGTCAGTAGGATCTACAAATAGGAGTCCATGATGCATGGAAATCACATAGGGCCCTGGCTGGCAGAAACATGCTTGGAAGCAGAGCAGCATGCCAGGTCCGGTAAAATAATGGTTGCTTTCATGGTGCTTCTATTTCCCCAGCAATGGCCTGGATTGCACTTGTGGCAGTAAGTAGGTTGATGAGGAGCAGGCAGGGACATTGGTGCAATGGCAGGAGTAGTGTTCCTATGGTGGGAAGCATGCAGCTCCGTCCACAGCAGAGCTGGCAGCCTGGAGGAGCCTGCTGAGTCATATAGAATAGGAGCTGCATACAACTCACCACCACCATATGGATCCTTGTGTCACCTAGCAGCGGGGCACCGGGCTGCCATCAGTCGCGAGCACCCAGAGTCGGGCCTCGCAGGAGGAGGCCTGAAAGATGGCCTGACCTCGATTAGGAGGAAGCCACCAAGTGCGATCACAGCCTGCCCTCAGGCTCGCCCGTGACCCCTTTCACCAGGTAGGCTGTTAAATGGTGGCGAGTTCTTCTGAGCTTCAAGGTCGAGCGCCCATCTTGTTCCTCAGCCTAGCCACATCCTTGCAAATTATTATGGAAAAATATCTAACTATTGGACAGTCCCAAGTTTTTGCATCTTTCATTACTTTTCCACAGTATTCAATCGAATAGACTGTCCTACTCCATGAAAGAAATTACATAGTCTTGTTATGCCAGGGGTGTTGGTAATCTTAATTATTGACTTACATTCTTCCACATGGTGTCAAGTGTTGTTGGAGGGGGCGATCAGGGATTGTCTTCGGTAATTTCTAGAGAAAATGGCTAAAGCATGGCTACCTGCAAGCCACTTTGTTATTTTCACTCGATATTTCTAACTTCCCTTTTACTTGAATAACTGTGCTGTCGATCCCCCGTCCATTGGGGGGCGGCCGTGTCCTGTCTGCTGTGCGCAGCAGACCACATATTAGTCTTTGATTGGACCTGAAAAAGTCTGAATAGTTGTCTTGCCTCACTACACACCCACTTTTTTTAATAATCAATATTTCTAAAAGTAAAATGGTGTGCTTTAAGGATAAAGGAGTCGGTATTGCACTAATTACACATGGTACCTTAGTAAGGAAAGACTGGAGACAGTTAATTCGAATACATTTTTGGGAGAAATTGTAAATAATAACTTAAATGTTGGGTATAATATATCGCATAGCATTGGTAAGGCTAAAACTCATTTAAACGGTTTGAATGCCTTTTATAATACAGTTGTTCATAGCCACTTTACCGACCTCTTATCAGTGTATCAGGCGAAAATTCCCGCCCCCATATTTTATACCCATTAGAATTAACGGATGGGACTAAATGTTTTTTAGACAATTATGAAGGGCAAATTTTGAGGAAACTTTGCGGTTGTAATACTCTTGCGGACATTCTTGCCGTAATATTTAGATTTTGGTTAAAAAGTGCATATGTGCACGGTCTCATGGCATTAATTTGATGGGGCTATAAACTCTTGAGAAGCAAATTAAATTCACTAAGAAATTTCATGCAGGGGCGTGGCTTAAACGCCGGCCAAGATGGCGGCTTAATACCGGAGCTCCGGACCGAGCCTCCTCTCAGCACCTCATTCCCGCAGCAGCTGGAGGTTTTTCTTCGTGACAGCGGCTGATACGCGGTCCGGAACATGAGGTGAGCTCCGCGCCCTCATTGTTTTCCGGTTCCGCGTTTCTTTCATGCTGTTCGGCGACACTGGATTCCGCGTCGCATCCCGCCATTTCAATTGCTGGCCGCGTTTTCCTTACGGCAGCCAGCTGAAGGATTACCGCGACACTCATGCGGAGCCTGCATCTTCTCGTGACGGACATTTTCAGTAAGGTGAGCCTTCATAGGGGTTCATGAGTCACCTTTAGCCATTTCTCTTCCCCCTCGCTGTCACGACCCGCTAAGTGCTGCTGGGACCGCCATCTTGTGGAGTTTTTCTCTTCAGTCAGCTCAGCGCATTGCCTGTCAACCAAAACCCTTACTCAAGCACTACAACAACTTCTATTTTTTCTGGACTTTTCCTTACGCTCGCAATGTTTTCAGCCCTTGGCGATTAAATACCCTCCGCCTGTGGATATCTCACCCTTACCTGTTGTGGATTCCTCAGCGTGGTCCCCTCGTGAGGCCGCGAGACTTCTACGGCATGTGCGGAGACTACCATTCTCGCAGAGGACAAATGCTTAGCCTGTCATAATATGTTGTTTTTTCACACTTTGCGTCCTTTTCCTCAGGAGACTCTTTCAACTTTAAACACAGTTTTGTGCAGCTGCTGCTTTTGCTTCCTTTTGTGACTCTTCTCCTGTGCCTTGCTTTATATTTCCACAACTACCTCATTGGAGTTTTTGCGGCTTTTTCCCCTCCTCGCTGGCCTTGCATTTTGGTCTACTGCTGACGGATTTCCTGTTCCCTCATCACTGGCACTTCGCTTTCTTTCATAGGACTTCTTGCTCTTTCATGGAGGAACCCTGTGGTTTGCTACTGGCCGCTGCTGTGAAGTTGCCTGTTGGCTCAGATTCAGACTCTCCTCCTCAGGACTTGGTTGACGACATGGCCTCAAAATCGGAGTCTACACGTGGAGCTATCCCGAAGGCGCGTAACAAAGGCAAGCTGTCGTCTACCCTCGCTTCCTCAAAGCGCCTGAAGAAAGATCCACCATCACCAGAGAGTAACTCCTCATCTTCTTCTATGGATCTCATCTTGGAGGAACTTTGTGCATTCAAGCCCTTTATGGAAGCCACCACAAAGAACATGCAGGCTATGCAAGAAAAATGTTCATCCCTGGACGCCCGAGTTCACTCTCTGGAACTTTCTGCAGACTCCTTACAAACCTCTTGTTCTCATATCCCGTCAATGGAGGCGGAGATACTCCTACTCAAGCGCCAGATGGAGGATTTGGAAAATAGAAATCGCAGGAACAACCTACGTCTTTACGGGCTTCCAGAACTTACGGAGGGATCATACCCAACCGTCTTCTTCCAATTCTTCCTTGCCAAGATCTTAGATGCTCCAGCTTTAACTTCCATCAACATCCAAAGGGCTCATCGCCTTGGACCGAAGGCCACCAGCAAACCTAGAGGTGTCATTATGCTCTTCCTACAATACACTGACCTCCTGCAGGTCCTTTCAGCTGCCAAGCTCAAAAAGCAAATTATGTGGGACGGCCATCGCCTTCATTTGTCGCAGGATGTCTCCAAGGCCACTGCAGATCAAAGAAAGAAGTTTTTGGGCATGAGACCTCAGCTCCGGGCCCTGAATGCAAGATACGGTCTACTACATCCTTGTCTCTTCAAGGTTACATATAAAGACAGAACAAACACATATGAAGACCCTGCAACCTTGCAAGCGTTCCTCCGAAGACTGGGCCCAGATGTTATGGATGAGTCCGGACCTGGCTGACAGGCTCTGTTACTTCTCCTTGGGTTTCGTTGTGCCATGATTTTGTTGTCTCTCCATTGTTGCTGATGTTGTGTATCCCCTATTGTCTATTCTCCTGATGGTTGTTTTAATCTCATATGTCCCTTACGCAGTTTATCTAAAGTGTTGTTTTTTCTTGTTACCCAATGACACGTCTATCCACTTATTTGTACATTTCTCTTGGTTTTTTTTTCCTTTACAGATGCATCCTCACTCCCTCCCTCCTACCCTAATGTGCCATATTGTTTTTATATGCTGCGTTTTGGTTCCATGGTAGTTGAGGTTTGGTGTTTGCTCTGGGTGTTGTCGTCGCTGTCTCCCGGCACCACTACCCCGTCCTCGTTCTTGAGTTTTTTTCATTCCGTAAGTATGTCTTTCAGTCGTTCATTTCGAACGTGTACTGTCTTCTTGTTTGTTTCTATTTCTGTCCTTTTCTTCTTGAGCTTTTTCACCCTTTATATGACCTTCTCTTTTCTTCTTCTTTTACTTTCTTTTTTCTTCACCATGCTTTTTTTTCTTTCGGAATTAGCAATGTTCTTGTCCCTCTTCCTCCGACTTCTGGACTCAATGAACTTGTTTCTTTCTTCTTCTAATCCTCTTCTCTTTTCTCCTCTTTACCAGTTTCTTCTCTTCTCGATTTTTACATTTAATGAGCATGTTATCGTTATTCACTTTTATATACTGTTTCATTCCGAGTTACAACATGGAATATTAAGGGGTTAACCAATCCCATTAAAAGGCAAAAGGTACTGTCACACCTTGCTAGTCTTCATACTGACATTGCCCTCCTCCAAGAATCTCACCTTTCGGAGGAAGAAGCTCTTAAGCTTAAACGTTGTTGGGTGGGTCATGTTTTTTGTTCCCCTACTGTTGATAAGAAAAATGGGGTTGTTATTCTACTACATAAAAAGTTACATATTACTTCAGTTTCTCATGATTGTGATGTTAATGGCCATTGGGTCCTTGTTAACCTGTTGATTGACAATATTCCCCTCATCCTTTTCAATGTTTATGCTCCTACTGGAATCGACAAATCATTTTGGCCCTCTATTTCTGACAAGCTTGCTTCCCTTTCCGGGGATTATATTGTATTCGGTGTAGACTGTAATAAAATTTTGGACCCTTTCCTTTATCGCCATTCTAAAGCTAGGTTTATACCCTCCAAGATACACTCCCAATTTGTTAAAACCTCCCAAAATAATGCTTTAGTGGACATCTGGAGATTATGCAAACCAGACCTCAGGGAATATAGTTTTTTCTCTCCCCCTCACCAATCCCAATCTCGCATTGATCATATTTTCCTCAGCAAATCCCTCTCCCAACATGCCATTCGTTCCGAAATAGGTTCCATTCTCCTTTCTGACCATGCCCCTGTTTTTGTAGATTTGGACCTCCTTCCTTTTTCCCCTCCCTCGAGCAGATGGAGGTTCAATAATGCATTGCTACAGGATCCCACTTTTTGCTCTGCTTTCTCTACCTTTGCCGACAATTTTTTCCTTATTAATCACACTCCTGATTCCTCCTTTGTCATGGTTTGGGACTCTTTTAAACAGCCTCTAGAGGTTTTATTATCAACTTTGTGGCTAGGCGGAAAAAACTTAGAGAAGCTAAATCAAATCAAATCTTATCTGACATTAAACGTCTAGAACATGAATATTACTCCTCTAATTTGGACTCTTCGCTTAAAAAACTAATTGAAGCAAAGATCTCGTTCAACAAATTTACAACTGAGGCCGTCTCTAACCAGATATTAAAATGTAACTCTAGATACTACGGTGGTAAAAATAAAATGGGTAAACTCCTTGCCAAATATTTAAAGATACGACGAGAGCGTATGAAGATTGAATCTATAAGTACCTCTTCAGGTGCTTCTTGCTTTAAAGATAGGGAAATTCTCTCAGAGTTTGTCAAATTTTATGATACCCTATACACCCCTGAACAGATTCCCACACCCTTAGATCTCACTTCCTACTTCCAATCCCTTCCTTCTCCTCCAATCTCTCACGTCAATTTAAACTCTTTAGATCTTGATATATCCCTTTCCGAGATTTCTCTTGCGGTTTCTAAGTTACGTCACGGGAAAACTCCTGGTCCTGACGGTTTTACCGTCGAGTTTTACAGTCATTTTGCTTCTTTCCTTCTCCCTAAACTTCTCCTTCTTTTTCAATCCTTCATTGCAGCAAACTATTCGAGCGGTTCCTTTCAACAAGCTTTAATTTGCTTAATCCCCAAGGAGGATAAAGATCACTCTCTTTGCAAGAACTACCGCCCGATCTCTCTGGTCAATACTGATTATAAAATTTTAGCTAAAATTCTCGCTCTTCGAATGGATCCCCTTTTACCAGATCTCCTCGGTCCTGAACAATCCGGGTTTGTGAAAGGTCGTCTCTCTTCAGACAATTCTCGTGTATTTCTTAATATTATCAGCAGAGCTTCTCGGTTGGATCTCCCTTTCGCAGCTATCTCTTTAGATGCGGAAAAGGCCTTTGACAGGATCGGTTGGGACTTTATGTTTCAAGCCCTTTGTTGGTTTGGCATCTCTTCCAAATGTATTTCTCTCATCTCCTTACTCTACTCTAATCCCCAAGCTTCCATTTTTGTTAATGGAATGACTTCAGACTATTTTTCTCTTCACAGGGGAGTGCGTCAAGGCTGTCCGCTTTCCCCTCTTCTTTTTGTTATGGCTTTAGAGCCTTTTCTCACTAAAATTCGTCAAGATGATAAAATATCTGGGTATTACTTTGGTTCCAAACAGGTTAAACTTTCGGTATATGCGGATGATATCCTCTTTTATTGCTCCGATCCTCTCTCCTCTTTACCTTCCTTTTTACAACAAGTCTCCTCTTTTTCTGCAGTCTCTGGTACCGCTTGAATGTTGATAAATGCGAAGTCCTTCCATTGAACTCTCTCTGTCAGAAACATCACTTCGCTCAATCTGGCTTCTCTTGGCAATCATCCAAAATTAAGTATTTAGGTGTTTTATTCGCGCCTACTCTTTCTGACACTCTCAAGTTTAATTTTGCTTATCTTACTAAAAAACTGGAGACGAATATTACACGTTGGCATCCACTCTTTTTGTCCTGGTGGGGCCGACTTAACTCTATCAAAATGATGCTCGCCCCCCTCCTTCTCTACACTCTTTCCATGCTTCCAATGCGTATTCCTGCTTCATATTTCAGGAAGATCGACTCGCTACTTTTAAAATTCCTCTGGCGTGACAAGCGCCCCAGGATTGCCCTCACTACTCTTAGGAAAGATAAAGCTCATTCTGGTGTACGCTTTCCTGACTTTAGGCAATATCATTGTGCTTTTTCTATAAAGCACACAACTCAATGGCTTTCGAATGACCCTCCCGTCTATCCTCCCGTATGGTTGACTATGGAATCTTCCTTTCTCTCTCCCTTCACTTTCCGTGAAAATCTATCCTTTACGCTCTGCCCTGCTCGCCTTCCCAACCCCTATCATCTCACATTGTCGTGCGCTTCTTCTTCCCTTTTTATCTTCATCCTTCCCTTCTCTTCAATCTTCTCATGATCAACCTATCTGGTTTAACTCTAGACTTCAAATTCGTAATCGGACTATTTACTGGAAAGTCTGGCATTCCCGTGGATTATGCTGGGTTTCTCAATTGCTCACTCTCGGCGTCCCTATGTCTTTCTCGGAATTACAGTCCTCCTTTCATCTACCCTCCAGTGCCCGTTCTCAATATAACTCGCTTTTACATGTCCTCGGTTCTTATCTCCAGTCTTTGCCATTCTCCAGTGATATACCTGCCGACCGTAAATCCACTTCCTCCTTGCTAGAGCCTTGCCCCTCCGCCTCTTCTCTTTATAATTCTCTCCGGTGCATAGCTGATCGAGCAAAATCTAAACTTGAAGTTGCATGGGAGTCTGATCTTTCTCAGGACTGGTCCGTTCTTCTTTGTGATAAGATTTGGACCAAACTTCATAAGACCTCTAGAGCTGCTAACACTACCCAAACTTTATATTTTATTTATAATAGAGTCTTGTTTACCCCTCTCTCCCTCTCACGCTTCTCTCCAGACATACCCTCTACCTGTTGGTCTTGCCCCTTTCCCTCAGCTGACCTCAAACACATGCTTTTTGATTGTCCACATATTTCCAAGTTCTGGAATTCCGTATGGGCCCAAATCCAAAAGATTTTCCATTTTCAGATCCCCTTCTCCCCAGTTCTTGTTTTTCTGGGTTCCATTTCTCCTGACCTTCCTCAGTCCTCTAACCATTACCATCTCTTTGATCTCTTAATAGCCGTTGCTTTCCACAGGATTACATCTCACTGCAAACAAGCCTCAAACGTGTCTTATCGTTCCTGGTGGAATGC
Organism: Lissotriton helveticus; assembly: GCF_964261635.1. NCBI lineage: Eukaryota > Metazoa > Chordata > Amphibia > Caudata > Salamandridae > Lissotriton > Lissotriton helveticus. The sequence goes on from NC_136061.1 coordinate 1,318,590,931, forward strand.
AGTTTGTTACCATCACCGGTTAGACACCAATTTCGTTTCTCCAGTTTCACTGGCTGTTAAATGGGATCTTTTATGGCTTCCTTTGGTAACATATCTTTCCTCCACTGCCCCTGCATGCTCCTCCTTGGCTCCTGACGTTGTTGAAGTCCGTAAACCACCATGAATTTAATTTGCCTTTTGTTTACTTGTTTATTTCCATTATTATCACATAATGCATTTGTATCTTCTTTACCTTATTTGCTCATGTTATTTCATGCTCATTTTATCTGCCTTTTATGAATTTTTATTATAATAACTAATGTGATTTTCCTCCCTTTTTATGAGAATATTGAGATTTTATTGTAATATCCACTGTGCTTTTCCTTAAATTGTAATTATTACCATATCCTTCTTCCTGTTTCTTCTCCCTTCCCCTCCCCCTTTTCTCTCTTATTTTCAATAAAATCAAACTTAAAAAAGAAATGTCATGCATATTGAAATCTTTGCAAGGGAGAGGAACAAATCTCTGTTCTATACGAATTGCAACTTTCCTTTAAGCATGTTGGACCGAAACCACGGATGAGTTTGTTCTTAGTCTGAATCACCATTAAAATATTGTCTTTTAAGCAAGCTTCTCTCAACTTAAGTGCGTGCCTGCCATCATTTGAACTCTTGTAAGACGAAAAAACATTTAACGACCTCTTTCATTGCGAGAAAACCCGAATAATATTTAAAATGGAATATCGACCATGGCGTTAGACGATGCTAGATTTTACTTCGAAGGAATATTTTGCCTTAAAAGTTTTAACCTTAAAATGGCATGAATTAGCAAACAGGGCTGATGTTTGTAATTTAAGTAAAAATGCAGTCCAGGATCTGAACCATGCACTTTATGTCTGCCCTGCAATGATATTGAATCGCTGTATGTTTCTGAGAACTTTATTTTTAAAATATCAGGCATGAACAACTTTTGGAGCCCTTCGCTTAATGTTCTCTCCCTCAATGATTTGTTTTGAACCTAAGTATTTATATTTTTTAAATGTTACATAAATGTGTATTGAATAAGTTTAATTTTCATTTGATAAAGTTGCCATTGTAATTTATCATGTCATACATTCTATGTATGAGTCTTTTAATTATATCAATATTATATGTTTTATAAAAATTGGACGTGTGTTGTAAGTGAGGTAAGGTACGTTTTCAAATTTCAAATAAAAGGTCCAAAGATGCCAATATGCAATTCATCCTTTGCCTTGGTACATTTGCATTATTAGTTTGGGGACTATAATAGAAAAATTGCATTAAATGAATTTAACTTCTACAATCTTATTGGTGGAAACTCATCCTTTAGATCAAAGTGGCATGCTAATCCCCCTCTTTTATGCAGTTACTTTGTACAGTCTCTCAATGGTACAACTTAAATCCCCCCCCCCCCCTTTGATATTTCCTTGGTTCTTTGGATGTTTTTCGTTCCATTGTCCACTGGTCTTTTTAAGGCTTTTCAACCTTTACTTAGTTTTTGTTGATCTTACATATTACATTTCATTGTTGCTCCATAGGTTCCAGAAGTTGGGGTTCTTTACGCCCTCCGTCATCTATCTATGCTCCCCTTACAGACAAGAGCATTTATAATTCTGGGAAAAGGTTATAACTAAATTGTGTGTTTATCTCCTTGATGCTAAACATCCCGTTGTGAGTTAGATTTTTGGACCTGGTCTTTGTCAGGACCACTAATCCTCTCCTTACTTCTATGCCTGTCTGACTTTGAAACGGATTACAGACTTTGAAACGGATTACCACCTTTGAGGTTGTGATTGTCTTCAGTTAAAGGGCACCTTCACAGGCATGCTATGCACCTGGAGAGGACCCTTTTGGCACATCATGTCTAGTCTACTGTCTATAGTTCAAAAAAGTTGTCCAAAGTATATACCTATGTCTTCTTCTTGTTACCGTTTATAGTTACGCAACTTAGGAATCAATGGATATTGGGCATACTATGCTAGATCACTTTTCTCAACATCCCAGCTGGTGTTTGGTGACATATTTTCTTACCTAGGTTGGGTTCTCAAGGGAGTCCAGGATTGGTTTGCAGCTGATTACTGATGCTTAAGCTGTGCTGCTGCTGCACTTGTAATCGTGTTGGAGTTTGAGTGTGAACAACATTCACATGTGCTTAGCTCCTTTATGCACTCATGTGGCACCCTCAATCCTTGCTTCACCTCAGTTATTTCATCTTCTCCGGGGGACTATATACCATCTATGTGGTGCAATGAAGAGACCAGCAACCACACAAATATTTCAAAGAAATATAAATACACTTCTCCTACTAAGGCAAAAAAACATTATTTACAAATACATGTTTTGACGTATCTATACTTTTGAGGCAATCATCTCGATTAGTTTAAATATTTTGAAATTTCACATATTTATTTAGATACTCCTAAATTTGCTGGCTGTGTACAAATGTGTTGTACCTTGAGGGAAAATCAATTCTGCAAGTTCACAAAAAGATGTCTATACAGCTTATGGGTCATCCAGGATTGTCATATTTCTCTGGCTCTGCTCAGGATCAGTGCCTAGGCCTTTTGCCACCCTGCACCCTTAAGTTAATTACATTTCTCTGAAGCATCAGGAACGAAGGGCTCCGCACAAAAAGGGAGCAATTAACAGTGCGTCACTCAGCGCCTGAGGAGGAAAGGAGTGGGGATGAATGATCTGCAATCAATTAATCAGCTGGCACTCTATACCAGGTATGAGCCAGCCCAAGTCAACTGTACAAGGAAGGGAGACCAGACATCTGTAGCCTACACAGGAGGGGGAACCCTTTGAAGATTTGGTGAAAAATTCCCTGGCAGTGATGTCAGCGAGGCTGATGCAGAGCACATGTGACTAGTGACTGCTGGGTGATGCCGTAGGGTTGGGACAGGGGCGGAGAGGTGATGCAGCACTCCAGGATAGGCCAGAGGTTCCTCGCTTCTGGAACCTTCTTCTCCACTTAAATGGTCTTGCACAATGGGGAGAGCTCTTTTTCTTAGTTGTGTTTTCTCCTGGACACTGGGACTAGAGGCGGCAGCCACAGGCAACTGGAAGGAGGAACCCCCCCGGATATCCCTAAGGACTCTGATTACAGTTGACCCTAGGCCCAGTCAGGCTCTCCCCAGAACCAAGGAAGCTGGTCCACTTGTATCCCCAGAGGACTAGTTGGGGTAAAGACTGGGCTTCTGCACCAAGGAAGAGAGAAACTCCAGAGGAAACAGAGGTCAAAGACTCGTTCAGGGAGCCAGTAGGACCAGCCCTCTACAAAGTTCACCACCTTAGAGTCTAAGAGGTCTGTGGAAAGTGCTCCAGGTGGAAGGAGATTCATCCCCAAAGCCTGAGCAGACAAAGGTTTTGACCTCTGACCCTCCAGAGAGACCCGGAGCATGTGGGGCTTCCCTGCCCACCACTTCAAACCCCCAGGGTGGGCCTAAGCCCCGGTGTCACCACAAAGAAACTTTTAATTCTGAGCTCTGGCATGGAGAGTGTGTGGAGGCCCCTCCCTATAGACCTAGAGAGCCGGGATCCCAATACCCGGGCCCTGAAATGAAATGAGGGCCGGGACCCATCCTGGGCACCCGCTCCACCAGGAGGAATCGGGGAACACTGTTGCAGCCCCCATGACTGGAGGAGGAGGGGCTCAGCATCCCATCCCTGTGCCCTGGAACCAAGCATGGTGCAGAGAGAGTGCGGCTGCATTCCCCAAGTAGAGGCAGGCCTGTCCAGCTTCCCTTGCCTGTGCCAGCAGGAGATGGGACCTGACGGCTCCCGTGGCAGGACAGAGGAGTGCTGCTCGCACAGGAAGCTGCTGTGAAAGCGAGAGGTGGACTTCCTCAGCTGCTCCTGTCCTGTCTTGTACATGGGGGTAGCCAAGTGGGGCAGGGCACAACCGAGGAAAAGAAAAGAAACAAGGAAAAGGACACATTGCGTGGCACGAGGCCGCATAGCACACATAGAAAGAAAGCGGCCGGAGCTGCTATTGAATTATTTACGCACTCTGCAAGGGAACACCCCATAATGCCCTGTGGGGCCTCCAAAAGTTCACTGATTACTGCTGTGGTGGTGGCCTGAGGACGGTGGACCACCAATATAAAGGGAAAAAAAGGTGCTGGGAGCTGCAGAAGAGTTTCATCTCCCACCAGTAATCCCCAAACCCTGACTCAGAAGTACAGACCCTACGGTTGCACTGTCTCCTAAAGAAGTATCAGCACAGGATTCTCTTGCATTTATCAAGCACTCTCCAGACTGGAGATTCAGCTATACAGCTGGGAGTGCAGCGACCTTTAGAGGCTAAATTGTGGTCGTAGTTATTGTGGCCTAAAGGTGTGCAAAGGAGTGTACATACTGTACAACACCCTCTATGGGTGAAGTCTATGGTCACATGCTGTGTGATCACAACATGAAGACCTCTAGAGATTATTTTAGTAATTGCGTTTTCAATGGTTGAAAGTATATAAGAAACATACGCACACGTGATATTTTTAAATGCTTTATTGAAATAATAGCGTTGACAGGGATTGCTGATAAAATGCCTTTGTTTTATTAACATTTACACATGTTTAATACTGATTTTTGGATTCACTCCTAAAATCATGGTTTTTGACATGTGGTTTGTTGAACTTGACCCCTTTAGGGGATCATATGTGACTGCACAATATTGTCAAAAGGTATTTCAATCAGCTTCATGCATATTTGTAAATTACTGCATAGTATTGAGTAGTGTATATGTGTGTAAAAATGTATGTTTCCTTTTTCAAAAGAAAAAGCACAGCCTGGACAATTATTTATTGACTGTTATTATTGCGTGCCAGCGAATGGTGATTACTAGCCCACACCACCACCATTGAGTTGGCCTTGGGCTGCCCCGCTCCGCTACCCTGAGGGAGTCAAGCGCTGAAGTAGGGTGCTTGGTTCCCAGAGGAGGTCAAATGTGGACCCATTATTTGAGCAGACCACACAACTAATGGCCTGTTTCCTTACAACTTGCCCCTCCAACTACATTTGTCCTATCTTGACTGTGAATTTTATAGTTGGCAGGCACTAGATCATCAAATAGTAGGGTACAATCCTCAGAAAGCTATGCCTTGGTCACAAAGGGCATGCTGAAATTATGCCCGGAGTGCAGGTCTGCAGTACTCAGCATTGCTTCAATGTAGCATCTTACTGTCTACTCTGCATTTGTAAAGAACAAAATCTATTAAAGTTACAGAGGATGATATACATTTTCGATTCTAAGGGTTTTGATACTGTTTATGTTAGGGTACCTCTGAGTGAAAAAGTAAACAATCAGAGTTATAGCATCAATAGTTGTGCTCTTCTGTAGACCAATAAAGTCCCGAGGGAATGAGCGCAGAGTTTCTGGTGGCTGGCAGTATTTTGTGTACAGATGGGCATAAACTGGCTTGCCTTTAGTGCTCCTTAGGCGTGTCGGGTGGCATGACCTATCGGCTTGTTTGCTTTGTGGCAGTAATACAATCTATTCTTATGTAGTTCTTGGGCACCAACATGTCACCTCCTCAAAAGACTAGACTGTAAACTTAGACAATACAACAACGGTTGGTGGCAACCTCCGGACTTACAGCCAATGTGGCACTGAGGTTTGGCCAGAATGCAAGGGGAAAGGGTATGCGGCAAGGGTGTTTGCGGGTAAAAGGTATGCTGCCATGAGTGATATGAGAATATGCTGGGACTGAGTTAGGAAAGATCATTGTAGTTTATATAACACACAAATAAATGTAATCTCTCATTACATAATCCCAGAAAGGACACTATATTGCTGCTAGATTTGAACATCACCAACTACATATAGCCATGTGTCATAACTATGATGGGTAGACAGTGGCTGCTCATATGTTGCTCACGGGTGGACTCCGCAGGACGTATATTCTATTATGGCTGGTTGCTCAAGGGATCCTCCTCCGCCCTCATGACTGGACTCCTAAAGAATACAATATAGTTGGTTTGCAACCCCTCCCCCTGCCCCCCGGGGTTGCTCCCTGCAACTCCATGTGGAATCCTCATGTATATATTAAGAAAGTTGTATAGGGGTTCTTTCTCTGCTGCTCCTAGGCCCCTATTTACTTAACTATACATATACTAAGGCTGGTTATATGATTGTTGCTCCTTTGTACTGGATGAGATCACCAGGGATATACTATGGCTCCTTATGACTTTTTCTCTCCTGGCTAAACTCAGATTCAATATTGATCAGTGTTGGACTTGGCCCTGCTTGCAGGGTCATCCCGAAACTTTTTGCCTTTCCCCTAGCCCTTTCGCTGTGATGGAATTGGTGGGTTCAGGATGTTGGACACTTTGGCACTGGTTAGTAGTGAAAGTGTGTGTGCTTTCTGCCTTACATAGGTATATTAGGAACCCTCCCCCCTTTAGGGGACATCTCCCCCATGGTAGTCAATGTATATGCCATGTGTGGTGTGAGAGGAAAATAATAAATGCTGTGTAATGGTGTACGCACCTTTATTTTCACCATTGCAGAAATGTCACATTTAAAATGGATGCCATTTCTGTCTGCTTGTGGCGCCTGCCTGAGGTGGGTTGGCGGTCTAGTGTATGAAGCGACAAGGTGCTCTTCACTTCCCTCAGTGACAGGGAGGCTGGAACTGCCAGGGACCTTCTAGAAGCTTCCAGCTCTTTCTGGTAGGTGGGAGGAGGGGTGTATATGTAGAGCAGTAGAGATGCTCAGACTGAGGGTGGGCTGGAATGAGAGGGGACACTCTGCCAGGAGGTACCGCCACATGGGCCTGTGTGCTGGCCCCTGAGCCCATCTGTACCCCTCTGATGTCCACAGGGCCAGTGGGAGCCTTTTCTGGAGTGAAGACTGCTGTGTCAGAGGAGTGCCACTTTATGGGAGATGACTGTTTCTAGGAGCTGCTGTCCTGTACTGGTGAGTGCCCACTGTCTGCTGATCTTGCCCAGCCTGGCCTGCCTGCTCTGCTGCCCTAGCGCCTCGTGAGTGCTATACTTTGACTGCCTGCACTCCAAGGAGGTGAGGAGCGTGGGTGCTACTCCCACGGGTGGGACCCTGGGAACTGTGAGTCATCTAGCGCCTGGTGAGCGCCATATTTGAAGTGACTGTGCTGCTCTGCCTGCACTCTAGCGCCTGGTGGGTACTCTTTTCCTGATTACCAGAAGAGTACACTATCTTCTGTCCCTGAAGCTTCTAGTAGGACCTAGTGCCTCTCAAGAACTATATTCAAGGTGCCAGGGGAAGAGGAGCTGACGTCTGCAACCCTGTGCTGTTAATGAGCTATATTACAATTCCCCTGCGTGTGTGCTGCATTGGGGTGCTGCCAGAGTGCCTTATTCGCATCAATTGTGCTCTGCTTGCTGCCAAGGAGCTACAACTGTGCCCAGGAGAAGAGGAGCGGACGTCTGTAGCGCCGGGATTCTAAAGCGCTACGAGGAGATACCGGCATGTGGGATTCCCCCCTGCCTGCTTGGTTGACAGTGGGCAGCTGCAACATATTGGGGGCATTGTACTCCTCATAAGAAAAGAGAGAGGAGTGAGAGACACTCCTGCTCTGCCCCAGTGCTTTGCGCAATTTGCTTTTGCTGTATTTGCAGCCAGCCCTGACTTGCGGGACATAGGGCATTTGAGTCCCGGAGAGAGGCCAGTTGGCCTGGGGCCAGTTTCAGAGTGTTGTGCCCCCGATTGGGGCGAACTGTGTTTATGCTGGCGAGGCCTATTTCCCCATATGATTTATTGCATAATATTGTTGCATAATGCATTTGTATCTAGGATGATACCTAATGCTTTTTCCTCAGGTTTTCAGTGCTAATTTTAGGCCTATTGTGTTCCTGCAAAAGAGGTGCCACATGATAATATGTTTATACCCTAGGATTGGGTCAGAGTATAATTGGCAGGCCTACTGTGTCCAGTATGCTACTGATGATGCTTCATACTAGTGTCACGCAATGATGTTTTCCCTCCTAAGGTTTCCTTGCTAATGAGAGGCCCCGGCGCAGGTTTAGGCTACTGTGAGGATGCTCTATTTTTATGCCTAATGCTTCATGCCTACTATGTTTATGCCCACAGGTGGATGCCTAATGTTTTCCCTCAAAGCTTTCCTGCCTCATGGGTTATTCATGTTGTTTATGTATATTGAGATGCCTCATGCAACTTTCGCCCTACTGTATTATCATGATGTTTGAGGGTTATGCCCACTGTGAAGGTTGGTTATGCGAATGAGATGCCTAATAGGATGCTTTAGATTACGTCTGCTCTCATATGTTACTGATTTTATGCTTATGATGATGCCAATGCCAATGTGCAGGTTTAATGTGAAGTTACCATGATTTATGCAGATATGTGTATGCCTCCATGATCATGTGTCATGTGCCTAATGTTTATCTCCCACGCTTGCGCAGGATATGTTTATATGCTGACCTGGCGTGTTATTCTAGGCCCTTTGTTTATGCTTCATGCTAATGAGGATGCCTTATGTTTAGGCCTGATACTTTTAACAAGGTCGCCCAGGTCATGACCTAGCCAGAAGGTCCTGGCTGTTATACATGTAGTGATGGACTTTACCTTTATTCTTCACCCTTGCATTTACCCTAACTGTACGAGCGATGGTTCTGGCAGCGGCCCGATTGGCACTGCCCTGTAAATAGTCCCCTTGTAAATCATTACCTAGTGCCGGCTGGCACAGTCTATCTGCACCTGCGATTTCCTTCTGATGTGTTTATTTTACAATACACATACTGTTTTTCACCTAACCTGGTATGGAGTCTCTTTTTGAAGTGTGCCTTGTGTGTCGCCTGTGTGTGCTGCGCGGATGCTTTGCCCATTTCCTCCGGAGTTTGGCCCGCCCGCTCTGCACCACGCTACCCGTTTCTAACAATCAGTCTTAAGGCTGGTGATAAAATGCCCTCATCCTACATGTGATGCTTACTACAATGCTGAGATGGACCCATTAGAGCATATACAAGCACCTTCTGCTATACCATTTAGACGCAGTCCAACAACTGAAGACCCACATTTTTTAATTTTCATGTCTCCTTTAGCTGTCCTTGCAGAGACATTTGGAGCGAAAATCATCTCATACGCTGACGATACTCAGCTCCTTTTCTCCTGTGACAAAGGGTAAAGCCCCGAGGGATCCAAGATTAAAATTTGCCTCTCAAAAGTGTTTGCATGGCTAAGTTCGAACCAGCTTTAATGCAATCTGGAAAAGTCGGAAATTATCTTTTTGGCCACTCAACAGCCAGATGACTGGAGACATTGGTGGCCAGAAGATATGTTGCCACTGCACGCTGCACAACAAAAGGTAAAGAATATGGGCGTCTTGATAGATAATCATCTATCTATGAAATCCCAGGTCCAATCGGAGGTGGGAACGTGCTTAGGCCTCCTCAGGATGCTGAGGAAGCTCCTTCCACTCCTGACTTTAGACAACAGGAGTTCCGTTGTCCATGCACTGATTACATCAAGACTGGACTATGTCAATGTACTCTACCACGGCCTTCCAGAATATCTTCTCAAGCGTCTGCAGGTGGCACAAAATGCAGGCTCGAGAGCCATCCTCAGGCTTAAAGCTAGGACTCATATGTCCCCCCATCTCAGAGCACTCCATTGGCTCCCGGTAAAGAATAGAATCAGATTTAAAGCTATGGTGCTATTCTTTAAAGCCTTTCATGGTATGTGGGCCAAGTACCTTTGCAGAAGGATTGCACACTACGTTCCTTCCAGGACTCTGAGATTTTCCTCAATGAATCTAGCCACGGTCCCTAGATATTCCCGTGTCCGGGCTGGGGGCTCCTCATTTGGGTTCATTGGTGCTCAGGACTGGAATGCGCTGCCCGCTTCACTGAGAGCGGTGACAGATTTAGCTACTTCCAGGAAGTGTCACAAAACTCTGTTTTCTAACCAATAAGTACTCCGCCCCCACTTTCTGCTGTCCCCTTTTCCCCTCTCTTTCAAGTGTAGCCGGTAGTGGAGGTCTACTCCAGGGGCCTTTGATGTGCCGGGACACACTTTTGAGTAGCTGTGCGCTATAGAAATGCCTTTATTCATTCATTCATTAATTTCCAAGTAGCACATAGCCACACGAATGGATTGGCACTTGAGTCATCCTTGGGGTAAAATGATTGACTTCCGTCGCAAAGTGGCTAGGCTGTTGGTAATCACACCAGTACCAATTTTGAAATACCGTTAAAAGCCTGTATGCCAATTGTGTCCTCCTTATATACTTCTGGGTTATTAGGAGCAGGTAGTCCCTTCCCAGGTAAAAGGAGTAAACAGGTGCATCAGGGTTCAGTCAGGACTACTCCGATAATTCTGACAACGAACAAACCAGATAGAGACTGTATCTCAGAAGGTAACATTGCAAAGAATGACATAATACAAAGCCCCAAAGATCCAATCCAAAAGGAAATAACATCACAAGTCTTGATGGTCTCATAGAATGTGGCAGGGGTCAAGAGAAAATGGTCTCTTCCGCATTAAAATTAGTTTATTGAGAAGATTGATATATGTTTATTCCAAGAGAACTGGAGCACAGTTCCAGCACACAAGGCAGGCTATGCTAGTTATTTTCCATGGCAAACCAAAATAAAAGGGGACTCCCAGCAGGGGGTTACTTATATGGGCTAAGCTTAGCCTTTGTTGTAGTATATCACAACTACCCTCTTATTCTCCAGACATCATGGAAATTCGTCTTAAAGGCTACACAGGTAATACCATTGACATCTATAATGTATATGTGAGAGGCACCAGGTGGGGCAGACCCTCAGCGACCATCACAAAATTAAAGGAGCTTCTGGGCCAGAGAAACCCTACTCCCTTCCTAATATAGCAGGAGACTTCAACATTACATTTAAACCGCTTGATAGGGGGGGATGATTGAAGTGCAAGAGGAAGAGATGCAGTGGATGGTCTCGTTACTGGATCTTAAACCTGTAAAGAGGTGGTCCCAAATAGTACTCAAAGTTAAAGCCATGACTGTAGAGTTTGGTATTAGGGCAGCCGATGGCAGGACTAAATCTGATAAGCTGGGTGCAAATACCTTTAATAGACTTGAATGTCACAAAATAGCTGCCAATCAAAATAAACTTAAGAAAGCATCTGAAAGAGACACCTTAGTGATAGATTCCTTACCTTAGAATAGATACCCCAGCAATATAAACCCCGGTTGCGGGTCTGTTTTTCCTCATAGCTATGGTCAGAAGAGCAATGATAAATTCTGTAGGTACTGCCATGAGTGCAGGGCGCCTGTCCAGGGCCTGTTGAATAACATCAAGGGCCTTTGTCTGCTTTGTCTTCTGACCATTGCTTTGATGAAAAACGTTTTCATTTTTCAAGGTTGCTTTTATCTACAGACCAAAGGCATCGCGATGGGGGCAGCCTTCGCGCCGGTCCTAGCCATCATCTCCATGGATGACATTGAACAGAAGCATGTTCTGAATGGAAGTAACCACTACTACAACCATGTCACATGGTGGCGACGCTACATTGACAATGTGCTGATGCTTTGGACAGGCATCAAAGAGGAATTGGATTCCTTCCATAGTTGGCTTAACCAGGGGAGCCAAGACATCCAGTTCACATTAAAGTCTGACAACAACCAGGTGGATTTCCTTGATATCACCATTTTTCAGGAAGATAACAAATTATCCACAACTCTGTATCAGAAACCAGCTGAGGGCAATTCATTGCTACGCTACAACAGCCACCATCCCTGTCGCCTAAGGGACAAATTGCCGGTAGGTCAATTTCTGCGGATACACCGAAATTGCACCAAGAAAGAGGATTATTTCAAAGAATCTGAAGATCTGAGTGCAAGACTTCTGGAGAGGGGTTATCCACGATGACTTATCAGAAAAGCAAAGAAAAGAGGGCATGGTACAGTGTCCGTGAAGTACTTCTCACGATACAGGAGAAGAAGGATAAAAGTCTGGAGAGAATGATTTGCGTAACGACATACTGCACACAGAGTAATGCCATCCGCAAGATTGTGAATAAACATTGGGCTTTGGTTGCTGATGACATTGACCAACGGTCTCCCCCAATGCACTCCTTTAAAAAGGCAAAGAGTATTAGGGACCATGTGGTCAGTTCCTTCTTGGACAGTCCTGAATCACCCACATTACAAACCTTGTGGAAAATGCCTGTGACAATAGAACATTTTAGATGCGGACAGTGCAAGGCATGCAAAATGCTGTACAAACCAAGCAATTCACATACAAACAACACAACATAGATCTCAAATCATTCACCAATTGCAAAACCAGCAACGTAATTTATAGTATCACGTGTCCGTGTGGGCTCATTTACGTAGGACAAACACAACAAAAGATTAAGGCACGAATCCTGCAACACTACAGTAGAATAAGGTGTGAGGTCCAGGGAGCACTACTGGTCGACCACTTTAGAACAGCCAATCATGCCCCAGATGACTTACAGTGGGTCGTCCTTGAGAAACTGTCTTTGGGCCCAAGGGGAGGTAATATAGGATCCAATTTGAATCTCAGGGAAAGAAAATGAACACGATGCCAGTTATGCCCAGTTAGCATGTCTCAGTTAAAAATGGGTCCTAGGTAGGATCAACAGTGCATATGTAGTAATGATCATATTATTGTGTCAGTGTACTCTCGTCCCTCTACAGGTGATCAACAGATAAGACGATGAACATCCACAATATTATGACTACTTCCATTCTGTACATGTCTTAAATGTTAATGTTGTATGTAGTCTGTTTTCATTTCGAATGCTGATTGTATCATCTTACGTTATCCATTTGACCACCCTCCACTGAAAAGTTTGGCGCATCCAATTTGCCTTTTAGGATGGTTACTGCACACCCACTATGTACAATACCCTATTGTCCTTTATGAGGGTTGATTACTGTGTTTTGATTCTAGTACCATTATCATGAGTGAACATTATGTCAAGTATTCCATCCCAAATGCGTTTGGTATGGACTGAACTCAATGTTGCCAATAAGGACTATTATACCTCCTCAACACAAGTCCTTTCCCACCACCCTCACTGATTTTTAATTAGGGTTTTGCTAACACGATCTTGCAGTGCCCAACCTCGATAGAACACTGCTCAATTTAATTTAATACTCCTAACGCAAGACATTGCCTTGATTCCCCCGGTTTAAGGCTGGTTTTTGTATCCACATCAGGGGCTGACTTTCTCTCCTTTGCTAATAAGATCTAACAGTGCCCAACCTGATGGTTGTATGATGTTACAACGTGGTCTTTTAGATCGCGGTACATCACAACGCATCTTTTACAACGCAAGTCGTTACCACGACTTGCGCTGTAGGGTGCTGGACTTAGGAACAGTAAGATTTACTATTCCAACTCCAGCCTACGTACAGTAGGGAAGGTAATGGAATAGTAAATCTACTATTCCTTAGTCTAGAGCGCCCTCCAGCGCAAGTCGTGGTAACGACTTGCGTTGTAAAAGACGCGTGGTAATGGTAGCGCGGTGTTTTGACCGCGTTGTCATGGACGTTCCCCAACCTGATCATGGCACACTGCACATTTTAATTCAATATTCCTGAACGCTAGGCTTTGCTTTGATACCCCGGGTTTAAGGCTGGTTGTTGTATTCCTAATTAAGGTTTATTTTCCCGATTTTGCTAACATGATCGAGCAGTGCCCAAACGGATTAGAACACATGGCTCCAATTCATTTTATACCCCTCACGCAAGATATTGCTTGGATACACCTGGTTATAGTCTGCTTTCACTTTCCTTTCTAAACCGGGACACGGTGATGCCGTGCCCTGTCAGCACCTAGCAGCTGCAGGGACACGCGCTGAACGTACACGCATATAAAAGCAGCCTTCCCCGGCCTGCCTGCACTCTCCGCGATTGACTCTGGAGGGCTGACGGCAGGACCTGCGGTAAGCTTTGTGATGGATTTCCTGGTACTGGTACATTATGATGTTAGTTGTCTAACTGCGTTTTCTAAGTGGTGAATGTGATCTCTCACTAATCTTTGCAGATTGAGGCACGGGCTGTCCTTTCTTGAATCATTTGTACCACCGAGGAGCGGTGAGTCTTTGACCACAGTTATTTTTACCCTAAGTAGAGTTTAGTAATTCTCTGGGATGGTATTTTTACTCCCCTATGTTTTTCCTTGCATACAGATTCCAAGCCCTCACCTAAGTAATTGTGCATACCTTTGACCAGGTACTTATTTTAACTATGTTTGTGTGTCTAGCGCTTGGCGCTCTGGTTATTTTAGTACTTCACTGATTAATATACTCTTGGTTACTTTTGATGTTTCTGAATAATCACGCTGAATCGGTTTCAGTAAAAGAAACCCAGTGTTCCTCATTATGGCAATATTTGTTTTGTTCAGTTCACAACATGACTATATAGCATGCCCTGATGTGGACATTGGTCCCGAGCTTTGATGTATGTGGCATTCCTTCAGTATGAGGCCACTCATGTGCACACCTTATTTTTCAGGTGTTAGCGCACTCTCTGATATTAGGAGCCTATGGGCCCAACCTTCCTTTATTGACTCAGCCCCACACTTATGGCGGCTTTCTGGTTATTATTCAGCCCATGTATGCCTTATCTTCGCTAGTTTCATTTTTATTATTAATTCATTAACCCTAGGTGCCCCCTTCCACCCCACTTCAAGTCCTAGTCCTGAGGAAGACCCCATAGTAAGGTGGAAATCAACCTACGCTATTCGGGGGTCGAAACGTCAACTTTTATATCTTCACCTACCCATGAACAACAGATTATTGTTACTGTGTTTTAATATATGGGCTAGGTTTCCAAATGTTGTTTATGTGGCTTAAAAACATGCCTATGTGATGTCAACTATTCATGCTGTGACCACATTAAACCGTTGAAACTATTCACTCAACCCCAATCCTCACAAAACCACTTACCTACCCCACCTTTTCCCCCTCTATTCTTCAGGCACATTGTTCATATTCATTGAATATATGTGTTTGGATGAGGATGTGAATAAATAACATCTTTCATTAAATGTGTAATTGTTTTCACGTAGAACAGCACAAATAATGTTTTGTGTTCTCTATACGTGTACATACTGGGAACCTCTTCCCTGCAACATTGAATACCCAGGTACCAGTACCTTTGGGTCTACCCTTCTATGTAATGGAGAGTAATCCGGGACACAGGCCTCCGCCTCCTCAACCCAGTTGGGACAGACTTGCACTGTGCTGCGAGAGGGTCTTTAAACCCCTCTCAGACCTCTCCTTCCTCCACAAGTGGACGAGGACGTGGATGAATAAAAGGGTAAAAGTCCCCCATCGGCGTCGGGAGACATCCCTCCGGCACCATGCCGAGGTCGGAAAAGAAGTTGATGCCGGCGTCGTCCGCCAGGGGCAGCCAGCGACGTTGATGTCAGTGGGGGCTGTACAGGTTCCACCTGCAAGAACGGGGAGCCACGGCCGGAGCCATGGAGGCAACTAGGCGTCAACGACGTCGGGGCCGGAGCCGGCGATGTCGAGGAATGCAGAACAGTGGGTCCCGCGGGGCCCGAAGGCATACCGACAGGGCCGCATGGGCGGAAGATACGTGCTATTGCAGACACGAACTCTTGCAATTCGGCCGGAGTCGCCAATGGACCCGGGAAAGGTGGGTAAGCCAATGGTAACTGCTCAGGCTCCTTTGGAGCCGCAAGGCAATGCCACCTGCCCTCTCAGCAGTGTCCCGTGACCGGCGAGGGGAGGACGAAGAGCGGCAACATTTCCTTGACTTGTTGTGCTTCGCCTTACCTGACTCCAAGTTCGAAGACTTCGAATGATGGTGCTTGCTCTAAGACCGGGTCCTCGACCTCCCATGGGACCGGGGCCTGGAACGACATGGGGCCGACTCCCGGGCCTCCAGCCACTTTTGAGACTGATCCAGCAAAGTTTTCGGGGCCATAGCCCGGCAGTGGGAACACGATTGTGTTATGTTATGTTAAATTAACTTATATAGCGCACGCACACCAAACGGTTTCATGGTGCTGAAGAGCAAGAGAGGAGCTGCGACAGTGATGCATTTAACTTACAGATATGCCTGAGTGAACACAAAGGCATTAAGTAGTTTCCGGAACTGTGAATAACAGGCAGTGAGCCTAATTTCCACTGGGAGCGAATTACAGAGCTGTGGAGCCAGTACCGCGAATCCAAGCCCACCGTGTTTCTTACGTTTAAATGCGGGGGTGGTCAGCAATTTAAGATTCGAGGAGCGCAGTTCTCGGGAAGGGATATAGCGCTGAACTCTGGAGGAGAGGAAGGCAGGGCCATTCCCCATTAAGGCTTTGAATGTGGTGCATCCCAGTTTGAAGGCACAACGTTTAGCAACCAGGAGCCAGGGAAGGCTCTTCAATAGGGGTTTAATGTGGTTTCGTAGAGGCTGGTGGGTGATGAGTCTGGCTGCGGGATTTTGCACCAGTTGCAAATGTTGTAGTTGATATGCGGGGATACCAACGTAAAGGGAGTTGGTGTAATCAATACGCGATGTTACCAAGGCAAGGACAGTCAAGGTTAGGGCCTCAGTGGTTAAGAATATACTGATCTTCCTGATTCTGCGGAGTTGAAAGAAGCATGCTGAAACCACTGCACTTATCTAAGCCTTCATGGAGAGATCGTTACTAATCATGATCCCTAAGTTCTTAACGGACATTGCAGGTAGTGGGGGACTTCCTAGAGTAGGGGGCCAAAAATTGGTATTCCAAGGATAAGCTGATCCCCCTGTGAGGATGAGCTCAGTTTTGTCGGGGTTTAATTTCAGTTGGTTGTCATTCATCCAGGCGCTGATGAAACTTAATGTGAATTGGAAATAGAGCGCAGAGGGGATAGTAGGACTGATATCAAATACCAACTGAAGGTCGTCGGCGTAATTAAATGTGACAACCTTTTTCTCACGCAGAGACCAGATCAGGGGGAAGAAGTATAGATTGAACAGCAAGGGCGAGAGGCAGGACCCCTGAGGGACCCCAGATGTCAATTTTATTTTCTGGGATGAAAAGTTCGCCATGAGAACCGCTAGGAACCGATTTGTGAGAAAGGAGGAAATCCATCTCAAAGCCATGCCCTGGACTCCAGCATTACTGACACAGTCGATCAGAATATCATGGTCGACCGTGTCAAAAGCATCTGACAGATCAAGGAGTACCAGGGCCTGGGAGAGCCCTCTGTCCATCCCTCCTCTAAGTTCATCCATGACTGCGAGGATGACAGACTCTGTTGAGTGTGCCGGCCTAAATCCAGCCTGATGGGGATCCGAGAAGTGAGATTGTTCGATAAAGTAGCTCAGGCAGTTTGCCACATGAGCTTCTAGGATTTTCCCAAGATAGGGCAGCAGAGAGATGGGCCGGCAGTTACTAAGCACCGATGGATCCGAATTTGTTTTTTTCAGAATTGGGATAATCTCAGCACTTTCAAAAGTGTTGGGGACAATACCAGATTTTAGCGAGTTGTTGAGTAGTGATAAAGGGGAGTTGGGGCAAGCATGGAAAGCTTCGCGGAGGATGTGAGGAGAGCAGCAGTCAGTGGGAGAGCCAGAGCTGACTTTTTTTAAAAGACCCAAGAAGATTTCCTATGAAATAGGGGGGATTTGGTTAAATACAGGTGTATTTTTACCGGGAGGTAAAGGGGCACTAACAGAGGAAGCTGGCGGAATGCTAGTTTAATCAGGGTAATTTTGTCAATGAAATAGGAATTGAGAGAGTCACATAGAGATTGCATGGGGGCAGGTTTAGCTATAACCCTGTCTGGATTGGTAAGTTCATTAACTATAGAAAAGATTTCTTTAGACTTATCTGCTGAGTTAACGATCTTTGCAGAAAAGTAATCCGCTTTTGTCTGGAGAATTGCATTTTTATAATCTTTGAGCGAGGAGACGTAAAAGGCTCTTTTATCCAAGGAGTAATCATGTCTCCACCTACGTTCGGCTTGCCGTAATGCAAGTTTTTTTTAATTTTAGCTCGTTAGAGAACCAACGTTTGGCATCATGGGGTTGCATAGTCTTTATTTTCTTGAATGGGGCAATATGATTCCTAGCAGATTCAAGCCAGGTTGTAATGTCTGCTGCCTGGGTATGCAGGGAATCTACCGAGGTTGGGGCTGTGGCTGTGAGTATGGAGCAAAATTCACCCATATTAGCGTGATTCCAATTTCTCGCCAGATTATTTTTGATCTGAGCATTTTTCCTAGGTGTATTAATAGATATAACAAAGGTAATAAGATGGTGATCCGACCAAGTGCAAGGTAAGATAGTAAATTTAGATAGATCCAAGTTGGAAGTCCATACTTGGTCTAAGGAGTGCCCCTTTATATGAGAGGCAGTCTTCACATGCTGAGTGCAATTCATTGCAGTTAGGAGATCGGTGAATTCCATGGAGTTCACGCTCTCTCTTGCGCCATTTGGCCAGTAATTGAAATCTCCAATTATTAGGTGTCTGGCATGATTTATAGCTAGATGGGAGACCATATTGCTTAATAGTTGAGGAAAAGTCGGCATGCGATTAGGGGGTCGATAAAATAAAGCACAGATGAACGAGGATTATGGAGATTCAAATTTAAGTCTAAGACTGTCTACAGAAGGGATACCTACAATCCCTAATGTAGTAAACTGTAGATTCTGATGGATGATAGCAGCCACCCCACCTCCGGCTTTTCCCGGAGGTCTGTTAGTCTGAAGAATGTTATAATTTTCAAGTATTGCTGCTTAAACATCGGGGACAGTTTCGGTGGTGAGCCATGTTTCAGATAAAAGTAGGATATCCGGTCTCGCTGAATCAATGAGCTGAAACATTTCCAGCTGATGTTTTACCAGGGGCGGGTATTGAGGTAACACATTTTTAATCCCTTTGTATTAAGTTCCATGGGAGGAACTGTGGGTGGAAGGGGCTCTTTGATAATGGAACTTACTCCACTACTGATTATGTAAGGCGATACTAGATAGGTGTCCCTGAATGTTAAGATCCCTGCCTTATCTAGAATGGTGCAGATTTCAGGGGCTAAAGGCCAGTTCCCCTGCAGAAGTTTCAGGTCAGTTGAGGCATAAGTAAGAATACGGGCATAGTCTGTGGCCCCTGGCCCCGTTCAGCCACGGACAGGGGCGCAGACTTGCTTGCCTTTGATGTGCCCGCTGCGCGCTAGCGCCATTGCCTTTTTGAAGCCGAAGCCGATCTGCAGCGTGGCCTCCCGGAAGTGAGTCCCCCGGGATCTCCCTCCACACAAACAGCCCGTTAATGGCTGCGGTGGACCAGGGAGATCTCGAGGCAAAAGACAGGACTGCCAGTAAGTGCAAATGTGCGCAATTCGAGAGATACTAAAAGCAGTTAATACAGAGAGTCTTCACAACAATTCCCCCAATGGTTAAAAAATAGAATGACGTTTTTAAAGTTTCCCCCGTCAGCTGCTAGAAAAGAGGAGCTTAAAATAGTTGTTGCCGCATGCAGGTGTCAAACAGCTTGAAATGCTCCGCTGCGTGGTAGTGCCATTGCCTTTTTGAAGCCCAAGCCGATCTGGGGCGTGACTCTGTGTCGTGGTCACACCCCAGGCAGATGAGACACTCACAGTGCGGGTCCGTCAGCGACATCGTGCGCGGACAGGTCTCGCAAAGCTTGAAACCAGGCATCCCTATGCACCAGGGGTACAGTGTACTTACAAATAATAGCAAAAATGTACTTAGTCAACAAGTGACGGGGTACCGCTCTCTCCGGATCTGCTCTTGCTGGTGCGGAAAAAGAAAGAACTGACGTCAGCGCACGTGGGCGCGTCTAAGTAGCTTCAGTGACGTCATCTTGGCAAATACGACGCCAACGACGCATGCGGAGCCGAACGACGACGCCTATTGACGTGCAGGGGTACTGCTGATGAAAGCTTTCCGGATCCAGTCTGATGCCTAGGGATATTCTAAGGTAAGGAATCTATGAATAACGTGTCTCTTTTAGAATGTGTGAGGTAACCAGTCAGGACCTTTAGGACCGGAAAATCATATTTCTCCTTCTAATTGGTATACCCACTTTTCTACTCTGTATACTGACCATGAAGCTCTAAACGCTTTGGCTGTACAACCTAGAAGGTATTCCCAAACCAATGAGGTTTTCTTCACTTTAAAAGGCATATCGATTGCAATTAGTACAATAGTCCAGTCAAAACCACTGGGACCCGATGAGATACCTGGTGATCTTTTTCTTTGGGATGCCCTAGGTTAGACACAATACATGCATGCATTATTTAATGCCATAGTTGATGGTGCCCCCATCCATAGATCATGGAGACGTAACTGGATGTAATTCAGAGCCTTTGCAGAAAGCCTGATTGTTTTACTTTTACTGCTAATTCATTTTAAACATGTTTTAAACTGTTGGTAAACATTTTCATTGTGCTGTTGTCCGGGGGAGCTTTGTTGAAAGCTCAGGGGTAGTGGGGCATCCCCGCACTCACACTTTAAGTAGCCGCAGGGTCAGTGCTCTAGTGGCTGGAACCCGATGCACGTCTGACGTCCATAAAGATGCCAGATGACGTGACCGAGCAGCGGACGTGCCGCTGCCGCGCCAAAGGCAGGCCCGTCTGTGCCCGTCATGCCCGAATGGGCCCAGGGGCCAGAACCCCCGTTTCTTCTCTTTCAGACCCTTTCCACTTTACTAGCTCGCAGATTAAACATTTAAACAGAGTGCCAGGGCCAAAATGTACCCTCTCTATCTCGCTCAACGTGCCTCAATATGGGTGCCTACACAGTCAGTTTCAATTTTCTCCATCCTCTGTCTCTCCCCCCCACGAAAATTATACAAATGATTCCTGCTAAATTGTAGATCCCTACCTAAGCACACAGTAGATTTTTTGATTCTCCTAAAAGACTTAGACCCAGAAGTCATGTTTCTTACAGAAACCTGGCTCAATTCCTGTTCGGAGCCTGATATTGTGCAAGCGCTTCCCCCGGGATATTTAGTTCAGAGGATGGAGAGAACGTTAGGAAAGGGAGGTGGTATCGCTGCCATTTACAAAGACCGTCTGATCTGCCGCCTGTTTGGCAGCCCGTTATTAGACTCTGAGAATGTTCATTTCTCAATAGAATTTACCCCCACCCTTTCTTTTTTAGAGATTTTAATCTATCACCCTCCTGGGTCAATTGGACAACTTAGTAAATCTATATTAGAAACAGTTGTCAATCTTGCCAGCATTGCTGCTAATTTTACTCTCTTAGGAGATTTTAACTTGCATTTTGATGACCCCTCTGCTCTGATTGCAACAGAATTAGCCCGAGATCTCACAGCTTTTCAGCTGTTACAGAAGGTCCTGCATGCAACCCATGTCAAAGGGCATCTCCTTGACCCTATCTTTTCTAACTTGGGGATTTTAAAGGGAAGGAACCCATTCCCCTTCCATTGTCGGACTATTTTCTGATCCCCTGCCTCTGGTCTCCATTAACCACTACACTTCATGTTCACCCAACACAAACCCTTATTTGTCCCTGGTCTAAACTTCCCCTAGACAGGTGGGTTCAAGAACTCAAAAAGACCAAGCTTAACCCTGACCCCAATCCAGTCTCGGCTAATGAAAGATTCTGCGACTGGATAGAGTGATCACTCAATTTAGTGCTTCCCAAACAATTGATCCATAGGAAAGATGCACCCAACAAGTCCGCCTGGTTCTCCCCTAAACTACGTAACTTTAAAGCAGCAATGCAAAAAGACGGAAAGAGTCTGGAGGAAAGATTTCTCCCCAATAAGAAACTGGAGTACAGGGCTGCAATTAGAACGCTCAGGCCTCCTACTATGAGGAAAAGATCCCGTTAGCCGCCAACTCTCCAAGAGAAACCTTTCACATTGCAAACAATTTGCTCAAAAGCCCCCCCCCCCCCCAATCCAGCTATACCAGACACGTCAGGTCACCGCTGTAATGAACATGCTGAGTATTTCTCTACTAAAGTCCAAAATATTCTTCAGTGCATCCCCTCAAAGGATAGTGACATGATAACCGAGCTGAGGGATTCCGGCCTGCATAAACATAAACACTCCTTGGAGGCCTTCTCCCCAATGAGCCACAAATCATTTCAAGCCATTCTGACATCGATCAGACGTGGGTCACCATTAGACCCAGCTCCAATTAACATCATGAAACAGGTAGCGGAGACAGTCGCCCCCACTATCATTGACCTGATCAATGCCTCACTTTCCACGGGTACAAGTCCACCAAAGTGGAAAAGGGCAATGGTGAAAGAGTTACTGAAAAAGCCCAACCTGGACCCTGTCGAACTGGGCAATTATTGCCCCATTTCCCTCCTTCCTGGAATTAGCAAGATTGCGGAAAGATATGTTAACCTCGCGCTTTCCTCGTTTCATGAATCTCATGATCTTCTCCACCTCTCTCAAACAGGCTTTTGCCCATGTCAAGGTACCAAAACTGCTCTGCTAGCAGTGGTGGTGGAAAACAGAAAGATTCTGGACTCAGGAGGCTCATAAGCCATAATTCTCCTCGATTTGAGCGCAGCCTTCGATACGTGAACCATTGAATCCTGGTCCACCGTCTTAAGAATCTAGGGGTGACTGGCTCAACCTTATTATGGCTGCAATCTTTTTTAGAAGAAAGATTCTTCCAGGTATTTGAAGGCGAAACCACCTCAAAACCTATCCCTCTACAGTGTGGTATCACTCAGGGCTCATCATTAAGCCCCACAATTTTTAATGTCTATATGGCTCAGTTGGCAGATATTGTATCCCCCTTCGGGATCCATATAGTAACATATGCGATGACACCCAACTGGTCATTGCCCTAAACCATGCTGACCAGATCTCCAATGACCTCCACTCCTGCCTCAAGGATGTAGCAAAGTGGATGAGTCTGTCACATCTAAAATTAAACGGCGATAAAACCGAGCTCATGATCCTTGGCAGCCCTCTAAGTTTTAAAGCAAGCACTATGTGGCCAGCCTGCATGGGCTCGGTTACGGCCCCTAAAACCAAGCTAAAAAGTCTGGGCGTTTGGCTAGATCAGGACCTCAGCTTCAAAGCTCATGCTAGGAAGGCTGCTGCTTCCTGCTATGGCCTGCTCAGAATGCTTCCCTTCCAAACCAAAAAGCTGCTGATCCAGGCACTCATTCTATCCAGAATAGCTTTTGGGAATGCCCGTTATTTAGGTGCCTCGATCTCAATAGTCGCGAAACTGCAGATTGTACAGAACTGTGCAGCAAGGCTGCTTATGGGAATTACAAATCATTGTTTGTCAAGGCCTGCGCTGCACTCTCTCTATTGGCTCCCAGTACAGGAAAGAAGCAACTTTAAGGCCCTCTGCATCACCCATAAGTCTCTGAGAGGGAGTGGTCCACAGATTAATAATGACTTGATTCGCTCCCTATAAGGCGCACAGACAGCTCAATTCTGATGATCTAAACCTGGTGGCGGTCCCTAGGATTAAGAAGGCCAGAAGTGGTGGCCGGCTTTTTTCGTATAACCCCGCCAGACTCTGGAACTCCCTACCTTTGCATCTGCGTAGGGAATTAAACCATTTTGCATTCCAGAAACAGTTAAAAACCTGGCTTTTCCCCTAGGTACTCGTTTGCTCCAGTTACAGCTCCAGCACTGGGATGCTCCCGGGTAGCCATGCGCTATGTAAATGCTATTTTCATTTCATTCCACTGTTTAAAAAAGTCCCACCCTTGCAATTATAGGCCAATTAGTTGAATTGACTTAATTCAGAACATTTTTAGCAGGGCACTCTTGTACAAAATACAGGCATGGGTTAGTGACAATAAAGTCCTAGCCCCATACCATGCACATTTTAGAGAGGAAAAAATGGGACCGTTGATAAGGTGTTCCGCTTCCTTTTACTTTCTTGGAAAACAGTGACAATTGGAAAGGGTTGTTTGTATGTTGCTTTCATAGATCTTAAGACAGCATTTGACCTAGTTCCTAGGCAGAAACTGTGGCAACCCCTTAGGGATATAGGTCCCCCAAGGTCAGCTTACCGACCCAATCCCTGATAACAGGGGTGTGCACCAAGGCTGTGTCCTGACTCCAACGCTTTTGCTCTGTATTTATAAAAAATGTTACAATAAATCTGAATTATGCACCCATGCTAGGGGGGAAAAAGGTAGTAACTCTTCTTCTTGCAGATGGCAGATTGCTGGTCTCTAAAACACTGGGAGGGCTACAGCGCATTCTTAATTGCTTTGAAGAATTCTGTGATGTCAAAGGTTTAGTAATAAAAGCAAGTAAAACCAAGTTTATGGCCCTGAACCTCCACAAATCCTATTGGGATGTCCCTCTCCTGGGGGAGCACAGCTTGAGCAGTGACTTAGATTATCAAGGCCTATAGCTGTTGGATAACTTGTCATGTAAAACTCATATATCAGAGATGGATTAGAAACATAAACAGTTGATTGGGGTCTTGGGAAAAAAACATGGTTTATCTCCCACCAAGCGGGTTGGGCCGGCCATGCAAGTTTATGATGCTTAAGTGGTGGTTCTGTGATATATGGAGCAGAACTTTGGGGCTTGGAGCAATTAGAGGAGCTTAGTAGCTCAGACTATAAATTCCTTAGGAGCTAAGAATGCTACCTCAGATTACCCCCGACATCCCCTCATGTTGGGCATGGGTAGACATTCCATCATCACCAAAGGAAAACTGCGTCTCCGGCTGTTCTGGTTAAGGGTTAGGTCAACCCCTGAGTTATTGCGGTACGCCCGTGCTTTGGAGGATGTAAAATGCACGGACACTGATAAAAAATTCGGCTGGCTAAGAGGCGTCAAGAATTTGCCTGTGGCTCCTGGGTTGGGGGATATCTGGGAAGTCAATGACCCCTCTTTGCTGCCTCAGAAATACAAAGTAAAGGAATCCTACTGGAAGTGGGTAACTCATGGGGAACTTAGCAGCAGGGCCTGGGGGGAGCTTACCTTAAACTTTATGGCCCATAAACTGGATCGCTACCTGGAAGTCTTTTTAGATCTCATAGAATTCCCAATGGACAGGAAATTATATATCCAGTTCAGGTTTGGCACCCTGCCCTTACATGATTTCACTGGAAAATGGAACAGCAGCACTGAGCCTACACATAGCTGACCTGTTAGTAAGGACTATCAAGAAGCTTGTATGTGTCGCTGAGGAAAAAGTGGCTGATCCCGATCTGTAAGCAGTTGGGAAACGACAACTTTAGGATTGCGCTGAAAATTCTGAAGTCTGATGCCAGGCCACTGTTTGCTTGCGTGGTGCCTTAGTTCCTGGGCCAAACGTGGGCATTAGGAGTAGGGCCCAGAGGGTAAATGACTGTTGATTTTCTACAATGATTTTAACAGGATATGAGACCCTTAGTATCCGATGAATTGTGGTTTACACACTTAAACTCAATGTACTATGCTGTAGTATCTTACTGTTCTACAGTAAACATAATCTATGGCCACCAACATTTAATGCTGCTGGGCGTTTCTGAGGAGTGTAGGCTTACATGATTATAATTTAATGTATTTACTGTGAATATTTTATTGTTTCAGTTTCAGTTTAAAAAACTTTATTCGATTCACAAGAATCATAAAAGTTGACCATACATATATAAAACAATTTAGTACAAACTTTAAAAAAAAAATCTTCTATATTAAAATTGGGGTGAGTTCATGTTAACGTTCTCAGTTATAAAAACACATTTTTGATAAAATACGAGATTCCAACAAGTTAATTTCCCAGTAACAATTCATACCTTTTCCTAATTGACAGCGAAGTTCTAATGAAGTTAAGCACAGCACTACAAAATTACATTAGTGGACAAAGATCGTAAATAATTAAAACCTTCTTGATAGGAACAGGGGCGAATTTCCTTTAAAAGAGGCTTAAGAAAGTGTGCCATAGTATCTTTATAAAGTGTGCAAAACAGCATAAAGTGCATAGTACTTTGTTGGGCCAAGTTATTTCTGTAGCGATTATAGGTACCTAGATTAGGAAAGGCGCACACAAACATAATAAGTACACAGCACTTTCCCCCGTTGCAATTGCCACGTATGTCAGAAATAGGCCATTTTAGGGAACTACATGTCCCAAGAGGCTTAGAGGCCAGGGTACAGGAAGTAGGATCCAATTAGGGAAGACTAGTTCCTACTTAAGCCCCACCTATGCTAACAACAGGGCTTGACAAACTGCTTTTGGAGCCTTTCATAGTCCCGTCCTGCATTTTCCTGTAATCGCACGTTGCGCAACATTCAGTGGAGGAGCTGCTGCCTTGTTTATTTTCCGCAGCATTCCCGAGCGCTAGTGGTGGGCGACCGGGAGTTCCTTCCCGATTCTCAGAGTATCTTCCGGGTCAGGAGATTACTGCGGCGCAACCCGGAGTTGGAGAGAGAAGGCGCTCATGAACGAACGCCTCCCATCCGTGAGTAATACCTTCCTTCCGCTTACAGGCCATTATACTTTAGGGCGTGAAGCGCTTACACGCATTTTTGAAACCAGCGCGTGAAGCACTTACATGCATTTTTCAGACCAGCGCCTGAAGCGCTTACCTGCATTCAAGGACCAGCGCGTGAAGCGCTTACCTACAATTATACTTTAGCGCGGAGAAGCGCTTGCCTGCATTATTTAGTAAAACGTGTTTGGTGCTCATCAACATTTATAGTTTAGCGCATGAAGCGCTTGTTTCAGTTCAGTGTTATTGCTGATTCCTTTAGTTCACGTTCACAAGGAACCTGAGTATGTAATGGGGTGAAATCTGACGCTGTGAATAGATTCCTGCATAGAGAGTTGGAGACTGCGCATAAAGGCGCTCTCCTCTCTAATGGTGTGAATCCTCTACGCTCAATAATCCTCCACCATCACTTAAGGATCCCAGACCTCATCCACGCATCTCAGGTATTTTGGATCACGCTTGAGAGTCGGAGACTGCGCATAAAGGCGCTCTCCTCTCAAGCATCTTGCCTTCATATTTACTTTGTTTCTGATGTAAGTTACAGTATTACTTCGTCATCTCGAGTGCATACCCTGCCTGGAGTATCCTAAGGTGTGTTGCATTGAATGGCGCTATTTTCTGACTTACACCTTCATCCTGTTACCTGGGGAATCCTATTTCGTGCTAGAGAAATCATCCTGGTTTAATTACTGTGAGTGCAAGTACTAAGACTAATACTATACTGAGAGTGAATGCATGTGGTGCTTCTTATACTATTCTTCCTTTCTCTCACCTACAGGGGTCCCCGAGGGTATCAAGAGGCTATTACCAACCCTGTGCCGAAACAGGGCATCTTTGTTATTTTATCCCCTTCCCTTTTCCCTTGGATGCTTTTCTTCCCATACTGTGTATTTTCACGGTGGTGAGAATAGTGTTTAGGGGAGTTGGGAAACTACTCTTCACGGCATCGTTCCCGCTGGCAGTACTGAAGGTTAGTGGCGTATTGTGCTTGGTGTTGCTGACATCCCTGACAATTACAAGGACAGGGAGTCAGTCTCTCAAACCAACTCGCCTGTTTAGGTAAAAGCCACAAGAAGGTGCAGGGTGCAGAGACGAAACCTAGTCAAGAGGAAACAAGCTTGTGTTTGTATAGTGAAAGACAAATAAAATTGCTGATGGTATAACGATCCTTCGATAAAAAAAACATTTACCCCGTCTGAAGTGCTTATTTCTTTATAGTATGCGTTTTTTATAATTGATTTCATATTAGGTTGAATACCATCAGGATTATCGTAGTAGTAACCCAAGCCAATCCTGTGAAAAGTATTTTTGACATAACAAAGCCAGGGGATGGACAGGGCCTTTTCCAAGTTCATTATTGTTTTTTGTTATATTTTATATATGGTCATTTTTCAAATAATATTGTTGGCCAGTTTTTTTATTGATCTTATTAGTGATTCATTTATTTATTTTATTGCATCATATAATGCCGTAATGTGCACGTTTGAGTGGAACGTTTATGACAAGACGTAGAAACAAAGTAATTACAACAACAACAGCATATACCATTGTTGTTTGTAGAAAAACCAAGATTTATTGGTTGCCCCTGTTTTTCTGGGTGTCAATTCCTCACAACATATACCATGGCCATTTTACACATGGTGATTCAGGTGAGTTCATCTTAACCACTCCTGGGTAGAGTCGCCAGGAATACACTTTATTAGCTGGTATTTAATATGACTATTTGTTTAATGACCAATACCAACGATGGTAGGTATCTGCATGTGCAACTACGCCTATCCTCACATTTCCTGAACCCATGCGTATGCTCAGCTTCATGATTGCTGAAACAAGGTTTGAGTAGTCTCGGTACAAGCACAAGACCAAAACAGTGAGCAGGAGGTTGGTTTACTACCTCCGTCTTTTTTGTCCTGTATAAACCCTGGGGGCAAAGGTAAAATCGGATGAACATTTGGCAGGCGAATCAGGAATGCAGCACCGATCCCCTGATTATTCCTTATTTGTGCCTAATATTTCATGCATAGATATTTTGGCTGTTTTCACCAGGTGAAATATACTGGATCTGCAGTACTCATGTAGATCTTGTATTTACCAAGATTTTTAAGCCAAACAGTCCATACATTTTATATTCATCCATGTTCTTAAGCATCCTATCGCTCACTCGTTTTCACCTTATTTCATGCCGTGCCTAAGCAAGGAAAAATGATAATGCCATACATCTAGTCCTTAGGCATGACATTAAATCACTGTTCCTATAAGCCATGTGACAGGCACATACTCTTCGACCTATGGCACCTCCAGGGAGTTAGCTGGCACACGGCTCCAAATGTGCTATGCCAGAGAAGAATGTAGTCGATCCTTTTTTACCTTTTAAAAGTACATAAAATGGACAAGTTACTGGAAGTAAAAAAGGTGAATGATGGAGATAATTTGTTTCGTATTTATTGAGCAGATCATATATTTGATAGCTTTTCGCTGCAGCTCTTATCCTTCAGTGCTATTTTTTGTGACATTACTGCACTGGAGACAACTGCTTCAGTGGGCTATAATCTTTCTTGATATATGTCCTGGTAAACATAGGGGGGTCTATCATACAGCATTAATGTCAGATCAGAAAAGACGGTGTGGTTCCAAAAAATACTAGGACCGAGGGTTTTGAGAATGTATGAAAATCTCATGGTTAATAGTCATTATTATATTATTCTTTTAGCATGCACCCTAGACTTACTGAAGTTATATGCAAAATGTATGCATGGGATATGGATGTGGCACAGAAAGCGAAGCACCTTTATTTTATGTGTGTTTTTTGTAACACGTAGAACAGAATTCCCATGGTTCCCTTACTCCTGGTATCTGTTAGATACAACAGGGTAAATTATGGTGTGCCTAATGATTACTGTTCTAGAAGCGCTCGTTATCACTCATGGACACATGTAGAGGGTACACAGGAGGATAGAGTTCATAGTTTGTGTAGTATATTGATGTTTTATGCACTAGAACCCTCCTGGGTCTGGAGCGTACTCTGAACAGGAGCCTTGCGATATGCAGGGATATGTTATGGTGAGGTTCTGAGAAGTATGATGTGATGCACAGTGAGCGAGTATATGCTGGAGATTAAAGTAATGCTTAACCACAGCTCCCGTGTGGCATGATCTGTTTGCATGCTCCCCCTGAGAGTTGTCAACGGTAAGGCAAACTACTTGTGTGTGCCATGTGTGCCCAAAATTCGCTACAAATAAGTCTGCTACTGGCACATGTGGATTAAAAGCCCTTATCCAGCCCATACATTGCAGCAGAGGCCCTGCAGAAGAGCATATTCAAATGTCTGCCAAAACCATCTCTGAGGTGTTCAACAGAGATGCTGTGCTGCACCCCGATTACAGAGCAATTAGTCAGATGAAGCAAGAAATAATGATAACGTTAACAAGGTACAGGAAACAGTGGACTTACTCACCGTCAAGTGCGATTGAAACATACTGCGACACAAGCTTCGAAAGCGACTTGTGCTTGCAGTAGTTGTCAGAGTCAGCCTGCACCATGTGAGCACGAAATTCAACAGAGCTGTGTTCCTGAAGACACTGCCGCCTTTCAACACTTTTACAATGCAGAACATTTGTGCCAGGTATGCTGCTTGGATCAAAACATTTGATGACTTCATAGATGTACTAGAGGAAGAAGATGACAACAAGCTCATCACATATTTGAAAACCCTTGCTGGTGATGGAGTGAAAAAAGGGCTAAAGAAAGTTTCAGAGACTGATGTAACATTTTTCCAAAAAGTAGTAGTGCTCGAAGTCAAGTTCAATACAATGCCAATTGTCAATTAGGAAAGGTACATCTTCAACCAAGCATGACAACAGATTGGTGAAACAATGGATGAGTTTGCTGAAATACTTGATGCCCTCATACATTGCAAGTTCTATGACTTCACCGCCGAAGAAGCCATGCACCTCAGCCTGTCGATGGCTGCCTGTCAGATCTTTTTTAGAAGGTATATGTTGAGAGAAACACACAGTCTAGAGAAAATGCTGATGGCTGCGAAAGCAGAACGAAAAGCAGACTGACAAGTTGCTGATATGGAAGCAGGAAAAGCACACAATGAATCTGCATTGACCACAAAAAGCTAGCACAAGCATAAATAAAATGCACATAAGTCAACGTCTTCAAAGAAATCAAAGCTATGCTTCCTATGTGGATTTCTGTTTCCCCATGAAGGTAGATGTACAGCCCTGGGACAAGTCTGCAAAGGTCGTGGGAAAGAGAGCCATTTAATAACTGTGTGCCAAGCCAAGGATAATCAAGTGTGTCACGACAGAAAGAAAAGAGGAACGCAAAAACGTTCCAGAAGCACTCTTGCAAACCCCACAAAACCAAAAAGCAACGTCAGCTACGACAAGTAGGAACCAAGCAAAATCAACCGTTGTCAAGTTTGTTGTATAAAGGTTCTTCAACATCACTATTGAGTATCAGGGAAGAAGAAGGGTTTGAGCTATTGATATCTACCAAAGGATGGCATGCGCATTTGGGGTTGATTCCCTGTAAAGAAGATCACAGTTCAGGAAAACCTACCAAACGAAGTGACAAACTTCATTTGGACACTCCCAAAATCACATTAAAAGTAAATAGTCACCCGATAACCTTCATCATAGCCAATGGGGCATTGGGTATTATCATGCTAGTGGAAAAGTTTAACAGCATATCCCCTGTGCCATACCTCACTCTGTGAGACACAGAGGAATATACCTGTGCCGCGTCTAAACGTTTACAAAGCAGTTGTTCACAGAGACAATGCAACACAAAAATACGTCAGTGCAGACCACCCTACAGGAGGGGCCTAGTCTACTCCATGCTTGCTAAGTTTTGCCCCACTGCTGACATGGGGTTGATATCCCTCGGCTATAACCTCTGTGCTCAGTCTGAGATTACAAGTTGATTCCTGATGGGATTCCTTGGTCTGAGAAAACTCAAGAAAATGAAAGTGCAGCTTTGTATCAATGAAGACATTCATCCTGATGCTCAGCGGCGTCAAAGAGTTTCTTCTCATCTACAAGAAACTGTAGATAAAGAGTTGGGAACGCTTTTAAAACATGACATCATTAAATGCTTCACAGGCCTCATACCATGGGTTTTGCCCATGGTATTTGTACTGAAAAAGGAGATTAACGGCAGTGTGCAGTTGTGTTGATATGAAGCAAGGAAACAAAGCAATTGAGAGAGAGAGAGACAGCATGGTTCACAAATAGAGGGTATGATCATGCAATTGAACGGAGCCACATTTTTTTTCCGCCTAGACCCGAATAAAGGATACCATCAACTCGAGCTGGAAGAGAACTGTTGGCATATTACTACTTTTTTGACTCATGTTGGTTCGTTCAGATATAATAGACTGAGTTTGGGAGTGTTAGACCTGGCATCATTGGTGTGTGTCTCCCTTCCATTTTGACGGATTGCCTCCTCTGTTTTGATATGCTTTTGCTGGTTTTATGCTTTGGGAAATGTGCCATTGCTAATCAGTGCCACAGTGCAAGTGCTCCTTATGTTAAATGTATGTACTAATTGGTTATTCCATGATTGGGTTATTTGATTTATCTGTCAGCCCCTAGTACAGTGGACCATTTGTGACCAGGGCTTGTAAATCAAATGCTGCGGGTGGGACAAAAACAACAGTTGATTGACAGAATGCAGAACAATGTCATACATTCACCCCAGTACAGAGATCTGGGCCTAAATCCATTGGTTTTTTGCTCACCACACCATCCCAGTTCAGACATGGCCATATGCAAATCAGCCTCGACCCTGTGCCTCATGGGAACAGTCCAGCCCGAACTGCCGAGCCATGTCTACCCAGGAATGGAATAAAGCATCCCAGGACCGGTTTCTGGCAATCAGCGGTCTTCAGCCAGGATAGCTTGACTCCAGTGGTGTGGAGAGCACGGGACTCACGTCTGAGCATACCCGTCCCACGGGGTGACAAATGCAAAAACAACAGTTGATGGACAGAGTGCAGAACAATGTCATACATTCACCCCAGTACGGAGATCTGGGCCTTAATCCATTGTTTTTTTGCTCACCACACCACCCCAGTTCAGACATGGCCATATGCAAATCAGCCTTGACCCTGTGCATCATGGGAACAGTCCAGCCTGAACTGCCAAGCCATGTCTTCCCTGGAACTGAATCAAGCATCCTAGGACCGGTTTCTAGCTGTCAGCCGTCTTCAGCCAGGATAGCTTGACTCCAGTGGTGTGGAGAGCACGGGACTCACGTTTGAGCATACCCGTCCCACTCGGGGTGACAAATGCAAAAACAACAGTTGATGGACAGAATGCAGAACAATGTCATCCATTCACCCCAGTACAGAGATCTGGGCCTAAATCCATAGTTTTGATGCTCACCACACCACACCACCCCAGTTCAGACATGGCCATATGCAAATCAGCCTTGACCCTGTGCCTCATGGGAACGGTCCAGCCCAAACTGCCAAGCCATGTCTTCCCTGGAACGGAATCAAGCATCCTAGGACCGGTTTCTGGCTATCAGCCGTCTTCAGCCAGGATAGCTTGACTCCAGTGGTGTGGAGAGCACGGGACTCATGTCTAAGCATACCCATCCCACTCAGGGTGACAAATACAAAAACAACAGTTGATGGACAGAATGCAGAAAAATGTCATACATTCACCCCAGTACAGAGATCTGGGCCTAAATCCATCGTTTTTTTGCTCACCACCCCACCCCAGTTCAGACATGGCCATATGCAAATCAGCCTCGACCCTGTGCCTCATGGGAACGGCCCAGCCCAAACTGCCAAGCCATGTCTTCCCTGGAACGGAATCAAGCATCCTAGGACCGGTTTCTGGCTATCAGCCGTCTTCAGCCAGGATAGCTTGACTCCAGTGGTGTGGAGAGCACGGGACTCAAGTCTGAGCATACCCATCCCACTCGGGGTGACAAATGCAAAAACAACAGTTGATGGACAGAATGCAGAACAATGTCATACATTCACCCCAGTACAGAGATCTGGGCCTAAATCCATCGTTTTTTTGCTCACCACCCCACCCCATTTCAGACATGGCCGTATGCAAATCAGCCTTGACCCTGTGTCTCATGGGAACAGTCCAGCCAAAACCGCCAAGCCATGTCTTCTCTGGAACGGAATCAAGCATCCTAGGACCGGTTTCTGGCTATCAGCCATCTTCAGCCAGGATAGCTTGACTCCAGTGGTGTGGAGAGCATGGGACTCACTTGTGAGCATACCCATCCCACTCGGGGTGACAAATTCAAAAACAACAATTGATGGACAGAATGCAGAGCAGTGTCATACATTCACCGCAGTACAGACATCTGGGCCTAAATCCATTGTTTTTTTGCTCACCACACCACTCCAGTTCAGACATGGCCATATGCAAATCAGCCTTGACCCTGTGCATCATGGGAACAGTCCACACCGAACTGCCAAGCCATGTCTTCCCTGGAAGTGAATCAAGCATCCTAGGACCGGTGTCTGGCTATCAGCCGTCTTCAGCCAGGATAGCTTGACTCCAGTGGTATGGAGAGCCTGGGACTCACGTCTGAGCATGCCCGTCTCACTCAGGGTGACAAATGCAAAAACAACAGTTGATGGACAGAATGCAGAACAATGTCATACATTCACCCCAGTACAGAGATCTGGGCCTCAATCCATCGTTTTTTTGCTCCCCACACCACCCCAGTTCAGACATGGCCATATGCAAATCAGCCTTGACCCTGTGCCTCATGGGAACAGTCCAGCCCAAACTTCCAAGCCATGTCTTCCCTGGAACGGAATCAAGCATCCTAGGACCGGTTTCTAGCTATCAACCGTCTTCAGTCAGGATAGCTTGACTCCGGTGGTGTGGAGAGCACGGGACTCACGTTTGAGCATACTCGTCCTACTCGGTGTGACAAATGCAAAAACAACAGTTGATGGACAGAATGCAGAACAATGTCATACATTCACCCCAGTACAGAGATCTGGGCCTAAATCCATCGTTTTGATGCTCACCACACCACACCACCCCAGTTCAGACATGGCCATATGCAAATCAGCCTTGACCCTGTGCCTCATGGGAACAGTCCAGCCCAAACTGCCAAGCCATGTCTTCCCTGGAACGGAATCAAGCATCCTAGGACCGGTTTCTGGCTATCAGCTGTCTTCAGCCAGGATAGCTTGACTCCAGTGGTGTGGAGAGCACGGGACTCACGTCTGAGTATACCCATGCCACTCGGGGTGACAAATGCAAAAACAACAGTTGATGGACAGAATGCAGAACAATGTCATAAATTCACCCCAGTACAGAGATCTGGGCCTAAATCCATCGTTTTTTTGCTCACCACACCACCCCAGTTCAGACATGGCCATATGCAAATCAGCCTTGACCCTGTGCCTCATGGGAACATTCCAGCCCGAACTGCCAAGCCATGTCTTCCCTGGAACGGAATCAAGCATCCTAGGACCGGTTTCTGGCTATCAGTCCTCTTCAGCCAGGATAGCTTGACTCCAGTGGTGTGGAGAGCATGGGACTCATGTCTGAGCATACCCGTCCCACTCGGGGTGACAAACGCATGGCCATATGCAAATCACCCTTTTTTAAAAAAACTTTATTTATACCATTTTGCAAGTTAAACATAGGTACAGTCTAACACGTTCCATTAGATGTAACAGTCCAGGTTAAAAAAAAAAGCAGCAGGTACAGCAAGAAACAATACATCGAATATACTTCATCTGCATCTCGTAAGTTCAGAGAGAGTCATCCAGCATGAGTAAGTACTATGCAATGATTCACACCATGGTCTTAATATAGACAGCACACGGAACAGAGATGACATTGCATCGCAACCCAAAGCATTGTATTAGACATACGTAACCATCCCCAGTGCCATAAGCACTATACTGCCACCCATAATTCACCCACATATAGCGCAACAGAGGCGTACAATACAAATCTACATCATTGATGTCGTGCCGTCATCATTCCTATCCTCCAATGTCCCATCATGCGATCCTGCAGTTTTTAGGAGGTAAGCTTGCAGTGGCCCCCATATATCCCTAGGACTACATGCCAAAGGGTTGTTTTTCAGCATAAACAGCATATTGTTCTTGACAATAAATGACATCATTTAGCCAGTCCTTAAACTTTGGGGCCCTCCCTCTTCCCCAGCGGCATGCCAACCTATGTTTCGCCAGGAGTAGAGCAATGTCAAGAAATTTCCTACACTGTTTGGGTACATGAAAAGTGTAACCCAATAGCATAATTAGCGGGTCCCTATCCAGCGTAACCTCCACCATGGCCTGAAGGGCCGTATGCACTTGAGTCCAATATTCCCATATACCAGGACATTCCCGCGCCAAATGTATAAATCCTGCTCCTTCTGCCCTGCATCTGTCACACCTATCATTATCCGACAAATGAAATCTGAATTTCTTAGCCGGCGTGTAGTAGATCCTCTGCAATATCCTATAGTGAATGATCTTAAGTCTGCAACTTGCTGAGATGTTTGCAGTAATACCACAACAATAGCTCCATTGTGCAACAGAGACCTCCTTGCCTATATCCTCGCTCCAACGTGTGCGAGCTGTACCTTCAACCCCTTGGTGCTGTGTCCGGATACTACAATAAATACTTGAAACCAGGTGTCGCCCATCCGTCGAGCACAGCATGCCATGCAGCGGCATTCAATTCTCCGGTTCCCTTGGATAGTCCGGTAACACATCCCGCTGTCCCTGCCTCAATAGTACATAATAAAAAATCTCCAATGGAGTGGGTCGCACAGTCCCAAAAAACTGGTCCTTGGTCCGAAACTGCCCCTCTAAGAAAAGATCTCCCCAATTAACTATCTTAAGGCGCCGACACAGTGTTTGGAATCCTTTTTCCTGCAACAACACCATTTTGGGTTGGTAAGTCAATAGCATTCGTGCCGAGGATAACAACGTAATGTGTAGTGATTTCGCAACTCGTCTCCACGCGTCAATCGTGCACGACACTGTGGTAGGCGGTGTCTTTAGGGCCTCAACAGGGCCATTTACAAGGCCATTCAGGGGTAGGGGACGTGTCACCCAATCCTCCGCCGCTATCTGCAGCATACATGGCGTAGGTGCCATCCAATGATAGGCATAATGAGCCTGCGCTCTCATATGATATACTTCAAAATCGGGGATATCAAATCCTCCTTTATCGTAGGGCTGAGCAAGAATTGACCATTTAAGCTGTGGTTGCTTACCACCCCGAAACAATCAAATCAACTCCGTCCTCAACGTTTTAAAGAAAAATGCGCCCGGGTAATAAGGGATGTTCAGGAATAAATATAGAAAACGTGACAATAACACCATTTTAATGAGCGAAGCACTGCACTCCATGGACAAGGGCAGGGAAATCCAACGTGTAACATTAGAGGTCAATTTAGTAATTGCAGTGCCATAATTAAGTCTAAGCATCTCCTCACTGTCCCTAGATATGTGGATCACCAAATAGCGGAGATCTGAATGACACCATTCCAGGGGGTAATCCAACTGAAACTCTGATACTGCAGGTGTGAGCGGGAAGAATTGCGACTTACCCCAGTTAATTTGCACTCCCGACAGTCTACCGAATACCAGGAATTTGCGCAACAGGGGATTTAGATTTTGTTGAGGGTCCGTTACATAAAGCGTCAAATCATCCGCATATAGCGAAATCCCAATTCGTCGTTGAAAACATTTAAACACACTATCTTTATGAAGTTGTCGTATCCGATATGCTAGTGGCTTAATCACTATGGCAAAAAGAAGGGGGGAGAGCGGGCACACCCCTGTCGGGTACCCCTCGTGATAGAGAATGGAGCAGCCATACGACCATTGATAAGAACTCGGGCAGTAGGTTGGGCATAGAGTAGCCGTATCCAAGAGAAAAATAATTTGGGAAACCCCATTCTCTGCAGGATGGCAAATAAGTAGTTCCATTCGACCGAATCGAATGCTTTTGTAGCATCTCAAAATATCGTGCAACTGGGAAATCAGGAGCAATAGTTTGGATTAAGGAAAAGAGCGTGCGCAGATTGTGATTAGTGGACCTGACAGGAACAAACCCAGCCTGATCCGGGAGTATAATCCTCGTCATAAGGAGGGACAGGCGAGCAGCTAATACTTTAGCTCAAATTTTTGCATCACAATTAATCAGTGACAATGGGCGGTAAGAGTCACATACCGTGGGATTTTTTCCTGGCTTTAAGAGGGAAGTAATTACCACTTCACGCATCAAACGAGGGAGCACCCCTATCTCCAACGATTCTTCAAACACCTCCCACAGTATGGGTGCCACAATGTCTATGTAGCATTTATAGAATTCTGCAGGCAGCCCATCTAACCCTGGCGCCTTCCCATTCGTAAGTGACATTATCGCCTCCCTAATCTCATCTAATTCTAATGGGGCGCTAAGGAACGTTCTGTGCATGTCGCTTAACCAACATAAGGCAATATATTCCAAAAAATCCCCAAACCTCACCTCCCCCACACTCTGCGTGGTGTATAGTTGTTCATAATGCATCGTAAATAATCCCAAAATTCCCTTAGTGTCCTGACATGTCCCACCTTCTGGCCTGTTAATTTCCAAGATATTGGTACTAAACCGTGGGTTTCTAGTAATTTCTGCTAATGCCTTCCCCGGCCGCTCCCCCTCGCAATACCTTCGTGCCACCCAGTGCCGCTCCCGAAATTTAGCCTCTCTCGCAGCCTCTTCCTCATGCTCCAAAAGCTTAGCCCTGAAGTCTTTATGCACCCTCCCACCCTCACCTCGCACCATAAGTACCTCCAACCCCTTGAGTTCGCGATCTAGGGTACGCATCGTTCTTTGTATATCTCGCAAGACCCCAAAGCTTTTGAAGATGCAGTACCCTCGGACCGTGACTTTAAATGCCTCCCACACCATTTCGACCCTGTCCACTGAACCTTTGTTGCGAGGAAAGAACGCTGCAATCTCCTCTCCCAGTTCTTTTTTGAACACCTCATCCAACAATGCAGTGGGTTGTAGTCGCCATGTCTGTCTTGGTCTATCACATCCGGGCACACGCATCTGTATCAGAACAGGCAATGATCAGAATATGTTCTGGCCAAATGCACAGCCTTCACTATATCTGCGCTCAGCCCTCGTGAAATTAGACAATATTCAAGACGGGCCCATGTGTTTGTGTAAGATGTGAAGTGTGTCCCTTCTCTTTTCAGAGGGTGAATGAACCGCCAACTATCAATCAAACCTCCTTCTTCCATGAAACCTTGCAGGACTTCTCTAGATCGCCTGTTGTACTGCGCATATCCATTTGCTCTATCCTGACTAGGCACCATAGCGACATTAAAATCCCCCCCCATATAATGTGCATTGATCCAATGTTTACAACCCGTCCCCACAGTGCCGTGAACAATTCAGGTGTATTAACATTAGAGGCATAGCAATTCACAATACTGATCGTTTCAGATTCCAACCTGCCCCACACAATAACAAATCTCCCCGATGTATTTATTAATTCACCTAAAACCATGAATTGTATGGATTTCTTAATCAATATGGCTGTGCCCCTAGCATAGGAGGAGTAAGATGAAAATAACCGCACCGCCGCCCACCTGCTCGCAAATGTGTGATGTGAGTGTGGATGCAAATGTGTCTCCTGCAATAGCGCAATATGCACCTGATGACGTTCTAGGTATGCCAAAATATTCCTGCCTTTCCTTGCATCATTCAGACCCCGTATATTCCAAGACAATATCGTTAAGGACGAGTCACTCCCAGTACCTGCCATTTTGTGTCATTTACATCACAAC
Source organism: Lissotriton helveticus (assembly GCF_964261635.1). Lineage (NCBI taxonomy): Eukaryota > Metazoa > Chordata > Amphibia > Caudata > Salamandridae > Lissotriton > Lissotriton helveticus. The sequence continues at coordinate 1,318,630,096 of NC_136061.1, forward strand.
ATGTTCCTTCAACATGACCAAGTACTGTCCTGCCTTTCCGAGTTAGTACATTCAACTGGAACTCAAAGTGTACCATGTCCCTTAGTATGCAATAACCTGTCCCCTCCTCCCCATCCCCATCCACTGACTCATCCCAAACATGCCAGCAAAACACCACCAACCCCCTTCCCCCCCCCAACATCCCCAATCCATGAAACAACAGGGGTACTCCCATTGGGGCGATCTCCCTAGGTGACAAACCTTAACCTTGCTACTAGTCTGGGGTCCGACTGCTCTTATCAGTTCCCCAGGACCAGCAAGGGTGTCTGGTTAAGGTCACTGATAATACTACATCCTCACCACACCAATTCTCATGAGCAATATAGCAGTAACATATAACATCTACCCAATACAACAGTTGTTATTATACTTTAGAGTATTCTGTGGTACGGAACCCTTCTCATCCATTTCTCAGCGTCTGTCCAATGTCCACGCCTCCGCAGAGTAAGCCACTACAGCTCTGCATATGTTCATTCAACATCCTAAAGTAGTGTCTCTTCCGGCTCATCCTGTTCCACAGAAGCAGTCTTTCGCCGTTTCAGCGTCTTCAGGAACTTCTCCACTGATTGTGGCGTCGTGTGCATGGTTTGTTTTCCCTGGTAAGTGATCCGCAGACGTGCAGAGTATAGTAAAGCATAGTCCACCTGTTCCTGTCTCAGCTTCTGATTCACTCCGTTGAACTTTCTCCTCTCCTTCTGCGCCCGTACCGTGAAGTCGGGGAATATGGTAAAGGACACTCCCTCGTAATTGAGTTGTTTTTTCTCTCTCGCTATCCGCAAGACCGTGTCCCGGTCACGATAATTTAGGAGTCGTGCGATGATAGGACGAGGAGATGCTCCAGGAGGTGGCCGTGGACCAAGCGATCTATGCGCCCTACCCACTATGAATTGGGCAGAGAGCGCTCCCTCTTCAGTGACCGCCGTCAGCATTTTTTCCACATATTGCTCCAGCCACCCCGTATTGGTGCTCTCCGGCACTCCTAAAATGCGAACGTTATTGCGGTGGCTGCGAGTTTTAATGTCTTCATTCTTAGCGTCAATGAGTCGCATGAGCTTATCCATTTGGGTCACCGCTGTTTTCAATTGTTCTGTAACATCTTCCGAGTCTGATATCCGCTGCTCTGCTTCTTTGAGCCGTGCGTCATGATGGTCCAGCTTGCGCGCAATGTTATCCATTCGAGTCGTGAGCGTATCCACCATTCCCGCAATTGTCGCAAAGCCTTGCCTCATTTCAGTGAGTATAGTGTGTAGATCATTAGCTGAGCCGGGACTCCCACCTGTCGTCGCCTCCGGCACTCCATTCTCGTCTCCCGCCGATGCCTTTTTAGGGATTTTTTTAGCGTCGAAGGTGAGGCACGGTTGGCGGGAATCTAGTCTGCCCATGATGCCCCGAGCACACCAGGCCAAGCCAGTACCCAGGTGTGTCTCATTATCAAACTGTAATTGTGTATTGCAGCAGTTCCTCGCAACTTTTTGTTTGAGTAGCCCGTCAAGCGCTGATACCAGGTCACTCAGCCGCCACTGCAGTTATATGGCAGTTCGATAGTTGTACATAGAGTTCTTTTGAATGGTGCACGTACAGTTATCACAGCCTCCTCCGGTGAACTCCGATGCCGTTATCAATAGTTACAACGGCCTCAGGGCACCGTCAGAGTAGGGCCATTCCATGAAGTGTTTAATCCCACACGATCAAGCAGCGTTCCTGTAAGGGCTTCGCCAACTTGGGCCCAAGTTACAGCGTTGCGGTTCCTGCACTTCCCAAGATTCCGAAAGGGGGTGATCCGCACCCAAGGATAAAGTACTCTGCCCTCTCCAACCTTACGCCCTGTACCAACCAGACCAAGGTGTATCCATTGCAGACCACACGTTGTCAAGCCTGCAAGCCGTGCGTCGCAGGTCATGCACTGCTTCCAATTCAAATTGCCGCCTTGACGGCCTCTATGTGCAGCCTCTTATCAGAACGTTATCCTCTGAAAAAACCATTGTCAGGTATCCACCACCTGTCCTTGAGATAACAGCAATTAGTTTATGGCAATCAGCGTTTACTCCTGCCCCTGCCAGGTCCCCAATAAGCCGCAGCCTCCACAAGCATGCGGCCTGGTCGTCGCAATAGAACCGCGGCGCTTGCGTAGCGCCCGCCTAGCGCTTCAGTGTCCACTCTATCTCTTAAGCGTATCGCCGAAATGCTGCTATCAGTCAGAGGGCCCTCTCGCTCCCCAAAATATGAGGCAATGCCCTGCAGTCCCACCTCCTTCTCCTTGCCTGATATCTTGTGTGAACTCCACTCTCTGCCCAGGTTCTCAGTCCGATCTCAGACGGCTTCGAAATGGCCGCCACCAGTGTGCAGCTCTTCTCTCCGCTTCAATACGTGCACAGCATTCCTCTGCGCCGATACTCTCGCATCAGCGGTACCACGGCACAGCTAATTGGACTCCAGGGGCAATCACCGCTGTTTCTCCCCAGCACTGCAGCCGCTGCCGCGGGGGTGAAGCATCCCTTACCTCCACGTGGCCTTCCTACCACGTGTGGACCACGGCTCTCCCGTTCCTGCTGCTCCCTGCTCCGCGTTCCACACAGTCTCCGATGTCGCACCGCAGGCCGACTGTCATCTGTCACACGTACGGCCAATGCCGCGGCACAGTCAATTCGCTCTCTCCGCAGAAATCACCACCAGTCAGGCTTTCATGGGCAGTGGGCGACGATGCAGTAGAGGATCGTATTTAAAGGATAATTGAAATATAATCAACCGCGCAGCGGGAGCCTCACAGATCTGCGGCCATTCTGCTCATGCACCACCTAGCGCCCCCATATGCAAATCAGCCTTGACCCTGTGCCTCATGGGAACAGTCCAGCCTGAACTGCCAAGCCATGTCTTTCCTGGAACGGAATCAAGCATCCTAGGACCGGTTTCAGGCTATCAGCCGTCTTCAGCCAGGATAGCTTGACACCAGTGGTGTGGAGAGCACGGGACTCACGTCTGTGCATACCCGTCCCACTCGGGGTGACAAATGCAAAAACAACAGTTAATGGACAGAATGCAGAACAATGTCATACATTCACCCCAGTAGAGAGATCTGCGCCTAAATCCATAGGTTTTTTCTCACCACACCACCCCAGTTCAGACATGGCCATATGCAAATCAGCCTTGACCCTGTGCCTCATGGGAACAGTCCAGCCCGAACTGCCAAGTCATGTCTTCCCTGGAACAGCTTGGTAGTTCGGGCTGGACTGTTCCCATGAGGTACAGGGTCAAGGATGATTTGCATATGGCCATCCAAGAAACTTGGTGTACCACACCTGTCTATTTCAAGGGTTCCTCAAAACACTGGTTGGCGGCTGAGCCACCGACTGCAGGGAGGGTAAAAGGGGGGCTCATGGTCCTTATATCGAATAGGCTCCCAATAAATATAAATAAAAAAATGACCATTGGCCCCTCATCTATTAATCTTATGGTTAACTTTCAGGGGTGTACGGTATATAGTTTTGGTCAACTTTTATAATAAAGTTTTTAATAATACCCAGGCAAGGTGGCCGCAGCCCTTGAAGGGGGTTTGGAGACTTTACTCCAGTCAATTACCAATAGTTTTATGTTAATCTAGGCAGTTGATTTTATTCTTCATTATGTCCACTTGCTGCTGCACAGGTCTGTGGGGTTATTGATGAGGCTGGGACTGGATATTTACACTCCCTCACAATGATTATGGTGATCAATTGAATTCCTTGATCACCAAGTTCGATTTACATTTACTAAAATGTGCTTGTGATAGCAATGGGGACCCTGTGCCAACTTTTATACTGAAGACTTCTACATCTATTATCGATCATATCCTAATATCAGCTAATGAATGCTAGTGGTATGCTATACCAAGGGATGTGAGCCCAAACCTGAGTGATCACAACTGCATTATACAGACAGTTTTTTCCTGGGACAAGACCAGTGACACACCTCCTAGCTGTGTTAGTGACATTGCACCAATATGACGAATTGGGACGCACATAAAGTGGGAAGTAGTGGGCCCAACCCAAATTTTGCATGACATATCCTCTAATATCATTCATTGCCTGGAAGATGTAGTTACCCCTAACTAGTTACTCCATAGCCTTACTAGCATTACCGCCACAATACATGCATTTATGACTCGACCGAACAAAAACAGTTCCGGCCAAATGTAGAAGATGGCTTGACCATGCATGCACTACAGCCTCCAGGGGGGCCTGAAATTAGCCCTCTGCAGACAACCTACAGATAATCTGTTGATTTAATCTCTTAGATTTAATTTTAAGGTGGTGCTTCTAGCCAGGAAAAAAGAACTCTGAGATGTACACGGTCCAAATTGTCAAAGTCTGCAGATACAGCGGATAGCAAATTATTCTGGGATACTGTTAACTCCCCTTTCCTAAAAGATGATTATTTCCCCGAGTTATTGTCACAAGTCACCTGTGATGCCTGGGTTGTTAATGGTATGTAAATTGTTATCTCCCCGAGGGCAAAAATAGTGTTTACCCATAATATGGAACAGTTGATCCAGGAACCCTTACCCCTGGACATTACGATAGAAGAAGTGCTATGGACTTTGAGGAAAAGTAAAGGGGCTAAAGCCCAAAGGCCAAATGGAGTCCCAGTAGATATCTTTAAGTTGGATGACAAGTTATGGGCCCCAATTTTAACAAGAGTTTTTAATATGGCTGCGACAACAGTGATTTCCCCTACATGGGGAACATCCATTATAGTCACTATTTTTAAGAAGTGCAACAAATCAGATTCCAAGAATTATCTCTCAATTTTAGTGCTAGACTCCTCTGTCAAAGTAATGAGCAGAATCCTGTTTAAGAGACTAGAAGAATGGGTTCACAATTGCTTAATTCTTTCACCTGTGCAGTTTGGTTTTAGGAAAGGAGTGAGGACCCAGGGACAATGTGTGAATCTGGACCTATTAATTGGTAAATATACCCATGCCAAAGCTGGAAGATGATATGTCTGTATAGTTGGTTTGAGCAGCAAATTCGATTTAGTAGACCATGCTATCCTTTGGTCTACCCTGCTCGCTACAGGAGTGCCTAGGCCTATTATTTGCTTTCTGGGAAGATTATATGAGAATCTAATGTGTAATGTACGATAAAGCCCACGAGGCGAATGCACTATTAACTTTGCAGTTAAACATGGTATCCGGGAAGGCCTGTGTACTAGCACCTTTACTTTTCTTTGTTTATAAATTGGGTGGATCAGACCTTACAATCAGTGCATGCTGACAGCCCCCAGGTTACTGGATGCCCCTACCCCAGTCCTCCTGTATGCAGATGATGGTGTCCTGCTGGCTAGTACTCCTGTGGGGTTACAGCGCTTATTGAATACCTTCAGGGATTTTATTGCAGCCAGGAAATTGATCATCAATAAAATCAAAACTTATACAATGATTTGTGGGCCAAGGAACAAACAATGAAGATCTTTTTTATGGACAAGACGCCGATGGCCACTGTCGATACCTTTTGCTACTTGAGTATCACTTTTTCAGGGACTGGATCATGGTCCCTGGTAGTTACTAATGTTAGGAGCAAAATAAATAGATGCACTCATGGTATTTTTAGATTTTCAGCCAAGTTGGGCTCTAGGCCGGTGAAGGAGATGATAGCTATTTATAGGGAACAAATACTATCTATAGCAACATATGGGGATGGTGGGTGGGGCTATCATAACAGTAAGGTGCTACAGACAGAGGAAAATGGTTTGCTCAAACGTCTACTTAGTCTACCCGCCTCGTCATCCTCGGAGATCATTCAAAGCGAAGTAGAGCTACAGTATCTTACAGATATTGTTACACTTCGCCCCCTGCTGCTCTGACGTTCCATATGGTCCAAAGATGATACTAGTTGAACCAAGTCAATTATTTTAGATTGTTTGTCCTTGGACAATGTAATGGCGATTCCTTTTTAAGTTATATTAATTCTCTGTATAGTTTACTATTTAAGATTCCTGTCCAGACTAACGCTTTATTGGTAACCTCACTCACCAAATTCCTTATCAGAGAACCCCTTTTGACCCACAAAAGTGATGTTCGATTGGTACATGAGAGAAGGAAATCAACTGTCAAATTTTATTTAACATTTACTTTATCAGAGGGCTGCCAAGATTATGTAAATTATCTTCCCAATCTCATGCATTGTTTTGTACTAATTAGATTGAGATTTGGAATTGCTCACCACCTAGTTGCCTTCCCCAATATGAAAACTTGCCCTTTAGGTTTGACCCCTTGCCCATGTGACAGACAGAGCAAGCAAAGCACTATGCACTTATTTTGTTTTGTGTTTTTTTTGCAAGTTTTAGAAGCTATTATTTAAAACCACTCTTGCTTGCAAAAGGTATTAGATTGCATATTGCCCACCTTAAAAAATATGCCTGAATTAAATGACTCCAAGGCCTGTCTTAATATAGCGCTTTTCATTATAAATGCAATATACTCAAAAGTATTGTTATACTGACTTAGTGATGACCTTGTGCGAATTTAAATGCAGATTGTACCTCCTTTAAATGTTTTTAAGTGTTTTTAGATATGATCAATTTTGGTATTATGTACTGTGCTGGAGTAATTCATACCGCCACTACCTTTTTGGTAATTTGCATGCATTACCCGTTCCACTTGGAGAGTGAACCTTGACCCGGAAGCATTGCAGCAGGAGGAGGAGCACGACGCAACGCGGAGGTGCGGAGGAGCGGGTACGGAGCTTGAGATTGAGCAGGGTCGGCGAGGTAATAGACGCCGAGAATAGCCGTTGCTTGCCTGCGTGCATGCTCGCTCCCTCGTTCATCCGTTCGCCTGCCCACCAGTAAGCGCGTGGTTTCAGTTTGAGCAGAGTAACGGCAAGATCAGCCGTTATTCTGCCTTACCTGCTTGCTTAATCACTCTCGCCAGTCGGCCGGCTGGCCGGATCATCCCCCTCATCCTTGATCCCCCAGCATGAGAAATAAAAAGTTCTTCTGAGGGAGAAGCCAGTTCCTGAAGGGTGCCGAATACTGTATGTGTATCGAAAGGACTGCACCTACAGCTAGGACGAGTAAAAAAAACTGGCACGCCAACTTGCAGTGTAAGGTGCAACCTGCAGAACGCCACCGGGGGATATGGAGACTCATGGAAAGTGGAAAGTGGGAGAGGAACGCACTCATGTGGTGAGACCAGTAGGTGACTATTAAGGGACCACTAAATGACAGGTAAAGGACACTTAATGACTGTTAAGAAGCTGTTAGCCTGCTACGCTGTTGATAAGCTGTGCAGGAGTACTGACAGTGGGAGCAAGTGGGAGAAAACGGTGTGTGCAGGGTGCGAGGGGCCTGATTCTCCCCCTCCCCCTCCCCCCAGCTCACCTTTTGCTCTTCTGTGCCACCACAGAGCAACCTTTTAATCCTTCCCAATTGCTAAACCTCTGATCAGTTATGGAACCCATTGGAGATGAGGAGTAGAACAGAGCCTAGATAGACTAGTAGAGGGACAAAAGTGTGAGAGCGTGGCCCTGTTAGTAATGGCCGTGGAGTGTAGTGCCCAGGAAATCCGCAGAGGCGGCCCAACAAGGTGGGGTGCGGTTAGCCGTTTCCAGTGTGACCTGCTCTTGTGCTCTTCCCTGCAACACCAGTGCGCTCTTCACATCTCCTCATATTTCACATCGCCTCACATCTCTACATTGTTGCCTCAAACTGCACCCCTCTATAGGCTCAGTTCACAATCAACCTATTGGTAACTACTCAACTTTTCAATTTTTCTTATATACTTATAGTAGGACGTGCAGGAGGTGTAAGAGGTGCAGGAGGGCTAAAAGAATCGGAAGAACCGGAAAGAAAAACCCTTTAATTACTATACTATACTATACTGAATATTTAGATTGTTGCGCTGTTGGTTCACTGTCATCATCAAAATTAAAGAGAGAATTATGCGTTCAGGTAAAGAGAGGGTGACAGGTTCTTCAGTAAGACGAACCAAGAAAATACAAATGCCAAAAGTGATTAAAAAAGGCAAAAGCTAATGCAATAGGACTGAATCAATCGTTAATTTCACCGATAGCACAGATGTTTGAAAAATCCACAAAAGTCCAAGATAAATTTGATTTTATGAAAGATCCGACTGGAGCCATAATTACAATGCAAATAGAATCTGAAAAAATTTAACTACAAACTCCGATTAAACCAAGTAGTAATGAGGTACAAAACATACAAACCAGTGGACAAGAGAAGGAGCGACAATCCCAAGACAAAACATACCACACTGTTGACAATGAATCCCAAATTACCGATCAGGAAATGCTAAATATAAAATCACCTACCTATATAAGTCAAAAAGATGTGGATACGACAGGAAGACTGCAGGATGAGACACTTCAGGTAGAAGTATACCAAAGAAAGCTGACCCCAAGGACCATGCTACCTTTAGAAGTGAAAGTAGAAATACGGAAAAAAATAGAAACAACCCGTGACATCATAACACATAGGCAACTACCCATACAAAACTGTAGCCTGGGGGTAGTAGACCTTACTCACGATAATCAAGGTGAAAATCAGGCTAATCACAACTCAGAGGCTGCCTCAACACTAAAATCAAAGGGAGGAATGAATTCAAAAATAAAAATGAGGACATGGAGGGTCATCAAACCTAGTGATTACTGAAGAACAAAGGGTAGAACCTATGCAAGATAGCAAACCAAGAATAACTGAAAATTTAGGAATAATAACAGAAATATTATCAAGTAGTAATAATAGTAAAATACAATATAACGGACAAGATCTCAGCAAATATATTGATATGGATAACTTCACTAAAATAACTGCAGTTCAAGAAATTCAGAGTATTCTACTTAAAAGTACTACCAACATTGTTCATGAGCATCTAAATGAACAAAAGGCAAAAACTATAGTTAACCAGGATTTGGGGTCTATCTGGGATATCTTCTACCAAACTTCATCATTAACGTTGGAAGCACTAACATACCAATCAAATAAAATGGATATACAAATAGACCTACTTAGAATGATGGCAAATGCCGTAGCCGGAATAGATCAAAAACTTGCCCAGCTGAATGGCTTGATAGTCAGAGGCCAAAGCGAAGTGCCAAAATAAACACCGATTGTACTGGTGTACCTATAATAGATAAATTGGCCACAATACTGGAGGTTCTTAATACCATACTAAAAGATGTCAAAATGACCATTTGGAGGAAAAAAAAAACAGGACAGTGAAAAAATAAAAGAAAGGAACAATATCACTATAGTTACTGATATGGAGCATTTTAGTCACCTAGAAGATGCGGATGGCACGGACCAATTAACCCCTAGAAAAGTGCGGATTCTGCAACACCCACCCTGAAAACTATCGACTAATAACATTACAAGACACAGATGCTAAGTTGTTTGCAGGGATCTTGCTCATAAATCTCGCAGAATGGGCAACGCATAATAAGATATTACCTCTGAATCAGACTGGGTTTGTCAAGAACTTTGGAACTACAACAAATATATTAGCCTTACCACTTTTAATAGATAAAACAATTTTAATGAAACAACCTTTGTACTTGTGCTTTGTCGATTTTAGTTCAGCTTTTGATTGTGTGCACAGAGGCCTTTTATGGAGAAAATTGGAAGCAAAAAAAATATTCCTGACCAATTGCTAAAACTAATTTAACTTTTGTACACCAATACATGGGTTAGAGTGAGGATGAGGGATGGTCATACACTAACAAAGGAAGTAATAACAACAGCAGGTCTTGAGCAGGGGTGTGCATTGGTCCCTCTACTTTTAAACTTGTTTCTAGCTTAGTTAATGGCGGCCCTGGATGAAATAAACGCACACCCACCTAAAGCAGCTGGCAAACAAATTTCCTATCTGCTATATGCAGACGATGTCATACTCCTTAGCCAAACAAAAGTGGGATTACAACACCTAATAGATCGAATAGCTTCATATTCAAAAGAAAATCGGAATGGTGATAAATGAAACTAAGACTAAGGTTATGGTTATCAATAAAAATGTAAGATTAAAACATAAATCCAAATGGTTTCTGGCGGATATCCAACTAGAACAAGTTGAAACATATTGGTACTTGGGAGTACTATTCGATGACAATGGAAACTTTCGTGCAAAAATTAGATGTACAAAGGAAAGAAAGCAAACGCTTTGACAGCAGCATTTAGGATTCTGCAGAAATCACTAGGAAATCTTACTTATTGCCCCCTATTAAAGGTTATATCGGCAAAACTTCTCCCTACTCTAACATATGGTAGTAAGGCATTAAGTGGGAAAGATACTGTGGCTATAAATAATGCAGTGTCAAAAACTTTCAAATCCCTTTTTTTCCTACCAAACAATGCATCACCCGCACAAATAAGGCTGGAGTTTGGTCTAAATAACCAGTTGTACGCAAGAAAGGGCCAATTTATCAAAGTATGGAGCAGGATAAAAAATTATCATGAAATTCAAATGTCTCAGCTACTATGGCAAGAAATAAATTACAACAGAAAATTACAAGCCTGGAAATATTTAAATATAGCGCTGGAAGAATTTGAAGTGATGTCAATCTGGAACACCACAATAAACAAGGAATCATTCAAAAAGGCAATCAACAGATTAACAAATCATCTATCATTTATACGAGATAAGGACATATTGGCAAAAAGAAAACATGCATGGCCAATAACTAGTGGGTTTACAAAAAAGCAGATTCAAGCCTATTTAGAAATACCATGGTCATTAAAAAACAAACAAATATTTATAAAGGCAAGATTTGGTGTACTCCCTGGACTATGCCAACTTCCTCCATGGAAAAAGTTAGAAGGGGACACATTATGCAGATTATGTAAACCGGAGAGGAGAACATTATTCATTTATTATGTATCTGCCCAGAACTGCAAAATGAAAGAAAAACTATACTTAAAATACTTTTTTAATGCGCGGGGAATAAGGACATGTAGGCAAGCTTTGATAAGGTGTCTGCATTCTAATGATATAAGTATGAACTCTGCTTTTGTAAAGTTTTTAGTAAGAGTAAGAGCCAAATTGGAAGACTACAATTAAGAAAACATTTGCACAGTATGAAGCCTTGTTTACATTTTGAAATTGGTATATTTTTATTGTAACTGGTTTAGAATTTGATGCTGCATTGTTTTACTTTTTTAGTTGTTCTATATTATAGTGTATATTATATGTATAATGTCGCATTGTAAGAATTTAAGTAATCAAACAATAAAGAATTGTCTTATCTGGTATTATGTTGTATACCCGGTACTGATTTCTAGCATTATTTTACATTTTATATTAATCATATGTAATGTAATCAGCTTTTTTTTATCTATGTGTACTTTTATGGTTGTTTTATACACACTGAATAAAGTTTTTGAATTGAATTAGGTATTTGCGGCTGATGAGATTTTTCAGGATGTTATTCAGCAAGTAATCCAACCTGTTACACATGCTTTCAATTACAGTGACGATAAACTGGTTTTTGGGAAGACATGGAAAGCCCTTTCCCAAATGTGCCAGTTACATGCTGATGCGGTTCTCACTCTGAATGCAGCAAAGTGTGAGTTTCATAAAACCAAGCTTACTTTTTGTGGGCACATATTCTCTGATAGGGTTCTGACTCCAGACCACAACAAGGTGCAAGCATTGTCATCCACTTGCACCCAGGATGTTACCATGCTGCAATCCTTTTTAGGCATGGCCAGTTATTGCTCAAGATACATTTTTTTTTTTTGTAAGACCTTTATTGGTAATTGCCAACATGACACAGCCTGATGCCTACAACCCATTGGGCCGGCAGCGGTAAGGACCTCTACTCAGTTGTCTACCATTTTACACAGCTGTTAAGCTGACAACCAGAGGTCCGGCAGCGTAGTCTGAAATGTAAATTAAAATCACACAAGTTTGCTAAGGACATGCCATTGTCTTACATTTTCTTATTCGCTGTTCCTTGCTACTTCCCAAGACAGACTCTAGCATTCTTTAGGGAGCACGGTACATCTATGCATACAGATCGGGCAATTGTATGTCAAGCGGGATACCAATGCGTTGCATATTCCCATGCTATGCAGGACACAGGGAACAGTTCAGTGCATATAACAAGAAAAGAAAGGCAAACATTAAACAGAAATCCCAGGGAAACAGTTAGCACAGTATTTCTATCAATGAACGTAGTTTCATATACAAATTATCTCATCCACAGTTAAGTGCACAATCGGGAGGTAAGCTCAAGAGAGGGGCGTGGGGCCTAGTCACACCGGCTGTCTGCGCCACCTGGCCTTTTTCGGTGCCACAAGGGGCAGGTGTACCAGTGTAAGGTAATGATCGCATGAGGCTCACTGTGTATAACAAGGAGGAAGGGGGGGGGGAAGATGGGCAGTCCCTCGGTCCAACCGCAGCCCAGGAACCTCAAGGACTGACAGGACTGCATGTAATGGGAGGATCGTGAGCATCCTCTTCCTCCGCTTGCCGGCCAAGCAGATAAGTCGCCACGGGGGCCCAGATGTCTTTGGGTTTAGACCGCACAGGCATTAGCTCGGCGTAATCGTGCAGGCGTTCCTGCCAAGTGGCCATGTCCCGGAGCCAGCATTTAAATTTAGGCGCTCGTCCCCTTCCCCACCGGCACGCCACCCGCCTTTTGGCAATAAGGAGACTGAGTGCAAGGAGTTTCCTGTGTGGGGTGACCACTTGTTGTGATAGGCCCAGCAGAGCAATCAAAGGGCAGGGGTCTATGGTGATACCCAGCATGGCGGAGAGCCCTTCAAACACCTGTGACCAGTATGCAGCCACCCGTGGGCAGGTCCACGCTAAATGAAAGAAGTCCGCCCCTGCGGAGCCGCAGCGAAGGCAGCAGTCAGAGTCTCGGAGCTGGAATCTATATAGTCGCGCAGGTGTGTGGTATACTCGATGCAGGAATTTGTAATGTAGGAGGCGCAGTCTATTATTGCCGGTGATGGCTTTTGTTTGTGTGCAGCTAGTTTCCCACTGGTCGTCGGTGAGTGGTTCCATGAGGTCGCCATCCCATTCCAGCCGGGCTTTTAGGGGAGGAGGATGTGCAACGTCCTGAACATGTTTGTATAGTTTAGAGACTACATGGCGTGGGTTATCTGCATGTACAATAGCATGTAGTGGTGCGAAGGTGTCCGGCTCCCTGGGGAAATCAGGAGTGATAGTGCGCACATTTTGACGCAATCGGGTGAATAGGAAGGTGTCCAAGACTGAGGCTGACCACGTCCTGAAGAACTGTTCAGTTGTGAGAAAGGTCCCGTTCGAGTATAACTCTCCCCAATGGACGAAACCCAGCTCTCTAAGGAGTTTGCGCCCTATCTCTTCACATGCAACTCGGAGTCTGGGGTTATTCGCTAGAGGTAACTTGGGTGAGTAGAGAAATGCACAGTCCAGGGTATGCGCCAAACGTCGCCATGCTGCCACTGTACAGTCCACTGTGGATGGGTCACGTTCCCTGGGCTTCACATCGGAGTGTATGTAGCCTGAGCTGGTCGTGGGAGCCATGTAGCCATCCTCCACCGCGAGGTGTGCCATGTAAGGAGGGGGAAAGTACCAGTAGGCCGCAAAGTGGGCCTGTGCGCAATCATAATACCTCTCGAAATTAGGGACGTCAAAACCACCCAGATGGAAGGGGAGCATAAGAGTGTCCAGGCTGACGCGTGACTGCTTCCCACCCCATATCAGTCGAGTAAGCTGGGATCGCAGTGTGCTGAAGAAGAATTTCCCTGGGTAATAGGGAATATTGACGAATAAATATAATAGTTTGGGGAGGATTACCATCTTGGTTAAGGCAATCCTACCTGCCATTGAGAGCAGGAGATGGATCCACTTAGTGACTTTGTCAGTAATTTTGTCTATAACGGTGCCGTAATTGGCACGCATCATGTTCTCTTTGTTCCGGGAGATGCGAATGCCCAGATATTTCAGATCATCTTGCTCCCATACCAGGGGGTAGTCAAGCGGGTGAGGTAGTGTGATATCGGTCAGAGGAAAAATGGCTGATTTCCCCCAGTTAATATGTACTCCAGCCAGACCTCCAAATTTAGTGATCTCGCGCAAGATGGGGTTGAGATTTTCTTTCGGTTTTGCAATATAGAGGGTGATATCGTCCGCGTAGAGGGACACCAGTAAAGGACGGGAGGGGTAGTTGAGGGCACAGTGATTGTGGTGTTGGCGCAGTTTTGCAGCCAAGGGCTTGATAGCAATAGCGAAGAGGGCAGGGGAAAGGGGGCAGCCTTGGTGCGTTCCCCTCTGCACGGCGAAGGGCTCAGTTCTAGCACCGTTGAGTAGTACCGTGGCCGTCGGCTGGTTATAAAGTAGCCGAACCCAGTCCATAAAGCGGAATGGTACCCCCATGTGACGCAGAGTGCCTAGTAGGTAGTCCCATTCCAGGGAATCGAACGCTTTGGTAGCGTCAAGGAATACAGCTGCCGCCTCACATCTGGGGTTGATGTCCTGAAGGACGGCATGTAGGGTGCGGAGATTGTGTGCTGTTGCATGGTTAGGGACAGATCCAGCTTGATCTGGGAGTACCAGGCGCTCCATGAGGAGGTTAAGGCGGGTCGCCAGTGTTTTAGCCAGGATTTTAGTGTCGCAGTTTAAGAGCGACAGGGGTCTGTATGAGTCACACATCATGGGTGGCTTGTCTGGCTTCAATAGGGACGTAATGAGTGCTTCGCGCATGGTGCGTGGTAGGATGCCCTCCTCGAGTGCCGAGTAGAAGACCTGCTTCAGAATGGGGGCCAGGATGGGAGCAAATAGTTTATAGAAGTCAATTGGCAGGCCATCTGAGCCTGGCGCCTTGCCCGACTGCATGCTCATAATGGCGTCTGTTATCTCATCCAACTCCAGTTCGTGATGGAGAAATTTCTGCTGGCTTTCACCCAGTCACGCCAGTGCAGTGTCCGCAAAATAGTTTGTGAGGTCTAAGGGTTCAGTCCTCTGGGAGGAGTATAGAGCTCTGTAATGCTCCTGAAAGGTACGGAGCTGTTCGGGGAGGTTTCTCTGTATATTGCCTCGGGAGTCTGGTATTTCAGAGACATAGGACTGGAACCGTGGGGGTTTAATTGAGTTCGCAAGGGCCTTACCTGGCCTGTCGCCCTCGCCAAAAACACGGGCCATGTGCGGTCTTCCCAAAAATTTGCCCTCCCTGTCAGCAGATTCTGTGTATTCGGAGAGTTTGTCTCTCATTCGAGCATGGAGTGCTAGGTCATCAGGGCGGGAGGAAATGTCTCTCTCGAGCTGGCGCAACTCCATCTCCAGGGAGCGGAGCTCGGTGCGCAGTGACTTGAGAATGCCCCCACCTTTGGCGATACACCAACCCCGGACGGTGACTTTAAAAGCTTCCCAGACCGTGGTCACACTGTCCACCGAGGACATATTACGTTAAAAAAATTCTTGGATGTCCTGTTCACGTTCAGCCTTGAAGGCCGCGCTGTAAGGTGTGCAGGGTTAAGGCGCCAAGAAAAATATGGGGAGCCTGCGAGGGGGAGTCGAAGGGCTAACAGCACAGGTGAGTGGTCCGAGTGGGTGTGAGCTAAGTGTTGCGTTCGAGCCAGCCATGGACTCAGCCCCGCTGAGACAAATATGTAGTCAAGCCGTGCCCATGTGGAGTGGACTGAGGAGTGGTGTGTGCCTTCTTTCAAGGAGGGGTGTGCTAATCTCCACACGTCCAGCAGGCCTCCGTCCTGAATTATGTCACTGAGTGTCCTCTGCATGTTCGTGTAGTGCGAAGGGAGCGCCCTCGATCTGTCCACTTGGGGATGTAGTGCCGTGTTAAAATCGCCCCCCCACACCATGTGTGTAATGCCTAGCGTTTGGATTTTACCCCATAATGCGAGAATGACGGAGGGGTCATCTGTATTAGGACCGTAGTAATTCGCGAATAGGATGTCATGTGCATACAGGCGTCCCCATACTAAACAGAACCTGCCCCCTGAGTCCACCTCTGCCCCATGTGGTGTAAAGGCTACCCCTCTCTTGACGAGAATAGTAACCCCTCTGGCGTAACCGGAGTAAGAAGAAAAGGTGCGGCTAGTGGCCCACTTGGAGGCGAACTGTGCAGGCCCTCGCGGGTTCAGATGCATCTCTTGCAAGAGGGCTACCTTGATGTCTTGGCGATCTAAATAACTCAGCACCTGTCGACGTTTTCTGGGGTCATTAAGTCCCCGAACTTTCCAGGTGGCAATCGTGACGTGTTGGTGCAGACTATCTTCGTTAGGTGTGGCCATACCCACATCCCCCCTCTGTCTCTAGTGTGGATTGCAGTCGAAGTGCACTTGACACTGTAAGTGAATGGCGTGTATGTGTCAGAAAGTGTAGACTAGTCACAGAACGTTTATATACTTGTGTTGTGTTACAGTTTCCAACATTCCCTCCCTCCTCCCACACCGGCTGCCCCAACTCGCCGGGTACAAAAACCCACCCAGAGTCACCCAGAACATAAGAAAGTACCAAGAAAGTCTTAAGAGCAAATCGGGGGATCGCCCACATAAGGGGGTGAAAAGTCACTAGGTGCGCCGGACCAGCCCATATCTCTCCCTACTTGCACCCACCAGGCTCTCAGCAAGGCTAAGAGCTCAGTAGTGGGACGGAGAGATAAGTCCGAGCATCGGAGTGAGTGCAACAACAACTAACTAAGGTTCAGAATGTACTGTTAAGTCATACATCACCAAAAGGTTCAGCCAACCAATCCAACGTGTAGAGAAGCGAGGAGTCCGACGGATCGTGGGCGTGTGTCAAGGGTCAGCCAGGTTGGGAGAGAGGGGAGGGCGATCTGGAGTGAGCTCTGGCAGCCGCCCCCCCATGTGCCCCTCCCCTGTGCTGCTTAAGGTAGTCTTCCGCATGTTGAGGAGTACCGAAAAATTTTTGCTTTCCATCGTGCGTGATCTTGAGTTTGGCGGGGTACAGCATGGCGTAGGGAATTTCCATCTTCTGCAGTTTTTTCTATACATCTGTGAACTTGCGGCGTGCCTCCTGTACAGTCGTGGTGAAGTCCGGGTAGAAGGATAGCAAAGTGTTTTCATAAGGGACAGTTTGTTTCTCCCTGGCGAGCCGTAAAATAGTGTCTCTGTCCCGGTAGTTGAGGATTCTAGCTATTACAGGACGCGGTGTAGCTCCAGGGGGAGGGCGGGCAGCAAGAGACCGATGGGCCCTCTCCACGATAAAGTGTGCCGAAAAGGAGTCCCTGCCAAACAAATCAATCAGAAGTTTTTCGATGAACTCCTCCATCCGCCCAGTGTTGGTCGTCTCCGCAAGGCCCAGGATACGGACGTTGTTCCTTCGAGACCTGGCTTCAAGGTCCTCGTTCTTGTCCGCAATAATTTTAGGGAGTCCGTCCATTTGGGTGAGCTGGCGGTTCGACGTGGCAGAGGTGTCCTCAAGTGTGGATATGCGGCCCTCCGCCTCTTTTAAGCGGTGATCATGTTGGTCCATTTTGGCCACTACTGAGTCCATTCGGGAATTGAGGGCATCTATTTTGGAGTCTATGGACGTGAGGCTGTTTTTCATGCCCAGCAGTAGAGATTTCCAGTCTTCATCATTTGGCGCCGTGGCACCGGGCCCCGACTGCACCTCCCGCTGAGAGTCCACTGTTTTTCGGGACTCATATGGCAGTTTAGATTGCCTGGCATCGCTGCGCCCCATCTTGACGCAGATCTCAGGGGATGGAGAGGAGGTTGTTGGGCTAGGACACAGCGATGGCAACCAGGGAGGGTTACGGCGCGCTGGGGTATGTATCCTCTCCAGCCAGTCAGAAGGTGAAGCGTGGGCCGAGCAGGGTCTCCGCTCTCGTGCAGAGCGCAGCAGCGCCTTAGGGGCCCCACCGGCGCGCCCCGGGCCCAGCCCCAGAGCGGGTGAGACAAAGGTGAAGCCAGCGAGTCAGGACAAGAAGAAGGTGGAGGCCGGGTTTCGTGGCGATGGTGAGGGACAGCACGCGCAGAACCACCACACGTGGGGGTCAGCGCAGGCAGCGGCGTGGGTAGCGAGCGTCAGCAGGCTGAGGCAGCACCCCCAAACTCCAATGGGCGCCCCGGGACAGCGCAGGCGACCCCGTGGAAGCGAGCAAGGCCCGAAAGCACGTGAAGAGGTGGCACAGGGAGTGGCAGATTAGGCCTCACCTTGTAGTTCAGGAGCTCCGGGGCGCCAGTAGGTCTGCCGGTGAGTCGGCCCAGGTGGATGGGCAAGTGACGGGCCAGGTGGGGAGAGCAGTGTCCGTTGTACAGGCCCACAGCGGTGCCGCCGGGCAAAGGCCCCGGGGAGGTCACAGGTCCAGATCAGCGCCCCCCACAATGCAAGCATACCTGTTGGTATCGGTGGTTCGGGCCGAGTCCGAGCATGGGCCGGGCTGGGCCCTCACTGTAGATTGACTGCCAAGGAGGGAGGGGGGGGGGGCTGTGTATTACGCCGTCTCAGGCGATCCGGTTGTAAGCTTCGCGGCTTCCCACGTGAGGCCGGCTCCCTGTGGAGGGATGGACAGAGCACCTGCCCAGGCCCCTGATGGCAGAGGCGGACCCAGGCTCCGGGTAAGGGGGCCCGGAGCACAGCACTCCGCAGCTCGGACTCGAGGCAGCAGGGAGGGGGGCCCTCACCATCCAGAGTCCCCTCCGGCCAGTTGTGGCTTCAGCGGCAGGTGAGGAGATGGGGCGGGCGCCGAGAGGGCCGTGTGTTCCCGCCTCCGGAGGGTCCCGGGTGATTTCAGGCCCGGGTGGCCAGGCCGCAGGCAGGTCTGACCGGAGTTGGGTCCGCCTCCCCAGGAGTGTCGGCGGGGCCGCCGGGGGCAGTGGGTGAGGGCCTGGGCAGTCTCGGGGCCGCCCAGGCCTGCAGGCAAGTCCAGGAAGGTGCCGCAAGAATAGGCCTCAAAGCCGCGGACCAGAGTGCCCGCCGCGGCCGATCCCGCAGCAGTTCAGGCTCCAGCTAGGGTTCCCGGGGCGGCACCAGTATCGATATCTCGCTGTGTGGGGCAGCAAGAGTGGCGGCCTTGGTGCCGGAGCGATCCTCTCCACCTCACGGATCCAGCGGTGATATCTGTGCACAAGTTCGTGCACTCAGGATGATTGCAGGATCGTGCTTAAGCTCAGACGGGCAAGAGCTTCTCTAGCGCGCAGCCATCTTGGTGCAGCGCCACCTAGCGCCCCCTGCTCAAGATACATTTATAACTTTCCTACAGTGAGCATCCCTTTAAGAGACTTAAAGCGAAATACCCCATTTCCAAATTCTCCTGAATGTGACCAGAGTTTCAAAGAAATAAAGCATGCGATTGAGAATGGAACTGAAATGGCCTGCTTTAATCCCAAGTTGCATACGGAAATAACAGTTGATGTGAGCCTGAGTCGGTCCTGGGAAATTCTTGCTCAACACAATGGCCACACGTATGCTCAGAGACAGAGACAGTCGAAGCCTGTCTGAAATAGAACGTGACTATTTTCAGCCAGAGAAGAAGAGTCTGGCTGTGGTGTGGGCCTGCAAACATTTTCATATATTCCGCTATGGGAAACAATTCACCCTCATCATGGAACCACCAGGCGTGGCTCACCATCTTCGGAAGCCCAAAGACTAAAATGCCCCCTCACATTGAGAAATGAGGGTTAAGGCTGTAAGAGTACGGGGGCGTGGCCAAACAGCCACGATGGCGGACGGCTTCCGCTAGAGCTCCGTGCCCGGCCGGATTATAAGGAACTGAGGGGGACATCGCCCTGCTAAACCGTGCGCAACGGCTGCGGGACTCTGCCTGGAGTTCGGGATCCTGTGCGGCGGCGAGGGAGAGCCCCGGGAAGGACAACTTTGAGAGGCGCCGAGACTCGCGGCGCGGGCCTCCGCAGCCGGGAGGTGGAGTGGTGCTGCGACCCGGCGGCGGCCCTGCGAATCCTGGGACCCGACTGGAGGTGGGCGCCGGGCTTGTGGGGGCAGAGCCGGCAACTTGTGGACGGTGGAGACGGCCACCTGGCCCCCCGCAGACACCGCCGGACAGCGGAAGGGACGGCGAAGTACGGTGAGGAGGGCGGGTGAGGCACACCGGGTCCCGTGATCCGGATAAGAGACACTGGGCTGGGAGGAGAGGCCATTTTGTGGCGACCGGCCGGTGAGGTGATCTGAGATTGCAGTGTGGCCCCCACGGCGCTGGGAACTTTGTGGCTCTCCCGCAACCCTGTCCCCCCCCTCGATTTTCCTGAAGCCGGCGGACCAGCCCAACTGGGGGGTCGGGAGGGGCCAACGAATCGAGAGACAGTAAGGTGTGGCATAGAATCAGCAAGCCCGTGATTGAGGCGGTGGCTGTGGCCGGGAGCTGCCCCCGCTTTCCGTCTTCACCCTGTACAGGCCTTACGCTGGGAGAAACACCACTACAGCGTGAGCTGCTGCCCAGTGTGGCTCCAGTGGGGGTCTGGACCCCCTGAGAGACGACTCTGCTTGGCGCCAGATCCTCCTGCTTGTCGGCCCCTCTTCCACCTGGGAGCTCGGAGCGGGATAGTCAGAGCTGACACACGGAGAGACGGGGGCACACTCTGTGGGCTGCGGGGCCCATGAGGCCGGCGCGCCTACAGGGCGGATAAGCACTACAGGCCAGGCGCAACATGGTTCGGAAGGGCCAGAGGAACGTGGAGGGCCCGGGGGAGCCAACAGGACCCGGCCCGCAGATGGGGGCTGGAGCGAGCGGGGGCGGACCTGGCCTGGCTGACCCACTGAGGTCGATTACCCAACAGCCGGACAAGCTGGATCTTATATTCCAGGGAATCCGAGACTCCCGCCAAGCGCTGGAGCAACAATTGGGGACCCTCACCACTAACTTATCCCTCCTAAAAGCTGACCACAACAAGCTGGCGGACAAAGTCAAGGATCACGGGCTAACACTCACGGACCTTGCGCCTAAGGTGGCTGAACATAGCAAGTCTATCCTGGACATACAGGGTCAGGTCGGGGCGCTGATGGAAAGAGTTGAGGACGCGGAAGGGCGTAATCGAAGAAATAATATAAGGGTGATCGGCCTGCCAAAAAACTGCGAGGAACCGCGGGCTGCAGAGTTCATGGAGCAGTGATTCAGAGATCACGTAGCGACGGACAGACACTCCCCATACTTCTGTGTGGAACGGGCGCCCAGGATCCCAATGGGACAGCCTAGGCCGGGGCGCCCACCGTGCCCTCTCATTTTCCGCATCCTTAATTACCGTGACAGGGATGTCCTCCTGAGGAAAGCTTGTGAGAAATCCACCATCCATTTTGAGAACCAGAGGTTGTCGCTCTACCCGGATTACACGAACATGGTACAAAAACAGCGGGCCTCCTACATGGAGGTGAAGAAGAAACTGAGAAGCGCACAACTGAAATACGCATTACTCTTCCCCGCCCGTCTGAAAGCTATCCACGAGAAGAAATCACCCTTTTTCGAGAGCCCTACGGACGCTGAGGAGTGGCTGGAGGTGATGGGCCTGGACGGCAGTCAGGAGGCATCCCAGGAGGCGGAGGCGAGGACGTCGGAGAAGAGCCCGGGAGGTAGCCGCCGTTCCTCATCTGGATCAGGAAAGGGAGCTGCTGGGCGCGGCCCGTCGCGGAACCATCAGAAGGAAGGTCAACTGGAGGCTCTTTCGCTCGCTGGCACCTTTAGGGCGGACTCGGCGAAAATAGCCACGGACTCTGACGATAACACGGTGCATTCAGACTCGGAAAACAGTGTGCTGCTTTTTCCTACAATCACACCTAGAGCCGCCGCCGACCTCATCGACAGCTGACCTGTCGGGTGACATCCCGAACCAACACTTCTGCAGCTGTCATTGCACGGTATCCTTTTCTGCTGTAATTGGCGCTCCTGGTGCCTGCCTCCGTTTGGGTAGATATGTATGGGGAGGGGGGTGATGCATGGGATGAGAGGACAATGACTTATCCCCCAATGTACTTCACATCCCCTGGACCTGACACTGTATTGGGCACCTCGGGGCAAGGCTTCAGGTCGCTTATTGACAACCCCACAAGCATTGTCTGTATATCACACTGAACCTTTCTCCTATGCAACAAGCGCCCGGCCGGGCCACAGTCGAGCCGGTGGAGACCGGACCTGGTAACAAAATGAACGCATGTGTGCTGGACCAACCCCCCCATGGTGAATGCACAAAAATTTGGTTCTTTATGTTTTTCTTGTCAATGTTGGGCACGGCTATGTTTTATGGCTGCGCCAAGTTCGTTTTAGATATGTTAGAAGTATTTACAGGTGCACTCTCCTGGGTTCAGCTCACCGGTGTTCTAGAAACACGACCACTGACGGAAATGTTTCCGCCTCCTACAGATCATGGCTGAACAATATGGAATTTACAAAGTCATCACCTGGAATATGCGGGGGCTAGGGGCAGTGCAGAAAAGACACAGAGTCCACTCATACCTCCTTAGACAGCAGACACACATTGCCTTCCTACAGGAAACGCATCTCACGGTATCTGAAGCCCAGAAATTACGGAACAAATGGAGAGGGACTATATACTCCACGTCATAATCAGTATTCTCTAGGGGGGCCACTATCTGGGTGAGGCACGGGACACCATTTATTGAACTGGAAAGGAAGGTAGATGCGCAGGGCAGATACATCTTGGTCAAAGGTACCCTAGATGGCAAACTGATTGTCCTGGGCTGCATATACGCCCCAAACTATGACCAGGAATCGTTCCTGCAGAGGGTCGGGAGGGCACTCTCCCCGTGGGTGGACATTCCCTGGGTACTCGGAGGGGATTGGAATGCTGTACTGGATCTGGCCCTGGATAGATCACACCCCCCCTACAGGCCGCTGGTGCTAATAAGCTTACTGACTTTTTCAGAGCGTGGGCGGAGGGCTGGAGACTGGGTGATGCTTGGCGGGAGGCACACCCCTCACACAAAGAATATTCGTTCTACTCCCCCGTACATGACTTACACACACGTATCGATCGATTCCTGTGCTCCCATGCGCTGATTTCAAAGATAAGAGACCAAGAGTACTTAGCAAAGACCTTCTCGGATCACAGGCCCCTAAAATGCACCATCTCCTGGGTCAGGGTCCCGACCCCAGTCCCTACATGGCGACTCAATCCACAGCACTTGGAAGACGGACCATTCAAAGCAACCCTTTCAGAGGCCCTGACATATTACTGGGAAGTTAATTGGGATACTGCCTCCTCCAACTTGGTGGTCTGGGATGCGATGAAAGTGGTAATGCGGGGGTGGCGATTGGGAAATTGGTTGGTGCCAGGCAAGAGATCCACCGGAAGTTGTGCGAGGTAGAGGACCGACTGACGGGACTTGAACGGGAGGCAGTTGAGGACCCGGGGAAAAAACAGGCTCTACAGACACAATACATTCTACATGCAGAGACGTTAGAAACTCTGCGCACCCTTGACTGCAAGGCCTACTTGCAAAGACAACACACGGAGGCGGACCGTTCCGGGACGCTGCTAGCCCGATTGGTGCAAGACCGGCCAGACACCCCAATCATTACTCAAGTCCGTAACCAAGCGGGCGACCTAGTGGACACACAATCTGACATCAACCGGGCATTCCATGACCACTTACAGGCTCTATATGATCGAACTGAGATGGAAGATCCTGCGCGAGTGACTGAATTCATGCAGGACCTCCCCTTC
Source organism: Lissotriton helveticus (assembly GCF_964261635.1). Taxonomy (NCBI): domain Eukaryota; kingdom Metazoa; phylum Chordata; class Amphibia; order Caudata; family Salamandridae; genus Lissotriton; species Lissotriton helveticus. The sequence goes on from NC_136061.1 coordinate 1,318,653,730, forward strand.
CCTCAACTGACGGCGGAGATACAAAAATCGATTGAGGGACCCATTACCCAACACGAAATTAGCACTGCGATCAAACACTTAAATAGAAACAAGACACCGGGCATGGATGGACTCCCGGTGGAGTTCTATTCCACTTATGCCGACACATTGGTACCGGTTCTGGAACGAATCTACAAGGAAACCTTCGAGAGGGCCGTCTACCACACACAACCATGCAGGCCTTAGTGATTTCTATTCCTAAACTGGGTAGGGACGCCCTGGAGCTAGAATATTACAGGCCTCTATCCATGCTGGCTACGGAATATAAGATACTGAGCAAAGCTATTGCCCTACGTGTCCAGCCCCACCTGAATGCACTCATACACCGCGCCCAGTGTGGGTTCCTCCCGGGGTGCAGCACCTCCCTCAACATGAGACGCCTGCACGCTATAATGACAGCGTCGCCGGCGGAGCTGGCACAGGCGGGATGCATTGCGTTAGACCTTAAACAAGCGTTTGATTCGCTTTCCTGGTCCTTTATGTTTGAAGTCCTGCGCCGATTTGGTTTCTCAGCCCCGTTAATAAGATGGATCTGGTTGCTGTATACCGATCCCACAGCTAGGGCGAGAACGGGCGGTATATATCGGCCGAATACCCAGTCCACCGAGGCACCAGGCAGGGATGCCCCCTGTCTCCAATGCTGTTTGTGCTGGCACTGGAACCACTGGCCATTGCTCTTCGCAAACAAGCAGACATGCTGGGAGTACCGATGGCGGGGACGTCCCATCTCCTGTCTGTCTACGCGGACGATATGTTATTATACCTCCGGGACCTAGAGTCGGACCACATGCTATTATATGACACCTTCCGCCGATTTGAAACGGTATCGGGACAGGCCATCAACCCGGACAAATCTGTGGGATTCTACTTCCGTGACGGGCCTCATCCGCCTTCTCTGCCGTTCGGCACCTACAGGATCCCGGTAGCCCAGTCCAGCTTTAAATACCTGGGAATCCGCAAATGTATGACGTTACAACGAATTCCGTTGCAACGCATGCCTTTACCACGCATGCGTTACAACGGAATTTGTTTTCCACGCATAACCTTTACCTCGGATGCTTGCGTGGTGACATCATACGTCGTTAAAAGAAAGCGGAAGTTTATTTTCCGATTTCTCTTTAACGACGCTGAATAAATACATAACCCGACGTGACTTCAGGTGAGATTTTTTTTGGGGGGGGAAACCCCCCCAAGGCCCCCTTTTTTTACTTTTTACCTTTACCACATATGCCTTTACTACAAACCTCGTAGTAAAGGTATGGTGGTAAAGGCTTTCGTGTTAACCACGCATGCGTGGTACTGCATGCGTGGTTAAGGATTTCGTGGAAACGGCTTCGTTGTAGAGGCCGTTTCCAGGAATCCGCATATATAGGAGGTCGGATGACCAGCTGGATGGTAATATTTCTAGAGCCATCGCAGGTCTCCGTGGCAGCATCGGCTTTTGGACCTCACTCCCCATGTCAGTTATGAGCCGCATTGCGATAGCAAAGATGGTAATGTTACCACGCTTGCTGTACTATTTCGTGAACCTGCCTATATGTATCCCACACCGTACCTTTGAGTCCATTAAGTCCTTACTGATTACCCTTATTTGGGGGTCGGGCAGACGACGGCTCAGCCTGCGTAAATTACAACTTAGCACTTCCCAGGGGGGACTCGGTGCCCCCGACTTCCAAGGATATTTTTACGCAAGTCAACTCCAATGGTTGTCTTATTGGCTAGCCGGAAAGAATCTCCACGAGATCGGATGGACAGCAGACCAATTAGGCCGGGGTGACTTACATACCTTATTGCTACCTAAGAGTAAACTTCCACGAGAATGTCACCCGCTGCTCCGTACCGCCCTTCTTTGTTGGAAGAAGGCCTTGGCTTACACGTCTACGGTGCTACCATATGCAGATAATATCCCATTACTAGGTATCCCGACACCACAGGGAAAACTTACCAACCACGTCATAAGGGACTGGACGGCAAGTGGGATTGAGGGGGTGGGTAGTTTCTTCGGGGACAACCAACTGTTGGACCATCGCACTTTCGTACAGGCGACCGGGACTTCGGAAAGACATTACTTACTGCACTCCACTGTCTCTCATTTTATCAGGACGACTTGGGCACCACAATGCATCCAACCACAGCAACACGAACTAGTGCACCTGGTACACTATATGGGGGCCGGCAGCCACTTGGTAAGATGGCTGTACACGGGGATCAGAACTCATGCTGCATTATCCCTGGACACTCTGCGAGAGACCAGGTCACGGGACACAGGGGAGGTTTTTACCGATATGACCTGGCGGGTGGCCCTGGAACATCCAAAGAGGGTTTCCCGAAACGTGAAATTCAAATACATTCAAGCCATGATACTCCACAGGGCTTACCTCACCCCGGAGAGGATTCACAAGATCTTCCCAACGCCTCTCATCAGTGCCCGCGATGTTGGGCGGATGGGGCAGGCCTCCTACATATGCTTTGGTCGTGCCCACAGTTGGGCGGTTACTGGAAAGAGGTCTGCCAGACGATGAGAGAGGTGTCTCAGATACAGGTGAAGGAGAGTGCACTCTACTGCTTAGTGGGAGCCCGGCCTCGCCCCAAACCATTAAAACCCAAACTGCGATTTGTGGACTTAGCTTTCCTATTAGCGATCAGGAAGATTACAATGCAGTGGAAGTCCTCGAGAGCGCCTAGGGTGGAGACATGGCGGGCAGACGTGGTGAAATGGGGTAGAGCAGAATGTGTTGCCCTTAGAAAAAAGGAAGAAAGTGGGAGGCGAAAAATCTCGATGGCACTGGATTGGGAAGTTATGCTACTAGAATTGGACAGTATAGATCGGCCCCTGTCCCAGGGCAACTGTGCACGCTGAGACCCTGAGGGACTAATATAGTATATATTGGACACTGAGGCGGGACGGAGGTGGTTAAAAAGAGCTTATATTACGTCATTCTGGCAGAAAGTGGTCAACGCTGGGGAGCTGAGATGGAATAGTTAGGAGGAAATGCATACCTGAGTTGGATGGGAGGGGGAGGGACAGTTGGGGTGAGAGAGGGTGGGTATAAGGGCATTTCCTGATAATAATGGAGAATTCTAATACTGTGCAAATATTTGTATGGAGAAGCTCTAGAGGACGAGTCTCCACCCTTTCCTTTGGGACTGGGAGTAAATTGAAAAGCGTGATGTATTACATGTCTGTTGGTAATACTGTATACGTATGTGGCGAATATACATTCACGAATAAAGTTTTTTTGAAAAAAAGGCTGTAAGAGTACGACTATGAGATTGTACGCAAACCTGGAAAGGATCAAAACTCACCAGATTACTTTCCACAAGTGCCACTACATCGTCACAGTTCGACATCCAGGACAGCTGAGGAATATATTAATTTTATTGTGAGGTCCAACACACCAGTGGCTCTGTCTCTGAACAAATCAGTGCTGCCGCCTACACAGACAAAGACTTGACCATCATCAGAAAACTCAGTACAACACAATCATAGAGAAAAATTACCCAGCCCTTTGCCGATGATGTTGAATTTAAAAAGTAAAAAATTTACAGGAAGTTGGCAGTTACCCAAGAAGTTGTACTATTAAGGGGCTCAAGAATCATCATTTAACACAAATCCTACCAGAGCAATTGTGATATAGTATTACTGCACTCTGTATAGTGCACAACAGCAATAGTTGTTCACTCCTAGGGCCAATTGTTCAAGAATTGTGATACCTGAGAGCCTGAAGCAGTAGGTCATTGAGCTGGCCCGTGAATGACATCGTAGTATTGTAGCCAACAAAGAGCCTTAAGAGATCAATTGTGGTTTCCTCGACTAGATGAGCAAGTTGAGAAAGAGCTGGAAGTGTGCCACATTTGCAATTGTTTGTCCTATTATGGATAGATTTATTTGATCAATATTTTATCATAAAACACAGTTTCAAATGTATATATAAACAAAATATAAACAATACATAATAAGAATGTAAAAATACAACCTTAGTTATAGGATAAAACGTGTTCTCTAATCAGTGCCAAAGTAACAACAACGATCAAAGTTCCTTGTGCACAGCTACCATACATATTCATAATCAATATTCCTTAAAAGAAATGATAACTTCCATAAGAATTGAGATATAGATTATATATGTGATCAATTTAACAGACGCATCCATCTGTAAAGTGCAAGTGCTTAGGTTCAGCAATTATTTGCCCCCAAAGGTGACGCAGCACCCAGTGACATCAGCCTTCCTGCCTACGCCTGAGGGAGAGTTACCGTTGACATCTTTTGGCCTTTAGGAAATGGACACCATCTCATGATAGTCATCAATGAATATTCACGTTTTCCTTTGGTAGAAACCTGTTTTTGCCAACCAATGACAATGTCATACAATGGCTTGATGACATCTTTACCCCCTGGGATATCCCTGGGATCCTCAAATCTGATAATGACCTGCCCTTTAACAGCAGAGAGTTCAAATAGTAGACCCCTCTAGCAGCAAGACAATGGTGTAGTTGAACTATTCATGGGCACCGTCAAGGGGATCATTCAATGACCACCTATGGAAGGAATCGATCTGAACCAAGCCGTGTGCCAGGCCCTCCGGGCATATTGATCAACTCATCACTCCACAGCTGGTGAGAGTCCAGCCATCTTGCTATTTGGGAAAGCCATCAGAACAAAACTAACTCAATGAACCCCGGATGGATAAGTTAATACTGACAAAGTTTGAAACACAAACTTGACACGGAAAAGAAAGAGAAAAACGTATGCAGATCAGCGCCGTCATAACCAGGAGACACAAGCGAAAAATGGACACTACTTTTGCTGTTGACCTTCTGTCGGCTGTGGTGTACAACGGACAAATGGTAATAGTGCATCATACTGGAAAATCCATCACTCAGAACACATCACACTTTAAACACCCACTGCAACACTTGTTGACTCCTAAAAACTTGATTCAGGCTACCCCGCTCACAGGTCTGGCTTAAGAACCTAAGCCTGTGTCACTGTTGCCTGATCAGGATGGACCTCGAACAACTCGGCTCAACTGAGCCCGCAGACAAGTGCAAGCACCTCACCGACTGATTGGGAACTTGTGGTTCTTAATGATGACTGACACTTTTTATTTAACAAAGGGGAAGATGAAGCATATTGACGTTAACAAAGAAGGGGGAGAAGGAGGTTAAACCAGACCAGGTCGGCCTCCAGTCTGTGTACGAAATACAGGGACCTTATGTCAAAGGTCCAGAGACCTGGTGGGTGATTTTATGGTTACTGCTTACTGAGTCAGTATGTACCAAAAAATATATATAAGAAAGAAAAATTTCTTTCTAGAGTCCCCTCACTCACCGGGGTTGCCCCACGGTGACATGCTTCATCATTGGGGCCATCCCAGTTCTCTACGAAAAGGGGCGTGCTGCGACAAGGCGACTACGCTGGAGCACTGGTTTTGTGAGATGACTATGTGTGGTGCAAGTGTGATAATGGTGGAGTGGGTGTGGGATTAAAAATACCGTGCTAGTGGGCCTCAACAATTTATTTCGCTCCTAGTGTGGTATAAAAAATTTAAAAAGGGGTAACACTGTATTCTAACTTTTACTGAGCTAGATCAGTGTTAAGGTCAACATGTTTCAAGCTCCCTCAAGCTTTTCTTCAGGACCATACAGGGTCCAGCCCTGTATTGCCACTCCTGTTTCCAAATGAAAAAAGTGTTGCTAAAAAATATATATTTTACAATGAACGCTGTTGTTAATAAAGCATGCGTGTTGTACATACGTTTTGTATTTCACTTTGTTTTCTGCAAAATAGAACAACAATTGTTAAATGATGGACATCCCCTTCCAAGAAGGGGAACAACTCACAAGCATCTCACTCCAACTAGGGCGTGAGTGTGCCCATGGCATCATATTGACGCGTGCTGGTTTTCAAGACGGTGTTGAAAAATAAATCACTGTGAATAAAGTGGTTTAGTGGTTTCACACATAAAAACATACAAACATATAGACTAAATGTGACTATTGACAAAACACACAACATACACACACGAAATAATATGGCAGATGGTCATATTTACATAAAAGAGTGTATGGTTACACCCCATGGTCTTAGGCAAGGGCAGGAACGCCTCGTGGAAACATTGCTGAAAAAAGGATTATCAAATTGCAGAGTTAGGAGGTTTTTTTCTTTTCTTGTTTGCCCATTCGGAATTGCCGACTTTCTTGCAAAATTACATAGTCCATACACTTACTTCCTATCGGCAGACCCGCTCGGTACTACCTGGTTGCTTCCTCACCCGACCGCATACTGATCTGAAGCCGGGCTCGCGGTGTATTTAAAACGCGTGAGCTTCCGGGTGGCGGGAAACGCCTTTGTTTTGCTAGAGCGCGCATTGGGGCGGCCATATTGGTAGGATGCGATCGCGCTCGGCGCGAGTGTAAGTTAAAAACAGTGAATATTACCGAGTACCGCTGGGTACAGGGATATGGAATAATTTAGGGCGCTAATGTGGACAAGGGCGTCCTTGCACATGAATTTAGAACACAGGATAACTTCTCGGGGTTGGAGAAGTTTTTAGATTGGTTTAGGCTTATTTATGAAAGGGCGGGTATTTTAACTTTGGCAGATAGGAAGGATGGTACCTATCGTGTCTGGGAAGGCTCAGCTGGGTGTATTAGTATTTAAGGAAAAAGGTATTTCTGATAGTAGGGTTTGTATTGTTTTGGGCGACAGTTTCCTATGGTATTCAAACAGTTCGGACCAACCCCAAACAGTCATTGGAAAAAGTAACTATGGGCGAAATGCTCCCCACGGGATTTCATCATTAAGTTGGGTATCTGTATGAAGACGAAACACCCATCTTTGTTCTTTTTCATGGAGGGTGCGTTCCAGATTGTCTTTGTTTTTCACTGTTTCTAATACTACCCAGGTCAGATCATTGGGTGTATGGTTCTGCTCAATGAAGGGGGTGGTCATTCTTGTTGTGGCTCGCTTGCACCTGATGTTACTTCTGTGCTCTACTATGCGAGTACTGACCTTCCTGGTCGTCATTCCTACATAGTGAAGGTTGCACGTACAGGTTATCAAGTACACAACCCCACTTGTGTTGCAATTAGAAAAACCTTTTAGTTCCCATCTCGTACTGTTGTTGAAGATAACGTTTTTGGTTGGGGAGGTCAAATGACAAACACTGCAGTTGTTGCATGGGAAATGACCGTCCGGTAGTGGCTGGGATCTTACTGTCTGAATTAATGCTGTGGGACGGGTGTGTACCAAATAATCCTTCAAATTTTTACCCCGCCTATGACTAAACATAGGAGTAGGTATGTGTAGGCCGCCGCTGTTAAGTATTGGCCAATGTTTTTTGATTATTTTAGACACATTGTTCGAGACTTGATTGTACGTGGTGATACAGATTGGTTTTTTGTCCTCAGGTTGAGTTCTTTCTTTGGGTTCTAAAAGTGCTTCCCTGTTGTTGTTGGCCGCCCGTTTTTTAGCCTCTTTGATCAGTTTATTTGGGTATTTCCTGTATTTCAGCTTGTTGCTTAAGTCTTCCGCTTGGGTTAGGTAGTCTGATTTCTTGCTACAGTTCCTGCGTAAACGGAGGAATTGTCCAAATGGCAGGTTTTGTTTGAGATGGCGAGGGTGAAAACTGTCAAAGGTCAAGAGACAGTTTCTTGCCGTCTCTTTAAAATGAGTTGTTGTCACCAGTCTACCAGACTCAGCATGGATGTTTAGATCAAGAAAAACTAGATCTGTCTTACTCATTGAGCAGGTGAACTTCAGGAAAGGATCCTGTGTGTTAAGCCAGGTGAGAAAGGTCTGTGCTTCTTCCTCAGTGCCTTGCCAGATCAACAAAATGTCGTCGATATAGCGTTTCCAGTGGAGGATATGATGTCTATGTGGATTTCTTTCAATCAGTATTTTGTTTTTCTCCAGTTGGTGGACGTACAATCCGGCTATACTCGGCGCGAATGTGCTGCCCATACTGGTCCCATGTTGTTGTTTATACAGGGTCGATTCAAAACGGAAGAAGTTCTCACATAGTGCCAGTTGGCAGCATTCGAGTACTACATGGCGAGGAGTCTGGAATGACCACTCGTTTTCGTACAATACTTCCTCTAGAATCTGTAAAGTCTCTCTGTGTGGCAAGCTGGTATAAAGACTTTCAACGTCCAGACTTATCAATAGGCTGGATGACGTATCAAAGGTTAGATCTTGTAGCAGGCATAGTACGTCCTTGGTATCTTTCAGATAGGTGTCTGTTTTCTGCACAAGGGGTCTGAGAAAGGCATCTGCGAATTGTGAAAGGGGCTCTAAAATTGAGCCTATCCCCGAGACTATGGGCCTCCCTGGTGGGTTCTCCAGTCTCTTGTGTATCTTGGGGATGGTATAAAAGTACGGTGTTGTTGGTTTTTTGTTTGTTAAGAAATCAATTTCTTTTTTACTAAGCCAGTCATTGGCTTGACATTCCTCTGTTAGGTACGCAATTGAGATTCTTAGACGTTCTGTCGGGTCTTCATCTAGTTTGGCGTAGTTCCTTGTGTCCCCTAGTAGACGGAGACATTCATTCCTATAATCCGTGGTATTTTGTAAAACAATTGCCCCGCCTTTATCGGCTGGTTTTATGGTAATTTGATTGTTTTTTGACAGTTCTTGTAACGCGGAATATTCAGCTTTGCTGGTGTTATGAAATACTTTGACAGTTCGTGGATCTAACTCCTGAACCTCTCGCATGACCGCCTTCTCAAAGGTTAATACCTCCACTGGTAGGCTGTGTGATGGAGGGACAAAGTTTGATTTCTTATGTAGTCCTGTGTCACTCTTTGTTTGTACTCGGGGATCTTTGTCTTGAAAGAATACCTGTAGTTTGATTTTCCTCAGGAATTCTTTTAGTTCACAGCATAGTTTGAACTTGTCTGTGGTTGGGGTGGGTACAAAACCCAGGCCTTTGTTAAGCACTTGGGTCTGTATAGCTGTGAGGCATAGTGAGGATAGATTTACCACTAAGTCGAGCTGGCGCTCGCTGCTGATTCCGGCGGGCCTTTGCTCCGTGTGTGACGTGTGGTAGTCACCACTGGTTCCGCCCACTGTACTCCCTGATTGGGTTTGTTTTTTGCTCTTTGTGCCTGGCGGCCTCTCCCTAAAAAAGGTTTCATTTGATTTCCCTGGCTTCCTTGATCATTTCCCCAGTTCTGATAGTTGGGTTGGTTGTACATGGGTGGGCCATAGAAGAAAGGCGGGGGCGGAGGGCAATAATTATATGGGTCTTGGTACATAGGCCATATCGGTGCTTGGTTGCCTCTAAAACCCCTTCCATTGCCTCGTCCTCTTCTGGCTCTTCTGTTAGGGGTAGTGCTGTAATTACTTGATCCCCCAGAGCTATTAGATCCTGTGTCGGAACCGTCACTATCAGTGTTGTATCCTGAGTTTTTGTTGTTGGTTCTGTAATCATCCCTAATGTAAGGATACACTTTCTCGTGAGCGAATGCTTTTTTATCCTTAGATAGTTTGATGTATTTTGAATCTCTTAGGCTAATTTCGAATTCAGACATCGTCTTATTTAGCTCATTCAGTCTTTTCGTTAGTTCTGCTGGAGTTTGAAAAGACTTGAGGCGTATCTCCATGGAATTTATCTCTTCCTTCAGGGAATCTACTAGTCTGGTTGCGGTTTTAATGATCAAGACCAGCCAGTCTCTGGTACAATGCCAGGATATTTTGGACCAGTCCAGCTTGAATTGTCTGTCGTGCTGGAATATAAAGGGTTCATTCCTGACTATGAGACCCCTCGGTGCTGCGTTGGCTTGTAAGTATTCTGCCATCATGACGCCATGAATCAGTGTTTTTATCTGTGTTCTCTTTAATTCAGTCAATTCGTCCCAACATTGGCTCGCATCACTGTTTTCTCCTGTGGGTGCTCCTGCGTGTGGTAACATGGAGGCAATGGCTCTATCAACTTCATCCTCCGAAAAGGATAGTCCTGTGTTCTGTGCCATGATTATTCGGTGAGTGTTTCTTCGTGTGTGTTGACTTAGTCTCTAGATCAACCATATTGACGTTATACATACTGTAGTGTAGTTCCTATATTCCCAATAGGCTCTGCGTATTGGAATAATATATCCTATAGATGTGACGTAGGACTTAGGTCGACTAGGTCTCTATCGAAAATATTAGACTTAATTGTGAGTGCCAGCTAGCTCAGAGGTCACTAGAAACTTTCTCGAATAAACAAGAAGGGATTAGTTTCTGACAACCGCATAAACATGACAACTTTGTTTCCCCAAGATAAAACTTATCTTCAGAGTCGTGGAAACAATAGATAGATATTTTACTCAGTTACTCATGCATGCTTCATTTCATCAGAGGTGCAGAGAAAATAGAGAGACGGGCGTTTTCAATAAAAGTATTTATTGAACAGTCTTCTTTCTCATGCAGAAGAAATGAACTGCTACAATCGTAATACTGGTTGTAAAGTATAATGCATACAGCAAGAAGAGTATTATAAAATAATACTGTAAAAGCATGGTTTGGTTTCTTAGCTATAAAATACATACATAAATAAATAAAAACTAAAAGTACTCAATTGGTGCTTCTAAAATACGCCTACCCCGATGTACCTAACCTAAGTCTAATACGAGGGAAGAAGTGAGTTGGGTGTAGCATACGTTTAATATTCTTTTGCCCGGAATCTATCCAAGATTTCTCTTATGTTCTAATCAGCTCCGTACTTTGGTTTTAGAATGAAGGAGGTCTGGCATCTCTCTGTCTCAGGATTCGATTTCCCAACACCCCGCAAGGGAAGCTTGGAAACACTGGAGCTGGATTTCGCAGCAAGAGAAAAGACAGGTTCTCTCTCAGTGCATCAGCTGGAGGGTTGGCTACCTTCGGCACTTGCTGTAGCGAGCTGCGTCGGGCAAGTAGATAGTCGAACTGCTCCAAACCACTGTGTGTTTGCTAAGGCAAGTGTGGGCATATTTATACCTTGAAGGTACTGAGTTTGACGTAAAGGTGGACATATTAACGTCATCAAAGAATCGCAGTTCTTTGAAAACTCCAAGAGTTCTTGGACAAATCAATATTCAAGCAAGGGGAAGTCCCTGACTGCTGAAGCCGAGTTTTCCAAGAAATCGTTGTGGCTTTTCGGAACTAGTGGAAGTGTCCATGCCTGTATTTGGACTGCATGAGCTATGTCTAAATATGGTTATGAATTCTATGCCTATATAAGGACAAGGTCATTTATACCTATATAAGGGCATGAATCGGGAAAGTTACACTAGGGTCCTAAAATGCTATACAACAATACTAGGACGCTTGTGGTTCTGGGGCACACTCTAAACAGAAACTACATGATATGAAGGGAGGTGTTAGGGTGTGGTTATGGGAAGTATGATTAATGCACAGTATGCAAGTGAATGCTGGAGAATAAAGTAATGCTTAATTGCAGCTCCCGTGTGGCATCATCTATTTGCATGCTGGGCAAAGACGCTACTGTTGATGGTGTCCAGTGACCAGGTGATTCCAATGAGTCTTTTGCCTCAGCCCATTAGAAGATAAACATTGTTGATTCTCACAGTCCCTGTTGAAAGATCCTGTAGTTTCTCTGCACTCTCAATGCAGAAATTATGGGATGACAGTATATGGGCCCTCTCTTCCCAGTGATGTCCCACTTAATGCCTGTTAGATAGTTGTTTACATGTCAGCCAACACTCAGTAGTTATCAGTTTCAAGAAAGCGGTCATTACCTTGGGTTGCACTTGGGGCGTCTCATGCAGCAGAATCATTTTGCCTCCTTGATAGCAGACCCTGGCATGATAACTAGATCTCAGTTTGCAGTCAAGCTCAGGCTGGAAGACTACAGTTATTTCAGGGGACTATCTGTAGCCAATTAGCTCCAGGGAGCCAGCATGTCAATGCACTTTGCGTTGTGATGTTTTTTAATTATCAGTGCTGCAGGGAGGCTCTGATGGCAGACATCCCATCACTCTTCATCCTTCAAGAACTCACTTCTCAATGATGTCATTTCCCTACCTACCATATTTTATAATAGCTGTATTTGCATTTAGGCTTGTTCCATCATCCCAAACAAAAAAGGACAGCATCTAAGGAGACAGCCAGAGAGCTAAACATTGTTCTTCCTTCTTTTAACATGGAAACTGAAATACTAGAACAATTTTCTTCCAAGGTAACAATTAAACTATTAAGCAGCAAGCTTATAAATGAATGAAGATCGGGATATCTGGAATACAGTTGTATATTTATGTTGGGCATTTGACAGTTTGTCCTCTCAAAGCTAAACTAAGGTGATCTAGGAAAATCTTCGTGGGGAAAGTCCGTTTAGATAAAAATAAAAATCAACATTGTACCAGTCTCAAATCTGAATCCTAAATCTACTGCAAAAAAATCTTTATAACTATAGAAACAGTAATTTAAAATGAGATGGAAAAGGAAGTAGGATTTAAGTTTAGATGTAACCATGACAGGATATCCGGTGAATACCATAAGTCGTACTCGAAGACTGGATTGACCAGTGAGGTAAAGTAAGATGACATGGGATATAAAAATTACATAAGTACGCTTAGGAAATATTGGCAGTGGTGCCTGAGGTACTCGATTGGTTTTAAAGGGAGGGGAGAAAAGAAAATATGGAATTTGTCAAATAACTATGCTTCATGTTTTGTTCGTAAGGATGATCGCTCACAACAATTATAGGATTTGACCTAATAATGAATCTCCATTTTATGTCCTGCCTACTTTATGCCACACTTTTTGCTCTCAATATGTAGAGCTGTAGGAATGATCAGTGAAAACCTGCTAAATTTAGATGAATCTGAAATTTGTATTTATTTCTACAGCAATAGAGTAGCTCAACAAGAATTATTTTAGATGTTGAACAAAAACATAACAATGCCTAAATATACATATATGCGAACAGACAGGGGCGTGTAGAACGTGGAATTAAAATTAGTAAGGTATTTCCTGTATGAGAGGGTGGTCTTTGAGAACATTCTAAATTAATAAAGAGCTACTAAATACCTCAGTAGAAAAAAGTTCCAATGTTGTGTGCATACACAATAAGTGGAAGGATCAGAATTAAATACAGCACAATAATTTTTGGGTGTGGCTAGGAGTTTTTTTTAGAGTTGAGCCAAAGTTTCAAGTTTGCACATATTTACCCAGGACTTTTGATGGGTGGTGTGTGGATGTGCTACTAAAAGGTTTGGACACGAACATAAGAGGCTTGCAAGGAGGCTGCTTTAAGCTGAATGCCTGCCGATTGGGGAAGTGACTATACTTATAGGTGAGAGTGCGCCAGGGAATATTAGTCAGGGTCCTTGTAAGTATATTTAAAACCTTGTCCAATGGAGTAAAAGAATATTGTGAGAGACCTGCTAGTAGAATATTACATTAGTTGAGTTTGTCTAGGACTAGTGAGGAGATTGGTGTCTTGGCTGTGTGAAAATAAACTTTTGCTCTGATTTTCCGTAATTGAAATTGATCTTCTTTGGCAGATTTAGTTATGAAAGTGTCCAGCTTCATGGAGGGTCTGAAGTGTGCCCCCGGGTTTGTGACTGAAAATGTTGAGGTCAATAAACAGCAGGAAATAGATTACTTTGGTTTTGGATGAATATAAAACAAATAAGCAGACTTTCATTTAGTATCAAGTGGTTGTGAAGCAGCTGGGGATCCTTGTTTAGAGATAAGCTGTGAATGTGAGTAATACAAAAAAGGCTTCGGTAGTATAAGACCATGGCTAATTAATAAGAGGTAGAACTGGCATGACCTCTCACAAATTTAAAAAATCCATGCATTCCTTGATACAAAAAGGTAAGATAAGGTAATGTTTATTTTGCATGATTAATTAAAATCTTTGCAAATACATAACAACAAAATGTCCTTCTACACAGATAGTGTAAATATAAAAACAGTGTTAAAAGACCATCAATAACAATGTTTGCAATTTAATCAATTGGCTTTTATGGGAGACAATAAAACTAAAAACCTTGTGCTTCTGGGAGAGCTAAACTGGCGATAACGTCCCTTGGTTGTCCAGGCATCCTGACACAGCATAACCAGGTGCGTTGTTCTGAGCAGGTGGCTACATTAATTTAATAAAGTGCTAATGCGACCATAAGATGCTAGTAGTTACTTTTAACATAGTAAAGTGCATTTTGTTTTTAACCTATAGGCAACATTAAATTAAAGTGCAGGCGCAATTATAAGGTGCTATTACTCACTTTTAGCGGCTCCCTTCATATGACCCTTGTGCTACCTCATTTTTGTCATACTTCTGTTTGCAACAAATCTTTGAGTCTCATGGTTACCATCTCAAAGAATTTTGTTAGCCGACAGTTTAGCTGAACCTCAACAGGGTTGAAGCAAAGCTGTACTGCCTACTACAGGTCCGGGTGCCGTAAGACGTGAAAAAATGACGTAACAAGGTGCATCTTATGTCCTTTAGGTTGGGACAAGTACAGATGACGTGAATAATATCCTCGTTCCCACTTCCACATAGACGACCATGGCTTATTATCAAGAGAAAGAACTGGCATGACCTCTCACAAAGTTAATAAATCCATGCGTTCCTTGATACGAAAAGCGTTCTCATTAACAAAACCTGCATTGTCTCTTTTAGATTTTAAAAGAGAAATGCACATGAAGTAAGCACTGCCAAAATAACATTAAAACCAAGAAATCAGTCTATAACATTTCCAAATCACCTAAACAAGAATAACATTTGTTAAGTGGAAATACACAAAAATGACCAAGATTCGATTAGAGAACCAGATGTAACATTTTTAAAGTTTAAATATAAAAAGTTGTCAATGAAACATAAAGCATAAGTATAAGGTAATGGACATTGGCGACTGGGTCTTATGCACCCTTCTACACCACACACTTTTCAACATCACCACTCAGTCATTTTTCTTAAGTTCTCATTTGCTACCGAGTTAGCCTTGAAATTGCCTGCTCTCGAACTACTGTGCAGTTAAACCTGGACTCTGAGGTTGTGGGCTGAGGCAAGGCCCCTGCTGCTTTGCTTTCTACCCCCTACACCTCTTAATGAGAAGAAGGCATCTATGGATTCAGCTGCCATTATGTTTTACCTGAGTTTTGCCTTCACTCTAATGCAACGCAATACTCTAGCGGTTCATGCCCATATATTGCATTGTCTATTTTTACTCTGGCATTGTAGACCAATCTGTTGTCTATGGATATGTTTTCAAATTATTGCTCTAGGTTTTCATCGTAGACTAGGTTCAAGCCACCCCATGATGGTGTCTTTTGGAAATTGTGTTGTAGTCCATGTCTAATACTGGCTAAGGTTGGCTGTTGGATTATTATTTTTATTTGAGCTCACCTCTTTTTGATGATTGAGTGGCATTACCACACTAATAAACCAATCACTGCGTGTTTTAATGTCTGACACATGTTGCATCATTACTTTGATTGCATATGCATCTTTTAGGCTGGTAAGATGTTACCTTTTGCAGAGCAGGTCCATCTTGTTTTGGTGTGATTGTGTTCGCAGTGTGTCTTTTCTGAGCATCTAGACATCTTTGAGGTACTGGCTAATGGGTTATTTGTGTTTGCAATGAGGAAGTCTCATTGGTGGCTTATGTTTTAGTGCCCGTGGTAGGCTGTGAATGGATGAAAATGAAATGTTCTTTCTAATGTGTTCTCCAACGTTATCCTAATGAGAGATTTACAAATTTCTGCTGTGTTCCATGTGGCATATTTAGATGTTACTGCTGTTGGAAATGACACAGAAACAGCTAAAAGTATAGATATGTGCTGCTTTGGGTACATGTGTGAGATGTTCTATCTGCAATGGGACGCGTATCTTGGGGATGAGTGGGAGCAATATGATAGCGGTCTGTAAGGCATATTTGAGCTGCGTTAGATGTCTGTAAAGTATTCTGTCTAACGCATAAAAATTAATATTCTTGTGAATGAAGACATACAAGCAGTACTGCCCTGATTGTCCCACAGTGCTGATGCTATTACTGCGGAAATTCAACATTTTGTTACTCCAGAAATTAGCTTAGTGGGTAAATTGGTAGTTATTTTTAATTGTGTCATGTTCCAATAAGGCATCTAGAGGGGAAAGGATGAGCTTCCCATAATTCTTTAACTGTATTATCGCTAATATGTCTAATAAAAATGGAATTGTAATCAAAATTGTCTGCATCATCCAGATCATTGACAAAGTTGTGAACTATAATGCTGCTCTTTATATGGAATTTATTTAGAGTTTGGGGGACATGGTATTGTACTCCACCACTAAACTAGGCGAGTACCTTGTCTGCCAAACTTGAGGTCTGCCTACTTTAGAGTCAGGTGGACCATCCTGTTTCCACAAGCGGTGCCCCTACCAGCTCCCTCTAAGGAAACCTTCGACCAATGGTCCGATGAAGTCCGGGTTGCTGGTGTCTATTTAGAGTGGATGGTCCGACATTTTAGTTTTTTTCCACCAAGAAAAGCTTACGGTCCCAAACAGCAAAAAAGTCCAAACAGAACCCAACATCCTGCTAGAAAACTCTTGGAGTGACTTTTGTAAAACAAAAAACCTTTCCTGAGTGGCCCCATGAAAATGACGGCTACTCAGCCAACGCACAGTGACTTCATTGGAGCTGCAAAAGGTCCTCTGAAGAAATAATGCTCTCCACCAAACAGGTGGAGGCGGCAGAGATCTCTAAATATGGTGGATAGTAGTCCGTTAGAAAATCAGAGGATATTACCTCCAACCCTCTGGCAGACGACGGGCTGCCCACCAAACTCTAAGTGAGACTCTTATCAATTAAGAAGTTAAATGTTACTAAATAGCCCAAAACCTGTAAAAATCACCCTTGCTTTTGGCTCATAAAGGCGACAATAATCTAATAGATTGGGAACTTAGACACCCTTGTGCTGCAGATGCATCATTTTAGTATAGGAAAAAATGACATCCTGGCAGTGCAAGGGGCTGGTAAATAAGCTTCTAGGTATGATAGTATGTATGCATGTATGCACATGCTTACAGACATGATTCTTGCATGACCTCAGACTCCGATGGCATAATCACCTCATTACATATTGCACGGCAGATTGCATGGCAGTTTGTGAAAAATGTATACAACAAATTCTAAGGTAAATTCCATGGCAGATTGCTTCAACTTTTTGACAACCGTGTTGTAAACAGTATTGCAACTATAACTCCTTATCTATGATAAAGTATCTTGTGTTGTAAACTTCCTACAGAGTAGCAGGACTACCCGTTCCACAAAATACTCCCCAGGGTGAAAAACATAATTTGAGTGCTAATACAAATCAATACAATTTGGGAGCACCTTCAAAGTCTTACATTTGTCACTAATCACAAACCTTCCTGATCGATATTTACACCGAAACTGCACATATATGTTTAATGCTAAATATTTGGTCTTGGAGTGGAAAGTGTGTGTCAAAAGTCCCCTAAGCCTCCACATTTTCAAGCTGCAAAGCGGAAAGATGTTCTCCCCAAGATAAAATATTTGCTGTGAGTAGGAAAACTGTAGAATTTGCAAATGTGTGTTGTTGACGCACTTATTTCGGCAAACAATCTAGAGTGAAAGTTGCGAAGTATGAGGACTCTTGGAAATCAGCAACCTGCAAAGGTTTCCGTATTTACTACATGGTATTCCATGAAACCCCAAAGGTACAAAACTTTGAAAACTTGCAATGGGCACGTTTTCAACGTTTGTTTTAAACCGGGGCTTAGAACTCCCCTGTTAACCACCTCTCCTAAAGCAATAATAGAAAAGTACCCCACTGTATGTATATTGATAGAAACACAAGAGGTATGCTTTAAATGGCTGGCAGGAACATATTCCAACGATATTGTACTCATGCAGAAAAGGGGACATTTACATTCATGTTCATGAAACGCAAATACACAAAGTGAAACATGATTGTTTGCTTAAAGTGAACTTCAGCTGTATACCATAATTCTTCTCAGATACACCCAGAAACCCTGGATATTAATTGATCTGCTTCCCATGGTTTTTGGAAGACCCCTGCCTCCCCACTATGTGTTGTCTATGCTACAAAAATGTAGTTAACATTTTCTTTAAATATATCTGAGCAATGATATACAATAGATGAATGAATGCCATGTGCATTAGTATAAACCCAGTTGTAAAACAGTTAATCAGTATAAGAAACATTTAATTACAAATATTCAGCACACAAACTACTTTTTTAAATATATTTTTTGTGGCTAGAACAAACTTCAATTCAAAATAAAACAATTCACGTTTTTTCCAGTATTTCACTGGTAAATGCTGCCAGCACGGTCTACCCTGGAACACTGTAAGCTCTTCAATGGTACATTTTGTCTGTTTGTTTATCTTCCCTGTTCCTAATTGCCACTTATCTCGCAGTGGCCTAATTGTATAAGCCGTGATAAGTATAGCCTTTGCAAGGTGAGTAATTGCAGAGACTTTTGGTTCTATTATCCGAACAAGGGCTGGCTATGGTTGCTTAATATTTAGTTCGCTGTCTCAGCCCATATGGCAATAGATTTGTTTGCTGCTAGGAACAAGAAGTACTAATTGGAAGATGATATGGGTGGAAGATTGTCGACAATAGAAGATTCTGTCATGAGTCAGTTCTATCTGTTGACTCAGGCAACTCATTTTGAATAAACTGGTTTGATTGGCCAAATAAGGTTGTGTATTTGGCATTATTTAATATAGAAGACTGATTTAAATGAAATCATCTACACAGCCAGTTTGACTGGCTGATTCAGGAAGCAAAATGCAGTTTGTGATACAATTTGACACTTTCTCCTGAAGAAAATAAACTCATGAGTTATTTAAAGGAATTCAATGTTTTTATGAAATATTGAACTATAGTTTTTCCACTGGCAAGTGGGTGAAAATTGGTCCTGGTAAGAATGATGGCGGTGATAGAGACTCATCCGAGAACCACGAGGCTTTCTATTAAAAAATATATATCTATACAGAATTTGGTTAAAGATCTTCCAACCTGTGTCAAAGATACGGGTGACTTCTTAAATAAAATCAAAAACATTGAATGGAATGCCAACACGAGACTAATAACTTTAGACATCGAATATTTATACACATGCATTGATCATGACGTGGGGCTCAAGGCGATCAAGCACTTACTGAACAACAAACCAGCAGAGTGTTATGAGCACAACAAAATTATAATCAAAAGCATTGAATGGTGCCTTAACAATAACTACTTCATGTTTGGCACACAGATGTACAAACAACAGAGGGGAGTAGCAATGGGATCCTGCTTCTCCACCAGCTATGCCTGTTTAATGGTAGGCTGGTGGGAGGAGCAGGTCCTCAAAGTGGAATACCAAGAACAAAACAACAGTCATGTCAAATATTGGCTCCGCTTTATTGATGATGTCTTCATTGAGTGGTATGGTAATGATGACAGTGCCAAAATGTTTATCAATAATCTCAATGACAACCAGGGAAATTTGAAATTCACCTCACATATAAGCAGCAAGGAGGTTGATTTTCTAGATGTCAAAGTGTATGTAGAAGCAGGGAAAATCAACAATACGCTCTACAAAAAAGCCACAGCAGACAACTCTACGCTTCACGCGACGAGTGCCCATCCCAAACATTTAATTCAAAACATACCTTACGGTGAACTACTCAGAATAAAGCGAATTTGTAGCACCATTGATCAACACGAGGTATGCACAAGGGAAGCACTAGAGAGATTTTGCAAGAGAGGCTACAAAACATCTACCCTCAACCAAGCACTGACTAAAGTAAACATGAGATCTAGAGAATCACTATTAGATCCTCCAGTTGCCATCACAAAGCCCACCAATGAAAACAACATACCCAGGCTCATCCTCACGTTTAACAAACAGCACCGCCAAATTAGATCCATCATCAATCGGAATTGGCCCATAGTTTCGACTGATGCAGTTATGGCTCCAGAAGTACCTAAACTCCCACTATCACATACCACAGAGGAATCTCCATGAGATCCCAGATAGTGCTCAGTAACCCAGAAATCTCCCAAAACATTAAAACCATGTGGGTAAAACCCAGAGAAGGTTTCCTCAAATGCACATCATGCAGGGCCTGCAAATTTGGAGTTTCCACCACCAAATACAAAACTATGTTCAGCTCCTACAAAACTAAAATCCAATGTTGTTACAATTGCAAAACGGAGTACGCCGAATACGTTCTGACATGTACCTGTGGCCTCCAGTATGTAGGCAGTACAAAATTACAGGTACATGTCAGAATCCTTCAACACCTGATGGCCATAGTCAACAACGATACAGCGTACCCAGTTGTCAAGCACTTTAAAACAGTGCACGGCAACGACCTCAAATGCCTGCAATAATATGTGATTGCCGTCATCCCAGAGTACCCTAGGGTTCAATCAATCAATCAATCATAACACTTGTATAGCGCGCTACTCACCCGGAAGGGTCTCAAGGCGCTTGGGGGAGGGGGGCCGCTACTGCTCGAACAGCCAGGTCTTGAGTTGTCTCCTGAAGGTGAGGTGGTCCTGGGTTAGCCGAAGGTGGATGGGGAGGGAGTTCCAAGTCTTGGCTGCTAGGTAGGAGAAGGATCTGCCTCCGGCGGTGGCTCTTCGGATGCGTGGTACGGCGGCGAGGGCGAGGCTGGTGGACCGTAGCTGGCGGGTGGGCGTGTGGAAGGTCAGGCGGTCGCTGAGGTACTTGGGGCCCAGGTTGTGGAGAGACTTGTGTGCGTGGGTGAGGAGCCTGAACGTGATCCTCTTGTTGACGGGGAGCCAGTGCAGGTTCCTCAGGTGGCCGGAGATGTGGCTGCGTCGAGGGATGTCCAGGATGAGTCGAGCGGAGGCGTTCTGGATGCGTTGGAGTCTTTTCTGTAGCGTTGCAGTGGTTCCGGCGTGGAGGGTGTTTCCGTAGTCCAGACGGCTGGTGACGAGTGCCTGGGTGACCGTCTTCCTAGTTTCGGTCGGGATCCATCGGAAGATCTTGCGGAGCATGCGGAGGGTGTGAAAGCATGAAGAGGAGATGGCGTTGACTTGTCTGGTCATCGAGAGGGAGGAGTCCAGGATGAAGCCCAAGTTGCGTGCGTGGTCTGTTGGCTTGGGGGCGGTGCCCAGGGCTGGGGGCCACCAGGAGTCGTCCCAGGCGGAGGGTGATGGTCCTAGGATGAGGACTTCCGTCTTGTCTGAGTTCAGTTTCAGGCGGCTATTCTTCATCCACTCGGCGATGTCTTTCATCCCTTCGTGGAGGCTGGTTCTGGCGGTGTCGGGGTCTCTGGTGAGGGAGAGGATCAGCTGGGTGTCGTCGGCGTAGGAGATGATGTTGAGGTTGTGTTGGCGTGCGATGGCTGCGAGAGGTCTCATGTAGACGTTAAAGAGGGTGGGGCTGAGTGATGATCCTTGCGGGACGCCGCAGATGACTTCGGTGGCCTTGGAACGAAACGGGGGGAGGCGGACTCTCTGTGTTCTTCCCGCGAGGAACGAAATGATCCACTTCAATGCCTTCTCTTGGATGCCGGTGTTGCTGAGACGTTGGACTAGGGTGCGGTGGCAGACAGTGTCGAACGCGGCGGAGAGGTCCAGGAGGATGAGGGCCGCTGTTTCCCCGTTGTCGAGAAGGGCTCGGATGTCGTCAGTGGCTGCGATGAGGGCGGTCTCGGTGCTGTGGTTGGCTCTGAAACCGGACTGCGAGGGGTCGAGGGATCCATTCGTCTCGAGGAAGGCGGCAAGTTGTCTGTTGGCAATCTTCTCGATGACTTTGGCCGGAAAAGGGAGGAGTGAGATGGGGCGGAAGTTCTTGAGGTCTGTGGGGTCCGCTGTTGGTTTCTTCAGTAGGGCGCTGAGCTCGGCATGCTTCTAGCTCTCCGGGAAGGTGGCGGTGTCGAAGGAGGTGTTGATGACGTCTCGGAGTTGGGGTGCGATGGTGGAGGCGGCCTTGTTGAAGACGTGGTGGGGGCAGGCGGCAGTCGGAGATCCGGAGTGGATGGTGTTCATCGTGCAGCCTGTGTCCTCGGAGGTCACTGCGGTCCAGGTGCGGAGGGTGGCGGTGGGGTGCGTTGGTTCGGCGGTTGGGTGCGAGGATGGTGCGTCGAAGCTGTTGTGGATGTCGGCAATCTTGCGGTGGAAGAACGAGGCGAGGGAGTCGCAGAGATCTTGCGATGGGGTGATGTCGTTGTTGCCGGTGCTGGGGTTGGAGAACTCCTTGACGATGCTGAAGAGTTCCTTGCTGTCGCGGGCGTTGTTGTCCAGTCGATCCTTCAGTGATTTCTTCTTGGTGGCGCGGATAAGCTGGTGGTGCTTGCGGGTGGCGTGTTTGAGGGCTGTCATGTTGTCAGTGGTCTGGTCGAGGAGCCAGGCTTTCTCGAGGGTGCGGCAGGTCTTCTTGGAGTCCTTGAGTTCGTCGGTGAACCAGGGGGCCTTCTTGCTTCTGGGTTTGCTGGGAGGGTTCTTCAGTGGTGCGAGGTCATTGCCGCAGGCGGTCAGCCACTGCGTGAAGTTGCGGGCTGCTTCGTTGGGGTCCGGCGTGCTGGCAGGTGGGTTCTGGCTGAGGGAGGTGGTGAGTTGGTCGGCGGTGATCTTGCTCCAGCTTCTGTGAGGAACCTGCTGCAGGTGGTGGTGGGTAGTGGTTTTTCTGAAGCTGAAGTGGACACAGCTGTGGTCTGTCCAGTGGAGTCCGGTGGAGTGGCTGAAGGCGATGTGCTTGCTGGATGAAAAGACGGGACCCAACGTGTGGCCGGCGTAGTGGGTGGGGGTGTTGACCAGTTGCTTGAGTCCAAGGTTGGCGAGGTTGTCCAGCAGTGTGACGGTGTTGCGGTCCTTGTTGTTCTCCAGGTGGAAGTTGAGGTCCCCTAGGAGGATGTAGTCGGCGGAGGGGAGGGCGTGTGGACTGATGAAGTCCGTGATGTCTTCGCTGAATTGTGTGCGTGGTCCCGGGGGTCTGTAGATGAGGGTGCCTCTGAGGGTCGTCTTTGGGTCGGTGTGAATCTGGAAGTGGAGGTGCTCGGCGGTGGCGAAGGTGTCGTCGGCGTCGGTCGTGATGCGGATGGTGTTCTTGTGGATGATGGCGATTCCTCCTCCGGTCTGGTTGACGCGGTCCCTTCTGATGATCTTGTATCCGTCCGGGATGGCGATGGCAATGTCGGGGGCTGAGGAGGCGTTCATCCATGTTTCGGTGAGGAACGCGACGTCTGGTGATGTTGTGTCGAGCAGGTTCCAGAGTTCGACGGCGTGTCTGTGGACGGAGCGGGTGTTGAGCAGGATGCACTTGAGGTCGCTGCTGGTGTTCGGCTTGGCGGGCGCGGTGCATGTTGGGAGGCAGGTGAACTTGCAGGTTGTGCAGGTGAAGGGTCCGTGGAAGCGTTTCAGGGCGGCCCGGCAGCAGGTGGGGTTCCGGCCGGTGTTGAGTGCGTTGAGGGCAGCGTCGTCGTAGGTTTGGCGGGTCGTCCTGCGTCGGTGGGGGCCAGGGGTCCTGGCGCTGGGCGCGGGCCAGGCGTGGACGGGCGCAGACGGGCTTACCTTTGGCGCGCCTTCGGCGCACAATCGGCGCGCCCGCTGCGCGTCACTCTGCCATATTTGGAGAGTGGTGGGGGCGGAGCGAGGGAGGAGCAGCTGGGAGGCGGGAGCGGGGCGGCGAATGGGAAGGGCGACCAAGGGAAGGAGGCGGGGCCGAAGGGGGGCAGCGGCGAGAGCAGGGAGGTGGCGGGAAACGCGGCAGGGCACAACAAGGGGCCAACAGAGGGAGATATACACTAAATAGAAACAAGGAGCAAAAAAATACAACAGGGGGCAAACAGGGGGAGAATACACAAAAATTAAACAAGTACCAGAATTTAAAGAGGGATAGAACAGGGATAGAACAACGCTGCGCAAACAGGGCAAGCAGCAGTAGCAGTCGAGGGCCAGGAGCACAGCTGCGGGCAGCGGCGGCACTCTGCGGGAACGGGGGGGCAGCCTGGGCTCACTCTCGGGGAGTGTGCGCGGTGCGTGGGGTGACCGGCCCAGAGGGTCAGAGGTCACGGCTCACCACCGCATGCACTCTGCCCTATATGGCCCAGTGGGAGGGAGGAGCAGCTGGGAGGCGGGAGCAGGGTGGCGAATGGGAAGGGCGACCGAGGGAAGGAGGCAAGGCCGCAGGGGGGCAGCGGCGGGGAGCGGGGAGGTGGCGAAAAACGCGGCAGGGCACAACAAGGGGCTAATAGAGGGAGATATACACTAAATAGAAACAAGGAGCAAAAAAATACAACAGGAGGCAAACGGGGGGAGAATTACACAAAAATTAAACAAGTACCAGAATTTACAGAGGGATAGAACAGGGATAGAACAACGCTGCGCAAACAGGGCAAGCAGCAGTAGCAGTCGACGGCCAGGAGCACAGCTGCGGGCAGCGGCGGCACTCTGCGGGAACGGGGGCAGCCTGGGCTCACTCTCGGGGAGTGTGCGCGGTGCGTGGGGTGACCGGCCCAGAGGGTCAGAGGTCACGGCTCACCACCGCGTGCACTCTGCCCTATATGGCCCAGTGGGAGGGAGGAGCAGCTGGGAGGCGGGAGCGGGGCGGCGAATGGGAAGGGCGACCGAGGGAAGGAGGCGGGGTCGCAGGGGGGCAGCGGCGGGGAGGTGGCGGGAAACGCGGCAGGGCACAACAAGTGGCCAACAGAGGGAGATATACACTAAATAGAAACAAGGAGCAAAAAAATACAACAGGGGGCAAACAGGGGGAGAATACACAAAAATTAAACAAGTACCAGAATTTACAGAGGGATAGAACAGAGATAGAACAACGCTGCGCAAACAGGGCAAGCAGCAGTAGCAGTCGAGGGCCAGGAGCACAGCTGCGGGCAGCGGCGGCACTCTGCGGGAACGGGGGGCAGCCTGGGCTCACTCTCGGGGAGTGTGCGCGGTGCGTGGGGTGACCGGCCCAGAGGGTCAGAGGTCACGGCTCACCACCGCGTGCACTCTGCCCTATATGGCCCAGTGGGAGGGAGGAGCAGCTGGGAGGCGGGAGCAGGGCGGCGAATGGGAAGGGCGACCGAGGGAAGGAGGCGGGGCCGCAGGGGGGCAGCGGGGGGGAGCAGGGAGGTGGCGGGATATGCGGCAGGGCACAACAAGGGGCCAACAGAGGGAGATATACACTAAATAGAAACAAGGAGCAAAAAAATACAACAGGGGGCAAACAGGGGGAGAATTACACAAAAATTAAACAAGTACCAGAATTTACAGAGGGATAGAACAGGGATAGAACAACGCTGCGCAAACAGGGCAAGCAGCAGTAGCAGTCGAGGGCCAGGAGCACAGCTGCGGGCAGCGGCGGCACTCTGCGGGAACGGGGGGCAGCCTGGGCTCACTCTCGGGGAGTGTGCGCGGTGCGTGGGGTGACCAGCCCAGAGGGTCAGAGGTCACGGCTCACCACCGCGTGCACTCTGCCCTATATGGCCCAGTGGGAGGGAGGAGCAGCTGGGAGGCGGGAGCAGGGCGGCGAATGGGAAGGGCGACCGAGGGAAGGAGGCAAGGCCGCAAGGGGGCAGCGGCGGGGAGCGGGGAGGTGGCGGAAAATGCGGCAGGGCACAACAAGGGGCCAACAGAGGGAGATATACAATAAATAGAAACAAGGAGCAAAAAAATACAACAGGGGGCAAACGGGGAGAATTACACAAAAATTTAACAAGTACCAGAATTTACAGAGGGATAGAACAGGGATAGAACAACGCTGCGCAAACAGGGCAAGCAGCAGTAGCAGTCGAGGGCCAGGAGCACAGCTGCGGGCAGCGGCGGCACTCTGCGGGAACGGGGGCAGCCTGGGCTCACTCTCGGGGAGTGTGCGCGGTGCGTGGGGTGACCGGCCCAGAGGGTCAGAGGTCACGGCTCACCACCGCGTGCACTCTGCCCTATATGGCCCAGTGGGAGGGAGGAGCAGCTGGGAGGCGGGAGCGGGGCGGCGAATGGGAAGGGCGACCGAGGGAAGGAGGCGGGGCCGCAGGGGGGCAGCGGCGGGGAGCGGGGAGGTGGCGGGAACCGCGGCAGGGAACAACAAGGGGCCAACAGAGGGAGATATACACTAAATAGAAACAAGGAGCAAAAAAATACAACAGGCGGCAAACAGGGGGAGAATTACACAAAAATTAAACAAGTACCAGAATTTACAGAGGGATAGAACAGGGATAGAACAACGCTGCGCAGACAGGGTAAGCAGCAGTAGCAGTCGAGGGCCAGGAGCACAGCTGCGGGCAGCGGCGGCACTCTGCGGGAACGGGGGGCAGCCTGTGCTCACTCTCGGGGAGTGTGCGCGGTGCGTGGGGTGACCGGCCCAGAGCAACAGAGAAAAGGCTTTAAGGAAACTAGAGTCCAAGTTCATTCTTGAATTGGACAGCAAGCACCCCAAAGGGCTTGATAATACAGAAGACCTTCACACCTTTCTTTAAGATCATGTTTTACATGACTATTAAAGTGCATTATATAATGAGTACTGTAAACACTTTATTCATTCATTTACTGTAATCTAATTTCCCTGATTTCCCATGAGCCTTTTTTTTTAGTATAGAATTTTAATATACATATTGACTTTTTTAATATGCATATTTTTTAAATACGATCCCCTTCAAACACATATGCACCATTTGCACATTTGCACTATTTCTCTGCACTTTACAACAGCACTTTTAGGGCTAATACCATACACAACTTTTTGACCAGCATTAACCTTTGCACGTTGCTACTTTTGCACATTCATACTGATATCCAATCCCACTTACAATTATATGGGATTTATGAGACATAGAAATGTATTCCGATATATAGTGTTATCATTGGTACAGACGCGAATTGATCAATAATAATTTTTATATTAATATTATTGTGTATAGAATTGTAATTTATTCTAATATTTATATATGTATTGGTTTACTGATTACATTGTTTAATTAGTTAAAATGCTTCTATTCTAGTCATGTATAAATTCAATGACTCACATTCAGTACCATGTCTCGCATTCAAGCATAAATATGGTTATCAACAAATGTGGTGCTCAAATAATATGTTTCGCAATGTATGCTTAATTTCAACATAACGCCATCATTGTTTACAATAGTAACGATACAAGGTTAAGCCACTAGTGTTTCTTCCATGTTCATGTATTACGTGATTGGGATGTAAGCTTCACGGTAAAAAACACGGCATGAAAATAGTAAGCGGACTGCGTTTCCGCCAGTGATCAAGGATACCTCGGTATTCAAAACGCGTCTGATCATGGCAGAATAAAATCAAGACCTGCTATAACCACATCATCTGGTGTCCGTTTCCCGTTCCTCGGAGCATTACCGGCTGGAGTGCGAGAGATATTTGGGAGAATACGAGTTGATATATATATCGTCGCTCCTGTCAACACCAGGACGATGCACTCACAGGCGGGTGCTTCTCAAAGTGGGGGTGCACCCACTCGTCAAATCTCTGCTCCACACTCCGTAACCAGGGACAATGTCCAAACGGAAAAAAAAGCAATCTCGGGGGCCAGTTTGGGTTCGTTTATTTCAGCACCAAACAAACACTCCAAAAACAGACGCGTTTCGGTAGTAAACCTTCATCCATGTTTACCGAAGCGCTATCATGGTCATGGTTATGAACACAAGGGTAATAGAAAACAAAAAAGGACTTGATCAATTCGGCAAGACCCAGGCTTTCAATGAGCGCCATCTTAGAGTGTCTAATTCAACCTCTAAAACACTGTCTATATCCAATCACGCCCATGGATGGGCATATCTGTATACAAATCATGCATATATACAAAAAAAGGAACATTTATATCAATAATAACCATCATGCCCTGGATGGGCATACGCTCATTTCCTATTGTTTCCCCTGCGACACACAATAACTACGAAAATAACAAGCTGAAAGAGAGAAAAAGAAAAGAAAAGAAAAAGAAAGAGAAGGAAGTAAGGAGAAAGGATCAAGAGGTTAGAGGAGAGCAAGAGACATTCTATATACAAATTCCGTAATAGATCAAGACATATATTACAATATATACAAAATACACAGTGGCTTATGGTCAAAAGGTGTCATCCCCTCGTTGTTATCACAGCAGACCATAAGATCCCAACAAACTCTAGTAGCTAGCTGAGCCAACCCTCTACGAAAGTCCATACTTATTCCCCCAAATGTATTGCAAGTTCTTCACTGCTATTCAACCCCAGAGGATGTTTCGTGTGCATAGGAGGGGGCAGGGGGGCCGGAAGAGGCAACTTCTCACCACCTGCAACAAGGAGCAAGAAAATCTACAATCAGAAACGGCAATAATGGAAAACAATCTCACAATCATTAATTTGACAGAGAAACAACTTACTAGTACTGAGGAGTCGGTACTAAGGTAGGGATTGACATTCTGCCCCCAAAAAACCATGGAATTTACGCAAACGCGTATTGACTTGTATAAATTCACCCGGAAATTGAAACTGCATAAGTTTTTCAAGACGAAACCTCAAACTGGTAGACCAATGAAGAAAGGTAACACGGTAACTGAAACGGATAAATTGGCTGTGAAAGATCTCGGAGCAATTATGACCCTCGAGGAGCTGAGAACGGAGGAATGTGTGACCACATTAAGTAGGACACAACAACTCACTGTATCTGGAATAGAACAAGTTGGAGGGTCGACACCTTTCAAACCTGCCTCCAAGTTTCACCCGCAGATGGCTGTGGATGCCATTGATGTATTTGCTGATGCAGTGGTGAAAGACTTAACTAAATTTAGACGCAAACAGAAATATTCTAACTCATCGAACAATAATTTCTCTGAGACACAAAAACAAGCGTTGCTGAAATTATGTGATGATAAAAGTGTTGTCTACAAACCATCAGACAAAGGCGGCAATATTGTCATCTAGACCAAGTCTAACTATGAGGGGGAAGCTCTCCGTCAACTCAACAACAAGGAAACATATTCCCCGATTACAGCTAAGGAATATCAACAGAGCGTGCTAGATTACCAGGAACTAACATCGAAGTGGCATAATAAAGGGCAACTGGATATGGATGAGTTCCTATTTTTGAGACGTTTGAACCCTATTATCCCTACATTTTATCACCTACCCAAGGTCCACAAGAATAAGAGCATGCCCCCGGGTCGACCGATTGTAGCTTCACAAGGAAGTCTGACTGAAAATTTGTCCTTTTATATTGACTTCTTTCTGATACAACATGTGAAAACTTTAAATTCCTACATTCGGGACACTATGGACCTATTAGACAAATTGTCTGCATTGAAATGGGAGGAGGGATATTGCATGCTGGTTCGGGATATAACCAGCCTGTACACATCAATTGAACACAGGGATGGCCTCTTAGCCATGAGGTATTCCCTTGAAAAAAGGCCATTGAAATATACACAACACAGTGCTATGGTATTGGAATGTGTAGAATTCTGTTTGTCCAATAACATTTTTCTTTTTGAGAAACAGCTGTATAGACAACTGGCTGGGAAAGCTATGGGCACCTGCTTCGCCCCCAGCTATGCAAATTTATTCGTTGGCTGGTGGGAGGAGCAGGTGGCCTGGGGGGCACCCAATAAAGAATGGACAGATCGCATTGTAGGCTGGTATCGTTTCATAGACGATCTACTGATCATATGGAACGGACCCCCTGAGAGAGCCAAGGAATACATCAATGTCCTCAATAGGAATGTAATTAACCTGGAATTCTCGGGTGAAGTGAACACTACATCTGTGAATTACCTAGATATCAACATCTATGTAGATGCTGGAGAACTGAATGCTCGGCTGTATCACAAGCCCACGGCAGGCAATTCAGTGTTAGAAGCCACCAGTAGTCACCCTCCGAATCTCATTAGAAGTATCCCCTATGGGGAACTTCTTAGAATTAAACGAAATTGCTCAGATGAGAGAGAATTTCAGGCTGCTGCCAAAAACAGTATGCAACGTTTCAAAAACGGGGGTTACAGTGAGGAAATCCTAAGTAATGCATTTGAAAGAGCCAACAAACTTAAGAGGATAAATCTCCTTAAAACCAAAGTTAGAGAACAGCAAGGTTCTGAGCATGTAGGCAAATTTCGCCTCATAACAACTTATTCTAAAAGTGCCATGCACCTAAAAAAGATTCTGAGGAGGAGCTGGCATATATTGCAGACTGATGAGGCTCTGAACACAGATCTGCCATCCCATCCTTTAATCACTTTTAGAAAGGCGAGATCTTTAAAAAATGATCTGGTACAGAGTCATTTTGCCACTAAATTGAAATCAGCCTTCGGACCCATGCAGGGCTTTTTCCCTTGTGGAAAATGCAAAGCTTGCAAGATCAGCAAAAGAGTCTTAAGCTATGAAATTCCGATTGCAGGTGTCCGTAGGAAGATCAGAAGTGTTCTAACGTGTACAACGCCCTACAGTGTTTACTGCTTAACCTGCCCATGTGGGCTGCGTTACGTGGGAAGCACAATCAACCCCATGAAAATGAGAATACTGGAACACATGCGGGCCATTGCCAAGGGTGATGAGGCATACCCTGTTGCGTGTCATTTTGACAAAGTCCATCAACGCACCAGGGATCAATTGAGTTATTTTGGCCTGGATCATGTTCCCAGTAACCCCAGAGGGGGAGATCGATTGCTGAGACTCCGTCTACTCGAGTCGAGATACATCATTGATATGCACACAAAATATCCTCTGGGGTTGAATAGCAGTGAAGAACTTGCAATACATTTGGGGGAATAAGTATGGACTTTCGTAGAGGGTTGGCTCAGCTAGCTACTAGAGTTTGTTGGGATCTTATGGTCTGCTGTGATAACAACGAGGGGATGACACCTTTTGACCATAAGCCACTGTGTATATTGTATATATTGTAATATATGTCTTAATCTATTAAGGAATTTGTATATAGAATGTCTCTTGCTCTCCTCTAACCTCTTGATCCTTTCTCCTTACTCCCTTCTCTTTCTTTTTCTTTTCTTTTCTTTTTCTCTCTTTCAGCTTGTTATTTTCGTGGTTATTGTGTGTCGCAGGGGAAACAATAGGAGATGAGCGTATGCCCATCCAGGGCATGATGGTTATTATTGATATAAATGTTCCTTTTTTTGTATATATGCATGATTTGTATATAGATATGCCCATCCATGGGCGTGATTGGATATAGACAGTGTTTTAGAGGTTGAATTAGACACTCTAAGATGGCGCTCATTGAAAGCCTGGGTTTCGCCGAATTGATCAATTCCTTTTTTGTTTGCTATTACCCTTGTGTTCATAGCCATGACCATGATAGCGCTTCGGTAAACATGGATGAAGGTTTACTACCGAAACGCGTCTGTTTTTGGAGTGTTTGTTTGGTGTTGAAATAAACGAACCCAAACTGGCCCCCGAGAGTGCTTTTTTTTCCGTTTGGACATTGTCCCTGGTTACGGAGTGTGGAGCAGAGATATATATATATATATATATATATATATATATATATATATATATATATATTTGCTTCAATCTCTTCAAATGATACCCAGCCGGGTTAGAAGAAGTACAGCACTCTCGGAGTTCCAATAGTCAGCAAAAATGGTTTTATTACCAAAACAAACGCGTTTCGGGTGAAACTCCCTTCGTCAGTGTTACAAACGAACGTGCTGCGCTGCGTCATTATGTACATCCGTTGTGGGTGGTAGTAACAGACATAGGACTGCTTCAAACATTTCATGTTAAGCGCCATCTTTGAATGTGCATGTTATTGTTGTGAAAAACAACAACAGCATATTCCTGCCGTATATCGGCAAAATAAACATGAATCTCAAATTTGTGACATATACAGTTTCTCTTATGCATGGGTAAACGGGATGTCTCTCATTCCTGAATTACGATGTCGAAAGAATGTAGAACATCGCTTCCCACATAATAAGTGTCAAATATAACAACCATATATGATTAATATCTTGCCGTGGATCGGCAATTGCAGCCTTTTTAGGCCGCCCAAAAATCCAAGTTAGTGAGATGCTCCCAGATTTACCCATATTCTTGCATTTTCTCAACACTATATAGCCACTAAATATGATTACCTTTAAAAAAACTAATTAGCCCTCATAACCAATACATCATAAATTAAACAATCCCTTCAGCAATTCAGAGTTCAAGAAATATATAAATCACTGTTGCACTATGATTATCACACATATATCATCATATTTCAGAATTGACATTCCAGTAACTGACGTTCCAAATTCATCCTAAATGAGATGACATTTCTTCTCCCATATTTAGACCCCCCGGTGCCTTGGTCTCTAAATCGATTACATATCGAGACTCTAATCTCCTGAGTATCTGTAACCTATTGCCACCCTGTGGCCTTTCGGGAACACAATCCAGGCAGAAGAATCTCAGAAGGTCCCTATTGCTGTTGTGCTTTATTGCGAAATGTTGGGCGACAGGATATGAAAAATCTTTATTAGCTATCGCCTGCATGTGTTCTAGCACTCTCAATTTCACTGGATTGATGGTACTGCCAATATATTTTAGTTGGCATGGACACATCAAGCAGTAAACTGCATGGTTTGTATGGCAAGACATGAATTTGTTTATTCTTTTTCCTCCCTTACAGCCCCTCACATGCAATGTTAACGTTCGTTTACTCGATGCGCAGGCTTTACATTTTCCGCAAGGGAAAAAGCCCTTGGCATCTTTCAACGTCCCTTGGATCTTTTGTTGGGATTTCAAATGGCTTTGAACCACACAGTCTCGTAAAGATCTCGCTTTTTAAAAAATGATCAAGGGAACAGCCGGAATATCCGGACCAACAATGTGGTCAGTTTTTACGATATGCCAGTGTTTTGTCATAATAGATCTTAACCTAAAGGAATTGGCTGAGTAGGTGGTAATCATACGAAATTTCCCATCAGTTTGTGGACGTAACTTCTTCTGAAAGAGCAAACTTCGATCCAATTTCCTCACCCTGTTCAATGCATCAAATAGAAGATTCCGTTTGTATCCTCTATCAGAGAATCTGTCCAAACTCTCACTGGCTGCCTTCTCAAAATCCTCTACTGAGGTACAGTTACGTTTTAGCCTAAGAAATTCCCCATATGGGATGCTGTTTATAAGTCTTCGGGGGTGGCTGCTAGATCCGTGTAGCACACTGTTCCCTGCTGTGGGCTTACGGTATAAAAGGGTACAGATTTTACCTTCCCTAATGCTCACTTGCAGATCTAGATAGTTAACTTTTTCTTGGCTCACTTCCCCCGTGAATCTTAGGTTACAATCATTGTTGTTTAACACTCGTATGTACTCATGGGCCTCTGCCACAGACCCATCCCATACTAGGAACAGATCATCAATGTACCTGCACCAAGCCACCACCTTGGTGTTCCATGTGGGATTCCCAGGGGCCCAGGCTACCTGCTCCTCCCACCAGCCAACGAACAAGTTCGCGTAGCTGCGGGCGAAGCAGGAGCCCATCGCCGTACCAGACAACTGTCTGTATATGTCATCCTGGAAAAGAAAGATGTTATGATGTAGACAGAAATGAATTAGTTCTAGCAACATCTTGTTGTGCATGGCATATTTTAGTGATTATTTGTCCAAGAAATGTTTTATGGCATGTAGGCCCTTCTCGTGCTCAATGAACGTGTAGAGACTCGGTATATCAAGAGTTATTAATGCATAGGTCGATTGCCAGTTTAAGTTCTCAATCTTTTGAATGAAGTCAGACGTGTCTCTGATGTACGACTTCAATGAAAG
Organism: Lissotriton helveticus; assembly: GCF_964261635.1. NCBI lineage: Eukaryota > Metazoa > Chordata > Amphibia > Caudata > Salamandridae > Lissotriton > Lissotriton helveticus. The sequence continues at coordinate 1,318,687,456 of NC_136061.1, forward strand.
TACGAACTCAAATAAGTAGTGGTCCAGAAATTTGGAGAGATTCTCAGTTAATCCCCCAATGGAAGAGATGATCGGTCTTCCTGGGGGAATGTCAATGTTTTTATGTACCTTGGGCAGGTGATAAAACGTGGGCAGAATTGGGTTCACAGTTTTTAGAAACAAATATTCTTCAAGTTCTATCATCTGCTTGTCATGCCATTTTTTCAAAAGATCATGTAGCATATCAATGCTCTCAAGATACTCCTTCTTGGTTATTATGGCATAACAAGTCTCGTCCTTTAACTGCCGCATAGCTTCTGTCAGATATTGCTCTCTTGTCATGATGACAATATTACCTCCTTTGTCGGAGGGTTTACATACGATTGAATTATCCCCTGATAGTTGTTTTATAGCCAATCTTTGTTCTTTCGAAATATTAAAATCTTTCCGTTTGGACTTTTGTTCTGTCCTCATATTCATCAGGTCCTAAATAACTGCGTCAGAAAACGAGTCAATAGCATCCATGGCGGTTTGTGGCACAAATTTTGATGTTAGTTTCTACCCGCTTGTGGGTGCTTCCTGATCAATTTCAATGTTTGCTAGCCTCTGGGTGAGAGTATTTGTGGCTTCACTTGTCTCCGTACTGCTCTCTGATTGGAGATTTTGTAGTATTTCGCAAGCGGTCAGATCATTGATGTTTAAAAGGTCAGTGTCCTTTTTGCTGTTTCTCAGTTGTTTGACCTCTTTAGCAGTGGGTTTAACTTTGAAGAATTTATGTAACTTGATCTTACGAATGAATTTATAAAGATCAATCCTCATCTGGGTATATTCCATATTTACATTTCGACAGAATGTAAGTCACAATTTCAATACAGATTCTTCCGAATATGTTAGCGGTCTATGGGACAAGTTTACAATGGTTAGGTGGTCTGATTGAGTTACCACCTCCCCCTTCTTTGACTTCTCGTCCCTGGGGCCATATTGGTTTGCCCGCTGCCTCTTCCCTTTCCAGCCACCACATCTGGTTTGTCTCCCTCTTCCGGGGGTTTGTTTTTGCCGACCCTGAGCCAGCTTTCCTTGATTACTTTGAACTCCTGCTGAAAAGGAGTATTAGTAACTATACTCGCAGGGCCTGTTGTTTCATCGCCTGAAACCTCACTTGCTGTGACATCCGAGTCAGAGGTTTCGACTCTTGCTTCTGGTGTTGCTCTCGGCATCTGATTTTTCTTTGCCAGATTTTTTCGTGGTTGGTCATATTTTTTCGAAAAGGTCAGGACTCTGCCCATCGCATAGTCCCGCTCGTCTCGGTCAAATTTTTCTTGTTTTCTCAGTTTGATCTTCATTTCGTATTTCTGTAATCTCTTCTTCATCATTGCACTTAGTTGTTCCTGTTCATCCTTCTCTGGATTTTTGGAGAGCTCTTCTTCCATTAGCTCAATCTCCTTTATCACCTTGTCACGATCACTCCATGCAAACTGGACTAAGATCTCAAGCATCCCTTTGCATGAATGGGCTATGTGTGTAGCCCAGGTTTCCAGTAGGAGGGGATCCGGATTTTCATATGCAGGGACAGTAAAAATCCGTAATCCTCTAGGTACCCTTTGTACCTCAATGTACCCTTGCAAAGAGGTCCCCTCCACCATTTTCGAAGTTCTCTCTCATAAAGGTTCTCCAATTTATGAAACTGAATAATCAATGTATTTGTTGCCTCTGTGTTGGTTTTCGGAGGCGGTTTTGAGATGTCGGGATTTTTGTTTTTAAAAATGTCCCCAGCCGCGTCTCTGTGTTCTGATATATTGAACATGTTGTAATGGTTACTTCTCTGGCGTCCCGATCCCGGAATGCCAGTCCTTAATAGCGCTGAATTTCTATGGAACTCCTCGCTGCGCCGCTTAAACAATTCACCACTTTGGTTCAATTGGAAGATAAAATGGAATGCAGGCTTAACGCATCCAGGTCCTGGCTCTTTCTGCAGGTTGCTGCGTCCACTTCCAACTTGTCCGTTCAAGTATGAATGCGAATAGAAAAACAGCAGTCCATCCTATTTCGACATCCACATAAGCGACGGTGCACTCGTTCAACTTTAATTTTTTCTCCGAAAACACCAATAACACGAGTCACTCGTGCAGCAGGTGCTGTTTCTGCGGTGATGGAACGCGATAACAATGTTTTCTCCAATCTCTTCAAATGATACCCAGCCGGGTTAGAAGAAGTACAGCACTCTCGGAGTTCCAATAGTCAGCAAAAATGGTTTTATTACCAAAACAAACGCGTTTCGGGAGAAACTCCCTTCGTCAGTGTTACAAACGAACGCGCTGCGCGGCATCATTATGTACATCCGTTGTGGGTGGTAGTAACAGACATAGGACTGCTTCCAACATTTCATGTTAAGCGCCATCTTTGAATGTGCATGTTATTGTTGTGAAAAACCACCACAGCATAATCCTGCCGTATATCGGCAAAATAAACATAAATCTCAAATTTGTGACATATACAGTTTCTCTTATGCATGGGTCAACGGGATGTCTCTCATTCCTGAATTACGATGTCGAAAGAATGTAGAACATCGCTTCCCACATAATAAGTGTCAAATATAACAACCATATATGATTACTGATGTGTACTGTATACACTTTAATCATTCATTTACTGTAATCTAATTTCCCCGCTTTCCCATGAGCCTGTTTTTTAGTATAGAATTTTAATATACATATTGACTTTTTTAATATGCATATTTTTTAAATACGATCCCCTTCAAACACATATGCACCATTTGCACATTTGCACTATTTCTCTGCACTTTACAACAGCACTTTTAGGGCTAATACCATACACAACTTTTTGACCAGCGTTAACTTTTGCACATTGCTACTTTTGCACATTCATACTGATATGCAATCCCACTTACATTTGTATAGGATTTATGAGACATAGAAATTTATTCCGATATATAGTGTTATCATTGGTACAGACGCGAATTGATCAATATTAATTTTTATATTAATATTATTGTGTATAGAATTGTTATTTATTCTATTATTTATATATGTATTGGTTTACTGATTACAATGTTTAATTAGTTAAAATGCTTCAATTCTAGTCATGTATAAATTCAATGACTCACATACAGTACCATGTCTCGCATTCAAGCATAAATATGGTTATCAACAAATGTGGTGCTCAAATATTATATTTCGCAATGTATGCTTAATTTCAACATAACACCATCATTGTTTACAATAGTAACAATACAAGGTTAAGCCACTAGTGTTTCTTCCATGTTCATGTATCACGTGATTGGGATGTAAGCTTCACGGAAAAAACACGGCATGAAAATAGTAAGCGGACTGCGTTTCCTCCAGTGATCAAGGATACCTCGGTATTCAAAACGCGTCTGATCATGGCGGAATAAAATCAAGACCTGCTGTAACCACATCATCTGGTGTCCGTTTCCCGTTCCTCGGAGCATTACCGGCTGGAGTGCGAGAGATATTTGGGAGAATACGAGTATATATATATATATATATATATATATATATATATATATTCACTGAAAAAACCATAGGTTATAGATCATATATAGTTAGGAATTAGCATTTACAAAACCTTGAAAATTCACTGAAAAAACCATAGGTTATAGACCATATATAGTTAGGAATTAGCATTTAAAAAACCTTACTTTACTCACACAAAACCATTGAAATTCCATATATAGATAGTTGCACTAACTATATATCGCGCACCCGCAATCCACTGCTGATGATGTCACATATTACATCATTCATGACATGGTCAGTGACATCACTGATGACATCACTGATGACATCTCAAATGACATCACTGATGATATCATCCAGTGACTGTGTGTTTCTGTAAAGTTTAAATATGTTTTACATATTGAAGAATGAGTAGATGTAGAAGTGTCTGGATGAAGGATTTAGTAGGTGCGTGACTGACTGTATGAGTGAGTGATTAAATGTGTCTCACTGAGTGCATGGGTTAGTGACTAAACTGTCTTAATTTGTGCATCATTATGTCTGTTGTTCTGTAAACTGCTGCATGTGTTGGTCAGTAGCTATATGAGTAACTATATGGGTTATTGATTGATTGCCCAAGTATTTGTATGGGAGACTGAGTGTGTGTGTGGCTGGCTGGGAGGTGTGTGACTCTGTGCAGATCAATGTGTACTTGTATCAATGATTGTATAAGAGAGTAAGTATGTGTTAGTATATGTTTCAAAATGTAAGGTGCTCTATGTTTAACTGTATAGATTAGAAAATGGAAGTGTGATTGATTATTTACAGGACTGACTAGGTGTGTGAGTAACTCCATGGATGAGTGACAGAGTGTGAGAGTCTGTATAGGTGTATGAGTGCATATGATAGTGTTGTAAAGATGAGTGATTGTATGTATGAATGATTGTATGGGTAAATGAGTGAATGTGTGTGTAAACATAGGAATCACTGAGTGCGTATGTAGTAACTAGTATTGGTGTGTCAATGGTTTCAAAAATTATACTCTATATTTAACACTGGGTGTAACAGAGGTTATATTTAAGTGTGAGGAGATGCATTGTATTGTCACATGAATGATATCATCAGTGATGTGGTCATTGATGTCAAATGAGATGTCATCAGTGATGTCATCAGTGATGTCATTTGAGATGTCATCAGTGATGTCATTTGAGATGTTATCAGTGATGTCATTTCAGATGTCATCAGTGATGTCATCAGTGATGTCATTTGAGATGTCATCAGTGATGTCATCAGTGATGTCACTGACCATGTCATGAATGATGTAATATGTGACATCATCAGCAGTGGATTGCGGGTGCGCGATATATAGTTAGTGCAACTAACTATATATGGAATTTCAATGGTTTTGTGTGAGTAAAATAAGGTTTTTTAAATGCTAATTCCTAACTATGTATGGTCTATAACCTATGGTTTTTTCAGTGAATTTTCAAGGTTTTGTAAATGCTAATTCCTAACTATATATGATCTATAACCTATGGTTTTTTCAGTGAATTTCAATGGTTTTTTAATAGCAAATATCATAAGCTGTCGAATGTCAAGTACGTGGTAAGTGAAAACATTTTCGTGTTTATGCACACTGATCTGCTTTGAATGGTGCCCCCCCCTCATTTCTATTAGGAGTACTCTCTCTTTGCACATAGTGAAGGGTAGTTAACGCAGGCCTTTGCCCCCGTTGTAATACGTCGTGCCTGCTTCTCTCTCCATTTGATTGATTGTTATCCAAGTATTTACTGTTTTAGAATTGGTTCTCTTTGGTTCATTCTCTATTTACAAACAAACACAGAGTCGCAATACTCTGTTTAGTCTTTGCAGATAACGAAAAATCGTGTAAAAAAAAAAAGAAAAGGAATCGAGCAAAATCAGTAGGCCACTAACGGGATCTCTTTTTGACCTCGCTAAAATAGAAACATTAGGAACAACCCCTCATGACAAATACAAAACTAGTGAAATGAACTGAACTCCACACAATGATGGCTGCAAAACAGCTCGGCTCCGCCACCCACCCCGCCCAAAATAACGATAAAGAGCGGCTGCCATGATTGGTTGCGGAATGGCCACGACGGAGCTACGAAATGGTACTGCTCTCATGCTAACCTCAGCTTCAGTCTGAAACATCCAGAAACACTGTAGACTACCAATTCGATCAGTTCCGGTAGCGCCCCAATGTAACCCGGTAGAGAAGAACTAGCCCTCCCCTCTTTGACTGATGGTTCTTGTTGCCTGTCCCTTCTGTTGTCATTTAACAGAACTATTTAGCCTGCTGAAAGGGGTTGTGTTCCGACCGCTGGTTGGTGGAGACATTTTGACTATATTCTGGACCTGCGTTGTCGCGTAATGCGTCATATGACGCGCCGCGTTAGCGCATCCGGAAGTCATCCGGGGCGCGCAGCGCGTAACGTAAGCATAACAAGTCATGTGACTTGTTAATAAAACTTTTCATTGGTTCATTTTACTTTTCTTATTCTAATGATGAAAGGCTTGGTCATGTGACTTAAAAATTACGCTTTTTATTACTTCCGAACATTATTTTTTCTTAAATATATGTTATAATGTTCCAGGCTAATGTACTTTCCCGGAAAATTTACAACTGTCCTGCAAGTAAAATATATTCTTTTTTCGAAAAAAAGAGCGTTTCTTCGTCCCATGACGGAGCCGTTGAGCAAAAGAGGGTCGACCTGCTGTCTTAGTCGCCGATATGCCTGAATATGAGATTCTTATCGATCACTTTATGTTGCAGGAATAGAAAACACAACAGCCCTTGACCATTTATCTTTACTGCGTTCCTTCGTATTATACCTTTTACCCTTCATGTAATTGGTCTGCTTTATTTCACTTGCCTTTTAATGATTCTAAAACAGTGACTATTATTAAAAACTTTACCAATGTATATACTACTACCATGTTTTCTTTTAAAAACCTTTATTGTGAAAATTTCATTATACAAATACGAGCCTATAACCACGTGGGCCTGCCACGGAGCAAACTGTAATCGTATATGATGAGTAGACATTTACACTGTAGAGGAACGTAACGGGCGGGCCATTAGGTTGCAAGAACTAAGGTGTCTAACAGTTACGGAATCGGTGGACGTACATTTTATAATTAAAATACGACAGGGCCAGTTACAATAAAATTATCTAGATATACATTTGCGGGCAAGTACCATGGGTGACGTTAATTCGAACTTTCAATAGTACAGTAATCAATAACACATCAGAACTTAATATCAATAGGGATGTCGAAATATTCAATCAATTCTCGTCCCCGCCCGCCATGTGCTTCAAAACTGCATACGTATCTCGTGATTTCAAGGTTCTGCAACCAGTACACAACAAGGAGTTACGAGTCCCATTTATTCCGGCGCCATTTTGGGCGAGGACGGGCAGGTCCAGGATATAGTCAAAATGTCTCTACCAACCATCGACTATGATGATGTTCATATGCTGTATTTATTAGAGTAACACTCATCTGTCCACATGAAATTAATTTGCCACAATCTAAACATGTCATTTTAATCTTTCCAAAGTTCTTCTAAATATTTGGGACCGTTTCCCTTGTCTCTGATGCTGTCAGTGCCACTTCTTTGATGAATGTACTAGCAGGTCAGGGGTTCTCCTCCAAATCTCTCTTTTATGCAGCACTATAATTAATTGGTGCCACCTCTCCATATGACGATGCATGGTATAGTTACCATAACTATATTTTTTTTCGGTTCCTCTGGAGAGTTCATCGTGGCAGATGAAGCGTGTAACGTACCGGGCATTTACCTTTTTTTGCATGTACAGGAAAGGAAAAAAAAATCGAGCGTCCGAGTTCTAAGGTGTCCCAGGGCCATTTTAGTGGACCAGGCCCAAATCCAAAGAACAGGCCGCCATTTTGAGAGTCCTGTTGCAGCCGCCTGTCGCTGTAGCATCAAGAGCAGCCGAAACTCAGCTGAATGGCAACTGAAACGGTAAAGGGGCGCCCCACTACAGCAGACGAGCCTCCACCTAGGAAGGCCCGTTCACGCCGCCTCCCCCCCCCCCTTCGGGCACCCCACGCCGTTATTCGGAGCAGTATTGTAGGATGGCCACACCAGTGCGGCAACTTGCTAGACATCACCTCGGTGGTAACCGAATCTCAACGCCTTGTGGTGTCTTCTATTCAGAAAACATTGTTATGCTGCCTTCGACCTATTCGCCGCAAGTGCGCACACAACTCAACTGCATAGCTTGCTAGACACCACCTCGATGCCATCCGGATCTTGGAATCTCAGCGCCTTTTGGTGTCTTCTCTTCAGAAAATATTGTTGCGCTGCCTTTGGCCCCATTCGCACATCGGTCCGCTACTGACGCCATCTCACAGGCTAATGGGGCGCCCCACGCCGACTTTCAGCATTGTAGGATGACCACACCAGTACAGCAACTTGCTAGACATCACCTCGGTGCCATCCGGATCTCGGCGCCCCACTGCAGATGAAGTGCCTCTCAACTATGAAACCACCACGGTGACATCCGGATCTTGGCGCGTTGTGCTGCCTTCGGCCTATTCGCACATCGGTCCGCTACTGACGCCATCTCAAAGGCTAATGGGGCGCCCCACGCCGAGTTTCAGCATTGTAGGATGACCACACCAGTACAGCAACTTGCTAGACATCACCTCAGTGCCATCCGGATCTCGGCGCCCCACTGCAGATGAAGTGCCTCTCAACTATGAAACCACCACGGTGACATCCGGATCTTGGCGCGTTGTGCTGCCTTCGGCCTATTCGCACATCGGTCCGCTACTGACGCCATCTCACAGACTAATGGGGCGCCCCACGCCGAGTTTCAGCATTGTAGGATGACCACACCAGTGCACCTTACTAGACACCACCTCGGTGCCATCCGGATCTTGGCATCTCAGCGCCTTGTGGTGTCTTCTATTCAGAAAATATTCTTGCGCTACCTTTGCCCCATTCACACATCGGTCCGCTACTGATGCCATCTCACAGGCTAATAGGGCGCCCCACGCCGAGTTTCAGCATTGTAGGATGACCACACCAGTACAGCAACTTGCTAGACATCACCCCGGTGCCATCCGGATCTTGGCATCTCAACGCCTAGTGGTATCTTCCATACAGAAAATATTGTTGCGCTGCCTTTGGCCCCATTCGCACATCGGTCCGCAACTTAGACATCACCTCGGTGCCATCCGGATCTTGGCATCTCAGCGCCTTGTGGTGTCAGTCAGAAAATATTGTTGCGCTGCCTTTGGCCCCATTCGCACATCAGTCCGCTACTGACACCATCTCACAGGCCAACAGGGCGCCCCACGCCGACTTTTACCATTGTAGGATGGCCACACCAGTGCCACAACTTGCTAGACACCACCTCGGTGCCATCCGGATCTTGGCATCTCAGCGCCTTGTGGTGTCTTCTATTCCGAAAATATTGTTGCGCTGCCTTTGGCCCCATTCGCACATCGGTCCGCTACTGCCGCCATCTCACAGGCCAACGGGGCGCCCCACGCCGACTTTCAACATTGTAGGATGGCCACACCAGTGCGGCAACTTACTAGACACCACCTCGGTGCCATCCGGATCTTGGCGCATTGTGCTGCCTTCGGCCTATTCGCACATCGGTCCGCTACTGACGCAAACTCACAGGCCAACGGGGCGCCCCACGCCGATTTTCAGCATTGTAGGATGGCCACACCAGTGCTGCAACTTGCTGGACACCACCTCGGTGCCATCCGGATCTTGGCGCGTTGTATTGCCTTCGGCCTATTCGCACATCGGTCCGCTACTGACGCCGCCTCACGTGCCAACGTATTTTCTCCGCATTTTATACCCTATGCCGCATAACAGGTCATGTGACTTGTTTATAAAACTTTTCATTGGTTCATTTTACTTTTGGTTTCCTAATGATGGAAGGCTTGATCATATGACCTAAAAACAACACTTTTCATTGGATGAAAACTTTTTTTTTTTCCCAAACGATGAAAGCCCCACCTTGTTTCTGGATGTTTCAGACTGAAGCTGGCGTCAGCATGAGAGCACCACCATCTCGTAGCTCCGTCGTGGTCATTCCGCGAGCAATCATGGCAACCGCTCCCCACCAGAAGCCTACAGGAGTCGGGGGCCCCCAAAACTTTTGATGAATCCTCAAGGCGGAGGGGACGCTTTCGAGAATGGGGTCCAAGACCTAGCAGACAAGTGTCCGATTTCCAAGGTGTCCCAGGGCCATTTCAGTGGACCAGGCCCAAAAAGGAAAGAGCCTGCCGCCATTTTGAGAGTCCTGTGACAGCCGCCTATCGCTGCACCGCAAGAGTGGGCGCAACTCAGCTGAATTGCGGCTTTTGACACAGTGGACCAAAAACGGACGGAATGGCAACTGAAACGGTAAAGGGGCGCCCCACTACAACAGATGACACTCCACCTGGAGAGGCCCGTTCACGCCGCCTCCCCCGGGGCGCCCCACGCCGTTATTCGGAGCAGCATTGTAGGATACCAAAACCAGTGCGGCAACTTACTGGACATCACCTTGGTGCCATCGTTCTGCTGCCTTGGAACTATTCGCACAACAGTTTGCTACTGATGACCCACCCCCCGCGACGCCCCACGCCGGAAATCTGGACGTTGTGCTGCGTTGGGACTATTCGCACAGCCGACCGCTACTTCGTTGTTTTTCCCTAAAAATGTTTATATGTTATTACTATTTTTGTTTTCTTGTATATATTTATAAGTTATTAAAGTTTTATAATCTTACTACTTTGTCGGAGTGCTATATATTTTTAATGTGACACATAATTGTAAAAACTTTGATGTACAAAGAGTCATCCCTGGAATCTTCCGCTTCAGGCTCGGTCCCCTCCCCAATCACAATACAGGATGGTTTTCAGATAATAGGAACGCGTCTGCTGTGACGGATCTCATCGAGTGTGGGCCTTGATCTACTATAACTCCTTTGAAGAGGGGTGATTCTTTACAGCTGGGGCCATAAACTACATCTGCAGGGCTAGCTGATACCCTAGGACCAGCCTGGACAATCGGACACAGAGGAAAAGGAGTGTCAGAGGGTGCGGTAGTGAATAGGGCGAAAGGGAGGTGTCGGGCGGGCACAGGGTGTGATTCTCAGGGAAGAGCAGCGCAGATGGGGGGAGGTTTATTACCCATGCATAAGACAGAGAGCGGGGGTGACCACTGCCTGGGGGAGATGCTTGCGAGGGTGGGGAGCCATGCTAAGGATCGACAGCGTGCACAGAGTGGGTGTGGTCAAGGCATCTAAAATGGCTGCCGTGCACGACAAAAGTGTGGCATTTGAAAAAAGACAAGATGGCGCAGACAATGTTTTTCAACACTTCCTGATTTCCTTCGAATCGAACGTTAACAGACGTTGGGGCATATTACCAAAGTTAAGCGATATTTATCCCTAACGATGCTTAGCAACGATTTTTTTACCGCTAAGCATCGTCAGAAATTATCGCAGATAAACCTTGCTATTATCAAGGTTTATCGCAAATACGATAATAAACGACCGCAATGCATTAATATCGCTGAAAACTCAGCGATATTCATGCATTACCGAGCTAATGCTCTTAGCCATGTTATCCACCTCCCATTGGATAACATGGCTAAGAACTGCTCAGGGCAGGTGCCAGCTTTTGGAGATATTCGCGCTTATCTCGAATATTTCCAAAAGTTGATAATAGGAGATAGCGATGTTAGCGACTGTTTCCAGTCGCTAACATCTTGGCATGCCCACTTTGCATGTCATTAGTGATAAATATCACTCACATGCAAAGTGGGGCCCAAGATGGTCGCTATCTCCTACTAGCCGTCGCTAACTGGTGTTAGCAACAGCTAGGTAATACAGATATAATTTTATCTCCGCGAAGCGGAGCGCTGTTACAGATATATATCTTGTTTTTGAACGTTAATTTCTCAAAATCCACTGAAGCACATATATTGAGACCTAGCAAAGGCACATCGAGCTACCAGTCCCTACAATTTTGCCAAGTTTCGTGCAAATCCATTCAGCCGTTCGATTATTATTATTATTTTTTTTTTGCCCCGCGGGGCCCTTTTAAAACCTCCACATCAAACCTAAGAGGTCAAGGAGGATCTACTATGCCCCCTTATGGTCATTTGCCCCTTCGCTTTGGCCTCCTCTTGTCTCTCGATCCTACCGAGAGACAAGATGGCGGCCGCTACGGACTGTTTGCAATGTTTACAGACGCCGGAGAACCAATCAGCTTCGCAAACCTCCGTTACGCGAAGCGGAGCGCTGTTACAGATATATATCTTTTTTTGAACGTTAATTTCTCAAAATCCACTGGAGCACATATATTGAGACCTAGCAAAGGCACATCAGGCTACCAGTCCCTAATATTTTACCAAGTTTCGTGCAAATCCATTCAGCCGTTCGATTATTATTATTATTATTTTTTTTTGCCCCGCGGGACCCTTTTAAAACCTCCACATCAAACCTAGGGGGTCAGCGAGGATCTACTATGCCCCCTTATGGTCATTTGCCCCTTCGCTTTGGCCTCCTCTTGTCTCTCGATCCTACCGAGAGACAAGATGGCGGCCGCTACGGACTGTTTGGAATGTTCACAGACGCCGGAGAGCCAATCAGCTTCGCTACGCGAAGTTCCGTTACGCGTAAAGTCCGCGAACCGGAGCGCTGCCCGGTCCGCTGTTACAGATATATATCTTTTTTTGAACGTTAATTTCTCAAAATCCACTGGAGCACATATATTGAGACCTAGCAAAGGCACATCGGGCTACCAGTCCCTACAATTTTGCCAAGTTTCGTGCAAATCCATTCAGCCGTTCGGGCTAAAAGTGAGGCCAACCGCCCTATGGAAAACTCAATGTTAAAAACACGTTTCGGGACCCCCCTTTTTTCTCAGCCCCCCCTTGACGAACCCCCCCCAAATTTTTAAGGGATGCTCAGAAACAAAATGTGCCATTTTCCTGAAAATTTCAGCCAATTCCGTCCACAAACGCCAAAGTTATTAGACATAGAATTTTCAAAAATCCCATAGAGAAAAAATCCTAACTATATATACCTACTGGCGACCGCCAGTAGGTAATATATATATATATATATATTTATATATATATTCCCAACTCGTTTCTTTACCAGCCGTTGCTCCTCCTTGCTACAGGTGCTTTCTCGGCGCGTGGTGCAGCGCGCATTCATATACCCAACTCCGGTTTTGTATGTCCACAAAACACATCTTGCTTGCTGAAGCGTTAATTAAATAATATATAACTGAGCCCACCCTGGATTGCTTTTTGCGTGCTCTCGAATGTGTTTTGTGGACATACAAAACCGGAGTTGGGTATATATATATATATACTTATATATATATATATATATATATATTCACTGAAAAAACCATAGGTTATAGACCATATATAGTTAGGAATTAGCATTTAAAAAACCTTATTTTACTCACACAAAACCATTGAAATTCCATATATAGTTAGTTGTACTAACTATATATCGCGCACCCGCAATCCACTGCTGATCATGTCACATATTACATCATTCATGACATGGTCAGTGACATCACTGATGACATCACTGATGACATCTCAAATGACATCACTGATGACATCACTGATGACATCTCAAATGACATCACTGATGACATCACTGATGACATCATCCAGTGACTGTGTGTTTCTGTAAAGTTTAAATATGTTTTACATATTGAAGAATGAGTAGATGTAGAAGTGTCTGGATGAAGGATTTAGTAGGTGCGTGACTGACTGTATGAGTGAGTGATTAAATGTGTCTCACTGAATGCATGGGTTAGTGACTAAACTGTCTTAATTTGTGCATCATTATGTCTGTTGTTCTGTAAACTGCTGCATGTGTTGATCAGTAACTATATGAGTAACTATATGGGTTATTGATTGGTTGCCCAAGCATTTGTATGGGAGACTGAGTGTGTGTGTGGGTGGCTGGGAGGTGTATGACTCTGTGCATATATGTGTGAGCAGTTGATTCACTAGATGTATGGGTTCAAAAGTGCATGTGGAAACAGCTGTATGGGCGGTTGACTGTGTGCATGAGTGTATTGGTGAGTGAATGGATATCTCAGTGCTACATGTCAAAGTAAGTACATATGTAAAATACAGTACATGTGAGAGTTGACATATATAAATAACTGTGCATAGGAGCCAGTGAATGTGTGAGTGGCTGTATGCATCATTGTGAACTTGTATCCAGGATTGTATAAGAGAGTAAATATGTTTTAGTATATGTTTGAATAAGTAAGGTGTGTATAACTGTATATTTGAGAAAATGGAGGTGTGATTGATTCTTTGCATGACTGACTAGGTGTCTGAGTAACTCCATGGATGAGTGACAGTCTGTGAGTGTCTGTTTACACTTTGTGTATCTAAGGTTATATTAGAGTCTGAAGAGGTTCATTGTATTATCACATGAATGATGTCATCAGTGATGTGATCAGTAATGTCAAATGAGATGTCATCAGTGATGTCATCAGTGATGTCATTTGAGATGTCATCAGTGATGTCATCAGTGATGTCATTTGAGATGTCATCAGTGATGTCATCAGTGATGTCACTGACCATGTCATGAATGATGTAATATGTGACATGATCAGCAGTGGATTGCGGGTGCGCGATATATAGTTAGTACAACTAACTATATATGGAATTTCAATGGTTTTGTGTGAGTAAAATAAGGTTTTTTAAATGCTAATTCCTAACTATATATGGTCTATAACCTATGGTTTTTTCAGTGAATTTTCAAGGTTTTGTAAATGCTAATTCCTAACTATATATGGTCTATAACCTATGGTTTTTTCAGTGAATTTCATTGGTTTTTTAAAAGCTAATATCTACAGAAGTAAAATGTATTCTTCTTTAAATCCAAAAATATATTTTATATGTTTATTAATAATTTTTTTTAAATATTTTTTTTGTTTCGCTCCCGGTCCGCTAACCGGGAAGCTTCCCGTTAGCTCAATTCGATTCCGCGATCCGGTCCGCGAACCGGTAACAAATCAACATAGTGACGGTATTGCGTTGCCGCGTAATGCGTCTTATGACGTACTGCGTTAGCGCACCCGGAAGTGCCCCGGGGCGCGGACCGAGGCGCGAAACGCAACTCCCCGGAAGCGATCCGCGGCGCGAAAGCGCGACGTATCGTGTTGCCGCGAAATGCGTCTTGTGACGTATCGCGTTAGCGCACCCGGAAGTGTCCCGGGGCGCGGACCGAGGCGCGAAGCGCAGCGAACCGGAAGCTAACCGGGGAGCGTTCCGCAGCGCGTAACATGAAAGTTAGAGGTCATGTGACTTGTTAATAAAGCTTTTCATGGTTCATTTCACTTTTAGTTTCATAATTATGGAAGGCTAGGTCAGGTGACCTAAAAATAACACTTTTCATTGGTTGAGAAGTATTGTTTTTTCCAAATGATGAAAACCACTCCTTCTTTCCTCACTCTGACTTTCATTATTGTGAGAGGAAGACCTATTTTGCTTCTTGGAAGACCTATTTTGATTGTATGAAAATGGCTTCACTGATTGCTTCAGCTGGTGCACCCCCACCACCACCTCCACCTCCTCATGGGAAGAGAGGACCACCTCCCCAGGTGGTTACCAACACTGAGGAGGAAGATGAAGAGATGGATGAGGAGGGAGAACAACCACAATTTCTTGAAGAGTTGCCCCGGGTTTCAAGAAAGAAACCCAGTTTCATCTGGCAGTTTTTTTCCATCCCTCGTGGCCAAAAAAAGGTCAATGCCAGGTACGCAACATGCCTCATATGCAAGGAACAATTGTCCAGAGGGACGGACAAAAAATACAGCTACGGTAATCATACCATGCATAGGCATATGACGAGGAAACATCCCTTAAATTACAGCCGGGCGGAATTAAGGGATATGATGGACAATCCTCGACCAACTCCTGTGACGAGACCAGCAACATCGGTTTCTTTATCACCAGAGGAGGCACGGGAAACTGTGCCAAATATCCAACCCAATTTTGGGAACATGATACACTTATGTATGCGCTGTCGTGCATTATTAGCTTGTGGCAACATGAGCATCAATGCACTGAACCTGGCGTATGAACACCATGATTGCCCTAACCGCCCCCAGTAATTTTTTTTTGCTCCTGTTGAGCCCTTTTCAACGCCTGTTTTTTGTTGTTTCCCCCCCCCCAAAAAACCCCAAAAAAATATAAAATCGTTCAAAAAATACAAAAAAAACAAAAAATGTTCAAAAAATACAAAAAAAATATAAAACAACAAAAATATAAAAAAAAAAGTTCTTTTCAGAACTACCTTCCCTTTCCAAAAAAATTGCTACAATGTTTAGCACTCTGGCAAGCTCTCTTTCTTTTGGTTCGCTCCCGGGTTAGCTTCCCGGTACGCGGACCGGGAGCTAACCAAAAAAAAATTTTTTTTTTAAAAAAAGAGTAAGTATAAGGAAAGTAAACAGAGAGTGATGTTTCAAGAAAGACAGCTATAGGGAGTAAAGAAGAGATACTGTTTAATAGATCTATTTACCAAAGAACAGACAGAAGAGGGTATAATTGTGAAAAACAAAATAGATAACGAAGTGAAAGAAAAACAAGCATTGGCATAGCCAATAGGTATCGACTTTGGGACCTTCTAAGTATTTAGTTATGCAGCATAATATCCTTGGTGCAGCAACATCAACTGTTGCATGGCTAAACACGTATAAGGTCCCAAAGGCGAGACCTATTGTCTATGCCAATGCTTGTTTCTTAAGTAGAATTGCAATACGTATGGCTCTTCCATGTAAAAAAATCTTATCTTGTGCTCTAAAGATTGCTAAAGTCTCGACAGAGAACAGGCTAGATTGTAAGTAGGGTAAATTGCGCTTGGTGATCTGTTTGAGGGAGCGTCTGCTTTGCCTGGTGTCTTTGGAGAGCAATTTTGATTGTTATACTGGACAATATAGCCCTAATGTAAATAACATAGGGGCATATTATCAACATAGGCAATAAAAGTTTTGCAGCTTTTATCGGCAGAAATGTGTCGCTAAAGCTGCTTTTGCGGCAGAAAACTGCAGCTAAAGCCGCTTTTGCACCAGTTTTCTGCCAATAAAAAGAGCAATAATTTTATTGGCTGCATTCATAATATGCCCCTTAGTGTGCTTCAACTACACAGAGAAAGCATTATGAACAAATAGTGATACAGTGATCAGTCAAAGACACTAAGAGTAATAGAGACGGAGTGAGTGAACAAGAGTGAGGAACTATGAGAAGAGAGGGACTGAGAAAAAGAGTGGAAGGAGTTGAGTAAGTAGGTAATAGAGAAAGGAATGAGGGAAGTAGCAAAGGCAGGAAACTGAGGATTAAAGAAATGAAGCAGTGGAACTAATAGTAGTTCAATGTGATAGAAATGTAACGAAAAGAGTACAAAATACTTACCTTATAATTGTCGTTAAATTCCTCACTTTTTATTTTTATACTTTCAATCTGTGAAAGAGAGAACAAACATTTGAAAAATATAAAAACATGTATTAAAAAATTACAAAAGACAAGGGCAAAGATTGAAGGACAAACAGTTTTTCAATAACTTTGACACTTACAGAAGCTACACAGTCCTAAAGATATACATTTTAAAATAACACTATCTTGATGCAGATGAAGTGAGGCCTATCTTAAAACATGGTGCATCTTTTGCATTGCTGTTGTCTCAGAAAAGTGTCGCAAGACACTAAAATTTAAAATAATTGCTTCAGGATGCCAATAAGATGTCTACTATCCAGAGTTTTGTTTCAGGTGAGGCCTACTCAGGGTTGCAGATGAAATTTCGAGTTGTTGAAGAGAATAGAGGACATAATACATGTGAAGGTCTACCAATGAAGTGAGTCATGTCCACTGCAATCTTCAACAAAGTCCAAACCTCCTATGTTTCCCTGGACAGACCTAAACTTGATCTGCACAATGTGATTCGTAATGATAGGAAACACACATGATGTAATTGAAATACATGCAATTTATTTTGCTCATTTCACAATCACATCACTTGTGTTTCCTTTGCTTAGGTATCTCATTGTGCAGATGTAGTCTAGCATATCAAAGAATACGCAGAAGTGCAGCACTGCATGCAACAACTTTGACACTTACAGAAGCCTCACCTTCTCCATGCCTCCTACACAGTTCTACATATACATCATAAATGCAAACAGTACAGAATTAATTATACATGTTAAATGGTTTATTTTTGCTGTTCTCAGAATGTATCAAAATTCACTAAAAACAGTGACTTGAAGGTATTCATCATGTAACAGCGGGGAAAAAAAAACACAATCAAAATGATTGTGTTTAAAAAACCCATACAACATCAGAAATCAAAAATCAGAACTCCTTAAAGTTAACTTACTTTCCATGACGTCCAAGGATGTCCTATGAATAGCTTACACTCTTTTGTGCTGTTATTACTTTCAGCCCGCCACTTTCTGAAAGAAAATCTCCATCGTTTTTAAAAACATGTTACATACAATAAATGACTTCTTGCTCTCTACCACAAGATTCCACAAGGCCAAATCTTGTCAGAGCCATGTATAACTCTTGGATTTCTTGTTAGCCAATCCCATCATTTGGCATTCCCGCAACTTTCAGAATTAAAATGTTGAAGATCATTTTCACAATCCTGGAATAGTAATATCTTCCCCTTCTTGCTCAGTCATGTTCTACATTTCCTATGACACTGATACTGCTTAATATGAAGCAGACTTACACTACCTCTATGACTACAACAATTATTTAATTCTCTACATCACTTGTAATCACAAAGCAATGTAAAACAGTAGACAGCATTGCAGACTTACATTCCCTCTACTCCATGTTTTGATTGGCTGCTTCAATTAGCTTATAAAAAGAAACAGTTTTTCTGAACTCATTCAAAGTGCACATATATCTCCATGATGTCCAGTCCTATGATTAGAAGTTGTGTCTCTGAACTACACTTATCCTCAAGGCCAAATTGTGTAGGAGCCATTAGAACTTCTTGAAATTCCACAGAGCACATCCCGAGATTATTTCCCTAAAATTTTGGTTTTAAAAACACCAGGTAAGAGTTTTTAAGGTCATACGGCAATTTTTTTGTGAAAATTAAAACAGAATCATTGCAGAATGACCAGCCATTTCTAGACTTTAAATAAGCTGTGTAATGTCCTGATGATATTGAAGGGCCGTCATGATATATAATTGCTGTAGTTACAAAAGTCCTTCCTGATATTGACAACTGCGAAGCTACAAATTTTTTTATTAAAGTTGTCAATTTTGTTCCATCAGGCCTACATCGTTGGAACATTAAAATGACGTACTGGCCATATGTTCGTATAAATAATGTGGACATCATTTCAGATTTACATTGGCTACACTCCATGTTGTGATTAGCAGCTTTTACTAGCTTATTAAAGGAGACTGATTTACTGTCTGGCAAAGTTAAATATATAAATCTTTCTGAGTCTACACTAGTAGTACTTGATATCATACAGTTCTCGCAGTCATGCTGCCATTGATAAGAAAGCCCAAACAGCTGATCTACATCTACACCTTCAGCATGTAATACATCAAGCATATACATTAAAAACTCCTGACAATCTTGCTGAATATTTTGAGAGAATTGTGTTTGGCCTGAACATCTGTCTAACAGATTTCGAATTTCAGACACACTTTCTATGTTTCTTCTATCAGTGGTACATTTCTCTAACACAGAATTTAACAAACCGCAAAATCTTTGATCAGAATTGACCACAATCTCTTCTTTTACATTTTTTAGAGAAAACAAAACATTAATTACTACATTAGCATAGCAGTTGACACCAGAACTGTTTTCAAACTGAAAACCAACAACATCTTCAACAGAATCCTTTTTGTTTCTGCTTGTAATTTTAGGTTCATTCACTTTTTGTCTTTTTGCTATAACCTCCCCAGTATTGTTCTCATTTCTTCGTTTCCGGCCTACCAGACGTTTCTCAAACAAAGGAAACTGAGGCAAATGTGGCGCATACTCTCTTCTTAACCTATTGTATTCCTTAACACAATCTAGATCTGCACAAATGTTTGTGACATCACACTCAATCAAGTACAATCCCGATAAAGTTCTAACTCGTGACAATGCCACATATGCCATACCCTCCTTGAACACAGAACTGCCAATATTCACCAATGCACTGTCTACACTTAAACCTTGCGATTTATGGATTGTCACCGCATATGCCAAGCAAACTGGAAACTGCTTACGGCGAACATATAAGTCTTTTACAAGCAAAAATCTAGCAGAACAACGAGCAATTAGCTGTACTTCCTCAATGCCATCAAATTTAATTTTTAAAAATTCAATTCCATCTCTATTTCTGTATTTCACAAAATCAACAACATTACCCATTGATCCATTTACCAGACCTCTTTCAACATGTAAATTCCTTCTTAAAATTATACGGCAGTTCAAGCACACATTCAGAGTCTTTTCAAAACCTGCAGTTTTAGATATACTCTTCTCTAATGAATCCAATTTTGTTTTCAGATTCTCAGACAAAATAATTGTTGATCCCATATGCTCTACTCTATCAATAGCTTCCAGTTTCACAATCTCTTCCTTTTCTAAATGCAACATTTTGTTGTTAAATTTGGCACATTCTGCAAGAGTTGGCATCAAACATATTCCAGATTTCTTTTCAGTAATTTTCTGAAAAATATTCTCAGGCACAACATCTTGTTCTGGATATAAATTTGACAGTAATCGTGCATGTAAAGCTTCTTTCCCATGCTCGGTCACTTTTCCAATTCTAACATCTTGTAGAATAGTCTTGTAAACTTCATCCTTCGCCTGACGCATATTTTCATGCAGTTCAGCATAATTGAAGTTTAACCATATATTGACGTTGCCAATGCTGCCTAGGCACTTCCTGGTATCTTCATGCGTGAGCATTTTGAACACAGGTTGCCCTTTCACTGGTGTCAGCTGCAAAAGATCTCCGAAAACAATGATGTGTTTGCCACCAAATAACACATCATACTCTGTTTTGAGAACTTCTTGCATCCTCAAATGCACAAAGGCAAGCATGACATTGGAAACCATGCTTACTTCGTCAATGATAAGAAGTTTCATTTTCCTCAAGATTCTTGAAACTTCAAAACAAGCATCTCCAGATAGCTTGTGATATTCTAATTTGTTGTCATGCTCCACTGGCAGCATCAGTAAACGATGTAAAGTAATCCCTTTAATATTATGTGCTGCCAGTCCAGTTGGAGCAGTGACAACACAAGACAGCGATGACTCTGTCTTTTCCTGCAAATAGCATGAAATTGCTTTAATGAGGAAACTTTTTCCAGTTCCCGCTTCTCCACTCACGTACAGTCGGACAGGCTTCAACGACGTACATGAGCACTCTTTCTTATCATGACTTAATCCATGATCAATTTGCATGGTAACTTCGTCATATATTTTCCTCTGCTCAACGTTGAGTTGCCTTTCCAACTCTTCTAAGTTAACCGCATCCTCTTGAGCATGTGCCATGGCTCTTTCCACTTCATTCATAGCAGTGGCAGCTTCATTTTCGATAAGAGGTCCTCCTAGTGGATCCTGACTCAATGAAGCAGAACTCTGACTGTCCTGAGAACTGTCTCTGGCAATCTCGGCTGCAATTGTTGCTTCCTGCTTAATTTCCGCATTCAACATTTCTACATATTTGGGAAAAGCAGGACATTCTATGGTCTCCTTGGCGGCATTGAAAGAGTCTTCGTAACAGAGGAAATCTCCAAGCAGTTCCTCTTCTGCACGCCAAGGCTTGAAAAGTTGCAAAAGTGCTAAATAGAAAAACTCCTTTTTTTCAGGAGATTCGCCACTCAATTTTCGATGGTTTATCAAGTGGCATTTTCTTTGCTTGACCAGACATCCCTCACTTCCTATTACAGCATACACTCCTTTCTCAGTATCTTCTTTGATGTTCCTCTTGAATATGTAATTTTGCAGAACCTCATACAGACAAACATTCTCGAGGTGACTGCTTCGATTTGGATAATATGTATCCAACATGTTTGTCTTCAAAATGTCGGTACTGTTTGGCTCCTTTTCCGACAAATACTCAATTTCCCGCACAGGTTTGAGAACTCTATTACGCGTTGCAGCAAGACCAAGACTCGCCCAAACGATACTCCTGGACTTGGCATAGAGACTTGCTGAAGACAACCGGTCAGAACATTCGTACGCTCCGATTTCTCGATGCGACAACATCTTCAGACTGAAACTGTACAACTTCTTGCTGAGGCTCTTTTCATGGGAAATGTCTTCCCACATATCCTTCAATTCTGTCTTCTCTTTTTTGGTGATGTAAGACGTCACATACCGAGCCACAGCCATACAGTTATCAGCCACAAACTGTATATCCATGTTAGCATTCCACATGGACAAAATCACCGGGTTGTAGTCGTTGATGTACTTGGACTCTTCGTTCCTCTTCAAATTGTATGTGTTTTTAGGTGATTTCTTCATCACATTGTGTCGCAGCGAAGACATCAAACTGTTTACTCTTCCTTTAGAAATCACCGGTCGTGGAAAGCCGAAACGACATTTGGTGTAGAACTTGTCTTTGTTTCGGAATTTACGTCGGCAGTACTTTCCACATCGATGGCTTTGGAAACGCAGAACTTTTTCTCTTAGGCTTTTCTTCTCCTTTGCGTTTGGAACAGCACACGTAGAATACTGTTGGATGAAACTCATCACTGAGTCTTCTGGATCCGTTCCAAATTTAGGTGCATCCTTGATCCACAGCAACATATGTATATGAGGAGCACCTCTTGCTTGGTACTCCTTTCTCCAGAAGAAATCCAACACCTCTACAAGAGGTGGATTCTTCTTATTCATGATGAAAGACATCATAGCTTCAAATCTATGATTGAAGTACCTACATACATTGACTGGATCCAAAGAGCACAGTTCTCTGGGTGTCTTGTATTCGATGTTATCTACATTAGCATTTGCCTCTCGTAGAAATTCAAGTAAGTCTTCCCAGCCATACTCGGCACAGCTCAGAGTGAGGAACCATGTGGGAGTACCTAAGTTCCTCAGCATACATTTTAAATCACCATGACGACGGTACCAGTACTCATTAGTACCACGCTGACACGCCATGAGATTAATCAGGTGAGAATCCAAAATACTATCTTGGACATTGACTTTATCCATAAAGTCACTTGCCGAGATGTTTTGCATGTGTATACCACTTTTCAAGATGTGGTTCACTGCATATGACAGTCCAGACAGATCGCTTTCAAACAGGAGATGAAACAAATAGGGAATGCATTGTCGAAACCTAGCATCTCCTGCATACAATCGCAAAGTCCGGTATTCAGAAGCAGGAATTTGATGAGGTCGCTCATCATATCTTCCTCCCTGACCTGTTGGAAAAAGCTGTGGGAAACACCGAGCTTCCAAACTTTCCTCCCAAACACTAATGGGACTCCCTTTGGCTTGTTTCATTTGAAACAACTCAATAGCATTCCCCATGACTTCCTTGGAATGCAAAGGATGAACACTATAATGTTCATATATTTCTTCACTAGTAGAGGTTTCTACTTTCTCAATTTGACCAGCACACAAATCGCTATCCTCTTCCTCACTTACTTCCTCTTCTGCAACATATACATTCTTATAGTATTTATTATTTTTTTTCAAATACAATGTTGCCTTTTTAACTTTCCTAACATCTACTAAATCTTGCCATATTTTCTTATTCTTTGTCGGAACCCCATTAACTAAGATAACCAGAGGTTCCTCTTCCACTTTTTCTACTCCAATTGTGTTAATGTTTTTCTTGAAATCTAGAGGCAAATAAACAACTCTTCCCTTTAATCCTCTCTGTAAATCTGATGGAGGCAATTTCCCTGTCTTTGGCTCCATTCTTACAATAGCCTGAAAGGGATGGATACTTTGAATCAAAATAGATTCATAAGTATTTAAGTCCTTCAATTCAGAAGGAATCTCAACCAATTCCAGATTATTATGAACTGCTCTAGCAGGCATCTGGTTTTGTTTTAATTTGTTACAACAATAAGTACACACACGTTGATCCAATCCCAAATCAAAACAATTTTCTACCATCAAGTATGTTGCAAAATCCTTCCATTCACTATTATTTTCCCTTTCACTTTTTGCATATAAATCCACTAACTTAGTCTGATTCTTATAATAAGTGTGTCGACAACACACACAAGTGAAATTAGGCCTCTCACTTGATTTCACCTCAAACGTCGCAATTTCCCTCTGGAAATTATCTGTACTGGAAACCTGTACACTATCTTCCACATGACCCTCTACTTCTTGCTCAATTTCAACATTCTCCTCTTTACTTCCAAAGTAACAAAACTCAATTTCTTCACACATATTCTTCACATCTATTTCAGAACCATGCAAAAGAGCAGCGCATAATTGTTTCAGCATAATTGCTGGACTCTTAGCATAATACAACATTCTAACTAATTTCCTCACTTTGTTATGATGCACTGCTAGCATCCTGAAATGATGAAAAACACTCTGGCATACTCTCCTGGAAAGACAAGCCAGTGAATGACCATGCAAACCTGTCACTTTTCTTACTCTGCAAGGATCTAATTCTTGCAACAACATCATTTTCTGCTTCAAACTTTTTTTGTTAAATGACCGTACAAAATCACAAAGCAAATTGATGGAATCCTGTCGCACACTGCAAATACTACTACACTTCCAGGTGTACACAGGACCCTTAGCACGTCTTCCTAAAACCTCATTACCTAACACCTCTTCTGCCTCTGTTGTCACAAGTTTTTCTTTTTCAACTGGACAACCATCTTTCACTTCATAAGCACGACCACTGGTGTCAACTGCATGCACCAAATCATTATCCTGGAAATAACTCTCCTCATTAAAAAATGCCTCAGAGCTTGAACTATGCATCCATTCTCCAGAAAAAACTTCACAAAAATTACTACGATTAACTATTCTCTTTCATCTACTATTTCTTTTGAAATCAAAAATTGCCTTGTTTAGCTTCCTAATTCTATTGATTGTCAAAATAAATAACTTACGTTTAATTTCAAATGCCTGATCAATAACTTTCTCAACTATTTTTTTTCTCTTATAAAAAACTAGTTTCTGTTGACCTTTCTTAATATTTTTTAACAAATTGCCAATTATCCTGTTGCGGAACATTCGTTTACGAATCTCCCTAAACTGTTGTTTCCTTCTACTATCATGCACAGATTTATCTCTTGCTCTAGCAGTAACATTTTTCATTGTCCTTTTCTTTCCATTTGATTTCCTTCTCGTGTTATGGACTGAAACATTTTCTGTAGTAATATTTTTTTTATTACAAATATTTCTTATGAAATATTTAGAGCTCTTACCCGGTGCTTTCTTCGTGGCTTGAGAAATCTTTTTGTTAGAGGACTGCTGGGTTTTTGTTTTCACCTGCTGTCTTTGACGTTTTGCAGCCTTAATCTGTCTTTGTATTGTAGGCATGGTAAAATCTTGAAATGATCTGCAGTTGAATCTGAGGAAAAATATAATAAAAAATGTTAATAAACATTATTACCAAACAGTAAATCAGTAACAGTGATCAAAAACTTAACACACTACTTGACATTTTAATTTGAAGATTTTTTAGTCATTGGCAATCTTACAATACAAAAATACCAGAAAAGAATCTATGCTATTTTATATGTGAATCTGATCTAATTTTATGAACATATTTTAATATTTTATTGAAGACACTACACATAACCTGTTTTTGAAGGTGTCTTTATTTTTAAATTAAACGGTTTACCTTTTTACTTTTTATTAATTATAAATTTTAAAAATAAATGTTTATATTTCCAAAGGCTCAAGCAGGTCAGCTTCCCATCCAATATCATATAGTTCGGACAAATCTGCATCCTCATCACGCTCTTCTTCATCCTCAGGATTTAAATCATCCAAAGGATCAACATCCACTGATGTTTCAATTACAAGTTCAATGATGAGGTCAAAATCAACTGATTGCAGATTGTCGCTCATGTTGAGGTTGTCTTTATCTTTAAAGAAAGATAACAACAATGAGATGTTGCAGAGTAAGAGACAAATCTCAGAGATTATATTAGTAAAATTGTTTAACAAGATTAACATTTAGCAGCTATTATTTAGCCAT
Organism: Lissotriton helveticus; assembly: GCF_964261635.1. Lineage (NCBI taxonomy): Eukaryota > Metazoa > Chordata > Amphibia > Caudata > Salamandridae > Lissotriton > Lissotriton helveticus. The sequence goes on from NC_136061.1 coordinate 1,318,713,120, forward strand.
GTCCAGCAATGCTGAGCAGGTGAAGCCTATGTCTAATTATTCACTGAACAGGACTCATCTCTTCTTAACCTTGGATAAGCCTCACCGACTCTGTGTCCCCTGCACATACTTAAATGTAAAGGGGCAGATTTATATTAAATGGCACATCCCCAGGCATGCACCAGTTAACGTGCACCACTGCTCTGCCACCCATGGTGTGCCGCATTTACAATCAGATAGGAGAAAGCTGCGTCAAAACCCTGCGCCTGCTTGAAGCTGGCATAGGTCTTGACGCAGCATTGTGGAGATGCGGCACCCCTGAGCCTTGCTGGAGCTGCATCGCACTTGCAATACAACTCCAGCAATGCGCCACCTTTACGGCACATATGCGTCACGCATCTGTGCCATTTTTGCCCCATGCTGCGCCGCATTGTAAATGCAGCACACCATGGGTGGCGGAACAGCGGCGCAGGATGACTGTCACATCCCTGGTGATGCGCCAGTCATCATAAATGTATCCCTAAGCTTCTTATCTTGTTAGAGATGAACTGCCATATGTATCATCAAAATATTTTACATTTCCTAAATAGCGAATTTTAAGGAATAAATAGCGATTCTTTACCATTCCTAATTTGCGATGAGCAAATTGCTAATTGCAAGTTACCCATTCATTTCCATGGGCTAGGAGGCTCATAGGAATGAAGGTTTAATTTGCGATTACCATTTTGCTCATCACAAATTAGGAATTTTTCCAAGGGTGAAGGGGTGTCTCAAGAACACCCTGCTGCACCCCTGAAAAAGAAAATTGGGGGCATATGGCACACATACATGCCCTAAGGGCATGTGTTGGCGTCATATAGCACCTTTTGTTTTTTTGAAAAAAAGCTTTTTGAAAAGAATTCACAAATTACCACCAATTTACCACAATAGTTTCCAAATCCTTAATGTCATTTTTTACATATTTTTTGTTTGATACATTGCATTTAAGGAATCACAAAATTTGCAAATCCTTCAGTGCAATTGCAAAATAAGGAATAGCAAATGTTGCTACTCCTTATTTTGCATCAAACTTGTTTGATACATACCATTTGTCTAATTAACATTAACAAAGGCTGAAATTCGTAGAATTTTGATCTTTGCAAATGCTAATTACCTTCATACATATGGCCCCAAGTGAGGCCTGTCTTGCGGCATGGTGCATCTTTTGCATCACTGCTGCTTGGGTTTTATGTGGTACGTTTTTTTTACACCATGACATATCTGCCTAAATGCATCAATTTGTAATGTTGTCGCCTCATAGCAAATCTTTTGCACCACCGCTGCATCATAAAAGTGACGCACAGTGGCACAAAAGAGGCATACACCTATCATAAATCTGTCCCTACCATTTTAAATGATTAATCCAGGATGACAATAAAGTGTGTCCTATCCAGAGGTTTGTTTAAGGTGAGGCCTACTCAGGATTGCAGATTAAAGTTACGCTTGATGAAGAATACAGAGGAGATAATACATGTAAAGGCCTACCAATGAAGTAAGTAATGTGCACTTTATTGCGCTAGTCATCATAAATGTATCCCTAAGCTTCTTATCTTGTTACAGATGAACCACCATATGTACCATCAAACTATTTTGCATTTCCTAAATAGCAAATTTTAAGGAATAAATAGCAATTCTTTACTATTCCTAATTTGCAATGAGCAAATTGCTAATTGCAAATTAACCATTCATTTCCATGGGCTAGGAGGCTCATAGGAATGAAGGTTGCAATTTGTGATTAGCAATTAGCTCATCACAAAATAGGATTTTTTTCAAGCGTGCAGGGGTATCTCAAGAACACCCTGCTGCACCCCTGAAAAAGAAATTTGGGGTCATATGGCGCACATAAATTTTAACAACATTCCTTTACCTCAACAACGATTTTCAAATCATAACTTCAAAACACTACACATGGGAAAATTACTTAAATTGTCCTTAAGACACATAAAAGCGTTTTTTGATTGGCTTTCCTGCATGGTAGGGTCACTTTTAACATGGCTATGTAACACAAACATTCAAAATCTAAATTTTCCATGCACATGTGGGAGCATATTTACAAGCAATTTGCGCCACAGAGAAAGGTCTTACACTAAAATGAGAAAAATAACATCAGGGACAGTCAATTGCCTTATAAAGAAGCATACACCATTATGTCCTTGTCATGATTTTAAAAACAATTCCTTTTCCCCAAAAACGTTTTTCAAATCATAATTTCTAAACACTGCACATGGGAAAATGACTTAAAATGTCATTAAAACACATGAAAGCGTTTTTTGATTGCCTTTCGAGCATGGTTGGGTCACTTTTAACATGGCTATGTAACACAAAAATTCAAAATCAAAATTTTCCATGCACACGTGGAAGCATATTTACAAGCAATTTGCGCCACAGAGAAAGGTCTTACACTAAAATGAGAAAAATAACATCAGGGACAGTCAATTGCCTTATAAAGAAGCATACACCATTATGTCCTTGTCATGATTTTAAAAACAATTCCTTTTCCCCAAAAACGATTTTCAAATCATAATTTCTAAAAACTGCACATGGGAAAATGACTTAAAATGTCCTTAAGACACATAAATGCGTTTTTTGATTGGCTTCCCTGCATGGTAGGGTCACTTTTAACATGGCTATGTAACACAAACATTCAAACTCTAAATTTTCCATGCACATGTGGGAGCATATTTACAAGCAATTTGCGCCACAGAGAAAGGTCTTACACTAAAATGAGAAAAATGACATCAAGGACAGTCAATAGCCTTATAAAGAAGTATACACCATTATCTCCTTGTCATGATTTTAAAAACAATTCCTTTTCCCCAAAAACGATTTTCAAATCATAATTTCTAAACACTGCACATGGGAAAATGACTTAAAATGTCAATAAAACACATGAAAGCATTTTTTGATTGCCTTTCCAGCATGGTTGGGTCACTTTTAACATGGCTATGTAACACAAACATTCAAAATCAAAATTTTCCATACACATGTGAGAGCATATTTACAAGCAATTTGCGCCACATAAATCATAATTTTCTCCTTAAAACACACTATTCTCTATCTAAAGTAAAGAAATATTTTCTCACCTTAGCAAATACTTTGAGTTTGAAAACAGTCTCAGAAACACACCAATTTGTCTGCAGCAGAGCAAAAGGTATGCACTCCAGAGTCTGCAGCTATGAAAAGCACAGAAATGCTGTAATTCTTCACACATATCTCTCATGTCACCCAATCAAAAGTCTTCCCTCACTTTTTTCAAATGAAAACCCATCCCCCCTCTGCCCTTTCTGCTTTATCTGCATGGCAACCACCTCCTGGAAGAACTCTGTTGTTTGCAAGTTCACACAACAATGTTGCAATTGAACTCTGAACTCTCAGTGCACCTGCATATCCAGTGCATTCTTTCATTTAATGACTTTTTATTGACCACTCAAAATACATCTTTCAAAGAACACATCCGTGCACCCTAACTTTTTGTTTTCAGCAATCAAAATCCACCAATCACTGTTACTGCTTCATGAACACAGAAACTCCACAGTTTTTTTCATTTCAAACTCTCATTTTTTCAACTGCCATTTCATTGCCACACTTCATCTGACTGCAGGAGAACCTTCTCTCACCATGTTTTCTGTCTGGATTGTTGGTCATAGTTATATTCACTGGGCTCAAAGGTACGTTGAAAGCAGGAATTTACCTAACCTCAATTTACAAGATGTGGAAATTAAGTGGTTTTGCCACAGAGGATTAAAATGTCACCAATTGATACCATTGGTGAAAACCTTTATGCATTTGCCCAAACCTGACCTGTTAATTGTGCACTGTGGAGGTAATGACTTGGGCACTTTGACTGGGGTAGGTCTGGAAATGCTTTTAAAGGACACCTTTGAGCAATTGATGGCACTTTTTCCTCAGACTGCCTTGGTATATTCAAATATATGCCAAAGACAGAAATGGAGGTGGTCAAACCAATTTTGTCCACAAATTGAGAAATCGAGGAAGCATGTAAACAAATCTGTTTCAGCTTACATGAGAGACCATGGAATGGGCTCCCTGTACAACAATAACTTGCGTTACTACATGCAAGATATCTACAGAGGAGATGGAGTTCACTTCTCAGATGAGGGCAACAGAATTTTCACTCTGAATTTAAGAATGTGCATTGGTACCTACTTATAAGTACCTAAATGTACCATAAACCCAAAAGCTCTTCTCAGAGCTACCCTACATCTGATCACTCACAATTATTATTTAACTCTAACATTTTTCACTAATTTTCAACAAAATACGCTACCGGGGCCGCTACCCGGTACGCGAACCGGGAGCTAACCTCGCGAAATTTTTTTTGAAAATGTTTTTTTTTCGCACATATAAGCCTCCTCAGCCACCCTCAGAAAACCTAGGGGGTCAAGATAACTCTACCGTGCCCCCTTCTACCCATTCTGAACATTATTTGCCCTCCATCTTGTATCTTAATTCGACCGAAACACAAAATGGTGGACTCCTGGAACGCTTAAGGTCCGCGAACCGGGGCGCTCAACGGTTCGCGTACCGGGTCGCTCCCTGGGAAGCGCACCATCAAAAAAGGTGGGAAAGTAGTTCACACAAAAGCCACTTGAGACAATTTCACCAAATATAGATTAGCTCATACTACATACCAATCCCTACCATTTTCACAAATTTGATTGGAATTCCATTTAGCCATTTAGCCTGTAGACCTCTCTAAATACCGTGAGGTAAATTACTTCACAAAACACATCTGAAGTGTTGGAATTGACAACCAATTAAAATGTTACTTTCATTTTCTACTTTTTTTACCTGACATTTGATTGGTTATGTACCCGAATATATATAAAGGAAGAGAAGGAAACACAGCCATTTTGACTACTACTTCCTGGTGTACATTTCAATAGGATTTTCATTAATAACTTCAACTTCTTTTTAAAGGTAAGTTGTTATTTTTAAAACTGAAGTATATTGTGCACTTTAAGTTAATATGGCAAACTTTTTCTGTTAGTTATATACTATCCCTCTGTAGTACTTATAAATTTAGATACAATTTTTTATATTCCTACTTCCACTCTGATACTATACACTGCCCAAAGATAAATTCACTGTTAAAAACTGCCTATCTAAAATTAATCCCAACAGTGCCCTACCTCTACTAATATATATTTTTTTATGCAAATTTCAGGGAAAATGGAAAGCGAACAAAAAATTCCATTTGAAATTGTCCTTCCAGAGTCCAACACAGAAATCATTGATCCAAATGAGATTGAATTTATGGATGAAACTTGGGACCAAGAACTACTGCAATGTGTACAAGCAGTAGATAACCTCCTTGCAAATGAGGACATTTTACAACCTCAGAGACTACAATGTATATTCCATGATAATTTTGAAATTTCTGACAATGAAATGTTAGAAAGTTTAATAAATTATGAAACACAATAAAAAATGCTTAAAAAATAAAAAAAAATAAAAAATAATCAACAAAACCAACAATCAATTAACATACAGCATTTGAAAAGTCTATCATTCATTTTTCATTGCAGTACGCTGCCCAGAACGCTTCCCGGTTCGCGTACCGGGCGCTACCCACGCAAAAAAACAAAAAATTTTTTTTTTTTTTTTGCCCCGCGGGGCTTTTTTAAAGCCTCCACATTAAACCTAAGGGGTCAGGGAGGATCTACTATGCCCCCTTATGGTTATTTCCCCCTTTGTTTTGGCCTCCTCTTGTCTCTCAATCCTACCGAGAGACAAGATGGCGGCCGCTCCGGACTGTTTGGAATGTTTACAGACGCCGGATAACCAATCAGCTTCGCTACGCGAAGTTTTGGTACGCGCCCCGGTCCGCGAACCGGGAGCTGCCCAGTCCGCTGTTACAGATATATATCTTTTTTTAAATGTTAATTTCTCAAAATCCACTGGAGCACATATATTGAGACCTACAAAAGGCACATCGGGCTACCAGTCTCTACAATTTTGCCAAGTTTCGTGCAAATCCATTCAGCCGTTCGGGCTAAAAGTGCGACAGACCGCCCTATGGAAAACTCAATGTTAAAAACACGTTTTGGGACCCCCCTTTTTTCTCGGCCCCCCCTGGACGAACCCCCCCCAAATTTCCAGGGGCTGCTCAGAAACAAAATGTTCCATTTTCCAGAAAATTTCAGCCAATTCCGTCCACAAACGCCAAAGTTATTAGACATAGAATTTTCAAAAAACCCATAGGGAAAAAATCCTAACTATATATACCTACTGGCGACCGCCAGTAGGTAATATCTCACCAATTTGGTTCTCCGACACCGGGTTCCACAGCGCTCAATGTATGTGGGTGTGATCTCCTGTGGTCGAACCACGCCGCTACTTATTACCACACAAATCTTCCTGACAGGAAGAAATAACGGACCGCACTCCCGAAGTACTTTTTGCACTTTTTACTGACTTTTCTCCTTCATTTGAAAGGACATTAAAGCGAGATTGATCGACGCGTTTCGATGTCTCCTCACACCTTGCTCACAAATCCATAGGAAATCCGCACTATCTATTCCCAATAACTTTGGCGGTGGTTGATGAATCTTCGCGACATTTTCAAAACTTTTGGCCAGCTCCAGTCCGCTCCTATCCTGAAAGTCTTGGGGTGTTTCGTCACGCAGGGGCCGAGAAAAAAGGGGGGTCCCAAAACTTGTTTTCCCTACGCAATTTTCCATAGGAACCTTTAGTCGCAGCTACAGCCAGAACTGCTGAACGGAATTACACCAAGTTTGGCAAAGAGGTAGTCCTTGGTTCATACTCTTGCCTTTTTGTTAAATGTTGTAAATCTGTTCTGTAGTTTTTTAGATATTAAAGGAAAAATATATACATATATATATATATATCTGGGCGGAGACTAACCACACATCTCATCGTGAGATTGGCTGTCAGCACTTCATCCAAGAAGTGTTGGCAGCCATCTTGGGACCGATATACATGATAGCACCTCATTAAAAAGCATTGCAGTTAATAGAAGGTTTTAAGACTTTAGTTACATTATAAATCAATTGTTGATGGTACCATACTCGTTTTAGGATTTTTGGTGTGTTCTAAGGTGATTTTACCATGTGAAAAAGCCTTCTGCTGGGATATCATGAATTATGTTTGAGAGAAAACTATTTTCTCATGCTTTTCCCACTGAGGTTTGGAAGGTGATCTATAAGCTAAACTGAGAGCATTATACTTCACTCCCCAGCACACGTTTTAAATTCAAAAGGGTCTCCCCATTGTTAATAAGCACAGGCCAATAATTATTTATCACACAACATAAATTGTACACAATTCTGTCTTTTTTTCTTTTCATTCGAGTTTTATTCTCGTGGTCTTGTACACCAGTTGTTAACAGCCAAAGCCAACACGTGTTTCGTCGCTTAAAAGGCGTGGTCCCGCCACTTCCTCAAGGCTAGAACCTTCCAAACAGTGAAATTTTAAATGTGGTGATACTTCCAACCCACATTGGGGTTCCGGTTCAAGCGGCTAGTTTTACTTGTAATCAATCCAAAGTAAAGTTTCCTTTGACATTCAAATCCTGGTTTCTCCGTGTATTTCTATTCAAACTCCTGCCACTTGTGTTTCTCACCGTATACGGCGAGAAGGCTCTCTAAACTGAGAGCATATTTTCTGTAAATTCACATTATCTTTCTCAATCATGTGAGAATGAAGTCTGACATTCTCAGTAAAACGTGTACATCCAACAAGGGCAGAGACTGTCAGTTGATTCATTTGTGTTCTACTGCAGCTTCCCAGAGTGTTCTAAAGCACAACTAGAGTGCTAACAGCCTTACTTCTCATAGAAGTATAGCACACCTGAAGCCATCTTGATTGGAATAAAGTAGTAACTCTTAAAACATTTAATTTAAAAAGGAAAAAAATGAGGGGGTTCATTTTGCCATAGAAAGTATGATTAGTACAGCAGAAAGAAAAATTAGGGCACATTTTGAGTGACTTCTCAAATCCTCTTCTATTTCATAAAAAACAATTCTGACATACAGACTGAAACATGTACTTTCAATACCAGCAGCAGAATTCCTTGGTGAGCAGTAGCTTTACTACAGTGATCTAATGAGCAACTAGAGTGCTAACATGCAGAATTTATGGCAAACGTGTGACACATCTGAATGCCTTCTTGATGGAACCAAAGTAAAAAACTGAAAGTATTTCCTACTGAGGAGACTGTAGTAAATGAGGAAATTAGGAAACTTCATAAAAAATAAGTCTCCCAAGGTGGTCGCCAGAGACAAAAGAGCCCAAATGTAGCACACACATCACCCAGATGTAGCCCAAGTACAGCCCAATGACAGAATGTCCCAGAGTGTTCTAAAGAACAACTAGAGAGCTAACAGTCTTACTTCTGACAAAAGTATGGAACACCTGAGCTATCTTGATTGGAATAAAGTGGTAACAGTTAAACCATTTAATTTGCAAAGGAACAACATGAGGGGCTTCATTTTGCCATAGAAATTATGATTAGTGCTGCAGAAAGAAAAATTAGGGCACATTTTGACTTCTCAAATCTACTTCTATTTCATTACAAAATTCTAACATGCAGACTGAAACATGCCCTTTGAATACCAGCAGCAGACTTCTCTGGTCAGCAGAAGCTTTACTACAGTGATCTAATGAGCAACTAGAGTGCTAACATTCAGAATTAATGGCAAATGTGTGACACATCTGAATGCCCTCTTGATGGAACCAAAGTAAACAAGCATTGAAAATGCAATAGGTTTCACCCTCGTTTAAGTTATAGCAATTCTGTTAGCTTTTTTAGTGTTTTTCAACTTTCATGTACATAACATGCATATGTATGCATATATGTATATGTATATTACCTACTGGCGGTCGCCAGTAGGTAGTTATAGTTAGGACCTAGTTTCCATAGGAAATCCGCAACATTCTATTGGGAATAACTTTGGCCCTGGTGGACGAATGTTTGCGAATTTCTCAAAGAAGATGGCTAGGTCCGCTGCGCTCATTCTGTGAAAGTTTTGGGGGGATTGGTGAAGTGGGGGCTGAGATAAAAGGGGGTCCCAAAATGTGTTTTTCCCATGTTATTTTCCATAGGACGTTTAGACACGGCTACAGCTCGAACGGCTGAATGGATTTATAAGAAATTTGGTAGAAAGGTAGAGTGTGGGTCGCAGATCACGCTTTTGTTTAAATGGTGTAAATCCGTTCAGTAGTTGCTGAGAAAATTAAAGTTGAAATCAGTTATATATCTGTAAGCGAGCACGGGTGCGCGCACCTATGCGGGTGTGCGCGAGCGGCATTGTGATTTGCTGTTTAACGTCTGTCAACATTCGATTCGGAGGAAATCAGGAAGTGTTGTCTGCCATTTTGTTAGTGCGAGTGAATATATAATACAGAACAAAGGGTTAGTACATGGAAAGGGGAGAAGGTAGAGATTGTCTGGCTGGGTAGGTTTTCTAAGGGGGTACAGTATGGACCCTGAACGCGAAAATACTATTTTTTTTTGGGAGAAAACATTTGCGGGGTGCATGCATTCGGTCGCGCACCCCTATTTACAAGACTGTGAAAAACTATAGTGGTGAGAATGGAAAGGGAGCAGGGTGGAGAGTGTTTGATTTCGTAGGTTTCTTGAGGGGTTTATTAAGGATGACGAAAGTGTAAAAGTAGCTTTTTTTCGCAAATAAGTTACGAGGTGCGCGCACTCGGTCGCGCACGGCGATCAAAAAACATAAGGAAAGATGGAGATAAATTACAAGTTTGAGTGTTTAGATCTAAGGTGGCTCTTAAAAGAGCACTTGTGTTAATTGAGTTTTTGCTGAACTTATAAGTAAGTTCTGATGCAGAGTCTCATGTTACAGAGGAAAATTCTATTTCCCTCATCCGTGAAAAGAACACCATCTCTCCGATAGATGCCTTCCATGTTGAAACGTAGGTTGTTGTTGTATATAGAACCCATGTTATATTCTCTGAGGAAAGCAGAAACAGATTTATTTACATGTTTCCTTGCTTTCTCAATCTGTGGACAACGTTCATTGGACCAATTCCATTTTTGTCTTTGGCATATATTTGAATACACCAAGACAGTTCGAGGAAAAAGTGACATAAATTGACGAAAGGTGTCTTTTAGAAGCATTTCCAGACCTACCCCTGTTAATGTGCCTAGATCATTGCCACCACAGTCACAATTATCAGGTTAGGTTCAGGGAGATGCATAAAAGTTTTCACCAATGGTATCAATTGGTGACATCTTAATCCTCTTTGGCCAATCCACGTAATCTGCACATTTGCTAAGTCAAGGTTACAAATTCGTCTGTTTGCAGCATATTTTTCACTCCAGTGAATATAACTGTGTCCTACAAGCCAAACCTTCATTTTCAAGGTAGATGCAGTAGTACTCCGATGGGTTCGTGAAGTGGAATGGCAAGTAGATGGTGAAAGTCACGATAAAAAAAGTGTGTGAGGTTTGGTGTTAAAGGAAAACTGAACATGATTGGTTAATTGATATACTTCAAGATTGAAGACTACGCTGTATGTTATAGTTTTATTATAAACAAATCTTCTATTGGTCGTGGAAAATAAAGAAATGTAAAACAAGAGTGGATAGGCAGGTGTGTTTGGAGGGAAATTATCCTTTTTGCTTGGATTTAGAACGTTGAGATATGAACTTTTGACCTGTGCCTTCAGCTAGGTGCAGATTGAGCTGTTACCATGGTAATAGCCAGAGAAGGCAGAGGGTGAAGGGTGACCGTTATGTGACTTTGAAAATATTGAAAGGATATCCAACTGAAATGTTAATTTGAATATGAAATTGTGCGGAAACAAATATGATTGGTTGAGGAGACATATATGAGTGTGTATTGACAGAAAATCTATGCCATTATTCGAGTTCCAGGGTAGTCCAGAGTCGTTCTAGTGGACCAGGCCCAAATCCGGGGAGTCTGCCGCCATTTTGAGCATTCCACAGCAACAGCCGCTCTTCAGCCCGGCCACCGGAGCGGGTCCCCGGCCATCCAACCGAGTGGAACGCCAATGGCAGTCATGGTGCAGCTGACCGGGGAGTGAAACGCTAAGGGTCGCCCTGCTGCAGCTGACCGCGGGGATGGGCCTTGGCGCGTGGTGTCGCCCCCGGGCTATTTGCACAACGGTGCTCCACCCCTAGGCCGCCACCTATGCTACCTCGACAGGAACAGCGTCATGCATTTGGATCGATGTTGCAGCAGGCTGCCATGTAAATAGTTATTTAATAAAACGTTTTACCCTGTTACTTTGCTGGTGTGTTGTATATATTTATAATATTTGCATAGGGTTTGTCGTTATTTTGGGCGGGGTGGGCGGCGGAGCCGAGCTGTCTTGCAGACATCATGGCGTCGAGCTCGGTTCCTCTCACTAGTTTCATATTTCTCATGAGGGGTTGTTCCTAATGTTTCTATTTTAGCGAGGTCAAAAAGAGATCCCATCAGTGGCCTACTGATTTTGCTTGATTCCTTTTGTTTTTTCCAACGATTTTTATGTTATAGTTTGCTTGCACGATACAGCGGCTAGTCCGCATTTTATATATATGTCCTTTTTATTAGGGTGTCCTCCGGTGGAGTCGGATGATCTACCTCTAATAAACGGTCCGGGCTGAACCAACTACCAACAAACGGGGCAGAGATAGGCATGACGGGTTACAAAGGGGACAAAAGTCTGCACTACCTATCCTTCACTATCCGCAAAGACTAAACAGAGTATTGCGACTCTGTGCTTATTTGTGAATAGAGAATCACCCATAGAGAACCAATTCTGAACGATCAATGTTCGGCCAAACAATCAATCAAATGAGGGATAAAAATAGGCACAACGGATTACAACGGGGGCTAAAGCCTGCGTTACCTATCCTTCACTATCTGCAAAGACTAAACAGAGTATTGCGACTCTGTGTTTGTTTGTAAATAGAGAATGAACCAAAGAGAACCAATTCCAAAACAGTAAATGCTTGGATAACAATCAATCAAATGGAGAGGGAAGTAGGCACGACGGATTACAACGGGGGCAAAGGCCTGCGTTACCTACCTTTCACTATCTGCAAAGAGAGAATACTCCTAAAAGAAAAGAGGGGGGGGGGGGCTGCGTTCAAAGCACATCAGCGTGCATAAACACGAAAATGTTTTTACCTACCACGTACTTGACATTTTAAAGCTTTTGATATTTGCTATTAAAAACCATTGAAATTCACTGAAAAAACCATAGGTTATAGACCATATATAGTTAGGAATTAGCATTTACAAAACCTTGAAAATTCACTGAAAAAACCATAGGTTTTACACACGTTATAGTTAGGAAGTAGCATTTAAAAAACCTATGAAATTCACTGAAAAAACCATAGGTTTTACACACGTTATAGTTAGGAAGTAGCATTTAAAAAACCTATGAAATTCACCGAAAAAACCATAGGTTTTACACCAGTTATAGTTACCAGGAAATTTTACTCGCATAAAACCATTGAAATTCCCACGTTATAGTTAGTTGGACTCACTATAACTTGCGCGTGCAATGCACTGCTGATGACGTCACATATTACATCACTCATGATGTGGTCAGTGACATCACTCATGACATCACTGATGACACCATCCTTGCGACAGAGTGACAGACCTCTTTTCACTGTAATGTAACCCTTGAAACACATATTCAAAAATAGAAACTAAAATTTTCAAAAAAATGGAGATACCCATACCAGTTACAACAACCAATTCAGTAAATCCACCATCTATATACACATCCACTCTTTCACCAACAGTTCTATGTAGTCACTCATACATATACTCACTCATCATATATAGTGATACACCTATATATCCTGTTACACAACGACAGTCATCCAAAAGATACTCTCACACATACTCACACATGCAAATAAACTATTAAACATCCATTTATTTGCATATACAGCTATACACACACTACCACTTTACTTCTAATGAAACTTACACATACTTACTCTCTTAAACAATCACTTATAGAAACACATACTTATTTAAACAGGAACTCTTACAATCCCTTACTCTCACATATACTCACTTATATACATCAATATTCACATATACTAGATTAAAACATATGTAGTTACAGATAAAGACACTAGTGAGACAGTGATTCACTCACTAACATACATATATACACACTCATCCACCCATACAGTCCTGCACATATGCTGTATTCAAAAACATACAAACAGAGAGTCAGTCATTCATGCATCTATGTGCTAAGTAACACCCCCACCAAACATATAGACGCTCATATTGATATTAAAAAAACATCTAATAACCCATATACCTACACATGTAGCTACTCACCAACCCATGCAGCCACTTATACACAAAGTGAAACATTAATACATATGTTTAAAAATTTAAACATTACTTACTAATATTTATTTTTCAGAAAGACAAACATTCACTGGATGGTGTCATCAGTGATGTCATGAGTGATGTCACTGACCACGTCATGAGTGATGTAATATGTGACGTCATCAGCAGTGCATTGCACGCGCAAGTTATAGTGAGTCCAACTAACTATAACGTGGGAATTTCAATGGTTTTATGCAAGTAAAATTTCCTGGTAACTATAACTGGTGTAAAACCTATGTTTTTTTCGGTGAATTTCATAGGTTTTTTAAATGCTACTTCCTAACTATAACGTGTGTAAAACCTATGGTTTTTTCAGTGAATATATATATATATACACACATACATATATATAAATGCATATGTATGCATATATATATGTGCATATGTGTGCATGTAGAGAGAGGTAGAGAGGCTAGAGGTGTAGAGTTAGAGGTGTTGAGGTAGAGAGGTAGAGGTAGAGAGGTAGAGAGGTAGAGATGTAGAGAGTAGTAGAGAGAGAGGTAGAGAGTGAGTAGTAGAGAGTGAGTAGTAGAGAGTAGTAGAGTGAGTAGTAGAGTGATTAGAGAGTAGTGAGTAGAACAGTGAGTAGTAGAGATTAGTAGAGAGTGAGTAGTGGAGAGTAGTAGAGAGTGAGTAGTGGAGAGTAGTAGAGAGTGAGTAGTGGAGAGTAGTAGAGAATGAGTAGTAGAGAGTAGTAGAGAGTGAGTAGTAGAGTGTGTAGAGAGTAGTGAGTAGTACAGAGTGAGTAGTAGAGAGTAGTAGAGAGTGAGTGGTAGAGAGTAGTATAGAGAGAGAAGTAGAGAGTGGGTAGTAGAGAGTAAGGAGTAGAGAGTGAGTAGCAGAGAGTAGTAGAGAGTGAGTAGTAGAGAGTGAGTAGCAGAGAGTAGTAGAGAGTGAGCAGTAGAGTGAGTAGTAGAGAGTAGTAGAGAGTGAGTAGTAGAGAGTACTAGAGAGTGAGTAGTAGAGAGAGAGTAGTAGAGAGTGAGTAGAGGAGAGTAGTAGAGAGTGAGTAGTAGAGAGAGTAGTAGAGAGTAGTAGAGAGTTAGTAGTATAGAGTTAGTGGTAGAGAGTAGTGGGCTAGTAGAGAGTGAGTAGTAGAGAGTAGTAGTGAGTAGTAGAGTGTGTAGTAGAGAGTAGTAGAGAGTGAGTAGTAGAGTGTGTAGTAGTGAGTAGTAGAGAGTGAGTTGTAGAGAGCAAGAAGTAGAGTGAGTAGTAGAGAGTAGTAGAGTGAGTAGTAGAGAGTAGTAGAGAGCAAGTAGTAGAGAGTGAATAGTGGAGAGTGAGTTGTAGAGAGTGAGTAGTAGATAGTGAGAATTAGAGAGTGAGTAGTAGAGAGCAGTAGAGAGTGAGTAGTAGAAAGTGAGTAGTAGGCAGTGAGTAGCAGAGAGTAGTAGAGAGTGAGTAGTAGAGTGAGAAGTAGTGAGTGAGTAGCAGATAGTGAGTAGTAGACTGAGTAGTAGGTAGAGAGTAGTAGAGAGAGTAGTAGAGAGTGAGTAGTAGAGAGAGAGTAGTAGAGAGTGAGTAGTAGAGAGTTAGTTGAGAGAGAATAGTAGAGTAGTAGTGAGTAGTAGAGCATGAGTAGTAGAGAGTGAGTAGAAGAGAGTAGTAGAGAGTGAGTAGTAGTGAGTAGTAGAGAGCAAGTACTAGAGAGCAAGTAGTAGAGTGAGTAGTAGAGAGTGAGTAATAGAGATAGTAGTAGAGAGAGTAGTAGAGAGTAGTAGAGTAGTAGAGAGCAAGTAGTAGAGAGTGAATAGTGGAGAGTGAGTAGTAGAGTAGTAGTGAGCGAGTAGTAAAGAGTGAGTAGTAGAGTGTGAGAAGTAGAGAGTGAGTAGTAGAGGGAGAGTAGTATAGAGTGAGCAGTAGAGAGTAGTAGAGAGTGAGTAGTAGAGAGAGTAGTAGGGAGTGAGTAGTAGAGAGTGAGAAGTAGAGAGTGAATAGTAGAGAGCAGTAGAGAGTGAGTCGTAGAGAGTAGTAGAGAGTGAGTAGTAGACAGTGAGTAGCAGAGAGAGTAGTAGAGTGAGTAGTAGAGTGAGAAGTAGAGAGTGAGTAGCAGAGAGTGCGTAGTAGACTGAGTAATAGACTGAGTAGTAGGTAGGGAGTAGTAGAGTGAGTAGTAGAGAGTGAGTAGTAGAGAGAGAGTAGTAGAGAGTGAGTAGTAGAGAGTAAGTAGTAGAGAGTAGTAGAGAGTGAGTAGTAGAGAGTGAGTAGTAGAGAGAGAATAGTAGAGTAGTAGAGAGTGAGTAGTAGAACGTGAGTAGTAGAGCATGAGTAGAAGAGAGTAGTAGAGAGTGAGTAGTAGTGAGTAGTAGAGAGCAAGTAGTAGAGAGCAAGTAGTAGAGTGAGTAGTAGAGAGGGAGTAATAGAGAGAGTAGTAGAGAGTAGTAGAGAGCAAGTAGTAGAGAGTGAATAGTGGAGAGTGAGTAGTAGTGAGTAGTAGAGAGCGAGTAGTAAAGAGTGAGAAGTAGAGAGTGAGTAGTAGAGAGAGAGTAGTAGAGAGTAAGCAGTAGACAGAAGTAGAGTGAGTAGTAAAGAGTGAGTAGTAGAGAGAGTAGTAGGGAGTGAGTAGTAGAGTAGTAGAGATTGAGTGGTAGAGAGTAGTAGAGTGAGTAGTAGAGAGAGTAGTAGAGAGTAGTAGCAGAAATTGAGTAGTAGAGAGTGAGTAGTTGAGAATGAGTAGTGAACAGAGTGAGCAGTAGAGAGTAGTAGAGAGTGAGTAGTAGAGAGTGAGTAGTAGAGAGTGATTAGGAGAGAGTGAGTAGTAGAGAGTGAGTAGTAGAGAGAGAGTAGTAGAGAGTAGTAGAGAGTGACTAGTAGAGAGTGAGTAGTGGAGAGTCATAGAGTGAGTAGTAGAGAGTGAGTAGTAGAGAGTGAGTAGTAGAGAGTAGTAGAGAGAGTAGTAGAGAGTGAGTAGTGGAGAGTAGTAGAGAGTGAGTAGTAGAGAGTGAGTAGTAGAGAGTAGTAGAGAGAGTAGTAGAGAGAGTAGTAGAGAGTGAGTAGTAGAGAGTAGTAGAGAGTGAGTAGTAGAGAGTGCGTAGTGGAGAGTGAGTAGTAGAGAGTGAGTAGTAGAGAGTGAGTAGAAGAGAGTAGTGAAATAGTAGAGAGTGAGTAGATGTGAGTAGTAGAATGAGTAGTAGAGAGTAGTAGAGAGTGAGTAGTAGAGAGTGAGTAGTAGAGAGTGAGTAGTAGAGTGAGAAGTAGAGAGTGAGTAGTAGAGAGTAGTAGAGTTAGTAGAGAGTGAATAGTACAGTGAGTAGTAGAGATATAGTAGAGAGTGAGTAGTAGAGAGTAGTAGAGTTAGTAGAGAGTGAGTAGTAGAGAGAGAGTAGTAGAGAGTGAGTAGGAGAGTAGTACAGCGTGAGTAGTAGAGAGTAGTATAGAGTAGTAGATAGTGAGTAGTAGATAGTGAGTAGTATGGAGTAGTAGTAGAGAGTAGTAGAGAGTGAGTAGTAGAGTAGTAGTGAGTGAGTAGTAGAGAGAGAGTAGTAGAGAGTGAGTAGTAGAGAGTGAATAGTAGAGAGTAGTAGAGAGATAGTAGTAGAGAGTAGTAGAGAGTGAGTAGTAGAGAGTGAGTAGTAGAGAGTAGTAGAGAGTGAGTAGTAGAGAGTAGTCAGTCAGTGTCAGTCAGTCAGTGTCAGTCAGTCAGTGTCAGTCAGTGTCAGTCAATCAGTGTCAGTCTGTCAGTCAGTCAGTGTCAATCAATCAGTGTCAATCAGTCAGTGTCAGTCAATCAGTGTAAATCAATGTCAGTCAGTCAGTGTCAGTCAAACAGTGTCAGTCAGTGTTAGTCGGTCAGTTTCAGTCAGTCAGTGTCAGCTAGAGCAGCTCTGCTGTCCTTGTTATCTGGCTCTAAAGCAGTTCTTGTGACCTGGTTCGCTGGCTCTAAAGCAGCTCTGCTGACCTGGTTCTCTCCCTCTAAAGCAGCTCTGCTGACCTGGTTTCTCTGGCTCTACAGCAGGTCTGCTGACCTGGTTTCTGGCTCTATAGCAGGTCTGCTGACCTGGTTCTTAGGCTCTACAACAGCTCTGCTGACATGCTTCTCTGGTTCTAGAGCAACTCTGCTGACCTGGTTCTCTCCCTCTAGAGCAGTTCTGCTGACCTGGTTTTCTCCTTCTAAAGTAGCTCTACTGACCTGGTGTCTCTGGCTCTACAGCAGCTCTGCTGACCTTGTTCTCTGGCTCTAGATCAGCTCTGCTGGCATGGTTCTTAGGCTCTAGAGCAGCTCTGCTGACCTGGTTCTCTGGCCCTAATGCAGTTCTGCTGACTTGGGTCTCTGGCTCTAGAGCAGCTCTGCTGACCTGGTTTTCTGGCACTAAAGCAGCTCTGCTGACCTGGTTCTCTGGCTTTAAAGCTTCTCTGCTGGCCTGGTTCTCTGGCTCTAAAGCAGCTCTGATTGCCTGGTTCTCTCCCTCTAAAGCAGCTCTGCTGACCTGGTTTCTCTAGCTCTACAGCAGTTCCGCTGACCTGGCTCTCTGGCCCTAGAGCAGCTCTTCTGACCTAGAACTTAGGCTCTAGAGCAGCTCTACTGACCTGGTTTCTCTGGCTCTACATGAGCTCTGCTGACCTAGTTCTCTGGCTCTAGATCAGCTCTGCTGACCTGGTTCTTAGGCTCTAGAGCAGCTCTGCTGACCTGGTTCTCTGTCTCTAAAGCAGCTCTGCTAACCTGGTTCTATGGCTCTAAAGCATCTCTGCTGACTTTGTTCTCCGGCTCTAGAGCAGCTCTGCTGGCTTGGTTCTTTGGCTCTAAAGCAGCTCTGCTGACCTGGTTCTAAGGCTCTAAAGCAGCTCTGCTGGCCTGCTTCTCTGGGTCTAAAGCAGCTCTGCTGACCTGGTTCTCTCCCTCTAAAGCGGCTCTGCTGACCTGGTTTCTCTGGCTCTACCGCAGCTCTGCTGACCTGGTTCGCTGGCTCTAGAGCAGCTCTGCTGACGTAGTTCTTAAGTTCTAGAGCAGCTCTGCTGACCTGGTTCTCTGGCTCTACAACAGCTCTGCTGACTCCGTTCTATGGCTCTAAAGCAGTTCTGCTGACCTGGTTGTCTGGCTCTAGAGCAGCTCTGCTGTCCTGGTCCCTTGGCTCTAAAGCATCTCAGCTGACCTGGTTCTCTCCCTCTAAAGCAGCTCTGCTGACCTGGTTCCCTCACTCTAAAGCAGCTCTACTGACCTGGTTTCTCTGGCTCTACAGCAGCTCTGCTGACCTGGTTCTCTGGCTCTAGAGCAGCTCTGCTGACCTGGTTCTTAGACTCTAAAGCAGGTCTGCTGACCTGGTTATCTGGCTCTAAAGCAGCTCTGCTGACCTGGTTCTATGGCTCTAGAGCAGCTCTGCTGACCTGGTTCTCTCCCTCTAAATCAGCTCTGCTGACTTGGTTCTCTGCCTCCAGAGCAGCTCTGCTGACCTGGTTCTCTGGCTCTAGAGCAGCTCTACTGACCTGGTTCTCTGGCTCTAAAGCAGCTCTGCTGACCTGGTCTCTCCCTCTAATGCAGCTCTGCTGACCTGGTTTCTCTGGATCTAGAGCAGCTCTGATGTTCTGGTTCTCTGGCTCTAAAGCAGCTCTGCTGACCTGGTTCTCTCTCTCTAAAGCAGCTCTGCTGACCTGGATATCTGCCTCTAGAGCAGCTCTGCTGACCTGGTTCTCTGGCTCTTAAGCAGCTCTGCTGACCTGGTTCTCTCCCTCTAAGGCAGCTCTGCTGACCTGGTTTCTCTGGCTCTACAGGCGCTCTGCTGACCTGGTTCTCGGCCTCTAGACCAGCTCTGCTGACCTGGGTCTCTGGCTCTAGCTCAGCTCTGCTGACCTGGGTTTCTGGTTTTAGAGCAGCTCTGCTGACCTGCTTCTTAGGCTCTAGAGCAGCTCTGCTGACCTGGTTCTCTGGCTCTACAACAGCTCTGCTGACCTGGTTCTCTGGCTCTAAAGCAGCTCGGCTGACCTGGTTTCTCTGGCTTTATAGCCGCTCTGCTAACCTGTTTCTATGGCTCTAAAGCAGCTCTGCTGACCTGGTTATCTGGCTCTACAGCAGCTCTGCTGACCTGGGTCTCTGGCTCTACAAACGCTCTGCTGACCTGGTTCTCTGGCTCTAAAGCAGCTCTGCTGACCTGTTCTACAGCTCTAAAGCAGCTCTGTCCACTCCTACAATCATCCTGACAGAAGCATGTCCTTATCTAATCACTCTGCTGAAACCTAAGTGCTTATACACATATCCTGCTGTTAACTACTAGCACTCTAGGAACCCAGTCACTGTCTATGAACTTGCAAAATGACTCAGGCATTGAGACAAGCAGTGGTACAGTCAAATGTGTACAATATATGTGGTCCCTTAAGGCCTTGCGGACTACTGAGTCAGTCGTGCAAAAGTCCAGGTAATAGTCATGTTTGTCCGAAATCACACTATGAGTCTGTGTCCACTCCTACAATCATCCTGACAGAAGTATGTCCTTATCTAATCCCCCTGCTGAAACATAAGTCCTTATAAACCTATCCTGCTGTCAACTACAAGCACTCTAGGAACTTATTCACTGTCTATGCACTTGCAGAATGACTCAGGCATTGAGAAAAGCAGTGTTACAGTCAAATGTGCCCAATGTATGGGGTCCCTTAACCGCTTGCAGACTACTGAGTCAGTCCTACAAATAGTCATGCTTGTCTGGAATCACACTGTGAGTCTGTGTCCACTTCTACAATCATCCTGACAGAAGCATGTCCTTATCTAATCACTCTGCTGAAGCATAAGTCCTTATGAACTTATCCTGCTGTCAACTACTAGCACTCTAGAACCTATTCACTGTCTATGCACTTGCAGAATGAATCAGGCATTGAGACAAGCAGTGTTACAGTCAAATGTGCACAATGTATGCAGTACCTTAAACCCTTGCAGACTACTTAGTCAGTCATGCAAAAGTCCAGGTAATAGTCATGCTTGTCTGGAATCACACTGTCAGTCTGTGTCCACTCCTACAATCATCCTGACAGAAGCATGTCCGTCTCTAATCACTCTGCTGAAACCTAAGTGCTTATAAACTTATCCTGCTGTCAACTACTAGCACTCTAGGAAACCAGTCACTGTTTATGCACTTGCGGAATGACTCAGGCATTGAGACAAGCAGTGGTACAGTCAAATGTGCACAATATATGCGGCCCCTTAACCCCTTGCAGACTACTGAGTCAGTCCTGCAAAAGTCCAGGTAATAGTCATGCTTGTCTGGAATCACACTGTGAGTCTGTGTCCACTTCTACAATCATCCTGACAGAAGCATGTCCTTATCTAATCACTCTGCTGAAGCATAAATCCTTATAAACTTATCCTGCTGTCAACTACTAGCACTCTAAGAACCTATTCACTGTCTATGCACTTGCAGAATGAATCAGGCATTGAGACAAGCAGTGTTACAGTCAAATGTGCGCAATGTATGCGGTACCTTAAACCCTTGCAGACTACTGAGTCAGTAATGCAAAAGTCCAGGTAATAGTCATGCTTGTCTGGAATCACACTGTGAGTCTGTGTCCACGGCTACCATCATCCTGACAGAAGCATGTCCTTATCTAATCACTCTGCTGAAACATAAGCGCTTATAAACTTATCCTGCTGTCAACTACTAGCACTCTATGAACCCAGTCCCTGTCTATGCATTTGCAGAATGACACTGGCATTGAAACAAGCAGTGGTAAGTCAAATGTGCACAAGGTATGCGGTCCCTTTACCCCTTGCAGACTACTGAGTCAGTCTTGGAAAAGTCCATGTAATAGTCATGCTTGTCTGGAATCACACTGTGAGTCTGTGTCCACTCCTACAATCATCCTGACAGAAGCATGTCCGTATCTAATCACTCTGCTGAAACATAAGCGCTTATAAACTTATCCTGCTGTCAACTACTAGCACTATAGGAACCCAGTCAAAGTCTTTGCACTTGCAGAATGACTCAGGCATTGAGACAATACCTAAGCACTTATAAATTAACTGAACACTCTGTTTGCAGCACTGTCATCATTCTAGTTATTAGTGATGTTCTTATAGAATGGCCTAGGCATCAACACAAGTACAGTACAATATTCTGTCCACAATCCCTACAAAACTCAAAGCAGATACATACTATTGGTACACTCCACTAAGTACTGAAGTAGCACTCATGCTGGCTAGGATACCTCCTGTCAGTCTCATGCAGTTCGTCAATCACCCATCAAGCACCATGTTCTTATTGTATCACTCTGCCAACACCTAAGCACTTCTGGGGCAGATTTACAAGCCCCCTGCGCCACCAGAATGTCACTTTTTGTAACGTAGTGATGGCGCTGGGGACTCCTCCATATTTACAAGGAGAGGAAAAGCAACCCTGCATGGCTTTTCCTCTCCTTGAAAATACAACCCATTCAAACGCAGCACTTTGTTTTGAAGAGGCGTACCATGGGTGTTTATGTGTATGTTCTCACACAACACCCATGGCATAACACATCTCAAGATTTACGAGAAAATGTAAATCTGTAAATACTATTGAATGGTGCCCCACCGTAGAGGTGATGTAGCGAGGCACAACAAGGAGAAATGCTTTTATTTCTCCTCGTGTTTTCCTCTTTCAATGCATGCTGCATTCTACAGCACACATTGAAGGAGGAAAATGCCTTTAGTGATTGTTTTTGTGCAGGAAGTAGTCCCTTCCTGCACAAAAACAACCTCCCCACGACACAGATATCCTTGCACCATGGTGCAAGGGTGCCTGCGTCACTGCATGGCTGCAGTTTGTGTGCTAGTGCAGAGGGAGCACAGAATTGCAACATATTCATGTAAATATGTCACATCCTTGTGCTTCAGAAGTGCCGCTGCGCGGTGCAGCTAAAGGGCTTGCAGTGTCACACTGAAGCACTTCCTCATAGATCTGCCCCTATAAATTCACCATACAGTACTAATGCATTCTTTCAGTCAACCATGCTCTACACATACATTCAACCAAACTTTCAGACATTACCATGCAATTATAGTTATTTTTTTAAACCAGATCAGGTAGTTCTGATCTTTTTTTTTCTTCTGTTTTTTGTTTTCTATTTTTTTGTAGTTTTTTTTAACAGTTTTGTACTTTTCTTGGTGTTTTTTTTTAATTTAACAAAAAAGGAACTAAGTAAACAGTTAGCTTTTGGAATTCAACATAATTCCCCAAAAAATAATAAATAAATAAATTGCATTTGTGGTTCCATTGAGCTGCACAAATAGCGTCCACTGACTGTTCACCATAACAGATGATGGTCTTGCACTTAGTGCAGTGCTGCTGTAGAAAAGCAAATTCTGGGCGAATGTCTACTGGTGGTGCTGAAGTGGACGCTCCGGAGGTGCTAGCAATGCCTGGTGGTGGATTTTTTGCTGAATGCCTTATTTCTTCTCCTGCCAGATTCTTCAGGTGAATGGTCCGCAGATGTTTATACATACTTACTGTTCCACAGGAGTATTTCTTGTCACTGCCTCGCAACAGGACCCTGTCACACAGCAAGCATGTGACTTTTCTTGCATTGGCCTTTTTTTCTCCGGCAGGAAAGATGAAAAATGTCCATACTACTGATACAGGCACTCTGCTTGGGTGGATCTTCCTCCAAGATATCTTCATCTGAAGAATAATGAGGAGCTTGCGAACCAGATGCCATTTCTCCAATGCAATTTTTTTAAAACACCAAAAAAATTCCAAAAACAGCTCTGGAAGAAGAAGAGATGTCTCTTATCAACTGCTCCAAACAAAATAATTAAAATGGGTGGGGTCCTTCAATAGTTACAGTGGGAAATGTTATGAACCAATCAAATCTTTTTTTTTAGGAGGTCACATGCGATCCATGCACCGTGCGCTCACGAAGCGCGCTCCCGACGCGACTTCACGAAAATATATTTTAAAATAATATACGTTTATTACAAGTAGAAATATATTAATTTTATGAATACCTTAGATAATCTTTTCCCCTAATATGTACATTAAAGACACATACATATAATTTTAAAACATAAAAAATTTAACAGGAGTCGCGCACCCAGCGCGCCCCAGCACGAATATGACGTCACATGGGGCCGGCCACCGCACAATCGTCGTGTACCGTAATACGCATGTGCTGCGAATGCGCAGGAGCAGGAGTCATGGACCAGTCGCATACCAGTCGCGCACACCACGTAACATTGTACGTATATAACGTAACTGAAAAAAAACACGCACTCGTCGCTCACCATACACGGATCCTTCACGAATTTTGCAAGATGACAGCTAGAATACGCAGACCCGCTGCGGTAGGTACGCTTTGGGTGTGCGACTCCCCAAAAATATTTGAAAACAAATTGATAAAAAGCAAATTATATAAATATATTAAAATACAAAAAAACAACATCTTAAAAAATATTTGTTTTAAATTTATTTTTCATTATTTTGCAATTTTCAGAAAAATATATAATGTTTAATAAATAAAATATTTATAAATCAACAGAAAGAAAACTGTAGAAATTCAGTAAAAAAATAGATATAACTGCTATTGCACTTAAAAATTCGCATTTAAAAAACATTTTAAATTCACAGAAAAAACCTTAAGTTTCAGAGATGTTATAGTTAGAAATTAGCATTTAAAAAAACTTTGAAATTCACTGAAAAAAACTATAATTTTCAGAGACATTATAGTCAAGAATTAGCATTTAAAAAACCTGTGAAATTCACTGAAAAAACATAGGTTTCATGAGTGTTATAGTTAGTTGGACATTTCACTCGTACAAAACCATAGAAGTTCCTACGTTATAGTTACTTGTGCTAACTATAACTCGCGCGCCCGCAATGCACTGCTGATGATGTCACATATTACATCATTCATGACATGTTCAGTGACATCACTGACGACATCACTGACGACATCTCAAATGACATCACTGATGAAATCTTCCATGTGACAATCTGATACACCTCATCACATACTAGTATAACCTTTGATCACTCACTGTAAAATACGGAGCACCATATTTGAAAGCATTGAAGCACACATACCAGTTCCTACATACGCATTCACTGATTCCTAAGTCTACACACACAACTGTCCTTTCACCCACAGAATCACTTATACATGCAGTCACCGATCAATGGTAAAACTATCAAATGGACTCATACACCTATACAGACATTGACACATCAGCAGTCATCCTAGTCAGTTATGCAGTGACGCTACTCACTCATGAAAAGAATCAATCACACTTACATTTACTCACCTACACAGTTATACACACAACACCTGATTTATACATACACATAGTAAATCATAGTAACTATATTAAAAAATCACTATTACAATTATACACTCATTCATACAGTTACTCTCACAATCACTGGCTATTATGTATACTTATTTATATACACCAACTCTCATATATAATGCCTTTTATTTTTCTACTTTATTGGAGATGTACCACTGACACATATATTCGCTTACCAACACACAAATAAACACACTTAGATACCCAAACAACTGTTTTCATAAACACTCCTAAACCCATATGCCTAGACAATCAACCACTCACACATCTATGCATAGAGTTACAACTCCCCCACCTAACCACAGATACACTCGGTCTCCCTTACAAATACTCAGCCAACTAATCAATAACTAATATAGACACTCATGTAGTTAGGGACCAATTGATGCAGCAGGTTATACAACAACAGAGACAGTGATACACACATTCAGATAGTTTGGTTCCTAACCCATATATTTAGTGAGACACCTTTAATTACTCACTTAATCAAACAGTCAGACAGCTACTAAATCCTCCATCCAGACAGTTATATATCCACTCAATATTCAATACAGATTGGTATATATATAATAGATTTTTAAATTTCAAACAAAACCACATTCACTGGATGATGTTATCAGTGATGTCATTTGAGATGTCATCAGTGATGTCATCAGTGATGTCACTGACCATGTATGAATGATGTATTATGTGAAATCATCAGCAGTGCATTGCGGGCGCGTGAGTTAAAGTTAGCACAACTAACTATAACAGAGGAATTTCGATGGTTTTGTACGAGAGAAATGTCCAGCTAACTATAACACTCGGGAAACCTATGGTTTTTTCAGTGAATATATATATAACTGCTCAGTTTTCTTGAAAGTCTCATCCAAGAAAAAGGCACTCACGGGGGTTCTTTATCAATATCCATCAATGTTTATTAGGAGCAAACATAACGCGTTTCGGCATCCGCCTTACTCTGATGTTTGAATAGAGCGCCAAAAAGCAGTGCAATCTTTAAAGAACAGTGAGGAATTTGGGTAACCGGGTTACCTCTGACCCGGAGATGCACCGCGGCGTGGAGTGTCCAGGCTTTTTCAGAGGAGGTGGAAGTTGTGTGTGTGTATATATATATACACATATATATATATATTCACTGAAAAAACCATAGGTTATAGACCATATATAGTTAGGAATTAGCATTTACAAAACCTTGAAAATTCACTGAAAAAACCATAGGTTATAGACCATATATAGTTAGGAATTAGCATTTAGAAAACCTTATTTTACTCACACAAAACCATTGAAATTCCATATATAGTTAGTTGCACTAACTATATATCGCGCACCCGCAATCCACTGCTGATGATGTCACATATTACATCATTCATGACATGGTCAGTGACATCACTGATGACATCACTGATGACATCTCAAATGACATCACTGATGACATCACTGATGACATCACTGATGACATCTCATTTGACATTACTGATCACATCACTGATGATATCATTCATGTGATAATACGATGAACCTCTTCAGACTCTAATATAACCTTAGATACAATCAGTGTAAACAGACACTCACAGACTGTCACTCATCCATGGAGTTACTCACACACCTAGTCAGTCATGCAAAGAATCAATCACACCTCCATTTCCTCAACTATACAGTTATACAAACTTTACTTATTCAAACATATACTAACACATATTTACTCTCTTATACAATCCCTGATACAAGTTCACAATGATCCATACAGCCACTCACACATTCACTGGCTCTTATGCACAGTTATTTATATATGTCAACTCTCACATGTACTGTGTTTTACATATGTACTTACTTTGACATGTAGCACTGAGATATCCATTTACTCACCAATACACTCATGCACACAGTCAACCGCCCATACAGCTGTTTCCACATGCACTTTTGAAACCATACATCTAGTGAATCAACTGCTCACACATCTATGCACAGAGTCATACACCTCCCAGCCACCCACACACACACTCAGTCTCCCATACAAATACTTGGGCAACCAATCAATAACCCATATAGTTACTCATATAGCTAATTATCAACACATGCAACAGTTTACAGAACAACAGACATAATGATGCACAAATTAAGACAGTTTAGTCACTAACCCATGCACTCAGTGAGACACATTTAATCACTCACTCATACAGTCAGTCATGCACCTACTAAATCCTTCATCCAGACACTTATACATCCACTCATTCTTCAATATGTAAGACATATTTTAACTTGACAGAAACATACAGTCACTGGATGTTGTCATCAGTGATGTCATCAGTGATGTCATTTGAGATGTCATCAGTGATGTCATCAGTGATGTCACTGACCATGTCATGAATGATGTAATATGTGACATCATCAGCAGTGGATTGCGGGTGCGCGATATATAGTTAGTGCAACTAACTATATATGGAATTTCAATGGTTTTGTGTGAGTAAAATAAGGTTTTCTAAATGCTAATTCCTAACTATATATGGTCTATAACCTATGGTTTTTTCAGTGAATTTTCAAGGTTTTGTAAATGCTAATTCCTAACTATATATGGTCTATAACCTATGGTTTTTTCAGTGAATTTCATTGGTTTTTTAACAGCTAATATCTGTAGCTGTAAAATTTATTCTTCTTTAAATCCAAAAATATATTTTATATGTTTATGAATAATTATTTTTTTAAATATTTTTTTTTCTTCGTTCCCGCTTCGCGAATCGGGAACCTTACAGTAAAAAAATGTTCAGAAAAATAAAAAAAAAAGTTCTTTTCAGAACTACCTCCCCGTTATTAAAAAATTGGTACAATATTTGGAACTGTGCCAACCTCTATTTCTCTTAGTTCGCTTCCTAGTTCGCTCGCTGGTACGCGAACTGGAAGCGAACCAAAAACAGTAAGTATAAGGGAAGGAAACACACACTTATGTTAAAAGAAAGACAGCTATAGGGGAGTAAACTAGAGATACTATTACCCATAATCCACTACTGATGATGTCACATATTACATCATTCATGACATGCTCAGTGACATCATCAGCAGAGGATTGCGGGTTTTTTGGCAACATGCCTTATCGACGGTTTAATAACGCTGCCTTTTGCTTTATATAAGTTTTCAAATTGTATGAAATATATACCAATAGGTCTTTATGAACCTTTAGGTAGTGCTTTTGTTCATGAGGTCTGGTCGCTTCCATACACATACAGATGTTTCAAAGATGATCAAGAAGTTTATCTGAATGGAGAGGAATGCACTGAGACGCCAGATCATTCACTAATGTGTAGGCACATACAGTTACACGATTCATGCAACAAACAGCGACCAAATATGGCTTGCGTGATGCAAGGCACGCCAGTTCCTGCTATCATCCCCACGTTCAAGTTGTTGGAAAATGGTAGTTATTTGATGCTCAATAATGAAGATTGTTCTGAGTTAATTAAAAGTATTCCTTTTATCGTAACAGTAAGTGAACGGGTTATTTGCTGCAGAAATGTTCTATTTCCTCCCACACATGAACATAGGGAGTTTTCAATCTGGCCACAAATACCAACCTTGGGACACGTTTCAACGGCATGACAAGAATAAGAGCTCTTTTGTCTCAGAGAGAGGTGGCCTTGAGTTCGGCCCGTGAAACTTTCGTACTTCACATAGCGAACACCCGTACACAGGTTTGCCTTTCAATTTCAGCAACATGTTTCCGACTATCTTTAACGCATCCTCCACAAAATCCCTGGCACACTTTTTTAAAGTTGTTACCAGTGGTCTCGTGACTTCATTTGAGAAAATCTTTGGAGTCATCCCTGCTCCCTTTCATTCCATTTTCTCCACTCTGGTTCGTGGATTGCATTTTTACTTGCATTACCAGCGGACGCTCTTGTACTTTTTTACATTTTTAAATATGGATGTCCCTCCTATGCAACCTCCGACCCTGCAGCTGCTGACACTGTTCCGCAATCGCATGCTAGAATATTATGGCACAATGCCGTTGGCGATATTAAGCACGGCATATGGATTATCTTTTCGGTTCTCCTACTTCACCTGTGTCCAGCCTGTATTTCACTGCCTGACCTGTGATTTCGATTGGGCCATTGATTTGTGTCTCTGCGGACCGGTTTCTCCTGACGTCGACTTTAATCAGCTGATGACTCCTATCATTACTCACGAGTTGATTTGTCCTGGCGAAAGGATTATGGCTGTGGCATTGATGCATGGACTACTTGGTCCCTGGAATTTACTGGCGGCAGCACAGTCTTTCTTGGAACACAGCTTTCTTGAAAACCCACCGAGCTGTCCTCTGATGGTGATAGAGGATCCGGTGCTGGGAGAGCACGTATGTTCTTTTCCGCTTTTAAATTGGATGGCTGAACTGTTTTCGGATGAAGACGGTGACTTCCTGTTGGAGGCTGTTGCAGCTTATTTTGCATACACAGTTATGTCATAGACCTTTTTCATGTTTCATATGCTGAGTACTAGCATTTCATTGACAATTCATTGACTTAATTGTCAAGTTTTTATTATTTACCTTGCCTATTGGCTTAAGACTCGATAAAGTACTTGGCTGTTTTATTTTTCTTTAGCATTGAATTTTCCTAGTTTTTAATGCTTTACCTTGCGGACCGTCCACATATAAACTTGCAATCTGCTCTCATGAGATGGCACTTCTATTATCTTATTCAGTTCGTTTCCGGATCATGAGGAGGTGTCATCTAGGTCCTGGATATCTTTACACCGTGTTAAGTTAGCATGGGCTCATTACCGGTTTAAACGCCATTTTTCCTTTTTTGCAACTTCTGCACACGACATTTAGTTGTTGCTTTAGCTTTCCACCTAGTAGTTCATCGTGGTTTACATGAGAATAATATGTTATTGGTCTACTATCTGCTTTACTTGTTAAACTATATCTGTACAGCGAGTGCTAAAGTTTCAAGAACAACACGGTACAGAATTGTTATGAGGTCTGATCTCCACGACTTCATACTCATAACATAAGTGCAACTTCTGCCAATTCTGGGCATGAGGCGGGTTTTATATTGCTTTGCCGAACACACATACACAACAGTTGATGCGGTTCACATGAAGAGAGAGCTGGTGTATGCTGATGTGATTCCTTCAAATCTAAGACACTAAAGTATGGGCACGCCCTAAACCAACACAAAGAGACCTTCTTAGCAAATAATATAATATGTGTATTAGGGAGGGTGAGATATAAGCAGCCGCGGGCCGTGGAGGGAGTTACGGTGAGGCAGGGAGGCGGGGAGGGGGAGAAGCAGGGTGGAGCCCTCTCTACCTTGCCCCTCCCCCTCCCCGCCTCCCTGCCCCACCGTAACTCCCTCCACGGCCCGCGGCTGCTTATAAGTGTTGCTAACTCTTATTCATTTACAGCATGTTAACATACTGTCACCATTCGCTTTTTATGTACTAGTAACTATGCTGGTAATTTTGCTACTGATAATATGTGTACTTGTATTCTCCACCCTGCTTCTCCCCCTCCCCGCCTCCCTGCCTCACCGTAACTCCCTCCACGGCCCGCGGCTGCTTATAAGTGTTGCTAACTCTTATTCATTTACAGCATGTTAACATACTATCACCATTCACTTTTTATGTACTAGTAACTATGCTGGTAATTTTGCTACTGATAATATGTGTACTTTTATTATCTAAGGTACTACGCCTGAGAAGACGGCATTAGTAAATAAACATTTCAAATACACATGTGTTCTTCTTAACTCCATGTTCTGGTTTCTAAGAAATATATAACGACCGACTGTTCATGAGTTCCACGTATCCTGAGGTACTATAAGTTCATATTCTGGATTGTCTAAACATTGAGAGTTTGTTATATCCAATGTGACACTGTACCTAGCTTGCTAAATAGTTTTTGATTACTAACGTGAGTTTTGGGACACCCTAATTCGCCGAGGTTCCAATCCTCTGTCCACAGTTCTGTGTGAGAACAGAAACCCTGCGACAGGGGCACCCCCGACCCTTGCTGGACCTTCATCACACTTGCGATACAACTCCAGCAATGCGCCACCTTTACGGCACAGATACATCACGCATCTGTGCTGTTTTTGCCCCGTGATGCGCCGCATTGTAAATGCAGCACACCATAGGTGACGGAACAGCGGCACAGAATGACTAACACATCCCTGGTGATGCGCCAGTCATCATAAATCTATCCCTATGCTTCTTATCTTGTTAGAGATGAACCGCCATATGTATCATCAAAGTTATTTGCATTTCCTAAATAGCGAACTTTAAGGAATAAATAGCGATTCTTTACCATTCCTAGTTTGCGATGAGCTATTTGCTAATTAGCCGAATGTAGCCCAATGAAGCCCAATGTAGCCCAATGTAGCCCAAAGATGGCCGCCAGACACACAAAAAAACAAATGTAGCCCAAATATCAGCCAGATGTAGCCCAACTATAGCCCAGTGACAGAATGACCAATCAGCTTCGCAAACCTCCGTTACGCGAAGCGGAGCGCTGTTACAGATATATATCTTTTTTTGAACGTTAATTTCTCAAAATCCACTGGAGCACATATATTGAGACCTAGCAAAGGCACATCGGGCTACCAGTCCCTAATATTTTGCCAAGTTTCGTGCAAATCCATTCAGCCGTTCAATTATTATTTTTATTATTTTTTTTTGCCCCGCGGGGCCCTTTTAAAACCTCCACATCAAACCTAGGGGGTCAGCGAGGATCTACTATGCCCCCTTATAGTTATTTCCCCCTTTGTTTTGACCTCCTCTTGTCTCTCGATCCTACCGAGAGACAAGATGGCGGCCGCTACGGACTGTTTGGAATGTTGACAGACGCCGGAGAACCAATCAGCTTCGCTTCACAAAGCTCCGTTGCGCGAAAAGTCCGCGAACCAGAGCGCTAACCGGTCCGCTGTTACAGATATATATCTTTTTTTAAACGTTAATTTCTCAAAATCCACTGGAGCACATATATTGAGACCTACAAAAGGCACATCGGGCTACCAGTCCCTACAATTTTGCCAAGTTTCGTGCAAATCCATTCAGCCGTTCGGGCTAAAAGTGAGGCCAACCGCCCTATGGAAAACTCAATGTTAAAAACACGTTTTGGGACCCCCCTTTTTTCTCGGCCCCCACTGGACGAACCCCCCCCAAATTTTCAAGGGCTGCTCAGAAACAAAATGTGCCATTTTCCTGAAAATTTCAGCCAATTCCGTCCACAAACGCCAAAGTTATTAGACATAGAATTTTCAAAAAACCCATAGAGAAAAAATCCTAACTATATATACCTACTGGCGACCGCCAGTAGGTAATATATATATATATATATATATATATATATATATATATATATATATATATATATTCACAGAAAAAAACATAGGTTATAGACCATATATAGTTAGGAATTAGCATTTACAAAACCTTGAAAATTCACTGAAAAAACCACAGGTTATAGACCATATATAGTTAGGAATTAGCATTTAGAAAACCTTATTTTACTCACACAAAACCATTGAAATTCCATATATAGTTAGTTGCACTAACTATATATCGTGCACCCGCAATCCACTGCTGATGATGTCACATATTACATCATTCATGACATGGTCAGTGACATCACTGATGACATCACTGATGACATCTCAAATGACATCACTGATGACATCACTGATAACAACATCCAGTGATTTTTTGTTTCTATAAAGTTTAAATATGTCTTACATATTGAAGAATGAGTGGATGTGTAAGTGTCTGGACGAAGGATTTAGTAGGTGCATGACTGACTGTATGAGTGAGTGATTAAATGTTTCTCACTGACTGCATGGGTTAGTGACTAAACTGTCTTAATTTGTGCATCATTATGTCTGTTGTTCTGTAAACTGCTGCATGTGTTGATCAGTAGCTATATGAGTAACTATATGGGTTATTGATTGATTGCCCAAGTATTTGTATGGGAGACTGAGTGTGTGTGTGGCTAGCTGGGAGGTGTGTGACTCTGTGCAGATCAATCTGTACTTGTATCAATGATTGTATAAGAAGGTAAGTATGTGTTAGTATATGTTTGAAAATGTAAGGTGCTCTATGTTTAACTGTATAGACAAGAAAATGGAAGTGTCATTGATTCTTTACAGGACTGACTAGGTGTGTGAGTAACTCCATGGATGAGTGGCAGACTGTGAGTGTCTGTATAGGTGTATGAGTGCATATGATAGTGTTGTAAAGATGAGTGATTGTATGTATGAATGATTGTATGGGTGAATGAGTGAAGGTGTGTGTAGACGTAGCAATCAGTGAGTGCGTATGTAGTAACTAGTATTGGTGTGTCAATGGTTTCAAAAATTATACTCTCTTTTTAACACTGGGTGAAACAGAGGTTATATTACAATGTGAGGAGATGCATTGTATTGTCACATGAATGATATCATCAGTGATGTGGTCATTGATGTCAAATGAGATGTCATCAGTGATGTCATCAGTGATGTCATTTGAGATGTCATCAGTGATGTCATCAGTGATGTCACTGACCATGTCATGAATGATGTAATATGTGACATCATCAGCAGTGGATTGCGGGTGCACGATATATAGTTAGTGCAACTAACTATATATGGAATTTCAATGGTTTTGTGTGAGTAAAATAAGGTTTTCTAAATGCTAATTCCTAACTATATATGGTCTATAACCTGTGGGTTTTTCAGTGAATTTTCAAGGTTTTGTAAATGCTAATTCCTAACTATATATGGTCTATAACCTATGGTTTTTTCTGTGAATTTCATTGGTTTTTTAACAGCTAATATCTGTAGCTGTAAAATGTATTCTTCTTTAAATCCAAAAATATATTTTATATGTTTATGAATAATTTTTTTTTTAATATTTTTTTTTCTTCGTTCCCGCTTCGCGAATCGGGAAGCTTCCCGTTAGCTGACCTTGATGCCGCGAAATAGACCGCGAGCCGGTAAACGTTTCTTTACCGCAAGTGCCGCGTTAGAAAACAACATCGTGACGCCTCCCGTCCGCATGACGTTTCACGTTGTCGCGTGATACGTCATATGACGTACTACGTTAGCGAACTGGTACGCGAAGCGAGTCGCAAAGCGCAGGTTTCTGGAAGCAAACCGGGAGGCCCTGCAAAGCGCTTAACGTAAACACAGCAAGTCATGTGACTTGGTAATAACACTTTTCATTGGTTCATTTCACTTTTGGTTTCCTAATGATGTAAGACTAGGTCATATAATCTAAAATGAACACTTTTGATTGGTTGAGAACTCTTGTTTTTCCCAAATGATGAAAATCCCTCCTTCTTTCCTCACTCTGACTTTCATCATTGTGAGAGAAAGACCCTTTGTGATCACTGAGCAATGGCTTCTTTAGTAGCTTCAGCTGGTGCTTCCCCACCACCTCCACCACATCCAAGGAAGAGTGGACCACCTGCTCAAGTTATAATTCAACAAGAAGAAGAAGAAGAGGAACAGGACGACGAGCACGAAGAGAGGCAGTTTTTGCCTGAGCAGCCCAGGACGTCTCACCGGAAAGAAAACTTCATTTGGCAATTTTTTAAAATTCCCAAAGGTCAGAAAAAAGTAAATGCAAGATACGTAACTTGCCTTATATGTCAAGATAGACTGTCCAGAGGAACCGAGAAAAAATACAGTTTCGGAAACTACACAATGCATCGCCATATGACTAGGTGGCATCCTAACAACTACAGTGCTGCACAGTTTCGGAACGACCTAGATAATCTCCCTATTATGGCCAGAAGATCTGTTGTACCGGAAGTAACGGGACCAGAGGGCAGGGAGATGGTGCCAAATATACAAATGAAATTTGGTGAAGTAAAACACACCTGCGTATTTTGCGATGGATTCATTTCCTACGGAGAAAAAAGCATCACTCTGATCAACAGAGCTATTGACTATCATATGCAAGTTTGTACGAAACGCCCAAAATAATAAATACTTCTTTTTTTGTTTTGTTGCTCCTGTTGAGCCCTTTACAATGAATCGTTTTCATTGCCCCCTCCAAGAAAAACCCAAAAAAATATAAAACTTCAGAAAACAATAAAAAAAAAGTTCTTTTCAGAACTACCTCCCCGTTATTAAAAAATTGGTACAATATTTGGAACTGTGCCAACCTCTATTTCTCTTAGTTCGCTTCCCAGTTCGCTCGCCGGTACGCGAACTAGAAGCGAACCAAAAACAGTAAGTATAAGGGAAGGAAACAGACACTTATGTTAAAAGAAAGACAGCTATAGGGGAGTAAACTAGAGATACTATTACCCGTAATCCACTGCTGATGATGTCACATATTACATCATTCATGACATGCTCAGTGACATCATCAGCAGAGGATTGCGGGTTTTTTGGCAACGTGCCTTATCCACGGTTTAATAACGCTGCCTTTTGCTTTATATAAGTTTTCAAATTGTATGAAATATATACCAATAGGTCGTTATGAACCTTTAGGTAGTGCTTTTCTTCATGAGGTCTGGTCGCTTCCATACACATACAGATGTTTCAAAGATGATCAAGAAGTTTATCTGAATGGAGAGGAATGCACTGAGACGCCAGATCATTCACTAATGTGTAGGCACATACAGTTACACGGTTCATGCAACAAACACCGACCAAATATGGCTTGCGTGTTGCAAGGCACGCCAGTTCCTGCTATCATCCCCACGTTCAAGTTGTTGGAAAATGGTAGTTATTTGATGCTCAATAATGAAGATTGTTCTGAGTTAATTGAAAAGGGTCTGCACCTCTGTACGGGTGTTCGCTATGTGAAGCACGAAAGTTTCACGGGCCGAACTCAAGGCCACCTCTCTCTGAGACAAAAGAGCTCTTATTCTTGCCATGCCGTTGAAATCTGTCCCAAGGTTGGTATTTGTGGCCAGATTGAAAACTCCCTATGTTCATGTGTGGGAGGAAATAGAACATTTCTGCAGCAAATAACCCGTTCACTTACTGTTACGATAAAAGGAATACTTTTAATTCAGATTTGCCTTTCAATTTCAGCAAGATGGTTCCGACTATCTTTAACGCATCCTCCACAAAGACCCTGGCGCACTTTTTTAAAGTTGTTACCAGTGGTCTCGTGACTTCATTTGAGAAAATCTTTGGAGTCATCCCTGCTTCCTTTCATTCCATTTTCTCCACTCCGGTTCGTGGATTGGCATTTTTACTTGCATTACCAGCGGACGCTCTTGTGCTTTTTTACATTTTTAAATATGGATGTCCCTCCTATGCAACCTCCCACCCTGCAGCTGCTGACACTGTTCCGCAATCGCATGCTAGAATATTATGGCACAATGCCGTTGGCGATATTAAGCACGGCATATGGATTATCTTTTCGATTCTCCTACTTCACCTGTGTCCAGCCTGTATTTCACTGCCTGACCTGTGATTTCGATTGGGCCATTGATTTGTGTCTCTGCGGACCGGTTTCTCCTGACGTCGACTTTAATCAGCTGATGACTCCTATCATTACTCACAAGTTGGTTTGTCCTGGCGAAAGGATTATGGCTGTGGCATTGATGCATGGACTACTTGGTCCCTGGAATTTACTGGCGGCAGCACAGTCTTTCTTGGAACAGAGCTTTCTTGAAAACCCACCGAGCTGTCCTCTGATGGTGATAGAGGATCCGGTGCTGGGAGAGCACGTATGTTCTTTTCCGCTTTTAAATTGGATGGCTGAACTGTTTTCGGATGAAGACGGTGACTTCCTATTGGAGGCTGTTGCAGCTTATTTTGCATACACAGTTATGTCATAGACCTTTTTCATGTTTGATATGCTGAGTACTAGCATTTCATTGACAATTCATTGACTTATTTGTCAAGTTTTTATTATTTACCTTGCCTATTGGCTTAAGACTCGATAAAGTACTTGGCTGTTTTATTTTTCTTTAGCATTAAATTTTCCTAGTTTTTAATGCTTTACCTTGCGGACCGTCCACATATAAACTTGCAATCTGCTCTCATGAGATGGCACTTCTATTATCTTATTCAGTTTGTTTCCGGATCATGGGGAGGTGTCATCTAGGTCCTGGATATCTTTACACCGTGTTAAGTTAGCATGGGCTCATTACCGGTTTAAACGCCATTTTTCCTTTTTTGCAACTTCTGCACACGACACTTAGTTGTTGCTTTAGCTTTCCACCTAGTAGTTCATCGTGGTTTACATGAGAATAATATGTTATTGCTCTACTATCTGCTTTGCTTGTTAAACTATATCTGTACAGCGAGTGCTAAAGTTTCAAGAACAACACGATACAGAATTGTTATGAGGTCTGATCTCCACGACTTCATACTCATAACATAAGTGCAACTTCTGCCAATTCTGGGCATGAGGCGAGTTTTATATTGCTTTGCCGAACACACATACACAACAGTTGATGCGGTTCACATGAAGAGAGAGCTGGTGTATGCTGATGTGATTCCTTCAAATCTAAGACACTAAAGTATGGGCACGCCCTAAACCAACACAAAGAGACCTTCTTAGCAAATAATATAATATGTGTATTAGGGAGGGTGAGATATAAGCAGCCGCGGGCCGTGGAGGGAGTTACGGTGAGGCAGGGAGGCGGGGAGGGGGAGAAGCAGGGTGGAGCCCTCTCTACCTTGCCCCTCCCCCTCCCCGCCTCCCTGCCCCACCGTAACTCCCTCCACGGCCCGCGGCTGCTTATAAGTGTTGCTAACTCTTATTCATTTACAGCATGTTAACATACTGTCACCATTCGCTTTTTATGTACTAGTAACTATGCTGGTAATTTTGCTACTGATAATATGTGTACTTCTATTATCTAAGATACTACGCCTGAGAAGACGGCATTAGTAAATAAACATTTCAAATACACATGTGTTCTTCTTAACTCCATGTTCTGGTTTCTAAGAAATATATAACGACCGACTGTTCATGAGTTCCACGTATCCTGAGGTACTATAAGTTCATATTCTGGATTGTCTAAACATTGAGAGTTTGTTATATCCAATGTGACACTGTACCTAGCTTGCTAAGGAGTTTTTGATTACTAACGTGAGTTTTGGGACACCCTAATTCGCTGAGGTTCCAATCCTCTGTCCACAGTTCTGTGTGAGAACAGAAACCCTGCGACAGGGGCACCCCCGACCCTTGCTGGAGCTTCATCACACTTGCGATACAACTCCAGCAATGCGCCACCTTTACGGCACAGATACATCACGCATCTGTGCTGTTTTTGCCCCATGATGCGCCGCATTGTAAATGCAGCACACCATAGGTGACGGAACAGCGGCACAGAATGACTAACACATCCCTGGTGATGCGCCAGTCATCATAAATGTATCCCTATGCTTCTTATCTTGTTAGAGATGAACCGCCATATGTATCATCAAAGTTTTTTGCATTTCCTAAATAGCGAACTTTAAGGAATAAATAGCGATTCTTTACCATTCCTAGTTTGCGATTAGCTATTTGCTAATTACAAATTACCCATTCATTTCCTTCATTTCCATAGGGCGGTTGGACTCACTTTTAGCTCGAACGGCTGAATGGATTTCCACGAAACTTGGCAAAATTGTAGGGACTGGTAGCCCGATGTGCCTTTGCTATGTCTCAAGATATATGCTCCAGTGGTTTTTACGAAAATTAACTTTGAAAAATATATATTGGGCTACATTGGCCTATATATATGTTGGAGCCCAAATGTAGCCCAATGTAGCACAATGAAGCCCAATGTAGCCCAATGTAGCCCAAAGATGGCCGCCAGACACACAAAAAAACAAATGTAGCCCAAATATCAGCCAGATGTAGCCCAACTATAGCCCAGTGACAGAATGACCAATCAGCTTCGCAAACCTCCGTTACGCGAAGCGGAGCGCTGTTACAGATATATATCTTTTTTTGAACGTTAATTTCTCAAAATCCACTGGAGCACATATATTGAGACCTAGCAAAGGCACATCGGGCTACCAGTCCCTAATATTTTGCCAAGTTTCGTGCAAATCCATTCAGCCGTTCGATTATTATTATTATTATTTTTTTTTGCCCCGCGGGGCCCTTTTAAAACCTCCACATCAAACCTAGGGGGTCAGCGAGGATCTACTATGCCCCCTTATAGTTATTTCCCCCTTTGTTTTGACCTCCTCTTGTCTCTCGATCCTACCGAGAGACAAGATGGCGGCCGCTACGGACTTTTTGGAATGTTGACAGACGCCGGAGAACCAATCAGCTTCGCTTCACAAAGCTCCGTTGCGCGTAAAGTACGCGAACCGGAGCGCTGCCTGGTCCGCTGTTACAGATATATATCTTTTTTTAAACGTTAATTTCTCAAAATCCACTGGAGCACATATATTGAGACCTACAAAAGGCACATCGGGCTACCAGTCCCTACAATTTTGCCAAGTTTCGTGCAAATCCATTCAGCCGTTCGGGCTAAAAGTGAGGCCAACCGCCCTATGGAAAACTCAATGTTAAAAACACGTTTTGGGACCCCCCTTTTTTCTCGGCCCCCCCTTGACGAACCCCCCCCAAATTTTCAAGGGCTGCTCAGAAACAAAATGTGCCATTTTCCTGAAAATTTCAGCCAATTCCGTCCACAAACGCCAAAGTTATTAGACATAGAATTTTCAAAAAACCCATAGAGAAAAAATCCTAACTATATATACCTACTGGCGACCGCCAGTAGGTAATATATATATATATATATATATATTCACTGAAAAAACCATGGGTTATAGACCATATATAGTTAGGAATTAGCATTTACAAAACCTTATTTTACTCACACAAAACCATTGAAATTCCATATATAGTTAGTTGCACTAACTATATATCGCGCACCCGCAATCCACTGCTGATGATGTCACATATTACATCATCCATGACATGGTCAGTGACATCACTGATGATATCTCAAATGACATCACTGATGACATCACTGATGACATCTCAAATGACATCACTGATGACATCACTGATGACATCATCCAGTGACTGTGTGGTTTCTGTAAAGTTTAAATGTTTTACATATTGAAGAATGAGTAGATGTAGAAGTGTCTGGATGAAGGATTTAGTAGGTGCGTGACTGACTGTATGATTGAGTGATTAAATGTGTCTCACTGAATGCATGGGTTAGTGACTAAACTGTCTTAATTTGTGCATCATTATGTCTGTTGTTCTGTAAACTGCTGCATGTGTTGATCAGTAGCTATATGAGTAACTATAGGGGTTATTGATTGATTGTCCAAGTATTTGTATGGGAGACTGAGTGTGTGTGTGGCTGGCTGGGAGATGTGTGACTCTGTGCAGATCAATGTGTTCTTGTATCAATGATTGTATAAGAGAGTAAGTATGTGTTAGTATATGTTTGAAAATGTAAGGTACTCTATGTTTAACTGTATAGATTAGAAAATGGAAGTGTGATTGATTCTTTACAGGACTGACTAGGTGTGTGAGTAACTCCATGGATGAGTGGCAGAGTGTGAGTGTCTTTATAGGTGTATGAGTGCATATGATAGTGTTGTAAAGATGAGTGATTGTATGTATGAATGATTGTATGGGTGAATGAGTGAATGTGTGTGTAGACGTAGGAATCAGTGAGTGCGTATGTAGTAACTAGTATTGGTGTGTCAATGGTTTAAAAAATTATATTCTGTATTTAACACTGGGTGTAACAGAGGTTATATTAAAGTGTGAGGAGATGCATTGTACTGTCACATGAAGGATATCATCAGTGATGTGACCATTGATGTCAAATGAGATGTCATCAGTGATGTCATTTGAGATGTCATCAGTGATGTCATCAGTGATGTCATTTGAGATGTTATCAGTCATGTCATTTGAGATGTCATCAGTGATGTCATTTGAGATGTCATCAGTGATGTCACTGACCATGTCATGAATGATGTAATATGTGACATCATCAGCAGTGGATTGCGGGTGCGCGATATATAGTTAGTGCAACTAACTATATATGGAATTTCAATGGTTTTGTGTGAGTAAAATAAGGTTTTGTAAATGCTAATTCCTAACTATATATGGTCTATAACCCATGGTTTTTTCAGTGAATTTTCAAGGTTTTGTAAATGCTAATTCCTAACTATATATGGTCTATAACCTATGGTTTTTTCAGTGAATTTCAATGTTTTTTTATTAGCAAATATCAAAAGCTTTAAAATGTCAAGTACGTGGTAGGTAAAAACATTTTCGTGTTTATGCACGCTGATGTGCTTTGAACGCTGCCCCCCCCCCTCTTTTCTTTTAGGAGTATTCTCTCTTTGCAGATAGTGAAGGGTAGGTAACGCAGGCCTTTGCCCCCGTTGTAATCCGTCGTGCCTGCTTCCCTCTCCATTTGATTGATTGTTATCCAAGCATTTACTGTTTTGGAATTGATTCTCTTTGGTTCATTCTCTATTTACAAACAAGCACAGAGTCGCAATACTCTGTTTAGTCTTTGCAGATAGTGAAAAATCGTTAGAAAAAACAAAAGGAATCAAGCAAAATCAGTAGGCCACTAATGGGATCTCTTTTTGACCTTGCTAAAATAGAAACATTAGGAACAACCCCTCATGAGAAATACGAAACTAGTGAGAGGAACCGAGCTCGACGCCATGATGGCTGCAAGACAGCTCGGCTCCGCCGCCCACCCCGCCCAAAATAACGACAAACCCTATGCAAATATTATAAATATATACAACACAACAGCAAAGTAACAGGGTAAAACATTTTATTAAATAACTATTTACATGGCAGCCTGCTGCAACATCGATCCAAATACATGCCGCCGTTCCCGGGATTTCTCCCCGACTACTCTGCGGCCTACGAGATGGAGAGGCAGGGGCGTTGACTAGGCGGGGCCTCCGGCTACAACCACAGCGCCAACGATCGCTGCTGACGGAGGGGAGCCTTGCCGGTGAGACCACTGATCTGAAGAACCGCTGCCTGCGGTGCCTCCCTGAGCCGCTTGACGGAGGCCCCCGAGGGGCGGTGTGGTGGCGCGGACTCGGAGGGGGTGCTTGGCTCCTGCCCCCTCCCCAAGTCTTGTTGCCCTGGTGTGGCTTGAGATCGCCCCCGACATAGGCGGCCGGCTCCTGGGGTCCGGCGGAACTTTTTGCCTTTTGGTTACTCTTCCATTCTGGACCTTGTCCCACAATCCGTTTGACCTGAAGACACGTCCTGCGGTGCCCTGGTCCGACCATCACATATACCTGCGCCAGGAGACGGCGTGGGGTGCACTGGAAGGGAGAGGCGGCGCGAACGAGCCTCCCCCACCTCCCCAGGTGGAGGTTTCTCAGCTGAACCCCAGCGCTTCACTCGGCAGCTGAGTTACGCCCACTCTTGCGGCACAGTGCCTCACTCGGCCAGCTGAGTT
Source organism: Lissotriton helveticus (assembly GCF_964261635.1). Taxonomy (NCBI): domain Eukaryota; kingdom Metazoa; phylum Chordata; class Amphibia; order Caudata; family Salamandridae; genus Lissotriton; species Lissotriton helveticus. The sequence goes on from NC_136061.1 coordinate 1,318,755,106, forward strand.
GCGCCTGCTCTTGCTATTACAGCGTCTCACCCGCCATCCGGCTGAATTGCACCCACTCTTGCGGTACAGCGACAGGCGGCTGCCACGGAGCTCACGAAATGGCGGTCGGCTCCACAGACTTGGGCCTGGCCTGCAAGGATGGCTCTGGGCAACCCTGGAACTCGGACGCTTGACTGCTAGGGCATGGGCCCCATTCCCAAAAGCGTCCCCTCAGCCTTGAAGATTCTACAAGAGTCACCGGGGCCCCCGACTCCCGCAGACTTCCGGTGGGGAGCGACTGCCATGATTGCTCGCGGAACAGTCACGACGTAGCCACGTGGTGCTCTCATGCTGACGCCAGCTTCAGTCTGAAACATCCAGAAACACTGTAGTATCGCGTTGTCGCGTAATGCGTCATATGACGCGCCGTGTTAGCGCACCCGATGCGCGAAGCGAGGCGCGAAGCGAGGCGCGAAGCGAGGCGCGAAGCGCAGCTTCCCGGAAGCGATCCGGGGCGCGACGCGTAGCGCGTAACGTAAGCATAACAGGTCATGTTACTTGTTAATAAAAATTTTCATTGGTTCATTTCACTTTTGGTTTCCTAATGATGTAAGGCTAGGTCATGTGACCTAAAAATGACACTTTTCATTGGTTTAGAACTATTTTTTTGTCCCAAATGATGAAAACCCCTCCTTGTTTCCTCACTCTGACTTTCATCTTTGTGAGAGGAAGACCTACAGTGCCTCGCTCGGCCACCTGAGTTACGCCCGCTCTTGCGGCACAGTGCCTCACTCGGCCAGCTGAGTTGCGCCCACTGTTGCGGCACAGTGCCTCCCTCGGCCAGCTGAGTTCCGCCCACTCTTGCGGCACAGTGCCTCGCTCGGCCAGCACATTTCCGCCCGCTCTTGCGGCACAGTGCCTCACTCGGCCAGCTGAGTTCCGCCCACTCTTGCGGCACAGTGCCTCGCTCGGCCAGCTGAGTTCCGCCCGCTCTTGCGGCACAGTGCCTCACTCGGCCGGTTGAGTTTCACCTACTCTTGCGGCTACAGCGTCTCACCCGCCATCCAGCTGAGTTGCGCCCACTCTTGCGGCCTACGACATGGAGAGGCCGGGGCGTTGACTAGGCGGGGCCTCCGGCCGCAACCACAGCGCCAACGATCGCTGCTGACGGAGGGGAGCCTTGCCGGTGAGAGCCACTGACCTGAAGAACCGCTGCCTGCGGTGCCTCCCTGAACCGCTTGACGGAGGCCCCCGAGGGGCGGTGTGGTGGTGCGGACTGGGAGGTGGCGCTTGGCTCCTGCCCCCTCCCCAAGTCTTGTTGCCCTGGTGTGGCCTGAGATCGCCCCCGACATAGGCGGCTGGCTCCCGGGGTCCGGCGGAACTTTTTGCCTTTTGGTGACTCTTCATTCTGGACCTTGTCCCACAATCCGTTTGACCTGAAGACACGTCTTGCGGTGCCCTCGCAATGCGGCCTGGTCCCTGAATGTGTGCAGGTGGACAGTATTGATTGGATCAAGATGGCGGCTTCACACAAAGCTGACTCAAGTGTTGCTGCTGATGCTATGCAGACAAAAACTGGTTTTCAGTTTGTACATTCTTCAGGATTTTTCCATCCAAGGCTGGTTGAGAGTTTGTAGAACGATGGCTTCAGATTTTCAACATACTACTCTTCAACATTCTTCATAAATGTAACAATGTGAGACTCAGTAGGAGAACGGCCGTTTATCTTTCCTTTCAAAATGCTGCCAACAATATTTTCTGAATGGAAGACACCATCTTGTAGCATAAAGGGCTGCATCAAGGGTGGTATTGCCCAGAATGTCTTATTTTCTGGTGCTCGTAATGACAAAGCCAGAACTGCCGAAAGGGATTCTGGTCCTGCCACTACTTATTGGAGACATTGAACTATACTCTGGACCTGCCTGGCCTCGACCAAAATGGCGCCAGTATGGGAGCGACTTGCAACTCCTTATGACGTTCTAGTTACTTAGCCTTGACGTTATGGGGGATGTATGCGGTCTTTGTGCACATGGCGGGCGGGGAAGGGTACTGACTGGGAATACGGACAACCCTATTGATGTCGATTTTTCATTATTGATTATTGTATTAATAAAGCTTCGAAGTAATGTTACCCATGATACTCGCCCATGGTGTGCGTATGGACGATTTTATTGTAACTGATCCTGTTATACTTTCAATTAAAAAATCAACCTTCACTGATTCTGCAACCGTTTGTCACGTTTAGTTTTTTAAATTAAATGGCTCGCTTGTTACATACTCCTATACCCCTGGCTTTTGAAAGACACCATCTTGTAGAATAAAGGGCTGCGTCAAGGGTGGTATTGCCCAGAATGTCTTGTTTTCTAGTGCTCGTAATGACGAAGCCAGAACTGCTGAAAGGGATTCTGCTCCTGCCGCTACTTATTGGAGACATTGAACTATACTCTGGACCTGCCTTGCCTCGACCAAAATGGCGCCAGTATGGGAGCGACTTGCAACTCCTTATGACATTCTAGTTACTTAGCCTTGACGTTATGGGGGATGTATGCGGTCTTTGTGCACATGGCGGGCGGGGAAGGGTACTGACTAGGAATACGGACAACCCTATTGATGTCGATTTTTCATTATTGATTATTGTATTAATAAAGCTTCGAAATAATGTTACCCATGATACTCGCCCATGGTGTGCGTATGAACGATTTTATTGTAACTGATCCTGTTATACTTTCAATTATAAAATCAACCTTCACTGATCCTGCAACCGTTTGTCACGTTTAGTTTTTTCAATTAAATGGACCGCTTGTTACATACTCCTATACCCCTGGCTTTTGAAAGACACCATCTTGTAGAATAAAGGGCTGCGTCAAGGGTGGTATTGCCCAGAATGTCTTGTTTTCTAGTGCTCGTAATGACGAAGCCAGAACTGCCGAAAGGGATTCTGGTCCTGCCGCTACTTATTGGAGACATTGAACTATACTCTGGACCTGCCTGGCCTCGACCAAAATGGCGCCAGTATGGGAGCGACTTGCAACTCCTTATGACGTTCTAGTTACTTAGCCTTGACGTTATGGGGGATGTATGCGGTCTTTGTGCACATGGCGGGCGGGGAAGGGTACTGACTGGGAATACGGACAACCCTATTGATGTCGATTTTTCATTATTGATTATTGTATTAATAAAGCTAGAGATAAGTCAAGTACGTGGTAGATAAAAACATTTTCGTGTTTATGCACGCTGATGTCTTTTGAACGCTGCCCCCCCCCCCTCATCATTTAGATTACCACCGCCCATTGCACAAAAACGTACCGGGCGCTCCCCACGCAAAAAAACGCGGGGCCCTTTTAAAGCCTCCACATCAAACCTAGAGGGTGAGGGAGGATCTACTATGCCCCCTTATGGTCATTTCCCCCTTTGTTTTGGCCTCCTCTTGTCTCTCGATCCTACCGAGAGACAAGATGGCGGCCGCTCCGGACTGTTTAGAATGTTGACAGACACCGGAGAGCCAATCAGCTTCGCTTCGCGAAGTTCCGTTACGCGTCAAGTACGCGAACCGGAGCGCTACCCGGAGCGCTGTTATAGATATATATATTTTTTTGAACGTTAATTTATCAAAATCCACTGGAGCACATATATTGAGACCTAGCAAGGGCACATCGGGCGACCAGTCCCTACAATTTTGCTAAGTTTCATGCAAATCCATTCAGCCGTTCGGGCTAAAAGTGAGGCCAACCGCCCTATGGAAATTAACATGAGAAAAACGCGTTTTGGGACCCCCCTTTTTTCTCGCCCCCCCCCTTGACGAACCCCTCCAAATTTTCAGGGGCTGCTCAGAAACAAAATGTTCCATTTTCCTGAAAATTTCAGCCAATTCCGTCCACAAACGCCAAAGTTATTAGACATAGAATTTTCAAAAATCCCATAGAGAAAAAATCCTAACTATATATACCTACTGGCGACCGCCAGTAGGTAATATGTTTATTGTTTTGTAACTGCTTTATTACTATTGGTGATAGTGTTGGGTGGGTACATGTTATATTTGTGGGTGTTCCATGTGTAGGCTCAGGGCCTAATTACGATGCCAGTCAGAATGCCACTGCTGGTCAGAGGTTTTCCGACCAACATGGTAGGTTTAAAGACTGACCGCCGTATTACAATGACGGCAGTCGGAGTAAGAATTGATAAAACTACAAACCCCTTCATGCAATGTGAAAATAATTATTTACCTGCGGGACCCATTGGGTGGTGATTGAACTCATTAGAGTGACATTAAAAGCATTGGTTGTAGTGCATCTGCACAGTTGGAGTGAACCTTATGACTAAGGAGCCGGGGCTCCGAAACGCGTCAAGGAAGGCACAATGATTGGAAAGTTAACTTGCCGGTTCCTCTAATAAATCAATTTGGATGAATGAACTGCAGTTCAGTGCAACCTCATTTTCAAGACAAACGTGGAGATCAGAGTTTAAACCAGTTGGGGCATCCAACGCAGTTCCAACGGGCTCAAGGAGCCCGTTAGCCAGTTGGATTGGCCTCATAGTACCTTAAGGACGACGTTTCTGCCGCCGGGATTAAGATGTCAGTTTCTGACAGCCTTTCCATTTCAGGCTTTCTGACATGGAAAGGCTGTCACAAAGTGACTTTGGGGGCCACTAGCAGGGTCCCCTTCACCCCTTGGACCTTTGCTTAGGGCCTGGGGGCACACGGTGCAGGGATTTTCACAAACTCCCATTTCACAATGGAAGCTTGTGCTGCGGACGGTTTCTGCCCTCCGCACAAGCTCCCATAGAGAAATGGTAGTTTGCAACTGCATCATAAGCTGTCGCATCCTTATTCGGTGTGTGGAACCACGGACCTGTGGTCGGGCGGTCCCTGCACAGAGACTGTGTCGGTGGGAGGCAACTCCGACCGACATCGTAATGAGGTCCTAAGTGTGTGGTTTAATGTTGGTTTTATAGTGTTCTCACTCAGAAATTACTATGAAAATATTACATTAGTAATTTAATATCTAGTGCAGATGAAGACTTTTTTGTACAGATGCAAAAAGTGCTGAGAACTGAAATATTCCAAAATATTTTATTAGTATCAGAAGGATTTATTTGATTTGCCTAAGAGGAATCCCTTTCCCTCAAATAACTTGATATTTAACTCATTTTCATCGAACTGCACTCTACACAACTGTAATTCGTTCATTATGCGGACCCCAAATGTTAAACTTCCTTCCTGCTATTTTAGCATCTTATGTGTTAGGTCCATTATTGCAGAGGCTAATTTCAAATTTGGGCCAGATATATGTACTTTCTGGTCATAAAAACTGGTCGCAAGTTGTGACCTGTAATTTTGCAGCCAGGAAGTTTCTGACAATTTAACCATATACGAATAGTTTAGTTCACAAAAAAATTTGGAGATAGTCTCAATCTGACATATCTCAATAAGAAAACTTCCTTTTAAATGGTTCCCATTTTGCTTAAAGGAAACAGGGCTTTTGAAAAAAATCTTTTTTTTAAAGTTCAAGAATTGTCCACTGCCTACTTCAAACATTGATATAACACATACTGATTTTTCAATTTGAAAAGGATGCCTACATTTGCCTTCGAAATTGTGAACACATATTTTTTTGTGAAGCCGTTTTAGGAGTCTGTAAAAGGTTACCTACTCCCAAATGGGGCTAGATTTATTAAGGTTTTGTGGTGCACGGGCGTTGCGAAACCTAAGTGAAATGTATCAAGCCACTCTATGCCACCTTGTGTGGCCCTGCATGGCTTGATAAATCGAAAGTAACACAAAGCAGTGCAAATCACTGCTTTGTGGTACTCTGCCACTTGCATTCCATGGGTGGAGCCTGGGTGTTCCCACAAATTCAACCTTGGATTTTGTTGCATTTCCAGACTTACTAGTGGTAGACCTGGGAATTGTCAAATGATAAGCCACCCAGGGTGAGGCATAACGAGGAGAAATATCTTTATTTCTCCTAGTTTTTAACTCTTTCTATGCATGCTGCATTCTGAAGCACACATAGAAAGAGTAACATGCCTCTCAGGATTGTATTTGTACAGGAAAGTGTCCCTTCCTGCACCAAAACAATCCTGCCAAGTACGCAGGCACCCTTGCACCATGACACAAGGGCGCCTGCTTTGGCCTTAGGCAGCCAAAATGCCCATGAGTTAAGAAAGGACAGAAATGTGCAGTGTAATGTTAATTACGGCGCATTCCTGCCCTTTCCATTTCACCCAGCACAGCAAGTTGCTAGCTGCGTTGCATGAAAAAATGATAAATATGGACCCAAAACTGACTGTTTATAGCAGTAAAAATGCTTAGTATAATAGGCCCTTTGTTATTTTTGTTTTAATTTGTAGACTGCATTCTTTACTTGACTATTTTACAAGGGGTCTCCAACTGAGGGTTATAGAACGTTTTGTTGAAACATCTGGGGCCCTCTCAGAAAGTACCAAAATGACTTTATGCCTATTTTTACAACCACTTCAAACCATTACCCTGGACAAGGAGGTGGGCAGGCACTTTCTTAAGTTAAACGTGTTCACCTGCTTCGTTGCGATGCTAAGGCTGGCCAATGGGTCCAACCGTGTGAAGGTTTTCTGTGTTAGAGTGAAGGCATTATTCGCCTCTCTACATTCATGCTTATGATTCCTTATCTCGATGTTTTTGGAACACTAAAATGTATATATGCATTACTTTTTATGCTGGTGTAGGATGTGATCAAGGGGAATGTGACTCAATAAATACAGATCTCATTTTAGGCCTCACCCTGGCACTGATTCATAAATGTGGAAAAAACAGGTCACCATTAAAAAAAATCTGTTTTAGCTTGCCTGAATTTGTGAACCGAAATGGAACGTAGATGTTTACCTGACAACCATTACAATTCATGAGTTGCACCTCGGGGCATTCTGGCTTGGAGGACCGAGGAGACTGTTGCTGTCTATGTGCCATATATCAACAGTATGAGGTATCTGACACCGCCCCCCCCCCATCCCCCTATCCACGATATGGAACAGATTACAACACTGGCCTAATTCAAGATGTGTTGACATGGTGATGGTGCTGAATGTCTTAATGGAAACCACAGCAATCTAACAATCTGAGAATGAATTGATCCTCTATAGGCGCCAGGATCTAAATATGATTTGCATCTAGAGCATCTGTCTGAATAGGGGTGCTCAGTGCTGGAACCTTTCAACCCGCCAAGTAGGAACACTTTGTTAGCATTATAAAGACAACACATTGTGCTTACTCAAACACATCTTGCAGATACAACTATCTGCGCCATTCTTAATAATACCTTAAATGAATGCATCCCATATTATGAATAGCATAGGTCCCACTACTCTCTTATCAATGTGATGTAACCCTGTTCTTAAGCGCACATTCAACAATTACTTGCTTTCTCAGGGCTTTGGTGTAGAGCGTGTCTGCCATTTTGATGTTATTCAATGGGGCAGGGCTTTATGAAGGTATGCCCATGTACATATCCTGGTTTGGTCATATCATCCAACTCGCATACAGAAATCAGTTTGAAATACAGAGAATAAATCAAGATTCACGTTTATCAAATTTTCACGCTGCACAGCAAATCACCTTGCCACGCTGCAGGAAAGGGAAATTGCAGGAATGCACTGTATTTAACATTTAAGGGTGCATTCCTGTCCTTTCCTTGTGCTGACACCTTTTTGCGACAATGCAGGCACTCTTGTGTCGTGGTGTAAGGGTGCTTGCATTGACGGCAGGACCATTTTTGTGGAGGAAGGAGCAGAAACACGATCCTCAGAGGCATTATCCTTTTTATATGTGTGCTGAAGAATGCAGCACACAAAGAAAGAGCAAAAAACTACGAGAGATAAATATTTTTCTTCTCGCTAGGCCTCACCTGGGAAGGTGCAGCATTTTGACACAGTCCCATATACAACAGTATTGGTAAATATGGGAATTCGCCATAATCCATGTATGGAAATACCCACACTCCACCCATGGAACGCCTCCCTGGGTAGAGTAACAAAATGCAGTGATTTGCACTGCGTTGTATTACTCTAGATCACTGGTACTCATACTATGGCCCACGGGCCACCAGGGTCCCAACACGTCTTCTCTGGCGGCCCGCAGACCTTGCCTTTCAGTTTCCACGGCTGCCAGTAAACACAGAAGATGACCACAGGAGCCTACGTAGTGAATCCGTATTAAATAGGTATTCACTACGTATGCTCCTGTGGCCATCTTCTGTGTTTACTGCCCGCCTCTGTGACATAAGGGCACCTTTAAAAAGCTTCCCAAAAGGCCCTTTTGTCAGCTGTAAGTGCTTTCCCAGCTGACTTTTAAAAGGGCGTTTCAGGAAGCTTCCTGTTTGGACAGAGACTGACAGAGATACAAATACAGATAGAGAGACAGAGACAGAAACAGAAAGAGGCAGACAGAGATAAAGACGGGGCAGACAGAGACAGGGACAGATAGAGACAGAGCCAGATAGAGACAGAGACAAATAGAGACAGGGACAGGTAGAGACAGAGCCAGATAGAGACAGAGTGGTACAGACAGAGGCAGAGACAGATAGAGACAGAGATAGAGACAGGCAGAGAGAGGTAGAAGCAGAGACAGATGGAGGCAGAGACAGATAGAGGCAGAGACAGACTGAGACAGAAGGAGATGTAGACAGAGATAGAGGCAGGGAAAGATAGAGGCAGAGACAGGGACAGACAGATGGAGGCAGAGGTAGACAGAGAGACCGGGAGTCAGAGGGAGACGGAGAAGGAGACAGGGAGGCAGAGGGAGACAGAAAGATGGAGGGAGACAGACAGATGGAGACAGAGGGAGATGGATGCAGGGAGACAGGAAGGGAGACAGAGGAAGGGAGACAGAGGGAGGCGGGAGACAGACAGAGGGAGAGAGAGAGAGAGGGAGACAGAGAGAGAGGGAGGGAGATAGAGAGAGAGAGGAGGGAGACCGACAGAGGGGGAGAGAGAGAGGGAGGGAGACAGAGAGAGAGAGGGAGGAAGACAGAGAGAGAGGGAGGGAGACAGAGAGAGACAGAAGGAGGGAGACAGAGAAAGCGACAGGGAGACGGAGGGACACAGAGAGGGATGGAGACAGGGAGGGAGGGAGACAGAGGAAGGGGGACAGAGGGAGGGAGGAGGGAGACAGAGGGAGGGAGACACACATAGTGGGACAGAGGGAGGGGCGAGGGAGACAGACAGAGGGAGACCAAGGGAGATGGACACAGGGAGACAGACAGAGGGGTACAGATGGAGCAGGGAAACAGACAGAGGGAGATGGACGCAGGGAGACAGAGGGAGGGAGATATAGGGAGGGAGACAGACCGAAGGAGGAGGGAGACAGATAGAGGGAGACAGACGCAATGCGACAGATGGAGGGAGGGAGACAGAAGGAGACAGAGAGAGAGAGAGGGAGGGAGACAGAGAGAGAGGGAGGGAGACAGAAGGAGGGAGACAGAGTGAGAGCGAGAGGGATTCAGAGGGAGGGACACAGGGATGGAGACAGGGAGGGATGGAGACAGAGGGAGGGAGACAGAGGGAGGGAGACACACAGAGGGGGACAGAGGGATACAGACAGAGGGAGACAGAGGGAGGGAGGAGGGAGACAGACCGAGGGAGACGGACGCAGGGAGACAGAGGGAGGGAGACAGACAGAGGGAGGAGGGGGACAGATAGAGGGAGATGGATACAGGGAGACGGACAGAAGGGGACAGACAGAGAGAGAGGGAGGGAGACAGAGAGAGAGGGAGGAAGACAGAGAGAGAGGGAGGGAGACAGAGAGAGACAGAAGGAGGGAGACAGAGAGAGAGCGAGAGGGAGACGGAGGGACACAGAGAGGGATGGAGACAGGGAGGGAGACAGAGGGAGGGGGACAGAGGGAGGGGGACAGAGGGAGGGAGGAGGGAGACAGCCAGAGGGAGGCGGGGGACAGATAGAGGGAGACAGAGGGAAACGGATACAGGGAGACAGACAGAAGGGGACAGAGGGAGGGAGATGGAGGAGGGAGGGAGACAGAGAGAGAGAGGAGGGAGACAGACAGGGAGAGAGAGAGAGGGAGGAAGACAGAGGGAAAGAGGGAGGGAGACAGAGAGAGAGAGGGAGACAGTGAGAGACAGAAGGAAGGAGACAGAGTGAGCGTGAGAGGGAGGGACACAGAGAGGGATGGAGAGAGGGAGGGAGGGAGACAGAGGGAGGGAGCCATTGGGAGAGAAGAGGGAGACAGACAGGGAGACGGATGCAGAAAAACAGAGGGAGGGAGACACAAAGAGGGGGACAGAGGGAGGGACGAGGGAGACAGACAGAGAGAGACGGATGCAGGGAGACAGAGGGAGGGGACAGAGGGGGACAGAGGGGGACAGAGGGAGGGAGGAGTGAGACAGACAGAGGGAGACAAACGCAGGAAGACAGAGGGAGGGAGATGGAGGGAGGGAGACAGACAGATGGAGGAGGGAGACAGAAAGAGGGAGACAGAGGGAGACGAACGCAGGGAGACAGACAGAGGGGGACAGAGGGAGACAGTCAGAGGGAAGAGGGAGGGAGACAGAAAGACAGAGGGAGAGAGAGGGAGGGAGACAGAGACAGACAGAGGGAGGAGGGAGACAGAAAGAGGGAGACAGAGGGAGACGGATGCAGGGAGCCAGAGGGAGGGAGACAGACAGAGGAAGGGAGACAGAGGGAGACAAATAGAGGGAGGAGGGAGACAGACAGACGGAGAGAGAGAGAGGGACAGAGGGAGACAGGGAGAGAGAGAGAGGGGGAGGAAGACAGAGAGAGGAAGGGGGAGAGAGAGATAGTGGAACAGAGGGAGGGAGACAGAGGGAGGGAGACAGAGGAAGGGAGACAGAGGGAGACAGACAGGGGGAGACAGACAGAGGTAGACAGACAGAGGGAGACGGACACAGGGAGACAGAGGGAGGGAGACGGACGCAGGGAGACAGAGGGAGGGAGATAGAGGGAGGGAGACAGACAGAGGGAGGAGGGAGACAGATAGAGGGAGACAGACGCAGGAAGACAGACAGAGGGGGACAGAGAAGGTGAGACAGACAGGGAAGAGGGAGGGAGACGGAGACAGACAGCGGAAGGAGGGAGAGAGAAAGAGGGAGACGGACGCAGGGAGACAGACAGGGGGACAGAGCGAGGGAGACAGGGGGAAGAGGGAGACAGAGAGGGAGGGAGACAGACAGAAGGAGGAGGGAGACAGATGCAGGGAGTTGGAGGGAGGGAGACAGACAGAGGGAGGAGGGAGACGGACGCAGGGAGTCAGACAGCGGGTGACAGAGGGAGACTGACACAGGAAGACAGAGGTAGGGAGACAGACAGAGGGGACAGAAAGAGGGAGACAGAGGGAGGGCGACAGAGGGAGACGGATGCAGGGAGACAGAGGGAGGGAGACAGACAAAGGGGGCAGAGGGAGGGAGACAGAGAGAGGAGGGAGACAGACACAGGGAGAGAAGGAGGCAGAGGGAGGGAGACAGAGAGAGGGTGACAAATGGAGATAGAGGGAGGGAGGGAGACAGACATAGGGGGCAGAGGTAGGGACAGAGAGAGAGAGAGCGAGAGGGACGCAGAGGGAGGGAGACAGGGAGGACGACAGGGAGGGAGGGAGACATGGGGAGGGAGACAGAGGGAGGGAGACAGACATAGGGAGGGAGAGGGACGCAGGGAGACAGAGGGAGACAGACAGTGGGGTACAGAGCGAGGGACGAGGGAGACAGATAGAGGGAGAGGGACGCAGGGAGACAGAGGAAGGGAGACAGACAGAGGGGGACAGAGGAAGGGAGGAGGGAGACAGACAGATGGAGACAGAGGGAGACAGATGCAGGGAGACAGAGGGAGGGAGGGAGACAGACAGAGGGAGGAGGGAGACAGAGGGAGACGGATGCAGGGAGAGAGGGAGGGAGACAGGCAGAGGGGGACAGAGGGAGGGAGACCGAGGGAGACAGACAGAGGGAGAGAGAGGGAGAGGGGGCGGGAGGGAGGGAGACAGAGGGAGACAGAGAGTGATCAAGAGGGAAGGAGACAGAGAGAGAGATTAGAGAGGAAGGGAGAGAGGGAGATAGAGGGAGATAGAGGGAGGGAGACAGACGGAGGGATACAGACGCAGGAAGACAGAGGGAATGAGACAGACAGAGAGAGACAGAGGGAGGGAGGAGGGAGACAGACCGAGGGAGAGAGGGAGGGAAGGAGGCAGAGGGAGACAAAGAGAGAGAGAGGGATGGAGACGAAGAGAGAAAGAGGGAGGGAGACAGAGAGGGATGGAGACGGAGTGAGACAGACAGAGGGAGAGGGAGAGAGACAGACATAGGGGACAGAGGGAGGGAGACAGACAGAGGTAGAGAGATAGGGAGGGAGGGAGACAGAGGGAGAGAGGGAGGGAGACAGAGGGAGACAGAGAGAGAGGGATAGAGAGGGAAAGAGAGATAGAGAGATGTGTGTTTGCCGGGTCTAGTGGCTCAGTAGACAAATGCATCCGCTGCAGGGGGCTGTGTTCAACCTCATGGTCCCAGTTTTTTTTTGCTCTAGCCCCACCCCCCCACTGACCCCGCCCCACCAGTGCATCTCTCTGCCACAAAACCACACTGTCAATTTGGCCCCCGTGAGAAATGTTGTGAGTACCCATGCTTTAGGTTGATCAAATCATGCAGGGCCATGAAAGATGGCCTTGTTTTACTTCATAAATCTGATTAAGTGGTTGTGTTGCCCTTGAGCCACATTGCATGGTCCAAGGACAAAACAACTGAATGATAAATATGCACTCAAATGTATACAAACATTGCATCAGTATTTGGTGTGCTCCTTTTAAGTAGTCAAAACAATCTAGACAATAATCCACATGTACACAGGGTTAAAATGAACAGCACAATCCCACTGTCAATCAGCAATCACGAAAGTTCCATGTTTTCTCACAGAGTGAGCTGAGACAGCTAGGGCAACCACCTAACTGTTCATTACAAATGCTTTCCTTAAATTAGGTTGTTCTAAAGAGAAGTCCATTCTTTGGCAATTGTGGTGGTATATCCACCAATGTTTCAGTTTCCAGGGGCCCGATTCACAGAACTAACTTAAGACAAAATCCTAAACTTACTACTTTTGGTATTCACAGAAGTTAGGATTTTGTCCTAAGTTTGTCTTAAGACAGACTTAAGACAGACTTAAGACAGACTTAAATTAGGATTTTGTCTTAAGTCTGTCTTAAGACAAAATCCTAACTTCTGTGAATACCAAAAGTAGTAAGTTTAGGATTTTGTCTTAAGTTAGTTCTGTGAATCGGGTCCCCGGAGTCTAAACAGTACTTGAGACGTCCTCCAGGACAGTGTGTTGATATTACTTCTAGACCCCTTATTTTAAGTCAAATCTACATATAGAACTTAGCAACAAAAAAACTATAATAGTAAGATCAAAGTAAAAAAATTAGGTTGTTGAAGCACACCACCAATATAATCTTGATGTGGATCAGCCCATAGTCAAACCTCAATGCTGAACACGTTATCATGAAAGGTGATAACCCCCGAGAAAGATTGTGAGAAAACCAACTCACTCATGAGATCCCACCGTGCTTTGTTTCAACAATTGCTGCAGATTTGCAGCTCCTCTGTGAATTTACGGGCAAAAAATAAACAAACAGTACCTGGCCTAGGTGGTCAGGGTATCCCTACCCTGCACCATTATATCTTTTTTTTTAGGATTCAGGACTGATTCCCGAGCATGGCTGCTGCCTAAAAGTGTTTTGGGAATGTAAAGTTATATTTTATTGTCACACGTAAAGCCAATCTCCTGCCATGCATGGTGTTCAGCCAGGCCCCACTTACAGTACCCCAGCTGGCAGTCAACCCTCTGCTGTACAAAGCGTGGGGCTGGTCACAGAGCCTGGCCTCTGGCCAGGTCCTGCATCAAATAACATGCAAGCAGACATCCCCTTGTCATGCATTTCACAGCCTTCTGGCTTACGCAGGTCCTGGTTGAACTCAGGTAGACTTACAGACTCTGCCAAAGAATCATAAAAGCAAAATATAAAAAGTGACCCTATCATCATCTTTTGTCATAAATCATCACTATTTTTTTCTAGTGTACATTTCAATAATTTACACAATGTCATATTTAAAAATAGTGATTATTACAGAAATGTTTATTAAACATATATTAAAAAATAAACATGTCTGTGTGTGAGTTTTTCTTTCAACATAATCTTAATTATTGCAATCAATTTGTTTGCTAAAAAATGTAATAAAGAAAGACTCAGACATATATATATATATATATATATATATATATATATATATATATATATGTATATATATATATATTCACTGAAAAAACCATAGGTTATAGACCATATATAGTTAGGAATTTGCATTTACAAAACCTTGAAAATTCACTGAAAAAACCATAGGTTAGAGACCATATATAGTTAGCTGGACATTTTATTGACATAAAACCAATGAAATTCCATATATAGTTAGTTGCACTAACTATATATCGCGCACCCGCAATCCACTGCTGATGATGTCACATATTACATCATTCATGACATGGTCAGTGACATCACTGATGACATCACTGATGACATCTCAAATGACATCACTGATGACATCACTGATGACATCTCAAATGACATCACTGATGACATCATCTAGTGTCTGTGTGTTTTTGTAAAGTTTAAATATGTTTTACATATTGAAGAATGAGTGGATGTATGGACGACTGAGTGTGTGTGTGGCTGGCTGGGAGGTGTGTGACTCTGTGCATATCAATGTGTACTTGTATCAGTGATTATATAAGAGAGTAAGTATGTGTTAGTATATGTGTGAAAAGTATGGTGTTCTGTGTTTAACTGTATAGATGAGGAAATCGAAGTGTGATTGATTCTTCACAGGACTGACTAGGTGTATGAGTGCATATGATAGTGTTGTAATAATGAGTGACTGTATGTATGAGTGATTGTATGGGTGAATGAGTGAATGTGTGTGTAGACGTAGGAATCAGTGAGTGCGTATGTAGTAACTGGTATTGGTGTGTCATGCTGTCATCAGTGATGTCATTTGAGATGTCATCAGTGATGTCATTTGAGATGTCATCAGTGATGTCATCAGTGCTGTCACTGAAATATGGTGTTCTGTGTTTAACTGTATAGATGAGGAAATGGAAGTGTGATTGATTCTTTACAGGACTGACTAGGTGTGTGAGTAACTCCATGGATGAGTGGCAGTGTGTGAGTGTCTGCATAGGTGTATGAG
The DNA here is from genome assembly GCF_964261635.1 of Lissotriton helveticus. Taxonomy (NCBI): domain Eukaryota; kingdom Metazoa; phylum Chordata; class Amphibia; order Caudata; family Salamandridae; genus Lissotriton; species Lissotriton helveticus. Next base: position 1,318,770,315 of record NC_136061.1, read on the forward strand.
TGCATATGATAGTGTTGTAATAATGAGTGACTGTATGTATGAGTGATTGTATGGGTGAATGAGTGAATGTGTGTGTAGACGTAGGAATCAGTGAGTGCGTATGTAGTAACTGGTATTGGTGTGTCATGATGTCATCAGTGATGTCATTTGAGATGTCATTTGAGTTGTCATCAGTGATGTCATCAGTGATGTCACTGACCATGTCATGAATGATGTAATATGTGACATCATCAGCAGTGGATTGCGGGTGCGCGATATATAGTTAGTGCAACTAACTATATATGGAATTTCATTGGTTTTATGTCAATAAAATGTCCAGCTAACTATATATGGTCTCTAAACTATGGTTTTTTCAGTGAATTTTCAAGGTTTTGTTAATGCAAATTCCTAATTATATATGGTCTATAACCTATGGTTTTTTCAGTGAATTTCATTGGTTTTTTAAAAGCTAATATCTATAGCTGTAAAATATATTCTTTATTACGTGACGTATCACGTAGCCACGTGAGACGCCTCATGACGCGTCGCATAACCGTGACGTATCGGCTCTGCAGCGCAAACAAAACCCGTAACGTAAGCGTGCCGGAGCACGCTTACAGATATATATATTTTTTTTAACCTTAATTAGACAAAATCCACACGTGCACATATCTTGAGGCCTTGCAAAGGCACATCAAACAAACAGTCCCTACAATTTTGCCAAGTTTGCTGGAAATCTATTCCCTTAATTTTTTTTTACTGTTTCTCTTGGTTTTCCCCTTGTTACGCTTACCGGGACGCTACCCGGTACGCGAACCGGACGCTCCAAAAACACAAGATGGCGGACTCCCGCTACGCTGCCGGTTAGCTGCCCGGTTCGCGTACCGGGAAGCGCCTCTACCGCGAAAAATCGCGGGGGACTTTAATATCCCCCTCATCAATCCTAGGGGGTCAGGAGGGGTTTACCTTGCCCCCTTTCCTTCATTTCCCCCTTCTTTTTTCACCACATCTTGTCTCTCGAACCTACCGAGAGACAAGATTGCGGCCGCTCCGGACTGTTTACAATGTTGACAGCTACGCTGCCGGTTAGCTGCCCGGTTAGCTGCCTGGTGAGCTGCCCGGTGAGCTGCCCGTTTTTTTTTTTTTTTTGCCCCGCGGGGCACTTTAATATCCCCCTCATCAATCCTAGGGGGTCAGGAGTGGTCTACCTTGCCCCCTTTCCTTCATTTCCCCCTTTGTTTTTCACCACATCTTGTCTCTCGATCGTACCGAGAGACAAGATGGCGGCCGCTCCGGACTGTTTAGAATGTTGACAGACACCGGAGAGCCAATCAGCTTCGCTTCGCGAAGTTCCGTTACACGTCAGGTACGCGAACCGGGGAGCTAACCGGAGCGCTGTCACAGATATATATATTTTTTTAAACGTTAATTTCTCAAAATCCACTGGAGCACATATATTGAGACATAGCAAAGGCACGTCGGGCAAACCATATCTACAATTTTGCCAAGTTTCATGTAAATCTATTCAGCCGTTCGAGCTAAAAGTGAGTCCAACCGCCCTATGGAAAAATGAATGGGAAAAACGCGTTTTGGGACCCCCCTTTTTTCTCGGCCCCCCCTTGACGAAACCCCCCCAAATTTTCAGGGGCTGCTCAGAAACGAAATGTGCCATTTTCCTGAAAGTTTCAGCCAATTCCGTCCACAAACGCCAAAGTTATTAGACATAGAATTTTCAGAAATCCCATAGATAGCTATCGCCAGTAGGTAATATACATATATAAACATATATAATCTGCATATCTATATAAATATAAATGCATGCATACATATACATATATGCATACATATGCATGGTATTTACATGAAAGTTTTAAAAACACTAATAAAAGCAAAGCTAAAAAGCCACCTCATTACAAACAGAATGGCTTTAACTTAAACGAGGGCGAGATCTATTGCATTTTCAATGCTTGTTTACTTTGGTTCTATCAAGAAGGCATTCAGATGTGTCACACATTTGCCATAAATTCTGAATGTTAGCACTCTAGTTGCTCATTAGATCACTGTAGTAAAGCTAGTGCTCACCAGGGAAGTCTGCTGCTAATCATGGTTTGCAGCCATTTTCCCGCATTTTTTATCCCGCAGACTTTCAGTCCGCATACCATTATCCCCCAAGGTCATTGACCTCGCATACCATTATCCCGCATTTTTTCAAAACGCATGTGCATTTATCGCGCATGCCTTTACAAAGAATTACGTTTTAAAGGCATGTATGGTAAATGCATTTGCGTTGTGAAAACCACGATGACGAGAGAGGTAAGTGGGTTTGTGTTAATTTTTTCGTGGGTTAGTGATTGTGTAGTGTAGTGTAGTGTTGTGTAGTGTAGTGTTGTGTTAGTGTAGTGTAGAGTTGTGGTGGTTGTTTAGTGTAGGGTCATGTTGGGGGTAGTGTTTTAGGGTTTAGGGTTGTGTTGTAGTGTTTGCGTAGTGTAGGGTCATGCTGGGGGTAGTGTTTTAGGGTTTAGGGTAGTGTTGTAGTGTTTGCGTAGTGTAGGGTCATGCTGGGGGTAGTGTTTTAGGGTTTAGGGTTGTGTTGTAGTGTTTGCGTAGTGTAGGGTCATGCTGGGGCTAGTGTTTTAGGGTTTAGGGTAGTGTTGTAGTGTTTGCGTAGTGTAGGGTCATGCTGGGCGTAGTGTTTTAGGGTTTAGGATAGTGTTGTAGTGTTTGCGTAGTGTAGGGTCATGCTGGGGGTAGTGTTTTAGGGTTTTGGGTAGTGTTGTAGTGTTTGCGTAGTGTAGGGTCATGCTGGGGTGTAGTATTTTAGGGTTTAGGGTAGTGTTGTAGTGTTTGCGTAGTGTAGGGTCATGCTGGGGGTAGTGTTTTAGGGTATTGGGTAGTGTTGTAGTGTTTGCGTAGTGTAGGGTCATGCTGGGGTGTAGTGTTTTAGGGTTTTGGGTAGTGTTGTAGTGTTTGCGTAGTGTAGGGTCATGCTGGGGTGTAGTGTTTTAGGGTTTTGGGTAGTGTTGTAGTGTTTGCGTAGTGTAGGGTCATGCTGGGGGTAGTGTTTTAGGGTTTTGGGTAGTGTTGTAGTGTTTGTGTAGTGTAGGGTCATGCTGGGGGTAGTGTTTTAGGGTTTTGGGTAGTGTTGTAGTGTTTGCGTAGTGTAGGGTCATGCTGGGGGGTAGTGTTTTAGGGTTTTGGGTAGTGTTGTAGTGTTTGCGTAGTGTAGGGTCATGCTGGGGGTAGTGTTTTAGGGTTTTGGGTAGTGTTGTAGTGTTTGCGTAGTGTAGGGTCATGCTGGGGGTAGTGTTTTAGGGTTTAGGGTAGTGTTGTAGTGTTTGCGTAGTGTAGGGTCATGCTGGGGGTAGTGTTTTAGGGTTTAGGGTAGTGTTGTAGTGTTTGCGTAGTGTAGGGTCATGCTGGGGGTAGTGTTTTAGGGTTTAGGGTAGTGTTGTAGTGTTTGCGTAGTGTAGGGTCATGCTGGGGGTAGCGTTTTAGGGTTTAGGGTAGTGTTGTAGTGTTTGCGTAGTGTAGGGTCATGCTGGGGTGTAGTGTTTTAGGGTTTTGGGTAGTGTTGTAGTGTTTGCGTAGTGTAGGGTCATGCTGGGGGTAGTGTTTTAGGGTTTAGGGTAGTGTTGTAGTGTTTTTGTAGTGTAGGGTCATGCTGGGGGTAGTGTTTTAGGGTTTAGGGTAGTGTTGTACTGTTTGTGTAGTGTAGGGTCATGCTGGGGGTAGTGTTTTAGGGTTTAGGGTAGTTTAGTTGTTTAGTGTATGCTAAAGGCATATTCGTTCTAAATGTTTTCGTTATTTTAATTTGCGGCCTAATAGTACATGCGGGATTTTTTTTGCGGACTGATGGTATGCGGGATTTCGTCATATATTCGCTAATCATACTTTCTATGGCAAAATTAACCCCCTCATTTTGTTCCTTTTTAAATTAAATGTTTTAAGAGTTACCACTTTATTCCAATCAAGATGGCTTCAGGTGTGCCATACCTTTGTAATAAGTAGGACTGTTAGCACTCTAGTTGTTCTTTAGAACACTCTGGGACATTCTGTCATTGGGCTATAGTTGGGCTACATCTGGCTGATATTTGGGCTACATTTGTTTTTTTTGTCTCTGGTGGCTATCTTTGGGCTACATTGGGCTACATTGGGCTACATTTGGGCTCCAACATATATATAGCCCAATGTAGCCCAATATATATTTTTCAAAGTTAATTTTCGTAAAAACCACTGGAGCCTATATCTTGAGACATAGCAAAGGCACATCGGGCTACCAGTCCCTACAATTTTGCCAAGTTTGGTGTAAATCCATTCAGCCGTTCAGGCTAAAAGTGAGGCCAACCGCCCTATGGAAAATTGCATGGGAAAACGCGTTTTGGGACCCCCCTTTTTTCTCGGCCCCCCCTTGACGAAACCCCCCCAAATTTTCAGGGGCTGCTCAGAAACAAAATGTTCCATTTTCCTGAAAATTTCAGCCAATTCTGTCCTCAAACGCCAAAGTTATTAGACATAGAATTTTCAAAAATCCCATAGGAAAAAAATCCTAACTATATATACCTACTGGCTATCGCCAGTAGGTAATTATATATCAATCGTCATGTGATCAAGGCGAGGGCGGCCGAAACTCGTTATGGCGTACAATCCAAAATAAAGTCTTCCACATGTTAATTTGTGGTCCCTGTCCGTTCTGTCCTGAGCACGACTTGGAGAAAGCAGAGCTTTTGAATATATTTATTCAAAAGTGATCAAGGCCGCATGTCTGGCCGAAACACGTCATTTGGACATTTGATGTTATGTTATGTTTTGTGACATTTATTAAGCGCATATATCACCAGACGGTCTCATAGCGCTGCATCAGCAGTTACCATAGGTCACAGGGAGGACGAGCTGAGGGAGAGGTGATTAGAATAAAAAGGTTTTAAGGGACCTGCGGAATTTCTTGTGGTCGCCTTCTGTTCTGAGAGGTAAGGGCAGTGTGTTCCAGATAGAAGAGGCAATTTGGGAGAATGACCTGCCGCTATATTTGACTGTGCGCATTTTGGGTATGGTTAGGAGATGTTTGCTGGATGAGCGGAGCGTTCTTGGGGGATGATATGCTATTAGTTTCTGCGCTAGGTAGCGGGGTCCCTTACTGTTTAGGTTGTTGTGTACGAGGCAGCAGATTTTGAAAGTGATCCGTTTTTTAATGGGTAGCAGTGTAGGGACTTTAGGTTGGGGGCGGAGGGTGAACGGGGGTTGAGATTAAGGACCAGTCTTGCTGCGGTATTCTGTAGAACCTGGAGCTTGGTTAGGTGAGTTTCATTTATGGATGCCAACAAAGCGTTGCCATAGTCAAGGCGGCTGATGATTAATCCTTGCACTATTGGCATACAAGAGGAAAGTTGTATCCATTTGAAGATTTTTCTCAGGCTACGCATTAGCCCGTAGCATGTGCGCACTACCTGATTGACATGGTTAGACATGGAGAGATTGGTGTCTATGAGTACGCCAATGTTGCAAGCTATCGATTTTGGGGGAGGGCAGGGACCTAGAGCAGAGGGCCAGCAGTCATCAGCCCACAGCTGTTGTGCCTTTCCAAAGAGGAGGATCTCTGTTTTCCCAGCATTGAGTTGTAGGTGGTTAGTGGTCATCCAGGCCTTGATGTCTGTCATACATTGTTTGAATTTAAGTTTAGTGGAGGTAGGGTCTGGGCCAAGGGTCATCAGCGTATGATACTGTATCAAAGCCGTGAGCTTTAATTATGTTAGCCAGGTGGGATAGATACAGATTGAAGAGGGTAGGGCAAAGTATAGAGCCCTGGGGAACACCCTTATCTATGGACTGGCTGCTGGAGGTGAAGGTTCCGATTTGGACTTTAGATTTACGGTTAGTGAGGTAGTTCTTGAACCAGTTCAGTGCAGTGCCTTCGACACCAAGCTCCCATAGGCGGCTCATAAGAATATCATGGGAGATGGTGTCAAAGGCAGCCGACAGATCCAACAGCACCAGGATGGCAGGTGATTTGGCACCAAGGGCGAGTTTGATATTATCTACCATCTCCAGCAGGGCTGTTTCGGTGCTGTGGAAGGCCCGAAAACCAGACTGGGAGAGGTCAAGCAGGTTGTTATTCTCAAGGTATTCTGACAGTTGTTTATTTACTATTGTTTCTAGGACTTTCCCAAATAGAGGTAAAAGGGAGATGGGTCTGTAATTGTTGTGATCTTTGGGGTTAGAATTAGGCTACTTTAGGATGGGTTTTACTATGCCCTCTTTCCAGATGGTGGGTATGGTGGAAAGGGACATTGAGTTATTAAGTAGCATGGTCAGTCTGGGTATTAAGACAGGTCCGATTTTGGATATTATCTGGGCAGAGGCAGGTTCGGTGGGGGAGCCGGATGTGATTCTGAAAAGGGTGGATAGGACTTCTTCCTCTTTGGTGGGGTGGAAATCTCTAAGGGGTTTTAGATGCGGTCTGACTATGTCCGGGACCCAATCTGAGGGGGGAGTACCATCATCTTGTGGGAAGGAGGTGTGGATGATGATAATTTTATCCACGAAAAAGACTGAGAGGGAGTCGGCCCACTGTTCCGAGGAGGTCTGAATTGGTTGGCATGCGGGTGGGTTGGTGAATTCTTTCATGATCTTGTAGAGCTCTTTTTGTGAGTTGGATGCTCAGTTGATTCGGTCCCTTAAATAGTTTTTTGGGCAGCAGCTATATGGTCCTTGTAGTGCCGGTGTGTGGTTTTATAGTTCTGCTTGTCTGGGGCGGTTTGTGTGTGTCTCTATCTGCGCTCTGCCTTTCTGACTGTTAGTTTAGCATTTTTCAGGTCCTGTGTAAACCAGGGGGAGATCTTGTGGGGGCATTTTTTTAGTTTGGCCGGGGCGATTTTGTCGAGGGCGGAGGTGATGGCCAGTTCTAGTGATATGGCCGCCTCATTGATGGACTCTGGTTTGGGTGATGGGAGACTGGCAAAGTGAGTGGAGAAGGAGTGTAGGTTTATTTTGTTCCAAGGCCTGCTGGGACGAGATTCTATAGGTGGATTAGATTGGGTCGCTATACCCCGTATTTGGAATTTAAAAATGTAATGTCAGACCACAGTACTGGGACTGGTGTTTATACCTTTACTAGGGGAGAATTTGTAAATAGGAGATCCAAGGTATGGCAAGTTGTGTGGGTGGGGCCCTTTACTAGTTGGTCGAGGTTGAGAGATTTGAGGCTTGTAATGAGATCCTCTGCATGGGATTTGGATGGTGATTCTACGTGGTGATTGAAATCCCCCAGGAGGAGGAAATTGTCCGCGGCTAGGACATGTGGGGCAATTGCCGCCATTAGATGGCTGGAAAAGAGATTTTTGTTTCCAGGAGGGCGATAGAGTAAGGCCCCTCTCTAAGTTCCTTTCCTGGTGCTATTTATTTTGAATAAGCAAATTTCTCCCCAGGGTGATTGGATAGAGTCAATGATCTGTATGCCAATGTTGGCCCTAAAAGCAATACCAATACCCGCTCCTTTCTTACCTTTCCTGTCCAGCCTGGACAGTTGATACTCTGGCGGGGAGAGCTATGGAAATATCGGGTTGGGAGGCCTCGTGGAGCCATGTTTCTGTGATAAAAAATAGGTCCAGCTTCTCTGAATCTAATAGGGACCAAATTTCAAGAGAATGTTTGGGAAGTGAGCGGGCATTACAGTATAGGCCTGTCCAGGTGTTATGTGTGTAAGCTTCTGGTTGTGAGCATGGAGCTCTATTGATTGCGTGGAGTTCTTGGCTGGAGTATCTTAATGAGGCCATAGATGGGCAGTGATTGGGAAAAGGGCAGGGTGTCTGGTGTCGGCCTGGCTTGGTTTAGGGGCGGAAAGACAGACCGGGGCAGCACTGAGTTGAAGGTGAGCTGCACAATGAAAATAAAAACAAGTACAATTATTATAAAGAGATTCTAAAGAGAGACAAGTCCGACCTGCTTGTTCCTGCAGTAACGCTTGTGGCTGTAAGGTCCGCTCGGCGCACTTCCTTTAAAGGATCCAGGAAGTGGGCGGGACTGACAGCAGCGTGGGTGAGAATGAAGCACTGACCTCTGAGTTCAGGGGCTTCGTGGTGGAGTGCTCGTGTTGTGCGTGCCCACTGCTCAAATGGCAAGCCGTGGCAGACCGGGCAAGTACTGAGTTAAGGGTGAGCTGCGCAAATAGATTAAAAGCAAATGCAATTTAAAAAAGTAATTCTAAAAAGAGACATGTCCGACCTGCCTGTTCCTGCAGTAACACTTGTGGCTGTAAGGTTCGCTCGGCGCACTTCCTTTAAAGGTTCCAGGAAGTGGGCGGGACTGACAGCGGTGTGGGGGAGAATGAAGCGTTGACCTCTGATGCACTAAATAAACATGATTAAGCAACAAATCTTGCCTGTGGAGTCTGTTTCCCGGTACTGCGTAATATATATATTACCTACTGGCGGTTGCCAGTAGGTAGTTATAGTTAGGACCTATTTTCCATAGGAAATCCGCAACATTCTATTTGGAATAACTTTGGCGCCAGTTGACGAATCTTCACGAAATTTTCAAAACTCATGGTCAACTCCGGTCCGCTCCTATCCTGGTGATGCGTCAAGCGGGGCTGAGAAAAAAGGGGGGGTCCCAAAACGTGTATTCCCCATGCAATTTCCCATAGGACTTTTAGCCACAGCTACAGCCCAAACTGCTGAATGGAATTAGATCAAATTTGGCAAAGATGTAGTCCTCGGTTCAGACTTGTGCCTTTTGCTTAAATGGTGTCAATCTGTTCAGTAGTTCCTGAGAAAATTACAGTTAAAAGCATTTATATATCTATGGGCGAAGACGATTTGCGGACTATCAGCGGACCGTGAGTGTATCGTAAGTGCACTCTTCCAATCACGCGCTGAATGCTAATTGGCTGTCAAGTGGTTGTCAACATTCGAAACCAGGAACTGTTGGCAGACATTTTGTGCCTCAGTAGAAGCGAGGCTGAAGCAGTCAGTGGAATATGTGTGCAAAACGTAGAAAGGGGGCAGGGTAGAAATACTTTTACCCTCTAGACCTGCTTAGGGGGGCCCACAACATTTTTTTTTTTTAAAAGACCCGGCAGGTGCGTGCAGGGTGTGTGAAATAAAAAAATATAAAACTGAGCTTTTTTTATTTTCCCCGGGGGATCATCACTCCCGGGGCTAAAAAAAACCCCAAAATGGTGGGAGGAGGGGTCCAAGGTCCCCAAAGCCACGGGGACCACCACCCCCAGGGCTTTATGTATTGTGAGAGGGGGACTGCGTGGCCCCCCTCCTGGAGCACTCGAGGACCCCATCACATAATGGTTGGGGGGTCTGCAAGGTCTCTAAAGCCCCGGGGACCGCCACTCCCCGGGGCTTTATGTATTGTGGGAGAGCCGGCTCCTGCAGAGTCCCGGGGTGTCCATCCCACCCTCCCATTGCAAGGAAATATGTTCTCTCTTTCAAAATCTAAATCGGATTGCTTTTTCACATGGGGAGCTGCATGTTAGTAGCTCCCCATGTGGAAAAGCAATGCCGGCTCCCAAACGCGTAGAAGTTATGCACCAAAGGCATGATGACGTCATAAATTACCTCACTCATGACATGGTCAGTGACATCACTCATGACATCACTGATGTCCTCTCAAATGACATCACTGACGACATCACTGATGACATCATCCTTGTGATAGAGTGGCAGACCTGCTCTCACCCTCATATAACCTTTGATACACACACTCAAAAATAGAAACTATGATTTTCCAAACAATGGACATACCAATACAACTTACAACACACCTATTTAGTAATTCCAAGATCTACACACACATCCACTCATTCACCAACAGTCCTCTACAGACACTCATACATGTGCTCACTCATCATATGTACTCATACACCTATACATCCTGTTAGACAATGACACTCATCCATAGAGTTTATCACACACATAGTCACACATGTAAACAAAGTATCAAACAGCCATTAAATTGCATATACAGTTATACACACACCACCACACTTACTGGTACAGAAACTTACACATACATACTCTCTTAAGCAATCATTTATAGAAACACAGAGAAATTTATACAAGAACTCTACCAATCTCTCATTTTCACATATAATCACTTATATACAACAAAACTCACATATACTAGTTTAAAACAAATGTAGTTACTCATAAAGACACTATTGAGACAGTCATTCACTCACTAACACACCCATACACACACACATCCTACTTTATAGTCCTGCACACATACTGTCTCAACACATATAAACAGTGACACACTCATTCATGCATGTATGCACTAAGTAATACCCCCCACTGAACCATACAGACACACAGACACTCATACTGATACTCGAAAAACCAACTAATAACCTATATAGACACTCATGTAGCTACTCACCAACCCATGCAGCCACTTATACACAAAGTGAGAGACTGATACAGATATTTACATATTTAAACATTACTCACTAACCCATGTATTCACTAAGATACATTTAATCAGTCCATTATACAATCAATTTTACAAAAAATCATCCATTTAGACCCTTATATACCTACTTATTCTCCCATCGACCTTGAGATATACATATATAAAACATTTAATTTTCAGAAAAACACACATTCACTGGATGATGTCATTAGTGATCTCAAATGACATCACTGATGACATGTCATCAGTGATGTCATGAGTGATGTCACTGACCATGTCATAAGTGATGTAATATATGTGAGGTCATCAGCAGCGCATTGCGGGCGCGCGAGTTATAGTTAGCTGAACTAACTATAACGGTGGAATTTCAATGGCTTTGTACGAGTGAAATGTCCAGCTAACTATAACACCCCTGAAACCTATGTGTTTTTTCAGTGAATATATATATATATATATATATATATATATATATATATATATATATATATATATATATATATATATATACATATATGCGAAGAACTCCGTCTCAAACATTCCAATGATGGAAAGACAAAAACTGACCCAGACTTCTGCTTGCAAAAGGTATTTATTTAGTCCAATGATGCACCACGCACCGCCATGATGCGTTTCGGCCCCAGAAAGGCCTTGATCACATGACGCTGACTATAGAAGCCATCAAATTTAAAGTGCAAGTAGTGACCATAATGTGACCATCGGGCCAATAGACATAGAAGACATTTGACAATACATTGGTGCTTGAAATGCATTATGGTCAACTGATATTCTAATAGTAGTTCATTAAGTCCAGATTGTCATGTCATACAGTACAGACAGATTTGCAAATAAATGCGATAGTGAAAATTTAGCATATGCAAAATAGGCAGATTGCAGTTGTCCCCTTAGTGGGGCAACGAGCACAAATCGTATATAATGCCAAGGTAAAGTCATGAAGTGCAATGTGCGTTATTGAAACCCCTTACCCAAACCAGCCAAACAGTTAACAAAAAGTGTTGCTTTTAAGAAATCAGTGCCAAAAGCTGGCTATTGTACAAAACCATTTCAGCCAAAGCAATTTATCAGTTTAACACATTTGCATGGAATACAATGGAACGTTCCAAAATGAACTTGTCTGTAACCTAAATGACAGGATTAGTATCATGAGACACCTATTGCAGACGTATAAAATCAATTTATTACTCCCAAAGTATTATGCAAACATTGTAGTAGAGCAATGCTACAACAAACCCCAGTGGGTCATAGAGTTAATGCACTCTCCTGGAGCTGACATGTCCCTGATCCAAACTTTAACCCGTAAGTGGTGCACTTATGAAAAATAATTTAAAACCAACCATTGTGATTACAATATTCATTCAAATATCATATAAAAAATCAGTTAAAACGAACCTCTAAAAACACTAATATACATTTATTACATCATAAATATTAAAAAAGTGACCCATGGATTGAATCCCATGTATGACTGCTAGAGGCACTAAAGTGTGTAGTTTGATAATCTCAGAGACCTATTCTAGGCGTTTTCGAAGCATAATAAAAGTGAGTAAAAAATAGTAATAATTCTAATCCATCCGCATGGAGCCCTGTTGGCCTCTATATCTAATTTGCCCTAAGTGGTCACGGTCTAGTGATGTAAAATCAAGAAAAGAGGAGTGAAATGAAAACGGAAAAGAAAAAACAACATGCTAAAATACAGCAAATTTGATCATCTCCCGTAAAAAATGATTTAATAAGGAGTTTGGAAATTGATCTAGAACACAGTGCTAAGGCTGTAAACAAACTGACACAGATCTGGGAGATTACTAGAGGCAGGTTAGGAGATCCTCACTCGAGTTAAGCCTGTTCGGGGTCTTGGTATCTAACTCGAGGATGTACCTAGTCTCTAGCTGTCTTAACCAGCCTTCATGGTCCCCTCCATGACAAAGTAGTGGGACCGTGTCCACCACAAAGTTACTCAAATAGTCTAGACAACTATCATGGATCTCTCTAAAATGCCTAGTAACTGGATCAGCTGCATCGTTATTGCTTATGGCCCTCATGTGCTGGAGTATACGTTTGTGGACCTGCAACTTGGTGCTGCCAACAAATTGCAGGCCATACATACATTCCAGCACATAGACGGCGCAATCAGTTTTGCATGTCAGTTTCTTAGTGATAACCACAGGAACATCGTTAAACGGGATATTATATGTTGATTTATTTCTGCCTAGTTTACAGGCTTTACACGATGCACATTTTATGAAGCCCTTAGTGGTTTGTAACCAGGAATTGTTAGTAATGATTTCTGAACTACTCCTGACAAAGATATCATTCATTGAACGGGCCCTTCGAAAAGTTATCTCAGGGGCTTTGGGTAGAGTGTCACCAATTACTGAATCACTTTGAACAACCGACCAATTCTGGTTGAAAATCATACACAATTTGTTGTGTTGTCGGATGTATGTGGTGATTAATCTGGGTGGTTCTGCAGTGGCTCTAGGAATCATGGGCAAGACAGCATGCTCAGTGCTGCAACCCAATGCTGAGGAGCGAGAAATAGAGTTGGCTTTCTTAATCGCTAGGTCAAGCAATTAGCAGTGTAGCCTCTGGCTAAAAATCGTTGCTTGCTTTCATATTGAGCCCTCGCACAGTCTGTATCCACACTACAGATGCGTCTGATACGCAGCATCTCAACGTAGGGGATACTGCGTATCAGATGGTCAGGTTGGTGGCTGGTGGCGTGCAGACCCGTATTACCCACTGAGGCTTTGCGGTGTAACCGGGCCTCCAGATGGTTATCTTTGATGTACACTTCTACATCAAGACAATTTACGGACACATTGCTGACATGATCTGTGAATTCAAGGTTGAGGTTATTTACATTGATTTCCTCAATAAGCAAATTAGCTGCTGACTCGGACCCTCTCCAAATGAGAAACAGATCGTTAATGTAACAATACCAGGCTACTATGTGTTCGCTCAGGTTGTGCCCAAACCTAGCCTTGAGGACTTGCTCCTCCCAAAGTCCCATGTGTAAACAGGCATAACTGGGGAGAAGCAAGTCCCCATCGCCACACCTCTCATTTGCTGGAACACCTGGCTTTGAAACAAAAAGTAATTGTTATTTAAACATGTCAGGATCATATCAGACAGCATTTTGTTATGTTTCAGCATGTAAATTGATTTTGTTCGTAAAAAATGTTCCACTGCTCTGACACCATCCATATGGTGTATACTGGTGTACAGAGCAGTGATGTCAAGAGTTATCAACAGATAATCTTCCTGCCACGTTACAGTTTAAATTTTCCTTAGGAAATCCCTTGTGTCCTGTAAGTAAGATGGTAAGCTTTTGACATGCTCCTGGAGGAAGAAATCAATGTACCGGAAGGTATTTTCCATAAAGCTATTCTTCAGAGATTATGGGTCTCCCAGGAGGTTTATTAGGGTCTTTGTGAACTTTTGAAATCAAATAAAAGACTGGGATTACCGGATGGTTCACCTTGAGAAATTAAAATTTGTCACTACTGAGTAACCCAGCACTCTTTCATGGTAGTAGTTTGGTGTTGAACTCATTCCAGGCCAATTTAACCGTCTTCCAATCACCCTGTCTGTAACACTGATGATCATTCAGATATTGTAGTGCCTCATCCATGTACATAGACCTGGTGTCATGGTGACTTAATCCCCCAACTTACAATGCACCAGAGGGCGAGTTTGCACAGTGGTGCAGGGAGGGGGCGGGACCTGATATTACAAGGGTGCAAACACACCCCCTGGTGCGTTGTAAATTAGGGGATTAAGTCCCCTTGAATCCTGAAGGTCCCTGGGGGCCAACTAGCCCACCAGGTACCTCCAGTAAGGGCCACAGAGCTGCGTTGCAGAGAGGTGGTCTGAGGCCACGCCCCTATCCCCCAACTTACAATGCACCAGAGGGCGTGTTTGCACAGTGGTGCAGTCAGGGGGCGGGGCCTGAAACAGCAAATGTACAAATGCGCCCACTGGCGCGTTGTAAATTGGGGAATTAATTTCCTGGAATACTGAGTGTCCCTGGGGGCCAACTAGCTTACTTAGAGGTACCTTGTGGGCTACTTGGCTACCAGGGAGCTTCAGGATTTAAGGGGACTTAATAGGGATGTTATAGTTAGAAATTTGCATTTATAAAACTTTAGAAATTAACAAACAAAACATAAGATTGAGGCACATTATAATTAGAAATTTTCGTTTAAAAAAAACATTGAAATTCACTGAAAAAAACATAGGTTTCAGAGACGTTATATTTAGAAGTTAGCATTTAAAAAAAACATTGAAATTCACTGAAAAAATCATAGGTTTTAGGCACGTTATAGTTAGAAATTAGAATTAAAGCAACTTTAGAAACTCGCTGAAAAAAACCAATAGGTTTCAGGGATGTTATAGTTAGTTGGACATTTCACTCGTACAAAACCATAGAAATTCCACCGTTCTAGTTAGTTCAGCTAACTATAACTCGCGCCCCCGCAATGCACTGCTGATGACGTCACATATTACATCATTCATGCCATGGTCAGTGACACCAATGATGACATCACTGATGACATCTCAAATGACATCACTGATGACATCATCCACGTGAAAATCTGATGCTCCTACTCTAATATAACCTTCGATACACCCACTGTAAAATACAGACTACCATTTCCGAAACCATCGACACACCAATACCAGTTACTACATATGCACGCACTGATTCCTTGGACTACACACACATCCACTCATTCACCCATACAATCACTCATACATGCAGTCACTCATCAATACAACACTATCATATGCACAAATACACCTATACAGACACTCACACACTGCCACTTATCCATGGAGTTACTCACACACCTAGTCAGTCATGCAAAGAATCAATCACACTCCCTTTTACTCATCTATACAGTTATACACACCACCTCAGATATTCATACAGATACTAATGCATACTTACTCTCCTATATAATCACTGATACAAGTACACACTCATCCATACATCCACTCGCACAATCACTGACTCTCACGTATTGTCACTTAAATATTCCAACTCTCACATACACTGCCTTTTTCATATGTAGTTACTTGGACATGTACAACTGAGACATCCATTCACTCACCAACACACCCATACACACACTCACCCACCCATACAGCTTTTTCCACATTCACTGTTGAACCCATACACCCAGTGAATCAACTACTCACACATCTCTGCACAGTCACACAGCTCCCACCCACCCACACACACACTCAGTCTCCCATACAAATAATCAGGCAACCAATCAATTACCCATATAGACTCTCATGTAGCTACTGACCAACCCATGCAGCAGCTTACACAACAACAGACAGACTGATATAGACATTCATACAGTTTAGTCACTTACCCATACATTCAGTAAGACACATTTAATCGCACACTTATACAGTCAGTCACGCACCTACTAAATCTTCCAACCAGACACTTATACACCCACTCATTTTTCAATACACATTGGCATATATATATATAAAACATATTTAAACTTTACAGAAAAACATTGACTAGTCGATGTCATCAGTGATGTCCTCAGTGATGTCATTTGAGATGTCATCAGTGATGTCACTGAGCATGTCATGAATGATGTATTATGTGACAGCATCAGCAGTGCGTTGTTGGGGCACGAGTTATAGTTAGCTAAACTAACTATAGCGGCTTAATTTCTATGGTTTTGTACGAGTGAAATGTCCAACTTACTATAACGTCCCTGAAACCCATGGTTTCTTGAGTGAATTTCTAAGGTTTTTTTAAATGCTAATTTCTAACTATACCTCGCCTGAAACCTGATTATTAAACAAACTGACTCCTTTACATATTTAGGTGTCACACTGGGCAAACGGATGAAGTGGAAGCCACAGATGGACTTGCTAGTTCTAAGGCATAACCAACTGGCAGGGGCTCTTTTAAAAGAACACTGTCTATCCCATACCAAACCAGTTGCTCTCGTTTTAACTTTATACCAAGGGAAGGTTAGGGCCTCAATAATTTATGGTGCTGAACTTTAGGGATTCGATAATGTAGCCCCTTTAGTCCAAGCACAGAATAAGTTTCTGAGGCCCTTAACCGGCCTCCCTCAGCCTACCCCTCTTAGGCCATTATACCAAGACCTGGGGTGTATTTCGTTTGAGGAGGCCGCGGGTTTCAGACCCCTTGCCTACTGGCGAAGGCTCTGGACTACCCTGGTGTTAGCACCTTACGTGCAAGCTGTGAAGTATATCAGAAATGTTGATAAAACTAATAAAATATCTTGGTTGCAAAGGATTAAGGCTACATTATTGGATATGGGTCTCACCGATTTGTGGCTGGACCCTGAAGGAAATACTTTTCCTTCAAAAACAGATTTTAAATCCTTATACAGGGACATGGCTAATTTCAAGTCTATTTCTCGGGTGAATTCCACTTCCTTAACAGGTCTCTTTTTGGAACATAAAATTGATTACAGGCGGGAAGCTTACTGGGATACCATAATGAGTCCTGGCGACAGGAAGCTTTATCATTAATTTAGAGTGGGTACCCTCCCCTTAAAACCTTTTTCAAGTAAGTGGGGGACGGTACAAGAATCAAAATGCTACTGTTGCTCTTGTAAGGAAGAAACCTTATCGCATGTCCTGTTTGTATGTCCTGCATACAAGGGTCCTCGCCATAAATGGCTCAAGCTAGTTTGTGCTAAAATAGGAACAAAATCTTGCCAAAAGGCTTTACGTATCCTGAGAACTGATGCAAGTGAGGTCATGGTTAATGCCATGGCTAAGTTTCAGAGCGGGGTGTGGGCCATTAGAAGGAACAGGCTGCAGGCACTATCTAACTGATGTTATCTGATATGAAGTAGTTGGTATTAATTTCTTTGTACATAAGATTGAGGTGTCTATCCAACCCTGCGTATTATATCTTGTTTACTTGATATGTTTTTATATGGGATTTTAGTGATTTTATGATGTTTTAAAGATATTTCTTGATTTGTAATTGTTATTTTATGTGTCTTTTATGATTGTTCAAATCGAATGAAGACTAACTGAAATTGAAGCCATGTTTTTTTCAGTGAAAAAAATATATATAAACACACATACATATACATATATAAATTAAAAACAATATAATATATCTCTGAGCCTTTTCTTTAGCAGTTTTTTGTCCACAAAATGCGATCATAACACTAACCACAAGGGAGCATGCCACTCCAGCTGAAGACCATAGATCTCCAGCTAGGAGTTATTTAAAAGAAAAACTATTGTAAGCTATCGTAGGGTCATGGTTTTAATGGCCCAGGTAGCTTACTGTTTTTTTAAATGTCGCTGGGGGGCTGCTTCACTTCTTGCAGTTCCCCTACAACATAAAGAAAATGCTTGGTGTTGTCTCACCCTACTCTAGGAGCACCACCAAGCTAAAAAAATTGATAAACCATCACACAAACACTTGTTGCCAGCAGGCTGGACTATGAGAACACACTCTACATAGAAGTCACTGTACGCTTCCTGAAGAGACTACAGACAATACAAAACTCAGTTGCAAGACTCATCCTTGACCTCCCCAGACGGATACACATCACACCCCACCCATCTCAAGAAACTACACAGGCTCACCACCCAGAAGAGATGCCAGTTCAATATACTGACCCATGCATACAAAGCCCTACACAAAGAAGGACCATCATGCATCAACAAACGCATGACCTTCCATCAACCAACCATACACCTACAATCTGCCTCCTTCTTCCTCACAGACACCCCACAGATCTACTGAAGTAACAGCAGAAGATGCTCCTTCTCATACTGGCCAAAACTTGGAACAATTTCCCCTGTACCTTAGGACCACTCCATTTCTCTGGCATTTCAGGATAGGAGTAAGGACCTGTCTGTTTGAATGAACAGATCACCATGAGGCAGTTAGCATTGCCAGTGCCTTGAGAGCCTCACGGATAATATGCAGCGCTCCTTAAATCTTTGATTGATTGATAAACAAAAAAATCCTTACAGGGCATTATGGAGCGCAACATGCTGGAGCAGTGAATACTAAATGAGCGGCTACTTTGACACTCTGGTGTCCTAGTACCTACCCTGAGCATCCTTTTTTGAAAGAAATATGGTGATGCAGCCCATCTCCATGAGCCGGTACAGCCCAAGAGAGCCTATTCCACAGGTCCTTTATTTTTAGATTGGAGAGGGGTTTTCAGCCCCCCTACTGCGTCTCCTTGATGCCCATCCCCTGGGGCCAACTTTATAACTTAAGAGAAGCCTCCTTGGGCCCCGGGGACTACGCCCAGAAGGAGCAGCTGTTTTTGCATGGAAGAGGTTTGCTTATAACTTTGGCACTGTTTGATGAAAAAGTTTGAAAAATAAGTTTGTCCACCCAGCTCGTTGCTCAAAAGTTTTGAAGTGATCTGTCAAGTGGGAGCTCAGAAAAAGGGGGTCCCAAAACATGTTTTACCCATTGATATTTTCATAGGAACTTTAAACACAGCTGCAGCCCAAAAGGTTGAACAGATTTACATCAAGTTAGTTTGAAATCAGGATCTTGGTCCAGAAAGAGTGCTTTTTGTGATTTGGTGTAAATCTGTGCAGTAGTTTTGAGTAATTAATCCAATGTTCAACATTGTCTGAGGCCCTGGGTAAATCATGACTGCCATATCTTCAAACTGTTTTGTATGCATCATAAATAACTTTAAGTTGAGACATTCTCTCAAGTGGTAGCTTAACAGGTTTCCTCCATTCAGCACTCAGTGGCGTCATGCATGTTCATTGTATCTTATAGGAGACTGAATACAAGACCTCTTGAGGATTGATTGGAGGTGCCTTCAAATGGAAGAGTGAAAGACCAGATTGGTTCTATCCTCTGTTGCTTTCAATTCATGATGATACGATTGGACTAAGAACAACACATAGACCCAAGGGCATCCCAAGAAAACATGCTATTGCATTATCAACTATATCTGAGTAAACCTATCTTTCAGCATTTGGCTACTGTCACTGCTCACTGCAAATGTCCTTCTTAAGTATCCTTCTCTTATCCCCCCTGATTCGATATTACCTGAAGACTTCCTTCACTCAATCATAACGATCTCTACAACTTGTATGTTGAATAGGGCCTTCTCTAAACTGAAGACCTGACTCAGGCCTCCAGCATACGTAACAGACGCTGGCTTTTCTTCATGCGTGTTATATCCGATAAGAGGGATTTAGTGAAATTCAAGCTCTCTGGGCTCATGACTCTTACTCTGTGGTCCAGCACAATAAAGTCTTTTTAATACCTCACCCTGCTGCCTTCCAAAAGTAATCTCAGACTTTGATATTGATGCAGCATGAAGCTTATCAAAATTTTGCTTCACCCTTATAACACTTCTAAATAACTAGGCCCATTTCATCATAAACCCTCAGTCTCAAAATAGATTTGATTATTTCTCAGATGTCTACAAACCATGATCCTCTGATGGATCTTCTTGTTGAACTGACAGGGGCTAGAATACTAAGAATTGTGAGCAATTATTCTATGTGGAACTGCAATAAATAATTGTTACCTCAATCCTAATTCAAAAGCTTTCTTAGCCACAGATACAAATGATTTGAGACAAGCAATATGACTAAAAGAATGAGACAGAATCGATAAAGACGATTCATGGAAACATTTATCTAATGCCTCGTATTGCACAGACAAGCCAGGAGAATACATTTAAAATCAGATTTAATGACAAAGTATTATTTCAAGAAGCATTACAACATAAAACAGATCATTATTTGACCACCGTAAATTCGCTGTAGAGAGAAATAGGATAAATCTGAGGTTCAGTTATTAATCATACAAACAAAAGCAAAGCTGATGCCTTCAATTTCGTCCTACATTAGATCTGGTCAAGTCTGGTCTGAAGCACCACGTGCCATAGTTGGAGTCAGATAACCTCTCAGTCAAAAGGTTATTTTCCTGCGTAACTTTACCTGCCGGCAGAGGAAAGGATTTAAGGTCGCAGTTAGATATAGTTCAGTTCATTAAGGTCTATTCCAGCCAGTATGGATGGAAAGGGGCATAGAAAAGGCAATAGGGATCAAAGGTCTGTCGACAGCAAGCCAGGAAGGAAAGGAAAATGATGGCCAGGCCTGACTCCTCCGATGGGGCAATTATACCTCAAATTGTTCAAGGTTTACTCCCCTTAACACGCAGTTAGATATTTTTTAGTTCCTTAAGCTCTATTTCACCCAGTATGGTTGGAAAGGGGCATAGAAAAAAAGACAATAGGGATACAAGGAATGTCTGGCAGCATGCCAGGCTGGAAAGGATAATGACAGCCAACCCCCTACTCCTCCTCCTCTGATGGGGCAATTATACCTCAAATTGTTCCAGGTTTACTCCCCTTAACTTATCAATTCCATAAGTCCACGAGATTCTTATTAGTCACTCATTGTGGGCTGTTATGTGGTGATCAGTGAATCACACAAATCCGGAAAAATTAAGTAATACTTTTTGAAAATTTAATTAAGATACATTAAGTTAAAAATGGGCGGAACTTTACTTTGCTCACAGTCCCTCTGTTCCCAGGCACTTTTCTCCTGGGTTTGCAACAATACTCTTACTATCCTAACGAATATGCTTCTTAGCGAGAAGTAAATCCTTTGTTAGCTAATACAGAAATTAAACATCACAGAAAGTTCTCATACAGCTTAGGTGACTGTCTCACATGGTTTTACATTAACACTGGGAAAAGAGAAGTCTACATAAAAATTAGCTGATAAACTACCATTTAATTTTATTATAAATCACACATCCATAATGCATTTCGATTCTCTCCATTATGGCAGTTAGAGTTTCATCAGGTTCTACATATCAATATTAGACACTACTAAAAATTCTTCTTAAACATTATTCGTATGTTATCATTTTTAAAGCAAATTATTAATGTGTCACTCTCAAATATATGTAATTGTATAAATGTTACAAAAGCTCATATTTGCACTAAGGCAAATCACTCTAATTTAATCAATTTTGCATTTTAAAAACTTCATTATGCCTGTATATATTTCATGTTTTCTCCTTACAATTTCTGGCAGTTCCTGGTGTGCTTCCCAAACGCTGGCGGTGCTGGTTACGAGACATCCGCCACGCCTCTACGTATTACAAAACAACAACTCCTTTCTCCAACAGAGATTAAAACGTCATTCCAAGGTTTTTTTCACTCGATTTATTTATTTCTTAGTGATGACATCTATGTGTTCACACATTGTTAAAAAAGAGTTGACACTGACAGAGGACAGGTACTATTGTAAAACGAGGCAGTACACTTGATTAATACAGGTGCCATTTTGGAACAACTCATATTGCACATCATACCCCTTAATTTTCAATGCCACTGCATATTTTCCTCATTATAATACATTTGACTCGAACAGTTCCATATCATTTAATGAATTTTAAAAATGAGTAATACATTATAAAAGGTAAGTCCCTAATTTTTATTTCTAAATATATCTCACAGTATCCGTCTCTCTTACATAAAGTGCCAGTGCTGAACTTGATTTTTCTTTTTTTAATTTAATTCTCAATTTGTTTTTACAAAAAGAGATTAAAAAAAAATGTTTCCTTCCTTTCCAATTTTTATAATTTCCACTTTCTTAAAGTGCTACTGCACATTCGTATTTCTAATATAAAGTGATTTTAACGATAGCGTGCTACTGCCTACTGTACCCTTCTAAACTTACAAGCAATTTCATTCTAAATTGCTCTCTTGACTGTGCAAACTCTCCAGCAGTTCTCAAAACAGGCATGTGAACAAATCCTCGTCCATACTTAATCCATTTCGCTCTTTGCTGTCTAATTCAAGGATGTAATAAGTTTCCAACTTACGTAAATCTTTTTTCCCTGTTCTCAACCATCCTTCTTCTAGGTTCTTCTGCTATGCATCTGTAATGTATTAATAAAAGATCAATCTGGTGTTCCTTTTCAAAGTGCCTGGCAACAGGGTAACTGCTATCTTTGTTAATTATCGCTCTCCTATGCTGCAAAGGTTTTTTTATGTGCTGGTAATGTGGTACTTAGTACATATGTGTTCCTGCAGGGGCATTTTAAAATGTATACCACAAAACTTGATTTACAGGTTGGGAAATCTTATTTTCACAGTTTTCTTAAAAACTGTTTTAAAAGTTGGAAGATTCTTCCCATGGTGACAGGCTTTACCTTTCAAACACTTTCTAAAGCCTTCTCTTTGTTGTAGCAGGTTTGATTTTCAATATTCTCTTGATATTCACTTCTTACAATATGATCTTTCAAAGATTTAGATTTTCTATATGTTATTTCAGGATATTTTCTTGTGTTCAGTCCTATTGTGGGGTCACCTCCAATAAGGTGCCAGTGCTTCTTTAAAATAAGCCTTACTTCTCCGGGTGTAGTATTGTAAGTTGTTATGAACCTGTGTGTATTAACTCCTTCTCCATGTTTTTTCTTTTTTGCTGGGTTAATGTATTATACACATTTGAATTTTATTATAACAAAACTCTCTATGTTAACAATATATTTTTTTCTCACAACATGTAAATGCATTCATGTGTAGTTCTCATGCTATCTTTTTTTGTTTACATTTTAGTATCATCATTTTAGAACACTGCGTGCTTTAACGATGCAGCTAGTATTTAGCAGGCTAACATGTCTTCATCAAGAAATATTTGTTGTAATGACTAATGATCTTTTACGGGTGAGAATTATTAAAGGTAGATGTCAGATAATATCCACACTCCATTAATTCCCCCTTTGATGGTGAATCATGCCATCACACAATCTTATCTCTTCAACAATTGGTCATATTCTGATGTCATATCATAATATCCACATTGTCTGTCTTTTAATTCAATTTCTGCTCCATTTCTTTTCTTTTCTTTAGTTTCTTCTTCAACTCCTTTACGTCTACAATTGCGATATAGTATTACTAGGATTAGTAAGCCAATGGTAATAGTTATAAGTGGTGTCTGTATTTTTCCCACTAAGCTTCCTCCCAGTGCTGCAAACCAACTTCCCATAGATGAAAATCCTTACCGAATGGCTTTCCGAGCACCATCAGCTTTTAGTTCTGTTAGTTCTTTCCCTAAGTTAGTATTGTTGCTAATATATATATGTTCTTTACTTTTGTGAGGGATATAACTACAACAGTGCTGAACCCTTAACTTGTGACAGACTCCACCTTCATTTGCTAGAATTACATCTAAAGCAAGCCGGTTTTGTAAAACCATAGATCGGAAAGCAACCATTTGTGTATCTATAATAGGAAATCCACCAGCAGTATCAGTTGACAGCCGAATGAGCCGATCTACTACAGTTGAAAGCTTCAGAATTTTGTGTGGATTTATTACTACCCCAACTGAGGGTATTATAGCTCCAAAAATATCCCCAATAATTTTAGCAGCACTATTTCATGTTCTTGAACATGTGTTTCTTTTCTCCTTGATTCCACTGTTTTCATTTACATGATACATATTTGGAAAAACGATTCCCATATAACAACATCCATACCATCATTTTGGTAACCTGTAATAAGCATTTCTCCCACAAACATAATGTACTCCTGGGAATACAGGATCTACCCCAGCTAAATATTTTCCCCACCCTCCTACAAGTAGGAAGGTATGATCACGTTCACTGAAACCAACAAATATATTGTTATGGTCTGTTTCGCGTCTTAATATGCATAACTTCAATCGATGTTGCCAATCCAGAGCCATAGCTGCATGTGTCTCTGCTTTTTTTAATTCACCCTTCCTGTGCGCCCATGGGGGTATCCTTATTTACGATTCAGATTTTCTTTTTATCCCCCTTGTTGTTCTTCTACTGATTTATGAAATCTTTGTCTACACTATGTAAAGCACAAGTCAGATTATGTTGATGCGAATATACTGTATCTATAGTTATTGTATGTTGGAAATATTCTTACATTATTTCAGCATTCCATGCGTCTGGCACTACATTTAATATTTTCTTGACCGGGACTTCTGAAAAGATCGAATCATAATTTGAATCATAATATTGAAATTGTCCTTTACAATAGAATAATCTTGGTAGTAGACTACAAGAAATACCATAACATAGAGGTAGGTGATGATAGGTTACTCCTTCAGACAAGAAAGAAGGTATCGATGCTCGAGCTAACACAGGATTATCTTTTGTCCGCGGCTAACCATGTTCTAATAGGATCGCATTTTTAAACATAAGAAGGGCTGCCATCTAGAAAATTCCCTCCACGCATCGTATCATACAGACGTATCGGAACGTGTGTGTCTTTAACTCCTTCCGTGCTCATGACGAGGCACGGTGCTGAGCTCGTCATGAGCCATCGAATGCTCACACGCGGGGATAATTCCCCTGCTGTGCTGACCGTTCCACGGAAACGGGTGTGGCCCTAACGAGCTCAGCTCGTCATGAGCACGGGGGCGCTGTACGTGACCCCCCAGCACAACGGGGGAATTACCCCCACTGCGTAGAGGCTAATAAATTACAAAGGTTCTCCATCCACGCAACTCTTCGTTCCCACTTAGAATTTATCTTTTTTTTAATGTGACTTATTTTACAAAGATATCTCATGTAGCAACTACAGACAGAATATCGGCAATTATCAGCGACTTTTTAAAAAGGAAAATTCTCCTGTGTATCGGTTCCACTACCGTGCAGAACAATATCGGACATTGCAAAAAGTTTACCTGTGGCATTTACTGACGAAGGCGCTACTGGCGCCGAAACGCGTATCGAAGGGTTAAGTTCTGCCACTCTTGATTTTAAATTTTACTGCATTTTTTATGTCAATTGTAAAAAAAAAAAGTAAATGTAGTACTTGTATAGTGCACGTATCACCGCAAGAGCATCAAGGCGCTTGTACGCATACCGCTGTGGAACCCTTCCTGGCTTTTCCCTGTGAAGTGTCCACTCCTGGTCACCCCCAGGGTGAAGCCAGGCATCCTAGTGCTGTTGGGGCCGTTGTGGAGATTAAACAAGCTATTGCCCAGAGTTGCAGAGTGGGACCCATGATTAGAATAGTCACGAGGCGAGAGAAATATCAGGTCCCAGGGAATTATTGCGCCTAAGACCCGCCGAGGCGGGAATTGAACCCTGGTCCCAGGCTAGACCTCTACATCAGGGTCTGCCGCTCTAATCATTGAAAATAATTTACAACAAGGGGTGGTGATGGACAGAGTCTCTGAATTAAGCAGAGTACTCTCACCCAGTCAAGAGATCAGGGCTAGATCCAACACCGTTTTTTAGCTCATTGCACCATCCCAGTTTCAGAACCTGGCTGTATGCAAATTAGTCTGTCCCTGGCCCAGTGCATCATGGGAACAGGGCAGACCAGACTACAAAAGCCAATTCTTACACTGGGAAGGAAACAAGCTTCCGGGGACCGGTTTCTGCCATTTCAGGCGTCTTCGGCCCGGCTTGCTTGAATCCTGATGGTGCAATGAGCAAGGGACTCACATCTGAGTATACCCTTCCACGCTTAGGGTGGACAAAATAATTTACAACAAGGGGTGGTGATGGACCGAGTCTCTGAATTAAGCAGAGTACTCTCACCCAGTCAAGAGATCAGGGCTAGATCCAACACCGTTTTTTAGCTCATTGCACCATCCCAGTTTCAGAACCTGGCTGTATGCAAATTAGTCTGTCCCTGGCCCAGTGCATCATGGGAACAGGGAAGACCAGACTACAAAAGCCAATTCTTACACTGGGAAGGAAACAAGCTTCCGGGGACCGGTTTCTGCCATTTCAGGCGTCTTCGGCCCGGCTTGCTTGAATCCTGATGGTGCAATGAGCAAGGGACTCACATCTGAGTATACCCTTCCACGCTTAGGGTGGACAAAATAATTTACAACAAGGGGTGGTGATGGACAGAGTCTCTGAATTAAGCAGAGTACTCTCACCCAGTCAAGAGATCAGGGCTAGATCCAACACCGTTTTTTAGCTCATTGCACCATCCCAGTTTCAGAACCTGGCTGTATGCAAATTAGTCTGTCCCTGGCCCAGTGCATCATGGGAACAGGGCAGACCAGACTACAAAAGCCAATTCTTACACTGGGAAGGAAACAAGCTTCCGGGGACCGGTTTCTGCCATTTCAGGCGTCTTCGGCCCGGCTTGCTTGAATCCTGATGGTGCAATGAGCAAGGGACTCACATCTGAGTATACCCTTCCACGCTTAGGGTGGACAAAATAATTTACAACAAGGGGTGGTGATGGACAGAGTCTCTGAATTAAGCAGAGTACTCTCACCCAGTCAAGAGATCAGGGCTAGATCCAACACCATTTTTTAGCTCATTGCACCATCCCAGTTTCAGAACCTGGCTGTATGCAAATTAGTCTGTCCCTGGCCCAGTGCATCATGGGAACAGGGCAGACCAGACTACAAAAGCCAATTCTTACACTGGGAAGGAAACAAGCTTCCGGGGACCGGTTTCTGCCATTTCAGGCGTCTTCGGCCCGGCTTGCTTGAATCCTGATGGTGCAATGAGCAAGGGACTCACATCTGAGTATACCCTTCCACGCTTAGGGTGGACAAAATAATTTACAACAAGGGGTGGTGATGGACAGAGTCTCTGAATTAAGCAGAGTACTCTCACCCAGTCAAGAGATCAGGGCTAGATCCAACACCGTTTTTTAGCTCATTGCACCATCCCAGTTTCAGAACCTGGCTGTATGCAAATTAGTCTGTCCCTGGCCCAGTGCATCATGGGAACAGGGCAGACCAGACTACAAAAGCCAATTCTTACACTGGGAAGGAAACAAGCTTCCGGGGACCGGTTTCTGCCATTTCAGGCGTCTTCGGCCCGGCTTGCTTGAATCCTGATGGTGCAATGAGCAAGGGACTCACATCTGAGTATACCCTTCCACGCTTAGGGTGGACAAAATAATTTACAACAAGGGGTGGTGATGGACAGAGTCTCTGAATTAAGCAGAGTACTCTCACCCAGTCAAGAGATCAGGGCTAGATCCAACACCGTTTTTTAGCTCATTGCACCATCCCAGTTTCAGAACCTGGCTGTATGCAAATTAGTCTGTCCCTGGCCCAGTGCATCATGGGAACAGGGCAGACCAGACTACAAAAGCCAATTCTTACACTGGGAAGGAAACAAGCTTCCGGGGACCGGTTTCTGCCATTTCAGGCGTCTTCGGCCCGGCTTGCTTGAATCCTGATGGTGCAATGAGCAAGGGACTCACATCTGAGTATACCCTTCCACGCTTAGGGTGGACAAAATAATTTACAACAAGGGGTGGTGATGGACAGAGTCTCTGAATTAAGCAGAGTACTCTCACCCAGTCAAGAGATCAGGGCTAGATCCAACACCGTTTTTTAGCTCATTGCACCATCCCAGTTTCAGAACCTGGCTGTATGCAAATTAGTCTGTCCCTGGCCCAGTGCATCATGGGAACAGGGCAGACCAGACTACAAAAGCCAATTCTTACACTGGGAAGGAAACAAGCTTCCGGGGACCGGTTTCTGCCATTTCAGGCGTCTTCGGCCCGGCTTGCTTGAATCCTGATGGTGCAATGAGCAAGGGACTCACATCTGAGTATACCCTTCCACGCTTAGGGTGGACAAAATAATTTACAACAAGGGGTGGTGATGGACAGAGTCTCTGAATTAAGCAGAGTACTCTCACCCAGTCAAGAGATCAGGGCTAGATCCAACACCGTTTTTTAGCTCATTGCACCATCCCAGTTTCAGAACCTGGCTGTATGCAAATTAGTCTGTCCCTGGCCCAGTGCATCATGGGAACAGGGCAGACCAGACTACAAAAGCCAATTCTTACACTGGGAAGGAAACAAGCTTCCGGGGACCGGTTTCTGCCATTTCAGGCGTCTTCGGCCCGGCTTGCTTGAATCCTGATGGTGCAATGAGCAAGGGACTCACATCTGAGTATACCCTTCCACGCTTAGGGTGGACAAAATAATTTACAACAAGGGGTGGTGATGGACAGAGTCTCTGAATTAAGCAGAGTACTCTCACCCAGTCAAGAGATCAGGGCTAGATCCAACACCGTTTTTTAGCTCATTGCACCATCCCAGTTTCAGAACCTGGCTGTATGCAAATTAGTCTGTCCCTGGCCCAGTGCATCATGGGAACAGGGCAGACCAGACTACAAAAGCCAATTCTTACACTGGGAAGGAAACAAGCTTCCGGGGACCGGTTTCTGCCATTTCAGGCGTCTTCGGCCCGGCTTGCTTGAATCCTGATGGTGCAATGAGCAAGGGACTCACATCTGAGTATACCCTTCCACGCTTAGGGTGGACAAAATAATTTACAACAAGGGGTGGTGATGGACAGAGTCTCTGAATTAAGCAGAGTACTCTCACCCAGTCAAGAGATCAGGGCTAGATCCAACACCGTTTTTTAGCTCATTGCACCATCCCAGTTTCAGAACCTGGCTGTATGCAAATTAGTCTGTCCCTGGCCCAGTGCATCATGGGAACAGGGCAGACCAGACTACAAAAGCCAATTCTTACACTGGGAAGGAAAC
This sequence comes from Lissotriton helveticus, assembly GCF_964261635.1. Classification (NCBI taxonomy): domain Eukaryota; kingdom Metazoa; phylum Chordata; class Amphibia; order Caudata; family Salamandridae; genus Lissotriton; species Lissotriton helveticus. The sequence goes on from NC_136061.1 coordinate 1,318,799,236, forward strand.
AAGCTTCCGGGGACCGGTTTCTGCCATTTCAGGCGTCTTCGGCCCGGCTTGCTTGAATCCTGATGGTGCAATGAGCAAGGGACTCACATCTGAGTATACCCTTCCACGCTTAGGGTGGACAAAATAATTTACAACAAGGGGTGGTGATGGACAGAGTCTCTGAATTAAGCAGAGTACTCTCACCCAGTCAAGAGATCAGGGCTAGATCCAACACCGTTTTTTAGCTCATTGCACCATCCCAGTTTCAGAACCTGGCTGTATGCAAATTAGTCTGTCCCTGGCCCAGTGCATCATGGGAACAGGGCAGACCAGACTACAAAAGCCAATTCTTACACTGGGAAGGAAACAAGCTTCCGGGGACCGGTTTCTGCCATTTCAGGCGTCTTCGGCCCGGCTTAGTTGAATCCTGATGGTGCAATGAGCAAGGGACTCACATCTGAGTATACCCTTCCACGCTTAGGGTGGACAAAATAATTTACAACAAGGGGTGGTGATGGACAGAGTCTCTGAATTAAGCAGAGTACTCTCACCCAGTCAAGAGATCAGGGCTAGATCCAACACCGTTTTTTAGCTCATTGCACCATCCCAGTTTCAGAACCTGGCTGTATGCAAATTAGTCTGTCCCTGGCCCAGTGCATCATGGGAACAGGGCAGACCAGACTACAAAAGCCAATTCTTACACTGGGAAGGAAACAAGCTTCCGGGGACCGGTTTCTGCCATTTCAGGCGTCTTCGGCCCGGCTTGGATCTAGCCCTGATCTCTTGACTGGGTGAGAGATTTCTGCTTAATTCGGAGACTCTGTCCATCACCACCCCTTGTTGTTAATTATTTTGTCCACCCTAAGCGTGGAAGGGTATGCTCAGACATGAGTCCCTTGCTCACTGCACCATCAGGATTCAAGCAAGCCGGGCCGAAGAGGCTGAAATGCCAGAAACCGGTCCCCGGTAGCTTGTTTCCTTTCCAGTGTAAGAATTGGCTTTGTAGTTTGGTTTGCCCTGTGCCCATCATGCACTGGGACAGGAACAGACTAATTTGCATACAGCCAGGTTCTGAAACTGGGATGATGCAGTGAGCTAAAAAACGGTGTTGGATCTAGCCCTGATCTCTTGACTGGGTGAGAGTTTTCTGCTTAATTCAGAGACTCTGTCCATCACCACCCCTTGTTGTTAATTATTTTGTCCACCCTAAGCGTGGAAGGGTATGCTCAGACATGAGTCCCTTGCTCACTGCACCATCAGGATTCAAGCAAGCCGGGCCGAAGAGGCTGAAATGCCAGAAACCGGTCCCCGGTAGCTTGTTTCCTTTCCAGTGTAAGAATTGGCTTTGTAGTTTGGTTTGCCCTGTGCCCATCATGCACTGGGACAGGAACAGACTAATTTGCATACAGCCAGGTTCTGAAACTGGGATGATGCAGTGAGCTAAAAAACGGTGTTGGATCTAGCCCTGATCTCTTGACTGGGTGAGAGTTTTCTGCTTAATTCAGAGACTCTGTCCATCACCACCCCTTGTTGTTAATTATTTTGTCCACCCTAAGCGTGGAAGGGTATGCTCAGACATGAGTCCCTTGCTCACTGCACCATCAGGATTCAAGCAAGCCGGGCCGAAGAGGCTGAAATGCCAGAAACCGGTCCCCGGTAGCTTGTTTCCTTTCCAGTGTAAGAATTGGCTTTGTAGTTTGGTTTGCCCTGTGCCCATCATGCACTGGGACAGGAACAGACTAATTTGCATACAGCCAGGTTCTGAAACTGGGATGATGCAGTGAGCTAAAAAACGGTGTTGGATCTAGCCCTGATCTCTTGACTGGGTGAGAGTTTTCTGCTTAATTCAGAGACTCTGTCCATCACCACCCCTTGTTGTTAATTATTTTGTCCACCCTAAGCGTGGAAGGGTATGCTCAGACATGAGTCCCTTGCTCACTGCACCATCAGGATTCAAGCAAGCCGGGCCGAAGAGGCTGAAATGCCAGAAACCGGTCCCCGGTAGCTTGTTTCCTTTCCAGTGTAAGAATTGGCTTTGTAGTTTGGTTTGCCCTGTGCCCATCATGCACTGGGACAGGAACAGACTAATTTGCATACAGCCAGGTTCTGAAACTGGGATGATGCAGTGAGCTAAAAAACGGTGTTGGATCTAGCCCTGATCTCTTGACTGGGTGAGAGTTTTCTGCTTAATTCAGAGACTCTGTCCATCACCACCCCTTGTTGTTAATTATTTTGTCCACCCTAAGCGTGGAAGGGTATGCTCAGACATGAGTCCCTTGCTCACTGCACCATCAGGATTCAAGCAAGCCGGGCCGAAGAGGCTGAAATGCCAGAAACCGGTCCCCGGTAGCTTGTTTCCTTTCCAGTGTAAGAATTGGCTTTGTAGTTTGGTTTGCCCTGTGCCCATCATGCACTGGGACAGGAACAGACTAATTTGCATACAGCCAGGTTCTGAAACTGGGATGATGCAGTGAGCTAAAAAACGGTGTTGGATCTAGCCCTGATCTCTTGACTGGGTGAGAGTTTTCTGCTTAATTCAGAGACTCTGTCCATCACCACCCCTTGTTGTTAATTATTTTGTCCACCCTAAGCGTGGAAGGGTATGCTCAGACATGAGTCCCTTGCTCACTGCACCATCAGGATTCAAGCAAGCCGGGCCGAAGAGGCTGAAATGCCAGAAACCGGTCCCCGGTAGCTTGTTTCCTTTCCAGTGTAAGAATTGGCTTTGTAGTTTGGTTTGCCCTGTGCCCATCATGCACTGGGACAGGAACAGACTAATTTGCATACAGCCAGGTTCTGAAACTGGGATGATGCAGTGAGCTAAAAAACGGTGTTGGATCTAGCCCTGATCTCTTGACTGGGTGAGAGTTTTCTGCTTAATTCAGAGACTCTGTCCATCACCACCCCTTGTTGTTAATTATTTTGTCCACCCTAAGCGTGGAAGGGTATGCTCAGACATGAGTCCCTTGCTCACTGCACCATCAGGATTCAAGCAAGCCGGGCCGAAGAGGCTGAAATGCCAGAAACCGGTCCCCGGTAGCTTGTTTCCTTTCCAGTGTAAGAATTGGCTTTGTAGTTTGGTTTGCCCTGTGCCCATCATGCACTGGGACAGGAACAGACTAATTTGCATACAGCCAGGTTCTGAAACTGGGATGATGCAGTGAGCTAAAAAACGGTGTTGGATCTAGCCCTGATCTCTTGACTGGGTGAGAGTTTTCTGCTTAATTCAGAGACTCTGTCCATCACCACCCCTTGTTGTTAATTATTTTGTCCACCCTAAGCGTGGAAGGGTATGCTCAGACATGAGTCCCTTGCTCACTGCACCATCAGGATTCAAGCAAGCCGGGCCGAAGAGGCTGAAATGCCAGAAACCGGTCCCCGGTAGCTTGTTTCCTTTCCAGTGTAAGAATTGGCTTTGTAGTTTGGTTTGCCCTGTGCCCATCATGCACTGGGACAGGAACAGACTAATTTGCATACAGCCAGGTTCTGAAACTGGGATGATGCAGTGAGCTAAAAAACGGTGTTGGATCTAGCCCTGATCTCTTGACTGGGTGAGAGTTTTCTGCTTAATTCAGAGACTCTGTCCATCACCACCCCTTGTTGTTAATTATTTTGTCCACCCTAAGCGTGGAAGGGTATGCTCAGACATGAGTCCCTTGCTCACTGCACCATCAGGATTCAAGCAAGCCGGGCCGAAGAGGCTGAAATGCCAGAAACCGGTCCCCGGTAGCTTGTTTCCTTTCCAGTGTAAGAATTGGCTTTGTAGTTTGGTTTGCCCTGTGCCCATCATGCACTGGGACAGGAACAGACTAATTTGCATACAGCCAGGTTCTGAAACTGGGATGATGCAGTGAGCTAAAAAACGGTGTTGGATCTAGCCCTGATCTCTTGACTGGGTGAGAGTTTTCTGCTTAATTCAGAGACTCTGTCCATCACCACCCCTTGTTGTTAATTATTTTGTCCACCCTAAGCGTGGAAGGGTATGCTCAGACATGAGTCCCTTGCTCACTGCACCATCAGGATTCAAGCAAGCCGGGCCGAAGAGGCTGAAATGCCAGAAACCGGTCCCCGGTAGCTTGTTTCCTTTCCAGTGTAAGAATTGGCTTTGTAGTTTGGTTTGCCCTGTGCCCATCATGCACTGGGACAGGAACAGACTAATTTGCATACAGCCAGGTTCTGAAACTGGGATGATGCAGTGAGCTAAAAAACGGTGTTGGATCTAGCCCTGATCTCTTGACTGGGTGAGAGTTTTCTGCTTAATTCAGAGACTCTGTCCATCACCACCCCTTGTTGTTAATTATTTTGTCCACCCTAAGCGTGTAAGGGTATGCTCAGACATGAGTCCCTTGCTCACTGCACCATCAGGATTCAAGCAAGCCGGGCCGAAGAGGCTGAAATGCCAGAAACCGGTCCCCGGTAGCTTGTTTCCTTTCCAGTGTAAGAATTGGCTTTGTAGTTTGGTTTGCCCTGTGCCCATCATGCACTGGGACAGGAACAGACTAATTTGCATACAGCCAGGTTCTGAAACTGGGATGATGCAGTGAGCTAAAAAACGGTGTTGGATCTAGCCCTGATCTCTTGACTGGGTGAGAGTTTTCTGCTTAATTCAGAGACTCTGTCCATCACCACCCCTTGTTGTTAATTATTTTGTCCACCCTAAGCGTGGAAGGGTATGCTCAGACATGAGTCCCTTGCTCACTGCACCATCAGGATTCAAGCAAGCCGGGCCGAAGAGGCTGAAATGCCAGAAACCGGTCCCCGGTAGCTTGTTTCCTTTCCAGTGTAAGAATTGGCTTTGTAGTTTGGTTTGCCCTGTGCCCATCATGCACTGGGACAGGAACAGACTAATTTGCATACAGCCAGGTTCTGAAACTGGGATGATGCAGTGAGCTAAAAAACGGTGTTGGATCTAGCCCTGATCTCTTGACTGGGTGAGAGTTTTCTGCTTAATTCAGAGACTCTGTCCATCACCACCCCTTGTTGTTAATTATTTTGTCCACCCTAAGCGTGGAAGGGTATGCTCAGACATGAGTCCCTTGCTCACTGCACCATCAGGATTCAAGCAAGCCGGGCCGAAGAGGCTGAAATGCCAGAAACCGGTCCCCGGTAGCTTGTTTCCTTTCCAGTGTAAGAATTGGCTTTGTAGTTTGGTTTGCCCTGTGCCCATCATGCACTGGGACAGGAACAGACTAATTTGCATACAGCCAGGTTCTGAAACTGGGATGATGCAGTGAGCTAAAAAACGGTGTTGGATCTAGCCCTGATCTCTTGACTGGGTGAGAGTTTTCTGCTTAATTCAGAGACTCTGTCCATCACCACCCCTTGTTGTTAATTATTTTGCTCTAATCATTGAGCCACACTTCTCCACTCTCCATTGTGCATGGAAAAAATAAAAAACTGTTAATGTAATGCCATCAATTTGATGGCCTTTTAACAAATAGATGAATTTTATATTTGTTTATTGTAATTAAAGTAATTTTTTGGAATACTATATTTGTCAAGTTAAACTGTGCTCTTTTCTTGTATTATTCCTATTTTATTTGTTTCATTGCCAGAGATTGTATATTGCCTCGGAATGTTTTTTTCAATTGCAAGGAAGAAGGTAATTGCATGCACACATAACAGTCTCACGCATCCATAGTATCAACATACTGATAAAGGAGTTCAGTAAACACGATTAGTGAGAAGTCATTAATAGACTGATCTTGATTTAAATCCATATTTGTTAATTCGTTAGTCACAACCACTTTCTCTTCTAATTACATTGTTTCCATACTTGAAGTCACGTGGAGGTTAGAGTTTGAATAAACATCATGAGGTAGGTTTAGTATTATCAATAACAAGACAAGTATTATAGAAAAAGCAAGCTCATATATGTGTATGCCTTAGTGAAGACCGATTTGGATCTCCTAGAGCTAAAGGTACTCATTTCTCTCATTTTTATTTTTTCATTTAAAGAATGCTTTATATCATAAAGTTTTGCAGAAGTGTTTTTATCAGCGCCCGGTCATATTTTCTTTAATGTTCTTTTTAGCCTTTATTTCTCCAGCACTTTCACAACATTCCCTTCAAGTTGTTTGTTGTAAGTTGCAATCTTTGAAGCAGAAAGCGTAATATTAATTTTCTCAGTCATTTGCTTTCCAATCTGGAGCTGCAAATATTTGACTTGGTATTCTCGCTCTTTTTGTTCTGCGCACTGCAGGTTCCTCTCTGTCTGTTTCACTTTGCTCAGATGGACTTGAAACGTCAATCACAGTTGAAGGTATTCTTCCTGCGGTCAGTATGTGTCATAACCTTTCAGATTTTCTGGGGCAATGGTCTCCACTTAGCGCTCATTTTTCTGGTACAATGCTCACATTATCTGATTCAATACTTCTCTTAGTTAGATCCCCTTCAATTTGACCCTCGTTATCAACCGGGACAAACTCTCCTTGACTCGTCTGAACCAGTGTTTTTTGACCCAGTAGCAGGCGCCCCCTCTACTCTGTGATCGCTCTGTATGGAACGTCTTTCTGTTACCACCGGATCATCCGCTACAAATCCCACACTTTCAAGACGGCATGGCATTTGACAAGTGTGGACAGCATGCACACAGTTAGGCAGACCATTACATTTTACAGAAGTTGTGGTTACAAGTATCACTTGATAAGGCCAACGAGGTTCCAGGGGGGATTTTCATAAATGCTTCTTTACAAGTACCCACTCGTCTGGGCACAGGTAATGGCACTGCTCCTGTTGTACGATAGTTGCAACTTCTCTAACCTGGTGAGACACAGAACACACCACATTAGCCAATCCTTTACAAGAATTGAGTACCAAGTCACCAGTAATATTCACAAGCTGATTTGCTGGGACTCTAGGCTGCCTCATAACCCTCCCCATAATTATCTTGTGAGGGGACAGTCCAGTTCTTCTGTCTGGGATGCTTCATAAAAGGCAGAAATCAGGCCATTTCATGGATGTGGACTCACAAACTTCTGCCAATCGGGGCTTTAGAGTTCCATTTCCCTGTCCAGCCACTCCAGATGCCTCAGGCCGATGGGCACAATACAGCTTTTGTTAAATTTGCAATGCAGCACAAAGCATTCGTATTACTTCATTATTAAAATGTGTACCTCTATCCAATTCCACAGAGGTCGGAAATCCAAATTGCGGTATAAGTTCTCTAAGAAGCAGTTTAGCTATGGTTAGACTGTCATTGCGTCTTGTAGGGTAAGCTTCCACCCAACGAGAGAACAAACACACGATCACAAGGACATATTTTAATCCATTGCAAGGGGGCAATTCAACAAAATCAATCTACATAAATGTAAAAGGATCTCCTGACTTTCCTAAATGGCTTGTACTGACCAGTGTTTTTCTTCGTACATTTTGTTCTTGACAGGTCACACATCTCTGACACAGAGTCTCTGCAATGGCTCTGAATCAGGGATTATATCAGTTCTGTCAAAAGCATCTCTTCCTACATGTGCAGGACCATGCCAACTCCTTGCCCTAGGTGACAACAAACTATCTGGTAAAACTGGTCTCCCATCTGTGTACACCCAACCCTCATCCTCTTGTCGACAATTGCCTCCTGCTTTTATCCACCCTTCTCTTCAATTTGGGGTACTGCATCTTGTAATTCTTTGATCTCTTCCCGGGTTCCTATGACTGAAAATATTAGTCTGCATTCTGTGTCATCAGACTGTTCCTTCAAAGACTTTCCATTGAATGCGTAAGAATTTAGAGCGCACTAGCACACGTCTCACCTGAATAGCGATTGCCGACCGTCAATTAATCGTGGCTGTTTGGTGGGTGGAACAATTCACCACCTCAATTTGCGCTGACAGTTTTAGTGCCATCAGTAGGTTTTTTACACTCTCTCCATTTTGTATGGGTGAACGAAAAGAGGTCATGTACCCACGTTGAGACCATAACTGCCCAAAATCGTGAACAACTCAGAAGCCATATTGACTGTCTGTAAATATGGTTATGCTCATTTATTCAGTAATGCAGCAAGTCTTGGTACGTGCAACCAATTCAGCTGAATACACTCCTTTCAACCACAATGCTTCGACTACATCCACCACAGTGCAGCTAGCATATATATAGCTCACAGTGGTACCACCAGAATCTCTCAAACAGGATCCATCCACAAACAGAACATGATCTGACTTAGGCAATGGTACATCTTGGATGTAGGGATGTGGTTCGGTACATAGTTCAGTCACGTCCAAACAATTATGATCCAGTTCATCCATGACAACTACATGACCTGGCAAAGGCATCAAGGTAGCTGGATTCAAACCTGTACAAGATGTTTAGTTCTAGTTCGAGTAAGCTGAATCTCAACAGAATGCGGTTCATACACATTCAAAGGGTGACCCATCACAATGTTCTCACAGTACTCCAAACTCACACATGTTGCAGCAACTGCTTTCAAACATCCAGGCAACGCAGCAGCTACAGGATCTAAAGTAGCTGAAAAGTATGCAACAGGTCTGCGAGCAGTTCCATACTTTTGCGTTAGAACTGATAGCGTACAACCTTTGAGCTCACTGCAGAACAATGTAAAACTCTTGCTAAAGTCAGGCATTCCCAATGCTGGAGTTCAACACAAATTGTTTTGAAGTCCATGGAAAGCGTGCATGCATTCCTCATCCCATGAAATGGGATCAGACACATCTTTATGTGTAAGTCTTTGAAGTGACTTGGCTGTCAGGTAAAAGTTTGGTATTCACTGCCTGCAATACCCAAGCATTCCCAGAAAAATGTGAACCCCTATTTGGGTACTTGACGGATACAACTGTAAAGTAGCAGTGATCTGATCCTGTGACACTTTTCTGACTTCTTTTTCAATGTGATGTCGCAAATAAAGAACTTCTCTTTGGCACAAATTTTTGCTAGTGACACCTAGGGGTCGATTCCGATCTGATAAAAAGCACTCCGAATTGCCGTTTCGGAGCGTTTTTCCCATACGAATCATACCCTGCACCGTCCCCCGTACGTACGATGAAGTACGATCCATACCAGGAGCTGGACTCCGTACGAATTGTACAGGGACCGTACGAATGAAATCCCCGTACGATTCTCCCTCGGAACCCGCTGTACGCGACATCTGTACGGTTCGCGGCTGCTTTTTCCGAACCGGCAAGTACAATTCGCGTTGGGTACGCGCCGTACGACCCTTTTTGTACGGGAGCTGAAAACATCCGTAAAAGCAGAGTTCGCCCCGAAACAGGTACGGAACGGCCCCTCCCGGGTACCGTGCGTACCCCCCATGATCGCAGGGGTACGGTGCGTACCCCTGCGATCACTGGGTGTACGCACTGCACCCCGCGATCTCGGGGTGTACGCACCGTACCCCGCGATCTCGGGGTGTACGCACCGTACCCCATGTCTTCTGGGTGCAAAGTGCGTACCCCCCATGATCGCAGGGGTACGGTGCGTACCCCTGCGATCATGGAGGTGTACGCACCGTTCGGTGTGTATGTGAATGTGCGCTTTTCCGTACGAATCGCCCTTGCCTGACGTGGACCATACGAATCGCGTCCTGAAACCCCGGCCGGATCGTACTCAGCGAGTCGTACGGTGTGTGTACGAGTCGTACGGAAACGGCTCCGGATGCGAATCGTACGGATGGAAATTTTACCGGATCGGAATCGACCCCCTTATGTCCAATTACTGCCAAAGGATTCAAGAAAGCAATAGTGTCACAAAATCAAGCCTGTTTAGTACTGGATGCGACCAACAAATCATCTATGTATTGCACCAGCACAGAGTAATTTGGCATTTCCAATGATTTCAAATTTCTTTTCAATATTTGGTTGAAAATCGAAGGACTTTCTTTATACCCTTGTGGAACTCGGCACCATGCCAAGACACGGTTTCCGAACCAGAACGTAAACAAATATTGGCTATCTGGATGCACGGGGATTGAGAAAAAGGCTTGACATAATTCATAAAACCATTCACCTCACAAAGAATCTGGTATAGAATTACGGCAGGATTTAGTACAATTGGACAACATGGTATCGCAATTTGATTTATCTTAAAAACTGCATGATTTTATATTTCCTATTTTATTTTTGAATACCCATGATAGGTGAATTACTTGGGCTTCCCAAAATCTTTCTCAGAATTCCTTGCTCAATCACGTTCTGAATCAAAGGAGTTATGCCTGCAATGGTTTCTGGACTCAGATGATTATATGCTGGAGCTCTAGGAAATTCTGCATTTGGCTTCACTGTGATTCAAATTGGAGCTACTCTTCATCAAACCCGTATCCTTTCTTGTAAATGCCCACACGTCTGGTAAAACTGTGTCTCGCAGCTCAAGTGGTAAATTACTTTCAGTAAGTAAGGGATATAACACCTCTACTTCTGTCTTTTGTCTGCCCATTTTAAACACCAGATCGTCATCTTTTGTATGGCATTCAATTCCCTTTGAAGTATAATAAACGGAACAATTCATTTTGCACAATATGTCTTGCCCTAACAAATTTACTGGACTAGAATCGTACACCACAAATTTGTGTAAATCTTTAAAGGACCCGATTTGTACTTATACAGGTTCTGTCACAGGGGTCAATATCAATTGGTTGGATAATCCTACGACTTGGATTCTTGCTCCAAGAGGGCTAGGTTGGGAATTTCCACAGTTCTCACCGTGGAATGGGTTGACCCAGTATCTACAAGGAAGTAAATAGGTGTTCCATTTACCTTGCCATCCACATAGGGACCAATCTGAATTACCTCTAAGGATGCGTCAAGCTTGCATTCATCCTCCCCTCTCATTCACCATCATTGTGACATTTTTTGTCACTGTCATCAGTCTGCAACAAGTACTGTGATGCCACTTGTACATTCAAATTTACCCGATCATTGGTAGGGAAACCCATATAAGCATTGTATCTCTGTACCTATCCATTCAATTGAGGCATAGGAGCTTTCAGGGTATTCGGATTTTGACCCCTCGATCTTGGCACTGATTGATTCAGCATTTCATTATTTACCTGTGGCTGTGCAACTTCACCTGTAACTGTCTGTTCTTCTGCCTGAATAATTGTGTTAAACCTACACTCGCATTGCCAATGTCAAAACTTGCCACAAAGGTGACATAGATAAGTCCTTGTCAATGCATCTATTTGTTATCCCCTTCCTCTTTCCTGAGGCACAAATGTCTTTAAAGAACTTCCTGCTACACCTCGCATTCCAGTACTCGTCTGTCCATTTTCCTGTACCATTCCTGAAAAATCAGAATCCAAACCCACATATTCTTTCTTGGCTGCTCTCATCTGTGCCAACATTGTGATGCAAAACAATGTCATCTCCACAGCATTTTGCTTAACAAAGAATCTCATAGATGGGCTTACTCTGCCAACAGATCAAATGTTGTTGTATCATGGCACTTATCTCAGTTCTTAAACAATGCCAAACTGATACACAAAATGCCCCATGTCTTTTAATGTCCCAGTGTTGATTCCGCTATATTGCCTAAATGCCCGAAAAAGCCTTTCGTAATATGCATGCACTGTCTCTATTAGTTCCTGTGTAGTTCTGTCTATTTTTATCCAATTGGTTTCTTTCTGCAAAATCTTTCCTGTCAGATAAGTAATAACCTGATTATACTTCCTCATTACTTCCACCAAAGGCGCAGCCAGTTTTTGAATCTCTTGCAGGCTCTGTTTGTGGCCAGTCAACAGCAATTTTACATTCAGTTCTCAAATCAGTCAGAACTGCAATCTTAACACACAATTTCCAAATCCTTTAACAAAACCTTTGAAACCTTTACAAATTGTTCCACTTGCTTATATACTGAACAGGCTTCTCTCTCAATTTTTGAAAGTCATCTGTAAAGGACAAAATATACTGTCTATCCAGGGGACATGAACATAACCACCTCATTGTACTTCACTCATAGGATATGATATTGCTTCTGACTCTCCCTTCTTCCATCATTGGGTATAGAGGCAAGACCATCGCCACATCCTCTTTCTTTTTGGCCCATCTGACTTTCCATCTTTTTACTTCTACCCATCGTTTTAAGGTAGTTGTGGGACTTGCCCCTTTTTGGTTAAAGTTCCTTTAACTTTAGGCTTTCCCCCTAGACCTTTTTCTGACATGGTTTAGCCAACTTAGATGCTTTGGGCACTTTGCCACTGCTGTGCTCCCTGTGTAAAGTGTAATGGTAATTGGTTGTCCATGATTGGTATGGTTACCTTACTAGTAAAGTCCCTAGTAAAGTGCACTATGTGTGGCAGGGCTGGTAGGGATTGCCCTGTCATTGTGTGCACCAGAATCCAACTGAGTCTCAACGATGCTGTGTGCGTGTGCTTTGTGCAGCGTGAGACCTTCGCGAGGGTTGCCTTGTTATCGTGCACCGAAATCCAAGTGAGTCTCAACGACGCTGTGTGCATGTGCTTTGAACAGCGTGAGACCTTTGTGAGGGTTGCCTTGTTATCGTGCACCCGGAATCCAAGTGAGTCTCAGTGATGCTGTGTGCGTGTGCTTTGTGCAGCCTGAGACCTTCGTGAGGATTGCCTTGTTATCGGGCACCTGGAGTTAACGTGAGTCTCAGCTATGCTGTGTGCGTGTGCTTCGTGCAGCCTGAGACCATCATGAGGAGTGCCCTGTGATCGAGCACCCGAAGTTAAGGAGAGTCTCCGTGACACTGTGTGCGTGTGCCCTGTTGCAGCCTGAGATCTTCGTAGTGTCAGCGGCCCGAGCCGGCCGTTGTCAAGAGGGACCGTGAGCCAATCTCACCAAGGGAGGGCTCGAGTCCCACTGCCCGGAGTGAACAAAGATTGCATCGGAGGCCGAAGTTGCGGAAAGAGGAGAGGAGGGCAAGGTTGCGCCCCATGAGTAAGGTGTAGGCCCCTGGGGCGGGGTGCGGGCTGGGCCGGAGACGCTCTCGGCCTCTCTCCTTCCTGCAGTGTGAACCTCTGCTTCGGCTCATATCGCGGCCCATACTTGCCAGAGGTGTGGCAGAAACAGGGCTGGAGTGCGGAGCTGTTCTCATGGTTCACATCATACCCGTGTGGGGGGCAACTGTTGACAGAGGCTGATGGAGAGTAGTACGAGTGGCGGAGAGACCGCGATCGATGCTGGAGAGTATTACGCATTGCAGTATTTTCGCATAACAACTACCTGATTAGTGTATTACGCATTGCATTGTTTCTGCATAACGAACTGCCAGATTAACGTATTATGCATTGCATTGTTTCTGCATAATGAACTACCTGATTAGCGTATTACACATTGCATTGTTTCTGCATAACAAACTACCTGTTTAGCGTAATACGCATTGCATTGTTTCTGCATAACAAAATACCTGATTAGCGTATTACGCGTTGCATGGTTTCTGCATAACGAACTACCTGATTAGCGTTACATATTGCATTATTTTACATTACAAAGTGCCTGATTCTAGCATTACGAACTGCATAGCATTGTATTAGGACTGGGGTGGAACATTTAGAAGTGCTCACTAATATCACCAGAACTGACAAAGGGCTGGCTAGCCCAATAACCGGCCAGGAGGAATATTACAAATACGCATATGTTGTATTTATATTATGTGGTCTTAGCAGATATCTTTTATATAATTTTATACTCGTTTTTATGAAACGTGTGTAGAGTCTATTTTTGGTGTCGTAATTGGGTTGCTGTGAGCATCGTTGCAAGTACTTTACACATTTGCCTTGAAGATAAGCCTGGCTGCTCGTGCCAAGCTACCAAGGGGGTGAGCGGGGGCTATCTCAGAAGGTTTCCTCTTTTCCCTGACGTCTAAACGCGGGTCCCTATTTGGCCTAAGGTACCTACCTCAGCCAACCAGGGATCCCGGGCCTAACAGTAGTTAATAGTTCTTTAATCTGTAACCTCTTTCCTGAAGGGTTCAGAATTTCTAGATCTTTGTCACTATTATCTAATCAGTAATTTTGTTGTAAAGCCTTCGATGTCTCTACATCTACTCCATATTTTGAGCTACCTCAGCAAATCTTTCATGAGTATTCCTAGCTTTCCGTGTTATATCCTTGCACATGAAAAGTAAATCTTCATCCCAATATTTTGCCAATGTTTCTGGACTAATTGTTACCTCCCTAATCCATTCATCAAGTTCCTCTGGTGATGGCCCTATTGATGTACCGTTCTCCTCTCTCTGAGAATAGTTTCTCCTGTTCATCGAGTTACATGAGTGTTTCATTTTTGTTTTCCCATTTGCAAAACCTTCCCTGTTATTACCTGGGGGCCTCTATTTAGTGTTTCAAAACTTTTCTCTGAAATGTTAATTAATGATTATACTTCCCCTTCTATGGTGGAATTCACTATTTCCCTCATTCCCACATCACTCCCTCGTTTTACAGTTTTCTCTTGTGTAGATAATGCGTGCTGATCTTGATCCTCCACCTTCTTATTTATCTCCTGTGAGGAAGGATCTTCTCCTGCTGTCCCACTAGGTACTGTTATAGCATGTACTTGTGAAACACCTCATCCTGTCTGATATAATGGGACAATTAGCACTATGGTAACTGAAACGGATAGTGCATCTAGACCATATGTTATCGTAGAGTTAGGAAATCCTGCTCCTTCCAGAGTTTGTCCTCCAGACAAGACAATGTTTCTGTGAGCCGAATCAAAGGTTACCAGTGGTGCTTCTGGTGTCATACCTACAAACAGGTTTGTTTCTGAATTACTCTGTTCTTCATTAGAAGGTGGAGGCCTATTCAACAATGACTCATTCAATAATTTGTCATCTATTTCATCCAGATTCTCTTCTGTTAATGTAAGAACCTGTGTTTGTGGCTCCTTGATATGTTTCTTTTTCTCTTTGCCTTTTTCTCCTTCCTTATTCTCAGCTACCATTACAGGATACATTCAGGCACCCATGGCGACATCCTGTCTCCACATCTTTTTCTGTGAATCCCATTTCGCTTCTGCATAACAATTTTAAGTATTGTTATATCTGCCTTGATATTTCTCTTTCCCTCACCGATGAGCTTCATGTTCCCATTCTTTGAGAGCTTCATATTGCATGGGTCTAGATGTCGGTTTCAATTAAATTTATCTGTCTTCTCAAATTTTCCAAAATCCGGACATTATAGTTCCATATTTCAGGAAAGCTAAGGGACCATCTTTTTCAGTGTATTTTACCCAATTCTCTAACCAGGTACAAGTGTAATATCCTGTAACATATATAGGAGGGTCCCTGAAAATAATACTTTAGTGGGGAAGTAACCAGGGAAAACACAAAAACTAACCCCACAGGACATTTATAAATTCAGTAAAGTATCAAGAATAATATGCCCCACAAAACATGTAGATTAAATAATTTATTTATCAGAACATATATATAATTATTTTATATATAATTTTTTCATATTGTCAATAATGCATATTCAAACATTGCACATATAAAAGACAATCAGAATATTGTACAGACTTTAAAAAAGAGCCCCAAGAGCACTTACACTACTTTTACATGTCTCCAAATTAACAAACACAAAAACGCAACCATGAAGTGAAAAAACAGTACAATATAAATGCTAAAGCCAAATAGACATACCTAAAAAATTACATACAAAATACAAATGAACAACAGAAATGTGCTGCAGCGCGTTTTGGAGGTACCATGTACTTAGACACTCCTTTATCAAGTCGCAAAATTTATGTAGGGGTCAAAAGGCCATCTGTAACTCATTGATAGAGTTCATATCTCATATTATACCGGGCTCTGTACACTGTGAAAACACAAGTCTGTGGGGACAAAAACACAGTAAATGTTAAAATAATATCAATTAACCAAAATAACTAAGGAATTGGAGCAAGATAACTGAACCACACAACCATAGACCGAAAATAGTGTAGTATTAAAGAAAAGCCAACACCATAGTTGCATAAAATAATGACACAAGTGATGAAATATGAGAAAACACAAAGTCAACCTCTACCCGAATATGCATAAAAAATGAAAAAGGTAAAAAAGAAACGGTAAAAAGAATATAGTGCAGAATTTGTCTTACTTTCAAGTTGTTCCGATAAAGTAGAAATAAGTTCTACGCAGGGTACCAAATACCAGGCTGTTGACACTGGTTCACTGATAATTAAAAGCCGACCGAGGAACTTAAAGGATGAAATGAATAACAAGTGGACCAATCTAGAAAGAAAAATAATGGAAATATCAAGTCTATCCCAAAGCCCAGAGTTCATGAATTACATAGTGAATATCATAGGATGTCATACATAGATGAGAATGAATCCCCCAAAATTTCTATAGCTGAGCAGATGACCTCTAAGTTATGCGGGTGACCAATAAATCGGACATTCTCGGCAACAGAGAGATTGCTAGAGAGATAGATAGAATAGACCGAAGTATCCCGCCCACAACGTGCAAGATAGAACCAAGAAATCCAAAACAAATTAACTTACTGACTGAAAACAGGTGCCTGTGTACTTCAAAGGATGTCCTGGAAGAATTAAAATTCTGACATGGGCCGCCGAAGGATCTGAATTTCTCGGGGGTATGGAAAGTGCTAAAAAAAAAGAATAACTTAAATATAAGCTGGCCGTCCCCACTATTAATGCGGGTCTTAAAGGCCGATAGAACAGACTCACTTACTTCAGGTAAAAAAACGAAACTTATGTATACATCGGCTATCTTTAATGTGTTGCCTCCCAGCAGCCAAAGGTAGAGGTGCTCATACTCCCACATCCACCCGAATCTAAATGTAATCAAGATAATCATTAACAGATCTCTGCCCATTGAAGTGCCCGCAATCACTTTGTCCTGACATCGAAAGACACAAAGTACCTACATGATATCACCAGGCGATTCCCATCACGGGAGCTGAACACAATCGTCCGGGGTCACTAGTCCACCGTCGAAGTGAGTAATTAAATTAACTGAATATCCAGTCCTTTAAATGCGCTCTCCCTTACTTCTCAAATTGTAAGATGGAACACACATGTGGCAGGAAGGCATAGCGCGTAAAGTTACATTTAACCAGGGCTACAATGGCATCCATATTTGGGTAGAACGGAAGTCCTCCCGGCAATGGGGGCCATGTTAGGTACAGGCCAAGTCTCAGTAAGACCACGTACAATAAGGGGACCGAGCGTGTAGTCATGATCAGTCAATAAAGCAGCTGTGGATCTCACTTATAGAGGCAACTCAATGTACGTCGTAGAAAAACCGCGCAGGGATCGAGACCCAGGTCCCTAAACGGAAGGTCATGATGGAATAGAGTAGAAGCCCAGCACTTAAAATAATCAGAAGGAGACACAAAAAGACTCAAACTACATCTAAATTGATCAAAAAGGTCCCTGTAGCAGTCGGACTCACAACCATTCCTGATGTGAATGTGTTCAGATAGAAGTGGGCCCTGAGGTAGAGTGAATAGAATGTGCTAGAAGACATCCATAAAGAAATCGGGGTGGAAAAAAGGAGAGAGAAATAACTCTCCTTAATAGGTATCATGCTTTAAAAGGGCAACTAGATTTGGCCAACGTACCCAAAATCAAAAATACATCTAAAAAATAATCAGAGACTCAAGAATTATGTATAAAAACGGGTCAGTATATCAATATACTTATGAACATATTCCAAAATAAATAAGGCAAAGTAACCATGGGAAATAAAATCCAGAACAGACCAATAGATATACTTCAGTAGTCAGAAACCCAACTGTATATCTGACTATACCCAGTTGTCCGGAAGACTCCTGGAGACATCCCATACTGACACCACGCCTCAATCCTGGGAAATACAAACAGAACTTCACATGATGGTATTCTCCCAGGGGAGGGATTCATTGAGTTCAGTATTGGCCGTCTGAAGAGTATAAATCCAAAATACTGTTTCTTATGTCTGAGAGCATCAATGCTACCATCCTTAGGATGATGGATACGCTCCAGTATTATCCATTTCAGAGCTTTCACAGAATGCTGTTGATCTGCCAATGTGTGGCCATGGTTGCACCTAGCCGTTTGTTGTGGATGGCAGACTTATGCTCACTAAGCCTCACTTTGAATTCCCTGCTAGTTTTACCCACATAACCCTTTTTGCAGGGACACAGGATGAGGTACACAACATTAGCAGTTCTACAATTATTTATTTGCTTAAACAGAAATTTTTTCTTGCCCAACTCAAGCTCCGCAGTGATAAAGGGAAGTAAAATCTCCTTTGGGTGTGGTCACCTTGGTCACAAATCACCGACGCACCTCTTCACTGAGAGAACAAGGAAGAAAGATATGAGATGAGGAGGAATCATATTGGAGTGGCACTTTTATTCGGTAAATCACAAGCATATCAATAAATGCACATCATTTCATGTAACTAAGCTAAAACCATTATGAAGCCTGACTTCACTCCGTCAGGGATGAAAGCACAAACAATAAACCACACAATTATTTTTGTAATGCTCAGAAGTCTAGCAAGCAGGCTGTAATAAAGATCTGTCAAAAGGCATATTTAAAATCAGTTGGAAACTCAAAGATGGAAACACATTTTGTAAAATTCTAATGTCAAGAGGCAAACCTTTCGTGAATAGAATTAGCCATGCAAGATAAACATTTTTAAGAGGCCTTAACTGCAAGGGATTGGGTGTGGATGAGAAATACCGAGAATAATCAAAGATAAAAGGCAAAAAAGGTTATCTGGATTGGGAGGTACCACCTTTGAGAAGTAGGCTTTGAAGTCCCAAATCAGATAAACGGCCGGCCGGAGAACCCAGGCATGTGTCGAGCACCTGCAGGAGAATTCTGGCTTCTAATTGTGGTGTTGGATTGTTTATACCTGAAAAAGCGGAACCCTGACACTTCTGACGCACTTTCTGATGCGCGTTCTGGTGCAGGTGGTTTGACCGCATGTCCTAGGACACGGAAATGGTCAGGTGGCTCAATGGTTGCTTGGCCATGCTCGACCGCAAGACATAAACAAAGATCATTTTGTCACGTACATATCTCTAAAATTATATGTGAGAGCAGAACTTAAGACAGGTGCTACTATCGCAAGATGCTGTGTTCAAGCAATCTTTCAAAATAATACTTTAGCAACGGTGATGTACCAACTTATACCAGCTGGGCCTGTGTACGTGTGTGTGGGTGTTGATCTTGAAATTGTGGAAAATAACTGTACTCTGTGATTGCCCAAGTTACCTCCTTGTTTTCAGCGTAACAGAAATGCATGTTTGAAATCATCAGGGCCTAGTGGAGTTTAATATAGAAAACTGATATCATAAGATGGTTGCCTTTGTCCTTTGTCTTAGGCCTATTAGAAGAGGGTTCACGGAATCTGTGGGCTTTCATTTACTGATAGTATATGGTGAACATTGGTAGTTTTAGCATATTTTCAGATTTTGTCTAGCAGGGCCCACATCAGACCTCCATTCTATCAAGGTCGATCAAAATGATATATACTGGGGATCAGATGGTAAAACGTGATCCTGCATCAGCAGATAACATAGCAAAATTGCAGGTGTGACAATTGCCATATTTGTGGGCCCACGATGGGATTTGTACCTGTGAAAGATCTCTGAATCGATTTCCTGCTATCAGGCAAGACACATTTAATTAATGAGTTCTTCAGGTTTTCATTCCGTCAGAATGCAAAAATTTGTCTAGGTAAAGCATTAGTTTGATTGTCTGAGTTCAGAATATGCCATTGGGCATTGATGATCTGATGGAGATTGTGATTGAAATTAGAGTGCCGGGCGACACATACCAGCTAAGTGCGATTCTTGTTGTTCCTATTTTGGAAGAGTGCTGCTCTGTTTAAGTATTTGGCCATCTGGTAGGACTCTTGTAGGACTCCCTAACAAGTGTAATATCCCTTCTCTAGAGACATATGCAAAGCTATTGTACCCTCCAGAGCTACAGGAACTCCTCTAGTAGGAATATGCTCATCCTTGCATATTAAAGCTCTCTAAAAGATTTCTTCCTTTCAATGCTTTCTGATCTTATTTCTGCAAAACTCTATTCCTTGTTATTGTTTTAGCTACCAATTACTTCTTGATTTCAACAACCAATCGCTGGCATGGCTCCACACCAACCAACCAATCCCAGCGCTGCACTTGTATTTCATCAGTCTAACTCCTCACAGCAACTGACCCTCCCTTTACAATTCTCATCATATTTTCCTTTTAATCAACTTCACGCAGAACAACACAAAACATGAAACAACTCTTGTCTGCTCCACTAAAAAGAATTATGGATCCTCAAACAATCAGAAGTTTCATTCCCTCCAAGTACAATTTGACCAGCGAGATTTCACCATGTTAGTAAAAATCCCTAGAATTCCTCCTGGTGCACTCTAGAAGAAACCCCAATAGGATTTTAACCCAACACACTTTCAAAAATGTCCCTTCACTGATGGCACTGGCGATGATGTCTCACGCACAGAACCCTCAAAACAGCAGCCAAACTTGCATGCCACACTAAGATCCACCAGTAAGTGCATATCTCAGGATCTTAGACGGACCCATACTCAACTTCAATACAACACAAACATACACATTTCACAATATGACATAACATTTCTGTCTCGTTAAGTGAATTATTATCATTGATTGGAACTCACTGAATCTCTTAGCCACAAAGAAATATTTATTACCACATCTCTCCATATATGACTTTCAATCAGTCAAACTAACCATCCGACACGCTACCAGAAAACTGCTGCAGTGCGAAGCTTACTTAAATTTCACCTCACCCTTTTAACAATTTTAAACAACTAAGCCCATTTCATCATCAACCCTAAGTCTCATAATAGTCTTGATTATTTCTCAGATGCCTACAAACCATGATCCTCATATGGATCTTTTTGTTGAGCTGACAGGGACTAGAATACTAGGAAATGTGAGCAACTATTCAATGTGGACCTGGAATAAATAATTGTTAACTCAAAACTAATTCAAAAGCTTGTTCGGCCACTTGGACAAATGCCTTGAGACAAGCAATATGACTAAAAGAATGAGAAAGATCCAATAAAGATAATTCATGAAAAACATTTATCTAATGCCTTGTATTGCATAGACAAGCAAAGAGAATACATTTCAAATCAGATTTAATGACAAAGTATTATTACAAATAGCCTCCCAACACAAAATAGTAATTATTAGGCAGCCTGACATTTGCTGTAGAGAGAAACAGGATACATTTGAGGTTCAGTTATGAATCATACAAACCAAAACAAAGCTGATCACTTCAAATTCGTCATCAATTAGATCTGGTCAAGTCTGAACTGCAGCACTACGTGCCACAGTTCGAGTCAGAGAACTTCTCAGCCGAAAGGTTATTTTCCTGCATGTTAGAAATGGGGGTCTATAGTTGGCAAGGGCTTGCACCTTTGTCCAAGTAGGGACCCTTCTTCCTAGTCAGGATAAGGGAGTTACACTCCCAAAATGACCCCTGCACACCCCCTTGGTAGCTTGGCGCGAGCAGTCAGGCTTATCTTAGAGGCAGTGTGTATAGCATTTGCACATTACCGACAGTAATATAGTGTAAACACTACAAAAGGAAACCACACCAGTTTAGAAAAATAGCCAATATTTTTATATACAAGACCAAAAACAATAAGAATCCACAATACAGTACTTATAAATCTACAGTTATCAAAATACGCTTTGGAAACAGTTCCTTGATGTTAATAGCTCCGTCCGGGGCTACCATGGCGTCGTGAGCAAACAAAGCCAAATAGTTCAGGCTGGTTGTGGCGTCAGGGACCAGCTACAGTGTTGGGAAGACCCACAAACACTACCTGTTAGAGATGCAGGGCGCCGAGGCCCTTGAAGTCACTCCCGTTGCAGGTCGAGCTCCTTTCTGTTGGGATCAGGAGCGCTGGCGTCGGCAGGCGTCGGGTGCTGCGGTGCGAAGTGCATCGGTGCGGCGTGCGGTGCCCTCAGGTCGCGATGCAAGCAACGGCTTGGTGGCAGCGTCAGATGGCGTTGTCAGTGAGACCAGGGTTGTGGTGCGAGGTGAAGGCGGTGCTCGTTATGGGGCTGGCAGGTCACGGTGCAAGCAGCAGCGTCATCGTTGCTGAAGCGCTGTTGTCTGCTGATGAACGGGAGTCGATGGTGCCGGCATTGGTAGGTTAAGGTTGCGGTGCGGGATGAGGGCGGTGCGTCATGTAACTTTACGAGCGGTGCCCTCAAACCACGGTGCAAGCAGCAGCGTTGATTTCAGCGTGGAGCGTCAGGGAGGCCAAGGCGTCCTCGTGAAGCGAGGCGGTGCGGTGCCCACAGGTCATGGTGCGAGCAACGTCTCAGTGGCGGCATCAGCAGGCATCGTCGGTGAGACCAGGGTGGCGTTGCGGCGGTGCTCTCTGCAGTGCCCAGGCTTCGGCGTGAAGCGAGACGGTGTGGAGTACGGTGCTCCCAGGTCGCGGGCGAGCAGGGCTCGGTGGCGGCGTCAGCAGGCGTCGTCGGTGAGACCAGGGTCGCGTTGTGGCAGTGCCCTCTGCGGTGCCTTCAGGACACGTAGTCAGTAGCGGCATCATAGCCGTCATCGAGTTGCTTTTCTTCTGTCGCAGCACAAAACACACAATCCCTAGTGCTGAGGGCAGAAGAGCTTGAAATTTTTGCTGTTCATGAGACTTCTTAAACAGGGGGCAAGCTCTACCTCAAGACCTTGGAGAAACTCACAAAAGTATATTGCAGAAAGTTTAATCCAGTCCTTTCACTGCCCAAGACAGAAGCAGCCACTGTAGGCCAACACAGCAAAGCACACATCAAAGTGGTAGTCCGTCATCACAGCTTCTCCAGCTCTTCTTCTTGGCAGTCTTGTTGATCCAAAAGAATTCTAAAGTTCAGGGGTCTGGGCCCCAGTATTTGTATCCAAAAATCATTTGATCCTCTAGGCAGAGGGTGCCTATGCCCAGCCAGAACCAGTTCTGCCTTCTCTGGTCTGATTTCCAGGCAGGGGGTGGAAACAACATTGTCAGAGGCAGACCAGGCCCTTTGAGGTGCAAGGAAATCTCATCCCTCTTACCCCATCACAGCCCAGGTCTATTTAGCCCTTTTCTGACCTACCTAGACTATCTGGAGCCACCCTTGGGTCCTAGCCATCTGTCGTCAAAAACTCAGACAGGCCATCCACATTCCAGCAAAGGCACACGGTATGACTGAGCAAGAAAATACCTACATCCTAAAAGTGGTATTTTCAAACACAGAATGTAAATATTACCTTTACTAAAAGATGCTTTGTTAGAGTGTGAGTTCAGGCATACTAAATTTTATATTCCCACCTATTCCCACCTAATTCCCAGGGCCAGTTATGTTTATAAGATGTTATAAACAAACTTCCCATTCTGTCCTTTGGGGAACAGATAGCCTTGCAATAGTGAAAAACTAAATGGGCTGTAATTCTCTATCAGGACATGCCACACACACCAGGGCAGGTGCTGCCTTTCACATACACTGCACCCTGCCCACAGGGGTACTTTGGGCCCACCTTAGGGGTGCCTGACATGTAAGAAATGGGAAGGTTAGGGACTGGCCAGTGTGTGCACGGGCCAAGTCGACATGCCAGTTACAAACTGCACGCAGACTCTGCAATGGCAGGGCTGAGGTACCTTTTCCGGGCTACTCACGGGGTTGCACAATTCGCGCTGCAGGCCCACGGGTGGCATTTGACTCCCATGCCCTCGCACACTCAGTGCACTTTGTTAGGGGCTGACAAGAAAACCAAACAGCTAATTAGGGAAACACCAATCCATAACATTTACCACAGGAGCACTTGCACTTTACCACTGATCAGCTGTGTGAAAAGTTAGCTGAAACACTACACCAGCAAAAACAGAGTCAAAACCGGGAGGGCAGAAAGCAAAAACTCAGGAGAAACACACCAATAGATGCCAAGTCTAACACAGCACAACTTTACCAGCCGGCAAAGTACAGGTTTCGAGGACGCAGTTAGATATTGTTCAGTTCATTAAGCTCTAGTCCACCCAGTATGGATGGAAAGGGGCATAGAAATGTCTGACAGCATGCCAGGCTGGAAAGGAAAATGACAGCCAGCCCCCTACTCCTCCTCCTCCGATGGGGCAATTATACCTCAAATTGTTCCAGGTTTACTCCCCTTAACTTATCAGTTCCATCAGTTCATGGGATTCTCATTGGTCACTCTTAGTGGGCTGTTGTGGATTGATTAGGGAACCACACATATCTGGAAGAAATAAGTAATCCTTTTTGTAAATCTATTGAGAGTCATTCAATTGTATTCCCATTTTGTCACTTCCAAGGAAGTGGGTGGAACTTTACTTTGGTCACAGTCCGTCTGGTCCCAGACGCTTTTCCCCCCGGTTTGCAACAATACTGTTACAATTCTATTGAATATGCTTCTTAGCGAAGCGAGCAGTGAGTCCACTGTTAGCTAATACAGAAATGAAACTTTACAAAAAGTTCTCACAGGGAGTGGGTGACTGTCTCACATGGTTTTACATTAACACAGGGAAAAGACAAGCATTTGAGACCTACATGAAAATGAGCTGAATTGTTACTGTTCATTTTAATATAAATCACACATTCGTAAAGCATTTCGATTCTCTCCATTATGGCAGGTATAGTTTCTTTTAGGTTCTTCATATCAATATTAGACACTACTAAACATTTCTTCTCAAGTATTATTTGTACGTTATCATTTTCAAAGCAAATTATTAACATGTCACTGTCAAATATGAGTTATTGTATAAACGTTGCAGAAGCTCAGAATTGCACTATGTCAAATCTCTCTAATTTAAGCAATTCCGCATTTCAAAACTTCATTATGCATGTATATATTTCATGTACGATGCACATTTGAATGTTTTCATCTCAAAACTCTCTAGGTTAACAACGTTTTAATTTCTCACAACACGTACATGCATTCATGTGTAGTTCTCATGGTATCTCTTTTTGTTTACATTTTCGTATCATCATTTTAGGACACTATGCATGCTTTTACGATGCAGCATGTATTCTCACAATTTCAAGTATTCATCAAGAAATATTGTATCGTAATGATCTTTTACAGGTGAGAATTGATAAAGGTAGATGTCAAATAATATCCACGCTCCATCAATATTAACCAAACAATTTCAATGCCATCTTTATTTCCTAATCCACACTATACAGGATAAAAATCGCATCATGCCTTAGATGTTAAAAAGACCAATGATATTATTTGATGAGACTTAAGATTTACGCAGTCAGAGATGGTATTTCTAAAGTTTCGACATACCCATATCACTTTTCAATGCTATTAAATGCTACATAGAAGGTATTCTGCATCACCAATTGCTATAAAAATGTTAATAACCAGTCACCTTTGACTTCAGCCTGTGGGCCTGCAGGTAAATGCACTGATTAGAGAAAGGAATCACGAAATGTCCAGAAGCCTGATATAAGAAAGTGTTTTGCAGACGGATCACTGAAAGAATATCGATGACACAAATATAGACTTACCAAAATATCGAGTAAAAAAAAAGAATACAAAAATATTGACTCCCTATCTCCAAACAGGTAAGTACAAAAATATCGAATCAAAAATATCGTTGTAAAAAATATAGTTAGTCAAAATATCGAATTTTTTAAATGTCTTAAAAGTAATACAAAATTACCTAAATAATAAATATAATTAACTTAAACATACTTAAATAACCTTAAAATTAATAAATAATGAATGTAACAACATTTTTTTAAATTTTTTTTAATACATACATATATATTTATATCTAAACATAATATTACAAAAAAATATACAATATTTTTAACGTAAGATAGCGGGAGGGTTAAATTTACTATTACCACTCCAGTGAGTGCAACAGTATAGAAAACATTGGATAGCGTAGCAGTAAAAATTACTATTCCCACTCCAGTGAGTGCAACAGTAGGGAAAGCGTTGGATAGCGAGAGGGTAAAAATGACTATTCCCACTCCAGTGAGTGCAACAGTAGGGAAAGCGTTGGATAGCGTAGGAGTAAAAATTACTATTCCCACTCCAGTGAGTGCAACAGTAGGGAAAGAGTTGGATAGCGTAGGGTTAAAAATTACTATTCCCACTCCAGAGAGTGCAACAGTAGGGAAAGCGTTGGATAGCATAGACATAAAATTTACTATTCTCACTCTAGTGAGTGCAACAGTAGGGAAAGCATTGGATAGCGGGAGGGTAAAAATTACTATTCCCACTCCAGAGAGTGCAACACTAGGGAAAGCGTTGGATAGCGTAGAGGTAAAAATTACTATTCCCACTCAAGTGAGTGCAACAGTAGGGAAAGCGTTGGATAGCGTAGGGGTAAAAATTACTATTCCCACTCCAGAGAGTGCAACAGTAGGGAAAGCGTTGGATAGCGTAGGCATACAATTTACTATTCCCACTCCAGTGAGTGCAACAGTAAGGAAAGCATTGGATAGCGGGAGGGTAAACATTACTATTCCCACTCCAGAGAGTGCAACAGTAGGGAAACCGTTGGATAGCATGGAGGTAAACATTACTATTCCCACTCCAGTGAGTGCAACAGTAGGGAAAGCGTTGGATAGCGTGGGGTAAAAATTACTATTCCCACTCCAGAGAGTGCAACAGTAGGGAAAGCGTTGAATAGCGTAGGCATAAAATGTACTATTCCCACTCCAGTGAGTGCAACAGTAGGGAAAGCATTGGATAGCGGGAGGATAAAAATTACTATTCCCCCTCCAGAGAGTGCAACAGTAGGGAAAGTGTTGGATAGCCTAGGGGTAAAAATTACTATTCCCAATTGAGAGAGTGCAACAGTAGGGAAAGTAATACTTCATATATGAATACAAATAAATTAAATATTAATACCAATTACAAATTAATTAAAAGTAATTAACAAATTAATATAATAATTAATCAATTAAAAATACAAATAAAAATTAATTATTAAAACATTATTACCTATTAATACCAATTATTTACCGATTAACAATTAATTAATTAACAATTGAAAAATTATAAAAAATTACAACAAAAAACCAATAAATACATTAAAATGTTTAATTAATTACAATTAAATTACTTCCCACCCTATTCCCCTATAAACACACAACCCGCAACAGAAAATAAATTAATAAAATTAACATAATTATCAATTAATCAATTATTTAAAATTAATTACCATTTATATTTTAATTAATTACCAATTAACAAATAATTAACAATTAATTCAAAATAAATACCAATAAATAAATAAAAAAAATTAATTAATTATAATTCAATTACTTCTCACCCTATTCCCCTGTAAACCCACAACCCGCTACAGAATTATATTTCGCAAAAATTAAATACCTTAAAAATGACTATTCCCACTCCAGAGAGTGCAACAGTAGGGAAAGCGTTGGATAGCGTAGGGGTAAAAATTACTATTCCCACTCCAGTGAGTGCAACAGTAGGGAAAGCGTTGGATAGCGGGAGGGTAAAAATTACTATTCCCACTCCAGTGAGTGCAACAGTAGGGAAAGCGTTGGATAGCGTAGGGGTAAAAATTACTATTCCCACTCCAGTGAGTGCAACAGAAGGGAAAGCGTTGGATAGCAGGAGGGTAAAAATTACTATTCCCCCTCCAGGGAGTGCAACAGTAGGGAAAGCCTTGGATAGCGTAGGGGTAAAATTTACTATTCCCACTCCAGTGAGTGCAACAGTAGGGAAAGTGTTGGATAGCCTAGGGGTAAAAATTACTATTCCCCCTCTAGTGAGTGCAACAGTAGGGAAAGCGTTGGATAGCATAGGCATACAATTTACTATTCCCACTCCAGTGAGTGCAACAGTAGGAAAATCATTGGATAGCGGGAGGGTAAAAATGACTATTCCCACTCCAGAGAGTGCAACAGTAGGGAAAGCGTTGGATAGCATAGGGGTAAAAATTACTAATCCCACTCCAGTGAGTGCAACAGTAGGGAAAGCGTTGGATAGCGGGAGGGTAAAAAATACTATTTCCACTCCAGTGAGTGCAACAGTAGGGAAAGCCTTGGATAGTGTAGGGTTAAAATTTACTATTCCCACTATAGTGAGTGCAACAGTAGGGAAAGTGTTGGATAGCATAGGGTTAAAAATTACTATTCCCACTCCAGAGAGTGGAACAGTAGGGAAAGCGTTGGATAGCATAGACATAAAATGTACTATTCCCACTCCAGTGAGTGCAACAGTAGGGAAAGCGTAAGATAGCGTAGGGTTAAAAATTACTATTCCCACTCCAGAGAGTGCAACAGTAGGGAAAGCATTGGATAGCATAGACATAAAATGTACTATTCCCACTCCAGTGAGTGCAACAGTAGGGAAAGCATTGGATAGCGGGAGGGTAAAAATTACTATTCCCACTCCAGAGAGTGCAACACTAGGGAAAGCGTTGGATAGCGTAGAGGTAAAAATTACTATTCCCACTCCAGTGAGTGCAACAGTAGGAAAAGCGTTGGATAGCGTAGGGGTAAAAATTACTATTCCTACTCCAGAGAGTGCAACAGTAGGGAAAGCGTTGGATAGTGTATGCATACAATTTACTATTCCCACTCCAGTGAGTGCAACAGTAGGGAAAGCATTGGATAACGGGAGGGTAGAAATTACTATTCCCACTCCAGAGAGTGCAACAGTAGGGAAAGCGTTGAATAGCGTAGGCATAAAATGTACTATTCCCACTCCAGAGAGTGCAACAGTAGGGAAAGCGTTGAATAGCGTAGGCATAAAATGTACTATTCCCACTCCAGTGAGTGCAACAGTAGGGAAAGCATTGGATAGCGGGAGGATAAAAATGACTATTCCCACTCCAGAGAGTGCAACAGTAGGGAAAGTGTTGGATAGCCTAGGGGTAAAAATTACTATTCCCAATCCAGAGAGTGCAACAGTAGGGAAAGTAAATACTTCATATATGAATAAAAAATAATTAAATAATACCAATTACAAATTAATTAAAAGTAAACAACAAATTAATATAATAATTAATCAATCAAAAATACAAATAAAAAATAATTATTAAAAATTATTACCTATTAATACACATTATTTACCAATTAACAATGAATTAATTAACAAATAAAAAATTATAAAAAATTACAACAAAAACAATAAATAAATTAAAATATTTTCGATTCGAAAAATCTTTATTTCGATCACATGATCATAAAAGATAGACATTACACATATAAAGTTTAAAAACGCATTAAACAACATTAGTGATCAGAAGTTTGTTAAAAAGAATACAGAAGCGGGATGTGCCAATAATTCAAATCTGTCCCGAGTCTCCAAGTCTCTTTATACAACGGGATCGAACGTACCACATTGAAGTTAAAAATTTGGATAGTGCAAAAACAATAGTGGGGGTTAAATCTGTCTTTAAGACTCTGTACGCTGGTAAAAAAGTTCTGAACCCCAAGTTTCTGAGCAGGGGGACTAGCCAGTAGTTCCTGCTCCTCTCATAGGCCCGGCAAAAGAAAACCACATGAACATCGTTTTCCTTTGGGTGGGCACATGTCGGGCAAATTTCTGAAGAGGAGCGACAAGACCATGATGCTGTGAATGAAGCCAGAGGGAGAGTTCCATATCTCCATTGGAGGAATCATTTTCTGGTTAATACCGGAGTCATGGCATCTAGGACACTTTCTAGTTGGTAAGAATCTTTGATTTTTATAAACTGGTTTGATAATGATCCATCACGGGTACCTTCAGCCGTTCTAAGGAGCATGTGATCGTAATAAGCTCTCGCGAGTACCTTTTTAGGGATCTTAGTACAAGTATTTGCGGGGTCCAGCCATAGTTCAGAGAGTCCGATTGCCTCAAATGTTCTCTTGATGTAAGTCAGCCAGGGTGTTCTTGTGGCGTTGGGTAACTGTAAAAATTCCTGTAACTCAGCTCTGTAATTTGAAAGGTCTGGACTACTCCATAGACGCCGCCAGAAAGCTAAGTGTTTGAACCCCAGCTCCTCCGTTTTTGGTCGAAGGCCCATATCCAGCCTGAGAGGGAGTAATGGAGTACTCTGTGGAAGGGCAACAATCTGTCTCAGAAATTTGTTCTTAATAGTTATTAGTTTAGATGATGGAATATGGCCCCACAGCCCCCGTACGTTACACCCCCCCGGGCCTGTGCTTTGTAGATGTGAATAATGGGGGTAAGTGGCCGGTAGGGAGATTTGTTCACTAATCTCATAGTACCACCCACCAACTGTGCCAATTTGATGTTAACTTTTGACTGGTGGGCCGACCACGTTAGGTTTTCATTAAGAGTGATCCCCAAGTATTCAATTGTCTGTACCCGTTCCAGTTGAACTGTTCCCAACTTGGGCGGAGGGCGGTTGTGGGGCTTAGGATTGAGAATCCTGTATTTTGTTTTTTGTGGGTTAATTTCGAGTCCCCGCTCTGAGCAGAACTGCATAAACCCATCCAAGACTCGTTGTAAGCCCATTGGGGATTTGGACAGCAGCAGGGTGTCATCAGCAAACATAATTGCGGGCGCCCTGCTGCCAGTCAATTTTGGGGCATCAGTGTTGGGAATCCTGGTCAGGTGAGCAATTACCCCGTTCACGAAGAGGCAAAACAGGGTCGGTGCAAGCACACAACCCTGTCTCACCCCTCTGCAAACGGGGAACCTTTCGGTAAGATTGCCACCTCTGCCACACCTAACGCGGGCATAGTTGGTATGGTGTAATCTCATCAGGATTGCCAAGATGTCTCCCGGGACGTTCATCTCCTCCAAAACTTTCCACAGTTTTACTCTAGGTACCAAATCGAAGGCGGCACGCAGGTCTACAAAAATAGTATACAAGGTGCCGCCCTCAATTAGTGCTGTCCTCCAATATAAAAGGTTCAGTCTAAAGATTTGATCTATTGTGGAGACCCCCTGTCTAAAACCCGCCTGGTAGGGAGTCAGGATACTCGTCTCCTCTATCCAGTTCTGTAGCCGGTCCAAAAAGCTTTTGGGATATATCAATGAGACTGATCGGACGATAGTTGGCTGGGAGCAGTGGGGAGCCCTTTTTGAAAATAGGAACCACTTCTGCTCCCAGCCAAGTATCCGGCACCTCCATTCCCCCCAGGACAGCGTTAAATATCATCGTGAGGTAAGGGGCCCATATCCCTGGTTCCTGCTTAAATAGATCCCCGGGTACCCCATCAAGGCTAGGGGCTTTCCCTGCAGCCAACCCAGCTATAGCCACCCTCACCTCTTTTTCAGTGATGGGGTCTCCAGTTGGGTCTGGCACTATCGTGCTGTTTGTTACGTTTGGAGACCCTTCCTCCAATGAATACAATGCCTGAAAGTGACTCTGCCATAGGCTGGGAGCTATGTTAGGCTCTATTGCTGAAGATAAGTCCTCAGATCCATTGGACACTGTTCGCCAGAATTTACACGAGTCTCTGATGGCAAGTGACATTGCAAGGTTTTCCCAATATTGTTGATCCCACTCAGCCCTAGCATTCACCAAAAGCTTCCTATAGGACCTTCTCATCGATTGAATTTCCTCCCTGCTTTTGCGCCCCTTAATTGCGAGTAGCAATTTGGTTTTTGAGTCCCTGCAGGAAGCGTTATACCAGGTCCTCTTAACTGTTGGTCCTTTTTTTGCCCCTGCTTTTGAAAATAAATCCAGCTCCAGGGAACTGATTAGTTCTGCATGGGTCTGGGCCAACATTTTTCTATTTGCCCCTTCTCCAACATTCATCCCTATCTCGAAAGCCCTCTCTAAGAGCGGGATAATTCTTGCATATAGTTTTGATACCTTCTCAACGCTAGTAGCCAGTTTCTCCCACCTGACTTTTCTCCGGTTGTTTTCTAGTAGAAGACCTGACTTGTCTTTGTTTGGACCAAGCAGCATATCTTCATTCCCCGGTAAGGCATAAAAAACTTCCAGGGCGTTGTGGTCACTATCCCATCTCTCAATGACTTTAAAGTCAACTATTTGTGGCCACATTGATAATTTGACAAGGATATAGTCCAGTCTCGATTCGCTACCAGATTTGTTGTAGGTGCAGATACTTGGCGTGTCTGAATTAAAACGCCCGTTACAGGCCCTCAGACCCTGATTTAGAGTAAGGGCTGTTATCTGCAGAGCAAGGGGAGACCAGGCTCTGGGAGGGGGCGCCACCGTCGCCGGGACAAGCCAACAAGAATCTTCCTCGAGGGAGGGGCCATCTCGTAGGCCTGATAGTGGTTCAAACTGGGAGTTTAGATCACCTCCCACCAGGCAGTGAAGTTCCCATGGGATGCCATCTAGGAACGCAGAGAGTTCCTCTATAGTCTTGGATTCTCTTGACATGGGTACCGGTCTTGAATATACATTTACAATGACCAGTTTGATAGAATTTGGCCACTCTAATAGGACGGCTAGAATATCATCGGAGTCTGTCTCCAGGCAGCTAGCCTGGCATCCTAGGTCTGATGCTACCCAAGTTGCCAGTCCTCCAGATGGCCTGCCCCTTCCCCCCCACTTGGCGGGTTTAGAGAATATTGCATATCCCTGAAATGGGAGTTCCTCACGGGCCCAAGTCTCCTGGAAGAGTAGTATATTTTTTGTATTAATAAAAGCAACCCACTCAGGACAATCAATTTTACTGGCCAATCCAGCGACATTCCATGAAATCAGAGTCATGGGATGTGATTTAGTGATAGATGGACCATTAACGGTAGTATTGACACCGCTAGTCTCCAAGGTAACCATCTGGGGAGGGGGCGAAAGCCTCAGAGTGAATGTTGTGTTGGTGTAAGTCTCATTTAAGTCCACTAGACTAGGCTCCGAAGCTAGACTTGGTGATAATTCGTTTTGTGCCTTTGTGTGTGGTGTTTGTTCCGGGGTTGTGCCATTCCCTATCCAATGAGGTACGGGAAGTTCACTCCCCTGAATCTCAGAGCGTCAATCCTCCATTTCCAGGCTGCTGTATCTATTGCG
Organism: Lissotriton helveticus; assembly: GCF_964261635.1. Lineage (NCBI taxonomy): Eukaryota > Metazoa > Chordata > Amphibia > Caudata > Salamandridae > Lissotriton > Lissotriton helveticus. The sequence continues at coordinate 1,318,832,050 of NC_136061.1, forward strand.
GGTGGGAAAGTGGGCTGGGTAGTGCATTCTAGAGGCCCCGGAATCCCTCTCGTGATTCCTCAGCCCCCGCCCCTCCTCCTGGTAATGGTCTCCCAACCCTCCTCCTCCCCATAAGGTAAGAAGTGGTCAAAAGGTCTTCCCCTATGATGTAATGGTACGCTTCTCTCCCTGTGACAGCTCTCCCAGTCATCCAGCAACTCTTGATGTTGCCCCCATCTCTGATCCTCCAAATTATATAAACTTGAGGGATAAAAGAATGAGAGGGGAAGGGCTTGGATGTTACTGCCTTGGTCGTCAGAAGCCCAGTCACAAATGTAAGCAGCTGTGCCCGGCTCTCTGAAAGTGACCAAAATACAGTCTCCCCTAATTGATTTTCTAGAATATCCCACCTATGGAACCCGCCTCACCATGGAAATGTCACTGGTTGTACCTCTCGGAAGTGGTCTATATATGAATAACCAGCTAATAACCTAAGTGAAGAAGTTGATTCAGTTACCATGGATTTTAGTTCGGGTACCCCTGCCAGAATCAATGTGTAGGGGGATACCTCCGGAGGGAGGTTGACACGTTTGGGTTTTCGAATCGGATGGTGTTTTCCTCCCGGAAATGTTGAATCACCCTTAGTGTCAGTCGGGATAGGGGCAGAATCTTTGGATGTGGGACTAGTGATTGGGGCTAAATTTGATATCTGCTGAGTTTTTGAAGGAGCAGTATTTATGATGGGGCTAGTCGGGAGTTGCGATGTCTTATTTAGGTTGGGTTGTGGATTTTGAGAATCAATAGTAATTAGCTTTTTATTTGAGGCTGAGGTAGATTCACTAACCTTTTTGAACTTTGGATCAGGGCCCCCTTTGGCTCCTTTGGCTCCATTGAGTTCGGGTTTCATCGAGTCAGCTAATTGAACAGTAGATTTTTCAATATTGGCTAACCTAGCTTCGATCTTAATCAGGCGGGCTTCGAGAGGGCTCAGTAAGGACCTAAAGAGTGTGCCAATATCCGCCAGTGTGATATCATCGCTGGAATTGTCCACTAAGACGGAATTTGTAGCTGCTAAAACGTCCGTCTGACTGTGAACTAAGGGGGAAATTGTTATACCAGGCTTCTCTAAGTTAATATCTGTGGTGCCTCCTTTCGCCCCGTTTTCCCTCGGTGGATTGGATTTTGTTGTCTTTATCCCATTTCCTACTTTGTTCTGCCCCCCCCCCCTCTTCTTTTTTAGTATTGCGCCTTCCCTGGCCCCCCTGTCTCTATTGGAGCTAGACTCTTTGACGTTAGCTGGCGCTGTGTTAAGTTCGAGTAACGGGGGCGGGATTCCAGGTGAAACTTGAAGTGTTTGAATATTAGGGAGGGCCATTAAGCTCAAGTCGTCGAGGTCACTAGGGGCCTCGATTGTAAAGTCTGGGTCAGTTATTAAGACACTGGTGGTTGGATTTCTCCTAGATCCCTCATTGCACTGTTTGTAGGTTCTTTCCTCCCCTTCGGAGTTTTGGCTTGTGCCAGTGGCCCCAATGAGGATCTCCTAACCCAGTCTATTTCCTGGGAAATTCGTCTCTCCAGAACCTCTATTTCCTCCACCAGAAGTGATCCGGCTTTGACAAAGTAGTTGTCAATGGTGCCATTGGCGGCTCCAGCCGCGGCTAGAGATGATTTGCTCCTTGTTTCTCTTGTACACATTGCTCCGTATATTCAGAGAGATAATATCAGGGGGGGGGGGGCTTAGACCATACTCAACCGTACTCGAACGGCCTCAAACGGCCCGCTCTTTGCCCGGTCTTTGCCCCGAGCTCCGCCCCGCGTGCGTCCCGCGTCGCGGGGGTGCTTACGCGAGTAAAGTACGTGAAGACAGAGGGTGTGGCCGCCGGGGGAAGAGGCACCAGCTGTGCAAAGTGGAGAATGCTGGTCCTCGCAGTCCCCCGGTAGGCTCCTGACGCTGTAAGCACGCTCGAGTCCTCCACCTGGGCTGTGTCTTACTGGGAGCGCGTTGAGTAACCGCCGACTGAGGAACCGCTCACACCAGATAGAGCAGCCTCAGGGAGCAAGCAGGGAACAGAGGTCCAAGAACAATCCTCGTGAGTAGCAGAGTCTGTGAATGAGCGGCACCCGCGGAGCGGGTGTCGCGAAAGGTATTAAGGGCTCGAGACAGAGGGTGTGGCCGCCGGGGGAAGAGGCACCAGCTGTGCAAAGTGGAGAATGCTGGTCCTCGCAGTCCCCCGGTAGGCTCCTGATGCTGTAAGCACGCTCGAGTCCTCCACCTGGGCTGTGTCTTACTGGGAGCGCGTTGAGTAACCGCCGACTGCGGAACCGCTCACACCAGATAGAGCAGCCTCAGGGAGCAAGCAGGGAACAGAGGTCCAAGAACAATCCTCGTGAGTAGCAGAGTCTGTGAATGAGCGGCAAAATATTTAATTAGTTACAATTAAATTACTTCCCACCCTATTCCCCTATAAACACACAACCCGCAACAGAAAATAAATTAATAAAATTAACATAATTATCAAATAATCAATTAATTAAAATTAATTACCAATTATATTTTAATTAATTAACAATTAACAAATAATTAACAATTAATTCAAAATAAATACCAATAAATAAATTAAAAAATGTAATTAATTATAATTCAATTACTTCCCACCCTATTCCCCTATAAACCCACAACCCTCTACAGAAAATAAATTAATAAAATTAACATAATTATCAATTAATCAATTCGTTAAAATGTATTACCAATTATATTTTAATTAATGACCAATTAACAATGTATTAACAATTAATTCAAAATAAATACCAATAAATAAATTAACCTATTTAATTAATAATAATTAAATTACTTCCCACCCTATTCCTCTATAAACTCACAACCTGCTACAGAATTATATTTCGCAGAAATTAAATACCATAAAAATTACTATTCCCACTCCAGAGAGTGCAACAGTAGGGAAAGCATTGGATAGCGTAGGCATACAACTTACTATTCCCACTCCAGTGAGTGCAACAGTAGGGAAATCATTGGATAGCGGGAGGGTTAAAATTACTATTCCCACTCCAGAGAGTGCAACATTAGGGAAAGCGTTGGATAGCGGGAGGATAAAAATTACTATTCCCACTCCAGAGAGTGCAACAGTAGGGAAAGTGTTGGATAGCCTAGGGGTAAAAATTACTATTCCCAATCCAGAGAGTGCAACAGTAGGGAAAGTAAATACTTCATATATGAATAAAAATTAATTAAATAATACCAATTACAAATTAATTAAAAGTAATTAAAAAATAATATAATAATTAATCAATCAAAAATACAAATAAAAATTAACTATTAAAAATTATTACCTATTAATACACATTATTTACCAATTAACAATTAATTAATTAACAATTAAAAAATTATAAAAAATTACAACAAAAAACAATAAATAAATTAAAATATTTTTGATTCGAAAAATCTTTATTTCGATCACATGATCATAAAAGATAGACATTACACATATAAAGTTTAAAAACGCATTAAACAACATTAGTGATCAGAAGTTTGTTAAAAAGAATACAGAAGCGGGATGTGCCAATAATTCAAATCTGTCCCGAGTCTCCAAGTCTCTTTATACAACGGGATCGAACGTACCACATTGAAGTTAAAAATTTGGATAGTGCAAAAACAATAGTGGGGGTTAAATCTGTCTTTAAGACTCTGTACGCTGGTAAAAAAGTTCTGAACCCCAAGTTTCTGAGCAGGGGGACTAGCCAGTAGTTCCTGCTCCTCTCAGAGGCCCGGCAAAAGAAAACCACATGAACATCGTTTTCCTTTGGGTGGGCACATGTCGGGCAAATTTCTGAAGAGGAGCGACAAGACCATGATGCTGTGAATGAATCCAGAGGGAGAGTTCCATATCGCCATTGGAGGAATCATTTTCTGGTTAATACCGGAGTCATGGCATCTAGGACACTTTCTAGTTGGTAAGAATCTTTGATTTTTATAAACTGGTTTGATAATGATCCATCACGGGTACCTTCAGCCGTTCTAAGGAGCATGTGATCGTAATAAGCTCTCGCGAGTACCTTTTTAGGGATCTTAGTACAAGTATTTGCTGGGTGCAGCCATAGTTCAGAGAGTCCGATTGCCTCAAATGTTCTCTTGATGTAAGTCAGCCAGGGTGTTCTTGTGGCGTTGGGTAACTGCAAACATTCCTGTAACTCAGCTCTGTAATTTGAAAGGTCTGGACTACTCCATAGACGCCGCCAGAAAGCTAAGTGTTTGAACCCCAGCTCCTCCGTTTTTGGTCGAAGGCCCATATCCAGCCTGAGAGGGAGTAATGGAGTACTCTGTGGAAGGGCAACAATCTGTCTCAGAAATTTGTTCTCAATAGTTAATAGTTTAGATGATGGAATATGGCCCCACAGCTCGCCCCCGTACGTTACACCCCCCCGGGCCTGTGCTTTGTAGATGTGAATAATGGGTTTAAGTGGCCGGTAGGGAGATTTGTTCACTAATCTCATAGTACCACCCACCAACTGTGCCAATTTGATGTTAACTTTTGACTGGTGGGCCGACCACGTTAGGTTTTCATTAAGAGTGATCCCCAAGTATTCAATTGTCTGTACCCGTTCCAGTTGAACTGTTCCCAACTTGGGCGGAGGGCGGTTGTGGGGCTTAGGATTGAGAATCCTGTATTTTGTTTTTTGTGGGTTAATTTCGAGTCCCCGCTCTGAGCAGAACTGCATAAACCCATCCAAGACTCGTTGTAAGCCCATTGGGGATTTGGACAGCAGCAGGGTGTCATCAGCAAACATAATTGCGGGCGCCCTGCTGCCAGTCAATTTTGGGGCATCAGTGTTGGGAATCCTGGTCAGGTGAGCGATTACCCCGTTCACGAAGAGGCAAAACAGGGTCGGTGCAAGCACACAACCCTGTCACACCCCTCTGCGAACGGGGAACCTTTCGGTAAGATTGCCACCTCTGCCACACCTAACGCGGGCATAGTTGTTATGGTGTAATCTCATCAGGATTGCCAAGATGTCTCCCGGGACGTTCATCTCCTCCAAAACTTTCCACAGTTTTACTCTAGGTACCAAATCGAAGGCGGCACGCAGGTCTACAAAAATAGTATACAAGGTGCCGCCCTCAATTAGTGCTGTCCTCCAATATAAAAGGTTCAGTCTAAAGATTTGATCTATTGTGGAGACCCCCTGTCTAAAACCCGCCTGGTAGGGAGTCAGGATACTCGTCTCCTCTATCCAGTTCTGTAGCCGGTCCAAGATTAGTCTTCCAAAAAGCTTTTGGGATATATCAATGAGACTGATCGGACGATAGTTGGCTGGGAGCAGTGGGGAGCCCTTTTTGAAAATAGGAACCAGTTCTGCTCCCAGCCAAGTATCCGGCGCCTCCATTCCCCCCAGGACAGCGTTAAATATCATCGTGAGGTAAGGGGCCCATATCCCTGGTTCCTGCTTAAATAGGTCCCCGGGTACCCCATCAAGGCTAGGGGCTTTCCCTGCAGCCAACCCAGCTATAGCCACCCTCACCTCTTTTTCAGTGATGGGGTCTCCAGTTGGGTCTGGCACTATCGTGCTGTTTGTTACGTTTGGAGACCCTTCCTCCAATGAATACAATGCCTGAAAGTGACTCTGCCATAGGCTGGGAGCTATGTTAGGCTCTATTGCTGAAGATAAGTCCTCAGATCCATTGGACACTGTTCGCCAGAATTTACACGAGTCTCTGATGGCAAGTGACATTGCAAGGTTTTCCCAATATTGTTGATCCCACTCAGCCCTAGCATTCACCAAAAGCTTCCTATAGGACCTTCTCATCGATTGAATTTCCTCCCTGCTTTTGCGCCCCTTAATTGCGAGTAGCAATTTGGTTTTTGAGTCCCTGCAGGAAGCGTTATACCAGGTCCTCTTAACTGTTGGTCCTTTTTTTGCCCCTGCTTTTGAAAATAAATCCAGCTCCAGGGAACTGATTAGTTCTGCATGGGTCTGGGCCAACATTTTTCTATTTGCCCCTTCTCCAACATTCATCCCTATCTCGAAAGCCCTCTCTAAGAGCGGGATAATTCTTGCATATAGTTTTGATAACTTCTCAACGCTAGTAGCCAGTTTCTCCCACCTGACTTTTCTCCGGTTGTTTTCTAGTAGAAGACCTGACTTGTCTTTGTTTGGACCAAGCAGCATATCTTCATTCCCCGGTAAGGCATAAAAAACTTCCAGGGCGTTGTGGTCACTATCCCATCTCTCAATGACTTTAAAGTCAACTATTTGTGGCCACATTGATAATTTGACAAGGATATAGTCCAGTCTCGATTCGCTACCAGATTTGTTGTAGGTGCAGATACTTGGCGTGTCTGATTTACAACGCCCGTTACAGGCCCTCAGACCCTGATTTAGATTAAGGGCTGTTATCTGCAGAGCAAGGGGAGACCAGGCTCTGGGAGGGGGCGCCACCGTCGCCGGGACAAGCCAACAAGAATCTTCCTCGAGGGAGGGGCCATCTCGTAGGCCTGATAGTGGTTCAAACTGGGAGTCTAGATCACCTCCCACCAGGCAGTGAAGTTCCCATGGGATGCCATCTAGGAACGCAGAGAGTTCCTCTATAGTCTTGGATTCTCTTGACATGGGTACCGGTCTTGAATATACATTTACAATGACCAGTTTGATAGAATTTGGCCACTCTAATAGGATGGCTAGAATATCATCGGAGTCTGTCTCCAGGCAGCTAGACTGGCATCCTAGGTCTGATGCTACCCAAGTTGCCAGTCCTCCAGATGGCCTGCACCTTCCCCCTCACTTGGCGTGTTTAGAGAATATTGCATATCCATGAAATGGGAGTTCCTCACGGGCCCAAGTCTCCTGGAAGAGTAGTATATTTTTTGTATTAATAAAAGCAACCCACTCAGGACAATCAATTTTACTGGCCAATCCAGCGACATTCCATGAAATCAGAGTCATGGGATGTGATTTAGTGATAGATGGACCATTAACGGTAGTATTGACACCGCTAGTCTCCAAGGTAACCAGCTGGGGAGGGGGCGAAAGCCTCAGAGTGAATGTTGTGTTGGTGTAAGTCTCATTTAAGTCCACTAGACTAGGCTCCGAAGCTAGACTTGGTGATAATTCGTTTTGTGCCTTTGTGTGTGGTGTTTGTTCCGGGGTTGTGCCATTCCCTATCCAATGAGGTACGGGAAGTTCACTCCCCTGAATCTCAGAGCGTCAATCCTCAATTTCCAGGCTGCTGTATCTGTTGTGGGTGGGAAAGTGGGCTGGGTAGTGCATTCTAGAGGCCCCAGAATCCCTCTCGTTATTCCTCGGCCCCCTCCCCTCCTCCTGGTAATGGTCTCCCAACCCTCCTCCTCCCCATATGGTAAGAAGTGGTCAAAAGGTCTTCCCCTATGATGTAATGGTACGCTTCTCTCCCTGCGACAGCTCTCCCAGTCATCCAGCAACTCTTGATGTTGCCCCCATCTCTGATCCTCCAAATGATATAAACTTGAGGGATAAAAGAATGAGAGGGGAAGGGCTTGGATGTTACTGCCTTGGTCGTCAGAAGCCCAGTCACAAATGTAAGCAGCTGTGCCCGGCTCTCTGAAAGTGACCAAAATACAGTCTCCCCTAATTGATTTTCTAGAATATCCCACCTATGGAACCCGCCTCACCATGGAAATGTCACTGGTTGTACCTCTCGGAAGTGGTCTATATATGAATAACCAGCTAATAACCTAAGTGAAGAAGTTGATTCAGTTACCATAGATTTTAGTTTGGGTACCCCTGCCAGAATCAATGTGTAGGGGGATACCTCCGGAGGTTTGGGTTTTCGAATCGGATGGTGTTTTCCTCCCGGAAATGTTGAATCACCCTTAGTGTCAGTCGGGATAGGGGCAGAATCTTTGGATGTGGGACTAGTGATTGGGGCTAAATTTGATATCTGCTGAGTTTTTGAAGGAGCAGTATTTATGATGGGGCTAGTCAGGAGTTGCGATGTCTTATTTAGGTTGGGTTGTGGATTTTGAGAATCAATAGTAATTAGCTTTTTATTTGAGGCTGAGGTAGATTCACTAACCTTTTTGAACTTTGGATCAGGGCCCCCTTTGGCTCCTTTGGCTCCATTGAGTTCGGGTTTCATCGAGTCAGCTAATTGAACAGTAGATTTTTCAATATTGGCTAACCTAGCTTCGATCTTAATCAGGCGGGCTTCGAGAGGGCTCAGTAAGGACCTAAAGAGTGTGCCAATATCCGCCAGTGTGATATCATCGCTGGAATTGTCCACTAAGACGGAATTTGTAGCTGCTAAAACGTCCGTCTGACTGTGAACTAAGGGGGAAATTGTCATACCAGGCTTCTCTAAGTTAATATCTGTGGTGCCTCCTTTCGCCCCGTTTTCCCTCAGTGGATTGGATTTTGTTGTCTTTATCCCATTACCTACTTTGTTCAGCCCCCCCTCTTGTTTTTTTGTATTGCGCCTTCCCTGGCCCCCCTGTCTCTATCGGAGCTAGACTCTTTGACGTTAGCTGGCGCTGTGTTAAGTTCGAGTAACGGGGGCGGGATTCCAGGTGAAACTTGAAGTGTTTGAATATTAGGGAGGGCCATTAAGCTCAAGTCGTCGAGGTCACTAGGGGCCTCGATTTGGGTCAGTTATTAAGACACTGGTGGTTGGATTTCTCCCGGATCCCTCATTGCACTGTTTGTAGGTTCTTTCCTCCCCTTCGGAGTTTTGGCTTGTGCCAGTGGCCCCAATGAGGATCTCCTAACCCAGTCTATTTCCTGGGAAATTCGTCTCTCCAGAACCTCTATTTCCTCCACCAGAAGTGATCCGGCTGTGACAAAGTAGTTGTCAATGGTGCCATTGGCGGCTCCAGCCGCGGCTAGAGATGATTTGCTCCTTGTTTCTCTTGTACACATTGCTCCGTATATTCAGAGAGATAATGCCAGAGGGGGGGGCCCAGACCGTACTCAACCGTACTCGAACGGCCTCAAACGGCCCGCTCTTTGCCCGGTCTTCGCCCCGAGCTCCGCCCCGCGTGCGTCCCGCGTCGCGGTGGTGCTTACGCAAGTAAAGTACGTGAAGACAGAGGGTGTGGCCGCCGGGGGAAGAGGCACCAGATGTGCAAAGTGGAGAATGCTGGTCCTCGCAGTCCCCCGGTAGGCTCCTGACGCTGTAAGCACGCTCCAGTCCTCCACCTGGGCTGTGTCTTACTGGGAGCGCGTTGAGTAACCGCCGACTGCGGAACCGCTCACACCAGATAGAGCAGCCTCAGGGAGCAAGCAGAGAACAGAGGTCCAAGCACAATCCTCGTGTGTAGCAGAGTCTGTGAATGAGCGGCAACCGCGGAGGGGGTGTCGCGAAAGGTATTAAGGGCTCGAGACAGAGGGTGTGGCCGCCGGGGGAAGAGGCACCAGCTGTGCAAAGTGGAGAATGCTGGTCCTCGCAGTCCCCCGGTAGGCTCCTGACGCTGTAAGCACGCTCGAGTCCTCCACCTGGGCTGTGTCTTACTGGGAGCGCGTTGAGTAACCGCCGACTGCGGAACCGCTCACACCAGATAGAGCAGCCTCAGGGAGCAAGCAGGGAACAGAGGTCCAAGAACAATCCTCGTGAGTAGCAGAGTCTGTGAATGAGCGGCAAAATATTTAATTAGTTACAATTAAATTACTTCCCACCCTATTCCCCTATAAACACACAACCCGCAGCAGAAAATAAATTAATAAAATTAACATAATTATCAATTAATCAATTAATTAAAATTAATTACCAATTATATTTTAATTAATTAACAAATAACAAATAATTAACAATTAATTCAAAATAAATACCAATAAATAAATTAAAAAATGTAATTAATTATAATTCAATTACTTCCCACCCTATTCCCCTATAAACCCACAACCCTCTACAGAAAATAAATTAATAAAATTAACATAATTATCAATTAATCAATTCGTTAAAATGTATTACCAATTATATTTTAATTAATGACCAATTAACAATGTATTAACAATTAATTCAAAATAAATACCAATAAATAAATTAACCTATTTAATTAATAATAATTAAATTACTTCCCACCCTATTCCTCTATAAACTCACAACCTGCTACAGAATTATATTTCGCAGAAATTAAATACCATAAAAATTACTATTCCCACTCCAGAGAGTGCAACAGTAGGGAAAGCATTGGATAGCGTAGGCATACAACTTACTATTCCCACTCCAGTGAGTGCAACAGTAGGGAAATCATTGGATAGCGGGAGGGTAAAAATTACTATTCCCACTCCAGAGAGTGCAACACTAGGGAAAGCGTTGGATAGAGTAGAGGTAAAAATTACTATTCCCACTCCAGTGAGTACAACAGTAGGGAAAGCGTTGGATAGCGTAGGGGTACACATTATTATTCCCACTCCAGAGAGTGCAACAGTAGGGAAAGCGTTGGATAGCGTATGCATACAATTTACTATTCCCACTCCAGTGAGTGCAACAGTAGGGAAAGCATTGGATAGCGGGAGGATAAAAATTACTATTCCCACTCCAGAGAGTGCAACAGTAGGGAAAGTGTTGGATAGCCTAGGGGTAAAAATTACTATTCCCAATCCAGAGAGTGCAACAGTAGAGAAAGTAAATACTTCATATATGAATAAAAATAAATTAAATATCAATTCCAATTACAAATTAATTAAAAGTAATTAACAATTTAATATAATATAACAATTAATCAATTAAAAATACAAGTAGAAATTCATTATTGAAAATTATTACCTATTAATACAAATTATTTACCAATTAACAAATAATTAATTAACAATTAAAAAATAATTAAAAATTACAACAAAAAACAATAAATACATTAAAATATTTAATTAATTACAATTAAATTACTTCCCACCCTATTCCCCAATAAACACACAACCCGCAACAGAAAATAAATTAATAAAATTAACATAATTATCAATTAATCAACTAATTTAAATTAATTACCAATTATATTTTAATTAATTACCAATTAACAATTAATTCAAAATAAATACCATTAAATAAATTAACATATTTCATTACTTATAATTAAATTACTTCCCACCCTATTCCCCAAAAAACCCACAACCCGCTACAGAATTATATTTCCCAAAAATGAAATACCATAAAATTAATTAATTAAAATAAATTATAAAATATACACTTTTCACACATATACTAACATAAAAAATCACTTTAAAAAACTTGGATATTATTAAACAATTGATATTAACTTACTTACCTCAAATTCGATATTTTTGTTGTCTATATTCTGTCCATTCTATATTTTTGTTGTCTATATTCTGTCCATTCGATAATTTGTCCATTCAATATTTTGAATTCGATATTACTGCTATTCTATTCGATATTTTTGTAGTCTATATTCTGTCCATTCGATATTGTGTCCATTCTATATTTTAATTCGATATTAATGCAAATCGATATTAAAAACTCGATATTTTGAGTGTATACCTTTGCAGACACAAATCTTCAAATTAACAAAATGAAATGCGTTTTGAACACAAAACACAGTCACAACGTGGAAAAGGTACTTAGTGACTTGGGAATGTTTTTGCAACTCGCAAAGTACACTGTGTGAGCCCTTGTGAATCGTAAGGTGGTGAAGGCAAAAAAGCAGTAATCCATAATGTTTCAGGGTCGCAATGAAATATATGAATGGTTTGTTATCAAAGCTGCACCTACAAATCCTTGATTTAACTCTGATTTGTCAAAAAAGCAGCAGCCATTACCAAATGAAATCAGACAATGATCCAGGCAACAATTTCATGCTCTCCTCACTTCCCCTTTGCAGCATGTAATTTCTTTTTTGTGAATACAACCCTTGTCCCTTTCAGGAACAGGAACTGCAATCAGAAAAATAAAAAAGGCTTTTTTTTAACTATTTAATGTAGGAAAGGGCCTCTACTGTCCCTTATAGGCCTCTGTCTCTGCATTTATAGGCATTTGCTAGGATACACAACAAGCATTTGCAATGTAGTAGGTCTCGCATTTGAGAGAGTTTGAGCTATTAGCATTGTAAATGAAAATGCCTTTTATTTATGTGCTTTGAAAACCTGCAAGCAGTGGATAAACACGCACCTTGCTTACAAGAAGTAGGGCTGTCAGTAAAAGAGGCGCAGTTGGGGGGCGGAGCTTGCCAGCGACCTAGATGGCCGCTTGAGCCTGGGGCTCTGTCCCGTTGTGCCAAAGATTCGGCAATATCCTGCATCTTAACAACAAGACAGACCAGCTGCTGCATCCCTGGAACGAGCGGAAACAAGGAGCTTCGGGTGGGTGCTTGGCGGACTGAGTTTGCCGTCCTGAGCCCGGAGAAACTCGGCAGTGAAGAGAGGAGGCGCAGAGGGCCGCGAGACCGCGGTCTAGAGTAAGACGCGGGACGGCGCAATGTCACCCTGCGTGCGGCGCAGGCTGAGGAGGACACCCGGGCCGGCCCGTGGCGGAGCTTAAACACCCTCGGCGAGGGGCCTGATCAGACCCTGGCCCGGACGCTCGAAATCACAGGATGCGACAGGTGCGGACAGAGAAAGCACGCAAGACAGCGAGGGTGCGGCTGCAGGTATGGACATAAAAAGCTTGCTTATAGCTATGGAGAAAGGCCTGCAGAGCAGAATGGCGTCCCTAGGAACGAAAATAGATGCTTTGACCTATAGAATGGACAGGATGGCGGAAAGGATCGACAAGCACGCGGAAAGACTTGATATGTCTGAAAGGCGGATCACCGAAGTGGATGAGGCGCACACCGAATTGGACACTGACCACAAAAAACTTGGGAAACTCATGCCTGGCCTTGCAGGATAAAACTGAGGACCTGGAAGCCCGCTCGCGACGCTGTAACCTGCACATCAGGGGCTTGCCGGAAACGACCCCCACAGGGAACATGGAACTGTTTTTGGAGAAGCTGTTAGTGACCCTGCTCGGAGAGGGGGCGTTCTCAACAATGTTTGTTGTAGAGCGGGCACAACGCTCGCTGGGACCACGGCCGCGGCCGCGGGCCCAGCCGCGCCCCAAAATCGCAAAGCTGCTCAACTATAGAGACAGGGATGCGGCGCTGAGGATTGCTAGGGAAAAGAAGTCGTTGCAATTTGAGGGCTCTGAGATATTGCTCTACCCGGACTTTACGGCCAGAGTGCAGGAAGCCCGAAAGCACTTCATCCCATTTAAAAGACAGTTGCGCGACTTGGGCCTGGATTACGCCATGTTGTACCTTGCAAAATTGTGAGTCAACCGACAGGGGAAGTCGCATTTGTTCACAGACCCGAAGGCGCTGCAGCAAGCGCTCAAGGGGTGGTTAAAGGAACATGGCAGAGACACTGCCAAGCATACGGAAGACGGAGTGAGCGGGAGCCAGCTGGATGAACAGGACTGATCTTGTATAATTCTAGTTGCAAGAGGGGGTAGACGACGTTGAGAGTGGAGAGGTTTTGAGTTTAGTGTTGCTGCAACTGTCAGACGCGGAGTCCTACGGCGGGGGGGAGGCTGGTGGGATGGTTAGATAAGGTAAATGGAAAGCTCGAGAGTGTAGCCCGGCGGCGCATCCACATAATATGTGTAAGATATTTGTGTAAGTAGCTGATAAAGTGATGCGCTAGGTCTAATGTTAGTTGACTAAGGGCATAACAGATAGCGGGGGGATGAAGCGCATAATGCAACACCTTAAGTTTACAGATGGAAAGTGGAGACAGTATTATCTAGTCCTTATGATGCGAGAGACTCGGCACAACGGGAGTACGGAGGATGGCGTTTAGCAACCTAAGATGATGTACTACAGGTTGGTTGCGAAGTAACCTTGACCCCCTCGTGCAAAGAACCCAAATGACCCACAGTGGGTCAAGCTGTTAAGGGTAGTAGTTATGGGGGAAGGGTGGGTCAGGGACTCTACACGGCCAGGTTGGGGGTGGTCAGCTGTGGGAGGGGAGTGGGCGGCGTTAGAATACTGGGTGAGACTGTTGGGGCGTTTGGGGGGGCAGTTGTGGTTTTTACACACAGAGCAAAGCGCTGAACAACTCAGAGAGCATGCACACAAGAAGTTAAAAGCGAACAGCAATTGCGGGTATGGCTGAGTCCGAGGACCCGAGGCGGATAGACATGATGAGGGCACTCACATGGAATGTCAGGGTTCTTAATAACTACCGGAAGCTGAGGAAGGTACTGAGCTACTTACAAAGACACCACGTGGAGGTTACACTCCTACAGGAGACCCACCTTCCGCAAGAGAGTAAAATGTTGCGTAGCAGGGGATTGGAGGGGAATTCCGTCTCAGCGGGCTTTACAACACATGCTAGGGACGTTCTGACCTAGGTCAACCCCAAATTGAAATTCACGTTGGAGCTGTTGAGCGCGGACCCGGCAGGCCGGTATGTGATAGCAAAGTGCAAGGGGCGGGGGTTGGACTTAGCATTAGTTAATGTGTATGGCCCAAACTATGACAGCCCAGAATTTTATGCCTCTTTAGCGGCGAAGGCCCGAGCTCTCCGCAATGTACAGTTCCTGTGGGGCAGAGATTTTAACCTGGTTCTTGACCCATCGCTGGACAGATCAGCGGGCTCTGCTCATGGGCCTTCAGCGGCTGCGAAAATGGTAGATAGTATTATTACTAGCCTGGACCTATAGGATGTGTGTAGAGCGCGCAGCACAATGCAGGGAGGTTACACACACTACTCGGCCCACCACGATATCCACACCCGAATCGACACTGGCTGGCGTCTTCCGCACTGCTGGGACAGCTCAGGGACTGCAGGGTCCTCCCACGCACCCTTTCTGATCACTCAATCAATTCAATTCGTCTTTATTTCGGCACAAATTGAGCCATAAAAGATACATGAATCAGTAGTACATTTTAAAATTATTTACATAGATCATTTCCAAAAAGGAAAAAGAAGGAAATATACACAGTATGAAATACAATACAAGGGAGGGGTAGGAGAATCATATCTTAAAAAAAAGCAATATTATATACATTAGGTAAAATAAGGGCTGTAGGATACTGGTCATTTATACTTTGATAGAGCCATTTTATAGTTTGCAACCATTTCTTTTACGAATAAAATTTATTGAGAGAAGAAATCTACTGATGCTAAATACTATTGTTCTTCTTGTATCAGTTTTGACAATTCTAAGAGCTTCCTTACAAGTTCTTATGCCAAGAAGGTTACACAAAGGTTTAACCCATTTCCTTCTTGATGACGCATAAGCAGGACAGAAGAAGAGAATATGCTGGTCATCATCCCTAGAATTATCCTGACACATGGTACACACATCACTTAGCATTGCATCACTTTGCTCCACTTTACCCTCCCTGGCCTATCTAGTCAGAGTTGAATTATGCATAAGGTTTCCATACCTAAATTTCATAAATAAGCTTTTGGCTAAAGGTGGTTCGATCTCATCAAGAAAGTTCTCAAAACAAGGGCTATCCTTAAAGACCAAAAAATTATTTGTTAGTGTTCCACCTTTATGCTCATTCACCGTAGTATATGCAATATATCCCCAAAAAGCGGTCTTAACTAATTTTTGGGCATTTTGGGGTAGATTTCCCGGTGAGTCCCAAAACTGAGGCAGACCAATTTTCTTAAACCAGAAACGAACATGCTTTAGCCAGGGATTTGTATTTGACATGTCCTACCTCATTATTTCGATTATGCCATTCCTATATTCTATGAGTTCTGGTGTAGACCAGAGTCTCTCCCAAAAAATTAAGTGATCAGTACGTTTCACATTCAGTTCCATCATTAATGGAACTAAAGGGGTGCCATTTGGCATCTTCACAAGATTTCTCAAGAATTTGTTTTCATTAATCGCAAATACATTCTTGGACATTGGCCCCCAAATTTCTGCCCCGTGCAAAGCTGCAGACTGAGCCTTGAATTTAAATATCTCCAGCGCTGGTGTTATTGCTTTGCTGGTGCTTTCGCCATGCTTTTTTATGATAGGAATGGTGTTCTGAGCAAACATCAGTTTACTCTTCTCTACTTGTGTCTTCCATGTAAGTTTGGAGTCGATGGAGACCTCCAAATAAATAAAACTCTGAACTGATTCTAATTTTTGACCGTTAAGAACCAAGTTCATCATTTGAGATTTGTGGGGATTTAGGGCCATGTATTTAGTTTTTTTAACATTTATCTCCAGCCCCTTATTATCACAGTACTGCTTGAATGAGTGTAGAAGTGTCTGGAGACCTCTTGGGGTTTGTGAGATCAATATCGTGGCGTCCGCAAATAGCAACGCTGGAACCTTCTCGCCATTCAATTTGGGGGAATCATTAGTACAACCTAATAAGTGTGTGGGGATATCATTCACATACAGTGAAAAGAGCGTTGGGGACAGCACACAACCCTGGCGGACCCCACGCTCAATTGGTATACTCTGTGATAATTCCCTGTTGGGCCCCCATCGTACCTTCGCAAAATTCTTTGCATGCAGCTTTATTATCTGATCAAGCAGGGGAGATGGTAACCCTTGCGCATGCAGAGAATCCCAAAGGAGATCTCGTGGAACCAGGTCGAACGCTGATCTAAGATCTACAAATGCAACATAGAGATGACCCTTCCTTATGTGCACGTATTTCCAATAGAGACAGCAAAGTCTAAAAACTTGGTCCACGGTGCTTACACTATTTCTAAACCCGGCTTGGAACTTGGTAAGTATCAAATTGTCCTCCTTCCATATATTCACTCTAGCTAAAATATGCCTAGAGTAAATTTTTTGCAAAATGTCCATTAGACTTATTGGACGATAGTTGGATGGATCAGACCTATCGTCCTTTTTAAAGATTAAAACAATCTCCGCACCCCTCCAACTATCTGGAAAATCAACCCCAGATACCAATGTATTACATACATAATTTATATGGGGTGCCCAAACGCTTAGCTCGTGTTTATACAGATCTCCTGGGACTTTATCAAGACCTGGTGCTTTACCATTTTTTACGGCATTAATAGCTGTTTCTGTTTCCTCTAAACTGAATTCGAGTTCGGGTACTGGAGGAGTAAGCCATGGGGCATCCTCCCTGACAACAGTAACCACATCGGGTTTTTTAAACAGCTCGGTAAAATGTGTATACCAGGTATGTTCATCTAGATATACATCTTTTGCTACTTTTTCTACACAATTCCCATTTGCCACCATTCTCCAAAAACCAATGTTATCTTTTAACTTGGCAGCTGCTAACAGATCAGTCCAGCTAGCTTCCTCCTAGGCTCTTCTTTCAGCCTCCTGGATCTGCTTATAATCTTTCCGCGCCAACCTAATTTCAGCAGGGGTTTTTGATTTTACTGACGTTAAAAGGCTGGCTTTTGCTTGCCTACAGGTTTTGCCATACCATGGCTTACTATGCGATAAGTTGTTTAACTTTTGGTGCGCTTTCTTGGGCATTTTTGTAAGTAACCTTTTTAGTACTGCAAAAAACTCATTGTGAACATCCATAAAATTAGCAGTGTTTTCGGCCTCCAAGGGTACATTCACATAAGCGGAAAGCATATTAGCAAAAAGAAAATACATTTCCGCCAAAGTTTCACCATGCTCCAGTATGTGGGACCATTTTAGTGCACGCCTATTGTTACTAACTAAGATTTCGTCACGCCTTATAGTTTGGTTATCAGTGGAGTTATCGATGTCGATCCCATTGAACGAATAATAGGTCTAGTGGATAGTGATCACTTTCAGGCCTTTCTTTGACCTCCAGATCAACCATATATTGCCAAATGTCCAAGGAAACAATTACAAAATCAAGATTACTTTTTGAATTGTTCCTTTGAAAGGTTGGTCTTTTTGCTAAGTCTGCCGGGAGGCGACCATTGCATGCCCTTAGGCCGTATTCCGCAGACAGCTTCATTATTTGGACAGCTAGAACTGTGCGGGGTCTGCATATCTAATGGGGGGATATTATTTGCTCTATCCTCCTCTTCAAATATATCCTCCAGGCCTGAGATTGGCTCATAACTACAATTCAGATCCCCGGCTAATATTACAGATTATTTAGCCACCGTTCTGTTAAGAAAGGTATCCAACTCCCCCAGAGTCGGTGATTCTTTTGAAGATGCAGAGGGTCGATTGTAAACATTAATTAAATATACAACCCTCCCATCATATGTACTGGCTTTTAATGCCAGAATATCCACAGAATCTGTTTGCAGTACTTCAACACTGATTTTCAAGGTGACACTTACCCAAATTAAAAGGCCACCTGAGGGTCTGCCTTTTACGGATGGTACAGCGTTAGTTCCAAAAGTCTTATATCCCACACTAGGGGGGTTGCTAAGTGACCAGGTTTCTTGAAGAAAACAAATTACACTTGTCTCTATGTAGTTAGACCATTCGGGATCGCTCAAATTTTTCCTGAGTCCAGCTATATTCCACGATATTAATCTCATGGCTTGTGCTTGACTGTTATGGTTGTTAAATTGACCCTGGGTTTTTATAACATCCCTCCCAGGCACAACTTCTCTGCCTATGTTACCGGGTGGACTTTTGTCCACCTGAAAGTTTTTGCAAACACCTATGCTGTTGTCATATTGCACGATGCTAGGCGTGGATCTAAAACCTCCAGGGACATTCTCTTCTCCTGGACATCGGCGATATTAGGCACAACGCCTTCCTGGGCACAGTCTACCCATAGCCTATCCCCAACAAAGTCTGCATATATGGGGCAAAGTTCTCCCCGTTGGCTACAGGAGTTAATGATGCCTTGGCCATAGTTACCCACTTTAGCCCTTCTGATTTTAGTGTCATAACTCGTCTTAATGTTTTTGATTTTCTGCGGGCATAAGGCCCTTTGGATGCCAGTATTACCATCCTCAGTCTGCTATAGTCAATCTACTGCTTCTAGGCAGCTGAACCCATTGGCTGTTGGGGCCCCTCCCCAACTACCTGTGTCCCCCGTATTCAATCACACCTCTTGAATGATGAGTAACCCTACTGGTTACTCATCATTTAAGAATTTGGGCACAACAAGCTCCGAATATAAATCAACTAATCATCCAAGATTGTCTGTCCCTAGATAAGGCCTTGGCGATACCTTGGATCCGCTATATTAAAACACAACTGGATTCAATGGGTTGTCCTGATTTGTTTACAAACCCTAGTGCTTTAAGCAAAACCGCTATTAGGGCGGTTAAATCTCAATTTTTAAACAGGGCAATGTTACAAAGGGAAGAAGATGAATTGGCTAAACCCTCTGTTAGAAATGTTGTTACGCTAAGCATAGGGAGATGCAGCCGTATTTAACCTACATAAGCAAACCATTTCATCTGTATGTCTTATTAAGGTTTAAGCATAATATGTTACCATGGCTGCTATCTTTCCCTAGGGGGTTTGCTAAAAGTGGGTCCTTGGGGCTGTGCTCATGTAACAATAACTCGGAGAAAAATGTGCTCCACATGATCTTTTTTTGTAAATTGTATGTATTGCCACGTAAAAAATTCATCTTCCCACTGTTAAGAGGTTATAATTTAAAGCAGGTCAGACCAGCCCTGGCCTATTTACAAATGCTGGGGACCACTGTGGTATGTTTTGGGGTCTCGAGTTACATCATCGGGGCATTGAGATGTAGAAAGAAATTACCGCTCTCCTAAACCGCCTGTCTCGACCCCATTTGGAATGCTGCCCTCAGTATTTTTAAGAAATTGTTATGCTGTGACGTCTATTAAATGAATTTTGGATTTTTTAGCAATTTATAATTTTTAAAGGGTGACAAACTTTTTATCTTATCTTGTTCTTGTTCATGTGTTCGCCAAATGTAAAGTGCTCTTCATTCTCAGAATGTATTCTTTTGATGTGTCAGCTGTAATATGTTAACATGATTGTTTGTGAAATGCTTTGATGGTTTTAAACTTTTTTACTGAATAAAGTAAATCCTTTGACTTGAGTAACCCTACTCCAGTTCCCACTACTGTCATATTGCTCCTCCGGCGTATAGAAGTATGCGATTGGTCTAGTTACTATAGCACTACCATTGCTATGCGAGCCCCACAAGCAGATATACCGTATTTTCCGGCGTATAAGACGACCCGGCGTATAAGACGACCCCCTACTTTGCTTGATAAAATGTAGGTTTCGTGCTATACTCGCCGTATAAGACTACCCCCACTTCCAGCGCAGTTCAACGCAGTCCTGCATAGTTGGCTCGTACTTTGTACGCTTTTGTAACCTGCACACTTATCACTTTTTTCTCCAGGAATGTACTGATTGCTACCTCATGTATTTTGGTTGCTCACTATTGTCACTTTTGATCCATGTAACTTAACGTTTGCTTTTGTAATTTGTTAATTTGTAATTGTTCCTCTTGTATCAATACTGTTCCTACTGTAAAGCGCTCTGACACCTTCGGGTAAAGTCCGCGCTATGTAAAAAACGCCTGAAAACATACCTTTACATTTTGTACCCGGCGTATAAGACGACCCCTGACTTTCCAGAACATTTTAAGGGGTTAAAAAGTCGTCTTATACGCCGGAAAATACGGTAGTTCACCGTTCGTGGATCTTCAAAGTTCACAACCACACAATTCCCCTGGGTTGGCTTCCTATTGTGCCCCATCCATGACACCCTATGTACCATTAGGATTTTACTTGTTAAATGTGGTGGTAAGGGGCGATTGGCATTGAGCCAATTCGATGCCTTATTTTTCAATGCCCAAAAAGGTTCCCTAATTGATTTACCCAGCTCCGGTACCCCTGTTAAAACCACTACAAAAGGGCAGGCTTCCGGCGGTAGATTGATAGAAAGTCCGCTCCTTTTTATCCTCTCTGTCAGATCCTCATTAGAATGTGGGGTGTGAGTGTTCTGACCGTCGACTTTTTGACTAAGGTGTTCATTGGGTACTGGAGGTTTTCCTATCGATTTCTTCCCAGATACCTTTGTGGGGTTAGTGCCTAATTTTTTTACAGAAAGCAAGCACTTATTCGTTGCTTGATCTTGAGATGGACTTGCCAATATAACTTCTAATGGTGCTTTTTCCACCCTAGCATTTGTCAGATTTCTCATACCCTTTTCCAGATTAAGGAGCTGGTTTTCAATGCATATTAGCCTAGTTTCCAAGGGTGTAAAGAGGGTTTTAAACATCTTCCTCAAAGTGTTTACGAAGGGGCCAGTCATTCCATCCAATGATCCCGGATAGTTGGCTGCAGTATCTTCTGGGTCTCTTACTACAGGGGTCTCTGTCGATATATTCAACTGCACTACATCCTGCCCAGTCGTTAAATCATGACCTTGGTCCACTCCTTTAATACTACGACCATCACTATTGCACCCAGATTTAGCTACCTTGGCTTTCCTAGAACATGCGGCATTGGTATTTACTCGCTTTTGTTTTGGAATCGCTCCCTCCCTTCTCTCCCGTAATTGTTTCTTATTTGTTTCGTCTTGCACCTCTACTTGGGGAGTTTCTGATATAAAATCAGAGGAGCATAACGTAAGGGGATCAGTAGGGGGCAATGATTGGGATTCTGCTGGGGCACAGGGTGTTTCATGCACTACCGCTTGAATCTGTATAGGATTCGGTCTATTTATGTGGTCGGGCGTGCGTGTGGATGCAGTAGGGCCCAATGACGATCTTTTAGCAAGGGCAAGGTCCTGCGACACCCTGCGTTCCATTAAATTGATACCGTGGTCTATTACAGAGTTGGCCCGTATAATAAAGTTGTCTAAAGTACCTATTAACTGGGGCCCTCCCAATGCGGTTTTACTCCTACTCTCGCGTGTAGTCATTTCCTTAGGAACTCAGAACAAAATCACCAAATACATATGAGTTACAATAACCTTCAAATATACATACATACAGTTGGGGGATGGTAGAAGAAAGAGGGGGGGCCCGGTCCGGCTTTGCCAGGCGCCAACCCGCGCACGTCCCGCGTGCGCGGGAGGGGGGCGTGCCTAAATAGGAAGGGGGGCGGGAAGAGAACACAGGTGCGGCAGGTCACTTAGCCGCAGGGCGCACTGGTCCTCGCAGTCCTGCAATGCAGCAGTTGCCCAAAATCAGCGTTTGTCCCAGCAGCAAAGACAAGGTGTGTCCAGGGAAGTAGAGCAACCAAAGTTACAATTCGGCAGTAAGTCCCGACTACGAGCGGCTCCCGCAGAGCGGGGGCCGCGAGTCGTTTTTAAGCACCGGGTGGGAGAGGGCGGGAAGAGAACACAGGTGCGGCAGGTCACTTAGCCGCAGGGCGCACTGGTCCTCGCTGTCCCGCAATACAGCAGTTGCCCAAAATCAGCGTTTGTCCCAGCAGCAAAGACAAGGTGTGTCCAGGGAAGTAGAGCAACCAAAGTTACAATCCGGCAGTAAGTCCCGACTACGAGCACTCCCCAATTCTGCTAGTGTTGGCTACCCCCAAGAAAACGATACCTCCATTCACATGGCGATTCCCGCCCTACTCGCTCCTTGACCCGCTATTCAAGTGGGAGCTGGCGGAAGCCATTGACACGTACTTCGAAACAAACATAGGTTCAGTAGACAGCTTCCAAACAATATGGGAGTCATTTAAGGTCTATATTAGGGGCATTGCCATGTCCAAGCACTCGGGGGTCCTTAAGTCCATCAGACAAAGACTTGCTGAACTGGAGAGACATATAGCGCAATTAGAAGAGCGGCAACAGGGGTACCTGGACACAACATTAGAAAACAAAATTAAATCCCTGCTTGCTGAGTTCCATGAGGAAGCGGACAGGGAGGTCAAATATCTGGGGAAATATGCGACGGCCCGCACGTATGGAGAGGGTGATAGCCCAAGCTCAGTTCTTGCCAGAGTTCTAAAGGGTAGACGGAGCAGGTCACAGATCGCAGGGGCAAAGTCAGACGAGGGTGAAGTCCTCACCGAGGAAGCTGACATAGCACAAAGGTTCAGGTGCTATTACACAGATTTGTACTCATCCAAGAGCGACGATTTAGACAGCGAAATTTTAGAATATTTGAAACACTTAGAGATACCCACCCTCACGAACACACACAGGGAATTCCTGATGCTCCCCATTGAGAAGGATGAAATTGTGGAGGCCCTTGCGAGTATGCGCTCAGGCAGTGCCCCGGGGGCAGATGGGCTTACGGTTGACTTTTATAAAGCAATCCTAGACTTATTGCTCCCTCACCTGTCGACATTGTTTGATGACCTATGCGTGGAGGGCTGCATGCCACAGTCGATGAGAGAGGCAATCATGGTGACTATCCTCAAGCCGGGGAAGGCGCCAGATGAGTGTAGCTCGTACCGACCCCTGTCTTTACTAAATGTAGACACAAAGATATTTGCTAAAGTGCTGGCGAATAGGCTGGCGCTCCTTGCCCTACTGCTGGTGGCACCAGAGCAGGCAGGATTCATACCAAGCAGGAACCTCACATATAACTTACGCACAGTGTTTGGCACTATACAGCATGTTAAGCAGAACACGAAGGCAGTGTCAGTGTTCCTTGACATGGAAAAGGCCTTTGACTCGGTGGAGTGGCCTTTCATGAGGCAGGTGTTAATGAGGATGGGTCTGGGAATGCCGTTTTTGCAAATGATCGGGACGCTATATAATGGGCCGAAGGCGAGAATTAGTCTTGGAGACTTGGTTACAGACTCCTTCCCAATATGCAGAGGGACCCGCCAGGGGTGCCCGCTGTCCCCCCTGCTGTACGCCTTAGTGGCGGAGCCATTGGTGTGTGCTCTGCGGGAATACCACGGCCACAAGGGCATAGGCTTCCCCACCTACAGGATAGTAGTCTCCATGTATGCAGATGACACCTTGCTATACGTCCGTGACCCAGAAAATTATTTATCGGCGGTACTCAGAGAAGTAGTGCACTACGGCTCTCTCTCTGGACTGAAAGTGAACTGGACGAAATCCTTGGCCTTCCCCCTTACTCCGGTCACGCAGGAATTTGACATGGAATTCCCGCTGCAGTGGACCACCGAATCGATCAGATATTTGGGCATACGGTTACACACTGATTCCGAGATAGTGTTTAGGGAAAACTACGGAGTGGCGGTTAGCAAACTGGAGGATGATGTTGAGGTCTGGTGCAGACTCCCGCTTTCTCTCCTGGGCCGCATCTCAGTCATGAAAATGGTAGTGCTCCCAAGAATGCTGTTCCTGTTCATGAACCTTCCGATGGTGTTACCCCGCGTAATCTTCCACAGATTGACTCAGCTCATGATAAAACTTGCATGGGCGGGTAAGCAACTGAGGGTGCGATGGAGGATCCTCGCGCTGCCATACAGTATGGGGGGTCTCGGGGCCCCAGATTTAGAGCTTTACTACAGGGTGGCACAGGGGTCTACACTATAATGAGCTACTGCCACCCAGAAGCCACCTGAAAAACGTCTGGAGGCTGTTTCAGACACATCTGAGTGGTGCGGGAGCAGAGGGAGGGGCCGGGGTGTTCGGCCAGCAGTGGGGAGAAGGAAGAGCAACATGAGGATGGGAAGTGAGCACGCACCCCGAGCGTGCAGGGCGTAGGCAGCGTTCAGTGACGCACAAGGTGTGTTCTTTCTTGAGGGGGAAATGGTAGGATAGAGGTTACTCACTAGAAGGGCTGGGAAGGGTAGGGGACTGAGTGGTGCTACGCATGGAGTGGTCTGGGAGGGGTGTGTGAGGAGGGAGGTTTTTGGGGGTGGTATATTCCACTTGTCGGAGCTGATAACGTAGAGTGAATTGAGCGCCGCCTGCCAGTGGTTGGGTTGTTGGCAATAAGGCTGTGTATTTGCTGACCGAAGGTACTGCGTCTCATGACGCCTAAGCGCTGAACTGTGTATGTTCTTGGAGGGGGGGGGGCGGTTTATATAACTGCTGTGATTATGTTTCTTAAAATCCAATAAAACATTTAATACAAAAATAAAAAAGAGGTGCAGTTACAGCCAGCCTTGGTTCTCGTAAGCAGGGACCATAAGTACAAAGTGCGTTTTTTATGCACCGCATGCAGGTTTTCAAAACATATAAATGAAAGAAATCTTAATTTACAATGCCAATAGCAAAAACTCTGGCAAATTCGAGACCTAATATATTGCAAATGCTTGTTTGATTTATAGTTGCTCGTCTGCCCCGTTCCTTGGACTTCAGAGCTGCTGGGGGTGAGGGGTTAGGGTAGAGGTGTGTTTATATTGGCATCATCAGCACTACAGTAATATTTGTTGTGCAACAAAGGGGTGAACTTTTAAATGCACTGGCCCCATGCATGATTGGCAGAGGGCACATCCGCTGCCCCTGCTGCACAGCACCATTCTGTCACCCAAAGCACTGCCTATGACGATCGCAACCTTCCCAAGCACCTCAAAAGCTTCAGGCTTTCACACCTTGTGGTTCTCTAAAGTTTGTCTCGCCTACTGAAAACAACATCCTGAATTCAATTTCTTTTCCACATTAAAAACAGCCAAAGTGGTTTTCTTCGAAAATTGTTATTATTACATTGTCTTGTTTTCCTCTGTTTGGTGGTACTATTTTCTGCATGTCCCGTTTGAAAATAAGCACACGGGGCTGATGCTGGAGCAGACCAAGCCTTCCTGGTTTTCACAAGCGTGGATGCACAGCTTTCACCAAATTTAATCACTTGTAAAAGGAGTGCACAGTTGATTGAACTGTGTGCTTATCATATAGTTATACAGTGCTGTAAAGTGGTACAATAGTGCCCATATTTCACTACTGGAGGCCTAATGCCTCAGCTCTTCGAAGTCATGTTGCCAACTTCCAGGGTGAAGGTGGCATTTTCTCTGTTTGGTTACCATCTAGACAAGACCAGCTCGTAGGCAATGTATACACTTGATGCCATCTGGTATGAGAAATAAAGTTTACTTGCACTGATTTGCACAAGGTGACACTGCTTATCTCCTGGGACACCGCATCCCAGAAACAGCAGATGATCTCTAGTCGCCTAATCTTACAGTAGATCCTTTTGGGCACCTAAGAGACATGTACCAATGCAGGTCTTGGCCCATGCCGTGCATGGCATCAAGTGGTACGAGGTTTGGTGAAGGATGCACAATGAGTTTGCAGCTGTAATTTGAAACAAGAAACGGTTGTTTGTGGTTGCATGCTAGTTGAACATAACAGCTTCAGGAAAGATTGGGTAGGGCACATCTGTGTCTGTGCTGGCCTTGAAGGTTTCAGGATGATGCTCTTGTCCTACAATGTCCTCCTTTACTCTGGATTAGGGGATGAGGCATCATCACATAATCTGCAGGGCAAGGATGTTGGACATTGGCCATGGTACATCTACAACTTCTCCCCCTCCTCCAACCACCACTAAAACACACATGCAAGCCATGTGACAGATTTGGCCACCGCCTTTATATTTTGGAGGCATTGGCCTGATGATTTGACTTTGAACCACCTTTCACAGGTACCTGGGAGGTTTCTACATTTTCACTGTAGGCCTGGTCCCTCCAGCATCCAGCTGCATCGAGCACTTCTTTTCTACATCTAACCTCTCACAAATTTCAGTCCGAAGCTCTGCAGTAAAATAAGTTTGTGATGTGAGGAAGGGTTGATAATTGCGGTAAATTTGACATGGGATACTAAATAGGTTTTATCTAACAGTAGAATTAAAAAGTACTGTTTGTTCAAGAGGACAAGGAAAACTTGTTCGGGAGGTTAAGGAAAGTGAGGTTCTGTTTCGAAAGTGAGACCTCCACTGTGTTTTTCAAACTAACTAGAGATACACATACAGAATGCTGTTAAAGAATTTGGATCAGAATGTATTTTCTGGAGCAGCTCTCCTTTCTAGTCTTCAAGTTCTTACAGTGCTTTTCAAGCAAATTGACTTCAGTCTTCAATATAGCAACACGGGAGACCAAATGATAGTTCAAGGTTGTTATTTACATATAGAAGCACAAAAGTACAACTAGATTGCAGTAACCAACACAACCAGATGTGTACTGGCAATGTGTAAGTGAGTGAACGGCTCAGTGACACGTGATTATAAAACAACATGAAGGCGGCCAAGGTGAAAAGGTAATCAGTGAAGGTCAAGATAAGATGTTTACAAATATACACAAATTCATTATTTGCAAGTGACCAATTGAATGCCGCAAATGGCGTTGCAGAGTCGACGGCGTTTCAACCTCTATGACTTGAGGTCATCATCAGCACGATGGTTACACGATTGGGATCAGTGCTCTATAGATTTAAGGAAGAAGGGAGGGGGAGATCAATAGTATTCAAAACCATAGACCAAGAGAGTAGAGATTCCAGAAGCGGGAAAAGAAAAGAAAGGGTACTACCTGTCAGGTAAGTAGGATCTACGTCTGAAATCTGAGTGGCAACGTCTTAAGGAAAAATCAATTTCAAGTATGAATCTAAGAAATAAAGAGCATATGCTTGGTCACAGGCTCAGGAGAAGCGCACGTTGGCGGGGTGAGGGGGGAAGGGGAAATTGGGCGGTGGGCTGTGCAGGATGATAAGGAGGGCTGTAGCAGTGATGGGAGCAGGAGAAATGGGCACTTACCGGAGGAATGCGGTAAGACGTTTACGAATGACATGGAGCTGGGCAAGGAGTTGTGCTCTATAATAAAGGAAGACATACGTAAGGGGTTCGGCATAGTTCTGGTAGCTAGGCGTAAACTGGAATTATCCGATGTCCTTACCAAACTCGTGCAATATTGCACAGCAATCAAGATTCCTCAGGGCGGGAGTTGAGCAATGAGTCCAATTCCACGGAGCAGGAATTGTGCAAGAAGTCACGCTCTAGAAAGTAAGCCGAGACATAAATGAAGGGGCCGTCCTGGATTAGTGGCATTAAGTAGAGCGAGTTTATGGGAGTGAAAAAACGGTGTCATTACCATACTCATGCTGAATTTATAATGCAATCGAGTCTCCACGGGGCGGTAAAGCCGGGACGAATACGACGAAAATTTTGTGGGCAGCAATCAATGCCGGGTGAATGGGAGCCGCCTACGGGGAACAGAAAGCCCGGTTCGAGATGGGCAGTCAATCTGACGAGGAAAGCGTCTCATGAGTGCAGGCAGTGGATTCCGGAAAAGGAAAACACACGGGAAACAACTAGACCGCGGGGAGACGGGTTCAGTGCCCCGGGGGATGGCGCCTAATTCGAACAACATGCTTGTATCTGGTGGGAACAAGGCCACCCAGGGAATAAGGGGAGGGAAGGAGAAGGGGCGTGGGGAGGAAGAGGGGATGAGGAACACCGAAAAAGGTGACATCATTTCAGCTTAGGCATGGAGTATTTTCAAAATTATAAAAACATTATAAAAACCGATTAATACATAAAGACATGTAATACATAATGAGGCATGTCAGTCATAACAATAATGAAAATTGAACATGCAACACATAGTAAGGCATGTTAGTCACAACAATAATGAAAGCTAAGCATTATGGCAATTACTTAGCAAGAAAAAAAGGGGGGATGGGGAATGTTGGAGGAAGGAGGGGGGAGGGGAGGGGAAAATGACAAAGTTTGGGCGGGCGGGGGCTGTGATTATAAAGCAACGTGAAGGCAGCGCAAGGTGAAAAGGTAATCAGTGAAGGTCAAGATAAGATATTTACAAATATACACAAATTCGTTATTTGCAAGTGACCAATCAAATGCCACAAATGGCGTTGCAGGGTCGACGGTGTTTCAACCTCTATAACTTGAGATCATCAGGACGATGGTTACACGACTGGGATCAGTGCTCTATAGATTTAAGGAAGAAGGGAGGGGGGATCAATAGTGTTCAAAATCATAGACCCAGAGAGTAGAGATTCCAGAAGCGGGAAAAGAAAAAAAAGGGTACTACCTGTCAGGTAAGTAGGTTCTACGTCTGCAATCTGCGTGGCAACGTCTTAAGGGATAATCAATTTCAAGTATGAATCTAAGAAAAAACAACAATCAGAATTTGTACCTTGCAACTTGCCACTAACTGAAAAACTAGCTTTAGGTAATTTGAGTAACAACAAGAACATAGTCATAAAACCCGCCGATAAGGGCGGGGGAATAGTTATAATGGACCAAGATAAATATGATGGAGAGATCCTTCGCCAGCTCAATAATACCACTCACTACCGCAAACTGATCTCTGACCCACTGTTAACTATTCAACAGAAAATATCCACCGTCACTTCCCAGGCCCTCCACAATGGAATCATCAGTAAAAAAGTACATGCCTTCCCAAACAATCAACACCCCAGGACACACGTAATTTATACCCTACCCAAAATACACAAGAATCCATCTGCACCCCCAGGCCGGCCTAGAGTTTCTGGCTGTGGCTCCGTTTTGGAAACTCTTGGGAAATACATTGATGCTATACTGAAGGAATTTGTTCCATTGACTAATACCTTTCTGAAAGATAGTACCCATTTGATTAACATTGTAGAGGATTTTCCCTTCAACATCGACACCGACCTTATGGCTGGTTTAGATATCGAATCGTTGTATACCAACATTCCCCAGACAGAAGGACTTCAGGTGATTGAACACCTATTAAATACACGACCAAGACCCATGCAAATCCCGACTGAATTCATATCACAACTGCTGGACATTGCACTGACAAGCAATTAATTTCTATATAAAGAAACATACTACCTCCAGGTTAAAGGAGTTTCTATGGGTGCTTGTTTCGTCCCGAATTTTGCAGTCCTGTATGTCCATCACTTAGAATCTCCTATATCCTATCAAACCAAAACCCTTTTTTAAATTTTGATTTTGCTATGGCGTCGATATATAGACAACATCCTCCTCCGGTGGCAAGGGCAACATGAAGACCTTTTGTCCTTTGTCACCTGGCTTAACAGCAGCCAAACACATCTTACATTTACCTCTGACATCCGGAAAAATGACCTTCCATTTCTTGACTTGACTCTACATGTAGAAGATGGTAACATCGGGACAACCTTGTACCGAAAACCAACCGAACGGAACACTTTACTCCTTTATTCCAGTTACCATCCCCATGCCTTACATGATGGCCTGCCCTAAGGGCAATTTCTACATATACCACGTAATTGCAAATGGCACAAGGATTATTTTCGGGAAGCAGCAGTGCTTTCAGAGAAAATGGCAAGTAGAGGCTATCCTAAACACCTAGTTGAAGGAACGCTTAAACACGCATGGTATCAATCAGGGGTTTGTTAAAGCGCGACTACTCACCCGTAAGGGTCTCAAGGCGCTAGGGATGGGGTACAGGTTCCATTCCATCAAGGAGGGGGTCTGTCGAAGAGCCAGGTTTTGAGTATGGTACAGTCACAGGGATATAATCCTGGCATCCTCCATTAAACGACAAATCCGTATCCCCTTTGTCTCAACTTATAGCCCATGTAGCAACAAGGTTGGCAAAATAATTAGGAAGAACTGGACAGTCTTATGCACTTTCGCCCATTTCTCTGAACCCCCTTTACTATCATATAAAAGAGGAAAGAACCTTTCAGACAAACTGGTTCATGCGAAAAGGGTGATCAATCGCTAACTATGGCTTGGGCCCTCCCACCCATCTTGGGCCACTTCAAATGTCAGAACTGTAATGTTTGCGACCTTACGAATAACACCAAAGTATTTGTAACCACTGAATGCACCTACCAGCTTAAACAATTCTCTAACTGTCATTCCAAAAATGTCATCTACGCTATCCGTTGCCCGTGTAATTTACTTTATATAGGCCAAACCACTCAAATGGTGAAAGATCGCATCTCTCAGCATAAAAGCTGAATCAGATGCAATATCACCACAGCACCATTGGTAACCCATTACAAAGAGAATAACCACTCAGAAACAGAAATTACATGGCAGGTAATAAATCTCCCTCTCCTACCCATACGGGGTGGCAATCTCCAAATTCTGCTGAACAAGTGTGAATGTAGATGGATCACACAAGTTAATTCGGTAGCCAATGAGTTAAATTTGCTTGAGTGGAATACGGTGATCACTGTATCGTACTCCATACAGCTCCATTGTCCATTGATAAAACCCTTGCCTTCGGCTTACACTTAATTATACATCTTACCTGTGCCTGATGACATGTGTATATATGTTGTATGTAAAGCTCTTTGAAATACCGGATCATAGACCTATATTTGTTTCGGTCTCTGAAAACCACCCAATAATTATCAACTATTTAGTTATTCATAATTCTGAATTTTAACATGATGGTTTTTCTTCATTAATATGTGGTTTTTCCACCTGAATATGCGGATTGTTAATACCCACATCCTCCCCCGAACCCTACCCCCGCCCACCAACCCCTCCCAGCCTGCACCCACCCCCCTGCCCACCCAACCCTTGTCCTTTCCCCCTCCCCTCCCCCCTCCTTTCTCCAACATTCCCCATCCCCCTTTTTTCTTGCTAAGTAATTGCCATAATGCTTAGCTTTTATTATTGTGTGACTAACATGCCTTACTATGTATTGCATGTTCAATTTTCATTATTGTTATGACTGACATGCCTCCTTATGTATTACGTGTCTTTATGGATTAATCGGTTTTGATAATGTTTTCATAATTTTGCAAATACTCCATGCCTAAGCTGAAATTATGTCACCTTTTTCGGTGTTCCTCATCCCCTCTTCTCCTTCTCTCCCCTTCTTCCCTGGGTGGCCTTGTTCCCACCAGATACAAGCACGTCGGGGGCGTGGTCTGGCCACCTAGGAAGATGGCGGGCCTAGCAGAAGAGCTCCACTTCGGGTGGAACCCTTGACGGAGGTGCTGCTTCTATCAGCGTGACTGGACTGCTGAAACAAACATATTTGTAGTGCCCAGGGCAGCGGTATCGATTGAAGTGGTCTTCAGGGCGATGTGAGCTCTTTCCCAGCTCATTTACCTCGCTGGGATAATTGCCTGCCAGATGCGCACTGGGCCTGGTTGCGCAACTATAATCACCGGCCCTTGCGTGAATGCCGCGCGCAGTCTGTCACCTCACGGCAGGGCTTTTTGCTACCGCACGAACCGGAGATGAGGTGAATATGTTCTTTGCTTCAGGTTAACTACAAACTATGAGAACTCCTGTTATTTTTCAGCATTTCAACTTTTTGCCTGGAACAATTTGCCTCGTGCATCTCCTCTGAAGGCTGTATTTATTACCTCAGCTTCTGACGGTTTCGCCCTATTGCAGAGAAATATGAGGCTGTTTATTCATTTCAGGAGACAGTTCAATATAGTCTCTAGAGGGTAATGCAAACGTTAAACAAACTCTTTCAAGCCACAGTACTGGAAAATAATACATGGTCTACAGGAAGGCTACGAAGTGTGCTCAGAAACAACAAGTCAGTCATAACAAAATGTAATGTGCTCTCCACTTAGAGTACACTACAGCACTCTGCAAAGCTGTTAATAACCGGCAGTAGGGTGTCCTTTTTAATGAGATTCGCCTTACTATTGGGGAAATTAATGAACAAATAACTTAAACAGCAACATTATTTCCCAAACAATTGAGAGGTGTTTATGCTCAGGTTGTCATAAATGTGCTTAAAGTGCTACAGCTTAACATTATCAATTAATGGTGTATTCTTCAGAATACCTCTACATCTGCTTCTTGTAGTTTGAGTCCGTTACGCTATGGACTTACAGCGTTCATTCTTTACCCATCTTATCTGCCAGAAGTAAAAGTTGTATTTTCAAGAAATGTAAAAGTGAAGAATGCCCATGAATATTTCAGGAAGCAGTCAAAGCACATTGACAGGAAACTTAATTGTTCTGACTTCAAAAACCCTCAGCTTTCACGTGTAATGAATGCTGCAGCATCTCCTCACAATTACAGCTATTATGTGCCTGAAGTACTGCTCTAAAGTATATAAGACTGCACTTTCATCTTTTTTCAGTTACGCCTTTTTCAGCAATGCTCTATTTTGACTGTGTTGAATATTACTAACATTTAATATTTTCCACATTAGCATATATATATATATATATTTTTTTTGTGTGCTCAGAACAACATATTTGGTGTATTTCTTCAGAGTGCATAACGTTATAGTTTTCAATTTCTAAGCAACGCTTCATATGTTAGACTTCACTCTCATTTACTGTTTTCAATACTATTGCTGTATATTTGAGGGGTGATTTCCGGTTATTTATATTTGGCAACTCTCCCACTGCGCATTGAAGGGCAAAGTGTTAAGAAGTGCGCTTCTGTTCTTTCCTGAGTGTGCATAGGGCTCTGCTTGTTATGGTTAATGTGGCATTGTTCACCATCCACAACATTGTTGCTACACTTTGTGAGGTGATTTCCTGTCACATATATCTGGCAACTCTCTCACTGCGCACAGAAGGGCAAAGCATTTTGAGGCGAGCTTCTATTCTTTCCTGAGTGCGCATAGGGCTTTGCTTATTGCGGTTAATGTTACATTGTTCCCCGTTCACAACATTATTGCTATATTTTGCAAGGTGATTCTCTGTCACATATATTTAGCAATTCTCTCACTGCGCATTGAAGGGCCAAGCATTGTGAAGTGATCTTCTATTCTTTCCTGAGTGCGCATAGGGTCTTGCTTGTTGTGATTAATGTGGCATTGTTTTCTGAGATACTTCTACTAACACTCAAACGCTAAGAATTACTAGTCTTAATTGTCTGGTTTAACAGGTACCACTTAAGTGTGGTTCTCTTTACGTCTTCATATTATTCTTGGTGTGTTTTTTTTTGTTTTTCCTCCCAAGTTACTTTTCCAGTTGGTATTACCAAAAACTTTTTCACAAATGTCTCATACTAAGACTGGCAATAAAGGCTCTAAGCCATCTTCTTTTGCAGAAGTGATTAAGCAACCTCGTGCTTCAATAGGGAAGAACTCTCCTTCACCACCCTCCTCTTCCTCCTTAGACACTTCATCTTCATTAACAGACACAACTATGGATCGTATTTTAAAGGAAGTGTCATCAATAAGTTGTCGTCTAGCGGACATGGATGCTAACATCTCTTCTCTCGCGGCAGAGACCAAATCAATAAGAGCAGATATTGTGCACTTTCATAATAAAACAGACATCTTAGACCAAAAGGCGTAAAGCAGTAGAAACACAAATGGATTCATTCAATAACAGAGGTCAGGATTTGTAATTTTTACACAGTAAAATTATTGATTTGGAAGACCACAATAGACGAGACAATATCCGTTTTTTTGGTTTTTCAGAAGGAGTTGAAGGGCAGAATGCTAGCTCTTTTTTGTGTAACACTCTTCCTAAATTGCTGGGAGTTACTTTTGATCCATTGCTAGAGATACAGCGAGCTCACCGGATTGGTCCTCCTCATAAGGGCTTCGACCTAGACCTAGACCTTTAATAGCACGTTTCTTGAGACATGATCAGGCTCGCCAGATTTTAATGCTGGCACGTTCACAAGGTAAATACATCTATAATGGTCAAGAAATCCGTATGGCAGCTGATTTTTCTAGAGAAACAAATGAGCGGAGAAAGGCATTCCTTTCTATGAGAACCTCATTAAAGAAAATGGGCATTAAGTATGGTCTCTTCGACCCAGCACGCTTCCGCATTACCATCAATGGTGAATCTAAAGATTTCTACAATCCTGATGATTTACAGCACTTCTTAGATAATTTGTCAATACAAGATGTGGAAATGCAGCAATCCGTCTCTGTTCAGAGCGTTCAAACTACTAAATATCCTCTACACCTTACTGAAGGTAGACACAGAGATTTTGGAGAACTCCGCCAACGTGGTAGAGACATTGAACGCTCTCCTCTCACTCATGTTGATAAAGTATCTGCCGCTGCAACAGCAAATGTTTTCACTCAAGACAAACACAGGAACAAATCTCGCTCTCCTTTAAAATCCGTTTCAGAGGAAGAATGAAATTAAACTTAAGAGCAATCACCTGATTCTGTCTTAAACTGTACCTATGTAGTTTAACATTTACATTACATAATAGTTCTGCAATACGTCATTATATTTAGCTAATATTATCTATATTTGACATTTATAATATATACATCTTATCCTCTAATTATAGATTGCATACGTACTATAACAGATCTTAACAGATCTCCTACCCTTCTCCTTAAACTCTAGATATTTCAATATTTATACCTCTCTCTTTTCATGCATGAGATGTTTATATATTTATATTCCTTTTTAGTTATCAATTATTAGCTATTATCCTTATTCATACTTCTAATTATTCATATATTATTCTTTTTAATACTGATTGTTGAATTTTGCATATATATGGTATACTTCTCCACTCTTTTTATTGCTGTCAATTATTATTGAATGTTAATCTATATGCTTATTCTTTTACATTGCCTTCAGGTAAGTATATAGGTATAGGTATGTGTATTGATATGCCTGCAGATACAATAATATATTTAAGATAAAATTAAATGTGTTGGCATTTCACTTTAATATGGCATTTTGTACCATCCTTCATGAATTTGTATTATTAGATGTCTCAATACTATTCTTGCTCTACTTCTATTTGAACTCTATATCTAGCCTGTTTTTCACCTTTTATATTAGTCCTCACTACAGAATACTTATTACCTCCTGAGGGGGTTTTGCCCGTGGTGGTGCTCTGGTGAGCCCAGACCCGCGGTCAAAAGTTCACGTATTGATTATATTTTGTATTTCTTATTCTATTTTTCTCTCTCATTTTTCTTTTTTCTTCTATTTCTTTCTTTCTTATAATTTTCCTTGCTTCTTCTTAAACTCCATCTGATATCCTAAATACTTCGTCTCTCACTCTCCTGTAATTGCCCTATTCAATACTTTCAGCACTTCTCAACACTTTTCTCATTGATTCATTGGTATTCGTAGATATGACTAACACCCGCCCTATACGTATTGTAACATGGAATGTTAATGGTTTGACACATTACATTAAACGTAAAAATGTACTTTCATATTTGCAGTCTAAAAAAGTAGATATAGCTGTGTTACAAGGAACCCACCTTGATGAGCTGGATTCCAACAAGTTATGCAGAGACTGGGTGGGAAAGGTCTTTCACAGTAGCATTACTAAATGTCCTTCTTCAGATACTAACCCCCCCGTAAATGTGGAGTGGTGATCCTAATTCGCAAGTCCTTACCATGCTCTATATTGAAGACCTGGGAAGATCCTGATGGTAGATATGTTTTTGTCAAACTACGTATTGGAGACGCCCATCTTTTCGTAGGATCAATTTATGCTCCAGTTGATGCAAATAAATCCTTTTTTCTTCAGTTGAACCGCCTGCTTTCTGAGATCAATTCCTCTCATTACTTGTTGGGAGGGGACTGGAATTTGACAAGAGACCCGGTTTTAGATAAGACTGGTCCTCTTACAAGAACAGTGCCTCCGATAGAGCCCTCATGACTGATATAATGGAAGACAATGGTCTTGTGGATCACTGGCGCCTTTCTCACCCGACTGACTTGGAATACACATTTACATCACCAACTCATGGCACTCCTTCTACACTTGATTATTTTCTTCTTTCTCAAAGAATTGTTCAACTTGTCTATGATTCTACTATTCTGGAAGCCTCTATTTCGGATCACTCTCCAGTTCTTGTTTCTTTACAGACGGGTCTAGCTAAGCCTGGTCGTAAACCCTGGCACCTAAACATACAGCGTTACAAGACCCCTCAGGGTAAAGCACAACTAAGTAATCATCTTCAAGATTATCTCTCAATTAATCAAAACTCTGTAACATCCAATAGAATCCTTTGGGCTGCTGCCAAGGCCACAATATGTGGTCAACTTATGAGAGATGCTGCAATAGCTAATAGGAACAATATTGTGAGACAACAACAAATAGAACATGATATTCAATTATTGACCCAATCTTATACTAAAACACCTACTTTGCAAATTCGTAAACTATTGGAACAGTCTAAAATGCAGCTTAATAGCCTTTTCACTTCTAAAGCTGAGTATGCATTGCAAAAAATGAAACATAGACACTATGAGCAGGGAGAGAAGGCAGGGAGGCTCCTAGCAGCTCAGCTACGTCAGCGAGAGGCTGCTATGGCAATCTCAGCAATAAAATCATCAGATGGGACTTTATTGACTAGTCCCCAAGATATTGTTAATGAATTTGCATCCTATTACAAATCTTTATATACCCCAGAACCCTCCTTAGATTTAGCTAACATGAATTATTTTCTTTCAAAAGTTAATTTGCCTAGCCTATCTGAGGAGGGCAGAGCACTCCTAGATGGTCCAATAACAAAACATGAGATTACAAAAGCTATTGCATCTCTCCCATATAATAAAGCCCCTGGTGACGACGGTTTCCCTGCAGAATTTTACAAATGGTCTGGTGACAACATTGTAGACATATTACATGCTGCTTTTCAGGAGGCAGACGCTACAGCTTCTTTAGGGACTATCTCTAATAAAGCAATTATCGCAATTCTTCCTAAGCCAGGAAAAGATCCACTATTATATTCTAGTTATCGTCCCATATCCCTCCTCAATAGTGATATCAAAATTATGGCCAGCATTCTAGCTTCCCGGCTTCGAAAGGTTTTACCTTCTTTGATTCATTCTACACACGTAGGTTTTGTTCCCGGAAGATCATCACAGAATCATTTACGTACATTATTGCATACACTCCATTCGGCCAAATTCTTGCAAGAAGAAGCATTAGCATTATCACTTGATGCAGAAAAAGCCTTTGACCGGGTGGAGTGGCAGTATCTCTTCACAATCTTGGAGAAATTTGGATTAGGATCTCAATTTATACATAAAGTTAAACTGTTATATCAAGATCCTGTGGCTCAAGTTAATGATGGAGGATTCCTTTCTGACTCTTTTCCCATTTGTAGAGGGACTCGTCGGGGCTGTCCCCTCTCCCCTCTGGTATTTCTCCTTGCATTAGAACCCCTTGCTGCTGCTATTCGTCAGTCTCAGATTATAAAAGGAATACCTCTACCTATTGGACACTCAAAAATCTATTTATATGCTGACGATATACTACCTACCATAACTAATTTGTCACATTCTATTCCCTCCTTGCTTAAAATTATAGATGAATTCTCATCCTTCTCTGGATATAAAATAAATTGGGACAAGAGCGAGGCCCTTCCAATTTCAAATTGTACTACAAAGACAGCAATCCAGGGATTCCCTTTTCGCTGGCAACAATCTTGTCTAAAATATTTAGGGATATTAGTGAATAAAGGCACAGAAGGCATGGTCACAGATAATATAGGTCCCTTAATTTCCCAGATGCAACGTGACTTTGACAAATGGAAATCTTTGGTTTTATCATTATGGGGCAGAGTCCAAGCTGTGAAAATGGTCACGCTTTCTCGTTTTCTTTACACACTTGGGATGCTTCCACTTACAATACCTCTGTCCACACTACGCCTCATTGACTCAAAAATTAAATCCTTCATTTGGGGATCCATGAAGCCTCGTTTAGCGATACATAAACTCAAGGCACATCATTCCAAAGGAGGATTGAGTGTTCCCTCAATAGAGCATTACTTTATGGCTTTACAACTGTCCCGAATCCCATACCTAATGGCAGATGAATCTAGTACACCACAATGGGTGCATATCGAGAGATATCTGTTATCTGCTGATCCAGGATTATCGGCCTTGTATGGGTCAGGTACCAGTCGGTTTGATCCTCACAACCCTTTATTGGCTGCAATGCGCACGGTTTGGCAAAGAGCACATCGAATTTTAGGTTCCAACTCACGTATTCATGTTAAAGCCCCAATTTGGAATAATACAGGTATACGAAATAAGGGTAAACCTATTCTCTGGTCTCAATGGAAAACAGCTGGAATTATCACCTTAGAACAGCTTCTACACAATGGTAACCTTAAGCCATTTAATTCATTGGTAGAGGAATTTGGAATTTCATTGCATCAGAAACAAAATTATTTACAGCTTACAACCTGTCTTAAAAAACTTTTTGGATTGCCTCCTTTTGCCTTACAAATTTCACCTCTAATATCGTATTTATCTACTTGGGGGAAATGTAAAGGAGTCACTTCAGGCTTATATAAAATATTCACATCACATTTATTCTCTCAATCCACTACTAATAATCTTAAGGAGAAATGGCAATCACGATTATCCACCACTTACATTGACCAAGAATGGATAGATGTATTACTCAATTTAGGTAAAGGTGCCCGGGAATCCAGATTGAAATTTTCTTTATTCAAATTACTCCATGACTGGCACTGGTCCCCAGTAAAGTTGTACAAGGCAGGATTACTTCCACATATGAATTGCTGGAGATGTAATAATTATGGTTGCGATATCATGCATATTATATGTGGATGTCCCATGATTCAATCTTATTGGCATTACATAGGCCGGACATTAAGTCACACTGTTTCATTGCAACTACCGCTTTCACCGTCCACAATTATATTACATGATTTCAGATCCTTTCACTATCTTTCTAAACCTCAGAGTAGACTTCTGCATCTGCATTAGCAACTGCCAAAATCTGCATACTCAGATTATGGAAATCTCCAACTCCACCATCTCCAGAATCCTGGCTTACAACAATGATACAAACTGCTTCCCATGAAAGAGTTATATATAATGTAAATAATCAGTTGGATCTGTTTAATCGAATTTGGGCCCCCTTCTTCACACTAGATGATGCTTCAGTGAGAGATAGTGCTTCTTCTACTTCTATGCCACATACCTATACATCTTAATCTATTATCAATTTCAAAGATCTTTCCTATTTTTTATAGAATCTTTTATATCTTGCAAGGAAATTATTTTATTGGCTATGTTTACAGTTTTCCTCTTCTATCACATTATTAATATGATATTCAGATTATAACGGTATTAGTTTTTTCTGCTTAGATTGATGATATTAGCATCTCTTATAATATATACATATCGCTCTCTTATCTTATTTAAATTTTCTATTGTATAGTTTAGATTTTACTTTATTTGTCATGATTTATCTTTTTACTTCCTAATGTGTTGACCTACAGATAGTGTCTTTTATCTAATGCAATGTTTATATAATTAGACAGTGTAATTAACATGCTACACATTTTCCTTGCCATAGTATATTGAAATGAGTTAATGTCATTTATTATTTATTTCACATATGGACTAGTATACTGTTAAATATTTTATATGCATTGTTTTTGTACATGAAATACTAATAAAAAATGATATCACACAGATACAAGCACGTCGTTCGAATTAGGCGCCATACCCCCGGGGCACTGAACCAGTCTCCACGCTGTCTAGTTTTTTCCCGTGTGTTTTCCTTTTCCAGAGACCACTGCCTGCACTCATGAGACTCTTTTCTCATTAGATTGACTGCCCGACTCAAACCGGACTTTCTGTTCCCCGTAGGCAGCTCCCATTCACCCGGCATTGATTGCTGCCCACAGAATTTTGGCCATATTTGTCCAGGCTTTACCGCCCAGTGGAGACTCGATTGCATTATAAATTCAGCAGGAGTACGGTAAGGATGCCGTTTTTTCACTCCCATAAACTCACTCTACTTAATGCCACTAATCCAGGACGGCCGCTTCATGTATGTCTCACCTTACTTTCTAGAGCTTGACTTCTTGCACAGTTCCTGCTCCGTGGAATGGGACTCCTTGCCCAACCCCCGCCCTGAGGAATCTTGATTGCTGTGCAATATTGCACGAGTTTGTTAAGAACACCGGTTTATTCCGGTTTACGCCTAGCTACCAGAACTATGCCGAAGCCCTTACGTATGTCTCCCTTTATTATAGAGCACGACTCCTTCCGCAGCTCCATGTCTTTCATAGACAGCCCCAATTCCCCTTCCCCCTCCCCCACCAACGGTCGCTTCTCATGAGCCTGTGACCAAGCATATACTCTTTATTTCTTAGATTCATATTTGAAATTGATTATCCCTTAAGACGTTGCCACTCAGATTGCAGACATAGAACCTACTTACCTGACAGGTAGTACCCTTTCTTTTCTTTTCTTTCCCCGCTTCTGGAATCTCTACTCTCTTGGTCTATGGTTTTGAATACTATTGATCTCCCCCGCCCTTCTTCCTTAAATCTATTGAGCACTGATCCTAATCGTGTAACCATCGTCCTGATGATGACCTCAAGTTATAGAGGTTGAAACGCCATCGACCATGCAACGCCATTTGAGGCATTTTATTGGTCACTTGCAAGAAACGAATTAGTGTATATTTGTAAATATCTTATCTTGACCTTCACTGCTTACCTTTTCACCTTGCGCCGCCTTCACGTTGTTTTATAATCACATGTGTCACTGCGCCGTTCACTCACTTACACATTGCCAGTACACATCTTGTTGTTATGGTTACTGCAATCTAGTTGTACTCTGTGCTTCTATATGTAAATAACAACCTTGAACTATCATTTGGTCTCCCTTGATATTTTCCCCTGTGCTATGTGATTTACCCTTGCCCTAAATTGTCTTTCTACATGATATTCCTGTTGAGGCACTGTATTTTTGTTGCAATTACTACCCGGTCTCAACTGGGTTAACATGTTTACTCCTGTTCTGTGTTTATGCTTCATTATAGCAACAGCATAAAATGTAATGAGATGGTTGGGGTGGTCGAGCACTAGGAGGTAGTGTTTGAGTGGGCTGTGATATTGTGAGGCAGGAATGTGATGATTAGTGTTGCATATCGATCTTTAATAAAAGACGTGGACTCTTCTGAAGTAGTGTCTCCAGCTATTTTATGGCACAGTAAAAGGATGGGGCCTGCTGGTGATTGTCTGAGATGCGTCCTGCACCCACTAAGAGTAGCAGGAAAAGCCCTGATATTTGGTTTCTTCTAGCCTGTACTGTATAGATTGCATTTGTGCATTGCTCTTTGAGTGTATTGTTCTTGTTATGGCTGGAGTGCTTGTGTTGATTTGGCTTACAGACTGTGCTGAAATTCATTATGATGGGGTGGTGGGCAGAGAGTCATTGGCGTTCATTGGAATTGAGATTACATTGTCAAATTTCTGTATATTTTGGATTGTGGCCGCTAGATACAGAATGCTCTTCAATGGTGTCAGAAGGGCCTGGAGAGAGTAGGATGATGGCCAGTACTGCCTTGCTGTGGTTATGCTGCGATGAGTTTAGCTTCTAGGTGCTCTTTTGAAGCAGTCATTGGTTAGAAATGTTTGATTCTTCAAAGCAGGATCAGTTCAGATTATGGCAGATAGTCGTGGTCTTGTTTCTGGTGTGGGTCCTGAAGATGAGGTGGGTAGCAAATTAGAATTCCAAGGATTTGGTGCGATCCTGTACTCTGTGTTACATGTAAGTGAAGCTGAGACTAGTTGCGCAGCTTGGCATGACCGGTCCTGGTTGGGTGTGAATGTGATCAAACTGTGCATCACTGCATTACGATGACCCTGATCCCTTCTACTTCTTTTGCAGTTAATACCTGCCAAAAGACTCAAACCAGATTCAAACTGATAAAGTAACTCTAAAGCCACAGGACGTTCTGTGACTATTGGGGCTTCGATTTGTTGGTTAGACCTTAATTGAAGTAGAAAAACAAAGAAGAGTAAGTGATAAAGTATAAGGGTTTTATTTTACAGTGGCTGGGAGAGTGATGAACCCAGGTAGGATTTCCACCTAACTCTCAACTTGGCTGCAACAGGTAGCCATTTAAATGGTGGATTTTTGCTGATCATATGACTGACAATGTCCATATTTTAGCAACATTACACATCTAAAGCCAAGCCTCCCACCCTCCTTATTCATTGGTGCAATCATTCCCAGCCTCCTGACTACTTGTTCTTAGTGTTATTTGCCTACGTGTTATTTGGTTTGTGTAATCATTCAGTCAGTGAGTCAAAAACACTTTATTCGGTTATTAAAACCGTAAAAGTACACACCATACAACATATATCACAACAATAAGATTGAAAAGGAATTCATAAATAATCTTGGGCGCCATAGAACAAATAGTCACCAGAATTCATAGAAAAGCAAATAAAACAAGCTACCAATAATTCATGTTTAAAAGGAAGAGTTTGTTAAAAAAAATACTCTGTAGATTCTCAAGGGAAGACAAACGATCCAGAATATCAGCTGGAAGGGCAAACGTTAAAACAATATTCATTTAATCATACAGAAAAACCGGGTTACATAACATAAAATGCCGTTTTTTCCTATGCCTCACAGGAGCCACTAAAAAAGTTGCAATATCAAAAGTCTCCCAGGGGTCATTCAGCATCTGCAAATATAATAGCGTAGGTCTGACCTGCATAAAACCTATTCCCTTTAAAATAGGAATTAAAAACTATCCACGCATATCCGCAAATGATCACAAAACATTTTCAAGTGCATAATGTCCTGGGTAGAGAAATTATCACATGTACATGGGCCTAAGTAACTCTCCGTACTCCAACCTAGCGAATCTGCTAGTAGGCAATGAATGAGGTTAAACGAAATCTGTTTAAAAGAAAACAATGGTAAGGCTTGGTGACAATTATCAGATAGGGTTCTGTCTGTGGGGAAGTTTTTAGCAGGAGGTATGCTTTCACCGTAAGTTTCATGATGTCACTCGCCTCTCTCTCTAAAAGCAACAGGTTTAAAATGTGTTTT
Organism: Lissotriton helveticus; assembly: GCF_964261635.1. Classification (NCBI taxonomy): domain Eukaryota; kingdom Metazoa; phylum Chordata; class Amphibia; order Caudata; family Salamandridae; genus Lissotriton; species Lissotriton helveticus. Next base: position 1,318,875,428 of record NC_136061.1, read on the forward strand.
TTAACTCACACCAGGTCTTCTTTCCTTGGTTTTTCTGGAGAATCAAGTAGTTCGGGGCTCCCTAGTTTCTTAAAAATTAATTTTACATATTGTAGGCACGGAATACAGCTTGCTCTCTCCATGGAAACACAATCCCTGGCAATCTCTTAGTTCAACACCAGATCTGGATTAGTCCAGATCGTTAAGCGACATACAACTGAGGCCAGTGCTATCAGATTAGAAACATAGCCAATGCCTAATGCTTGATGTATGATATAAGTGGGGGTGGATTGAGGGACTGACAGCAGGTTCCTTAAAAACTTATTTTCAACTATTTGTAAACCCTCCATCGATTTATATCCCCAGATTGCAGACCCATACATTTGAATCTGTAGATATTAAGCATAGCTTCGATTGGCTTCGCCCCAAGTTGCTGTGCAAAACCATGGATGGCTGCTGTAGATCTTGCCACGGCATGTGTTTTAGCTTTCTGTTGAGGGACCCACGAACCCCTCTCATCAAACAATACCCCCAGATAGGTAAAAGAGGTCACCCTAGACCGGTCTGTACCTTCACAATAAAAAAAACTTTTTTGGTCTCTGGCCCATAATCATCGTATGCGATTTAGCTATATTAACAATTAAATCAAGAGATCGCATAAAGGCCCCAAAAGAATCCAAAAGTCTCTGGAGCCCTACTGCTGTGCAAGCCAAAAATACTGCCTCATCTGCGTATAGGAGGGCAGGGATAGCCCTGTCCCCTACGCGGGGAATATCCTGCCTGGCAGAATACAGGGAGGTTCTCCGATTGTTTATATGTAAGGTAAAGGGGCGCTACAATGCAGCCCTGTCTGGCACCTCTACCAAAACATAAAGTGCTTGGTGCATTTGTCATCTTGGATAACTCTCACCCTAGCTAAAAGATCCCTGTGTAAGTTGGCCAGGAAATTGACTAAGCAGTGATCCACTGCCATATCAATCAATAGAGCCCATTGCTTTAATCAATTAACCAGATAGAACGACGAGGATAGTTCCATAAAGGCTAACTGTAATGTCCCAGAATTGGCCACTACGTATTTCCTATCTAGTGCAAATTTCGAGACTGGTCTAGTGTGCTCCTTCCTTTTCAAAGTCCATATTGGAGATTTGTCAATACACCACTATCATCCAGCCAGTCTGAACGTTTGCTGAGAATCACTCTCCCTAGCACTTTTACAGCAGAGTCAATCAGGGATATAGGCCTATCGCAGCATGGGTCACTTTTCTGGCGTTTTTTGAAAACCGGAATAATGATGGAGTTGGAACAGGACCTCGGAAATCTCTGCTGACTAGCCACATTAAAAACTTTAGTTAGAATTTTTGACCAGATAGTTGGATTCTGTTTGTACAAATCAGCCGGGACACCATCCGGGCCAGGTGCCTTATTGCTAGTCATTTGCTTAATTGCTAGCAGCTCTACTTAACCTTCATTAAAAACATATCAGAGGGGCTCATTTCTTGATCTAGGGGAGCGGGGATCACAGCTTAACCGGGACCTCATATCGGAGTTTAAAATGAGAGTACCATTGATCCTCCATGATAATGCATTCTAGAAGAGAATTTTCAGTTTCAGAAAAAAAGGGTTTATTCACTATTGCCCAAAATCTGGCACTATCTTTAAGGATCTCCACTGCTAGTAGGTCATTCCATGCTTCCTCTTTCATTTTATTTTTGAGGGTTTTCACAGCACGCTTATATGACTTTCTTAGCATGGCAATGGAAGTTTTACCTTGTGGAACCTGTTTCAGGGCAGTAAAAAGATGTTGATGTGCTTCAGAACAATTGCTATCAAACTATCTCTCAACTGTTTCCCTACGACTTCTGCTGGGCATGGTAAGGCCTATCGTTACCTGGACACAGATTCCTTCAAACACAGAGTACCTCGGCCCCCAGTTTTGTTTGATCAAGACAGATGCTGAAGTTCTCCTCTGCGCTCTCTCGTAGATCCTGGAGAAAAAGGTTCGGAATTACCTTGGTCCATTTCAACCTATGTCCCGATCAGATGGTTTTAAGCAGGTGTCAATAGATGGTTCTCCTTGTTTACCCTTTAAACCAGTTCCCTGGCCTAGCACAAGGTGGATGGGGTATGGTCACTAAAATGAGACCACTGCACATTATACGAGACCAAGACATGGTTTGTGTAATCTATGTGTTCTAAAACTCAACTCAAGCAGAACCCGTGATCTGACTGTGTGTTGTTTGATTTGTGCAATCTGACTATGTCTATCTGACTACGTGTCTATTTCTGCAACCTCAGCATAAGGGAGAACGTGTAATCTTGCTATTGTTGAAATGTATTTTGATCAGCCCTGTGTATTATCTTTCCCTACTGAATTGACCTTAAAGCTGATTGGTTAACTTGCCTCCTTGCACGATCATTCCCTGAAGGAACTGTCATTACTGGTTTATTTGATGTACCAGGGACTTCTTGATTTGTTTGTTTTATTGATTTCTTTCTACCATCAGTATGCACCAAAATGTGCAGCTGTTCTCTCTCTGAGCTTCTCCACTGTCATTTATTAACTTGAAGCGTCGGGCACATACTGTTGTCTAAGCACGTATAAACCTGCATTGCTAAAGGAGAGGTTTTTTAGTGACATTTTTTCTGGGTCCACAATGTCTGTACTAAAACTTTCTATACAAGCATTCCCCCCTTTCGCTGATTCTTCAACTATCTCAGAGTTTGTCCTGTCTTCGTTAATCTTGGATGTAAGGCTTGCAAACGGTTTATTAACATACATGGCCTTCCCCAATTTTGTGACTGCATTTTTACAGCAATGTAATATTAATTGGAAGATACAACACATAACAAATAACACCACTATTATTGGAAGTAAAGATTTAAAAAGTCCAGATACCCAATTCGGAAGCCAACTAAACCAGTTTGAGAACCATTCAACTAGGGCACACCTTCTTCATGCATAGTCTCATGTTAGGTATGTAAAGTCGGTATGGCTATGGTTAGAGAACCATTTTCTGCATCATCTCCTGTTATAAATGTACAGCAGGCAGCTCTTATTTTGGCACAAACTCCACCATCAATAGCTGTGCGGAAATACAACACATATCTGTTTTGTGTTGCCATTATTTTCATGGCTCGCAGTTCTTTTTGATTGCATTAAAGCTGTCTTCAGTGTCGTTCATCATTTTGTAGTGCTAGCGGCACTCCTATGGTTTGGAACCATGTCATGACCTTAAACTACCATGATTTTAATTGACTTTTGCTGTTTTACATAATTTGTTCCAGCATGTACCTTTCTTGCCTTGAAGATTTCTTTTGTATCTCTTTTAGTTTTAAAGTGGGAACTGTCACAGCATAGAACAGCCTTGCTAGGAGCAGAACATGTGAGATGTGCATTTGAAAGCATGAGATAAAGAAAGATGTGGAATGTACTTCTTGGTCAGTGCAGTGCAGTGTTATGAGCAGTGGTGCTCCAATGTGCATTATGTTGCATATTGGGAGATGAAGTGTGTGATGCTATAAGCAGTGGTACTAAAATGTGCATTGTGTTGTACATTGGGAAGTATTATGAAGTTCTTGCTATTGGCTTTGACATTCCCTCAAGTCATCTTGAATTCTGACTCTGTCTTGAATGAGCTTTTTGTGCACACAGGCAGGCCCCCAGATTACTCAAGTTATTTAGGTTATTCATGTTTAAGGTTGTTTTGTTTTCTGTGCTTTTGGACATTTATGAATGTACTGCCAGAGAGTTTCGTGAGCTTCGTTAAGATAAAGGCTGGAACACATGAGAATACAGAAGAAACGTGAGAACTCCTTTGCCTTTGGAATGCTTCCATGGAAAGTGGCCAAATCCAGTAAGTTTCCTTGGTGCAGAGGAATGCCTCTCTGAACCTTCTAATGTGTTTCGAGATTATAAAGCTGGGGGTTGTTGACTTAGAAACTGGGATTGGAATCCAAATGGCTACGGACATGTCTACTTCGGCAGAACCCTAGTTTGTTGAGACTCTTAACCCTGACTTTGATTGCCCCAGTCTGGAGTAGGCTAAGATGCAGTGTTTGCAGCGGGTAAGGTGATTTGTTTTTGAGTATTGACTTTGTGATGTTTGAGTGACTTTGTGTGCTTATCCATGTTAATGATCTGATGTATTTAGTGTATATATCTTTCTGATTTTTTGCAGGTTGTGCAACATAATCTGCTTGTGTTTCATTCCAGCATTATTTGCTTATGTTTCATTTTATTATTATTATCTGATTGTGTTTCATTTCATATTATTATCCATGCATTTAACAGTTACATTTGCCAAGTGTGTTATTATTGCATATATATATATATATATATTGCGCTCCAATTCTTGATAATGTCCAAAGAATTACCCACACTCACGGGTTTGCAGTTTTTAGAAGGTTGCTTTATTCACAGACAGACAGACGCCCTCGCGCTTCGGCACTCAGCCTTTCTCGATGTCGGTAGCCACCAAACACCGTCATGATTTTAAACAAAATAAAATTCACCGCAATCAAGGAAGGACTACACGCTAGTCAGCTTTTTGCATAGCGCCATATTGGAGTGGTATGATATTTACAAAGACAGATCTTGTTCAATACATGTCAAGATTATACTCGCATGTAACTCACTCCTAATACAAGTAACCGTGGATCGTGAAATGTGCATATATTGTATACATTTCGACATACATATATTGTATTTACACAAATTACTTATATAACCGAACAACAATTCAGCCGTGGATCGGCTATTGTCCTCCCTTAGATCATAATCAGGTCTGTTTTTGTATAAATAGAATCAACCATATTTTTGAACTTCATTAATTCATTATTTTCAATTGGATGTATACCATATATCATTATTCAACATGTAAATCTATATTGTCTCAGCGGGCTCACCAGATCATTTCTTCAAATTTATAATTAGTCATTCAAAATTATAACTAATATTTACCAAAAACCAATTATCACTAAGATCAAAAATCGTAATCTCAGATTAAATTAGATCAAAGTATTCGATCATTTCAACAATCCTGCATCATATATATACACACACATATATATACACACGCCTATATAAACACACTTGCAAATGTACAAACCAAAATATACAAATATATATACATGCTATCTCATCAAAATTAAAGATGTTGTCATATAATTATTGTAATCCATCTATCAGACGCTCTATGTACCAGTGTGCACTCGAATATATATATACATATGTACAAGTCTACCATCTAAATAGAAGTTTCATCTCTGCAGTTCATCTAAGAATTAATTCATGTACCAATGTGAACCATAAATTCTTCGCCATAATTCAAACCCCATGGTGTTTTTGTGTGTAGGTCGATAATATATCTTGATTCGAGCCTACGGAGTTTTTTCAATCTGTCCCCACCTCTGACACTTTCAGGAACTGAATCTAGTCCATAGCATAATAGCTTATTACGGTCACTTTGGTGTTTTTCCGCAAAGTGTCTTGCGACCGGATAAGCCTGGTCAACTTTGTCTATCGCCCTCATGTGTTCTAAAATTCTGATTTTGAAAGGATATACCGTGCTGCCTATATATTGCAGCCACAGGGGCAGACAAGACAGTACACCACATACGGTGTGCTGCAGGTGATAAACTTGTTGATTTTTTTTACCATGCCAGTGTCTCGAATGGTGTATGTAAGCGCTCTTTTGCTGTTACAGCACGCTTTACATTTATGACAGGGAAAGAAGCCTTTCATGCTTCTCAGGGTGTTAGACTTTGGAGGTACTTTCTCCAAGTGGCTCCGTACCAATTGGTCACAAATAGATCTGGCCTTTTTAAATGTGACCAATGGATGAATGGAAATGTCCTCACCTATAACATTATCTGCTCTTAAAATATGCCAGGTTTTCTTCAGCATTTGTTTCAGGTGGTTAGCTTCAGATGAATACGGGGTTATTAATCGAAATGTGCCTCCCTCATTTCTTTTACCCCTGCTATTCTCCAACAGACTTTCCCTGGTCAAGGCTTTCACTTTGCAGAGTGTTCTATTGAGGGTGATCGGATTGTAACCTCTTACAGCAAATCTGGCTAAACTGTCAGTGGCAGCTGTGTCAAAGTCACTCTCGCGTGTGCATTTCCTCCTGAGCCTTAACAGTTCCCCATAAGGGATACTCTGCACTAGTTTGGGGGGGTGACTGCTTGTTGCATACAATATAGAATTGCCTGCAGTTCGCTACAACGAAGTTTCAATCTTACCCCCAACAATCTGCACTCTTAGGTCCAAGTAATCCACCGTGGTAGGACTAATTGTTCCAGTAAAGTGCAGATTCTGATCATTATCGTTCAGGTATGCGATATAGTGACGTGCAGTTTCTTCTGTGCCCTGCCAGATGATAAATAAGTCATCGATATATCGATGCCATTTTATCACAGTACCACTGGATGTGCTGTCCCTGTAGGTTCTGGACACCTGCTCCTCCCACAAGCCTACGAATAAATTTGTATAGCTGGGAGCGAAGCAGGTGCCCATCGCCGTACCCGACACCTGTTGATAGTAATCTTCTTCAAAAAGGAAAATGTTATTATACAAGCAGAATTGTAAAAACTCAATAAGCATACAGTTGTGTTGCGCATATCTCAGTTGTCTTTTTTGCAAATATGCTGTTACTGCTTCTATTCCCTTAGAGTGTTCGATACAAGTGTATAGGCTTGTTATGTCAAGGACAACTAACAGATAGTCCGATTGCCAAGGTACATTTTGGATTTTTGTTAAAAAGTCTTTGGTGTCCTTCACATGAGAAGATAGCTTTGTTACCAAGCTTGCCAAAAAGAAATCAAGAAATCTAGAAACATGTTCCGTCAACCCTTGAACTGAAGAAACTATAGGTCTTCCAGGGGGGTGCAGATTGTCTTTGTGCAGTTTTGGAATGTGGTAGAATGTTGGGCATATGGGACTAGAGCTCCGCAGAAAGTGGTACTCCTCACTTCCAAGCATCTTTCAATTATACCACTTGTTGACGAGATCATCATATGCCTGGATGCTCTGTTGATATATTTTAAAAGTGGTATTTTGATAACATCCCAGATCCGATAATTGTCTCATAGCCTCATAATGATACTGTTCCCTTGATTGCACTACCACATTACCCCCCTTGTCCGAAGGTTTAATGATGATGGTATTATCATTGGCCAAGTCATTCAGTGCTTGTTTTTCTTCCTGCGATAAATTAAATCCACTGTTGTTTATTTTTTGCTTTTTCCGGAATTCTAAGAGATCTTTAATCATTGCTTCCGAAAAAGTATCCAGGGCATCAAACGGCATCTGTGGGTTAAAAGTTGAACACGGTTTGTATGGACTTTCTTCTCTGTCCTGCTCAATCCCCATATTGATTGCACGCTGCACTATGTCTTGGCTTGCTATACCCTCCAGCATCATCTCATTTCTTAGGTCTTCAAATACTTCAATTGCTGGAAGATCGTTGACCGTAAGACTGTCCGTTGCTGTTAGTCTTGCTGTTGGCTGCTTGTTTGTCTTTAGATGAATCCTAGTTTTGAAATATTTATGTAGTTTCAACTTCCTGACGAAACTGAAGATGTCAATTCTAGTTTGTGTGTACTCATGATGTGAGTCAGGGCAGAATATTAAACCCAGACTTAACACTTTGTGTTCAGAGTCACTTAGTGGTCTAGTTGTCAAGTTGACCACTGTTAAATTCGATGACCCTACTATCTCCTGTTGTTGCGTCTGCGGTTGGTCCAAGTTGTTTTTTTTTGGTTTTCCCCCCGCCGCCTGATCTTCTTGTCCTCCTGCGTTTACATTTGCGTTTGTTTCTGGTGGCTTGTTCTTTCCACCCCGTAGACAGCAGTGTTTCATGACTTCTGTTTGAAAAGGGGTTTGCTTATCTGAACCCTTTGCGGTTTGTGGCGCCTGGTCATCACTCGATTCATTGCCTGGTAAATCAGACTCTGAGGTCTCCACTGTCTGTGCTGGTGCTGCTGTTTTAGAGCTTAGCTCCTTGCGTGAAACGTCAAACTTTTTCGCATAGGTTAACACTCTACCCTGCTGATAGTCCCGTTCGTCACGTTGAAACTTTTCTTGCTTACGCATTTTTATTTTTTGTTCATATCTCAATAATCTAGGTTTCATTGAATCCATTGCATCAGATACTTTTTTGCTATCTTCTTCCTTGTGTAAGTCCTCCTCCAGCTGTTTGATTTCTGCTAGCGTTTTTTCGCGGTCACTCCATGCGTACTTGACTAGCAGTCCCAATGTCCCCTTGCAATAATGGGCCGTGTGTTCTGCCCAATCAGTCAAAAGTTGTGGGTCTGGGTTCTCATACGAAGGGACAGTATAAACTCTTAGCCCTCTTGGAACCCTGTTGACTTCGATATACCCCTGCAGGCTGGTGGCCTCCAACCACTTCCTCACCTCGCGCTCATATAAGCGCTCCAACTTTGTCATGCTCTCATTAAACTTGCTTTTCGGTTGCTTAGGGTCGGGGACGCTGGTTTGGATTCCCGCCGCTTCCGATTTTTTTAACATGCCTTTCGCGTCCTCATGTCTGGTTGATTCACAGAACATGGTTGTGTTTTTGTGGCTTTTTGTCTGGGACACTGTGGTGTTCGTTTGTTGCGCAGTACCTTGTAAATAGGCCCCCTTACATCGCACTGCCGTATACTTTCTGTCTTATATCTTTTGTGTAGACAGTAGAAGAAAAAGACGTTCTCGCTCACCCACATGCGGTTCTTTCGGCTCGCGGCACCTCCTCTGAAGCGTCGCTCCTCGTTTCCCCACTGTTGGTCAGCTCCGACGCCTTGACAGATTTTCTCCTCGTGGCAGACCGCGGTGCACCGTTAAAATGTCTGTCCAGGACTCTGCTCCATTCTCCACAAGTCTCGATGCACTCTTAGACGGGTGCGGGTAGCGGCTGTAGACACTGCCAATATTGCGCTCCAATTCTTGATAATGTCCAAAGAATTACCCACACTCACGGATTTGCCGTTTTTAGAAGGTTGCTTTATTCACAGACAGACAGACGCCCTCGCGTTTCGGCACTCAGCCTTTCTCGATGTCGGTAGCCACCAAACACCGTCATGATTTTAAACAAAATAAAATTCACCGCAATCAAGGAAGGACTACACGCTATATATATATATGTATATGTATAGATGTATATGCATATATATATATAGCTGTGAGAGTGTTGAGTTTTTAGACACTGAAATTAGTGTGGTTGAAGGTAAACTTGTTTCCAAACTCCACAGGAAGGACACGGCTGGCAACAATTTGTTCCACGCCCTCAGTGCTCACCCATATCCTTTGAAATGGAGTATTTCCTATGGTGAGCTACTGAGGGCGAGGAGAAACTGCAGCAGTGATGAAGGATATGCAATAGAACAAGGGATTATGCTGGATAGATTCAGAGAAAGGGGTTATCCGGAAGAACTTCTATCTAAAGCAGTTCTCAAAATTGCATGTGTGAATAGAACCGAAACCCTCAAACCCAAAGATAAGGACAATGACACTAATAATGAGACTCGTGTCATAACCACCTTCAACTGCAAATCCAAACAGGTGCAGCAAATACTTGTTGACAACTGGAATATTTTGAAAGCCGACACCACAGTAGGTCCTCTTCTGGGTGACAGACCCCAAATCACCTATAGAAGAGGTAGAAATCTGCGGGATATCCTAGTTAAAGGAGATATCACAGAAAAGAGAAGACATGTACAAGGCCTCAAGGGTTTTTACCCATGTGGCCACTGTAAAGCCTGCAAAGCTAGTACAATGGTAAAAACTATTGATATCCCTGGGAGAAATGAACAGAGAGTCATCAAACAATTTTTGAACTGCAATACTAATTTCGTCATCTACGTTCTTGAGTGCCCCTGCAAACTTCGGTATGTAGGGAGCACTACCTGCATGGCTAAAAAACGTGTGCAAGAGCACCGTAGAGCCATTACACACGTAGATGACAAATATCCTATTGCACGACACTTTCAGGAGTACCACAAATCTAACAACTCCTTACTACGACACTTTGTTGTGGAACAAGTCAACATAGGAAGAAGGGGTGGGAACCGAGAACTGGCCCTTAGAAAGAAGGAGTCAAAGTGGATAATGGAACTCAAAACGAAGTTCCCCGGGGGACAAAACCTCGATGAGGAACTTACCACGCATCTTCATGAAGATTAGAACCTTTATCTAGACAGATTCATGCCACAACAGTAATTATTGTGCTCTTATGTGTTAATGAACTTCAAACTGTTAAACTCTTTTATAAGTAATATTTTATTGAAGAGATTTTAATTGTATGTTTATTTGTTTTTTGTAGGATATAATTGAGGAGAGAAGTTGGTTCCGTCACCTTCACTTCACGGTCCCTAGACCTCAATTTATCTTCACTGGGATGAAAGACAAATTCACTTGTATGCAAGTTGTAATGTAATTTAATTAGATGTGCACTCTGACCTGGGGCAGTATGGCTGGTTGTCAACAAAGTATTTTGAGAAAGAGGAGGCGGATGAATATACTGAGTAGCCCGGTGTATATATGTATGGTTTAAAATGGCACTAGACCGAATGCAATACAATACATAAGGCTGCAGTCATTTCGTAAGCGTGTAATTAAATTTGCACAAGGCACCTGAGCCTAGGACGTTCAAAAAGTAACTCTCAATTTCCCCGTATTTTTACTCATGAATAGGGATAATTGTGTAAACTGTGTGCATATTTAGGGGGCCTTTGAAATAATCGGTCCTTGGTGGAAATAACCTGTTTTTCCTTTTAAGTACACCATTACAAGATGGTACCTGTACTAACGCTTCTATGTCTGCTTTTTGTTTACCAGTAAGTTACCTCTTCTGTGTTTACTTTCCTTGTGCTTATACCTGCCACACCTACCTGGGTGATTCACGTGTGACCAAGACACACGTAGGGTGTGAACTGTGAATAATAAACCACCTTTTGAAACGGATTCCTGAGTGCGCAATTCTTTGCCTTGAGGCAACTTTGGATTTATTAATATATATATATATATATATATATATATATATACACAGCGTGAAGCCCCCCTGGCATGCCGATTGAAAGCACGCCAGTGGCTGCTGTCTACAGAACCCGTAAACGGAGAGCCAAAGGGCACCCAGAGTACAGGTAAGTGGGTTTGGCATTCCCCGTGCAGTATTAGCCTGTGCAAAGGGAGAGGCAGCTGTGTGAGTATCACTGCGTTGGAATCTGGGAGGAAATTCTTGTGACTGAGCAGGCATGTTGTTGGAATAGCTGAAGGAGCAGGAGATAGCCACTGATAAAATGTTTGATGAAGCAGTGAAGAAAGTGGGAGACAGTCTGGGCATTGCAAGCGAAGGTCCGAGACACCTGAAGCGAGCATTTGCAATAAATTGAAGGAACTTGAGAAATTATGTTGCAATTAAATCACTAAGTGGTGGGAGCACAACATCTCTCTACAAGTACCTCAAGGTTGGTAGAATCCCACGAGGACTGCGCATATTAATTGCGCCAATGTACGAGAATACCGATAAGGACATGGTCAGGGAATGAGCAGAAAATAACTCGGAATTGTTACGAAGAATGCTACAGATGACAATAAAATATGCTCAGGGTGACAGAGAGAAAATTCTGGCCGCTATTGAGCTATTGCAAAGTGACATCAAGCAGCACCCTGACAAAGAGGAAATAGTCAGATTCAAAAAGGACATGATAATTTGACCACAAAAACATGAGCAAGTGATAAAGACAAGTAAAGCCACTAAGTTCATCAGAGACACGGTTGATTATCAAAGGGGACAGATCTACACCTTTGCGCGCAGGTTCGACAACATAAGACGCCAACAGCTGTCTGACAAATCACTTTCAGCAACACAGAAACAGATTGCTGCAAGTAACTCGGATCTGAGCTCCGAGGTAGAAACAGACCCTGAGGAGGGCTCCAGTGGTGAACCGACGTCTATCACAGATGAGTTGTGGTTTTTATGGCTGGATCGGACATTAAATCTAAGACCCCGGCCTCCAAAAAAAGGCAAAACAGAAGGAGGAAGCACCGAGCAGCAGCCCGCACAAAGACAGACCCGCCCCAAGAAATGATCATGGTGGATGCCAAAACCGTGATTAATCTCTCTGACATGGAACTAAACAGCAAAGAAAAGGACATTCTTTCTTTGGGCCTTTCATTTTGCAAACCAACTAATTTAAATTTTATGCAAACAGAAATTGACTTGTTCAAATGTGTAAGAAAATCAAATTACAGAAACATTTCCATTCTCACACCCCAGGAACTGAAGTCCGGAATGAGGCCACAAATCTGTCTGCCAATCTGCAAGTGGCAGATTTGGAACTTCTCCAAGAGTTGGACCAACTAGAAAGAGAGAGCCGAGTTGACAGAAGATCTCTTGATGCGAACCTGGGGGTAGGTCTTGGGTGCAGGGTGCAATCACCTTTCAAGCCTAATTCGGTGTTCACACCAGGTATGGCTAGAGATGGCTTGGAGGTATTTTCTGAACTAGTCACCATGGACCTAAAGAGACTAGAAATCGAGCCCAGAAAACGATTTTGAATAAACAATGCAGGCCGGTTGCTTGAGTGTAATGCTGTCATGCAGAAGATCTCTGCCAGAAACGATATCATGGTCCAGCACTCGGATAAGGGGGGCAATATTGTATTGTGGTCCTTGTCCATGTAAAAGGCTGAAGCGTATCTTCAGCTCAATGATACACAATGCTACAGCAGAATGTCCCCCAATAGCTACAATGTGATCAAGGAGGTGTTTCACAATCAATTGTCTAGGTGGTGTGGCAAGTGGTTACTTAATGATGACAAATTCAGATACCTTAAAATTGCTATATTTAATCCCCCAATTCCACAAATATGCTACCAACCCCCCTGGGAGACCCATCATATCACCTATTGGGGAGTGTTTTGAAACAACCTCTAGGTATATTGACCATTTCCTTCAGGACCATGTCAGTAACTTACCATCTTTTACATTTGACACAGGTGATTTACTAAAAAAGATCTATGACATTGTTTGGGATGAATCATATATCTTCATGACCTTAGATGTTTCATCCCTGAACATCAGCGTAAGACACGAACAAGGACTAAGGGCTACTAAACACTTTTTAGGTGCCAGACCCATCAGTGTGTACGAACACACCATCATGATGCTGCAAATGATGGAGTAGTGTTTAGACAACAATTTCATTCTGTTTGATATGCATCTGTAAAAACAGATACAGGGAACTGTGACGGGCACCTGCTTCACCCCCAGCTATGCAAACTTGCATATGGGCTTGTGGAGGAGCAGGTGCTCACCTCGGAATTTTCTGAAGAATGGACTGAGAATGTTGTCCTGTTGTCTTGTGGTCACGTTATATTGATGACCTCTTTGTGATTTGGAGAAGATCCATTGAATCAGCTAGGGTCTTTGCGGATCGGCTTAACATTATCAACCTGAATTTAGCATCTAATAGTAACATTAGTAAAAATGAGGTTGAGTTTCTAGACTTGAAGGTCTATGTACATAACAACTGAATTCACTAGGACTTCAGCAAGGATATGTGGGCAATTCCATACTTCATGCACAAAGATTTCACCTGCAAAGATTGAGGCAGAGTATTCCTTATGCCGAAAACCTGAGCATGAAAAAAAGTTGCAGCCAAATACATTCATTGAGGGAAGTTCAGACTGAGCTAAACCTTGGATTCTGAGCAAGGGCTACAGCCCTGAGTTGTTGAAAAACACACAACCCAAAGTTGAGTCTATTTCCAGAGAGGTATTGTTCTTTTTTTTCATAAAGCTTTATTCTATTGTTACAAATTTACAATCATAAAAGCACAAATTAAAAAATCATTATTATATTACATTCAATTAGATACAAATTACAGAGTTACAGAGTAGCAGCTATCACATTGTGCAAAAACTCTAACATAAAAATGTTATTTCATGAAGAATTAAAAATCATTCAAATAAAGATTTATGATTCAACAGTATTAATTGATCTTTTCCTTAAATAAAATACTCTCTTTAAGAACATGACAAGTCTCCATACTGCATGATAATTTTCTAATTGCTGGAGTTTTAAGAGAGCGGGACGACACTGTCTTAGTCCATAGGATTTTACGAGCGGGACCAACCACACTTTTCCTAATTCAGAATAAAATTTACAGAAAAGAACAGTATGGATTGTAGACTGGCATGAGTGGTTATCGCATGGACACAGTGCAAGATGTCTTGACCAGTCATTCAATTTGGGCCACAAGACGATTCTATGGAATATATTTAACCTACATCTAGTCAAAAACATTCTAACAAATGTAGCAGTAACATATGACAAATATGGCTCCATTCCATAGGAAATTACAATAGTTTGATGCTGGTTAACAGTAGGTTTAGTGAGCTCACTAGACAATCTGGCCTCTTCTAGCATGCCAAGCCCCTCTTTTTTCAATGTTTCCTGCGGGATTTTCTGCATGGAGCTTAGGTTTGTAAAATACTCTATGTGGCACAAATCAGTCATAAAATCCCGAACATATCTGATCCATGGTATTTTTAGCGCTTCATCGAGTTTAAGGTAATCGGCAAGAATATCCCGATTTAACTGTGTTTGTTCCTTAATCCAGACGCTATGCCACAATAGTATTGGTTCTAATTTAATTAAATCGGATATAAAAGGGAGACACAACTCTTCATGGCAAACAAAAGCTGACGTACTCGGGGAGATGGACAGTATAAATCTTAAAAAGGAATTCTCCACTTGCTGCAGCTGCATTGTGTTTTTTAGACCCCAAACCCCTGCTCCATACATCGTCGAGCTCATACACCTCGCTTTGTAAATTTGGATCAGCTCTGAAGGGGGTTTCCGGACCAGTTTCTTGGAGAACCCCATCAAGACATTCGATGTCCGGATGGGGTACTCCATCAAAACGCCCAAATATGAAAAACTCTTAGTTGAATTTAATTTCTGCCCCTCTACAAAATATCTTTCACTCGCTTGGGTCCATGACCATATATTATTACATATGTCTTAGAGCTATTAATACTAAGACCTAGATCCTTCATAAAAATGAAGAATCGATTAAGGAACCTCTGGAGGGCAACTTGAGTTCTAGCCAACATAGCTGCGTCATCCGCATAAAGAAGTACCGGGATCGGTCGACCGGCACATAGGGAAAATCATGTATTGTTTTTACTAGTGATTCTCCTAACCCGTTTGTATACAAGTTAAACAGAAAGGGGGCGTGCACGCAGCCCTGCCTCACCCCCTTTCTAACAGGAAAGTTAGCTGTATGTTCCCCCCGTTCCATACCGTACACTGGCTTTTGCACTGCTATAAAGATTCCTTAGGAAGAGAATAATTTGGGGGTCTACATTCAAGTCCTCAAGAACATCCCACAATCTTACATGTTTTACTGAATCGAAGGCAGCGGTTAGGTCTACAAAGACCATGTACAATCTACTATTTTTAGCCTTTGTATATTTTCCTATGAGTAGGGATACATTTAAACACTGCTCCGTAGTTCCAAGCGCCTTTTGAAAGCCATATTGTCAGTCAGTTAAAATTTTGTTTTCTTCTGACCATTCCTGCAAGCGTGCTAAAATCACACGCCCTACCACTTTCACCATTGAATCTAATAAGGAGATCAGTCTATAGCAACCCGGATTCTGGCGATATCCTTTTTTAAAAATCAGTACCATTAATGACCCACCCCAGGTTTCTGGCAGTTTTGTTTCACAACTTGCGTTTATAACCTGTGTTATAATAGGCCCCCATAGAGCAACATTGAATTTTAAACAAATCTATAGGGATGCCATCTGGGCCGGTTGCTTTACCGGACTTACTCCCATGTAACGCTCTAATCACTTCATCCAGGGTGAAATTCAAATTCATTTTTGGGAGGTCATACACTAATTCTTCGACAGGTGTAATATGGGAAGCATCAGTACCGTTATATACCTGCGCGAAATGGGTTATCCACTCCTCCTTTGAAATAGCAATAGCTATTGATGGACCTTCATATGTGGTTATGAATGGTGTCTTAACCACCCTCCAAAAAGCTGCACTATCCTTCAGAACTGCCGCTGTGTGTAGGGCTTCCCAAGCTTCGTTTCTTAAGGTATTCTTCCTTTCCCTTAATGCCTGTCGGTATGCCATCCTTGCAAGTCTAATGTTCTCCACTATTCTAGGATGCCTGTGTAATTCTAATTTTAGGTCACAATAGGCTTTGGTACATCTTAAACCTGCCTGAATCCTTATTTTTCTTGCGGTGTTGCACTAATAGTAATTTCTTAAGGGCATGTGATATTTCAGCATATGATTTAACTATACTTTCTGCAGGTGCTGTCTCGGACAGGCAAGTTTTGATTGCTGTCTTACAGTTAACCACCAGAGACTTAGTTATTTCTGAGGAATCCACCTTTGACCATTTAAGTGTGTACCCATTATGTTTATCCAATGTCAATTCACCTGCTTCCTCTTTGTCCTTGTTTATATTGGATACCTTCTTTACTGGTAAAGCAATAACCAAGTTGTAAAGATATCTCCAACAACAGAAGTAAGTTGATAGTTTCTTTTATTGGTAGTACACAGGTAACACAACCTTCAGCTCTCTTCCAGCTCTCAATGTCTCATCTGCCCACTTCAAAGAACAACATTCCATTAACCTGGCAACAAGCTTAACATTCTACCATGAGTAAATCCCCACATATCTCCCCCCTTACATGGAACAATAAGGAAAACATATTAATACTGAGAGGACTTAAGGAGCATGGCATTTAGACACATTACCACAACTCCAAGCAGAACCATCTGCTAAAATAAGAACATTTTTCTTTACAGTTTTTTCTTGTATAGGTTGGGGAAATTTACTCTCTTCCTTGGTAACTATTCCTCCTCTCCATACCACAACCCAGTCACCTTCTTTCATGTCTGGATCTTTAACTCCTTTTATTATGTTGTAGTGACTTGTAGCCACTTTTTGTTGTTTCTCCACACTATCTTCCACTGCAGCACGATCCACCCACACACATTCTTTGTTTTTGAGCCACCCTGGAACTTCTTTCACACCAAGCTCACGCCCCTTAAGAGAAACAAACAGGGAAATCCCAGCTATTGAATGTGGTGTAACTCTATATGACCACACTAATTTTTTAAGTTCCTCAGACCATGCTAATCCATTCGCTATTGAAAGTTGAATATTGTCCATCCATAAGTGGTTAATTCTTGCAACCAAACCATTTGCCTGAGGCCTGAACAAAGCAAGAATAAGACCAGATCAAAGACATGGGGGCAATAGTGGTGATCTGGTGTACTTTGTCATTGATTCAGTCCCCAGTCACATCATGTGTGGCAATATGGAGCTTAAATTGCGTAGACTCGAGTCCCGCTACATCATTTTGCTTATTAGCAAGATCACCAATGGTCTTAACTTGGATGAGGAATTGTACATTCATTTTGTAACATTCCATGTCTCAAGGACTCATTGAGAGTGTGCCCCCCATCCTTTCAGCCCGGTTCAAGCACTTCCAGCTGCATGAGGAACTTTCTGCAGGCCATTTTCTTTTTAGGATTTTTCCCTTAGGTAGGTTTAGTATCACTACTCCTGTCAAGCACTCATCTTCACTTTTTCCACTTTTGTCAAGCAGCATCACATAGAGAACTCATAGAGGCGTGTTTGGCTTGTCCTGGGGAGTATTTCTTAAATGTCTAGACTGATGATGAATGGATTGGACACTTGTCCAACACACTATGCTCCACAGCGAGCCAGTAAGCTTCGTATTTAATTTGCTGTCCAGTATATGCCCATTTGGGACAAACACACGCGTAGTCACACAGGCTACACGGCTCATCTAGCCCTGTTGTGTTACATAGTAAATTGCATCACTACAATGATTGCGAATACTTGCAGCTGTGATCCCTATTTTTAACATTGTGTCTTGCTTAAGATCCTGCATTGTTTCTTACTCTGAAGCTTGGACTATGCCACATTGCATGTTCTCACTTCACTTTTATATTCATTTTTGTTCCAGGCAGAGTGTGCTTATGTCATAATTCAATGTAACATTGTAAGATAAACTGTAATGCTCTGCACTGGTAAAAGTTGTATATTTTCAGCTTTCAATCCTTTTTACATCCATTGTTATTCTCTGAGTATTTTACTATTCTTTGAGTGTTTGATTAATTTTTTATATTTGCTACGAATTGATGTTACATTGTTTCATGCTATGCATTTTATATAATGAAACGTTCATACTTCTTCACTATCTATTGTTGCATCCATCCCAGTATGTTTCTGTGGCCACTTTCAGCCACGCATCATCAAGTAGTATTTAAAGGCTTTTCAATGGCGGCCACGCTATGTGATCAAGGTAGCTGTGTCCACTGAAACGAATCGTCCAACATTAATTTCTGCCTAAATAAACATCTTTTCCAGATTCCTGGTTGCCGGTGCCTGCTTTAATCCTTGGTTATAGCGGGGTTGACTTGGATATATATATATATATATATATATATATATATATATATATATATATATATATATATATATATATATATATATATTTTCACTGAAAAAACCATAGGCTATAGACCATATATAGTTAGGAATTAGCATTTACAAAACCTTGAAAATTCACTGAAAAAACCATAGGTTATAGACCATATATCGTTAGGAATTAGCATTTAAAAAACCTTATTTTACTCACACAAAACCATTGAAATTCCATATATAGTTAGTTGCACTAACTATATATCGCGCACCCGCAATCCACTGCTGATGATGTCACATATTACATCATTCATGACATGGTCAGTGACATCACTGATGACATCACTGATGACATCTCAAATGACATCACTGATGACATCACTGATGACATCTCATTTGACATCAATGACCACATCACTGATGATATCATTCATGTGACAATACAATGCATCTCCTCACATTTTAATATAACCTCTGTTTCACCCAGTGTTAAATACAGAATATAATTTTTGAAACCATTGACACACCAATACTAGTTACTACATACGCACTCACTGATTCCTACGTCTACACACACCTTCACTCATTCACCCATACAATCATTCATACATACAATCACTCATCTTTACAACACTATCATATGCACTCATACACCTATACAGACACTCACAGTCTGCCACTCATCCATGGAGTTACTCACACACCTAGTCAGTCCTGTAAAGAATCAATGACACTTCCATTTTCTTGTCTATACAGTTAAACATAGAGCACCTTACATTTTCAAACATATACTAACACATACTTACCTTGTTATACAATCATTGATACAAGTACACATTGATCTGCACAGAGTCACACACCTCCCAGCCAGCCACACACACACTCAGTCTCCCATACAAATACTTGGACAATCAATCAGTAACCCATATAGTTAATCATATAGCTACTGATCAAAACATGCAGCAGTTTACAGAACAACAGACATAATGATGCACAAATTAAGACACTTTAGTCACTAACCCATGCACTCAGTGAGACACATTTAATCACTCACTCATACATTCAGTCATGCACCTACTAAATCCTTTGTCCAGACACTTATACTTCCACTCATTCTTCAATATGTAAGACACATTTTAACTTTACAGAAACATACAGTCACTGGATGTTGTCATCAGTGATGTCATCAGTGATGTCATTTGAGATGTCATCAGTGATGTCATCAGTGATGTCACTGACCATGTCATGAATGATGTAATATGTGACATCATCAGCAGTGGATTGCGGGTGCGCGATATATAGTTAGTGCAACTAATTATATATATGGAATTTCAATGGTTTTGTGTGAGTAAAATAAGGTTTTTTAAATGCTAATTCCTAACGATATATGGTCTATAACCTATGGTTTTTTCAGTGAATTTTCAAGGTTTTGTAAATGCTAATTCCTAACTATATATGGTCTATAACCTATGGTTTTTTCAGTGAATTTTCAAGGTTTTGTAAATGCTAATTCCTAACTATATATGGTCTATAACCTATGGTTTTTTCAGTGAATTTCAATGGTTTTTTAATAGCAAATATCATAAGCTGTCGAATGTCAAGTACGTGGTAAGTAAAAACATTTTCGTGTTTATGCACACTGATCTGCTTTGAATGCTGCCCCCCACCCCTCATTTCTATTAGGAGTACTCTCTCTTTGCAGATAGTGAAGGGTAGTTAACGCAGGCCTTTGCCCCCGTTGTAATCCGTCGTGCCTGCTTCTCTCTCCATTTGATTGATTGTTCTCTTTGGTTCATTCTCTATTTACAAACAAGCACAGAGTCGCAATACTCTGTTTAGTCTTTGCAGATAGCGAAAAATCGTGTAAAAAAACAAAAGGAATCGAGCAAAATCAGTAGGCCACTAATGGGATCTCTTTTTGACCTCGCTAAAATAGAAACATTAGGAACAACCTGTTGAAAATAGCAATGTGTATGTACATAAGCGGCGTTCATTTGTGTTCACAGTACCCCTTGTTGATTGTTTGAATCGAGCATTGAATTGTTCGAAGTTGGTTCTCTTAAGGATCTTCTCTGCCTGCAAACGAGGAAGAATAGGAATATTCTCTCTCCCTTTGCAGATAGTGAAGGGTAGGTAACGCAAGCCTTTAACACGTCGTACCTATTTCATTCCTCATTGATTGATTGATTGTCCGAACATTGACTGTTTGGGAATTAGTTCTTTTTGGAGGTATTCCGTTTGCAAATAAACGTAGGAAAATCTTTGCAAGTAGTGAAAGGGTACGTAATGCGGACCTTTCTCCCCCGTTGTAATCTGTCATGCCTATCTACTCCCCACTGATTGATGCACCTGTTTCACCCGGACCATTTACTAGAGATAGGTCATCTGGCCCGACCAGAGAGCACCCCTAGTGAAAAGGACATATGCAATAATAACAAAGTGATCACTGTATCCTGTTAACAGAAACTTTAGCATGAAACAACCTGGAAAGAAAAGAATAGGAAAACGAAAATCAGTAGGCCACTGATGAACTTTTTATTAAATAACAAACAAAGAAACGATAACAATACGTAATGATAAAACCTATTATTGTCCTAGAAACAAGAAACGTTAGAAGTAAGCCCGTAATAAGAAACCTGAAAACATCGCCCCTCACTGCCCCAAAACGTGTCTGTCCCACCGCCTGCCACGGCCAAATAACGGCAAACTGGGAAAGATAGAAGTCAGCAGTCATCCGCCCCATTCTAGAAACTTCCAAAGGGCAACAGGTTTTCGGCTACGCCCAGCCGGAAGCAACACATATAAGGCGGGTCCTGCTGCCACGCCTCGGCCAGGAGATCATCACGTAGGGTGTAGCCGGAGGAGAGGCCGAGGCCAGCGGGACCCGGCCAGGGGGATTGACAACACTGGAGAGTTTCAGGGGGGGGAATGTCCGTGTCCTCGACCCTCCCCTCTCTCTCCCAGTCCGGCCGCGGTGGCCCTTGAGAGTTGCAGGTTGTCCCTCCACACTCTCTCCCGGTCCGGCCACCAACGGCCGGGGGCTGGGGCCGACGGGATCCGGCTGCAGCCGATGAGCCAAGGAACCCGTTCATGGGGCCAGAGCAAAGGGCGTCCGGCCGCCATCCACCGGAGGTCCGGCCCAAAGACGGACGGGACATTTCTTCTTTCTTGAATAATTTCTGCAACAACCCTGGGGGGGGGATGTCTTGCACATGCCTCCGACCCCCCCCCCCCTCTCGTCCTCATCGCCTGGTCCGGCCATAAGAAATCTCAAGCGAGACGCCGTGGGGTGCACTGGGAGGGAGAGACGGTGCGAACAGGCCTCTCCCGCCTCCCCAGGTGGAGGCTTCCCAGCTGCACCCTCAGCGCTCCAGGCGCCCGGAAAAGGGTTCTTCCACTGTGGCGATGCTGCAACGTCTCGCCCGGCAGGGTGGAGCCCGTCCGATCATTTGACCCCGCGATCACCAGTAGCTACCGAACTCTCAAAATGGCGGTCGACCTGGCAAGAGCGGGCCCAGCATAAAGAAATGGCCCGGTCACTGGTTGACTCCACCACCGTAGTCCTCCACGACCTTGAAGATTCTAGAGGAGCCGCGGGAGTCCCCGACCCCCGCAGACACCCCCGATGGGGAATGACTGCCATGATCGCCCGTGGAGTGATGAAACTGTAGCCGCGGGACGTCGGCGCTCCCATGCTGGCGCCAGCCTCAGTTTGAATGACTAGAATCCTGCAGACCTCAGTTCCGGTGAAAGCACAGTGTGACCCGGTAGGAAAAATTGTTGCACCCCCTCCCCTTTTTGACTGATGGTTCAAACCACCGATCGTTTCCTTTGCCCTTTTAACGGAACTTTGGACTGCCTCCCCCCCCCCCCCCGCGGCGCCCCACGCCGTTATTTGCTGGGCGGCAACTTACTAGACATCACCTTCGTGACATCCAGATTTCACGCGTTCTGCTGCCTTGGAACTATTCGCACAACAGACCGCTACTGACAACCCACCCCCCGGGACGCCCCACGCCGGATACCCAAATCAGTGCGGCACCCAGGCAACATCTTCTGAATTTTCATAATTTGAAAGAACTAGTAACATGTCCTCATCAGGAATTTCCTCTTCAATCATCTCATCAGGAATTTCCTCATGAAAAGTCTGCAATGATGATTCTTGTAACTCTATGGTCTCCAAACATTCGATAAATTCGCCATCAAGACATTGATCAAAAAAATCATTCAAGTCATCTCCTCCTTGTGAGAATATTTCATTATTGGTGCTGTCAATTTCAATAAATGTAGTGGATAATTCAAAAGAAATTGCCACGGTCTCTTCGTTGTTTAAATGTTTTTACTGTTTTTGTTTTGTTGTATATATTTATAAGTTATTAAAGTTTTATATTCCTACTACTTTGTTGGAGTGCTATATATTTTTAATGTGACACATAATTGTAAAAACTTTGATGTACAAAGAGTCATCCCTGGAATCTTCCGCTTCAGGCTCGGTCCCCTCCCCAATCACAATACAGGATGGTGTTCAGATAGTATGAACACATGTGGTGTGACGGATCTCATCGGGTGTGGGCCTTGATCTACTATAACTCCTTTGAAGAGGGGTGATTCTTTACAGCTGGGGCCATAAACTACATCTGCAGGGCTAGCTGATAGCCTAGGACCGGCCTGGACAATCGGACACAGAGGAAGAGGAGTGTCAGAGGGTGCGGTAGTGAATAGGGCGAAAGGGAGGTGTCGGGCGGGCACAGAGTGTGATTCTCAGGGAAGAGCAGCGCAGATGGGGGGAGGTTTATTGCCCATGCATAAGACAGAGAGCGGGGGTGAGCAGTGCCTGGGGAAGATGCTTGCGAGGGTGGGGAGCCATGCTACGAATCGACAGCGTGCAGAGAGTGGGTCTGGTCAAGGCATCTAAAATGGCTGCCGTGCACAACAAAAGTGTGGCATTTCAAAAAAGGCAAGATGGCGCAGACAATGTTTTTCAACACTTCCTCATTTCCTTCGAATCGAACGTTAACAGACGTTGGTGCATATTGCCAAAGTTAAGCGATATTTATCGCTAACGATGCTTAGCAACGAATTTTTTACCGCTAAGCATCGTCAGAAATTATCGAAGATAAACCTTGCTATTATCAAGGTTTATCGCAAATGCGATAAAAAACGGCCGCAATGCTTGAATATCGCTAAAAAGTCCGCGATATTCATGCATTACCGAGCTAATGCTCTTAGCCATGTTATCCACCTCCCATTGGATAACATGGCTAAGAACTGCTCAGGGCAGGTGTTAGTTTTTGGAGATATTCGCGCTTAGCGCGAATATCTCCAAAAGTTGGTAATAGGAGATAGATATCTTGCATGTTGTAATGCAAGTTATTGTGGTATATGGAACTCATACCATAATCTCTCAGGAAAGCAGAAACTGATCCTTTTGGGACCGCCTGAGAAGGCCTAGGGGGTGAGGGGTACTCTACTTTGCCCCCTTTTCACGTTCCGAACTATTTTATTTTACTCTCTTCTGTAATTACACAAAATGGCAGCGATAAGATGCATCAGAGACAGACAGTGAGAGAAAGGAGGCCGGAGATGAAGAAGAGATGTCAAATACACATTGGAGATAATATAGTGGGAGAAGGGAAGTAAATATGAGTAAACTTACCATGTAACATAAAAATGTTCCACTCTATACTATAAGTCTCATTTTATACTACAATCACTTCGCTACAACCTCATAAATTAAAAATAAAAATGAATAATGTCTCAAACAATTTTTGTATTTCTAAATATAAATTTATTCTTCTGAATTTTCAAAATTTGAACGAACTAGTAACATGTCCTCATCAGGAATTTCCTCTTCAATCATCTCATCTGGAATCTCCTCATGAAAAGTCTGCAATGATGATTCTTGTAACTCTATGGTCTCCAAACATTCGATAAATTCGCCATCAAGAGATTTATCAAAAAAATCATTCAAGTCATCTCCTCCTTGTGAGAATATTTCATTATTGGTGCTGTCAATTTCAATAAATGTAGTGGATAATTCAAAAGAAATTGCCACGGTCTCTTCATTGTGAGCCATTTTATTTTGAAATTGCTTGCTGTAAATTGCAGAAAAAAATAATCACTTTCATTTATCGTTTTTAGTATTTAGTATAACAGAAGGACTGTAAATAAATAACAGAAAACATTTTTCAAATTATCTTAAAGTGTACAACATAGTTCCCCTTACAAATTAACAACTCACCTTTTTAAAAGTAGGAGAAGTGTTAGTACTGTGTAAACCAAACACCAGAAATTGAGCACCAAAAATTCCTCACAAATGTACCTCAGACAGTAGTATCACAAAATGGCTGTGGTTTCCTCTCATTTTAGATATATACATAACCAATTAACTTTCATCACACACAAATACAAAACCAAAGTAACATTTTAATTGGTTCTAAATTTCAACACTTTCAAATGTGTTTTCCCCATGCAATTTTCCATAGGACATTTAGATACGTCTACAGCCTGAATGGCTGAACGGAATTACACCAAACTTGGCAAAATGGTACATCAAACCTAAGAGGTCAGGGAGGATCTACTATGCCCCCTTATGGTCATTTGCCCCTTCGCTTTGGCCTCCTCTTGTCTCTCGATCCTACCGAGAGACAAGATGGCGGCCGCTACGGACTGTTTGGAATGTTTACAGACGCCGGAGAACCAATCACCTTCGCAAAGCTCCGTAACGCGAAAAGTACGCGAAGCGGAGCGCTGTTACAGATATATATCTTTTTTTGAACGTTAATTTCTCAAAATCCACTGGAGCACATATATTGAAACCTAGCAAAGGCACATCGGGCTACCAGTCCCTAATATTTTGCCAAGTTTCGTGCAAATCCATTCAGCCGTTCGATTATTATTATTATTTTTTTTTTTGTCCCGCGGGGCCCTTTTAAAACTTCCACATCAAACCTAGGGGGTCTGCGAGGATCTACTATGCCCCCTTATGGTCATTTGCCCCTTCGCTTTGGCCTCTTCTTGTCTCTCGATCCTACCGAGAGACAAGATGGCGGCCGCTACGGACTGTTTGGAATGTTTACAGACGCCGGAGAACCAATCAGCTTCGCTTCACAAAGCTCTGTACCGCGAAAAGTACGCGAACTGGAACGCTGCCCGGTCCGCTGTTACAGATATATATCTTTTTTTGAACGTTAATTTCTCAAAATCCACTGGAGCACATATATTGAGACCTAGCAAAGGCACATCGGGTTACCAGTCCCTACAATTTTGCCAAGTTTCGTGCAAATCCATTCAGCCGTTCGGGCTAAAAGTGAGGCCAACCGCCCTATGGAAAACTCAATGTTAAAAACACGTTTTGGGACCCCCCTTTTTTCTCAGCCCCCCCTTGACGAAAGCCCCCCAAATTTTCAGGGGCTGCTCAGAAACAAAATGTTCCATTTTCCTGAAAATTTCAGCCAATTCCGTCCACAAACGCCAAAGTTATTAGACATAGAATTTTGAAAAATCCCATAGAGAAAAAATCCTAACTATATATACCTACTGGCGACCGCCAGTAGGTAATATATGTATATATATATGTATATATATATATATATGTATATATATATATATATACATTTGAATGTTGTTCATTTGACATCTGGGAAAGCCTTTCTGTTAGAGAGCATTGCATGAATAAAACCCCAAGTCTTATTCTGAAAACAGTCTTTGATGTGCTTCATTTTACAAAGTGAAATTCCTTTCCAGGTGGTGTGTTGTTTTTATTGCTTCGCCAAGTTTGAGCCTCTGTGTGGGAGGGTGGTATCCTCTATTATCAGGGAGTGGGAAGTGCTTTTAAAAGCTCCCACTTTCCGATCTTCAACCACCTTGCATTTGCTCCTATTTGCACGGTAAAGAAGGGTATGTACAGTCTTGCATTCACTTGGCTTTCACTAAAAAGCCGGAAATCTTGTGCATTATCTTTGTATGTATAAAATACTAATTTTCTCTTCTTGTTCTTTTTTTTCTGGTGAAAAAGGGTAATCCTTATGCTCATTGGGTGTTTGTGCAATGCTGAAATATCCTCCCTTGGGATCATTAGCATCGGTGTATGCAGAGGTACCAAGGAACAGATGCTATGACATTCGGGTGGCAATTGGGCATAGACGTTTTCTCCACACTGCCAGTAATAATCCATTCATCCAGAGGTGCCTTGTTGTAAACATCCTAGATTTTTTGTGGTGCTGCATTTATAGTTGATCCCCACTGGAGCTGTATCATTGCCCTTAAAACATAAAGAAACATAAGTTACTTTAATCACTTTGATAGTTTTAGGAGTAGGGCTAACAGTGATGTAAATAGAGGCTTAAGAGTTCCAAAAGGGTTTACACCCTTTTGTGTGTGTGGCATTTAGCCCCTCCTCCCACAAAGACCTCCCCTGACAAGAATGTATGATATTGTGACTCCACCCGTCTTGTGAGTAAATGAATCCATTTATTAGCATCCTTGGACTTAGGTTGTACCCATCTTGGGGAGTCTCATTGATGTCTGTGTAATTATTACATCTAAGATCGGGATTGTATACTGTTAGTTTTCCCAGTTCTATCATATATTCTTTCAGGAATTCATGTATTTTATAACTTAATAAAACCAGTCCTCATCTCCCCATATCTTGTAGTGCTTAACATATCATGGATCTGTCTGTTTTGATTTTGGTTAATCTATTACTTGTCTCCTTGGCAGAGCTGTTTGTGAATCTGTTTGTTGCTTAAAATAAATAGGGCTGTATTTGACTTCTTACCCTGCAGGCAAGCAAATGTATTAAGCAAAAGGTAATGTTTGGGTCTATCTCTTTTGTTAAGTATAAAGTAGGGGCGCACATTGAGTGAGGTATTAATAAACACACAGAACATGATATATTTGTGGTTTGTTATACAATGTTTTTCATATGTGCATACCCTGTATGAATCTTGTCACCCTTAGTGTAAGTGTTTGAGTGTACGCTATTCTTTTCTCTACTTTCCCTACGTGTATGCTTGTTTATTGAATCATTGTCACTATTGCTATTATTACCCCTATCATTGTTGCTCATTAACTCTTTAGGTGAATTAATGTGATATATCTACATACATAACCCAGCTGTGCATATCAGAAAAATTGACAAAACACATATCTCATATTTCTTTGTGGTGAAACAAAGTCCAAATGCCACATTGGAGGGGAGGATGTCTCTGGTTGCTTCTTCTTTCTCCCCCCCCCCCCACACCTCCCCTCCCCTTTTGTTTCTTTCACATCTCCTGGTATTAAGCTTTCTTTGTCCGTTGTATATGGCTTAGGTGAACCCATGGTGTTCTGTCTTTCACCTTCAGTGCTGTATCCGTTGATTCAGTGACTGGGTAAGGTCCTTTAAACCTAGGATCTTTCCACTTGCTGATGACCTTCTTGGTGTACACTGTGTCTCCTGGTTGTGGGACCAGGTCTGCCTCTGCAGGATCATTGGAGCTCTTTTGTTGGTACCATAGAGTCTGTTCAGAAAACAATTATGCTGCCTTTGTAGTTGAGACAAATAGTCATACACTATTTTTCCTAGTACCTCACCACTTGTTTCAGCATGTGTTCATCTTCTGGATGGAGGTTGCTGCATTTTAATAGTTCTCATTGTCACTATCTGATGGGGAGTGAGTTGATTGGTTCTTGGTGTGTTTCAAAGTAGGAATACTGCAATGGAAGGCAGTGTAACCATTAATTGTTTAAAGATGCTGATATTTTGCTGATTAGTTTTTTTTTTAAAAGGCCATTAAGGCGTTCTACAAATCCATTACTTTGTGGATGATAAGCTGAAGTCAGTTTATGCTTTATTCCTAACATTTCTGTGATATGCTTGAAGATATCATTTGAGAAATGAGCTCCGTTATCCTATCTTATTGCTTCTGAGACTCCCTATCTCGGTATAACCTCTCTTACAAGGAACTTAGCAGTTGATTTTGCATCACAACGTACACATGGGTCTGCCTCTCTCTATCTTGAAAATGGACAGACTACAACTAATAGATACCTGTAGTTGTCGCATTTAGATAACATAGCTACAAAGTCATTGTGCAAAGCTTGGAAATTACCCCGTGGGCATAGTATTGTTGATGTGATCATTTTTAGAGTTGGTTTTGGGGAATATTTGTAACAGGTTTGGCACTCACTTAAATACATAGTCACAATCTAATGTAAATTTGGTATCAACTATTCTGATTGCAACTCATCGATATAGGAGTAATGGCGGTGTGTGCAGGATGATGTATTTTATCTAAAGCAATGATCAATAGATGTTGGGGCATCGCTGGTTTTCCTGTAGTGCTTTGCCTGCATATCCAGTCAGTACTAGATTGTTAACATCCTCTCTGTTTCCAGTGATCTTTTTCAACGTCAGGTTCTGACTCTTGCGGTTCTAGGAGATGTAGCTGGCAAGTCTCAACATATGATGTTGTTCTGGATATGTTTATCTCATCTTTCTTATTCTCTTCCTTCTACTCTTTTTGTCCTTCATAGAAAATTTGATGTGTTCGTTGTGTGTCTCTTGCTGCTTCTTTTGCTGCATGATCTGCTAACTCATTTCCTCTGGACACAAAGTCCTGTGCTCCTGTGTGTGCTGAACATTTCACTACAGCCACATTAGTTGGTAATTTTGGAGCTTGACTGATGAGTTCTAAAATATCTCTGTGTGTTACTGGTGTACCCGTACTTTTGAGGAATCCCCTCCTTTTCCACCTAGAGATACTAGATTGCACTGTGGTGGTGACATCAGCTAAATCTGAGTACACTGTAATATTAGCTCCCTTCCCATGTTCCAGGGCAGCCAGCAGAGCTATGAGTTCTGCAACCTGAGCCGAATAATGGGAGAGCAATGTTATTTGCTCTGTTATCAAGAACACATCACTGTGTATTTTACCTTCCACTAAAGCTGTACCGGTATATCTTATTACTGTTTCTTGGTCAATTGTGGATGTGTTATCAATCAAGTATATGTACTGCCGGGTATTGGTTCTTCTGCCTTTATTGCCTCATCTGGTGTAAATGTAGATCAGTCATCTTTAGCTCCTTCCTGTACTGGGCGTGCTGTGAATGTGGCGGGATTTACAGTGTGACTTTTCACTATTTTCAACAAAGGTAAAGATAATGTTATTTCATATCCTGGAATTCGTTGTGTGTTTAATGTGTCTTTTGCATTCTGTATTACGGCAAATACTGTATGTTTCACATATAAAGTTAGAGAAGAGCCCATCACAATAGGTGTGCTTTTTTCAACGAAGCAAACACAAGGAGATGAAGGACGGAGCGCTGCAACTTTTCAGACAGTCACCCCCAGTCACAGATCTGGGTTTAATTCATTATCGTTCTTTAGCTCACTTCGCCACCCAGTTCAAAACAGCTATATGCAAATCATTCTTGACCCTGTTCCTCATGGGAACAGTACAGCCCGAACTGCCAAGCGAGGTCTTCCCTGGACCGGAAACAGGCATCCTAGGACTGGTTTCGAGGTAACCCCAGTCTTCAGCCAGGCTAGCTTAAATCCAGTGGCAAATTGAGCAAGGGACCAACGTCTGGGCATACCCTGCCAACCTAGGGCAAACAGAGCAAACACAAGGAAATGATGGACCGTGCGCTGAAACTTTTCAGTCACTCACCCCTAGTCACAGATCTGGGTTGAGTCCAACATCGTTCTTTAGCTCACTTCGCCACCTCAGTTCAGACCAGCTATATGCAAATCAGTCTTGACCCTGTGCCTCATGGGAACTGTCCAGCCTGAACTGCTAAGCCAGGTCTTTCCTGAACTGGAAAGAAACATCTTGGGACCGGTTTTGGGGTAACACTCCTCATCAGCCAGGCTAGCTTGAATCCAGTGGCAAAGTTAGCAAGGGGCCCATGTCCGGACATACCCTGTCAACATAGGGCGAACAAAGCAAACACAAGGAGATGAAGGACGGGGTGCTAAAACTTTTCAGACACTCACCTCCAATGACAAAGGATGCTGCTTAACCCCAGGTAAAAGTGCTTCTGCCTTTATGGTAATTTTTACTAGTGCTGCTGTCTGTATCAAACCTACATCATATGGTCCTTTTGTCCACAACTGTGGTAGTACTTTTGCTAAATCCTGGTATTTGATAGAGTTGGAACTTGGCTTGGGTGTGGATATTCCTATCTCTAATTCTACCCGAATTATAACGGTATTTTCAAACACCATTGTGGAAGTTGTTGGCTTATTGTCTCCCAATAGTTGCTCATCAAGTAGGTCTTGTAATCACAGTCCAGGGTTCATGAATATTGCACATGCCCATGTTGGTTGGTGGTTGTCAGTGGCCAATAGTATACCATGTTTGGGAGTTATTTCAATTTCATCTATGGTTATCGAGAGTCATGTGCCCTGCAACTGCTGTGATTGGGGTGTTACTTGGCATCCGAACAGGGATTATTTTGGACTCTCTACTAATCTTCCATCCAGTTGGGGTGCATCTGCTATCATAGCATATACTGCCCTTAGAAACCATTTTTTCTCAGTGGGCCTGGCTCGATTTATTTATTGATCTCTGCTCTTATTAGCAAACAACATTGCTCCTTTTTCTGAAACCCTTGGAGTTCTACAGACCATTGTGTTATCTTAGCCAAAAGGTATTGTCATATTTAGTTTGGACATCAATTTCCTTCTTAGAAGAGTAGCTGGCAACGATGGTGAGTATAACAGTTATTCCTATTTACATCTCAACTGTTTCTGTTAATGGAACCCTATTTACTGCCCCAGAGAATCCGTGTGTGTCCATAGCTGTATTTGACCATGTATTCGATAATGGAATCTTTCCTCCTTTGATGATTGGTTTTGTTGCCCCTGTATCTACTAGGAAGGTATGTGGAATTTTGTTTATGGGAACTTTCACAGTGGGTTTCTCATTTCATCTGATCTGTGTGTCACTGATAATATTGGACACATTTGAATGCTCTGTGGACCCCTTCATTGTATGTATTGTTGTTGCTGACCATTGTCTACCGTATTCACATAGAATGGATTTGTTCCTGCCATCACTCCCACTCCTCCTTGCCTTTGCTGGGTTCAGGGCTTTCTTTGCTGCTGTTGGATTTGTGTACTATGATTCTGTTAACCTTGGACGTTATTCTGCTGGGGTGAACTCAGAATGTGTTGTCCTTGTATCATGTTATTCTGCAATTCTGTGTTTTGCATCTGTTGTACCTGTCCCCTCATCTTCATTGTTTGTGCCTGTATGTCTGCGTATTTGTATCTGCAGTATCCTGCCATATGGCCTATTTTATGACAGAAAAAGCATTATATTGCGTTTCAGTTGCCCATATTTCCTCTCAAACTTCCTCTTCCCCTTCCATTACCTAACTGATTCCCTCTGTAATATTGCTGCTATAGTTGTGACATTATATTTTGAGGTGTCATATCAGACAATATTGCCCCTTCTGTTGCTGTCCTTTTAAATTTATTTTGTACTGGTCTATCAGCTGCTCTTTCATTTTCAGTTTGTTTTCTGTTTCTCCTTTCCTATTTTCTTTTTGTAAAAGTATACAATATGTGCCAGGATTTCAATCCAGGGCTTGTTTCCAACCCCACTATATTCTCTAAATTGTCCTGTACATCCGCTAGTAGCCCTCTTTTTCTTATGTTATAGAAGAATATAGTGTTACTTCCTTAATTCTCCCATGCTTTCCCAATCCCTTAACTCCACCTCTCTTTCATTCTATTTACATAATCAGTTACATTTTCATCTGGGTGCATTGCCTCTGCCACCATGCCTCCTATATGTGGTTTATTAGGGTCATTTTTATCTAGTGCTTCCCATATTTCGGTTCTGTGATTGTTAAAATTGAGATCCATCAACTTATTTTCTGTAAGTGCTTCCCCTTAACTTCTAGCTGTTTTGAAAATGTTGTCAGTTTGGCTCCCAAGCAACCCACTTAATAGACTTTTGTACATCTCCTGTTGCTAAGGTCAACCCTTCAGTATGTCTTTCTAAGCTACTGATCCACTTATCTGGCCCGTCTGACATGGGTGGTAACTTGTTTTTTAGTCCTTCTTTGTCCATATGTGGCCATGGGATATCATTTAACTGACCTGCTCCTTTCTGAATTAGTGGTAACTACATTATTCTGTTCCTTATTGCATAGGTATCCATGTCATTATATCCTTCCCTGCAACAAATTCCTTGCTGAATTTGGATTCTAGCTTGTCATATTGAATATGTTTCCCAAATTGTTAGAAATGTTTGCATATAATCATAATCCCAGTCTGGGTCCCCCTCCTCAACACTGATGCATCGTTCTGCTATTACCTTGTCGTCTGGGTCAAATTATCCCTTCCTGGACCAAGGTCTCCTCTGTAGGGCCTGCCCTTCTGTCCATCCAGCCAAATAATCACGGAAGGGGGTTGCATATATATCTCCTTCTTTCACATATATTATCTGTTTAGGTATGAGATCTCTACTTCTTGCTCTATCGTTATTTATTACAATATATGCAGCACTGGAAGCTGCACTCATAATTCTAGTGGTCATCCCCGGTCTTATTTGTTCTCCTAATTGTGCCTGTAACCTGTCAGCCATTTTATTGAATTTTGCAGTTTTTATCCTTGGTGCTGTATTATCTCTGTCTCTGCTTTCTGCATGTGATATTTGTGGTGTTGGTGGTATATTGTTATTATTATATATATTCCCTGACATAGGTGGGTGTGGAGATGTGGACACTGATGAATATTGTGTTGGTGTTGGTGTTTGTATTGGGTCTCCTTATTCTTCCTCTTCTTCTTCTGTGTCCCTGTCTTCTTCTGAGGCGTCATCTGTTTGGTCTTCATAATGAACCCAATTATGTGCTACATCTTTTAATTTATCATACCTTTTTTAGTTTATTTTAAATAAAAGGTACCCTCCACTTTCCAATTTTACACCCAGTCCCCACATGTCTTTGAGCTAACCCTGTTTCTTGTGTCTCTTCCCCTTTTGGGCTATGTTTAATAGTTGTAGAGGGCTTTTAATTGGCAGCTCCTCTTTATTTTCAGAGCTGTTTTAAAATATAGACCATAAGCTCAGAATGAGCTTTCTTTTGTTTAATTAATTTTCTATATATTTTGCCCTGATACATGTTAATGTGTGCACTACAAGATCTTTGTCAAATTAACCATCTCTTGGCCATGAGTGTGATTTGTTTGCGGTTTCATTGTGCCATTCTTTGTTATATTTACTTATTTTTTCTTGTCGCTTGGAAATGACTTTAGCATGTGTTCAAGGGGAGATCCTATTTCAACCTCAAAGGGATACCCTATTTGAACAGCTGAATGCAGTTCTTTTTAGTAGATATGTAGCAATCATACATTTTCCTATTCATCTTGTATGCCAGTAATATGTGTCGCATTCTACCTGCAGAGTGTCTAAGCTTTTTATCTCGTATTTGGTAGCTGACTGTCTTTTTATCTTTTTGGACGATTTTAGTTCTCTTTAGAGCCTTTTTATGTATTCCAATATACTTGCTTATTTATTCCAAGCTGCATCTGAGAATCCATATCTACAAAGTAGTGTCATTAGTTTTCCGGTCCTCTATCAACTCACTCTTTTAGATTTACGTTCCCTTCACATCTTCCAGACCTGGTCTGGAGTTGACTCTATACCCTTAAAATGAGGTTATTGTTTACACCTTTTAGCCGTATTTCTTCTCTCAGATCTGCTTTCTATACCGGCCTGCGGTATGGAGCTGACTTAAGCATACCCTAGATGCCTTGTCCACATTTGTCATAACAAACACTCATTTTTTATACTTTATCACAACCTTACTTCAAATGTTATGATTCAAGAGGTCCGCATTTGCAGCACCTTACGATAGCCGCCACCTCAGAGGGAGAACTACCTATGAGAAGAAGAGACACACTTTTTGACAAAGAGGCATCTGCTTATATTCTTAGAGAAAAGTGCAGTCTTATTCCCAAAGGGCAGTTTCCCACCTGTTGGTTACTGTCGGTGATGACCTATGGGACCTCCTGGCTGGCTCGCCAGAATGTTAGTTAGACCTTAATTGAAGTAGAAAAACAAGCAAGAGTAAGTGATACAGTATAAAGGTTTTATTGTACAGTTGCTGGGAGATTGATGAACCCAGGTTAGATTGCCACCCAACTCTCAAATTGGCTATAACAGGTGGCCCTTTATATAGTGTATTTTTGCTGAATCATAAATACATTATGTGACCGACAATGGCCATATTTGAGCAACATTACACAACTAAAGCCAAGCCTCCCACCCTCCTTCATTCATTGGTGCAATCATTCCCACCCTCCTGACTACGTGTTTTTAGTGTTATCTGCCTACGTGTTATTTGGTTTCTGTAATCTATGTTTTTCCTAAAACTTGACTCACGCAGAACGTGTGATCAGACTGCGTGTTTTTTTAATTGAATGGTGCAATCTGACAATGTCTATCTGACTACATGTCTATTTCTATAAACTCAGCATAGAGCGTGTGATCTTGCTCTTGTTGCAATGTATATACGTCATCCCTGTGTCTTATCTTTCCCTACTAAATTGACCTCAAAGCTGATTAGTTTATTTGCATCACTCCCCTGGTACCACCTCCTTGCACCATCATTCTCTGGAGGAACTGTCAATTCTGGTTTGTTTGATGTACCAGGGACTTCTTGATTTATTTGTTTTATTGATTTCTAGCTACCATCAGTATGTCTCAACGGTTGCAGCTGTTCTCTCTCTGAACTCATCCACCGTAATTTATTAACTACATGTATTGGGCACATACTTCTGTCTAAGCATGTATAATCCTGTATTGCTAAAGGAGAGGCTTTTTATTGACATTTTCTCTGGGTCCTCAATGTCTGCACTAAAACTTTCTATACTAACAGATAGATGGTGGTACAACCTTTCTCCATTCCTTTACCCCTATTAATAAGCCCTCTTGAGGATCCTGCATAATCACTTGTTGCAGCCAACTAAAATAAACAGCCCACACTCGATCTCCTCCTCTTCCCATCATCATACACTTCAAGCTCCTTGATCGAGGACGCTTTCAAGAGCACACTACTCTGCTTTCACATGGAAACACAGCAAATGAAAACACCCCTCTCTCACCAAGTTCTTCCTCGCCTTGTAGCATGGTACCAATCAAGTAAAGCACTTCACTCCCTCACAAGGGACACAAAACGTTCTACAAAGGCAGTTTCAATTACAAGAATTAAAGAACAATAAACTTGCAATATTGGTGCCCAGTGATGTGGAAGCACCTAGTCAGAGGGAAAGCAGGTTTCGCTTGGCATTCTGCACTTCCAAAAAAGAAACTGGCGTGTGCGCACACTCACAATAGGAGGCATGGCCTCATTTGTACACGAACGACGGGTAGTGTAAAATGCTCCTACTTTGAAAAAATGGTCACAAATATAGGCGTCTGGAAGCCCATTGGTTGGAAATGGACACACAGGATGTGGGGATACTGCCGTGTTGTCTTCCTCATTCCTGGTCCCTCAGCGGAAAGTTACACCAGCTAAAACTGAAATGTGTCTGGCCTTATAACAATACCTGGGTGCTGCATTCTGGACTCTGTTTGCCTCATGACAACCGAAATTCTCAATAAATATCTATATATTTTTTTTAACTAGCTTGTGCCTCCAGTTAGCAACAAACGTGATCAGGCCAGCTATATTACTGTGGTGCCTTTACTTCCTATCGCCTGCGAAGAACGTAGCATGGATGTCCTAAGCAGTTGGCCGGAGCAGGTGTCTACTAACATGCTGCTTTGTTTGTAAAGGACATCTCCGTTACCAGATCACAGTTGCTGCTGAGGGGCTGTCTGGTTCACCTTAATGTAAGGCATGCAGCTTAATCCGAGTAGCAAGGACGTTCACTGGCACCCGTGTAGCCCCGTTTCCTTCTCTTTGTAGCTGCCAGGTACCAGTACTCTACCAGACTTGTGCAGTACTGTTCTCTACCTGCCCCAACCCCTCCTTTCACTTCCACCGGTGAGCCCCTGGGCGTCCAAATAGCCAATCCCTACCACTGATTCTTGCGCGGTGATTTGAGAAGGGTTTATGGATCATGGGAGATTGCGTTAGGCTCTCTGGGGCACAGCTAGTTCCAGTCCATGACTTGCATCCTACTGGTCCCCCAACACCCCACTCTCCATGTCCGGACTCTGAATGGTTGCTGCAGCTGCACCTGAGCCTCAGTTGCCTTAGGTACATTTTTAAGCATTGACCTACAGAGACAAACCTTTGTTGGCTTGCTGTCTCCTGGACAAATCTCACTAGACCCCCACTGGGCTGCGTAAATGGCCTGTGACTTGCTAGCCCCAGGTCCATAGTCTTATATGCGCAAGAGCTCACTTTATTTATTCATTTTTATGTAGCGCGGACCTCTCCCGAATGAGCTACAGCCCTTTACAATAGAATAGGAGCGTTACCAAAGGGTACATATTGACATACTCCTGTCCATACAAATGTAATAAATTGAAAGCATTAGTTTGGTGGGGTGAAAACCCACCACAAATAATAGTTGCAAACCTACTCAGTGTGAACTACAAAAGTCACTAGAAAAACAAGATTGTGGGCAGGGAAACAAGTGTATAAAAAGTAAATAGATGGACCATGTGGCAAGATCAGTTTGAAAGTCGTGAATTGAAATGATGGCAGAGCTGTGTCCCGGAGCACTGGGACTGCAGACCATCTGTACAGCTTGTGACTCAACTCTACCATTATTTCAATTTACGACTTTCAATTCAGGCAGCATTCCTTAGTGTGTGTGAGGTGGGGTTAGGCGGTACTTCGAAGTTGGAAGCCTGCAAAAACACAAACAGATGCAGGCAAACTAAACCAAGCTACATAGCAAGGGGGAGGGGCCATCACACATTGTACAGTGTGATAACCAACTGAAATGTTCTCTGAGTGAAATCACCGGGAAAGGGGTCAAGAACACAAAGAAGGGACATTTACACAAATGCACCAATAACAAGCCAGTATTTCTGAATGCCACAGATGTAAACCAATGGCAATCGGTGGGTGTGCCAAACCCCACAGAAGAGATATAACAGGTTGAAGCTCGACCTAAAAAGGAATCTTGCCTCTTTCGTTAAAATGAGTCTAGATTCTGGACATTTTACCAAATGCTAATTTCGGCTGTGTATGTCCCTCTCGGTGCAAATGTGAAGGAGGTAACAAAGCAATGTGTGTGGCTGCGTTAGGACCAAAACTATAGCACATCTGGTCCCTTTTATGTTCTATTGTGTAAGGTAAATGTATTAAGGGGACACAAACAATGCTTCGAGAACACAATAACCTTGAGACAATAGTAAACTGACCTAAAGGAGAGCAAAGGAGAGAGAAGCCAAATGTTGATTAATTTGAATAAAAGTAATTAAGGCATTGTTTAAATTTAATCAAAGTAATCTGTGCCCACAACAACAGATGGGGGCCATCCGATAATTTTGCAGTTGCACCAGAGAAGGCCAGGTCTCCATAGGAAATTGTTGGGCATGCCAATAGTGAACTGATGGGCAGATCTAAATGGCCTTCTTGGGGTGTATCACTTGGATTGGTTAGATCAGAATGCTTGGTTAGGCACATGAACAGCCTTGTATACAACTTTCAATGTATTGAAAAGTATTTAGCTATAGAAGGGGATCTATTGTAGTGATATCAGTCCCTTAGAAATGCGGTTTTTCCCTGTTAGTCTCAGAAACAACCTTTCTGTAATGATGAATGAGCAGTAAGTGCGATAAATACTTCACTTGGGCTGCTTTTTTTTAGTTCAAAATCTTAGATATTTACACAGAGTTTGATCTCAACTCTAGGACGTCCAGCCATTCTGTGATATCTGGCAGGCATACTACAATTAATCAGGAGGAGCCATCCGGTTTAAGCATCAAGACCAATGGTCTCTTTAAATTCTCTATTCGCTCATCCCAACGGGTTGCACAATATCTTTTGAAAACCCATGCAGGCTCACCCCTAGAAGCCTGCTGTCCAGCAGTTCTGCACATGGCAGTCGATATCATAGAAGAACTTCTCTGTAAACGTATGGATAATGTGATCCTATCTAGATCCTATCCTCGTTGCTGGAAGCAAGCCATTATTAGGCCTCTTCTAAAAAAATCTAATCTAGACCCCGGGGACTCTAAGAACTATCGGCCTCTCCCTGCTCCTAGTCCCTGGTAAGATTCTTGAGATGCATCTTAATA
Source organism: Lissotriton helveticus (assembly GCF_964261635.1). Classification (NCBI taxonomy): domain Eukaryota; kingdom Metazoa; phylum Chordata; class Amphibia; order Caudata; family Salamandridae; genus Lissotriton; species Lissotriton helveticus. The sequence goes on from NC_136061.1 coordinate 1,318,914,093, forward strand.
GTCAGTTGATGGAAACTGGGGGACAGCAACTTTGTCTCAATTGCTCTCAGTTCGGCTTCAGGAAACACCATGAGACAGAAATTGCCCTTATAACAGCCACCAACCAAATCAGGTGCACTATGGATGCAGGTCAGGGGGTGGTGCTGATACTCTTGGATCTGTCAGCAGCATTTGATACCATCTCGCCTACACTGCTGCTGGACAGACTCCAGAGTCTTGGCATCTCCTATAAAGCACTAGCCCTCTTGTCCTCATTCCTAATGGAGAGATCTCAAAGGGTGAAATTACAGCACTTTCACTTTGAATACTTTGTTTTACCATGTGGCGGTCTGAAGGGCTCATCGTTGATCCCCACTCTTTTCAATCTTTATGTGGCTCCCCTAGCAGCCGTGATTCACTCCTTTGGACTAGAGGTAGTGTCATATGCAGATGACACACAGATCTTGGTGTCAATCCCCAAGGGCTCCGGTTGAGCATCAGAGAAAATTCTCGGTTGAATGACTAAAGTGGCAGATTGGATGTCATGTAATTTCATGAAGCTAAATGTGGACAAGGCTGAGGTTATGATTTTCAGATCGGGGACATCAAGTTGGAACAGCAATTGCTGGCCCCAGTCCTTAAGATCTTGTCATACGCCGGGCAAGAAGGCCAAGAATCCTGGGGGCAGATTTACAATAACTGGCAGATCCCCAGGGATGCGCCAGTTATTATGCGCCACAGCTACGCCACCCATGGTGCACCGCATTTACAATGGGGCGCACCATGGGGCAAAAACGGCACAGATGCGTGACGCATCTGTGCCGTGAAGGCGGCGCATTGCTGGAGTTGCGTCGCAAGTGCGACGCAGCTCCAGCAAGGCTCGGGGATGGCCTATCTGTCCAATGCTGCGTCAAGCCTTGCGCCTGCTTCAAGCAGGCGCAGGGTTTTGACGCAGCATTGGCCTAAAAGTGACTGAGTGAAATCTTTTAGGAGGCGTTCCTGCGCACGAACGCCCCCCCGCGCCGGAACGCCTCCTTATGGCGCAGGGCTTTACAACGTGACGCATCTCCCAGATTGTAAGGATGCTAAAAAAATCTCCCCCTTAATCAAAAGGCTGGCACGCAAACAGGTAGCTCTTGCCCTAGTAATGTCCAGACTGGACAACTGTAACTCGCTGTACCTGGACTCAAACAAGATTATGCAATATGAACTCCAGGTGGTGCAGAATGCATTGGCGAGATTTGTCCTGGACATTCCTAAAAACTGTCTGTGGGGAAGGGATTAGAAATCCTGCTTTGGCTCCCCTTCAACAAACGCATCAGTTTCAAATCACTATGTATGGGACATAAGGCACTTTGGGCCCGATGTAGGTAATTCTTATTTACCACTTCTTAAATACCGAATTTAAGAAGTGGTAAATATGAAAGGGGAGATGTAGGTATTTCCAGATGTGTAAATACCGAATCTTTAAGATTCGGTATTTACCGAATCTGGAAATACCGAATCGGTATTTCCTATTGATTCCTATGGGCTGTGAAGCCCATAGGAATCAATGGGCAATACCGAATCAGTATTTCCTATTGATTCCTATGGGCTGTGAAGCCCATAGGAATCAATGGGCAATACCGATTCTGTAATTACAGAATCGGTAATTACCGATTTTAGCAAGGGTGCAGGGGGTGTCACTTTGACACCCTCTGGCACCCCAAAAATAGGCTCGGGTGCCATGTGGCAGGCATACATGCCCCAAGGGCAGGTCTGCCTGTCATATGGCAGAGGTGTGCATGCACACATGTGCATGCACACCGGAATCGGTATTTTACCATAAAATTGGATTTGATGGTAAAATACCGATTCGGTAAGGCTTGTGGTACTCAGAAGAGTCCCACCTACATCTCAAATTTACCGAATCGGTAAAAATACCGATTCGGTATTTTACAGAATCGGTAAATTTACCGATTCTGTAAAATTAAGGGCCCTACATACCATTTCTGAAATACCGGTCGGTAACGGCCGAAAATACCGATTTTCTGCCATTACCGACCGACCTACATCTGGCCCTTTATCTCCCTTACCCCACAAGATTTAAAACCATGTTCTGCTGGCACTCTCCTGATAGACCTCTAAGCCCATCTCTCCCACTTCGGCTTGCTGTACCAAGAACCAAAAGAAAGATGTGGGGTAATAGAGCTTTCTCTGTGGCCACTAGCAAACTCTGGAATTCTCTTCCTTTCACCTTAAGAGCCATCCCTCTTTGCCAGCTATTCAGGAAGGCTCTTAAGACATGGCTATTCTCCAACTAATCCCTCACCTGTTGCAGATGTAATGGTGTAAAGGTCGTCCTCAGCCGGACGGCTAGTCTTTAGCACCTTGAAGTCCTCGGGTGAATGTTGCGCTCTATAAATCTCAAATCAAATCTAAGTAAATAGCTGTCTCGTAGTCCAAGTGAGATTGGCATATGGTGTTTACAACAGACACGTACAAATGCAGGTCCATAAAAGGTAATGTTTTCTTTAGTATCTCAAGTTGCTTACAAGTTTTCCATGAAGATGTTAATAACAGCGACTCAGAAAAAAAGGTCCATCCAAATGCCCACATTAAAAAACACCTTTACAAGAGACAGTGATGAATCCCTGATCTCAGACCAATCAAGGCTCTGCCATACTTGCAGTAGAGAGTTCAGTTTATGTGTGTATGATGTATGGTAATCCTTGCCTTAAAACCATACTTGTTTCTTCACTGTTATGTTTTAAAACTCCCTGCCTTCAAATGCTTCTCTCTGTGTCTTTGTAGATCAGTTAAGCGAGGGTAAGTAATTTAATAGTATGTCATCATAATTGCATTATTGCACTTACATATTGTTTGGTACCCTACCTATATGTTGAAGCACTTTAACCGCGGCAGCAATTCCACAGTGGTGCCGCCGTTTAGTGGAGTGTGCGGGGTCACGTCGGCCAACAGACATGCCCAGCACTACGGAGGTAGTGCTCGCGACAGCCGTTGGCCAACAAACGCAGCGAAGGGGTTAAGGTAAGTAACACGTACTGTGTAAGCCAATGTTAGTGGTTGTCAGTAGTGTTCAGTTAACGAGTTTAGTCTTGTGTTCCCAGAAGAAACCTTTACATGCATTACCCCAGTTTGTTTATGGTGGAATGAGAGGTAGCTAAATGTCAGACCTACTGGGAGTGGGGATATACTTAGGCAAGTGATTGGTGGTAACTTCTAAGCTTTTTCCAGGAGGAAATCCTCCAGAATTTGTACCATTATATGTACCATCCTAGTGATGGAAAGGTGAATACATTTAAGAATCATGTATCTTTATTTTATGTCTGACTTTTGTTATGCAAAATAAAAAAACTCAAATTATAACTTTTTTCCCGAAGCAGATGCCTGAGAAGTTTTAATAAGCAATTTCTGTTTGACTTCAAATTTATAATTTCAATGGCCTAACAGTACAAAAGTCATACATTTTGAGATAACTCCGATATGAAATCCCAACTTTTTAAGACCTAGGTTTTTCTGTTTTATGTTAACCATTCTCAACTGCCTAAATCACAACCTCTGTACCTCAAGCACTTCAGACAATATATGTTCTATGACATTAACAGTCCCTGCTTTCTTAAACAATATCAATTACATTAACATTGGAAAATCACTGCTGTCCTTTAGCTCATACACTCCCATATAACGTTGTAAAAATGTTGATTACCACATTTAAACAGTTCTGTATACCTCTTGTATTAATTTTAAAACGAACAAAAGAACAGAACTTTTAATTTCTCTTAAATACCTTTTTAAGAAACTATCCAAACTTGAAAAGCTCCCAAATGTTTTGAAAATTCCCCATAACATTAATAAAGGTTCAACACATGCTTACATTGTTTTTCATAAAATTGGTGTTTTTAAGCATGTTAGGATCAAAATATTTATGAGTGCCTTTTATAAACAGAATATCTAGATGTGTTTGATGGCAGGAAAAACAGATAACATTAATGTTTTCCAATAGAAATTGCAATGTTGGGGATATATAATGATAGTGGTTGAGGCAATTGAGTGGAATGGAGAGGGGAAGTGATATTAGCAACCATTAAAAAAAGGGCAAATGATATTACAACTAATTGTAATGGGTATTATCCCTACCTTTTCTCTGCAATAGTGAATGTTCCAAACCTGGATGTCCAAGTTAGTTCTGGAGACTCAAACCCATGCCAGATTTTCATAATTCTCAAAATAATATTCAAGTACAGTAAATCTAAATTGACATATTCAGTGGCTAACCTGAAAATCCGGCCCGATTCAGCTGCTGCTTCTTTTTTTAATATGTCTTTTTATTAAACATATTCATCGACAAGTAGAACAGAGGACTCAAGATCTACATTCAATTTGTAAACAAATTATCAAACAGTATATTGCGATATTAAACAGTAAGTACCTTGTTCATGGGGAGGGTGCGTCAGCCACTTTAGCGCTACGTGTCGGCTTACAGATGGTCCCCGGTAGACGTTCCAGGGGTTTCAGATTCGGGACCAATTTTTGGGGCAACCCCTTGTCACATACACTGTCTTTTCCCGGAACATTCACCAATCTAGATCTGTTTTCCAGGCCTCTATTTTAGGTGGCTGCGAGGCTCCCCACAATTGTGCAATATTTCTCTTTGCCAACATTAACCCCAATGTGACCCAGTGTTTGCTTTGATTATTTAGGTCCGTCGGTTCCCACGTCTGGGCAGAGGACGAGTGTTAGCACTTCGCTAAGGATATCATGTATTTTACGCCAATATGGTTGTATGCGATCGCTTTCCCGTATTATGTCCATAAACTTGCCCTCCTGACAACATTGTTGTCTACAGTCTCCGCCCTCTGCTCTTCTCATGCGCACCAAACAGGGCCCTGTAACGTAGACTCTGTGGAGAATATTAAGTTGAACTAACCTAAATCTGGCAGAGATTGCTACTTCCCTTGAGGAGGCTACCGCTTCTTGTCACTCTTCATCATCTAGCTCAATGCCATCCCTTTCCCATTTCTCTCATTTGCCGGAGGGGGTCTGCCATGTTGTTGATCAATTTCTTGTATGATGTCAGCGATATGGATTTCTCAGGCAGGTAGCTATCAGCAGTCTGTCCTCAAGTTATGACGATTCTGGGGGGGAGAAGCCCTTGGGGAGAAGTGATTATATACGTGGCGGACCTATAGGTATCTGAAGTATACTGAGCTGGCCAGTTCTTGGTTTTGCTGTAGGGAGACAAACATAGTCATGTCTCCTTTCACCCATAAGCCTGCAACTTTTAAGACCTTAATGAGGTCCCATTTATCAAACCTCTTTGACCTCCACAAACTGCCTAGATTCTCGGCATCCCATAGGGGAATTGCCAACGTTAGTTTTTGCTCCCATCCCAGGCTTTTGTTCACAGCGTGCCATATATGGACCGGGTGTTTAGTCGTCCCAGTTAGGGGGAATCGCTGAGGTTTTGAATAGAGTACCCTGTTGTAGTTCCCTCCCGGTAGGAGCCACCTGTCCATGGCATATCCAGGATTGTCAGCACGTCTGTAAGTGCCATGATTAATGGCTGCAGGTTGGGCCGCCCAATAGTATTTCTTTATATCTGGGAGGCTAATCCCTCTGTCATACCAATTTAGAGTGAGTTTAGCGACAGCTATGGGAGGCTTCCCATCCCACAGCAGATACCTATGCAGGCCCACAATTTCTTTAAAATAGGATGCCCGAACTGGGTCCATAGAATTCTGTAATGCATACAGAAAGCGGGGCACCAACATCATTTTGAAGAGAGCTGCTATGTCCAGCAGCGCGAGCGGAAGCTTTTCCAGATCGCTATGTCTCTCTTTAACCTTTGCAGTGGCGGGACTAGGTTGGGGTCAAATCGGAGTGCCTGATCTTAGGTGACAAAGATACCCAGATACTTAAAACCCACTGTATTGATTTGTATGGGGCAGCCCTGAGGTGGGGTGGGCGGATCACCTCTGAGGACGTATAGGAGGGACTTACTCCAATTAATGGTGAACCCAGAGTATTTCCCAAATATTGCAAAGATGTCCAGTACACTCACAAGTGATGCTTTTGGGGAGGCAAGGAACAGCAGAATGTTGTCTGTGTATCAAGAGATACAGTCTTCCCACTCTGAGGACCAACGCAGACCCCTTATCACTGGATCCCTCTGAATCCATGCAGCCAGGGGTTCCAGGGCAAGAGCGCACAGGATTCAGCTACTTTTTGACCTATATTGGAGACCACTATTTCAGACCCTATGCTGCATAGAAATTTCTTCTTGCAGCAAATGTCTGCTGATTAAATACTCCGAGCCATTTACCTCTCTATTAGCTATGCATCTGTGACCCGTAACCGACGAGAGTCACACTGAAAATAATCATTGTGGCTAGGTACAGTACAAGTTTAAAAAGTTAGTAACTCCAATTCTTTCCAGGTTAAAATCTTGCATGGATTGTAAAATGTGGACTTCAAAATCAACATGGTTAAATAGGTGTAATACCATAGAGTCCTCCAATAAATTACCTATTTGGTGTCATAATGGATCTCTTCAATAGCCTTGAGTGTGTATCATTTTGATTTACCCTTTTTGCTGTTTTGTTAATTTAGTTAAATTATGTGATCTTTTTATGGTCACCACTATACAGTGATGTCACTTTGGGGTGCACTCTGGGTATGACAGTAGATAATTGGTGTTGAATTTATAATTCAAGTAAAAATCATCAGTTCCAAAATTGCTAGGATGTTAATATATTCAGATTTTCATGGCAATAACAAAATCCTTTCTGTTATCAAGATAGTTATTTACTTGTTGTCTACTCAGACAAATGTGTGTCATAATTCAACAGTGACTTCAGTAAATTGACACAAAACTTGCGTTTTTGAATTCCATTAACTAAATTTTATATAAAATCAGATTGATATATATATATATATATATATATACCATTTTCAAAGAAATCATATAAAGTACTGTCATGCATGATACTTTTAAAAGTAGTGACAGATTATGACTCTGAGCCAACGACCACAGAGGAACAGATAGAAAGGTACCTAATACAGGCATTGGTAAAGACAATAGTTCTCGCTACTTAAAATCTTCATTAATCACCGAGTATTGTGAATGTGATAGCTATCTTGGAACAGTAATGTGCCCATTCTATTTGATCATTTTTGTTGTTGTTTTTCTTTGTTTCCAAGACCTTTATTGATAGCTTATATTGGTGAACACAGCTCCGTACCTACAACCTTATTTAGGCCGGCAGCGTAGTGATTAGTTAAAGAAAGAACTTCAAAGTCAGCGTATAAAAGCACAGCAAGTCACCTACAACCACTTCGGGCCGGCCGCGTCAACTGTACATTTGGTCTCTGAATTTTAACTATTTTTCTTATTTTGGAACAAACATAAACCGGAAAGGCCCATTCCACTACTGCATTCACCATCCAACGGACAATACATCATTAAATTACAGGCGGTGCCTCTGTACATTTGTCACGACAGTAAATGTAGGAGTCATGGTGCGTGACAGTCTTTCGGGAGTCTTAGTCAGTGGCTTGTGCGTTCAAGTAGCTTGTTAAATACATCCAATAGTCTTTAGGTCGGGATCTAGTCGGCAGCACTTCTTCGTAAGTCCTTAACGTGTCTTGGCAATGCGACATATCACTCAGCCATTGTTTGATAGATGGCACATTTTTACTCTCCCACCACATAGAAACTCTGCGTTTAGCCAAGAGCAGGGCCACCGCGCAGAACTTACGTTTTGTAGCTTTTACACCCCCCAGTAGCCCCAGGAGACAGCAACGAACATTACACTCAATATCAATGCCTACCATTTCAGACAACGTACTCATGACTTCCACCCAGTAGGCCTGTATTTTCGCACAGTACCATGCTAAATGAATAAAGTCAGCCTGGCTGAAGCCACATCTTTTGCATCGTGCCTCCTCACGCAAACCGTATTTATGCAACTGAGCCAGAGTGTAGTATGCCTGATGTAGGTACTTAAAATGTATGATTCGCAAGTTGCCATTGGGTGTAAGCATTTAAGTCAGTGCGCAAGCAGTCTCCCAGTCTTTGTCTGTGATGGGGGACTCCAGCACCAAGCTCCATCTGTCCTGCGCTCTTGTTGCCCTGCAGCCTATTTCAGCCTGTGACATTGTGTAGCGTCGTGACACCAGGTGTGTGGTGTTTTGTGAGGTCAGAATGAGTTGCAACGTGTCTAAAGTCGGTGGCTCATCAGGGAAGGCAGGATAAAGTTGTTTGATCGCTCCTCTTAGTCTGTGGAACGTAAATTGGAATAATAGAGTTGGATTTTGTATGTATGCCAAGTCGTGTTCAGTTAGGAATACTCCATCTTTATATAGGTCTCCCATTGACACTATTCCTACCTGATTCAGGAGTCCCATACCCACATCTTCACTCGTTACCGACAAATTGGGATGATGGTGTAGTGGCAATGCAGGTGCGTAGAGTGGCATTTTGTGTGCTAGTTGACCCAGTTGTCTCCAACCTGCATTTGTAGCGTCAATGGTATGTATTTCTTTGTTGTGAAGTGGTGGTCTGTTATGCATGATAATGGCGTCCAAAGGTACAGGCTGAGCGTCTCCCTCCTCAATAGCTACGTAGGTCAAATACGGGACTGTATGGTACCAGAAGGTTGCATATTGGGCCTGTGCACACAAATAGTATAGTAAGAAGTCTGGTACTCCCCATCCACCCTTGGAGTAAGGCAATGTCAGTATCGCTAGGTTCATTCGAGCTTGCTTACCCGCCCATATCTGCTTCAAGACCATCGCTGTTATACGCTTGAAGACTTCCCTTGGTGGTTGAATGGGGATGTTATTGAATAGGTAGAGGAGTTTGGAAAGTAGTACCATTTTCACTATCGCTATACGATTGTGATGTATTCCTATAGGTTCTGTATCGATCCCCCTATTCCTGACCCTATTCTGGTTAACGAGTTAACTAGCAGCCATCCCATGATGCAGAAACCGTTATCTGATTACGCCAGACCACGGCACAGGAGCGTGTTATCTGATTAGGTCATAACGCTTGCCATCTAATTAGGCAAGCAATATTCCTCCAGCCCCTGATAAGGCATACGGAGTTCTCAAAACAAATCAAACCTATGACAACCTGGGAAAAACCCTGCGGCCATTGTTTTGATTTCACCGAGAACTTCAGTAAAAGAATGCGCAAACGACCAGCTCGTATGACATCCTTATTGACGTATCTATGTCCATCCTTACGTCAATCTCGGCACCTTACAGGTATAAATATTACCGATATTGCCTTAAGCAAACACACGCGGTGGTGACGAGACCGGAGCAGCGAGACTTCCCGAAGCCCAGCAGAGAGCAAAGCCCACTAGCTGCCCCGCCTTCCTGACGCGCTGAGAACGAGACGCTGCCTTTCTCCTGCCGAGAAATCCAGCTCCGGCGCTTCTGAGCAGCCCTTGCAGGCAGCCTGGAATATCGAGACCAAAGACGAGAGATACTATCCCTCAACCATCCTAGACCTCAGGTACGGAACTGAATAACCCCTTGCAGAGAATTCTTGAATCAGTCACTTGGCAAAACAAACTTAACTTAGACTGCTACTTTCTATCCCCGCCCACGTATTAGGCTTAGGTCAGGTACACTGGGGTAGGCGTGGTTAGAAGCACCAGTTGAGTACGATTAGTCAAATGTTTATATGTATGTATCTATTTTATCCATTTTAAACCACCATATGGCTTAGAAACCATATAAATGTTTTTACAGTATTATTTTATACTTCTGCTTTTATTGTATGCACTTTACTTAACCATAAGTATTGTAATAATATCGATTCATTTCTCTTGTACGAGAAAAGAGACTGATCAATAAATAACATCTTTTATTGAACACGCCCGTCTCTTCCTTTTCTCTACAATCTGGTGAAACTAAGAATGCACGTACTGACTGAGTAAAATAAGTTGTCTTTTGTTTTCACACGACTCTAGAGATACACTCTTGATTAGGGGAGAGCAAAGTTGTCATGTTCTATGGTTGTCAGAAACTAAATCCCTTCTTGTCTATCCAGGGAGGTTCAACTCCTCCTTGTCTATTCGAGAAAGTTTCTAGTGAACTCTGAGCTAGCTGGCAAACCCAAAACTTTAAGTCTAATATCGACAGTAGAAGACCTAGTTAACGTCTGGTCTAGGTCTATACTATTGGAGGTATTATTCCAATGCGCAGAGCCTATTGGGATAATAGGAACTACACTACATGGCGCCCAAACGTTTGGATAGGCGATAAAACTAACGCAAGACTTTAGAGTAACTCAGTCGTGCTTTTTCACTCAGACCCCTTTTTCCCATAATACTCCAAAGACGTCTGGAGTGGGTGAAAGGTAAAATCCGCCAAACCTCGCAGGAGGGAACTCCTATGTATGGTTCTTGGTTTAATCAACGTTGAAGGATACACAGTTCCAAAATATTGTGCATCTCATCTTTGTTTCCACAAGAAACCTGATCTGCAAACAAACAGAATAACCATCCTGACAGTAAAATGCCAGACAGTGATGATGAAAGAGAGAGAGCTAGAGTAGCAGCTGAAGTAATAGCAGCTGATAATACTATGCAAGAAGCAGACCCGGATATAATACTCATCCCGGTCAACATAAGAAGATCTATAACGTTAAAACTTATAGAAAATGGACTGACACCAAGAGGTGGTACAGTCATATTCGTAATTGAGGCACACGAATATCGGCAGACAGAGGTATTCTATTCATGGATAAACTTTCCAGCAGCAAATGCTGTAACAAAGGAGTTCCACTGTTATAAAACAGAGGAACCACCGGATACCTACACTCCTTTCGAGGAAGTGGAAGTACCACTCAAATTCCAAGAGCATCTGCTCTTGTTTAATGGTGCCCTAAAACACAATAATCACATCACCAGGCTCGGTCCACTAGGTAGACCAGGAGCAACGTGGCCGGTCCTAGCCGGATACACACCACATCCAGACATCGAAAGAATGTCTGCAGCAGATGTTTTAGTACAACTAAAACAATTAATTAAAATATATAGACAACTAGTCCAATATATAATGCGGACTTCAACCATCCAACCTGTAGTTAAAATCCCACAGCTGACCCCTCATCAGGGGAACACAAATAAAATTACACCACAGAACATACAGTCCTGCCTAGGTAAAGTACCAGCTAAACGGGAACAAATACCATTCTGGTTAGCACAAAAAATCACCCAAATAGAGGCGGTGTTTCCAGACACCACCCCTGTGGATAAACACAGGATTCTGACCATCTGTCTTCCAATGGGAATCGCACCACACGTGGAAGACTGTGACACTTGGGGTACAGTCTTTGCTTCCATTTACACAAAAACACATGGAGTTCCATCCATGTCGGTAATACCAGATGTGCTAAAACAAATTCAAGACGAATACGGTCCAGAACCCGCTTTAACTCTTGGTATGAAATTACTAAAAGACTTCAAGCAGGTGTCGGCAATATTACTAGCCAACATAAAAGGAGAAACAGCGAATGTGGCGATCCGCCAGAGGTTAAAAGAGACAGATATAGCAGACCAACCGGCTGAAATTGCCAGAATCATAGAGAAATCCTATGAAGAACTAGGAAGAGATAGTCTGGGTGGAATACCGGTAAAACCTCAACTAATTGAAAGTCCTGAAAAAATATTTATTAAAAATAATCTAAACAGTCAAAAGAAGAACTGGGATGGAAACAAACAATCCAATCCAAAAGAAAAGAGATTCCAGTCCAGAGGAAGGTCTCCTCGGCGGAGAGAAAGATCTCCGGACCAAGGACCCAAGTCTCCCCAAAGAGAGCCCTCTGTGAAAAAATACAACCTTAGAAATAGGGATAACATAAAGAAACCGGATAGATATCAAGATTTTGATACACGTCCCTCTCAATCTTTTCAGACTTCCTCGCAGAAATTGGAAAGAAGAGGACGATCGGAACCCAGGGAAGGGCACGTCAAGTCCAAAGACAAGGAACCTGCTCATCCAAATAAAAAATTACAGTTTCCAAAGAAGAAGGTAGCCAGCATTAAAGTATTCAACAATGCCGAGAATACTGAGGACACAGCTGAAAAACGGAGAGTGGGCTCAGACAATGCTAGACAGCGCAGCAGAAGTGAGCATAGCACGCAAAGTCCTTATGAATCATCTGGAGACAGTGGACACGAATGAATACATTCAGGTGGAAACTGCAGACACCAGAGTTAGCAAACCTCACAAAATATATGAAATAACTTTACGTATAGAAGGGGATAAGACTAGAAAAATAAGGGGCCTTTTTTGGGATAATCTCTCCGAGGGCTATGACATCCTTCTAGCTGAGAAAGATTGGCCACCAGAGTTCGTCAGGGAGTGCCCACATGGCGAAGAAATAATTATGCCTGCCTTCTCAAATCATATTCCAATTCATAAAAAATATACACTTGCAAGAAAGTGGGCAGTTGCTCAAGCTCCTGCTTTATATAAAAATCATGTAGGATGGGATGAGGACTCTTCTCCTCACAAAATCCAGTTAAAATCACAACCTACTGCACAAAGGCAGTATCCAATCAAGCAAGAAGCTAAAAAACAGGTAAAAGAAATTCTAGATCAACTAGAATACCAGGGGGTGATTGAAACTTGCACCTCACAAATGAACAGCCCTTTGTTTCCTGTCTCCAAACCAGACAACTCATATCGTCTAGTTTTGGATTACAGACACCTTAACTCATGTTGCAAAACCTTTGCAGTACAAAACTCGCATAGTGCTGCACTAATGAATAACATAGTGCGCAAAAAATATAAAACAACATTAGACATCTCTAATGGATTCTTTTGTCAAAATGTAGCACCAGAGAGCAGATACTTATCAGCGTTCTCAATAAATGGCGCTCAAAAATAATTCTGTCGGTTACCCCAGGGGTACAAGAACAGCCCAGGAGTATTCTCAGCGAGAGTAACAGAGTTACTACAAACATATGATGACGAAGCAGTATCGTATGTCGACGACATATACCTAACAGATGATGACTTGGATACTCACTTGAAGAGAGTGAACACCATAATACTTGGGTTCGCAGCAGAGGGTTACAAATTCAACTTTAAAAAATCTAGAATTGCCCATCTAACAGTCCTATTCTTAGGATATGAATTATCAAGTGAAGGCAAAAGCCTGGCTGACAATTTCCTAGAGAAATGTGCCGTACTCCAAGCACCTAGAACACTAAAAAACCTACAGTCAATTCTAGGCTTCCTAAATTTCGGAAGAACATACATTGCAAATTACGCAGAAAGGGTCAAACCCCTTTATGATCTAATAAAACCAGATTTTAAAAAATCAAATTGGACTCAAAAACACACAGAAATTCTGAGATCCTTACAAACAGATATGTTAATTAAAACAAAATTAGAAACACGTGATAACACACGCAACCTTGTGATTCGAGTCATCCCAGGAAGATGCGGATTCACATACCTGACCTCTAATGAGGGAGAAAAGGTACCAATTGCATTCAAATCGCACTTGTACACTAAAGCTGAAATGAAATTTAGCCCAACGGAAAAAATTCTTACTGCAACACAGACAGCTATAGCAAAAGAACGAGCCCTTTCACAAGGTAAACGAATAATAATCGTTACACCGATACCAGCCCTAGAGGCTGTAACAAAAGCAAGCATACCGAATGCTAAAGCGCTCCATCCGAGATGGATACAATGGGCTAATTCTCTTGCTGCAACAGACGTGGCATACGAATTTGATCCTAACTTAAAAACACAAGAGTTTCTCCAATACGAATTCGAATGTCCGACGCCGACCGAAATTCTGCCTCTAGAACATTACGGCTGTATAATATATACAGACGGATCAGCACAACCCGCAGTAGGAGGTAAACAAGCTTACAGTGCTGCGTGTGCGATTGTAAAAGGTCGCTGGCACGATGGTAAATTCAAACCAGCGGTCACTAAAACACAATCTCTAGGAGATTGTACAGCTCAGCGAGCAGAACTACTAGCATTCAAGATGGCGCTTGAAAATACCGATCGAGAATTCCCCACACTCATAGTATGTGATTCGTATTATTGCGTTCAGTCTTACAATGAATACTTACAGATCTGGCTTCAGAATGGTTTTAAGGATGCAAAAGGAGGCACAATCAAGCATAAAATGCTTTGGGAACAAGTAGTTCTTTTACAAAAGGAACTACCAAAGACTCACGTGATACATACACTGAGTCATCAACGTGATGGCGTTCACGTTGCAGGGAATTCATTGGCTGATGAGGCCGCGAAGGCAGCTATGCAAACGGCTTCCGTAGCTGCCATCACTCGGTCAAAAACAAAAATAGACAGCGATATATTACAAGCTGTCAGCGCTACAGTAAAAGATGCGATAGAAACACTCCCGAAAGGCTTTCCAGTAAAGTACTCATACATAACTGATGCAAATAACGTTCCATTTGCTCGAATCCCTGGAGTGGGGGATAGAGTAATTCCAAACATGGAACATAGGTTAGGACTCATCATAGCGGCACACGAAGGACTTGCTTCTGTACATGCTGGCGTCTCAGCCACAGTATCGTTATTAAAACAGAGATACTGGTGGCCACAAATGAGAAGACAAACCATGAACTATGTTCTAGAATGTGAAATATGTCAAAAAATGAAAGTATCAACAGTGAGACGACCAGCACAGACGCCCCTTCTAATCTCGGATAAACCATTAGCCTGTGTTTACCTGGACCACTGTGGTCCCTTACAAAGGGATGGTAACTATAAATATATCTTGGTCGCAGTGGATTCATGCACGAGATTCATATGGATGTGGCCCCAGCGAACGGCTGACGCCAGAACTGTTATAAAAGATTTGCGAGTCTTTATCGGCACATACGCAATTGGCATGCTGCATTCGGACCAGGGTCCTGCTTTTAGCTCTAGAGCTTATAAGGAGGCCATGGTCAGCATGGGCGTTACATTGCGGTATTCTTGTCCATTTCATCCCGAGGGAAACGGAATTGTTGAAAGAAAAAACCGTGACATAAAGCAATCTATAACAGCAAAGGTATTAGGTTCGGGAGCTGGGTGGGTCAAACATCTAATAAGTGTCCAACGTAGTCTAAACAACTTGCCAAGAAATTCTCTGAGGGGATTCAGTCCGTACGAATTACTGTTTGGAACTAGGATGCTAGTCTTAGATCTTGACAGTCAGACTTCAGTGGTAAAAGAAAAAAGCTTTGATATCAAAGATCGTTTGGCTATTTTACAGGACTTAAACGAAACAAGAAAAGACCTGAGCAACATAAAGTTGAAACAGCAGCCAACAACCACTGAAGAACCACCACCTGTCCCAGCAAGACCTGTCTGGATTCCAAAAGTCGGGGATCTAGTCAGAGAAAAGATCGCGGTAAAGAAGGAATTTGGGCCTTCTTACAGAAAAGCAGTTCCTGTCTTGTCCATCAACGGGACAAGATCAGTTGTACTACCGCCGCTTGCTGGTAAAAAGGAGAACCGAGTTGTAGCCATCGACCTGGTAAAACCATAATCATGTGGCCGATAACAAACAGTAGGCCAAGTGGACTCCCGATAAGTAGTAAAACACCAAGGTTTGCTACAAGTACAGAGGTGCTAACTAAAAGGCTAATCACATTCGAAACGCCTACAGAACAACAACAAGGACTATGCAACAATGCAATGGAACTCACACCTCTGAAAACCCAAATAAAAACATTTAGTAGAGACACACCAACCTACAATGAAGTAACAAATGAATATGCTGAAGCTGCAAGAAACAGTAATCCTGAAGCAATTGGAACAATAGACAGAACGGCATCCGGCTACTTCATCAACTTTGAAGATTCTTCTGAAGATCTAAGTGAATCAAAGACACAGCCATCAACAAAAACTTTTAAAGATAAAGCTAAGGAACTTTTGAAACAGCTGAAAGAAACCTATCTGATTTCTCCGTGGATTGAATTTTGGGTGTCATTTGGTGTATTTATCCTGATACTTTGGCTCATCATGATACTATGTTTGGGACGCTTCATTGAGGGAAAATATGCTAAAATGGACACAGCAAGCCAGAAAATCAACTTGATCCTCAAGCCACACACGTCTTCACACGTCAAGAAAAGAGAACTTTCTTCAGTCAATTTCACAGCCAATCCTATACCGGGTGGGGTAGCATGGGACAATACTGACTATGAAATTTATGGTCCGGTAGAGATCCTCAAATATCCACACCAAATCAAGATCTCGTTGAGTGACTTTGTAAAACCAAACTCATTTGCTGATGATTGGGACTTTGAAAGTATTAATAACATGATGTCTGATCTAGTGAAGTCTGCTAAATTTACCAAACATGATTATTTGCAGGGTTCATCTAATTATGATAGTATGTACTGCCACAACCACTATGGTAACCATTTTTTACATAAATCAGCACAACCTAGAAATGTTTTAAATTATAATCAATGGGAACATTGTGCAACCCCTCCAAAAGGAAGCTCAAGAACCTTTTATGACAAATATTCATACTTTTCAGGGTTCAACACAAGTAATGCTGAAACATTTTATTTCAAATTGTCAAATAAGACAGGAACAAAAACCATGCTTACAAACACAAAATTGATATATTCGGACTCATTTTTTGAACAAATGAATACATTTGGTTTTGATTATTGGGACAAAAATGTTGAAGTGAAAAGTGTTTGGGGTACAAAAGAATGGCAAGTACAAGGTATAGAATCATTGTTTAGAGCCTGCATGAACCCAGAACAAATTATATTCTTGAATGAAACTATTCAACAAACTACCTGTCTTGGATTAGCCAAAATCAAAGACTTAAATAAACCGTCTATTCCCAAACCAACAATGAACAGCAATAACTCTGCAGATGAAGAAATAGACGTAAACTATGTATTAAACCAAAACAGAACAAATCCTGATTGGAAACAATGGTTAATCTGGCCCACAGATACCAATAACTGTCAAGACAGATTCCTGAACAAAACACAGGGGTTCACATTGACCAGGCCAGACCCTAGATATTCCCAAAGACAACACCCAGGGATAATCACCACCTACAGTGTGGGCAAGCTATGCCTTCAATGGCTAAAAACTTCCACACTGACAGAAATTAAGCAACACCTAACTTTACTTACTGATGGTGCTGACTTGCGTGATTTCATTATGGGACCACGCAAACAGCGTCAAAAACGCTTCATAGCAGCCTCTATATATGCAGCTTACAACGAGGCCTGGAAGATAACTCAAATTGAGACAGCAGAAAGTATACGGGAAATTGACCGTATTAATTTGGAAAAAACGCTTTCTGTAGTGGACAATGGGTTAATGACTCTGTCCTCCAGAATCTTTTCATTGGACAGCATTGTGTCATCAGCAATCGACTTAATATCGCAAGACTTACTGTTGTTACAACACGGTCAGTCTCAATTGCGTTCTATTGTACAGCTTGGCTGGACGTTACAAAACCTGCGTTCAGGCTATGTGCCTTGGCGTTTAATCAACACAACGTCACTATTCACTATCTTTAACCTTACTGATAAACAGATCAGTATGGCACAGAAGGGTGCTGATTATACAATCCTGAGCATTGAGAAACTAGAGAGATTACCATTGACAATGTCAGAACGACCTGTCATTGAATGGATAATACATGGGATAATTAATATTCCGATATCTACTTTCAGGTTTCAATACTGCCAAAAATATATACAGGCTGGCATGTACGAAAAATTGGGAAAAGGGTACATTAAGACAACATGGAACTTGCCCTATTCACATGCATGTGTCAGTAATAAAGGACAGAAAGTGTTTCTTAGTGGCAATAATTGTGCGATGTCACTAAGCGGTACACTTCTGTGTAATGGAATTAGTTTGCATGGAGCCTGTGAAGGGAACTCAAATAACCTTTCATGTCACCAGCTAGGCACACCTGCAACAGAGATAGAACCATTCTTTAAAAGACTCTATATCGGGAGTTACATTCTAATTGTGGATCGCAGATGTTGTAGTCTACTGCCCGGGGTTCCTTATCTCGTTAGTACGACTGCGACGGTCATGTGCTGTGGACGCTTATTGTTCCCCAGCTCCTTTCCAGACAGGGAGGCAAGGGCATGGCTTCACTTGAAAATTACTTCTATTCGAGTTGATACTTTAAGCAGAATGAAAACAGTGCTTCTTCAGACGCCGACCAGGCTCACGTCATCAAAAGAAACGTATGATCTCCTAGTCGCAAGGACGACTGCAGAGATTCACTCATTGTTATCAACTAATTCCCCATACATTTCGCAGAAATCCTGAATGAAATCTTAAATATTTCTGATACCAGTGGAGTCTCAAATGTATTTAAGACAGTATTTTCGATGGCATTAACACCATTCAAAGCCATACTGGGTATTTTTCCAGACTTCGTCCATTCGATTTTTGGAGGAGTTCCCCTCATTTTGGGACTAATTGCAGGAATCCTATTCTTAGTCCTTATATTTCGTTATGGCAAACCATGTCACAGACAAAACACCTGCGACAAGGGAAGAAACAATCCGAGCCATTGGATACCGGGACCGGATATCAAAAATCCTGGGACTAACCCGGCTTAGAGACCTGAACATGACTTGGTTTCTTTCATTTCGACCGATATGGCAAAGATGTGTTTTACCTGTATTAAGGTGCATGCTGTGCGGAGAAGAATGCGTGTTGGACACCTGTCTGACGCTACAATCGGATGCGCCAATGGATGCAGAAACATTGTTGGGTCCGGTAAAGGCTCATGCATTGTGCTGCCCTCAACGGCTGCCAATCCTGATGACGGCATTCGTGGAAACTTCACCACTACGATTAAGGGGTAGTGAAGATCAAGATGAAAGCAGCATCGATCAGGTACAACCTTCTGTCAGCAATACTACTCAAAACGTCAATGGAGACAATCATGCACATGAATGCATGGTTACATCCTTTTCCGAATTAGTGGAACTAACACAGGAAGCTGTTGACAGCTTTTTCAGCAGTCTCAACGATATGATGTTCTCACCAGAGCAGAAATAATGACTCTTGAACAAGCTAGCACACGGCGTTCCCGACACCTTGAATTTGGCCTTCAACTTTAATAATAAAGTAGCAAGATCGACTTTTCCTCCAGTTCACGGACAGCAATTTTTTTAGCAGCCCCAAAATATTTTTGTTAAATTTTAAGGAACCCTTTTCTTCTGCTTAAAGTAAGAACTATTCTTAGAGAACTAATTTCTATTTTTAGAAACTTTATAGACATTAGCTGCCCGCTGGTATGTTTATAAATATTTTTGAACTGTGATGAAGTGGTCTCGAACTTTTCTTCTGTATTAAGAGCCATTTCATGTGTAATTCTAATATTCAATTACTAATAATGTATACATATGCGTGATTATTTTAGCATTATTCTACTGCTTGAGTGCATATAGTACATATGACTATTTTTTTCCCCGTATGTTACATAATTTCAAAATGCATTATGTGTATTTTGGGGTGGTAAGGTATACACGATACTCTACAGTATGTTTTACTATGCCTAGATTCGTAAATATATGGCCATAGTTAGCGTGGAGTGGGTGTGATGTATTTCTATAGGTTCTGTATCGATCCCCCTATTCCTGACCCTATTCTGGTTAACGAGTTAACTAGCAGCCATCCCATGATGCAGAAACCGTTATCTGATTACGCCAGACCACGGCACAGGAGCGCGTTATCTGTTTAGGTCATAACGCTTGCCATCTAATTAGGCAAGCAATATTCCTCCAGCCCCTGATAAGGCATACGGAGTTCTCAAAACAAATCAAACCTATGACAACCTGGGAAAAACCCTGCGGCCATTGTTTTGATTTCACCGAGAACTTCAGTAAAAGAATGCGCTAACGACCAGCTCGTATGACATCCTTAGTGACGTATCTATGTCCATCCTTACGTCAATCTCGGCACCTTACAGGTATAAATATTACCGATATTGCCTTAAGCAAACACCCGCGGTGGTGACGAGACCGGAGCAGCGAGACTTCCCGAAGCCCAGCAGAGAGCGAAGCCCACTAGCTGCCCCGCCTTCCTGACGCGCTGAGAACGAGACGCTGCCTTTCTCCTGCCAAGAAATCCAGCTCCGGCGCTTCCGAGCAGCCCTTGCAGGCAGCCTGGAATATCGAGACCAAAGACGAGAGATACTATCCCTCAACCATCCTAGACCTCAGGTACGGAACTGAATAACCCCTTGCAGAGAATTCTTGAATCAGTCACTTGGCAAAACAAACTTAACTTAGACTGCTACTTTCTATCCCCGCCCACGTATTAGGCTTAGGTCAGGTACACTGGGGTAGGCGTGGTTAGAAGCACCAGTTGAGTACGATTAGTCAAATGTTTATATGTATGTATCTATTTTATCCATTTTAAACCACCATATGGCTTAGAAACCATATAAATGTTTTTACAGTATTATTTTATACTTCTGCTTTTATTGTATGCACTTTACTTAACCATAAGTATTGCAATAATATCGATTCATTTCTCTTGTACGAGAAAAGAGACTGATCAATAAATAACATCTTTTATTGAACACGCCCGTCTCTTCCTTTTCTCAACAATCTGGTGAAACTAAGAATGCACGTACTGACTGAGTAAAATAAGTTGTCTTTTGTTTTCACACGACTCTAGAGATACACTCTTGATTAGGGGAGAGCAAAGTTGTCATGTTCTATGGTTGTCAGAAACTAAATCCCTTCTTGTCTATCCAGGGAGGTTCAACTCCTCCTTGTCTATTCGAGAAAGTTTCTAGTGAACTCTGAGCTAGCTGGCAAACCCAAAACTTTAAGTCTAATATCGACAGTAGAAGACCTAGTTAACGTCTGGTCTAGGTCTATACTATTGGAGGTATTATTCCAATGCGCAGAGCCTATTGGGATAATAGGAACTACACTACACGATCAGCTAGTGATAGAGGGAGCTGTATCCATCTCTTAATTTTGTCTTCCAGCGTGTCAATGGCTCTTCCGTAGTTCGTCCTTATGACTTTTTCCGGGTCTCTATGAAACCATATCACCAACTAGTATATGGGATCCGCCTGCCACTCTAGTGGGTATTCCATCGCGTGTGGCAAGGTAGTGTCTGTTAGAGGGAAGATGGATGATTTTTCCCAATTTATCTGAAGCCCTGAGTGTCCCCCGAATTTAATGTATGTTCTCAGTAGTGGATCCAGGTTGCGTTCAGAGTCGCGGACATAAAGCAACATATCGTCCGCATAGAGGGAAATATGCAGAGGTCTGCTTGGGAATTGGAGCGCCAGGTGATGATGTTTCTGCCTTACTATGCAGGCCAGGGGCTCCAGGGCCAGGGCAAACAGCAGAGGGGACAGTGGGCAGCCTTGTCTAGTCCCCCGTTCTATGTTAAAAGCCTCTGAGACATAACCATTAATTTTAACTTTCGCTGTGGGTATTGTATAAAGTAGTTGGACCCATTGAAAAATATTAAGGGGAAACCCATCCTGTGAAGTATTGTGATTAGATAGGACCATTCTATAGAGTCAAATGCCTTAGCGGCATCTAACATAACCGCTACTGCTTTCGTGGTCGGGTTCAGGTAGTGAGAGACCGCAAATAGTGTCCTAGTGTTGTGTGAGGTAGCTCTGGAGGGTATAAACCCTGACTGGTCCGGTAGGACCAGATTTGTAATGAGAGGTTGTAGCCATGTAGCGAGTATTATCGCGAGAATTTTCGAGTCAACATTTAACAAAGACAGTGGGCGGTATTAGTTACAACTCTCAGGGTCTTTTTGGGCTTAAGAAGCGCTATAATCATTGCTTCACGCAGCGTAGGTGGGAGTACTTGTTCATCATGTGCTGCACCAAACATTGCTACGATATGAGGCGCCAGGATATCTTTATATGCTTTGTAGAATTCACATGTAAATCCGTCTGGACCCGGAGCCTTGCCGTTTGGCAACGACTGCATCACTTCCGTTACATCTTCTACAGTGATTGGTAGTGATAGATACGTTCTTTGTGTGTCTGATAGCCATGTGATGGCAACGTCTTTCAAATAACGGAGCGTTTCCATCTGCGTAGCTACCGGCCGCGATTTATATAAGTCACTATGATTTTGAACAAATTCTGTAGGATACCCATTTGGTCCGTGTGTGTAGCTCCATCATCATCTCTAATTTGCGTTACAGTTTGGGTTTTGCGGCCTTCATATATTCTGGACGCCAATACCCGACCCGGGCGACCTCCCTCCCCGTACGCTCTGGCTATATGACGTTTATTAAGGTACTTGATCTCGTCTGCAGCAAAGGCTTGATGTTCTGTTAGTGTTTGCCTGATTTCACTAAGTATAGAAGGGAGTAGGGTTCTCTCATATTGGTGTTCCAGTGTGCTGAGCTTATACTCACACCATTTCAGCTGCGCTCTGATATCTCGCAATATCCCCATGGTCGTGCTTGTGCAGACTCCACGTATAGTGGCTTTAAACGCTTCCCATAAAAGGCCAGCGTCCTCTGTAGATTGCTCATTTATTTGAAAGTATTCTAGAATTGCCTTCCCTATGGTATCTGCATAGAGTGAGTCTGTGAGGGTGGCAGCATTAAACCTCCAGCTGTAGGGCGGTGATGTGTAATTAGGAACTTGTAGGGATAGTTTGATGTAGTTATGATCGGAAAGAGTTTTGGCCATGTGGGCTATTTCCTTGGTCCACATTAGTAGTTCATCCGAGCCCAGCCAATAGTCAATGCGCGACCAGCTGCCATGCTCCGCCGACGCATGTGTCGCCTCCCTAATTCCTGGGTTACGCGCTCTCCAGATGTCTTGGAGTCTTAAGTCCAGCATGACATCCCGCAGTTTTGTTCGGGCTTGTTTATGTTGCTCAGTTTTGCTGCACGATAAATCCATGCTATCATCTAGTGCAATATTCAGGTCGCCACCCCAGAGAATTTTCTGGTCAGATTCTGTGCTTAAGTGCTGCCAAATTTACTGGTAAAAATCAGGCACATCTGTGTTGGGGCCGTATGTATTAACCAGTGTCAGTTGCTGATCCCATAGTCATCCTTTAAGTATAACATAGCGGCTGTAATGATTTCCAAGCAGGTTCTGCAGGAGCGTCAGGAATCCGGAGAGTAGTCCTCAGCCTTCCCCTACGGCCTTCCGACTCTATCAAACACTAGAGTATCGAATGGCTCGCCAGGGGAAAACAGGGAAACAAAACAAGGAAAGGTTGGGGGAAGACAATAGAGCTTGGCTGTGAACTTCAGACTGGATGCTTGACATCAGGCAGGCTGAAAAGGAAGGAATGTGTTATAGTCTATGGTTGCTAACCACAACATATATGTGTACCACGTCTATGATACATATAAGACCACTACCTAATGCTTGACATCAGGTAGGCACCTCTGTTTGTCTGGACTGTGGAACATATAAGAAGGGCAGAGTGATGTTCTTGTTTTTCTATTACAAAGAAAACAAAAGGCAGTAAATAACTCTTTCCCAATCTATACTGGTAAATGCTAGCGTTTAAGGTGTAATCCTCACTCTGTATATCTTCAGAGTACACTGGGAGAACCTACACTTCTTCTGTATATATGGATACGAGTTGTAGAGCCACTACCATGTACCTTGCATCAATATCTGTTAGACAATAAATACAATCAGGTATGCACACAAAGTAACCACCAAATATTAATGAAAGGCAGCGCACAGCGCTGTTACCGTGATTCTGTGTAGAGGAGGTCTGAATATACACCAGCCTATGATCCACGCAAGAGCCCCAAAAAAATAACGTAAATATGGTCCAGGGGAAAAAGAAGAATGAAGAAGTGCACAGATGAAGCCAGCACTAAGTGAGGAATACAATAAAACACTAAAGGGCAGTGCCCAGCCGGATGGCGGAGAGTATCCCGGCCGCCTGGCGAAGCACCAGGGAAATGGGGGGGGTAAGGATTCTGTCTCTCTAAGGGGGTCAAGAAGGTGCCCAGCCGGATGACGGAGAGTAGACCCGGCCACCGGGCGGGGCACTTGGGAACTGCTAAAGAGAATGGGAGGCTGTACCCAGCCGGAAGGCGGAGAAAAGTCCCAGCCGCCGGGCGGAGTACAAGGACAGGGGGACAGTGGGACAATAGTTTGAAATACGGCCACACACGGAACAGAGGACGTCAGGATGAAAAGACGTCGCTTCAACCGCTGATGCAGCCAGTACGGCACAGATGAAGGCCGCGAGCAAAACCCTTCACAAGGAAGGCAGGATACCAAACAGACGTTAACCAGGATCGTAGAAACCGGAAGTCAGGCAAGGCAAGTTGGGACGGAACCCAAAAACAGAAGGAGCTAGACGCAAGAACGTAAAGCGGCGTTCTGTTGATCTGCGCGTCCTATATATTCTCCTTTTAAAGCTACAGTGTTGGAGGGACGTTGGGGCATGACAGCACACTCCCCCCACAATGCACCCCTCCGGGTTTGGGCTTGTCAGGATGTTTCAGATGATACACACGTACCAGCCGAGGTGCATGAACATTAGTAGCTGGTTCCCATGTGCGCTCTTCAACTTCATAACCCTTCCAATGAATCAAGTACTGGAGGTTCCTCCCCACTCCACGGGAGTCCAGTATAGCCTCAACCTCATATTCCTCAGTATCTTGAATGGTTATAGGAGCGGGTTTCTTAGGCAGTCTAGTACCAGGTTCAACCGGCTTAGGCAGTGACACATGGAATACCGGGTGAATTTTGAATGAAGGGGGCTATTCCAATTTCATGGCCACTGGATTAATCATCGTTATCACTTTATAGGGACCTATATATTTGGGCTTGAACTTGCGTGGACCACCTAGCGCAATGTATCTCGTGGAGAGCCACACTTCATCCCCTGGTGTGTATATGGGTTCTAACCTCCTGTGTAAGTTTGCCCCTTCCGTGTATCTCCCCTTCGCCATTTCTAGACTGTCTAATGTATTCTTGTGTACCCTCTGTAGTCTCTCTACCCTATCTGTTGCTGCGGGAGTTGGACTGTCCGTAGGGATTCCTGAAGGCAACAACTTAGGGTGGTAACCATAAGAACAAAAGAAAGGGGTGGCCTCAATAGAGGTGTGTGGGCTGTTGTTGTATGATATCTCCGCTAACCACACGAATTCGTCCCAGTCTACTAGGGACTGCCAAACCTGATTCCTTATGTACTGTTCAAAGCATTGATTGACTCTCTCCATCTGCCCATCTGACTGAGGGTGGTGACTAGAGGACAATCTAACATCTATCTGGAGCAAAGAACATAAACACCTCCAGAAACGCGATATAAATTGGGCCCCTCTATCGGAAACCAAGACGGAAGGGAATCCATGGAGGCGGACTATCTGTTGCATGAACACAGATGCCAAATCAACAGCTGTAGGCAAACCCCCCAACGGCACAAAGTGAGCCATTTTCATGAATAGGTCTACCACTACTAACAGGGTACTATTTTTCAGCTTAGTGAGTGGCAATTCCACTATAAAATCAAGAGATACGGTATGCCTAGGGCCTGGCGGGGAAGCTAAAGGCATGAGTAAGCCCACTGAGTTTAGGTGAGATACTTGGTCTGCGCACACACATGACATGTTTTGACAAAGGATTCTATGTCTTTTAGCATAGTAGGCCACCAGAAATGGTCACGTGCAGCTTTGGTTGTTTTCTTGATCCCTGGATGACCTGCCACGGGATGCGTATGATACCACTTCATGACCTGTTCTTGCAACTCACGAGAGGGCAATACCACTCCCCCTGTACACAAACATAACCTTCTTTAATAGAGGTTTCCTGGGGACCTACTACAGATTGCATGTCTACCGTGGCCTGACTGTTCTTAACCTGATTCACGAAATCCTCTTCAGTTAGAATCCCCCCTATGATGTTTGCTCTGGGAATGATATAGGTCTGTTCTATGGGTTCTGTAGGGTGTTCGAAACCCAGTCGGGATAGGGCATCCGCCTTGCCTTTTCTTTTCCCTGGTCTGTATTGGACGGAAAAGTCAAATTCGCTGAAGAATTGGGACCAGCGTAATTGTCTCATGGACAGAGCTTTAGCTGACTTGATATATTGTAGGTTACGGTGTTCTGTATACACTACCGCAGGATATCTAGCGCCCAGTAGGTATTGCCTCCACTCCTCAAATGCCTTTTTGATTGCTAGGAGCTCTTTATCACCCACGGCATAATTATATTCAGCAGGTGTGAATTTATGTGAATAGTAGGCTACTGGGTGATACTCTCCTGACACAGGATTCGCCTGAGACAGAACACCTCCCACTGCCACTTGGGAGGCGTCCACCTCCACCACAAAGGGTAGGGTTGGATCCGGATGACGCAAGACGTGGGCACTGGTAAAGGCCTCTTGAAGCAGCCGAAAGGAACAATCGGCCTCCGTAGACCAAGAGAACGGGACCCCCTTTTTTAACAAGGCCGTAATGGGCGCCACCAGGGCTGAGAAGTTCTGAATAAATCGCCTGTAAAAATTGGCCAGACCTAGGAAACTCTGGATTTCTTTTACGTTTCGAGGAGCAGGCCAAGAGAGAACTGCATCCACCTTAGAGGGATCCATGCGGAGGCCCCAAGGAGATACAACATACCCCAAAAAGGGGACCTATTGAGTATGGAACCTGCACTTATCTAGTTTGCAATACAAGCGGTTCTCCAGTAAACGTTCCAACACGTTACGTACATGATGTATATGTTCTGTCATTGAAGGGGACAAAATCAGTAGATCGTCTATATATGCTATCACATATACGTCAAGCATGTCCTTTAGCACTTCGTTTATAAAAAACTGAAATGCCGCAGGGGCATTACAAAGCCCAAAGGGCATTACAAGGTACTCAAAAAGTCCAAACTTGGTACAGAAAGCAGTTTTCCACTTGTCTCCCTCCTTGACACGCACAAGATGATAGGCCCCCCGCAAGTCCAACTTGGTGAAGAATTGGGCATTGCGTACTCTGTCAAGGAGGGAGACGATAAGAGGCAGAGGATAACGGTTTTTTATAGTGACATCGTTTAGCTTTCTGTAGTCGATGCAACAGCTAAGTCCTCCTTCTCTTTTTGGGATGAAAAACAGAGATGAAGAAGCAGGGGAGCGAGAAGGCCGAATAAAGCCTTTCTCAAGCATGAGATCTAGATAGTCTCTCAGATACACATTCTCTTTTTCTGTAAGAGCATAGACTCTACTACATGGTATCCTTGCCCCTGTCTCAAGATCAATATGGCAGTCGTAGACCCTATGGGGTGGAAGGACTTCGGCTTCTTTAGCATCAAAAACTTACTGCAAATCATAATAACAAGATGGCAAGTCTGAGCTGATATCACTTTTTTCAATGCAGATGGGTACCTCATCAACTGCTGCCCATAAGGGCTGTGGACAATTAACAGGGGGAAACGTTATAGTAGATGTCTCCCAATTTATGTCAGGGTTATGGGACCTCAACCAAGGAATACCCAGGAGCACAGGAAATTGAGGAGAGCAGATTAAATCAAACGTTATATCTTCCTGATGGTCGGGTTCTATCTTCATGTGCATTTGTATGGTGCGATGTGTCACAGGTCCAGAGATAAGAGAGCTGCCGTCTATTGTGGTAACCTTACTAACTATCTCTTTCTTTTCACAGGGTATCATATTTTCTTTTGCCCACTCCACATCCATATAGTTCCCAGAGGCACCAGAATCTATCATTACTAATACGTGTAGTCCGGTTTTTCCATGAGTCAGGTATGCAGACACATATAAATGATTAGTGGGGGTGGTGGTATAATCTGAAGAAGAGACTCTAAGGCCGGACCTACCTGGGATCCTCGTCTCACAAGATCCCAGGCTTCCTAGTTTCCCGAGTACTTTGATTGTGTGGGTTTGATTGGACATTCCTTTAGAAAGTGTCCTGCTTTACCGCAATACAAGCAGAGTCTAAGCGTTCTTCTTCTCTGTCACTCTTCGGGCGTCAGCGGACCTCTTACTATGCCTATCTGCATGGGCTCACTATCATCGCTAGTCTTCTCTGCTGTACTCTTTTTCTCCTTCATAGGGACAAATCTGGCTTCAAACTTGCCTCTCTCTTTTTTCCTTTCTTGTATCCGGTGTTCTATTTTAACTACTAAATCAATAAGGTTTGTACAGGATGTAGGTAGGTCAACTATATGTGAGAGGGCATCTTTTAGATCGTCTCTCAAACCCCTGTAGAATAATGTGTTGCGTTTCTCTTCAGGCCAGTTGGATTCAACCACCAATCTGCGGAATGATGTTATGTAAGCAACGAGATCTTGATTCCCCTGTTTAAGGCTTAACAACTCGGTATCAGAGGAATGGGTATACATTTGCCTGTCAAACAGTTTACGGAATTCCATCTTAAATGCTGTGTAACTATGCAATAGTGGGTCGTCTCTGTCTACCAAAGGTATGGCCCAATCAGCAGCTGAACCACTTAAATACGATATAACAAATGCTACTTTAGCCTGATCAGTTGGAAAGCAATTAGCTTTACAAGAAAAATGTAACTGGCACTGGCTAAGGAAGGTGGCGCATCGAGCTGCGTCTCCAGCATACCTTTCAGGGGGTACTAGGGGAATGGAGGTAGGGGTAGTGACCTGTACAACTGATGGCTCTCCACCCGTAGCCCCTGCGGTTTGCTGTCGCTGCAAGGTATCTACCCTGGAAATCAAAGCTTGTGTTTCTACCTGCAAATTCCCCAACATACTAGCTACGTCTGCTAGGGAGACCGCTTCCAGATCCATGACGCTCGGGCAGAACACACCACGTGGGCTTTACGTTCCGTAATGATTTCCAAGCAGGTTCTGCAGGAGCGTCCGGAATCTGGAGAGTAGTCCTCAGCCTTCCCCTACGGCCTTCCGACTCTATCAAACACTAGAGTATCGAATGGCTCGCCAGGGGAAAACAGTGAAACAAAACAAGGAAAGGTTGGGGGAAGACAATAGAGCTTGGCTGTGAACTTCAGACTGGATGCTTGACATCAGGTAGGCTGAAAAGGAAGGAATGTGTTATAGTCTATGGTTGCTAACCATAACATATATGTGTACCACTTCTATGATACATATAAGACCACTACCTAATGCTTGACATCAGGTAGGCACCTCTGTTTGTCTGGACTGTGGAACATATAAGAAGGGCAGAGTGATGTTCTCGTTTTTCTATTACAAAGAAAACAAAAGGCAGTAAATAACTCTTTCCCAATCTATACTGGTAAATGCTAGCGTTTAAAGTGTAATCCTCACTCTGTATATCTTCGGAGTACACTGGGAGAACCTCCACTTCTTCTGTATATATGGATACGAGTTGTAGAGCCACTACCATGTACCTTGCATCAATATCTGTTAGACAATAAATACAATCAGTTATGCACACAAAGTAATCACCAAATAATAATGAAAGGCAGCGCACAGCGCTGTTACCGTGATTCTGTGTAGAGGAGGTCTGAATATACACCAGCCTATGATCCACGCAAGAGCCCCAAAAAAATAACGTAAATATGGTCCAGGGGAAAAAGAAGAATGAAGAAGTGCACTAAGTGAGGAATACAATAAAACACTAATGGGCAGTGCCCAGCCGGATGGCGGAGAGTATCCCGGCCACCTGGCGAAGCACCAGGGAAATGGGGGGGTAAGGATTCTGTCTCTCTAAGGGGGTCAAGAAGGCGCCAAGCCGGATGACGGAGAGTAGACCCGGCCACCGGGCGGGGCACTTGGGAACTGCTAAGGAGAATGGGAGGCTGTACCCAGCCGGAAGGCGGAGAAAAGTCCCGGCCGCCGGGCGGAGTACAAGGACAGGGGGACAGTGGGACAATAGTTCGAAATACGGCCACACACGGGACAGAGGATGTCAGGATGATAAGACGTCGCTTCAACCGCTGATGCAGCCAGTACGGCACAGATGAAGGCCGTGAGCAAAACCCTTCACATGGCAGGCAGGATACCAAACAGACGTTAACCAGGATCGTAGAAACCGGAAGTCAGGCAAGGCAAGTTGGGACGGAACCCAAAAACGGAAGGAGCTAGACGCAAGAACGTAAAGCGGCGTTCTGTTGTTCTGCGCGTCTTATATATTCTCCTTTTAAAGCTACAGTGTTGGTGGGACGTTGGGGCATGACAGCGGCCATTCGTGTCTAGTGTAGTTTTGTCAATCTTAAAATTTGTTCCTTTCTTCACTAGTATTGAGACCCCCGTGGAGTAAGATGAGTATTTCGAGCTGTTAATAGCTTCGGCCCAGCGCCTACCCACCTGTGCATGTGAGTGTGGGGTGTCATGCGTTTCCTGGAACATTACTATATCTATGTGCCATCTATCTAGACATGTGAATATCTGTCGTATCTTCTTCGGATTAGTGTAGTCCCTTATGTTCCACGTGAGGAAGTTTAACGTTTGTTTACTTAATGTAGGTGCTGCCATAGGGATTGACAGTGTGATCTGTGAACGTTCTCTGTCTGACCTAAGTGACAACTCCTTGTATAAGATAGTATACAGTACATGCAGGCATATAATATAAAACTGTAAGCATTCTCGCCTTTGATGTCGGTAATGCATCTCAAGCAGTTTGGTCCATTAACTAAAACAGTTTCCCTCTTGTCCCACCCCCCTCCCACAACAGCAGCCCTATCCTGCTGATGCCATACCCCCAGTTAAACAACCCAACTGCATAGAACTTACGTGGGGATCACCCATTGGGGGGTCCACCTGGACTGCACATCTCCATCCACTCTAATGGATGTGGACGGACTTAGCTGTCAGTTAGCAACTTGAGCATTATACCATCATATGCAATTCTAGTGGTATTTAGTGCATAGCGTGTAAACCCTCAATTAACACTGCAGCTGGCAAGGGTCCATATTACAATCGGCCGGGCGGGGCATAACACATGTGTCAGGGTTTTACTCATTTTTACCTGAGAAGCGGTACAGCCAATGTTAGGGCCAATAGCAACTGTAGTAGTCGCATTACACCACCAAATAACAGTTAGATGCTCTGTTAAGTCTTGCATTCACATGTGCAGGTCATCCCAAATGTTTTTACTCCATGCACGTCAATGCCCAATGTCCAGCAATACTATACATTACCACCCAACTCCTTCCCGACTAAGGTATGTGTGATCTGGTTCATGGACAGTTCCAGTTCGTAGCCATGGCCATCCACAATATTCAGATATAGGCGACTAGGACTTTTCATCCAAGAGGTAGCATTACATATATTGTATATCCAATCAGTTTGAAAATACCAGTGGCAGTGAAGACAAGTTTGTGGTCGATGAGCAAAACTGTACATGGCAGACTCACCGCCTCCAACGTGTCCACTGCAACCCAGCACCCATGACCGGGCCAAATCATAGATACGTCACCTGGTGATCAATCGTCTCTCGTGATTGGGAGCTGCAGTGGTGTGTCATTTCCACAAAAAATCGTTCAATCTGCATCCTGTTCTTGGGCCTGTCGGTTGCGCTCCCTGCGTTGTCTGGCGATCTACTTGATGAAGTCATTCGCGGCTTTCGGTGTGAGGAGCATCGTCGATTGTCCGTCCCAGGTGACCTTCAGACGCACCGGATACAGCATGGCGTATTCTATCTGTAGATCGCGCAGCTTTGCCTTGACGCTGGTAAATTCTTTGCGGGCCTGTTGCACAGCTAGCGTGTAGTCGGGAGAGAACTCGAGCCGGTTGTTTTGATAGTGGAGATCTTTCTTCTCGCGCGCCATCCTCAATATATCATCCCGATCTCGATAGTTTAAGATGCGGGCCACTATCGGTCTGGGCGGAGTGCCCGGTGGTGGACGTGGTGCCAATGAGCGATGAGCTCTTTCTACTATAAACATTGGTGATAGCTACTCCTTGCCGAACAGATTGAGACAGAGTTCCTCCACGTATGCCTCCATTTTGCCAATATTTGTGGATTCCGGCACGCCTGCTATGCAACGTTGTTGCGGCGTGATCTGGCTTCCAAATCTTCTGCCTTGGACTTGATCACTTCCAATATCTTTTCAAAGGCAGTGCATTTAGATGTACTGGTATGTGCTTCGTCTTCTACAGCTGAGATCCGGGTTTCAGCTTCGTCTAATCGCTCACCATGGCGGTCAATTTTTTTTGCCATAGTGTCCATGCAGCTGGTAAGGTGGTCTAGCTTGCCATTGATGTCTTGGAGACTTGTCTGGATGGCTTTCAGTATGGACTCCATACCCTGGGCCAGTGTATGTTCTGCTTCAGTCTCTGTATCTGAGTGTGAGGATAGTCCCCGGGTCAGCCTGCATTGCTCAAACGTGAGCTTAGGCTGCTGTTTATCTGGTTTCCCCATTTGGAGCCAGTGGGTCTGCGTTGGACTCTTGAGTCGACAACGCAGGTCTTTCGGTCGTGCGTCTACTAGTGTCGCTACAAAGGCACCTCGGACGGGTACAGTGTGTGAGTTTCCGCTGCAAAGTCGACTCAGTGCCCAGGTTGAAGTAGTGCAGCCTGTGGGTGGCGAGGTTTCTCCTTGCCCAATTGTTTGGTATTGTAACCGCTGTCTATGTCTTCAGGGGGAGTGCTGGTGGATATCTACACGTACAGTTCAGTAGGGGGCCCGTACAACATGATCTTCGGATGTGCACCGAGTTGGCGCGACACTCAAGCTGGGTATACAATGATTGGTTGTGTTGTTCACTCAGCCCAGCACCATGTACACATCGTCTTCAGCGCTATAATGTAGTGCGCGTTGCATGAAGTGGAAGGGGTTCAGGCAGGACAAGCGAGTATTTTAGTGCAGCCATCTGGGTTATGACAGTTGTAGTCTTGGAACTCACAGAATTGTCCCCCCCTCCAGTCTGTCAGGGGCGAGAGAGTCAGCACAGCACAGGCCCCAGTTATCGATCTCCAGCATCCACAGCTCACCCAATAGCGGCGACACGCCCTCGCCGGTTGGTACAGGGGTCTACTCTATTGCTGCGTGTAGCAGAGATCGCTGATCTGCAGCGCGGTATGCGTCGTCACCAGAGCACCCGTGCAGCTCGCACGGGCATGTACATGACGTTAGTCAGGAATACACGCAGGAGCGCCGATCGAGCCGCTCAGTGCTGGCATAGTGTGATGGTTTAACTTCGATGTAGTTAATAGCAAGTGGTACGCAATCAAACCCTGCGTGTAGGGTGCTTTGAGGCTGAGGGGTAGTACTGCGTCACCAATTGACCTGTGGCAACAGCGCAACCTTTACTTTGGCGTTTTGATGTTAGTGCGAGGTGTTTCCAGCGCTCCGCTTTAGGGCCATATATCCTTAAGTGTTCACCTTCCCGCTGTACAGCTCACACATCACTCTGTGAATTTGCGGCCTCTTGGCTCCAGACCCGCATTATTGTTCATCACTCACACACTGCTTTACATGGGTGCCGCCATCTTGCATATCGTTTTAGTGCCGTTACCGCACCTCAGTCCAATTTGTTCTGCATCGCACATTCTGACCCTTGGAGCAGCAGCGCAGCCGGGGATGTAGTGTCTATTGCGATCTATCATCAAGCCTGCATTGAGTGTCCACCTGTGTTCTAGTGCTCTTTAGGGTTGCAGACTCTCGGGCCATTCGTCACCCAGGGGGCCACCATCTTGTCCCTCTACGTGCGAAAAATTCAACCTCCGTTACAGAGATATCCTAGTTCCGCAGGTATGTGCTGTACAACGTTCTCGCAATAGCAGCAGGTGTTGTTCTCTTGTTTGGGACGTTACGCTGAGGAGCTAAGCTTTGTGGTGTGTGCTGGTTGTTATATCAACGGGTTGCAGGCGCCATCTTACCCCGATCGTGCAGGCTCACACTCAGATCCTCCGATTTGATTTACTCCTCTTGCGCCAACATTCTTTGTTATCATATCACTTCCGTTATGGGCTCTGCATATTCCCCTTGCAGACCATGGGTGGCACTACTAAATTCGGTTGCTGTAGGTGGGATAAATCGCGTGAATCGATGTCCGTCCGGTGGAGCTGCCTTTTCAGCCAGCCATCCCGCAGTGCGCCCTCTAGCGCCCCCCTTTTGATAATTTTTAATGTAAGATACATGGCAGAATGAAATGAATTTATGAATAGCTTGAAACAATATGCCCTTGGAACAGGTTGCTTTGAAAAGCTCCACATACAATTGTGAGTGTTTCCTAAACAACCTCTCATTTCCAAATATCAATTGTGTTCAAGGACATAATTCATGGAGAACCTGGGGTATCAATTGCAGGCCCTTACGTTGTTATCTGCACTGCTGTGGACTGCTTTGCACACATTGTAAATTAATACTCAAGTGACTGATCTTTTAAAGGCAATATTGTCTTTACATTTTGCTAGTTTGAGGAAGTATTTTTTTGCCTGTAGTTGATCATTGTTCATTAACATGCTGCAGCTTTGGGCGTGGCTTACCAGCATGGCGGGCTAGTCGTGTTTCAGTGAGGCTCCTGCCCAACGAACGGAATCTTGTGGTTATCCTGGCTGAATGATGATCTGTAATGCCCTGTAGAGCTACGGGATCCCCCCTCCTGAATACCTGGGTCCCGGTGGGGGAGGATATTAGCAGCACCGTAGTGCACAGAGGCCACTGGCGGGAGGCGGCGGAGAGATCCTGGAGCCCACGCATGAGGAGTGCAGGTGCCCGTGACCCCCAGTGAGGCTGATGGTAAGCGGTTGGTGGTGTTGAGGAGCTTGGGCGGAGAGACTGCCTCGACGGCGACTGCAGAGGGAGCTGTCTGCTGCGGCTCTG
Organism: Lissotriton helveticus; assembly: GCF_964261635.1. NCBI lineage: Eukaryota > Metazoa > Chordata > Amphibia > Caudata > Salamandridae > Lissotriton > Lissotriton helveticus. The sequence goes on from NC_136061.1 coordinate 1,318,948,795, forward strand.
CGCTACGAGGGAGGGGGGCGGAAAGGCCTACATGACTCTGCCCCACGGTAACAGGCCACATGGCGACTGGTGAAAACGGCCCGATTGGAGGCCTGAAATAGGACGGTGCGACCGGCTGGTGGGGCCTGCTCACCTTCGCCCAACACCGGTTGCATTCCTGGTACGGTGGCCCTTGACCCTGGGGGGTTACGGCTGTGGACTGCCTTGGGCCTCCCGGTGATTGGGAGAGAGGCCTGTGATTCAGGGAGAGCCGTGTGGGGACCGGATCAGCGGCCTACATGGAGGCCTACAACGATGGGTCGAGCCAGGGCAGGGCAGCGTGTTTGTCTCAGCCAAAAAGTGGTTGGACTCCTGGTGTGGGGGGCCCGGGAACACAGGGGGGATCCGCCGCAGGCCTCCGGGTGAGTGAGGAGGAGGCCTGTGATCCTGGGGTTGTCCTGCTGCATGGTGGCCAGGGACTAGGGTCTAAGCGGTAGCCTGCAACAGTAAAGGGGCAGTGACCCTCGCAGGGAACTGACCAAAGCCTGCAGGACTTTAACGCAGGAGGTTAGGTGCACCCCCATTGAGCGCGCTCCCCCGGTGTTCAGGGGGTTGGAACGCACAAGTGAAGACCTGCTACCCGAGATCCGCGTGGGGCGAGTCCCTTAGTTTAATGGCCCGATGGGACCACATTGTCATCCTGACCAATGGGCGGCGTGCCCGCAGTGCAATTGCCAGAACCATGGACCCTGCCTCTGGACTGGCAGTGGGGTGGTGCGCCTGGGGGGGGACCCAGGTGAAAATACGCAAGACATAGCTGTTGTTACCCGGATGGGACCACCACAACAACAAACCCTAAAGCACGGTCATGCTGGCCATGGGGACGGACAGGCCCCTTAGAGGCGCACAAACGAATAAAATAATGCAATTTACAATGCAGGGCCCGGCAGTGACAGACCGCCTCAGACCAGTCCCGGACCAAGAAACGCAACAAGGCGCAGCGGCCCGAGACAAAGCTGACATATTGGCAGCAATTTGTGATCCCATAATGACGCTGGAATCCAAAATCGACGGCATGGCTATGGATATTAGCCCCGTGTCAAACTCGCTAGATGGGGAGCCAAAGCTTTCTCCGTGGGTGCCCCTCAGCTTTGGAATTCTATCCCTATCGAAATAAAAACTCTTCCTTCATTAGAGTCATTCAAAAAGGCCCTTAAAACCTATTTTTTCAAGAGTGCCTACCAATGAGAGAATGCTGCAGAGAGGGGGTCTTAGCTTCTATATTTGATTTAGGCGCCTTGACGCCCATTGGGCTAAGTTTGCGCTAGACAAGAACCGTTTCATTCATTCATTCATTCACTTGCGCCTAGACCTCCGCAAGGTGGTGGATAGGGTTACGACAAATGAAGGTGACCTGGCGGCACTGCAGACAGAGGTCAGACAGCTAAGAGAGATGGTGACGACCCTTTGAGACCACACCGCTATGCTTGAAGACAGGGCGGACGATGCAGAAGGCCGGTCACTAAGAAACAACCTCCGTTTTCTGGGATTCCCGGAAAAGGCAGAAGGGCCTGGCGGCGGACCTATTCCTGGAAGACTGGATTTGCGCAACATTTCCAAACCTCCGACACTCCAAAATGTTTGCAGTTGAGAGGGCCCATAGATCTCTAGGGCCGCCGCCAAAACCTGGAGCCCCGCCTAGAGCCATGATCGCTCGAATGTTTAACTTTCGGGACAGGGATGCGATCCTGCAGCACAACCACACTAATGGGCCACCCAGATTTGAGAACTAGGAGATTCACATATTACCGGACTACACGAAGAGGGTACAGGACCTATGTAATGGCTTTCTGGGAGTCAAACGTCGGATGCGGAGCCTCAATATCAAATATAGCCTAATGTTCAGGGCTCAAGTTGTAAAAAAAGAAGTGGGGGGAAGCTGTCGCCGGAAGTGAACTCACGACAGGAAGAGACATCACGGAAGGTGCCGAGCTCCTCGCCCTAGAGAGGCCAAAGAGTGAAGTCCAGCTGTTTGGCAGTCCCCCTGGTAAAATAAGTGGGGGGACGTTGTCCACATGCGTGGTACCCCAACTCGAGCCCTGCTAATGTTCCCGGCCAGGCTTTGAGTACAACATGACGGCAAGGTGCGTTTCTTTGATAACCCGGCGGAGGCCACTGATTGGATGGACTCGCTGGGTTTGGCCGGTCTCGATCTAAACCAAGGTTGGCAAGAACAGAGGAGGCAGAGCGGGCGGCAGCGGAACCGACAAGGACGAAAGGAGGAAAAACGGTTGAGAACCCAGGAGCCACCAGATGAAGGCCGTATCATGGTGGGACCAGATGGCACACTCCTCACGGAACGGAAGGCGATTCACAAAACTAGTTTTCTCCCCTATGCCTGGTACATGAAACACAATCGGACACAGGGGGTGCCACCGGCCGGGTAGGAGCGGGCCCTGGAGAAGACTGACTGGTGGGCTGAGCACTGTATTCAAGGGGGTCTAGGTCATAGACACAGTGAGTACAAGAGCTGCAATAAGGCGCACTGGATTGCATTACGAGACATGAGTGAGGGGGCCAGAGTGCCCGGGGACACGTTGGGGGGGATTGGGTGAATAATTATTGAGAGGGTATGTTTTCCCGCTAAATGGACAGTTTTTGGAAAGGCTGGCTGTAGTGTGCTGAGGTGACCTGGCTAGACCTCTGGTCGGGCGGGGCCACGCGGTGCCAGTCAGTAGACTCATTTTGGTGGTTTGGAAGAGGGGGACTTTATTTTTTGATCTTACAAAAGTAAAAGTGTTTTTTTTCCTTTTTCTGAGAATAGTTACCTCAAGTTGGGAGAGGTGATGTGGGGGCGGGTGGTGCTTTGGGGCTAGGTTCTAAGTCCTCAGACCAAGGTTTGGTTATGAGACTGAAGTACTACTGCTTGTGGTTGGGGATCACATGTTGGTTTTGTTGGGGATGCTGCTGGGCACTGCTATACGGGTAGGGGTCTGCGACAAACAGATTCTGGGGGTCATGCTGCAAAGTGGAAGGGGGGTCCCCTACACATTTGCGGGGCTCGGCATTACACATCACAGTGGAGTTATGCAAGGGGACACACAGAGATATAAACTAAACTAATAACGTGGAATGTGCGTGGGCTCAATAACCGGGTCAAACGGATTCGGGTGGCAACCTATCTTAGGCACTAGGGATCAGTATTGCGCTGCTCCAAAAGACGCACTTGTGGGGAGACTGTCTTAAATATCTTCAACATAGATGGAGGGGCCAATTCTTCGCTACCTCATATTCGGGGTTTGCCAGGGGTGCGCTTATATGGGTGGCTCCGGGGGTTCCCTTTAAAGCTTTGCATACCAAGCAGGACCCTGAGGGGAGGTTTGTGCTTGTGGCAGGGAAGCTGGATGGGCGTAATGTATGTGTCGTGAATGTGTATGCCCCGAATAGTGATAATGGGGGGTTTTTAAGTCGTGTTCTGGGGCAGTTGGATCTGGATCCAGACACAGAGCTGATAATAGTGGCAGATTTTAATTGTGCCCTTGACCGGGAATTGGACTGACACCCCCCAAAATTGGATACTAAACCCAAAACCAGAGAAGCGATAGATCAGATGCTCCAAAACTATGGCCTATTGGATATCTCTCGACATCAGAATCCAGAACATAGGGAATACTCGTGTCACACACCCGCTGTCAATACCTATTGTAGACTAGACTATTTTTTTATCCAACGGGCGGCCGCGCATAGGATAGCGGAAACGCAGTACCTGGCCCGCTACTTGTCTGACCACTCCCCACTGCTGATAGCGTATTCGCTGGGCTGACCGCGGTTTAAGATACTGCTGTGGAGGCTCAATACTGAAGCTTTCGGGAACCCGACCTATAAGGACGCCATCTTGAACGGGCTAGAAACCTATTTTGAGACAAATTGGGGCTTGGCCAGTTCCAGGGCAATTGACTGGGATGCAATGAAAGTGGTGTTACGGGGAGTATGCATGTCTACAGAGGTGGGAGTTAAAAAAGTGCTAGAACGCGACCTACGCCGTCATGAAGAGCACTTGGCTGCTCTAGAGAAGAAGCTTCCCAAGAATAAGGAGGGGTCAGCAGAATGGGATGCCACGCGACAGAAAATTGGGGACTTATGGGACTCGCTGGGTAAATGTAACCCCTTCCACGCTCATGACGAGCTGGGCTCGTCATGCAGTAGCCTCCTCGCACGCCCATGACGAGCCCAGCTCGTCATAAACCAATGAGGATCACGAAATCCCAGCACAGCAGGGGAATTCCCATAGCATCCAAGAGGTTAATAAAAATCTGAGCAGGCGCCACTGGCATACGGAAGGCGATAAGGCGGGTCGGTTATTGGCTCACCTGATTAGAGCAGAGACGCAACCCCTCCCGATCCTGGCACTCAAAACCGACCTTGGCCGGGTGGTCAATACGCAACACAAGATCAACAAAGTAGTCTGGACCCACTTGTGTAGAATATACTCAGTGCCTGATGCTTTTACGGGCCCATAGGTAGTGGAGTCTTTTCTGGCGTCAGTGGAGCTACCCTGTGTGGATCAGGAGAGTCAGGAGTCATTGGGGGCCCCCTTTACAGGGGAGGAGATACGGGCAGCGATCGCCCACCTGAAAACTGCTAAGTCCCCTGGGACGGACGGCATTGCGGCGGAACTGTATAAGGAATACGGGCGGTCCTGATCCCTAAATTATTAGAAATTATGGAGGAGGCCGGTCAGTGCGGACAGCTACCAAGTTCAATGAGGGAAGCGTTGATAGTAATGTTCCCCAAACCTGGGAAGACGCCTCTGCTCCCTGCAATCATTGGGGGGGCGGGCCCATCAAAGCACCTTAGTGTTCCTAGATATCAAACAAGCGTTCTACTCGTTAAGGTGGGACTATCTCTGGCAGGTACTACTAAAAATGGGCCTAGGTGAAGGTGTTGTCAATTGGACTAAATTGCTCTCTACACATCCGGTGGCGAGGGTCCGCACCGGTCGGTACGTGTCGGATGTAATACCCATAGCAAGGGTGCCCGCTTTCCCCCTTGCTGTTCGCCCTGGCAATGGCGCCATTTGCCTGCCACCTTCGGGGGATACTGGAGGGACAGGGCATCCGGATTGGGGGCTCGGAGCATGTTGTATCCCTATATGCAGATGACGCGCCTATTTATCTGACCCAGCCGACCCGGTCCCTGCCGGTCTTGATAGCTGCACTGACGTGATTTGGGGCCACTTCTGGACTGTCCGTCAACAAAACAAAATTGCAGCTTTACGCAATAGGTTCGGAAAGTGACTGGGAGGTAACCCAAGTTCAAGTTCAAGTTCAAGTTTATCATTTGTATAGCGCACTACTCACCCAGAGGGTCTCAAGGCGCTTGAGGGAGAGGTGTATTTTACTTATCCAAGTTTTAAGTTGTTTTCTGAAGGAGAGGTGGTTCTGTGTGAGGCGGAGGTGGGTGGGGAGAGAATTCCATGTTTTGGCCGCTAAGTAGGAGAAGGATCTTCCCCCCATGGTGGATCTATGGATGCGTGGAATTGTGGCGAGGGCTTGATTGGACAATCGTAGTTGGCGGGTGGGGATGTAAAAGGATAGGCGCGAGTTGAGGCATTCGGGTCCTTGGTCGTAGAGGGCTTTGTGTGCGTGGGTGAGGAGACGGAACGTTATTCTCTTGTTGACGGGGAGCCAGTGGAGGTCCTTCAAGTGACCGGAAATGTGAGCTTGGCGGGGGATGTCTAGTATGAGTCTGGCTGAGGCGTTTTGGATGCGTTGGAGTTTTTTCTGTAGTTTGGCTGTGGTTCCGGCGTAGAGGGTGTTTCCGTAGTCCAGTCGGCTTGTGACCAGTGCGTGGGTAACCGTCTTTCTTGTTTCGGTGGGGATCCAACGGAAGATTTTTTTGAGCATACGTAGGATGTTGAAGCATGATGATGAGACGGCGTTGACTTGTCTGGTCATCGAGAGGGAGGAGTCCAGGATGAAGCCCAGGTTACGTGTGTGGTCCGTTGGTATGGGTGCGTTTCCCAGGGCCGGTGGCCACCATGAGTCGTCCCAGGCGGAGGGGGATGATCCTAAGATGAGGACTTCCGTTTTGTCCGAGTTCAGTTTAAAGCGGCTGTTCTTCATCCACTCGGCTACTTCTTTCATCCCTTCGTGTAGGTTGGTTTTGGCGGTGTTTGGGTCTTTGGTGAGGGAGAGGATCAGCTGGGTGTCGTCTGCGTAGGAGATGATGTTGAGGTTGTGTTGGCGCGCGATGGATGCGAGGGGACTCATGTATACGTTGAAGAGGGTGGGACTGAGTGATGATCCTTGTGGTACGCTGCAGATGACATCGGTGGCCTCTGATCTAAAAGGGGGGAGGCGGACTCTCTGTGTTCTTCCGACGAGGAACGAGATGATCCAGTCCAATGCTTTTCCTTGTATTCCGACGTTGCTGAGTCGTTGTAGAAGGGTGCTATGACAGACTGTGTCGAAGGCTGCGGAGAGGTCAAGTAGGATGAGGGCAGATGTTTTTCCGTTATCCAGTAGAGTTCGGATGTCGTCTGTTGCTGCGATGAGGGCGGTCTCGGTGCTGTGTTTGGCTCGGAAGCCGGACTGTGAAGGGTCGAGGGATTTCTTGGATTCGAGGAAGGCGGCGAGCTGACTGTTGACGGCTTTCTCAATGACTTTGGCAGGGAATGGGAGGAGCGAGATGGGGCGGTAGTTCTTAAGTTCTGTGGGTTCTGCTGTGGGTTTCTTCAGAAGGGCGCTGAGTTCTGCGTGTTTCCAGCTTTCCGGGAAGGTAGCGGAGTTGAGGGAGCAGTTGATGACGTCTCGGAGATGGGGTGCGATAATGGAGTCTGCTTTGTTGAAAATGTGGTGGGGACATGGGTCGGTTGGCGATCCTGAGTGGATGGAGTTCATCAGGCGGATGGTGTCTTCAGTGGTGATTGGGTTCCAGGCGCAGAGGTTGTTGGAGGGGGGTTTGAGTTCGGAGGTGGGTGGGGTGGAGTGGTCTCCGGACTGGTTTTCAAAGCTGTTGTGTATGTCAGCGATTTTGTTGTGGAAGAATGAGGCTAGGGAATCGCAGAGGTCTTCGGAGGGAGTGATGTCATTGGAGCCGGCGGTGGGGTTGGTAAATTCTTTGACGATGTTGAATAGTTCCTTGCTGTTGTGGGCGTTGTTGTCGAGTCGATCCTTGAGAGCAGATTTCTTGGTGGATCGGATCAGTTGGTGGTGTTTGCGGGTGGCGTTCTTGAAGGTGGCCAGGTTGTCAGTGGTTGAGTTTTTTCGCCAGGCTTTCTCGAGGGTGCGACAAATCTTCTTGGATTTCTTAAGGTCATCATTGAACCAGGGGGCTTTTTTGCTACTTTGCTTGATTTGATGGTTTTTGAAGGGTGCTAATTCGTCAGCGCTGTGGGTGATCCATTGTGTGAGGTTGGAGGCTGCTTGATTTGGGTCCGATGATTTGGCAGGAGGGTTTTGGTGAAGCGATGTGAAGAGCTGGTCGGTGGAAATTTTGTTCCAGTTTCTGCGGGGAATTGGTTGTGGGTGGTTGTGAGTCGTAGTCTTTTTGTAGTTGAAGTGAACGCAGCTGTGGTCAGTCCAATGGAGAGCTGTGGTGTGATTGAAGGATATGTGCTTGCTGGAGGTGAAGATTGGGTCTAGCGTGTGTCCGGCAAGGTGGGTGGGGGTGTCAACAATTTTTTTGAGTCTGAGATTGGCGAGGTTGTCTAGAAGGGTGGTGGTGTTGCTGTCGTTGTTCTTTTCCAGGTGGAAGTTGAGGTCTCCCAGTAGAATATAGTCCTCGGAGGGGAGGGCGTGTGGGCTGATAAAGTCAGTGATGTCTTCGCTGAATTGTGTGCGGGGTCCCGGTGGTCTGTAGATGAGGGTGCCTCTGAGTGTGGTCTTGGGGTCGGTGTGGATGTGGAAGTGAAGGTGTTCGGCGGCTGCGAGGTTATCGTCGGAACTGGTCGTGATGCGGATTGTGTTCTTATGGACGATGGCGATGCCTCCTCCTGTTCGGTTGATGCGGTCCTTTCGGATGATCTTGTAGCCGTCCGGGATGGCTATGGCGATGTCGGGGGCTGATGAGGCGTTCATCCAGGTTTCCGTGAGAAGGCGACGTCCGGCGATGTGGTGTCGAGTAGGTTCCAAAGGTCGATGGCATGTCTGTGGACCGAGCGTGTGTTGAGCAGGATGCACTTCAGGTGGTTAGTGTCGGAGCTCTGTTTGGAGTTTGTGGATTTGGTGTGGGTCTTGATGCAGTCGAACTTGCAGGAGTGGCAGGTGAAGGGTCCATGGGTGTGTCCTGGGGCGGCTTGGTAGCAGTTTGGGAGTCGGTCGGGGTTAAGTGCTAAGAGGGTTGCGGGATCGTACGTTAAGCGGGTGGAGGGGATTTTACGGGGGCCAGGGGGTCTGGCGCTGGGCGCGGTCCAGGCGTGGACGGGCGTAGACGGGCTTACCTTTGGCGCACCTTTGGCGCGCATGGGGCACGTCCGCTGCGCGCGTAGGCATCTGTCATATGTGGATAGTGAAAGGGGAGGGGCAAGGGAGGGTCAGCTGAGAGGCGGGAGCGTGGTGGGGGGATGGGCTTGGATTCACAACAACAAAATGGCAGCGAGCCAAAAGGGAAACTGGACGCACTATGTAAATTTCCCAGCAATGTGAGGTATCTCACAGGCAGCACGTAACAAAGCGCTATACAAATCGCTCAGGCCACAAAGCGCTATGGAAAACAATGCTGGCAACACAGCGCTATATCAATTAATGCAAGGCACCAAAGCGCTGTTTGGCAACAAAGCGCTATATCAATTAATGCAAGGCACCAAAGCGCTATTAATTCAGCAGATGGAGATGGTAGCAATGATCAGCAAAGCGCTACGATACCAGTCGGCCGGGAGCGTGGGGAGTGACCGCCTCTGATGGAGTCAGGAATGGTCACAGCATTGGAGCGGTCAGGTCAGCTCCTATCTTCCAGTGGGAGGGAGGGTCAGCTGGGTGGCGGGAGCGTGGTGGGGGGATGGGCTGGGATTCACAACAACAAAATGGCAGCGAGCCAAAAGGGAAACAGGACGCACTATGTAAATTTCCCAGCAATGCGAGGTATCTCACAGGCAGCACGTAACAAAGCGCTATACAAATCGCTCAGGCCACAAAGCGCTATGGAAAACAATGCTGGCAACAGAGAGCTATATCAATTAATGCAAGGCACCAAAGCGCTGTTTGGCAACAAAGCGCTATATCAATTAATGCAAGGCACCAAAGCGCTATTAATTCAGCAGATGGAGATGGTAGCAGTGATCAGCAAAGCGCTACGGTACCAGTCGGCAGGGAGCGTGGGGAGCGACCGCCTCTGATGGAGTCAGGAATGGTCACAGCGTTGGAGCGGTCAGGTCAGCTCCTATCTTCCAGTGGGAGGGAGGGTCAGCTGGGAGGCGGGAGCGTGGTGGGGGGACGGGCTGGGATTCACAACAACAAAATGGCAGCGAGCCAAAAGGGAAACAGGACGCACTATGTAAATTTCCCAGCAATGCGAGGTATCTCACAGGCAGCACGTAACAAAGCGCTATACAAATCGCTCAGGCCACAAAGCGCTATGGAAAACAATGCTGGCAACAGAGCGCTATATCAATTAATGCAAGGCACCGAAGCGCTGTTTGGCAACAAAGCGCTATATCAATTAATGCAAGGCACCAAAGCGCTCTTAATTCAGCAGATGGAGATGGTAGCAGTGATCAGCAAAGCGATACGATACCAGTCGGCAGGGAGCGTGGGGAGCGACCGCCTCTGATGGAGTCAGGAATGGTCACCCAGCGTCCAGTGCTGGAACTCCCCTGGGCAGCGGACCCAATCCGGTATCTCGGGATATGGATCGGCAGGACTTATGCCACCTTTTATCACCATAATATGGGGAGGATTATCCGGGGTTTACGGGGTAGTATCGTCTTCTGGAACACACTCATCCTGTCCCTCATGGGGAAGATCGCCTTGATAAAGATGGTGGCCCTGCCTCGTTGCCTCTATACAATGCAAGGGTCCTTCTTTGAACTCCCGCACAAAGTATTCAAAGAAATGGATGCACTCCTGGTCCTATTGTTATGGAATGGGAAGAGATGCCGGGTTAGTCTGGAGACTATGAAGTGTAGGTGGGGAAAAGGGGGTCTAGAAGTCCCGGAGCTAGAGCTTTATTACTTTGCGGCACAATTGCAGCATGCTATAGCATGGCTGGACACGGACCGCTCCAGAGAGAGGTCATTGCTAGAGGGGACCTATGGGGATCGAAGCTAGGTGCACTCCTTTGGCGGGCGGGGGACAGCGGGATCAGAGCCCCCCACTGGTAAGACTCGGGCGACATTGTAGAACCGAGTGATAGGACGTCTGATTCGGGGCGACCGTTTGCCCCGGAGGCGGACTTCTGGCTCATGCCATCCTCTGCCCACATAGACCAGGTGATGTCCATGGACAAATGGAAAGAGGGGGGCTGCCTGATGCTGTTGGACCTTTATCCGGATAATACATTCATTACATATCAAGAGGCGGTTAGTACTTTTGAGCTGGGATCAGGGCAGTTTCTGCAGTATGCAAAGATAGCAGCAATGGCGCGACATCTATGGCCCTCGTTCCCGGAAGCCCCAGAACACACACACACACCCTGGTTACGATGCTTGCCATGGCTGGGGAACAAAAGTTTGTGACTCACCTTTACAGGTGGCTTTGGGAGGATAAGCAAAATAGCCCCGTAAAAATAGAAGATACTTGGCGGCGGGTGTGTCCGCAGGAGATTATGCCTCGTGACTGGGAAAAGATACACAATGGGGTCCGGAAGGTGTCGGTATGCAACTGCTTTAAGCAAATTCAATACAACATAATGCATATGACTTACCTCTCACCCAAGCGACTACATGCCATTGATAAATCCAGAGATCCTCAGTGCCCCAGGTGTCGTAATGCCCCGGCGGATTTCTCGCATATGGTGTGGCTCTGCCCAACGATTATGGAATACTGGCTGTTGGTCCTAGAGGACATGGCCAGGATAACGGGGTGGGTACTTGACCTGGACCCACGCGCTTGCCTATTGGGCTTTATTCCGCGAGATCCTAAGCAAAAGACGAGTAGGAGGTTCCTGGTCCTGGGACTAGTTATAGCCAAAAGGCGGATTGCAAAACATTGGCTGACTCAACAGGGGCCACTAGTGACGAAGTGGAGGACAGATCTGAGGGAGTGGGTACTGGTAGAGGAAGTGCATATACGTAACACTAGGAGAGATCACAATCTACAGGAAGTGCTGCTGGCGTGGGGAACAATGATACAAGAGATAGCGGGACACTCCACACAATCCACACAAGAGGATGAGGAACAAACACCTTCTACAGGAGGGGATGCCCCAGACCCCAGAGAACAGACACAAGGAGACCCAGTATAGCTGCTATGCAGTACAGACCTTGAGGTACCCAGACCCAGCGGGGGGGAGGGGAGGGTAGGGATGGGGAGGGGAGTAGGGGAGGGAGTAGGGGTGGGGTTGGTCCGTTACAGTTATGTTGTGGGGACGTTCATAAAACTGTGTAGGAATCCGGAACAAGAGTCTCCTCCATGGTCTAGTTCTGTGGTCCAAATCCTGATTTGTAATGATATAAAATTGTGTTCCACCTCGGCTGAGGTGACAGAGACTGCTGCTGATTATTGTATGTAATCTGTTGGTATGGAGGAACACCTAATAAAGAAATTAATTTTAAAAAATGCATTTAAAAATGCTGCAGCTTCATTTAATCAATCTAAAAATATTGAACTACAGCAATCAGCAGTCATATCATTGGAGTCAATCAATCAATTGCACTTTATTATGTTTTTGCATAAAACCATAAAAGTAATCTAAAACCTACATAGTACAAAATAATAGTCAAAAAACATATATTGTACAGAAAAGTGAGAGCTGTAGTCAACTCCACTCCCCAGCAATACGCTGTGAAGCAGCTCTCCCCTCCGATCTCCTCAGCGCAGGTGCACAGGACTCCTCTTAACTCCCTTCTGTGCAGCAGTGAAATGGCCAAAAACGAGAACACATTTTGGGCGGCCAAAATAAAATCCCCACTCGGGCCACCTAGGCGAATGTACAAACAATGGGCGGAGGAGAAGGGCGGGGCCGGGAAGCAACTACAATCGCAGAGCCTCTACCAGTAGAAATAAGCCAGCTACACACACTAGACCTCCCCTCATTAGCGCTCCCTTACATTTTAGTCATGGTCAACGTGCCCCTGTTAAGCATGGACAAAAGGGAATCCACAGTACAGTTAATGAATAAAGCTTTACACTGGTTCAGCACTCAGCTCAAATACTATGGTCTATAGGGCACTATTTTGGACAGGAATATAATAATGGCCAGGAGGGTTGAATGTGTGGGACCTTCTGCCAAAGACACTAATAGTGACTGTGTTGTTGTTCACTTTAACAAGTGGCATGTTGTAAGACACCTGCTGAGAGCCTCCACAAACCCCCCCTTTGCTCTCCATGCAGATTTCTCTCTTTCTTTTTGCAAGATTTTACAGACCTATATTATGCCCAGCTCCCCACAGTCTCAGACCTGTAAACAATCTGTGATGCTTCTCATTGTTACCATCACAGGATCCCCCTAGCCCCTATAGACTGAGGACGAGGCTTGAGTTAGCAAATCCATTTGCCCCTCTGTACGACCTTGAGGCCTGTGACTGACTACCCCTGGGAATGCAGAAGGTATTTCAACCTCCACTAGTGAGCCTCCATACATTCCACTTGCACAGATCTCCGGGTATTGGACCAAACCTCCTATGGGGACAGCAAATTACATTTTACTTAGTAGTAATGCTCTACCAAGTAACTCAGGAGCACCATCCCCAGTAAATCAGACAGCTCAACAAAATGGGGATATATTTAGCCACATGGAATGTGGCAGGTCTTGCATCAAAGCTGGCTGAGGTGGAGTGGTTAGACCTATGGCAGGATCGAGATAGTGTATGTTTTCAGGAGACGTGGGCTTTGGACCCAATATTCATAAATGGTGACCGAACCTACCAAGCCTACGCAGAACCCCCCCACCCAACCCCTCCCCCTCCCCGGCAGGAAGACCTAAAGGGGGCTTAGTAACCCTAATTTCGAACATATTACCCATTAAGGTCTTTAAATTTGAAAACCCCTCCCTGTATTTCCATTTTGTAGCTTTTGAAAGAGGTCACCATCAGTGCAGGACCAATAAAATACTATAAAAACAATTTTGATGGCAGCTGTTACAGATTCATTAGAAAAAGAATTGGAGAAATTCACACGTGCAAATAATGCTTCATCATATGGCTAGGTGATTTTAACTCCCAACCATGCCCCAATACATTTTGGCATAATTGATTTGGGCGGAGACCCACTAGTTCACTTCACGCACCATGATTATGGGAATGCTTTAAATAGGTTCTTTGCATTAAAGTGTTTGGAAGTGTACACCAAAGTAGATGCAGGACGTTTGGGAAAAAACTGTTTCCGGGGCGATTTCAACACTATATTAGATTTTATAGGTGCATCTACTAATTGGCGGGGACATATTTATCACACTGATATCAAATTGTCAAATTTTAGTGATCACGCAGCATTATTCCTTGAGCTTTTTGGTGTTGGAACCTACCAATGTCGCACAGAAAAAGTTCCAAAACCAATTTTGACCAAGCTAAACGAATTCCATTAGAAATGGGATAACACAAGACAAGCATACAATTATTCAGCAAGTTATTTCCAATAAGCTGAATCTGATCTTAATCTGGTTAGACCGGGCACTGCATCAGATATTTTATAATTTTGTTTTTAAAAAACTACTTCAGGAGATCAAATCTGCCTTGTCTAGGTGTAAAACTAATAGGGAGAGACTCAAAACATGATGGTTCAATGAGACTTGCACCAAGGCCTTTAAGGACCTTTGTGGGGCCTTGAAGGCATTACCTAATAATCAACCCCAGATTGAGGGCCTACGACTTCTGTATAAGAAAGCGATGAAAAAACGGGAAGATGAGTTAAAAGAAGAGGCATGGGAAAATCTGGCTAAGGCTGCAGCTCTAAATAGTAGCAGAGATTTCTGGAAGATAGGAAATGCCCCCTTCTTTAAGAAGGAACAGGAAAAACGACTAGATAATCATGTGGACGAAGACACATGTGTGGCACATTTTGAAACGATTTTGGGGAACGAGACTCCACTAGAAGATAAACTGCTCAATCCTTAAGAGACCTCCCCTAACCCTATACCTTTCAACCTGGAGGATATAAAAATTCATGGCTGGGATTCCAGGCTGATTACTCTGATACTCTAAATGTACTCACAGACAATGGCTTCTATCTGCTATGAAAGGGATGGGGAATGCACTAGAGCTTTTAAGATCATGAGAGGAGTCAGGCAGGGCTGTGTCCTTGCCCCATTTCTATTCTCACTTTATACAAATGGGGTGGAAGCCGCCCGAAAAGGTATACGTCTGATGTTCCTTATTTTCCCTCAAGCCTATTACCAATCCAGGCCTATGTGAACAACACCGTCTTGATAGCTAGGACAGGTGTAACACCTCGATGCCTAATTGTTGACACCTACGTGAGTTTCATGTCATCCATGGATCTTAATGTGAACGAGTCAAAAACCTTTTTTTTAGAGTCAGGACTACCACCCCCTAAAAATATCCCAATGTTCCATATTGGGACTAGTAAACTAGTTGTTGCGGAGACCTTTTCATATTTAGGAGTTGTTTTTGACACCAAACAAACCTAGTCACACATAGTGGGTAGTAGGGCCCAAACAATGTAGTGCACTATGGTCGCTGTTTGAGCTTCACTAAAACATTAGGCACAAAGCCCCTAACAACAATAAAAAAAGATCTATAATGCCAAAACGATCTCGGCAACGACATATGGGGCAGGGGTCTGGGTAATAGTACCAATGGATTCCCTACAGACGTTAGAGAACAGGTTTTTTCAAGAGGATTGCGTTGCTCCCTGCCTCATTCTCAAACTATGTCACTCGCTTAGAGCTGGATTTCCCCTATGTGTCCGACATAGCGAGAGTAGCGCCAATTATGCTCTGGCATTCAATATGGAATAGGGACACAGTGGATCTAAATCAGACCATCATACAAAACTGCCTTTAAATGGACAAGGCACATACAATCCCCTGGTTGGAGTATGTCAAATCAACCTTGTACTCGCTAGGAGTCCCAGAATTATATTTAAATCCCACCTCATACTCAGGTTCCCAAAAAAGAGACTAAATGTACTATTTCTGGACACGTTAGCCTATTAAAGAAAGGAATCCCATAAGTTAAAATCAACTGTAACAATCTATTACTTGATTCCATTGTCAACAGAGGGTGAATATTTGTATTTGGATGCGATAAGGAACCTGCACCACTGGTGTATCCTTTTAAGGTTCCACTTAAACCTAATTCCTCTAATGCTTGGCTCTCTTTAAAAAAAGTATGCCTTTAGTGAACTGACTACTTGCCCATGTGATAATCTATCTGTTCAGTCTGACCTCTACCTCTTCCTCTTTTGTCATTTCTATGAGGAACAGAGAGTTAAAAAATGTTCTCTTTTAAGGCGGCATAATTTTAAGCAGTGCCGTGTTACACTGCTCTACATGAAGAAGCTTCACGACCCTATTGTATGCTTCTGCGTAGCTTCATTCCTTTGGGACTGTAAGCAAAGGAGCCACTCGCTAGAATTGGAAACTCACACTAATTTTTAGTCCAGTACTCAGTTTCTCTCTCGAAAATATTATGAAATCTACTTGAAACAGGTTCAAAGAGATATAAGATCTGTATAATATTTGTAATATTCTTAAATGGTTTTATAATTTGTATAGACTGTTCCTTTTTTCCCAAATGATTATGTTTTAATTCTTTTTTAACTTATGTACTCATGTGGTAATCAGGAACCAGCAGTCTTGCATTTGACCTTCTTTTGCGTCCATTGCACAAACTACAGACATTAAATTGCGCACTTTACGCAGCCCAACCCTACACCCCTATTGCTTCGGGGTTTTATTTTGCATATGGCATCTTACTACCTTAATTGACATCTTTTAGTAATTTTATTGTATTAGATTTTATTGAGAAGAAATATATTGTTTTCTTTTATCATGTGTACTTTGATGATCTATGTTTACAAATTAGATTGAATAAAGTTTATGAAACGAGATAAAGAAGGGTTTTAGTAAGGTTGGTAAACGGATTGATAATCTGGGAGGGGGAATTATTAAACTAATTTTAACCCCTGTAATAATTACAATGATTTGTGCAATTGTTCTGTTTGTTACATTATCCTGGCTGTTCTTTCAAAAAACTGTGGGTGTATGGGTGATAGAAAATCATTAAAATAAAAGAGAGAAGAAGAAATCCAAATGTAGAATGTCAAAGATTGTCTTTACAACCAGCTGAAGGGGATAGATGATATGACAAGAAAGTAGCAAAGAGTGATGCAGACAGTGTTATAATTTCATTATTAATACAATTGTATTAATTGTGTGTTAGTGATTATAGATTAATCAGTGGGCATTTGTAAAAGATTTGTATGGGCTTGTTTTTTGTGCATCATTAACAACGTGCAGTGAGCTTTTAAAGACACAATTTCATATGTACAAACTATTATAATGTGTTTGAAACGAATTTCCTATGATGAGTAGAAGTCTGTTTTTCTAATGTATGTTAACTAAGCCACATTATAGTGTAAAACACTATCTTGACCAAGATGGAAGCCTTTTGTGTCACTCACCTTGTACTTCTGCTCCTTTCACTTATCCTCTTTCCACAAGTGCCTCGGTGCACAGTCAAGCTGAAATGTGATAGGTTATTTCCAATGTCAATGTTGTTCTGTTCATGAAGAACCTTCCCCAGTTCAATTGTAACTAACATGTTGACATGTACTTTGCTTCCTCAATGAGACCTATTCATGCATTTTAAAATTAATTGTTAATGTAACTTGATCTGTTTAAGTATCTCCCTATGATATTATTTTAGCGGCTGCTGAGGGTGTTACGGATGCCGTTTTTTTTTTCTTGTGCTCTGATTTGGTGAAGAAAATATATTGTTGCTCGCATCTCAAGAATATGTAGCAATTTTTATTTCATATCAATAATGGTGTAGAACACCCTTGATAATAGGGGTGAGCTGGAAGACATTTCTATTATACTAGGGATGCTATCCAAATCTTTTCTGATTTTTGCTGCCCATTGAGGCTTTTTTCTGATTTTTACACACTCTGTATAACTCTGCATTTGAGAACCTTCATAGCATGGACTCAACCACTTATATTTACATTTTGTTATATAAACCTTTAATTTTTCATTGATCTAGAACTCAATTATTGACTGGAACCAATTAATCATTAAATTGTATTTTTTCTGAGTTTTATGTTTGTGGAAGTCGTAATAAAAGGGGACAGATTACCTCTCGAAATTGAGCATTATCACCATTCAGATCAAGGATATGTGGGAAATTTGATTTAGGTCAAATTTGGGGTGTCTCAATTTCGGGGTCCTTTTTTTTTGCTCTCACACAATTGAACTAAGGAGCATTCCTATCGCTTTCAGATTTCTAAGGCAACCAAATTCATACATGGTGATATCAGGGCCACTGAAATCATGTGATTTTGTGGCTGCGACTTTTTCCTTATAGTTATGGAATTGCCGCATTTGCCCCATGGTCCATCATCTGCTGTATCAGCTGCAGATTTTAACAAAAAACATGGGTGGTGTTTACAAGGAAATGACAGAGAGCGAAGCTGCGGAAATATTTGCAGCACCACACTCCACCATTTCCAAAACACAGAGATGCACCGTATTTACAATAATACCCCTTTGTTTCCCTAGCGCTGGTGCTAAAAATATCTGCTTAGCACCAAAGCAGACATCCTTGCACCATAGTTCAAGGGTGCCTGTGTTGCAGAGAATGATTGTTTATGTGCAGGAAGGTACCCCTTCCTATACATAAACAATCAATAATGATGATTTGTTACTTTTACATAGAAGTAGCAAAGCACTATCATTTAATGATCATTTATGTGCAGGAAGGGACACCTTCCTGCACATAAACAATAATTAATGGCATTTTGCTTTTTCTATGCATGCTGCAGAATGCAGCACACATAGAAAAAGCAAAAAAGAGGAGAATTAAAAGTATTTGCAACATTCTAACACCTGCTTTTCCATGGTAAAGGCTTTTGGCGAGGCCTCAGATTTACTGGTCCTTGTAAATCTGGGGCAGCGCCATAAAAGCAATAAGCGTTGTGATGAAATGCCCAAAGCAGCACTCGCTGCATGCCCCTCTCACACAGATACCAGCGTGAAAGGGTACCATATTTATAAAGCGGCGTCAAGCCACAAAAAGTGGCTTGACACAATTTTGCAAATATGGTGCAGGGTATTGAGTCACCGGAACTTAAAAAAAAGTGACTCTTTGTGATGCAATCCCCTTGTAAATATGTCCACAGTGTCAAGCTTCAATGGATCAAAAGTTACGAAAAACATGGTGACACATGTTGCTGCACAGTGGAAGGCCCTTGGTAAAAGCTGATTGATAACCTTTATGTTGCTTAATGCTGTATATAGGTGTCAAACAGGCACTCATAAGGTGACACCTTGGACCAAATAGTGTTAACAATAAACATGTGTATAAATGACAAAATAGTGTGGTAACACATCACAAAATTTGCCACGTTATGCTGCATAGTTCGCCTATACTTTTCGCACAATTTAGTCACCACTGCCATGTCATTTTGTTCGCCGCTGCCACATAATTCTAGTGCCCTGATCATAATTTTGTAATGACCACTGTTCCTAAGTGCCTGCTACAGCACTTGGATGCACTATGTGCCTTTTACACTGTTAGCAAATATTCCAAAACCTATTAAACCCTCTTACACAGTCCATTAATGCGCTACTACACCAAGGACACCTCGCAGTGCCCTTCCTTTAAAAACAAAACATTTCTGAAAATGAAGATGTGCCAATTTTACTGTGTACTAAGTAATATAATATATGGCTGTTTTTTATGTCCACTATCCCCAATTACTCATCATGTGCTTTTGCCTTCTGTTTTTCAGACCTGTTGTTCTCATTACTTGTTTTGGTTTCCTTAAGAACTACAACAGTGGTGCATATAGTGTTCAACAATTTTTAAACTGCTGTCAAGGACTTTGAATATACTGTCTCCAACTGGTCGATCACGAGCTACCGGTAGCTCGCCAACAACCTACTAGTAGCTCGCGGCCCGGTGCCCAGTTTTGTGCCCTATCACTGTTGTTATGTTTACTCTTGGGCCTTTTTAGCCTCATGTCTGTTCTTGCTGGAGTTCCTTCTGAGATCACACTGCTGCCATTGGCTATTAAGTTAGCTGGGGCGGGGAGAAGCGAGTGATGTCGGTTGGCTTGGCTTGAGCAGTGTTAGATTGCCTGCGCAAGGGATTTGCAATGCATATGAAGTGAAGGAGACCCAAGCGTGAGCCACAACAGCATATTACAATTGGCACACATGCTACACTACAGCCTTAGAGCTTGCTGCATGATTCAACGAAGCGGAGACTCAAGGAGCCCTGCTGCGGCCTCCTTCATACCACGTGGCCTGTCACAGCATGACCATCACCCAGCAGTGCCCACACATGAATCAGAGGGGCGGTGCCTTGCCTTTCATTTCTGGCAAAGCACGCATACCCACCAGGACAACGCAGGGTGTTAGGACAATGGCGACGTCAGCTTAAATTTGACATTCCTGGTTCCAGCCGCTGATAGGCAAGTGGCACCTTTTCACCATGTGGGTCAGAGGAAGTTGTGCTCTTTGGTGCTGTACGGTCGGCGTCGGAAGATGTATGTACTAGTCCTTGGGGCTACCTCAGCACTGGCAGTCAGTGATTGCCGCCCAATGAAAACAGGAGGCGCCCTGGTCTGAGCCCTCATGTGGGAGGTGGAGGGTGCGTAGTCGGCCCCAGATCGTACATAGATGGCCTTCTCCTGACAGGCCTACATGTTGGAGAGGTTGAGGCACACATCTGTTGTCTAATCACTCTGCTCCCAGCAGCACTGGGCTGTTTTTAAAAGACTGCCACTGGCGTTTAAAATACTCCTCTGCAGCCACTATGGACCAGCATTGCAGGCAGCGTGGAGTGAGTGCACACTTCTGAGCCCCAGGCCCAGTCAAGGAAGAAGTCTACGCAATTTCTGCCTACTGTGACGCCAGAAGTAAAGCATCAGCATTGACCAAGGCCAATTAGGGCCGAGTGATGCCTGCAGCCAGCAGTGTCTTAACATGATGCCACTCGACCTATAAGAGCATGCCCGTTTCCGAGAGAGCCTCTGTCCCTATTGTACGTGCGATGCCAACAGATCAGCACAGCAAGCACCAGCAGTAAGACCACGTTATGGTAAGCCCACAAATAATTATCTGGGTGCACTATGTTGTGACCTAAATCAGGGTGTAAGATGCTTAGTTAATAACAAGTATTAGGTAGGTTGAAATACCGTGGCCATGAGGTGTAGCCTACATGTGGAATTATTTTTGATTTACGCTTGACCTGAGGTCGCTGTGTAGTTTGTGCTGTACAGAGAGGCATCTCTATCTATAAAACATTGCACACTTAAGAACAGCTAGCACACAGATAAAACAAATGACCTGTCAAATGTGGTAATGACAATTTTGTCCAATTTGAACCTTTATTTGAAATATCTTGGACTGGCAAAATAGATATTTTTTTATGCATTTCAACCTTCATTTATCCTATGTTATTTTAAATAGTGCTGCCTTCTACTATTGTTCACAAGACCATGCATTTTGTGCGGTTAATTTAAGTCTATGACCAAAGTACTTAATTTTGACACTAAATAAAAAAAAGACTTTCCTCTTTAAAGGGAGAGTATGTAATTGAAGTTATTTAAACTGCAGTTTAGATAATATTTTTAATCATTTTCGAGGACTGCTTCGTGGCCAGGTCAGACATTGTGGTTTGTGACCTTCCATTTCCGGGGTTTTACATCAGTTTCAGGGATTGCCTGAACTTTTCATGTCTCACTTGTGGGTCATTTGAGACATTTATTTTCGAGGCATATGAGCTGCAGATTGTACACTTAGCAATAGATCGCCACCGGGTGTTGGGCTCGGATGATTGCAGGTTGTTGTCTTTTCGGAAGAAGTCTTTGTAGTCACGAGATAGGTGACTCCTCCCTTGGACAATACTGCGCATGGTCATCGACTCTATCCTCAGATTGTTTTTTTCCGCCACTGGGTTCGGATGAAAGTTTTCTGCTCCGGCTAGAAAACACACTTTTCGACATTTTCGAAGCAAAAACTTTAGATAACCAACTTTCGACATCGAATAAACCTTTCGACATCACAGCTACATCCCGGTGCGTCGACGCGGGCCGTTGGGCCTATCGGCGCCGTACGGCCTACGCCTCATGGACAGAACTCCATTCAAGAGATGCCCGGTATGTCAAGCAAAATTCCCTCATAGCGACCATCACGAGGTTTGCAACCTCTGTCTCTCGCCAGAACACGACGAGTCGACCTGCATAGCCTGTGCCTCCTTCCGATCGAAAAAGACCAATCGGGATCGGAGGGCCCGTCGACAGAGATGAGGAGATCTGCGCCAGCACCGGAGGCCATCTTTGAGGAGGAGATCGTCGAAGAAGACGTCTCCGAGGACGAGAACCCACTCCAAGATATCTCCGAGGACGAGGCTCCACTCGTCGCCGAGGAAGACTCGCCTGATCTCCAGATCATATCGGGAGCAGAGGACTCGGACGATTCGATTCCATCTCGACAACCTGTGAGTACCTCTGCCCCTGCACAACAGACACTGCACAAACCAAAGGCAACGGTCAGCACTCCGCCCATGGGGCCCAGTCGAGACCGAAATTTACCCTTCGACGCCCCGCCTTCTGGTTCGGCTCCGAGGAAAAAGACTGCGCCTTCCGGTGCCTCAGCACCATAAAAACCACATATGCCAATTCCACCTCCTTCATTGGCACCGAAACATCCTTCGACACCGAAGGACTCTTCGGCTCCGAAGCTAACACGCCCTTCGGCGCCCAAAGACTCTTCGGCACCCAAACCTAAACAGACATCGGTGCCGAACCCAAAAACAGTAACAGACCCAAAAGCTTCGACTCCGAAACCATCCGGTTCCAAAAACAAAGACGGCAAGATAGACTCCGGCGCTGCAGGCCCAACAAAACCGGTCTCCACGCCGAAATCTTCAATAGCGGTACCAAAGACCACAAGGCCTGATACAGACAAGCCTAAACTACCTTCGGCACCGAAGAAATTGCCACAGGACTCAATCACTCCTCCTAAGGCAAAAAACACTAAACAACCACTATCGGCACCTAAGAAATCGGCGCCGAAGAGGATTATACAAGAGGAAGATCTATTTAGACCAGATCCAAAACAGAAATAGGTCTATATCAATCTAAAAACTGGACACGTTTAAGCAATTCCTCACAAAAAGAGACCAGCAGACACACCACTTCCAACTGTGGTTCCTGCCAAAAAGGATTGTGCAACTTCTCCAATGCACCCTTCCTCTCCTTCACCTTCTTCCTCTCCTATCACTCCATATATTGAGCCTATAACTTCACCTGCTCAATCTCCTGCATCATCACACCATACTGACGAAGAGTATGACTTAGATGGGGGGGATGATGTACCAGAGACACATACATACCCTTTAGATGAGAATGAGGATGTCAACCCAGAATATCCCAAAGAGGATGCTGCATATAATTTCCAACCAAATAATGCACCAGACATCCCTGACCCTCAATACTACCCAACAAAACCTTCCCCTCCAGAAGATAGTATTGGGTTCAATCATCTAATAAACAGAGCTGCACTTTACCACGGAGTTCCAATGCACTCTGATGCCATTGAGGAGGATTTCTTATTAGACACTTTTGAGCAGTCACAAAGATCTACTCAAATATTACCTATGATCAAAGGGGTCATTAAACATGCTCCAAAGATTTTTAAAGATCCAGTAAGGTGTAGGGTAAAAAAATCCCAGAATAGAGAAAAAGTATAAACCAGCACCAGCTGATCCAGTCTACATTAAGGGACATCTGCCATTGGACTCTTTAGTGATGTCAAATGCACGTAAAAGAGCCAATTCCCAGACTTCTGGTGACACACCCCCGCCTGACAAGAAATCAAAAATCATTGATGCGTCAGGGAAACAGATTGCTGCACAGGCAACAAACATATGGCGCATAGCAAACACACAAGCCTTACTCTCACGCTACAATAGGGCTCACTACGACCAACCTGAAAAATTAATGGAACATCTAACAGATCAATACAAAGATCAGGCAGCAGAGCTCTTACAGGAAGGCAAATTGATATCTAATGCCTCAATTAAATGCACACTAGATGTAGCTGACACAGCATCCAGGGCAGTTAACACTAGTGTTATCCTCAGACGTCATGCATGGTTACGCATTTCCGGTTTCAAACCAGAGGTACAAACTACCATCCTCAACCAGCCCTTCAATCAGAACCAGTTGTTCGGGCCAGAGTTAG
Source organism: Lissotriton helveticus (assembly GCF_964261635.1). NCBI lineage: Eukaryota > Metazoa > Chordata > Amphibia > Caudata > Salamandridae > Lissotriton > Lissotriton helveticus. Next base: position 1,318,972,306 of record NC_136061.1, read on the forward strand.
ATAATACACTAGAGAAGATGAAAAAGGACACAGACACTGCTAAGTCTATGGGTGCATTACAATCCACCCAGACTAGAAGTTCTTTTCGTCGCTCCTCTTATAGAGGAGGCTCCAAGCATACCGGCGCAGATAACACATCATCTTTTAAAACACATACACAAACCCGCTCTAATAAGGGTTACTTTAGAGGAGGGTACAGAGGCAACAACAATAAGGGAAGAGGTAGAGGTAATAACAACAACCACTCCTCTTCCACTCCCAAACAGTGACTTCCCTCTGCCTCCCCTACAGCATTCCACTCCTGTGGGGGGCAGATTATCACAGTTCCTACCTGTCTGGAATTCCATCACAACAGACAGGTGGGTAAGACAAATTATCCAACATGGTTACTGCCTAAAACTCACAGCAACCCCCCCAAACATACCACCCAGGCAGCGTCCAATGTCCACAGAACACATAACTCTGCTTCACCCGGAAGTTCTAGCACTTCTACAAAAAGATGCTATTCAAAAGGTTCCCTTACAGGAACAAGGAACAGGAGTCTACTCCCTGTATTTCCTAATACCCAAAAAGGACGGGACATTAAGACAGATCCTCGACCTCAGGCCCCTAAACCACTACATTCAATCAAATCATTTTCACATGATCACTTTACAACAAGTACTCCCATTACTACAACAGGGAGACTTTCTTACAACACTAGACCTAAAGGACGCCTATTTTCATGTTCCTATACATCCTGCGCACAGGAAGTATCTAAGATTTGTCATACGAGGACAACACTATCAGTTCAAAGTCCTTCCATTCGGGGTCACAACAGCACCACGAGTGTTTACAAAGTGCTTAGCAGTAGTAGCAGCACATCTCAGAAGACAACAGATACATGTCTTCCTTTACCTTGACGACTGGCTCATAAAAGCAAGATCGTTCAACCAGTGTGTACAACACACAAAACAAACAATACAAACATTACACGACTTAGGGTTTTCAATAAACTACACCAAGTCGCACCTAGAGCGTTCGCACGTTCACCAATTTCTAGGAGCTACCATAGACACATCGGCAGCTCTAGCCTATCCCAGTCAAGCCAGGATTCAAAGCATTCAGAGCTTAGTCTCCCTTTTTCAATGCCAGCACTCTCTTCAAGCCAGTGTTCATGAAACTAATAGGCATGATGGTGTCTTGCATCTTCATAGTTCCTCACGCAAGACTGCAAATGCGCCCACTACAAGAATGTCTAGCACAACAGTGGAATCAGGCTCAAGGTCAGCTCACAGACCTGGTGTTGGTAGACAGCCTTACATATCGCTCTCTGCAATGGTGGAACAGCAAAAACTTGACAAAGGGACGGCCGTTCCTAGAACCTATTCCACAAATAGTGCTCACAACAGATGCATCCCTCACAGGATGGGGAGCCCATCTCCTGCACTATACGACTCAAGGCCAATGGAACAGCCAACAAAAACTGTTCCACATCAATCATCTGGAGTTGCTAGCGGTTTTCCTAGCACTCAAAACTTTTCAAGTACAAGTACAAAACAAAGCTGTTCTAATCCGGACAGACAATATGACAGCTATGTATTATATACAAAAACAGGGGGGGACTCACTCTCTGCAACTGTCCCAGCTTGCACAGAACATTTGGAGATGGGCCATCCCTCAAAACATACACCTGACTGTAGAACACCTCCCAGTGTGACCGATATCACGTTTTCCATATTACAAGTGCATTATAATCTAAGGCACTTGTAGCAAGGCAGACCTGATATCCCTCATGTTTGTAACAGAATAACCTGTCCGTCAAACTCTAAATAGAACCCTCTATTTGTATCCACTGGTCCATCTCAATATTTATGTCTTCACCTCAATAGGTATATTACATTGACCTTTCATTAACCCTGGATTATTGTTTCCCATTTTAGTCACCTTGTCACTAGACAGAACTTGTCACAACCCTCCATATAAATGAAGTGGAACTGATTCAACAGCCCCGCTACTTCCCCGAAGCTGGAGATGCATTCCAACACTTTATTCAACTAAATGTCCCATAATGGTATATGAGTGAGTTTTTTATAACGCGAATTTGACCCGAATCGGGTATCAGAGCGCTTTACATAGCACCAGTTGCATTACATGAGGACAAATTCATTTTTTTGTTAGGCACGGGGAGATTAAGTGATTTGCCCAGAATCACAAGATGTTAAGCGTCTTAGCCGAGACGCGAACCCAGTTCCCCAAGTTTTCCAAAGGACTCAGAGGCTCACTTTCATTCCTTCCACAATCTTGGAGGAAGTAGCAGTGGTAACTTCTTTATTCTCTTCAGTTATGAGCACAGATAATTTTACACACTGTTCTTTAGACATCTGTAACATTTGCTATTGTTAACTTTGTTTTTCAGACCTTTGAAAACTGTTACATTTTTTATCAAGCGCTCCATGAAAACAGTCTTTCCTGCACATTTTTAAATAAACTTTGCATTTAATTCAAAAAGTTCTTTCAGGAGGGTCCGTGGAGTATCAGGAGCATCTAATGGGAAGGTGCGCAGAGGAATGAATGGGTGAGGGTTTTTGGAGGAGTGCATGGGAAAATAGTGTATTTGGTGATACTGTCTCTTGCTTTCTGGAGGTGATAGGCTTTCATCCTTGTCAAGAGGGACACATCAGATGAGATACAGTTGGGCTGAGAGATGAATTAAGGTAGTGTAGTTGATTCTGAGGTTAAGAGCTGTACGAGGATGGCTATGAGTTAAGTACTCATTTCCTTTATTTGCTCATAACAACCTTTTATCTGTTGCAAGAGTCAGGATAGTGTAGTGCAGTGGCTTTCAACTGAGTGGTGTTATACAATCTCCATAAGAGGCACTCACTTGTACACATTCGGTGGTTACTGACATTACACTTGAGATCAAATTGTTCATATGTCTACTTTGATGATTTGTGTCTATTTTATTTTTATGGCTATTACTGTTAAATTTTCAACGTGGATTAAATAGAGCCAGCACGATTCACAAACAATAGAAGAAAACGTTTTTTTTACCTATGAATAGGCCAACAAGTGGTGTTCAGACACATGTTGTGGGGAGAATATTGCGGACATGATCATCCCTGCAAGGAGGCTGGGCTGGATTGGTAAACAGCAGAAATCTCCTCAAGGGGATTGTGTGGTCATTAATTTTTGCAGGGCTAACCTAGCGGATAGACTCTTCTGGGATGGCTCCGCTATCTCCTTAAAGTACCACTTGAGGCCTGTCCCTCTGGGTTTTTTCTACCCATCCCCCATGCGCACTATGCAATCCGGACGCTTCCAGGGTAGTAGGTTGGGTGGGAGGTTACCTCAAGGAGAGGGGAGCCCCTATGGACACACATCCTTACAACCCCTAAGGCGCCAAACTATCTTGTCAACTTGCCATTCTCGTGACCACCAGAGAGCCTCCGAGGGTAGTGGGTTGGTCACAGATAATCGTTTCGCCCCCCTGTCGGGTCTGGAGGACATAGACTGACTATCAGTCAATCCAACACTCCCAACAGAGGGGGGAGGCCACACAATCAATGATGAGGCAGGGACGTGTAAGATACTCAGTTGGAACGTGGCAGGTATTAACTCCAAAAGAAATGACAGGGAGTGGACTAGATTTGTCTCTGGGCATAAGGTAATCGCCCTCCAAGAAACATGGGATACTACCGCTAACCTCTGGATGAATGGGTTTACCAGCTTTGTTGAACCCGCCACCCCTAGCAGAGCTGGTAGAGCTAGGGGAGGCCTCGTAATCTTATTTTCCTTAGATCTCAAAGGATCCCTAAAACAGATTAAAAATGTCTCCCCTAATATCCTTATCGTCGAAAGGGAAATCAGCCCTACCAGGAGACATTATATATTAATTTCTATAATTCCTGGAATAGGGACAATGGTGATAATAATATCGCCAGATTAGATTCTGTTTTAATGTCAGTCAGTCACAACATGCATATCGACTCGGAGTGCATACTACTGGGCGATTTTAATATTCATGCCTGCAAGCTCTTGTGTGGCTTAAGCAATAAGGAGGGGGGAGAACGACCTGAAGGCCCCCACTTTGAGCATACTACACATGGTGAGGACCTGGAAGATCTTTTAGCCAATTTTAATCTTTTTAAACCGGAAGGGGGGCCACGAGTAGCTACTTTCACGGGAACTGACCCTTGAACAATTATTGACTATATCTTTGTAACACCTGGCATCTTAAACAGGGGCAGCTCCTATTGTACAGTTCCCTCCCATTACTGTGACCACAACCCTGTCACACTTGATGTCGCTTGGGGTGATTTTATGGGGCCTAGGCCGGGGTCAATAAAACCAGGATATACCTTACGCACATCCGACCAGGGCAGAAGACTTAAATGGGCGAAAGTGGTTCCGGAGAACTTTTATGCGGAAGTTTTCCCGAAAATCGAGGCCCACGTGGGGATGTGCCAAAACCCAAATGCCTTAGACTGCGAAATCATAGGGGCCTTTCAAACAATCTGTGGGCAGGTTTCACAGGACTTATTGGTAAAAACCAGGAAGGGAGTGCGCAATAAGCAGCGCTGGTTTGACGCTACTTGTTCAAAAGCACATAAATCCTTAATGGCAGCCCTGAAGTTAAAACCTAGGCCGAGGGCTGACATTGTTATTTTGAGGAAGGAATACAAGCAAGCAGTCAAGACCAGACAAGACAACATTAAGCACGAGGCCTGGGAGAATCTCCTTTCTACGGCTGTCCTAAGGGACAGCAGGCAAATTTGGGATATAATCAACCAGCCCTTCTTCTCTGATTCAGCCAATGTTGCCATGGATTGTGTTATCCCCGACGCCAAATGGCTGGCCCACTTTAGAACAGTGTACGGAGACAACGAGACGGCTAGTCAAGTGTGTCCCCTGGTGTTCACGGATGCTCCCCCTATTTATTTTAAAAGGTCAGAGGTGGAGAAAGCTATTCTGGCCACTACCAAGAATAAGGCCCCTGGCCCTGACGGGGTGCTGGCCGATTTTTATATTTACTCACCCAAGCTATGGGCGGCTGTTTTGGCTAACGTCTTCACTGCCGCTAATGGCAAATCTCTGCCAACCACCTGGGCAACCTCCACCATCGTCCCCATTTTTAAGAAGGGCCAGCGGGATGATCCCGGGTGTTATAGGCCCATATCCCTCCTGGACTCTGCAGTTAAGATCTTAGGCAGAGTCCTTCTGGTTAAACTGAGGGATAGCGTCGAGAAGTGCGCGGGGCTGGCCGATATTCAATATGGGTTCAGAGAGAGGAGAGGAACGGTTGAGCAATGCTCCAACTTACACCTGTTGATCTCGAAATATACGGTGGCCAAGGAGGGGTCTCTATTCCTAGCGTTTATGGACCTCTCCTCGGCCTTCGACTTGGTGAACAGGTCTAAGCTGTGGACCACCCTCCTGGGGATGGGGATAGATGAGACGCTGGTCAGGTACATGGCTTCCCTTCACCAAGAGCTATTTGCTGCGGTGCGGGTTACAAATGAGGGAAGGTGTACGCCCCGTTTTAATTCTATGCGTGGGGTCAGGCAGGGCTGTATTTTGGCCCCGCTGCTCTTTACCATTTACATCAATGGCTTGGGGGCCTACCTGGAGGACGTTGAGGGTGATGTTCCGCGTGCAGGAGCAGTTAAGATCTCTGCTCTCTTGTACGCGGATGACGCGGTGCTGACAGCTCGCACTGGCGTCTGTCTGCAACGTCTTCTGGATGCTTTTGGCAGATTTATGGACCATCTGGACTTAAAAATAAATACGAATAAATCACATACAATGGTTGTTGGGCGCCAAAGTAATAAGAGGAAATCCAAAACCTTTGAATGTAAAGGCGAGGTTTTCACCAGAGTCTCGACTTTCCCTTACTTGGGGGTCCTTTTTGATCAGAGGGGCTCTTGGGGACCCCAGGTCAGAGCTAAGAGGCTGGTGGTGACTAGATCATAAGCAGCTCTCATGGGATTTGCAAGCAGGCTGGGTGCTAGGCCGATGAAAGCCCTCCTGAAGATCTATAATAGCAAATCTGTTGCTCTGGCCTTATATGGTTCACCCATTTGGGGTTATGTAAACCTTGAACCTATACAGAAGGCGGAAAACAGATTTTTACGGTCCCTCTTGTCCGTCCCACAGTCCACACCGACCTTTTCCATACATATGGAGGTGGGACTGGATTTCGTCACTGATAGGCTGAACATGGCGCCCTTGATCTTTTGGCTAAAGACGTGGCTCAATGAAGAACTGCCCCTTAACCATAAGATCATGGCCGATGTCATGTCTTTGGACCACTTCAAAAGGGTGCCATGGCTGGCCTATCTGATGAAATCCTTTTCAGACCTGGGACGACCGGAACTCTTTACATCCCCCATGGACATTAAGAAACAGGATATAGACTTAATTAAGAAGCAGTTCATGGGTAGGGCAAGAGTGGGTCGTGAGGAAAGGGAACCTCATAAACCGGCCGTGAGGAATCATTATCTGCTTGTAAACCCCATTGCACTAGCACCTTACCTTGGTTTCATCACAAAGCCATTTCATAAGTTTCTCTTGACCAAGTTTAGGTTTAATTTGTTACATTTTTATCTGGGTAACATCAAAACTTGGGAAAAACCAGAGCTAGCTCCCCCCTGTTGTTGTGATTATTTTTCGGTCCAAGACACCATGCATTTCGTATGTTTTGTGGTTTTTTTCTAGAGCCCAGGAAAAAATATTTGTTACCTGTTTTAAAGGAGGCTGGCTTCACACAGGTGAGACCAGCCCTGCTCTATCTCCAATCGCTGAACGACATTCGCATTACATTTTGCATGGCAAATTTCTTGGTGGTGGCAGCTAGAACTAAAAAAAAAACACATCAGAGTAATGAGCCCCCCTAAATGAGTTTTATTAACGTTTAAACTTTGTATAAAATGAATTTAATCCTCTCTTTTTACATGGAGCCTGGTACAGAATATAATTGTATGCACTAATTTGTATGATATTGTAAATAGTTTTTATTTGTCTTGCAATGTTTTATCTCTTTGTATGATTTGTAACTAAATCGAATAAAGATTTTGACTGAGTACCTATGAATAGTGGCAGACATTTGGCCAAATCGTTTCCTTGATAATTTGAGGTTTCATTTAAACATAAATGTTATTAAACTTTTTGATTATGGATGAAATATCACATTGTGATATGTTGTGATTAGCCATCCATCTTAAAAGGCTAAGTGAACAAACATTTAATTGAAGAGGAAGCTGGCCTCGACACACAATCATTTATATGCTGATGTTGCAGTTGGATTTGTTGACCATGACCATAGAGGCCACGCACTCAGAAGTCGCTGGAAGTTCGATAACACGTATAAATCACATTACCTCAGGATCATACTGCAATACAAATTTATGTTAAGATCCTTCCAATGTAGCAACATAAGGTACCCTTCCACTTGATTTACACATAGACTTTATACTATGTCCCCAGGCTTTTCTTGGTACCACATCTTATCATTATAATGAATATATATATATATATATATATATATATATATATATATTACGCTCCATGGGGTTGTCCAAGTAGCGGGTAGCACCCGAGCCTGCGTGCGCCTTCCCCAAAGCGTTAGTTGGTATGGGCAGTTGCGTGTTTGAAATAGGCCCGACGCGTTTCGGAAATGTATTTTCCTCATCAGGGGCCAGCAGTAAAGTGCATGACGTCTACCATCTCCCTGTATGAAAACACATATTGTGCTTGTGGGAGATGTAGTCCATATATCCTGGATGGATGCACTCTCAAATTACTGCTCGTTCCAAGGCTCTACCATGAGCCCCAAACATCACTCCTGTCCTCATCCATCACGCAGCTCCACATACGAGACTCCTTGGATAGCGAGTCTCGTGGCCCCCGTTTCTTCGGGGTGGTGCAACCCAGCGGCAGGACCGCCGCTAATGTATTACGCTCCATGGGGTTGTCCAAGTAGCGGGTAGCACCCGAGCCTGCGTGCGCGGGAGCCTCGCAGCTCCCACCCTACCACAGCAAACTGCTTTGATTTTTGAAAAAGAGAGCAGGAAACCTGCTCTCTCTTTCAAAAGTCAAAGCTGATTGCTTTTCTGTATGGGGAGCAGCATGTTAGCTGCTCCCCATGCAGAAAAGCAATGCCGACTCCCGCAGGATGCGGGGAGCCGGCAGGGACCGTTGGGGGATTGGGGACCCCCCCACGGCCCCCAACGAGGAAGGCCAGGCCCCGGGGGATCGGGTCCCCGGGGCCAGAAATGGCCCGGGAGGGGGGCCACCGGCCCCCCTCCCAAAAAAAAAGAAGACATTTTTAAAAAGGCCAGCCCCGGAGGATGGGGTCCCCGGGGCCTTAAGGGGGGCATAGGAGGGGGCTCCCTCCAGACAAAAAAATTAAATTAAGTTGGCCATGCCCCAGAGGATGGGGTCCCCGGGGCATGGCCAACTTGGCCACGGGAGGGGCGCCACGCGGCCCCCTTCCCGATTAAAAAAAAAAATTGGTGGCAGGCCCTGGGGGATGGGGTCCCCAGGGCCAAAAAAAAAAGAAAAAGAAGGGGGGCTGTGTTCTTAAAAGTTTTTTTTTAGCGGGATGGGGAGGAGGCCATGCCCCCTCCCTGCAACTCTCTGCAAACGAGCCCCCTGCTGCGTTTGCAGAGGGGTAAGTAATTTCCCTCGCATACTGTGGGTCCCTGGAGGCCAACTAGTCCACCAGGAGCCTCCAGTATGGGCCAGGGGGCTCCCTTGCAGAGACGTGTAAGGAGGCCAAGCCCCTTTTTACACGTCTGCAACGGAGCCCCCTGGCGCATGCTGGAGCTTCCTGGTGGGCTAGTTGGCCCCCAGGGACCCCTAGTATGCAAGGGGAATTAGTTCCCCCTCTGAAAAAGCGCCAGGGGGCTGCGTTGCAGAGAGGTGTAATAAGGGGCGTGGCCTCAATACACTTCTCTGAAACTCAGCCCCCTAGCGCATACTAGAGGTTCCTGGTGGGCTAGTTGGCCCCCAGGGACTCCCAGTATGCAAGGGGAATGAGTTCTCCCTCTGAAAAAGCGCCAAGGGGCTGCATTGCAGAGAGGTGTAAAAAGGGGCGTGGCCTCTTTACACGTCTCTGTAACACACCCCCCTGGCGCATACTGGAGGTTCCTGGTGGGCTAGTTGGCCTTCATGGACCCCAGTATACAAGGGGACTTAATCACCCAACTTACAACGCGGTACGGGGCGTGTTTGCACAGTGGTGAAGGTAAGGGGCGGGGCTAGAGGTGATATGTGTGCAAACATGTTCTGTGGCGCGTTTTAAGTTGGGGAATTATTTCTTCTCCAATCCAGAGGTCCCCTAGGGGCCAACTAGTCAAACAGGTATCTCCAGTAAGCACCACGGAGCTGCATTTCAGAGTGTTGTAAAAAGGGGGCGTTGCCCTCTGAACACCTGTCTGCAACACCGCTCCCTGGCGCATACTGGAGGTACCTGCTGGGCTAGTTGGGTCACAGGGGACCTCAGGATTGAAGAGGAATTAATTCCCCAACCTAAAACGAGCCACAGGGTGTGTTTGCACACATGTTACCTCAGGCCCCGCCCCCTTCCTTCACTATTGAGCAAAGTATTCCTGTAAAATAAGCCGAACTACGAATTCCAATTTACTCACCTGTTATCAGGAGAGACCTCAGTGCTGCATCTCTCAGCCCATATTGAACCTGAAAAGTAATTCTAACCGTAGTTACAGTAACTTGAATTTCCTTCCATAGGCTAACATTGACTGGTTTCACTTGGAAATTTTTCCAAGTGTGGAGTTTTGGAACATTAAAAAATTCCTCAAAAATAAGCCGAACTACGAATTCCGATTTACTCACCTGTTATCAGGAGAGACCTCAGTGCTGCAACTTTCAGCCCACTATTGATCCTGAAAAGTAATTCTAATCGTAGTTACAGTAACTTGAATTTCCTTTCATGGCTAACATTGACATGTTTTACTTCGAAATTCTTGAACGTGTGGAGTTTTGGAACTTTAAAAAATTCCTCAAAAATCAGCCGAACTGCGAATTACGATTTACTCACCTGTTATCCGGAGAGACCTCAGTGCTGCATCTTTCAACCCACTACTGATCCTGACAAGTAATTCCAACCATACTTACAGTAACTTGAATTTCCTTCCATAGGCTAACATTGACGGGTTTCACTTGGACATTTTTCAAAGTGTGGAGTTTTGGAACTTTAAAAAAATCCTCAAAAATCAGCCGAACTACTAATTCCGATTTACTCATCTGTTATCATGAGAGACCTCAGTTCTGCATCTTTCAGCCCACTACTGATACTGAAAAGTAATTCTAATTGTAGTTACAGTAACTTGAATTTCCTTCAATAGGATATCATTGCCTACTATATAAAATATATATAAATAAACAAAATATATAAAAAAAATTACAATTTCAATATTTTTAAAAACATTTATTTTTTAATTTATATAAAAAATGTGTAATGTAATTCAAAAAATAAAATATCTAAAAATAAATAATTTAAAATAACGTAGTAAATCAGTATATACAAAATATAACAATTAATATATTGAAAAATTATCATTTACAAAACCTTTGAAATTCACTGATAAAACCATAGGTTTCAGCCACGTTAAAGTTAGGAATTAGCATTTAAAAAACCTTAGAAATTCACAGAAAAAAACATAGGTTTCATACATGTTATAGTTAGCTGGACATTTCACTCATACAAAACCATTGAAATTCCCCTGTTATAGTTAGTTCAGCTAACTATAACTCACGCACCCGCAATGCACTGCTGATGACGTCACATATTACATCACTCATGACATGGTCAGTGACATCACTCATGACATCACTGATGTCATCTCAAATGACATCACTGATGACATCGTCCAGTGAATGTGTGTCTTTCTGAAAATTAAATATTTTTTTATATGTATATCTAAAGGTCGATCGAAGAATGAATGGTAAATAAGTATCTAAATGGATGTTCTTTTGGTAAAATTGATTGCCCAACGCTTAAGGATGCACTCCATATATTTGAAGCACTTTTCCGACTCTTCCCACTTCCCAGCCAGCGAAGAGAGAGTCACGGACACAAAATTCTTTGTGGCAGAAATCAGGTCTTTATTGATATATATATATATATATATATATATTACCTACTGGCGGTCGCCAGTAGGTATATATAGTTAGGATTTTTTCTCTATGGGTTTTTTGAAAATTCTATGTCTAATAACTTTGGCGTTTGTGGACGGAATCGGCTGAAATTTTCAGGAAAATGGCACATTTTGTTTCTGAGCAGCCCTTGAAAATTTGGGGGGGGTTCGTCCAGTGGGGGCCGAGAAAAAAGGGGGGTCCCAAAACGTGTTTTTAACATTGAGTTTTCCATAGGGCGGTTGGCCTCACTTTTAGCCCGAACGGCTGAATGGATTTGCACGAAACTTGGCAAAATTGTAGGGACTGGTAGCCCGATGTGCCTTTTGTAGGTCTCAATATATGTGCTCCAGTGGATTTTGAGAAATTAACGTTTAAAAAAAGATATATATCTGTAACAGCGGACCGGTTAGCGCTCTGGTTCGCGGACTTTTCGCGCAACGGAGCTTTGTGAAGCGAAGCTGATTGGTTCTCCGGCGTCTGTCAACATTCCAAACAGTCCGTAGCGGCCGCCATCTTGTCTCTCGGTAGGATCGAGAGACAAGAGGAGGTCAAAACAAAGGGGGAAATAACTATAAGGGGGCATAGTAGATCCTCGCTGACCCCCTAGGTTTGATGTGGAGGTTTTAAAAGGGCCCCGCGGGGCAAAAAAAAAACAAAATAATAATAATCGAACGGCTGAATGGATTTGCACGAAACTTGGCAAAATATTAGGGACTGGTAGCCCGATGTGCCTTTGCTAGGTCTCAATATATGTGCTCCAGTGGATTTTGAGAAATTAACGTTGGAAAAAAGATATATATCTGTAACAGCGCTCCGCTTCGCGTACTTTTCGCGTTACGGAGCTTTGCGAAGCTGATTGGTTCTCCGGCGTCTGTCAACATTCCAAACAGTCCGTAGCGGCCGCCATCTTGTCCCTCGGTAGGATTGAGAGACAAGAGGAGGCCAAAGCGAAGGGGGAAATGACCATAAGGGGGCATAGTAGATCATTCCTGACCTCTTAGGTTTGATGTACCATTTTGCCAAGTTTGGTGTAATTCCGTTCAGCCATTCAGGCTGTAGACGTATGTAAATGTCCTATGGAAAATTGCATGGGGAAAACACATTTGAAAGTGTTGAAATTTAGAACCAATTAAAATGTTACTTTGGTTTTGTATTTGTGTGTGATGAAAGTTAATTGGTTATGTATATATGTCAAATGAGAGGAAACCACAGCCATTTTGTGATACTACTGTCTGAGGTACATTTGTGAGGAATTTTTGGTGGTGAATTTCTGGTGTTTGATTTACACAGTACTAACACTTCTGCTACTTTTAAAAAGGTGAGTTGTTAATTTGTAAGGGGAACTATGTTGTACACTTGAAGATAATTTGAAAAATGTTTTCTGTTATTTATTTGCAGTCCTTCTGTTATACTAAATACTTGATGAAGTTAGTTTTATATTATGTATTACTAAAAACGATAAATGAAAGTGATTATTTTTTTCTGCAATTTACAGCAAGCAATTTCAAAATAAAATGGCTCACAATGAAGAGACCGTGGCAATTTCTTTTGAATTGTCCACTACATTGATTGAAATTGAGAGCACCAATAATGAAATATTGTCACAAGGAGGACATGACTTGTATGATTCCATTAGATTGATTGAAATGGACAGCACCAAGAATGAAATATTGTCACAAGGAGATGACTTGAATGATTCCACTACATTGATTGAAATTGAGAGCACCAATAATGAAATATTGTCACAAGGAGGAGATGGCTTGTATGATTCCATTAGATTGATTGAAATGGACAGCACCAATAATGAAATATTGTCACAAGGAGGAGATGACTTGAATGATTCCACTACATTGATTGAAATTGAGAGCACCAATAATGAAATATTGTCACGAGGAGATGACTTGAATGATTCCACTACATTGATTGAAATGGACAGCACCAATAATGAAATATTGTCAGAAGGAGGAGATGACTTGAATGATTTTTTTGATCAATCTCTTGATGGCGAATTTATCGAGTGTTTGGAGACCATAGAGTTACAAGAATCATCATTGCAGACTTTTAATGAGGAGATTCCAGATGAGATGATTGAAGAGGAAATTACTGATGAGGACATGTTACTAGTTGTTTCAAATTTAGAAAATTCTGAAGAATAAATTTATATTTAGAAATCAAAAATTGTTTGAGACATTATTTATTTTTATTTTTAATTTATGAGGTTGTAGCGAAGTGATTGTAGTATAAAATGAGACTTATAGTATAGAGTGCAACATTTTTATGTTACATGGTAAGTTTATTTATATTTACTTCCCTTCTGCCACTATATTATCTCCAATGTGTATTTGACATGTCTTCTTCATCTCCGGCCTCCTTTCTCTCACTGTGTGTCTCCGATGCATCTTATCGCTGGTATTTTGTGTAATTACAGAAGAGAGTAAAATAAAATAGTTCGGAACGTGAAAAGGGGGCAAAGTAGAGTACTCCTCACCCCCTAGGCCTTTTTAGGCGGTCCCAAAAGGATCAGTTTCTGCTTTCCTGAGAGATTATGGTATGAGTTCCATATACCACAATAACTTGCATTACAACATGCAAGATATCTATCTCCTATTACCAACTTTTGGAGATATTCGCGCTAAGCGCGAATATCTCCAAAAAGTAACACCTGCCCTGAGCAGTTCTTAGCCATGTTATCCAATGGGAGGTGGATAACATGGCTAAGAGTATTAGCTCGGTAATGCATGAATATCGCTGACTTTTTAGCGATATTCATGCATTGCGGCCGTTTATTATCGCATTTGCGATAAACCTTGATAATAGTAAGGTTTATCTTCGATAATTTCTGACGATGCTTAGTGGTAAAAAATTGGTTGGTAAGGATCGTTAGCGATAAATATCGCTTAACTTTGGTAATATGCCCCAACGTCTGTTAACGTTCGATTCGAAGGAAATGAGGAAGTGTTGAAAAACATTGTCTGCGCCATCTTGCCTTTTTTGAAATGCCACACTTTTGTCGTGCACGGCAGCCATTTTAGATGTCTTGACCAGACCCACTCTCTGCACGCTGTCGATTCGTAGCATGGCTCCTCACCCTCGTAAGCATCTCCCCCAGGCACTGGTCACCACCGCTCTCTGTCTTATGTATGGGCAATAAACCTTCCCCCATCTGCGCTGCTCTTCCCTGAGAATCACACTCTGTGCCCGCCCGACACCTCCCTTTCGCCCTATTCACTACCGCACCCTCTGACACTCCTCTTCCTCTGTGTCCGAATGTCCAGGCCGGTCCTAGGCTATCAGCTAGCCCTGCAGATGTAGTTTATGGCCCCAGCTGTAAAGAATCACCCCTCTTCAAAGGAGTTATAGTAGATCAAGGCCCACACCCGATGTGATCCGTCACAGCACACGCGTTCCTACTATCTGAAAACCATCCTGTATTGTGATTGGGGAGGGGACCGAGCCTGAAGCGGAAGATTCCAGGAATGACTCTTTGTACATCAAAGTTTTTACAATTATGTGTCACATTAAAAATATATAGCACTCCAACAAAGTAGTAGGAATATAAAACTTTAATAACATATAAATATATACAACAAAACAAAAACAGTAAAAACATTTAAACAACGAAGAGACCGTGGCAATTTCTTTTTAATTATCCAATAGATTTATTGAAATTGACAGCACCAATAAGGAAATATTCTTGTCAGTAGCGGTCTGTTGTGCGAATAGTTCCAAGGCAGCAGAACGCGCTGAAATCTAGATGGCACGAAAGTGATGTCTAGTAAGTTGCCGCCCAGCAAAAAACGGCGTGGGGCGCCGCGGGGGTGAGTGAGTCCAGTAGGCACCACAGCTATTCTTACCGGCATTGCAGAATTACTGCTGGGGACAATGCCTGTGCTGTAGCAGGGTCACAGCAGAAACAAAAAGGATTCTGTTGAAGATGTTGTTGGTTTTCAATTTGAAAACAGTTCTGGTGTCAACTGCTATGCTAATGTAGTGGTTAATGTTTTGTTTTCTCTAGAAAATGTAAAAGAGGGGGAGGCAGTCCAAAGTTCCGTTAAAAGGGCAAAGGAAAGGATCGGTGGTTTGAACTATCAGTCAAAAAGGGGAGGGGGTGCAATAATTTTTCCTACCGGGTCACACTGTGCTTTCACCGGAAGTAAGGTCTGCAGGATTGTAGTAATTCAAAGTGAGGCTGGCGCCAGCATGGGAGCGCCGACGTCCCGCGGATACAGTTTCGTCACTCCACGGGCGATCATGGCAGTCATTCCCCATCGGGGGTCGGAGACTCCCGCGGCTCCTCTAGAATCTTCAAGGTCGTGGAGGACTACGGTGGTGGAGTCAACCAGTGACCGGGCCATTTCTTTATGTTGGGCCCGCTCTTGCCAGGTCGACCGCCATTTTGAGAGTTCGGCAGCTACCGGCGATCGCGGGGTCACATGAGCGGACGGGCTCCACCCTGCCGGGCGAGACGTTGCAGCATGGCCACAGTGGAAGAACCGTTATCTAGGTCGTTCCGAAACTGTGCAGCACTGTAGTTGTTAGGATGCCACCGCCTGGAGCGCTGAGGGTGCAGCTGGGAAGCCTCCACCTGGGGAGGCGGGAGAGGCCTGTTCGCACCGTCTCTCCCTCCCAGTGCACCCCACGGCGTCTCGCTTGAGATTTGTTATGGCCGGACCAGGCGATGAGGACGAGGGGGGGGTCGGAGGCATGTGCAAGACATCCCCCTCCAGTGTTGTCGCAGCCATTATAAAAGAAAGAAGTGTCCCGTCCGTCTTCGGGCCGGGCTTCCGGTGGATGTCGGCCGGACGCCCCTGGCTCTGGCCCCATGAACGGGTTTCTTGGTTTATCGGCTGCAGCCGGATCCCGTCGGCCTCGGCCCCCCGACCGTTGGTGGTCGGACCGGAAGAGCATGTGGCGGGACTACCTGCAACTCTCAAGGGCCACCGCGGCCGGACTGGGAGAGAGAGGGGAGGGTCGAGGAGACATTCCCCCCCCCTGCAACTGTTCAGCGTTGTAAAGGCAATCCCCTGGCCGGGTCCCGCTGGTCTCGGCCTCTCCTCCGGCTACACCCTACGTTAGGATCTCCTGGCCGAGGCGTGGCAGCAGGACCTGCCTTATATGGGCTGCTCCCGGCTGGGCGTAGCCGGAACCCTGCCCCACCTTGGAAGTTTCCAGAGTGGGGGTGGATGTTCTACTGACTTGCATTTTCCCTAGTCTATCGATTTTTTTGGCGTGGCAGGCGGTGGGACAGCGAGGGGTGATTTGGTTTCTCTTACTGTTTTTCTGGTCTCTCACCACTGGCATATTTTAACGTTTTCTTGTTTCTAGGACATTAATAGGTTTTATCATTACGTTATGTTATCGTTTCTTTGTTCGTTGTTTAATAAAAGTTCATGTTCATCAGTGGCCTACTGATTTTCGTTTTCCTATTTTTTTCTTTCCAGGTTGTTTCATGGTAAAGTTTCTGTTAACAGGATACAGTGATCACTTCGTTATTATTGCATATGTCCTTTTCACTAGGGGTGCTCTCTGGTCGGGCCAGATGACGTATCTCTAGTAAATGGTCCGGGTGAAAAAGGTGCATCAATCAGTGGGGAGTAGATAGGCATGACAGATTACAACGGGGGAGAACGGTCCGCATTACGTACCCTTTCACTACTTGCAAAGATTTTCCTACGTTTATTTGCAAACAGGGAATACCTCCAAAAAGAACTAATTCCCAAACAGTCAATGTTCGGACAATCAATCAATCAATGAGGAATGAAATAGGTACGACGTGTTAAAGGCTTGCGTTACCTACCCTTCACTATCTGCAAAGGGAGATAGAATATTCCTATTCTTCCTCGTTTGCAGGTAGAGAAGATCGTTAAGAGAATTAACTTCGAACAATTCAATGCTCGATTGAAACAATCAACAAGGGGTACTGTGAACACAAATGAACGCCGCTTATATACATACGCATTGCTATTTTCAACAGGTTGTTCCTAATGTTTCTATTTTAGCGAGGTCAAAAGAGATCCCATTAGTGGCCTACTGATTTTGCTCGATTCCTTTTGTTTTTTTACACGATTTTTCGCTATCTGCAAAGACTAAACAGAGTATTGCGACTCTGTGCTTGTTTGTAAATAGAGAATGAACCAAAGAGAACAATCAATCAAATGGAGAGAGAAGCAGGCACGACGGATTACAAAGGGGGAAAGGGCTGCGTTAACTACCCTTCACTATCTGCAAAGAGAGAGTACTCCTAATAGAAATGAGGGGTGGGGGGCAGCAATCAAAGCAGATCAGTGTGCATAAACACGAAAAAAAAAATTCTTACCACGTACTTGACATTCGACAGCTTATGATATTTGCTATTAAAAAACCATTGAAATTCACTGAAAAAACCATAGGTTATAGACCATATATAGTTAGGAATTAGCATTTACAAAACCTTGAAAATTCACTGAAAAAACCATAGGTTATAGACCATATATAGTTAGGAATTAGCATTTAAAAAACCTTATTTTACTCACACAAAACCATTGAAATTCCATATATAGTTAGTTGCACTAACTATATATTGCGCACCCGCAATCCACTGCTGATGATGTCACATATTACATCATTCATGACATGGTCAGTGACATCACTGATGACATCACTGATGACATCTCAAATGACATCACTGATGACATCACTGATGACAACATCCAGTGACTATGTTTCTGTAAAGTTAAAATATGTCTTACATATTGAAGAATGAGTGGATGTATAAGTGTCTGGACGAAGGATTTAGTAGGTGCATGACTGAATGTATGAGTGAGTGATTAAATGTGTCTCACTGAGTGCATGGGTTAGTGACTAAACTGTCTTAATTTGTGCATCATTATGTCTGTTGTTCTGTAAACTGCTGCATGTGTTGATCAGTAGCTATATGAGTAACTATATGGGTTATTGATTGATTGCCCAAGTATTTGCATGGGAGACTGAGTGTGTGTGTGGCTGGATGGGAGGTGTGTGACTCTGTACAGATCAATGTGTACTTGTATCAATGATTGTATAAGAGAGTAAGTATGTGTTAGTATATGGTTGAAAACGTAAGGTGCTCTATGTTTAACTGTATAGAGTAGAAAATGGAAGTGTGATTGATTCTTTACAGGACTGACTAGGTGTGTGAGTAACTCCATGGATGAGTGGCAGAGTGTGAGTGTCTGTATAGGTGTATGAGTGCATATGATTGTGTTGTAAACATGAGTGATTGTATGTATGAATGATTGTATGGGTGAATGAGTGAATGTGTGTGTAGACGTAGGAATCAGTGAGTACGTATGTAGTAACTAGTATTGGTGTGTCAATGGTTTCAAAAATTATACTCTGTTTTTAACACTGGGTGAAACAGAGGTTATATTAAAATGTGAGGAGATGCATTGTATTGTCACATGAATGATATCATCAGTGATGTGATCATTGATGTCAAGTGAGATGTCATCAGTGATGTCATTTGAGATGTCATCAGTGATGTCATCAGTGATGTCACTGACCATGTCATGAATGATGTAATATGTGACATCATCAGCAGTGGATTGCGGGTGCGCAATATATAGTTAGTGCAACTAACTATATATGGAATTTCAATGGTTTTGTGTGAGTAAAATAAGGTTTTTTAAATGCTAATTCCTAACTATATATGGTCTATAACCTATGGTTTTTTCAGTGAATTTTCAAGGTTTTGTAAATGCTAATTCCTAACTATATATGGTCTATAACCTATGGTTTTTTCAGTGAATATATATATATATATATATATATATATATATATATATATATATATATACCAAAATCCAGGGTTTCACCTCATGATAGATTCAAGAAAGATGTATATAAAGGCAATATACTGTCATAAGACCATAGGCCCTAAATCTGATGAGTAATGTGGATAATACAGTCGAACATCATAGCCTAGGATTAGGCTATGTTCCAAAAATGAAAGATTATGGCAAGATAACATAATTGTGTGACACTTATCACTATGCACTGTCACCCTGGTTGCAACATCATATGCTCTATGTGAAGGCTGGTCAATGGAATGATGTTACCATCTTGTTGTTTACATTGGAGGCTGCGATAAGGTATTCAAACAGATATTATCTCCTCCATATTGTAAACACAATAGCATTAACCGAACATCACCAATGTGCAATATATATATAAATATGTATATTAGGGTGTTTTTTCTATCATCAGTTTAGTTGCAATTTTGCATTTTAACTTTTGTATGGTTTTTATCCAGGTTTTATATATTGATGATCTCTAATTTAATATATATTTATTATTAATTGATGGTGTATATCTCTGAATGAAATTTATTTATTTATTCTCTTCAGGTAAATATATACTCTTTGTATTGTATATAAAACCCCTACTGCTGGATATAACTGTCCACACCCTAATTTTGCACATGTACAGCTATTGAAATGAGGATTGTCCCGCAATTCTTTGAGCGGCCGCATTGTATGTCATTTATGTCTATCAATTTTTTGTAGTAGCATCTGACTGCTGCAACCAAAAACGGGTTAAATCACCCTGCATTTGCACTTTAAATTCTGCCTTCCCTCCCCCATGCGTCATGTGACCAAGGCCTCTGTGTAGGCCGAAACGTTATGCTGAGGTGGGCCTTCCACGCCATTAAATAAAACCACTGCTCACCTGCACTTTGGGTCTTCCTCTCTTCTTCTGCGCCGCAGGTATCCAGAAATTGGGCTCCTGGTGAGAGAATGCTGAGAATGTGCTTATCTTTGTAACCGGTTACGAGCTTCTCCGGTTCTGGATGACCCCTTCCTTCTCAAGCGGCGGAGCAGCAGGAAGCCAAGACCTCTGGTGACCCGGAAGTCAATTAGTGCCTCCCGTTGGGGAGAAACTGCTCCAGCACCCGGACGCTGTTGACTGTGACGGTAACCCGAGCCAGACGAGGAGCGCTGGGACGGCTGTCTCTAGCTGCACCTGAAGCCTGGTTCCGAGAAGCCTTCACGATTAAGGATAGAGCCGGTGAGGAAGTTTGTGCCACGTCGGAAAGCGGAAAGTATTCCACCAAAACCGCTATCGGGGCTGTGAGTACGCACTGTGCGTGTTAAACATCTAGGAAGCGCCATGTCGGCAGACGCGATACGTGGGAGGGAATTGGCAGCCCTCAACGCATTTGATGATTCCCCGGCCGGGGATGTGACTGTGTCCACACTGCAGAAAACGCCGGAAAATGAAAACGCCAGCACCCGTGATAAATTTAAGAAACTGGAAAAATTATTGAGGCGGGAACAATCGAAGTGGTGGTGTAGTGTAGCTCCTATTTTCCCAATAGGCTCTGCGCATTGGAATAGTACCTACAGCAGTAAAGGCCTAGGCCAGACGTTAACTAGGGCTACTACTGTCGATACTAGACTTAATTTTTGGGTTTGCCAGCTAAGCTCAGAGTTCGCTAGAAACTTTCTCGAATGTTCAAGGAAGGATTAACTTCCCTGATTAGACAAGAAGGGATTTAGTTTCTGACAACCATAGAACATGACAACTTTGCTCTCCCCTAATCAAGAGTCAATCTCGAGAGTCGTGTGAGCACAAGGCAATTATTTTACTCAGTCAGTACGTGCATTCTTAGTCTCATCAGAATGTAGAGAAAAGGAAGAGACGGGCGTGTTCAATAAAAAGGTGTTATTTATTGATCAGTCTCTTTTCTCGTACAAGAGAAATGGATCGATATTATTGCAATACTTATAGTTAAGTAAAGTGCATACATTAAAAGCAATAGTATAAAATAATACTGTAAAAACATTGATATGGTTTCTGAGCCATATGATGTTTAAAATGATTAAAATATATTTACATACACATATACATTTGACTAAACGTACTCAACTGGTGTTTCTAAATACGCCTACCCCGTGTACCTGACCTAAGTCTAATGCGTGGGCGGGAATAGAAAGTTACAGTTTAAGTTAAGTTTGTTTTTGCCAAGTGAATAACTAAAGAATTCTCTGTGAGGGGTTATTCAGTTCTGTACCTGGAATTTAGGATGAATGAGGAATGGTATCTCTTTCTCTGCTCTCGATATTCCAGGCTGCCTGCGAGGGCTGCCCAGAAGCGCCGGTGCTGGGTATCTCGGCTTGAGATAGCAGCGCGTCTCTCAGCGCGTCAGGAAGGCGGGGCTGTTGCCAGCGGGGTCTGCTTCTGCTCTCGGCTTCGGCAAGTATGGCTGCTCCGTCTTGTCACCACGCGTGTGTTTGCATAGGGCAAGGTCGGCAATATTTATACCTTAAAGGTGCCGAGATTGACGTAAGGATGGACATAGGTACGTCAATAAAGATGTCATACGACTTGCTCGTTAGCACATTCTTTACTAAAGTTCTCTGTGAAATCAAAACAATGGCCGCACGGATTATCCAGGTTGTCATAGGTTTGATTTGTTATGAGAACGTCGTATGCCTTATCAGGGGCTGGAGGAATGTCGCTTGTCTAATTAGATCTCAAGCGTTATGACCTAATCAGATAACACGTTCCTGTGCCGTAGTGTGACTGCGTCAGATAACGGTATCTGCATCATGGGGGTTTTCTTGCCTCATGGGCTGACTGTTAGTTAACTTGATAGTTAGTTTAACCAGAATAGGGTCAGGAATAGGGGGACTGATTCAGAACCTATAGAAATACACGACAGTGGGAGCATCGCTCCCTGAGCCGCTATCTGGAGGTCAACAGAATACCAAGGGGGCTGCGAGTGATGCTAGCCCCCAGCTATGAAGATCCAGACCCAGATATGCTCAGGGAGTGGGCAGAGTGTAACCTTGATGCCTCCCGACGATTGGTGCAGATATTGGTGCGTTATGCGGACAGTGACCGTGTAAAAACTCAAGTTAAAATCGAGGAATTAAATGCAAAGATTGAAGCTTTGGGCGTTGAAGAAACAGCTGAATGCACTAAGCTAAGAAGTGAAATGATGGCAAGATTACAGAAGGAGGAAGAGATAATTAGGAAAAGGAAGACCTTCAAGTTTCAACGTGATAAGGCTGACTATGCTGAGGGGCGAATTTTTACGTTCGCGAAAAAATATGACGCCATAACAGCCAGCAAAACGTTTAAGCCTGCCCTCCTTCCTCAACCATCTACGTCCAAATCCATGCCAGGCTTGGCACAAAAAGACAACACCTCTGAATCCAATCTGAGTTCCAGCATAAACAGTGACACAGATTCCAACACTTCACAGGTTGAACCCCAGTTGGGGTTTACCAAGCTTACGCTGGCCCAGGAGTTGGAGTGTCTACGGAAAGACAGACGCGAGACTCTTCGCCCCAGGGTTCCAGCGCTGCAAAAAGCAAAATCCGCAACGCCAAACGTTACCAACGCCGAAGAGCCAACTCAAGGAACAAATCTACCAAAAAAGAAGAACAACAGGCGATGGAACAAGAAGTGAGTGATTCATCGGCAACAGCAGGTACTGCCCTCTCTGTGTTAAATCTTACCAATACTGCATTCTCTGCATCTGAATTACGCATTTTGTCGATGGGACTAACCTTTTGTCCTCCTAGTGACTTCAATTATGCTAATACTAGGATAGATTTGTATAAATTTGTCCGTAAATTGAAGCTACGAAAATATTTTGCTGGGAGTAAAACACGAACAACAGGGGCACGAGCGGAAAAAGATAACCAAGGGCTCTTGGCGCGGGATGCCCCGTTGTTACACGACATGGAGTCCCTCAGATCTGCTCAATCAGTATCACAGAGCATGCCTGCACAGCCTAATACCAACTTAGGGGGCCTAACCAATTTTAAACAACGTTCCACTTATACTCCTGTTATGCTATATGATAATATAGACATTTTCCATGAGACGGCAATTAAAGATATCAAGGTGCTATACACTAAAATGCTCAGAACCAAGCAACACAAATACCAACAAAATGATCAATATCTAAAACTGGTCAGAAAGATTCAGCAAAATGACAACATCATTGTCAGGCAGTCATATAAAGGGGGCAATATAGTTTTGTGGCCCAGACAACTATATCTGGAAGAGGCCCTCTCTCAATTGAACAATTCTGACTGCTATAGACATTGTGATGTGGGGGCGGTGAGAAAAGCCCAGACAGATTTATACTCCTTGCTGATGGGATGGCGGTCATATGGGCTCATCAGTATGGATGAACTGAAATTTCTGATAAACGACAACCCCATCATTCCTGTTCTATACCTGATCCCAAAAATTCACAAGAATCCAGCTAAACCTCCTGGCAGATCCATTATTGCAGCCTGCGGGGGATTATTGGAAAATGTAACCATCTATGTAGACTCATTCCTACAAGAACATGTGCAAAACCTACCATCCTTTGTTCAAGATTCCAATGATTTCCTCCGCAAAATCAAGGACATTGATTGGGATCCAAACTGGTGGCTGATAACATTAGACGTAACATCATTGTACACCAGTATTGTCCACCAGGATGGCATCAGAGCTAGTGAATTTTACTTGGGACAGAGACCCTTAATCATGTCTAAACACAATCGAATGGTTTTATCCATGATTACTTTTTGTTCGAATCACAATTTCTTCATGTTTAACAACCGGTATTACCAGCAAGTCAGGGGGGTAGCCATGGGGGCCTGTTACTCTCCCAGTTATGCCTGTCTGCATATGGGCTATTGGGAGAGACAGGTCCTCTATGGTGAGCACTCAGACATTGCTGTAAGATCTATTGTTCGTTGGAATCGTTATATTGACGATGTGTTTTTAATCTGGTGTGGTACACGTACCGAAGCTGAGCAATTTATTGATACTCTCAATTGTAACAATTACAATCTGGCGTTTACATCAGATATTAGCCAATTGCTGGTGCACTTTCTTGATATCACCATTGAGATTAGCCAGGGGAAGCTACAGACTAAACATTACAGGAAGCCTACGGCAGGAAACACTGTGCTCCATGCCAGCAGCCATCACCCCGCCCATCTTATTCGAAGCATCCCCTATGGGGAGATGCTCCGGATTAGGCGTTTATGCAGTACTGATGCACAATGCAGCCTAGCTCAGGAGGCCAGCAAAATGAGATTCTTGGCCAGGGGTTACAAGATGGGCGAAATTAAAAAGGCCATGCGCAAGGCAAATGCTTTACCTCGCAATCTGACCCTGGAACCCAAGCAAAAACCCAAACCTGCAGTAATCCAAGAACAATCAGTGAGACTGATTTGGGCTTACAATAGGCAACATGGCGCACTCAGAAAAACTATAATGAAGCACTGGGACCTAATCAGATGTGACCCCATTATAGGAGGAAAAATGCCGGCCAAGCCCTCAATCACCTTCAGGAAAGCATATTCTATGCAAGATGCTCTTGTTAAATCCAGTCCTGAGGTGGTTACACACAAAAACTGGCTGGACAAAAGCAAGGGCTTTAGAAAATGCTCCAGTTGCAAGGCCTGCCTCCATGGGGTCAGTAAATCAGAATACACTGTTCCCTTCTCTGCTACCCCACGCAAGATTAATAAACAACTAACTTGCAAAAGTGAATACGTGGTATATGTGCTGGAGTGTCCCTGTAACCTGCGGTATATTGGTAGTACCAAGCTGCAGGTTCATAAAAGGATACTCCAGCACATACGTGCCATTAACACCAACGACGCCGCGTACCTGGTAGCACGACACTTCAAAGAGTGCCATAACAACAACAGTGCACTATTGCAATACTATGCCATTGATTCTGTGGGCCCCCTTAGAAGA
This sequence comes from Lissotriton helveticus, assembly GCF_964261635.1. Classification (NCBI taxonomy): domain Eukaryota; kingdom Metazoa; phylum Chordata; class Amphibia; order Caudata; family Salamandridae; genus Lissotriton; species Lissotriton helveticus. The sequence continues at coordinate 1,318,997,185 of NC_136061.1, forward strand.
GGAGGAGATAGAGAGGGTACCTTGAGAAAGTTAGAGACCAGATACATCTTGGAGATGGACAGCAAAGCCCCAGGAGGTCTCAATTCTACAGAGGACTTTTACACCTGCCTCTGAACCTCTCTCTCCTGCTAATAGGTTAATATGTATAGATATACCAAAATCCAGGGTTTCACCTCATGATAGATTCAAGAAAGATGTATATAGAGGCAATATACTGTCATAAGACCATAGGCCCTACATCTGATGAGTAATGTGGATAATACAGTCGAACATCATAGCCTAGGATTAGGCTATGTTCCAAAAATGAAAGATTATGGAAAGATAACATAATTGTGTGACACTTATCACTATGCACTGTCACCCTGGTTGCAACATCATATGCTTTATGTGAATGCTGGTCAATGGAATGATGTTACCATCTTGTTGTTTACATTGGAGGCTGCGATAAGGTATTCAAACAGATATTATCTCCTCCATATTGTAAACACAATAGCATTAACCGAACATCACCAATGTGCAATATATATATAAATATGTATATTAGGGTGTTTTTTCTATCATCAGTTTAGTTGCAATTTTGCATTTTAACTTTTTTATGGTTTTTATCCAGGTTTTATATATTGATGATCTCTAATTTAATATATATTTATTATTAATAGATGGTGTATATCTCTGAATGAAATGTATTTATGTATTCTCTTCAGGTAAATATATGCTCTTTGTATTGTATATAAAACCCCTACTGCTGGATATAACTGTCCACACCCTAATTTTGCACATGTACAGCTATTGAAACGAGGATTATCCCGCAATTCTTTGAGCGGCCGCATTGTATGTCATTTATGTCAATCAATTTTTTGTAGTAGCATCTGACTGCTGCAACCAATCACGGGTTAAATCACCCTGCACTTGCACTTTAAATTCTGCCTTCCCTCCCCCATGCGTCATGTGACCAAGGCCTCTGTGTAGGCCGAAACGTTATGCTGAGGTGGGCCTTCCACGACATTAAATAAAACCACTGCTCACCTGCACTTTGGGTCTTCCTCTCTTCTTCTGCGCCGCAGGTATCCAGAAATTGGGCTCCTGGTGAGAGAATGCTGAGAATGTGCTTTTATATATATATATATTCACTGAAAAAACATAGGTTTCAGGCCAGGTATAGTTAGAAATTAGCATTTAAAAAAACTTTAGAAATTCACTGAAAAAACCATAGGTTTCAGGGGCGTTATAGTTAGCTGGACATTTCACTCGAACAAAACCATTGAAATTCCCCTGCCATGCCATAGCAAACTACAGTGTCCAGGGGTAGGCACCTGGGACACTGCAGGAACCAGCCCTGGTGGGTGGCAGTCCCCAGGGCCATCATTGGCTCCCACTTAATAAAAAGCCCCGGTGGTGGTGGTTCCCGGGGTTTGGGGGTCTGTTAGGACCCCCTATTTTGAATATGTAGAGCCCCGGGGAGGTGGCGGTCCCCAGGACTGCGGGGAGGCCGTGAGCACCCCATAAATATTTTCGCGAAGCCCCATGCGGTGGCAGTTCCCGGGGCTTGGGGGGCCTTTGAGTCCCTCCACCCATTCTGTTTAGAAACCCCGGGGTGGCCCGCACATATTTTCTTAAATCCCCAAGGGTGGTGGTCCATAGGGTTCGGGGGGCCTTTGAGCCTCCCCACCCATTTATTTTATAAGCCCCGGGGGTGGCGGTCCCCGGGGCTGGGTGGCCCCTTGGGCTCCCATTACTATATAACAATTGCCCCTGAGACTTGGCCCACCCGGGGGCTAAATATTAACGAAGCGCACCTGCGCGGATTATGCCGATTTAAAAAAAAAATTGGGGGACCCTGGGGGTCCTTGTGGGAACCCCTAAGCTGGCCTTTTTGTGTTTTGCACAATTGTTTGAGTGATTTCTTGTGCCTCTACCGAGGCACAAGATGGCTGCCAACACTTCCTGGTTTGGAGTGTTGACAGCTGTTGTAAATGGGGTAGCGTTGTGCAGAGCGGGCAGGCCAAACTCCAGAGGGCATGTGCAAGGTATCCACGAAGTACACACAGGCGACACACAAGGCACACCACAAAAAGAGACCACACCAGGTTAGGTAAGAATAACTTTTGTATTGTGTCAAACATACAATAGTAATCACAGTAGTCACTATACTCCACAAACTGGCTCCAGGGCAATATGTACAAGGGGATTATTTACATGGCAGGGCCAATTGGGCCGCTGCCAGAACCATTGCGAAGGGACAAAGGATAAATGAAAAAGGTAAGTCCATCAGCTTTAGTCCTAGGGGGAAAGACACCTTATCATTAACATAGGGCTTCATGTCGGAACTCCTGCAACGGAAACATAATTGCATGACAGTAGTATACGGCATAGGAACATGTGGTCTCAATCACAGTGACATAACACATTAGGCAGGAACATCTGCAAAAAGCATAACAGGATCTTAGGCATGCACATTGGGCATAGAAATACAAAATGGGTAACCAGGTGGGCATTGGCATCAAATGCATAAGGGTAGGCTTAGGTCACCTTAGATCCGGTAGAAGTCCATAACGCATAAATGCAAATAGGCATACACAGAGGAATATCGGGGCCTCCGCCTTAACACAGGTGCATCATTTCATAAATCATCCCTGGGCCTAACCTAAAACAACCTGATAGGCCTCGCTTTAGCCTAAGCAACATTAACAGTGGGCCTCACCCTTAGGGAAAAACATTAGGCACATTAGTATAGGGCACCGTCCCAATAGGCACAAATCTCATTATGCATGACATTAGGCATAATCATCATTGTAGGCACAACCATATTCAGGTGGAGGCACAAACCATGAATCTAAATCACCATGGGCCTACACATGGGAGCCTAGCAGCCTAATATGGGCAGAATCATCTCAGCATTGGGCCTAACCCCAAAACATCATGGCATACCACCCAAACATGCCCTAGGTCGTTGCAGCTGCCGTCCTGAGGGGCAGCTGTGTGGAGGAACTCAGGCCAGCATGGAGAACATGGGAGTACCTCTTCCGGGGCTCTCAAATTACCAAGGCCCCACTCAGTGCAGTTCCACTTGAGCCCCCCCGGGACTCTCACAATGCTATTGTCCCAAACATAGCAACTGCAGTCCACTGTCCGGTGGGGCAGTTGAGCAAAGCTACTGTCAGCAAGGGCCCCAGCAATGCATCCAAATAGGCCCCCCAACAGAACACTGGTACCGGGGGCAGGCACCGACCACAGCAGACTGAGCCCACTCACCGGGACTCTTCTTCTCTCTGCTGCAGGCTGGAGGACAGGGGCGGGCTTCCCTTTCCAACACTGGAGCCCCGCCAGGAGCAGCACCTTCCTGGCGGCTCCACACGCTGTCGGCCGTGCTACCCCTCCGGGTCTGGAGCAGATCGAGGGGGGCTCTCGCTCTCCTGGAGCCCCCCCTCGGCGATGTCCAGGCGGCTCCGGGTCTTCTGGCTGCCTTCAGGCACAGCAGCCAATCCGTGCGCAGCTCTCCCGGGGGCACGGCAACCTCTGCCAATGGCGGCGCAGCTTCCACAGTGCCGGGGCACAGGAGCCAATGAGGTGACGGCTCCTGGTGGGTGCGGCTGCAGGAACCAATGAGGCCGCGCCTGCCAGCAGACGCGGCCGATTACGTCGGCCTTGAGGAAAGCTCCGGGCCTACTGCGGCCTTTCCTCTACCACGGCGGCCCTCCCAGGCTTCGGGGGACCACTGCGGGGATCCTCAGTGGTGCCTCTTCTTCTCCCAGTGCAGCAAGGCCCATGCAGATTCCCTCACGTCTCCTGGGCCGCGGCGGTGATCGGGGGACATCCTCCGTACGGCAGCCTGACGCCAGGGACAATACCGGGTAGGCTCCCGTTTACATTGTCAAGGGACCTGCGGGGTGGGCACCCGCGCTGTAAAATTTTCATAAAGCGGGGTAGGCACCCACTATGATCGCTAGACAGCAGAGCATCCTCACGCGGGGTAGGCACCCACTTTCGATTAAATCAGCACCAGGGCTCGATCACGTGGCAATACACGGGGTGGGCACCCGTTTACTTCAGAGGCATGCAAAGTGCCGCCACTACGCAGGGTGGGTACCCGTGGTGCTTTAAAATGACACAGTACTTCCTGGCCGCTGTTTGGTCCCCACTTCTTCCTGGGCAGAGTTAACCTAAAGCGCTGCAGGAATCGGCTCCTCACCTCTGGTGCTGGGAATATAGCGCTGCACTCACCAAGCGCTAGTCAGCAGGCAAGACTGGGACAGGAGATAGCGTCCTTCTTCACTGGCACTTTGATTATAGCGCTCCTCATCTCATTCTGGGCACAGTCAAAGGGGCCCCTTGGCAGTCAGCTCAAGCGCTCATCTTTTCCAGGCTCTAGGGAGCAGTCAGGGCCCAGGGGTAGCACTCACGAGGCGCTAGGACAGGAGAGCAGACAGGTAGTGCTGGGCCAGGTCAGCGGTCAGCAGCTCCTTGGAGCCATCATCCCCTGTAACGTGGCACTCCTCCTAGTACAGCAGCCTGAACTCCAGCAGCGGGCTCTCACTGGCCCTGTGGACAGTGGAAGGGTGCAGATGGGCTCAGGGGCCAGCACACAGGCCTATGTGGTGGCACCCACTGGCAGCAAGTCCCCTCTCTCTCAAGTCCTCGCTCTGACTGAGCACATGGTGGCACAGCCCCCCTACTTATACTCCCCTCAGCCCTCCTACCGGACAGTCCCAGAATCTTCTAGAAGCTCCTGGGGAAACTGGTTCTAACTAGTCTAGGGGGAGGAGTGGAGCACCCTGGGTGCCAGGCTTTCCCTCCAAAAGCTGGGATGGCTGGGAACCGAACATTTAGACTGCTAACCCACCACAGTCAGGTGGCACCACACACAGCCATGACATCCATTTTAAAAGCGACATTTCACCAGGGTGTATTCTTGCAATGGGGGAATTACAGGTGCGCACACCATTTCATTACATTTAACATGGCATCTCACACCTCACATGGCCTATACATTTCTCTACCATGGGGGAAACATCCTAAAATAGGGGGGTGAAAAGCGAAAAATTTCAGGAAAATGGGCCAAGTCCAACACGACCCCCCCCAGCCAAAAGCCATGGTAGACCAATCAATGCTTTGATGGGCTTCTCTGCTTGGGGCGAGAAAATGTGGATGCAGGCCCGCAACTGCAGAGGCACCCGCAGGTTCTCCGCTACTCTGGAACCCGATGGTTCCCTTTCTCACACCTCCCTTGACCAACTAAACCACCCCACTGGTGCTCTCTAGCTGGTTGTGGCCGGGACGGGCCCCTAGGACATCCAGATGTTTCTGGCCCTTGCTCTTTCACAGAGTGGGGGGCTTTAGCCCCAGACCCGTAGTACCCGCTTACCACTCTCCTCCTCCTCCTTGCAGCTCCAAACTGCCACTCGTCCTCCCACCTGGGGTCTGCACCCTCAGGCTGACCAGCCACCAGGGGCGAGGCTCTCCTCCCCCTACCTCTCCATCTGGGGTTCCGCCCTCTCCTCCTAATTGGGACACCGTCAGAACACCACTCTCTCACTCGTTGAGGGCCGTGGCTCTCCAACTGCTCTACCAGCCCAGGGTCTAAACCGTTAAGCTGCACCGGTGATAGGGGCGAGTCCTCCCTCCCCCTGCACCTCCTCCTAGAGTTCCGCTCCCTCCCATCTGGAGTAGTACCCCTGGAAGACAATTCTGGGGGGGACACTGCTTACAGATATCCCACCCGCCAGTTCAGGCAGTACCTGTCCCTGGCCTCCCAACCCAGGATCTAAGCCCTGTGGCTGAGTCGGTATCAGAGGCGAGACCTGCCTTCCTATGCACCCCCTTCCAGAGTTCCGCACTCTCCCACCTGGAGAAGTACCCTTGAAAGTCAAACCGTTAGGGACCTTGATTACAAGCGCCCCTCCCTCCAGGTCCGGCATCCCCTGAACCTGGCATCCCAGCCCAGGATCTAAACGCTTCGACTGAGCAGACCCCCGAACCTCTGGAGCTCGGATTACAGATGCCCCAGGTTCTCCTGACACTAGGGGATTCCCTTCATTTGATGGCCTATCAGGACAGCCTAGGCTCCCAACCTGGGGTTCCCTTGTGGAACTCTCCAGGCCCTGAGACTGTGGTTGGGGAACCTCGGGACACCTTCCCGTCTCACTCCTTCCTGTAGATAGGATGTGAGGCCCTACAACCCTCTCACTTCCCTGGGACCTAGCTGGGCTATTCTGCACCTCTCCCGCCGCGCTTGGTCGGAAGATCCCTGCACCATTCCCTTCAGGACCAGTGGCGTAGCTAGGGGGGGGGCGGTCTGCCCCAGACGGCACTAGTTTGAGGGCGGCGGCCGCATATCACTGGTGGCCAGTGCCGGCGGCCTTTATAATTTATCTGGGGACACTCACTGATACTACAGTCACTACAGTGTACCCAAATAAATTATAAAGGCTGCCACCACGGGCCGCCAGTGCTGCGCGGCCGCCGTATGAAATGCAACCACACCTGCTTGTAAGCTGCCTGCAGTGCATGCACCACCACCTAGCATAGTGGTGGTGGTGCGGTGCAGGACGTACTGCATTTGTGGGTCCCGTCCCAGGGCCGCAAATCTTGTAGCGAGCGAAGGCACTACCAATGAAGGCCCTGTAAATGGTGCTGTCCTGCCCCCAAGAGTGTTTGAGTCTATGTCGGCACTATTGGCCACAACGAGCAAGGCCCTAACTTTCTCAGGTCCGTTGACGGCTGCGCACCTGGTGTTTGTAGGAGCTCTCCCTTGCGTGGCAAAATGCGGGAGTGCTTTAGGGCGCTGGGTGGAAGTGGTTAAAAATCAACATTCAGTGGGAATGAGAGAGTCTCTGGCCGGGGCCATGGCTTCTCTTACCTGCTCTCGGGTTACCTTCCAAGCAGCACATCCTCCTCTGTGTGTGTGTAGAGCTCTCCTCTGCCTGTGGCCGGGTGTCCCAGCACCTGTTGTGTGGGGCAAATAACAGGGTCACGACCGCCTTCGCCGCTTTTACGTTGAGGTAGGTTTGAGGCTAAGTTACGGAGCAGCAGGGGCACGGTGAAACCATCCTTCTCGGTTACTGGTTAATTATCACACGTCTTCAGAGGCACAATGGCCTGCCTCCTTCTGAGTGATGTGACCCTCTGCACTTGGGAGCTGTGACAGGGAGACCTGGAAACTGACCAGGCCTTGTGCAGGTAGTTGGACCTGGACACCTGGAAAGAAGCACAATCCCACGTGCAGACATCCAGGTACTGTACTTTGATGCCGCCGTGAGAGCAGAAAGAGATAGTGTGGTGTTTTGATTGTATAAGGATGCACTTAGATACTATCGTGATATTATGTGGTTACACCGAAATAGTGTGCCTCGAGGTTACTCTGATGTATTGTTCAATTATGATGATAGAAAAACGTACTGACAATTTGACATCAATTAGAATCATGATTCGGCAATGATGTGCATTGAGGTTTTGTGCTAATATTAGGCAACCAGGGTACGATGAGCAATGTGCCATTATGATGCCATGAGAGGACGTGGATATATTATGCTATTGTTAGGCAAAGCGGGGGCATTGATATTCTGTGCTGTTATGATGCTGTGACTGATATATTGTGCACCTATGAAGCTACAGATAAGTGTAATGTTACTGCGATACCGTGTAGGTAAACTGTGGGGCAGTTTTACTAAAATCTGGCACAACTCAGCAGGCAAGAAAACAAAAGAAGAGAACAGGAGAGCACCATATTTAAAGAAATATAGCTCTCTCTCCTCCCAGTGACAGTGCCCTTGGTCTGTGGGCTATGGCGCTCACTGGCTGGGCAGCAGGAGGAGTGGGTAATGCCATGTATCCGTAGAAGGTGATGAGAGCGGGCAGTTCTGCTGTCAAGTGACAGGAGGTAAGGCCTGTGTGATGGAGGATTTTCTTGCTTGCTTTGCCTCAGGGTGCACATGTTTTGCCTGTGGCACGCATGCCCGAAGCCATCAGCCTGTCATAAGAGTTAGTAAGAGGTGGCCCCAGAGTTCAAGATGCCCCGTGTTGGATGTTAGCTCACCTGCCCATGTATTTTATTTTATTGGATTTCTTTCCTGCAATGGGAATCCAGTATAACTTAGTAGTAGTTAATGTAACTTAAGATTTGACACAGTGCTTCTCGAACCTGTACAGTTCTTTTAACGGAGAAAGGGGTTAAAAAACTCACTCCTGATACTTTTACAGTGTGCATGCATACTCCTGAGTCCTGTCCACATCTCAGGAATGTAAAACTAGCATTCCAATAATACTTATGAGAAATGTACGTGCCCAGGGATTAATTTGTAAAAAAAAAAAGAAATAAGTGCCAGGGCTCTCGTTAGGAGGTAGCTTGCACCAGCCCATTTCTCCTGTTAGTGCTGCTTAAAACAACCAACTACCAACCATGAAAGTGGAAGAGGATGTGGTGTAATGGCCAGAGCTGCCGACTTCGTAGCTGACGAACTAGGTCCGAGTCTTGGCGTCGGCTCAACATCCTGTGATTCCGGGCGAATGACATAATCTCGACGTAAATTAACGTGTCCTTAACAGGCACTCATGGGAAGCGCCCGTATTGCTGATTAAGATCTGGTGCTGGCACCGGAAACCACCGCCTCAAATTAAGTACTGTATGTGCCCAAAATCTGACAGTGAGGTGATTCAAAATTCAAGTCTGAGACTTAACCTCACACAATCACAGGACTGCGGGTGCCAAGGGCTGCAATTTGATGGATAGCCCAGGGCGCCTGAAGCACTACCTACGCCTCTGTTCAGGACCACTCCCCAATGCCCTCTCAGACTCTCTGGCACCCACCCAAAGGTCTGCCTCCCGTGCAAGTTCCCTGGGATCAGAGACTCCACACTGTAACAGGTGGTGACACAACCTGGGAAAACAACTTCTTAGCAGGTGCTCCTTGATAACTACCTGGAACACCCATCCCCATCACTCACTGTGTTATCCACCACCCAATCCTCCAATGCAGTCCAACACACGTCCACATACTCCCCCCAGGTCTGGTGGGACAGTTTTCCCCTACCCCTGAACTCAAACCTGTCCCCCTCCCGGGAATCAGGAACCATCTCCCTGGCTCTCTGAGTGGGACTCCCTACATTGGACTCACTCTCGCTGCCACCTCTGGATCCCACCCTCACTGGTGAATCCAGACCACAGAAACCACTCTCAGGGGACAACCTACCCTCCCGAGCTAGTCTCTCCCTGGCAAAGGCCCTCTCTGCCTCCGCCATCCTCTCCTGCGCTAGGACCTTCTAGGTCTCCAGCCTCTTCTCCTCCACCCTCAGCTGCGCTATCTCCTTGGCATGCTCCAACCTGAGTTTCTCCAACGCCAGCTGATGTTCCCTTTCTTTCCTCCTATCTACCCACTCTTCTGGGGACAGGGAAAGGGATGGGGCAGTGCCCCCAGGACTGGACCCAGCACGGGACACCCTAACTATGGCGTCCACATTCGCTACTGGCGTCTCCGCCCTACCAACTTCTACCTCCCCATCACTATCACCACCCTCCATGGTTATGTACTCTCACTCTCAGAGTCCTCTTCCTGGTCTCTACCAAATCCACCTTTTAAATATGCAGAGGGGTAATCGGACAGGTCCCCGCAGGGCTCTAAGGGTCCCCCCCTCTTGAGGGCCTCATAGAGAAATAACTTCCTGCGAGTGTTGCCTACTGGGGGTATCCCTCTCTCTCTGCAGAAGTCTACCACTTCCTGCTCTGTGTACTCCATAAAGCAATCCTCGTCGTAGATTAACCCCATCCTGGCGAGGTACACCTGGGACACACCACCCACAGTGCAACAGGGGAACACAATTCAAAAATCACTTTTAGGAGGAAAGTACAATCAGTAAAAACAATAATCCCCAAAAAACCTGTGATTACATTTAACTGCTCAGTTTGCAGTGTAACCCGTTGCCGCTGTGGTACTGCGCAAACGCAAGTCCTATCCCACCGGTCGCCAACAATATTGGAAATGGGTAGCGTGGTGCAAAGCGGGCGGGCGGGCCAAACTCCAGAGGACATGTGCAAAGCATCCACGCAGTACACACAGGCGACACACAAGGCACACCACAAAAAGAGACCACACCAATTTAGGTAAGAATAACTTTTGTATTGTGTCAAACATACAATAGTAATCACAGTAGTCACTATACTGCGCAAACTGGCGCCAGGGGAATATGTACAAGGGGATTGTTTACATGGCAGGGCCAATCGGGCCGCTGCCAGAACCATTGCGAAGGGACAAAGGATAAATGAAAAAGGTAGGTCCATCAGCTTCAGTCCTTGGGGGAAAGACACCTTAACATTAACTTAGGGCTTCAGGCCGGAACTCCTGCAACGGAAACATCATTGCATGACAGTAGTATTCGGCATAGGAACCTGTGGTCTCAGTCACAGTGACATAACACATTAGGCAGGAACATCTGCAAAAATCATAACAGGATCTTAGGCATGCACATTGGGCATAGAAATACAAAATGCGTAACCAGGTGGGCATTGGAATCAAATCCATAAGGGTAGGCTTAGGTCACCTTAGATCCGGCAGAACTCCATTACGCATAAATGCAAATAGGCATGTACAGAGGAACATCTGGGCCTACGCCTTAACACAGGTGCAACATTTCATAAATCATCCCTGGGCCTAACCTAAAACAACCTAATAGGCCTCGCTTTAGCATAGGCAACATTAACATTGGGCCTCACCCTTAGGGAGAAACATTGGACACATTAGTATAGGGCCCCGTCCCAATAGGCATAAACCACATTATGCATGACATTAGACATAATCATCATTGTAGGCACGACCATATTCAGGTGGGGGCACAAACCATGAATCTAAATCACCATGGGCCTACGCATGGGAGCCTAGCAGCCTAAAATGGGCAGAATCATCTCAGCATAGGGCCTAACCCCAAAACATCATGGCATACCACCTAAACATGCCCTAGGTCATTGCAGCTGCCCACGGTCCTGAGGGGCAGCTGTGTAGAGGAACTCAGGTCAGCATGGAGAACATGGGAGTCCCTCTTCCTGGGCTCTCAAATTACCAAGGCCCCACTCAGTGCAGTTCCACTTGAGCCCCCCCGGGACTCTCACAATTCTATTGCCCCAAACGTGGCAACTGCAGTCCACTCTCCGGTGGGGCAGTTGAGCAAAGCTACCAACAGCAAGGGCCCCAGCAATACGTCCAAATGGGCCCGCCCAACAGAACACTGGTCCCGGGGGTGGCCACCGACTCTGTGCCCCGACACACCCCCAAACACGGCGGACTGAACCCCACTCACCGGGACTCTTCTTCTCTCTGCTGCAGGCTGGACAGCAGGTGCGGGGCTTCCCTTTCCAACACGGGAGCCCTGCCAGCAGCAGCACCTTCCTGGCGGCTCCACTGGCTGTCGGCCGCGCTACCGTTCCTCATCCGAGTCTGGAGCAGATCGAGGGGGCCTCTTGCTCTCCTGGAGCCCCCCCTCGGCGATGTCCAGGCGGCTCCGGGTCTTCTGGCTGCCTTCAGGCACAGCAGCCAATCCGTGCGCAGCTCTCGCAGGGGCGCGGCAGCTTCCGCCAATGGTGGCACAGCTTCCACGGGGGCCGGGCACAGGAGCCAATGAGGTGGTGGCGGCTTCCGGTGGACGTGGCCGCAGGAACCAATGGGGCCGCACTTGTCACCAGACGCGGCCGATGATGTCGGCCTTGAGGAACGCTACGGGCCTACTGCGGCCTTTCCTCTACCTCGGTGGCCCTCCCAGGCTTCGGGGAACAGCAGCGGGGATCCTAAGTGGCGCCTCTCCTTCTCCCAACGCGACGAGGCCTGCGCAGCTTCCCTCACATCTCCTGGGCCGTGGCGGTGATCGGGGGACTCCTCCGTATGGCGGCCTGGCTCCAGGGACAATGCGGGGTAGGCTCCCATTTACATAGGCAAGGGACCTTCGGGGTGGGCACCCGCGCGGTAAAATTTTCATAAAGCGGGGTAGGCCCCCGCTATGATTGCCAGAGAGCAGAGCGTCCTCACGCGGGGTAGGCACATGCTTTCGGTTTAATCAGCACCAGGGCACGAACACCCGGCAATACACGGGGTGGGCACCCGTTTACTTCAGAGGCATGCAAAGCGCCGCCTCTACGCGGGCTGGGCACCGGCAGTGCTTTTAAATAACACAGTACTTCCTGGCCACGCAGCGCTGTTGGGTCCCCACTTCTTCCTTGGCAGAGTTAACATAAAGTGCTGCAGGAATCAGCTCCTCACCTCTGGTGCTGGGAAAATAGCATTGCACTCACCAAGCGCTAGTCAGCAGGCAAGACTGGGACAGGAGATAGCGCTCTTCTTCACTGGCACTTTGATTATAGCGCTCCTCACCTCATTCTGGGCACAGTCAAAGGTGCTCCTTGGCAGTCAGCTCAAGCGCTCTTCTTTTCCAGGCGATAGGGAGCAGTCAGGGCCCAGGGGTAGCGCTCACGAGGCGCTAGGGCAGGAGAGCAGACAGGCAGTGCTGGGCCAGGTCAGTGGTCAGTGAGTACTCATCAATACAGGATAGCAGCTCCTCTGAACTATCATCCCCTGTAACATGACACTCCTCCTGGTACAGCAGCCTGAACTCAGATGGGCTCAGGGGCCAGCACACAGGCCCATGTGGCGGTACACCCTGGCAGCAGGTCCCCTCTCTCTCAAGTCCATGCTCTGACTGAGCACATGGTGGCACAGCCCCCCTACTTATACTCCCCTCACCCCACCTACCAGACAGTGCCAGAAGCTTCTAGAAGCTCCTGGGGAAACTGGTTCTAACTAGTCTAGGGGGAGGAGTAGAGCACCCAGAGTGCCAGGCTTTCTCTCCAAAAGCTTGGATGGCTGGGAACCGAACAACTAGACTGCTAACCAACCACAGTCAGGTGGCACCACACACAGCCATGGCATCCATTTTAAAAGCGACATTTCACCAGGGTGCATTCTTGCAATGGAGGAATTAAAGGTGCGCACACCATTGCATTACATTTAACATGGCATCTCACACCACACATGGCCTATACATTTCTCTACCATGGGGGGAGACATCCTAAAATAGGGGGGTGAAAAGTGAAAAATTTTGGGAAAATGGGCCAAGTCCAACAACAGCCAATTAGCATAAAGCTTGTGATCCGGAGGAAATATATATGATTTTACTTTTGATTTCTCAGCAACTACTAAACGGATTTACACCATTTAACAAAAAGGGTTCTTTCTGAACCAAAAACTACCTCTTTGCCAATTTTGGTGTAATTTCATTCAGCAGTTCGGGCTGTAGGTGTGTCTAAAGTTTCAAACGCGTTATGGGACGCCCCTTTTTTCTCTGGCCCCCACTTTCCGAATCACCCCGAAACTTTCAGGACAGGAGTGGACCGGAGCGCCCCACGACTTTTTAAAATTTCGTGAAGATTCGTCAATCGGCGTCAAATTTATTGGAAATAGAATTTTGTGAATTTCCTATGGAAAATAGGTCCTAACTATAAGTTACCGTGACCGCCAGTAGGTAATATATATATAGATATATATATATATATATATATAATATAATTTATTCCTTACTACCATATGGCCCTTCCTGTCCCTTTTTTGCAGACAAAATGGCATTTCCAAATTTCTCCTCTATCAGCAGCTTCACCAGCTTCTCCATCTTAGCACAATTCTTACAGCATTTTACTGTTTTTACCACTTTCCACAGTTCCTGCACACTACTTTAGATTCTGGTCAGTCCTTATAGGTGGCAAAATAGGAGATACTATCACGCCTGCAGAATAATTACATGATATACTCTTATTCCATCTGTGTTTTCCCACTTCCTTGTTACATCTTGAGTTCTCGAGTTGACCATCTGGATGTAACCATCTTCCATACTAACAACATCACACAAAAAAGATGGGCAGAGTGTTGAAACCTTTCAAACACTCACCCCCAGTCACAGATCTGGGTTTAATCGATTGTTGTTTTACTCGCCACGCCACCCCAGCTTAGACCCAGTCATATGAAAATCAGTCTGGATGCTCCTCCCGATTGGAACAGTCCAGCCCAAACTCTCAAGCCAGGCTCTCCTTGCCCTAAACTGGAAACAATATAACGAACAAGAGACTTCTGGTGCTGCCATAAAAGCTTCATATGACTTCTGGTGCTGCCATAAAAGCTTCATACCGACTTCTGGTGCTGCCAGGTTTAATTACGTTGTGTCCCTTTAATCATCAATAATGGTAGTCTTTGTTGTTCAAATCATGTGGTAATCGTGTTGTGTGTTTTTTGAAAACAAAAAAAAAGCAAATAAAAAGCAATTCAGAAGCTTTCAGATGTTATTAAATTGGACATTCTGAACTAAAATAGATTGTTTGTAATAATTATCAGCACTGGCACTCTTGTTCGTTATATTGTCATTGTGCGCTCAGCCTTGCTGATTAGAGCCACCCCCTCTTTTTGCTACTAGTACTAAACTGCAAACAAGCATCCAAGCTCCAGTTTTGGGGTATCAGCCCTCATCAGCCAGGCTAACCTGAATCTAGTGTCACAGCAATCAAGGGACCCACGTCTGGGCATACCCTGGGTGGAGAGTTGGAACTTTTGAAACACTCACTAAGTCACAGATCTGGATTCTATCCTTCACTATTTTACTCACCACGTCACCCCAGTTTGGACCCATTCATATGCAAATCAGTCTTGACCCTGCTCCCCATGGGATCAGTCCAGCCCGAACTGCCAAGCCAGGTCCTCCCTAGACTGAAAACAAGGATACTGGGACTGGTTTTGGGGTATTACCCTTCATCTGGCTGACTAGCTTGAATCCAGTGGCGTAGCATGCACTTGACCCACATCTTCTACAATGTTTTTCCCCTTTGGCTTTGTAAATCCCAGGATGCTGGTAGGAATTAACTATTGGTTTGGGGGGGTCTACGCAGACAGCGCAGACAGTAGCGCAGAAAGCAAGCTTACCAGCATCTTGCCAACACGCCAGCACGCCAGCACGCAGCTTCAGCCCCTGGGTGGGGAACGCTGTAGGTCTCGCCGCATTTTGTCTTCCACCGCGGCTGGAGACTACAGCTCCCAGCGGGCTTTGCGAGAACTTCCGGTTTCCCGCTGTCTTGGCGCCCGGAGGCGCTACAAAGGAGAGACGCTCCCTCGGTGGAGCGGGGGGTCTACGCAGACAGCGCAGACAGTAGCGCAGAAAGCAAGCTTACCAGCATCTTGCCAGCACGCCAGCACGCAGCTTCAGCCCCTGGGTGGGAAACGCTGTAGGTCTCGCCGCATTTTGTCTTCCACCGCGGCTGGAGACTACAGCTCCCAGCGGGCTTTGCGAGAACTTCCGGTTTCCCGCTGTCTTGGCGCCCGGAGGCGCTACAAAGGAGAGACGCTCCCTCCGCGTCGCGGGACGCGCGCGGGCGTCGCCGGCGGAGCCTGGGCAGATGGCGGGCTGTCTAAGGCCGTCCAAGGACGACCAGGGACGGGACGGGCCACATCCCTTTCACCATGAGATGAGTAAGCGCAAACTGGCAACAACGGCGCATGGCGAGGTTAAAGCCAAGGTGCCAAAGTACACGACCAGCATTATCACGTACTTAACAACTAAGGTGGGGGAGCTATCAACGCAGATTGCAGAGTCAGAGCGTGAGTTGGGTCTTGCTACCAGCCCTGGGGGAGTTAACATATCTAATGCGTCTGTCATAAACTGCATTCCGTTGGAACCTAGGGTCATTATTGATTCCTGCAGACCCACCCTGCCACAATCCCCCACAATTCTCCCTTTACCGGTTTTACCCGAAACAGTGATACCATCTTTACCTACGACCCCGGGAGTTGCATGTGAGTCTGCTTTAAACCAGCCTGGGCCTTTACAGCCAATTTATGTAACTGAGGAGGGCATCGCGTCTTTACTGGAAAAACTGTTTACAGAAAGACTGGAAGCCGCATTAATCCAGATTGCTTCTGACATCACAGAGACTCTGAAGGATTGTGTCAAGACTCTTGTGGCAAAATGTGAGCATATCAATGATGCTCTTAATAGGCAGGCCCCCTCTTCTCTTACACCTATGGCACCATGTCCTTCAATTGTCCAGGTTCCTGCCCCTAATGTCTGGGGTCCTTCCATAAATAGATCGACTGTTACCTCTAATGTGGTCACTGATAACCCTGTTCAAAAAAAAGGGAAAGTGGAGGAGGGGATATATATTCCCATGACGGAGGCGGTTCCTAGTGTAAATACCTCAGTAAGGCCTAGAGACCAGCGGGGGGCTGTGGTGAGAAGGGTACCCCCAGTAAATCTACCTCCGGATGCAACACCTTTTGTAGCAATCCTGCTAAACGTGCCTAAACTCGCAGATGGGGTGGTGGAACATCAGGACACTCTTTTTAGGCATGTTAAAAAATGGTGTAATGCTAATTGCACGGGAGAGAGTAACATCGCAGACAATATTGTAACAAGTAGAAGGGTCAACTGGGTGGGCACAAGTAAGAAAAATGTAGAAGGAGATTGTGTAATTGTTAATTTTAAATCTAGAAATGTCGCTAGCCGCCTCTTCTGGGATGGTTCTCCTTTGGACCCTGTAGGAACAGGTGTCCGAGCGATGCCCCTTGGCTTTTTCTACCCTCGAGCCGATAGGCCAGGCGATAGTGAAAACAACAAGTCGCATTTTTCCAAAAATACCTGGGCGGATGACAAACTTATCTCGCCTATGTGCGGTAATGACTGGGTGACAAAGCCACCCAAGGGCAGTAGTCTGGTCAATTCTGTAAGGATCAGTCTTTCAAATGACTTATTGTTGTCAAATAGGTTCACGGCTCTAGCCGATCGATTAGATATTGAATGACTAGAGCCTGAGCATGATAACCTGACTGTCCCATGCCTATTTAATGCAGAGGCCACCACATTAGATGTTATGGTTAATAATGCTATAAACGACCCTCTAGAACTGGATCGGGGGCACATCAGGTTATTATCATGGAATATCGCGGGCCTACGGGCCAAACAGGATGATCCGATTTGGCTACAACAAGTGAAGGAATACGATATAGTTGCCTTACAAGAAACTTGGTCAAAAGATAAGGGATTCTGGATAGATGGCTATATTTCATTCTTTGTCAATGCGCAGAGTTCCACGGCTGGAAGGGATAGAGGGGGACTGCTATTTCTAGTTTCAGTAAAATTAGCAGGGACAGTCAAAGAGATCCCCAGTTCCTCACACTTTTTTCAGCTGGTGGAAATTCTTTTGGCAGACAAGAATAAGCTTGTGTTTATAAATTGTTATAACTCCATGCAGGGGGGACCCCCTAATTTTGTTCTAGAAGGTTTTCCTCTTTTTTAAATAATTACATGTCAAAACAAACCACTTTTGTTCAGTTAATTATGATGGGAGATTTTAATGTTCATTTGTGTGAGTTACACTGCCAGATCATAGATGATACCGGTCCAGATCACACATCACTGCCACATTTTGAACATACCCCGAAGGGTGTGGCAATGGAAAATCTGTTATCATCTAATGATCTCTACGAACCAGGGTTCTCAGATTTAACAAACCGTGTGGTCACATACAATGCAAGAGGGAGCGAATCGATTATCGATTACTTTTTTATGTCCCCGGGGCTCTTGCGTCATGTATTGTTTTATAATGCAATTGTAAGCGGGTTTAGTGACCACAACCCGGTGTTGTTAGTTCTGGATGCTTTATCTGGCTTGAGCAAAGGGGATTTGAGGGCTACCGCTGTGAGGGATGTAAAGAGTAGAGACCAGGGAAGGCGCCTCAAATGGTGTAAAGTTTGCCCTGAGGATTTTCATGCCCAAATTGAGCAAAAAATGGCAGTAGAAATTGAGAAATGTAGGGACGGAGAGAAGGGGGGGAAGGAGGTAGTTAGTGCCTTCGAAGCTATTTGTGCCAGAGTAGAAAAGGAACTCATAGCTAAACCAAGGAGGGGTCCTGCTCCAGCCTTTGGGTGGTTTGATCGCTCCTGTTCCAAGGCACACTCGGCCTTGTTGAAAGCCCTTAAACAATCCCCTAGAGACAGGTCTTTGGTGGCACAGTTGAGAAAAAGATATGCTTTGGCGGTTAAGTCGCGAAAAAAGGCCATCAAAGATGAAGCATGGGATTCTTTAATGGATTCTGTAACCCTTAAACAAAGTTCCAAATTCTGGTCCATAATTAACAATCCTTTATTTGCTCAAACAAACAACACGGATCTTGAAATTAACATCCCTGAAGCTGAATGGATTAAACATTTTTCTAACATATATGGCTCAAATGAACCAGTTGAGGCTTTTACAATGCCCGGCTCCCCAACTCCCCCTACTAAGTTAAAATTTAGTAAACCTGAAGTAGAACTGGCAATCTTAGGTTCTGCTGCTAATAAAGCTCCTGGCCCAGATGGGGTACCTTTGGACCTATACA
Source organism: Lissotriton helveticus (assembly GCF_964261635.1). Classification (NCBI taxonomy): domain Eukaryota; kingdom Metazoa; phylum Chordata; class Amphibia; order Caudata; family Salamandridae; genus Lissotriton; species Lissotriton helveticus. The sequence continues at coordinate 1,319,015,567 of NC_136061.1, forward strand.
AACTCAATCCTCAGATGTGGGCTGAGATCTTAGCCAATGTTTTTAACTGTGTGTATGAGGGGGTTTGCCAAAAACCTGGGCATGTTCAATTATAGTACCCATTTTTAAAAAGGGCCTAAGAAGTGACCCCAAGTGTTTTCGTCCAATTTCCTTATTGGATTCCTCTATGAAGATTCTGGGCAAAGTTTTGTTAGCAAGAATTAACAGCTGGTCTCTAGACAACGATATTTTATCAGATGCCCAGTATGGGTTTCGTGCTGGTAGAGGAACAGAGGACCAATGCTTAAATCTTCATTTGTTAATATCGAAATACACTACTGCAAAAAAAGGGTCAATTTTTGTAGCATTTATGGACCTGTCCACGGCCTTTGATTTGGTAAATAGAGCTCGGCTGTGGACCATGTTGCTAAAATTGGGACTTGATCCCCCACTTGTACAGTTTTTGGCAGAACTCCACAAGGATTTAAAAGCTTCTATTAGAATGGATCATGACGGAAATCGTACAGCTTGGTTCAAATCAAGTAGGGGCGTGCGGCAGGGCTGCATTCTTGCACCCATGCTGTTCACTCTATATATAAATTCCTTAGAGAAGACTCTTTTAACCGCTACCTTGGACACTCCGCGTGCAGGGGATACACGCATCCCTGTTCTCCTGTACGCGGATGACGCAGCTCTGATAGCTCGGACCCATTTAGGTTTGCAAAGACTTTTAAATGCTTTTAATGATTTTATGTCTTCACTTGACTTAGTGATAAATAACTCCAAATCTCACGTCATGGCCTTTGGGGCCGCCAAAAATAACACAAAGCAGTTCTATTGCAATGGCGACGTGATCACAAATGTCAAAATTTTTACTTACCTGGGTGTAATTTTTGATGCCAAAGGAAGCTGGGCTCCTCAAATTACAGCTAAAACCAAAGCAGTTAGGAGTTCGGCCAATGCTATTTTAAGTTTTTCGAGGAGACTGGGGGGGAAGCCAACTGGTGCTTTATTAAACTTGCACAGGGCAAAATCGGTGGCTATAGCCAGGTATGGTTCAGGTCTGTGGGGTTATGTGAATGGCGAAGCTATCCAAAGGGAAGAAAATAAGTTCCTTCGTTCAATATTAGGGCTTCCCCAATCAACAGCCTCGTTTTCAGTTCTCCAGGAACTTGGTTTAGGGTATATCACTGATACCCTCTTAATGGCTCCTATTTTATTATGGATTAGGACCTGGGCCAATAACAATCTAGGTTTGAACCATAAAATACTGTCCGACTGTTTAAAATTGGATAACTCCAAAAAAATAGCTTGGCTATCATACATTTAAAAGTGCTCTTTGGACCTTGGTCGACATGAGATTTTCTCTGATCCCCATGGTCTAAAGAAATCTGATCTAGATTGGGTTAAGCTCAACTTTTCCAAATTGAAATTTATGGAGAGGGAGGAACGCCAACTTACTAAACCCACGATCAGAGCCCATTTCCTGACCATCACCTGCTTTACTATACAACCGTACTTTGCCATTGTTAACATCCCTTTTCACAGGTGGCTTCTGGTTAAATTTCGGTTTAACCAGATTTACATGGTCCTTTGTGATAGTCAAGGCTGGTACAAGGAGGAGGATGCTCCTGTTTGTAGTTGCGACAATTTTTCAACGCAAGATAATATGCACATTATGTTATTCTGTCCTTTTTTTATTGTGCCCAGACAAAAATACCTGATACCCTTACTGAAGGACAAAGCCTTCCATCAGGCCAAACCCGCCCTCCTGTATCTCCAATTGTTGGATTCAGCTTTGGTCATGTTTAGCGTGGCCAATTATCTTGTTGCTGCTGTTAGGATCAGGAGGAGACGACTTAGAACGTAACACAAGGGTTCTGCTCGAAAGGTGGAAATGGAAAATGTTTTTTATACTTGTAATTTTTTAGCTAAATATGTATTCCTCTATAGCTGTTTTCTTTTAAAATGTGAATATATAATGATTGATGTTTTTAAATTGTGTATTTATAAATTTCTACTGAAGTGTGTTATCTCTAAAAATAATTGCTAAATGAATATGTACTGCCCCTTTCCCTTTGATTGTAGAATGCTTTTATGATTTTTAACTTAATCGAATAAAGTGGTTTTTGACTTGACTATTGGTTTCCTTGTAATGATTTTAAATAATCACACAATAAGGGAATTCCATTCTATTGTAAAAAAATGCCCAATTAGCAATTCAGTAGCAGGTTAACAAAACAAAAAATGGATTTAGAAACAAAACGAATAGTTACTTTGAAGGTGCATGTTTATGACATTGCTTCCAAATAGTGATATATAATGGGATGCATCAATATTTTATTACAGACTCCTGAGTAGGTTGAAAACACCTTCAGAAAGGGAACCTCTTACACTTTTCTGAACATAAAAAAACTGTTTGTTAAGGAGCATGTAGTGGTCTAAGGGACAACCTTTTACAAATAAAACTTTTTTCTTTAAATGCAGTTGGTTTTCCTTTAAGAAAAATGGACTTCAATTTAAAAAAAAAGATTTCTGTTAAAATGCAATCACAGACATGTCGGTCTGCTGACCCCAGAAGGCCACCATTCCTATGATGGCATCAAATTGAAGTGTATTGCAAGTTCTGATCTATCTCATGACTAACGAGTAGATACGTGAGATTGCCCCCCTCTACAGGTTGATATTTTGACAGCAGACCTATTTGTATATAGATCAGTGTGCAAAATGTATTTCCCATTCGCAAAACGTCCATGCACAATTTGCAAGCACTTTTTGTGAAAAGATAATTCACACCTCAGGTCCCAAATATTTTTTTTCCATTTAGGATACTTTCTATTAGGCCTGGTGTGCTTTTATGTGTCTCCTTGAATCTCACAGCTGCGAGTTAGTGATCTGATGTGGCTTTCGTCCCTTGCTATAGGTAAGAAATATCTCAGCTGCTAACTGTTCTCAATGTATTGATGTGGTTTGATTTTTTTCATAGAGATCCACATTATGCCCCTATTTTGTTTTACATGTGCCAGGTGTGCACATCTCGAAAAGCTTTAAAAAGATAATTTTGCATCTTTTCTCGCCACTGGTCATTACAGTTCAGCTTCATCCAATTAAGTTGCATCTGATGGAGCAAGAGGATTCAAAGAAAAGAAACTTGCTCGAATCAACCTCTCATTAACATGTACTAACAAGTAGGAATAGAGAGTTGAAAGAAAATTAACATACATACAACATTCATACACGGGAAAAAAGGCTTTCTGCTTGCTTAAATAACAAATAATAATTTGCTACGTAACTGAAATCCCGCTTGAAACCGAAAACCGCTTTGCGTATATGCGTACCCGTCCTGTGTAAGTAACCACGTGATTAACCCATGTGAGAGGAAAACTCTCACACATTCCCAAAGAGTTGCTAACTGTAGGTCTTGAAGTACTGCATGCCTGGCATATGCTTGCCTGGAATTTAAAAGAAGTTTTTTGCTACTAACGCTTTGTTTAACAAAGAAGAAAATAACATGTGATAGAGTAGAAGGGGGAGGTAAACAGCGATAACATATTTGAGAAATTAACACCTGTTTATGATTCTTTCTTCAATAGTGAACGTGTTGGGCCTGATATGCTAAGCCAAAAGAAAAGATGGCGGGTGAGCCATAACGCAAGTTGAGTATGTGCATTAGAGTCCTGGAATGACCTGATGACCGGGAAATTGATTGTCTGCCAAGACCCAAGGACGACTGCTTGGGAAAAGATCCTCAACTGAAGAAATTATATAAAAAATTGTATCTATCTATTTTGTGAGATGCATGTGAAAAGGAAATGTCATGAAAATTGAATAAATTAACTGGGAAGGGTTTACTAAACAAAGAATTAATTAAGAATGTTGGGATGACCGCATGAGGTGATGACAACTCCCCTGCCCCGGCCCAATCACAGTTTAGGATTACCACACATTTGCAACCTTTGAGGGTGGGACATGCAAAATTAAAGGGTATAATTTGAGTGACTTAAGGTTAAGAGAGAGAGCTGCTTCTACAAAGAGTTGTTGATGCTGAGTGAGGAGTAGGCGAGAACTGCTACTGAGAAGAACAGACTGGGAAGATTCAATACTGAAGACAGTCTGATTAGATTGAAGATTTGCAGAATAATATCGAGGAGGAAGAGAGTGTAATGGAGGAATGTGCTTCGGTGGGCCGGATTCTAGAGAAGAGTATTAAGTGTAAACCTATCCTGCACCTGTCTTACAGTCTTGTCTCCTTACTTTATCAGGTGACCTCCTCTAACCCTTCTGGCCAGGGGTTGGGTTTCCCATTCCACTATTAGGTAAATAGAATTATGTCATGAATTTAAATGTATCATTGCAAAGTATGAGATACTATGTCCTTTTGTCCCTTCATCTATCACTCCACTCTGGAAATCTAAATGTGTATATGGGCCCATTGTAAGTGATACGTTTATGTGTGAAAAGTTTATCCTGGCATTTCGCTGGATCAGTTTCCTTGGTAGCAGAATCATGGTTATTATTGTTCTGACTAATTGACTATATGTTTAACACTAAGAGTTAGTGTAGCGTTTTAAGTTGTCTGGAAGCACATGTACAGAGATACCCGGGAATCCCGGGAATGGAATTTAGAAGAGTGTGGTAAATGGAAGTCACACTGCAGAAGGTTACTCATCTGTTGTCGTGATACTGAGAAGCCACAGAGCTGGCAGTACCACATTAGGGACCAAATTGTATAAGACTAGAGTGTGAGTGACAGCAGAAGGCCTGCCTGTGAAACTTTGGCTTTAGCCATAGGAGGATTATCCCTAGAGGAGTAACAGGTCCTCCCTGAGCTTAAGTGAAGAGTAAACAGTGTTTTTTACTCACAGTGACAGGAATGAATTTTCTTTTGTGGCGTCTGAAGAAACTATCTTTGGTTTAGTGAAGCAGACAGAGTAGCGCTGTTTTTACATTGTTACTAACAAAAAATGTATAACGAAAACAGACATTGTTGTATAACCTTGTGAAGGGAGGGACAGTAGCAGGAGCTATACTGACGTCACAGGGAGCCGTGCTGGTATTTCTTTTTTTTTTTTTTCTTTATTTCGATCAAATAGATCAGAAAAGGTGACATCCAAGTAATTAAACAGTACAAATAGTTATTACAAAACTGTCGACGATGATTAAAAAGGCTTTACAGTTTCCATCCTGGTGGACAAATCAGACAATAAAAAAGGTTACCTATCATACATCACACATTGGATTTTTAAAATGACAGAGATTGTGTGCACTGTGTTTCAATTAAAAATCAGGAATACATAAATGCAATTTTAGAACTGTGCCAAGTCTATATCATTGCATACAACGAGTACGAATATGCCACATCGCAGTTAAAAATTTAGCAACCGCAAACACAATTGGAGGCGATACGTCCGTTTTTAGTATTCTGTAGGCGGGCAAGTAGTGCCTGAACCCCAGATTTTTAAGTAGGGGAACAAGCCAATACTTTCTTGGTTTCTGATAAGCCTTACAGAAGAAGATGACATGCAAATCAGTTTCCTGTTGATACGAGCATGCTGGACATAGCTCTGGGGTGGAGGGATGGGACCAGGTACTGCTAAATGCTTTAAGGGGGAGTGTGCCATACCTCCACTGTAGAAATAATTTTCTAGTCAGAGCAGGGCTAATTTTGTCAAGGACAAGTTCCCGTTGATAGGAGTCTTTCGATTTAATAAATGAATGTGTTAGAGACCCCATGCATGAATTCTGTAATGATGATGTTATTTTAAATTCATAGGAGTCCTTTGATAAAGATTTACGGGATACCCTGTTACAAGCATTGGCTGGGTCCAGCCACAGTTCCAGCCTTCCCAGACTCTCACATATCTTTTTTATGTATTTCAGCCAGGGAATGTTCGTTAAATTTGCTAGAGATAAAATCTCTTGTAACTCCTTCCTGTAGCTCACGAGTTCTGGGGTACTCCAAATTCGACGCCAGAAAGTTAGAGGTTTTAATCACAGTTCTTCCTCAATTGTTATTAAGCCCAGATCCAATCTGAGCGGCAGGAGTGGGGTGCTTGGCGGTAAGGCCACCATCTGCCTAATGAATTTGTTCTCCGTGATTGTCAAATTCTGGGTAGGTATGTGCCCCCACAACTCCCCCCCCATGTATGACTGCCCCCCGGGCCTGCATTTTATAGATTTGGAGCACTGGGCCGAGGGGTTTGTGGGTTGATCTATTTACCATCCTTGAGATACCACCCGTTAACTGAGCTAATTTGACGTTAACCTTTGTCCGATGTGTGTCCCAAGTCAGGTTTTGATTGATGGTCACCCCAAGGTATTCGAATGTGTTAACCCTCTCTAGCCTCAGTGTACCTATGGTGGGATTGGGACGTGTTGAAAGAGGAGGACTAAGAATCATGTATTTAGTTTTCAGCGCATTCATCTCCAATCCCCGGTCAACACTTAAAGGCTTCGAACCCATCCAAAACTCGTTGGATTCCCATCGGGGATTTAGACAGCAGCAGGGTGTCGTCCGCAAACATGATAGCGGGCACCCTGCTGCCGCTGAGCTTTGGAGCATCAATGTCGGCTATCCTAGTCAGGTGGTCAACTACCCCGTTGACAAAGAGGCACAACAGGATGGGTGCAAGCACGCAACCCTGCCTCACTCCCCTGTCAACGGGGAATCTTCCTGAGAGCATCCAGTTTCTACCACACCTGACCCGTGCGTAGTTATCTTGGTGCAGTCTTATCAAGATGTTCAGGATGTCCGAGGGGATACCCATCTCCGCCAGCACTGTCCAAAGTCTGGATCTTGGGACCAAATCGAAGGCGGCGCGCAGGTCTACGAAGACCGTGTAAAGGCTGCCTCCTTCGATTGTAGCAGTTTTCCAAAACAAAAGATTGAGTCGGAAAATCTGGTCTGTTTTTGAGATCTTCCTTTGGAAACCAGCCTGATAGGGGGTGAGAATGGAGAACTCCTCCATCCAGTTTTGGAGGTGATCAAGTATCAGCCTACCAAACAGTTTTTGGGACACATCAATGAGGCTGATGGGCCTGTAGTTGGCTGGAAGCAGAGGATCCCTTCTTAAAAATGGGAACAATCTCTGCTCCCAGCCAAGTACAGGGCACCTCCATGCCCCTCAAGACGGCGTTAAAGATTGTCAACAGTTAGGGGGCCCAAATGTCCGGCTCCTGTTTGAAAATGTCGCCCAGGAGCCCGTCCAGGCCTGGTGCCTTTCCAGAAGCCAGACCTAGAATGGCCACCACTACCTCAGCCTCTGTGAATAGATCCACCTCCAGCTGTCTTCCAGTGGTTGGGAGTACCTCGGTTGGGGCCCTGTCACCATCTGTGTACAAGGCCTGGAAATGATCTTGCCAGACATTGGCTGAAATGTTGGGCTCAATGGCAAGGGAAAGGTCCTCCGACCCGGCGTTCACTAGGCGCCAGAACTTCCAAGAGTCCCTGATGGCTAGTGTGCTGGTCATATTCTCCCATTTGTCATAGTCCCATTTGGCCTTAGCATGGGTAATCAACCGCTTATAGTCTTTTCTCCTTTCCTGTATGAGTGTTCTACTTTTACCCTCCTTAATGCTAGTCAGTAGGTCGGTTTTAGCTTTGGGACATGCAGCGTTATACCAGGTGGGTCGTTGTGGCCTTTCTCCCCCTGTCCTTCCCATAAAGAAAAGAACATCTGCCAAGGATTTAATAAGGTCCTCGTGTGCCAGCCAGAGTTTTGTGTGCGCATCGCCATTGTTGGGGTGTTCCATTAATGTGCACACCCTTTCAAATATCGGAACGACACGGGCATACAGCCCCACGACCTTCTCTGGATTCGCTGTTAACTTTTCCCACCTTACTCTCCGTCTTTTTTTTTTTTTTTTTGCAGAGTTTTATATAGCGCGAACTAGACCCGAACTGAATCAGGTATCAGAGCGCTTTACATAGCACCAGTTACATTACATGAGGACACGCATTCATTTTAGGCACGGGGAGATTAAGTGATTTGCCCAGAATCACAGGAGGTTTTTGGCATCGTTACCGAGACTCGAACCCAGATCCCCAGGTCCGAGGTCGAGCGCCCTAGCCATTAGGCCAACCCCTCTCCTTCTGTTGTTTGCCAAGGACAACCCCATGTCGGGCACATCTGAAACAGCTCCATTTGCTATGTCTGTGCCAGGGAGGGAATATTCTAGTTCTAGCGCGTTATGGTCGCTATCCTCCCTGGGTATTAGCCTGAAGTCCTCTATGTACGACCAGAAAGACAGTTGAATAAAGATGTAATCCAGTCTTGACTCCCTACCCACTTTATTAAATATACATTTTGAGGGGATGTCAGACTTTGTACGTCCATTGCAGGCCCTAATGCCATGATTAAGGGTTAGAGTGGTAATCTGTACTGCAAGGGGTGTCCAAGCTCTGGGGGGGGGGGCGCCGTGGAGGGAACTCGCCATAACGCATCCTCATCCAGTGATATTCCATCAACTAATCCTGGAAGAGGCTCGAAATGGGAGTTTAAATCACCTCCTACCAGGAATGAAGTTTCATGTGGGAGATCGCCCAGGAGGGCTGAAAGTTCCTCAATGGTACTCTATTCCCTGGTTACATTCACCGGCCTGGAGTAGACATTTACCAGTGCCAAATTACTGGAATTTGACCCCTCCAGAATGACACATTGGATATCATCCGAAGCTGTGGGGTAGGATGCTGCCTTGCAACCTAGGTGTGTAGCCACCCAAATCGCAAGGCCCCCAGATGGCCTCCCCTTGCCCCCCCATCTCGCGAGTATGGAAAATACCGCAAAACCTGGGCGGATGTGATCCTCTTGAGCCCAGGTTTCTTGAAACAGGCAAATATCTTTACTTTCCACAAATGAACTCCAATCCGGGCAATTAAGCTTGTTTCCAATACCGGCCACATTCCAAGAAAGCATCTTTAAAGGATGCGATCTTGGATTCAGTGCGGGACAAGCAGAAATCCTCTTGTCTTGAGGACTAAGCGGGGGTATTATGATTTCGGCCTGGTCCCCTCTAGTGCCTGGCAGTTCCCAGTGGATGAGCGAGAACCCCATTAAAGGGTGTTGGCCTTCCTGATCTTTGTGCTGATCAGCACGTGTCGGAATCCCTGTGGTTCGATCAGTGGGGTCATTTAATAAACTAAAATTAAAATTACTATCCTGGTCACCCCTGGTTCGCTCATGTCCCACCCCCCGCCGCTTCGGGTGTGTCAATCAATCATATTCAGGCAGCTAAACCTGTTATATGTGTTGAACTGGGCAGGCTGTCTGTCTATGATTTCTACTGAGTCTGCCTCCAGTAAGGGATTAAGCTTGGGAGCTTTTGCCTTGCGGCTACCTGGATTTTGGGTTGCTCTTTTCCTTTTTGGGATTGCTCCTTCCCTAACTCCCTGTTTCCCTGTTTTAAGCGAGTGTCTCTAATTTTGGGACTTGCAATGTTAACAATGAGGGGGGAAGCTAGATTGTGTGAGGCTCTGGGGTGGAGTAGATGAGTGTGGTAGGTCATTAAAAGAAATCGAAATTTCTACGTCTGACATAGCCGCTACCCCGCTATTCCCAGTGACCCCTGAGCCAAGTGGAACTTGACCAAGTTCATTAACAGAAGTCCTTGCTTGAGCTATAGTTCCCATGGAAGATCTTCTTACCCACTCAATTTCCTGGGAAATGCGTCGTTCCAGAACTGTGATTTCGTCAATCAGGAGGGCGCCTGCTTTTACAAAGTAGTTGTCCAAGGTGCCGGTAGGAGCTCCTCCGGCGAGGGCACTTTTACTCCTAGTTTCTCTAGATGACATGGTCCTTTCGCTACAACCAGAGATCTTGTTTGAATATGTAGGAGAAAAGCCAAGGGGGGTGGCCCGGTCCGGTCTCGCCCGTGCTCGAACGGCCTCAAACGGCCTGCCCTTTGCCCGGGGTTAGCCCGGCGCCCACCCACGCGCGTCCCGCGACCGCGGAGGGGGGCGTGATTATATAGGGCAGCAGGGGGCGGGAAGAGACACCAGGTGCGCTGTGTTGGTGAAGCACGGTGAACCCTGGGTCTCGCAGTCCCGGCCCCTACAACACACGTTATTTATCCCAAAGTCGGCAATTCCTCCCGGTGTCAGGCTCCGTGGCAGTCCGTGAAGGCAAGGGAAGTAAGACCCAGAGTGCTCTGTTCAACGGAGATGGCTGCGAGCGGCTCCCGCGGAGCGGGGGCCGCAAGCTGTAAGTAGCTGCGAGGGGGAAGCAGGGGGCGGGAAGAGACACCAGGTGCGCTGTGTTGGTGAAGCGCGGTGAACCCTGGGTCTCGCAGTCCCGGCCCCTACAACACACGTTAATTATCCCAAAGTCGTCAATTCCTCCCGGTGTCAGGCTCCGTGGCGGTCCGTGAAGGCAAGGGAAGTAAGATGCAGAGTGCTCTGTCCAACGGAGACGGCTGTGAGTGGCACCTGCGGAGCGGGGGCAGCGAGCCGTAAGTAGCTGCGAGGGAGCAGGGGGCGGGAAGAGACACCAGGTGCGCTGTGTTGGTGAAGCGCGGTGAACCCTGGGTCTCGCAGTCCCGGGCCCCTACAACACACGTTAATTATCCCAAAGTCGGCAATTCCTTCTGGTGTCAGGCTCCGTGGCAGTCCGTGAAGGCAAGGGAAGTAAGACCCAGAGTGCTCTGTCCAACGGAGACGGCTGCGTGCTGGTATTGGTTGAAGCAGCGGGTGTGAGAAAACTGCAGATTGTAAAAGGAGGGTCAGTAGAAGGAGTAATACTGACGCCACAATAGCCGCACTGGCATTGGTCAGATTAGAGGGTGTGTTGAAAGGTCTAATTGGTCAATAGACCGGTAGTGTGCTGGTATTGGGCGAAGAAGAATATACGTAGTAAGCTCTGATTGGGTTGTTGGTGTGAGTCGCGCAGGCATTGGACTAGTGTTGAAAAATAGGTTTAGTGAAATACGGACGTGTTTTTCGATTTTGACGAGCGAATAAAATAAGAGAACAAAGAAAAATAAAGTTGATTAATAAGTTTAAGAACTTCTTTAAGAAGGACAAGCGCCTAATAATTAGGGAGGGAATCCTTATGCCACCTCCTAATACACTGGCTTCCTATATGATGATGAAAAGTGAATATCATACATGTTTATGGTTGGAAAATTGGGTGGAGTATACGAAAGATGATGGTGTTTTAGCTTTTCCAGAGCATGGTACCTTTAATGTAAGAGTTCTTCAGAATTTGAGAAACAGGGTGAATTCATTGGAATTAAATCCTAGGTTAACACAGTATAAGGCTTTAGAAGAATGGGAAGTTGAGTCATTTGAGCGCGAGAAATATAGAGGAGGGATGAGAATCAATAGAGGAATTTTGCCTAGATACCCATTTGACACTCGAGGAGATCAGATGAAAAGATGGAGAAGGACTATAGTAACCGAGGGTTCATATCCAGTATAGATGGCTGATTATCGAGAAGGGAGTAAATGAAAGGAGAAAACTAACCAAATGGGTATGACAGGGATAGGGTGTAATGAATCTGATGATGAGTTATTAGAGGACATCTTGATAAAGAGGCCTCCGCCTTATCAGGAAAGTGCTAGAGATACCACTCCAAGTACCCCCATGATTGGAGCTCCATTGGTTCCACAAGTCCTATATGATCCAACAGTAATTAAAGCATCGCACGAAAAAGAAAGGGATGCATTGAACAAAACCAAAGAGGAGATAATTCAGAAGATAAATCAGTTAGGCTTAAATACGGAAGCACTGACAGTACCAGTAACAATTGGCCCTGTGATTCAATTGAATGGAGACAAATGAGGTACTCCAAACTACAGCATTTTCACAGAATAGGCCCAGAAAGGAGATAGTTATGATAGATGATCAAATTAGGGAGTGTGAGTCGAATGTTTCATTAATGGATCTCCCAAATATTGAAGCTGTGACAGAAACCCCAAAAAGAATTTCTCCCACAATTGTGAAAAGAAAAGTACCAACTGTCACTCCAGTGGTAGGGGGTTCCACAGGATTTTCTCCTGAAGATCTAGAGGAATGGGTGAAAGGATTAGAAAAGAAGAAACAAAAAATATAGATGTAAGTAAGTTAACCTCATCTCTGCGGTGGCTATTCCGCCGCAGCGTTAAGGGGGCGGGGGGCCACGCGGCGTGCCCATGCTGGTGACGGAACCACTCCTTCACCAGTCGCGGTTGAGCTGTGCTCATGACGGAGCGGTTCCGTCATGGCCCCGCCCGGTTAATAGAATGCGCCGCGCAGGCGCGAAATCAGCGCCGCGCAGGTGCGAAATCAGCACCGCGCAGGCGCGTCGGGCGGTCCATGACGGAACCGCTCCGTCATCAGCACAGAGCCACCGTGCCTGATGACGGAGCGGTTCTGTCATCAGCACAGAAAGGGTTAAGGGTGGACTTGGAAGAAATTATCATTGGAACAATAGGTCTTGATAGATTGGGTTCCTATGAAGATGAAGAGTTGTTATTTCTATGTAAAAGTATAACCTGTAGGGCAAAGAATTTGCAAAAAAAATAGCGGAAGTGGCCTTAGAATTTGGAATAAATATAGAAAAATCAAAAGTACTGCAGAAACACTATAGAGCAGAATTTACTGAAAAGGATTTAGAAAGCTTGAATGCGTCAGGAAAGAGATTGCAAATAAAGGGATTGATACACCTTTTGGGAAGATGTAGATCACTGGAAAAGTAGATGGCCTAACAAAAGAGAGGAGGCGTATGCTAAGGAGTTATCTGCATTTCCGATGAGGTTGAAAAGATGTGACCGATGAAAGAAGTTCCAGGTGGTGGATATGTTCATGTTCCATGGAGCAGACAGGATATTTTGTCTTTTACAAATGACTTCCCAAGGTTGAGAGAGAAACCCGTTGAATGGTACAAACAGGTGAAGAGATTTGTTAAGGTATCAAAGGTTTTTTTAAAGAATTTGGATGGTTTGTTTGATATAGTGGTACAGACAGATTTGCAGATGGAATGTAAGATTACAGTTGATTGGCCAACCAGAGAACATCCTAGAGATGCAATAACAGGAGCACCTTCAGAGGAAGTAATGAAAAAGTACAATCAGGTGATTGCGTTTCTAAAAGGGAAAATCCCCCCTAAGGCAACAGATTGGGTTAAAATAGACAAAAAAAATCAAGAACCTAAAGAGTCAGTGCATGCCTATTACGAAAGGTTACTGCAGGTGTTTAACCCCTTCGATGCTGATGACGGAGCGGTTCCGTCATCAGCATCGGTTGGGCTGTGCTGATGACGGAACCGCTCCGTCATCAGCACAGCCCCCGGGGGGAGCGCTGGCGCTCCCCCCTGGGGCATTGATTGTTGCGCCTTTACCAGGGGTGGCAGCGGAAGACTTTCCGCTGCCACCCCCGGGCCCCCCACGCTTCCTGGTAATGTCAGCGCGCTCAGCGCGCGCCGACGTCATCAGGAAGCGCTGGACGCGCTGGAATCCATTGTTTTTTTTCTTTCCAGCGCGTCCAGGACACAGGTTGGTGTTTGGTCCCCGGTGGGGCGGGGGGGGTCGTTTTTCGGTGCCTTGAGGCATCGGGGGGAGGAAACAGTGTTTCCTCTCCCCTGATGTCCCAATGCAGGGAATTCCTGGTGCACGATCGCCAACAGCGTCGCGATCGTGCACCAGGAATGCCCCACTAGACACCAGGGATTGCTTGTTTTGGGCAAATTGTGTGTAGGAACCGACCCCTTGGGCAAGGGTAACTTCCTTTGGGTGGCATAATACATTTTCAGACTTTTCTGCCCCCCCCTGGGGCAGATCGGCCATTTTTTTGGCCGATCTGCACCCAGGGGGGGGGGGGCAGAAAAGTCCACTAGAGCCAGGGATTACTTTTTTTTATGAAATCAGAAGCGACCCCTTGGGCAAGGGTTGCTTCCTTTTGGGGGCAAAAATATTTACAGACTTTTCTGCCCCCCCTGGGGCAGATCGGCCATTTTTTGGGCCGATCTAAACCCAGGGGGGGCAGAAAAGCCCACTAGAGCCAGGGATTACTTTCTTTTTCAAAATCGGAAGCGACCCCTTGGGCAAGGGTCGCTTTCTTTAGGGTGCAAAATAATTTTCAGACTTTTCTGCCTCCCTTGGGGCAGATCGGCCGTTTTTTTTGCCGATCTGCACCCAGGGGGGGGGGCAGAAAAGCCCACTAGAGCCAGGTATTACTTTTGTTTTCAAAATCGGAAGCAACCTCTTGGGCAAGGGTCGCTTCCTTTAGGGTGCAAATTAATTTTCAGACTTTTCTGCCCCCCCTGGGGCAGATCGGTTGTTTTTTTTGGCCGATCTGCACCCGGGGGGGGGGGGCAGAAGAGCCCACTGGAGCCAGGGATTTTCAATTCCTTCAAAATTGGAAGCGACCCCTTGGGCAAGGGTCCCTTCCTAAGGGGGTAAATATTTTTTCAGATTTTTCTGCCCTCCCTAGGGGCAGATCGGCCATTTCTGTTGGCCAATTCTGAACCGGGGGGGGGGGGTAGAAAATCCCACTAGAGCCAGGGAATTTTTTTTTAGCAAAATTGGAAGCGACCCCTTGGTCAAAGGTAACTTACATGGGCCCTTTTTTTTGCTGATTGGTTTTTTAATTTTGCCTTTCTGCCCCCAGGAGGGGCAGAAAACTCCACTGGACATCAGGGAATTCATTTATTTTTAAATGGAAGCGACCCCTTGGGCAAGGGTCACTTCCTGGGGGCCCAATTTGAAAATAAATATTGTGCTTGCTTCCAGGGGACATATATTTGTTTATGTGTTATCAGCCTTTCTGTCCCCATTTTTTGTAGTGACAGAGCATGTGACATAGCTTGTTATAATGTGTATTGTTTTTCTTGTAAAGTGTAATGTTTTAATTTCCCCTTTTTTGTTCTTGTTCTAGGCTTTTGCTCTTTAGACTGTTGGAGTGTGCGGTTTTCTTACCGGTGGTTCTGCTGTTTGTGTAGTTGTATTTGTTTGGTAAGAGACCTTTTTTGTGCTATTTCAATGTAAATGTGTTTCTTGCAAAATGTGTAATAATACCAGTACGTTCTGTTTCTTTTTTTGTGATTGTAAAACATGGTTTGCATTTCTGCTTGTTGTGTATTTTTTTTCTGTACATTTGTTTTTTTTCTTCTTTTTAGTGGGATATCTTTGACTATTTGCTGTGTCTTTGCAGAGTAGGTGCTGGTGAGTTTGGCTGTATTTTGTAAGTGAATTGTATAGTTATTCAGTTTATAGATCTTTGTGATAAAGGCTTACATTTTTGTACCTACTTTGCACAGTGTTGGTTATTGAGTTGTTTGTGCAGTCTCCTTTCTTTGTGAGGATAATGGCTAGCCGCCGGATTACTGCTCAGCAAGTTGTTGGAACGCTTTTTGATTCTTCCTCTGACCATGGTCCAGAGACTGACTCTGATTCTGAGCCAGAGGTGAGAGGTGAAGATTCAGGTAGTGAGTTTTCTCTGCACATGGCTTCATTTGATGATGAAGATACTCTGAGTGCTGATGAAGCTACTTTTGGTGTGGATGAAGTGCCTGTGGTTGCGGAGGACATTGCTGTGCCAATAGTGCGGCAAGAGGCATCAGGGCTGCAGCCTGGGGCTGCTAGACTTCCACTTGGTGTAGTGAGACAAGAGGCAGCTGGTCGGCAGCCTGCAGCTGCAAGACTTGACATTGAAAGTTCTGACCTCTGGGTAGCACCAGGCATGGTGCAGCCGGCATTGCCTGAATTTACTGGTGTTCCAGGGTGTAGGGTGAACACTGAAAACTTTTTGCCAATTGATTTTTTCAAGTTGTTTTGGATGATGTGTTTTTGGCTGAGATTGTAGAGCAGACTAATTTGTATGGTGAAAATTTTTTGAGGGTGAACAGTGCCAGCTTTAAGCCCCACGCCAGAGCTACCCGGTGGACTCCCACAAATTTGGAGGAGATGAAAAAGTTTTTGGGTTTAACTTTTTTGATGGGCTTGCTTAGGAAACCATCAATGGCTTCATATTGGTCTACTAGTCCCTTCATGGCAACAGCTATATTTCCGGCAATCATGAGTCATGATAGGTATTTGCTTCTGCTTCGGAAGATGCATTTTGTTGACAATAGTTCTGCTTTGGCACGAGATCACCCTGATTGTGACCGTCTTTTCAAGATTCGGCCTGTCATTGATCATTTCGTTGATCGATTTCCTGAGATCTTTTATCCTGGGAAAGAAATTGCAGTGGATGAGTCTTTGCTGTTGTTCAAGGGCCGCTTGGTATTTCGGCAATACATTCCTAGTAAGAGGGCACGCTATGGAATTAAGCTTTATATGCTGTGTGACAGTCAGACTGGATATGTCTCTAATTTCAGGGTGCACACCGGTAAGGAATCCAGGATTAACCCCCCTGGTTGTCCGTCGACTTTTGGAGTGACTGAGAAAATTCTGTGGGTACTTGGTCGTGGATTTTTTAACAAAGGCCATCATTTATATGTAGATGACTTCTACACTGGTGTGCGGTTTTTTAGGGAATTGGTCAAAGTGGACACTGTTGCTTGTGGCACAATCCGCTCAAACCGTTAAGGTTTCCCAAAAGAACTTGTTTGTGAAAAGCTGGCTCGGGGACAGTGCAGTGCATTGCGTTGTGAGGAGCTTCTAGCTGTGAAGGTTTCAGACAGGAGAGATGTCTACATGTTGTCTTCCATACATGATGAAAGCACTGAACCGGTGACTGTTTGGGGTCAGGTTGCAGAAGCGCGCAAACCTGTGTGCATAATGGACTATAATAGGCACATGGGTGGTGTTGACAGAGTAGATCAGAGGTTGGAACGGTATGCTGCTCTTCGTTAGGCTTACATTTGGTACAAGAAGTTGGCTATCCATCTTTTCCACTTGGCAACCTTTAATGCTTTTGTTGTGTTCAAGAATTCTTGTCCCCAGTCAAAGATGACTTTTGTAAAGTTTCAGGAGTCTGTAATAGGCAGCCTTGTTTTAGTAGAACAAGCAAGTGTTCCTAGAGTTGCAGTGGTGGAGGATGTTGCCAGATTGAAAGATCGCCACTTTCCTGATCAAATTCCTCCTACAACCTCAAAAGACTTTCCCAGTCTGTGATGTAGAGTCTATTGGCGAAGAGGTTTGCGGAAGGAGGTTTGTATGTACTGCCCGACTGCCCTTCAAACCCTGGGCTGTGTGTACCTGCTTGTTTTAGATTGTACCACACGCAAAAGAATTTTTGGGAGCATCCATGAGTGGTAAAGTGAACTGGTTGGTCTTTATTCTTTAAAACGTATTGTTCAGTTTCAAAGTTGGCATTTGTGTATATTTTTTAGATTTAGTTGCTGTGTTAGTAGATTTGTATCAATTTACAATTTGTTTATGTTTTTTATTTGTTTTGAAAAAAACTAAAGTATGATGTTGGTTTGCGTGTAGTGTCCATTGTCTGACGGTGTGCATGGGTTGGTGCTTGGCTGGCGGTGTCTGTGGACTGGTGCTTGTCTGGCGGTGTCTGTGGACTGGTGCTTGGCTGGTGGTGTGCGTGGTCTGTTTGGTTGGCGGTGTGCGTTGTCTTGCGCTTGCCTGGTGGTGTGTTGGGATTGGTGCTTGGCTGGTTGTGTGCCTGGGCTGGAGCTTGACTGGCGGTGTGTGTGGAATGGCGCTTGCCTGGTGGTGTGTGTGGACTGGTGTTTGGCTGGTGGTGTGTGTCGTCTGGTGTTCGGTTGACGGTGTGCATGGTCTTGCGCTTGCCTGTTGGTGTGTTTGGATTGGTGCTTGGCCTGTGGTGTGCCTGGACTGGTGCTTGGCTGGCTGTGTGTGTGGAGTGGTGCTGTCCTGGCGGTGTGTGTGGACTGGTGTTTGGTTGGTGGTGTGCATGCTCTTGCGCTTGCCTGGTGTTGTGTTTGGATTGGTGCTTGGCTAGTGGTGTGCCTGGACTGGTGCTTGGCTGGCGATGTCTGTGGACTGGTGCTTTCCTGGCGGTGTGTGTGTGGACTGGTACTTGGCTGGCGGTGTGCGTCGTCTGGTGCATGACTGGCGGTGTGTGTGGTCTGGTGCTTGGCTGGTGGTGTGCGTGGACTGGTGCTTGGCTGGTGGGAAGTGACTTAATGCTGGTTACTACACACAGTGCTAGTTGTGCGCCACTCCATGTAATCCATGAGTTTGTGTAGTTGCTGTGTCAGGAATGTGGGCGTGTGAAAGTGATGGGCCCTTGATTGGCGTTGTCTGCTGGTGGAAGTGTAGTAATGTGATGGGTCCGCGGCTGGTGGTGTGAATGT
This sequence comes from Lissotriton helveticus, assembly GCF_964261635.1. Lineage (NCBI taxonomy): Eukaryota > Metazoa > Chordata > Amphibia > Caudata > Salamandridae > Lissotriton > Lissotriton helveticus. Next base: position 1,319,033,735 of record NC_136061.1, read on the forward strand.
TTTGTATGTGTCACATGTATGAAAGGTGTATGAATGGCCTGTAAAGCGGTTGGTGCCTTGTCGTGGCTTTACAGCTCACGAGCTGTGAGTCAATGGTTCAGTTTCTTGTCCTTTCCATTATTAACAGTGCATTTCATTTTTGTGAAATCTCTTGTTAATAAAATGATATATACTGAACCATCACTCGCCCTCGTGCCAAATCCAACCAGTATGTGTGTGTGTTTGAGGAATAGATGGCTGTGTTGGGGTCTTGTTTTTCTTAGTCTCTGTGCCAAGGTGTACATTTCGCTTACGAATAACCTGCCAATTGTAGATATTCTTGAAAACCCATGGGACTACATGGTGATGTCTCTCTGGTGAAATCTAACAATTAATTGTATTCACAATATCCTGCAAAACTCACAATGTCCGTCATATTTTCCTTGCAATATTGCACGCAAATTGTCACGCTGCACAAGTAAACAACTAATTTTGTCAAAACTAATTGGTTTAGCTAGGGGGGTCACACAGGTTTTTCACTCCTTCTTCGGTTGTCATCTAGGGAAACCTAGCATACCAACACATTTTTGGAAGTTAGACATCCGGGGGCTTTCAAGGGCATATGGCTTGCAAAACCCAGGTAACCCCCTTGCAAAAGCTGGTGGTTTTCACAACCTATGTGAAAACCACCAGCTTTTGCAAGGGGGTTACCTGGGTTTTTGCCCTGTGCTAGACGGCCATCTAGGTAAACCTACCAAACCCACACATTTCTGAAAACCAGACACCCGGGGGCTTCCAAGGAGGCATGGCTTGCGTGGATCCTCCAATGTTCCTTTACCCAGAATCCCTTGCAAACCTCAATTTTAGCTGAAAAAATCATTTTTTTCACACTTTTTTGTTTCCCGTTGCAGCCACTATGCCTACCAACGCAAGTGAGGTACCATTTTTTTCAGGAGACCTGGGGAAACGCATGGTGGGTGGAAATTTGTTGATCCACGCAGATTCCAGAACTTTCCACCACAGAAATGTGAGGAAAATGCGTTTTTTTGTCCATTTTTTAGGTTTGCAAGGGATTCTGGGTAATAGAACCTGGTGGGAGGCAGTTGAGTCACCCCATCCAGAATTCCCCTGGGTGTTTAGTTTTCAAAAATGTATAGGTTTGCTAGGTTTCCCTGGGGGCCGGCCGAGCTACGGTTAAAAAACGAAAGGTAGACACTTTGCCAAAAAAGGGCCCGTTTTCACTGCGAAATTGCGGTGCGAACACGTTGCGTTTTGCGCTGTTTCCTGTCGCAAGCACCAGGCAGACCCAGGCAAGTGAGGTACCATTTTTTTCAGGAGACCCGGGGAAACAAGGGGGGGGTGGAAATTTGTTGATCCACGTAGATTCCAGAACTTTCCACCACAGAAATGTAAGGAAAATGCATTTTTTTTGTCCATTTTTTAGGTTTGCAAGGGATTCTGGGTAACAGAACCTGGTGGGAGGCAGTTGAGGGCAGTTGAGTCACCCCATCCTAATTTCCCTGGGTGTCTAGTTTTCAAAAATGTATAGGTTTGCTAGATTTCCCTAGGGGCCGGCCGAGATACGGTTCAAAAACCAAAGGTAGACACTTTGCCAAAAAAGGGCCCGTTTTCACTGCGAAATTGCGGTGCAAACACATTGTGTTTTGCGCTGTTTCTTGTTGCAGGCACTAGGCAGACCCAGGTAAGTGAGCTACCATTTTTTTCGGGAGACCTGGGGGAACACGGGGTTGTTGGAAATTTGTTGATCCACGCAGATTCCAGAACTTTCCACTACAGAAATGTGAGGAAAATGCGTTTTTTTGTCCATTTTTTAGGTTTGCAAGGGATTCTGGGTAACAGAACCTGGTGGGAGGCAGTTGAGTCACCCCATCCCGAATTCCCCTGGGTGTCTAGTTTTAAAAAATGTATAGGTTTGCTAGGTTTCCCTAGGGGCCGGCCAAGCTACAGTTCAAAAACAAAAGGTAGACACTTTGCCAAAAAAGGGCCCATTTTCACTGCGAAATTGCGGTGCGAACACGTTTCGTTTTGCGCTGTTTCCTGTCGCAGGCACTAGGCAGACCCAGGTAAGTGAGGTACCATTTTTTTCGGGAGACCTGGGGGAACACGGGGTGGGTGGAAATTTGTTGATCCACGCAGATTCCAGAAAACTTTCCACCACAGAAATGTGAGGAAAATGCATTTTTTGTCCATTTTTTAGGTTTGCAAGGGATTCTGGGTAACAGAACCTGGTGGGAGGCAGTTGAGTCACCCCATCCTGAATTCCCCTGGGTGTCTAGTTTCCAAAAATGTATAGGTTTGCTAGGTTTCCCTAGGGGCCGGCCGAGCTACGGTTCAAAATCAAAAGGTAGACACTTTGCCAAAAAAAAGGGCCCGTTTTCATTGCGAAATTGCGGTGCGGACACATTGCGTTTTGTGCTGTTTCCTTTTGCAGGCACTATGCCTACCCAGGCAAGTGAGGTACCATTTTTTTCATAAGACCTGGGGGAACGCGTGGTGGGTGGAAATTTGTTGATCCACGCAGATTCCAGAGCTTTCCACCACAGAAATGTGAGGAAAATGTGTTTTTTGGTCAAATATTTAGGTTTGCAAGGGATTCTGGGTAACATACCTGGTGGGAGGCAGTTGAGTCACCCCATCCTAAATTCCCCTGGGTGTCTAGTTTTCAAAAATGTATAGGTTTGCTAGGTTTCCCTAGGGGCCAGCTGAGCTACGGTTCAAAAACGAAAGATAGACACTTTGCCAAAAAAAAGCCCATTTTCACTGCGAAATTGCGGTGCGAACACATTGCGTTTTGCGCTGTTTCCTGTTGCAGGCACTATGCCTACCCAGGCAAGTGAGGTACCATTTTTTTGGGGAGACTTGGGGGAACACAGTTTGGGTGGAAACTTGTTGATCCAAGCAGATTCCAGAACTTTCCACCACAGAAATGTGAGGAAAATTTGTTTGTTTGTCCATTTTTTAGGTTTGCAAGGGATTCTGGGTAACAGAACCTGGTGGGAGGCAGTTGAGTCACCCCATCCTTAATTCCCCTGGGTGTCTAGTTTTCAAAAATGTATAGGTTTGCTAGGTTTCCCTAGGGGCCGGCCGAGCTAAGGTACAAAAACGAAAGGTAGACACTTTGCCAAAAAAGGGCCCGTTTTCACTGCGATATTGCGGTGCGAACACATTGCGTTTTGCGCTGTTTCCTGTCACAGGCACTAGGCAGACCCAGGCAAGTGAGGTACCATTTTTTTCGAGAGACCTGGGGGAACACGGGGTGGGTGGAAATTTGCTGATCCATGCAGATTCCAGAACTTTCCACCACAGAAATGTGAGGAAAATGCATTTTTTTTTGTCCATTTTTTAGGTTTGCAAGGGATTCTGGGTTACAGAACCTGGTGGGAGGCAGTTGAGTCACCCCATCCTGAATTCCCCTGGGTGTCTAGTTTTCAAAAATGTATAGGTTTGCTAGGTATCCATAGGGGCCGGCCGAGCTACGGTTCAAAAATTAAAGGTAGACACTTTGCCAAAAAAGGGCCCGTTTTCACTGCGAAATTGCAGTGCGAACACGTTGTGTCTTGCGCCGTTTCCTGTCGCAGGCACTATGCCTATCCAGGCAAGTGAGGTACCATTTTTTTTGGGAGACCTGGGGGAACACGGAGTGGGTGGAAATTTGGTGATCCACGCACATTACAGAACTTTCCACCACAGAAATGTGAGGAAAATGCGTTTTTTTGTCCATTTTTTAGGTTTTCAAGGGATTCTGGGTAACAGAACGTGGTGGGAGGCAGTTGAGTCACCCAATCCTGAATTCCCCTGGGTGTCTAGTTTTTAAAAATGTATAGGTTTGCTAGGTTTCCCTAGGGGCCGGCCGAGCTACGGTACAAAAACGAAAGATAGACACTTTGCCAAAATAGGGCCCGTTTTCACTGCGATATTGCGGTGCGAACACATTGCGTTTTGCGCTTTTTCCTGTCGCAGGCACTAGGCAGACCCAGGCAAGTGAGGTACCATTTTTTTTGGGAGACCTGGGGGAACACGGGGTGGGTGGAAATTTGTTGATCCACGCAGATTCCAGAACTTTCCACCACAGAAATGTGAGGAAAATGCATTTTTTTGTCCATTTTTTAGGTTTGCAAAGGATTCTGGGTAATAGAACCTGGTGGGAGGCAGTTGAGTCACCCCATCCTGAATTTCCCTGGTTGTCTAGTTTTCAGAAATGTATAGGTTTGCTAGGTATCCCTAGGGGCCGGCCGAGCTACGGTTCAAAAACGAAAGGTAGACACTTTGCTAAAAAAGGGCCCGTTTTCACTGCGAAATTGCGGTGCGAACACGTTGTGTTTTGTGCCGTTTCCTGTTGCAGGCACTAGGCAGACCCAGGCAAGTGAGGTACCTTTTTTTTCGGGAGTCCTGGGGGAACACGGGGTGGGTGGAAATTTGTTGATCCACGCAGATTCCAGAACTTTCCACCACAGAAATGTGAGGAAAATGCGTTTTTTTGTCCATTTTTTAGGTTTGCAAGGGATTCTGGGTAACAGAACCTGGTGGGAGGCAGTTGAGTCACCCCATCCTGAATTTCCCTGGGTGTCTAGTTTTCAAAAATGTATAGGTTTGCTAGGTTTCCCTAGGGGCCGGCCGAGCTAGGGTTAAAAAACAAAAGGTAGACACTTTGCCAAAAAAGGGCCCGTTTTCACTGCGAAATTGCGGTGCGAACACGTTGCATTTTGCGCAGTTTCCTCTCGCAGGCACTAGGCAGACCCAGGCAAGTGAGGTACCATTCTTTTGGGGAGACCTGGGGGAACGCGGGGTGGGTGGAAATTTGTTGATCCACGCAGTTTCCAGAACTTTCCACCACAGAAATGTGAGGAAAATGCGTTTTGTTTTTACAAGTTTTTAGATTTGCAAGGGATTCTGGGTAACAGAACATGGTTGGAGGCAGTTGAGTCACCCCATCCTTAATTCCCCTGGGTGTCTAGTTTTCAAAAATGTATAGGTTTGCTATGTTTCCCTAGGTGCTGGCAGAGCTAGGCTTCAAAAACGAAAGGTAGACACTTTGCCAAAAAAGGGCCCGTTTTCACTGCGAAATTGCGGTGCGAACACGTTGCGTTTTGCGCTGTTTCCTGTCGCAGGCACTAGGCAGACCCAGGCAACTGAGGTACCATTTTTCTCGGGAGACCTGGGGGAACGATGGGTGGGTGAAAATTCGTGAATCCACGCAGATTCCACAACTTTCCACCACAGAAATGTGGGGAACATGCGTTTTGTTTGTCAATTATTTAGCTTTGCAAGGGATTCTGGGTAACAGAACCTGGTGGGAGGCAGTTGAGTCACCCCATCCTGAATTCCCCTGGGTGTCTACTTTTCAAACATGTATAGGTTTGCTAGGTTTTCCTAGGTGCCAGCAGAGCTAGGGTTCAAAAACTACAGGTAGGCACTTAGCCAAAAAAGAACCAGTATTGACTGCAAAATTGAGGTGCGACCACGTTGCGTTTTGTGCCGTTTCCTGTCGAAGGCACTCGGCAGACCCAGGCAAGTGAGGTACCTTTTTTTGGGGAGACCTGGGGTAGGTGGAAATTTGTTAATCCACGCAGATTCCAGAACTTTCCACCACAGAAATGTGAGGAAAATGCATTTTTTTTGTCAATTTATTAGGTTTGGAAGGGATTCTGGGTAACAGAACATGGTGGGAGGCAGTCGAGTCACCCCATCCTGAATTTCCCAGGGTGTCTACTTTTAAAAAATGTATAGGTTTGCTAGGTTTCACCAGGTGCCGGCAGAGCTAGGGTGAAAAAACTACAGCTAGGCACTTTGCCAAAAAAGGGTCACATTTTTCACTGCAAAATTGAGGTGTGACCACGTTGCATTTTGCGGCGTTTCCTGTCGCAGGCACAAGGCCGACCCACACAAGTGAGGTACCGTTTTTATCAGGAGACTTAGGGTAATTCAGATTTGTGAATCAACTGTTATTACCTAAGGAGTTTTCATGCATTTCTCCCTTCCCAATGAAAGACATTGTGTAAAAAAAAATCTTTTTGAAAAATGACCAATAATTCAAATGCTAGTATGAGTATTCCCAATTTTGAAAAAATACAAATATATACTGTTTCTAAACTCTATAATTTGTACCCAATTCAGAAATACATAGGTGTCTTTCATACCGATTTTTCCATGTATACATTTTCCAAGAATAAGTGCTCTATACCCAGAAAATAATAAAATACCATTGAAAGTTGCTGCTCAATTTTTGGCTCTGAGTTCATCGGGTTCTTGGTGAAACTAGAAGTCCTATATATCCCCACAACCAGGAAGGTCACATGGATGTAACGGTATATTGCTTTCAAAGAGCTGTCAAAATTACAAGAAGTTATAGGTGAGACAAAAGGCTTTTTTTTCAACTAATTTTCAATTATTCCAATATTTAAATGTTAGTTTCTATAAAGAAACCTTCATGGATTTAGACAAATGACCCCTTTCTGAATTCAGAATTTTGTCTACTTTTTGAAAATGTATAGCTTGTCAGGATCAAAAATAGGCTATGTCCCAGAAAAATGCCAAAACTGTGTAAAAAATGTTGGCTCTCTGACAAAAGACTGTCATTCCCTAAAAGCTGTGAAAATGGAGATTTCAGCCCCATAAACCCTTTTTTCATAACATTTGCAGGGAAAAACCCTGAGGCTTTCATTTGCAGCCCGTTTTTCCCATTTTTCTGAAAAAAACTAAAATGTGACTGTATTTTGCTTAATTTCTGTGACCCCTTCAAGGGAATCCACAAACCCTGGACACCTTTAGAATACACATGGTGTTGGAAGAAAAGGACGCAAATCTGGGGTGGATACCTTATGTGGTCAAAAAGTTACAGGGGCCTAAGCGCACACTACCCCAAATCGCCAAAAAAAGGCTTAGCACGGGAGGGGAAAAGGCCTAGCAGTGAAGGGGTTAAACAGTAAAGTGGATTTGAGAATATCGGTGATAAAGATATGGGACATTTTGTATATAGATTTGTCTGAGGATTAAGATGAGAAATAAGTGAGATTAAGCCGATCTGTGACATTCTGAAGTATGCAAAATACTGCAGTGAGGACATTGATGCAAAGCATAAAAAGTTAAAGGAGAAAATGATGTGGGCACAAGTGAAGATAGCAGAACGCCAAGAAGCAAATTCAAATTCCCAAATTGATAATCAGATGAATGGACAGAATCAGAGTGGTCAAGTTTTGAATGACAGTAAAGGAAAAGGAAGAATAAGTAGAGAAGAAGTGAGAAAGAAATATCCTTGTCATGGGTGTGGAAAGCTTGGACATTGGAAGAATGAGTGTAGAAACCGTCAACCAAATAATGGGGAAAATCAACTTTTAAATCCACAGATGCAGAATGGGGTGTTTGTGAATCAACAGCAACAGCAGCAGATAGTTAGTCCTCAGTTACAGGTGCCTCAGGCCCCTTTGCCCAACAATGTTAATGCTCAGGTGCAGAGATACAGTGTGAACACCAGATTTCGAGAAGAAAGTGGTAAGAATACGGACCGTTCAATAGTTTTGAATGCAGAGTGATGCGAATGAATTGGGAATGGCGCATTGATGGTGCCTGAGGGAGGAGGAGGAGTGCATGCTTGGCGCATCCTTGACGGTAGATCAGTCAGGTCCATTTATTGATGGGAAGGTTGTGGGCAATGATATTACTTTCTTAGTGTACACTAGTGCTAACTGTTCTACTGTGAGAACAGCAAAAATCCCAAACCAACCCCTCTCTGGAGATACTATCCAAGTTGTAGGAGTTTCAAATAAGCAGATCAGGACCCCGATCACCAAACCAATAGAAGTGAATATTAGAAATTTCAGAGACATGCATCGATTTGTGGTATGTGATTCGAGTCCAGTGAACCTATTAGGTAGAGACTTATTGTGCAAAATGAATTGTACCATCTTTTGCACGCCTGATGGTGTAGCCTTTCAAACACTGGATGACGATGTAGCATTTAAAATTATGCTAGCTAAACAGGGACCAGAGGTGGGTGAGATGTTTTCAATTCTTACTGAAAGAGACTTGCCTGATGAGCTAAGAGATACAGTGAGGTCTGATGTGTGGGATTTTACAGGAAAGGAAATTGGTCTAATGGCTGAGGTTGACCCTGTCAAAGTTGTGGTAAAAGAAGGTGCAATATACCCAAACACCCCACAATATAAAATGAGACCTGAAGTAAAAGCAGGAGTAGCCCAAGTAATTGATCAAGTGATTGAACAAGGAATCCTAAAAGAAATATTAGGCAGTCCTTGTAATTTGCCAATCATGGGACTTAAGAAGCCTAGTGGAAAATATAGACAAGTAACAAGATTTGAGGAAAACCAATAAAATAGTGGTACCCTGTTGTCCTGTAGTACCAAACCCAGAAGTGATTCTTTATCAAATACCATTGGATGCTCATTGGTATACTGTGATTGATTTGTGCCAAGCATTCTTATCAATTCCATTGCACCCAGATAGCCAATATCTTTTTGCTTTCCGGTTTGAGGACCGTGGTTTGGCATGGCGCGGAGTTCCACAAGGGTACAAAGAAAGTCTGTCGATATTGACTCAAATTTTAAAAAAGTGGTTAGAGACCTTGGTGATGCCAGGAAATTCAATTTTGGTTTAGTACATTGATGACCTACTGGTGGCATCAAAGACAAAAGAAGCTTGTGTCACTGACGCAATAGCTTTACTGAACCATTTGGCTGAAGGAGGTCACACGGGATCCCCAATTTTGTAAACAAGAAGTTCAATATCTTGGACATAAGATGGAGAAGGGAGTCAGAAAGGTGACACCAGAAAGAATAAACGTGATTTGACAAATGAATATGTCTAAAACTAAAAAAAGAAGTGCAAATGTTTTTGGGAGTGGGAGGATATTGTCACCAATGGATACGTGGATTTTCATTCCCGGCGAAACCGTTAATAAGGTTGACACGAAAAGAGATTACAGATCCTATTAAGTGGGATGATGAAAGTGAAAAGGCATTGATAAAACTGAAAAGTTGTTTGTGTAAGGGCCCAGGCTTAGGAATGCCAGACTACACAAAATAATGTGCATTATTTTGCTGTGAAAGAGAAGGGTGTGCACTCTCAGTGTTAAGCCAGAGACATGGATTGTCTTGATGTCCCGTAGCATACTTTTCTACTACACTTGACCCAGTGGCTGCAGCATTACCTGGCTGTATAAAAGCAGTAGCTGCTACTTGTGTGAGCTTGGAGCAAAGTGAATTGATTGTGATAGGATATCCCGTCAAAGTGTATGTCCCACATTCAGTTGAGATCTTTTTAACAAGGACTCGTACTCAACATTTGACCCCTAGTCGCTGACTAAGTATGAAAGAGTAATCTTGGGGGCTAAGAATGTAAGTGTGATAAGATGCACCATGGTGAATCCAGCAACCTTTTTGCATGTTTTTTATTGTGAAAAGGTGAAAGAAGAAGTGGATTGTGAGTGACAGAGATGTGTACTAAGCTCAGGCTTGACCACCTTGACATTTCCCTAGAAGAATCTGATTTTGTGCTGTTTGTTGATGGGTCATGATTGAGAAGGGAAAATGGAGAACTGATGTCCGGTTATGCTGTAAGTACTGTGTCAGGTATTATAGAAGCTTCATGTCTAAGAGGAGTCAAGTCCACCAAAATTGCTGCATTGTTTTCATTGACAAGGTCATGCAAAGTTGGGAATAAAATATGAGCGTAACCATATTTACGGACAGTCAATATGGTTTTGGGGTGGTACATGATTTTGGTCAATTGTGGCTACAAAGGGGATTTCTGACTTCTTCAGGATCTCCTATACGAAATGGCAAAGATGTTAAATAACTATTGGAAGCACTACAATTACCAAAAGAAATTGCAGTGGTCAAATATGCCACATATAAGTCAGGAAATGATTATGTGACATTGGGTAATCAGTATGCCGACCAAGCGGCACAGTTTTGTGCAAGAAATACGTCTTTGAACAGAGGAATCGAAAAGGAAGTTACCAATTGCCAACACATGTTTTTCTCTGCCTTTGAAACATGGGATGAAGTTAGACAATTACAGGATGAAGCAACTATGAAAAAGAAGGAACGTTGGATCAAAACAGGCTGCACAAGAAGGGATGATGATGAAGTATGGGTGGGTCCAGATAGTAGACCAATAATGACAGATAGCTTGTTGTCACAAATGGCTAGGGTGTATCATGGAGTTGCACACGTTGGGAGGGATGCCATGATCAGCGGTTCAGACAGATGTGGTTTAATCCTGAGTTCAGGATAGTTGCAGAGATCCTCTGCCAAAGATGTTTTACTTGCCAACTGCAAAACCCAAGAAGGAAAACTGTGGATAGTTGGGGTAAAATTGGAAAAGCAGAAGGACCATTCACAAGATTGCAACTAGACTTCATCGAGTTGCCACCTTGCAATGGGTTGAAGTATGTCCTTGTCATTGTTTGTCTGTTTTCTCAATGGGTGGAGGTTCGGATTTCCAGTCACTTTAGAATCAGATAGAGGACCTCATTTTAATAATGAGATAATCATACTAATTTGTGAAGCTTTCAAAATTGAGCCGAAGCTACATTGTGCCTACAGACCAGAAGCCTCTGGAGTGGTCGAACAGCTCAATGGCACAATAAAATCCCGGTTATGAAAAGTATGTGCATCCACTTCACTGAAATGGCCTGCTGCTTTGCCTATTGTATTGATGAGCCTTAGAAGCATTCCTGATCGAAGAACAGGATTGAGTCCTCACAAAATCCTTATGGGAAGAGCAATGAGACAAGCATTTATACCTCAAAACAAATTCATGAGTATAACTGATGATGTAATATTGGACTATTGCAAAGGGCTGGCTGATTTGGTACGTTCTGTGTCTCACCAGGTTGGAGAAGATCCAAATGCTGCACAGTCAAATCAAGCTCATGATTTGTGTCCTGGAGACTGGTTCATAATAAAGAAGTATACAAGGAAATTGTGCTTGGAACCCAGGTGGAAGGGACATCATCAAGTCATACTGGTCACGACAACAGCATTATAGTGTGCTAGGATTCCGAACTAGATCCATGCAAGTCTTACTCAAAGAGCCCCAAGTCCACCTGATCGACCAAAGCAGCAACTGGTAGTACAAAGAAAAGAATCAGAAACTGAGAGTTGTGAAGTTGAAGAGATCAGAGAAACAGACTCTGAAGAATGCATTGACAATGAACAACCAAGTATGAGTCAAGTAGAGTGGGCACCAGTTACTGAGACTGAAGAAACTTTTGTAAAGGGCAGAAGAGAGCTTGAACTTGAAAGACCAGAACAAAGCAAGAAAAATCCAGAAGAAACCGTTGCAGAAATCACAGATTCATCCCAGCCAGAAATAGAAGAAGAACACATTGCAGAAGACTTAGATCAGGTTTAGTTACAAGAAGAAAAAAAGGGAACACTATTAATAAATATTCAAATTCAGCCAAGTTAGAAAAAGGGGAAGAATTCGCTGAAGAAAATTTAGATCAGAGTCGGTCAGAAGAAGAACTAACGAGAGTAGAAAGTCAAGACCAGAAACAAACAACAGCAGAAGGAAAAGAAGAGAATTCAGAGCAAACCAAACTAAACTAAAGAGAAAATAAAAGAAAACGTTGAATAGGTGAGGAAGGTGAAAGGGCAGTACAGACAAAGAGAGTTATAAAAGAAGATTGCTGGCCAAGTGGAGTGAAAAGACTGGAATACATTCTAAGAAGAAAACCATAGAAGAGACTAGAACAAGTAGATGAGGTATCAAGTCAGGCTGAACAAGAACAAACAAGAAGAAAATCGTTAAGATCATCAAAAAAAGTAAAGGTTTCCAGTAGAAAGTAGAAAGCTTCAGAGTGGACCTACATCATTCTTGAAGATTTTGAAAATCTTGATCTAAATGAAGAACCAAAAAGTGGCACTTTTGAAGGGTCTGATGAAAGGGAATTGAGACCACCTTAAAGAAAGACTTTCCTTTTACATGAAGGTGAATTCTATTAAAGACATTGAACAAGGACCCAGCAAGAAAAGCAAAGGTGGAAAGCTTTTGAAGTGTGGGTTCACACAAAGGATGTACATGCTTATAAAGAAATTTAATTTAGAATTAGCTTTAGAAATTTAAAATGGCAGAAGTAAAAGTGACTGAACCTCCAAAATCTAACCTGAAACAACGATCTGTTAAATGTTGTCTATGTAGTGTTACAATATTAATATTGATGTAGTTGTTATTAACACTCGTAATACCTGTTCTAATGATAACTAATAATAAGAATAACACAAATGTAAGTGAGAAAATGTGATTACTACGAAAGCTACTATTACAGAATTAAAACAAGTGGATAAAAGCATGTATTGTCATAGTAAATCAAATAGTGATTTGTCATTAAATGTATACACTAAATTCCTCTATCACTATGTAGAGACAATGGATGTGAGTGATTGTTATGTTTGCATGAAACTTCCTACTTCTGTCTCAGATGGTGTAACTTATTACCACCTTCCATTAACATATGATGTGTCTTGTAGTGTCGTAACAAGTTTGTATTATGTTACTGGTAAGTTGTAATATTTTTATTGTAACATGGATATAGTCTTTTCTGAAATTCCCATTAGAAGAAATATGAATCCAGTACTAAGTGCTAGAAATGCAAAGTTTATGGTGGAATTCTTTCTAACAATGAACCCCATAGACATAACATAAGTACATAGAAATTATTTACCAAGCCTTTTGCAAGAAGAAGAAAAGAGATTTTCTGAATTTAGTGGAAGAAAGAAGGCAGGATTTTCAAAAGAAAGCATTTGAGCAAAAGTGCCATATACCTCTATGGGCTGTTTTAGAAGGAGAATATAAGAAAGGCGAGGCTCATGCTGTAATGTCCCTGGACTTGGCAAAAATGGGGAAATTCTGTCTTCATAGATTGAGAACTGAGTATAATAGTATATTCATTGGTACTAGCAAATGTGAACAGACCTTCCAAATAATGGGGGGATGGGGACTAAAAGGTGGAACTGATCCTGTATTTCCAGGAATTTATTATGTATGCGGGAAAAATGTCTATTACAGGTTACCTGCAAGATGGTATGGCAGTTGTTACATTGCCATTGTATTCCCGAAGATATATGACATTACTAAGAACAATGAAATGAGTGATATAAGTAATTGACTAACAAGAAATAAGAGAGCAAGTTTTACTGAAATAGTAGGAGATATATTTGGTGCATTGATACTGTCAGTTGGAGTCACATTAAATTCTCATAAAATTAGTTTGTTGTCCACTGTAGTTGACCGATTCTGCTGGAGGATTCTTAATGATCAATACTGAAATGGTTGTGATCAGATCTATGGTTTAACAAAATAGACTTGCCCTTGATATTCTTTTGACCAAAGAGGGTGGAGTTTGCAGCATGTTGAAAGTTTAACACTGCTGTACATATATCCCAGATAAAAGTAAAGGTATTGAGGGATATATCAAGAATATTTTGAAGATTCATAATGATTTGACCCAACTGGAGGTTGACTGTGCATGGGAAATATTTAGTAAAAGTCTTTCTAAATTAGGTAATTGGTTTTCCACCTTTGCAAGTAGTTTATTGGGAAAATAGTAATAATATTTATTTCAATAGCATTAGTGATATTAATGATAATAATGATTTATAAATGTTGCCAGAGAAAATTAAAGACAAGGTCAATGATTGAAATGAAAAACAAAAGCATGGGAAGAAAGAGAAAATGGGAAGAGATTGAATTAGGAGAAATGAAAGACAATCTGTATGGTAGAATGCAATGGATGAATATAAAAGAAAGAAATAAAGAAAGGATTAAAACAAATGTTGACACTAAAATCTAATCGGAGATTGGTAATGATGGGTATTTTATGAAGGCTCAAAAATACCCTTAGAGGGGGGTTTGATGAAGCAAGGATTCAAAGAAAAGAAACTTGATCCAATCAACCTCTCCTTAACATGTACTAACAAGTAGGAATAGAGAGTTGAAAGAAAATTAACGTACATACGACATTCATACACAGGGGAAAAGGATTTCTGCTTGCTTAAATAAAAAAGAATAATTTGCTAAGTAACCGAAATCCCGCTTGAAACCGAAAATTGCTTCGCGCATGTGCGCACCCATCCTGCATAATTAATCACATTATTAACCCATGTGAGAGGAAAACTCTCACACATGCGCAAAGAGTTGCTTACTGTAAGTCTTGAAGAACCGCATGCCTGGCATATGCTTGCCTGGATTTTAAAATAAGTTTTTCGCTACTAATGCTTTGCTTAACAAAGAAATAAATAACATGGGATAGAGTAGAAGGGGGTGGTAAACAGTGATAATAATATATTTGAGAAATTAACACCTGTTTATGATTCTTTTGTCAATAGTGAACGTTTTCGGCCTGATATACTAAGCTGAAAGAAAAGATGGCGGGTTAGACGTAACACAAGTTGAGTCTGCGTATTAGAGCCTGTAATGACCTGCTGACGGGGCATTGATCGTCTGCCAAGACCCAAGGATGAGTGCTTGGGAAAAGATCCTCAACTGAAGAAATTATATACAAATTGCATCCATCTATTTTGTGAGATGCATGCGAAAAGGAAGTGTCATGAGAATTGAATAACTTACGTGGGAAGGGTTTACTAAACAAAGAATTAGTTTAAGAATTTTGGGATGACCGCATGAGGTGATGACAACTCCCCTGGCCCAATTACAGTTCAGGATTCACAGACATTTGCAACCTTTGAGGGTGGGACATGCTAAATTAAAGGGTATAATTTAAGTGACTTAAGGTTAAGAGAGAGAGCTGCTGCTACGAAGAGTCGTTAATGCTGAGTGAGGAGTAGGCGAGAACTGCTTTTGAGAAGAACAGACTGGGAAGATTCAATACTGAAAGACAACCTGATTAGATTGAAGATTTGCGGAAGAATATCGAGGAGGGAGAAAGTGTAAGAAGAGGGATGTGCTCCGGTGCGTCGGGTTCTAGAGAAGTGTAGTAAGTATAAACCTATCCTGCACTTGTCTTACAGTCTTTGTCTCCTGACTTGATCAGGTGACCTCCACTAACCCTTCTGGCGAGGGGTTGGGTTTCCCATTCCACTATTAGGTAAATAGAATTCTGTCGTGAATTTAAATGTTTCATTGCAAAGTATGAGATACTATGTCCTTTTTTCTCTTCATCTATCACTCCTAATGCATTGAGATTGTTGAATGCATCTGTTTGTTTTTTGATAAATGAATTTTTCTCTCTCATGAAAGTTGATGGAGTTTGCACTGTGAATCTGTACAAATGAACATTCACTTTGATTGAATTATTAGATAAAATCTATTGAATCTTACCTGGAGTCTATGATTATTTTTACTGTGAAGTTATAAGATAAATTAATGAATTTCCTAATATCACCATCAACTACTTGACTAATGGTGCATTGACCAAAGGAAGAGTGTTGATCTGTGAAGATTAGTTAGGCATAGTCTAATTCAGATCAAAGAAAATCAAACTAGACCCCCAGGGAAAGTCAGAAAATCTAAATGTGTATATGGGCCCATTGTAAGTGATACGTTGATGTGTGAAAAGTTTATCCTGGCCTTTCGCTGGATCACATCCAGATGCCAATTTCCAGAAGATACTTTATAAACATGATTACTGATGGACAATGGTCCCTGCTTGTTCTTAATAACATTGCTTAATTTGAGCCTGTGATTTCTGGTATTCAGCAGAGGCACTTAGTTGTAAACACTAGCACTTATGATAGTCAACCACATGTACAAATGAGAACAACAGTTGTTTATTTTATCAATTTACAGTAAAAATGACTAACACCTGCTGCCCAAGTCATTCTTATAATGTCTGACGCCTGTAGTAGTCTGAATTGTAACACTTTAGGGAGTGTGATTGTTAGTAGTTGTGTAAGTACTGTAGTTGGTAATGCTGGCAAGGGCAATGTGTGGTGCAAGCAGCAGTGGCATCCCTTAACAAGATATAGAAATGCGACATTCTGCAATGGTTATTCAGGGGAAACACCCATTACAACGGAGTCATTACAACACACTACCTTTACAACGCAGTCATTACAAAGCAACATCCTTTACATTGCATGCCATTACAACACAGCCATTATAACTCATGGCACTACGACACATGCCATTACAACGCATGCCACTACAATACATGCCATTACAACGCATCATAAGGTAAGTAATGGGAAATAGTAATTTTTACCTCTACACTATCCAACACTTACCCTACTGTTGCACTCATTGGGGTGGTAATAGTCAATTTAACCCCTACACTATCTAACACTTGCCCTACTGTTGCAGTCACTATAGTGGGAATAGTAATTTTTACCCCCACTCTATCCAACACTTACCCTACTGTTGCACTCACTGGAGTGGGTATAGTAATTTTTACCCCAACACTATCCAACCCTTAGACAACAGGATGTGGGAGCACACCCCTGACCTTTCAGGCAAGGTTCGCCCCTGGCATTCTGGTAAATGCAGTCTCTTGTAGCTCGCTCCGATATTTTTTGAGTATTTCCCCAAGGTTGGCGCAGATAGTGCTGATCTCTAAACACGTTTTTCTGGTTTATTAACCGTCATCAGTAGAGAATACAGTCTTTATTTTGGGATTTGCTGAGTAGGCTGCCAAACATTATATCCGGTCCGGTACCTCTCACTGGCACGCAGGTGCTTCATCCACGAGCTCGTCAGCTCAATGACTCACGGGAGTAATTTAAATAGACAACAGGATGTGGGAGCACACCGCTGACCTCTCAGGCAAGGTTCACCCCTGGCATTCTGGTAAATGCAGTCTCTTGTAGCTCGCTCCGATATTTTCGAGTATTTCGCTAAGGTTGGCACAGATAGTGCTGATCTCTAGACACGTGTTTCTGGTTTATTAACCGTCTTCAGTAGAGGATACAGTCTTTATTTTGGGGTTTGCTGAGTAGGCTGCCAAACATTATATCAGGTCCGGTACCTCTCACTGGCACTCAGGTGCTTAATCCTCGAGCTCGTCAGCTCAATGACTCACGGGAGTACTTTAAATAGACAACAGGATGTGGGAGCACACCGCTGACCTCTCAGGCAAGGTGCGCCCCTGGCATTCTGGTAAATGCAGTCTCTTGTAGTTCGCTCCGATATTTTCGAGTATTTCGACAATGTTGGCGCAGATAGTGCTGATGTCTTGACACGTGTTTCCCACATCCTGTTGTCTATTTAAAGTACTCCCATGAGTTATTGCGCTGACGAGCTCGTGGACGAAGCACCTGCCCGCCAGTGAGTGGCACAGGACCTGATATAATGTTTGGCAGCCTACTCAGCAAACCCCAAAATGAAAGACTGTATTCTCTACTGATGATGGTTAATAAACCAGAAACACATGTCTAGAGATCAGCACTATCTGTGCCAACCTTGGCCAAACACTCAAATATCAGAGCGAGCTACAAGAGACTGCATTTACCAGAATGCCAGGGGCGAACCTTGCCTTGGAGGTCAGCGGTGTGCTCCCACATCCTGTTGTCTATTTAAAGTACTCCTATGAGTCATTGAGCTGACGAGCTCGTGGATGAAGCACCTGCCTGCCAGTGAGGGGTACCGGACCTGATATAATGTTTGGCAGCCTACTCAGCAAACCCCAAAATGAAAGACTGCATTCTCTACTGATAACGGTTAATAAACCAGAAACACGTGTCTAGAGATCAGCACTACCTGCGCCAACCCTGGTGGAACACTCAAAAATATCGGCGCGAGATACAAGACACTGCATTTACCAGAATGCCAGGGGCAAACCTTGCCTGAGAGGTCAGCGGTGTGCTCGCACATCCTGTTGTCTATTTTAAGTACTCCCATGAGTCATTGAGCTCACAAGCTCGTGGATGAAGCACCTGCCCGCCAGTGAGTGGTACCGGACCTGATATAATGTTTGGCAGCCTACTCAGCAAACCCCAAAATGAAAGACTATATTCTCTACTGATGATGGTTAATAAACCAGAAACACATGTTTACAGATCAGCACTATCTGCCCCAACCTTGGCGAAACACTCGAAAATATCGGAGCGAGCTACAAGAGACAGCATTTCCCAGAATGCCAGGGGCGAACCTTGCCTGAGAGGTCAGCGGTGTGCTCCCACATCCTGTTGTCTATTTAAAGTACTCCTATGAGTCATTGAGCTGACAAGCTCGTGAATGAAGCACCTGCCCGCCATTGAGTGGTACCGGACCTGATTTAATGTTTGGCAGCCTACTCCGCAACCCCCAAAATAAAAGACTGTATTCTCTACTGATGACGGTTAATAAACCAGAAGCACGTGTCTAGAGATCAGCACTATCTGCGCCAACCTTGGCGAAACACTCGAAAATATCGGAACGAGCTACAAGAGACTGCATTTACCAGAATGCCAGGGGCGAACCTTACCTGAGAGGTCAGCAGTGTGCTCCCACATCCTGTTGTCTGCTATCCAACCCTTATACTACTGTTGCCCTAAATGTGTTATGCGTTGTAATTGTATGTGTTGTAATGATATGCGATGTAATGGAATGTGTTGTAAGTGTAGTTTCTAAAAATGCATTGTGTTGGCATGCGTCGTAAAACCATGCGTTGTAATGGATGTTGCGCTGTAAAAACTGCCTTGTAAAGGCAAGTGTTGTAAAAGTTTGCGTTGTAACGTGTCATAGTCCCATGAAGCATAAAGTCTATAATCCCTGAATAATATGAATTACACTGCCCTTTCATGGCAATAAGAGGTCTCTTAAAAAACTGTATTTAATCCTTAAAAAGTCAACTTTCGTTGCAGACAGGGTTCTGCAATGGATAGTGTTAGTGAGCGGGTACCTTGAAGGCAGTCTACGCTATAGAAATCATTCTGTAGAACGGACCTTTAGGTATCGTCTCTAACGTGTGACTCCTACAGTGCTAATGTGAGGCATCATTTCCATTCCATTCTAGTTTATCTGAAGACCCGGAAAAATGACAACATATTTTACACGATGTCCGAAGGATATTCTTTTTTACCAGCAACATTTGCTTTTGCAAATCAATGTTTTCTCTTGCACCTGAATTTAGAGGGTTGCCTAATCACATTGTGAAACCATATGAAATGGAGCAGAGTTTAATTAACTCCTGGTTTTGTTGTAAAGAAGCATCATACAAAGCCACTGGGCTGGAATAATGGGCCCGAGCACTGTTTGGTTTTGTAATATTTTTTTGAGCTCCGGAGAGGAAGAGTCTGAATGTGAAGTGAAAAAGAAGTTAAGTGATGGGAGTTCAGGTACATTTGAAGGCAAGCTTTGCAAAAACGTGAATCCAAGATATGATGGCCTATTAGTGTCAGACAGGAACATAACATTTGCCAGGTCACCAGCAAGAAAGTGGCCCCATACTTAAAAAACAAAATGTCACTCAAAATCAAAAATAACTTTATTTGGTTAAAAAAAATGGACCTTAAAGTAATTTACAAATTAATAGCTTTCAATTTCATGTCTAATTTATACAATAATATAGCTCATGCCTCCGCAACTTAAAATCTAGGAGATAAAAAAGACTGATTTGAAAGCAATTTGTTTTAAATCAATAAAACACAATTTGCATTTACTATTCATACCGTTACCTTATAGCAAGTGCGGATCTAATGAAGTTTATTACAGCAGTGCAAAGCGCCTCAGTAGACAGAGAGCGTAGGATATAAAAACCCTCCTGATAGTTAACAGGGCGCATTTCTCTTAAAATTGGGACGAGAAACCTTGCCCTTGACTCTTTGTAGAGTGTGCAAAATAGCATGAAGTGCAAAGTGCTTTGATAGGCCACATTATTACAAGGGCAGTGAATAACATTCTCACACCAGCCAGCCGGGTTAAGGTAGGCCACAACAAAGTGCAATGTGCCAAGGCGAAACCTAGTCAAAAGAAATCGATACTGTGTGTTCATAGTTAAAGACAAATAAAATTGTTGGCGTAAAGGGTACTGACGAAGCAAACCCGATTGTTGGCGATATTTAGTTGACTCTGCAAAATATGCATCTTTTATAATCAATTTCGAGTTTGCATGGATACTGGCAGGGTTGGCATAATAATTCCCTAACCCTATTTATTTAAGTTACCAAATCGGAGCCATGGAATGGCCAAGGCATTATCCAGTTCCATGCAGTCCCTGATAATATCATTTGAGAACTGTAGATCATCCGACCACCAAATCTTGGCCCAGAGGACCAGTGGAGCAATGTTATTTCGGTCTTCAATAACACCCAGCCCTACGTCGGAGTGGCAAAAGGCTGTGGGAGCACTTTTTGGGGTCATCAGCAATCATTTTATGAACTTATTTTCTAAGATTTGAAGCTGGGTGCTTTTTTGATGCCCCCACACACCTGCCCCGTAGGTTGGGACAGACAAGCATTTTGCCTTATATAGGGTAGCTTGTTCCGCAACCGGCTTATGACCCAACTTACAGGCAAAACGAAATAAACCTTCAGCTGCCCGGCTAGTGTACTGTACCCCAGTCGTAGTGAGGTGGTCCCAACTCAATTTATTGTTAAAAAGATTTCCCAAATATGAAAAAATGGACACTTTGTCAATGGTCTTGCCCTTGACTATGAATTTTCTAGTTTTGGTTTGACTCGGGCCACACACCATTACATAGGATTTGGTCAAATTTACTTTTAGGTCTAGTGCTGTCATAAAATCATTAAAACCATTCAAAGATTTCTGCAGGCTGTTGGCTGTTAAAGCCATTAGGACCATATCGTAGGCATACGATAACAAGGGAACCAGCTTGCCTCCAATCCTGGGAAAATCAAGGGCCTGCTCTACTAGAGATGACTCTAACCGATTTGTACATAAAAGAAAAAGAAAAGGGGGCAGTATGCATCTCTGGTGAACTCCTTCAGTAGAAGCGATAGCCTTAGTCCTCTCTCCCCCAAGGCCAAATTGTATGGTGACCATAGTGGACGCTTTTGTAGCCTACGCAAGGAGGTAATAAGGGGCTCTTCAAAGCCCATTTCTTCCATGTGGGTCCATAATTTCTCCCTATTGACCATATCAAAAGCACTGGACAAGTCCATGAAGGCAAGGTGGAGTGACCCCTTTCTTGCCCTTGTGTACTTGCCCATGACCTATGACAAATTTAAGCACTGTTCATTTGTCCCCCTGCCCCTCTGAAACCCATATTGTATTTGGGACATAAGCCAAGTGGAATCCGCCCAAGCCTCAAGATGCGCCAAAATAACCCTCCCCAGAACCTTAACAGTCGCATTGATTAGAGAAATAGGCCTTTAGCAGGCCGGGTCATCCTTGTTTCCCTTTTTAAACACGGGCACCACTATGGCCTCTTTCCAAGATGATGGAATGGGTCCAATTAATGCTGCTCTAAAAACATTTGTCAGGAAGTTTGCCCAGAGGGGAGGTTTATCCTTAAACAAATCAAGGGGAACCCCAACCGGACCTGGGGCTTTCAAACGTATCCTCTTCTCCATAGCTTCCTCTACCTCAATTACTGTCAGGGAAGAACTCAGTTGATGTGCGGAACTTAAATCAAATGGGACATCTAGACTTATCTCCTGGTGGGTAATTCCCTTTGGGTTAAAAATGTTTGAGAAGTGAGATACCCATACATCCCCTGGGATGACTGAATCCATAACCCTTACATCCTTCAAGAACAAGGGGCGGTTTATTACCTCCCAGAAGCTCTTAGAATCTTTCAGCTCACTGTCTCTCTCTAGATCTTCCCATGCTACTCTTCTTAAATCTTCCTTCCTTTGATTGATTGTGTTTTTATATGCCTGCCTCGCGTTTTTGATTAAGATTTTGACTTGCGGTAATATATGCAGCGCCTTCCTGAGATCCCTCTGGGTTCTAGTACATTCGGCATCAAACCATTTTGTCTCCCGGGGTTCCCTTTTTCCTATTGAGGTGGTCAGTTTTTCAGACACATCCCTACAAATTGATTGGAAACCTTGTATAATCCTGTCTGGGGGAGATTCTTGTTCCAAACATTGTAAAATGGAACTCTTGTTATCTTTAACAATTTTCTCCTCGAATTGGGAGAGAATTATTTTGCTCCATTTTAGTCTCACCCCTTGATTTGGATTGTTTTGAAGGGGCTGACCATCACCGGCCGATTTCTGAGCGATCAACTGTAGGAGGGTTATGATCACTAGCATTATTAGGCTCTACTTTAAAACTAGTAATTAAAGGAGCAAAGGTTTTGGATACTAACATAAAAACAATACCACTTTCACTGCCTCTACCTAAATAAGTTGAGTACTCTATGAAGGGGTTACTAACCAGGGTATCCACAAAAACTAAATCATTTATAGTAATGATAGCGTTTAGGGCATCACCCTGCGGGGTTTGTGTGAAGTGTGTCATTAATTGGCCCTCCGTGTCCAAAAGCCCACACACCCAATCAGAGCTGTACCGACATAAGGTACAGTTAAAATCCTCCAACCAGTAAACACATAGGGGCAGCCACAACCCAGCCATCTTATCATTTTCCTCCCTAAGTGCAACAATGACGTCACATATATTATGATCAAAGATGTTATAATACCAGTTAATCAATAGCATCTTGGCCTGAAACAACTTTGTGATGAGAATAAGTTGATACCAAGGCAAATCAATAATGACCTCCGCCTCAACGGATCCATAACTAACAGAAATCAATGTCCCCAGTCCCCCCTTTGCCCTCCCTGGTGGAGAGGCCATTGCATAAACATTCAATCTATAATAACCATCTAACTCAATATTTTCCCTACACCATGTTTCTTGCACACAGGCAATGTCAAAGGTCTTGACATACTCTAGCCACCTCTCATTTTCTAGTTTCCGGCGGAGTCCTGCAATATTCCAGGATCGGATTCTAAGAGCGCGTGGGTTATGGATCCTTGTAACTGGAGCCTTCCAGTTATCATTAAAAAGAGACTCACCAAGTGCAGACTTTAAATCATGCCCCTCTACTACTGAATTAGGTATAGGGGAAAGAATAACCGGGTCAGGGCAAGGTTCATACTCCTGTATGTTAGTGTGATTACTAGATGTTTTATGGGGGAAAGGTCAATATCATTTTCGACCGACCCATTCCGTGTTATTCTAGCCACAACACAAGGAACTCTCCTTAATCGCCTGCCTGTTGTTCAATCCTGTCTGCTCTACAAGAATGATAAAGTAGTCAATCGTTGTCCTCCAGGCCAGAAAGTACCTCATAGCAATTAGGGTGAAAGGGGGCTGGGGACGAGGATGTCTAATCAAGGGTCGTTGGTGAGTATGTAGGCCCTTGGTGATGCGGATAAAAAAAAACAAAGGACGCGCCAGTATCTTCTTGAAAGGGGATGTTCAAAGATGACCCAGAGCCAAATCATCACACCTCCTGTCGGTAAAATGTAATATCACACAGTCCCCTTCTATGTTCTTTTGTGTTTTCCCAGCCAACTCACCTGCCTTGCCATAATGATATGTTTGTGCAGTTTATCTGGGACTGAATTTTGTTAGTACACCAATAAGCAGATTTATTTATGAGTCTCTTGCAGCTTTCAGAAAAACCTGGTGGGGGGTATGGAACCGATTTTGAAAAACCACCATCAAGACCATGATATAGGGCACACATTCCGAGGATGTCCGAAATCCTCCTGTACGGCAACTTTCCTTTTCAGTTTAAAGAACACCTCTGGCCGGCCGAATATTCTTTACTAAATTCTGGTGGCCATCCTGTAAAAAATCTGGGGAACTGGTTCAATGAGGATCTTAGGTTCACCACTCCGATTACAAAGTTAGCAGGTCAATATTTTAGCACCCTAAGATCACTTAGGAAATTTCTTCCGCTTCTACCACGGCCTGACAAAGAAATGGTTACTCAAGCCCTAATATTGCCGCGTATTGAATACGCGAACGCACTTTACATTGGCATCCCTGGTTACCAGCTGAAAAAACTCCAGTTTATTCCGAATGCCGCAGCTGGGGCTTTACTGAATAGCCCTCAAAGATCAAGCATAAAACAACATTTTGATGATCTCCATTGGCTGCCGGTGGCTGAAAGGGTGAGATTTAAAGCCCTTCCCATGGACCACGCAGCTTTGTACCATTCTGGCCCTGGTTATCTTAGGAAGCGATTTAAGTTCCATGTGCCCGCCAGACACCTGCGTCCTATGGCACAGTCCCTGGCAGTGATTCCACGCTTCCATTGTGTGAAAATGGGTGGCAGTTCTTTGGCCTCTAAGGCTGCTTTGGCCGGGAATGCTCTTCCTCTTCAACTCCACTGTATTCGAGATTCTAAGCTGTTCAGGAAACAGTTGAAAGCACTGCTTTCTGTAAAATCTCTTCTGTCTGAGCCCCAACTCACTAATAAGGTACCGAGGCGGGACACTCCTGAGTATCCGTGCGTGATATAAATGTTTATAACATAACATAACATTCCGGGGAAAGATTTAATGTGACATCAGCTCCTTGTCTTCTTGGATTACCGAGCGTCAAACCCTCTAGGGGCTTTTCCGCTGTTGTTTGTCCCTCCCTACACCGTCTGTCTGGTCTTAATGAATTAATGGCCCCACCATTGCCTTTAAGAATGCCCTCCTGTCCAGAAACCATGACAACCTGAGCCGCAAGTTGGCTAGGGGTGACGATCTCGGTATGGGAAGGCTCAAGTGGATTACTCTCACTGCATATGGCAATGGGCCCTTTTATTACAGTATTCCCTCCCTTAATGCCAACAATGGTGGTGTTATCTCCATTTCCCCCGAAGTGATTGTTGCAATCTGCCACCCAGCTTGTTTACTTTTACCACCTAGGTTCCCTGAGACCAACAACAGTCGGCCAAGCTGTTCTTCAATATGGTCCAACCGCTGCAAGATGGCCTCTATGGAGTCCGACAACATTCTCCCGAATTGAGCTGTCCCCATGTCCATTTCATTCTGAGACCTGATCGACCCTCCTACTCTGCAAGACCTTCCCCCGGTCCCTGTAGGGATCTGCTTTGATCTCTTAACCTTTTGCAAATGTCCTGTGGCACGCTGATCAGTTCCGGTCACGTAAATACATTTCCTTTTACCTCCTACCATGGAATGCTCCCCCGTGGATATACATGTTGGTGTCTCTGAACCTTTTGACTCTCCACCTGAGACTCCTTGGCTTGAGATAATAATAGTAGGAGTAAGCGGGAGAAGAGGGGGACAAGGCTGCAATCTTACTCCCAGCATGTTTACTTGTATCACCTAGAGTCCCTAACAGCAGTAACAGTTGGCCAAACTGTTCTTCAATATGGTCCAGTCACGCAAGATGGGCTCCAAGGAGTGGGACAAAATATTTCCCGAATTGAGCTGTCCTGTGTCCATTTCATTCTGTGAACTGATCAGCCCTCGTACTCCGCAAGATCTTCCCACGGTCCCTGTAGCGTTCTTGTTAGACCTGTCAGCCCTAGGGTGGTCTTACCCCATTTTTTCCCCTTTCCACCTCATTTATGCCACCATATTTTTGTTGGATCTAGACCTCTGGGCGCCTTACCACTGCCAAACAGTGCTGAGGTGCAGGTGCTCTCTCCTAATAATATGGCTGCCACAGGCCCCTGCTACTGCGGAGTGGCCATTGTACATGCACGCACCAGTAGTTAGGAGCATGCTGGGACATAATGCTACTGTATCCTTGCCGTCCTGCCTTTTTGTCACATAGACAGACATGGTAGAAGCCCCTGTAACCTTCCAGCCCAGGGAAGAGTTATACTTTGCCGCCATTCAGGAGGGTCACCTGACCTAGGAGTATAAGAGGAAAGGAGGGAAACCTAACTAGTCAGTTGGGGCACCACTGGACCTGGGGGAACCTCTGCCGGAGTATAGGCGGTTGGCCTAGCGGGGGACCTACATTACTGTGACTGACTGAGATTAGGCCCTGTTGCACCCAAGATAGCTGAAGGGCTCTGCCAGCCAGCTGACCTTGCCCAGTGAGGGGGAAACCCAGGATACCAACTCCAGTGTGCCGCAGGGAACCATCCTGCCTCTTGTGCCTGCCAACTCAACCCCCTACCCTTCCCGCAAGAAACTGTAACTAAGACTTGCCCTCCACTACCAGCTCTGAGGCTGGAAAGCGCTGATTCCTAAGCGCTGAAGGACCTGTTATTGCTGTTACTACAGGGAACACCAGGTAAAGCGATGTGCCCTCCCAAGCGCTGTATTTCAACGTTCTGTCCCTGGTTGCTGCGCTGTCCCCCCAAGGAACTGGCTGCTGGCGGCTAGCGCTAGGCCCCCTAAGCGATATAGTGAAGAAGCAGCTGCCCCTCCGCTAGTGCTGTGCTAATTGGCGCTACTACGGTGTGAACTCCGGACCTGCTGTGGCCCTAACATCAAGGGCTGTATTCGAGACTCACCGCCGCGACCTCGGGGTCGCTGGAGAACGAGGCGCGGTATGCAAGGAGCGCTGTCGGCCCAGGGAGCGTGAAGGGAGCTCCTGGGTGGCGCCACACTGAGGGAGGAGGAGGCGCTGCTGAAGACCCCCGCTGCGGCCCCTGAAGCCTGGGGAGGGCGGGCGTGTTAGTGGAGAGGGCTGCGCGAGGCCCTGGAGCGTTTACTCGTGGCCGACATCATCGGCCGCGTCTCGTTAGCAGACACGGCCCCATTGGCTCCTGCGGCCGCGCCCACCAGAAGCCGCCCTCCTATTGGCTCCCGCACCCAGCCCCCAGGAAGCCGCGACCTCATTGGCTCCTGGGCCGCAAGGAGGACTGCGGCCCGGGGCTCGTCCCGATCATTTCCGGAGGGGCTCCGCTGCCAGTGGGAGCCCCTCGCTTGAATTCCCCTGCCTGCGCGGACTCCTTCAAAGAGAGTACATCCCGCCGCCCCTCCAGGTGAGAGCCCAGCAATAGAGGAGCAGCGGGCTGCCTAAGGAGGGGGCACCTACCCGGGGCTCGGCTCAGTGCCGCCCCGGGAGACAGGCTGGTGAGAGAGGGACAGCTGGGGCCCTCACCAACACGAGGCCCGGACGCCTGCAGACTCTCGCTTGAGGGAGGGGGGAACTGCTCCTCCTTAGGGAATCTGGCCAGCATCACAGCTTTACCGGGTGGGGTGCTATGGCCCTAGCCTGGGCAGTGCTCTCAGGCTCCTGACCACATGGCCTGAGGCTGATTCTCTTTCCCCGGAACTGCCTACAGACAGAGCACTGACACCTGTATGGAACGGGGGTGGAGGAATGTTCACGTTTGCTGCATTAATGTCTAGGGATGTGTAGTTACATGGAAGATATGCCACAGAAGTTATGATAAATGTTTTGCTAACACTCCTAGATACCCAATGATCTTTGCCTTGACCAGCTGAATAGGAAATGTTATCTGTACTACCTAGGGGCAGGAGTGATGTTGCTTTACTGACTAAGGAATGTTGCCTCTATTATTCACCTGCATAGGAGCTGTCCCTGATGTGGAATACATGCCCGCACAGTGTTGCCTTACATGAATGTGTCACTAGGAGATGTTGCCTAAGTTGACCAAGGATATAGGGACGGTTACCTGTATTGAATCTAGGCCTGTGTAAGAAGTGTTGCTGATATTTGACTAGGGATATAAGAAATGTTACCTGCAGGAAGTTCCACTGTTCTGATGTATGTGAAGGAATTTACTCATGTTTTGAAGTGAAGTGAATCTAATGATGCTCTGAGATTATCTGCCCTATCAACTGCTCTGACTTAAATTAGATAAAGAGTCTTGTTTTATAAACCAACCTGGTGTGGTGTCCCTTCATTGCTTGCGTGGTGCTGAGTCAGTGTGAGTGTGTGCTGCACCACTGCTTTACACATTGCCTTCAGGTATCTTCCTGCCTCGCACCAAGCTACCATGTCAGAATCAGTGACCCTGGTTCTAACATTGGTGTTCAGCGGTGGGATAAGGACTTGTGGTTGTGCAGCACCCTCCAGTGATTCAGTGTGCGGTGCAACTGGACACCAATTGTAACGCAAGCCTAACAATTCGCCCTTCACTGCATGATTGATTGTACAGGCTCCTGTGCTAAACCTGTTGCCTACGTCCTAGTGGTTTTCACTTAAGTTGTCTGGAGCCCCACCTGTCAGGATGGAGTTCAAGCTGGCCAACCTAGAAATGTATACAGTGGCACAGCTGAGGGAGTTCTGTAAGGGGATGGGGGTGTCCCACAGGCGAGGCACCAAGAGAGAGGAGCTTCAGAAAGCCTTGAGGGCATGGGTATTGGCCCACCCGGGAGGGAGAGTGGATGAGGAACAGGGGGAGCCGGGCGCTCCAGGAGAGCTAGACCTACTGTAAGTAGACCCCAGTGAGAATGTGTTGCCAGGAAGAATTTCCAGGTCAGGCAGTAGTGTGTCAGCGAGGAGTGCGTCTGCGGAGGAGTACGAGGACAGGAGGGAGGAGAGGCAATTGATACTAGGGCTTGCTAAAATGGAGAAGGAGCGAGAAGAGAAGATGCTAGCTATGGAAGAGAGGAAGCTTGTGCACAATCTAAGCCTGAAGGAATTAAAGCCCAAGCATTGCAGATAGGGGCGCAAGGCAACATGAATGGTGGCAGTGTACACCTGAGGCTCCACGAGAGCCTAAGTTTTACCTACCGAAGGTGGTGGTGGCCAGTTTTAGTGTAGGGGATGACATTTATAAGTGGTTAGCGGCGTATGAGGTGTCTTTGGTGGCCCATGCGGTGCCCAAGAGCTACTGGGGTGGTGGCCTGTATCGGTACATACCTCCGGTGGTAAGGGACACACTCTTGACTTTAGACAAAGGAGATCAGACAAATTACCCTGTCATGAAGGAGGCGCTACTTAAAAAGTTTGGCCTCACTCCAGAGAAGTATCGCCAGAGATTCCGCAACAGCCATAAGCTCCCCACACAGAACTGGGTGGATTTTTTTGATTATGCTCGGAAGGCATTAGAGAGTGGGTGCGTGGCAGCGAAGTGAGTGACTATGACGGGCTGTACAATCTGTTTTTAAGGGAGCACCTTCTTGATAAGTGTTTTCCAGAGCTGCGTCAACACCTGGTGGACCGCAAGCTGACCGATCCTCGGGAGCTTACAGAGGAGGAGGATAACTGGGTCAGCACTCAGGTGTCCTACCAGGGATCCGGGGGAGACCCCCCACAAGGTGGACAGAGTTTTCCCCCAGAGGAGAGAGGGAGAGATACAAAGAAGGAGTTGTTTAAAGTCCCCCAAAATAGTGTCAGTAGCCCAGAGCTGTCCGGTGCTACGAGTACGGGGAGGTTGGATACTACAAGGGGGATCCCTAGTGTTGCAAAAGGACCCCAGCCCCCACGGGGTGGCTAGTGTAGCGCTGGGGGAGGAGTTGTCCCTAGATAAGGGGGGTGAGTGGACAGGCTTGACCCTAGTTTCACTGGAGGATAGAGAGATGGTCCCAGACAGGCAGTTACCCTTGAATACTGCCAAGTTCCGGCAGAGGGTACGGGTTAACGGGCAGGAGGTGGAGGCTCAGAGGGACAAGGGTGCCCGCATGACGATGGTAACGAGGCAGCTGGTGTCCCCGGAGCAAGTGATCCCTGACGAATTCCACCCAGTTGTGCAGGCTGACAACAGTGTAGGTCACTACATTGTGGCCCAAGTTCCCTTTGAGTGGGGAGGGGTCTCGGGCCTGTTGAGAGATGCGGTGAGCCCTGCCATGCCAGTTGATTGTCTGCTCGGAAACGATTTGTAGTATACCGCCTGGAAGGAGGTGGAGTTCCAAGCCCACACCGAAATGCTAGGATTACCAGGATGGACCTGCTTGGTCACACGGTCCATGGCTGCCCGGCAAGGAACTCAACCCGGGTTGGAGACAGGAACAATGGCCCAGCCTACTGATAGACAATAAGACGTCTTGGAGGATACACCCTGCGAGATGGATGGGGAGACCGCGGAGGTGACCCCGGAGTCCGCGGAGGTGGATATTTGTTCCCGTGGGGGACTTGCCAACCCCTGCAGAGTGGCAGGTGGAAGGAGGGCCTACCCGGGAGGAATTTCGTCGGGCGCAGAGAGAGTGCCCCACGCTTGAAGGTATGCGGCAGCAGGCCGAAGCCCAAGCGACTGGTAAGGAAACTAGCAATTACCATATTTACTGGGAGAATGGCCTCCTCTACAGTGAGCCTAAGGCTCTGGTGCATGGGTCATCAAGGGCCTTAGTGGTCCCCCAGTGCTACCAAGCTTCCCTGCTGGAATTGGCACATGAGATACCACTGGCAGGACACCTGGGCCAGGATAAGACCTTTGCTCGGTTGGTCACACATTTATACTGGCCCAGATTGCGTGTTGCCTCTGACACCTTTTGTAAAACTTGTACGACCTGTCAGGTGAGTAGCAAGACTGGGATTAAGTTGAAGGTCCCCCTGGAACTGCTCCCGGTTGTCGGTACCCCTTTTGAGCGGGTTGGCATTGATACTGTTGGACCAATGGACCCGTGGACTTCTTCGGGACACCAGTTCATCTTGGTGCTCGTGGACCACGCCACCCGGTACCCGGAGGCAATCCCTCAGTGGACCATCACTGCACCTGCAGTGGCGCGGGCCTTGATGGGGATTTTTACCCGAGTGGGATTCCCCAAGGTCGTGGTGTCAGATAGGGGCACGAATTTCATGTCGGCCTGCATGCAGGCCATGTGGAAGGAGTGCAAAGTGACCTACAGGACCTCCACTCCTTACCACCCCCAGACTAACTGGCACATAGAGCGCTTCAACAAGACCCTGAATGGGTTGATCCGGAGCCTGCTAGAGGACTTCAGACGGAAGTGGGACGTCCTCTTACCCTCTTTGCTATTCTCCTACTGTGAGGTGCCGCAGAAGGGGGTCAGTTTCAGCCCCTTTGAGCTGCTCTTTAGACACTCCGTTAGGGGGCCCCTCAGCCTTGTGTAGGAGGGGTGGGAGGAGTCTTCCAAGAAGCTTCCCCGTGATGTGGTTAGCTACATGCAGGCATTCCGCAGCCAGATCGCCAAGCGTTAGAAGGAAGCCCCACACAATCTGGAGGCCAGTCAAGCCGTCATGAAGGAGTAGTACGACCGGAATGCTCGGACAGTGGGGTTGGATGCTGGACAGAAGGTGTGGGTCATGGAGCCCAGAGAACTTAGCACCCTCCAGGAATGGTGGACTGGACCATATGAAATTTTGGAGGAAAGATGCCGGACCACGTACGCAGTAGGCGTCAAGACCCCCGAAAACCCCACAGGGTGTTCCACATCAACCGCCTGAAGCCGCACCATGAGCGATCAGAGCTTTCTCTCCTTATGGTGATGGATGGGAGCAAAGAGGAAGAGAACGAGCCTCTTCCGGACCTTCTGGTGGCCCAAGAGAAGGATGGATTGGTGGAAGGAGTGGTCCTCTCCCCATCCTTGACCCCTGAGCAGCAGAGGGCCTGCCACCAGGTATTGGAGCAGTACTCCTCATTGTTCTCCCTCACTCCTGGGATCACGCACCGGTGTACCTATGATGTGGACACAGGGGACAGCCCACCCATAAAAACCAAGTCTTACCGGCTGTCGGACAAAGTCAAAACTAGTATCCAGAGTGAGGTTGCCAAGATGTTGGAGCTGAGGGTGATTGAGCCTTCCAGCAGCCCTTGGGCGAGTCCGGTGGTGTTGGTGCTGAAAGCGACCTCACCGGGCACCACACCAGACCTTCGGTTCTGTGTGGACCACCGTGGTTTGCACTCCGTGACCAAGACGGATGCTCACCCGATCCCTCGGGCAGATGACCTTATTGACCGACTGGGAGCAGCTCAGTACTTGAGTACAATTGACCTGACGTCAGGATATTGGCAGATTTCCATGGCGGACGGAGCGAAGGAGAAGACTGCATTCTCCACCCCCGAGGGCCACTTCCAATTTTGAGTGATGCCCTTTGGGCTGAAAAATGCTCTGGCCACTTTCCAGAAGTTGGTCAACCAGGTACTTTCTGGCCTAGAGGCCTTCTCGGCTGCCTGCCTGGATAACATAGCTATCTTCAGCAGCAGCTGGGAGGACCATCTGGAGCATCTCCAGGAGGTACTGCAGGCTCTACAGCGGGCTGGCCTAACCATGAAGGCTAGCAAGTGCCAGATTGAACAGGGATCTGTTATCTACCTGGGACACCTGGTGGGCGGCGGTAAGGTGCAACCCCTTCAGGCCAAAATCGAGACCATCTTGGCCTGGGAGCCCCCCAAAACCCAAATGGAGGTCCGGGCTTTCCTCGGCCTCACGGGTTACTACCACCGGTTTGAAAAGGGCTATGGAACCATCGTGGCCCCCCTGACCGAACTGACATCAAAGAAGCAACCACGCAAGGTCATTTGGACAGCTGCCTGTCAAGAAGCTTTCGACACCCTCAAGCACGCGATGTGCACTGCCCTGGTGCTTAGGACTCCAGACTTTGACAAAGAATTCATCGTACAGACAGACGCCTCTGAGCAGGGCATTGGAGCTGTGCTCTCTCAACTTAATGAAGAAGGCCAAGACCAGCCAGTGGCCTTTATCTCTCGAAGGCTACTCCCCCGGGAACACCAGTGGAGTACTGTTGGGATGTGCTTCAATTCCTGCCAACAAACCCAGGAATGATGCGCAAGGGTTATCTTGTTATCGATGTGGTAGTAGATCTCATTTGGGAAACTTCAAATTTTGCTTTGCTACTAATCAATCTTGTTTCAAGTGTGGGAGGAAAGGTCATCTAGCACGTATGTGCAAGGCCACTAGTGTACAAAGAGGGTCTTCACACATGGTGAAGAGCATTGATGAACGCCAGTATGTTGTTGATGATGATGATGAGCATTATGAGCTGTTGATGTTGTCTGCTTCTCCCATGGATGCGGACGGTGTTGTTGAGATAGCTTCTATAGATGCGTCTCGGAGAAGGAAGTCCCCGATTTGTTCCATTAATGTGAATGGTGTGTATATCAAATTTCTAGCAGACTCTGGTTCTCCTTTCTCCATAGTAAATGTTAAAGATTTAGACATGCTAGGGAGAGTTATTTTGTCCCAGTCCTTTATTAAGATGTTTGCGTATGGAGGCAAAAGAGTGGAAGTATTAGGAAAGTTTAGAAGTGAGCTTCAGTTCAAGGGTGATTCTACATCTTCTATTATTTATGTTGTCAAAGACGGTACAAATTTGTTGGGTTGGCATGAACAGGGTGAGCTTGGCATGATCCTTGATCCTAACCATGAGGACATGGTTTTGTCAAGACGTGAGGCTAAGCAGTATTATGCCTCTTTTCCTGATTTTGAGTCTGTGCACTCTCTGAGTGTTTCGTGTGAGAGTGAATGGACGCATGAGTTTCCGGAAGTTTTTTGTGACAAGTTGGGTAAACTTAAGGGTTTTCAGCACCAAATTGTTTTGAAAGAAGGGGTTAGAGCGGTTGCACACAAGGTTCGCAAAGTACCACTTAGTATGCGAAACGAATTAAAGAATGAACTGGAGAGATTGCGTCTTTTGGGAGTGATTGAACCCATAGAGGGGTCAGAATGGTTATCTCCCGTAGTTTTAGCGCGCAAGGCCGATAAGTCTCTTAGGATGTGTGTAGACTTGCGCGACTTGAATGCTTGTATTTGGGTTGATCGACAACCATTACCCAACATTAATGAAATGCTATCTACATTGGAGGGTGCCAGGTATTTTACCACCCTGGATATTTTTTCGGCATACCATCAAATTGTGTTACGCAAGGATTCAAGGCACCTTACGTCTTTTGTGACTCCTGAGGGTGCCTTCCATTATTTGAGGATGCCATTCGGACTGGCGTCGGCTTCCGCAGGTTTTCAACGCCTAATGGGCAATCTTTTTAAGGATACTGCGGGAGTCGTCTTCTTTCAGGATGACATTCTCATTTATGGAAAGTCTGTGGATGAGCATAATAGCAGAGTGAGAACAGTTTTGGAAATTTTAAGGAAGTTTGGTTTAACATTAAGGAAGGACAAGTGCAAATTTCTCAGGGATGGTGTGGATTATTTGGGTCATCACATCTCAGCTAAGGGAGTGGAGCCCAAAATGAAATTGTTAGATGCCATTCAAAATGCACCAGAACCTTCGAACAAGGATCAACTACGTTCCTTTTTGGGACTGGTTGAATATTATGCTAAGTTTGTTTGTAATTTTTCTGATAGGACTGTGTCTTTAAGAAATTTGTTAAAAAAAATGTAAAGTATAATTGGTCACACGAATGTGCAAATGATTTTAAACTACTGAAAGATACAATTGTGCAGGCACGTCCTCTCAAGCTTTTTAATATCAACGACCAATGTATTGTAATTACTGATGCCAGCAATGTGGGTCTTGGGGCAGTTCTTTTGCAGAAGAGGCCTGATGGTAAGGAGGAAGTAATTGCTTTTGCTTCCAGAACTTTACGTGGAGCTGAAAGCACATATTCTACCATTGAAAAGGAGGCGTTGGCCTTATAGTGGGGTGTGCAGCATTTCAGAAATTTTCTTTGGGGGAATCATATCACACTCAAGACTGATCATAAGCCTCTTATTGATCTCTTCACTACTAAAGGTGGTGGGAGGGCTTCTCCTCGCATTGCTAAATGGCAATACAGGCTTAGTGAATTTGATTATCATCTGGAATATGTGCCTGGGATTAGGAACAATGTGGCTGATTGTTTGTCCAGGTTGCCTCTGCCTCACAATGATTTGGAACACAGTTGTGGGCATTTGGAAACGGTGTGTGCGGTTAGTTCTGTGTCAGAGGTTGGCATTACACTATCGGAGGCTGATTGGAAGCTTGCTTTAACTGAAGATATGAATTTGTGTTGTGTTATTGATTACTTGACTAATGGTTGGCCCGATGACAAGTCTTTGCCTTCAGAGTTAGTACCTTTCAGGAGGGTATGTGATGAATTGTCTTTAATTGATGGTGTTCTACGTAGAGGTGGTTTGTTGGTGGTTCCGGAAGCTCTTTGCAAAAAGGTTTTGGATTTGGCTCACGTTGGTCACCTATGTATTCGTGCTATGAAAAGAAGGGTACGTGAAGATTTTTGGTGGCCTGCAGTGGATAGGGCCATCGAACACTGTGTTCGTGACTGTGGTGCTTGTGTTCTGAGTGATAAGTCTCAGGTTACTTGTCCCTCTCCTGTGACTCCTGTACAAGTTGAGGAATTGCCTTGGCATAAGTTGGCGTTTGATGTAGCTGGCCCATTTTATAATCTTGGAATGACTCCGAAGTATGCACTAGTTCTGATTGACTACATGTCAAAATGGCCGTAATTAAGTTTGTTGAGGGTATCAATTCTGCTATGGTTATTGATTTCTTTAAAGATGTTTTCTTGCGTGAGGGTTGAAGAGTTGGTGTCTGATAATGGCACTCAGTTGGTGTCTGGTGAAATGCAAAGTTTTTTGAAGTCTCATGGCATCAAGCACATTCTCACCTCCCTTTATCACCCTTCAAGCAATGGCTTGGTTGAGCGGTTGAACCGTGTGATTAAGGATCAATTACAGTTGGCCAACATCAATGGTCTGAATTGGAAGAAGGTCATTTCCGACATGTTGTGGGCATTAAGGGTTACCCCTCATTCTAGCACGGGTGTGTCACCTTTTACTTTACTCAGGGGTAGAGTAGCTGGTTCAGAATTGAACAAGGATTGAATGTTGAGGAAAGATGTTGATGTGGTCAAGCTAAGTAGAGTGGCTGATGTTAGAACTTGTACTCAGGCCAAGTATGCTCAGAGTAGTTTTAGATCATCTCCTGTGCGCTCGGGGGACTGGGTGAGAATCAGGAAACCTGTACTTTTGCGTAAGGGACTAGCTCGATTTTCCCCTCCTGTTCGTGTTAAGGAAGTTAAGGACCATGTGGTGGTTCTGGAGAATGGTAAGGTTTGGAATAAGTCTCGTGTTTCTTTTGTTCCTAAGCATAAAGTGGAGTTTGTGAAGAGCAAATTTGGTTTGAAGTCTCGTGTTTTGCCCACCTCTGACTCAGGTTTACTTCCTGGTAATACCACTCCTCGGATTTTGCCCGATTCCAACCCTGGTTCTGTTTCCAATTATGTTATTCCTCAACGATGTTCCACCAGGTGCAAAGTTGTTCCTGTGAAGTTTCGGGATTTTGTCACTTATTGAGCGATTGTTCTTTCATTTTGTTTTTGTTTTTAGGGATGGGGTGAGTTAGTTGTTATTAATTTAGTTAATCTTCTTTTCTTTGCTCAATGTTTGTTTATTGAGGGAAAGGGGATTGTTAGACCTGGCATCATTGGCATGAGTCTCTCCTCCATTTTTTCTGTTTGCCTCCTCTGTTTACGATGTTTTTGCTGGTAAATGCTTTGGGCACTGTGCCACTGCTGATCAGTGCCACAGTGCAAGTGCTCCCTATGTGAAATTGCTGTATTGATTGAATTCCATGTTTGGCATATTTGGTTTACTGTCAGTCCCTAGTAGAGTGCACCAGGAGTGCCAGGGCTTGTAAATACAAATGCTGCTAGTGGGCCTGCAGCACGTGTTGTGCCACCCACAAGAGCGGCCTAGTAAAAGTGTATCTGAAGGTCTACCATTGCTAGACCACGTGCAGTCTGGTACTGTCACGCAGACTGTGCAAGTACACCTACTTGCCAGTCCCTAAACCTTCCCTTAACTTCATGTTAGTCACCCCTATGGTAGGCCCAAGGGCAGGGTGCATTGTAAGCATAAGGTAGGACAAGCCTGACAAGGTTGGCATGTCCTAATAGTGAATTACAGCCATATTCGTTTTTCACTATTGTAAGGTAACCTGTTCTCCATCAGTTAGAATGGGCTGCCAGGATTATTAATGCTATAATCCTAGCGGGCTCGGGGAGCATGGTGCAATGTCGAGTTTGGTATCCCTGAACTCAGGGTTTATTAACGCATCTGTTTGTGTGGATGGTTTTTGGACTCTGTGTTTGAAAATAGCACTTTTAGAAAGTAGCTATTTTCTTGTCTAACTGTCTACCGGTCTCTGCTGGTTCTGGTGTGCGTGTAACAGGAGCTGGGTGGCTCCAGAGGTCTGAATGAGTCCGTGTGGGATGAGTGGGGCATTTGCATTGAGAGTAGGGGAAGAGTAGCTCCTGATAGCCTGCCCTGCCTGATACATTGCTGGCTCCGCCCCCCTGCCAGGCGACTTATGACTCTGTGCTTGCCTGGGACTTTCCTGGCCCACCTCCTGCAGGGCAACTGATGGCCCTGCCCCTGCCACTGACAATGCTGGCTCCGCTCCTGCTGGGCGGCTGAAGACTCTGCCCTGCACAGTGAATAGGCCAGGTGCTTTGGCCTGGCAACACCCACAACAAACCCACGATGGGGGGAAGATCCCCTGCATGGACAAAGGGATCAAAGCCAAAAAGGGGTATAAGAGAAGGACCCCTGAACCAAGAATTTAGATCACTTCTGACAAGGAAACCTGAACCAAGGACAAGAAGCCTGCTGATCTAAGGACTGCCTACCCCTTCTGCCAGAGTGCTGTTTGTTGGGGGAATCCTGCATTGCTTCTTTATTTTTGCCAAGGAACCAGGAGAGAGGAACTGTGTGTGTACTCTCAATCTTTGCTAAGAAAATCTCCAAGGGCTGGAAGAGTGCCAGTCTCCTGTTGAAGTCACAGGGCTAAAGGACTTCATCTGCTTAAAGTGCTGTTTGCTGGAACTTGTGAATCCAGCCCCTCTGAAAGAATCCAGCAACCTCGACGCCGACGGACGCCGCCGAATCCAGCTCGACATCGTGAGTAACGGCTCCAGTGTCCCGCTTCCTCGACGCCGGCCGCCGGGCCCGATCGACGCCAGAAACAACGCCAGTGAGTAGTGAGTTCGGCTCCAGCTCCAAGTGACCTCGTGTCGGCACCGCTGCTGATCGCATCGACTTCGAGCCCTCTCGACGCCGTGAGTGCTGCTCACTCTTGCAACATCGACATCGACGACGCCGTATCCTGCTTCACCTCGTGAGCGCTGCTCCTGCCTGACTTCGGTCGACGCCGCTGCAGATCGCCCCGTCTCCGAGGCCCGATCGACGCCGAAGACGCGACGCCGGACATCTCGACGCCGCTGATCATCGAGTGCTTCACTTTTCCAAGGTACTGTGTTGTGGGGGTCTGTGCGACTCCGGGCTCGACGTAGCGCTCCTCGCGGTCGACGCCGAACCTTTGGATTAACTTTGCCTCGACGTCGTGTGACTCCCGTGTGGGTTACATTGTTGCCAAGAACTGTGTTTTAAAGAAGAAGAGTTGCTTTTGATACTAAAGACTTTGTGCTAAGAAGAAACTACGCTTGAACTATTATTTTTCCTTCCAAGAGTATTTATTAAGGTTGTGGTATATTTTTGTCGTTATTTGGTCTTGTGCTAAACCTTATATAAAAATCCTTATTTTTATAATACTACTGTGTCGTGTCCATTTGTAGTGTATTCACTTTATTACTGTATGTGGTCATAAATGCTTAACGCACTGCCTCTGAGATAAGCCTGTCTGCTTTGCCAAGCTACCAAGGGGGTGAGCAGGGGTTATCTAAGTGTGTGATCCCCTTGCCCTGACTAGAAAAGGTGTGTCCCTATTTGTCAGAAGTGTATACCTCTGCCAACTAGAGACAGCCGCTTCTAACATTGGTGGGTCAGCGGTGGGGATTTGAACTTTGCATTTATGACCCATGTGCAGTGATTAGTGTGCGCTACATAGTGAAAGCAGACCATAGCGCAGCCACAATCTGTTTTGGTTGGATATTCTATTTTTTTTGTTTTCCGCTTTCCTGGAACTTGATTTTTGAAACTGCCAGTTTTGACCATGAGTGATGCCGGAGTCACTGCCCCTGTTGTTGTGGAGGAATTTGATTGGAGTAAGATAAAGGATTACAAATTAAAGGAGCTGAAATCCTTTTGCAAGAAATTTAAAGTCCCTACCAAAGGCATCTCAGCGAAGGAGGAATATCTCAAAGCTTTGGAGGCCTGGTTGGAATCCAGAGATCCCTCTGATGCGGTGGTGGTACCGCCAGGGGAAGGGGAGGAGGAGGTGCCAGTGAATGGGCCCACATCCCCTCCTGGCAGCAGTGTTTCCTCCAAGGGTCTTTCTCCTGAAGAAAGAGAAGAAAGGGAGAAAGAGCGAGCTTACAACATGGAAATGGCAAAACTTAAGATAAATGGGCAGTTAGAAATAGAGAATGCAAGAGGCAGGAGAGAAGCTGATATGGAGATCAAAAGGTTAGAGTTTGAAAGAGAGAAGTTAGCTTTTGAGCGTGATACCAGGATGAGGGAGTTGGAGCTCAAAGCTAAAGAGTTAGAATTGAATCCCTCTGGTGGCAGCATCCCATCTGTGCCTGCAGAAAGTAGGTTTTATTTTCCCAAAGATGTGATCAAAGATTTTCAGAAGAATGAGGATATTGGTTAATGGTTTAAAGCATATGAGTTAGCATTGTTGGCCCACCGGGTCCCTGAGAAGGATTGGGGAGCGGGGTTGTGGGGTCGCTTTGTGAATGAGGGAAGAGATACCCTGTTAGACATGCCTGTTGAGGATAGGATGTCTTATGCTCATATGAAGGATGCTTTAATGTTAAGGTATGGCCTAACCCCAGAAAAGTTCAGACAGGCCTTTAGAGACTGTAAGAAATTGCCTGGTACGACGTGGGTGGCATATGTGTCATATTTTTGCAGAGCCATGGATGGTTGGGTAAAGGGCAGCAAAGTGGAAAGTTATGATGCTCTTTATGAATTGTTTGCTTGGGAGCACTTGTCTAATAACTGTTTTCCAGAGCTGCGCCAGCACCTTATTGATAGCAAGATATCTAACCCTAGAAAACTTGCTGAAGAGGCGGACCGCTGTGTCAGTACCAGGGTCCACAAGGGTCCAGTGGGAGACTCAGCCAAAGGTGGGCAGGGTCCCCAGCAGAAGAGTGGGGGGGACAAGGGTAAACAGAGGGAGTTCCAGAAAGGGCCCCAAAGTAATCTCCAAGGGAACCAAGGGAAGGGTTCCCAGCCTCCCCCAGATAAGAAATCAGAGGCCCCGACAGGTAAACCTGTTCGTAGGGGCCCTATGACCTGCTTCGCTTGTAAGCAGGTGGGACACCGTTTTTATGATCCTCAGTGTCCCTTGAAGAACTCTACTGCGCCACCACGTGCAGCTCCCCGTCAGTTGGCTAATGTGTAGCCCTGGGAGGGGAGGAGATGGTTGCCCATGGAGGGGAGGGTCCCGCAGAGATGTCCCTGGTCTCTCTAGGAGACATGGAATTGGTCCCTCCACCCCCTCTGCCTAGTAACACTAGGAAATATAGGCAGTGGGTGACCATTAATGGCCATAGAGTGGAAGCTCTCAGAGACACCGGAGCGAGTGTGACAGCTGTCAAGTGTCACTTGGTGTCAAGAGAGCAGGTTGTTCCCCACGCATTCTACCCTGTGATAGCTGCTGACAACTCCCAGAGAGAGTGTGAGGTAGCTCAAGTTTCCTTTGAATGGGGGGGAGTTTCAGGTACTCTTCAAGTTGCTGTAAGGCCCGCCATGCCTGTTGATTGTCTCCTGGGCAACGATTTAGAAGACTCCCCTTGGGCTAAGGTGGAGAGGGAGACACATTTGAAAATGTTGAGTGTGCCAGAGTGGGTGTGTGCAACCACTCGATCGATGACAGCAAGTAAGGGTGTTGATGGGGTTCTGGAGCCTGAAAGTATGGCCCAGGACCCAGCTGTGAAGAGAAGAGGCAGGGGGCGCGGGAAACCGTCCCCCATAGTTCCCGTGGTCCAGGAGGAGGCAAACCTTGAGGGGTATGCCCTGGAACCCACAGGTGAACAAGTTGCTGAACTGGGAGACCTGCCCGAGCTGACCCACTGGCAGCAGGATGGTGGTCCCTCCAGGGAAGAATTCTGTGCAGAACAGAAAGTGTGCCCTTCTCTTGTGGGTATGAGGCAGCAGGCCTCAGCCCAAACCTCAGGTGATCAGTCAGGGTCACATTTTGTTTACTGGGAGAACGACCTCCTGTATAGCGAGCCTAAGGCTGCTGAGCCTGGGTCAGCCCGTGTGCTGGTGGTACCCCAGCGCTTCAGAGCCTTCCTACTGGGTTTGGCTCATGACGTTCCGTTAGCTGGACATCTGGGGCAGAACAAGACCTATGACAGGCTTGTCACACATTTTTATTGGCCTCAGATGAGAAGGGATACAGATATCCATTGCAAGACCTGTCAAACTTGCCAGGCAAGTGGGAAAAGCGGGCGGAAGCAGAAGGCTCCTCTCCAACCTTTTCCCGTGGTCAGTACCCCCTTTGACCGGGTGGGGATTGACATTGTTGGGCCCCTGGACCCCAAGACAGCCCTGGGCAACAGGTTCATCCTGGTCTTGGTGGACCATGCCACACGGTACCCGGAAGCCATCCCTCTCAGAACAGTGACGGCCCCCGTGGTGGGACGGGCACTGATGGGTGTTTTTTCCCGAACGGGGTTCCCCAGAGAGGTGGTGTCAGACCGGGGCACCAACTTCATTTCCAACTATATGAAGTCTTTGTGGAAGGAGTGTGGGGTAACTTACAAGTTCACCACTCCTTACCACCCTCAAGGTAATGGGTTGGTTGAAAGATTCAACCGTACCCTTAAAGGCATGATTATGGGTCTTGAAGAACCAATGAGGCGTAAATGGGACGTCCTCTTGCCATGCCTGTTGTTTGCTTACCGTGAGGTGCCACAAAAGTCTCTAGGGTTCAGCCCCTTTGAGCTTTTGTATGGTCACCCGGTAAGAGGACCTTTGAGTCTGGTCAAAGAAGGCTGGGGGCAATCTCCCAGGAAACCTCCCCAGGATGTATACAGTTACATGCTGGCCTTTAGGAACCAGACCAGGCGCTTCAGAGATCTTGCTCAGGCAAATCTGGAGGCCAGCCAGGAGGAGATGAAGCGGTGGTACGACCAGAAGGCCACTCTGGTAGAGCTTCAGCCTGGACAGAAAGTTTGGGTCATGTCCCCTGTGGAACCTTGTGCGCTCAAGGACAGGTGGACTGGACCATTTGAGGTTGTGGAGAAAAAGAGCGATGTCACCTACATGGTGGACTTGAAGTCTCCCAGGAACCCCTTGCGGGTCCTGCATGTCAACCGTTTAAAGCCCCACTTAGAAAGGTCCGAAGTGGGCATGCTCCTAGCTACAGATGCTGGAATGGAGGAGGAGAGTGAGCCTCTTCCTGACCTCCTGTCTGCAAAAGAGCAAGATGGGTCAGTGGATGGTGTTGTCCTCTCTGACACACTGACCCCTGAACAGCAGCAGGATTGTCGCCAATTGTTGGGACAATTCCCTGATCTGTTTTTCGTGATTCCTGGTGTCACGCAGTGGTGTGTCCATGATGTGGACACCGGGGACAGCACTCCTGTGAAGCACAAGGCTTACAGAGTGACTGACAAGGTCAGATCATACATCAAGGAGGAGGTCTCCAAAATGTTTGCCTTAGGGGTGGTTGAGTCCTCTAGCAGTCCTTGGTCCAGCCCAGTGGTCTTGGTCCCAAAGGCTGCAGCGCCTGGTGCTTCACCGGAACTTCGGTTCTGTGTGGATTACCGAGGACTCAATTCAGTCACCAAGACTGACGCGCACCCCATCCCCAGAGCTGATGAGCTCATAGATCGGTTAGGGGCTGCCCGGTACCTTAGTACGTTTGACCTAACATCTGGGTACTGGCAGATCGCCTTGACTGATGGGGCAAAAGAGAGGTCAGCATTCTCCACACCAGATGGGCACTACCAGTTCCGGGTTATGCCCGTTGGGATGAAGAATGCCCCTGCCACCTTCCAGAGGTTGGTCAACCAGGTCTTGGCTGGACTGGAGGATTTCAGTGCCGCCTACCTGGACGACATCGCAGTGTTCAGCGCCAGCTGGGAGGAACACTTGCACCACCTCCAGGAAGTGTTGTTGGCCCTGCGCAGAGCAGGCCTCACAATCAAAGCCAGTAAGTGCCAGATTGGGCAGGGTTCAGTGGTGTACTTGGGGCACCAAGTAGGGAGCGGCAAGGTGGCCCCCCTGCAACCCAAGATTGATACCATCCTGGCATGGGCACCGCCCAAAACCCAGACTCAGGTAAGAGCCTTCTTGGGTCTCACGGGTTATTACAGGAGGTTCGTCAAGGATTATGGTAACATTGTGCACCCCTTGACTTCGCGGACTTCCAGGAAGCAGCCACGACTTGTGATCTGGACTGACGCCTGTCAGACGGCCTTTGACACCCTGAAAACTGCAATGTGCACAGCACCCATACTCCAGGCACCCGACTTTTCTAAAGAATTTGTTGTCCAGACGGACGCTTCAGAGCATGGCGTGGGGGCTGTTCTAGCTCAGGTGAATGAAGAGGGCCGAGACTTACCTGTAGCCTTCATCAGTAGGAGGTTACTTCCCAGGGAACAGAGGTGGAGTGCGATAGAGAGAGAAGCATTTGCTGTGGTCTGGGCGCTGAAGAAGCTAAGACCCTACCTGTTTGGGACTCACTTCCGGGTTCAGACAGACCACAGGCCCCTCAGATGGTTGATGCAGATGAGGGGTGAGAATCCAAAGCTGTTGAGGTGGTCCATTTCCCTACAGGGGGTGGACTTCACGGTGGAACACCGCCCTGGCACAGATCACGCCAATGCTGATGGTCTGTCCAGATTTTTCCGCCTTAGTGATGAGGACTCCCTAGGGTAAGGGTAGTTCTCCCCACATTTCAGCTGGAGGGGACACGTGTTAGACCTGGCATCATTGGCATGAGTCTCTCCTCCATTTTTTCTGTTTGCCTCCTCTGTTTACGATGTTTTTGCTGGTAAATGCTTTGGGCACTGTGCCACTGCTGATCAGTGCCACAGTGCAAGTGCTCCCTATGTGAAATTGCTGTATTGATTGAATTCCATGTTTGGCATATTTGGTTTACTGTCAGTCCCTAGTAGAGTGCACCAGGAGTGCCAGGGCTTGTAAATACAAATGCTGCTAGTGGGCCTGCAGCACGTGTTGTGCCACCCACAAGAGCGGCCTAGTAAAAGTGTGTCTGAAGGTCTACCATTGCTAGACCACGTGCAGTCTGGTACTGTCACGCAGACTGTGCAAGTACACCTACTTGCCAGTCCCTAAACCTTCCCTTAACTTCATGTTGGTCACCCCTATGGTAGGCCCAAGGGCAGGGTGCATTGTAAGCATAAGGTAGGAGAAGCCTGACAAGGTTGGCATGTCCTAATAGTGAATTACAGCCATATTCGTTTTTCACTATTGTAAGGTAACCTGTTCTCCATCAGTTAGAATGGGCTGCCAGGATTATTAATGCTATAATCCTAGCGGGCTCGGGGAGCATGGTGCAATGTCGAGTTTGGTATCCCTGAACTCAGGGTTTAATAACGCATCCGTTTGTGTGGATGGTTTTTGGACTCTGTGTTTGAAAATAGCACTTTTAGAAAGTAGCTATTTTCTTGTCTAACTGTCTACCGGTCTCTGCTGGTTCTGGTGTTCGTGTAACAGGAGCTGGGTGGCTCCAGAGGTCTGAATGAGTCAGTGTGGGATGAGTGGGGCATTTGCATTGAGAGTAGGGGAAGAGTAGCTCCTGATAGCCTGCCCTGCCTGATACAATGCTGGCTCCGCCC
The DNA here is from genome assembly GCF_964261635.1 of Lissotriton helveticus. NCBI lineage: Eukaryota > Metazoa > Chordata > Amphibia > Caudata > Salamandridae > Lissotriton > Lissotriton helveticus. The sequence goes on from NC_136061.1 coordinate 1,319,078,094, forward strand.
CCCTGCCAGGCGACTGATGACTCTGTGCTTGCCTGGGACTTTCCTGGCCCACCTCCTGCCGGGCAACTGATGGCCCTGCCCCTGCCAGTGACAATGCTGGCTCCGCTCCTGCTGGGCGGCTGAAGACTCTGCCCTGCACAGTGAATAGGCCAGGTGCTTCGGCCTGGCAACACCCACAACAAACCCAAGATGGGGGGAAATTCCCCTGCATGGACAAAGGGATCAAAGCCAAAAAGGGGTATAAGAGAAGGACCCCTGAACCAAGAATTTAGATCACTTCTGACAAGGAAACCTGAACCAAGGACAAGAAGCCTGCTGATCTAAGGACTGCCTACCCCTTCTGCCAGAGTGCTGTTTGTTGGGGGAATCCTGCATTGCTTCTTTATTTTTGCCAAGGAACCAGGAGAGAGGAACTGTGTGTGTACTCTCAATCTTTGCTAAGAAAATCTCCAAGGGCTGAAAGAGTGCCAGTCTCCTGTTGAAGTCACAGGGCTAAAGGACTTCATCTGCTTAAAGTGCTGTTTGCTGGAACTTGTGAATCCAGCCCCTCTGAAAGAATCCAGCAACCTCGACGCCGACGGCCGCCGCCGAATCCAGCTCGACATCGTGAGTAACGGCTCCAGTGTCCCGCTTCCTCGACGCCGGCCGCCGGGCCCGATCGACGCCAGCAACAACGCCAGTGAGTAGTGAGTTCGGCTCCAGCTCCAAGTGACCTCGTGTCGGCACCGCTGCTGATCGCATCGACTTCGAGCCCTCTCGACGCCGTGAGCGCTGCTCACTCTTGCAACATCGACATCGACGACGCCGTATCCTGCTTCACCTCGTGAGCGCTGCTCCTGCCTGACTTCGGTCGACGCCGCTGCAGATCGCCCCGACTCCGAGGCCCGATCGACGCCGAAGACGCGACGCCGGACATCTCGACGCCGCTGATCATCGAGTGCTTCACTTTTCCAAGGTACTGTGTTGTGGGGGTCTGTGCGACTCCGGGCTCGACGTAGCGCTCCTCGCGGTCGACGCCGAACCTTTGGATTAACTTTGCCTCGACGTCGTGTGACTCCCGTGTGGGTTACATTGTTGCCAAGAACTGTGTTTTAAAGAAGAAGAGTTGCTTTTGATACTAAAGACTTTGTGCTAAGAAGAAACTACGCTTGAACTATTATTTTTCCTTCCAAGAGTATTTATTAAGGTTGTGGTATATTTTTGTCGTTATTTGGTCTTGTGCTAAACCTTATATAAAAATCCTTATTTTTATAATACTACTGTGTCGTGTCCATTTGTAGTGTATTCACTTTATTACTGTATGTGGTCATAAATGCTTAACGCACTGCCTCTGAGATAAGCCTGTCTGCTTTGCCAAGCTACCAAGGGGGTGAGCAGGGATTATCTAAGTGTGCGATCCCCTTGCCCTGACTAGAAAAGGTGTGTCCCTATTTGTCAGAAGTGTATACCTCTGCCAACTAGAGACAGCCGCTTCTAACATGGATGTGTTGGGATGTGCTGTTTTCTTTTACTGTCACAAGCTTCCTCCACGAGCTATGTTGTACTCGTGCCTTCTTGTAGAAAGTGCTTATGGAATTCCCGGGACGGCAGTTGCTGCAGGGAGAGCTGGACGCTGGATGTGAATAAAGGAAGTTCTTCATCACGACGGTTTCAGAGCATCCTTTCAAGTACTATTGAACACGAAGCTTTCTCTGTGGTTTGGGCCCTGAAGAAGCTGAGGCCATACCTCTTTGGCTCTCACTTGCTTATTCAGACCGACCACTGACCCCTTCGCTGGCTTATGCAGATGAGAGGCGAAAACCCCAAATTGTTGAGGTGGTCCATTTTCCTCCAGGGTATGGTCTTTAGGGTGGAACATCGACGCGGAGTAGACCACGCCAACGCTGACGGTCTCTCTCGGTTCTTCCGCCTTAGTGATGAGAACTCACTAGAGGTTTGGTAGCTCTCCCCACTTTCGGCTGGGGTGACGCGTGTTAGACCTGTCAGCCCTAGGGGGGTCTTACCCCGTTTTTTTCCCTTTCTGCCTCATTTTTGCCACCATCTTTTTGTTGGACCTAGGCCTCTGGGTGCCTTCCCACTGCCAAACAGTGCTGAGGTCCAGGTGCTCTCTCCTAATAATATGGCTGCCACAGGCCCCTGCTACTGCCGAGTGGCCATTGTACATGCACGCTCCAGTAGTTAGGAGCAGGCTGGGACATACTGCTACTGTATCCTTGCCGTCCCGCCTTTTTGTCACATAGACAGACATGGTAGAAGCCCCTGGAACCTTCCAGCCCAGGGAGGAGTTATACTTTGCTGCCTTTCAGGAGGGTCACCTGACCTAGGGGTATAAGAGGAAAGGAGGTAAACCTAACTAGTCAGTTGAGGCACCACTGGACCTGGGGGAGCCTCTGCCAAGAGTATAGGCGGTTGGGCCTAGGCGGGAACCTACACTACTGAGACTGACTGAGCTTAGGCCCTGCTGTACCCAAGATCGCTGAGGGGCTCTGCCAGCCTGCTGACCTTGCCCAGTGAGGGGGAAACCCAGGAGACCAACTCCAGTGTGCCACAGGGAACCATCCTGCCTCTTGTGCCTGCCAACTCAACCTCCTACCCTTCCCCCAAGAAACTATAACTAAGACCTGCCATCCACTACCAGCGCTGAGGCTGGAAAGCGCTATGATTCCTAAGCGCTGAAGGACCTGCTATTGCTGTCGCTACAGGGAACACTAGGTAAAGCACTGTGCCCTCCCAAGTGCTGTATTTCAAGGTTCTGTCCCTGGTTGCTGCGCTGTCTCCCTAAGGAACTGGGCCCCCTAAGCGCTATATTGAAGAAGCTGCTGCCCCTCCACTAGCGCTGTGCTAATTGGCGCTGTTACGGTGTGAACTCCGGACCTGCTGTGGCTCTAACATCAAGCGCTGTATGCGAGACTCACGGCCGCGACCTTGGGGTCGCTGAAGAACGAGGCGCGGTATGCCAGGAGCGCTGTAGGCCCAGGGAGCGTGAAGGGAGCTGCGTGTGCAGCGCCCACTGAGGGAGGAGGAGGTACCACTGGAGACCCCCGCTGCAGCCCCCAAAGCCTGGGGCGGGCCGCCAGAGTAGTGGAGAGGGCCGCACTAGGCCCTGGAGCATTTACTCGTGGCCGGTGTCATCGGCCGCATCTCGTTAGCAGACGCTGCCCCATTGGCTCCTGCGCCCAGCCCCCAGGGCTGGTCCGGATCATTTCCGGAGGGGAACTGCTCCTCCTAAGGGAATCTGGCCAGCATTGCTGCTTTACCGGGAGGAGTGCTATGACCCTAGACTGGGCAGTGATAGACTCTCAGGCTCCTGACCACACGGCCTGAGGATGGTTCTCTTCCCCAGAACGGCCTACAGACAGAGCACTGACACCAGTATGGAACGGGGGGGGAGGAATGTTCATGTTTGCTGCATTAATGTCTAGGGATGTGTAGTTGCATGGGATATATGCCACAGAAGTTATGGTAAATGCTTTGCTAACACTCCTGGATACCCAATGATATTTGCCTTGACCAGCTGAATAGGAAACGTTAGCTGTACTGCCTAGGGGCAGGAGTGATGTTGCTTTACTGATGTTACATAAGGAATGTTGCCTGTATCATTCACCTGCATGGGAGATGTCCCTGATGTGGAATACTTGCCTGCACAGTGTTGCTTTGCATGAATGTGTCCCTAGGAGATGTTGCCTATGTTGACCAAGGATATAGGGACGGTTACCTGTATTGAATCTAGGCCTGTGTAAGAAGTGTTGCTGATATTGACCAGGGATATAAGAAATGTTACCTGCAGGAAGTTCCTCTGTTCTGATGTACTTGAAGGAATTTACTCATGTTTTGAAGTGAAGTGGATCTACTGATGCTCTGAGATTATCTGCCCTATCGAATGCTCTGACTTGAATTAGATAAAGAGTCTTGTTTTAGAAACCAGTCTGGTGTGGTGTCTCTTCAATGAGTGCGTAGTGCTGAGTCAGTGTGAGTGTGTGCTGCACCACTGCTTTACACATTGCCTTCGGGTGCCTTCCTGCCTCATGCCAAGCTACTGTGTCGCAATCGGTGACCCCGGTTCTAACAGTTCTGCTTTGATCTCTTAACCTTTTGCAAATGTCCCGTGGCACACTGATCAGTTTCCTTTTACCTCCTACCATGGAAATCTCCTCCGTGGATATACATGTTGGTGCCTCCGAGCTTTTTGACTCTCCACCTGAGACTCCTTGGCTCGAGATAATAATAGTAGGAGTAAGCGGGAGAAGAGGGGGACAAGGCTGCACCATCAGAACAGGAGATATAACAGGTGGCATTACATTGGAAGTCTCTGTAGGCAAGTGGGTGGCTGACTTGGCAGACTGAGTGTTAGATGTATCCAATACAGACAGTGGGGCTAACGAGAGTCTGCGTTCCGCAAGCTCAATTTCTTTGTTAATAGCCCCCACTGCCTTCTGCTAAAAGGCATCTAAAATGGCGTCAGTGCTTTTATGAGCGGGCATGGCTTGCTTCCTTTCCATTTCTAAGAGAGAAAAATAATAAAAAGAAAGAAAAATATATATAAAAAAGCCTCTAACCCGCACATTGAACTTTACAAGACAGTTCAAAACCAGTCCTTAGGTACATAAACCCTCCTTCTTACTTGGTAGGTCTTGCTCCGCAGCTGGCAGGGCCAAGAGAGGGGGCCCAGCCCAGCCTCCTCCAGTCGCTGACGTGCGCGTCCTGCACTGCAGGAGCCCGCTGGAGCCCTTAACGCGCCTCCGGGCGTGGGATACGGCATCACTGGCAGCAACAGCTCTGGAGAGCTGGAGATTGTAGTTTCGTGTTGGCCGTTCCCCTCACGGCAGTCAAGGAGGTTACGGGCGTCCCGCGCTGCGGGAGCCCACTGGAGTCCTTTACGCGCCTCTGGGCGCGGGATACGGTATCACTGGAAGCAACAGCTCTGGAGAGCTGGGGATTGTTTTACTGTTGGCTGTTTCCCTCATGGCCGTCAATCAATATGGGCCAAGCTGTAAGAAGGTCACTCATTGTTAAACCGTGACAGCTCAGAACTCTGTGACATATCTTCAGGAGAGTCCTTGAGAGGACCAGGAACGCATGTTTCTGATTGGTAGTGACATGGTTTGTGGATTTTTATTGTAATTTCTCATGAGGACAGCATCCGTACGGTGGGCCCAACTCCCCCAAGGTTTACGCAGCTGGGACAAGGATCACTCTAAGCACACCCACAGCAGTTCGCACGGCACCACCTGCTCACTGTGCAGTAACACAACAAGTTGGGTGCTGCAAAACCGGCCCACAGGAGAAAGCACGGCCCACATACTGTCTTGTCAACTCGAGATGGCTGCACTGGCAGTGTTAGATTGCCCAACAGGCCAGTCCCAAGTTAACGCCTATTACAAAATATACATCATAAAATCTTTCCGAATCGTATGCTCCTTCTGAATAAATGCGCCCGTCCCTCAGTCACTTCTACTTAAGTGGATGCTGAATCTTCTGCTTCAATTTTTCAGCCACTGCTCCAAAACGTATCTCTGAGCGGATTAGCCTGCATCGCCATAGGGATTGTATATTGTAAAACGTGGCCAGGCACTGTAGGACGGTGATTGAAAACCAGTCCAATTGTTTAAATGTGTCTAGCTTCCCTATGTCACCACTCTGAATATTCTTCTTCACCCATTCACCCTTGAGCACCCTTGCTTCATGCACGTTCCCTCTGGAGCAACCTCCACTCCTGAAACTGCCAAAAAAACGTACAAAGAAAACTGTTTGTTTCACCAGTTGCCATGAAAATAAATGCATGGTGATTGAGATTATGTTGCACTTTTCTTGGTTTAAGATGAGTAGTGTATTTAATACCATGAACTATCAAACGGGTTCTTAAAAGCTCGAAACTATTGAATAATATCACTGAGTAGGGATTAATTTTCCTTTCTTGAAATGAAGGTCTAGGACCATTGTTTTGTGTATCACATTGCACCCAAGTCCTATTCCATTATTGGGTTTACCCCATTTCTGTAATGGCTACCTTCTGACTAAATGACACTTTTCTCTAGTTCTCCCTGAACTTCCAGTAGTCTTTCCACTTTGTCCATTTGAGGATTCTGTGGTACCTTCAGAAAAATATTTAATGCCAGATCAGGACATCTCTCCTTTTACTCTTTTACGTGCAATTGCGGGTGTTTAATAAGATGTTTGATTAATGTATCATTGTTCTTAAACTTATCGACAATGTAATGTTCAAGTAGTTTCAAAACTATTAAGCCTGCACCTTCATCAGAAAGCCAATGATATATCTCCTCCTCGGGCTTCACAGAAGCCTATTAGTGCCTTATGGATGGACACTCTTAGCAGAGAGGCTAAAACTACTCATTTGGGGAGTTAAACAAGCCAGCCAGGTACCCTTACATTGTACATAACAGCACACGTCAACCAATGTTCTACCAGAGAAAGCACTCTGTGCCTACATTATGGATTTTGATTCCTTGACTTAGTCCTCTTGTCTAAAACTTTTACTGTATCCTTTTTTCCTACAATGTCCTCTGAATGCCTTGGTGGCTTACAAGTTGTGACTGTTGAGAGCAGTCATGACCATTATAGGTCTGACATGGTGATGCCATCTCTCATCAAAATCAGGCCTAACTTCAGCAAGTCATCTTTACTTAACTTGGAATGAATTTGTATAAGTAATTCACATAAAAGGCATAATGCAGAACCTTTCCTACCCGTTGTCTTCTCATGGGTACTTTCTGTGAGTGTAAAGCTTAAGGTCACCCTGACTGCCCTCCCACTGATAGGGAAGATATTCAGAGGCTTAGCATTTCTCATTCCCAATGAATATCTTATCTAAGGAGGAATACTGTCGGATAACCAGTTAAACTGATTGTGGGGGAGGGATACAATCTCTTCCATCCTAGAGATGAGTGCAGTTGTACTGACCTTATCATCCTTCAGTCCATAATAAAGGGTTGAGTCCCTTACATTTCCACATGGATCACTCTATTCTCCATTGTTCTTGGTCATGCTTTTGTTAGTGCCTCATTTGTTAAAGCGGTGGAGATATGTAACTGTCCTCAAAACGTTATATTTGTACTCATATATTTACCTGTAAGGCATACATTTGGTGGGGCATCTTGGTTTCAAGTGTCGAAAAGCAAGTGATAAACATATTTAGAGGAAGAGAAGCGTTTGGCAAACGTATCCTAAACCCCCTTAGTTCAAAGTGCGGTGCAGCTCTAGAGGAAGTGTGTGCCAGAGTACGCGCTCTTAGACTGTGCAATGGTTCTTTCCCTGCAATGGTTCTGTGCAACATAGATTCACCTAATCTTTCGTGCAAAGCACTGCAAGGGGTTTACATTGACTGTCCATCAGGGTCAAACGTACGCCACATTTTCAGGATCATATATGGCATAAAATTCCCAACAAAGAATGAAGGATGGAATTGCTTACAAATTGGTGTCTTGAACACCTGACATGAATTTGGCCGGTCTGAACTGCTATGAACACGGTTACACTTTAACCTTCCCATAGCCACCCTCTCTAGTGGATAGCTTCTGACCCGAGGCCAAACGACAGACCTGTTTGATCAGGGTACAATGCACATTAAGTCACTATTTCAGGCAAAGAGAAGCACGGCATAAGATATGCTCAGCTTCACCATCAGTGCCCAATCCCTGTGAACCATAACAACACTTTTTCTCCAAAGTTTACCTTCCTGAAAATATTTTACACGTAAAAAAACCTGCTTGTATTTCCTGAGATTTCCCTGAGATCTGCCTGAGGTGCTCAGCGGCAGTCCTTCTATGGACTGTGGCGCTCTTCTACACGGGGATGATATGTGAATGCTGAGCTGTCAGGGTCCCTGTGCATGGTGTTAATCCTCGTTTTGAAGCTGTCAATTATCCCCTGGAATTAGCCAGAAGCATTACCTCGTCTTTGGGATTTTCTCACTATTGTTATTTACTTAACAGAATAATTGTGTAATTAGCGAGTGGTTCTCTTGGCCTGACACATTTACTCATTTTCCTGAATATGTGGCTGTCTGTAGACTTTGTACTAAGGTTTACATTTTCATCAACTCCTTCACACGTTCACGGGAGGCCTGTATATAATTTGATAATTACAATTCTGACAGCCAGCTTGAGTTCTAAGTATATTTGTCACTCCATGCATGGCTGAGAAATATATATATGTTTTTTCTGGCGAGGAAGTGTTATGGGTATCCAATGCAATCGTTTTTTTTTTTGTAATGCCTTATGAAAACAGAAGCAGAAATCCACCAGCACACATAAACTTGTAAAATATTAGAGATACATATGGTCTATTGAACTTTGTGGATAATTCAATACAGGGTGTAGGTGGGACTTTTGTTCACTTTTTTGAACAGCTACCAATTAAGAGCGGAGTGCCCGTTGCCATTATTTGTGACCGGGGCTCGCTTTAATATTTTTAAAATAAAGCCTAGAAGTCCGTCATTTTCACACTCGAAAAATATTCATAATGTTACATTTTAGTTTAAACCTGGTTCAGACAGATTCTTAAGGTAATGCATACAGTCTTGCATTCACTGCCATCCCTCTAAACCAGGGCTTTCCAAACTTTTCATGTTGGTGACACACTTTTTGGAGATGCATCATTTTCGGGACACGGAAAGGCAGTGGAGCGAGCTAACCCGAACCACCCAAGGGGGTTGTGGTGAGGGGGGGGGGCTTCTTCCCCGGAAGAAATTTTTTAACAAAAGTGGCCAAATGGAGCATTTTCCAGACAATTTGAGAAAGCAGGAAGGTTATTAAAGCCATTGTGAATCTGTTCTGACAAAGACAGTGACTAGCAAAACTGGATGTGAGGTTAGGTTTGTGCCTGAAACAAGAATATAATCATTCACACATTGACACATGCCCCAGTGATTTATGGCATAAAAAAGTCTATGGTTCTACTTGGAACCCCTAGGGGAAAAGTTAGACTTCATTGAAGGACAATCATCTCTACAACTGTATGTTATGCATGCCCCTCCCCAGTCCAGTCCTCCCGCGCAGGGAACAAGGGCGCATAGAGATGCCTTACACAGAAATGGCACTCTACTGTAGCCTTTGACTGGAGCTGGGATATCTGAGTCTCTGTTGTGGACACCTTCTCTCTCAGCTTGGATTGGTCCGTCCTGATCTGGGTGTCCTCTATGGAGACTGAGTCGATTTTGGATTCCAGGGACCCTTTGACGTCCTGGATCGCTGCCATGATGGCGGTCAATGTGGGCTCTGTGGCTCCTCCCTCCTACTCCTCCGCGCTCGTGGCAGACTTATTGATGGCGTAATTGTCCATTTTATTAGACTGGATGGGGCCTTGGCGCGACACCTAGCTTGGAAAGCTCTGAATTAGGGTGTAAGTAACAGTTTTTTAGTGCTGCTTGGGCACTATCTGAAGATCTTCCTCAGCACCTTCAGGGTGTGGAAGGAGGATGCAGGACAGCAGTAACATGCGCAGCCATGTCCAGTTACAACACATTACAGAATGTTTGAAGAATACGTTTCTCAAGTCTTAAGATTGTTTCTACTTCAGCGGGGCAGTTAGGAGCTAGGTTGAACTTTGGCAGCAATTACTAGAAAATAAATAAACAGGTGTGGTCTCCACGCAGGTCTCACCTTCACTTCCAGATAAGCGACTGGCCAGGTGTGAGTATAGGATGACAACATTCTATATTCAAGGAGTCTCCTTGGTGTCCTCAGCCATTCATCTGTCTTCAAGCAGCAACTTTATTTGTTTATCCAACCATGATGAGGTACTCCAGTACTTTGAAAAACAGTGCTGCACTTTTCTCAGAGCAGATGCTCGTAATTTCATGTATTTAACTAAGTTCTTTCTAAAGCAGAACTTCTGCAGAGAGCAAACATCTCCCTTAGAGCTGTGATTCTCTTCTTTCGAAATTCAATGCAAAATTAGGAGGACTTTAAGGATTCCCTTTTACGCAATAATTAATGTGTCCTTTAGTGCACATCTTCACCTTGAATATACAATTTGAGAGGCAGGCGGTAGCAATCACATTTTTCTCTTATAAATGCCTTGAAACATGCCTGGTGTCCTGTGAATAAAAAAGCACAGAAGTCCCTGAAAGAGCCACAGGAATGGTCTCAGGTATTCACCAATGCCCATATATTACCTATATTTTATGATATTACCAATCTCACAATGATCAAAAACCGCCAATTCCCTACAGAGTACCTAAAGGCGTGTTATAGATACAACAACTGAATGATTACAGCTCACAATCGTATACAATTCAAACAATTTTGCAGTAAATCAACATATAATTAATTAAACAAGTGAAACCAAACAGAGAGAAAGAATTATTCCGGAAAATTGAAGAATGTTATGTATTTATTCAGTAGTTTTTCCAATTATAATTCAATACACCAGACTGGGCAGATGCATACAGAATACACAAATATAAAAAAAAAAAAAAAAAACACAGTATGCAATAATAATTTAAAATGTTCATGAGGAACAGGTGTCGACGCGGCGTTTCGGTTGAAATTCAAATTAAAACCTTCATCAGGACAGTTTCTATAAAGAAACAAACAATTACTATTCCATATGTATAGGATACAATTTCACACAAACTAACTTCATTATCATTGTTTGTTTTCTGCTCTCTGTTGGCTTCATTCTATGATTTACAGACACAAACATGAGTGAGAAAAAAGAAAAATTCTTTATTTATACACATTTTCTTATCACTAAACAATTGACTCGGGAGGTAAAGTTGTTGGTATTATCAAAAACAGTCGGTAGGGCTATGTTCACGAATAGACAATATGATATATATTGCTCTATCTACACATTCTATCTATGATAAGTGAATGCGCTTACCTCACTATCTGAGGGTTATAATTTTCTCAGAAGTAGGTAGGGTCAGCCTGTTTTCTAGATTGGGCACAAACGAAGCTAGGGCGATATCCTGCTTTCTAAATTCTAGATAGACCTTGATATGCCTATAGAACACATGAAATTTAAAAGTATGTTAGTTGGAAGTCCATGACCTTTTTTTCATATAAAAAACCACTCCTATACATTGAATTAAAAGAGGAGGAATACCTTGATATAGTTTGCTGCTAGTTCACGCTAGTTTAACAGGAGCCACCGGTATCGGGTTGTGTTTTCACTTTAATATTTCTGAAGAGAAGAATAAGGGCACATGATTGTCTATAGTGTCTAAAATCCACTGTCACCTATATTCTATACATAAATTATGCTCATACTCACCATGTATCGCTATATGGCAAATCGCTGTAGTCACGGGCCCTTTCAATTGGCTTGTCGTGTCGGGTTTACTGATTAGGGGGTTGACCTTCCAAGTAAATCTGCGATTTCTGTTGATAAAAAACCTTTCTTCAGTGTCACACCGTATTTATCTATTTTTTGTCTACTATTAGTTTTGCCCGAATTTCTAATCTGGGGGCTTACAGTATGATTGTCAGATTATTACGTTTGTATTCACAAGATTTTTTTGTTTAAGAAACCTCCATCCTACCGACAACGGAACGTTTCTCTTCTGTTAGTTAAAGCAATTGTGCACGGCTTTCTTATGCCTAGGTCATTAGTTATCTATTTCATTTTAGCGGGGATTGATGTTAAAAGCTCACGGACTGAACGTATTATATACGGAGGCTTACAATATTAAACTAGTTAGTACTTCAGCCACACGGAGCCCCGTCCTTTAGACCCTCCTTACCTTATTTCATAGATTCGGCCTCCCTGCTCCTGTTACGACAGCGTATCGGGGGTTCTGTATATTTCGATAACTCGTCAGGATCGCCGGCTTTTCGTCCTTTATGTAAACATGGCAGTCATTGGCTATTGTGCTGCGACTTGTGATAGGACGACTGTAGGTCACGTGTTAGTTGTTGACTCACGCAAACTTTATGCAATTCTTCAATCAACATTCAATTTTATTTTAATTAAAATCTAGTAGTGCGACTGATATTATTACATTAGTCGTACTCTACTGCTAATATTAGCGCGTTGCACGTTGTGCTCCTTCATATGCGAAAAAAGTCTATATTGCGGACAAAACAATAAATGCACAGAATGTCGCGTATACTACTCTGTTTTTATTATCCAGTGGTTAGAAATGGAAAAAAATATATTTATGTTCATACCAGAAGACTTATTAAGTCGATTTAACCTTGGTCCACATATAGATGGTCCAGTGGTCGCATTTCGGACTGCGACTTATGATAGGACGACAGTAGGTCACGTGCTAGTTGTTGACTCACACGAACTTTATGCAATTCTTCAATCAACATTCAACTTTATTTCAATTAAAATATAGTAGTGCGACTGATATTATTACATTAGTCGTACTCTACTGCTAATGTTAGCGCGTTGCATGTTGTTCTCCTTCATATGCGAAAAAAGTCTATATTGCGGACAAAACAATAAATACACAGAATGTCGCATATACTACTCTGTTTTTTTTATCCAGTGGTTAGAAATGGAAAAAAATATATTTATATTAATACCAGAAGACTTATTCAGTCGATTTAACCTTGGTCCACATATAGATGGTCCAGTGGTCGCATTTCTGACACCAAACTGGCATGTAGATTCTGTATGATGATCAAGTATCAATTATCTTTGAAGGATGTATCCTTCTGTAGTGTTGTTAAATATGAATCCCTATATCTCTTTATTTACAAGGGGCTGGAAGAGGGCATGCCTATGTTCTTAAATTTACAGTACATTAATTATGTATCATGCTATATGATACGCTCCCAGTCCTCTCTACTATTAAGGCCCATGCGGACACTATTGAATCTAGACATGTAATATTGTTCACGTTTTTTCCTTTTCTGGTTAAGGTCACCACCTCTGGCATTAATGGTTACTGTTTCTAAGCAGCACCATTTCAAGTCACTGATGTCATGTTACATTTTCTTCCAATGCTCAGTCAGGGGTGCGCCCTTTTTATCTGTTTGTAGAGCTGATCTATGTTCATTCATCCGGGTACGTACTTCTCTGGATGTTTCCCCAATGTAAATAAGGTCGCAAGGACAACTTATAAGATAAATTACATTTTTTGTCCTGCAATTCATGAAACTTCTTGGTTTGATCACTACGTCTTGTTTGGTAATTTTGCTACCACGGATGATGTCCTTACAGTTACCACAACCAGTGCATGGAAATGTTCCAGTGGGTAGAAGAGCATTTTCTATGCACGGTTGGTTGTTGGTTCTCACTTCCCTGTATGTATGTACAAGGCTGTTACGGATTGTACGATTACGTCGAAAGGAGAACATTGGTTTGGGTAGTCTTTCCTGTTGTTTGTTGTTTATTAGGTGCCAGTTCCTATTTTTATGTTCTTTAATTTATTGCTCACTTGATTAAAGGCAGTTACAAATATGATAGGCTGAGAGTTGGTGTCCTTTTTCTCCTTATTCTTGAGTAAACTTTCTCTGTCATAATATTTTGCGCGTTTGTAGGCGTGTCTCACCATCCGCTTTGGGTATCCTCGGTTAATGAATTTTGATTTTATGGCTACTGCATGCTTATCGAAATCCTGAATAGTAGTGCAGTTTCTTTTTAGTCTCAGAAATTGACCAAAGGGAATGTTGTTGACCTGGCAGGGGGGATGGTTACTGGTGAAGTGGAGCATGGTATTCCTATCAGTTGGTTTTGTGAACAATTCCACATTTAAAAATCCGTTGGTGTGTTTGATTATTAAGTCAAGGAACTCACAACTTTGATTGTCTAGGTGAGATGTAAAGTTTAAATTGTCGTCGCCTAAATTGAGCCAGGTAATGAACTCCATCAGAATATCTACTGGTCCAGTCCATATGAAAAAAACATCGTCGATGTAACGGGACCAGATAGAAATATTCTCATAAAAAGGTGATACCTGGTTGAATATATGTTGTTCCTCGAATTGTGATACATATAGACAGGCCAGGCTTGGGGCACAGGTGGCTCCCATGCTGGTCCCTTTTGTCTGTCTGTATAGATCTTTATTGAATAAGAACAGGTTGTTTTTAAGAACCATCGTTACACAATCTATAATGAACTGTTCATGGGCAGTGTGATCTCTGTCCTCAGTGTTGAGAATGGAATTTATCATTTATATCGTGGTGTTTTGAGGTATATTTGTGTATAACGCCTCGATGTCTAAAGTAACGAGGATCAGATTCTCGGGATTAAACTCTAAACCTTCTAATTTTTGAATGATTGCCGTTGTATCTTTGATGTATGCCTTTTGGGTTGTCACTAACGGTTGTAAAAATACATCGGCATATTTGCTTAATGGCTCAGTTAATGAGCCTATACTGGAAACGATGGGCCTCATTGGGGGATTTGTGATGTCTTTATGGACTTTAGGAAGTCCATAAAGAGCCGGGATGGTAGGGTTCTGATTATTTAGGAAAGAATACTCTTCATCACAGATGACCTCATCGTCCTTAGCTTGTCTCAAGAGGGTATTGATGCATGACTTGAGTGATGTCCATTCATGCATATTAGCTAATGTGTAGTGATCTTTATTTTGTAATAGATATTGCATCCTATTGTTATAGTCCGCAGTATCCTTCACCACAATTCCTCCGCCTTTGTCGGCCGGTTTAATAGTCAGATCAGCATTATTTTGTAGTGCTTGTAATGCTGCCGCTTCATCTTTACTGAGATTGTGGTTAATCCAATGTTTACGTTTAAGGAGATCATCCACGCTCGTATCTTTGCTGCGTTCAAAGGCCTCGATGTCTCTGGGTACCATACTGATATTTGGGGTCCAGGAAGATTTGTTTTTGAGGCCAGATTTATTTTCTCTAGTCTGTCTTTCTTTTCCCACAAAAAAGATTGCCAATCTAATTTTTCTAAAGAAACCTTGAAGGTCTCTTTCTAATGAGTATCTATCAACTGTGGAGGAAACAGCGAAACCTATGCCTTTTTCCAAAAGTGTGATTTCGTGGCCGGAAAGCACATATTTGGAAAGGTTGATTATGGGTGCTTTCTTGGGACTACTTAGTCCCAATGTTTCTGACTCCTTGTATGAAAACGTCTTAGGAATTGGGGTGTGGCGTTGTAGTTCCCACGGCCCCTTCCTTTGCCTCTCGGGGGACCAGAATTTTGTTGGCGCTGCTCCAAAAAAGAAAGGCCTTCTTGATTGGAGCCTGATGGTGTTTCTCTCTCCTTTGTGGTCCTACTCTCGTTGTGTTGTTCACCTTCTGAGTCAGAGCTGGTATAAGAAGTATCAAAAAATCTAACCTTTTTCTTTGGAAAATTTCGGGGTTGGTTTTGCCATTGTCTACGCTGTGGGTAGTTCTCTTTGGCTCTGTCGTAAAAATCTTTCTGGAGGTATGGATAAACATACTCCAAGTTATAGTTCGCAATATCTTTGCGCAATTTATTACTCTTTTTGTTTATTAAATAATCGCTGTAGCCTGCGATATCTTTCTCAATTTCTTCTAGCTTTTGTTTTGCTTCTAGGAGTGCTGTATTGTCGTTAAGTTTCGTTTCTAAGTCTTCTGTTTCTTTACGTTCAACTACTAACACTTCATGATCTGTCTCGATTATCAGAAGTATCCAATCGCGGCTACACCGATTTGCCACCAGCGTCCAGTTTTCTATAAACCTTCTATTGTTGATGAAAATACCTGGTTCATTTACGACTTGAAGACCTTTGGGTATTATCCCTTTCTTGCAGTACTCTACCAAGAAATCTGCATGTAGTTCGACTCTAACTACCCTTTTTTTAGGTTCCATAGTGCTCGCCACTGTTATTCATCGGTTTTATCAAGGCGAACTGTAGAGATATTCTTTACTGGAGGGCCATTAATAATCCTGTTGAACTGATCTTCTGTGTAGCTCAATGTTTTAATCCCTTCCATGGTGTTAAATATGGAACAGGGATTATATGTGGTCTAGTGTCTATACTACAAAGGGAAAGATATATTCCTGGCCTGTTGCCTCCTCAGCTGACAAGCTGGGTAAAATAAAATAAATAACAAGGAGGCCCCCTTCTGTTTAAGGTCTGGGACCAGGGGAAAAAAGTCAAGAAAAAGCACAGAAGTCCCTGAAAGAGCCACAGGAATGGTCTCAGGTATTCAACGTGCAACGCGCTAATATTAGTAGTAGAGTACGACTAATGTAATAATATCAGTCGCACTACTAGATTTTAATTAAAATAAAGTTGAATGTTGATTGAAGAATTGCATAAAGTTCGCGTGAGTCAACAACTAGCACGTGACCTACAGTCGTCCTATCACAAGTCGCAGCACAATAGCCAATGACTGCTATGTTTACATAAAGGACGAAAAGCCGGCGGTCCTGACGAGTTATCGAAATATACAGAACCCCAGATACGCTGTCGTAACAGAAGCAGGGAGGCCGAATCTATGAAATAAGGTAAGGAGGGTCTAAAGGACGGGGCTCCGTGTGGCTGAAGTACTAACTAGTTTAATATTGTAAGCCTCCGTATATAATACGTTCAGTCCGTGAGCTTTTAACATCAACCCCCGCTAAAATGAAATAGATAACTAATGACCTAGGCATAAGAAAGCAGTGCAAAATTGCTTTAACTAACAGAAGAGAAACGTTCCGTTGTCGGTAGGATGGAGGTTTCTTAAACAAAAAATTCTTGTGAATACAAACGTAATAATCTGACAATCATACTGTAAGCCCCCAGATTAGAAATTCGGGCAAAACTAATGGTAGACAAAAAATAGATAAATACGGTGTGACACTGAAGAAAGGTTTTTTATCAACAGAAATCGCAGATTTACTTGGGAGGTCAACCCCCTAATCAGTAAACCCGACACGACAAGCCAATTGAAAGGGCCCGTGACTACAGCGATTTGCCATATAGCGAAACATGGTGAGTATGAGCATAATTTATGTATAGAATATAGGCGACCGTGGATTCTAGACACTATAGACAATCCTGTGCCCTTATTCTTCTCTTCAGAAATATTAAAGTGAAAACACAACCCGATACCGGTGGCTCCTGTTAAACTAGCGTGAACTAGCAGCAAACTATATCAAGGTATTCCTCCTCTTTTAATTGAATGTATAGGAGTGGTTTTTTATATAAAAAAAAGGTCATGGACTTCCAACTAACATACTTTTAAATTTCATGTGTTCTATAGGCATATCAAGGTCTATCTAGAATTTAGAAAGCAGGATATCGCCCTAGCTTCGTTTGTGCCCAATCTAGAAAACGGGCTGACCCTACCTACTTCTGAGAAAATTATAACCCTCAGATAGTGAGGTAAGCGCATTCACTTATCATAGATAGAATGTGTAGATAGAGCAATATATATCATATTGTCTATTTGTGAACATAGCCCTACCGACTGTTTTTGAAAATACCAACAACTTTACCTCCCGAGTCAATTGTTTAGTGATAAGAAAATGTGTCTAAATAAAGAAAAAAAAAATTCTCACTCATGTTTGTGTCTGTAAATCATAGAATGAAGCCAACAGAGAGCAGAAAAGAAACAATGATAATGAAGTTAGTTTATGTGAAATTGTATCCTATACATATGGAATAGTAATTGTTTGTTTCTTTATAGAAACTGTCCTGATGAAGGTTTTAATTTGAATTTCAACCGAAACGCCGCGTCGA
Organism: Lissotriton helveticus; assembly: GCF_964261635.1. Lineage (NCBI taxonomy): Eukaryota > Metazoa > Chordata > Amphibia > Caudata > Salamandridae > Lissotriton > Lissotriton helveticus. The sequence goes on from NC_136061.1 coordinate 1,319,095,678, forward strand.
CACCTGTTCCTCATGAACATTTTAAATTATTATTGTATACTGTGTTTTTAATGAATTTTTTTTGTTGATATTTCTGTATTGTGTATGCGTCTGCCCAGTCTGTTGTATTGAATTATAATTGGAAAAACTACTGAATAAATACATAACATTCTTCAATTTTCCGCAATAATTCTTTCTCTCTGTTTGGTTTCACTTGTTTAAATAATTATATGTTGATTTACTGCAAAATTGTTTGAATTTTATACGATTGTGAGCTGTAATCATTCAGTTGTTGTATCTATAACACGTCTTTAGGTACTCTGTAGGGAATTGGTGGTTTTTGATCATTGTGAGATTGGTATTATCATAAAATATAGGTAATATATGGGCATTGGTGAATACCTGAGACCATTCCTGTGGCTCTTTCAGGGACTTCTGTGCTTTTTCTTGACTTTTTTCCCCTGGTCCCAGACCTTAAACAGAAGGGGGCCTCCTTGTTATTTATTTTCTTGTCCTGTGAATGAAAACATTCTTTAAGCTCATTGAAATTAATGCTTTTCCTGCATCCTATATCAGAATATAAATACATTATTGATGAGGACATGCAATATGACAGATCATATTTCGATGTGATTACAAAAAAGCAGATAGTTACAAAGACTTTTTTGCTTCATTAGTTTATAGGTCCAACACGATACACAGCATGAAGCCGTATGGTAATAAATTAAAATTCTAGAATAAAACGTGCTTACTCAGCAGTCCGTTTGTCTGTGCAACACATTCTATTGTCAACTGACAAGTCCCTCAGCAGAGCCAAGTTTCAATAAATTAACTTAGACCCAGTAACATATTTGTCATGAGAAATGTATCTCGAGTATTTGAGCCATGCATTCCACCCTCAACAGAACAACACGCGCTGCAAAGGAAACCGGCCGTGCGCACACGCTCCTCTCCTGCCTCCACCTACTGTACTGCGTCTCTGATGGACGATAATGTACGTCTGTCTAAAGATTTAAGACAGACGTACATGTTTGATTAGAGCACCGTCGCGCAACACACCCACACATGTCAGGCGACACAGTACCGTGTCGCGACACCTAGTTTGGAAAGCTCTGCTCTAAGCCATAGTAATATCATTTTGTTTCCGTTAACTAGCTGTTCATCATAGATAAATAGTTCTTACCCCCAGGTCCCTTATGTCCTCGTCTCATTAATTAACAAAGTGAAGATAAACATCTCCCAACAGAAAAAAAGACCAGAGGAATGCTGGAACCCTAACCCTAACCCCTCCCCTCCCACTGGGAGTACATAAGCAGCACTTACCCAGCATTTCGCCTGTTCTTTTTTTTTCTGTCTGTCAACAGAATGGACGTGGATGCTGGTGCTGCTCCTCCTGGGCTGGGCTGGCGTTTCTTCTCTCCTTCCCAGCCGGCTGCCTGACTGTGTGGGCGAGGGGGTTTGTGGACTGCCTCCTGCCTGCCAGGCTTGCTGGGAGAAAAGGATGTTCTTGGCCTCTCCTGCCATTCCGGCTGGCCTTTTGCTGCTGGTGCATGGCTTCCGGGTCGCATGCACGTCTTCCTGTGGCCTGGCCAGGTGGAAGGCGCACAGAGCTTGAGGTGTTACTGGCCTTCCCGGGTCTGGCGTTTCTTGGTGGTTGCCTTGGGCTGGCTGTTGGAGTAGGGGCCTTGTTTCTGGTGGTGTCCTGGCGCCAACTCCGGGTGAGTTCTGCATAGTGGTATTTTTTCTCTTTCTGCGGGTCTTTGGCTGTTTGCGGCGGGAGAGGATATGGCTGCCAGCTAGACTGCCGACCTTGGAGCTGGGAGACCAAGGTTAGAGCTCGGGTCCACTGCGCTTTCTGTGCCCTCGGCCCCATAGCTTCTGCAGCTCTGTGCACATGTCTCCTGTGGCGCCAGGCCCAGTCATCGGGTGCCCCAGCCCTGTTGCTTTGGTTCTGGGTTCATGCCACATGCCACATGGGGTGTGCCCCTTTGACCGCTGGGTGTGCCTTGGCATGGCCGGTCTGCTCTTTGAGGGACTGGGCTGCTCCTTCTTTACAACAATAATCCTGCAGAGTGATGTTGTTCTGCTCCTCCCACTTGCCCTGGCGGCTGGTCCTGTAGCCTGTGGTGTTCCGCTACGCTCCCTCTGTCGCTGCGTGTTTCCCCTACCGGGCCTGTGTATGCTCCTGTTTTGGGCCCTGTACAGCCTGGGGATGCGTGGTTTGTGCCTGGGGCTCCCTGAGTGTGCGGAGCCCTTCTCTTCCTTCCTCTCCTTGGATCTGGCTTCATGTGGCATGGGGATGCCTGTGTTTGTCCCGGGGCCTCCTGAGTGTGTGGTTGTCCACTGCCTTTGGGCTTCTTCGTGTGGGCTGGATGACTGGTACAGTGTTGCTGGTCGCTGCGTGTCTGTTCGGTGCTGGGTGCTGCTGTCGTTGGATGCTCGTGGCTCTGGCACTTTCATTATGCTGTTCCTGGCTTCTGTGGTTTCCTTGGTGTGGTCCTTGTGTTCCCCTGCTGCTGTTGTGCTCCGCTTGCTTCTCACTGGATGCCCTGGCGGGTCTTCTGGCCTTGCTCAGTTTACTGTGCATGCATTTTGCCTTTGGCTTGCTTCAATGGGTCCTGACCGCACCCTTCTCCTTAGGTCTGGCTTTGCCTGTCTCCTGGTTCCTCCAGCGGTGCTGCTCGGTCTATGGCTACTCCTACTGCGGGCCTCTTTATGCTGGATGCTTCTGCCTGGTGCCTGTGTCCTTCTGTTTTGCGGCTGGAGCTGGTGTTCGGCCCTGCTCCCTTCGGGACGCGTTCCCACTCTGTGAGATTCCTTTTGGAGGTTGTGTCTTTGGTGCTGGTTGTGTCACTGTGATGCTGGGGCTTCTCGGTGGTCTACGGCCATCCCACCCTGAATGCACCTGTCCTTGTCTGATCTCAGAATTTAGCGGGATCCGGCCTGGTTGGTGCTTTGTTGGGTGTCTGTCGGCCTACCGGATGCTGTAGTTTACTATGTTTTTTGTGGCTGGTGTGAGTTGGGCTGCTGCTCTTTCTTTGGTGTGCTGTGTGACTTCAGGACTGCCTCTGGTAATCGATTGGGGACCTTGGTACTCCGGCCCTCTCTGTTGGCTGTGGGTTGGTCTTTTCTGCCCCCAGTGTGCCTGGTGCCCAGGTGTTTGCTCCTCCTGTTCTGGCATGGTTGCGTGCCACGGGCTGGGGAGGCATTGTTCTTTTCTCCCGTCCCCCCCTGGGGTTCATTCTGTGCGGCGGTTCACCTGTTTTGATTACTTTTTCCGGTGGTCCCTGGGGTTCGTGTCACTGCTGTTTGGGCCAAGCTGTCTTTCGCTGGTGCTGTGTCCTGGTCATTGGTGCCTGGTTTCCTCTCTTCTCTGCAGTTCTCCCTGTTGGGGGTCCACCTGGGATCCTGGTGCAGTTGCTACCTGGGGGCTCCGGTCTCGTCTGGTCTCTGCCATTTGGCATGGTCGAGCCTGGCTGGTGCCTGGGTAGGGGGCCGCCTGGGCTTTCCTGCTCCTGTGGGCTTTTCGGCACCTGTTGGTCGCCTTCATTGGCTCTGCATCCTTGCCTGTGCATTCTCTGGGTGTCCTGGGGTGGCACACCTATGGTTTTGGCCATGCCCTTGCATGCCCTCCAGTGCCTGCTCCTGACGGCTGTTCTATTCCGGGGCTTGGTTAGCCTCTGGTTGGCTGCCTGTGTTTTTCTGCCTAGTTCTGCTGTGTTTTCTTTGGCTGGTGTTGGGTTGCGGGGTATTCCCCCGTTGCCCCTGAGCTCCTCCTTCGTTGGCCCTTCTTGTGGCTGGTGGCCTTTCCGCCCTGTTTGCCCCTGGGCTGCGTCTGGCCTTGTTACGGCCCTGGTGTTCTGTGCTTCTGGGTTGGCGTGTCTGGGGTTGCCTCCGGTCGCTCATGGTCTGCCGCCTTGCTATTAGTTCGGCTTGGCCTCTGGCTGTGCCTCCTTGGTTTTGCTGGCTGTACTGTGGCTTGTGTGCTGGCTCTGGGGTGTGTTTTGCCTGGCATCCCCGGTCCTTTTCCTAGTGCTGGTGTTCTGCCCCACTCCTGTCTTCCCTGTGTGCTCCCCCTGGTCCTGCTCCCGGTGTTTGTCTGTTGTTTGGCATGCACCCCTCTGCCCCCCTCCCCTGTCGGGGTGCGGTCCTGTGGTGTTTGTCTTGCCACTGTAGGGGTCTGCCCTCCTTGCTGCCGGTTGTGCGGGATCTGGTGCTGGTTGTGCCTCTGGCTTCTCTGCTTCCTCCGGTTTCTGCTTTGGCTGTTGCCTCTGTTTGTTTTCATCTGGCCTGCTGTGTGGCCCAGGGGTTGTGTGCTGGGGTCTCAGTCTGCCTCACCGCCCTTTGCTTCGGCCTGTGCGCTGCATGGGCTTCTTCCGGGTATTAGGTTTGAAATTCCCATTCCTGCAATGCACTCGTTTCATGCTATATAAGGTCAGCAGTGCATGGCTAAATAGATGCCATTTGTATTCACGTTATCATCAATCTGATGTATTGATGTCCCATGTGCCCCTACCTATACGGAGCAGGAGCTTGTATTCGGCTTAGGCGATACCATCCAGCCTATGGGCATATTATCTGCTTTCTACTACCTTAAGGATTGATATACCTTTGTGATTCGTTTTTCGCCCCTTTTAAGATGGCCGCCGTCTGTATTTGGAAAGTCTAGAACGCTCTAGTCCGCTTTCTATTGTGCTATGCGTAACTCGAAGTTCGCTCATTGGCGGTCTCGCAGCACGGGAACGATTTAAATTGACCAGTCCTCCGCTTACACATTTGAACCCAGGGATTCCCGCCATGCTGCATCCTGGAAGAGTATGTCTTGAAAGCAGCTATCCTTTAAACCCGGTAAGCTGGCCCGCTCTGTGGGAGTCTTAAATTCATGCTCCCTTCTTTATTTCGTGGATGTCGATCATTTTCTCCCGCTGTTAATTCGCTTCCCTGCCTGATGAATTTAGCACTCTTGGTTGCGATGATATAGGGAGGTGGGCTTGTCACGCATGTTACTCTGCTAGTTGCCCCTATGCCTATAGATGTTCTGAAACACTGTATTTGTCCCAAATTATGCCTTGTGCTTACATACTTATCTGCCCGCCCCCCCCTCTTTTTTTGTCATCGCTCTGAGTAGTCTGTCGGCTACTATCAGGACTTGGGGCCATGTGAGATAAGTTTAGATATCTTTCCGGTTCTCTCCATATTTTGACGACGGGAGGTCGGACTACGAGGGAGCATGTATACGTATATAAAAATGTTGGAAAAATATTTGCTCCACCCGTTCTATTCAGCGTGTGTTTTTACATCGCATCCTTTTCCTTCTTGTTTCATGTAGAAAGGCCTAACTCTTTGTGAAACACCTGGGGAACCTTATCCCATGATACATCCGTTATACAACCTCAGCAGTTATCGGCTGTTGGTTCCTTTAGCAGTCGTCTATCAGTGTCTGCTTCAGTGGAATTTTGAATTGTTGCTATCTGGAGGATTCTGGGTGGGTATTGTGTTCTATATTAAAAAATTTTGTATGTTCACCATATGTTTTTGAGGTTGGCCGCCTTGCCCCACTCCCATAAACCTGTTGTTCCTTGATTTCCACCATAGATAAAAAATTGAGTGGGCTCTTTGGTCACCTCCCCTGATTGTACTAGTGGGAAACACTATAGAAACTACCCACAGGTACCTTTTCTAGTTTGCGTGAGAGCTCTCTGCTTTCTATTTTCTTGCATGTTTGTGGTTCTTGATTTACAAATTCTTGATTCAGTTCATGGGTTCCTATGTTATCTTCTACTAGTCTGCATGTTAATCAGTCAATTTTTAAGACAAACTTTGACATGTCTGTTTCACGGATCGTGCTTTACTCTCTCCTTTGAAATCTCATGGTGCACCCTATTCCATTATTTAGATTGTTTGGTCTTGTTAATTTTATAAATATGTATACATTTGAAAATTGTGTTGCACCAGGACCGACTCTTGCCACAACCTTTTTTCTATAATAAAGACTGATGTGTTAAAACTATATCATAATATGTTATTGATGATGTATTTCCTCGTGATTTTAGGTGTGTTTGTTTGTCCCACACCTTTTTCATCCTAACCCTGATGAAGGTGTTGCCCCGTCGGGGCTATGCACTGAAACGCGCGTTGGCATTTAACCTATCTCGTGCGTGTGGATTGCAATTACGCATTTGCACACTCACCGTTTCTTGGACTTAAACCCACCAGCTCCTCCCCAGTCCACCACCAGCCATTAGCGGGTTGTTTGTGTGGAGGGAGTCGAGTCTGGTAGGGACCCACTTCCGGTGTGCCGTGCTCCCCCGCCATTTTGGGTGAGGAGACGGTCTAGTTGTTAATTCCCTCACACCAGCCCAGTGAAAAGGGGCTGGCGAGGAAACCACCGGGATTCATGCTTGCAGCATGTGACTGACGCGATTTGGTAGCACGGTTGCAGGACGCTGTGGGCCTTTATTCTGTGTTTGTTTTATCTGTTTATGTCACTTTTTAAAATACTTGCTCCAGTGTTTATGCTCCTATATGCTCGCTATTTTATATATTTTAAACTTTGCGCATTTGCTCACTCACCGTTTCTGGGACTTAAACCCACCAGCTCCTCCCCAGTCCACCACCAGCCATTAGCGGGCTGTTTGTGTGGAGGGAGTCGAGTCTGGTAGTGACCCACTTCCGGTGTGCCGTGCTCCCCTGCCATTTTGGGTGAGGAGACGGTCTAGTTGTTAATTCCCTCACACCAGCCCAGTGAAAAACGGCTGATGGTGCGGAAGCGCGCAGCAGGCGCGCCGGCGCTGCGTCAAAGGCATGCCTGTCTGCGCCCGTCCACGCCAGTCCACCACCAGATGCTAGACATGCTGCCTCCCCCACTGGGGATAGGCATTCTTACACCCACAATGACCTTCTTTCTATCAGAAGCTCGGTGAGTAACTGCAGACAGGCTTTTGGGGATATGTCTGGGGCCCCGCTTTGTTGCTCTCTGTGCGGCTTTAGGACATCACATGCCTTGCCCCCTGGCCGCCACCTTCCTCGCCCTAGCAAACATATCAGCATTTTAAACCTGAACTGTCGCTCCTTAGTTAAACATCATGCTGATGTCCATGACTTATTAGAGGATGTTCTCTTTCTCACAGAGACTTGGCTCTCGGATTCCACAACGGCGGAACCAATTCTTGCCCTTCCCTCCGGCTATTGTATCCTTACTGTGAACAGGGGAGCTAGAGGAGGGGGAATTACAATGATCTTCAAATCTTGTTACCCCTGTACCATTGCTAAACAAGCTGTCACAGGATGTAAATGTGCTCTTTTCAAGATTTCCCTGAGTCCTAATTATACAATGAGTGGTCTCCTGGTATATCGTCCCCCTGGCCGCTCTAAGGACTTTAGGACCGCCCTCGTAGAGACTATCAGTGCACTTGTATTTAATACGTCTAATTTTACAGTTACTGTAGATCTGAACCTGCATTTGGATAACTGTGAAGACATAGACATGGCTAACTTCATAGCTGATTTAGCGGCCTGCCAGCTTGTCCAACTGGTGTCAGGCCCAACGCACTTTGATGGCCAACTCCTGGACCCTGTCTTTACGACCATTCCCTCACTTCTAGTGCATCCGCCCATCCCCATGGGATGGTCAGATCACTTTCTCGTCTCCATGTCACTCCAGAATGTTTTTCCTCCACAAAGTGAGGTTCGGGCGAGCACACTCAAACGCCCATGGTATAAATTGAACTGGGAACAATTTGATGCCTGCCTCACTGCTACCTGCCCTACTCTCCCGGCAGATACCAATGAGGCCTGTTGTGTGTTCTCTGAGTGGATTCGCAAGCCATTAGATAGATTAATCCCTGAGAAATGGTCCTCCAGTCGTAAACCGAAATCCAGTCCTTGGTATAAAGATGATCTAGCAGTGACCCGAAAAAACTGAAAAAGATTGGAGCGCGCTTGGAGGTGGGATTTTGATCCCGCCTCTAAAGTCATCTACCGGTTGGCGATCAAGAAATATCACAGGGCCATCCAATCGACCCGTGCAACTTATTTCGCCAAACAAAGCTGTGAAAGCGACAACCCTGCAAAAAATGTGTTTTCACTTCTGTCTAGCCTGCAAACCCAGCAGACCTCGGGTTCATCTATCAAATCTAATGAGCAGTGTGAGGACCTGGCCACCTTCTTCATTAGTAAGGTGGATACCATTTACAGGTCCTTCCCCTTACCTCCCAGCAACACTCATGTGGTTCTAGGTTCTCCTATTGTCAACACCTTTGATACCTTCCCACCTATCCCTGCCGTACAACTGCGTATATTATGCAACAAAGTCAAGTATGGGTCCCCTTTGGACCCGCTCTGACCTGATCAATTCAGGAAGCTGTCCTCTACCATTCTTCCAGTCATGGGTCAAGTGATAAACGGGTCGCTTGCCACAGGCACTGTGCCTAATGTTTGGAAACAGGCCATGGTGGTACCCTCATTAAAAAAACCTCTCTCGATCCGGCCAAGGCAGAGAATTACCGCCCTATCTCACTGCTTCCGTGGGCGGCTAAAATCACTGAGGCCTATGTCAACTCCCTCCTGTCGGACTTCCTGATGAGGAATAATCTGCTTGACCCTTCCCAGAATGGCTTTCGACCGGGTCACAGCACGGAATCTGCCCTCGTGGCTGTGACAGAACATCTTTGGTCCGCTCTGGATGCCGGCCAAACGTTGGCGCTGATTCTTTTAGATCTTAGCGCCGCGTTTGACACGGTGTCCCATGCTATTCTACTGCACTGTCTGGAGGTGGCCGGCATCACCGGATCGGCTTTGGAGTGGCTTGCCTCCTTCCTCCGGGAAAGGTCATTTGTGGTGCAGTTCCCACGTTCGCCTCAGGATCGCACCTGATCAAGCAAGGGGTGCCACAGGGTTCTTCCCTCAGTCCTCTGCTTTTTAATCTCTATGTGCAACCTTTAGCCACGGTAGCCAAGAGCAGAGGACTGACTATGGTCTCCTACGCTGACGATACCCAGTTGGTGGTAGCACTGTCCAATAACGGCCGACCTGCAGGCAGTCTCCAAGTGGATGACCGCCAACTGCCTCCAACTTAATGCTAGCAAGTCGGAGGTACTACTGGTGGGGAAATACCATGGTCAGTGGAGCGACCAGTGGTGGCCGAGTAGCCTTGGCCACGCCCCGCTCCTAAGGAAGCTGTAAAAATTCTGGGAGTGTGGCTTGACTCATCCCTCAACTTTCGAGTCCAAACTAAAAAGGTGGCAGGAACCTGCTTTGGACTCCTACGAGGGCTTCGTCCTCTTCTGGGTTTTTTTGACGCCCCAACAGATCATCATTCAAGCCTCTGTTCTGTCTAGACTCGATTATGCCTCATTGTTATACTTAGGGGCTAATAAGGCAGAGATTTTGAGGCTTCAAAGGGTTCAGAACGCAGCTGCAAGAACCCTTCTGGGTCTGTGCAGGTCTTGCTCAGCGTCTGGTGTCATTCGTCGCCTGCATTGGCTGCCAGTGGCTGGGTGCATTTAATTTAAGGCTCTCTGTATCACCTTTAAAGCCCCGAAATTGTTGTCTCCTGACATCCTGGCACAGCTTATTCTGCCCTATGTTTCCTCTCGACATCTTCGTTCCCAGGGCCAACATCTAGTAGTGGTCCCCCGAACACAGAGAGCCCGTGCTGGTGGCCGTTTTTTCCGCTACAGGGTTGCCCTTCTTTGGAATTCTCTTCCATCTCAGATCCGGGGCCTGACCAGCTACCTGGAGTTAAGGACAGCCATTAAAACACATCTGTTTCCTACAACATAGTCCCTCCCTCTCGCCTTTCCGTCCTGGCAGTTGTGTTGCTGCTAGCGCCGGAACGCCCCTTAGCTGGGGCAGCTGTTTTGCGCTTTATAAGTATTGCTAACATAACATAACATAACATTTATCATTGAAAAAGTTTGATAATTTTGTTTTGATAACATGAAAATAAATAAGAAAAACAATCTTGATAAAATCATTTGATGGCTGGACTATTGAATATTGCAATTGTCAGTGCTGGTGCTTGTAAGCAATACTTGGGACCCTCTTCCTAGGGCCTTTTTGGAATTATTCTATATAGGCAGGTAACCTCTTTGTATATTGCTGGGTGAGGACACCGGTGGTTGGAGGCGATCGGGTCCCCTATATTCGAAGAGGATTGGAATTACAACTGTACGCAGTTACACCTACTTACTCCAAATTGTAACCTACGAATCATACACTTTAGATTTTTACACCAATCATATTACACTCCAGAAAAAATGCACAGGTATGGGCTTCGAACGGATGATAAGTGCAAAAGATGCGCGGCCCCTAAGGCCGACTTCCTCCATATGGCATGGGCCTGCCCTGTGCTGGAAATGTATTGGCGGGAGGTAGTGGAGTCGCTAACTTTTATGCTGGCAGAATTTATTCCAAACACACCACTTCCGTGCTGCCTAGGAGCCTACAGGCTTAAGACAATTAGACGTCGCAAACTGCTGGCGGTGGCACTCCTTTTGGCTAAGAGGCGTGTGGCCATCAAATGGGGAAGTAGACGACCACCCCGGTTCAAGGACTGGTTATTAGATATGATATATTGTAAAGAGACTCAGGGAACCTATGAGGAGGAACTGCCGCAGGCCTCAAGGCCAAAGGACTTTTGGCAACGCCTCATGGAATACTTACAACGACAATCAGATACCCGATCAGCAGATGATGGAGAAGAGATAGTGGGAGTAGGTGCAGGGGCTGCTCTGAACACCAGCACACATCTCACAGGACTGTAACTACCGAAAAGTGATGGATAACTGTGTTGTCTGAATTGATATTATCCATGTACATTATTGAGGTACGCAGGACATAGATCACTGCAAATAGGACATGTCAAACCGAAATTATTCCTAGTAAAGCATGTTGTCATGATTATGGTTGTATTATGCACATGAGAAATGTAAGCTGAAGCCAATTGCTGTATAGATTAATGAACAGATGATGTCGTGTTCTGTACTGTTGTCCTGTGAATCAAAAATAAAATAAATAAAAAAAATAAAAAACTCTTTGTATATTGACCCGCTGAGTTATCCCCATAATGTGCAGGTTTCAGTTTGCAAATGGGACTCAATTTTGCATTTTGTAATCCCTATTAGGCTGCTTAGACTGTGCTCGAGTTAGGCCTCACTGCTCACATTGCTTGTATCAGCAGGATGCTGTATTTCGTTATTATTTTCTCTTCTGTTCAAGGCTGTTTCTCGACCTACTAATGAATAGGCTATTCTGTCCTTGCATACCTATCTGAATCTATAGTTTCTGCTCCCACATTAGGAGAAGCTGAGAACCAGCGCTGTGGCCTTGGATTCCTGATAGTATGCACCCATTTGGCAGGTGTTAGCTCATCCTACTGTGCCTCTTCATTCATGTTCGGCCCATGCTGGTAGTTTTCCATTGTGCGCATGGTTGGAGGCTTCTTGGGAGGAATAATAATAATCCACAGTAGGCAGTTGGGGGGCCAGTCCCTTGACAGACATCTTAGGGTGCAGGTCATGATGGACTCCTCTGCAGAGCATTTCTAATAAACATGTATGTTTGTATTCTCTACTGTCTGACGACTATTCATTCTTGGGAAGGCATAGCAGGTGGTTGTAAGAAAACCCGAGTGGCCCCACATGGCCACTTTCTTCAGTTGGCGTCCGAACAGGAACCACGCAAGGTGATCCGACTTGCCCGTAAACGGGTTTTAGGGCTGGGGGTGCATTTGGTCGGTCGGCGGATTGAGGTACCCCACATAAGACCGAGCTTAGTTCTCGCAGCTGCCCTGCCCAGCTGATCGGACGCCTCTTCGTCTAGTAGTCACCAGCTGGGGTCCTGAGAAGGCGAAACCTTGGAGTTGACCGTTTGGTCCAAAGAGACGGCAGTGGAGAATAGCTTGACTTGAACTGTGTGCTCCAGGTGAGTGATCGGAGTCTTGGAAAATGGCACCATTCTTGGATGACACAAGCCTACAGGCTGTGTCTTGATATAGTCCCTGGACTGTCTTGTCTGCAGTTTTCATACTGCCTTGCTTGGATGACACGGGTCGACAGGCTGTGTCTTTGTACGGTCTCCTGATTGTCTTGTCTTGAACTTGGTGGGTTTGCGGACCCTTGAAAAGACACAGAGCATTTGCAAACAGTTTACTGGACCGCCTGGAAATTTGGCCCGCGCTTGAAAAGGTTTGGGACTGTTCGAAAACAATCTGCCAGACCAACTGGTAATTTGGCCAATGCTTGAAAAGGTCTGGGGTTGAAGCCTGCCTTCTTGACTTTTGTAGAGTCCTCTGACAGTAGGGAGCGGTCCCCGGAACGTTTGGTTTGGTTCGTAAATAGTACTTGTTATTTTTATTTATTTATTTTATTTACCATTGCTAGCGTTATACTTGTTTGATAGGGACAGTGCATGTGTCTTATATTAAGATGCCTTGTTTAAGCAAATTGAGGTGTTTTGGATGTCGGTGTTCTTCTCCTGATGCTTGATTGGAAGAGAGCTAGCTTGCGCCTCCAGAGGATTCTCCAAATTTTGACGTGTACGTTAAACATGGCATTGGCCCTATTATGTTTAGCACATTGTGGCATAAATACACGAGGGATAATGCTGATTTACAATGACCACTTACTGGTTTGTTTGATGAAAAAAAATTGAATTTCTTGCCGGATAAATTGTTTGCTAAAAAGAGTAGGCAGTTGATGTTTAATTCTCCGAGAGTATGGCAGAAAGAAGGGCGGAGAAATAGGCTCGGAAGAGACAGACGCAAACTATAACACAGAAAGCAGTAGCCTATGAAAGAGGGAAGATAGAGAAAGGCATATAATGCGCAGATAGAAAGATTCGGTTACAGACAGATAAATGCTATGTTACTATAGAGGAAGGTAATGATTTTGTTGAAGAGCTTTTGGATACTCGTCCTCCTCCTCCTTATGCCCCTGAACGGATATATCCGACAGTCCCGACATCTCAGTCCTCGGCCTCTAGCGCTGCCTCTTCTAGTGTTTCTGTTTCCGGCGCTACCGCCTCAGCCCCGGCCCCACTTGCTTCTCCTATACTCACACCAGTCACTGGGGCAGGTGCTGTTAGCTCCCACGCCCAATCTATTAGTTCTGTATCAACGGCTACACCCCCTTTCACTCCTACCACCTTGTCTCCATACATGATGGTACCTGTCTCTGCGTCTGCTCTTTCCCCTGTGAGTGTGGCTCCCCAAGCACTGTTGAATGCTGAAACTCCTGCACGTGGGGTATATGAGGTGAACTGGGCAGCAGAGCAAGATCGAATGGATAAAGTGTTGGTGCGATCTGCGGTGGGTGATGAGGAAAAGCACATGGTGGCGAATCAAGCAGCTCAGTGGGCTCGAAACGCGATCTATAGTGTGGAGGACGTGTGAAGTGTGATGAAAGATTATGAGACATTTATACAGCAGCAGGCCCTCTAGCACGTGTCAGCTACGCTGAGAGGGTTATGGGAAGAGTGTTTTGAAGATGTTGCACCGCAAATCATCTATGGTATACAGGACAAGGTATATGCTGAAGGTATGGCTTAGCAATGTAACACTAGTGGGTTACCGAGGCAGATTGCTCCAGAATGTTCTGACAATGGGGACACAGCATCCCATGAGGGAAGTCTATCCCATTTACCACCCTGAGATACCAGAATTGTGTGACTCCACAGATACTGTAATCAATCATTCAAAGAACTTTATACGGTTATATTACAAGAAATAACCATAAAAGTACAGTAATAAAATACAGTTTATATAAATAGAATTCAAATAATAGATACAAACTATTATATAAATTCATATCCTAAAACAAATACAGAATTTAAAAATATTTTTTTTAAAAGCAATGACAGAGGCGATAGTAGATACATTGTCTAAATTCTGTAACGCCAAGAAAGCAGGCCGGCACCGTCTTAATTGCAATCTTTTTAGCACAGGGACAATCCACCTTTTTCTCGATATGGAATAGAATTTATAGAAGAACATGATGTGTATGGACGACTGAGTTGAAATATCATCACATGGGCAGTTACAAAGTGATCTTGACCAGTCATTTACCTCCGGAAAACTTAAAGTTCTGTGCAAGATATTAAGCCTGGGGCGAGTTAACATAAATCTTTCAAAGTCCTTAATGGATAACAAAATGTAAGGCTGTATGTTAACAGTAATCAAGGTAAGCTGATGTGCCGCCACTGATGGTTTGGTCATTTCACTTGTAATTCTAGACTCGCTCAGGTATGACATACCTATATTTTTGAGGTCCTTTCTTGATAGCCGACACATGGAAGATGTGTCATTAAAATATTTCTTGTGGCCTATTTGAGTAAAAAACTTCTCAACATAATTTAGCCATCTTATCTTTTTTGCCCCATCAACACTTAAAACATCCTTTAAAATGTGCCTGTTAAATACGGACTCTTCAGTGGTCCAAACCCAGTGCCACAACAGTACAGGCTGTATCTTAATCACATCTTCAAGATAAGGCATACCCAGTTCAGTATGGCAAATAAGTGTAGAAGTACTTTGCGGTACTGCCAGGATGTATCTGAGGAAGGTGTTTTCAGCCACTTGAAGTGAGTTAACATTGACAAATCCCCAGATACCTGCCCCTTAACTGGCAATTGCCACACATTTCGCCCTATAAATATTCCACAATTCCCTCGGTGGACGTCTACCCATTTTTCTGCTAAAATTAGTTAGTGCCATTAATGATTTGCAAAATAGGAGTCTTCTCGCCTTAATTGCTCTACACCAGGAGCCTGTTTGTTCAAATAAAATTCCTAAGTATGAGAATATATTAGTATTCTCAATTGACTTTGGGCCGATAAAAATAGGGATTTTCTTCTTATTTGACCCTAACCCGCAACTCATAGAAAATGTTTTGGAGCAGTTGATAGTTAAACCCATGTTTGTCATAAACTGTGTAAAGGAGGTTACGACTCTTCGCAATGCAATGGGCGTACGGGCCATAAGGACTGCATCATCTGCATAAAGGAGTGCAGGGATAGGACGTGAAGCTGCCATTGGCAAATCCCTGGACTCCCTGATTAGGGTACTTTCAAGTTCATTAATATATAACAAAAAGAGGAATGGGGCAAGGACACAGCTCTGCCGCACACCTTTCATGATTGAAAAGTTTCTAGTACAGTCCCCATCCTGTCCGAAATGGAACCTAGCCCCTGAATAAAGCTGCCTTAGAAAGAGAACTATATAATCATCCACCACCAGCCCTTCTAGAATCGCCCAGAGCTTCTCATGCACAACACAGTCAAATGCTGAGGTTAGATCAATAAACGTTAAAAACAGTCTTTCCCTTTTAACCTTTGTGTATTTTTCCAGGAGAATATGAAGGTTTAGGCCCTGATCAATGGTACCTAAACACTTACGGAAACCATATTGTACATCACTTATAATGGAATCGTCCTCCGCCCATGTGTGAAGTTTGTCTAAAATCACACACCCTATAATTTTTACTGTAGAATCCAATAATTAGATAGGGCGATAGCAAGCTGGATTTGCCCTATCGCCCTTCTTAAAAATAGGTACAATTAGGGATTCATACCAGGACGTTAAGAACCCCGTGGAGCAACAGGCGTTAAATAGCTGTGTTAGGAGTGGTCCCCATAAGTCCTCATTGTTTTTATAAAGGTCAACCGGGACACCATCCGGGCCCGGTGCCTTTCCACCCAGGCTAGTTTGTATGGCCCTGGTCACCTCATTCCCTGTAAAATCCATACTAAGTTTACACTGGGTGGGAGAAAACTTTGCAGTTTCAGTTCAGTTTCAGTTGAAAGTGAAACTCAAAACTTTGCATCAATCTCGATCCTCTCTCTTGTATGCTCAACTGCAATTTAAATGGTATATAATTTCGAATAAAGTAACACCCACTCTTCCTCTGTAATAGCAATTTCAATAGTTGCTTTCGATTTATCTATAAAGAAAGGCAAATTAACCACCTCCCAAAAAGCAGCAGGGTCATGATTTAATGACACCTCATGCAAGGCATCCCAAGCTTCCTTTTTTAGCGCATTTTTCCTTACTGCTTGTGCCCTCTAATAGCCCCTTCAGGCATCCCTAATAAGATCATAATCCTTAACTTTAGCTTTTAAGGCATGTTGCAATCTGGTATGGGCCTTGGTGCAAGTGGAATCAAACCACCTCTCACTATGTTTAATATGTTTTTTTGTTTTAATCCAGAGGGTTTCTTTAAAAAAAGCTAAAATAACTTTAACATTTTCTGCTATTAATGTATAGGAGGAGTTCTCATCAAGACATACCTGAAAACTCTGTTCGCACTTCCTTACTAATTTCGTGGATTCACCTTAATCCACTTCAATGCATACCCATTTTGACTACTCAACTCGATGTTAAAATACAAACTCCCCAGATTTACCTCTACTATTAAAGTCTTGATTGGACACCAAAATGTCGATGCTTAACGGAAAGTGGTCACTTAGGGCTATATTGTGTGTGGTAAAATTCTTAACTCTGGAACAGTGTCTACATGATATCAGGATATAATCAATTGTTGAAAAAACACATTGGTTGTTAAAAGTTGGGCTAAATGGGACCTCCAGTGAGCAAAGGCTATTTGCAAATCCATGTCACTGGTGAATACAATGTCATTCAGAAAATCACCCTGCAGTAGGTGGGAGAAATGCGTCAAGCTAGTGTCTTTACCATCGTTAATCCCACAAACCCCTTTAGCCACTTTTTGACATCAAAGACAATTGAAGTCCCCACCCCAGATAATAAAAGCATCCTTGGTGTTCAGACTTTGCAAACTGTTCATATCCCTACCCACATTTCCAAGCAAATCCTCCATCATTCCAGGGAAGACATTATTATGGAAATTCACTATAAACAAACATAATTTCTGCTCCAAATTGATACTAACAATATGATAGTAACTATTACTAACCACAAAATCAATTTTCTTGATTTTTAGATAATTAGAGATATAGGTACAAAGTCCCCCTTTAGCTCTATCATGGAATGACCTAATTGCTGGGGTATGAAACGTTTTATAACCACACAAGTGAACTGCTTCCTCAACCCAGGTTTCTTGTACACAGAGTATCTCATAGTTATTCACAAAATCCACCCACAATTTGTTGGTCACTTTTGTTTTCAGTCCTGCCACATTCCAGAACAAAATCTCACCTTTATTTTTATTCGCTTCACTAACTGTTATACCACCAGTACCCTCATCAGTCCGGGAAGTGGAAATAGATTCATTCTTAGATGTGGGAATGTGGACAATGACCTCCGACTTATCCACAGATGTATTACCCATATACATTAATACCTTATGTTCAAGTTGTACTGCCAGGTTACAATCAGAGCTAGATGGTGAGACACCCTTGCGACTAGGATCATCAAATGGACCAGTTGTAACTGCTTGCATGTGGGCCACGGAACTTAGTCAGTCCACTATTAAACCGATTTTGTAGGGGGATGTTAAACTGCTCATCACTAGTCTTACAAAATTTGGGGTTTTAAATGACAACACCACATAATCCCCTTCCTGATTTTTTGGTCCTTTTCCTAGCCATCCCACTCTCCTTGCAATCTTAAACTCTTCAAATAGCTTCTCAGTTAGGCCAGTCCTCAAACCCAACCACTGTAATGATTTGTTCCTTAAATTCTCCCATGATTCTCCTGTATCATCTGCCAATTTAAGAACATTGACTAAAATCACTACATACTGTGTGGCAGCTGGAGGTAGGTCTAAACGTATACTACAGTCTGCCCCCTGAATCCAGTCTAAATTGCTATGGGTTTGGTAGGGATTGAGTAATTATGGGGTTAGCCACAGCAGGTGCAATGCTAATTGTATGACCATTAGTTTTACTTGTAGGAGGTTTTTCTAATGCATTATGATGTGTGTGACTAGGAGGATAACTAGGGATAATAGGAGTAACTCTGATAAGGCCTGGGTGATTACTACTTGAGTTAATAACTTGATGAACTTCCTTAGTAGTATGCGATGGCAATCTCATTCTTCCCGATGCAAATTGTTGTAGAGTATCTAGGCATTTAGCCAGAGACTCCTCAATGGAACCTATTCTGGTTGTCAGGCTACCTAGACTGTCCCTGATCAAGGTGTCCAGGTCATCCAGTTTTACTTTTAATTTCCCTACCTCACTCTGCATATGCATATTGGTACTAACTATCGATTTTTCCCAGTTTTCCATTTTATTCACTGATGTGGACTTTGTCCTTTTAGCAGGTCTTTTACGCCTTCTAGGTGAGAGCCTCTCTGGTACAGTGGTATCTATAACCTCATCCTCAGTGGTAATATGACTCTCACTCGGGTTTCGTGCATGCTTATTTGGGGGCTGAAGCTGCAACTCAAAGTCCTGCTCGCTACAGGATAAATGATCTGATATATTAACCACACAGCCATTTTTATCCTGTTTGCTGCTCTGTAAAACATGAGTATCAGAACTCACTCTCCCTATGATGGTTTCATCTGCACGTGGTTTTAAAGCCTCTTCAACTGTTGTAATCTGTTGCTCTATCGCACCTACGGCTCCAGTCAAATAACTAAGTAACGACTGGTGTGAATGTTCTCCTTTCTTTGTCGACTTCTTAGTCTATGCAGACATTGTTTTCCTTTTCCCCATACTTGGGCAGTCACGTGCTAATCGCAGGCACCACAGATTTTACTGTCGAAGGAGGGTTGCAGACTAACACCTGAGCGCATAGCTGCTATTACTAATATGCCTGTTCCTAGGACCCATCGTGAGGTACGAGTGTTTATCGGGATAACATCATATTGTCGGCATTTGATCCCTAACTTTTCCCTACTAACAAAAACCCTTCTTTATCTGACCACCATAGGTGTGCATAAACTCCTGCCTGGGACACCTGCATGCCAGCAAGCTTTTAAACAATTAAAGCCAACAATTAACGGTCCCTTGTAAAGTTGAATACCATATACCCAGGGCCTGTAATCTCAGTGCTCCCATTGTGCCTACAACACCACCCACACAAGTAGCCATTCAAGCCTGTCTCAGTACTGCCACTGCAAGTTCTGTGTGTGTAGTTTACTGCCACTTCCACTTGGCATTTAAATCCACTTGCCAAGCCTTAAACACACCTTTTATTAAAATAGGTCATCCCTAAGGTCGGCCCTAGGTAGCCCTATGAGCAAGGTGCTGTGTAACGAAAAGGTAGGACATGTACTTTTAAGTTTTAGTAGTACTAGTAGTCACAAACAGCTAAATTCATTTTTCACTGCTATAAGGGCTACTCCTCTAATAGGCTAGCATTGTGATTTCCGTAAAACACGTTTAGGCTGTGACTCCTGATTAGAAAGGAGTAGCTAAATCTTGTTTCATATCTTTGGAATGGCAATAATACATCCACTTTAGTGGTAAAGTTAGATTTGATACTATTATTTTAGAAAATATACTTTTAGAAAGTGGACATTTCTGTGCTCAAACCTTTGCTCTGTGAACCTGCAGCCTGTCTCCAATACACAACTGGTCTGGGTGACAACTACACCTTGTGCATTCCCTTTTAACAGCCAAAAACAGAGGACGGTGGGGCTCATCTGCATTCTGAGAGCTCATCTTCATTCATCTGCATTCTGATGGGTTTTTCTGGGCAAGGAGGAATCGGAGGGGCTGATACACTTCAACCGGAAGTGTCCTGTCCACACACAAAACACTGATTTACCCCCCACAGATAGCCTGTCAGACAGGACTGGGTTGAAAGGGATCTTTGTGCACTTCAGAGAGTTCCTTTGAAGTTACCTTCTACGTCAAAGGCTATTGGACCTGGACCCAACTTTGCTGGAGTAAAGACTCGATTTCTAACACGCAGCAGGGCCTTCAAAGAGCCATTCATGTGTTTGAGGTCTTCTGCAAGGATCATGGACTTGTAGTAAACGCTAGTAAGACCAAATTGTTGGTACTTCACAAGTCCAAGTATGTTAGAGGCAATGTGGCATTGAACGGGGTCAGATTAGAACAGATTAGAACAGACTCAGGTTTTTTCGTACCTGGGCATTACCCTTGCATCCATATTGGATTGGAAACCACACGTTACACACTTGGTTACCAAGCATGCTCAGCTAACAGGAGCTTTAATTAAGGAATTATTCCTTTCCCACACAAGGCCAATAACGCCCGCACTGAAAATCTATGACGCTCAAATAGCCATAGCAGTTTTATATGGGGCGGAATTGTGGGGATTCAGCAATTTAGCTCACTTGACTAGGTCCCAAAATAAGTTCTTACATGGGGTCATGGGCCTTCCAGCATCGACCCCGCTGACTCCCCTCTTCTACAATCTAGGCACTCTGTGCCTGGAAGTTAGGGCCCACTACAGACCAGTGGCGTACTGGAGGAGCTTGTGGGTAACCCCAGAAATCTCCCAGTACGCAAGGGCTTTCCTGGATGTAAGAAATGCCGATAAGGCTCATAAAATTCAATGGCTGTGTGAGGTAAAGTCTATCTATTCTGCCATGGGCTTGGCTAGCCTATGGGGGGACCCCACAGCAAATATCTTCCCCCCCAGGAGGGCCCTAAGAGATCTTTATTGGAGCCTGGTCACATTGAAGAGATTTGGTTCTACCATTGGTCCGTCACTGACGGCGGATTTTCTGGAACTTAAACACTCACCTGCGCATGAGGGGTACTGGGACTATATTACTGTCCCGGAGGCTAGAAAGAGATACCATCAATTTAGGGTGGGAACTTTACCAACAAATTCCTTCGCTTCTAAATGGAGAGAAGGACTTGTTCCCACCTGTCCTTTCTGCCCCACTCATAAGGAGACCACTGGGCATTATTTATTTATTTGCCCTGAGTTCAAAGCTCCTAGACAGATATGGTTGAAACCTATCTGCCTACAGCTTAGTCTCCAAACTGGCTGTGAGGCACTAAGAATTCTTAAAACTGATACTACCCAGTCTGTGGTTATCGCAGTGGCTACGTTTTTACATTCGACATGGAGAATCCGTCTATTCAAAACATGTCCAAGATGATTATTTTAGCTTCCTTCTCTTCCTTCTGTATATATATATTCCAACTGTAGTTTTTTTTTTAAATGATCTTAACTTCAGTCTAGTGTGTATAATCGAAGTTTGAATGTACAATACCTTATACCCAATTGAACTTAAATTATATTTTTAACTGTTGGGACGGATAGTTGCTCTTCTACTAATCCCTGGGATGTTTTTTACCTTTATTGGAGTTTGCAACCAATGATTATATATCCCTGATTATATTGATTATTTTTAACTTGCTGAAATTTTGTATTATCATTGTTGTCTTTTATGATTCATCATCGAAATAAAGACTTTTGATTGATTGAGTAAAGACTGCTATGCTGTAGGGATTGCCACTTTCCCCTTACTGGTTGTTCTGAGGAAGTGCTCTTATGCTTTTCTGAGATGGCCTGCTGTCTGCTGATTTCTGTCCTGCTGAGGACAAGGACTGGACCCAATTCACTTGAACCCAGAGTGACACCAAGGGATTGCTGGCTTGCCTCCTGTTTTCTGTAGACTTAGGGACACAAAAGACTTCCTGCAATCCTGCTGGTGCCGCTGGACTCTGCCTGCTGTGAGTCGTACCCTTGCCTGAGGTGCCCCTTCCAGGCCTAGGCCTCAGAAGTGGGTTGTGCAGCTGATTTCTGCAAAAAACGACACATCGCCTTGATTGCATGATAAATTCTGCGAAATTGCTCTTTGACGCTGACACTGACACTGAGGCTGCTCAATGACAGCGGATCGACAACTTGCATGCTTTGGCGACGACATTCTGCACGGCTTGACAACAACGCATTTCATTCACTTCAACGGAGCTCGATGACGATTCAGGGCCCCCTTTGCACGGCTGGGTAACGAAGCAGTAGGCTCTTAAAATCAACTGCTGCTCCAGCCAAGGTATTTCTTAAGCGCGACCTGTCTAGCCGCACTGCCGTCCATCACAGATGGCCTGAACTTTGGATTTGTACTGGTCCCTAGGAACCTCAAGTACCTTTTTAACCGCCAATGACTTCTCACCACTATTTTCGGTTTATTCTTTAAAAATTCCTATCTTGACTTCTACTGATTGGATGTTTGTCATTTGGTCTTGTTTTCACTCAGATACATATTCCCCATTTTTTAACCCGGTGTAGAGTCCTTTTGTGGTGTTTTCTTTGATTTACTCTGTGTGTGTGTGTGTGTGTGTGTTGCACAAATACTTTAGACATTACCTCTTAAGTTAGGCCTGCCTGCTCTGTGGCAAGCTACCAGAGGGTGAGCACAGGATAATTTAAAGTATGTATTGTTTCTACTTTACCCTGATTGTGGTGCCTAATTGGACAGGGTGAAAAACTCTGCCAACTAAAGATCAAATTTCTAATAACTACACTTTACTGAATTATTGAAGGGAAAATACTTTACCTCTACATGGTGTATAATAGATGTGAATTTAAACATGTCCTGATCATTATGAACATATGTTCATGTTACTTACACACACAACACATTTGAGTGCAATGCACATTATACAAAATAAAATATTCTTCAATCACACTCTTCGGTTTCATCTTTGTCATTGTAAAAAGTGCTTAAAGCACTGATGAAAGTGCAATATGGACACACAATATCCATTTGTGTCTAGTATATGTTAATCAAGCACAAATCATTCAAGCACAGTCTAAGAACTCCCCAGTTTTCAACGTACAAAGGATTGGGTAATTGTATCTTTCCTAGTACTATAAAGCGCAGTCATTGCTTCAAATTGCTTGACATAAGCACACAGTACAACACACATTAGACTTGCTCATACAGTGAAGTTATTGTGCTTTGATAGGTGGTCTATTCAGTAATGGCATTTATTATGTCATTTGAAATATCTTTTGTATTGTTGTTAATGATGTCATGTCTGATGTCATGAGAAGTGCGGGTGTAAGTACCCAATCATACTAGACCAATTTCAGTGGATTTTAGGTTTTGTTTCATTACTGTTAAAGTGGAAACAAGGATTAAAAGACATGGTTTACCAACTCCAGGGCTAACACCTACAGCTCACCCCTTTGAGATGATTATTTGCCATTGTTTTAGAGAAGAAGAGGGTTAAAACATTTTATCAATAATAATCACAATAAACTTTCTAATAATTTTAAGTCGTGGCACTATTCTCGTTGCCTTTATTAGAGGTTTGAAGGGTTTTAGCAATTAAATCTTTTAGTAGATAATCTTGATTGAAAAATTGCTAGGTAAATAAAAATAGACCTTAATAGTTAATAAATGACAGAATATAAAATTAATAACAGCTAAGCACATCAGTTAAAATATTGTATCAAAGTGCATTCCGTAGAGTATTGTAGCCCCTTTCCAAGGATTGGGTGAACTTGGTGTTAGCCAAATCCCATTAAGGGTTCTAATTAAGAGAGAATGAGAAGAAGCATAAAGATTAAATCAATCAATCAATCAAACAGTATTTGTAAAGTGTAGCTAATCACCACCGAGGGAATCCAGGCGCTGAGCTTCAAAGTTTAAAATCAGCTCAAATATATCAAAAGTATTGAAGCAAGAACTTCCCATAAAGAGTATTAGAATCTCAATGCAATAAAGTCTGGGTCTGAGTAAATGGGAAAATGGGCAAATAGAAAGTGGTCTGAGCAATAATAGGATGGGAGAAGAGAGTTATCCTACTTCCAGGACCAAACACTACTATAGACTTAACATTTCATGACTATGCAACATGTTTCACTTCTCTTTTCCCGTTAGCCAATCATCGCTTGATGCTTTCCTAGGAACAGAAGCACTCCTTATCTTCTCACGCAAATAAAACAGGTCTTTAAATGGTAATGTTGCACTATCAATAGGATTTTATCAACTATTTTTTCACATGAAGTCTGCTTCCTTGAGGCTGGCTTTCCGACATATGCACGATGTTATTTAATTCTCTAATAGCATCTTCTAACCAGTAAAATGTGTCATCATCATCACAAAACCTTTATTATCAATCACTAAGATCATAAAATTACATCACATAAAACATTTGAATTCCATAAAAATTGAGATATAAAAAGCATCAACAGTATCATGAATATAATATCAAAATACAATTTCTCCAGTCATATTTAAAAGGAGTACACTATGTCAAAATTGAAAGATTCATATTAATGAAAAGAAAATATTTCTGGAGTATCATTATAAAGGGGAAAAACAATTGGGTTAGAAAGTCAAATTCACATTTTAAACTTTGCAATCCAGTGCTTGAACCACCAAACAACAAAAATGAGATATATGTAGCGATGAACTTTGTATAAGTAGAAACATTCTGCGAGAATACTTGAAACTACACGAGCAACCTATTTTCCTTTAAAAACAAGTTCATAGTGTAGTCAAGAATATAACTTTTTATGTGTATTCAGCATTTTCGAATCAAGCTTTTTTTTTGAGCAGCATTGCTTTTTTTAAGCCTAGTACGAGTAAATACAAATTTATTTGAAAGTTTTATGCATTCTAAATACTTTATTTAATTAAACTTGCAAATGTATTCTACACATTTAATTAAAACCAGCGTTCTTTTTGTGTCCATTTTAAATTTGCCCTCCCTATCCTCAGATTGTTATATTTAGCATCACACTTGTCATTTCAATGTTCAGAGTTCAGTTTCAGTCTCAGTTGAGTATTATATCTTTCTTTTGAAACGCTCATATTTTTTAGACTTCCTATATTCATCACTAAGGTGATCATTTAATGCCACATCTCTTCCATTAGTCATTCCCTTTCTCTTATTTTTCTTCTGTCAATGCAATATTTTTTAACTTATAAAATTGCTAATAAAGCTAATATGCAAGTTCCTACAACTAATATTAGCACAAATATTGCTCTAATAATCCCTTTCCCAGCTGTTGTAAACCAATTTCCAATAACAGAAACTCCTTTGCCTAAATGTTCTAAAACACCAGGGGTCTCCAATGGTTCTAATTCAGGTTTCAGGACAGAAATGTTCTTTGTGAATTCTAAGACTTTTTACTTTCATCCAGTATGTATGCACAGCAATGCTGAACTATTAGCAGACGCCAGCTTTTTTTCTATGACTAAAATGTCTAATGCATGGTGACTCTGCAATGCAAATCCATGGATCTAATAGCCACTAACTCTGTATTTATATGTAATAAAGCTCCAGAAGCACTGGTTGCCAACTATTGGACAGCCGTTGAAAGCTTTCTAATCTTTTTGCCATTCAATATTACTCCTCCTGTAGAATGATTGCACCACAAAGCCTCCAACTAGTTGTGTTCCATCATCTACACTACATGTATTTCTGTGTGATGGTGTCATTGTTAAAGCATATATACTATATACATAACAAATCTTGGGAAACAAGAAAGCTGAACAACAAATAAGCATCATGTCCACAAACAAAATTAACTCCAGTAACTACTGTTTCTACTCTTTGGAAAATTTGCCATGTGCCTCCCATAATTTCAAAAGTGTGTTCATAACTACTGACCCCTACGTGCATACTTTTACTTTGTGTTCTTCTCTTGTAAATGCACATTTTCCCCCTTTTGTCTTCTATCTAATATCAATTTTGGAAAAATAATTTTCTTTTTTAATTCATCTTCCTCCTTCTTCCAAACGTTCTTTAAAACATCTTCCTTCCTGTTCTTACTGTGTGAAATGTGTATGTGTCTTCCCTGAAATGTCATGGTGAATACTTTCTCTAAGGGACTCATTAAACATGTTAGATCATTTCCGTAAGCCTTAACGCTATCTATAGGAATGGATGGTCTAAAGTAGTACAAAGCTTTGTCCATTACTTTTGTTTGTGGGTGTTAATTCCTGCTGTTAACTAATGGAACTCCGTAAAGAATTTAATCATAATTTGAGTAAAAATATTCAAAATGTTGTTGCCTATATACTAAAGTAACCAAATTTCTACATGTTATTACATACGATAGGCATATGTGTTGATAGGTCACCTCCTCTTCAGCTGATTAAGGTAAATGGGGACACACAATTCGCTGTTTAACGTATAATGCCTGTGTGTATCTTTCCACTAATCTAGAATAAACATTAGTAGAATAATCTTCTTGTTTGTAACTCACAAATAAAGCTTTTAACTTTGTCTCATCTATTGTGTGTGTGTAAGTAGTAGCTTCATGCGTAGACATAGACTTGTCTGTCTCAGGTGTCAAATAAAACCCTACTGAGGTTATTTTTTTATTTCACAAAATTTTTATTGAGAGAGAAGGAGAACAAAGAGCATTACAGTCATGAGCATATATCAGGCATGGTACAGATATTTGACGAAAGCAAAAACGAAAACAAAACGGGGGATGAAGTAAATGAGAAACTAAGGAAATTGGACATTGCATCAGTACACTGTGAAGGTGTCACAACAACAAGAGGTCTGAATTAACAGTACAATCTATTAAGACCAGCATCTTGGGAAGGGGAGCAAGAAATTCTGAGAAATGGTATGCATCAGCAATTAAAATTATGGGGTACTGAAAGGGTGATATCGAGAGAGGTGCATGTGTACATCAGACAATCACGGAGGTTTGAAAAGGTCGAAGTGAGCATCGAGTGAGGACCATAGTTTCCTACTGAGGTTATTTTAATCTCTAATGTTGTTCCTAAAAATGTAATACCCATAATAATATTGCGTCTATTTCTATTTAAACTACAAATGTTTGTCTGCAGTCAGATTGTTAAAGCAAAATTATATAACAATAATAGAAAGTTCAGTTCAGATCGTTTCAAATAGGTTTTTCTTATAGTTTCTTTATAAACAGTATTTCTTAACGCAATTGGTTCTTTCAACTTTTATGTACAAAAATCTCCATATAGTCATCCTTAATTCTTCAACATCTTCTTCTAAATGTTATCCCTACTCTTCTTCAGCAACCTTGAGCCTAGGGTATCTTCTTTAAAAAGAAAATCTTTGTCTGGGACTTTTGCACATTCTCAGTTACCAAATTCCTCCAGAAATTCTTTTTCAATGGCTTCGTCCTCAAATTTGTTCACATATTTATGTCATGGGAGTTTAAACAGTTCTGATCTCACAAGCAGCAAGTGTTTCTCTAGCTCATTTAGAACCTGAGCAATGTAATAGGTCCATTCATGTGCAGAATACCTCCAACAAGGTACTCTTGCTCTTTTTGACCTTCTTTGTTTTGTTTTTTTAAATCTGTTTTTATTTGATTTAATGCTACAAAAGAAAACAGAACACGTGAGAAACCACTCGCAAGACATAGCAAGTACCCCTTTGCCACATGTATGAAATCTGACAAAATAAATGACAAGATGCTTATTTGTACAATGAAGAGTACTCTGCAACAGTGAGTTGTTATAGACCTGTGTTTCTGATAAAGCCCAAGACCCATCGGACCTCAGTGCGCTGCCCATGGGATTCTGTAATCAGACCTGTCCCATCCCAGCTACCTCAGCATCAGCAGGTTCTGAGTGCGCCAGTAGCTATTGTTGGACCTTATTTGTTTTTGCTGATCTTCTTCTGTGTCACTGATATGGGTTGACTCTGTTTCTTCTGCATTTGTTTTGCAATGAACAAACACATTTGATCTTAATTTACTTTGACCATAATGCTGTGCTTGTGCTTTCACCTGGATCATTTGCTTATATTGGTGTTGTCTCAATAGTGCGATCAGGCTGTGATCTTTTCTCTTCTTCTTCATCAGAGACATCAATGCCACTTTGCGAGATCATAGGAACCTGGATTCATGCAATTGCTTGTCATTCTTCACCCCTCTCTTCTCCCCCTGTTGTGCCTTTTGCTGTAATGCATTTTGCAACTATCTAACTTGTGACGGTTCTGTCACTAGGGCTCTTCTTCCCGGTTCATAGAACACTATTTCCTCATCCTGCTCCTCAAATTGTTCACTCTCCAGTTCTCCGATGTATGCATCCAGTTTGGTATTCTTGCACATTTAACATCGGTATTTGTGATGAGGA
The DNA here is from genome assembly GCF_964261635.1 of Lissotriton helveticus. Lineage (NCBI taxonomy): Eukaryota > Metazoa > Chordata > Amphibia > Caudata > Salamandridae > Lissotriton > Lissotriton helveticus. The sequence continues at coordinate 1,319,123,601 of NC_136061.1, forward strand.
TCACCTAGTAGGGGCCTTTCCACCTGATTTGCAGTCAGGACCTCTGAACATGCTTGTTTACCAGGACCCAGTCACCAGGACTAAGGTTGTGGCACTGTTCTTGTTGCAAGTTTTGAAGTGACAGCTTCAACCTGGTGAGAGATAGAACCCATCACATCAGCTAACATGTTGCAGCAGTCAAGTCTCATATCATCTCTGATATTCAAAAAGGCATTTGCAGACATAGCAGGCAATCTCAATACATGCCCTATCAATATCTCATGGAGTGATAACCCAGTCTGTCTGTCAGGAATGTTTCGGCGACTCATCAACTCCAAAGGTAATGCATCTGGCCTTTTAATTGATGTAGAAGCCCAAACTTTTGCCGATATGGATTTAATAGTTCCATTAAGCCCTCCCATTATTCCAGAAGCTTTAGTTTGATAACTACAGTGACATCTCTGCTCAATCTTTAATGCTGCACAAATCATTCTTAGGACCTCCATTGGAATCAAAAACCCTCATGGTTTGCAAATTCAGGAAAACAAATTGGAATGGAAAAAGTGTCATTTGGGGCTCAGCCAAAGCATGGAATGCAATACCATCTCATATCAGATCAGCATCTGATCTGCTCACATTTAGAAATCAATTAAAAATGTGGCTATTTAACAGCTAGGCCCTTTTCCCTGGATCTCTTTCTACAAAACTGAGCTAACGTCAGGACATCTTTGGGTAACAGAGCGCTTTACAAATAAGTCTAACAGAACATAACCTTAAAATGAGTCCCATGATCTGACTCTAGAAAAACTGGCAAACCATACCTCAATATTAATTCCCTCAGCAGAAGTTTAGCTACAGTGAAACTGTCATTTCTCAATGGTGGGTAGGCTTCCACACCTTGAGAGAAAATGCACACTATAAGCAGGACGTATATTAAAATTGTTAGAAACAGGCATCTCAATGAAGGTCATTTGTATCCTCTAGAAGAGTCCACCTGATCTTCCTAGGTGACTCAGTGCTACTGATGTTCTTTTCCCTATGTTCATCTGTTGACATGTCATACAACAATTGCACAATCCTTCTTCAAGAATCCTAAACCTGGGATTAAACCAATTCAGTCTGAACATTCTCACCATTGCATACCTTCGTAAATGTGTTGAACCATGGCAGCATTGTGTCATTGGAAACAGAAAACTGACTGGCAACACAGGTATTCCATCAGTTGACATCCAAATGTCACTTTCATTTTTCTCACATCCTGCTCTGATTCAACCTTGCAGTACTGCTTCTGAAACATTTTTTCTGCGAGATTTTGAGCTCTTTCATGACAACATTGAGAAAACAATGTCCTCTCAGATTCCCTGAAGAAAGCCCCCTTAAACGTGCAGGCCACAAGCGCACAATACAGTATAACCTCACCAACAAACCTGTTTCCTACTGTGACATGTCCATTTTCTCTCCTGTGAGCTGCACATATAACAACTGCAATTTCTGCTGGTTTCTCTACAGCATCCAATAACATTCTTACATGTTCCCCATTTCTGATTGAAGTTATTTGTGACCATAACTGTCCAAAATCATGGACAACGCCAAAACCATATTAACTGTCTGTAAATATAATCACTCTCGATAGGGCTGTTAAACTGCAAGCTCCTGTAAGAGCAATTCATTTTGCAACTTGTGCTGATGGCACACCTTAAAGCTCAGAAGTATCTACAGCTTCTGAATTTGTACACACAGCATAAGCTGCACTCAGGATACCTTCATTTTTTCTCACACATGAGCCATCAACAAACATTACATAATCAGGCTTTGGCAAAGGGTTATAGTTTATGTATGGTCTTGGATTGGTGCATAAGTCTGTGACATCTATACAATCATACCCAACTTCCTCTCCAATGGAATTTTCATTCACTAGTAGAAGTGTGGATGGATTTAAGACCTGACAGCATCTTTAAGTTACATTGTCCACTGCCAGAATGTATTGCTCCTATTTAGTCATCCTGATACTGTTCATGTGCTGTGTTTTTGATCTGGTTAGTACAATTTCTACAGAGTGAGGGACCATAACAATTAAAGGGTAATCCATCACTATGTTCTCACTCCTCTCTATACTAACTCCAACAGCAGCTACTAACATAAGACAGCCAGGCAGCCCTGGGGCTACATAGTCGAGGGCTATTGAAGAATAAGCCACAGGTCTTAATCTTCATGCAACTGAGTAAACACTGCGAGAGTGCAGCCCTCCTTTTCACTGCAAAACAATGTAAACATCTTACTGTAATCAGGCATTCTTAGAGCACAACAGAATCTTTTTCTCAGCTCTAGGAAAACTTTTAAGCATGCGTTGTCCCATGGAAGTGGATCAGGCACATCTTTGTGTGTTAGCCTCAGTAATGACTTAGCCACTAGGGAAACATTTGATAGCCACTGTCTACAGCAGCCAACCAGTCCTAAAAGCATTCTGACTTCTCTCTGTTTTCAATGTGGATTTGTCTGCAGGATGACATCCACTCTCTTGGGGGACACTTTCCTTGCTCCTTTCACAATGTGTCCCAAATACTGAACATCTTTCTGACAATATTGCAGCTTACTGGGAGACACTTTGGGCTTCATTTATAAGGATTTGGAGTAGGGCAGCACAGCAAGTCACTTTGCTTCACTGCCCTGCATCAAAGTGAATGGGCAGATATACACCATACTTATCGAATACAGTGCATTCCAATCCTTTTCTCCTGCGCTGGTGCCATTTCACCAGCCTCGCACCAACTCAGGCCCCCTTGCACCATGGTTAAAGGGTGCCTGTGTTATCAGCAGAATTGTTAAAGTGCAGGAAGGGGCACCTTCTTGTACAGAAATAATCCACTGACATGTGTTCCTCTTCATAAAAAGAGGAATAGTCTTTAGCGGCAAAGCTGGCACTTAACAGGCAGCGTAGCTCCTCTACCACAATGGCTTTGAGAGATATTCACTGGCTGCCGATGAGGGACAGAGTTACCTTTAAATCATTGTACATTGTATAAAGAGCACTGCATAGTACGGGCCCTCTATCAATGCAAGAAAGATTTACCTGGTACAAGCCCACCAGGCTCCTTCGCTCGTCCAGTGTAAATCTGGCAATAACTACCAGATTTAAGAAATCCAGGATGGGAGGCAGGGCTTTCGGTACAGTAGAATCCCGCCTGTGGAATGAGCTACCCCAGAACATCAGGCAAGCCAGCTCTCTGATGTGTTTTAGAAAGAGTCTGAAGACCTGGCTATTTGCTAAAATTTGAGATTACTACACCCCCACCCTCAGTTCTGTATTCTGCTGATTTAATCTGATTAGGTTTTCCAAGCGCCAGGATACCCGTAGGGTGACAGTTTGCGCTATATAAGTGTACGGTACAATACAATACAATAAGGGAGAAATAAAATAATTCTTGATACGCCGCACCTCGGGAGATTTAAGGTTTTGGCACATCCCCAGGTTTACATGGTCTTTTGAATCTGGGGAAGTGTCAGAATACATGAGTGTTGCATGAAAACTGCCACCACTATGCCAATGCCTCCCTAGTGCAGAGTAAGGCAACAAAGCGATTAGAGCTGCTTTGCCTTACTCCATATCTTTGAGGCTATTTAAAGCGACACAAAGTGGCTTTACGTGGCCTCAGATATGATTTCAAGGTTTGCCCTGCTGAAGCGTCACAAAAAGTGATGCTACAGCGGACCAAGGGGGTAATAAATATGCCCATTTGTGCCCATGTATAGCCAGGTGATTTAAAAGTGTAAGTGTAACCGGTTTACAAGCTTCTCATGTATCTGATGCCACAGGCAGGTCATCAATGTATTGCATACAAACTGAGCTATTTGGCATCTTCTGGGACTCAAGATTTCTTTCAACATCTGGTTAAAAATGGAAGGGCTGTTAGTATACTTCTGTGGAACTCAGCACCGTGCCACAAAGTTCTCTCTGAACGCAAATGTTAACAAGAACTGGCTCTCCTCATGTAATGGATTGGAGAAGAAAGCCTAACACAGGTCCACAACAGACTCAATCTGCAGTTCACGGAATATGTAAAATATGGTGGCTGGATTCGGTACTACGGGACAGCATCGAACAACAATGCTTTTAATCTGTCTGAAGTACTGCACAATCCAATATTTACCATTGGGCTTATGTAAAGCCATGATCAGAGAGTTTCAAGGACTTCCAACTATTACCTTCAAATTCCCTTTTCTCAACATGTATTTAATTATTTTATGGGCTCAAATTCTATAGTGGTGTTCTAGTATGCAGACAAATATGCAGTCATATGGTACCCCACAAAGTTACTGAATGATACAGAAGAAAAAGTAATTAAAATAGACTGCATAAATCTGTGACATAAGAAACCAAAAGCCAAAACAGAAAGAATGATGTTTATTTTAAAATACTTGTCCAAATTTTCAGTGATCAACAAAATAATCAACCAAAGATGGGAATTACTTCAAACAAGTCAAAGTTTCAAAGTCTTTTCAAAGAGAAACCATTATATGTATACACCAGATCTAAGAATCTTAAAGAAATGTTAACCACTAAACAACCTACAAAAGAACCTCAAGGAGCAGAAACCAAAAATGTTATAATTGTATCCATTGTAACATTGTAGCCTTGGGAGACACAATCACACACCCCAAGACAGGAAACGTAATTGCAATACCAACAATCTTATATAAAGTATTAAATGCCCATGTGGTCTCTTATATATCAGCAAAATGGAATGGAATATTGAAGTGAGAATAACGGAACATAAAAGTATGATCCGAATCAAAAATATAAACTCCAATCTGGTTCTACACTGAACTGAATATAGGCATACCATAACACAGCTACGATTTCAGGTAGTGGAAACAATAATAAGCAAACCTGGACGTAACAATTCTCAGGTTCTATCTCAACGAGAAGTATATTGGATAAAACATCCAGATATGATGTCCCCTAAAGGATTGAATGATAAACTAAACATGAGTTGCTTTTTATAAATAGATATTACAAGGCAAGCTAACTTACAAAATTAGTCAGCAACAATCTAGGTAGTTTCCTCGAATTAATCTAATCATATAATTTTATAAATATATTTTGCACAAAAATAAATTATTTAAGTATGTACGGTGCTTATTGTGGCGTTATTACTTTTATCTGAGTACGGTAGCATCAGGTGTTAGGAGAGGAACACACAGAGTGAGTTATGTTTGTCATACGAGATTTTTAACTTGTGTTGTTCAGCAGAAAATAGTGGCATACATTATTATTGTTTCATTAATATCTGTGGTCTACTTCATCGTAGATTACTTTAGTATATTAATATATATATTCATTGACTAATGAGTACATTTCAATATGGTGGCTCCGCTTGTCAGAAATTAGTGGTTTATTTTGCAATCATGGTGTTAGAATGGGTAGTCATATTTCTATTGTTAACCAGGAAGACGTGGTTTCCATGAGAAGAGTATACAAGGTTTGAAAGCATGTGTTTACAATACAGCGGATGGTGATTGTAGCTGAGGATGTTCAGAATTTTTAAACAACTAATAAAGGTATGCAGGCTTAGATCAGAATGCTTTTTTTTGCTTTAGATAACATCACAACTTAGACAAAGCAGCACAGTTTTTTTATTGTGTTGCAGTGAGAGTAAATATACAACAGAATCAACATCCTTTCAAGGTGTACATAGATTACAGGAAGAGAGGTATGATGCCCATTGTCACAATTGAATACAGGGGAGTGTTCACATTATTTTGTTTACTCCAGTAATTAAGAGCATGGTTTTGTTTACATTTCATTTCAGCACTTTTCACCAGACCCTTTTTCGATTAAAGATATGACTAGTAAGTCCGTTTAGGATTCACTTTAAATTTGTTTTCTACTCATTCGGTGATTAGATGCTAGGGCATACTTTAGCTTACCCTTTGGGCACTGGGTTTTCTTTACTTCTTCATTTCGCATGTGATCATTAGTGAATACGGCATACGTTAAGGTTATCGTTGAATTACTTTGTGAGCTTCTTTTTTCTATTTCATTTTTTTCACATCTATTTCTTCTTTTCTTATGTATGCTGTTGTGATTACACGTACCAGACTTTGCTAACATTAAGTATGATAAATTCAAAATTGGGGGACACCAAGTTCAAAGTACCCATCATCATCACTTTTATGCAGCGGGGTAAAATTTCTCGCATGGTTGAAGTATTAATGCTATATAAAGAACAATGAATATACACAATAAGTTAGTTATGAATTCTTCCATCTTGATGCATCATTACTCTTTTTTGTTTAGATAATCCCCTGAAGAAGGGACCAAATGATGAAATGCATTGGGTAGGGCATATTGCCATGTGAATGTAATATAACACAAACATTCAATGTTGGTATATATGATAAAAATATGTTATGACATCATTGTTATAAATTAGCAATAGGTTCGGTCTCTGTATTAGAGTAGGAACACTGCATTAATATTCTTTTTTTTAAATGATTGAAGAAGATACAATCATGAAAAATGTAATTTAAAGAAAGCTATGAATTTGATAAATGTGTTGATAGTAAATGAAATTAAATTATACATTTCTTTATCTGTGCTGACTGAGTCCATGACATGAGGAGTTCTTGGTTCATCGAGTAATTTTGACACACATATGGTAGGCAGCATACGTTTCAGTCAATAACGCAATTGATAAGAAAGAAACATTATCTTGTTTATAAATTGATAAGAAAGGAGTGCATAGTACACTTACACATTATTGGTGTTCTAGGATGCACCACATTAGGTTTCACTGTGACTTGGAGAGGTTCTACAACTTTAATCAGTCCGGTATCCTTTCCCTTTAAAATCCCATACTTCTGGATTTACTGTCACCTCTAAATCTGGTGGTAATTCTTCAATTTTGGTCACTGGATAGTACCAGAGCTGTTTCTTGTCGTGCAGTCTTAAACTCAACATCCTCAACATGTGTCAGGAATTTGAATCCATCCAGTGAACAGTAATCTGTGCAAATGTACTTGTACAATAAATCTATCCCTAGAAGGTTCTAATCACAGACATCAAACTGAGGATTTTCTTCAAATGAACCAATTTTACAGGAACTTCTATAAAAACTGGATTAGTAATCTGCTTATTTGAAACTCCCACAACTTGGATGATGTTTCCAGAGAGGGGTAGGTCTGGGACTTCCGCTGTTCTAACAGTGGATATGGTAGCACCTTTGTCAATTAAAAAGGACACTTTGTGGCCATTCACTACTCCTTCTAAAAATGGTTCACTCTGGTCTACATCCAAGAATGCGCCAAGTATGCAGCCTTCCTCCCCCCCTCAGGCACCATCATGGGGAATTGTTGGAGCAAAATCCATCATTGTTTAACATTCAGAACTGTTGAAAGTATTTTTATTGTGAAATGGATTCAAATTTGCTTCGGTCTTTTGTTTAATATTAAACATAGGGTTACCCATGTTCTGTGGGACCATCTGAGTTTAAGAAATTTGAATCATCTGGACTCGCTTTTGCATTGGCACTTGCACCTGCTGAACTGGTACAGTCTGCATTTGATTTCATCCTTGCGTTTGAACATTTCCATTTGCTCTGTCTGGATTAAGTCTACACTCTCTCTTACAATGCCTTATTTTCTTACAAAGGTGCAAGGGGTAGTTTTCTTCAGAGTTACTTCATCTACACCAGATTTTGGATCAATTGGACTGTGCAAACTTCTCTGAGACAACATAAATTACTCTTTCAGCTTTTTCTGCTTCATTTCTTATTCAACACTGCAATACTTTACATAACTCAAAATCTTATCCAACAATGGTGGCTGCCAGCAAATCATACGCTGTTGTATTTGTGTACTGATCTCTGGTCTCAACGCAATAACAAACAGAAACACAAAAAAACCATATTACTTGATTCAGGATATTCCCTTACACTCTGTTGTTGAAACACCTGCAGCAACCTCTCATAGTACCCATGCCTTGATTTGCTTTTGTGGTTCTCGTAAGGTTCTATTAATTTTTACCCAATCAATATCTTTAGACAAGACTTTTCCCTTCAGAAATACAATTGCTGCATCATGTTTTTTAATGACTAGAAGAGATGGTTCATTAGTGCTAGCATCTCTTATTGGCTCTGTATGCTGCCATTGTACAGCCACTTTAAACTCAGCCCACAAATCATTTGGCACAACAATGTCAAAAAAGGTATTCAAATCAATCCACAGCACTTTGGAAATCTAAACAAATCTGTCAACTTGTGTGTACCAATGTACAGGTTTGTCTCTTAATTTTGGAAATTTGTTTGTAAATGGTGATCTCCCCTGCTCCAAGGCTTAGGAACATATGCCCCTTCTGGTATTTTTCTTAACGGATTAACCAAAGCTTCCTCTTCACCTGGGGACCTGCCAGTGGTTTGTTATTTGTTATCATCTGCTCCCGACTGTTTCTTTTCTTTTTCTTTGCCCACTTCCTCTCCAATTTATCAAAGTCACTCCATCTATGAACATATTTTACTAATTCAGTGAGGTGTAATCACATTTCTGAAGAGCTCATTGTATCAATAGCTTCATCATCCAATTGTACCCTGAAACTTTTCTGAAATGGAAAACTTTTTGAAATATTGACATCTTGTTTTATGGCTAATTCTGTTAATGTATAGTGAGTATCTGCTGCACATTTTCTAATTACTTTACACAAATATATCAAATCCTTTTCTTGGTATTGGTTCACGTGCTCAAGTTCTAAACATCCTCTTATTGTTTCTTCTAATTCTAGTTTTAATCTCAGGACATTCAATGGTCTCTCCTTCTCAACAATTGGAATATTAAGGTTTTTCCATTCTATATTCTTTGTTTTGGTTTGCACACCATAAAAGAACAAACACAGATAAATACAAACAATACTTAAACAGTTAAAAAGACTAACAAAATATATTCGGATTAAAAAAGTGAGAGGGTTGATCACATAGCCCAGTTCATCGTTAAACTTTAAGAAAATGCATCTGTGTGCACCACATAGTGCTTACCGCATAAACAATGTGGAGTTCAGTGTTTAATTTTAGGAGCCTGAATGCTTCTTTGCAATGTGTTGTGCCAACGTTCCTACATAATTGGATCAACTATCTGTGTCTGATTTTATGGTATCCCAGGCAAAAAACAGAAAACATGGAGTAAAGACCTCTCTCGAGATACACGCTGAACACCCGAAAGTACGAATTGGACCATTTATTAGTGAAGGAACGCAGGAGAAGGCAGCCATGCGGAAACTGCACATACAGTTTCCTGGCAAATGCTGATCGAATTTAATCTAGGCATGGCTCTATATTATACGTATCCTTCACATCAAGGAAATTTGATGTAGGAGATCCAGTGGAAGAATCTTCATGGAGTTTATCAAGTTTGCCCCCCCCTGTAGCTGGCAACTAGTTGTTTACGCGGAATTGTCAAGCAGGCTGAATCTGGCTTATGCCATAGATTGTCACTGCCAGTAGAACAGAGACCTTCCCAGATATCTGCAAACCAGGGCAGCCTGCCTATGCCAGGGACTCTCAAAAGTTCTAGTAGCTCAGACCTGCATTCGACCAGTTCAGGTGTCACCCAGAGGCGCCGCCAAAAGAGAAGAGGTCTGCAGCCAATTTCCTCTGCGATGGGTCTACATGCGCAGTGGAACTAGTGGGGAACTTACTGGTAGGCCGAATAGCTGCCTAAGAAAGCTGTTCTCTATTTTGAGCTGAGGTGAGAGTGCCCCCAGAGTTAAGCCCCATACAGGGCAGCACTCCTAAGCTTGGTTTTTATAAATCTCCATGACTGGACTTACAGGATTATGAAACAACTTTCTATAAAGCTTTGCCAGGCCACTGGCAGCCTTGGCCAGTTTAAGATTTGACTTTTCTATTTGAGGCTCACAAGCCATAGTTTCAGTAAGGGTAAGGCCCAGGTCGTCAAATGTAGATACCCGCTCCAGGAGATTACTGTTCCTACATGGGTTGGGGCGGGTTGATCTAGTGGGGTTGAATACCATAAATTTTGTTTTTGGGATTTTGATCTTCAGCCCACCAGACCTACAGAACTCACAAAACTCGTCTAAGATTCTCTGAATGCCCATAGAAGATTTAGAGAGGAGTAAAGTATCATCTGTTATGTTATGTTATGTTAAAGTTTCTTGTAAAGCGCACATACACCGATTGGTTTCTTGGCCCTAACTTGAAGTAATGCTAGGGACCGTGTGTTTTGGATGTCTACAAAGTCTAGTTATAGGCTTGGATAAATAACATCATATCCGGAATTGGCTTGTGCGCAAGTTTGGGGGCATCTATTTCCTTCAATTCGCTCAGCGCACTTACCAGTCCGTTGATGTAGATGCAGACGGGGCAAGAACGCATCCCTGTCTGACTCCCCTGTTAATGTGGATGGGCCATGTGAGTTCCCCATTCTTCCCATACTTGATTTGGGCGTAGTTACCAGTGTGTAGCCTTCTCAGTATATTTAGAAGATAGTAGGGTAGTCCTAATTCACCCAATCCCCCAACAATGCGTTTCTAGGTACCAGGTCTAATGCACTCTTGAGATCCACAAAGACCAGATACAGGCTACCTCCTTCTAGATCTACTGATTTCCTAGAAAGAAGTTGGAGCCTAAAGATCTGATCTACCGTTGATGTTTTTTCTCTGTAACCAGCTTGCAAAGGGGTCATGATCTTGTATTCCTCCTGCCTGGATTGCAGATGATCTAATATAATCCTGGCAAATACTTTTTGTGATACATCAATCAAACTGATTGGTTTATTGTTTGTTGGTAAAAGGAAGAATCTCAGCACCTGACCAGGTTTCAGGGAGAGCCATCCCCTGTAGGATGGCATTATAAACCACCCATAAATAAGGGCCCCAGATCTCGGGGTTCAGCCCGGAAAAGATCCCTTGGTATCTTGTCCAAGCCTGCTGCTTTCCCTGGAACTATGCTTCTTACGGCCTTTGTACCTTCTACCAGAGTGATCTTGGGAATAGCTATTTTAGACTTCGGGGTTGTCAAAATAGCTGGGGTCGGCCTGCTGGCCTCAACAGCATATGAGGCATAAAGAGCCAAAAAATTGCTCTTTCCAGCAGTCAGCCGCTATATTTGGCTCAAAAGCCGCCCTTCCTTTGCTGCTGCCTGTAGATATAATGTTCCAGAATGTTTTCATGTCTTTTACCTCCAGGGCCAATTTCAAACTATCCCACTGATCCGTTTCCCATGCCATTTTTGCAGATGCAATGGTGGTTTTATAGAGGGTCCTTGCTGATTTTACTCTAATATTACACTTAGATTTTATAGCCTCTAGCAATGCCATTTTTGCCACCTGACAACAACCTTTGAACCATATTTGCTTCAGCTTCATCCCACATCCCCTTGCACACACTGGCCAAAACACCTCCTTCAACTTTGAGGTTGTGGACTCGTTGATCTTGGCAACCTCTGCGAGGGATGCAGTGATACCCCCTAACTTTATGAGCTCTATCATGGCCTCAAGATGGGGTGTGATGGCTTCAAATAGGAGGGCCATTTTTTGGGGGCAAATTTTCTAACCATGACCACCTAACTTTCCGCCCATCATTTGTGACTGTCAGTCGGTAGCCGATAGCAGGCACTTCAGCTGGTTTAGCCTCAGTGGTTGGCAAAGTAGGTTCAAGTATTAAAGCGTTATGATCACTATCATGGCGTGGCCTGACACTGAAATCTATAACCTGGCCCCACATCCTGGTTTCTACTAAAATATAGTCTATAATAGATGAGTGGCCAACTCTATTATAAGTGTACTTCCCGGGGGAATCAGGGCTGCCTCGGCCATTGCAGTCTCGCAGGGAATCCTTTAGAGTAAGTGCTTTAATTTGCAGAGCCAAAGGTGTCCACGCCCTGATCGGAGAAGTATTGGTCTCAGGAATAGCCCACAACTCATCTTCCTCTGTAGCAGGAGTACCAATTAGATCTTTCATAATTTAAAATTGGCAATTAAAATCACCCCCCAGCACTATCAAAGTGTTGTTAAAAAAATCAGACAACAAACCGTCAAATTGAGCTAGGGTCTGAGATTCAGCCAGTCCTCACCGGCCTCAATTAGATGTTAATTAAGGCTATAGTATATCTGGGGAGCAATACACCACTGGTGTAATCGTACAACCTAGATGAGAACCAACTCACGTACAAAGCCCTCCTGAGGGTCTACCCCGTCCCCAAATACAGCAGGTTTAAAAAAAATGAAGGAAATCCCATGCGTGCTAGTTCCTTTGTTGTCCAAGATTCTTGAAACATATAAATGTCACAGGTATCCACAAACCCTCCCCAATCAGGGCCGTCTAGTTTGCTTTTAAGACCTGCCACATTCCAGGATAGAACCTCTAATTTGTTTAGTACACTTGGGTTGACTTGAGTACCTTCTTGAACCTCGTGCACTGATATGGCTTTTGGTGCCAATAGCGCTATGTGGAACTTGCTCAGTGGATCAGTAGATACCACTGAATTAGTCCTACTAGCTAAGTTGCCAGGACTTTCTAGGGTGCCATCCGGATGAATAAGAGCACTGGAGTGTATGGGGAAGGAGGAATCTGTGTTCTGTACGGGAGAGATGAGCTGAGGACTGGAGGTTGCTTATGGAACTAAAGGCGAATTGGAGTAGACATCAGGACCAGGGTGAGCACTTACAGGGTTCAGAATAAAGTCCTTGTTGGAGGAACTAGATGCCTTGGTCCTAAAATCCAGAACCCTTTCAACTAAGGGTTCACTCACTCCTGCAGTTCAGGATGCCCACTCAGCCCTGAGTCAGTCAACTTCTTCCAAAACCCCAAATCTATTTCCCGGGGGCAGATTATGATCTCAGTTGTAGAGAGCCCTGTTTCACCATTTGCTGGTTCTGATGCAAGTCATTCTGTCAATGTCTAATGTCAGCCCTTGTGTTAGAGATGGATTCAAGAGTGTAGAAACAGGTAAGCAGGAGAAGTCTGATAGCGGAACTCGTGGTCAGAAAGGATTGGCTCAGGTGTAAAAGGTGTTGTACAGTCCTTGGGTTCCTAAACTTAGTTATAACACTGTCCCCACGAACGTCTTTGGGCCTTTTGCTCACCCAACCTACCCTGCGTGTCATTAGTATTTCATTAGCATTGGCATAGGCAAATTGACAATAGCTAACAAGCCAGTGAAAACATTTGTTTTTTAACTCAAGCTGGAAGTGAATGTTCAGGTGGCACTTACTAGTATTCCCAGTAACTACCACACTGGGGCTAGGAGTGGACCATCCCAGAGAGTTTCCAGTTCTGCAGAGTGGATAGGGCAACACACGAGCACCTAAGGGAGGTCCAGATGGAAGGACCAAGAGAAGAGGCCCAGCAAAGCGGGAGCAGCGAGTAGCTTTATGCCCCTCAGGGAGTGAAGAATGTTGTCAGCGCCTCCTGGCGCAATTGCAGGGTAGTCTGGGGGCTAGAGTCCCCCGGTGCAGCGGGTGCGGGTGATCTGTTGCACGGTTCCCGCAAAGCCGGAGCTAGGAGTAGCTTTATGCGCCTCCGGGTGAGAAGAATGTTGTCAGCTCTTCCTGGCACGATTGCAGGCCAGTCTGGAGGCTGGTGTCCCCCTAGTGCAGCGGGTGCAGGTGCCAGTGATTTGTTGCGTGGTTCCCACTAAGTGGGAGCCGAGAGTAGGTTTATGCACCTACGGGCGCGAAGAATGTTGTCAGCGCCTCCTGGCATGATAGAAGGGCAGTCTGGGGGCTTAAGTCCCCCTGGTGTAGCAGGTGTGGGTGCTGCTGATTTGTTGCATGGTTCCCGCGAAGCGGGAGCTGCGAGTAGCTTTATGCACCTCCTAGCACGAAGAATGTTGTCAGCGCCTCCTGGCGTAATTGCAGGGCAGCCTGGGGCTGGAGTCCCCCTGGTGCAGCGGGTGCGGGTGCCGGTGATTTGTTGCGCGGTTCCTCGCATTTTTACACCTTACAACTTTTCACAGATCTTTTTTTTCACACATACGAAAGAAATCTCGACCGGTTGGAATCCACCTAATCAATGTAGCTTCATCGTTTGCATAATTTGTTCTGCCAACATCAATTAATATTAGTACATTCACAACAATTCATTAAAATCCCCAACTCAATTGTGTAGGCACTGTACCTCATGACCTACAATACAAATCTCTAGCAGAGAAGAAAAAAACATAAAGTGTATTCTACACTTATCAATATATCTGTCAATATCAATGTTAATATCGATTCCAATTTCCCCGGATCTTAGACTATGTCGAGCCTCATAACCTCTTCAATTGCTTCACAATAGACACATAAACATCAGTAATTCATCCAACTGCAACAAGTGACGATATCAACAACAACAATTTCACCTGCAATGCATAGCCCTAATAATACTCACACCTCCAATACAGCAATCCCGTTCAAAACTGTACCTCTGTCAGTCTTCAGATTCTGTGCTTTAGGATATAGGATTCGGGCATTACTGTAACTCAGGGTCATTAATTTAGTCTTTTTCTCATAATGTAAACCCTCCTCTGCTGCCAAACTTGTTAAAGCAGAAACAGGATTAAAAGCCACGTTTTACCAACACCTGGGCTAACCCCCGCCGCTCACTCCTTTGCGATGAATCTTTGCCATTGTTTTGGAGAAGAGGAGGGTTCTTACATTTTCATCAATAATAATCACGATAGCTGTTCTAATATTTTTTAAAGATTGAAGGATTTTATTGATTAAATCATTTAGTAGATCATCTTTATTGAAAATCACAAGTTAATTCAAATAAATATCAATAGTCAAAATATAAAATACATATAAAATCATTAATGGTTAATCAAATCAGTTAAAATATTGCATCAAAGCACGTTCTATTAAATAATGAATCCCTATTCCAAGAATCAGGTGAAAAATAGAATTAGTTGGAGCCATAAAGGGTTTTAATTGAGAGAGAGTGAAAGGAAGCATAAAGCTTCAGCATTGAATCCACTCAACTAGATCACAAATATTGAAGCAAGAACTTCCCATAAAGAGTAGTTTGAAACACCCAGTAGAATCTCAATGCAATACAGTTTGGGTCTGGGTAAATGGGAAATCTGGCAAAAAAAATGTGATCTGTAGACAAAACCGGAATGGGAAAAGAGTGTGAACCTACTCTAGAAACACTCACTATAGATTTCACAACTTTGCAACATGTTTCACTTCTGTCAGCCAATCAGTATCCAACGCTTTCTTGGGAACAGGAAAACTCTTCATCTTCTCAAACAAATAAAATAGTCTTTACATAATAATGTTGCACTGTCAATAGGATTTTATTAACCATGCTTTCACATTGTGTCAGCTTCCTTCAGGCTGGCCTTCCCACATGCGTACAATGTTATTTAATTCTCTAATATCAGTTTCGAACCAATAAACTATGTAAACATCGAAACATCTATATTAATGAAAATAAAACATTTCTGCAGGATCATAATAAAGTGGGGAAAACAAGTGGGTTAGAAATTCAATTTACCATTGTAAACTTTGCAATTCAAGGCTTGAACTATCCATTACTCCATTAAAGAACAAAAAACTAGTTATATGCAGCAGTGATCTTTGCATAAGTAAAAACATTCGGCAAGAATACTTGAACCTATCTGAGCAACCTATTATTTATTCAAAAAACAGGTTCATGATGTGGTCATGATTCAAACTTTTTATGTGCGTTACACATTTTTACTTAAGCTTGTGTTTAAAGCAGCCTTGAATTAGCCATTATCGAGGCCTAGTACAAGTAAATAACCTTTTCACACTTTTCTGCATTCTAAATATGTCATTTCATTAGACTTTCAAATGTATTCTATGCATTTAGTTAAAACCAGTGTTATTTTCTTGTTAATTTTATATCTGCCCTCCAATTACCATAGCACCACTATGGCCTATAGCCATTCACAGAAGGAGCCCACTGTAGGCAGGAAATTCAACTAGAGTAGCAGGAAAGATTCTATCCCAGGGGCAAAGGGCATTTGAGCTGTTTAGTTTTAACCCATAGTATTAGGCAACATCATTATATGTCTTTCTCGTACACTGCTACACAAACTGAGTGATCCCAGATTCATCAAAATGATTGCCATTGCACCTAATTCACAAAAATGAACATCAATTCAAAATATTATGCCACACTATTGTTTGAGGAGTTGAGTAAATGGGCAGAAAAAAAAACCGATCACTTTGTTTCAAAACAGAATTTGGAGCTAACTGTAGCACGATAGAGAACATTATGGCACTTTCTGTACTCCTGTGCAAGTCCAAGAAAATTTGTAAGAACTTATTTGCCAGTTTTATTGACTTGAGGAAGGCTTTCAACAGTATAGATTTATCCCATTTATGGAGTAGCATCTATCATTTGAAATGACTGTCAATTTTTCCTGAAGCCATTATGTCTTCATATACAAATAATTGGATCCGGATCAAAACAGGAGGCAACCTGTCCTTATCTGGCAAGATTCCTGTCAATACAGCCCTAAACCAAGGGTGTGTTATGTCACCCTTATTGTTTGATTTATATGTTTTGGACACTGGCCAAGATCTGGTAAATTGGCAGGACTGCCCTCCCAAATTACACAACCATTCACTGTGGTGCAATACACTGACAACACAGACTTAATAGGCAACATGAGGGTGAGCCTCCAACATACAAAAAGTCCTGTTGAGGGATACTGTCATTTGAGCAAGCAAGAAATTAACCACAGTAAATCGAAAGTAGTTTCATTGGTAATCTATAATATATATAGCTACTCATGGAGTTTGGAAGGGAAAACAATTGGAACAAGTTACGAGTAGTTAAGAGTTTGCTTTAAAGTTCAAGGAGCCATTCAGGAACATCTGGCCTCCTTGGAAAATAAGATTCCAGCATTGACACATGCATTTAGGAAGCTTTCAAGAAATGTATCTGGTCTATCCATGTGCCCTTATTAGAAATAATCACAGCTACATTTTTGGTAGTACTGCCATATGGCTGGGAAGTGTATTCTCAACTATTTGATGCTCGGTTGAATTGCTTACAGTGTAAGGTATTTAGGTCACTGTTCAGGATTTTGTGCTCAGCCTCACAAGATCAAGCCTGCTTAGCATTTTATCTTCAGAATCATTTTCTAATGCAGGATTCCATTTTTTTGGATTGTGGTTTAGGTCATTATAAGCAGAAGAGGGAACGTGTAGAGAAATATTGTAAAAATAAACTGGATTCTCTCTCGCTTCACAAGATAACCCAATGGCATGAAGCAAGAATGTCTGCTGGCACTAAACATGTTTTCCATATGGGACTAAAGCCTAATTTGTGACTCCTGTAAGAACATTTTAAAGAAGTCTCTCAAATCTGTCCTTTATTTGTAAAACTTAAAATAGTTATAACTAGAGAACATAGCGCTTACGTAAATATTAGTTATGATACCAACAAAGCTCAGATCTATCGGGCACTGACTATGTCTTGGGAAACCAAAATACAGTATCTTCGACTATTATTTGGTTTGTTTGCCATAGCTGAAATTCCCAAAACCTGGAAACACATAAGAAAGAACCCCATGTTTCACTTCTGTAACTACAAATCCGAAAGTATTGGAAATGTGATTTGCTGTTGCCCTGCTTTAGCAACTGATTTCTAAATGCATTATTGACACTAATAGACTTAGCCTTTGCTTTTGCCCCAAAAATTGAGTTGTATTTCAGATGTAAGGATTCCTGTCTGCTGAGAAGTTTTGTAATATTCGTGATCATAATATCCTCTAAATTGAATGAGAAGGCTGATTAGATAAGCATACAGGGTGAACTGACATTAATTTTGGTATTTTAGTAGATTCGATGCTCATAGTAAATAAATAGTGTATTATAATTGATAATCAATCGATTAGGGGTTTATAAAGCGCGCTACTCACATTTGAGGGTCTCAAGGCACTGGGGGGAGGGGGGAGGAGCAGCTCCGGATCATGTTTTTAAACAACAATTAAACACAGGCACATTTTGACCAGCAATGACTTTTAATTGTAATTTAATAGACTTTATATTTATTGAGTTAAGTTTGGTAACTCAATTAAATTTTTTCAATTTCAATTGTCTTTATTTCGATTGATTCATCATAAAAGACGATTCCATAGTAAAATACATCATAAAAAAGGCATACAACAATTTATAAAAATGATTAAAATACAGTTGTAAGAACCCTGAGCCTCTTTGACGACGCTATAGTCCCCTCAGACCCCAACAGGCTACTCTCTTAGGCATCTTACACAACGCTGGAGTTACATGGGATGTCCCCTCCCTGTTGGCCCCCCCCCTACGACGCACCCACGCCCCGTCCTCACTCTCTCTTCTCTACCTCTTATCTCTCCTATCCCTCTTTTACCTTTTTCTCTTCCCCTCTCTGTTTTCAAACTCTCTACATGTTCACTGAGCCCCGTTGGGCCGCCGTTGAGTGTTGGGCTAGTTGCCCGGTAGTTCATTCCCAATGGCTCTGTGATCTGGGTTACTTATGTGCCACATCGATATTGCAGCTTCTGTTATGCCACGCGGCCGGCCCCGCTGGGGTTGTAGGCAAGGCGCTGTGTTAACCTGTCTATGCGTAAACCTAACGCTCTAAATGTTGTTTCTTTCGCGGCCGGCCCTGATATGGGGTTGTAGGCTTAACGCTGTGTTTAGAAGGCCCTACCATGGGTGTTAATTTTCAAAATAAAACAGACTTGAGCAATTTAAAAAACCTACTAGCATTTTAAGAGATAACATTTCTATTCCAATAAAAAATACAATCAAAACAATCAGATAAAAAACTGGATAGACTCACTTCACTGCTTACTGCTTGGCCCTAATAATCCACACCCAGCCTAGGGATTTTGCAACAGCAATTACAATTGGTTCACTCGTGTCAAACCTCAAGATTCTCAGGGCTACAGACCCTACTCCAGTTTGGTAACTCTACAATTGATATGGTTTTATTTAACTCCAGTGGTGGCTCCTCCGCTAAGATAGAGGAGGGTCGCTCCACAAGACAAAAAAATGATAATAACAATATTATTATCATTTTATTTTTCCCTATTGTGGAGCACTGTAGAGGTGTGGTCAAGGCTGTGCCGGCCGCAGAGCAGGTAAAGAAATGGAGAGCACACTCTAAAGTGTGCAAGCCTGTTGAGTCTGCCGTTTTGGGACGGTCAAACAGGAATGCACGCTTTGCGTGTTCCCCATCAGGCTACATTACACAGTCTGGTGGAGAACATGCACAGGCTCGCATTCCCCATCTAAGCGCTGAACCACGATGCTCAGACCAATCACAACTCTGCATTGCAGCATTGTGATTGCCTTAAGGAAGGGAGCCTGGGTGCTTCCTGTTCCTGCGTGTGTCATGGACGTGGACGAAGAGGACAGAGGAGTGCCGGCCACCTGAAAGGTAAGTAGGCTTTCTTTATTTTTTACCCCTCTTCTTTTTTGTAACACCCTCACGTCAGCCTGACCACTACTCAAAAGTAGCAGCCGCTACTGTTTAACCCACAATAAAGATTACTATTCATTCAGTAGTACCAACATTATGAGTGCCTTCACTAAATAGTGGACATGCATGGCATGAGAGGGATGCTCCAGTGCTGGCCCTGCCCCAGCCCTGGTGCCACTTTAACTGCTTCATACAGACTTAGGGCCTTATTACCGGATGTCCAACGGCTCTATTACAAGTAGGGCAGTCGGACCGTCATGGGACTGCTTCTGCCACCAGGGATCCGCAATCCCTGGCTATCTTGCAGCTGCCTGAGGCCACTAATATGCTGGTGGTGCTGCTGCGGCACTGCCAAGCATAGTAGGAGTTTCCTCACCACCACAGGGTTCATGGCGGTGAGCCCACCATGAAAAGTGTGGCAGTGAGG
Source organism: Lissotriton helveticus (assembly GCF_964261635.1). Lineage (NCBI taxonomy): Eukaryota > Metazoa > Chordata > Amphibia > Caudata > Salamandridae > Lissotriton > Lissotriton helveticus. Next base: position 1,319,143,439 of record NC_136061.1, read on the forward strand.
AAACAAAAGAGGCCCTACAGGGCCCTCTGTTGCCTCTGGGCCACGCGATTTTTGCAGGGGTGCACATGGTTTGCCCCCCTGTAATCATGCACCCCCATTTTCTGCAGTGCATGGACTTGGCATTCAATGCCCTGCAGGAATGTGCAATGGTGTTCTCATTGCAGTGCCTTGCTAAGCTCTTGTATGACCCTTAGCACTCCACCACCGCAGGCCAGCTGCCTCAGGACAGCCCGACCTGAATTGCATTTGGAATCCAGCAGGCAGTCTCAAAATGGCTTTGCCCATGTGGCAGCGGGGCACTGGGTTGGCAGCCCACTGCCACACCGCTAAAGTCATAATAAGGCCCTTAGGCAGTGTGAAATGTATTGTGTGAGCAGGGCCTGGCCTCTTTACCACATCACAATCAGTACATCGCCTAAGGCAGTGCACCAGTGACGTAATGAAAGTTGAGGGGCCCCCTGGTGGGCTCTGAACAGGCTTAAAGCCACCACCCCCAGCATCTGTGCCACTGAACTCACTGTGCACTAATATATATCACTGCTATCAAATGAGCTTTTACGCTGCAATCCATGTCAGTCAGTGGTAAGTATTAATTCACACCCATCCTTGTCACAAAGGAAACATGGAAATGCCAACAGAAATGAACAAGAGTTCTTGAATCGCTTTTAATTCACAAATTTAGTAACAAATCAACCATACATGTTGGTGGTAATTCGTTTCCGTCCCCACATGGACCCAAATATGTATATTCAATTTTCCTTCTTAATCAGGCCATTTGTCTGGAAAATTAAGATATTTATGAAGCACCTATCTGCAAGGTCAGCTAACTATGCAATTAGTATATTCAAGAGGTTGTTAATTCAACAAATGGAGAATGGTGGATCTTTGTAGAGTAGCTAGGAGCTTTAATTATCTAAATGGACTGTGATACTCAGTTACTGAAGGGAAGGAAATCAGGCTGAATGCAGGCCTCCCATTGGATAAAAGCTGTATTTCAAAGGTATCATGGAAATAACAACTGTTTTTAATAGAACGTTTTTTTTTTAAGTTCAAGTGAAGGTTTATTAAAGAATTAAAATTGTTGTGAAAACAATACTTCGTACAAACAGTTATTTATCAATGCATAAAGTCATGAGAGAATGCTGTTAATATACAAAAAAACCAACAAGGCAATCAAAGTGTAACATAGAAGATGAGATGAAAACATTCATAGGTTCATGAATAATGCAAATAGCAGTACATGTCCACAATACATCATTAAAGGAGTGCAATAGGGATTAACAAAATATTCAGAATTATATACACGTAAACAGTAGGAAGTCAGGGAGGCTTGGTAACTTCTTGTATTGAGGGATCGGGGGAGGAAGTGTGTTTTGCTGCTGTATTTAAAAAGTATGTGAGGGGGGACCAGAGGTGTAGTCTTTTCATAGCTAGAGAGATAGGGTGGACTAGAGCTGTATCTAAGCGGTGATTATGGCATACCGCATACCACCATGCTAGATAGGACAATTTGGAAGAGTCTTTCCAATGTTTTGAAATCTGTTGAAACGTTACAGCCAGTAACAGATCAATGAGTCTTAGCTGAGAATGACTTTTACCCCATTCCGGTGATAAGCTACCTAAGAAAATATTGGTAAGGGATAAGGGTGCTGTGGTATGAAAGATAGTGTTAATTTGGTGCCAGACCTGTTCCCAGAATTTAAAGACATGTGTGCATGTGAATAGCATGTGTTTAAGGTCAGCTTCACTGTGGGAACATGTCCAACATGTGTTAGGATTTGTAGTATGTATCTTATTGAGGTAAATTGGAGTGAAAAATATCCGATTATACAGAAAAAAAGTGTTTGCGTTGTGCTGGCGGCTCTAGAGGATTTCCTAAGTTTTAATCAAATTCTGTTCCATAGAGTAACAGGCCAGTTTGTTTTCAGATCGGATTCCCAAGAGAGTTCTACCATGGTCTTCTGCCTGTCATCAGGAGGTTCCATTAGGCGAGAAGAAATGTTTGAAGCTTTGGGGTTTGTGAGCAAGAGACGGTGCCACGGAAAGAGGGGTTGGGATTGTGAGGAGGGCGAGGTTGTAAGTTTAGCACATGCCTCAATTAATACATTCTGCAAGGTCAGAAATTTAGATTTAAAGGAAAGGGGTAAGTTATATAGAGTTTGAGTTTGGGTGAATTGAATGGGCGAGCCTTGGTCGAAAAATTGGTGGACCCAAAGTAGACCTTTGTTCCTCCAGACTTTCCAATATATAGGTTTCCCTTTGATAAGGATCTGTTTGTTATGCCAAATTGTGGAATTGAGAAAGGATTCTGAGTCATGTGTAACTAAATGAGGTGCGTTGGATAATAGTTTACATGATTGCTTAAGTATTGGAGTAGAGAGTTTTTGTGGTTTTCGGGTAAAGGAAAGATATTCCTGGAATGAAAAGGGGGTTAAAAAAGAAAGTTCGAGATCTACCCAAAGAGGCCTGTTTTCCGATTGAGAAGTGATCCAGTTTGATAATTGTCTTAGTTGAAAGGCTTTATGATAATTAGAAAAATGGGGGAAGTTGACTCCTCCTTCGGATTTTGGTCTTGTTAATTTCTGTAACGCCATTCTTGATTTTTTACCATTCCATAGAAAAGAGGTGAGAATGGAATTGATTCTTTTAAAGGAATTAGGCGGAATGGATAATGGAATGTTAGAGAGGAGGTATAGAACTATAGGTGTCAACATCATCTTGATAGTGTCCAGTAATAGAACGTTTTTAACTTTGCAAACTAGGCAAAACTTCACAAAAGTTGCAACGTTTTGAAAAAACCTTCACAAAGTTAATGGAGGAAATTATTTACACACATCTTGTATGGTGTGCTGGTCTGACTTCCTAAACCGCACAGTACAACTTTACAAGTTTTTGAAAAAGTTATGACAGCATATATTTTTCGCTGCTGACTTGGTCTTCCTATGGACACACGATTCTCCAGAAAAGGACAGAACTGTTAATTTAGCGCCCAATTTGTGGGATCCAAGACCAGAGTCTGATTACTGTTCTTGTCGTTTTTATAACTGTTCCAAAGCTCATCTACCTTTAGAAGTTTCCTTGTATTTAACTTATGTGAGATGTCTTCCAGTTGCCAGTGGGTCCAGGCTAGGAGATGAGATGAAACAAGGCCTTAGGCTTCCAAGGAGTCCCGTTTCTCACCAGTCCTTTGTGGTGCCACAGTCAATAACATTTGACACTGGCGGATCCTACCCTGTCCTGGGTATGTGTCACTACATGATTTTTAGGTCTCGCCTGGTGTTAGCAGCACGCATGCGCTGCTCTTGCCAAAGCAAGGGCCTTTTGGAATCGATACGGATTCCAAATGTGCACGCGGAAGGACAGGACAGAAGATGTGCCCTCGGCGACTGGATGCTTTATCTCTGCAAGCACACAGAAATTCCAGGAAATTGCTTGTTCCGCCCATTCGCAATGCTTTTTTCCTGTTCGCAAACGCTGTTTGCGTGCTCGAGGGGAAATATCTCACGAACACACATTTTTAAGCGAGAACAAGCCAAAAATTCCACGAAGAGGCGGATTGCAGAATTTTTGGAAATTTTGCTTTCTCTGCAGGACGCAAAATTACCCAAATTCAGCAAATTCCGCAAATTCCGCGAGCAGAACAGAATTTACCACCCAGGCCTAATATGTAGTTTAGAACAATGTACAAGTTGGTGCTTTTTTGGGCGTTGTAAATGTTATAAATTGTCTAAATTATTCAGATCAAAGAGAGAGAGAGGACTAGGTAAGCTAGCCCGTATCCCCTGTGTTTATATGTAAGTATCAATGGGGGCTAGCTAGCTTTAAAGGGAAGGTAAAGGGTGACTCAGGTACGTCAGACAATACAAGGAAAAAAGCAATATTTTCCTTTGAAAGCCCTCACCCACCGACCTAGTCGGTGGCATGCTTCATCATCGGGCCCACCACAGTGGCACCGAATGTGCCCCGGGTGTGCTGCAACGCCAGGAGACTGCGGAGCTGGTATATTGCTGCGTGTGCAGTGAAGGAGTGAGATGTGAAAGATTAAAAAGCTATACAAGCGGTCCCAGCACCCGAGGGTTTAACAAGTATTTAATAAACTGGGCCTCCGTTAGCTGTTTAAAAAGGCGAATGGACAAAGTGGAGTGATTAATGATCTCCCATGTCCAGTGTGGTCTACATGTTTCTGCCAGTGCCTTTTCTATTATAAGCTGGCTTTCCTCAGGACCAAAGAGTTAAGTGAAAAAGTGCAATTAAATAATAAACTAATAAACTATATTAAGTGATTGTGTTATTTGTTGGCTATGTGTCGCGCTCGCTAAGGCGCTGTAGCTGTTAGAGGGGGATTCCCTCAAGCTTTTCTACATAAAACACATAGGACAAAGACAGGACGTACAGGGGAGAGTCATATTAGGTTGGCATTTTTTAGAACTCATGGTGGCCGGCTCATAGGGTGGTGTGCGACTTAAAACCGGCTAGGGTGAGCTCATAGCGATTGTATGAGACTGGTGAGAGTATAAAAACAACCGTAGGTGGGTAGTGGTGGGCTAGAAAACGAAATCACAAGGTGAGGTACAGGAAAGTACTAGTTCTGGGTCCTCACTCTGTTATTTCTTTGTAAAAAGCCTCATGGGTCGCCTGGCAGAGAAAGAGACCCTGTGGAGATAAATGAGGTTCACCAGGCTGTCTAACCTGTAAGGAAAGAAGAGTTTTTTGGCTTACCCCATGTTGTTGGACAAGCGGTTTTACTCACGAGTAGTTCGGTCAGGTTCCTCCTTGGACCTATTCGTCCTTCCGCGGCGCCCGGTGTGAGCTGAGAGGGCCGCCTCGCTCTCTATTTATATGGTTTGGTAGATTCGATGCACCTGTTCAGGTTAGAAAGAGGGAGGGGTGCGCGGTAAACGCTGTCTCATGTAGAGTCTGCATGCGCATGTGCGGAGGAGTAGTGCGCATGGGTAGCGCATGCGCGGTAGGCTGCTGTAGCGGTCTAGAGATTGCGCATGCGCGGTAGCGGAAGCTCTTTCGAACCAGTTCTAAGGTTTGCCGATGCTCTGAAATGGCAATGTTTAGCTATATTAGCTTCGTTCAAGTGGCTGGGTCAGCAAAAGTACGTTACTGCCGCATGGGACAGTCTTTATAGGAGAAGAATGGGCTAGGGAGGGGGACGTTCATGTAGGAGTATGGTGGCACTGGTACCTCATGAGTGTGACAAGAGTGTCTATGTGGCCAGACTGTTCCACGGGATGGAATCATTAAGGCCTATGGTATGGGTGGAAAGACGGTAAATCCAGCGTTGTTCTTTTTGTAATAGGAGTTTCTCATCCCTGAAGTTGTCAAATTTCTCAATGACGGTCCATGTGAAGTCATTGGGTGTGTGGTTGTGGTTCAGAAAGTGGTCTGTGAGCTTACTGATGTTTTTCCCACATCTTATGGTGCTTCTGTGTTCCGTCATTCTAGTGCGTACTCTCCTGGTCGTCATGCCAACGTACCGGAGGCCACATCTGCAGGTGATCAGGTATACTAGATTTGAGGAGTTACAGTTTGTAAACTGTCGTTGTGTCCAGGTCTTACCCGGTTCCAAGCTCAGTGTTTTTGAGGGGGATGTCAGGTGGCATACACTGCAGTTGTTGCAGGGTTGGTGACCAGTAATCCTTGGCAAGCCCCATGCATTGGTGATGGTGTTGTCTTTATCTTGAGTTTTGGGGCGCGGTCTGGTACTCACAAGCTGGTCTCTTAGGTTGGTTGCTCTTTTGTAGGCAAAGCGAGGCTTTTCCCACTGCCTGGTGCCAGAGTTTATAATTTTCCAATTACGGTTGATGATGTTAGACACTTGGTTAGATGCTGTGTTGTACGTGGTTACGCAGGTGAGCACAGGATCTTCTTCGGGTTTTTGGACTGTGTCTAGGAGAGCGTCCCTGTTTTGGTTTCTTGCTCTTTTACAGGTTTTGTTGATTATCCTAGAGGGATAACCACGGTCCCTTAGTTTGTGCACCAAGTCACTGGATTGTTGTTTGTAGTCTTTTATACCGCTACAGTTGCGCCTGATGCGCAGAAATTGCCCATAGGGCAAGTTTTCCCTCAGGTGTCGGGGGTGAAAACTATCGAACCTGAGCAGGGAGTTTCTTGCTGTGGGCTTGTAGAAGGTGGTGGTGGAGAGTCCTCCATTCTCTGGTCTGATGTTAAGGTCTAGGAAGGGTAGCTCCAGGGCACTGCTGGTGCATGTGAAGCGTAGGTACGGGTCTAGTTGGTTGACCCATAGCATGAATCTGTCAAGTGACTCCTGGTTGCCATTCCATACAATGAGAATGTCGTCAATGTAGCGACGCCACACTCTGATGTTGGTGGAAAAGGGGTTGGTTGGGTGTTGTATGTGTGTCTCCTCGAAGTGGGCCACATAAAGTCCGGCCACACTGGGAGCAAAGACACTGCCCATCGATGTACCATTCGTCTGGAGGTAAAAGGTGCCCTCATATTCGAAATAGTTCTCTTTGAGAGCTAGTGCTGCGCAGTCTAAGATGAAGCTGTGGGGCGTGTTGTAAGTCCAAGTGTTGGTCATGAGGGCATCGTGCAGTACCTTGAGTGTGGCGTCTTGTGGGAGGCTAGTGTATAGGGATTCTATGTCTAGTCCCACAAGTAATTCAGTGCTTGGATCAAAGCTGATTTCCTTGATTACATTTAGTAAATGTTTAGTGTCCTTAAGGTAGGTAGGGGTCTTCTGGACTAGGGGATTGAGGAAGAAATCACAGAAACGTGATAGCGGTTCTAGCAAAGACTTGATACCCGACACAATGGGTCTCCCTGGTGGTGGAAAGGTGCCTTTGTGCACTTTGGGGACCGTGTAGAAGTAGGGAGTCTTTATTTCTTTGGGACATAAGTAGTCCGACTCTTGCTGTGATATATGATCATGGTCTTTGGCATGTTTTACCATTTGCGTGATGGTGGTCTGTAGTTGCTCAGTAGGGTCTCTTTGGAGACGCTTGTAATTCCTCGAGTCACTGAGGAGCCTCTTGCACTCCTGGTCATAGTCTGTCTTATTCATCAAGACTATGCCTCCACCTTTGTCCGCTGGTTTTATGACAAGTTTAGGGTCATGTTGGAGGCGTTGGATGGTGCTTCTGTCTTTGTTGGACAGGTTGTTGAAAGTGTCTCTCTGTTGGAGTTGTTCTACTTCCGTGTAGACTGCCTGTTCGAAGGTCAGGATTTCTACCGGGATGCTACCTGGTGGGGGGGTGAAGGTAGATTTTGTCCTCATTCCCGTCTCATTGGGTGTTCCTTCCGCTTGTGTGGTGGTATTGTCCTTTTTCTCGAAGAAGGCCTTTAACTTGAGCTTTCTAAAGAATTCAGCCAATTCTACATGTAATTTAAACATGTCCAGTCTTGGCGTTGGGACAAATGAGAGGCCCTTATTCAGTACTCCCATTTCGTCTGGTGTGAGTTGTGTGTCGGACAGGTTGAACACGAGGGGAGTGGGTGGTGTCACTTGCTGGTTCCCGCTTGTTCCTTGGTTTTGTTTCTCGTGTTGGAGCTCACCGGTTCTGCTTCGGGTGCCCATTGCACTTGGCCTGGGTTCCGTCTCTTGCCCCTGCCTCTCCTGCCCTGGGATAAAAAAGGGTATTGCTGCTGTTGGTTTCCTTGAAAGAAGGGCATGTTGCCTTGAGGGTACATCTGTGGGTATCCGAAGTATGGGGGTGGTAAATGCGTTTTGCAGTTTTAATGATAAGGACTAGCCAGTCCCTGGTGCAATGCCAGGCGATCTGGGCCCAGTCCTTCCGGAATGCTGCATCATCTAAGAAGATCCTGGGGGCGTTGGTGACCAGGAGGCCAGTGGGGGCTGTGTTGGTTCGTAGGTATTGTGCCAGGATGACTCCATGTAGAACAGTCCGAATCCTGTTCCTCTTCTTCCAGATCGCCTAGCATTGCACCAGGGACTGGCTAGTCCTTATCATTAAAACTGCAAAACGCCTATCAGACGCAATCTTGATTGAAATCCAGGCAACGGAGTCACACTTTAAAACCACGGTGACAGGGATCAAAAAGAAACTTGAAGACCAGAACCGCGAAATAGCTGAATACAAAGACTACCTAACCCAGACAAAAATCAAAAAATTTGAAAAGGATCTGAAGAGATTCAGTTACTCTAAAACCTACCCGTACTCAGAAGACGACTACACCCCCGCCAAGAAATCATCTGATAATTCAGACAACAGCTCCATCTCAAGCGCTTCAAGCAACTCAAGCACAGGACCGAATACCCCGAGAGGGAGAGGCAGGCGCGGACAACGTTGGCAACAACCATGGCAAGGTCCCCAGAACCACAACTTTGGCCAACCACCGCCTCTTTTCGGGCATTTACCACCCCCATACTTCGGATACCCACAGATGTACCCTCAAGGCAACATGCCCTTCTTTCAAGGAAACCAACAGCAGCAATACCCTTTTTTATCCCAGGGCAGGAGAGGCAGGGGCAAGAGACGGAACCCAGGCCAAGTGCAATGGGCACCCGAAGCAGAACCGGTGAGCTCCAACACGAGAAACAAAACCAAGGAACAAGCGGGAACCAGCAAGTGACACCACCCACCCCCCTCGTGTTCAACCTGTCCGACACACAACTCACACCAGACGAAATGGGAGTACTGAATAAGGGCCTCTCATTTGTCCCAACGCCAAGACTGGACATGTTTAAATTACATGTAGAATTGGCTGAATTCTTTAGAAAGCTCAAGTTAAAGGCCTTCTTCGAGAAAAAGGACAATACCACCACACAAGCGGAAGGAACACCCAATGAGACGGGAATGAGGACAAAATCTACCTTCACCCCCCCACCAGGTAGCATCCCGGTAGAAATCCTGACCTTCGAACAGGCAGTCTACACGGAAGTAGAACAACTCCAACAGAGAGACACTTTCAACAACCTGTCCAACAAAGACAGAAGCACCATCCAACGCCTCCAACATGACCCTAAACTTGTCATAAAACCAGCGGACAAAGGTGGAGGCATAGTCTTGATGAATAAGACAGACTATGACCAGGAGTGCAAGAGGCTCCTCAGTGACTCGAGGAATTACAAGCGTCTCCAAAGAGACCCTACTGAGCAACTACAGACCACCATCACGCAAATGGTAAAACATGCCAAAGACCATGATCATATATCACAGCAAGAGTCGGACTACTTATGTCCCAAAGAAATAAAGACTCCCTACTTCTACACGGTCCCCAAAGTGCACAAAGGCACCTTTCCACCACCAGGGAGACCCATTGTGTCGGGTATCAAGTCTTTGCTAGAACCGCTATCACGTTTCTGTGATTTCTTCCTCAATCCCCTAGTCCAGAAGACCCCTACCTACCTTAAGGACACTAAACATTTACTAAATGTAATCAAGGAAATCAGCTTTGATCCAAGCACTGAATTACTTGTGGGACTAGACATAGAATCCCTATACACTAGCCTCCCACAAGACGCCACACTCAAGGTACTGCACGATGCCCTCATGACCAACACTTGGACTTACAACACGCCCCGCAGCTTCATCTTAGACTGCGCAGCACTAGCTCTCAAAGAGAACTATTTCGAATATGAGGGCACCTTTTACCTCCAGACGAATGGTACATCGATGGGCAGTGTCTTTGCTCCCAGTGTGGCCGGACTTTATGTGGCCCACTTCGAGGAGACACACATACAACACCCAACCAACCCCTTTTCCACCAACATCAGAGTGTGGCGTCGCTACATTGACGACATTCTCATTGTATGGAATGGCAACCAGGAGTCACTTGACAGATTCATGCTATGGGTCAACCAACTAGACCCGTACCTACGCTTCACATGCACCAGCAGTGCCCTGGAGCTACCCTTCCTAGACCTTAACATCAGACCAGAGAATGGAGGACTCTCCACCACCACCTTCTACAAGCCCACAGCAAGAAACTCCCTGCTCAGGTTCGATAGTTTTCACCCCCGACACCTGAGGGAAAACTTGCCCTATGGGCAATTTCTGCGCATCAGGCGCAACTGTAGCAGTATTATAGACTACAAACAACAATCCAGTGACTTGGTGCACAAACTAAGGGACCGTGGTTATCCCTCTAGGATAATCAACAAAACCTGTAAAAGAGCAAGAAACCAAAACAGGGACGCTCTCCTAGACACAGTCCAAAAACCCGAAGAAGATCCTGTGCTCACCTGCGTAACCACGTACAACACAGCATCTAACCAAGTGTCTAACATCATCAACCGTAATTGGAAAATTATAAACTCTGGCACCAGGCAGTGGGAAAAGCCTCGCTTTGCCTACAAAAGAGCAACCAACCTAAGAGACCAGCTTGTGAGTACCAGACCGCGCCCCAAAACTCAAGATAAAGACAACACCATCACCAATGCATGGGGCTTGCCAAGGATTACTGGTCACCAACCCTGCAACAACTGCAGTGTATGCCACCTGACATCCCCCTCAAAAACACTGAGCTTGGAACCGGGTAAGACCTGGACACAACGACAGTTTACAAACTGTAACTCCTCAAATCTAGTATACCTGATCACCTGCAGATGTGGCCTCCAGTACGTTGGCATGACGACCAGGAGAGTACGCACTAGAATGACGGAACACAGAAGCACCATAAGATGTGGGAAAAACATCAGTGAGCTCACAGACCACTTTCTGACCCACAACCACACACCCAATGACTTCACATGGACCGTCATTGAGAAATTTGACAACTTCAGGGATGAGAAACTCCTATTACAAAAAGAACAACGCTGGATTTACCGTCTTTCCACCCATACCATAGGCCTTAATGATTCCATCCCGTGGAACAGTCTGGCCACATAGACACTCTTGTCACACTCATGAGGTACCAGTGCCACCATACTCCTACATGAACGTCCCCCTCCCTAGCCCATTCTTCTCCTATAAAGACTGTCCCATCCGGCAGTAACGTACTTTTGCTGACCCAGCCACTTGAACGAAGCTAATATAGCTAAACATTGCCATTTCAGAGCATCGGCAAACCTTAGAACTGGTTCGAAAGAGCTTCCGCTACCGCGCATGCGCAATCTCTAGACCGCTACAGCAGCCTACCGCGCATGCGCTACCCATGCGCACTACTCCTCCGCACATGCACATGCAGACTCTACATGAGACAGCGTTTACCGCGCACCCCTCCCTCTTTCTAACCTGAACAGGTGCATCGAATCTACCAAACCATATAAATAGAGAGCGAGGCGGCCCTCTCAGCTCACACCGGGCGCCGCGGAAGGACGAATAGGTCCAAGGAGGAACCTGACCGAACTACTCGTGAGTAAAACCGCTTGTCCAACAACATGGGGTAAGCCAAAAAACTCTTCTTTCCTTACAGGTTAGACAGCCTGGTGAACCTCATTTATCTCCACAGGGTCTCTTTCTCTGCCAGGCGACCCATGAGGCTTTTTACAAAGAAATAACAGAGTGAGGACCCAGAACTAGTACTTTCCTGTACCTCACCTTGTGATTTCGTTTTCTAGCCCACCACTACCCACCTACGGTTGTTTTTATACTCTCACCAGTCTCATACAATCGCTATGAGCTCACCCTAGCCGGTTTTAAGTCGCACACCACCCTATGAGCCGGCCACCATGAGTTCTAAAAAATGCCAACCTAATATGACTCTCCCCTGTACGTCCTGTCTTTGTCCTATGTGTTTTATGTAGAAAAGCTTGAGGGAATCCCCCTCTAACAGCTACAGCGCCTTAGCGAGCGCGACACATAGCCAACAAATAACACAATCACTTAATATAGTTTATTAGTTTATTATTTAATTGCACTTTTTCACTTAACTCTTTGGTCCTGAGGAAAGCCAGCTTATAATAGAAAAGGCACTGGCAGAAACATGTAGACCACACTGGACATGGGAGATCATTAATCACTCCACTTTGTCCTTTCGCCTTTTTAAACAGCTAACGGAGGCCCAGTTTATTAAATACTTGTTAAACCCTCGGGTGCTGGGACCGCTTGTATAGCTTTTTAATCTTTCACATCTCACTCCTTCACTGCACACGCAGCAATATACCAGCTCCGCAGTCTCCTGGCGTTGCAGCACACCCGGGGCACATTCGGTGCCACTGTGGTGGGCCCGATGATGAAGCATGCCACCGACTAGGTCGGTGGGTGAGGGCTTTCAAAGGAAAATATTGCTTTTTTCCTTGTATTGTCTGACGTACCTGAGTCACCCTTTACCTTCCCTTTAAAGCTAGCTAGCCCCCATTGATACTTACATAAATTGTCTAAAGGCAAGGTTTGTGATGCACTAGGCCGGGCTCTCTGTGGCACATGGAACTTTCTAAGTTTACATTTCGGGTTCAGTTGTGTCCCCCCCCTTTCTACCCCCATATTGTGTGAACTTGAAAGTTTCATTTTTACCTTGCTCTATGTATATACTCGCTGAAATGTAAAAAAATGTAAAAATCAGAGTCAATGTGGTGCACACAAACTCTTTTGTACAGGCTGCAATTATTTTTAATAAATGTGGTGGCCCTGGGTGAAATGTGAAAGACGGACCTTCCGGAGTTTTTTTCCTGATGGCGCTTGGGAAAAACTCAGTTTGGCGCGTACTCACTTGGCCCTTGCAGCTTTCAAGCTCGTTGGAGGTCAAGGCTGCAGGATGCAATTCGAGGCGCTATGAAATCTTGCGAATGGAACTTGCTTGCAGGTTTGATGTGTCCCCAGTTTGTGTGGTATTGTCTTCCAAATTGTGGGTAAAGCATGGCACGCTTGTATGTGCTGTAGCCCATGAATAGATATCAGCGGCAATTTAATTTAATGGTGTTAAAACCTATTGCCGTTTATTTAATTGTGCTGAATAATATTTGCACTACTGGAAACAATCAAATGTACATTATTGTGAAATTGTGCACTACCGATTTGAGCTGACCAGTTAAAACGCAGATTACTTTACAGCTAACCTTCAAATGCTGCCAGTCTGTGGCAGGTTTTCTAACAAATATCGCCAAAACAAACTGTTACCAGGCGGGAGGCCTTTCTTATCTTGCAACTCGGTGACCTGCTTGTACCCGGCTTCACAGGTATAGCGCTAAACATCTGCAAGAAGGCAAGCCCGCTGTTTGGTCAAATCAAAATGACACTAGAACAATGGGAGGTTGGCGTGGAGATTAGGTGGTGGGGCAGGGGGCGTTGGAACCCTGCCATTTTCTAGCTGGTGGTGTTGGTAACATATAGGAATTTACCTTAGAGTAAAGAAATCAATGCCCCTCGGCGTCTGTTATCGTGTCCACTAAAACTAGAAGTGCTTTGGAAACGTTATGCCCCTGTAGTATGCGCTAGAAGCGGATTGGTGGGTGACATGAGTGGCCATAATATTCAGTGTAATCATTGGTGCAGTGCTTAATGAAAAGCGCTTTTACCCGTTTAGCTCATATGGTTCTCTCCATGGAGTACACTCATTTGAAAAGCCCCTAGCAGTTTATTTTCTTCATAATACATGGTGCCACGATTGAGGCTTCTCGGCGCTGTACGAGTTTTGCCAGCACCGCCATGGGTTCGTGGTATGATGCCATTAGATGCCTCTGCACCCCGTTTCAGATTCAGCTGCACCCTTTAACATGAAGTACATTGTCATGGAATCTGTATTTTTCATTGTCTGTGACTGTTTTAGGTAATTCAGCAGCGGCCAGAGGCGTGGCCCCTCCAGATATTACACCTGTGCGAAATAAAGGGCAAGTAAAATTCTGGGACATGAGGGCAGTAAAAGGGTGGTGGTCTAATGCATTGACCCTGAAACTGCCCTTTGGTTTTCATTATTTTCAGAAGGGTTCAGTGTAGAATTTACGCGCCAGGCTTGTGTTTAAAAAAAATGTAGCACAGAGAACCAGCTCAGTCGGTTAAATGTTATGCTGAATTGTGCTCCTCAGCAAGTTCCTTCCCGTATTTCTTTTATCTGCGAAAACATGACAAGCTCGGAGGCAGACATCAGGCATAAAGCACTATGTTAAAGGTGCAAACTTGAACACAAAGACTGGATTAGCTCAAAAGTGAAGACCAATTTGCAAAAAGTGAAACTTTTTAGAATTAAGCCACTTGAAATGGAGGCCCCCCCCCCCCCGCTCGAGTCCAAAGGAGGGACAAAATTAGATTATAGAACTTTCAACAGAGTCCAGCCCCTTGTGGGGCTTCCGGCCAAGGTCGAAGGCCTGTGCCTTTCTGCCACCCTGCCCCCCTCCACACACTCCTGATGGTCGGCGCTATATCCACACTTTTTCTCAGACCTGCCCATCTTAGCCTGATAGGGTGGTTCAGTTTGTTTTCCAAGACTCCCGCGCTTTCAGGAAATGCGGCTGAAACGGGGCTGCACCAGTGGGTCTCCAAAATTGGACCACCCCCACCCCGAAAAAAAATCTAAATATCTTTGCCTGATCTGCGAGCAGTGCTTTAAATGAGCCGGTACTTCCAAATTTTCTAGCCCTCAATGCCGGCACTTTTCTTTAGTCAGGGAGAGTACCGATACCCTGATTGGTGGCACGGCAGGCTCAAGTTTCATCTTCCCTACAACACAGGACAGATGCCGCTCTGCTTCCGGATCTCGCAATCACACTGAGCCATGAAGTCAAATTTTACAGAGACGATGGTAGAAGTCCAGAGGCGTCACTTTGCAATTCCTCACACTTAGGTTTGAGAGGGCTTGCGTCACACGCTATGTTTAACAGCGCAGGGTCTAGCCAGACTTTGCACTGTTGATTAAGTGTTTAAAGCCCATTCAGCTACAAATGCTTTAGCCACCCCCACACCCAGCTCCCTCTCCGTCAGGTGCCTGACATAGCCCTGGCTGAAGCTGCACTGGCCACAGTTAAGTGAGTGGCAGTTCAACACAGTCATGTACCTTTTCTTTTCATCTTTGTTTTTTACTGTGCAGGTGCTGCTTCCCTTTGTATGCCCCATCAACTAATCGCTGCATTTACATAACAGCGAGGGATCCATGGGTGTGAAAGTAACCCTGCCCAAAGAGCAATGCATAGCAGGAAACGCTGCAGCACTCCAGAAATGACCTCCCGTGACCACTGGCAATGGATTTGGCTTGGGGGAAACCAATAGATGAACATAAAAGGAAGATCAGGGAGGGATGTAAAAAGGCGAGGTGACAGCTGAAGTTAGGATTGGCACTTTTTTTCAGTTAAAAGTACCAGATATTTGTTCAGTTCTGAAATCGGGGCTTAAAATGGCATTTTAACACAAAATATTGCTGAGGTTAAAATCTGCTGTATTTCTTGTTAACTTTCATTATCGTTTATAAATATATATGTATGTATGTATACAGAAATTCTTTTGCACTTTTGAAGTGATTGAATGATTTATGGTTTTATTCACTGTAATATATTTTGTATCATCATGTATTGCTCATAGCCCCGCCCCAGCCCACTTGACACACCTCTAGTTCCTTTTAATGAGCACCTGCACTTATTTTTTCCCATTTAAAGCACTGTAGGGGAGCATTGTAGCCCCCCTAAATGCAAAATGCAATAGGTCTCGCATTTCATTAAGTTAAAGCCATTTGCCTTGCTATACAATACCGTTAGAAAAGCAAATGGCTTTAACCTAATCAAAGGCGAGACCTATTGCATTTTCAATGCTTGTTCAATTATGGAGTAAGCAAGGCCTCCCATCTAGTAATAATCCCGAAGGCGGATGACGATTCGTTTGGAGTGGCTCGGGTTGAATTAGCCAGTACCATTTTATAATACCTACAAGTAATTTAAGGCTACGGGGAGGGGAATAAAGTTCTCTGCCTAGCGAGTGCTTTCCCACTGTGGTTAAATTTCCCTGTTTGATGGAGCGCGACTGATCCCAATTTGGCAATATGAGGCATTGTCAATCAGTCTTCTCTCTTCCGTCCGAAGCGGTGCCAAGACTGAGGATGCCAGTGACACGCCCGATGCGCACCCTGCAATCAAGTCCTCAGTTGACTCTTCCGGTACTAATGCCTGCTTCATGCATTCCTCCAAAGCTTGAATGGAAAAACCAGCGCTGTTCATGACTACGGCCTTCCCGATATGCCAACCAGAGGGGCTGGGATCCGATGAGGCAAGGCATGGCACAGTGGAGCGTTGATGTTGCTCATCGGATATTGGGAGGAGTCGAGTTATTGAAGATTAAGTGGACGGAAAAGGAGGAGGCCACAGGATCGAATTCATGTTTTGATAGAGGCAAAAAGGGCCGATGGCTGCTAAAAGCAGCCCTTGGAAGTGATATTATATCATCCCCAGAATGCACCGAGGGGGTGAAGTGGATAAGTCGGACATCTTTATGGTTGTTTAGTTCAAGTCACACTTCGTATTGCTTCTGCGAGAATTTTTTTTAAAAATAGGATTAGATTTATCTTTTTTGTAGGCCAATGTCCCGATATATATTGACTGAAAATCAATAGGCTGAACAAGCAGTTCTGCAAAACCACATGAAGTGTTCCAAGAGCAACCGAGTATTCAGGAGCATTAGCCTTCGGCAGCAGCAGATATAAACATGTGAAATTATTTCGGGTCTCTTTAAGGCTGTTTGAGTCCATCCTGCCATAAAACATCCTCTAGTAATTAAGGGGTTTAACGGTGTCTGAATAGCTCTCGAATCTGCGCTCCTGAGACAAGGCGAATTACACCAACAACACACAATGTGTACGTCATCCAGAATACACGCAAGCTTTCACACTTAGTTATAAACGCTTCAGGTATATGCAGTAGAATCGTACTGCATCCTAGGATGTCTTGTTAATAGGTCTAACAAGAAAATCGAAAGGCCAAAGTTTAGAGATCGAGCAATCCCCCACGCTTGACAAACCCGGTCTGGTGGCTCAGTGGACTGATACCTCCCCTCTGGGGGCCTGTGTTCGACCTCATGGTCATAGGATCACACCCTGCGGTCCGCGCAGCCTTTCATCTTCTAAGCTCCATAAAATGAGCACCATTGGATAACAATAGACATCTGCAAATCAGCGACAAGATACTCTTCTCGGAACGCGCGCTTTACTCATAGGTGTTAGGCTCCACCAATTTACACCCATATTACCAACAAACCTCTGGCGCACCTACCGTTTTAAATAAAGGAGTTCATATAAGTGTAAGAAACTTTTACCTGCACATTGTATCCTTTTCTTATCGTGATTTAGGTATGCCGTTAAAAGAAATTAATTGTTTGTAGCTTAAATTATTGATGTTGTTATTATTGAACTCAATAGTACACCCTTCGATATTAAAATCTTCACCTGTTAGATTGTTGCAGGTGCTCCAGCCACTAAGCTATCCCACATACATGCTCCTATATCAGTATGCTTACCAATGGCTTGCTTTTTTTTCAATTCCTGAAACTTTATTCGACCAAAGGCCATAAAATCCAAATGACAAGCAAGCCAAGATAAAAATAACTGTAGGTCACTAGTCACATAACAAAGTGACAAGTGCAAAATGCAGCGCCAACTGAAAAGCATCAAAAATGACTCATGCATTGTACAAATAAATCCTTAACATATTATGTTCAGTGCAATAACAATACTAGCCACGGAATAAATATGTTTCAATAAAACAATTGCAACATAAAACCAAATTTAAAGCATAGAAAAATATAGACATATGAAAATAAATATAACCGTCAAACATTGCTCTGTGGACCAAGTTTTCTATAATTTTACACATTGTATGTAGCACACTACAGTTAAACATACTCTCAAAGATGGAAGAGAGTGTAAATAATACACGGCTGACTTATAGGATATGTTCACAAGGAAATGGCGCAGTGTGACGCTGCTGTAAATTTTGCATTGCTGCACTGCGTCATTTTAAAAACACAGGGATGCACTATATTCACAATAATACAGCTCAGCACTGTTTTTCCTTGCCCTAAAAATAGCTACCTAGAGCCAACTCAGAACAGCAGCCTTTCACCATGGTGCAAGAGTGTCTGTGTTGCATGGAATGATTGTTTATGTGCAGGAAGGGACACCTTTCTGCACATAAACAAACTTTAAAAACGATTTGCTCTTTCTATGTGTGTTGCACAATGCATCACACAAAGAAAGAGCAAAAAATGAGGAGAAATAAAAGTATTTCTCCTAGTTGCGACAATATAAGGCCTTCTTTTGCACGGCATTAGTTTTTGGCGCTGCCTTAGATTTACACATCCTTGTGAATCTGTGGCAAAGTCAAAAAAGCAATGGGTCTTGTGGTAGAACTCCCACAGCAACACCCATTGCACGCCCCTCTCATGCAGATAGCTGTGTGAAGGGGTACCATCTTTACAAAGCGGTGTTAAGCTATGCAAAGTGGCTTAACGCCACTTTGTAAACATGTAAACATGTAAAAAAGTGATGATCTGGTGGCCAGTCCCCTTGTAAATATGCACTGTCGTGTTTAACATTGATATCCTTTAAAAGCGGAAGTAAAACAGTTTCCCTACAACTACAATAACGTTTGCAAAGTAACATTAAATGCAACGTGAACTGTGCAGCGTGATCATCGTACGGGCACAAATCAAGAGTCGTTGGATATTTAACAGAGTCAGGAAAGGCCAGGGTGTTTAATCTCAATTTGGTTAACAGGAGCCACTGGTAGTTGTTGCTTACCCATTTGAGACACGGTTCCATAACCGGTCCAAAGTTTAAAGGACTGTACAGACATAGTGAGCTTTTAACTTTCTCAGTGATTATTTTCTCAGGTGTGCTTCCTTTCTTGCATCACTACCGCTATCAAATGTATCGACGTCACACCTTAAATTAGTGCTCCTAACATGAGCAAACTGCGGAAGCCTGCTGATGGAATAGCTTTTTTTTAAACCAAAACATGTCTCAGTAAGGGTTCTACATGTTATGCAAGACTTCTCGCTTCATCGGCCAGTACTGTGAAATGACATAGCCTGATGAACCAGCGCCCACAATAACCAAAAGTGTCATTGTCATCAATCCAAGGCTGTAGGATCTTCCTCAGAAAGTTCACCCTCCTTGGAGAATAAACCTTTAAGAGAATGAAAGGTAAGTTCCTTCATCTCCCAATCTTCTCCTGTACACCTTACCCTTACATTGCAGAAACCATTACTAACCCATCCTAAAGCAAAGACAAAATCGTCAGCCAAATTCTCACAGCCTTGTCTTTATTACAAAAAAGATTTGAGAAAGCAAGCAGTTGTTTCAGACTGCATGTAAAGCACCACATGTGCTGCAAACATTAGTACAAGTGCAACTCAAAGCAAGGCACTGCAGTCAAGCAAGTGCAGGTGGGGCTGGGGCACCAATCAATCAGGGAAGGAAGAGGAGCAGAGATCACTGGACAGCAGTGATGGGTACAGATTGCTGCTTCAATGGACAGCTGACCCTGCTATGATTCAATGAGTGACCGGAGAAGGGTGGGAACCTCGCCCGCCTTCATCCGACATGTCCTGGTTCTGAGAGCACGGTGTAAGGGTCAGGAATGCATGGTTTATTTCAGATAAGGTCCATTTGAAGAACTACAAATAATGAAAAATATGAAACTGTTAACAGTCGAAACATTTCAGGCCACAAACAGGAGAACAGAAGTGTACTTCACATCCAAGGAACCACACTGAGTAGCTATCCTCCCAACCCCGCCTTAGTCTCATCTCAAAGTGCCAAGAAGTCATCAGGATCCTTCAAAGGAGCTTCAGCAGGGCCAGGAGGGCAGCGAGTCCAGCCAGCATGGAGAGTTTGACAGCAGTGCCAGAGTTGCACAGGTCACCGATACAGCAGAAATGGGTGGCTGTGTAATCTATACCCAGAATAGTGTTGGTCTCGTTAGAAAGACACTTGGTGATATCCAGGCACCCCTTGGCCTTTATCTTCATTACGCGGGTGTCGCACATCTGGAGGAGGCCACAGGTGGTAGTGGGGATAGATAGACACGGATAGTCGCACTGCTTGCACTCCAGCCCCTCATCCAGGGCCAGGCTGCAGAGCAGGAGGAACACGGCTCTGAGAAAGGCATTTATGCTTCTAGGAGCTGGAACGAGGACCGAATACCTTGTCAGTATTCTACCATTACTTTCCCATAGCAGAGGATTGGGCTTGCAGTTTATCTAACCCAACCCATTACACTTCACATATCCACTACAGACCATATCACAATAACAACCAAAAGCTTACCCAGACCTAACATCCCTTTCCCATCCCATTCTACCACTATCACGCTACACATGTCCACTATTGATCTAATCACATAACATCTGCAATTCAACCCAGAATTATCCTCACCTCATTTCTCAATTCTGAGTCTTCGTCATGAAATTTAATAGGGAAACAAATACCCCAGTAGATCAGGATGTCTTCCATTCTCTGAGACCCCAAGAACTCACCAACCACACGCCTCCCTGTTGAAAATAAGCATTAGTAAATGCATTAGTTTTCACCTATGTGATTAATATAGATTATGTTTGGTGAGCAGTTGTGAAACATAAGTTACTGTAATGCCATAAAAATGGTATGAGTTATTTATTGAGAAGGCCAATATATCATGCAATCACTGGGGGTAATATAATGCGGAGAGTTTAGGTAAATGGCGGGGGACAAAGAAAAAACTTGCAGTGGCCAACCACGTTTGATATGCATGCTATACTCGAGCAAGCTCATGAACTAAACTTCCAAAGAGCTGTGAAATGCTCATACCCCGCCTCAAGAAGAGAAATCGAAAAAAGAGTAAAGAATATATGACATACAATTACAGGCGTGTACTACAGTGGCCTCACTGAATGCCCCAAGCCCTCCTTCAGATAAGATACTTTCAGGCATCTTGTATGGTTGTTTGTTTATGTGGTACAAGCTTGTCACAACGGGGGGGGGGGGGGAGGGTTCTGCAATACTCTTGATGTATCTCAAGGGAGTAAAGGCAGTCTGAAATAGAATGGGTTGAATGTCCTTTCCTTTTGTCTTTTGATACTATAGTTCACTCTTGCGTCGGGGTGTAGTCCTCTGGAGGGATGCAGAAACCCAAAGGAAAACAAAACAGAGGTTCAGGCTGCTGCCTTTATGAATTAGATGGGGGGTTGGGGATCATGGTCCTTCACCTGTGCCTATCCGTGGAGTGCCTAGGTGCAGGGAATATCAGTGCTCAAGACGGCATGGCCAGCAGCCTCGCTCACTAACCTTTAAAAGAAAAGGAAGGTGCAGTGGGCACTTGCTTGGGTCCACAACCCTCCAGGGCCGTGGTGACAGGAGACCCAGCAACCGCGTCCCTCCTGGGAGTACTGGTCTCTAATACAGTGCTCCGAGAGAGGTCCATGACTCCTGAGTCCTCCTTTTATTCCCGTGGGGTGTCCACCACCTCAGTTGACTCTCCTTCTTGCACCTTGCAGGCCTCGTTCTTCTCGTTCGTCTCCGGTTCGTACCTCTTGCGTCGCTCCTCCTCTACTCCGCTCTCCAACGACAATGGGCACTCCATCGTCCTTCTTCCTCCTTCTTGGTTATTTGCTGTTGCAGTCATTCTCCCACAATGCACTCGATTGTCTAGACTGGGTCTCCCACTTCCGTGTTGGTCTGCCTCGGCCTCCATGTTGGAGTTGCTGCAAAACTCGCAGGTGTCGCGGTTGAAACCGTCACAAGGAGACAATCTGAGCTTGTTCCAAGAGGGTGCACTCTTACTTAGATGACGGCTGATAGCCAGAAACCGGTCCTAGAATGGTTGATTCCGGTCCAGGGAAGACATGGCTTGGCAGTTCGGGCTGGACTGTTCCCATGAGGCACAGGGTCAAGGCTGATTTGATATGGCCATGTCTGAACTGGGGTGGCTTGGTGAGCAAAAAACGATGGATTTAGGCCCAGATCTCTGTGCTGGGGTGAATGTATGACATTGTACAGCATTCTGTCCATCAAAACTGTTGTTTTTGCATTTGTCACACAAGTGGGACGTGTATGCTAAGACGTGAGTCCCGTGCTCTCCACGCTACTGGAGTCAAGCTATCCTGGCTGATGACGGCTGATAGCCAGAAACCGGTCCTAGGATGCTTGATTCCGGTCCAGGGAAGACAAGGCTTGGCAGTTCGGGCTGGACTGTTCCCATGAGGCACAGGGTCAAGGCTGATTTGCATATGGCCATGTCTGAACTGGGGTGGTTTGGTGAGCAAAAAAAGATGGATTTAGGCCCAGATCTCTGTACTGGGGTGAATGTATGACATTGTACTGCATTCTGTCAACTGTTGTTTTTACTTATAGGACAGGCATAGGATTTTTAGGCGAAACCAGGTGATTTCAACTTTCGGGAACTGTAAAAAGACATAAATGCATGCTATGCTATGCTATTTATGCATTTGCTGGTGCATTGATCCTGATTATATTCTAACAGGACATGCTTTCTTAACCCTGCTTTTTACTGGAATTTGGAAAGTGCTGTGTGGTTACCCTCTGTAATTCAATGCCTGCTTTCCATTCCACAAAGTCTTAATGTTAGTGTCACAATTTATTCCCATGAGCTGTGTGCAGGCCATCCAATATGGGGACTTTTTGGTTTACCACTATAGGTATAAATGCAGGCAACCCTGTGCTGATCGATGCAGTGAAATGGCACATGTCAGAGGTGATGATTTCCATTCGATTACAGCCGCAGTTTCTGACTTGATTCCTGAATGTTATAATCTTAACGTTTAGGTTCCATTACCTGACTTGAAAACGTGGAGTTGGTATTTTTCCTGTCTGGAGGTGCTATTCTCACAAGCAATGAATGGTACAATGATGCAGGATGGATAAATGATGTGATTGAAGGTGCAGTGAATGCCTGTCATTTGATGTTTCTCATTTGATCATCCACATGTTGCTCTATAGTTTGTGGACAGGGTCTTCATTCAGTGCCCTGGTTGGTTACTTTTTGGTTTGTAGGATCTCTTTCTGTTTTCTTGTATTTATTTTGATGTTATTTGGATCTGTTCTCATGTGTCTTTCAGAAAAATGTGGATTTTGTGACTTTGTATACCATTGAAACTATAACAGGAGCTAACTGTATACCGATAGTTTGTTATTATGCAGACTCTGCATCTAAGTAATGTGCTATGTGCATTGTGAAATAGAGTTTTTATATAAATGAGTTAGTCCTTCTCTCTTCCCAGAGCAACGACTAAAATCGGTGTCCCACAGATGAAGCTGGAACGAACCTTAAATGCAGAATCGGTTTTATGCTGGCTGTAAAAAATAGAAGCTGAAAATAAACAAGCCAATGCTTCTGAGGCAGGTGCAGCTGATTTACCGCTCAACTCATTGATTTTATCTCACCTTCCAAGTCATATTAGGGCTGGTGGCCTAATAGAGCTGGGAGTGGGTGGTGCTAAGTTTTGAACGCATCGGTTTTTGCTGTAAAACGGCTTTATAGTTCGGCTATAAACCAGGCCTGGGTGGAGTTTCGCTACACAGAACTCCGCAAACTGACAAACAAAAATTGTGGATTTCCTCAAGTGGCAGAGTGCAGTGTGAACTGCCGTTCGTGCTGATCTTCCTCCCTCTCGAGTAGAAATTCTACCCGAGCGGCAGCTCCCGCTTGACAACTTACCATTGGCGAGTGGGGAAAAAACAGCTCCACTACACAGAGCAGAGTTTTCTGCATCACGCAAACTTCTCAGAGCGCGGAGTGCAGAAAACTCCGCAAACGGAGCAAAATTCACCGCCCAGGCCTATTGTAAGCAATCCTTGGTTAAAGAGCATCATCAATGCATGCTCACAATGCAATTCCAAGCTCCTGCTCCGGGCCTGCTCTCTCATGTCCCTGCAATCTGCTTGCCTTCGACGTGTGATGGCAGAAAAATGCTGATGCCAAATGTTCACTATAAACTTGGGTTAGGTTTACCATACAACCATTTCTAAAAAAAAAAGAATAAACTAGAAAAAAGACTACTTGGGTCTCTGAACCCATAGTGCTGACACGTCGGAATGCACGCATGTCATAGAAACATTTAAAGAAAGACTAGAACAAGAACAGTTTGCTTGTGCCTCATTGTTCTGCTGCAGAGGCTGTGTGAGCATTACAAAAAGTAGAGCCAGCATAAAATGAACGTGTCTTAATGCACACACTTCATAGAGACATATAAGGGGGGTGTTTTTAGAGCTCTCAGCTATGTGTGCAAGTGCTGTGCAGGCAAAAAATCTAAAACATATTCCACTTCAATAGTAGATGAAAACAGTCCTTGGACGACGGGAGACTGATAAGCAAAACACACGAGGAAGAACAGAAATAGTAAGCTACAGCCAATAGAAATGGAGGAAAAGTAAATGGCAACCACAGGAACCAATAGAAAGCAAGGGCGGGCATTAAGGCCCTTTTAGGATTTACGATACCAATAGATTTCACAAGCACAGCACAAGCACTATGCAGGCAAATCCTTAAAAAGATATGCAGGAAAGCAAAGCCATAAAATAACTATTCTAATAATGACAGTTGACTGTCATAAATAATGTGATTTTATAACACATCTGTGCCATAACTGTAGCAACTATCATGAAAACCTTCAATGGAGAGTGATTCAATGTTTGCTTAAGGAGGTGGTGTGGGATAGAAACTCTGAATTCAATCATCTATCCAATCAGAACCCTCTGCCCCCCTGCATATTGTGGCAAGGATATTTGAAGACAGAATTTATGGAAATGTTGGCCTCAGACTATTACATTATTGCACAATTTTATTTTATTGACATTCATTACCTTTAGCACAGATTTATCCCATGATTTAATTCATTAATTATAAGGTAGTTATAAATTCCTCACTATTGGTTTCTGGAATGTGCTGCATCGTCATCTGTTGCCTAGATACCATATGAAGGTAAGAAGGACTGAGCCAATGAAGCATCTAGCTCTTTGATGATGAAGCCCCATTTTTTTTTATCAGTTACTGACACAAGTGACAGATGAGAGGCTTACTAATGGTACTTAAACTGTGACAAAGGCAGCAATAAGGGAGATGAGAAGGACTGTTAAATGACACAACCAGTTTCTGTCAGAATACTTGATGACTTCAAGTCAACCGGAGAGTCATGATCCAGTCCACTTTATCCTCATACATATATTTTTAAACTTACAATGCATCCCAGTCTGTTCAGCTGGCATGAATAGAAACTACAAATTGCTGAATGCATTTGGTAGCTTACATCCCACATCATTAAAATGGTGTCCCTCATGACAGGGCGTAATCTGATAACTTAAGATTCTAGCCAGCACAAAATGTGTTGAAATCTATCAATTTCTATAGTCCTCTTGTCGGGAGTACCACCTTATCCTGAAGAAGCATGTGAATGGTTGGTGGATGTGATGAAGCAAAGCTTCGCATATTTTGCGGCTTGCCGAAATCAAGAACCTCGTTTATGTGTAATAAGGTAACAAAAATGTATGTTTTACTAACATTTATTTTGTTTAAGCAAAGTTCCCGAAGCTTGCCTATGTGTATTTCTAATGAATTAATCCGTGTCCCTAAAAAAATGGCCGCCGCTTGTATTTTAGTTACTGCGCATGCGTCAGCCACACTCACGTGTCCTGACGCGTCTGCAGAAGTGGAGGGAAAGTTATGCGCATGCGTAACTCATAGCTGTGCTTATCATGTGGTACTGCTCGTGCCACTGCTCTTGTGTCCGTATCAATGTAGCTAACATTTTATGCAATAAGTTTATTTCTTGATGATGATTTAAAAGTACAAACCCTGTGATGTGTTTTCATAATGACATTATTATGTATTAATTTGTTTTCGCTTACTTTTCATGTACCGCGGGCAATGGGGGTCTGAGTGAGAGGAGAGCCATATTGGAGGTCCCTTCTGCGCCTGTGCGACATTCGGCAGCACGAGGGACCTTGGCTGATGGAACATAGCCAGTTGGCAGTGATGGGCGAGATGCTCCTGAGAAAGTCACCTCTGCCCTGCAAGAACAGCGAATGTGGCTCCTTATATGATACATTGTAATATTGCGCTACTGTTTGCCGTGTAACTTCTCATGGGAACCCCAAACCTGCTAGGCGGTACCCAAATATGTTAATGAAGGCTTCAAATCGTGTATTGTGATTGGTGTGTTACCCAAACCCTACCTTAGGACCAATCGAAATTGAGGGATTCTGACACTTTGCAACATTGGGGGGTGGTACACTGTCCCCAAACTGTATATCTACCCTGGGTTCACCTAGTGAACCGTCCGACTTGTCTGGTTTAGCTGACCTGTCACTGACCCAACGCACTCAATAGGTGACTGAAGATACAGAGCGCTGCGGAGCACTCTGTCCGAATTTGACCATAGACTAAGGTTCTACTGAACCTTAAAGTGCTGGCAAGCACTTAGCTGGGAGTTCGCTGACTCAATCGGGGTCTTGATCGATAGCTGCAGAGCGGGTGGAGCGCAGGCGTTGCTTCCGAACTGTGGGTTCCGGTCCTGTCCTGAAGAGGGTCCTGTCCTGAGGGTTTGCTGTCCTGTCCTGAGGGTCCTGTCCTGATTCCTATTCCGAGGGTATCCTGTCCTATCCTGGGTGTCCATTCTGCACCTGCTGTCCTTTGAGGGGTATCCTTCCTTGAGGGTTTCCTGTCCTTAACTGACCCGTGGCCAGGGTTTGGTTTCCACACCTTTCTAGGTAAATATTGCTCTGAACCTCTTGAAATTCTTGCACCTTCTGAATTTCTAACTTTTGCTTTAATAAAGTTCAACATTGCATATGTTATATTTTCCATGCCTTTCCGCAACTATTGAAAAGTCATTTATATTTTTCCATAAAGTTTATTCCTATGTCTTCTCATTTGTTAGAAATTATATTTTGCATAGCAGTGTGTCATTTCCTGATATGGTCTAGAACTTCGTTGCCTAGATTGTTCAAAGGCCCCTTCACCTTAAGTGAAGCGTGTTATTCATTATAAGCTCTCCTATAGTCGCACACACTTAGCCTATCCCTGTTTAGATAATACTGACTTACATAGTATTTTCTCGCTACATTTTATTAGTACCTTGATGATTACTCTGTCATTATTTCTTCATGCTTATGTGATTTACGTTATCTTGGTTATTGATTGCCTTATTTTACTGTACCTCATGCAAGAAAATATTGAACTTTAGATAAACATTTTAAAACTTCCAGTTGTCCGTGGTCATTTTAAACAGTATTTGAATGTTATTGGTTGGGTTTGTATTTTGCTGCTTTTCTTTTACAGCTAGCTCCCTGATTCATTGTGGTCATTAGGCACCCGCATCGGTGGATGGTAAGTCGGGTGCACCGAAATTTGGTAGCAGGGAACACACACACACCAACTTGATAGAGCTCGTGAAGTCACCTGATCGATGTATATGGTGATTTGAAAAGTATATGGGCCCTGAAGCCGGAAACGGCGAAAACTGTTGGTCGGGTGGCCTCGCGCGCTCTATCAGTTTTCTGGTAGCTAGAGGATGGTTAGGGACTAGTTGAGAGTAAGGCAGGGATTAGTTGGACTAGTTAAGTCGGAAGCTGCTATTATATTAATGCTGCTATAAGAGCGGCTGTTCTGAGGGAACTGATCACTCTCTTGTGAATACGCTGCTGAAATTTATGAATTACTGTATTGCCATTATTCTTGTTCTTATATTATATGTACTAATCCATGCAATTGTCAACCGTCTAGTTGTATGTTGTCCGAACTCCCCGGGGAATTGAAAGGGCAAGTGGTGAATAGAATCCATTGTCCTGAGGTCACAGGTTCGAGGAAAGTTAGGTGCAGGTTAGGATAACCGGGAAGCACTAACTAGGGTTTTCTGAATACATGTGTGAATAAATGACAGTAACGGGGTTCATTGGCAAAATTCCCATAGTGGCGTAACCTAGTAAGGGTCACATCGGAAAAGTAGCAGGTTCCTCGGAGCTAGCGTGAAAGCAGAGGGGTCCGCTGAGAAACCTTAAACTCGGAATATATCCCGGAAAGAAGTGGATGAGTTTAGGGGAATAACAGGTTCACCGATGCTAGAGTGAAGGGTAGGCGGAAGAGATCTGCCCGCAGCAAGTGAAAAGTAAATGGAAGTAGTTTACTTGCAGTAAAAGAATTCTTTCTCTGTCTAGACACTTGAGCACTGTGGCGAATGTGTATTTGTTGTAAAATAACCAAGCACTGAGCACTTTAAAAGAAAGAAAGTTTCCGTTACCTTGTGAAGGGAGGGAGTCAGTCGCGAAGCGTCTCTGACGTCACTCTGTGCCGCGCTGGGATTGGTAGAAGCAGCGGGCGGGTAGCGGAGCTGAAATTGTAAAGGAGGGGTGAGCGCCGGAGCGTGGGAACTGTCTCACGAAGGGGCCGCGCACCCATTGGCGGAGCTTATTTTGTGTCGCGCACCCATTGGTTGCACGAATTTTCTGGAGCGCGTTCTGATTGGAGGTAGTTTGTAAACAAAGTTAGCGCAGAAGTCGTATGTGGCACTCGCGGACTACAGAGACTCGACCTGATCCAAGGCATCTAGGGTTTGAAAGGGATCAGTGGAAGGCTAATAGATACGATATTATGTACGGAACCAAGAGAAAAATGTCCCTTGTAAGTAAGGTGAAAAATTATTTTAAAACGGACAAACCGATTAAATCTAGAGAAGGTGTTCTTGTCCCAGCACCCAATACTCCCGCCTCATTCATGATGTTTGACCGAGGGTACAATACTTGTGTGTGGCTGGAGAATTGGGTGAAGTACACAAAAGATGACGGAGCATTGGCTTTTCCGTTAGATGGTACTTTCAATGGTAGGATCTTATTTAATTTAAGAACCCGAATGAATGAACTGCATCCCAGACCGAGACTAACGCAGTATGAGGCATTAGAGGAATGGGAGATTGAGGCTTTTGAAAGAGAAAGACCCCGAATGGACAAGGGTTTGACCAAGTGGTATCCCAGGCAGAAACAGGAATCCAGGGATAAAAGGATGAAACAGTGGAGGCAGAGCATGATTGTTGAGGGTCTGTTTCCCATGATGCCTGCATGTCATAACATTGGAGCGGGTGAGAAAAGTACTGAAAAATGTAAGCATTGGGGGGCCCTGGGGGATTCAGATGATGAACTAATAGATGACATCTGTACCAGAAGTCCGCCACCTTACAATGAGGGAACCCGACCTTCCAGTGTAGGAGATGTTCCCCGACGCCACTTCCTAAAAGAAGAAGACAGGTCCCTGGGACTGGGAGGGGGTGGTCAAGTATTGCCCTATCCTGAAAAACCCGAACTGACGGAAACAAGGGATATATATCCCAAAGTGCCCGCAAGTCAGGAAGAAAAATATTCACGTACGAAAACCTTTTTTCCCAGACCCTTGTATGAAAGCGAAGAGAAACCCTCGAATTCAGGACTGCCTTTTGTTCAACCTCCATATGGGGAAGAGCGCAGGTCCTTTAATACTGGAACTTTATTCCCGAAACCAAATTATGGGGGAGGACCAAGTGAAACGCATCCTACTGCCCCGAGTTTTACTCCTCCATTGATCCCCCAGATATTACATGATACAACTTTAAGAAGGGTACTAGTGGAAAAGGAGCAAGAGGCTCTAGCTAGACAAAGAACAGAAATAATTCAGAAAATTTCTCAGTTAAATACCAGTCCTGAGGCACTGACTATTCCAGTAACTATTGGACCGGTGGTCCCGTTATATGGAAATAGTCAGGGAAATCCGATTACTCCAGTTATGACCCCAGTCATGGCAACCCCGAGACAGGAACCGATCATTATAGATGATCAGTCCAGTGAGTGCGAGTCTGAAGTTGCGTTTTTGGAATTGCCAAACAAACAGACTGGAAAGGGAATACAGCAGAGGTATAACCCTTTTAATACAAAAGAAATTAAATTAGAGACAGCAACAGGTACTAGGAATGTCTCTCTGGTAACTCCGGATGAAATTGAGAGTTGGAGTCGTGAATTAGAGAAGCAGACTCCGCAAACAAAACCTTTAGACCTCTACAAGCTGAGGGTCGAAATAGAAGAATTAATGGCAGGAAATGTGGGGTTGGATCGATTGAATACCTACTCTGAGGAAGAATTGTCGTTCATATGTAAAAGCTTTACTAGGAACACCAGAGTGCTCCATGAAAAACTGACCGAAACAGCAGTTAGTATGGGGGTAGATATCTCAAAATCCAAGCCCTTACAGAAACCGTACAGAGCAGACTTCTCAGACAAAGATATAGAACACCTGAATGTGGCAGGGAAGAAGTTGCAGATTAAAGAATTAATGGGGGTACTGCAGAAATGGGGAGATGTGGAAAGATGGAGAAGCAGGTGGGCGAAAAAGAGGGAAGAGGTTCGCTCCCGACAAGTGACTCCCGAGTTTGCTTTAAGAGAGGTAGAAAAACCTGAGCAGTTATGCCCCATGCGCGAAGTTCCAGGGGGAAAATATGTGCATGTCCCCTGGTCTAGGCAGGATATTGTGTCCTTCACGAACGATTTTCCAAAATTACGAGAGAAACCAGTTGACTGGTACAGGCAGGTGGAGAGGTTCGTGAAGGTACAAAAATGTCTGTGGAAAGACCTGGATGGGTTTTTCGACATTGTGGTTCCAGTAGATTTATGGACCCAGTGTAAAATAAACATAGACTGGCCGAGTGAGGAGTACCCCAGAAACAAGGAAACTGGAGAGCCATCAAAGGATGTCATGCGAAAATATGAGCAGGTAATTCAGCATTTGAAAGAAAAGGTGCCCGCAAAGGAAACTGATTGGACAAAAATAGATAGAACAACACAGGAAAGGGACGAGACAGTGCACTCCTTCTATGAGAGGTTATTGCAGGTATTTAAAACATACAGTGGTATTGACAACATCGACCTGAAGGATATGACGCACTTTATTTACAGGTTTGTAAATGGTTTAAGACCTGAAATTTGTCAGTGGATAAAAGATAATAAAATCTGTTGGCATACTAAGAAAATGGATGAGGTCCTGCGGTACGCTAAGTACTGCGAGGACGAGATGGCAGAAAAGAAAAAGGCCCTTAAGGAGAAGGTTATGTGGGCTCAGGTGAAGCTCGCAGAACAACAGGAAAAACAATTGAGTAACATGGTTAAAAATGCTGAGAACAAAGGTCCTGGGGGAGGGGGTGGAGGAAAGCCCCGGCCCAAATTTAGCAGGGAAGAGGCTATGAAAAAATTTCCCTGCCATCAGTGCGGCGAAATTGGACACTGGCGAAACGAGTGTCCCCAATTAGTCGATGTTAATGAGAAAACTCCTGATTTAACTCCACAGATGCAGAAAGAAAGACCAAGAAAGACTCAACCCCAGGTAAAAACAGTTCAGGTGCCTCGAGCACCCAAGCAGGTATACAGGGGAAGACAGGCAGAAAATGAAGAGATAGAGGTTTGGGAAAGCGGGGAGAACAGAAATACAGCAACTTCGCAGTATCTGCTGAATGATACCTTCCTTTGTAATGATCAGGACTGACGGGGCCTGAGAGGGGAGGACGAGGAGTGCGTACTTGGCGCTTCCTTGCCGGTAGACCAGTCTGGACCATATATTGAAGGAAAGGTTGACGGAAATGATGTCACCTTTCTGTTGGACACTGGCGCTACCCGTTCTACTGTGAGAACAGTGGACGTTCCAAACCTACCCCTCTCGGGAGAAAATATCCAAGTAGTGGGTGTATCTAATCAATTGATTAGTACTCCTGTTACCGAACCAATGGAGATTTCAATTGGAAATTTTAAACAGATGCATAGATTTGTCGTCTGTGACACCAGTCCAGTGAATCTACTGGGTCGTGATTTGCTGTGCAAAATGAACTGTACCATCTTTTGCACACCAAAAGGTGTTGAAATACAGACCCCAGATGAAGACGGCATTTATAAATTATTGTTGCTTAGACCTGACTCAGAAATTAAAAGATTGACCCTGCAGGACTTGCCCCAAGAACTACAGGAAGCTGTAAAGCCAGAGGTGTGGGATTTCACTGGAAAGGATGTGGGGTTGATGAAAGATGTGGACCCCATACAAATAGCCATCAAGGACAATGCAGTATATCCTAACACTAGGCCCTACCGAATGAATGCTGAAGTGAAAGCAGGTGTCACTCTGGAAATCCAAAAATTATTGGAAGGAAACATCATACAGGAAGTGATGAGCAGCCCATGCAACTCACCGATTATGGGCATCAAAAAGCCTAGTGGCAAGTATAGGGTAGTGCAGGACCTGAGAAAGGTTAACAAAATTGTAGTTCCTTGCTGCCCTATTGTCCCAAACCCTGCAGTGATATTATACCAGATTCCTTGGGATGCTGAATGGTTCACTGTGATTGACTTGTGTCATGCATTCTTTTCGATACCCCTGCACCCCGACAGCAAATTTCTTTTCTCATTTGCTTTTGAGGGTCACGTGTATTGTTGGAACAGGGTCCCTCAGGGGTATACAGAGAGCCCCTCTATCTTTAATCAGATCTTGAAAAAATGTCTAGAGACTTTGATCTTACCTGGGAACTCTGTGTTAGTGCAGTACATAGACGACCTTCTAGTGGCGTCTAAAAGTCACCGGGATTGTGTGGTTGACACCATTGCCCTCCTAAATCATCTGTGTGAGAAAGGGCATAAAGTAGCCCCTGACAAACTACAGTTCTGTGCGAAATCTGTAAAATATCTGGGACACCAAATAGAAAAGGGTGTCAGAAAAGTCACATCAGAAAGAGTGAGAATAATTCAAAAAATGCAGTTGCCCCGTACTCAAAAAGATGTCAGAATGTTCCTGGGTGTATTAGGGTACTGCAGGCAGTGGATTCTGGGATTTGCAGCCTTAGCCAGGCCCTTGATAAAAATGACCACGAGAGGAATGCCAGATGTTGTACAGTGGGACGATGAAAGTCTAATGGCTTTCACAAGACTGAAAAACTGTCTGTGTACAGCCCCTGCGTTGGGAATGCCAGATTATTCCAAAGAGTTTGCCCTTTTCTGTGACACTCGCGATAATTGCGCATTGTCTGTCCTGACTCAAGAACATGGCACGACCAGAAGGCCTGTGGCTTATTTCTCTGCCACACTGGACCCAGTAGCTGCTGGGTTACCAGGCTGTCTGAAAGCAGTAGCTGCTACCTGTGCAAGTTTGGAACAGAGTGAGTCCATTGTCATGGGACATCCTGTGACCGTGTATGTTTCACATGGAGTGGTAATTCTATTGACCAGAACTAAAACACAGTATCTCACCCCTAGTCGGCTGACTAAATACGAGAGGATTCTTGTGGGTGCAGCAAATGTAAGCATTGTTAGGTGCGGTATTCTGAACCCTGCCACCTTACTCCCCGACCCCTTGGAAATGGAAGGTGGGGATGATGATGAACATGATTGTATTGACCTAACAGAGTTCAGTACCAAGCCACGCCCAGACATAAAAGAAGTACCATTGCCTGAGCATGATAAAGAACTATTTGTGGATGGTTCCTGTCTAAGACATGAATTAGGAGGCTTGAGTGCTGCTTATGCAGTAGTGTCTTTCACAAAAATTGAACAAGCAGGTTACCTATATAACATCAAGTCTGCACAAGTAGCTGAATTGATAGCCATGATACAGGCTTGCAAAATTGGGAAGGACTTACGCATAACAGTGTATACTGACAGTCAGTACTGTTATGGCGTTGTGCATGACTTTGGCCAATTATGGCTACAGAGGGAATTCATGACTTCCTCAGGTACTCCCATTCGGAATGCAAAAGTTGTTCATGACCTTTTAGAGGCCATCCAGTTGCCCAAAGAACTGGCAGTGGTAAAATGTACTGCTCATCAAAGAAGCATGGACAGAGTATCACTGGGGAACGATTATGCTGATCGAGTGGCTCAATGGTGTGCCAAAGATCGGTATATTGTAAATCCAAAACGAGGGGGGCCAGGAACCAGCTGCCAGCTTCAGGTGTTTGAGGAAGTGCCTACATGGGATGAGGTGAGAGAGTGGCAGGAGTCGGCTCCTTGGCAAGAAAGAGAGAAATGGAAGGAGGATGGGTGTAGACCGAGACGTGTGGATGGTGTGATTTTGGGCCCAACTGGTATGCCTGTGTTACCCCGACACTTGCTTGGCACAATGGCAAGATTAATACATGAAGGATCACACATTGGTAGGGATGCCATGATTCTGGTATTTCAACAGACTTGGTACAGTAAAAAGTTCAGGAAGGTAGCAGAGTCCCTCTGCCAGAGGTGCCTGTCATGTCAACAGATGAACCCAGGCAAGAGGACAATGGTTGAACTGAGCAAGATTGGGAGATCAGGGGGTCCCTTTATAAAGATACAGGTTGATTTTATCACCATGCCCCGTTGTGAAGGGAAACGATATGTCCTTGTCATTGTTTGCGTATTTTCAAAATGGGTAGAAGCTTACCCTACTCCTCAAAGTGACGCACTGACAGTAGCGAAGTGTTTACTAAAAGAACTGATACCTAGGTTCGGAATACCATGCATTATTGAATCAGATAAGGGTGGACATTTCCAGAATGACATACTGGCTGAACTCTGTAAGGCCTTCGGAATAAGGCAGAAACTCCATTGTGCATACCACCCAGAGGCTTCTGGAATAGTGGAACAAGTAAATGGAACTATCAAAAACAGACTAGCAAAGCTGACAGATGCTACTGGCATGACCTGGGTGAAGGCCCTGCCCCTGGTCCTGATGGGACTGAGAAGTGTTCCAGACCGCAAGACAGGCCTAAGTCCCCATGAAATCATTATGGGAAGAGTGATGAGACAAGCATGGGTGCCAGGAAGCAAACTGTTGAGTATTACTGATGATTTGGTGCTTGAATACTGCAGGAGATTGGGTGACCAAGTGCGTTCTATCTCTCGCCAGATTGGAGACGACGGCATCCTCAATCCAACGACTCCTCTCCACAGCTTGGTTCCAGGAGATTGGGTCAAACTAAAGAAGCACACTCGATCAAGCTGTCTGGCACCAAGGTGGGGAAAGAAACGCCAAGTAATCCTAGTGACAACCACTGCAGTGAAGGTCGCAGGTGTTCCTCAGTGGATCCACGCTGGACACACCCAGAAGGTATTGCCAGACAGAGGATTTGAAGAAGAAGGGCAACCAGCAGAGGACCCTGAAGGAGCCAGACCAGGAGCAACTGACAACGAGCAGCCCAGCACCAGTCAGGTTGCAGGAACAGCAGACGTTGGCCCAGGAGTAGTTGACTACGAACTGCCAAGAATCCAGCCTGCTGAAGAGGTCCAGGAAACTGAGCCAGGAGTAGCTGAAGACGAGCTGCCAAGCATATGGCCAGAAGAATGGATACCGATGATTGATCTGACCGAAGATCCTATCAGAACAAGAGAACGACTTAGTGAAGGTAGAGAGTGGACTAGTCAGGAAAAGCAAGGCACAGGCGAAGAACCTCAGCCGTTTGAGATTCAAATCAAAACTGAGGAAGGAGAAGGTCAGACAGGGACAGACCAGGTATTTGATACACCACCGCGCACACCTGATGCAGATAAGGGAGAGACTAGAAAAAGAGTGATAGTTCGAGCAGAAGAAAATCAAGAGATCGAAGTGCTTGAACAGGATCAGAGAGGGTTAGAAGAACGGGTTCAGGAAACAGAAACAGAAATAAAGACAATCGAAAGCCAAAAACAAAATATTCCTGAACAAGGCCAGATTAGCAACCAGGCAGAAGAATTTGATGCTAGCCCTGGAACTAGCCAGATAAGGGAAGTAGGAGAAGAAAGTGGAGAAGAATTACCACAAGATAGAGAGAACAAGAAAATAAGAAAAGAAAGTGAAGTCCAAGTACCGACTAAGAGACTAAAGAAAAGAAACAACCTTGAACCTAGGTTTGTAAAAAGACTGAGACTAAGGATAAAGACAGTGGAAGAAAAACGTGCAGAGGCGAGAAGAAGTGCTCGAATAGCAGAGCAAGAAGAAGACTCTTCCAAAAGAAGGAGTGAGCGAATAAAAAGACAAAACAAAAAGTACAAGTCTCCTGAATGGACACTGGTTTTGGAAGAACTTGAAGATCTTGATATAACTGACGTGAGCGACGGAGAACCTGTCCCAGAGTACTCAGCTGAAGAGGAAGACGAACCACCGTGAATTTGCACAAAGTAAGCTAGTTGTGTAAAAAGCTAAAAAGAGGGGTGAGAACACTCCTTCTGAGCTAAAATGTCTGATTCAACAGTGAATGGTAGACCTAGTTGCAGCCGTTTTAAAACGTGTTGCAAGGTGTGTATATGTAGTGTAGTAGTACTGATAGTTATCTGGATAGGATTAACAATTTTCATTCCCTTTGCTGTAAGTAAAGATACTAACATTGTCCCTACTGAAGTTGTAAATACTGACAATGAGGAGCTGACAACACAGAGTGTAGAAAGACATGAGAGAGCATTGAGACAAACTAAACGAGACTTAGAAGCATCAGATGAGGGAGGACTACATTATCATGGAATGAAGAACAGGACACATTTAAATGTTTTCGCAAACTTATTAATACACTATGTAGAGACTATGGAAATTGAAGATTGCTATGTCTGCATGAAGCTACCTACTTCGGTGGCTGAAGGCGTGACATACCATCATCTGCCATTGACATATGGAATTTCCTGTAGCATCTTAGCTAGTTTATTTTACAAAAGGGGACCGTTACAGTATTATTACTCTAACAATGACGTGATCTTTTCTGAACTTCCTATACGTGGGAACTTGAATCCTGTACATACCAAAACTGACACCATAAGATATATGGGAGACTACTTTCTGACTATAGGGAACATTGACATAGCAGACGCACACAGAGATAACTTGACTTGTTCTTTGCGTGAGCAGGAAAAGATGTTCCTGAACATGGCAGAGAAAAGGAGAATTAAAATTCAGAAGAAGGCTAATGACGAAAGTCAGAAAAAGCCAAAGTGGGCAGAAAACATGGAAGGCACATCATCTGGTGGAGCGGGTCCTGCTCTGTTGCTGGATTTTGAAAAGAAAGGCAAGCTATGTCTTCACCGCGAGAAGACTAGCTATTATAATAATGTTTTCATTGGTTCCAGTGAATGCGAACATAATTACAAGGTAATTGGAGGTTGGGGTTTCAAAAATGGGTCAGAGCCTGTGTTTCCTGGAATTTATTACATTTGTGGGGACAAGGCTTATTTCAAATTGCCGGATCACTGGTATGGAAGCTGCTACTTTGGCATTGTTTTCCCGAAAATATACCATGTGAATGGAAAAACTGGAAGCAATGAAGATACTAATGGCTTAGTGCGTAGTAAAAGAGAAAGTATAGGTGAAATTATGGGTAGTATTTTCAGTGCACTGATACCTGGAGTGGGAGTGGTTCTGAACACTCACAGAATTTGCAAATTGTCTACTATAGTAGATGTGCTGTCTACTGAAACAGCTCATGGATTTCTGCTGGTCAATACCGAAATGGTTGCGATCAGATCAATGGTTTTACAAAATCGACTTGCTCTTGACACCTTATTAGCGAAAGAGGGCGGAGTCTGCCGGATGTTGAAGGCGCAACATTGTTGCACTTATATTCCGGATAAAAGTGTACAGATCAAAAGATATGTGAAAAACATTACTAATTTGGCAAAGGAACTCAAACCACTCGAGGTTGATAGTGCCTGGAAGAGACTGGTAGATGGTCTCTCAAATGTAGGTCATTGGCTTGCTAGCATAGGTAAAAGCTTATTATTCAAAATTCTGATGCCAATTGGTATTATAGGTCTTATTATACTTTCCATTTTCTTATGCTGTAAATGCCGCAAGCGCACCAAAAAGCACGAGGTAAATGCAAGAGGAGTGAAACGAAGTGTGGATGAGATTGAATTAGAGGAAGTGAATGATCAGATATACAAAAAGGTGAAGACTTCTCACCCTACTAAAACTGAAAGAGAAAAATTAGAACGGTTGCTGGAAGAAATAGAACTTTATAAAGTGTGAAAGAAAGTTGGCATCTGGTTCCATTATAATTTGTGATGATAGTAGATATCATCAAAGAGGGGATTGATGAAGCAAAGCTTCGCATATTTTGCGGCTTGCCGAAATCAAGAACCTCGTTTATGTGTAATAAGGTAACAAAAATGTATGTTTTACTAACATTTATTTTGTTTAAGCAAAGTTCCCGAAGCTTGCCTATGTGTATTTCTAATGAATTAATCCGTGTCCCTAAAAAAATGGCCGCCGCTTGTATTTTAGTTACTGCGCATGCGTCAGCCACACTCACGTGTCCTGACGCGTCTGCAGAAGTGGAGGGAAAGTTATGCGCATGCGTAACTCATAGCTGTGCTTATCATGTGGTACTGCTCGTGCCACTGCTCTTGTGTCCGTATCAATGTAGCTAACATTTTATGCAATAAGTTTATTTCTTGATGATGATTTAAAAGTACAAACCCTGTGATGTGTTTTCATAATGACATTATTATGTATTAATTTGTTTTCGCTTACTTTTCATGTACCGCGGGCAATGGGGGTCTGAGTGAGAGGAGAGCCATATTGGAGGTCCCTTCTGCGCCTGTGCGACATTCGGCAGCACGAGGGACCTTGGCTGATGGAACATAGCCAGTTGGCAGTGATGGGCGAGATGCTCCTGAGAAAGTCACCTCTGCCCTGCAAGAACAGCGAATGTGGCTCCTTATATGATACATTGTAATATTGCGCTACTGTTTGCCGTGTAACTTCTCATGGGAACCCCAAACCTGCTAGGCGGTACCCAAATATGTTAATGAAGGCTTCAAATCGTGTATTGTGATTGGTGTGTTACCCAAACCCTACCTTAGGACCAATCGAAATTGAGGGATTCTGACACTTTGCAACATTGGGGGGTGGTACACTGTCCCCAAACTGTATATCTACCCTGGGTTCACCTAGTGAACCGTCCGACTTGTCTGGTTTAGCTGACCTGTCACTGACCCAACGCACTCAATAGGTGACTGAAGATACAGAGCGCTGCGGAGCACTCTGTCCGAATTTGACCATAGACTAAGGTTCTACTGAACCTTAAAGTGCTGGCAAGCACTTAGCTGGGAGTTCGCTGACTCAATCGGGGTCTTGATCGATAGCTGCAGAGCGGGTGGAGCGCAGGCGTTGCTTCCGAACTGTGGGTTCCGGTCCTGTCCTGAAGAGGGTCCTGTCCTGAGGGTTTGCTGTCCTGTCCTGAGGGTCCTGTCCTGATTCCTATTCCGAGGGTATCCTGTCCTATCCTGGGTGTCCATTCTGCACCTGCTGTCCTTTGAGGGGTATCCTTCCTTGAGGGTTTCCTGTCCTTAACTGACCCGTGGCCAGGGTTTGGTTTCCACACCTTTCTAGGTAAATATTGCTCTGAACCTCTTGAAATTCTTGCACCTTCTGAATTTCTAACTTTTGCTTTAATAAAGTTCAAC
This sequence comes from Lissotriton helveticus, assembly GCF_964261635.1. NCBI lineage: Eukaryota > Metazoa > Chordata > Amphibia > Caudata > Salamandridae > Lissotriton > Lissotriton helveticus. The sequence continues at coordinate 1,319,182,667 of NC_136061.1, forward strand.
ATTGCATATGTTATATTTTCCATGCCTTTCCGCAACTATTGAAAAGTCATTTATATTTTTCCATAAAGTTTATTCCTATGTCTTCTCATTTGTTAGAAATTATATTTTGCATAGCAGTGTGTCATTTCCTGATATGGTCTAGAACTTCGTTGCCTAGATTGTTCAAAGGCCCCTTCACCTTAAGTGAAGCGTGTTATTCATTATAAGCTCTCCTATAGTCGCACACACTTAGCCTATCCCTGTTTAGATAATACTGACTTACATAGTATTTTCTCGCTACATTTTATTAGTACCTTGATGATTACTCTGTCATTATTTCTTCATGCTTATGTGATTTACGTTATCTTGGTTATTGATTGCCTTATTTTACTGTACCTCATGCAAGAAAATATTGAACTTTAGATAAACATTTTAAAACTTCCAGTTGTCCGTGGTCATTTTAAACAGTATTTGAATGTTATTGGTTGGGTTTGTATTTTGCTGCTTTTCTTTTACAGCTAGCTCCCTGATTCATTGTGGTCATTAGGCACCCGCATCGGTGGATGGTAAGTCGGGTGCACCGAAATTTGGTAGCAGGGAACACACACACACCAACTTGATAGAGCTCGTGAAGTCACCTGATCGATGTATATGGTGATTTGAAAAGTATATGGGCCCTGAAGCCGGAAACGGCGAAAACTGTTGGTCGGGTGGCCTCGCGCGCTCTATCAGATGCTCAGGGCTGGCACCTCACTGATGCATCTTGCTGAAGTAATTGCACTCAGGAAAACTGATTTTAATGTTAAAAGATTTAACTGACAACTGTGGCGAGGCTCAAAGGGAGCCCCAATCAAAACAGTTAACAGTAGGTTCAAATCCAACGGAGACACAACAAAAAGGTGCAGGAGAAAAATTATTTTCAAATCCTTTCAGAAAACAAATCAATATTGGTAATTTAAACAACAATGGCAGAAAAAGGAGCCACAAGAAATCCAACAAGGTCGCAATGTAACCCTTTATTAGTGCTCATGGCACAGTCAAGTTGGGCCAGTGAAGCTTAATTCAAAGAACTTTAGAAAGATGGGCTTTTAAAAATCTACATTCTCAGCTTAGAGCAAACTTCTCCAGATACCCAAATTCAGGAAAGTTTGTTTGGGAGGAAGTAGTTTTCTCCTCAACACCGTAAAATTGTGGAATTCATTTCCTTTAGCCATAAAAAACTGCCCAACATTACTCTCCTTCAGAAAAGCATTGAAAACCTGGCTTTTCTCAAACTAAATTTTATCCTATTACTCATTTCCGGCAGACTTCTCCGCTGCAGAGCCTAGACGACCTTGGGTATTCGAGCGCTATGTAAATTTCAAATTCATTCATTCATTCATTCATTCAGCTCTGAACACCAAGCGATGAAATTCCAACTGCCTGACTAGACTGATTTTGTGGAGAGGCAAAAAACAGAAAGGATTACATCAACCATGTCCAGTATCAGCTGAGTACTCAAATGTCCACAAACAATCTCCAGGCATTAAAGTTTAGGCTTCGGATGCCAGAGCACAACCCTTGCTCCACTGATTAAAAGAGAAGCTTCACCCTGAGTGGAAGGTGAGCTGTGGAGAAAGGGAGAGGAACAAGGCTTCTGAGTACCATGCCCTTCTCAGCCAGCCCGAAGCAATGAGAATAACTTGTGCTTGGTCCTGGCAGATATTCCCCAGAAATCAATTAATCAACGGTATTGAAAGAAATGCATAGAGAAGTGGAAAACTCTGCATACATGAATTATGTCCTCCTTGGCTCACCACAAATAATACTTAGGGGCACAGAACATTGGGCAAAATGCTTTTTCATGAGTGTCAAAGAAGTCCACATAAGGGGTGCTCCACCTCCAAGTGAAGAAGCAAGTTTTGGTCTGCAAGATGAGGCCAATTCAAACTGTCGGCCATGGTGCTCAGAGATAACAAGATGGCTTGTGACAAGCCAGATTCCAATATGGTGCACCAGGTCCAGAGCCTGAGTGCTTCTTGAAAGAAAGTGAGACCCTATTTCACCCTGCCCGTCGACAGACTGACAACAAAGGTATGGACAGACTGACAAGAAAGGGAAGTGCAAGCCACATTGCCCTCAGTTTGAGCAGGTTGATGTGCAGGACCTACTCTCCCAGGGACCAGAGGTATAATACCTGAAGGTGGATTCATCAGTCACTACTACGGCCACAGCTAGTGGAGTATAGAAGGCCATCTGTTGTGACAAGTGGTCTTTCACTTAATACCAAGCTAGGTCTGCTGCAGTGTACTGGGAAACCACAACGGTGTCCAACAGGTCTCCACTGTGCTGGAACCAATGCCCCCGGAGGAATCCCTGGAGAACTCTCTTTTGCCAGCTTGTAAATATGACCAGGAGACAGCTGCAGAAAGCCACAAACCAAGCAGGCATAGAACCATCAGAACTGGAATCTGAGACAACGTCTGGAATATGAAAATCATACATTGTATGACTAGGATCCTCTGTGGAGGAGTGAATGGTCGGAGAGATGTTGAGTCCAGTATAACTCCTTAAAAAGGGAAACCTAGAGAGGGCTCAAGATGAGATTTGGGCTTGTTAATGGAAAAGCCCAACTCAAACAGCAGAGATGCAGTTGCCTGCTAGTGGTGCGAAATCATCTGCGACAACCCAGCTTTGGGAGAAGCCAGTTGTCCATGAAAGGGCAAATAGCAATTCCTGATGTAAGATTAGCCACAATCCATGCCTTGACATTTGCGAAACAACAAGGTGAGAGATAGAATGCCTGACTCAAATACTGGCAATCACGCAGAGCTGCATTCCCAGTCCATTGTTTTGTGCTCACTATTCCACATATGTTTGGGACCAGCCATATGCAAATCAGTCTTGACCCTGATCAAATAGCCAGTTTGAACAGGCAGACCCCGTCCTCCCTGAACTGAAGCACAAGCAACCCAAAACCAGGCCAATCAGTCAGTAATGCTTAGTTACAGCGTTAAGGTGAGCACCAGAACATGCAGCAACAGAGTAGCAGAGTTAAAATGATGGATGCTATAATGTAGTAGAGAAACTGTGGTTTGAATCACTTGGAGCGTATCCAGACCAAATTCAGTGGGTCTAAAATAATGGACAATGCTGTAGTTGTAGAAGGAACCTACAATGCAGATTACTACTAAGATACAGTCCGATGGAGTAGAGAAGCAAGGGCAGCTAAACAAGAACCTGAAGTGAAAAAACACACAGAGGAGCTTTCCCTGTCCTATGAAGTTGACAATAGTTGTGTCTGAATTTTAAACAATGATATTTCTATTTATTTCACAGGGATGGATCAACAATCAATGCAAGAAAGCCAGTCATTGACAGAGGCCTTCATGGCAACAATCTCATATTTGTTTCCTGGTAGGCTTGAGCCACAGGTGTGGTAACAATCTATGATTTCCTTAGTTCCTTGAAATGCATATCCAATGTACACCAATCCACCTACATGCAGTTTGTGAAAGATCTAGATGTCATCAGCACGCATGCAAAGGTGGAAACCATGGGATGGTATGTGCCGGTCCAAAGATGGTAGGAAAAGTCACAGATTGAAAGTTGCCATATAAAAGTGAGAGAATGCCTGCTGGCACTGGGTGAGAAGGATATGAATTGGGCCACATAAAAACTCTTGAAGTTTGGGAATGTTACTTATTTCCAAGATGGATAACATTTACTAGATATCCTTGTGGCGTAGTATAGATTTCAGGGCCATTATTCACATGCAGCTGTATATCAAGCCCAAGATCGAATGTATGACATTACAACGCATACTTTTACAACGCATACCATTACAACGCATTTTTTACAATGCAAGTACCATTACAACGAATGTTTTTACAACGCAGACCATTATAGCGCAAGTGTATTAAATTATAAGAAAATGCTAATACAACGCATTACAATACTCCGCATACCATTACAACGCATATATATATATTAAATTATATGAATATAATTATTTTGTAACCTAAAACCTGGCACGGGATGCAGGGAAAATAGGGGTTTTGGGTGGGGAAGTGTATTAAAACGGTAAAACGATTTAAAGTTTTTTTTTAAATATAACTAATCTATTTGAATTAAATAAATACTCGAGCACTAAAATTAATACTCGAGTATTAAAAGTAATACTCGGGTATATATTTTTAATTTTAATATTAAAACTAACCAAAAATAAATTCATAAAATACTATATTTGCCAACATTTCGATAATTACAAAAAAAGAAGTAAAAAAACTCCATTCAGAGTAAACAAACGTGAATCAAGGGAGCCACCATTTTAGAAACTTACAAATACCACAGTCCTACAACAGTTTTAATGACACCACATGGAACGCAAAGCAAACAAAATGGAGGCGAAGTGTCAAACCAAAACAGAATAAACACACATTTTAAAACAATACATTAAAATATACATCCACACATCAAATGAAACCTATCAAAATTTTAATACAAACGATTACTTTATAAAAATTTATGATGACAGACACTAAAAACTATAAATACGGGTGACCCACCATTTTGAACTCAGTGGTCGGATGACTACGAGCGAGAGCAGACGCATTTTACGCCACTGATAACGTGACTGACACAGAAGTTCTCTCAGAGCACTTACATTTAAATTTAAAGTAAGTAAGATATTATATATTTAAAGTAATAGGTATTAAAATCTGCCTAGAAAATATAATAATATAAAGGTATAATTTTTACAGTTTCAAATTGTCTTCTAAACAAATTATTTGGAAGAAAAAGGAGTATACATCAAACCATTTAAACAAGTAAGCAGGAAATATTATTTAAATTTCTTGTAAATAGTAATAATGTGCAAATATGCCATATTAAAAACTGATAAAAATGAAATTTTTTGACAATTAATATTTATATTATTATCAAGCCAACATTCTAATAAAAAATATTGTGTGTTAAAAAAACTGTCATACAGTAATCTTTTATTAAATAATGTGTAGTAATTTACAAGTAATAGATGTAAAAAATATTTCTCATGTAAATTATAGGTCAAAACCTAAAGCATCAAAAGAAAACTCAAGGAACAGCTTCCTAAAAAAACACAAACTGCTGAAAAACATCGATAAAGTAAATTAGTCGGTAAGTCCAATTTAACTTATTTTTAGATTTTAATTAAAACTGATTATTTCACAGAGATAAGTATCTTCTAAATGTGTATTTTAAATAATATGAAAGTATTAGTGTTGCAGTATAGTGAAAAATCTGTGTCAAATAAAATCAATAAAGCAAACTAACTTTTCTAACATGTTTCTTTATGTTCAAAATACATAGGGGATCTAAAATGTTGAAATAAACATCTGATTTTTTTTTTACTCAGTAAAAGAAAACAACTCTAATCTTCAAACACAACACCTAAGGAAGAATATCTAATTTTCGACAAAAGTCAAAGAAAAATTATTACCACACAAAGGGTAAGTGACCACATAAAACCATATATTTTTAAAATTGTTAAATTAAATCATTGTATTTATTTATCAAAGTATACGTTGTAACGTCATACATTCATCACAATGATTCCCTGTACTAGCTAAATGGTCTTTTTTAAAAATCTTCATGGAAAATAACCTTTTTTTTAAATGATATTTCAATCCCATTAAAATAGGGTATTGTAAATCAAATTTTAAACAACCTATATTTTTGCTTTTCATTCTACAGAACAATTTAGAAAAAAATAAAAAGCCAAACTAAAAGAAGAACAGGACCTACAGACCGAACCCAACCGAATCAATCCGAAAACAACTCCCTTCAAAAACTCAACTAAAAGACCACAAACAAGGTAAATATCTTCAAAAGTATTTTCATATGCTAAATGTACGCAAAAAAGAGCTAGAAAATAAACATAAACCACATTGAAGAATGTAAATGCTATGTAATTTATATATACAATTTTCAAACATTTACAACCATTTTTCTTTAAAAAAATTTCGTTTCAGAACATGTCTCAAGATAAAGCAGCAAAATATATTTAAAGCAGAAAAGGAAACCGTTTGCTACAATATTCAGGTTATATTTACTGCAAGGAAAGGAAAGAATAAGTGAACCAAGGAGACATTGGAGGTGCGTGGAATATTACTCATCCCATTGCAAAGGCAGAGCAGTTACTCTTGGAGACACCGTTGAAAAAACAACTGAGCATAATCATTCTGCCTCTGCAATGGAGATTGAAGTAAGAGAAACCATCAACAAATAAAAAAATATTGCAAGCCCCTCCAATGACTCCTCTGGTTCAATTTTAAGGGAGGTAGCTCAACATGTTCCAGATCACATGGCTAGTAGTATGCCTTATAATACCTAATTTGAGACGTATAATTCAACGTAAAAAACAGGCAAGTAACCCTCAAAGAATTACACCCCAGACATTCAGTGACATTGTAATTCCTCCTGAATCTTTCTATTTCTAATGAAACATTTATCCTGCATGATAACCAAAACCCTCAAAAACGAATAGTTATTTTTAACACAGCCCGTAACCTTGTTAAGTTAGAAAATAGTGATATTTGGATGATGGATGGAACGTTTAAAAGTACGTCCCATCCTTTCACCCAAATATACACTATACATGCTAAAATTAATCAAACAGTAGTACCCTTAGTATACAGTTTGCTGCCTGATAAACAATCCACAACGTACACTGAATTGTTAACAGTGGTTAAATCTAAAACATCCAATAAAAGTCCTAGGAAGATAATTTTTTATTTTGAATTTGCTATGATAAATGTTATTTCAAAAACGTACATGGATGCCCAAATTCAGGGATGGTTTTTTTCCATTTTTCCCAGGCATTTTGGCGTAAAATACAAAAATCATCCCTAGTTGTGGATTACATATCAGACAGCAAACTGCAATTTGAACTAAAAAAACTAACTGCAGTTTGCTTTGTCCCTCCTACAAGTGAAGACGAGTACTACACTGCAATTACCGAATCTGAATTTTTTTTACTACAAATGAAGACAAATTGGCACCCCTGCTAAATTATTTTGAAGACACATGGATTGGTCATCTAAGCAGGTCGGGTCGCAGGAGGAAGCCACGTTTCCATGTGGAGTGGTGGAACTGCTACACGGCCTGCTTAAAAGGAGAGGCAAAAACAAACAATGCCATTGAGGGATGGCACAACTCCTTCAACCACACAATTGGCAAAGCTCACCCGAATTTCTATCATTTCTTGGAAATTTTGAGGAAGGAGCAAAGTTTTCAAGAAATGAGAATGTCACAATCATTAACAGGTAGCCTGAATCCATGCATCTCTAAAAGAACAAAAGAAATGTCTAAACGACTATTGGCAGTTTTACAACAGTTTTCGTTGTGTGTGGCTTCAGACTACCTAGATAATGTTGCACACATACTACACTACTAATAATCCCTTCTCTCTTTTACTTTCCTGTTTTGCCCTAAATTACAATATAACACATTTAATTTGGCATTTTAATTGGCTTCTTTTTTTAAAAAATGTGTTCAAAATTTAAAGTCGGGTCACCTTACCTTTGAAGTCTTCTTTTTTCTTTTTTCCTTGTCTTTACTACAATCCAATATAATCCAAAGCCATGCTTGTTTTGTATTCCATTTTTCCAAAACCATAATGAAACAACAAGTAAATAAACAATCTTGTTGCTTTTTTTGTAAAAACAAAATGCTTTTCCTTAGAAAAGGTATTCCAATTTTGAAGATCGATTTACAACACAATTGTCAATGCAAAAACGTTGTCTTCTCCAATTTGAATAAATCTCCAACGCCAAAACAATCGAAAATATATCCACCTTCTTCTTGTTCTTCAAATCCAAACTCCTCAAAAGCCCAAAGATAGATCCATCTTCTTGCTTTTCTCCAAATAAGCACTCCTTCAAAAACCATATCCAGAAAATGTATATCCATCGAAATTCAAACCCAAAAAAAACAATCCAAGGATGTGTACCATGACTCCTTAAATCCCCCGCGATTATCGATCCATTTTCTCCACTGGAAATCCAAACTTCGTACATCGAACTTCTTCTGACGGAATCTCAAACCAATAAAATCACAAAAATACATTTATAAACTTTGTTTAACTACTTTATTTAATTTTTACAGCATACATTGCAAAAAAGTTAAACACACACATGACCCGACATAGGCTTACTCTTTCAAAAGGATCTTGAACATGCTGAATATAACCTAAACATCTTTTTAAAATATTCTACACCTCCCTATTCTTTCCTTGCAATAATTATAATCCGCTACATTATAAAATGTAAATAAATACTTTAAAAAGTTTCCTACCTGAGGGCAGATCTCCATGCATCAGCTCTCTCCAGCGACGCTCCACAATATGGCTACCTACGTGTTTGACGTTCACGCGTATACGTCATCAAAAGCTGCAAAAAAAGAAAAAGGACTATTTTTTTATTTAACTTCATTTAATAATAAACAGTATTATATTTTTTTATAACATTACTTCCTTTTAATAAAGTTTAAAAAATGTGAAAAAATGTCTTTAAATTTACTCTATCTCGAAATAAATATATGTATATTTTTTCAGAAATAAATTGTCGTGTACATAATTTTGTCAAATGTATTTTAAATTTAAACATTTAGTTATTAATTCTATTAAATGTATACAAAAATATTATATTACTCTTACGTTATCCATACACTCCTTTCAAAGTTTTACGAACCCAGTCACTCTTCAGCCTGCTTCGCATTCAAGGTACGCGATGTTAACAAAGAGAGCTTTCGAAATAAATGTAGGACAATTCCTTACATTGCAATCAATGATAAAGCGTGTGAACCTTTTTTTAAAATTAAATTTAACATACTTTAACTATTTTTATAAAATCATTTTTATTTCATTAAATTATAAATAAAATTCTAAAAATGTATTTAATTATAAATTTTACTATTAATTAATTTTACAAATTACAAATAGTAATACAAATATTAAATTTAATATTTTCAACTTCTTAGTGTAGGAGTTTAAAATACTATTCTAACTTCAGTTAAAATTACTATTCTAACTCCAATGGGGTGTAATACTAGGGTAAGTGCTGGATAGTGTACAGGTTAAAATTACTATTCTAACTCCAGGGAGGTGTAATACTAGGGTAAGTGCAGGATAGTGTACAGGTTAAAATTACTATTCTTTCTCCAGGGGAGTGTAATACTAGGGTAAGTGCTGGATAGTGTACAGGTTTAAATTACTGTTCTAACTCCAGGGGGGTGTAATACTAGGGTAAGTGCCGGATACTGTACAGGTTAAAATTACTATTCTTACTCCAGGGGGGTGTAATACTAGGGTAAGTGCTGGTTAGTGTACAGGTTAAAATTACTATTCTAACTCCAGGGGGGTGTAATACTAGGGTAAGTGCAGGATAGTGTTCATGTTAAAATTACTATTCTAACTCCAGGGGGGTGTAATGCTAGGGTAAGTGCCGGATACTGTACAGGTTAAAATTACTATTCTTACTCCAGGAGGGTGTAATACTAGGGTAAGTGTAGGATAGTGTACAGGTTAAAATTACTAATCTTACTCCAGGGGGTGTAATACTAGGGTAAGTGCAGGATAGTGTTCATGTTAAAATTACTATTCTAACTCCAGGGGGGTTGAATTAAGCATGGGCGGATCTAGCGGATCTCGCGTACGCGAACTTGCGGATTTACGGATTCGCAATCCGCGAAGATCCGCGAACTCTAGCGGATTTGCGGATTTTCCCGTTTTTTGTGTTGGCGCGCGTTCGCGCCGATTTTGGGACAAGTTCGCAATTGCGAACTTACTTTTCGGCTCGCAACGGCCGCGACTATGTTGTTTCTACGTCTGGTTTATCATCACAGGTTCACAGCACCCTCTGTTTCACCACTGCCACCCTCTGGGACACCCATGCCACCCTCTGGTACATCCTCACTGCCACCCATTAGGTTTATTTATCACTGTAGATTATGGTGGTTGAAAAAAGCAAGCACACCTGCCCTTCTTCAACTGCCATCAATTAATTTGTGTTTCATTAATGTGTCAGTAATTTTGAAAGTTCCAGTCTGGCTGGCACCTGCTTCCTTCCTTATCTGTAATTTGCTTTTTGTTGCAGTGAAATTTTTTTTTCACAGGACCTTTATGGTGTACTTGTAGCTATTCTATGAGCCTGCTGTTTGGGTCATAGCAGGGTCATAGAATAGTTGCAAACTCTGGAGGGGCCCATCAGGAAGCACTACCTTGAATGTTACTAATGTTAAGTTTGAACTTTTGCACCTGCTCATTGCTTTCAGTTTAGCTAAAATCGTTTTTTTCTGCAATTTCGCGCGTTTTTTGGGGCGCGAATCCGTGCGAGATCGATTTCGGAAGCCGCGAATACGTGCGAATACAAAATTGTTTTTTTTGCGACGTGTATGTTCGCGTGATCTTGCGCGTGTTCGCGAGGCGCTTCTAGCTATACGTTTGCCAAGTTACCCTATCGGTCGTACACGGGCGCGGCCATCTTGTTGGCGTGACGTAATTCCGTTTCCGCCCGCTATGTGTAATCTCGCAAAGTGTGCTGCTCGCTAGTACAATTTCGCGCGTACTCGCAAGGAAAATCTCGCGCGAACTTACCCACGCGGTCGTGAACGGGCGCGGCCATCTTGTTTCTCATTCATTGCTATGGTTCTGGGCATGCTTTCTCTATCCTCTCTCAATCTCTGCCATCCTTTGCTTGTTTGAAGTTTTTTTGATCTAATTTTACTTATTATCTATCCCTCTATTTTTCTAGCTCTAAATTTTTGTGTTTTCTGCAGCTTTTAGTTACTTTTAAACTACTTTTTTAAACTCTTTTCTTTTCTTCTTCACTATTCTATTTCTTGTTTATCATTTAACTCTATTTCTGCCCAGACCATGGTAAAGGGAGCCGGGAAGCACCCTGAGAAGGGGAAGGGTCCCGCACCCCGTGCCCGGCTCCCGTGCGGGCGTTTAAGGGGGGAGCAAGTGGTCCCGAGGGAGATCTTCAGCGCGGAGGAAGTGGCGGCACTGATCTTCCACGTCCAGCGCCGCCTCCCCAAGACGATCCTGGGAGGCGGCAAGATCGCGACTGGCTATGGCATCCGGGAGCGTCGCAAGCGGTGGGAGAAGGTGTGCCGGGCCATGTACAAGATCTCTGGGGTCCGGCGCACATATAACCAGGCCACCCACCGCTGGACCGATGTCATGGACCGGGAGCGGGACTTGCTGGACGCGCTCGGCGTAGAGGTCCCCGGGCTTGGTGAGTAGTAGTAGTAGTACATTTACTACTCTGTTTTATCCTGCTCTGTTATTTGCAAATCTTTATTCTTTACCAAGAGCAATAATGCTGCCGATTACATTGAGGTAAATTATATTTCAAAATCTTCTATGCATTTCAGGTGCACTGCTCTCCTTCTCAGTAGCCTTGCTTGCTACTATGCTTCTTTGTTTTGTATGTTGTGTTCAGAAGCATTTCATTGGCCTGAGAAATTATGTATGAGTGTAGTGTAAAGAAAAGAACTGCGTAATGCTAGACAGTAAGGGTCATATTTTCAATTACCGGCGCATCCCTGCAAAGTAGCAGGGATGCGGCAGTAATTGTGTGCCATGCCACCACCACCCATTGGCCCAAAACGTCACAGAAGCCTTACGCATCTGTGCCGTAAAGGCAGCGCATTGCTGGAGTTGCGTGCCAACGATGGCGCAGCTCCAGCAATGCTCTGGGGTACCCTATCTCCCCAATGCTGCATCAAGCCGTACGTCGGCTTCAAGCGCGCAGGGTTTGAGTCATGCATCATTGTCCTAAAAGTGACTGATTGTCATCTTGTAGATTTCCCTCAGCCACTTTTAGGATTCGTTCCTGCGCAGGTACGCCCTCCCTTGCGCCGGAACGCCCCCTGATGGCGCAGGGCTTTACAACGTGATGCATCGCCCATATGTGTTTTTTTTAAATATATACGCCGCACCAACACCATGGCGAGTCTTTTGTTCTGCCGCTGCGTCACAAAAGGCACGCAACAATGGAGGAAAATGAGCCGCAACTTCCGCAAGGGACTTCTAAATCAGCCCCAACAGACTGAAGTCCAGTCCTTCCTTTAGACACATGGCTATAAGAAGAAATAGTGGCGGTGGTGGCGGGTGGATTGATAGTTTGAGTATTCACTGATCTGCAAGCAGGATGGACTTTGTCTGTCACTTCGCGTGCTGCGCACTGCTGCCTGCAGTGCCAGGCCTAGGCAAACCTCTTTAGTAGTCTGTTTATTGAGTTACATAGGAACTTTCTAAGTCAACGTTCCGCAAATCAGGCAATACGAATAACGTAGTATACCACATGAGATAGATCCCGTGGAATAGTGGTCTATCTATTTGCTATTTTTCCAAAATATTTTGTTATTGTTCTTTTGAAATGTTTGATTTGGTTGAAAAATCTCATCCATGTTTTCTGTTTTTTCTTTCTTTCATGTTGTACATCAGCTCCCTCCAAGGGCAAGAGGACACAGGAGGAGGGTGCTGAGGATGCAGGCCAGGATCGGGCAGGCGAGGGCTCCTTTGCTGGCCCCAGTAAGTTTACATTTTAATAAACAGTACCTATTTTTTCCTAGCGTTCCTCATTCGATTTTTTCTAAATCGTCTTTGATCTTCTTGTAGACTGGATATAAATTCTTATCCTGCCTCGAATATGACTCCCTGTGGTATTACTAGACTATTCTTATTAGTCTGTCTGTGTAGCTAACTAAGATTGGACATTTGGCAATTCCATTGGACTCCCATTATATTCAGCAATACCTCTATGCACTGTCTCCTTACTGACTAGATAGTGTGGCAGAGTCATTCAGCTCCCGAAGTCACCGATTATAGATCCCCAATGATCTCTAGATTATCGTACGCAGGACAAGAGAGTAGTACGGAGTCACAGCACAGTCAAGAAGTGTCAGAGGCACTCATGCTTGCAAAAATTCCAAAACCTTTAGCTCATCCACTCTAGTCTAGAGGAACAAAAACCACAGAGTCTATTTAAGTTTAAAAGCTTTATTAAAAGTAAACACATTTATTAAAATCTACTTTGTCATAAAACTATTTAACTGAAAACGGAAAAGTGGTTAGTGCTGACGATTAATTGGACACATTTCTTGTGGTCGAGCCGAGCTCTCACCTTGTTTGAACTTGATCCTGGTCGTGTTCTTAGGAGTCAAGCTTCTGTCTGTTAGGAGAAAAAGTGGTGCGTGTTAAAAATCAAAAGCAAGCATTCATCAGTTGTGCATAAAAGTGCAGCAAGACAACAGCCTTCCCTGGAAAATGGGACATTTTTACTATGGAGTAGACAGTCACAAATTATTACATTGTATTCTGTTTTTTTAACATTTCTCCTAGACCAAATATTATATAGTAGTGAGTGGTGTATTCTAACATTCTTAAATGTACTTTGTAGGTGTAACATCTGGTGACGGGGCCAGCGCGGAGGTGGCTGTGTTGGGCGAGGACTCGGAGGCCTCTGGGGAGGAGGCGGTGCAAGAGCCGGCGGACGGTCCTGTGGGGGATCAAACGGTGGTGGCGGAAACAGGTAAGCTATATATTCCTTACTTATTGAGATTGAAGACTGCAAAGTGTGCTTTCTGCACGGGTGTATTACAAATCAACCAGGTAGTAGCCTCCTCGAAATGTACTCCGACTTAGCTGTGAAGTTTTTGGTGAGAAGAATCCCAATAAGTTCTTAGACGAACGTGATGGATGGGATGAACGAAAAGCGAAAGAAGGGTGTAAGTAAGTGGGACGCGAACTTGTATGATGGCTGGCAAAGAAGAACGATATGTGTTTGCTTGGCCCCCGAGGTGGCTGGGAAGGAAAGAATATGGTATGGTGCATGGCTGGGTCAATGATGAAGCAAGGATGGGTGGAAGGACAGCAGCCTGGGTGGGTGAAACAGAAACTGTATGTGTGCGTATACTTTGACTGAATGGATGCCTGGAGCATGGTATTCTCTGACTCTTAGATAGCACATGTGTATCTAGAGAGAGTAGATGGTCGCCAGGTGAAGTAAGTGTTACCTTGAAGAGCATGTACCACCGCACCCGCACGTCCGTTCCAGTGCAGGGAAGGCAAGGAAAAGAAATTGTAAATGTGTCCAATACTACCATGAATAGTAGCAGTACTTTGTATTGCGTTTGCAATCACAGCATATATCTGGTTATTACGGTGGACACTCCGTACCTCTCTTAATAACTTTAGTTTACTTGTAGTACGTCATTCATGTGTGGGTGTATCACTGTTCACTCAATATTAAGCAAAGCACCTAAAGTCATCTCATCTGTCATTAAATACGTCCCATGTGAAGTGATAGATAATCAAATTAGTTAGCTTCTTCATTTTCCTTTTCTAGTACTCATTTGCACTGTAGGGTGAAAGGTAAATTAATTAAGCAGTAGCCCTTGTAACAGAGTATTCTCAGTGCCACCCGTAATAGAAAAGTAATAGCTTCACCACCTGCATGTACTGGACCGGTACAGTAACGCAAGTCTGTCTCACTCATCATGGTGTGCAACTTTTTTTCTCGGGTGCAAGTTCACTGTGCTGTCCATGTCATTCTGCCGGCTTGCATAAGATAACGTACCAATTTCCCTAAACAAGAGAGAAGAAGAAGAATAAGACTGGTGTACTGTCATAGTCGACTGTAATGGAAGTCCATAGTGGTCGTAGAATTTGTTCATTAAACTACCACTAATGTTAGAGCAAGGATGCAGAAGTGGGAGGTTACATAGATACTGTCCTCAATAGTTATGTACTGTGCTTTCAATTTGCTACTTGTACTCTGTGACCCAACTTTCGGCTCAATCACTTTGTGTTATTAATAAGGAGCATTGGTTACAGACTATGTCTTTCTTTCTTCATATAGTTGCTCCTTCCAAATCAACAACAAGGAGGGAGCAGGCTAGATTGGCCCGGCAACGGAGGCTGGAGGCCACTGTCGCCGAATATCGGCGGCTGGTGGCCCTGGAGGAGGAGGAGGACACGCAGTCGAGCGGGGCAACAACGACATCCTCGACTGTGACCACTGCATCCTCCTCCGTGACTAAGCCAGCGGGACCGAGCCGGGCTAAGAAAGACGACCGCCACCGCCAAGCAACCGAAATACCAGCTGCCCCCCACAGGAGCTGCAAGGACCGCCAACGCCGCCTACGAGTCCGCATGTCCAACCTGGAGCAGGAGGTCCTGAGGTATAAGAACTTGGTTAAGGGCCTCCGCTCCGAGCTTGCCACCCTCCGCAAGGAGTATGATGCCCATGCCGCATCATGCACCAGCACCGGCACCCTCCAGTAGTGGAGTGTCCCTTGCCCTTTTTTTATAGACTTTTGGGGGGTGGGATTTGGGAGTTGGGATCGTTTTGGGACGTTTCAAAGACAATCGTTGGGGTTAGGGTGGGTGAGGGAGATTATTTTGTTAGGGCTAAATAAATATATTTTTAAACTTTATCTGACCATACCTGTTTTTTACTGCTTTTCAGTCTGGTGGGTGGGGGGCGGGGGTGTAACAGTAACTTTGTTTTCCTGAACAGTCGTAGGACTTTAGTAGTACAACCGTCAATCTCTTGTCTACTCCGAAATAATACTCCATTATACTACCTCCCACCAAACGCTTATCTTACCTGTAATTTGTGTTAGAAATTAGGGCTAGGCCCAGGGCTGGCTCCAGGTGAAATGTGGATTAACGTTGTCAATCCTGGGCGGGTAACATTTCCTCATTGCGGTGGTACTAGTGGTGTGACACAGTGGCAGTTGCATGCCTATGGAAAAAAAGAAAACGAAACCTTGTTTGTCCTCCTTACTGTAGCATTACAACGGTTACGGTACGATCGAGAAAATAGCAGGTGACAGTACACTAGAACAGTGCCATAATGTAGCCTAACAAATGGTAAAGTATTTGCTTGCAAGTATAACTAGTACTTGCGTTGAATTTATTTGACATTGGCTACTACTACTAGAAGATATAGTACTGAAGCTGAGTAAGTCTAGAAGATATCCTCGTATTCCTTCACCAGCCTGTTGCTATGACCTTATCCTCCCCAGCAAGTGTGTGGAATTATTGATGTCATTTTAGTCAGACATCAAGCAAAACAACACAGCCCGGGGGAAGAGGGTTAGGGTTTGTAAAATGGATGGGAATGGGGGTTTCTTTTTGGGTAGGTTTTGTTGAGAGAAGAAAAAAAAAGCAGAGCATGGACAAACAATAATTGAAGATACAGACAATCTTTGGTTACAAACTAAAGGTAAGCACATGCAGTCACACTCATAGAATAAAAGACAACAATGGATACTGTATCTGTATTGCGTATGTTGTTGGAGTTGTCCTGTTGAATTTGGTAAGTAAGTTGCATGCAGCAAACAATTCCTCTTATTGGCGGCACTCCTCCATTCCAGCTGACGCTTCGTCCATCAATGTGGTGACCACTGACAGAAGACACCCTGTCCACTGCCTGCCTGGCGGATGTTGACTGAAACCCGGCCTGTAATTATTGAACGGAAAACAGGAAGTGCTATTACAATACCACTGATAAATAAATAAAAGGTATGTACGCTGTGTGGTTCAAAAAGTGACACTTTGATTTCCCTAATAGACAGTACAATATTTTTGAAATTGCGTGCTCTGTCTGAGTCACCTTTTTAAGGATCAATAAGTATGGCCAAAATATTATAGCGGATCTTTCCCCTCAAGGTAGGTGTACTACTGTGTTTTAGAACAAAATTTGACCTTCCCAGCAATGCTCCCACCAAGACCCTTACTAAAGCCAGTCGCAAAAATGTAGAAGAACCCCAATCATATCTCCAAAAACGATGCCTAGCAGAAAAATGGTTACAAAACGTACTTTGAAAGTAACAGTAGGCCCAAATACAGACCGTGGATTGTATTCAAACCACTTGCAAGCAAGCAAAAGTATCCATAGCCAGCATCGCTCCAACAGTGCTCTACAACAACAGAACTGCGTTGCAATAGAACCCCCCGAAACACATGCAATCCTGCTGCTAGGGCTAACCCTAACGAACCCTAACTTACAAAACGTGCCAAAACTGGTGTTTCCTTATGGATTTTGTCCAACAAACTTCTAGCCGGTATTAGACCTTCCCAGGAATGCCCCAGGCAAGACCCGCCAACCCACCCGCAAAAAAACACCCGACACAACACCCCCAAACAGCGAAAAAGCTAAATCTCATACTTACAATGTCTCTCGGCCTTCGGTCCAAACGCGGCGCTGTGCAGCTAGGTCATCATCATCATCAATCATCATAACTCCTGTTTTCCACCACGGATTTCCTGAAAAGCAAATGCAATCAAGATTAGACTGTCGCAGCAGTGCTTCGACAGAGACCCCGGCCGCAACCCACCCACGAACAGCAGGAAGCCCCCCAAAACGCTACATTGAGCAAGATGTCAGAAGAAATAGCAAAAAAAAGGCTGTTCCTTATGGATTTTGTCCAAAACACTTCTATCCGGTATTAGACCTTCCCAGTAATGCCCCAGGCAAGACCCGCCAACCCACCCGCAAAAAAACACCCGACAACACCCCCAAACAGCGAAAAAGCTAAATCTCATACTTACAATGTCTCTCGGCCTTCGGTCGAAACGCGGCGCTGTGCAGCTAGGTCATCATCATCATCAATCATCATAACTCCTGTTTTCCACCACGGATTTCCTGAAAAGCAAATGCAATCAAGATTAGACTGTCGCAGCAGTGCTTCGACAAGACAGAGACCCCGGCCGCAACCCACCCACGAACAGCAGGAAGCCCCCCAAAACGCTACATTGAGCAAGATGTCAGAAGAAATAGCAAAAAAAAGGCTGTTCCTTGTGGATTTTGTCCAAAACACTTCTATCCGGTATTAGACCTTCCCAGGAATGCCCCAGGCAAGACCCGCCAACCCACCCGCAAAAAAGCACCCGACAACACCCCCAAACAGCGAAAAAGCTAAATCTCATACTTACAATATCTCTCGGCCTTCGGTCCAAATGCGGCGCTGTTCAGCTAGGTCATCATCATCAATCATCATAACTCCTGTTTTCCACCACGGATTTCCTGAAAAGCAAATGCAATCAAGATTAGAATGTCGCATCAGTGCTTCGACAGACACCAAAAATTACCCACAAACACCCGGAACCCCGCCAAAGAGCACCTCAAAGGCAAGCAAGTCAGCAAAAACGGCAAGAAATTTCCACCTCATATTTGGTCCAAAACACTTTTGTCCATTATTAGAGCTTCACAGCAATGGGCCCAAATCCGTCAACTCACCCGCAAAGAAGTACAACACCCCCACAAGTGCTGAGTCTTTCTTCATTGGGCGTAATCCAGCACTCTGCTTGGAGGGAAATCGCAGTCTGGAGGAGGAGGATAGAGGAGCATGTTCTTCAGAACTTGTGAACCTGAGGAATGTAGACTGCGGCACCTTCAAATCAATAAGCAAACAAGTGAAGACAGTTCTGATGATGGTCTTGTTTTTGGGATTAGGTGATTAAAGTTTGAATTAAATTAACTGTGCAAAACAAAGAAAGAGAGACACAAAGCACACAGGAATAAAAGTGAATAAGGACGAAAAAGAAAGTTCTTGATTGATTGTCTCATTTTCAGGGCTCGGTGTCAGGGAATAAGAACAAGATTTCGTCATCATACTCTGCGAATTCAGGCTGGATGAGGTCAGTGACACCGAACAGAGAACAAATCCCCTCATCTACGTTGCCGTCCTCCTCGTCTTCATGCGGCGTGCTTTCTCGTACTTTGTAATCTGGTGGTATGAGGTGCTGATTCATCTTGATCATTGTCAGCCGCTCCACATTTTTGGGCGAGAGGCGGCTCCGTTTGGGAGTTACAATGCCACCAGCAGCACTGAAAACACGTTCAGAAGACACACTTGCGAGTGGGCAAGACAAATAGTTTATAGCCAGGTTGAAGAGCTGTGGCCACAATTGTTTTTTGCCATGCCAATACTGCAATGGCTCATCATTAAAAAAGACCACTGTTGAGTCATTCAGATAGTCCTGCACCATCGACTCAAGGTCAGCAACGGTTCCTCCACTTTGCTTACTTTTTGCTGTGGCTGTGACATTTTTTCGAGAACCATACCCAAGCAAACTTAGCCAATCCTCTACAACAGCCACTGTTTTTGTTGTGTGTGGTGCAGATGATCCAGTTGCCGGTGTCTTTAACGGCTGAGAGGTCACTTGTGCCCCAGCCACAGGTGCAGAAGTGGATTCTTGTGACTGGGGATGGCCTGCTGATGCTGATGCTGATGTACTGGCTTCTCCTTCAATAACCTGCCGTTCTTTTTCAAACCTCTTGGCTGACCAGGCTAACCAATGTTTGTACTTTTGAACATCTGCATCAGCAAAAGGAAAGAATGCTTCGCCTGCCAGCGCCTTTTTGTAGCGTGGATCCAGAATAGTAGCACAAATGTAATGCTGATCTGACTTGATCTTTTGAAGACGTTCATCACCACGTAGGCGCTCTAATAATTTCTCAGACAAAATGAAATGGTCTTTTTTTTTTCATCTTTTTCAAACTCAGAAGACACCGCCATCAGTTGGTGCTCCAGCATGCACAACAATGGGATAGCTTTTCCCAAATTACAGTCCTCCTGGCTGACTGCACACGTGAAGAACTCAAAAGGACGAAGCATGTCTGTCAGGCTTTTAACTATGTCCCATTGCGCCGCACTCATCCGCAGGTCCTCCTTCTGAGATGTACCCTCTGTGAAGAAATAGTGATCGAGTACCGTATACTGCTCATACAGACGCTCAAGCATGTAGAAGGTTGAGTTCCAACGTGTTGCCACCTCCTGGATGAGTGCTTTCACTGGCATTCCACGTATAAATAGCAGTCTCCGCAGATGCTTCCGGGCCTTAAAAGAATGGCTGAAATGGTTGCACATTTTGCGGCAGGTGGCCATTACCTCGAACGCTGTACTGTCTTTATCACTCAAGAATTTTTGAACTACCAGGTTGATACAGTGCGCCAAACACGGCACTCTAACATGGTCACCTATCTGCATGGCCTTAACTACATTGGCGCCATTATCCGTGGAAACATAACCAATCTTGAGTTTTAGGGGGGATAGCATTTTCAAGACCTTTTTGTTAAACTCTTCCAAAAGGTTTTCTGCTGTGTGACTTTTCTCCAAGCCAAACATGGCTAGTGTTGCATGCTTCCGAGCAGCTTTGAAAACTTTGTCCGGGTCAACACCTGCGTTTAGCTTTGCTAAAACACCTGAAAAAGAGACCCAGTGTCCAGTGATGCACATGTAATCAGCGCCTGCGCCACTGGTCCACATGTCTGTTGTCAGATGTATTGTGTGAACAGCACTCTTCTGCAAAGCTGCCCCAATCGCCTGCAGCACATCTTCATGTAGTGCTGGAACCGCAACTCTGGCAAAATAGAACCGGCTCGGAACCTTCCATTTAGGGCAGAGCGTTGCCACTAATTCAAGAAAACCTACCGCTTCTACAAAAGAAAAAGGTAGAAGGTCCACAGCTAGCATTTTAGCCAGCTTAGTGTTATACAGACGCGTCAGTGGGTGGTTGCGTTCATATGGCACGTCTGAAGTAAGCATTGTTCTAATGTTGCCCTGGACCAAGCATTTACGGGCTGATAATGACTTTGTTGACCCAATTTTGCTCGCTGGTGAACTTTTGTGCGTTGGTGTCTCACTCGCTCCAACACTCTTAGTGTGCCTCACATTGGGTGTGCTGCTGACAGGGGTACAGGGTGTAAGGGAAGTGTTTGACACGTCTTCTTCCTGCTCGTCATCATCAGATGAAACATCAACGTTTCCTTGAATTTGGCCTTTCTTGATCGCATCTAGGTGCGCAAACCATTTGACAGTGTGCTGTCTCCTAAGATGACCTCTCTGGCCTCCGGTACCATAGTTGGTACCTGGCTTACCACGACTAACTGCTTGCTTACAAATGGTACAAATGGCAAACTTTGGATTTTTTGGACAAACAGTAAAGAAGTCCCAAACTGGGGACTTGAAGTGTCTGTGGGACATGGAGGAGGCGGCGATACTGGTGGTGGTGGTCATGAAGCTAATGCCAGATGAAGTGGAGGATGTGGATTGCCCAACTTTTGTACGTTTTGCACTTTCACCGCCACTAATTAAGGTCGAGGTTGACGGAGGTCTCTTCTTGCCCGAAAGAAATATGGAAGCGGGACGAGTTGGTGTACTACTTAACTCCAATGATTGTGGTGTTTCCACTGCCTCCTCATCGACAACATCATCATCACGCTCAGCAGCTCTTCGGGCTAGGGTCAAAATGTCTGTTTGCTGCATGCCCGCTGGGGCTGCAGTGACCTTTATGATGACTGGGTCGTCGTTGGCAGAGTCTTCATCAGCAGCAGTATCCGCCACTTCTTGTTGAGACTCATCACACTCCATAACTCTGAGACTTTGGACGAGCTTCCTTTTACGCTTAACTACCTTTGTTTGTTCCCAAGTTTGATCCGTATCATCAGAAGGAAGTGTGCTTGAAGAGGATGTAGACACCACCCTTGATCTCTTCCTTGCTAGGGGTGTGGAAGACAATGAAGGATCATCAGGAGGAGTGGCTTCCTCAAATGATACCTCGCCTTGATTGTCGATTTCCTGATGTGCCCCTACTTCGGGAGGAACAACTATTGTGGGCACTTGTTGTGACCCTCCATGCACCTCTGCTTGCGCATCTCCTTGCGCTGCCTCTCCTTCCACATGTACTTGGGCTTGTACTTGCACATGTGATTGTTGTTGCGGCTGTGGTTGTTCAACACTCGTCAGATGAGCTACAACAACCTGTGTTGATTGAGGGACATTGCTGCTGTTTTCTTGCGATGAGCCAACATCACTGGTCGATGGTGATTGAAGAAGTATACTGGCTGCCTCTGCAGCACTCAAGGGCTTGGACTTAAGTTGGCGTGGTGGTGGTGGTGGCACTGAGCCCAATGGAGCGGGGGTGCTGCTGCCAGCTTGGTCCCCAGCAGATCCCGCTGCAGCTGCTGCAGGCATACTTTTCTTTTTACTCCCAAAAAAAGGGGCGGGCGGCACACCAGTGTCCTTGGTAACTTGCTTCTTCTGCTCCTTACTGGCACCTTTCTTGCTAGAGGAGCTACGGGTTACTTTTTTTGGGGCCATCTTCTTCAGAGCAGGTCAGCAGGCAGCAGTTGCACGAGTTGCAGAGGGTTCTGTGTCCAGACGTGACGTCGCGTGACGTTATGCTGCACACACCGCTGCAGGACTTCTTCCTGGCACTGGTGGTTCTATTGAGTCTTCTTGTGCACCTAAAAGCAATGGAAGACAGAGGAACATCAGTTCAGTTATACACCCCAAAAAATCGACAAAACACAGAAAAATGAGCACAATCCCATGCCATCCATGATGTTTACATTGAAGACACCCCACAGAAAGACTAGGGACATGCAAGTATGCAACACTCACTACCCCTGGGCATAAGGGATGAAAAGTAGGCAAAATAAGTGCAGGCCTCAGACACTGCCTCTCCTCAAAATGGCCCCCTTACACCCCAAGCACATGTTGCCTGTACCAGCCAGCACTCAAGATGGCCACCACCACCACCCACATGGCCAGTCCACATCAACAGTAGTACACCCACAAAAAACAGAAAAACAGCCAGAAATCACCACAATCCAATGCCATCCATGATGTTTACATCAAAGAGAGTGAGACCACACCACAGGCACACTCAGTCCATGCAACACCACCACCCCTGGGCAAGCAAAAGGCCACACCAGCAGCCCCCCAAAAACGACAAAAAACAATAAAATAAGCACAATCCCAGCCCATCCATGGCCTCAATGGTGTTTAAATTCAAGAAGACACCCCTCAGAAACACTAGGCCCATGCAACACTCACTACCCCTGGGCATAAGGGATGAAAAGTAGGCAAAATAAGTGCAGGCCTCAGACACTGCCTCTCCTCAAAATGGCCCCCTTACACCCCAAGCACATGTTGCCTGTACCAGCCAGCACTCAAGATGGCCACCACCACCACCCACATGGCCAGTCCACATCAACAGTAGTACACCCACAAAAAACAGAAAAACAGCCAGAAATCACCACAATCCAATGCCATCCATGATGTTTACATCAAAGAGAGTGAGACCACACCACAGGCACACTCAGTCCATGCACCACCACCACCCCTGGGCAAGCAAAAGGCCACACCAGCAGCCCCCCAAAAACGACAAAAAACAATAAAATAAGCACAATCCCAGCCCATCCATGGCCTCAATTATGTTTAAATTCAAGAAGACACCCCACAGAAAGACTAGGCCCATGCAACACTCACCACCCCTGGGCAAAGGGCCACACCAGCAGGCCCAAAAAAACGACAAAAAACAATAAAATCTGCACAATCCCAGCCCATCCATGGCCTCAATGGTGTTTAAATTCAAGAAGACACCCCTCAGAAACACTAGGCCCATGCAACACTCACTACCCCTGGGCATAAGGGATGAAAAGTAGGCAAAATAAGTGCAGGCCTCAGACACTGCCTCTCCTCAAAATGGCCCCCTTACACCCCAAGCACATGTTGCCTGTACCAGCCAGCACTCAAGATGGCCACCACCACCACCCACATGGCCAGTCCACATCAACAGTACACCCCCAAAAAACAGAAAAACAGCCAGAAATCACCACAATCCAATGCCATCCATGATGTTTACATCAAAGAGAGTGAGACCACACCACAGGCACACTCAGTCCATGCACCACCACCACCCCTGGGCAAGCAAAAGGCCACACCAGCAGCCCCCCAAAAACGACAAAAAACAATAAAATAAGCACAATCCCAGCCCATCCATGGCCTCAATTATGTTTAAATTCAAGAAGACACCCCACAGAAAGACTAGGCCCATGCAACACTCACCACCCCTGGGCAAAGGGCCACACCAGCAGGCCCAAAAAAACGACTAAAAACAATAAAATCTGCACAATCCCAGCCCATCCATGGCCTCAATGGTGTTTAAATTCAAGAAGACACCCCTCAGAAACACTAGGCCCATGCAACACTCACTACCCCTGGGCATAAGGGATGAAAAGTAGGCAAAATAAGTGCAGGCCTCAGACACTGCCTCTCCTCAAAATGGCCCCCTTACACCCCAAGCACATGTTGCCTGTACCAGCCAACACTCAAGATGGCCACCACCACCACCCACATGGCCAGTCCACATCAACAGTACACCCACAAAAAACAGAAAAACAGCCAGAAATCACCACAATCCAATGCCATCCATGATGTTTACATCAAAGAGAGTGACACCACACCACAGGCACACTCAGTCCATGCACCACCACCACCCCTGGGCAAGCAAAAGGCCACACCAGCAGCCCCCCAAAAACGACAAAAAACAATAAAATAAGCACAATCCCAGCCCATCCATGGCCTCAATTATGTTTAAATTCAAGAAGACACCCCACAGAAAGACTAGGCCCATGCAACACTCACCACCCCTGGGCAAAGGGCCACACCAGCAGGCCCAAAAAAATGACTAAAAACAATAAAATCTGCACAATCCCAGCCCATCCATGGCCTCAATGGTGTTTAAATTCAAGAAGACACCCCTCAGAAACACTAGGCCCATGCAACACTCACTACCCCTGGGCATAAGGGATGAAAAGTAGGCAAAATAAGTGCAGGCCTCAGACACTGCCTCTCCTCAAAATGGCCCCCTTACACCCCAAGCACATGTTGCCTGTACCAGCCAGCACTCAAGATGGCCACCACCACCACCCACATGGCCAGTCCACATCAACAGTACACCCACAAAAAACAGAAAAACAGCCAGATATCACCACAATCCAATGCCATCCATGATGTTTACATCAAAGAGAGTGAGACCACACCACAGGCACACTCAGTCCATGCACCACCACCACCCCTGGGCAAGCAAAAGGCCACACCAGCAGCCCCCCAAAAACGACAAAAAACAATAAAATAAGCACAATCCCAGCCCATCCATGGCCTCAATTATGTTTAAATTCAAGAAGACACCCCACAGAAAGACTAGGCCCATGCAACACTCACCACCCCTGGGCAAAGGGCCACACCAGCAGGCCCAAAAAAACGACAAAAAAAATAAAATCTGCACAATCCCAGCCCATCCATGGCCTCAATGGTGTTTAAATTCAACAAAACAGTTGTATCATGCACCCATAACCAACCCTGGTCCTACTGGATACTGTGGCTACCCACAATATAATTTATTTAATTTTCTGAAAAAGTTCAAAAATTGTACTTGCAGCAACTGTAATGCCCCAAACAAACTTACTTGTGAAAGTTGATTTCTAATCCAAAAGTGATCCAAAGACAGTCAAAAAGGCCTCAAATCCAAATATCCAGCAGCACCCACAAAAAGTAATCCTTCCAGCTCCAGATCCAAATGAAAGTGACCAGGAGATGGACAAAGCACTGGGAGGAGCCTGCTGGACAGGAACAGGAAGTTGGAGACTGTGGGGCACTTCCTTCCTCCCCCCCCCCCCAAAATGGACAGCTTGCAAAAAAAAAGGCCATGCAAATGTCAACCTGAGGAGTGATTCTGATAAAAATCATAATTTTCTGAAGGTTTATCCTGTTTGCTGGTGATTTTCTTGTGCGAAATTGCAAAATCTCTATTTCGCAAGTGCGAGATTGTTCCTTTCCGCCGCAACTACGTGTTCGCAATTGCGAACTCTCGCGAGGTGTGCTGTGCAAGGTGGCAAGCCGCGAGTACGTATTCGCGGGCGACAAACTCCCGCGGGAACACGCAGCAAGATCTAAAATGGCGCGTCACTCGCAAAGAAAAACAACTCGGCAAACGCTAAAATGACGGAAAGTGAACGCCGTGCACCACGCCGCGCGCCGCAACCAAGCAAAAAATCCGCCGCGAGCGGATTCACGGATTTTCGACAAATTCGCGAGCGTTCGCGGATTGCGAATTTGCCGAAAATTCTAAAAATCCGCGAGCGGAGCGGATTTTACGCCCATGCTTAGGTGTAATACTAGGGTAAGTGCTGGATAGTGTACAGGTTAAAATTACTATTCTAACTCCCGGGGGTGTAATACTAGGGTAAGTGCAGGATAGTGTTCATGTTAAAATTACTATTCTAACTCCAGGGCGGTGTAATACTATGGTAACTGCAGGATAGTGTTCATGTTAAAATTACTATTCTAACTCCAGGGGGGTGTAATACTAGGGTAAGTGCAGGATAGTGTACAGGTTAAAATTACTATTCTTACTCCAGGGGGGTGTAATACTAGGGTAAGTTCTGGATAGTGTACAGGTTAAAATTACTATTCTTACTCCAGGGGGGTGTAATACTAGGGTAAGTGCTGGATAGTGTACAGGTTGAAATTAATATTCTTACTCCAGGGGGGTGTAATACTAGGGTAAGTGCAGGATAGTGTTCATGTTAAAATTACTATTCTAACTCTATGGGGGTGTAATACTAGGGTAAGTGCAGGATAGTGTACAGGTTAAAATTACTATTCTTACTCCAGGGGGGTGTAATACTAGGGTAAGTTCTGGATAGTGTACAGGTTAAAATTACTATTCTAACTCCAGGGGGGTGTAATACTAGGGTAAGTGCTGGATAGTGTACAGGTTAAAATTACTATTCTAACTCCCGGGGGTGTAATACTAGGGTAAGTGCAGGATAGTGTTCATGTTAAAATTAATATTCTAACTCCAGGGCGGTGTAATACTATGGTAACTGCAGGATAGTGTTCATGTTAAAATTACTATTCTAACTCCAGGAGGGTGTAATACTAGGGTAAGTGCAGGATAGTGTACAGGTTAAAATTACTATTCTTACTCCAGGGGGGTGTAATACTAGGGTAAGTGCTGGATAGTGTACAGGTTAAAATTACTATTCTTACTCCAGGGGGGTGTAATACTAGGGTAAGTGCTGGATAGTGTACAGGTTGAAATTAATATTCTTACTCCAGGGGGGTGTAATACTAGGGTAAGTGCAGGATAGTGTTCATGTTAAAATTACTATTCTAACTCTATGGGGGTGTAATACTAGGGTAAGTGCAGGATAGTGTACAGGTTAAAATTACTATTCTTACTCCAGGGGGGTGTAATACTAGGGTAAGTGCTGGATAGTGTACAGGTTGAAATTAATATTCTTACTCCAGGGGGGTGTAATACTAGGGTAAGTGCAGGATAGTGTTCATGTTAAAATTACTATTCTAACTCTATGGGGGTGTAATACTAGGGTAAGTGCAGGATAGTGTACAGGTTAAAATTACTATTCTTACTCCAGGGGGGTGTAATACTAGGGTAAGTTCTGGATAGTGTACAGGTTAAAATTACTATTCTAACTCCAGGGGGGTGTAATACTAGGGTAAGTGCTGGATAGTGTACAGGTTAAAATTACTATTCTAACTCCCGGGGGTGTAATACTAGGGTAAGTGCAGGATAGTGTTCATGTTAAAATTAATATTCTAACTCCAGGGCGGTGTAATACTATGGTAACTGCAGGATAGTGTTCATGTTAAAATTACTATTCTAACTCCAGGAGGGTGTAATACTAGGGTAAGTGCAGGATAGTGTACAGGTTAAAATTACTATTCTTACTCCAGGGGGGTGTAATACTAGGGTAAGTGCTGGATAGTGTACAGGTTAAAATTACTATTCTTACTCCAGGGGGGTGTAATACTAGGGTAAGTGCTGGATAGTGTACAGGTTGAAATTAATATTCTTACTCCAGGGGGGTGTAATACTAGGGTAAGTGCAGGATAGTGTTCATGTTAAAATTACTATTCTAACTCTATGGGGGTGTAATACTAGGGTAAGTGCAGGATAGTGTACAGGTTAAAATTACTATTCTTACTCCAGGGGGGTGTAATACTAGGGTAAGTTCTGGATAGTGTACAGGTTAAAATTACTATTCTTACTCCAGGGGGGTGTAATACTAGGGTAAGTGCTGGATAGTGTACAGGTTGAAATTAATATTCTTACTCCAGGGGGGTTGTAATACTAGGGTAAGTGCAGGATAGTGTACAGGTTAAAATTACTATTCTTACTCCAGGGGGGTGTAATACTAGGGTAAGTGCAGGATAGTGTACAGGTTAAAATTACTATTCTAACTCCAGGGGGGTGTAATACTAGGGTAAGTGCAGGATAGTGTACAGGTTAAAATTACTATTCTTACTCCAGGGGGTGTAATACTAGAGTAAGTGCAGGATAGTGTACAGATTAAAATTACTATTCTAACTCATAGGGGGTGTAATACAAGGGTAAGTGCTGGATACTGTACAGGTAAAAATTACTATTCTACCTCCAGGGGGGTGTCATACTGGAATGAATACTAGAGTATTATTTTTTAATACTACAGTATTATTATTTTTATACTAGAGTAATAATATTTTTAATAAACAATATAATTTAATAAATATTTTATACATTTTTATACTTACCCAAAAATGCGTTGTAGAAGTATGCGTTGTAATGACAACTGCGTTGTAATGGTATGCGTTGTAATGACATGCGTTGTAAAAGATCCTGCGTTGTAAAAGAATTGCATTGTAATAGTTGCGTTGTAATGGTTGTAAACCCCAAGATCAAGCAAACTTTTGGCTGCATGGGTCTGCCTGGCGAACAAGAGATTCCCTGCTGCCATTGTAAGGCTATGTTTAGCTCTGTGTGGCAGCAGGGAAACACAATAGCCCCATTCATCAGTGATGTACATTGTGGCCCAGATTTATCAATCCTTTGCATTGTGCAGCACACATAAAAGAGCAAATTGCCTACAATGATTGTTTTTGTAAAGAAAGGTGTTTCTTCCTGCACAAAAATAATCCTGCCATAACGCAGGCACCATTGCACTAAAGTATAAAAAGTGCCTTCAATGGTGGTAGGCTGTGCACCAGTGCATGGAGAGTGCAGAAGTGCTCAATATCTTTGTAAATATGGAGCATGTGCATCGCAGCAACTTTGCTTGTGCCCTATGTTGGATGAAAAATTACTTAATATGCCTCTCAGTTTCCTGCTGTAAGAATCACGGCCTGAGACCTGCAGTAGTGGGGAATGTACCTCATGGCATGCAGAAACCCTTTTTCGCTTGTTTTGTAAATGCATCTACATTTTCTAAGATTTGCCCTCCACAACATAGTGGAGTTTTCCTAAAATATTGAAAGTTGACAAGCATTTGGCATTACAACTTTTAAACCCTCCCAACAGACTAGAACCATACTGAAGCCAGCATGAAACACAGAGGCTGCCATCTCTATGATGTCATGATGCACTTATGCACATAGGTCCAGATGGACAAGTGTCAACTCATGTTGGCTGCATGTCGTCCAAAACAAAAAAATAACTATCACAGAAAAGAGGGCCAGAGGAGATTTATAGACCAAAAGGCAGCAAATACCTTTACCATAATCAAAAAACACTACTAAGGACCCATGGTCTGACTGATATGGAAGAGTGCTTACGTGTCCCTTTTATAGGACAGTTTCAAACACCAACCCATAGGTGGCATGCTTCTATCAGTCAGTCAGAATAACTTTATTTTGCCAATACAATGTAGGCATAAAAAGTATACTTCAGTAAAAAGAAACATTTGCAGTGTTTCACAACATTACAGTATGGTTAAAATATATTAAAATGGTAATATAAAAATACAAATTCATAATTATTTACACAGCACAATAAAATCAGTTAATTGTTCGGTATATAATTTCAGCAAATTGTACGTCTCTTTTTTAATGCAGATAGCAACAAGCATTTACAATGCAACGGTCTCGCCTTTGCAAAAGCTTGAGCTATTGGCATTGTAAATGCCAACATTTTTATTTTTCTGTTGGTTTTGAAAACAGATAAATAAATTGCATTGTCATTTACAATGCCAATAGCTTAATCTCTCGCAAAAGGCACTACACAAACACACAGACCCACACAGAGCCACGCAAACACACAGCCACACACACACACACAGCCACACACACACCCAGCCACACACACACACACAGCCACACACACACACACACAGCCACACAGCCACACACACACACAGCCACACACACACAACCACACACCCACACACAGCCACACACACACACACAGCCACACACACACACACACACACACAGCCACACACACACACACACACACACACACAGCCACACACACAGACCCACACACAGGAGGCGCTGGACAGGAGGTGGTGAGGGAGCGGACTGTGGGGGTGGACAGGGTGTGGGAAGAATGGAAAGAGGCGGGCTATAGCGCTAGAGCGTAGTGGCCATGTTGGGAAAAAGACTACTGAGAAAGCCTTCGCACAAGCTGCGTCACGGAGAGCTTAGAACCTTGCCCATAGAAAAACATGCCCCATAGAAAAACATGCCCCATAGAAAAAATGTCCAAAACACGCCCCCAATCTCATAAGGACGGGGCAACAAACAACAGTCAAAAACACGCCCCATAGAAAAGCTGCTTGTGCTCACACTGTCTGTAAGCCCTGTCCTTTTGAGACTGGGGGCGTGTTTTTGACTGTTGTTTTTACATTCCAGCCAATGGAGAAGAGGGGAGAAAGAAAGTTAAAAAACACTCCCCCAATCCGAAAAAGATGGGGCTTAGATCGAAAAAATAACGTCACTGGGACCTCTTCTCCAATGGCTGGCCACCGTTTAGGAGGCCAGCCAATGGAGAAGAGGGGAGGGGCTTAACCTCGCTACTCCAAGTCATTAAATCTCGCCAGCGAGACGGCGCATGTGCGCAGCCTACGCTAGCCGAGACCTAAAAAGGACGCCAGAGAACAACAAACAAAAGGGTCAGGTAATGATTGGAGGTAATAAAGGGCTACACAACACTGTCTGAACTTCATTTTACGCATAATGGGGATAATAAATCTCTTCCTTTCATCACAATAAACTTTACAGAAAAACAAAAAGTGTATGTCATTCTGAGTAGATTGCGGATCACATGGACAAAATGGAAGGTCAGAAGCAAATTAACATTATTGGGAAAGCCCAGTATTAAAGATATATAATTCAGACGAAATCTCACCAGAATGTACACTTGCTGTAGATTAGTGACGAAGGTTAAATCTATGGTATTTGTATCCTTTTGCATTATGCTAGGAGAAGTCAGGTATGTCTTTACTGTCGACAGATTAATATTTTTAGCCTCCCTTTTTATTTGCCGATTAGAAAGCAATTGCCTTTTTAGGTCATTTTTTGAGATTAAACAACAAGTAGTAGGGTCCAAAAAAAAGGTGATGTAGCCCAACCGCTTTCAATGTTGATTCAACATAGATTAACCAAGTGATGCCACCAAACCCCATCTAATTTCAGAACATCCTTTATGATATCTCTTGTTAAGGCAAGGGTCTCTTTACGCCAAACTGAATATCACATAAGAATCGGCGCCATTGCAATGGTGTCAGTAGTGTAAGGTGCTCTTAGTTCCATGTGGCACTTATAGTTGGCACATGAGTTTGGTAAAGATAAAACCATTTTTAAGAAACTATCTTCAATTATCTGCAGTTTTGCACAATCCCTTGTTCCTCAAAGAGCTGCCCCATAGGTGGCAGCAGACACAGTCTTTGATTGATACACTGTTTTTATCATATATATAGGTTTTCGGCTCTTTTTTTAATGAATTTTGTTAGTGCCCCAAAGTTCTTCTCCATCTCGGACCCTCTGTTGACCTTTTTTTGCAGCCGTGTATTTCGCTATAATTAGGCTCAAGTTCAGACACTGATCCACAGTGCCTTTCCCTTTTCTAAAGACAAACTGGCAAGGAATAATAATATTTTTTTCCAGGGTCCAATCCTCTAATGTATTTAAAATCAATTGTCCATCAACTTCGCAGTAGAATCAATCAGAGAGATTGGTCTATAGTTTTTCGCAATTGACCTGATGAATTATTATTTATTTGTAAAAGCATAACCTGGAAAACGAAAACCAAGTATGATCAATTGGAGGAAATGGCCATTGAATTGGAAGTAGATTTAAGTAGACTGAAAAATTTGCAGAAACATTTTAGGGTGGATTTCTCTGAAAAAGACATTGAAAATATGAATACCACTGGACGAATCATTCATATAAAAGAACTAATTGTGTTTATTAAAAAACTGGGTGAATTAAGTAAATGGAGAGTAAAATGGACTAAGAAAAGAGAGGAAGACAGAAGAGAAAGAGGGGAAGTAGCAAATGAATTTCCAATGAGAGAAATACCGGGAGGAGGGTATGTGCATGTCCCATGGACAAGACAAGACATTTTACTGTTTACAAATGATTTTCCTCGGCTGAGAGAAAAACCTGTGGAATGGTATCGACAGGTAGACAGGTTTGTGAAGGTTTCAAAAGTTTTGTGGGTTTATCTCGATGGATTCTTTGACATAGTTGTCCCATCAGATTTATGGACAGAATGTAAAATTTCTATAGATTGGCCTAAAGAAGAACCTGCTCGAGAAAAAGTAACAGGTGCTCCTTCATCAGATGTTATGAATCAGTACGAAAAGGTAATTGTTTGGTTGAAAAACAAGATTCCTCCAAAAGAAGTAGATTGGGTTAAAATAGACAGAACAAACCAAGAGCCAAAGGAATCAGTACATTCATTCTATGAAAGATTACTGCTGGTATTTAAACAATACAGTGGTTAAGAAAAATTGAGTGAAGAGGATAGGAGCCATTTCATATACAGATTTGTTTATGGCTTAAGACCGGAAATTGGTGAAATGATAAGATCTGGAATAGTTGGTTGGCAATCACTCACAGTAGATGATATTTTGAGGAAAGCAAAATACTGTAGTGATGAATTAAATGTTAAACAAAAGAAGCTAAAAGAAAAAGCTATGTGGGCACAGGTGAAAGTGGCTGAACAACAAATATCGATTTTGGAAAAAGGGGGTGGTGATGGACAGAGTTTCTGAATGATGCAGAATACTCTTACCAAGTCAAGAGATCATGGTTTTAATCCATCACCTGTTTTTTAGCTCATTGCACCATCCCAGCTCAGAACCTGGCTATATGCAAATTAGTCTGTTCCTGTCCCAGTGCATGATGGGAACAGGGCAAACCAAACTACCAAGCCAATTCTTATACTGGGAAGGAGACAAGCTTCCGGGGACCGGTTTCTGGCATCACAGCCTTCGTCGGCCCGGCTTGCTTGAATCCTGATGGTGCAATGAGCAAGGGACTCACGTCTGAGTATACCCTCCCACACATAGTGTGGATAAAATCGATTTTGGAAAAAGGGGGTGGTGATGGACAGAGTTTCTGAATGATGCAGAATACTCTTACCAAGTCAAGAGATCATGGTTTTAATCCATCACCTGTTTTTTAGCTCATTGCACCATCCCAGCTCAGAACCTGGCTATATGCAAATTAGTCTGTTCCTGTCCCAGTGCATGATGGGAACAGGGCAAACCAAACTACCAAGCCAATTCTTATACTGGGAAGGAGACAAGCTTCCGGGGACCGGTTTCTGGCATCACAGCCTTCGTCGGCCCGGCTTGCTTGAATCCTGATGGTGCAATGAGCAAGGGACTCACGTCTGAGTATACCCTCCCACACATAGTGTGGATAAAATCAATTTTGGAAAAAGGGGGTGGTGATGGACAGAGTTTCTGAATGATGCAGAATACTCTTACCAAGTCAAGAGATCATGGTTTTAATCCATCACCTGTTTTTTAGCTCATTGCACCATCCCAGCTCAGAACCTGGCTATATGCAAATTAGTCTGTTCCTGTCCCAGTGCATGATGGGAACAGGGCAAACCAAACTACCAAGCCAATTCTTATACTGGGAAGGAGACAAGCTTCCGGGGACCGGTTTCTGGCATCACAGCCTTCGTCGGCCCGGCTTGCTTGAATCCTGATGGTGCAATGAGCAAGGGACTCACGTCTGAGTATACCCTCCCACACATAGTGTGGATAAAATCGATTTTGGAAAAAGGGGGTGGTGATGGACAGAGTTTCTGAATGATGCAGAATACTCTTACCAAGTCAAGAGATCATGGTTTTAATCCATCACCTGTTTTTTAGCTCATTGCACCATCCCAGCTCAGAACCTGGCTATATGCAAATTAGTCTGTTCCTGTCCCAGTGCATGATGGGAACAGGGCAAACCAAACTACCAAGCCAATTCTTATACTGGGAAGGAGACAAGCTTCCGGGGACTGGTTTCTGGCATCACAGCCTTCGTCGGCCCGGCTTGCTTGAATCCTGATGGTGCAATGAGCAAGGGACTCACGTCTGAGTATACCCTCCCACACATAGTGTGGATAAAATCGATTTTGGAAAAAGGGGGTGGTGATGGACAGAGTTTCTGAATGATGCAGAATACTCTTACCAAGTCAAGAGATCATGGTTTTAATCCATCACCTGTTTTTTAGCTCATTGCACCATCCCAGCTCAGAACCTGGCTATATGCAAATTAGTCTGTTCCTGTCCCAGTGCATGATGGGAACAGGGCAAACCAAACTACCAAGCCAATTCTTATACTGGGAAGGAGACAAGCTTCCGGGGACCGGTTTCTGGCATCACAGCCTTCGTCGGCCCGGCTTGCTTGAATCCTGATGGTGCAATGAGCAAGGGACTCACGTCTGAGTATACCCTCCCACACATAGTGTGGATAAAATCAATTTTGGAAAAAGGGGGTGGTGATGGACAGAGTTTCTGAATGATGCAGAATACTCTTACCAAGTCAAGAGATCATGGTTTTAATCCATCACCTGTTTTTTAGCTCATTGCACCATCCCAGCTCAGAACCTGGCTATATGCAAATTAGTCTGTTCCTGTCCCAGTGCATGATGGGAACAGGGCAAACCAAACTACCAAGCCAATTCTTATACTGGGAAGGAGACAAGCTTCCGGGGACCGGTTTCTGGCATCACAGCCTTCGTCGGCCCGGCTTGCTTGAATCCTGATGGTGCAATGAGCAAGGGACTCACGTCTGAGTATACCCTCCCACACATAGTGTGGATAAAATCGATTTTGGAAAAAGGGGGTGGTGATGGACAGAGTTTCTGAATGATGCAGAATACTCTTACCAAGTCAAGAGATCATGGTTTTAATCCATCACCTGTTTTTTAGCTCATTGCACCATCCCAGCTCAGAACCTGGCTATATGCAAATTAGTCTGTTCCTGTCCCAGTGCATGATGGGAACAGGGCAAACCAAACTACCAAGCCAATTCTTATACTGGGAAGGAGACAAGCTTCCGGGGACCGGTTTCTGGCATCACAGCCTTCGTCGGCCCGGCTTGCTTGAATCCTGATGGTGCAATGAGCAAGGGACTCACGTCTGAGTATACCCTCCCACACATAGTGTGGATAAAATCGATTTTGGAAAAAGGGGGTGGTGATGGACAGAGTTTCTGAATGATGCAGAATACTCTTACCAAGTCAAGAGATCATGGTTTTAATCCATCACCTGTTTTTTAGCTCATTG
Organism: Lissotriton helveticus; assembly: GCF_964261635.1. Taxonomy (NCBI): domain Eukaryota; kingdom Metazoa; phylum Chordata; class Amphibia; order Caudata; family Salamandridae; genus Lissotriton; species Lissotriton helveticus. The sequence goes on from NC_136061.1 coordinate 1,319,218,048, forward strand.
CACCATCCCAGCTCAGAACCTGGCTATATGCAAATTAGTCTGTTCCTGTCCCAGTGCATGATGGGAACAGGGCAAACCAAACTACCAAGCCAATTCTTATACTGGGAAGGAGACAAGCTTCTGGGGACCGGTTTCTGGCATCACAGCCTTCGTCGGCCCGGCTTGCTTGAATCCTGATGGTGCAATGAGCAAGGGACTCACGTCTGAGTATACCCTCCCACACATAGTGTGGATAAAATCAATTTTGGAAAAAGGGGGTGGTGATGGACAGAGTTTCTGAATGATGCAGAATACTCTTACCAAGTCAAGAGATCATGGTTTTAATCCATCACCTGTTTTTTAGCTCATTGCACCATCCCAGCTCAGAACCTGGCTATATGCAAATTAGTCTGTTCCTGTCCCAGTGCATGATGGGAACAGGGCAAACCAAACTACCAAGCCAATTCTTATACTGGGAAGGAGACAAGCTTCCGGGGACCGGTTTCTGGCATCACAGCCTTCGTCGGCCCGGCTTGCTTGAATCCTGATGGTGCAATGAGCAAGGGACTCACGTCTGAGTATACCCTCCCACACATAGTGTGGATAAAATCGATTTTGGAAAAAGGGGGTGGTGATGGACAGAGTTTCTGAATGATGCAGAATACTCTTACCAAGTCAAGAGATCATGGTTTTAATCCATCACCTGTTTTTTAGCTCATTGCACCATCCCAGCTCAGAACCTGGCTATATGCAAATTAGTCTGTTCCTGTCCCAGTGCATGATGGGAACAGGGCAAACCAAACTACCAAGCCAATTCTTATACTGGGAAGGAGACAAGCTTCCGGGGACCGGTTTCTGGCATCACAGCCTTCGTCGGCCCGGCTTGCTTGAATCCTGATGGTGCAATGAGCAAGGGACTCACGTCTGAGTATACCCTCCCACACATAGTGTGGATAAAATCGATTTTGGAAAAAGGGGGTGGTGATGGACAGAGTTTCTGAATGATGCAGAATACTCTTACCAAGTCAAGAGATCATGGTTTTAATCCATCACCTGTTTTTTAGCTCATTGCACCATCCCAGCTCAGAACCTGGCTATATGCAAATTAGTCTGTTCCTGTCCCAGTGCATGATGGGAACAGGGCAAACCAAACTACCAAGCCAATTCTTATACTGGGAAGGAGACAAGCTTCCGGGGACCGGTTTCTGGCATCACAGCCTTCGTCGGCCCGGCTTGCTTGAATCCTGATGGTGCAATGAGCAAGGGACTCACGTCTGAGTATACCCTCCCACACATAGTGTGGATAAAATCGATTTTGGAAAAAGGGGGTGGTGATGGACAGAGTTTCTGAATGATGCAGAATACTCTTACCAAGTCAAGAGATCATGGTTTTAATCCATCACCTGTTTTTTAGCTCATTGCACCATCCCAGCTCAGAACCTGGCTATATGCAAATTAGTCTGTTCCTGTCCCAGTGCATGATGGGAACAGGGCAAACCAAACTACCAAGCTAATTCTTATACTGGGAAGGAGACAAGCTTCCGGGGACCGGTTTCTGGCATCACAGCCTTCGTCGGCCCGGCTTGCTTGAATCCTGATGGTGCAATGAGCAAGGGACTCACGTCTGAGTATACCCTCCCACACATAGTGTGGATAAAATCGATTTTGGAAAAAGGGGGTGGTGATGGACAGAGTTTCTGAATGATGCAGAATACTCTTACCAAGTCAAGAGATCATGGTTTTAATCCATCACCTGTTTTTTAGCTCATTGCACCATCCCAGCTCAGAACCTGGCTATATGCAAATTAGTCTGTTCCTGTCCCAGTGCATGATGGGAACAGGGCAAACCAAACTACCAAGCCAATTCTTATACTGGGAAGGAGACAAGCTTCCGGGGACCGGTTTCTGGCATCACAGCCTTCGTCGGCCCGGCTTGCTTGAATCCTGATGGTGCAATGAGCAAGGGACTCACGTCTGAGTATACCCTCCCACACATAGTGTGGATAAAATCGATTTTGGAAAAAGGGGGTGGTGATGGACAGAGTTTCTGAATGATGCAGAATACTCTTACCAAGTCAAGAGATCATGGTTTTAATCCATCACCTGTTTTTTAGCTCATTGCACCATCCCAGCTCAGAACCTGGCTATATGCAAATTAGTCTGTTCCTGTCCCAGTGCATGATGGGAACAGGGCAAACCAAACTACCAAGCCAATTCTTATACTGGGAAGGAGACAAGCTTCCGGGGACCGGTTTCTGGCATCACAGCCTTCGTCGGCCCGGCTTGCTTGAATCCTGATGGTGCAATGAGCAAGGGACTCACGTCTGAGTATACCCTCCCACACATAGTGTGGATAAAATCAATTTTGGAAAAAGGGGGTGGTGATGGACAGAGTTTCTGAATGATGCAGAATACTCTTACCAAGTCAAGAGATCATGGTTTTAATCCATCACCTGTTTTTTAGCTCATTGCACCATCCCAGCTCAGAACCTGGCTATATGCAAATTAGTCTGTTCCTGTCCCAGTGCATGATGGGAACAGGGCAAACCAAACTACCAAGCCAATTCTTATACTGGGAAGGAGACAAGCTTCCGGGGACCGGTTTCTGGCATCACAGCCTTGGTCGGCCCGGCTTGCTTGAATCCTGATGGTGCAATGAGCAAGGGACTCACGTCTGAGTATACCCTCCCACACATAGTGTGGATAAAATCGATTTTGGAAAAAGGGGGTGGTGATGGACAGAGTTTCTGAATGATGCAGAATACTCTTACCAAGTCAAGAGATCATGGTTTTAATCCATCACCTGTTTTTTAGCTCAGTGCACCATCCCAGCTCAGAACCTGGCTATATGCAAATTAGTCTGTTCCTGTCCCAGTGCATGATGGGAACAGGGCAAACCAAACTACCAAGCCAATTCTTATACTGGGAAGGAGACAAGCTTCCGGGGACCGGTTTCTGGCATCACAGCCTTCGTCGGCCCGGCTTGCTTGAATCCTGATGGTGCAATGAGCATGGGACTCACGTCTGAGTATACCCTCCCACACATAGTGTGGATAAAATCGATTTTGGAAAAAGGGGGTGGTGATGGACACAGTTTCTGAATGATGCAGAATACTCTTACCAAGTCAAGAGATCATGGTTTTAATCCATCACCTGTTTTTTAGCTCATTGCACCATCCCAGCTCAGAACCTGGCTATATGCAAATTAGTCTGTTCCTGTCCCAGTGCATGATGGGAACAGGGCAAACCAAACTACCAAGCCAATTCCTATACTGGGAAGGAGACAAGCTTCCGGGGACCGGTTTCTGGCATCACAGCCTTCGTCGGCCCGGCTTGCTTGAATCCTGATGGTGCAATGAGCAAGGGACTCACGTCTGAGTATACCCTCCCACACATAGTGTGGATAAAATCGATTTTGGAAAAAGGGGGTGATGATGGACAGAGTTTCTGAATGATGCAGAATACTCTTACCAAGTCAAGAGATCATGGTTTTAATCCATCACCTGTTTTTTAGCTCATTGCACCATCCCAGCTCAGAACCTGGCTATATGCAAATTAGTCTGTTCCTGTCCCAGTGCATGATGGGAACAGGGCAAACCAAACTACCAAGCCAATTCTTATACTGGGAAGGAGACAAGCTTCCGGGGACCGGTTTCTGGCATCACAGCCTTCGTCGGCCCGGCTTGCTTGAATCCTGATGGTGCAATGAGCAAGGGACTCACGTCTGAGTATACCCTCCCACACATAGTGTGGATAAAATCGATTTTGGAAAAAGGGGGTGGTGATGGACAGAGTTTCTGAATGATGCAGAATACTCTTACCAAGTCAAGAGATCATGGTTTTAATCCATCACCTGTTTTTTAGCTCATTGCACCATCCCAGCTCAGAACCTGGCTATATGCAAATTAGTCTGTTCCTGTCCCAGTGCATGATGGGAACAGGGCAAACCAAACTACCAAGCCAATTCTTATACTGGGAAGGAGACAAGCTTCCGGGGACCGGTTTCTGGCATCACAGCCTTCGTCGGCCCGGCTTGCTTGAATCCTGATGGTGCAATGAGCAAGGGACTCACGTCTGAGTATACCCTCCCACACATAGTGTGGATAAAATCGATTTTGGAAAAAGGGGGTGGTGATGGACAGAGTTTCTGAATGATGCAGAATACTCTTACCAAGTCAAGAGATCATGGTTTTAATCCATCACCTGTTTTTTAGCTCATTGCACCATCCCAGCTCAGAACCTGGCTATATGCAAATTAGTCTGTTCCTGTCCCAGTGCATGATGGGAACAGGGCAAACCAAACTACCAAGCCAATTCTTATACTGGGAAGGAGACAAGCTTCCGGGGACCGGTTTCTGGCATCACAGCCTTTGTCGGCCCGGCTTGCTTGAATCCTGATGGTGCAATGAGCAAGGGACTCACGTCTGAGTATACCCTCCCACACATAGTGTGGATAAAATCGATTTTGGAAAAAGGGGGTGGTGATGGACAGAGTTTCTGAATGATGCAGAATACTCTTACCAAGTCAAGAGATCATGGTTTTAATCCATCACCTGTTTTTTAGCTCATTGCACCATCCCAGCTCAGAACCTGGCTATATGCAAATTAGTCTGTTCCTGTCCCAGTGCATGATGGGAACAGGGCAAACCAAACTACCAAGCCAATTCTTATACTGGGAAGGAGACAAGCTTCCGGGGACCGGTTTCTGGCATCACAGCCTTCGTCGGCCCGGCTTGCTTGAATCCTGATGGTGCAATGAGCAAGGGACTCACGTCTGAGTATACCCTCCCACACATAGTGTGGATAAAATCGATTTTGGAAAAAGGGGGTGGTGATGGACAGAGTTTCTGAATGATGCAGAATACTCTTACCAAGTCAAGAGATCATGGTTTTAATCCATCACCTGTTTTTTAGCTCATTGCACCATCCCAGCTCAGAACCTGGCTATATGCAAATTAGTCTGTTCCTGTCCCAGTGCATGATGGGAACAGGGCAAACCAAACTACCAAGCCAATTCTTATACTGGGAAGGAGACAAGCTTCCGGGGACCGGTTTCTGGCATCACAGCCTTCGTCGGCCCGGCTTGCTTGAATCCTGATGGTGCAATGAGCAAGGGACTCACGTCTGAGTATACCCTCCCACACATAGTGTGGATAAAATCGATTTTGGAAAAAGGGGGTGGTGATGGACAGAGTTTCTGAATGATGCAGAATACTCTTACCAAGTCAAGAGATCATGGTTTTAATCCATCACCTGTTTTTTAGCTCATTGCACCATCCCAGCTCAGAACCTGGCTATATGCAAATTAGTCTGTTCCTGTCCCAGTGCATGATGGGAACAGGGCAAACCAAACTACCAAGCCAATTCTTATACTGGGAAGGAGACAAGCTTCCGGGGACCGGTTTCTGGCATCACAGCCTTCGTCGGCCCGGCTTGCTTGAATCCTGATGGTGCAATGAGCAAGGGACTCACGTCTGAGTATACCCTCCCACACATAGTGTGGATAAAATCGATTTTGGAAAAAGGGGGTGGTGATGGACAGAGTTTCTGAATGATGCAGAATACTCTTACCAAGTCAAGAGATCATGGTTTTAATCCATCACCTGTTTTTTAGCTCATTGCACCATCCCAGCTCAGAACCTGGCTATATGCAAATTAGTCTGTTCCTGTCCCAGTGCATGATGGGAACAGGGCAAACCAAACTACCAAGCTAATTCTTATACTGGGAAGGAGACAAGCTTCCGGGGACCGGTTTCTGGCATCACAGCCTTCGTCGGCCCGGCTTGCTTGAATCCTGATGGTGCAATGAGCAAGGGACTCACGTCTGAGTATACCCTCCCACACATAGTGTGGATAAAATCGATTTTGGAAAAAGGGGGTGGTGATGGACAGAGTTTCTGAATGATGCAGAATACTCTTACCAAGTCAAGAGATCATGGTTTTAATCCATCACCTGTTTTTTAGCTCATTGCACCATCCCAGCTCAGAACCTGGCTATATGCAAATTAGTCTGTTCCTGTCCCAGTGCATGATGGGAACAGGGCAAACCAAACTACCAAGCCAATTCTTATACTGGGAAGGAGACAAGCTTCCGGGGACCGGTTTCTGGCATCACAGCCTTCGTCGGCCCGGCTTGCTTGAATCCTGATGGTGCAATGAGCAAGGGACTCACGTCTGAGTATACCCTCCCACACATAGTGTGGATAAAATCGATTTTGGAAAAAGGGGGTGGTGATGGACAGAGTTTCTGAATGATGCAGAATACTCTTACCAAGTCAAGAGATCATGGTTTTAATCCATCACCTGTTTTTTAGCTCATTGCACCATCCCAGCTCAGAACCTGGCTATATGCAAATTAGTCTGTTCCTGTCCCAGTGCATGATGGGAACAGGGCAAACCAAACTACCAAGCCAATTCTTATACTGGGAAGGAGACAAGCTTCCGGGGACCGGTTTCTGGCATCACAGCCTTCGTCGGCCCGGCTTGCTTGAATCCTGATGGTGCAATGAGCAAGGGACTCACGTCTGAGTATACCCTCCCACACATAGTGTGGATAAAATCAATTTTGGAAAAAGGGGGTGGTGATGGACAGAGTTTCTGAATGATGCAGAATACTCTTACCAAGTCAAGAGATCATGGTTTTAATCCATCACCTGTTTTTTAGCTCATTGCACCATCCCAGCTCAGAACCTGGCTATATGCAAATTAGTCTGTTCCTGTCCCAGTGCATGATGGGAACAGGGCAAACCAAACTACCAAGCCAATTCTTATACTGGGAAGGAGACAAGCTTCCGGGGACCGGTTTCTGGCATCACAGCCTTGGTCGGCCCGGCTTGCTTGAATCCTGATGGTGCAATGAGCAAGGGACTCACGTCTGAGTATACCCTCCCACACATAGTGTGGATAAAATCGATTTTGGAAAAAGGGGGTGGTGATGGACAGAGTTTCTGAATGATGCAGAATACTCTTACCAAGTCAAGAGATCATGGTTTTAATCCATCACCTGTTTTTTAGCTCAGTGCACCATCCCAGCTCAGAACCTGGCTATATGCAAATTAGTCTGTTCCTGTCCCAGTGCATGATGGGAACAGGGCAAACCAAACTACCAAGCCAATTCTTATACTGGGAAGGAGACAAGCTTCCGGGGACCGGTTTCTGGCATCACAGCCTTCGTCGGCCCGGCTTGCTTGAATCCTGATGGTGCAATGAGCATGGGACTCACGTCTGAGTATACCCTCCCACACATAGTGTGGATAAAATCGATTTTGGAAAAAGGGGGTGGTGATGGACACAGTTTCTGAATGATGCAGAATACTCTTACCAAGTCAAGAGATCATGGTTTTAATCCATCACCTGTTTTTTAGCTCATTGCACCATCCCAGCTCAGAACCTGGCTATATGCAAATTAGTCTGTTCCTGTCCCAGTGCATGATGGGAACAGGGCAAACCAAACTACCAAGCCAATTCCTATACTGGGAAGGAGACAAGCTTCCGGGGACCGGTTTCTGGCATCACAGCCTTCGTCGGCCCGGCTTGCTTGAATCCTGATGGTGCAATGAGCAAGGGACTCACGTCTGAGTATACCCTCCCACACATAGTGTGGATAAAATCGATTTTGGAAAAAGGGGGTGATGATGGACAGAGTTTCTGAATGATGCAGAATACTCTTACCAAGTCAAGAGATCATGGTTTTAATCCATCACCTGTTTTTTAGCTCATTGCACCATCCCAGCTCAGAACCTGGCTATATGCAAATTAGTCTGTTCCTGTCCCAGTGCATGATGGGAACAGGGCAAACCAAACTACCAAGCCAATTCTTATACTGGGAAGGAGACAAGCTTCCGGGGACCGGTTTCTGGCATCACAGCCTTCGTCGGCCCGGCTTGCTTGAATCCTGATGGTGCAATGAGCAAGGGACTCACGTCTGAGTATACCCTCCCACACATAGTGTGGATAAAATCGATTTTGGAAAAAGGGGGTGGTGATGGACAGAGTTTCTGAATGATGCAGAATACTCTTACCAAGTCAAGAGATCATGGTTTTAATCCATCACCTGTTTTTTAGCTCATTGCACCATCCCAGCTCAGAACCTGGCTATATGCAAATTAGTCTGTTCCTGTCCCAGTGCATGATGGGAACAGGGCAAACCAAACTACCAAGCCAATTCTTATACTGGGAAGGAGACAAGCTTCCGGGGACCGGTTTCTGGCATCACAGCCTTCGTCGGCCCGGCTTGCTTGAATCCTGATGGTGCAATGAGCAAGGGACTCACGTCTGAGTATACCCTCCCACACATAGTGTGGATAAAATCGATTTTGGAAAAAGGGGGTGGTGATGGACAGAGTTTCTGAATGATGCAGAATACTCTTACCAAGTCAAGAGATCATGGTTTTAATCCATCACCTGTTTTTTAGCTCATTGCACCATCCCAGCTCAGAACCTGGCTATATGCAAATTAGTCTGTTCCTGTCCCAGTGCATGATGGGAACAGGGCAAACCAAACTACCAAGCCAATTCTTATACTGGGAAGGAGACAAGCTTCCGGGGACCGGTTTCTGGCATCACAGCCTTTGTCGGCCCGGCTTGCTTGAATCCTGATGGTGCAATGAGCAAGGGACTCACGTCTGAGTATACCCTCCCACACATAGTGTGGATAAAATCGATTTTGGAAAAAGGGGGTGGTGATGGACAGAGTTTCTGAATGATGCAGAATACTCTTACCAAGTCAAGAGATCATGGTTTTAATCCATCACCTGTTTTTTAGCTCATTGCACCATCCCAGCTCAGAACCTGGCTATATGCAAATTAGTCTGTTCCTGTCCCAGTGCATGATGGGAACAGGGCACACCAAACTACCAAGCCAATTCTTTTACTGGGAAGGAGACAAGCTTCCGGGGACCGGTTTCTGGCATCACAGCCTTCGTCGGCCCGGCTTGCTTGAATCCTGATGGTGCAATGAGCAAGGGACTCACGTCTGAGTATACCCTCCCACACATAGTGTGGATAAAATCGATTTTGGAAAAAGGGGGTGGTGATGGACAGAGTTTCTGAATGATGCAGAATACTCTTACCAAGTCAAGAGATCATGGTTTTAATCCATCACCTGTTTATTAGCTCATTGCACCATCCCAGCTCAGAACCTGGCTATATGCAAATTAGTCTGTTCCTGTCCCAGTGCATGATGGGAACAGGGCAAACCAAACTACCAAGCCAATTCTTATACTGGGAAGGAGACAAGCTTCCGGGGACCGGTTTCTGGCATCACAGCCTTCGTCGGCCCGGCTTGCTTGAATCCTGATGGTGCAATGAGCAAGGGACTCACGTCTGAGTATACCCTCCCACACATAGTGTGGATAAAATCGATTTTGGAAAAAGGGGGTGGTGATGGACAGAGTTTCTGAATGATGCAGAATACTCTTACCAAGTCAAGAGATCATGGGTTTAATCCATCACCTGTTTTTTAGCTCATTGCACCATCCCAGCTCAGAACCTGGCTATATGCAAATTAGTCTGTTCCTGTCCCAGTGCATGATGGGAACAGGGCAAACCAAACTACCAAGCCAATTCTTATACTGGGAAGGAGACAAACTTCCGGGGACCGGTTTCTGGCATCACAGCCTTCGTCGGCCCGGCTTGCTTGAATCCTGATGGTGCAATGAGCAAGGGACTCACGTCTGAGTATACCCTCCCACACATAGTGTGGATAAAATCGATTTTGGAAAAAGGGGGTGGTGATGGACAGAGTTTCTGAATGATGCAGAATACTCTTACCAAGTCAAGAGATCATGGTTTTAATCCATCACCTGTTTTTTAGCTCATTGCACCATCCCAGCTCAGAACCTGGCTATATGCAAATTAGTCTGTTCCTGTCCCAGTGCATGATGGGAACAGGGCAAACCAAACTACCAAGCCAATTCTTATACTGGGAAGGAGACAAGCTTCCGGGGACCGGTTTCTGGCATCACAGCCTTGGTCGGCCCGGCTTGCTTGAATCCTGATGGTGCAATGAGCAAGGGACTCACGTCTGAGTATACCCTCCCACACATAGTGTGGATAAAATCGATTTTGGAAAAAGGGGGTGGTGATGGACAGAGTTTCTGAATGATGCAGAATACTCTTACCAAGTCAAGAGATCATGGTTTTAATCCATCACCTGTTTTTTAGCTCATTGCACCATCCCAGCTCAGAACCTGGCTATATGCAAATTAGTCTGTTCCTGTCCCAGTGCATGATGGGAACAGGGCAAACCAAACTACCAAGCCAATTCTTATACTGGGAAGGAGACAAGCTTCCGGGGACCGGTTTCTGGCATCACAGCCTTCGTCGGCCCGGCTTGCTTGAATCCTGATGGTGCAATGAGCAAGGGACTCACGTCTGAGTATACCCTCCCACACATAGTGTGGATAAAATCGATTTTGGAAAAAGGGGGTGGTGATGGACAGAGTTTCTGAATGATGCAGAATACTCTTACCAAGTCAAGAGATCATGGTTTTAATCCATCACCTGTTTTTTAGCTCATTGCACCATCCCAGCTCAGAACCTGGCTATATGCAAATTAGTCTGTTCCTGTCCCAGTGCATGATGGGAACAGGGCAAACCAAACTACCAAGCCAATTCTTATACTGGGAAGGAGACAAGCTTCCGGGGACCGGTTTCTGGCATCACAGCCTTCGTCGGCCCGGCTTGCTTGAATCCTGATGGTGCAATGAGCAAGGGACTCACGTCTGAGTATACCCTCCCACACATAGTGTGGATAAAATCGATTTTGGAAAAAGGGTGAACAACAAATATCAACATTAGGAAACAGAGATGTTAATCAGAATCAAGGGAAATTTAAAGGTAATTATAATAAGCCAAGATTGATGTGAAATATTGAAGAGTTAAAGCAGAAACTCCCATGTTTTAATTGCGGCGAAATCGGACACTGGAAGCGCGAATGTAAGAATCCGCCCAGAAATGTAAAAACTGCGTCATTAAATCCACAGATGCAGAATGAGATAGATCAGCAGGAACAGCTACAGCGACAGGTAGTGAATCAGCAAAGTCAGATACCACAACCGCCACTTCCAAACTGTGTAAATGTGCAGAGCTACAGTACAGAAACAGGATTCTGCGGAGGTGAACAGGTAAACAGACCGCCAAGAGTGAATGTGTCAAACGTTTCTCAACAGTTTTGGTTGAAGGAAGATAGAGGGAGTGAATCTGAGGATTACTTCTGACGGTGCCTGAGAGAGGAGGAAGAGTGTGTGCTTGGAGCCACTCCTGAGGTAGATCAATCTGGTCCATTTGTAAATGGTAAAGTGAATGATGTAGAAATCACTTTTCTAGTGGATACAGGTGCTTCCCGTTCTACTGTTAGATCAGTGGAAATAGAAAACCTGCCTCTCTCTGGTGAGAAGATCCAAGTAGTAGGTGTAGCTAACCAACAAATTAAAACAGATTTAACAGAACCAGTTGAAGTTGAAATTGGTAAATTTAAGGACATGCATAGATTTGTAGTTTGTGATAGCAGTCCTGTAAACTTGTTAGGAAGGGACATCCTTTGTAAGATGAACTGTAAAATATATTGCTCACCGGATGGTATTGAGCTCCAAACTCAAGAAGAAGATGGCCTTTATAAGTTAACAATGTTAATGGTTGAAGCAGAAGAAAGTAAATTATTCCCTGTATTTGATAAAAATAATCTACCTAAAGAATTAAAAGAAACAGTTCATGCTAAAATTTGGGATTTCACTGGAGATGAAATGGGTTTGATAAAAATTGTAGACCCAGTAAAAATATCAGTAAAACAAGGAGCAGATTTTCCAAACATTCCTCAGTATAAAATGAAAGCAGAAGTTATGGAAGGTGTCACACCTGTAATTGACAAATTCATAAAACAAGGTGTTCTAAAAGAAATTGAGAGCAGTCGATGTAATTCACTGATTATGGGAATCAAAAAGCCAAACGGAACTTTCAGTATTGTACAAGACCTGAGAAAGGTTAATCGAATAGTTGTTCCATGTTGCCCAGTAGTACCAAACCAAGCGGTAATTCTATATCAGATTCCGCATGATGCAGAATGGTATACAGTTATAGATTTATGTAATGCATTCTTTACTGTTCCATTGCATCCAGAAAGCCAACACATTTTTGCGTTCAGGTTCAAAGAGCGTATCCTAGCATGGTGTCGTATCCCTCAAGGGTATACAGAAAGTCCATCTATTTTTAATCAGATCAGTTGCTAAAGAAATCCTTGGAAAACCTAGATTTACCAGGAAAATCAATGTTAGTGCAGTATATTGATGATCTCCTTGTAGCAGCAAAAACAAGAGATAATTGTGTGACAGATACCATTACTCTTTTGAATCATTTGGTAGATGAGGGACATAAAGTGTCTCCTGCAAAATTACAGTTTTGCAAACGAGAAGTAAAATATCTTGGTCATAGAATTGCAAAAGGAATCAGGCAAGTGACAACTGAGAGAATAAAAATGATTCAGGCAATGCAACCACCAAAAAAGACAGGTCGGAATGTTTCTAGGAATGGTAGGTTATTGTCGTCAATGAATTAGTGGATTTTCAGTAAGTGCAAAACCATTGCAGCGACTGACAAAAGCAGACATAAAAGACCCGATTTCCCTAACAGAAACTGAGTTAGAAGCTTTTGAGCAGTTAAAGAAAAGTCTGTGTGAAGCTCCAGCATTGGGAATGCCAGATTACGAAAAGGAATTTGAGCTGTATTGCAGTGAGAGGGAAGGATGTGAATTATCAGTTTTGATTCAAAGACATGGAAGACTGAGAAAGCCAATAGCATATTTCTCAGCAGTTCTTGATCCTGTTGCAAAAGCATTACCAGGTTGCTTAAAAGCAGTGGCTGCAACAAGTGTAAGTTTGGAACAAAGTGAAGGGATAATTATGGGATTCTCAGTAAAAGTATATGTACCCCATTCAGTTGAAATTCTCCTCACTAGAAGTAAAACACAGCATTTGACAAATAACAGGTTAACAAAATATGAAAAAGTTATTCTTGGCTCAGATAACATCTCAATTGCGAGATGTGTAAATTTAAATCCTTCCACATTATTACCTGATGGTACTGTAACAGAAGCCAGAGATGAAATTGACATTGATCATGAATGCTTAGATGTATTGGAATATTTTACTAAACCTAGGAAGATATTAAAGATGTCCCATTACCTGAATCAGATTATGTTTTATTTGTTGATGGTTCATGCTTAAGAACAGGAGAAGGTGTTCTGAGTGCAGCATATTCTGTGTTCACAGTTGCAGATGTAATTGAGGCCTCCTGTCTCAAAGGAATTCGTGCAGCTCAAGTAGCATAATTGATTGCTTTGATTTGTGCATGTGAAAGAGGAAAAGAACAGAAAGTTACCATAGTGACTGATAGTCAGTATGGATATGGCGTAGTCCATGACTATGGCCAGCTCTGGTCTCAAAGACGTTATTTAACTTCTGCGGGAACTCCAATCAGAAATGCAAAATTTATCAAAAGGGTAATTGATGGAATACAGCTACCAGAAAAAATTGCTGTTGTAAAGTGCACAGCTCACAAAAAAAGGGGACAATTACATGACAAAAGGAAATGCATATGCAGACACAATTGCCAAATTCTGTGCAAAGAATACTATGTCCATTAATCGGGAAAAAGACAATGAACATGTTTTGAACTCACTTATGCTAACATCTGTAGTTGAGACTTGGCAAGGAGTAAAAGATTTACAAGATGAGGCAGAAGATGAGGAGAAAGACACATGGTTAAAAGCAGGTTGCAGACAGAGAGAAGAAGATGAGGTTTGGGTTTACAAAGATGACAGACCAGTAATGCCAGACAGCATGATTTCTGACATGGCTCGAATGTATCATGGTCCAGGACATTTAGGTAGAGATTCAATGATCAGATTGTTTAGACAGACATGGTACAATCCAAAATTTAGAATAATTGCAGAATCTTTTTGTCAGAGATGGTTGATCTGCCAGCAGATCAATCCAAACAGAAAAACAGTTGTGAGCAAGGGAACCATAGGGCGGAAGGGTGGTCCATTTACCAGATTACAGCTTGATTTCATTGACATGCCACCTCATAGCAAACTAAGATATGTCTTGGTGATAATCTGTCTGTTTTCGAGATGGGTGGAAGTGTTCCCAACAAGTCACAATGATTCAGTTACTGTGGCAAAATTGCTTTTGAGAGAGATCATACCAAGGTATGGATTTCCAGTGACGGTCGAGACTGATCGAGGCACACATTTTGAAAACAGATTGCTAAAATTGATTTGTGAAGCACTGGACATAAAACAGAAACTGCATTGTGCTTACAGACCAGAAGCATCAGGTGTTGCTGAGCAAGTGAATGGCACAATAGAAAACAGAATAGCTAAAATGTGTTTAGCGACAGGAATGAAGTGGACTGATGCACTTCCACTTGTTTGGATGTCTTTGAGAAGTACTCCAGATAGAAAAACAGGTTTGAGCCCCCATGAAATCCTTATGGGCAGAGTCATGAGACAAGCATTTGTTCCAGTTGACAAACTATTGAACATTAATGATAGTGTCATTATGGATTACTGCAAAAATCTATCTGATGTGGTAACTTCTGTGTTCCATCAGGTGGGAACGAAGTGATATCAAAAGAGAAAGAACAAGCTCATGATCTGTTACCAGGAGACTGGGTGAGAACAACAGTACAGCAAATAAGAAATTGCCTAGTACCCAGGTGGCAGAAGGCAAGACAAGTGATACTTGTCACAACAAATGCAGTAAAGTGTAGAGGATTGAAGAGATGGATTCAAGCTAGTCATACCATACGTGTGCCAGCTCCTGAAAATCCTGAAGAAGGTGATACAACAGCTGATTCAGATTCTGAAGAAGAAGCTGAAAGAAATCCAGATTTTGAAGATCGACAAAGAAGACGACATCTGGAAAATTCAAATGCGAATGGGGCATTGAATGAAGAAAATGAAGAGATTGTGATACAAGACTCTGAAAATGATGAAGATCTGCTAGATCAAGAAGCAGAAAAGGAGTCTGAGCAAGAAGTGATTCAAGACCAGGAGAATATTGAAAAGCAGATTTGAAGCTCTGGAAGAAGGAACGAAAATTCTGAAACTGGTGGATTGGAAGTAATTGAAGAAGAAGAAGAAGATGAAATTCCGAGTACCAGCTATAAGGATGATGTTTCTAACAGAGTGAAACTGCAGAGTAAAGAAGTACCTGGATCTAGAGCTGATATCACAGAAAGTGAATCAGATGAAAGTGATGATGAATCCAAAGTGAAAAGATCAAGGAAAAGAGCTTGGAGAGTAGAGTGTAATCTAACTGAACCAAAGAAGACATTATCAAGAAAAGGAGATAATTGGCCAGATGAAAATGAGGGCCTAAAGTTCAAATTGGTGAACAGAGCAAAAGAACAGGTTAAGGAGGTCTCAAGTCACTCAGATAAGAAAAATCAAGCAGGAAAGAAAATAGAAGTGATAAGCAATAGAGCAAAAAGAGTAGTAAAACCAAATCAGAAGTACAAGTCCCCTGAATGGACTTATATTATTATTCCACCAGTAGTGGAAGTGAATAGTAGTAGTCAGGAAGATTTAGATGATACAAGTGATAAGGATTGATTTTGTTCTGACACAAGGTTGAAGAAATTGTGTTAGGTGACACAAGGTCAAAGAAATTGTGTTAGCTGGAAAAACATATTGATGTAAGACAATAGGTCGAAGAAAAGCTGTTAGAAATTAAGATTTCCTGTTAAAAAAAAAAAGTAAAAAAGAGGGGTGTATATTTGTAATTTTTTAATTTTTGATTTTTTTTTAAAGGCTCTTGTTTGAAAGTAAAGATGCCTTCTACTAATAGCAATTCGAGATGTTCTATTCTTAGAAGATGTTGCAAATTGTCTTCTATTTGCGTAATCCTAATAATTTTGGTTTGGTTAATTTTAGCTGTTGTTTTTCCTTTTGGATTAGATAAAGAGATGTATAAAACTAACATGACTAGTAAAGTTGTGGTTAAACAAGATAATCATGATATAGTAGACAAGTCTAATAAAATCATTGAGCATAAACCAGAGATTCACCAAGATAGATCTGTAGGAGATTTTACTAGTAATACCTTCTCAAGACTTTTATCTGAATATGTTAAGGTGATGGATGTAAAAGATTGCTACATTTGTGTGAAATTACCTACTTCTGTTTCTGAAGGTGTGACTTACAATATGCATCCTCTTACTTATGGCGTCACTTGTAGTGTAATAGCTAGTTTATTTTATCAGACAGGTAGTTTAGAATACTACTACTCAAATTTTGATGACATTTTTGCAAATTTAAAAGTTGATAACAGCCTGAATAAACTGAAACATGCTAAACAGATGAGGGAATTTTTCATAGAAACTAATGAACTTACTTATGAGTATGCTTTTAGAAATAATTTAACATGTAAATTGAGATCGGAAGAGAAAACATTTTTAAATATGGTTGAAGAGAGAAGGGCAATTTACAAGCGAAATGAAATGCTGAAACAAACTAAATCTAAGTGTTGGCAGATTGAAGATGAAAAGCTCAATGGTAGAAATGAAAATGTTGCAATTCACATAGATAAACCTGTTAGTGGAAAATGTTGTATAAGAAGAGATAATACTTTGTTTGACAATTATTTTGTAGGTGCTAGTCAATGTGAAGATACTTATCGTATCTTAGGGGGATGGGGATTTAAAGGAGGTAAAGATCCAATTTTTCCTGGAATTTATTTTGTTTGTGGGAACAAAGCTTATTTTAATCTCCCAGACCACTGGTACGGGACTTGTTACGTAGGTTTAGTTTTTCCCAAATTTTTTCATGTAGATAGAAATGCAATAGGTTCATTTGAAATTAGTATTCATCTGAGTAGATTCAGAAGGGAAAGCTTTTCAGAAATATTGGGTGACATATTTGGTGCATTAATACCTATGGTAGGAATAACCCTGAATGCAAACAAAATTAGAAAAATGTCTACAATTGTTAATAGATTGTCTACTGATACTGCTAGTGGATTTCAATTAGTGAATACAGAACGTATTGCTATGAGAACAATGGTAATGCAGAACCGTCTTGCATTAGACATTCTGCTCGCAAAGGAAGGAGGAGTCTGTGGGATTTTACATGTCCAGCATTGCTGCACATACATTCCAGACAAGAGCCAGAATATAGAGATGTATATCAAGAATATAACAGAATTACATGCTGAGGTTGAAACTTCAGAAGATGAAAAATTTTCTGAACGTTTGAGCAAAAGATTTGCAGCAATCAGAAACTGGTTTCAAGAGATTGGTAGTTCAATTATAGGTAAAATACTTTGTTCTTTAATAGTCATAGTCATAGTGATACTTTTGTTAAAAATTAGTTGCATGATACACAAGAGAAAGAAATATGTAAGGGAAAAGAAAAGGATTTACAAACTCAGAAAAGAAAAAGAAATAGAATTAGAAGAGTTTCGTAGAACTCAATATGAGAGTTGCAGACAAACAGCTGAATCAAGATTTTAGAAATACTAATACTGAGAAACTCAAAAACATGTTCAAGGGTTGAAAATTTTCTTTAAAATTTTGGGTGTTGTTTGGTGTTTTTGAAATCACCAGATGAGGGAGTTGATGGAGCAAGGTGATGAGCAATATTTTGTTCAAACTGGCGAAGTTAAACTTCCATAATAAGTATAACTGAATTAACAAGCATGTGATGAAATTATTAATCAACTTAGTTTTAAAATGCATTTCTCAGAAAACACGTGGGATTAACTTATGTGCTCTATGTTGCAAATGCGAAGAAAATAATAAACTAACCTTGTCTATTGTCTTTGTCAGTATTAAATGCGGCTGTTTAATTAATGGCATGTGCTTATTTGTGTGCTTATGTTAAGTCTTTTCTGTGACAAAAGCTCGTGGAGAATTCTTGCAGTCTAAAAGAAGAAGGTAGATATGAATGTCCTATTACTTACCGGTAATCTTCATTACTCCTGGTCCCGTTGACCTCGTCCCATTCCTTAAAATATGGAGATAACCATCTCCATGACAGAAAAAAAGAAAAGGAGCATGCTGGGATACCTTACCTGCTCCCTCCCACTGGGAGTACATAAGCAGCACCAGCCCAGCAAGCAGCCTGAAAATACCAAGCCAACAACAGGAAGGCCGACCGCAAGGGAGGGAGGGAGGGAACTAAGGAATGGGACGAGGTCAACGGGACCAGGAGTAATGAAGATTACCGGTAAGTAATAGGACATTACCCCCAGGTCCCTCCTGACCTCGTCCCATTCCTTAAAATATGGAGAATACCAAAGCAGAGAACCCGGCCTTCCGGAACCCCACCAACAACAAGGGCACCAGACCAAAAAACAGCACCCCACAGGCCCGAACCAAGACCCCAAAGGCCAGAAGGGGACCGCCACGCAGAAGGGAGGCACAGAAGCAGAGCCAAGCACCCAAGGGAGCAGGCAGAGGAGCCAAAACCCAGGCCCCCCCTCCACGACCAAACGAAGCCCAGGAGAAGCGCACGCGCCACAACAGAGAACGGAGCCAGGAAAGGGCAAACATCCATCGAGAAACCCCCAAGGGCGAAGCCCCCGGACCCAGGCCGCCAAACAACCAGGGACCAACAGGCCAAACCAGCCCAGAGGACAAGGGCAGAAAAGAACAGCCCGCACAGGGCGGACGAGCCGAAGGAACAGGAAGGAACAAAGCAGAGGGACAACCCCAACACAGCAGGGGAAGCCCCCAGCAGAACCGAAACTAGGGCAGCAACAGGGAACCACAGAGGAACCCGGCCACAGGGCAGGACCAACCAAAGGCCAACCCCCGCAGAGACGCCGCAGAGCAGCTGCACCCAAATGGACAACCAACCGGGAGAAAAACCCGGCGCCCCAAAAACGACCAAGACCGGGGCAAAAACGAGGGCGCAGCCAAGAAAGACAACAAAGGCCCACACGGAACTAGGGAAACCAAAACCCCAGAACCCGACAGGAGGAACCGACCCCCAGGAGGAAAAAGGGACACACCACGGAACCACCGAAGGCGAAACCCCAAAGGCAGAAGGCCAACAACAAGGCCCACAGCCCAACCCCAAGAAACCCTCCGGATAACAGGAAGGACAGCCATCCAGGAGGCACACAACACCGCACCACCTGGACCCAGAGGGAGAGGCAAAAAGGAACCCCCAACCAGGAAGGGGCACAGGAAAGGCACAACAGCCAACCACAGCCAGACCTCCCAGAGAAAGGAGAACCAGAGGAAGGAAGCCCAGAGCCCACAAAAGGGACCCAGCGCCACAGCCAACCGAAGGGAGCGGACCCAGAAAGGACCGAAGACCAACCCAGGACCACGACAAAGCCCAAGAGAAGGAGCAGCCAGGAAAGGAACCCAGCAGGGACCAAAAAACAAGGACCCTAAGCAAAGAAGGGCCCCACAGCACAAAGCCCAACAGAAGCAAGCCAAGAGGCTCACCCGGCACCCAAACGCAAAGCGAACAGGACGCCAAAACAGGGACCGGAAAGGCAAAACCAACAAAGGTAGAGCCACGGCCTCCCGAGCACACGGGAAAAAACTCCGGCACCGAAAGCAAAGGACAGGAGCCCAAAGAAGCCCAAGGCGCACCACACAACAAGGGAGTGGGAAGGGACTCCCCAGAACCAATGAGAGAGCGAAGGGCACAGACCGAAAACAGCCGGCACGGAGGCACCGGGCCAACGCCAGGCCCCCCAAAGCCCCAAAACGGAAGCAAAGCCAACCGCAACCCAAGGCAGAGCGAGAGAGGCGGGAAGCAACAACCCGGCCACACCCCAGGGGAGGCAGACACCCAAACCCCTCAAGGAGCGAAAAGGCTCGGCCAAAAGGACAGGGCACAAGAGGGGAAACAGGGCAGCAGGCAAGAAGAAACCCTAGCCAACACCACCAAAAAGGCCAAGACCCACCCGCACAGAGGATGGGCACAACAAACCCAACCGCCCTCCCCCCGGAAACCAGGGGGAGACACCACCAGAAGGCAGACACCCCGAGCACGGGGCAAGCAAAAGCACCCGAAGGGAGCAAAAAGCGCCCAAAAGTGAAAAAGGCAGGCAGGCAGGGCCGGCACCCAGACAGGGACACACCACGCTCAAACCAACAGAAGGGTAGGAACCAAGGGGCGAAAGGAAAGCGCTGAGAGGCCACACACCCGGGGAGACCGACACCCAAAACCCACCAGCAGGGAAAGGGCACAGCACAGCCAGGAACGGCAGACAGGGAGTGGCCCAGGGCCAGGCCCACGAAGAACAAGCGTCCACCGAAGGCAGAGCCAAAGACCCAGCGACAAGGCGCCCCCAGGACAGAGAAAGGGCCCAACAGCCCCCCCCCCCAACAAGGAAACAAGGGGAGGACACAGGAAACCCGCCGACAGCCAGAAGGCCCGAGCAGGGCCCAAGCAAAGCCCCCATAGAGGAAGCAAGAGGCGACCAGCAGCGGAAACCTCAGGAAACCCATAGGCACGAACCCGGACCGAACCCACAGGAACGCCAGGAACCGAAGGACAGAAGGCCGCAAAAAGCGAGCCACGGCCCAGCAGGAAGACATCCCACCAGGCACGGCCAGGCAGCAGGAGGACCAGAAGCCACAGCCACAGGGCAACACCAGCCGCAGAGCACAGCACAAGCGGCAAACTACCCAATCCAAGCGGCAAGCACCAGAGGGAGAGGCCGGACGGAAACAGAAAGAAAGCCAGCAAGAACCCCGGAACAGAAAGCACAGGGAGCCGCAGCAGCCGGAGAACGAAAGAACAGAAGCCCGGCAAGGCCCAACCGGAACCCCCAAACAGGACACAGGCCAGGGGAACAGGAAGAAAAAGCCCAAACCAAGGCCCAAGGGCAAGCCAACCAAAGAGGCACGCCCAAGGCACACAGGGGAGAACAGAAGCGTCCCCAGAACACAGAAAGGAAACACAGGGAACCAGGGCGTAGGCAGGAAGCGAGAGGGAACGTACACCCCTCCAAGGGCACAGGTGCACCCACCAGGGGTGCAACAAGGGCAGAGCAGGAGGGCCCGAGCAACAGGGGACTCCCCGCAGCAAAAAAGACGGGCAGGAGAACACCCGAGAGAGCCAAAAGGAGGAGGCCAACCCCCACGAAGCAGGAGGCTCCCACCACAGGAGAAATACCCCAGAACTGAGGAGGCACGGGGAGGCCAAGTGACATGCGGACATGAGCGGAGGAAACAGCGCAGAAAAACAGCACACACCCCACACAACCTGCAGGGAGACGCCCAGAGGACGACACCCACCAGCACGGACAACAGCAGGCAAAAGACAGAACCATGTCCAGCAAGGCCAACCCACCCAAACACAGCCTTAACCGCCACACAGAGCACAAGGACAGTGAACAGGAAAGAAACAGGGGCACCCGATACTCGGTACTCACCAGGGGAGCAGGAAGAGGGCCTTAACAGCACCCCCACCCCCACCCCCAACAGACTGACCAGGCGCCCACCAGAACACCAGCGCCGGGCAGATCAGTCCGCCCCGCCGAGGCCACAGCCGTACACTGGCCAGAGGCAGGGAGCCAAGGACCCGGCCCAGGAGGAACCTGCAAAAGAAAGACAGCAGGAAAAGCGGACATCAAAGAAAGAAACAGGGACCGCTACGCGGTACTCACCAGGAGGGCAGGAGGAGCGCTCCAACAGCCCAACGCCCCCCAAGAAACCTGCCCAGGCGCCCACCCGGACATCAGCGCCAGGCAGAGCAGGTCACACCACACGCACATCTGGGGAAGAAAAAACATCAGCCCCAAGTGAGGACACACCAGAAAGGACCCGCCAACAAGAGGCATAGCGAGGCAGAACCGGGAATGGAGACATGGCGCCAGCGCACGTGGCGGAATCCAACGAGGACACATGTAGTGCACATCCGGTAGGTGGAGACACATCCAGCTGCATTATCGACCTCAGAAGGAAGAAAAGCCGAATGGACCCGCCAGGAACTGAACCAGCGACTGGAACACAGGCCCCCACTGCACAAACCAGAACAGCAGGGAACACCAAAGAGCCCAAGTCCGCCCGCTAGCGCAGGCCAGACCACCAGGAGTCGCCCAAGCAGCCACCGAACACAGACCCCAGCACAAGCAAACAGACAGCGTTTAGTCTGAAAGGGAAAGGTGGCATGAAACACATGAATGCACCACAGACAGGACTTGAACAGTACAAACCCCGGAATCAGGAAGCTTGCAGCGCCGTAACCAGCAAGCCACCGAAGGCACACAGAAAGTAGCGAGCGAAGGCCGCCTCGCAACAGACAAGGGCACAAGAAAGGAGAAAATCACCGCAAAGCGGGACTCACCCGTAGCGGGGGGCGTAGCACCATGAAACCAGGCCCCCACATACCCAGCCAGCACCAGAAACCATCCAGCGTCTCACCCGCCAGCCACAGGAGCAGCGCGTCTCCCACCCGGCCAAGCTCGGGGAGACGCGCCCAGGCGACCCGGAAGGACAGCGGGAAGGACGGCGCACCAGCCGCAAAGGGCCGGTAAACCGGAAACAGCCAGGAAGAAGCCCCGCGACCCAGCAAGCCAGGCAGGCCGGGAGGCAGACACCAGGAAACAGCACCCCTGCCCGCGAAGCCAGGCAGCCGGGCATGGGAAGCAGAGAAGAACCAGCACGCCACCCCAGCCCAGCAGGAGCGGGCGCAGGTAGGAAATACACATCACAGCACACTCGAACATCCATTCTGTCGGAGACAGAAAAAAAGAACAGGCTGCATGCTGGGCTGGTGCTGCTTATGTACTCCCAGTGGGAGGGGGCAGGTAAGGTATCCCAGCATGCTCCTTTTCTTTTTTTCTGTCATGGAGATGGTTATCTCCATATTTTAAGGAATGGGACGAGGTCAGGAGGGACCTGGGGGTAACGGTGCTTTGTGTGCTAAGCTAGGTAACATAAATTAATGGGTTATTAATTAGCAAAGGGGGTGGGTAACAGAATGGGTCTCAATTCTTTAATTAATTGATGTATTGTGTTTGTTTGAATAATAGTTTCCGAGAGAGGCCTAAAATCCATGTAAAAAAATGGCTGACAGAGAAGCAGTTGCGAAAGCTTGTCCAGAGTGGAGCCTTACACATGCGCAGAAGTGAAAACCTTTTACCACGTTGACATTTTTGTTTGAAAGAGCAGCTTAATAGTTGTGCTGAGTGTGCTCTTGGAGAAAAAGGCTCAAGGACTAGATATCGGAGTGACTGCCAAGGTTAGGAAGTCGTGGACTGTAACTCGAGAGAAAAGTAACTCTTTGAGGAAGCCAAATGATGCGAAAGTAAAGGACAATAGGGCGTATGTAAAAGCCTGGTCATGGTTTAGAAACGGAGATGACTTAATGTGGACTGACATAAGACAGCCAATGACAAGTCTGGATTTCTAAGAAAGTATACAAATGTAGAAAGTTTAGCTATATAGAAAGGTATAAAACCTGATCTCATGGGCAGGAGGGCGCTTCTCGCTTTCCGAATCCTGATTGACGTGACATGAAATTGAAATTAAAATATTTATAAAGCGCACATACACCACGTGGTTTCTTGGCGCTAGGACATAAAGCCAGGAGGGAGCAAAAAGACGGCCGACTAACATGGGAAAATTTGAGTGAACAAAAATGTTTTTAAAGATTTACGGAATTCTGAATAGTGGGTGGAAAGTCTAAGGGAGGAAGGAAGGACATTCCAGAAAGTAGGCGCAAGCGTAGAAAATTTTGCGCCACCTGACCTCTTCTTCTTGAAACGAGGGACAACCAAAAGAGATTGCGAAGAGGAACGCAGTTCTCTGCTAGGACAGTATGCCTTGATCTCAGAGGAAATGAAGTGAGGGGCTGTCCCTGCCCTCGCCTGGAAGGTGATACAACCCATCTTGAACAAGGCACGCTCCCGGATAGGCAACCAGTGCAGAGCTTTAAGCAGCGGGGTGACATGACAGGACTTGGACAGGTTGTAGACAAGTCGAGCTGCCTGATTCTGCACTAGTTGGAGTCTCCGAAGATGGTAAGCGGGGATTCCGTTATACAAGGCGTTGCCATAGTCCAAGCGGGAGATCACCATCGCAGACAGAATGAGTTTGAGGGCACAGAAAGAAAAGAAACGGGACACCTTACGGATCGTGCGAAGAGTGAGGAAAGATGAAGAGACAACTGAACTAATCTGAGAGTGTAGTGAGAGGTGCGCATTAAGTTTGATCCCTAGAGTTTTAACCGAAAAAGAAGGGGTGGGGGGGGACCCAGGGAGGAAGGCCAAAGGAGGGAAGACCAGGGACTGGAGGAGCCTCCCGTCAGTACCAACTCGGTTTTGTCGGGGTTAAGCTTCAGATGATTGAAGCTCATCCTGTCCCTGATGAACAACATGATAGAATGAAAATTATGAATGGACTCAGGGGAGGAGGATAAATTAAAAACCAGTTGGAGATCGTCAGCATAGTTATAAATGGTGACGTCCATCTGCTGAAGCGTAAAAATAAGAGGGGAGATGTACAGATTAAACAATAAAGGGGACAAAGAGGAACCTTGCGGCACTCCGCAGTGGACCGATTGAAGGGGAGCAGAGAAGTTGGCCAGATGGACGGCCTGGGTGCGGTCCTTTAAAAAGGATGCAAGCCAGGCCAGGGCGGACCCCCTGATGCCAGCCGCCTCGAGGGAGAGAAGGATGGAATGATCCACCGTGTCAAAGGCGGCGGATAAATCAAGGAGGACCAGAGCCTGGGGCCGGCCAGCATCCATGCCCTCTCTGAGGTTGTCCAGCACAGAGAGGACAACAGACTGCGTGGAATGTGCCAGGTGAAACCCAGCCTGACGAGAGGCTAGGCAGCCATTCTCCTCCACGAAGTTACTAAGCGTTCTCGGGATATGGCGCTCCAAAATTTTGCCAAGGAAACATGCTGTCGGACTTCTGGCTCACGTAAGGACAACAGACTTTAATTGATTTTTCCTTTCTAGGTGGAGTGAGAATAGTCAGGGAAATAGATTTAGGTAATGGAAACTGTTATTTACTCATATTTATGCTTTCTGATTTTGCCTTAGAAGTGTCAGTCTAATAAATCATTTCCTTATTAAAATGCTGCTTTCTTATTTGCTAATAAAATAAAGATTCTTTAACGTAAGTGCTCTTTCTTTGGAAATAAAGTTAATAAAAATTAGATTTGAAATGACAAGCTGGACTTGTTTATTTAAGGTCTAGTTTCCATCAGTTGATCCATTTGCGTTAGTGGCCTAATTAAAATGATAAATGCTTAAAACCATGGTAAGAAAAGTTAAACTGCAGTTGTATATAAATATGTAAATAGTTTGTGAATAGTTCTGATTAATTAGGTCACATGATGCAGTCGCTCAAAAACTGTCTTGTTGGTTTATGGGCCTATGATAATGATTCATGATTAATGGTGAGTATTGTGATGTTGGGTAGCGTTGGTGAGACAGTTTTTCAATCAGAGCGCTGGCAGGGCTGGCCCTAGGCATGTGCAAACTGTGCAACTGCACAGGGCCGCCAAACCCCAGGGGCCGCCACGACGACCGACGGACGAGCCGAGGATCGGATCGGAACTTGGATCACTGGCGGCCCCCTGGCAGGATTTGGCAGCCTCTGGGCAATGGCAGCGACGCATGTGAGCGTTGTTGTTGTTTAAATTGGTTTCACTTGGGCAGCCAGCCAGCAGACAGTTGGGTCCCAGGGCCGTCAATATTAGCCCTACGACGACGTGACGGCCCTGGGACAGCCCCCGCGCCGCGCGCTGTGCGCGGTGCGCAATTTAGCCGCTCAGCAGTGACGCGTCACGGTGCTGTGGTCACGCGGCTCCGACCCGCCTCACTGGGAGACTGAGTGCGTCAGTGAGCGGTGCGTCGACTCATCACTCATCGTCGTGTTTGGACTGAGAATCAAAGAACAAATTATTAGTGTCGTCGGCCACCCGATCATCGAGGATAGACAGAGAACACCTGTCCACTAGTCCGGCACTAGTACTATCTCTCGACTCTTCCCCGGCCCGAGTCCGACTCCGACCCCAAATAACGCCGGTGAGAGTCTGACTCTGTCTCTGACACGAGACTGTGCTCACAAGTATATTTATTTATAATGTAATATTTATAATCGCCTGCCTGTCTTTCCAGTTGAGCTGCAGTAATGAATATGACGAGTGAGTGTTAATAACAACACATGTGTCTCAGATGCGCAGCGTCTAGTAGTCAATACTCATGGTTTGTCTCTGCATTGCCACATTATGCTGCGCCGGCCAGCCTGCAAAGCTGCTGTGTCAGCCCGGGTTGACACACGACGGGGTGTGGGGGGGGGACGCTGAAACCCCATGAGCCCAATGGGTGTTGCGCGCCTGGGCACCACACCGTTATCAACAGCCTTGATCCATTGCGACCCAGCACTGGAAGCCCCAGCTGTGAAGGCACTTCATTCAGAAAGGTGCCCCGACCCATCCCCCTCCCTCTGAGAAGGCCCGATAAAGTTTAAACACATGAGGGTGTGTGCATTGAGTCACGGCCCGCACCCACCGAGGACCATCTCACAGCCCACTCCTAAACTCCCCGGCTGTGGGCACACCAGCAGAGATGATTACAGTGCTCCCTCGTCCTCCGTTCATTTTCAAATGTTCCGGTCGAGGTGATCCAGGCTTAGAACACAGGTCTCCAGCTTACCTCTTCCCCTTTATGGCGTATGCTCCACCCTCTCTTTCACCCAGGGCAGCGCCATTAAGATCCTCCAAGCCACAAAATCGACTTATACATTTAGCTTTTTTGCCCTTTCCCTCTACGACTGGCAGCAAATTGGCAAATGTAAAGGTCACTTTGGTCTGTCTTACGTGGTTGGTCGCCAACAGACTACATGGTAATATATCAAAACAGGGTTCAGGCAACTGCCTAAGAAATTCAGATGTACCCAGCCAGTCCAGAGGTAAAATTGCGAAAAAACAGTTGCTGGAGGGGTGTATGCAGATGAATAGCAGGTTTCACCATAAGCTAGCATGGAGGGATTATGTGCCTGCTCCCCAGCACAGTGTATAACACGCAGGTGATAGATTTGAATGTTTTTGACCACCGTGTTGCTGCTGTTGTTGCAATAGGTCCTTCAGTTACCTGTTGGTCACAAAAATGAGGGTTCCTGCCATATAATGGTGAGATTAGTGAGTTATGTGCCAGCACCATAGAGCAGCATGTAAACTGCCAGGCATACGCTGGGAAACTCCATCTCAATATGCATGTTCACGTGTGTATGTGTGAGGTGCCTGAATTGCTTTTGAGAAGAGAGTAAGACTGTTCCTCGTGTCACCCCAACTAATGGTTCTGTATTAAGATAGACATTAAAAAGGCCAAACTCCAGTTAGGCGTCACATCGGGTGAAAAGGCACCCGAAAGGGTCTTCGACGGTCGACAGCACAGCAGGACCGTGGTACGGGTATTCATAAAAACGGGCTAAATATGCTAATTATTCCAAACAGTTCGTTGGCGGCAGGAGCGTGCTGCGTGGCTGTGGGCAGTTTGATGGCGCCCTTCCGCCCTCTGCGCGCGCCGCTTCTCCCGGTACAGCCTGCTGATGAAAAGGACCCGGCTCAGACTGAGCACTATTTGTTGATTTAACTGACATAACTGTGAAAACAAGCATTTGCAATGGAATAGGTCTGCGTATTTACGTGCGTTTGAGCTATTGGCATTGTAAATTACAGTGCCTTTTATTTATGTTTTGAAAAGCAAAACATAAATAGAAGTCATTGTCATTTACAATGCCAATAGCTCAAACTCGCATAAATGCGAGACCTACTGCATTGCAAATGCTTGTTCACTATCTTTTTGCAAATCTGTGCATTATGAACAAGATGCTGGATTATGTAGCAAGTGCAGAAAATATGTAATTTAGCAGAAAACGCCACAGCAGCAGAAATGCATAATTCTAGAGGCCATGACAATAAGTAAATACATTAATTTAACAATTTTCTTTAAAGGAACATTTTTTCCTAAGTGGTGTTTTCTTCCCTGCTTCCATTTTGAAGTTTTAATCTTATGTGTGGTGGAAGCAATCACTGTAACAAAAATGTTACCAATTCACGAGTGCATTTGTCCAATTTATCAGAAGTTCAGAGTGAGGCATATCCTTTGTGGCTAAGGAGTTATGGCTTCCATTTTCCCCAGAAAAAGTTAGGTCATACTAGAATGAATTTCAAACCCACACACATTCCCCTGTGAAACATACTCACTTTGAACTCTGCAGATTACACTTTCAGCACGGTACCCGTGGGTTTGGAAGAACTGTGAGCTCAAAACCCAAATGCATGCACTAAGTTAGTGTCTCATATGAAAAGCAGGGCACATTCGGAGTTTCTCTTTTGGAGGAAAATAAAAATGTGTTTTTATTAAAAGGTTTTAGACAAAAAAACAGACATCATTCTTGTCCAGACATCACCAGCTTGAAGAAACAGAAGTACCACTAAGGTCACTGCAGTCTAGCAATCACATCAAACTATATTTAGTAGCAGCACGTCCCAACGTTGTCCGGGTATGAGTTGCTGCCGGCCAGTAGTATATTGTTTTGTAAGATTTCGTTTTGATAGCATTTCTTATCTGTGACAGGCCTGTGAAACGCTCCGATTCACAGTGCACTGCTGATGCACTTAAGAGTGCGCGTTCAGTAGTGTGTGAACTCGAGTTTCCCTACTTTATTTTTCCTTGCAAATATGAGAATCGCATGTCTCCAACTGAGGTCCGCCCCGTCCGGACCCCCTCTTCCGGGGCCCCCACCTACGCTCCCTGCACAGGGCCACCATGAGCCTAGAGCCGGCCCTGGCGCTGGATCACCTGCTATAACCCACATTCCTCTTACCCTAAACACACACATTGCAGCAGCTTATATTCCCTTGTGTTGCACTAGGACTCGATTGGAAACTGGATTTCCCCTTGCTTAGGGGGTGTGGGCTCAGTCTTCCAATACTGATTTGGTTCTAGCCTCTTCCCCATCTCTTGAAAGGCCCAGGAAGAAAGCATGAGGTAAATGCCTTTTTTGGGGACGTTTTGCAAATAGGAATAAAGGCATCCGTCTCACCAGAGTTCATTTAATTTAATTAGCTCTCCTAACTGGTAGACATCACGTTTGGCGGCAGCTACCGCACACCACGTTGAATTCCCTCCTAATTTTTACCGATGGGATGCCAATTTAGAGTCTGCCTCGTTGCAAGGGTATTCACGAGTATCTATTGGACATACAGGATTTTTAGTTTCTAAAACTTTGATTGGGATCTCCTCTTACCAGAAATAAAAATACAGAGAAAACTTCTGACATCCCCAAAAAGTAGGAGGGCTGTAACAGCTGAAAGAACCAACCCGTTATTATAATTCGTTCTTATTCCCACCCTATAAGACCTAGGACACTGCAGTTAGTTCCCACCTTCAGGCAACACTTACTGCTTTTTGCCATCATCTCTCACTCCATCATTGTGATGCCCATCACTTTGGAGTCTGCAGGATGTTTTCCATTAACATGTTTGATATTTGTAATTGGACTGCATTTAGGTTCTAGGTGTGCGGCCAAACTTACGATATTTAATGATAAAATGCTCACTTCACTTGCAAAAACGAATGTAGTTCCATCCAATATTTCCATCTGTAGCAATGTTCCTGGGTAAAGTAGTTGTCTGCCAACAGTGCTCAAGTTTACGCTTGCTGGGCGGCCACCTGTGCTGACTTGGAGGCCACTAGCTTGATTACATTCAGAAATCTTTCGAACGTAAAGGTAGCCTGCTTCTATTCGTCCAACGTCAGTCAACTTCTGGAGGTTAAATCCTTGCCTGCAGATTTCCAAAATAGCTACCTATTTTGTATTTGACTGATTCCAATTTGGAGTCAATATATGTAGAGTAATCTCACACGAATATAGAGAAACTATGGACATGCCTGCCCACTCTTGGACCCATGTAGGACAATGCTGAAAGTTGCTGAGGATACCTGTTTACTTATGCTGGCTTCCCACTTGACCACACTGTGTGAACCTAATGAAATTACGTTCTTATGCAGTGAGATAGTTCCCCTATCTGGCCAAATTGTGATCACCTTAAGTGGCTAAAACACAGTCATTAATTGATTGCAAATTGAGGTGCCAATCACATGCATATTCAGCAGGCAACATTTGACAACATTTTTCCATGGTCACCCTATTCAGGTCCCTTGCATTAGCTCCTGGCGACAGGGTGAAGCCACATCACATTACAACAATGGGACTCTTCAGAAACAAAGCTAGACTATGCAGCGCTGAAACTCGGAATCGATCTGCCGAAACTGGCTTGGGAGCTTTCTGAGCTCTGTCCCTCTGGGCTGATTGATGGGTGTGCACGTTGTGGTTGCCAGGGTTTTTTTCCCTAATTGTTTGTTGATTTGTTGCCTTGACAACCACACGTTGTGTTTTTGCTCAGTTCCCTGTGACCTAATCCAAGCAGGTAATCACAGACCTCAATTTGACCCCGGAGCAAAAAGGATCTTTGAACTTGACCTCGTAAAGAGTCTGCCTACTAGCCACACGTACTGACCTTAATCATGAAGCTAATTCCATTAAACGCTAGTCTGGAGCCAATGGTTACCGCCAGCTATCGAGCCCACTACTTGCTATTGCCCGATGTTAGATCTACTGGCTAGTTGATATATTTGAAATACATTTTTAAGCCTGTAAAGTCAATTCTCAATCACTTTACACGCTGTGTGATCTTGGACTAAACGTGAAGGGAGATGTAATAAAATGGTAATGTTGCACACTAGAACAGGGAGACCAGAGCTCAATCCTTAGCGTCTCCACTTTTATTAGCAAATGATGTGCCACTTGGCAAATTCCTTTATCTGCCTGTGCATCTGTAAGCATCAGGATTATCACTTTATTTACTTTTGCCAGAAGGTGACGCTCATAGTTTTCGACCTACCATAATTCAGCTCAATACAAAAAAATGTAATTTAAATCTACTTATCTTTCCCATTTCAGAATTGTTACGTGGATGAGAACTAAAGAGGGATAAAAGATTGCATTGCAGAAACTTTATACGTGCGAAACAGTGTTCGTTCATTTTTTAAATGAGGTGTCTTTTGTCAGAAATGCTGGAAATTATTGTTGTTTCGAGATTCTTGACAAACTTGAACCTCTGAAATTCTGGTGGGCCAGAAACAGGCAGCTCTTTGTCCATCTTAACACCAAACTTGATCTCTCCAAAAGTCCAATTACTACCCTCCTTACACTGAAAGCAGGACCAGCGAACATGTCAACATAAACCGATCGTTATATTTTTTTAGATATCTCGTTGATGTTCAACGTGTGGCTCTATTATCCTTTTTTCCTGAAACCTTACCAGTGTTGGAAACATCATATTCTAGAGCTCACAACATTTTTGTACAGGAGAAAATTAATGTAACCAAGGAGAATTGAAAAAAATAATTAATACTGAAAATCGCAAAACTTCGTCTTGGAGAAAAAATAATTTTGCACGCCCTCAGTCCAAAGCCTAATGCCGTATTGGAAAGAATCTCAGTGGAAGTTCGGTGCAAGTGGGTGTAGATTGTTTGCCTATCCCATCTTAGTTAAATTGTAATTTTGCAGTGCTTTCCTTCAATAAGAAGACTATTTCAGGTCATATGTTGCTAGCAGTGTCCAAGGCTGCAGCCTAGAATCTGCTTGTAGGACTAAAACTTTTTCTAGTATTTAGCTCGAGTTTAGGCAGGTAGCATTACAAGTGAATGCATTAATCCACGAGGGAAGCACTTTTTTTCGTCCTCAAATGACTATATTGAAATACCGACATAAAGCACCTTGTTGTATTAAACCCCTCAACTACGATGAGCCAAAAAACATCTAAAGCCTTCATCATTCGTGAAGCCTTATCCACAATCCATTTACAAAACTTTGCCCCTGAGCCATAAGACGTGTCTTTAAACAAGCGTTGTATTCTCAGCGTAACAGAGTAATTCCAGTTTTGCCTACAGTCACCAAGACGAAACAAGCATTTGCAATGCAATAGGTCTCCTATTTGCAAGTTTAAGCTATTGGCAATATAAAGGACATTGCTTTTTATTTATCTGTTTTGATAATTAACACATACATAAAAGGCATTGTCTATTGCAATGCCAATAGCTCAAACTTTTGTAAATGCGAGACCTATTTCATTTTAAAGAAGGGACCACCATTGCCCCTGGCTGCTTGGAAAGTGAAAGCACGCATGGAGTGCTGACTGTTGCAGGAAAGTATGTCCTGCCTGCAATAGGAGAAACTCGTTAAAGAAAATTAGTGCTTACAGGCTAAATAAGACAATGTGGAACAGCAGAAGTAAATGGGCCAGTCCTCATGGGAGGTTACAAATGAAGACAAGGCGGTACTAAGGATAGACTAACAAGCCTATTAACAAATCAGAAATCCAGCATTTACAAAGGACAATGACACAAGACAATGAAAAATATGGGTGGAGCTTGAAGTCCATACTCGAATATAGCCTGCCTCTCAGTAGCGCGTGCGCTGGCCAGGCTCGGCACAAAAAGGGAACACCAACTACAGTGCAGTAGGATTGGGTGTCCAGGTCATGACGTAGAGGCTAGTTGTATCACTACATTTGATTAGGCATGGTATTGGGTAAAAAAGACTCTAGGAACACTCTTTAATTGTGTAAACCTTGCAATTCTTCATTAAAACAACATACATGCCAACATTTTAGGACAGGGACGTGGGGGATTTAAAATAAAAAAAATTGAGAATGAAAATTCCCCATTGACTTCTATTGTAAAAAATTCAATTTCTGAATCGGGTCTATTGGCATGTATGGAACAAGGAACAACAACCAAAGTCACCATAGGGTGTTTTGTTACATCAATTCAAGATGGAGAACAATGTAAACACAGTTATGTTAGCATAAGCTTTGCTTCCAAATTATTTAAAGCAAACAAAAGAGAACAACTCTCACAACTTCCAATGCTAACACAACTTCCAATGCTAACACAGAACAAGCATTTGCAATGCAATAGGTCTCGCCTTTTATTTAAACCAAAACCTAAATAAAAACTATTGTCATTTACAATGCCAATAGCTCAAACTCTCGTAAATGCGAGACCTATTGCATTGCAAATGCTTGCTTTTGTTTTTACAGACTTTTATTACGGTTCGCTGTCCTCGTTGTTACGCCATTTCATGACTGTTGGAGATTGGGCTTTTTTCGGTACGGTTGAGTTTGATTTGGGATTCTTTTCTTCAAGGGAGTATGAGCTTCTTTTGCACAGCTGACAATCCTAAGAATGAATGCTACCAGGAGTCTCTTAACTGGGCACTGAGGCTGGACAAATGAACATGCCACTGGGTGTCCCCCCAGTAATAGTGTGTGCTACTCACAGGGATGCAAACTGCCCCCTTACACCCCCCACCCCGTCCGTGTCAAAGAACACAAAATAGTAGAGGCCAGCCCAGAAGTGTTCTTACCAGCACAAATTACAACTCTTCTTTTAATAAACGACATTCCTATAAAAATCGAAGGGTATTTTTGTAACAACCTGTGCACACGGATCTATTTACTAATATATTAGTGCCAATGAACTGTTACTTTCCTACTTCACTTTGCCACCTCATCATCTGTAATGAGAAAATGACTTCACTTCTCAAATGTAATAATTGATTACAGATGCTCTAAGACACGAAAGTGCTTGCTGTCAGAGTCAGCAGACAATATATGAAAGGCAGGTCACTGAGCAGAATTACAAATGCAGAGAAAACAACGGAAGTGAGGTGCAGCTTTCCAGGAAGCCCAGGGAAAATGCTTGTTACATTGACATTACCTTCCTTAATTTCTGGCATTTCACGTTATGCTTGTGATGTCAAATCTACAAATGAGGCAGGATGCCAGACTGCGTAATTTCAAGTCCGTTCATGTAAAAATCATTCTGTGGGAGCACACGAACAACTCACACAAACTGCAAGCAGCTATTGTTTTCGGCACTTGCCTTTTTTGAGCAGTTATTGAGTGTGAAATGCATAATCACTTCCAAAAATATAGCAAGTGCTGGATTTGCGTTTTGCATAATTTTGCATACTTTTTTCAACATTTTCAGATAATCATGCAAAATGACATTACACAAATTTGGCACAGCCTTACTTTCAGCTCTCTGTCCTAAGCTATTTTCTCCAGCACATGTTATTAGCTGATAAAGAGTAATTTATAGCAAAACGTATATTTATTGCATTCTAGAAGCTCATTACAAAAACAGCAGGAATGCATCGGCATGTTATCGCAGATTCTGAGGCCGCTTCTAAATTTGTCTCAAAATACATTTTGCAATCAATTGCAAGGTGCATATCGCTAGTCTTATATTCACAAAAATGATTTCACATTTATTCTACATATTTGCTATCGTATCACTTTCACAAGAAGGAGCAGAATGGCATAACGATGTATTATACGGAATAAAATACCTCTTGTTATATGAGCGCCATGGTTTTGAAGAAACCTGACCTTCAGCTTTGTTCTTCTTTGTTCCTGCTTAACTTGCAGTGCTCTGATTAAAGCCCCTGAAAGCTTGCATGGTCCACTGAAAGCCCGAAACAGGCAGCGCCTTCCGGTGGGTTCTACCTGCTACCCAAGCTCTAGACTCAAGTGCAAGATTTAAGGACAAAGCATTAACCTTTGATGTAGAACAGGAGAGAGAACGAAAGACCCATCCTGAGACTGGACTGCAGAATGTGAAACCAGGAAACCTGGGATCAGTACCAGCTCCCTCACTTCACCAAAATGTGTGGTGCTGGGCAAACATGTTATTTCAGTGAGACGCCTTTGTCATCATTGCCTCATATAAGAGCACCTTCAAATACGCAAGCTCGGCTTTCACTGGTAATTTGCTGACTCCCCACCTCTGACTGGTGCATCTAATTTAGTAATGACTATAATGAGGAACCAGGGTTGTAATGGCACAACTGCTTACCTTTACTACTCTCAAAGAACGTCAGCTACAATCCTCTTAGGATGCCAACACGTCTGTGATTTTCCAGCATCTTTGAGAGTTGATTTTCATTGTCTATCGTTGGCTACCAAGCACGTTAAAGTGGGAAAGTGTTTCATCAGTGGAAGTGTGTATGACCACGGCTTCTGTCTGTTCTTTATTTCGCAGCAACCCCCTGGGAAATTACGTCAGATGCTTGTTTTTATTAAGGCGATAGCTCTATTAATTGGATCTCTGCAGGGTTTACATACTGCTGGAGAAAGTATGCAAAGTTAATTATTTTACAACTTTGTAAAGTTGTTAAGTTTATGGACTTCACCAGCATGCTAAATTAGCAGAAAATATTTTATCTCTTTTTTTCTGGTAGCATTGTGCCTCAAAAATCAACTGTGCGTTCTCTTTTAACTCAGCAAACTGTTTAATGTATAGTATTGCCCTCTTTTATTTTAAAAACTAAACATTCTCAACATAATGAAGTTCACAAAGTAAAAAAAAAACGGCAGGAATGCCGGGTTGGTACCAGTGGCGCAGCAAGGCCTCCTGGGGCATAATGCACGAATGGAAAATGGGCCCCCATGACATTGGTTGAGTAGCAAAAGGAGCCACAACTGGGATGTAATGGGCCCCTCACACCCGTGGGCCCCTCACTTCTGCGGGCCCCGGTGTCACTAGGCGGGTAGCAGGAGGAGCCACAACTAAGGTGTAGTGGGCCCCTCACACCTGCGGGCCCCTCACACCAGTGAGCCCCGCCCGTTGTCACTGGTTGGGTAGCAGAGGAGCCATAACTAGGGTGTAGTGGGCTCTCACACCTGCGAGCTCGGATAGAGACCGTCCAATTAGGTTTGTAGAGTTGGTGAAGAGTCAGTCACATGCCATACTCACTCGTGGAAGGCCGGCAGAGTCCCCGGCCAATTGAATGGATAGGGAGAGTGGGTCACATGTCACTTGGCTATGGAAGACTGGCTGGGCTGGGGAAGTGCCAGTCACATGTCTGACTGACCAGTCAAAGGTCACCAGGAAGAGTCTGTCACATGTCACTTGGCTATGGAAGGCTGGATGGGCTGGGGAGGTGTTGGTCCCATGTCTAAGTGACCAGTCAAAGGTCACCAGGAAGAATTAGTCACATGTCAGACTTCGCTTTGCTGTTGAAGACAGTCAGAGCCTGGAAGGGCCACTAACGCATCAGGCTTGGCAATGAAAGGCTGGATGGGCTGGGGAGGTGTTGGTCGCATGTCTGAGTGACCAGTCAAAGGTCACCAGGAAGAATTAGTCACATGTCAGACTTCGCTTTGCTGTTGAAGACAGTCAGAGCCTGGAAGGGTCACTAACACGTCAGGCTTGGCAATGAAAGGCTGGCTGGGCTGGGGCGGTGTCAGCCACATGTCTGTCCTGTCAATGACCAACAGATAGGGAAGAGTCAGTCCCAGGCCAGGCTTGGCTCTGAGAGGCCGGCAGGGCCAGGGAGGAGTCAGTCACCTGTCAGTCTTGGCTATGGAAGGCTGGCTGGGCTGCGGAAGTGTCAGCCACATGCCTGACTGACCAGTCAAAGGTCACAATATAAGGAAGAGTCAGTCCCATGCCAGGCTTCTCTCTGAGAGGCCGGCAGAGCCAGGCGGGAGTCAGTCACCTGTCTCTGACACTCTGACACTGTGAAGTAATCCTTTGTCACTCACTCACATGCGGTACTCACCCCAGACTGAAGTCTGCACTTATAATGCACTTTGCAATGAACCTGGCACTGGAGTCTTGGAGCCAGGGTCACGGGCGGTGTGTGGTGGCCGCTGGGGGCTGGCTGCCAGAATCCAGCTGGGGTGCCTGCCACTGGGCTACTGGGTGTGTGAATGTTCTGTCAGCGTCGGTACTCAGGGCAGCCTGGTGAAGGCGGTGTCTGCGCCCTCGGCCGTCTGTAGAAGGTGGTGTCTGCCGGTTTAGGCGGTGTCTGCTGGTTTATGGGTGTCTGTCTGTGTGTCTGTGCCCTCGGTCGCTGGTAATGTGGTGTCTGCTGGGTTATGCGGTATCTGCCGTGTGTCTGTTCCCTCGGCCGCTGGGTGAAGGTGTTGTCTGCCGGGTTATGCGGAGTCTGCCGTGTGTCTGCGCCCTCGGCCGTCTGTAGAAGGTGGTGTCTGCCGGTTTAGGCAGTGTCTGCCCATTTATGGGTGTCTGCCGGTGTGTCTGCACCCTCGGCCGCCGGGTGAAGGAGGTATCTGGAGGCTTAAGCGGTGTCTGCCGGTGTTTCTGCACCCTCGGCCGCTGGTAAGGTGGTGTCTGCCGGTGTATGCTGTGTTTTCCGGTTTATACAGTGTCTACCAGTGCATATCTTCCATCACAGGCCCGGGTCGTTATTAATTCATGCCCTCGCTGGTACAGGCCACTGGCTGCTTTGTGTCAGCTGCAGAGACAGGAAACTCAATCCGCAAAGCTGGAACGGAACAAACACCACACCAGCCGGGCCGCAGTCATTTTATTTGTATTTATTTTGTGAACCTCTATAACGCGCTCAAGTGCGATAACATAAAATATACTGAATAAAGAGGTTTATTTTCTTAACAGTAGGAGGGTGGAATGAAAGTTAAAAGTGTATTGTATCCTTACAAAATATTCTAAATAAACATGCAGCATTTATTAACCAGCACAAGCACGTGCCTCGCGCGGCAGCAGGGGGCCTGCGCGATTCCCTTGCGGGAGCGTGCAGCAAGGCGCGATGATTGCGACCATATGGCGCCACCATATGGCGCCACGCGCTCCCAAAAGGGAATCTCCAGATGTGCACGCGTTGCCATTGCAAGCAATGCAACGCGGGCACCTTTTTGCCCCCAAAGCTGTGCCGATGGCTAAAGGTCTCTCTCCTATGCCACACATGCGCGCTGTGTAGGCGAGGCCTTAAAACAGGCTTTCTCTATATGGATTAACTTGGCTAGCAGAACAGTACACCCAGACCGCTGTGACAAAACGTTAAAAAGAAAACGCCCCTTTTGTAGAAATGTTAAGGTCCTAAGAGCTATGGAGCAGCGTGTGGCAAAAACATGGTTGATGCGGAAGAGAGGAGCGGATATTTTTACAACGGATAAATGAACATCCTTGCAATCTCTCAAGCTCTAATCCCAGTTATTGTCAACTGATTTTGTACAAATCACCTAATCTCCCCCTGCGTCAAATATGTGTAATGTAAACATAGACAATGAGGACCCGATTCACAAGGGCCTCCACTCTCGTGGCAGAGGCCCCTCAGTAGTGGGGGAGTCTCCACACTTGGGGCCGAACCTCCGCAATGAGAATTCTCATTGCGGAGATTTGGCCCCTTTGCGCAGGTTCTCTCACAACAGCGAGGCCTCTGCCACGAGTGCACAGGCCCTTTGTGAATCAGGCTAAAGTGTGTGGTATTGTAGAGTGAGTTGTCTAGCACTGCTTCAAATCCAATTATCCCACATTGCATTGTTTTGTTTTTCATGTAGTGCTTCCCATAGCTTTGTAATCTGAAAACGCTTTCTCAATTATTGAGCAAGTAGCTAGAAACATACAATGGATGAACACTCAGAAAACACACCGCATAGATATGGGACATAATCTCATCCCTCACCCTCGATGTCATCTTCCTCACAGACACCTGGCTGAACCCCGACTCTATGCCTGACATCGCCTTTGCCACACCTCAAGGCTACAAGATAACATACTAGGACAGAAACAACAAACACGGAGTTGAAATTGCCATCATCTATAACGACACCATCTGCTGCACAACCTCCTCAGATGACTCGACCCCTATAACAGGGCATCTCATTTTCCAACTTCACACAAACAGAACAAGCATTTGCAATGCAATAGGTCTCGCATTAGGAAATTTTGAGCTATTGGTATTGTAAATGATACATTTTTTATTTTTGTTTAGTTTTTGAAAATAGCGAAATTAATAGCTTTGTCATTTACAATGCCAATAGTTATAACTTTCGCAAATGTGACACCTACAGCAT
Organism: Lissotriton helveticus; assembly: GCF_964261635.1. Lineage (NCBI taxonomy): Eukaryota > Metazoa > Chordata > Amphibia > Caudata > Salamandridae > Lissotriton > Lissotriton helveticus. The sequence goes on from NC_136061.1 coordinate 1,319,256,931, forward strand.
TTGTAATGCAATATGTGTATTTTTACGTGACTTACATGTATTGATATTACAAATAACAATGGCTTTTAATTTTTTTTTAATAATGAATACTTAAATAAAAGTTATTGTAATTTATAATGGCAATAGCTTAAACTTTTGTAAATAACGTTTGTGAAGATTATGTTCAGTGTATTTTATTGTGATGAAAATCCAAGAACAGAAGTGAAATATTAACATATTTTTGTTACATTTATAATAAAGCTTGAAACACTGAGAGAACATATTTGAACCAGTTGTTGTTGAATGGTTGCACAGATTGATGCTGTGGTGGCGCTGAGTGATGTTGTGATGGCGAACGAGTGATGCTGTGGCGTTCAGTGATGCTGTGGTAGCGCATAGTGATGTTGTGGTGCCCCTGAGTGATGCTGTGGTGGTGCTGAGTGATGCTGTATGCTATGCTATGTTTTGTTTTGCTATCCTATGTTTTATTTTGTTATGCTATGCTATGTTTTGCTTTCCTATACTTTGATTTGTTATGCTATGCTGTGTTTTGTTATGATATGCTATGTTTTGTTGTGTTTTATCATGCTATGCTTTGTTTTGCTATGCTATGTTTTGTTATGCTATGTTATGTTTTGTTGTGTTTGGTATGCTATGTTATGTTTTGCTATGCTATTATATGTTTTGTTTTGCTATGCTGTTTTTTGTTGTGGTTTGTTAAGTTATGCTATGTTTTGTTGTGTTTTGCTATGTTTTGTTATGCTATGTGTTGTTGTGTTTTCTTATGCTACGTTTTGTTATGTTATGCTATGCTATGCTTTGTTATGCTATGCTATGTTTTGTTTTGCTATCCTATGCTTTGTTTTGTTATTCTATGCTATGTTTAGTTTTGCTATCCTATGCTTTGTTTTGTTATGCTATGCTGTGTTTTGTTGTGTTTTCTTATGCTATGTTTTGTTGTGTTTTGTTATGCTATGTTTTGTTGTGTTTTATTATGCTATGCTTTGTTTTGCTATGCTATGTTTTGTTATGCTATGCTTTGTTTTGTTATGCTATGCTATGCTAAGCTTTGTTTTGTTATGCTATACTATGTTGTGTTTAGTTATGCTATGCTATGTTTTGCTATGCTTTGCTATGCTATGTTTTGTTACGTATGCTATGTTTTTTTGTGTTTTGCTTTGTTTTGTTATGCTATGTTTTGTTATGCTATGCTTTGTTTTGTTATGTTATGCTATGTTTTGTTTTCTTTTGCTATGTTTTGTTCTGCTATGTTTTGCTGTGTTTTGTTATGCTATGCTATGTTGTGTTATACTATACTATGTTTTTGTTTTGCTATGCTTTGTTATGTTATGCTATGCTTTGTTTTGTTATGCTATGTTTTGTTATGCTATGCTATGTTTTGTTGTGTTTTGTTATGCTATGTTATGCTTTGTTGTGTTTTGCTATGCTATGTTTTGTTTTGTTATGCTATGTTTTGTTATGCTTTGCTATGCTTAGTTTTGCTATCCTCTGCTTTGTTTTGTTATGCTATGCTATGTTTTGTTATGCTATGCTATGTTTTGTTGTACTATGCTATATTTATATTTGCTATGCATTGTTATGTTATGCTATGCTTTGTTTTGTTATGCTATGCTATGTTTTGTTGTGTTTTGTTATGCTATGTTATGCTCTGTTGTGTTTTGCATTGCTATGTTTTGTTTTGTTATGCTATGTTTTGTTATTCTATGCTATGTTTTGTTTTGCTATCCTATGCTTTGTTTTGTTATACTATGCTATGCTTAGTTTTGCTATCCTATGCTTTGTTTTGTTATGCTATGTTTGTTTTATTATGCTACGCTATGCTAAGCTTTGTTTTGTTATGCTATACAATGTTTTGTTTTGTTATGCTATGCTATGTTTTGTTGTGTTTTGTTATGCTATGCTATGTTTTGCTATGCTTTGCTATGCTGCATTTTGTTATGTATGCAATGCTTTTTTGTGTTTTGCTATGCTTTGTTATGCTATGTTTTGGTTTGCCATGCTTTGTTTTGTTATGTTATGCTGTGTTTTGTTATTTTATGCTATGTTTTGTTCTGCTATGTTTTGTTGTGTTGTGTTATGCAATACTATGTTTTGTTATACTATGCTGTTTTGTTTTGCTATGGTTTGTTATGTTATGCTATGCTTTGTTTTGTTATGCTATGTTGTGTTATGCCATGATATGTTTTGTTGTGTTTTGTTATGCTATGCTATGCTTTGTTGTGTTTCGCTAGGCTATGTTTTGTTTTGTTATGCTATGTTTTGTTTTGCTATCCTATGCTTTGTTTTGTTATGCTATGCTATGTTTTGCTATCCTATGCTTTTTTTCTTATGCTGTGCTATGCTGTGTTTTGTTATGCTATGCTAGGTTTTGTTATGCTATGCTGGTGAAGGTGTGTGAGGGTGAGTGACGGTGAGTGAGGGTGAGTGAGGGTGAGTGAGGGTGAGGGTGTGTGAGGGTGAGAGGGTTGTGAGGGTGAAGGGGAGTGAGGGTGAGGGTGTGAGGGTGAGTGAGGGTGTGTGAGGGTGAGGGTGAGAGGGTGTGAGAGTGAGGGTGAGGGGGTGTGAGGGTGAGGGTGTGTGAGGGTGGTTGAGGGTTTGAGGGTGAGTGAGGGTGTGTGAGGGTGGGTGAGGGTGTGAGGGTGAGTGAGGGTGTGTGAGGGTGTGGGGTGTTTTTGTTGAGTAAAGACAGGTTTATGCTTTATGTTTAGGACCTGCAATACAAATAGAGGGCATACACAATTTGAACTGGGGTGTGATGTCGGGCACCGGTTGAAGCTGAGCAGAGGAAATGCAGCGCTGGGAGGGGGCTGTGCAACCACGCTGGCATTCCGATTCACGAGGAGATGGTCCTGTTTTTGACCTGCAGAGCACGTGAAGTGGCTGGTGGCAAATGGAATCAAAGCGGCCTCTGTTGCTTTGATGTTCTTGTCTTGACTTGCTTTGTGTGGAGGGGTAGGGGGAGCGAAGTCCTGTGCACGCGCCTGGCTCACATGAACTGTACACGATCCGCAGTGGGTAGACTTTTTAGGTCTCATTACTATAAATTTCACCTACCATCCCTTCGGGATGGAATAGGCGAGACCTAAAAAGCACCATCAGAGGCACCCATGCATACAGACCACTGGGACCATGCCCCGGCTTATGCAACACAATCCTTGACCTCATCGCCCGAATCACCATCTACTTCGAGCACTACATGTTCCTAAGGAATCTTAACTTCCACCTCGACGATCCCGGTGACACCAACAAAACTGACCTTCTGGAAACATCAAACAACTCATCACTGATCCCACCCACAGTGTAGGAAACATGCTTGGCCTCCTTTTTATGTCCACTGCACCATCTGGCACCATGCCCCGCCCTCCTCGCACAGAAACTGGATAAAGATATCAGAAGACCAGTGGAATAACGCTGTCAACTACAAACTCCCACACACAACATCCAACCCAGGACAGGCTGTGAAGAACTTTGCCCAGTGGATCACGGAATGCGCTGACACAATCACCCCGCTAAGCCAGCCAAACCCAAAGGACCTGCCAAAGGAGCCAGCTGGTTCACCATAGAGCTGGAATGTACCAAACACAATTGCCATCAACTAGAATGGAAGTACAAGTAAAAAAGACAGGCGCCCACACCATCTTCAAGACAGCACTCAACCAGTATCACCGCCTCCTGGAAGAAACAAAGGAGAACGCTCCTACAGACCACATAGAAGCCAGCACAAACCACAGCAAGGAGCTCTTCACCATCGTGAAGGAATTCTCCAACCCAGCAGCCTCCGGTAACAACATCATCCCCTCCCAAGAACTGTGTGATGCCCTGGTGGACTTCTTCCACTGCACGATCTCAGCCATATACAAAAACTTCAAACCCCAACCCCCTGCCACCGACATCATCAGCCTGCTCACACTCATGAATACAAACCTTAAAAACCTGCTCACTCACTGGGACCCTTTCACAACTCAAGCCACTATCTCCATAACAAGCTCCACACACTCTGGAGCACTCATGGACTCCAGTCCCCAACACATCTTAAACCTTGGGAGCAAGACGCTTGACGACAAATTCAAGATAGTACTGAACAGATCACTGACACCTGACATAATATCGACAGTCAAAATATCGACATACCAAAATATCGGCACAAAAATATTGATAACACTATTATCGACGAGCAATTCTTATTTAAATAAAATACACAAATATTGGAACCATATTATTGTTACTAAAAATATCGTTTTAAACATTATCAAAACACACAAATATTGTAAAACAAAATATTGACATTTCTATAAAAATATACAAAATATCCTAAATATCAAAATCAAAAATATAGACAGCAAAATTATCATTTTTATACAAATATCGACTATTTAAAAATGACTAAAATAAACATATCTTATTTTGTACACTATAAACAATCACTACACACATTGTAAATATAATACGATCTTATCATAACATAAAACATATAAAAGCATAGAATAATAGCAAAACACATTGATAAATAACAAATAAAATATTATTAAATATAACACTTACAGCATTTAACATTAAAAACAATGAAAAATAGACTTTCCTAAAAAAATCAGTAAACAATTTATTTTAGCACTAACAAATTCTTAATTAGAGTTTGCCATATAGGGAAACCAACTGCCCAAAAAAATTAATAATGAATAACAACGAATGAAAACCTCACACTAATAAAATACACCAATAAAATAAACCTATCAATTAACACTATGTAAACAAGGAAAATGTATATTTTATACACTTCAACCCTACAAGAAAAAAGAAGAGGAGACTCTGCCGGATTACTTCCAGAATGCAGATTTACATTATAGAAAATGCTTTGTAACTGCACCAAGTAGGTAAAACTGCATTTAGAATATAACACTACTTATAATCTTCAACAAAAAATATATAAAAACATAACTCTCTAATATGTCTCTCTTAAACTTATATCTCCTCTTCAGATATATTTTAAAGCAGTCAAAAAATACTACAGCGGCGTCAATAATAAAGTTACTAAGAAAGTAAGTATATTACATTTTTTACATTAAACAACTCCCTAAAATCCCCACCCAAAGACCCACTTATTCACAATGTCCCCATCACCTACAACACAATGCAACAAAAATATAAAAATTATATTTTTTCCTACCAACAGAAACATCTTCGACAAAATGAAAATACAAGCTTGAAAAAATTTCCACAGCATTTTTATTGAACCGCAACCGCAACATTGTAAGTATATTCAAAGCAATGTATATTTATTAACTTAAAAACTACACTGTATTATTTTAATTAATTTTTATATACATTTCCCTTAGCACTAAAAAGACCACCATGACTGAAGGCGCATAATTTATTACTTCTCAAAAAGGGAAAATGTTATTATGTTACATGGGTTATGTATATACACGGGAAAAACAAACTGATTTAAAAGTCTTTTGGAAATGCTGCAAATATTATTCGAACAAATGATATGGAAGAGCTATAACACAAGAAACCACTGTTGTATCTGTAAAACAACATAACCACCCCCCAAATGTAATTGAGATTGAAGTAAGAGAGACTCTTGAATCAATAAAAGAAGCTAGCACTAGTACAGATAGACCTACCACAGAAATACTAAAAAATAACAGTTACTAACAGTACCCCAACATGTATCTAGCCTATTACCCACTATTGATTTCTTAAACCCTAAGGTGTTCACGACGGTCGGGGGCCGTCGTGCTTCACGGTGGGCGTGTGCGCACGATGGTCGGGGGCGTACGAATCCGGCCCGCGTGTTCATTCTCCCGCAAAGAGGGAGAACTAACACTGCGTGGAAGGTGGTTAAAAAGAACAATAGCTAGACAAAAGAAAGACACTACAACTACCATACGTGTCTCTAAAACATTTCAAGAGGTAGAGATTCCCCCTGAACTAAGTATAACACACACTAATGAATCATTTATACTATTTGATAATAAAAGAAAAGATAAAAGAATCACTATGTTTGCTACTGAAAACAATTTACTCAAATTACAATGCGACACATGGATGGTGGATGGGACCTTCAAAATTTGTCCCAAACCATTTTATCAGTTGTACACAGTCCATGGTCTGTTTCAAAATACTAATATTCCATTTATCTATACCCTACTCCCCAATAAACAAAATTCTACCTACCTTGAAATTCTAAACAAAATAAAAGAAGAAACAAATAATTATTTTCCTCAGAAAATAATTATAGGATTTTGAGCAAGCCATGATTAATTCTATACTTAACACCTTGGCTGCTTGAGAAGCTCCTCTGTTGTGCTGGGCCATAATGGAAATGGGTGTGGTCATGACGAGCTCAGCTCGTCATGACCCCACGAGAGGTATACCTCATGACGAGCTGAGCTCGTCATGAGCATCAAAGGGGTTAAAAGCTATCCACATACAGCAATCCAGGGTTGCTATTACCATTTTAACCAATGTCTATGGAGACACCTGCAAAAGTTAACCCTAAGTGGTCGATTCCGATTGGGGCCGGAAAGCCCTCCGAGAGCTGTCTGTGGCGTTTTCTTCCAACCTACTTGTTCCAGGAACTGCTCCGTCAGGACGAAGAAGTACGATGCGCAAGTGTGCCTAAATCCTGAACGACACGTACGCTCTGAAACAAGCAACATTTACCGTAGTAGCCGGAACAAGAAACGCAGAGTTGGACTCGTCTTGAAGCATTTAAACAGCAGTTCCCGGCCAGGCAAGTAAGATACGTACTTCCTACGCGCCGAACTGGTCGCCACTTACAGCACGTCTCAGCATCCGGAACAGCAGTCTCTCCACGTCGAATCGCGCAACAACAAGATCCATGGATACGAGATGAACAAATTATGTATTCGATCGCGCATGTCATCCCGGTACTGTACGTCTATGACCAAAATCACAACAGGAACCAACGCATACCCCGCAGACAGTAAGTTCGACACCCATAGGGTGTAGAATGCTATAATTGCCAGCAGTCTCTAACTACAGGGTGGTGGATGCCTGTCACTACCAGCATCACTTAACCCATAGGGGGATGTATGCCTATCACTACCAGCAGTCCCATACTATAGGGGTGTGAGTGGCTATCCCCACCAGCAGTCCCATACCATAGGGAGGTGGATACCTATCACTACCAGCTTCACTTAACCCATAGGGGGGTGGATGCCTGTCAATACCAGCATCACTTAACCCATTAGGGTGGATGCCTATCACTACCAGCAGTCTCAAACTATAGGGGGGTGGGTGCCTATCACTACCAGCAGTCCCCTACTATAGTGGGGTGTCTGCCTATCACTACCAGCATCACTCAACCCATAGGGGGTGTATGCCTATTACTAACAGAAGTCCCATACCATAGGGGGTGGGTGCCTATCACTACCAACATCATACAACCCATAGGGGGGTGGATGCTTATCACTACCAGTAGTCCCATACTATAGGGGTGTGGGTGGCTATCACTACCAGCAGTTCCATACCATAGGGAGGTGAATGCCTATCATTACCAGCAGTCTCATACTGTAGGGGGTGGATGCCTATCACTATCAGCATCACTCAACCCATAGGGGGGTGGATGCCTATCATTACCAGCATCACTCAACCCATAGGAGGGTGGATGCCTATCACTACCAGCAGTCTCATACTGTAGGGGGTGGATGCCTATCACTATCAGCATCACTCAACCCATAGGGGGGTGGATGCCTATCACTACCAGCATCACTCAACCCATAGGGGGGTGGATGCCTATCACTACCAGCAGTCCCTTACCACAGGGAGGTGGATACCTATCACTACTGGCATCACTCAACCCATAGGGGGGTGGATGCCTATCACTACCAGCAGTCTCATACTATAGGGGGTGGATGCCTATCAATACCAGCAGTCCCATACTATAGGGGGTGACTGACTATCACTAACAGCATCACTCAATCCATAGGGGGTGTAAGACCTATCACTATGAGCAAAGCAGTACAAAAGGGGGTGGTGATGGACGGAGCATCTGAACCAATCAAACACTCACACCCAGTCAAAAGATCTGGGTTTGATCTGTCACCGTTCTTTAGCCCACTCTGCCACCCCAGTTCAGACATGGCCATATGCAAATCAGTCTGACCCTGTGCCTCATGGGAACAGTCCAGCCCGAACTGCCAAGCCATGCCTTCCCTGGACCGGAAACAAGCTAACTAGGACCGGTTTCTGGCATTTCAGCAGTCTTCAGCCAGGCTTGCTTAAATCCAGTGGCAAAGTGAGCAAGGGACTCACATCGGAGCATACTCTGACAACTTATGGCGAACAAAGGGGTACAAAAGGGGGTGGTGATGGACGGAGCATCTGAACCAATCAAACACTCACACCCAGTCAAAAGATCTGGGTTTGATCCATCACCGTTCTTCAGCCCACTCTGCCACCCCAGTCCAGACATGGCCATTATAAATCAGTCTGACACTGTGCCTCGTGGAAACAGTCCAGCTCGAACTGCCAAACCATGCCTTCCCTGGACCGGAAACGAGCTTCCTAGGACCGGTATCTGGCATTTCAGCCGTCTTCAGCCAGGCTTGCTTAAATCCAGTGGCAAAGTGAGCAAGGGACTCACGTCTATGCATACCCTGCCAACTTATGGCGAACAAAGCGGTACAAAAGGGGGTGGTGATGGACGGAGCATCTGAACCAATCAAAACACTCACACCCAGTCAAAAGATCTGGGTTTGATCCATCACCGTTCTTTAGACCACTCTGCCACCCCAGTTCAGACATGGCCATATGCAAATCAGTCTGACCCTGTGCCTCATGGGAACAGTCCAGCCCGAACTGCCAAGCCATGCCTTCCCTGGACTGGAAACAAGTTTCCTAGGACCGGTTTCTGGCATTTCAGACGTCTTCAGCCAGGCTTGCTTAAATCCAGTGGCAAAGTGAGCAAGGGACTCACGCCTGAGCATACCCTGCCAACTTATGGCGAACAAACCAGTACAAATGGGGTGGTGATGGACGGAGCATCTGAACCAATCAAACACTCACTCCCAGTCAAAAGAACTGGGTTTGATCCATCACCGTTCTTTAGCCCACTCTGCCACCCCAGTTGAGACATAGCCATATGCAAATCAGTCTGACCCTGTGCCTCATGGGAACAGTCCAGCCCGAACTGCCAAGCCATGCCTTCCCTGGAACGAAAAAAAGCTTCCTAGGACCGGTATCTGGCATTTCAGACATCTTCAGCCAGGTTTTCTTAAATCCAGTGGCAAAGTGAGCAAGGGACTCACGGCTGAGCATACCCTGCCAACTTATGGCGACCAAAGTGGTACAAAAGGGGGTGGTGATGGACGGAGCATCTGAACCAATCAAACACTCACACCCAGTCAAAAGATCTGGGTTTGATCCATCACCGTTCTTTAGCCCACTCTGCCACCCCAGTTCAGACATGGCCATATGCAAATCAGTCTGACCCTGTACCTCATGGGAACAGTCCAGCCCGAACTGCCAAGCCATGCCTTTCCTGGACCAGAAACAAGCTTGCTAGGACCGGTATCTGGCATTTCAGCCGTCTTCAGCCAGGCTTGCTTAAATCCAGTGGCAAAGTGAGCAAGGGACTCACGTCTATGCATACCCTGCCAACTTATGGCGAACAAAGCGGTACAAAAGGGGGTGGTGATGGACGGAGCATCTGAACCAATCAAACACTCACACCCAGTTAAAAGATCTGGGTTTGATTCATCACCGTTCTTTAGACCACTCTGCCACCCCAGTTCAGACATGGCCATATGCAAATCAGTCTGACCCTGTGCCTCATGGGAACAGTCCAGCCCGAACTGCCAAGCCATGCCTTCCCTGGACTGGAAACAAGTTTCCTAGGACCGGTTTCTGGCATTTCAGCCGTCTTCAGCCAGGTTTGCTTAAATCCAGTGGCAAAGTGAGCAAGGGACTCACGCCTGAGCATACCCTGCCAACTTATGGCGAACAAACCAGTACAAATGGGGTGGTGATGGACGGAGCATCTGAACCAATCAAACACTCACACCCAGTCAAAAGATCTGGGTTTGATCCATCACCGTTCTTTAGCCCACTCTGCCACCCCAGTTGAGACATAGCCATATGCAAATCAGTCTGACCCTGTGCCTCATGGGAACAGTCCAGCCCGAACTGCCAAGCCATGCCTTCCCTGGAACGAAAAAAAGCTTCCTAGGACCGGTATCTGGAATTTCAGACATCTTCAGCCAGGTTTTCTTAAATCCAGTGGCAAAGTGAGCAAGGGACTCACGGCTGAGCATACCCTGCCAACTTATGGCGACCAAAGTGGTACAAAAGGGGGTGGTGATGGACGGAGCATCTGAATCAATCAAACACTCACACCCAGTCAAAAGATCTGGGTTTGATCCATCACCGTTCTTTAGCCCACTCTGCCACCCCAGTTCAGACATGGCCATATGCAAGTCAGTCTGACCCTGTACCTCATGGGAACAGTCCAGCCCGAACTGCCAAGCCATGCCTTTCCTGGACCAGAAACAAGCTTGCTAGGACCGGTTTCTGGCATTTCAGCCGTCTTCAGCAAGGCTTGCTTAAATCCAGTGGCAAAGTGAGCAAGGGACTCACATCGGAGCATACCCTGCCAACCTATGGCGAACAAAGGGGTACAAAAGGGGGTGGTGATGGACGGAGCATCTGAACCAATCAAACACTCACACCCAGTCAAAAGATTTGGGTTTGAATCCATCACCGTTCTTTAGCCCACTCTGCCACCCCAGTCCAGACATGGCCATATGCAAATCAGTCTTACCCTGTGCCTCATGGGAACAGTCCAGCCCGAACTGCCAAGCCATGCCTTCCCTGGACCGGAAATGATTTTCCTACGACCGGTATCTGGCATTTCAGACATCTTCAGCCAGGCTTGCTTAAATACAGTGGCAAAGTGAGAAGGGACTCACGTCTGAGCATACCCTGCCAACTTATGGCGAACAAAGCGGTACAAAAGGGGGTGGTGATGGACGGAGCATCTGAACCAATCAAACACTCACACCCAGTCAAAAGATCTGGGTTTGATCCATCACCGTTCTTTAGACCACTCTGCCACCCCAGTTCAGACATGGTATATGCAAATCAGTCTGACCCTCTGCCTCATGGGAACAGCCCAGCCCGAACTGCCAAGCCATGCGTTCCCTGGACCAGAAACAAGCTTCCTAGGACCGGTTTCTGACATTTCAGCCGTCTTCAGCCAGGCTTTCTTAAATCCAGTGGCAAAGTGAGAAGGGACTCACGTCTGAGCATACCCTGCCAACTTATGGCGAACAAAGGGGTACAAAAGGGGGTGGTGATGGACGGAGCATCTGAACCAATCAAACACTCACACCCAGTCAAAAGATTTGGGTTTGAATCCATCACCGTTCTTTAGCCCACTCTGCCACCCCAGTCCAGACATGGCCATATGCAAATCAGTCTTACCCTGTGCCTCATGGGAACAGTCCAGCCCGAACTGCCAAGCCATGCCTTCCCTGGACCATAAACAAGCTTCCTAGGACCAGTTTCTGGCATTTCAGCCGTCTTCAGCCAGGCTTCCTTAAATCCAGTGGCAAAGTGAGCAAGGGACTCACATCGAAGCATACTCTGACAACTTATGGCGAACAAAGGGGTACAAAAGGGGGTGGTGATGGACGGAGCATCTGAACCAATCAAACACTCACACCCAGTCAAAAGATCTGGGTTTGATCCATCACCGTTCTTCAGCCCACTCTGCCACCCCAGTCCAGACATGGCTATATGCAAATCAGTGTGACACTGTGCCTCATGGAAACAGTCCAGCTCGAACTGCCAAGCCATGCCTTCCCTGGACCGGAAACGAGCTTCCTAGGACCGGTATCTGGCATTTCAGCCATCTTCAGCCAGGCTTGCTTAAATCCAGTGGCAAAGTGAGCAAGGGACTCACATCTATGCATACCCTGCCAACTTATGGCGAACAAAGCGGTACAAAAGGGGGTGGTGATGGACGGAGCATCTGAACCAATCAAACACTCACACCCAGTCAAAAGATCTGGGTTTGATCCATCACCGTTCTTTAGACCACTCTGCCACCCCAGTTCAGACATGGCCATATGCAAATCAGTCTGACCCTGTGCCTCATGCGAACAGTCCAGCCCGAACTGCCAAGCCATGCCTTCCCTGCACTGGAAACAAGTTTCCTAGGACCGGTTTCTGGCATTTCAGCCGTCTTCAGCCAGGCTTGCTTAAATCCAGTGGCAAAGTGAGCAAGGGACTCACGCCTGAGCATACCCTGCCAACTTATGGCGAACAAACCAGTACAAATGGGGTGGTGATGGACGGAGCATCTGAACCAATCAAACACTCACACCCAGTCAAAAGATCTGGGTTTGATCCATCACCGTTCTTTAGCCCACTCTGCCACCCCAGTTGAGACATAGCCATATGCAAATCAGTCTGACCCTGTGCCTCATGGGAACAGTCCAGCCCGAACTGCCAAGCCATGCCTTCCCTGGAACGAAAAAAAGCTTCCTAGGACCGGTATCTGGCATTTCAGCCATCTTCAGCCAGGTTTTCTTAAATCCAGTGGCAAAGTGAGCAAGGGACTCACGGCTGAGCATACCCTGCCAACTTATGGCGACCAAAGTGGTACAAAAGGGGGTGGTGATGGACGGAGCATCTGAACCCATCAAACACTCACACCCAGTCAAAAGATCTGGGTTTGATCCATCACCGTTCTTTAGCCCACTCTGCCACCCCAGTTCAGACATGGCCATATGCAAGTCAGTCTGACCCTGTACCTCATGGGAACAGTCCAGCCCGAACTGCCAAGCCATGCCTTTCCTGGACCAGAAACAAGCTTGCTAGGACCGGTTTCTGGCATTTCAGCCGTCTTCAGCAAGGCTTGCTTAAATCCAGTGGCAAAGTGAGCAAGGGACTCACATCGGAGCATACCCTGCCAACTTATGGCGAACAAAGGGGTACAAAAGGGGGTGGTGATGGACGGAGCATCTGAACCAATCAAACACTCACACCCAGTCAAAAGATTTGGGTTTGAATCCATCACCGTTCTTTAGCCCACTCTGCCACCCCAGTCCAGACATGGCCATATGCAAATCAGTCTTACCCTGTGCCTCATGGGAACAGTCCAGCCCGAACTGCCAAGCCATGCCTTCCCTGGACCGGAAATGATTTTCCTACGACCGGTATCTGGCATTTCAGACATCTTCAGCCAGGCTTGCTTAAATCCAGTGGCAAAGTGAGAAGGGACTCACGTCTGAGCATACCCTGCCAACTTATGGCGAACAAAGCGGTACAAAAGAGGGTGGTGATGGACGGAGCATCTGAACCAATCAAACACTCACACCCAGTCAAAAGATCTGGGTTTGATCCATCACAGTTCTTTAGACCACTCTGCCACCCCAGTTCAGACGTGGTATATGCAAATCAGTCTGACCCTCTGCCTCATGGGAACAGCCCAGCCCGAACTGCCAAGCCATGCGTTCCCTGGACCGGAAACAAGCTTCCTAGGACCGGTTTCTGACATTTCAGCCGTCTTGTTGCCAGGCTTGCTTAAATCCAGTGGCAAAGTGAGCAAGGGACTCACGTCTGAGCATACCCTGCCAACTTGTGGCGAACAAAGCGGTACAAAAGGGGGTGGTGATGGACGGACCATCTGAACCAATCAAACACTCACACCCAATCAAAAGATCTGGGTTTGATCCATCACCGTTCTTTAGCCCACTTTGCCATCCCAGTTCAGACATAGCCATATGCAAATCAGTCTGACCCTGTGCCTCATGGGAAGAGTCCAGCCCGAACTGCCAAGCCATGCCTTCCCTGGAACGAAAACAAGCTTCCTAGAACCGGTATCTGGCATTTCAGCCATCTTCAGCCAGGTTTTCTTAAATCCAGTGGCAAAGTGAGCAAGGGACTCACGGCTGAGCATACCCTGCCAACTTTTGGCGAACAAAGTGGTACAAAAGGGGGAGGTGATGGACGGAGCAACTGAACCAATCAAACACTCACACCCAGTCAAAAGATCTGGGTTTGATCCATCACCGTTCTTCAGCCCACTCTGCCACCCCAGTCCAGACATGGCCATATACAAATCAGTCTGACACTGTGCCTCATGGAAACAGTCCAGCTCGAACTGCCAAGCCATGCCTTCCCTGGACCGGAAACGATCTTCCTAGGACCGGTATCTGGCATTTCAGCCATCTTCAGCCAGGCTTGCTTAAATCCAGTGGCAAAGTGAGCAAGGGACTCACGTCTATGCATACCCTGCCAACTTATGGCGAACAAAGCGGTACAAAAGGGGGTGGTGATGGACAGAGCTTCTGAACCAATCAAACACTCACACCCAGTCAAAAGATCTGGGTTTGATCCATCACCGTTCTTTAGACCACTCTGCCATCCCAGTTCAGACATGGCCATATGCAAATCAGTCTGACCCTGTGCCTCATGGGAACAGTCCAGCCCAAACTGCCAAGCCATGCCTTCCCTGGACTGGAAACAAGTTTCCTAGGACCGGTTTCTGGCATTTCAGCCGTCTTCAGACAGGCTTGCTTAAATCCAGTGGCAAAGTGAGCAAGGGACTCACGCCTGAGCATACCCTGCCAACTTATGGCGAACAAACCAGTACAAATGGGGTGGTGATGGACGGAGCATCTGAACCAATCAAACACTCACACCCAGTCAAAAGATCTGGGTTTGATCCATCACCGTTCTTTAGCCCACTCTGCCACCCCAGTTGAGACATAGCCATATGCAAATCAGTCTGACCCTGTGCCTCATGGGAACAGTCCAGCCCGAACTGCCAAGCCATGCCTTCCCTGGAACGAAAAAAAGCTTCCTAGGACCGGTATCTGGCATTTCCGCCATCTTCAGCCAGGCTTGCTTAAATCCAGTGGCAAAGTGCGCAAGGGGCTCACGTCGGAGCATACCCTGCCAACTTATGGTGAACAAAGTGGTACAAAAGGGGGTGGTGATGGACGGAGCATCTGAACCAATCAAACACTCACACCCAGTCAAAAGATTTGGGTTTGAATCCATCACCGTTCTTTAGCCCACTCTGCCACCCCAGTCCAGACATGGCCATATGCAAATCAGTCTTACCCTGTGCCTCATGGGAACAGTCCAGCCCGAACTGCCAAGCCATGCCTTCCCTGGACCGGAAATGATTTTCCTACGACCGGTATCTGGCATTTCAGACATCTTCAGCCAGGCTTGCTTAAATACAGTGGCAAAGTGAGAAGGGACTCACGTCTGAGCATACCCTGCCAACTTATGGCGAACAAAGCGGTACAAAAGGGGGTGGTGATGGACGGAGCATCTGAACCAATCAAACACTCACACCCAGTCAAAAGATCTGGGTTTGATCCATCACCGTTCTTTAGACCACTCTGCCACCCCAGTTCAGACATGGTATATGCAAATCAGTCTGACCCTCTGCCTCATGGGAACAGCCCAGCCCGAACTGCCAAGCCATGCGTTCCCTGGACCAGAAACAAGCTTCCTAGGACCGGTTTCTGACATTTCAGCCGTCTTCAGCCAGGCTTGCTTAAATCCAGTGGCAAAGTGAGAAGGGACTCACGTCTGAGCATACCCTGCCAACTTATGGCGAACAAAGCGGTACAAAAGGGGGTGGTGATGGACGGAGCATCTGAACCAATCAAACACTCACACCCAGTCAAAAGATCTGGGTTTGATCCATCACCGTTCTTTAGCTCACTTTGCCATCCCAGTTCAGACATAGCCATATGCAAATCAGTCTGACCCTGTGCCTCATGGGAAGAGTCCAGCCCAAACTGCCAAGCCATGCCTTCCCTGCAACGAAAACAAGCTTCCTAGAACCGGTATCTGGCATTTCAGCCATCTTCAGCCAGGTTTTCTTAAATCCAGTGGCAAAGTGAGCAAGGGACTCACGGCTGAGCATACCCTGCCAACTTATGGCGAACAAAGTGGTACAAAAGGGGGAGGTGATGGACGGAGCAACTGAACCAATCAAACACTCACACCCAGTCAAAAGATCTGGGTTTGATCCATCACCGTTCTTTAGCCCACTCTGCCACCCCAGTTCAGACATGGCCATATGCAAATCAGTCTGACCCTGTACCTCATGGGAACAGTCCAGCCCGAACTGCCAAGCCATGCCTTCCCTGGACCATAAACAAGCTTCCTAGGACCAGTTTCTGGCATTTCAGCCGTCTTCAGCCAGGCTTGCTTAAATCCAGTGGCAAAGTGAGCAAGGGACTCACATCGAAGCATACTCTGACAACTTATGGCGAACAAAGGGGTACAAAAGGGGGTGGTGATGGACGGAGCATCTGAACCAATCAAACACTCACACCCAGTCAAAAGATCTGGGTTTGATCCATCACCGTTCTTCAGCCCACTCTGCCACCCCAGTCCAGACATGGCTATATGCAAATCAGTGTGACACTGTGCCTCATGGAAACAGTCCAGCTCGAACTGCCAAGCCATGCCTTCCCTGGACCGGAAACGAGCTTCCTAGGACCGGTATCTGGCATTTCAGCCATCTTCAGCCAGGCTTGCTTAAATCCAGTGGCAAAGTGAGCAAGGGACTCACATCTATGCATACCCTGCCAACTTATGGCGAACAAAGCGGTACAAAAGGGGGTGGTGATGGACGGAGCATCTGAACCAATCAAACACTCACACCTAGTCAAAAGATCTGGGTTTGATCCATCACCGTTCTTTAGACCACTCTGCCACCCCAGTTCAGACATGGCCATATGCAAATCAGTCTGACCCTGTGCCTCATGCGAACAGCCCAGCCCGAACTGCCAAGCCATGCCTTCCCTTCACTGGAAACAAGTTTCCTAGGACCGGTTTCTGGCATTTCAGCCGTCTTCAGCCAGGCTTGCTTAAATCCAGTGGCAAAGTGAGCAAGGGACTCACGCCTGAGCATACCCTGCCAACTTATGGCGAACAAACCAGTACAAATGGGGTGGTGATGGACGGAGCATCTGAACCAATCAAACACTCACACCCAGTCAAAAGATCTGGGTTTGATCCATCACCGTTCTTTAGCCCACTCTGCCACCCCAGTTGAGACATAGCCATATGCAAATCAGTCTGACCCTGTGCCTCATGGGAACAGTCCAGCCCGAACTGCCAAGCCATGCCTTCCCTGGAACGAAAAAAAGCTTCCTAGGACCGGTATCTGGCATTTCAGCCATCTTCAGCCAGGTTTTCTTAAATCCAGTGGCAAAGTGAGCAAGGGACTCACGGCTGAGCATACCCTGCCAACTTATGGCGACCAAAGTGGTACAAAAGGGGGTGGTGATGGACGGAGCATCTGAACCCATCAAACACTCACACCCAGTCAAAAGATCTGGGTTTGATCCATCACCGTTCTTTAGCCCACTCTGCCACCCCAGTTCAGACATGGCCATATGCAAGTCAGTCTGACCCTGTACCTCATGGGAACAGTCCAGCCCGAACTGCCAAGCCATGCCTTTCCTGGACCAGAAACAAGCTTGCTAGGACCGGTTTCTGGCATTTCAGCCGTCTTCAGCAAGGCTTGCTTAAATCCAGTGGCAAAGTGAGCAAGGGACTCACATCGGAGCATACCCTGCCAACTTATGGCGAACAAAGGGGTACAAAAGGGGGTGGTGATGGACGGAGCATCTGAACCAATCAAACACTCACACCCAGTCAAAAGATTTGGGTTTGAATCCATCACCGTTCTTTAGCCCACTCTGCCACCCCAGTCCAGACATGGCCATATGCAAATCAGTCTTACCCTGTGCCTCATGGGAACAGTCCAGCCCGAACTGCCAAGCCATGCCTTCCCTGGACCGGAAATGATTTTCCTACGACCGGTATCTGGCATTTCAGACATCTTCAGCCAGGCTTGCTTAAATCCAGTGGCAAAGTGAGAAGGGACTCACGTCTGAGCATACCCTGCCAACTTATGGCGAACAAAGCGGTACAAAAGAGGGTGGTGATGGACGGAGCATCTGAACCAATCAAACACTCACACCCAGTCAAAAGATCTGGGTTTGATCCATCACAGTTCTTTAGACCACTCTGCCACCCCAGTTCAGACGTGGTATATGCAAATCAGTCTGACCCTCTGCCTCATGGGAACAGCCCAGCCCGAACTGCCAAGCCATGCGTTCCCTGGACCGGAAACAAGCTTCCTAGGACCGGTTTCTGACATTTCAGCCGTCTTGTTGCCAGGCTTGCTTAAATCCAGTGGCAAAGTGAGCAAGGGACTCACGTCTGAGCATACCCTGCCAACTTGTGGCGAACAAAGCGGTACAAAAGGGGGTGGTGATGGACGGACCATCTGAACCAATCAAACACTCACACCCAATCAAAAGATCTGGGTTTGATCCATCACCGTTCTTTAGCCCACTTTGCCATCCCAGTTCAGACATAGCCATATGCAAATCAGTCTGACCCTGTGCCTCATGGGAAGAGTCCAGCCCGAACTGCCAAGCCATGCCTTCCCTGGAACGAAAACAAGCTTCCTAGAACCGGTATCTGGCATTTCAGCCATCTTCAGCCAGGTTTTCTTAAATCCAGTGGCAAAGTGAGCAAGGGACTCACGGCTGAGCATACCCTGCCAACTTATGGCGAACAAAGTGGTACAAAAGGGGGAGGTGATGGACGGAGCAACTGAACCAATCAAACACTCACACCCAGTCAAAAGATCTGGGTTTGATCCATCACCGTTCTTCAGCCCACTCTGCCACCCCAGTCCAGACATGGCCATATACAAATCAGTCTGACACTGTGCCTCATGGAAACAGTCCAGCTCGAACTGCCAAGCCATGCCTTCCCTGGACCGGAAACGATCTTCCTAGGACCGGTATCTGGCATTTCAGCCATCTTCAGCCAGGCTTGCTTAAATCCAGTGGCAAAGTGAGCAAGGGACTCACGTCTATGCATACCCTGCCAACTTATGGCGAACAAAGCGGTACAACATATAGGACAGGAACAGGACAACCTGCATAGGAATAGGATGGCAGGGCCCGGCAGCTGCCGGGGCTGGATCTGGGATGAGCGCGCTAACTTTAATAACAGTACACAAGCATATATACTAAAACAGTTGCATTACAATGAATACAGTAGGCGGAGCAGTGGGTGTGGTCAATAGCAGTCGCGAAAGATAAGGGTGAAAGTGGGTGTAACAAGAGGCGTGTACATAGACATGTGATGTAAACGTAACAGAATATGTCATAAATGGGGCGGAAACATGGAGGGGGCTACCTAAGGAGCCGGGACCTCTAACCTAATGGTGCGCGAAAACTGACAATGACATGTTACTAGGAGAAGCTGGGGGCTATGAACTCTGTGCTAGGAGTAGAGACTGAAGTCTGGAGAGTCAGGGCGACATGTACCTAAACCCTATCTAGTATCTAATGTTTAGAGAACATGTTGATAGAATCCAAAAGTTATCGGGGTAAAGGCTAACAGACACTAAGACTGGTGCATGCATTATTCTACATGTAGTGCGTGATGAAGAATATTAAATGACCATAAATACAGTATTTCTCTTGCATGGAGACGTAAAGGCTAGACAATGACGGAAACTATTGATGTGATTCAGTAGCTTAGGAATGCAGAGAAGGAGGGCTGGACTGATAACTAGAATCATAACATACTCTTGGCAGACTAGCAGGCAGAGCCAGGCCGAGCCGGGCACTGTGAGGCAGGAAGTAAGTGAAGGGTCAGGAACACAGGTGGGGGCTGTATCGCTCCTCAGCGAGGATTCAGGAGACAGGAGCTGAATCTGGTGTCCAGGCCCTTTTGAGGCCTAGAAACGGGGACTTTACAATGAAATAACGTGCACACTGGGAAACGTGGCAACGTAGCTTTACATAGGCCTAATACTCGTAGCTTTCACGAGAACTGGAAACTGGCATACTAGGGATGGACACAACTGTAATTGCGTCTTTAATCGAACATGGGGGATACATATGCATATTAATCATGCACACATAACATAAGATGGGGAACACGTAGGGACACAGAACATGGCAAAATTTACTTTTCCACATTCCCTCCTTGTCACTACGTTTCCATCAGGAAACATCAATATTCATGATACCATCTATCATTTCATACAGTATCATTTGCTCGTCTCGAATTTTCTTGGAACGGGATTTAGAACGGGACTTGGGACTAGGAATACAAGAGGTAGCACAAATGCCACAAATCGCAGGGCCACATTGTATACAGAGGCAGCAACTGAATATGATCGCTACTGCAATACCTAAAAAGGACAATACTTTCCATCCCCAGGCGGAAATTATATTCCAGAACCAACCGGACCATGTCCAGGTGCCTGGATCTTGGTGTAACATATGGGCTATTTTATGGAGTCTGGTTATAGCTGAATAAACAGACGGCGCGTTATTTGGAATGAAAATGCAGCAACTAGATCCGATGACTCTACATGCCCCGCCCCTATCGGCCAGTATGACGTCAAGGACGAGACGATTCTGGAGCACGAAAATTCTCATAAAGGATTGCTCTTCGGTTAAGTTACCTAGAGCAGAAGTAGTCTCAATCACTACTGCTTCAAGGGTTCTGGTTAATCTACGTATCAGTTTACTATTCACGACAGTACCTAAATAGGGGAAGACACCTTTATTGATATCTATATATTGTTCTAGAGCAGTTTCAGTATAATCGACAATCGGGAGGTCTCTTTTGTGTCTAGTATGTACTAGGTGGGAATTCCTATGATAGTCAGGTGGGGCTAGAAAAACTGGTGGCAGTAGGAAGGCAATGTAACAGGTTCCCTCCCAATCGAGGGGCAGACGAACATATGCGGTCTGACCACAAACAAAATAAGAATGACGTGAAGCTTTGAAAATAGATTTCCCACTGTCACTATACTTGACAATAGTAGCACAATCACTATGGCCTACATGTACGGAACCATTCTTTCGGACACATAATTCACCTTTGACTGGTAATACTGACATAGCAGGTAAGTCTAGAGTAGTATCAGACTGAACATTCAGGACCATGAAATTCGAAGAATAATTACCTAAATTATAAACTTCATTTTCTAGATCTAACCCTGTTCTGTGGGGAAGACCTTGCTTGTCTGGAAAACATGTACTGTTAAGAAAAGACATATCTGTTGAGGATGACGTTAACGTGGACCATGCTCCACACGAACCATTATGTGAAAATGGATAAGGAAAGAGTGGCAGAACTCCCTTCGGTGTCTGGAAAGGGGGGAGTCGACCACACACCCAACAATTAGTGGCATTGCTGGTCTGGTGTGAGTAATGTAACATGCGGATAAAGGAATTATTACGCATAGCAAGACGATAAGATAGTTCATGAGGAGGCAGATCACTAAACGTGTGTTCTACTGTAGCAATAGAAGACTTATTTACATGAGAAACTGGAAAACACAAATAAAATGCATAACCTGTGCAGGTAAACATAAGGCTGAAAAACAATATAAAACTTAGAAAAACGATACATCGGATTGAGTTTTGACTAACTCTCTCACTATGGGGGTCTATTTTATACATGTCAGAAACCGGTCTAACCGTTTCACCTAGGGGAGGACTTAGACAATCAAACTGGCTGACTTATTTTACTAGACCTTAATTTCTTCTTATACTCCTGTTGCGGAGTTTTCTCTAACAGGGAGGGTTCAGTATCATTGTCTTTTGCGGGACAGTCCTTAAGAATAGTACTTTGGCAGTCTTTTAAATTCTCGGAAATGTTCTTAGAAACAGGCTTCAATCCATAAAACTTCTTCACATGTGACAGGTGGACCCAGCCCTTCCTGCCTTCCAGCTTGACGGCAGTACGGGTGGCCAGGAGGACCTGTCGGGGTTCCTTCCAGCGAGGCTCCAGCGGACTTGAACGATCAAAATTCCGGACAAGAACCAAACATCCAGGAACGATGTCATGCGGTGCCACCTCGGTATTGTCTGGAAATGCGGCGGCAACCTGTGAACGACAAGAGTGTAGGGCAGACATCAAGGAAGCTAGGTAATCTGTCAGCATATTACTTGAAACATCGGTAATACTTCGGGGTCTAGGTGTACCCCACATGTTAGGGGGGCGGCCGAATACGACCTCATACGGGGACAGACCTGATCTGGAATGTGCGACCATGCTCATATAAAACAAAGCGACTGGCAGAGCTACTAGCCAGTCCACACCTTTCTCTTTACATATTTTAGCAATGCGGATTTTCAGGGTCTGGTTATGTCTCTCCACGAGACCGGCTGCTTCAGGATGGCGTACACAATGGAACTTCCACTGGTACCCTAACAAAAGGGAAACATGTTTCATGAGTTCAGATGAGAATGGCTGGCCGTTGTCAGAATATACGACTCTAGGGAGTCCATAACGGGGGAAGAATTCACGAACCAACTGCTTGGCAGTGGTCGCGGCTGTGTAATCTGGAACTGGATATGCCTCTGTCCATCTGGACAAAGCGCATACAACTACAAGGACATACTTGAAACCTCGACATCGCTCCATCTGAATATAATCCATCTGGAGGACTTCAAAAGGGTGGTCAGGGGGCTGGAATCCACCTTGTTCCACCGGGACACTTTTACCTGGATTAAACTGGCAACATATCATACAGGTACGGACTTTCTGCTTGGCTGCAGCTCGTAAATGCTTGTTGAACCAAATGTTCTGGATACTGTCTAACATAGCTTTTTCTCCTAAATGTGCTGGACTATGTGCGGTATTGATAATGACTTGAACCATAGAGTCGGGGAGAAACCATGTGGCTCTACCCTTCGTTACCCATCCCTGATCTGTCTGGACCCCTCCTTGTTCGGACCATTTCTTGATTTCATCGGGAGTAGCATGTAACTGGATATCTATGACATCTTGAGTAGGGTCCTTAACTGTCATGCATGTAGTCGGATCTGGAGTATGTGTCTGTGTCGGATTAACTGAAATGTCTGGAGTCTGTGCTGTAAGCTTGGCTGTGCGATCTGCTAGATCATTACCTTGAGAAATAATGTCAGTAACTTTCGTATGTGCTTTGCATTTCATGATAGCAATAGATGTCGGTAAATGTATGGCATCTAACAGAGCTTGAATAAGGAGACCATGCTGAATCTTGGTTCCATGAGAGGTCATGAAACCTCTCTCCTGCCAGAGTACTCCAAAATCGTGTACGACTCCGAATGCGTAGCGTGAATCTGTATAAACATTAACTTTCAGGTTCTTAGCGTGTATGCAGGCTTGTGTCAGAGCAACTAGCTCTGCTGCTTGAGCAGACAGGGTGTCAATACGGTGTGTTTCTATAACTTCAGTGTCAGTAGTCACTGCATACGCGGCTACTAGTTCTCCTGTACTTGTTCTCATACATGAACCGTCCACATAAAGTGTCAGGTCGGGATCTGGAAATGGAATATCTGTCAGATCTTGTCTTGGCTTAGTCATAATATTAACTACTTCCACACAGTCGTGTGTGGCAGAATTCGAATTAACTGACGGTAACAGTGTAGCAGGATTTAGAACGTTGCAGCGTCTGATTTCTATGTGTGGCTGGAACAGTGTCAATTCATAACCTGTTAAACGTGCAATTGTCAAGTGCTGAGTCTGGGTTCGGTTTAAAAGAACTTCCACAGAGTGTGGAACTTGTACTGTCAAGGAATGTCCCAATACTATGGAATCACTTTGTCTGATAGCTAGTGCTGTGGCTGCAACTGACTTGAGGCACGCAGGCAAAGCCTGGGCTACAGGATCTAATGTGCTCGAAAAATAAGCACAGGGCTTGTATTGTCCTGCTTGATCTTGTGTGAGAACAGATAATGCTGTACCTTCACGTTCAGTGACGAAAAGTGTAAAAGGCTTACTGTAGTTCGGTGTAGCTAGAACTGGAGCTTGGCATAAAGCTTTCTTTAACTCATTGAAACTAAGTGTATGTTCAGATGTCCAAGGGAGGACAGTCGATAGGGATGCCTCCTGTGTCGTTAACTGTATCAGTGGTTTAGCTAGAAATGCATACTGAGGAATCCATTGTCTACAATAAGAAGTAAGGCCGATAAAAGCACGTACCTCCTTCTGTGTCTTGGGCTGAGGAAGACTCACTATTAACTGAATACGGTCTGGTGTCAACTGCCTACCCCACTTGGACAGTAAGTGGCCTAAATAGATCACTTGCTGGACACAGAATTGAAGCTTTGAAGGGGACACCTTGTGCCCCATCTCGGCAAGGAAATACAAGACTGTAAGTGATGCTCGCTCGCAAGCACGTTCAGAACGGGCTGTGATCAGTAGATCATCGACATACTGGAGCAGGGCAGTGTCAGTTGGCATGTGAATGTTGTCTAGTTGTCTCTTAAGTGCTTGACTGTAAATACTAGGACTTTCTGTGAAACCTTGAGGAGCTCGTGTGAATTTATAGCTCCTTCCATTTAAACAAAATCCGAAAAGAAACTGGCTGTCTGGATGAATGGGGACACTGAAAAACGCGTTCTTGAGGTCTATGACTGAAAAAAATGAGGCTTCGGAATCAATGGCTGTCAATAGGGAAGAAATATCTGGGACAACTGGGTACTGGGGAATAATACATTTATTGAGTTCTCGTAGGTCAATCACTAATCGATATACTGGGGGTGCATTTGGATCAGTACGTTTCATGACTGGAATGATCGGAGAATTACATACATTGGAGTCAGTTTCTACAACTACTCCTTGAGCGATGAGCTCGTCAATAATTTTGGATAAGGCTGCTACAGCCTCAGGTGGCAATCTGTACTGTCTGATTCGTGGTAACACTACACCTGGTTTGAGAGTCACACGATGGGGTGTGATTTGCATATAACCTACATCAGTTGGACCTTGCGCCCATAGATGCTGCGGAACTTTAGACAATCTCGGATCAAAATCTCGTAATACATAGTGACCCTTGAAGTCACGTAAAAACAATCGTATTCCCTCTGGGGAGCAGCAAATAACTGCACCTAATTCTTTCAGTGTTTTAATGCCTAACAGATTTTCTGGACATGACTTCGTAAGTAACAGATCAGTAGTGCGGGACAATGGACCTACTTCTAGAGTAACTGGCTTAGATATCTCGTTTACAATAGGCTTTCCTGAAAATCCAAGGGAAACATTTCTAGAGCCTGAGAGCGGAGCCCCTGGAACTTCGGCGTGACTGATGGTCGTCCTACTTGCCCCTGTATCAATCAGAAACTTTCTGTCTTTCCCTAGTACTTGACTATGAACATAGGGACCTTCTTGATCTACAGGTATCTCGATGAGAGGCAAGCCTACCTCCCTCTCTAGGCTGTTTCATGAATATGGCTGATACTCTGGATACTCAGACTGTGCATACTGGTACATCTGCTGTGTAACATGCTGTGTTGCAGCAATAGGCTGCGGTGCTGGAACTGTCTGTTGTGCATTCTGTAGCTGAGAAGTCTGTGAAACTTGTTCTTGTCTAGGCGGACGTGGTCTTTCTTTAGTTTTACCAGTGGCTATATTATGTTTCAGAACTGCACACTCGTTTATAAAATGACCTGGCTGTTTACAATAATTGCATGTCCCTTTAACGGGAGCTGCAGGATGACTGGCTTGATTCGTACCCCTCTTCTGACTGTCTCGAGGAACAGATTGTGCAACTAGTACTTTCATTTTCGTGTCTTTCATACGTTTTCTTTCATGATCTTGCTCTTCTCTGATTCTATTCTGGTGATACTGAAGCATCTGTAACATTTGGGACGGGGTATTAGCTTGCCAGGTACTTTCGACTTTCAAAACTCGATTCTTAACTTGTGGACTTGAATTCTCGACTAATTTAGTAACAAAAAGATGAGGGTATGACTCGCTACTAGTCTTGAGGCCACTGTTTATAATAAAACATTTTTCAAATCTAGAATAAAAATCACTAGTGTCTTCGTCTTGTTTCTGTTTACAGGCTGAGATTGCATCCCAGTCTTCCTTTTTAGTGGCTAACAATCTTGGCAAAACTTGTATCAATAATTCAGGTAATTCTTTACATTTCTCTCCAAGACCGGTACCTGGTACTCGTATCTTATCTTCAGCTTCTAGAACTGCCCAATCGATCTTTTTCTCTCCCACCTCCCATTCTTTTTCCTTGAGTTTTTCGTATACCCCTGCGGGCAACAGGACCTTTAGCATTTTAATAATATCTGGATAAGTGTATTCTCCCATACGGAGCATGTCTTTTAATTCTCGGTGGAACCCTGCTGGATCTTTGTCGTGACAGGGAATTAACTTCTTCATTTCTAAGAGTTCCATCTTTGCAATCGGGGTGTAAACAAACACTCGTTGCATTTCACCATCTGTTGTCCTGACTGGGTGTACTTCTCGTAACGGGTTCTGTCTATCTATGTAAAACGGTTTACTTTCTGGAGGTGAGACATGAACAAAATGCGGGTTCAAGAACATACTATATTTGTGGCGCTGTTCTAGAATGATACTAATTAAATCGGTACCTAAACCTTTCCATCTATACTGGAGTAACTCGTTCAGGACATCATGTAACGGACCTGGATCAGAGTGTTGACCCTCATACAATGTAATGAGGTGCTGGATCATATACATACCCACCAGTCGCTGCTCGGCTGGGGGCAATTTCAGAAACATTTGTGCCACTATTTCGTCTGGAGAAGTGGTAGAATCAGTAATCCATCGGACTGCTGATCGGGCTAGTTCTTGTTCATGCATAGTACTTAATTCACTATAACCGATTCGTGATTTCAGAATATGATCGGTAGCTTGAAATACTTGTTCTAGAGAACCTTGTTCTGGTGCTGGAAGATGAACAGTTTTCTTGCGTTCTAGGCGTAAATGGCGGTCTGGAAATCTAGACTTTCCTACATACGCTATTCTGGCGGGATTCTCGTCGTCTACCTCTTCAGTAGAAGAGTCATTCTCTTTCTCGCTTACTTGTGCTGCTTTACGTTGTTCGTGTAACTTTATTATTTCCTTACGAATTCTCTTGTACATACTCTCTATACTACTGATAGTTCTGTGTTTACCCTCAGCTATATTATCACTCCACCTTGTCAGGATTCTCATTTCGGCCGGATCTTTGGTCGGATAATCTTGTTCCCTTATTAAACAATTAATCAGAAACTTTAATAGCATGAGCTGGATTTCAGCTTTCCTTTGAGACATGGCTTCACCAATACTTTCCGGATCATCCCCTGTACGGATGAAACGATATATTCTGTCTAGATCTTCTTTCATATTCGGTAGGGTGTCCAAATACCCGGTCACCCGTCTTACACGGATGGAATATATAACTGTGCTATCATCACCTGCGACTGGATCATAGCGGCATTCAGTAAGAGCTCGTCGGATATCTGCAACGGACTTATATTTGGGCGTACGCTGTAACGCACATTCATGTAACTCGACTAACGTTAAACGTTGGTGTGGTGGCGGGGTACCAAGAGGACCTCCTCCTGCGGCCCCTAAACTGGAATCATCGACTGATACTCTTCGTGCTGGCAGAGTGGGAAATTGTAATGTAGGCTGGACCGGGGGTACCGTAACAGGTACTCCGGTGTCTGGAGGAGCAGGAATGGCATGATTTACAGGGACTGGCGGAACAGGATTTGTATATTCCGGGACTGTGTCGTCCAAATAGGACGAAATGAAAATATCAGCTGCGGTCGGTTTGTGACGTAGCTTGGTCGGAACTAAGGGTGGCGGAAAATTACTGGATGCCTCCGGGGTCGCTTTTGGCAAGCCCTCGGCAAGAAGAGGATACATACCCTTAATGAGGGCATTTCTCTGTCTGTCTGACTGTTCGGTTTTAACTCGTTCACCTATCTCGATTAGTTCCCTTTCTTGGGCTCGTTCTAAGGATTCTCTACTTAATTCTGACTTTCTGATTTCTTTTTCGGTTCTTTTATGAGATTCTTTGCGCCATAACTCGATGGCATCTTTCTGTGACTGTCTGGCTTTCTTTTTCCATAATGCTTCTTCTACTCGCATAATGCACTCGGCATCCCATGTACCCGATACGGGCCATCTATACTTTTCTTCTAACTGTTTGGTATACTCTACCCATAAATCTAGATATAATATGGCACTTATGCCATGCTTCTGATACATAAAATGACCTGGACTGTCCCTAGGCGGGACAGGAACTGCTGCTTCTAGCAGACCTTTTCTGGTTTTTAACTGACGTAGTTTAGAAAATAAGGGCATGACTGAACTGTAACCTAGACACAATACGTAATTACAATACACAATGAACACGATAATTACTCCACATTCATACCACGACATTAAAATACATGAAGAACATTTAAAAATAACAGTTCGAACAGAATACTACCTGGAATACGGAAAACAGAATACATGAATCTTCTTGAGAACTGAACTGACTAGAACAGAGACTAGATGCACTGCTGAAACAGTACGAAACTTACCGGTCTCATAAAGAGACACGTCAGGACCCGCATCCACCGGAGTGGACACTTCGTTTTGGGATCTGTGTACCACCAAACCCCACGGACCAGAGACAATTAGATTGACCCTGTCTAGATACTCCCCAGCAACGGTACTCACCGGGCAGCAAGAACGGAAGGCCTCGGACTGGACTGGACTGCTTCGACGCCGGACGGACGAACTTCGGACTTCAGTTACGGGTGGGCCTCCGGATACCTCGGACCTTGGACTCTCGGCTTGGGCTCTGGTCGGGACTCGCCGCGTTCCTCCACCGCCTCGTCTGGATGCTGGACCGCAACCTCCGTCTCCTCCGTGGGCCTGAGGGATACTTGAAGCAGAAATATCTGCACGTGCACGGTATGGTTCCGTCACCTCTCCAGAGGGTCAGGGGGCCGGCGTGGCTTCACCGGCGCGTGGGGAAAGGGCAAGTCCCTGTTCGGGCGCCATTATGTGGTATATAAATAAATAATACCGGATCTAGGTTTTACTGGACATAGCAATAACAGATAGCTCAATAAATAAGAGTCAAGATTCGAGGTAGTAGGAGTTTGCAGGTTTAATACAGCATAAAGGACAGGAACAGGACAACCTGCATAGGAATAGGATGGCAGGGCCCGGCAGCTGCCGGGGCTGGATCTGGGATGAGCGCGCTAACTTTAATAACAGTACACAAGCATATATACTAAAACAGTTGCATTACAATGAATACAGTAGGCGGAGCAGTGGGTGTGGTCAATAGCAGTCGCGAAAGATAAGGGTGAAAGTGGGTGTAACAAGAGGCGTGTACATAGACATGTGATGTAAACGTAACAGAATATGTCATAAATGGGGCGGAAACATGGAGGGGGCTACCTAAGGAGCCGGGACCTCTAACCTAATGGTGCGCGAAAACTGACAATGACGTGTTACTAGGAGAAGCTGGGGGCTATGAACTCTGTGCTAGGAGTAGAGACTGAAGTCTGGAGAGTCAGGGCGACATGTACCTAAACCCTATCTAGTATCTAATGTTTAGAGAACATGTTGATAGAATCCAAAAGTTATCGGGGTAAAGGCTAACAGACACTAAGACTGGTGCATGCATTATTCTACATGTAGTGCGTGATGAAGAATATTAAATGACCATAAATACAGTATTTCTCTTGCATGGAGACGTAAAGGCTAGACAATGACGGAAACTATTGATGCGATTCAGTAGCTTAGGAATGCAGAGAAGGAGGGCTGGACTGATAACTAGAATCATAACATACTCTTGGCAGACTAGCAGGCAGAGCCAGGCCGAGCCGGGCACTGTGAGGCAGGAAGTAAGTGAAGGGTCAGGAACACAGGTGGGGGCTGTATCGCTCCTCAGCGAGGATTCAGGAGACAGGAGCTGAATCTGGTGTCCAGGCCCTTTTGAGGCCTAGAAACGGGGACTTTACAATGAAATAACGTGCACACTGGGAAACGTGGCAACGTAGCTTTACATAGGCCTAATACTCGTAGCTTTCACGAGAACTGGAAACTGGCATACTAGGGATGGACACAACTGTAATTGCGTCTTTAATCGAACATGGGGGATACATATGCATATTAATCATGCACACATAACATAAGATGGGGAACACGTAGGGACACAGAACATGGCAAAATTTACTTTTCCACACATACCTTGCCAACTTATGGCGAACAAAGCGGTACAAAAGGGGGTGGTGATGGACGGAGCATCTGAACCAATCAAACACTCACACCCAGTCAAAAGATCTGGGTTTGATCCATCACCGTTCTTTAGACCACTCTGCCACCCCAGTTCAGACATGGCCATATGCAAATCAGTCTGACCCTGTGCCTCATGGGAACAGTCCAGCCCGAACTGCCAAGCCATGCCTTCCCTGGACTGGAAACAAGTTTCCTAGGACCGGTTTCTGGCATTTCAGCCGTCTTCAGCCAGGCTTGCTTAAATCCAGTGGCAAAGTGAGCAAGGGACTCACGCCTGAGCATACCCTGCCAACTTATGGCGAACAAACCAGTACAAATGGGGTGGTGATGGACGGAGCATCTGAACCAATCAAACACTCACACCCAGTCAAAAGATCTGGGTTTGATCCATCACCGTTCTTTAGCCCACTCTGCCACCCCAGTTGAGACATAGCCATATGCAAATCAGTCTGACCCTGTGCCTCATGGGAACAGTCCAGCCCGAACTGCCAAGCCATGCCTTCCCTGGAACGAAAAAAAGCTTTCTAGGACCGGTATCTGGCATTTCAGCCATCTTCAGCCAGGTTTTCCTAAATCCAGTGGCAAAGTGAGCAAGGGACTCACGGCTGAGCATACCCTGCCAACTTATGGCGACCAAAGTGGTACAAAAGGGGGTGGTGATGGACGGAGCATCTGAACCAATCAAACACTCACACCCAGTCAAAAGATCTGGGTTTGATCCATCACCGTTCTTTAGCCCACTCTGCCACCCCAGTTCAGACATGGCCATATGCAAGTCAGTCTGACCCTGTACCTCATGGGAACAGTCCAGCCCGAACTGCCAAGCCATGCCTTTCCTGGACCAGAAACAAGCTTGCTAGGACCGGTTTCTGGCATTTCAGCCGTCTTCAGCAAGGCTTGCTTAAATCCAGTGGCAAAGTGAGCAAGGGACTCACATCGGAGCATACCCTGCCAACTTATGGCGAACAAAGGGGTACAAAAGGGGGTGGTGATGGACGGAGCATCTGAACCAATCAAACACTCACACCCAGTCAAAAGATTTGGGTTTGAATCCATCACCGTTCTTTAGCGCACTCTGCCACCCCAGTCCAGACATGGCCATATGCAAATCAGTCTTACCCTGTGCCTCATGGGAACAGTCCAGCCCGAACTGCCAAGCCATGCCTTCCCTGGACCGGAAATGATTTTCCTACGACCGGTATCTGGCATTTCAGACATCTTCAGCCAGGCTTGCTTAAATCCAGTGGCAAAGTGAGAAGGGACTCGCGTCTGAGCATACCCTGCCAACTTATGGCGAACAAAGCGGTACAAAAGAGGGTGGTGATGGACGGAGCATCTGAACCAATCAAACACTCACACCCAGTCAAAAGATCTGGGTTTGATCCATCACCGTTCTTTAGACCACTCTGCCACCCCAGTTCAGACGTGGTATATGCAAATCAGTCTGACCCTCTGCCTCATGGGAACAGCCCAGCCCGAACTGCCAAGCCATGCGTTCCCTGGACCGGAAACAAGCTTCCTAGGACCGGTTTCTGACATTTCAGCCGTCTTGTTGCCAGGCTTGCTTAAATCCAGTGGCAAAGTGAGCAAGGGACTCACGTCTGAGCATACCCTGCCAACTTATGGCGAACAAAGCGGTACAAAAGGGGGTGGTGATGGACGGACCATCTGAACCAATCAAACACTCACACCCAATCAAAAGATCTGGGTTTGATCCATCACCGTTCTTTAGCCCACTTTGCCATCCCAGTTCAGACATAGCCATATGCAAATCAGTCTGACCCTGTGCCTCATGGGAAGAGTCCAGCCCGAACTGCCAAGCCATGCCTTCCCTGGAACGAAAACAAGCTTCCTAGAACCGGTATCTGGCATTTCAGCCATCTTCAGCCAGGTTTTCTTAAATCCAGTGGCAAAGTGAGCAAGGGACTCACGGCTGAGCATACCCTGCCAACTTATGGCGAACAAAGTGGTACAAAAGGGGGAGGTGATGGACGGAGCAACTGAACCAATCAAACACTCACACCCAGTCAAAAGATCTGGGTTTGATCCATCACCGTTCTTCAGCCCACTCTGCCACCCCAGTCCAGACATGGCCATATACAAATCAGTCTGACACTGTGCCTCATGGAAACAGTCCAGCTCGAACTGCCAAGCCATGCCTTCCCTGGACCGGAAACGAGCTTCCTAGGACCGGTATCTGGCATTTCAGCCATCTTCAGCCAGGCTTGCTTAAATCCAGTGGCAAAGTGAGCAAGGGACTCACGTCTATGCATACCCTGCCAACTTATGGCGAACAAAGCGGTACAAAAGGGGGTGGTGATGGACGGAGCATCTGAACCAATCAAACACTCACACCCAGTCAAAAGATCTGGGTTTGATCCATCACCGTTCTTTAGACCACTCTGCCATCCCAGTTCAGACATGGCCATATGCAAATCAGTCTGACCCTGTGCCTCATGGGAACAGTCCAGCCCAAACTGCCAAGCCATGCCTTCCCTGGACTGGAAACAAGTTTCCTAGGACCGGTTTCTGGCATTTCAGCCGTCTGCAGCCAGGCTTGCTTAAATCCAGTGGCAAAGTGAGCAAGGGACTCACGCCTGAGCATACCCTGCCAACTTATGGCGAACAAACCAGTACAAATGGGGTGGTGATGGACGGAGCATTTGAACCAATCAAACCCTCACACCCAGTCAAAAGATCTGGGTTTGATCCATCACCGTTCTTTAGCCCACTCTGCCACCCCAGTTGAGACATAGCCATATGCAAATCAGTCTGACCCTGTGCCTCATGGGAACGGTCCAGCCCGAACTGCCAAGCCATGCCTTCCCGGGAACGAAAAAAAGCTTCCTAGGACCGGTATCTGGCATTTCAGCCATCTTCAGCCAGGCTTGCTTAAATCCAGTGGCAAAGTGCGCAAGGGGCTCACGTCGGAGTATACCCTGCCAACTTATGGTGAACAAAGTGGTACAAAAGGGGGTGGTGATGGACGGAGCATCTGAACCAATCAAACACTCACACCCAGTCAAAAGATCTGGGTTTGATCCATCACCGTTCTTTAGCCCACTCTGCCACCCCAGTTCAGACATGGCCATATGCAAATCAGTCTGACCCTGTACCTCATGGGAACAGTCCAGCCCGAACTGCCAAGCCATGCCTTCCCTGGACCAGAAACAAGCTTCCTAGGACCAGTTTCTGGCTTTTCAGCCGTCTTCAGCCAGGCTTGCTTAAATCCAGTGGCAAAGTGAGCAAGGGACTCACATCGGAGCATACTCTGACAACTTATGGCGAACAAAGCGGTACAAAAGGGGTGGTGATGGACGGACCATCTGAACCAATCAAACACTCACACCCAATCAAAAGATCTGGGTTTGATCCATCACCGTTCTTTAGCCCACTTTGCCATCCCAGTTCAGACATAGCCATATGCAAATCAGTCTGACCCTGTGCCTCATGGGAAGAGTCCAGCCCGAACTGCCAAGCCATGCCTTCCCTGGAACGAAAACAAGCTTCCTAGAACCGGTATCTGGCATTTCAGCCATCTTCAGCCAGGTTTTCTTAAATCCAGTGGCAAAGTGAGCAAGGGACTCACGGCTGAGCATACCCTGCCAACTTATGGCGAACAAAGTGGTACAAAAGGGGGAGGTGATGGACGGAGCAACTGAACCAATCAAACACTCACACCCAGTCAAAAGATCTGGGTTTGATCCATCACCGTTCTTTAGCCCACTCTGCCACCCCAGTTCAGACATGGCCATATGCAAATCAGTCTGACCCTGTACCTCATGGGAACAGTCCAGCCCGAACTGCCAAGCCATGCCTTCCCTGGACCAGAAACAAGCTTCCTAGGACCAGTTTCTGGCATTTCAGCCGTCTTCAGCCAGGCTTGCTTAAATCCAGTGGCAAAGTGAGCAAGGGACTCACATCGGAGCATACTCTGACAACTTATGGCGAACAAAGGGGTACAAAAGGGGGTGGTGATGGACGGAGCATCTGAACCAATCAAACACTCACACCCAGTCAAAAGATCTGGGTTTGATCCATCACCGTTCTTCAGCCCACTCTGCCACCCCAGTCCAGACATGGCCATATACAAATCAGTCTGACACTGTGCCTCATGGAAACAGTCCAGCTCGAACTGCCAAGCCATGCCTTCCCTGGACCGGAAACGAGCTTCCTAGGACCGGTATCTGGCATTTCAGCCATCTTCAGCCAGGCTTGCTTAAATCCAGTGGCAAAGTGAGCAAGGGACTCACATCTATGCATACCCTGCCAACTTATGGCGAACAAAGCGGTACAAAAGGGGGTGGTGATGGACGGAGCATCTGAACCAATCAAACACTCACACCCAGTCAAAAGATCTGGGTTTGATCCATCACCGTTCTTTAGACCACTCTGCCACCCCAGTTCAGACATGGCCATATGCAAATCAGTCTGACCCTGTGCCTCATGGGAACAGTCCAGCCCGAACTGCCAAGCCATGCCTTCCCTGGACTGGAAACAAGTTTCCTAGGACCGGTTTCTGGCATTTCAGCCGTCTTCAGCCAGGCTTGCTTAAATCCAGTGGCAAAGTGAGCAAGGGACTCACGCCTGAGCATACCCTGCCAACTTATGGCGAACAAACCAGTACAAATGGGGTGGTGATGGACGGAGCATCTGAACCAATCAAACACTCACACCCAGTCAAAAGATCTGGGTTTGATCCATCACCGTTCTTTAGCCCACTCTGCCACCCCAGTTGAGACATAGCCATATGCAAATCAGTCTGACCCTGTGCCTCATGGGAACAGTCTAGCCCGAACTGCCAAGCCATGCCTTCCCTGGAACGAAAAAAAGCTTCCTAGGACCGGTATCTGGCATTTCAGCCATCTTCAGCCAGGTTTTCTTAAATCCAGTGGCAAAGTGAGCAAGGGACTCACGGCTGAGCATACCCTGCCAACTTATGGCAACCAAAGTGGTACAAAAGGGGGTGGTGATGGACGGAGCATCTGAACCAATCAAACACTCACACCCAGTCAAAAGATCTGGGTTTGATCCATCACCGTTCTTTAGCCCACTCTGCCACCCCAGTTCCGACATGGCCATATGCAAGTCAGTCCGACCCTGTACCTCATGGGAACAGTCCAGCCCGAACTGCCAAGCCATGCCTTTCCTGGACCAGAAACAAGCTTGCTAGGACCGGTTTCTGGCATTTCAGCCGTCTTCAGCAAGGCTTGCTTAAATCCAGTGGCAAAGTGAGCAAGGGACTCACATCGGAGCATACCCTGCCAACTTATGGCGAACAAAGGGGTACAAAAGGGGGTGGTGATGGACGGAGCATCTGAACCAATCAAACACTCACACCCAGTCAAAAGATTTGGGTTTGAATCCATCACCGTTCTTTAGCCCACTCTGCCACCCCAGTCCAGACATGGCCATATGCAAATCAGTCTTACCCTGTGCCTCATTGGAACAGTCCAGCCCGAACTGCCAAGCCATGCCTTCCCTGGACCGGAAATGATTTTCCTACGACCGGTATCTGGCATTTCAGACATCTTCAGCCAGGCTTGCTTAAATCCAGTGGCAAAGTGAGAAGGGACTCACGTCTGAGCATACCCTGCCAACTTATGGCGAACAAAGCGGTACAAAAGAGGGTGGTGATGGACGGAGCATCTGAACCAATCAAACACTCACACCCAGTCAAAAGATCTGGGTTTGATCCATCACCGTTCTTTAGACCACTCTGCCACTCCAGTTCAGACGTGGTATATGCAAATCAGTCTGACCCTCTGCCTCATGGGAACAGCCCAGCCCGAACTGCCAAGCCATGCGTTCCCTGGACCGGAAACAAGCTTCCTAGGACCGGTTTCTGACATTTCAGCCATCTTGTTGCCAGGCTTGCTTAAATCCAGTGGCAAAGTGAGCAAGGGACTCACGTCTGAGCATACCCTGCCAACTTATGGCGAACAAAGCGGTACAAAAGGGGGTGGTGATGGACGGACCATCTGAACCAATCAAACACTCACACCCAATCAAAAGATCTGGGTTTGATCCATCACCGTTCTTTAGCCCACTTTGCCATCCCAGTTCAGACATAGCCATATGCAAATCAGTCTGACCCTGTGCCTCATGGGAAGAGTCCAGCCCGAACTGCCAAGCCATGCCTTCCCTGGAACGAAAACAAGCTTCCTAGAACCGGTATCTGGCATTTCAGCCATCTTCAGCCAGGTTTTCTTAAATCCAGTGGCAAAGTGAGCAAGGGACTCACGGCTGAGCATACCCTGCCAACTTATGGCGACCAAAGTGGTACAAAAGGGGGTGGTGATGGACGGAGCATCTGAACCAATCAAACACTCACACCCAGTCAAAAGATCTGGGTTTGATCCATCACCGTTCTTTAGCCCACTCTGCCACCCCAGTTCAGACATGGCCATATGCAAGTCAGTCTGACCCTGTACCTCATGGGAACAGTCCAGCCCGAACTGCCAAGCCATGCCTTTCCTGGACCAGAAACAAGCTTGCTAGGACCGGTTTCTGGCATTTCAGCCGTCTTCAGCAAGGCTTGCTTAAATCCAGTGGCAAAGTGAGCAAGGGACTCACATCGGAGCATACCCTGCCAACTTATGGCGAACAAAGGGGTACAAAAGGGGGTGGTGATGGACAGAGCATCTGAACCAATCAAACACTCACACCCAGTCAAAAGATTTGGGTTTGAATCCATCACCGTTCTTTAGCCCACTCTGCCACCCCAGTCCAGACATGGCCATATGCAAATCAGTCTTACCCTGTGCCTCATGGGAACAGTCCAGCCCGAACTGCCAAGCCATGCCTTCCCTGGACCGGAAATGATTTTCCTACGACCGGTATCTGGCATTTCAGACATCTTCAGCCAGGCTTGCTTAAATCCAGTGGCAAAGTGAGAAGGGACTCACGTCTGAGCATACCCTGCCAACTTATGGCGAACAAAGCGGTACAAAAGAGGGTGGTGATGGACGGAGCATCTGAACCAATCAAACACTCACACCCAGTCAAAAGATCTGGGTTTGATCCATCACCGTTCTTTAGACCACTCTGCCACTCCAGTTCAGACGTGGTATATGCAAATCAGTCTGACCCTCTGCCTCATGGGAACAGCCCAGCCCGAACTGCCAAGCCATGCATTCCCTGGACCGGAAACAAGCTTCCTAGGACCGGTTTCTGACATTTCAACCGTCTTGTTGCCAGGCTTGCTTAAATCCAGTGGCAAAGTGAGCAAGGGACTCACGTCTGAGCATACCCTGCCAACTTATGGCGAACAAAGCGGTACAAAAGGGGTTGGTGATGGACGGACCATCTGAACCAATCAAACACTCACACCCAATCAAAAGATCTGGGTTTGATCCATCACCGTTCTTTAGCCCACTTTGCCATCCCAGTTCAGACACAGCCATATGCAAATCAGTCTGACCCTGTGCCTCATGGGAAGAGTCCAGCCCGAACTGCCAAGCCATGCCTTCCCTGGAACGAAAACAAGCTTCCTAGAACCGGTATCTGGCATTTCAGCCATCTTCAGCCAGGTTTTCTTAAATCCAGTGGCAATGTGAGCAAGGGACTCACCGCTGAGCATACCCTGCCAACTTATGGCGAACAAAGTGGTACAAAAGGGGGAGGTGATGGACGGAGCAACTGAACCAATCAAACACTCACACCCAGTCAAAAGATCTGGGTTTGATCCATCACCGTTCTTCAGCCCACTCTGCCACCCCAGTCCAGACATGGCCATATACAAATCAGTCTGACACTGTGCCTCATGGAAACAGTCTAGCTCGAACTGCCAAGCCATGCCTTCCCTGGACCGGAAACGAGCTTCCTAGGACCGGTATCTGGCATTTCAGCCATCTTCAGCCAGGCTTGCTTAAATCCAGTGGCAAAGTGAGCAAGGGACCCACGTCTATGCATACCCTGCCAACTTATGGCGAACAAAGCGGTACAAAAGGGGGTGGTGATGGACGGACCATCTGAACCAATCAAACACTCACACCCAGTCAAAAGATCTGGGTTTGATCCATCACCGTTCTTTAGACCACTCTGCCATCCCAGTTCAGACATGGCCATATGCAAATCAGTCTGACCCTGTGCCTCATGGGAACAGTCCAGCCCAAACTGCCAAGCCATGCCTTCCCTGGACTGGAAACAAGTTTCCTAGGACCGGTTTCTGGCATTTCAGCCGTCTTCATCCAGGCTTGCTTAAATCCAGTGGCAAAGTGATCAAGGGACTCACGCCTGAGCATACCCTGCCAACTTATGGCGAACAAACCAGTACAAATGGGGTGGTGATGGATGGAGCATCTGAACCAATCAAACACTCACACCCAGTCAAAAGATCTGGGTTTGATCCATCACCGTTCTTTAGCCCACTCTGCCACCCCAGTTGAGACATAGCCATATGCAAATCAGTCTGA
Organism: Lissotriton helveticus; assembly: GCF_964261635.1. NCBI lineage: Eukaryota > Metazoa > Chordata > Amphibia > Caudata > Salamandridae > Lissotriton > Lissotriton helveticus. The sequence continues at coordinate 1,319,295,441 of NC_136061.1, forward strand.
CCCTGTGCCTCATGGGAACAGTCCAGCCCGAACTGCCAAGCCATGCCTTCCCTGGAACGAAAAAAAGCTTCCTAGGACCGGTATCTGGCATTTCAGCCATCTTCAGCCAGGCTTGCTTAAATCCAGTGGCAAAGTGCGCAAGGGGCTCACGTCGGAGCATACCCTGCCAACTTATGGTGAACAAAGTGGTACAAAAGGGGGTGGTGATGGACGGAGCATCTGAACCAATCAAACACTCACACCCAGTCAAAAGATCTGGGTTTGATCCATCACCGTTCTTTAGCCCACTCTGCCACCCCAGTTCAGACATGGCCATATGCAAATCAGTCTAACCCTGTACCTCATGGGAACAGTCCAGCCCGAACTGCCAAGCCATGCCTTTCCTGGACCAGAAACAAGCTTGCTAGTACCGGTTTCTGGCATTTCAGCCGTCTTCAGCAAGGCTTGCTTAAATCCAGTGGCAAAGTGAGCAAGGGACTCACATCGGAGCATACCCTGCCAACTTATGGCGAACAAAGGGGTACAAAAGGGGGTGGTGATGGATGGAGCATCTGAACCAATCAAACACTCACACCCAGTCAAAAGATTTGGGTTTGATCCATCACCGTTCTTTAGCCCACTCTGCCACCCCAGTCCAGACATGGCCATATGCAAATCAGTCTTACCCTGTGCCTCATGGGAACAGTCCAGCCCGAACTGCCAAGCCATGCCTTCCCTGGACCGGAAACGATTTTCCTACGACCGGTATCTGGCATTTCAGACATCTTCAGCCAGGCTTGCTTAAATCCAGTGGCAAAGTGAGAAGGGACTCACGTCTGAGCATACCCTGCCAACTTATGGCGAACAAAGCGGTACAAAAGGGGGTGGTGATGGACGGAGCATCTGAACCAATCAAACACTCACACCCAGTCAAAAGATCTGGGTTTGATCCATCACCGTTCCTTAGACCACTCTGCCACCCCAGTTCAGACATGGTATATGCAAATCAGTCTGACCCTCTGCCCCATGGGAACAGCCCAGCCCGAACTGCCAGGCCATGCGTTCCCTGGACCGGAAACAAGCTTCCTAGGACCGGTTTCTGACATTTCAGCCGTCTTTAGCCAGGCTTGCTTAAATCCAGTGGCAAAGTGAGCAAGGGACTCACGTCTGAGCATACCCTGCCAACTTATGGCGAACAAAGCGGTACAAAAGGGGTGGTGATGGACGGAGCATCTGAACCAATCAAACACTCACACCCAGTCAAAAGATGTGGGTTTGATCTATCACCGTTCTTTAGCCCACTCTGCCTCCCCAGTTCAGACATGGCCATATGCAAATCAGTCTGACCCTGTGCCTCATGGGAACAGTCCAGCCTGAACTGCCAAGCCATGCCTTCCCTGGACCGGAAACAAGCTTCCTAGGACCGGTATCTGGCATTTCAGCCATCTTCAGCCAGGCTTGCTTAAATCCAGTGGCAAAGTGCGCTAGGGGCTCACGTCGGAGCATACCCTGCCAACTTATGGTGAACAAAGTGGTACAAAAGGGGGTGGTGATGGACGGAGCATCTGAACCAATCAAACACTCACACCCAGTCAAAAGATTTGGGTTTCATCCATCACGGTTCTTTAGCCCACTCTGCCTCCCCAGTTCAGAAATGGCCATATGTAAATCAGTCTGACCCTGTGCCTCATGGGAACAGTCCAGCCCGAACTGCCAAGCCATGCCTTCCCTGGACCGAAAACAAGCTTCCTAGGACTGGTTTCTGGCATTTCAGCCGTCTTCAGCCAGGCTTGCTTAAATCCAGTGGCAAAGTATTCAAGGGACTCACGTTTGAGCATACCCTGCCAACTTATGGTGAACAAAGCGGTACAAAAGGGGGTGGTGATGGACGGAGTATCTGAACCAATCAAACACTCACACCCAGTCAAAAGATCTGGGTTTTATCCATCAGCGTTCTTTAGCCCACTCTGCCACCCCAGTTCAGACATGGCCATATGCAAATCAGTCTGACCCTGGAACTCATGGGAACAGTCCAGCCCAAACTGCCAAGCCATGCCTTCCCTGGACTGGAAACAAGTTTCCTAGGACCGGTTTCTGGCATTTCAGCCGTCTTCATCCAGGCTTGCTTAAATCCAGTGGCAAAGTGATCAAGGGACTCACGCCTGAGCATACCCTGCCAACTTATGGCGAACAAACCAGTACAAATGGGGTGGTGATGGATGGAGCATCTGAACCAATCAAACACTCACACCCAGTCAAAAGATCTGGGTTTGATCCATCACCGTTCTTTAGCCCACTCTGCCACCCCAGTTGAGACATAGCCATATGCAAATCAGTCTGACCCTGTGCCTCATGGGAACAGTCCAGCCCGAACTGCCAAGCCATGCCTTCCCTGGAACGAAAAAAAGCTTCCTAGGACCGGTATCTGGCATTTCAGCCATCTTCAGCCAGGCTTGCTTAAATCCAGTGGCAAAGTGCGCAAGGGGCTCACGTCGGAGCATACCCTGCCAACTTATGGTGAACAAAGTGGTACAAAAGGGGGTGGTGATGGACGGAGCATCTGAACCAATCAAACACTCACACCCAGTCAAAAGATCTGGGTTTGATCCATCACCGTTCTTTAGCCCACTCTGCCACCCCAGTTCAGACATGGCCATATGCAAATCAGTCTAACCCTGTACCTCATGGGAACAGTCCAGCCCGAACTGCCAAGCCATGCCTTTCCTGGACCAGAAACAAGCTTGCTAGTACCGGTTTCTGGCATTTCAGCCGTCTTCAGCAAGGCTTGCTTAAATCCAGTGGCAAAGTGAGCAAGGGACTCACATCGGAGCATACCCTGCCAACTTATGGCGAACAAAGGGGTACAAAAGGGGGTGGTGATGGATGGAGCATCTGAACCAATCAAACACTCACACCCAGTCAAAAGATTTGGGTTTGATCCATCACCGTTCTTTAGCCCACTCTGCCACCCCAGTCCAGACATGGCCATATGCAAATCAGTCTTACCCTGTGCCTCATGGGAACAGTCCAGCCCGAACTGCCAAGCCATGCCTTCCCTGGACCGGAAACGATTTTCCTACGACCGGTATCTGGCATTTCAGACATCTTCAGCCAGGCTTGCTTAAATCCAGTGGCAAAGTGAGAAGGGACTCACGTCTGAGCATACCCTGCCAACTTATGGCGAACAAAGCGGTACAAAAGGGGGTGGTGATGGACGGAGCATCTGAACCAATCAAACACTCACACCCAGTCAAAAGATCTGGGTTTGATCCATCACCGTTCCTTAGACCACTCTGCCACCCCAGTTCAGACATGGTATATGCAAATCAGTCTGACCCTCTGCCCCATGGGAACAGCCCAGCCCGAACTGCCAGGCCATGCGTTCCCTGGACCGGAAACAAGCTTCCTAGGACCGGTTTCTGACATTTCAGCCGTCTTTAGCCAGGCTTGCTTAAATCCAGTGGCAAAGTGAGCAAGGGACTCACGTCTGAGCATACCCTGCCAACTTATGGCGAACAAAGCGGTACAAAAGGGGTGGTGATGGACGGAGCATCTGAACCAATCAAACACTCACACCCAGTCAAAAGATGTGGGTTTGATCTATCACCGTTCTTTAGCCCACTCTGCCTCCCCAGTTCAGACATGGCCATATGCAAATCAGTCTGACCCTGTGCCTCATGGGAACAGTCCAGCCTGAACTGCCAAGCCATGCCTTCCCTGGACCGGAAACAAGCTTCCTAGGACCGGTATCTGGCATTTCAGCCATCTTCAGCCAGGCTTGCTTAAATCCAGTGGCAAAGTGCGCTAGGGGCTCACGTCGGAGCATACCCTGCCAACTTATGGTGAACAAAGTGGTACAAAAGGGGGTGGTGATGGACGGAGCATCTGAACCAATCAAACACTCACACCCAGTCAAAAGATTTGGGTTTCATCCATCACGGTTCTTTAGCCCACTCTGCCTCCCCAGTTCAGAAATGGCCATATGTAAATCAGTCTGACCCTGTGCCTCATGGGAACAGTCCAGCCCGAACTGCCAAGCCATGCCTTCCCTGGACCGAAAACAAGCTTCCTAGGACTGGTTTCTGGCATTTCAGCCGTCTTCAGCCAGGCTTGCTTAAATCCAGTGGCAAAGTATTCAAGGGACTCACGTTTGAGCATACCCTGCCAACTTATGGTGAACAAAGCGGTACAAAAGGGGGTGGTGATGGACGGAGTATCTGAACCAATCAAACACTCACACCCAGTCAAAAGATCTGGGTTTTATCCATCAGCGTTCTTTAGCCCACTCTGCCACCCCAGTTCAGACATGGCCATATGCAAATCAGTCTGACCCTGGAACTCATGGGAACAGTCGAGCCCGAACTGCCAAGCCATGCCTTCCCTGGACATGAAACAAGCTTCCTAGGACTGGTTTCTGGCATTTCAGCCGTCTTCAGCCAGGCTTGCTTAAATCCAATGGCAAAGCGGGCAAGGGACTCAGGTCTGAGCATACCCTGCCAACTTATGGCGAACAAAGCGGTACAAAAGGGGGTGGTGATGGACAGAGCATCTGAACGAATCAAACACTCAGTGAGCAATAGGTGAATGCAGGCCCAAATTCCCCCACAACTGAAAACCACCATGTATGATTACTGTCTTAACACCACAAGCAATGTAGTGGCAAAGTAGTGGTTGGGTTGCAAACAAACATCGATTGGTTGAGTGTAAGATTTCTGTCGACTCAATATCCCCTGTCATTTCCATAGAATCCTTGCACATGGGGGTTGACAATGGCTCCAATGGCCAAATACACAATTTAAGTAGTGACCATCATAATGCATTCACCCATATGCACACTAACAGACACACATACTAAGAAATCCGATGTAGACTTCAGCTTTTTGGTGATCAAGACCCATACCATGGCAGCAATGAGACATACAAACCATGATGAATGTGCAGACTGATGAGGTAGGAGTCCCGGGCAGAGCATGAAAAAACATACAAACAACTTCCTGCCAATGGCCCACAAAAGCTATACCAATGCATGTGTGCAGATGCACAAACACAACCAGTCAGCCTCACACTGCATATCGAACACAACTTGTGTGTGTGTCTCTCCGTGTACCCAGGCTAGTACGATACACATGCTGTGGGGCTGATCTCCAATGAGACATATGTGTACACAGTGCAACCCAGAAGTTTGACAGGAATTGGGTACCTCTGTGGGCAATCAGGGATTGACAGATGAGTGGGTTCACAACAGACTCATGTGACATAAGCTGCCTGGAACAGCAACCATCACAGCAAGAGACAGACCCACTCCATTAGTACCCACAAGTACCCTACATTGTGGTGACAGTAGCCTGTATGATAATCCCTCTGTGATGACTGATTTCAATGTAACCCATACTGTGGAGCACAGTCACATGTGCCCAACCTGTCATGTCATTCACACAGAAAACTCCCTGGCCTGTAATTTAAGGTCACTTTGTAGGGAGGGGCCTAGACATGAGAGAACTCACACATGCCCACTATCAACACCACACACCTTGATCTGCAATAATGTACATCAGCTAAGCCCACATGGACTGGTGACATTGCACATGCACCTATGACAATCCCAGGGGTGGAGGGATGATCCAAAGTGGACAAACACACATGGCTAGTCAACAACTTCTGTGAATGTTTTCCACACTGCATAGTATGAGTTACATGTGCATGACGTGAAACTTTTCTGACACACCAGGAACCCTGTCACAGACCCAGACCAATGAAGGAGAACCACAAAGAACACATGTTGACATCATATGACATTGAAGGCTAGGATCTGAAGAGTGTGAGCAATCACACACACATAAGAGTGACTCTGTCACATAAAGACACCACATAGTGAAAACAACCTGATGTGTGAAACACAAATGTGCAGTTGTGAATCCTGAATATGTCCCATGTGTGTTTGGCCACATTCCAGGCCCTTATATCAAAATGACCCACGGATTAAACCCAAATGACCAGTAGTCCACCATGCACCTACATCCCAGAAAACATACTCCAAAGGTGTTGGATAAACACAGGACAAATCAGCAAGCATCACAAACAGGAACATCTAAAGGGAATATAGGCTGTGTAGAAACAGGGAAGGTTACCCACATAGACATGTGCACATAACACATCACATGGGCCCAGTCAATGTCACAGAATAACACACTGTCATGAGGTGACTCCACTCATGTGTAAGGTCAGCTCCGTCAAATGTTGTCTGTTCAGGGCTAAGTCATGTCAGCATAAAACGTGGTGACTGAGACACCAATTACAACAGCCTGAAAGCTCTGGTCACATCAGCCTGTGCACAGGAGTGACTCTTAAGCCATCTGCACAACATCAGAACACATGTCTAGCATGTTGCACTGAAGACACACATCACTTGTGCAGCTTTGAAGTGACATTCTGCATGTCCAGTGTAGATTGGCCCACAGTCTGGAAAAAAAGTACATGGGTGGAAGCCAAAAACGTGAAGTTGTGAAGAGAACATGACACTCATTGTGCCAAGTACTTGGGATCCCTCAATGCTCAGCAAAGGATGACATGGATACATACTGTAATAGGACACGTATACCATGGACCACATGCAGTACATCCCATCCCCAAATCACTTATTTCCAATTAAAAATATAGCAACAGCAACTGAATGACACTCATCAGCAACATCATGTACATTAAATGCAAAACTTGAGAAAAAAAGTACTTTAGCTTTATTGAGCTTCTGAAAAATAATCAGTTTTATCCGATGAACAATCCAAAGACCAATGGCCAAACCATTGCAAATGTTTGTTTCTATATGACATCGGACTACTCGTCACACAATGCTTGCCTGCACTGCTACAGCCTGTGGACATCTCCCCTTGGAGAGGCATAGATAGGGGCAGTCCAGGCACCACAGGGACAGGATCGGGGCATAGCAGTAGGGGGCAGGGTGGGTGTGGTGGGTGCAGAAGTGTCAGTGGCCACTGCAGTGCATGTGTCTTATACAGTGGGTACCATCACCATTGCAGTGCCTAAGTCAGACGGAGTGGAAGGGGTCTCCACTGCAGTGTCAACGTCCAAAGGTGTGTCTGGGGCTCAGATGCAGTGTGAGGGTCAGATGGGGGGGACACAGTCTCCACAGCAGTCGTAGGAACAGCTGAGGGGGTAAGGTTGGGGTAGACGTGCATGTGGAAGGGGGGAGGGCCTAATCAACTTAGGGATGTTGTACTTGTGTGTGAGTGAACCGGGGGCAGGGTGTGGCGTGGGAACCCAAGGAGTGGTGGCCTGAGTGCTGAATGACGGAGACCGTGTGGTGGGATTGTGGGATTTTGGTGGGGTCTTCCACTTCCTGGTCCTGGGTGATTTGCGGGTAGGGGCCTCAGTGTTTCTACTTTGGGGGAGAGTATGCGGGGGTGGGGGGTTCTACCCTCTGGGTGTGGTGGCTTCCTCTTCCCCTTGTGAGTTAGACCTGATGTATCTGTGGGGAAGAGGCCAAGCTCACAGAGAAAGAGCTTCTGGGAAGGGGGGTTTTGCGGGTGAGTCAAGGGAAGGTGTTTTGGAGGGAGAAGTATCTGAGGACTGCGGAGTGGCTGTGGATGCCTGTCTGTGTGTCTGTACCCTATCCCCTGTGTGTGTGCCATCAGTCCCCTGAGTGTCCGTGCTTGTGCGTTTCTGCTTTGGCTGACCTTACAATGTGCTGCTTGTGTCTGTTGTTGTGTGTGCAGGATCCTGTGTGTGGGTGTGTTGGTCTGGTAGGGTAGTGGTGATTGTGAATGGGGCAAAGGTAGGTGGGGTGACGGACTGTTGGAGGAGGGACACTGCTGCCATCAGTGAGGAGGCCATAGACTGACTGAGCCGCTGTTGGGCAGATATGGTTGCGCAAATGCCCTCCGTGAATGACACCAATTGGGTCAATAGACCAGTGTGAGCATGGAGGACACTCAGCATTGATGTCTAACCCACATGGATTTGCTTCAGTAAGTCCACAGACTCCCCACTCAGGGTATCAGGGGAGACAGAGGCAGGGGGTGCGGTGCCTGGACTAAAGGAGACATGCACCCTAACATGGGAGGCTCCACGGACATCAGGGATGGGGCAACTGGGAGGGTGGAGATGGTGGTGGTGACAGACTGGCTATTTGTGGTCTGTGATGTTGTGACACCCGCCCCCACAAGGGAGTCCTCATTAGAGCTGGAGCAGTCTTCAGCTGAGGTACTGGCTGCTGACTGGCCCTCAGTGTCGCTCCCCTCAACCTCCGTGCCACTGGGTCCCTCTGAATCCTCCACATTTGAACCAGCCTGGCTCTGCGCCTCCTCTCGGTCCATGGAGCTGTCCCCCGCAGTATCTGCTGATGATGCAGTGAACAAGGAGGAAAAACATATACACATCAATCACCTGTATTCACTGGACACATGACGTTAAATGCAACACATCACTGTGCACATGTGCATGCCTTGGTCCCTAAATGTCGGACACGTCTTTTGAAAATCCACCTGCATATGTCACCATTACATTCAGGGTCCAAGGTGTGCACACGCCTTGGTCCCTAAGTGTCCGCCGCGTCATTTGAAAACCCACGAGTATGTCACCATCACATTCAGGGTCCAAGGCGTGAGCATGCTTTGGTCCCTAAGTGTCCGACGCATCTTTTGAAAACCCACCTGCGTATGTCACCATTACATTCAGGGTCCAAGGTGTGCGTACGCCTTGCTCCTTAAGTGTCCGCTGCGTCTTTTGAAAACCCACCGTGTATGTCACCAATACATTCAGGGTCCAAGGCGTGCGCACATCATGGTCCCTAAGTGTCCGACCTGTCTTTTGAAAACCCACCCACATATGTCAGCATTCTATTTAGGGTCCAAGGCGTGCGCATGCCTTGGTCCCTAAGTGTCCGACGCGTCTTTTGAAAACACACCCGTGTATGTTACCATAACATTCAGGGTCCAAGGTGTGCACACGCTTTGGTCCCTAAGTGTCTGACGCATCTTTTGAAAATCCACCCGCCTATGTCGCCATTACATTCAGGGTCCAAGGCGTGCACACACCTTGGTCCCTAAGTGTCTGACGCATCTTTTGAAAACCCACCCGCATATGACACCATAACATTCAGGGTTCAAGGCGTGCGCATGCCTTGGTCCCTAAGTGTTCAATGCGTCTTTTGAAAACCCACCCACGTATGTCACCATTCCAGTCAATGGCCAAAGGATGCTTACAAAAAGAATTTTGGCAGGGTCTCAGGTGCTCTACAACACAATGACTGGCTGTCAAACAGTATGTGTCAGCACATTTCATGCCCCATTACATGTGTGGGTACATGTCTACACATTTCATATTGGATGTTGCACATTGTGGCACACTCTACCAGGATGTAACATATTACATGGTGACAAAAAGGCATTCTGTCTGATGCACCTCACTACTGTCAGAACTCTGCTGATCAACACACTGGGCACAGTGACAGCGGCACATAGTCTCTTCAATTCATTAATTTCAAAATAGCTTTATTCGATTTTGATTTCAGATTCATAAAAGCACAAAAATTACAATCCCGGTTAAAAACAATGCATAAAAAACCTTTAAAAAAATGTAATTATTACAATAGTTAAAATATCAGATGTGTCCTATCTCAAGTTCGTTTGAAGGTAAAGACTTATTTACAAGAATTCATAGAACGTTACATCGACTTTCTAAGGGCTATGATGGTCTTCAGATAAGATACCACTGCCTTTATCGCAAAAACAGTCTCTAATTGCTTACGTTTGCAGTACGCACCGTGGCATCCTCTGATGCCCCATTTAGTAAATATAGGTTTTAAAAACTGTTTCCTAGGGACCAAATAAAAATGACAAAAGAGGATGGAATGAATGTTTGATTGATTCGAAGATCCATCACAAGGACACTTTTCCAACTGTTTGCCCCAGTCATTACGTTTGGGGAATGTTATCCAGCGGAAGAATGTATCAGCCCGAAACCTGGTCAATAGCGTTCTGGAATATGGGTTGCTCTCCATGATTAAATAAAGTTTCATTCCTTCATGTTGAATAGGTACGCCATTTAATTTATTGATGTTTTTTCCTCTCTCACTCGACCACCTTTTATCGGCCAGATGTTCCGTTATGATCTTTTTCAAGGTGCGCTTAGGGATAGTTTCCAGGCTCAGCGGGTCGTTAAAATATTCTTCATGGCCAATATTTATAGACATGTTTCTCACGTGGTTCAACCATTTGATATTTCGCGCCCCCTCTAAGTTTAAGCAATCCAAAACAATTTCCCTGTTCAATGATGTTTCCGGGGTAGTCCAAATTTTATGCCACAAGAGATGGGGGCTAGCTTTAATCGTGTCCTCTACGTAGGAAAGCCCCAGTTCGCTGTGGCTGAAAAAGATAGATAATGATTTTGGCGTGGCAAGCAAATACCGTAAAAAATTGTTTTCGGTCCCTTGTATCTGCTTGGTATTTGTAAAACCCCAGATTCCGGCGCCGTATATACCAGTAGTCTCTTAACATGTTACATACACCCTAAATTGCACATGATATGTACTGTGTGTTACAGGGTGTTCCTGAGATGGCACTGTGGGGTACATAATGAGTACTTGCGTATAGTGCTACGCACATGGACCTAATTGTATTTGGGAGATTTGACTCCCCTCCAACATCCATCTCATTTGTGCATGTGAGTTGCTGTTGTGTCTGTGTGTCACAGACATCCATGTCTGCCCTGCAAACAAGCCTGTTAGCACATCATGGGTGTTTAATGGTTGTGATGGTACATGTACATTAGACTCTGTCCATGTGACAATACATGATCCCTGTGTGTGTGACTTACAAACACCTATCATTGTGACAACACATCTATCCTCACTAGTCACTGAGTTGTGTGTTTGCTATGTGACATTTGTTCAGATGTACTGTGACAGAGCCCATAGATTGGCGACAGCATAGCATAACACTTGCTGTATCACCATATGGAACTGAAATGTTATGTGAGGGGCACATGGCTGGCATGTGTCCATGATGAATAGCACACACCTTACTCAGCTGTGTCTTGATATGATGTAGCATGCGCCATTTTGCATGGTCATTACCACATATGTAGGGAAACTGATAATCTTTCATTGATTCCCTATATACTGCAGGAGGGGAAATGTCCACAGACCCTTCCCAGACCTAATAACCATACATCTACATGAATGCATCCGATGTTACCGCTTCACAGGACCACTGATTGAGGATTTGGCGGAGCTGTTGGCCCCACATTTACAACCTGGACGGGCGTATCCTACTGCCCTGACCCCCAAGGTGAAGGTGATGGCAGCCCTACATTTCTTTGCCACAGGAACCTTCCAATACATAGTGGCTGGTGCTGGTGGGATGTCACAGAAATGTTCAGCTGTGTGCTACATGATGTTTTGAAGGCAATGTTGTGTCATCTGAACAGATACATCGTTTCCAAATCCACAGCAAATGCCTGCCATAAAAGGTGACTTCTATGCACTGGGAAGGATGGCAAATGTCATAGGCTCAATTGATGGTACACATTTGGCTTTGGTAGCACCAAACGCACATGAGCAGACATACAGAAACAGAAAACAATATCAGTCCATCAATGCCCTGGTGGTATGTCTTCTGGACATGACAATATCACATGTCTGTACCCGTTTCCCTGGTTCTGCACACAACGCCTACATCATGAGGAATAGCAGGATCCCACAGATGATGTCACAGCTGCAGAACCAGTGTGCCTGTCTTGTCGGTGTTTAATCTCTGTTTACCTTGTGATTTTTTTATATTTTGTAATTTGACACTCTTGCCTCAACCATGACCTGTTTGTTAGTTTGTATGAAGGAGACTCTGGATACCCAAACATGCTGTGGTTGCTGACAACTCTTAGAAACCCAGTCGCACCAGTGCAGCTACGTTACAATGAAGCACATGGGTAGGCCAGGCGAGGTATAGAGCAGACATTAGGGCTCCAAAGGTGTGCAAGATATTTATAGTGTGTTGCATGCTACATAACACGGCAGTGAGGGAGGAGTTGCCTCTCATCGAAGATGATGACGACCATCAATCGCCAGCAGGGGAGGATCCTGGCCTGGGTCATTTTGCGATTGATCATCAGCAAATTTTTCCCATGGTTGTGAGTATGCAGTGATGAGTTGTGTACGTTTTTCCCTTCCCTGATACGTGTTTTTGTGGTGCAATGCGGTTGCATACTTGTGGCTGGGTGCTAATTGCCATTATCAGGGCATTACTGTGTCCTTCAAGTAGGTATGTTCTCCCAAACAGTGTAGACATGAATCATAGGTTGTTTTCACAACTCTTGGGAATTGTGTATGTAATGTGTATTGTAGATGTATGCAGTTATTTTGTGATTTCAATACTGGTCCTTTGGCTGTTTTCTGGGGACATGTGATCTCCAAAAACCACATTCCGGTTAAAGAGTGCAACCTTTTCTGGAACTCAGATGCATCGTCCAACACACCCCTGTACTGGCATGTCTGGCCCTCTGTGTTACTTTGTGCGAGCTGTCATGTGAGTATACCTTGCATCTGTCAGTCAGTTCACTTGTTGTGTATGTGTAATAAAGGTGTGCGCCACTTTGTGAAGTGCTTCCTCTGTATCTACACATCTGACAATCTTTGGCACACTATACCTGTGGCCTGATTACCACAGCCTCTGTATTTCTGTGTATTTTCAGATCACAATGTTGTAGGCGATGAGTATGATGGGCATAGTGAATTAGTGTTGTGTTGACCTAGTAGTGGCTATCTGTCATATGTCTCACATCAACATGACTCACATTACTGTGTTCACATTGCTGGAGTAGTTTCCATGCACAGTCTTTCTTTGGCATTGCGTCATCTCTATTTGACAAACCCAGGTAAGGTTGAAAATGATGCGGACTACCAGTAGCATATTCCGATTTGCATCCAAGCTTGGATCGAGAAGTATTTCAGACATGACCAATATATATAATATACGTTGCGTTTCTTCTGCACTGTACGGGGCGGGTGTGTGGGGTCATATCGAGGGCCCTTCGCTCCAAAAAGATGAAAATAAGTTTTTAAAAAGATTGTTATGTGTCCCCCCCTCTGCCTCTGTCCAACTAATTCATGATGAGGTAGGGATCGAGTTTATCTCTGACTTAGCAGCCGTTCGGCCACTCTTATTGTGGCGTTCTATTTGGGCTAAGCCAGAGACTCGATTCACTCAAGAAATCATTCTTGATTGCATAGGATTGGATTACTCATCACGTATCCATTGGTTGAAATACATTTACTTCTGGTATAAAACTTTATTTGAAATAGATGTTCTCCTTGACCCCGAACTGGAGGTTGCAATTCCCAAAAAAGAAATTAAACAAACATTTTTAAATTTTAAAAAGAAAGGGCGAGATAAGGTGTATGGCAAGTTAGCCACCGTGAAGTTCTATAAGGAACTAAATCTAACTCCGGGGTTTCAAGCCTACCTCCTGAACGTTTCCCGTCCCTCCCATCAATTTGTACTAACCCGAGTCAGGTTGGGCATTGTACATCATCTCGTCGCATTTCCAGATCAGAAAATAAGATCTGAGACTCCTTGCCCATGTGACAATACCTCACGCCAGAGCTGCTGTCATTTTCTACTTTTTTGCAAATTTTATCACTTTTTAAGGGTAAGGTATCTAAAACCTATCCTTTTAAAATATAATATTCGATCCTCAAAGAGTGCCCTAGAGCTATTATCCTCCCTAGAGAATGTGGACATCTGTTTCTTTGTTGCCACTTTTATCCTGAAATGTACAGCTGCCAGGAAGAGCATAGTGATGCCATAATTTCATATATCCCTGTCTGTACATACACGTTTTAACAGCATATCATATTTTAACTTTGTATTATTGCTAGCCCGAGCTATACTGGAACTTTTGTAGCTAAATCACATTTTTAACCTTGTATTATTGTTTGCTCCGAGCTATACTGGAATTTAAAATGTACAGCTGCCAGGAAAGCACTTCGTGTGACAACTATATTATTCCTGTCTGTACATGCATGACCTTTTTCTAACTTATTGGCTTTATATTATACCTTTAACTATGCATTGTTGCCCTGCGTATGCCATTATATGTTCTCTTCCTCTCTACGTATTATCCCCGAGATTATTTGAGTCACTTTGTATTCTGAACAAATACGTATATAAATAATTATTTTTATATGTTTTTATGCTTGTATGATTTGTATTTCTCAAAATCGAATAAAAGCTCATGACTTGACAAACCCAGTAAAATTTACAACAGAGGCAAGTATTGTGTGATGAAGAATTTATTTACATACATGTTTGTGAATGGTATACGTGGTAGAAAGTGATGTACAGTGCAATGTAAATCCAAAGTTCACAGAGGAGTTGGCAGTGTTGGTAGATGATTTGTCCTGAGTAAAGTCCACAGTCATTTGATTCATTGATCCAACTTAGCCCCTCCATCACATGTTGGAGAGTTGGGTGAGAGTCAACAAGGTGAACGGTTTGCACACAATGGGTGATATCAGGAGCTAGTGTTCACTTCTTGGGGGATGTGCATGGCCAGCTGGCTCTCACTTGTCCTTCTTTGGATGACCCCTCTTCTTCTTTTTAGGGGAACCCTCAGGTGCAGGCTGCGTCGGTTCTGTGGACTCTCAGCCAGAGTCCTCATCCCTCCCTGTGGCAGTTGCAGATGTTATGGCAACAGATGTAGTGGGCACACAGGGAGGTGTGGACATGTTGGTTGCAATCTGGCAAAGGCATGTCAGTATGTCCTTATGCACCACCGTGACGTCATCCAATGGGTCCATTTCGGACTCCATGCGGGACATGTGTGTCTCCACCTGGGACATGTGGGAGTCCAATCTGGCATGATGTTCAGCCTACTGTTGTTTGATGTCCCTGAGGATCCCCGCTACCTGGCTTTCTTGATAGGCTTGTATGATGCGTCCCAACTGTGGATCATCTTGCAGTGCAGCACCATGTTCAGGCCGTGGCCTCACCCTGCCCCCATTCCCACCAGCCCTACTCACACGAACACAACCTGCCATTGCAGGCGCCGATGACACTAGGCCTCCTTCTGTGTTGGCTATGGTGGTATTGTCCACCACCTCCACGGTGCCTGTGTTGCTGTGCCGTTGGTAATATGTTTAGTTGGTGTGTCCGTGTTGGTAGGGGTCATCTGGGTGTTCGCAGATGTAGCAGGAGTGGTGGTTGGGGGTGTTGATGTTACAACTGCTGGTGCTGCAGGCCGATCCACACTGGAGGGACCAGGTCATTTGTCGTCATCAGAAGAGGACTGAGAGGCATCCACACCGGAATGCGCAGGGTCTACCAGAGTCTGGGACTGACTGTGATTCTTCTTCTTCTTCTGTACGTGCAGTTACCACATCTGCCCCTGTGGGTGGAAGAGACACACAATGTATGTTGTGGTTCAGCACATCAACTTATCACACACATTAAAGTTGTTTCTGTGCTTCATGTTGGGTGTATGTGCATTGCATTGTCCTCAATTGCCACAGACAGATGTCAATGTTGGTTTAGAACATTGTCATTGACACCTGACATGGAGATTTCAACACAAGTGCACTCCTGTGCCTGACACAGGTGTGTTGTTGTTGGGAGGGATGTGCGTGACAGGGCCTGCTGGTAGATGCAGTCTGAGGTAACACTCCTGCTCCCCCCTGGAGCAGAGAGGACACCTTAGCCCTTTCTTCCAAGACAGTGAATCAAAGTTAATGTTCAAGTTGTCTCACAGTGGTGTCCTGTTGTTTGTTGGAGCCCAAGTCCCAGCAGAGCTTTGTGCTCCCTACAGCAGAGCCCAGTGTCAGGCATTTTGGCAGTATTTTTCCAATCACTGTGAGGTGAGCATGGTGCATGGGGTATTCCTGGGCCATGTGGGATGAGGACTATTGGCTGCGACTACAATTCCCAACATGCTTGTGGCTATACCCACCTTCCCAGCAAACCAAACCTTCCTTCCTGGGACTCCGCTGCCCTGGGAGTGGGTGATACCGTGTTGGTAAGATGGCTGACAGTGGTGTCCTGTTGTTTGTTGGAGCCCAAGTCCCAGCAGGGCCTTGTTCTCCCCACAGCAGAGCCCAGTGTCAGGCATCTTGGCAGTACTTTTCCACTCCCTGTGAGGTGAGCATGGTGCATGGGGGTATTTCTGGGCCATGTAGGAGGAGGACTATTGGCTTTGAATACAACTCCCATCATGCTTTTGGCTACAGCCACCTTCCCAGCAAACCAAACCTTCCTTCCTGGGACTCTGCATCCCTGGGAGTGAGTGTAACTGTGCTAGAAAGATGGTTGACAGTGTTTGTAGTTGCTTAGGTCCAAATCCTTGCTGTGTTTGTCAGTACGTTTGTACATGTATTGGCATAGTTACATGTTTCACGATTCACAGAACTAATCTGAGATAAAATCCTAAACGTACTACTTTTGGTATTCACAGAAGGCATTTAGTAGTAGTAAAGTTAGGACTCCTAACTTTACTACTACTAAACTGAGATAAAATCCTAAACTTACTACTTTTGATATTCACAGAAGGCATTTAGTAGTAGTAAGGTCAGGACTCCTAACTTTACTACTACTAAATGCCTTCTGTGAATACCAAAAGTAGTAAGTTTAGGATTTTATCTCAGATTAGTTCTGTGAATC
Organism: Lissotriton helveticus; assembly: GCF_964261635.1. Classification (NCBI taxonomy): domain Eukaryota; kingdom Metazoa; phylum Chordata; class Amphibia; order Caudata; family Salamandridae; genus Lissotriton; species Lissotriton helveticus. The sequence goes on from NC_136061.1 coordinate 1,319,312,081, forward strand.
GGCCCCATTGTGTTTATCTATTTGGCATACACATCATAGGATATTTCGCTTTGGGTTGATGTTGCTTGATGACAGTGAATGACTTCACTGATCCCATGACATTGATGTCTGTGGGTGTAGATTGCTATTGCCTCACAATTTAGATTAGTTGTTTGTGTACTCACCAGGCTCTGGTATTCCGGATAATCCATGGATGCCCACCGGTGGGAGGATGGCCCGCACCTTCTCCTCCCAGGAAGTGAAATGCACAGGTTTGGCAGGAGGGCCACTGCCAGTACGCTGGCTCAGGGCATGGTCTTTGCCATTGAGCTTCTTGACCCTCTTGCGTATGTCGTACCACCTATTCCTGATGTCGTCCATTGTGCACAGGCAAGCTGCTTATAAGTTCACCGTGTCTACAATCCTCTCCAACATCTTTGTTTTCTGGGACAGGGGGGTCTGTTGGACCAATGCGTCAGATAACTGTGGCTCTACTCTGATGATTTCATCAACCATCACTTCCAACTCACTATTTGTGAACTTTGGATTCTTCTTTGGGGGCATGGTGGTGGGTTGTGGTGGAGATGGATGTGTGAGTGAGGGCGAGTGAGTGGGAGTGAAGCTGGGTGTTTGTGAGTGTGCTTCTTTACAATTGCTAGTGGTGTGACGGTTGTGTAGTGGGGGGGTTGTGGATGTATGTCTCAGTGCAGTGTAGTGGTGTTCTCTGCTGGCAGGTCTGTTGAATTTGCAAAGTATCATAGTATGGATTTTGGCCCTGTATATAGGTGGAGTTGTGGGTGTGTCTTAGTTTTTTTTTTGCATTATGGCAAAGCTGGTTTGGCCTATTTCTGTCTTTTTTTGTTGATTTATTTTGAGCATGACAGAGACGTTCAGTTGACGGGAACAGTAGCGTGTGGCGTCAATTGCGGGGTGATCCAAGTCGGTCACACTCACATTGTGCTATGTTGCATCGTTCGCATACCTGTCGGTCGCCACGGGCTCTTTTCATTGCTATTCCCTATTTTCCGTACACTTCAGTTTTATGTCTTGCTCTCTGTGCGACTCTGTTTAATTTCACACGCATTGCATCGTACTTCACCGGTTGTACGGTACCTGTTCGTGTCGGTTGGAACTATGCCTGATCCTTGTCGGTAGGAAGGGTTCTGGGTCCGTTTACGGGCGAGTCAAAGTTTTACGTACGTTTCGGTCAAATTGAATGTTCTTGATACAAATCGTTTGTATTTTGTAACTGATGCATCGTAGTTTGCCAGTCGTATGGCACTTGTACGCGTTGACCGGAATTCTGTCCAGAGCCGTGTCGGACGGTACGGTTCAGACCCGGATTGGAATCGGCACCTAAGTGTTGAATATGCAACTGACAGTACTTTTGCATACCCAGTAAAAAAACTGATAGCACTGGCCTATGTACCAGTAACTGAGGTAGCAGCCCCTGAGGGCAGGAGCACGTGTGTGGCAGAGGTCAACAACAGGCCCTGGTTGTGGAGCAGGCACACCTGGGAGGCAAGACACAGAGCGGCTGTAGTGCTGAGAGTGGAGCTGTGGGATCAGAGCTCTGCTGAGAGGGGCCAGTGGTTGGAGTAGCTGCTGTGGCCCTTGTGGTGCTTCTCGAGAGAAGTGTGCCTGAAGAAACCCAGCGGGTCTGTGGAGGCCTCCCGGATAGTATTGTTGGCAGAGAGCTCACTAGGGGGAAGACTATTGGCATTCTCGCTGCAACGAGAGTGGGGCTGACGACACGGCCTGGCACTTTCGCGGCGGACGGACTCGGGCAGGACAAGGGCCCGGAGGCCCTGCTGGAGACAGTGACGGTGGGCCTGTTGGCCGGGTGCACTATGGATAGGGGCCTGGTCTGAGGAGCGCGGTGGCGTTGGGGGTGGGTGATGTCCACTTCCAGGGGGCGCAGAGACAAAACAGTGAATGATCTCTTCACCAAGGTCCAGGAAAGCCAGCAGCAGGACGCCATGGCATCTGCTTTGAAACAGGCATCGTCTGAGCTTGAGACCGGCTCGGAGCCTATCACTAAAGCCTTTTTAGAGTCCTTGTTCACGTCCCTGAGAGATGATATTCATACCCTGAAGAAGGAGTTTACAAGTGAAATTAGAGAGATCCGCAGGGACGTGGACAGCATTGGGGAAAGGGTTGCTGAGCTTGAAACAAAGAACGATAATGCAGACATTGAACTCGCGGCTCTGCAGCAAGAAATCGTGCTGCTCCACGACCATCAGGTTGATCTCCAGACGCAACTGGAAGATCTGGAGAACCGCTCACGGCGGCATAATATAAGAATTCGCAATGTGCCATCAAACGATGAAACAAAAGACCTGTTTCTCTATGCAAAGGAACTCTTAAATCATATCTTGGGGCGCCAGGTAGATTTAGAGTTGCATCTGGACAGGGCTCACCGCGCGGGGTCTTGCAGGCCACCTCAGCGCGCCTCCCTAACATTCTGCTCTTTATACAAGACTTTCGCACCAAGGAAGAGATCCTACAGAGGCCCAGGCAGATGCATCCACTGTCATTTCAAGGGCAATCACCGGTCCTTTTCCAAGATCTCTCAGCTCTCACGTTGCAAAAGGGCAGGCTCTTTAGGCCTGTCACAGCCCACCAACAGCAGCAGAAAATCTCCTATAGTGGGACCATCCATTCCACCTGGTTTTTAAATTAGACAACAAGCTGAACAGAAAGTACAACAAAAAGTACACGGAGCGCCAGTGAGAGAGTCATGGGGTGCAATTGAAATGAGGATTTTTTTTAATCTTTTAAATACAATTTGCTGCTTTGCACTTACTTTGCACATCCTGTCAGCGCTGCGATCCCCGGTCCACCACGGTCTTTAGGGTAGAGTGGAGGGATGTAGCTCCTCCTCCCGGACGTGTCACTTCCGGGGGAGAGTGTATTTCAATCTCTGAAGGGCTGCCGCCGCGTTAGAAAGTACATGGAGCTTCCGAGAGAGCGTCAAGGGCTGCGATTGAAACGGAGATTGTTTTTAATCTTTTAAATACAATTTGCTGCTTTGCACTTACTTTGCATGTACTGTTAAAAAAGTTGTTCCCTGCCTGTCAGCGCTGCGATCCCCGGTCCACCACGGTCTTTAGGGCCGCTTGAGTGGAGGGACGTAGCTCCTCCTCCCGGACGTGTCACTTCTGGGGGAGAGTGTATTTCAATCTCTGAAGGGCTGCCGCCGCGGTAGAAAGTACACGGAGTGCCTGAGAGAGCGTCAATGGGTGTGATTGAAATGGGGATTGTTTTTAATCTTTTAAATACAATTTGCTGCTTTGCACTTACTTTGCACGTACTGTTTAAAAAGTTGTTCCCTGCCTGTCAGCGCTGCGATCCCCGGTCCACCACGGTCTTTAGGGCCACTTGAGTGGAAGGACGTAGCCTCTCTTCCTGGATATGTCACTTCCGGAAGCTTAGGAGATAACTAGGATGTGTTGCTGGCCGCACAGCGACCGCGTGCAGCGGACGAGCCAAAGGCAAGCCTGTCTGCGCCCGTCAGCGTCCCGGCAGCGGTCAGGGCCGGACATGCTGTCCGTTCCACTTTAAAAACTAACATTAGGTCTCTTTGGTCTGGAGAAGAGCTCCTGTCCTTTGATAGGAAAACTTGCTCAGGTAGCCCAGCCCTCGACCTTAGCTCCAATGCAAACGGTACTTCATGTGTACATTGTAGTTGGACCCCTGAAATCAGGTTGGAGTCCCCAGGCATGAGCGACTGGGCACCTTGCCCAATCTTAGACCGCACACATTTTACCACTTTTAAAGCAGGCCTAATCCACGGTAGATCGCTGGTCAAACACGCGACAGATATTTGGCTCCTACTGGAAGATGGCACTTGGGAAGCCATATTCTTAACGGAGACTTGGCTCAAGGAGGATAACTTATCAGCTATTACCCAGGCCATCCCCGCAGGGTTCAAAATCTGCTGTGCACACACAGGGACGGCAATAAAAGAGGTGGTGGGGTAGCGATCATATTTAGAGAGGCCTGGGAAGTAGAGACCTCAATAATTCCCAAAATAGGCACCTTGGGAGGTCTCAATTTCTGCCTAAATATAAGTCCCTCCACCGCTATCTCTGGTCAGCTAATTTACAGGCCTCCCGAAAGCTCAGCTAGCGCCATCTTAGACTTATGTGTCTACATAGCACAGAAATCTTTGTCCTACACTAACTACATGGTACTGGGAGATTTCAATCCTCGTAGGGATAATCCCAACTGCACACATGGTTTCCAGCTAGAGGCCTCCCTCCCTGGTATTAATTTGGTGCAGTTGGTAAAACTCCCGACTCACAAAGCGGCCACACCCTGGACCTCGTGTTCTCCAACTTTTCCTCTCTGGTTATGGAGGCATCGAGCCAACTGACGTGGTCGGATCATTATATGATCCGGTTTTTGGTCGACCTACAGAAAGAAAAACTGCAGCTTGGGCATCCCTGGGTGTGGAAAAGGAATTGGAAAAAACTCACGACCGAAAGTTTAGGCCCAGTCCTGAAGAGAAACACTCCTCCCTGCACTACTGACCCGAACACAGACGCCCGGCCTTCCATTCATGGATCTCTATGGCCATAGATTCGCTGGCGCCACCCTGACTTATTAAAGCAAGGAGGACTACGCCATCAGCCCCCAGGTTCTCTGATGCCCTCAAAGTGGCTAAGAGCAGATGTAAACATCTTGAACGCAAGTGGAGGATTAACTACGATGAGAGCGCTAAAACAACTTACAAGATAGCCCTTAAAGAGCTTAGAAAAATGATAAAATCAGCCAGAAGAGAACACAGAGTAAATTGTATTCAGTCAGCAGAGAACTCAAGTAAAGAGTTATTTAAGATATTGGACACATTCCTTCAACCCCAAGCCACACAAATGGAAGGTCCCGCCTCCCTCTCACTCTGGCAGAACATCGCTGATTTCTTTGATAATAAAATCCGCACGATCAACAATTCCTTTGTGGGTAATGATGCTACTATCAAATCGGACAGGCCCAGCGACAATGACCACGATGCAGAACTAAGCGATTTTAGTCCCATCATCCCACCAGAGGGGATGTCCTTGATTTTGGGCTGCAAATCAGGCTCCCACGAAGATCCTGCCCCCTCAAATTGTGGAGCATAGTGGCCCAATTAATAGCTAAAAATCGGGTTCACCTATGGAACTCCTCACTAGCGACGGGCATCTTCCCTGAGACGTGGAAACACGCTACGGTGCTTCCCCTTCAGAAAAAACACAATATAGCGCCAGAAGATCTGAGTAACTACTGCCCCATCTCACTTTTACCAGCCCCTGCTAAGATACTGGAGAAGTGGGTGCAAAGACAACTATCTTTGTTTGTGGAGAACTACGGTATCCTGCATGGAACCCAATCCAGTTTTAGACCAGGCTTCAGCACCGAAACGGCCCGTCTGGAAGTTTCAGAATCTCTGAAAGCCACCATGGATGCTGGGGAGTCTGCGATGCTGGTGTTACTAGATATATCCGCCGCGTTTCACACGGTGTCCATGCAATCCTATTGTCTAGACTTAAAGAAAGCGGCATAGGAGGCACAGCACTAAGCTGGCTAAGGTCTTTCCTGTCTAACCGGTCACAGCAAATGGCCCTTCAAACCCTTAAATACAAAATTAAAAAGATCAGGTGCGGTGTCCCTCAGGGCTCAGCACTCAGCCCGGTCCTTTTTAATATCTATCTGACTCCTTTATTCACTCTTATCGCAAACTGGGGCGTGAAGGCGATATCTTACACCGACGACACCCAGTTGGTGTTCTCCTTCAACGAACCTAAAGACATAGCCCAAACAAACTTTAAGGGCTGCCTAACTGACATTTCTCGTTGGATGAACAACAATAAACTGAAGTTCAATGCCAGCAAAACGGAGGTACTATTCTTCGGGAACATCAGCCCTCCGCCTACGGAGCTCTGGTGGCCACAGGAAATAGGTCTCCCACCCACCCCAGCAGCCTCGGCAAAAAATCTAGGGGTGAAATGGGAGACTGCTCTCTCCCTATCTACCCAGATCACGCAGGTGTCAGCGGCCTGTTTTAGGAAATTGAAAAGCCTGCGAAAAGTCATCAACTACTGCCTGAGGAATGCCTCTGGGTGGTTATACATGCCATGGTGACGTCAAGGTTGGACTACGCCAACAGCCTATATGTAGGGCTGCCGGTCTACCAGATCAAAAGGTTGCAGATGGTCCAAAATGCCGCAGCAAGAATGATAAGGAGAGTACCGTTCCGGCACCACATTTCGCCACACATCAAGATACTTCATTGGCTGCCCGTGGCTAGCAGAATAGAGTTCAAGGCACTTACACTTGCTTTCCGTTCTCTCCACGGGAACTGCCCTAAGTACTTGAAATGACGTTTGAGCCGCTACAAACAAAACAGGCCCCTTAGATCTAATGACTTGAACCTTCTGAACGTCCCTAGGTTCAAGAAGGCGCGCATTGGAGGTAGATACTTTGGGACCGTGGCCTCTAAGCTCTGGAGTTCCCTGCCCAATTTTCTGAGGCAGATTAAATCGGAGCCCAGTTTTAGGAAAGCCTTGACAACGTGGCTTTTCAGCCGAGTTCCTTAATGACGAGAACACTCCTGCCGGTCTTGCGGTTGCACCCATGATGTTTTCTCAGCACCGGCACACCTCTGCTTGAGGTAACTGTTTACGCTCTTATAAATTTTGTTATTGTTATTATTATTATTACCAGCTACGATCAGTTACGGAGGCCTGTCGATTGTTAGGCATTGACCCACCTGCCGAGGAACATGAGTCAGCGAGTTGGGTTGCCGATGTGGATGATTCTAAGCCCCGGTGGCGTATGCAGGGTTGGCAATGGCAGGTAAAGAAGCCTCCGGCGGCTGTGATCGCGAAGGGCCTGCGGTTGAGGCGGCCGCCTTGGATACTAACCCACCCCAGACTGGCTGATTTATGTGAACTGCCTAAACCTGCTTGTCTATCTATTTCACTGTTGGGGTCGTCGGCGGGAGGGGGAGCTTTTGAGCGTTTCATGGACTACCCCGCTATACCACCTTTCCGATCATCTGAGGATGAAGGACAATTTGAACATGTATTGCTTTTTTTTTGTTTTGGGGTTTTTGTTGGGTTATGGTAGTTAGGGGGAGGGTTTGGCTGTTCCAAGTCCACAGAGCACCATTGGGAGAGCCCTGAGAACCGTCCATACCCGACTTCGAGACGCGAGGTCTACCTCATCCACTTCATTTGCAGACAGCTATGTTCCATGGTTTATGGATTCTAGTGTGTAATGCCTGACACCGAACTCAATGTCCTTACATTAAATGTAAGGGGGTTAAACAACCCGGTGAAGCGCAAGGTGGACCTTTCCTTACTAGAGCACTCGCAGGCCGATATTTGCCTCCTACAGGAGACACATTTACTACAGAGGGATTGCCACCGCCTCAGGTCCCGTAGTTTCCCCTTACAGTTTTTCTCCTCTGCTGCCACAAAAACCGCAGGTGTTGCGATCTTGGTAGCCCAGAGATTTCGGGGTAAGGTACTGCAGAAGGGGGCGGAGTTAAAGAGGAGGCTATTGACATACAGGTTCTCCTTGGGCGCTTCATTGTTTACCAGTCTCTGTGTACGCTCCCAATGAGGGTCAGGAGAAATTCTTTCACCTTGTACTTAGTGAGGCTTCCAATACAATAGACCGCCATGTCCTGCTGTGAGGGGATCTCAATTTAGTTTTTGATAACACCTTGGATAGGTCATGTCAGCGTACCTCTCAGTCAGGAGCAATCTTCGCGGAAGGGTTGGCCCGTTTGTGTGAGGTGGGTTTGGTAGATCTGTGCCGTTGCTCTCACCCTGGGAACAGGGAATATACCTATTACTCTAATGCACACAAAACGTATGCGCGCCAAGATTATTTACTTGCTTCCCCCTCACTTCAGACACTTACGACCAATGTGGATATAGGTACTGCATCTCTCTCGGATCATGCGCCAGTGACAGCTGTGTTTTCCCTCCCGCCTGTTTTGCGTGTGACGCAGAGCTGGCGATTGCAGGAAACGCTGCTACACCGTAAGGAGGTGGTTACATGACTCAAGGGGGTTATAACAGACTATCTTGAACATAATAGTAACACAGACACTACGCTAGCAACACAATGGGCAGCACTTAAGGCGCGCGAAGGAGGGAGGAGCTCACACGTCAGATGAAAGAGCTAGAAAAAATGCACCAACGAACAGGGGCCCCCTGGGTCTGGAAACAACTCAAGGCCATACAGCACCAGTTGGCAGCGTTAGACCAGGACCGGGCAGAATATGCCGCCCTGCGGCTGAAACACACATATTATACTGGCGGAGACCGGTGTGGGCGCCTGTTAGGTCACAAGTTGGCGACGCACGACAGCGACAGGCTGTGCAGGAGATCCTCCCGCAGGGAGGTGGGCACGTCACAGAGGACGCTGCTATTGCCGCTGCCTTTAGCGATTTTTATGCCAACCTTTATGCTGGGTCCAACATTGAGACATCCGCGGAGGAGTCCTTTCTCGCCTCCATCCCTCTTCCCTCCCTCACAAATGAGCAAGCAGACCTCTTAGAACGTGACATTAGGCCAGAGGAGGTCATCACGGCTATTTCCCGTCTTAAGCGGAGAAGCGTGGCTCAGTGGTTAGAGGTGGCAGACCCGGAAGCTGAGATCGGCCGTGGACCAGGGTTCGATTCCCCGCCTCGGCGGGACTCGGGCTCAAAAATTCCACGGACTCGACAATTCTCGCTCCGGTGCCTACTCGACTCACGGGGTCACACTCTGCGACTCTGGGCAATAGCTTGCTTAATCTCCACTACGCCCCCTCGCGGCGGGATGCCTGGCTTTCACCTTGTGGATACCCTGCCGGGGTATCTCACAGGGGAATACCAGGACGGGTTCCCTAAGCAAGCGCCTTGATGCCTTCGGGTGATACGTGCGCTATATAAGTCGCAATACATTTACATTTACATAAGCTGGCAAAAGCGCCTGGGCCGGATGGCTTTTCTGCGAGCTTTTATAAGACATTCTGTCTGCAAGTAGCCCCCCTCCTGACAGCCCTTTTTAATTCATTTTAGGAGCCAGGTGCGATCCCTAGAGACCTGCTGGACGCTACTATTTCCGTCATTCCCAATCTAGGGAAGGATCGCTCACAATGTGGGGCATACCACCCTATATCTCTTCTTAATGTTGACCTCAAGCTCTATACAGGCATTCTGGTGGCACGGCTTACGCCTTTTATGAGTGGCCTGATTGACCCAGATCAGGCAGGGTTTATCCCAAAATGTCAAACCTCTGACAACACCAAGAGGGCCCTGCACTTGGTGGAGAAAGCCACACGTACGACCGGGGAATTCATGTTGCTGGCAATCAACGCTGAAAAGGCATTCGATCGGGTCCACTGGCCCTATCTGGAGTGGGTTTTGGTGAAGGCGGGAATAGGGGAGAAATTCCGTACCTTTGTCATGAACTGCTATAAATTCCCAACTGCGACGGTCCAAGTTAATGGCTGCACCTCTCCCCGGTTTGCTATTGAACAGGCTACGAGACAGGGGTGCCCATTGTTGCCCTTGCTCTTTGCACTATATATGGAGCCGTTGGCCTAGAGACTGAGGCTTGATCCGAAGGTGCAGGGGATAAAATTTGGCGGTTACACACACACTATAAGTCTGTACACAGATGATGTGCCACTCTCCTTGTCCCATCCAAGGGAGTTGTTGCCGGCGTGTCTCAAGTCTCTCGAAGCTTTTGCACAAGCGGCAGGCTTCAAGGTCAACATGAGCAAGTCCATGGCCCTGGACCTGTCCCTGGACGGGCCCACACGGGAATTTTTGCAGGTGTTCTTTCCTTTCCAATGGACGACTGAAGCAATCCCATACTTGGGCATTCAGCTGGCTCCTACACTTCCTGATACGGTTCGTATTAACTATGCTCGGCTGCGCCAGAAAATCAGGCCCGAGCTGGGGAGATGGAGGCACTATCCTTTGACCTGGTTTGGGGAAGGGTGCGGCGGTAAATATGACGATCCTTCCTCACATTCTATACCTATTCTGCGCCATTCCCCTGTGGCCTCCGGCGGGCTGGATTCACCAGACTCAGTCCGAGCTGGCTCAGTTTATCTGGAATGGTATAAAAACACAGATGAAGCTCCGACTCGCGACGCTAACCCCCGAGAAAGGTGGACTACCAGATTTGCTTCTCTATTTTCAGGCTTCCCAACTGCGCTTTCTAGTAGAGTGGAGCAGGTGAGAGTCTGAGAAGCATTGGCTTTTTCAGGACTAAGCGGTGGCGGGTCGTCCGCTTCAAGAGATCCCTTTTCTCCGCTGGCAGCATAGACTCCACCCAACCTGTAAACTTCATACATTACCAGGGTTCCTATGGAAGTATGGGATAGCACCAGTATCAAACATGAGCTCACTTCCTTTCCGTCGCCACTCACACCCCTGATGGAAACCCGGATTTTACCCCGGGGCAGGACTCCGCGGCTTTCGCGAAATGGCAGCCGGCGGGGTGCCGGTTCTTGTATCACTTGCGTCTTTTCGACAGGTATATGGTCTGCCGGAGTCGGAGAGACTCAGATATCTTCAGGCTCGACACTGGGCACTCAACGACCAGGTACGTCCTACGGCCGACAGACTTTTATGGCCGTATGAGTACTGGTTAGTCACACGTAAATCCGACAAAAGCTAATTTCGGACTTATACAGAATGTTACAAGCCAAGTACACACAGATATACAGTTCTGGGTAGACACGCTGGTAGAGGGAGTTGGGTCGGACGCTTAGCCACAAAGACTGGGAGGGTATTATTACAGGGCCCGGCATTCAGCATACCATATGGGTCTTACGGACACCCTTACTAAAGTCGCAACATATTGGTACTACACGCCGGGAGGCTACACGAGATTGACCATTCTAGGGAGGCGACATGTTGGCGAGGGTGCGGGGAGACGGGCACATTAGTCCACCTGCTCTGGGATTGTGTTCAGCTTCAGGGGTATTGGAAGCAGGTCCTGGACAAGGTTGATGCACATTTTGACACAGAGATCCTACGGTTCCCTTCTTATGTATTACTAGGTTTGCCGAATCCTATCACATATCCGCTGCGCTCCCGTGGGGGCCGAATAATAGCTATTGCCCTGGGTTCTGCAATTCAGAATACTGTCTTACATTGGCCCACATTTCAAGGCTGGCTCCATCATTTGTGGCATGTGTTGGGCATGGAGAAGCTTTCTTTATTGTTGGCGGGGGAGGGCGCTTAATAGCTGTGCTGTGGCAGCCCTTCCTGTCTTTGCTAGCCTTGGAGTTCTGGGAGGGTATCTGTCCTCGCTATCTGCGCTTACTGCGTTTGTCTGATGTGGAACAGCCAGGGAAGGGTTAATGGGATAGGGCCCTTGATGGAGGGGGGTAGTGGACTTGGAACTTGGGTGGTGAGTGGGAGGTGGGGGGTTTGGGTGGGCGTTGGGGGGTTTTGGTTGCTTCTGGATTTTCTTATACTTGATATAGATTGTTCGCATCTACAGTGCTCTCATTTCGGAAATTTGCTCTATAGCGTGGCATGGCTCGGTTTGTCTTATTGCCTGAGCTTTTTACTTTACAATGTAAAGAGGGTTTGGAGCCAGATGGTCATGTGTTATTTATGCATGCATCCTAATCTGTCAATAAAGAGATTTAATACTAAAAAAAGAAACGCTCAAGGAAAACCCAAAAAATTAAAAAAGTGGTAAATAAATATTAATATAAAATACAAATACACACTTCTTAATTAAAAAAACGCTATCTTCTCCATATGGCGCTTTGATAAAAGTAAACCTGTAAAAAATTAAAGAAGCATACCTACCTACACAAACATCCACATACACTATCATTATTTACATTTAAAAACACTTTTAGCACCATATACACACATTTCTGTACATATTCTAACCTCTCTACACTAGGCCTCAAACAGTAACTATCGATATCTCGCTAAAATATAACTTACAACACACCAAAAACACAACCACCTAACACTAGACACACTGCCTACCACCTAACTACAATCATATACAAGTAAAAAAGTTAGTTTAATTAAAGAAAATTACACTTACCTTCCTCGATGCGACGCAGCTTCTAACCGCAAGCTTGTCTCCTCAGAAATAACCCAAAGCAACAGCAGTTACAAATAATACAACACATACAAATTAATTTCAAAACATATAATACAATCATAAATAAATAAATAAAATATTGTACTTATATGTTAAAAATAATGTAATATTGTAAAATTATAATCATAATTATTATAAAGTAAAATAATGATTATTATAATTACTTATCCATTTGTATCATTTACGCTTTACAAGAAATGCAATTTTTTTGGTAAATGTTAAATAAAAACGTACCTTTTCGAAAACATGTTTATATAAAATGTAACTATGTATTAATTAATATTATTAATACTTCATACATTAATAATACTAACAAAAAATATATATTACATGTACAAAAATAGTTAACCAATTAAAATGTGATTTTTTTTACTAAATCTGTATAATGCTAAATTGTTTCTTTTCAACAACATATGTATATAATTATTAACTGTCAAACATGCAAAAATAGACTCTAAAATTATATTGCAAAATTAATCTATGTTACAAAAATGTAATACACTAAAGTAACAAAAAAGGTTTTTTTGCTGCAAAAGATAAATACCTGTATCCTAAAATATCTCACAAGACAAAAGCTTGCCTAGTGATCTGGCCTTAAAACGGGCTAGGGAATGTCTTGATGAAACAGCACCTACATCTATAATTAACCAATGGGCTAGTTTCATTTCTAAACTACCTGCATATAATGGGAATTATAATAAACCTAGAGATAGCTGTGTGACTCAGGCATTAAAAAGGGTAACCCATATTAACCTTCCATATGCAGTACAGAAAATGAAACGAACCAGAAACCGACTAAGGAAAGAGTTGACTAACTTCCCAAATAAAGAAGAAATTAAAACCACCTTAAAGGAGCTAAATCAAAACTTAAGGAAATTAATCTGGAATGAAAAAATGGCAGCTAATAATGTTCTTTGGACTCAAATCTTTTATGCCAGTAACCAAGGAAACTCAAGTTAGTTCTGGAAAATGATAAATAGCCTAACAAGGCCTGATAAAACCATAGTCTCATCAGTATTAACTGAGATGGAATGGGTGAATTTTTTGGGGCACCATCTAAACACAAATTCTACAAAACCCGGAACCGAAGAACATTGTTCAAGGAAGGAAATTCCATTTACAAGGCAAGAACTTGACCTTGAAATAATACGAGAATTTGATCTAGAAATAACTCAAGAACAAGTTGCCAAGCTAATAAAAAAAAGAAAGATGGAGCACCAGGGCCAAATGGTATACCCTGTGCCCTATATAAAGGAGATCCGGAAGCATGGGCAGAACATCTTGTAAGGGTTTTCAAAGAAGTTGTTAGGAAAGGGGAGATACCGGAACGCTGGAGAGGTTCTTTAATATCCCCCATATATAAAAAAGGAGATTGGGCGTTACCAGAAAATTATCGTTTAATAACCTTACAGGATACCGATGCAAAAATATTCGCAGGTGATCTTCTAACAACTTTATCTGACTGGGTAAAGACTAATAGCATTCTCCCGCCAAACCAAACCGGCTTCATAAAAGGACTGGGAACAACTAACAACATCCTAGCCCTATCGGTTTTAATCGACAAAATAATCACAAATGGCCAAACCATATACTTATGTTTTATTGATTTTAAGTCAGCTTTTGACTGTAAACAGAGAACGCCTATGGGGAAAGCTACATGCTCAAGGGATTCCCCCCTGCTAATATACCTAATCCGTCTTCTGCATACAAAAACTTGGGCTAGAGTATGTATCGGTAATGGTCACTCATTAACTAAAGAAATGCCAACGCTAGGTGGAGTGAAACAAGGATGTGTATTGGCTCCCTTATTATTTAATCTGTTTTTAGCCGACCTTACTGAGGCCTTAAACAACATAAATGGACACCCACCTAAGCTTGCTGATAAACATATATCTAACCTACTGTATGCAGATGACATCATTCTTCTAAGTAACACAAAGGTGGGCCTGCAACGGTTAATAACACGCATACAGGAATATGCGATAGAAAACAAAATGGTAATAAATGAATCCAAAATTATGGTTGTTACAAAAAACTTAAGGAACAAGTACAATTCAAAATGGTTCATGAGAAAGGAAAATTTGGAGCAAGTTAAAACCTATTGATACCTAGGAGTTATATTTAACGATAATGGTAACTTTAACCGTCAAAAACTGGATATCACCAGGAGAGCAAATGCACTAACAGGTGCATTTGGGATAATTAAAAAATCTACTAGCAATCTAACTTACCGACCGCTATTTAAGGTGATATCAGCGAAATTGCTACCTTCATTAACCTATGGAAGCGAGGCGTTAAACGGAAAAGATGCAACAATCATAAATTAAGCTGTCTCAAAAACGTATCGGTCTCTCTTTCTTTTACCCAAAAATGCCTCACAAGCCCAAGTCAGACTGGAATTCAGCTTGAATAACCAACTATATGCACGAATGGGTCATACAATCAAAGTATGAAACAGAGTAAAAAATGATAAGGAGAAGTTAATTTCACAGCTCTTATGGAAAGAAATTGAAGGCAACACTAAATCTTCTGCCTGGAAATATCTGAACAAGGCTCTGGACGAATTTGGGGTCAGGGGTGTTTGGACTACTACCATAAACCAGGAATCCTTCAAAAAAGTTGTGAACAAACACCAGATCACCTATCATTGATAAGCGATAAAGAGACCTTTGTTAAAAGGAAACACGCTTGGTCCATAATAAATAATTACAAAAAGAAGAGGCCTCAGCAGTATCTGGACACAGCATGGTCGTGGGTAAATAGAGAAACACCTTAGTGAGTGTAACATATAGCCTGGATTACACTCCTTTTTAACCTGCACTACACTCTATTTTAAAAAGGTCCTGAGGAAAGCCATATTTAATTTAAGGCACTGGCTGAAACATATCGACCAACTGATGGATGTAGAAGGTAGTAACTTGCTTCCCTTAAACATCCCCAAGCCTTATTTTAACCGCTGACGGGGGCCCAGTTATTCAAATTTAATTTACCCTCAGCTACTGGGACCCTCGCCAAGCCGTTTTAACTCACACTTCATTTTACACCTCACACTGCACTCTCAGTAAAATACCAGCTCCGCTGTAATCAGGCGTCGCAGCACACCCGGGACACATTAGGTGTCACTGGGTGGGCCCGATGATGAAGCATGCCACCAACCAGGTTGGTGGGTGAGGGCTTCATGAACTCACCAACGAGGTGCCCATAACAAATCTAATCAGAGTCCTAACAATATTGGTCATATTTAAGCTAGTCTCTTTTGATAACACATATAAACTACGGGGACTCGGACTAGCTTTCTAGTCCTCTCTCTCTCTCTTGATACGCGCATAAATAAAAATATATTCATGAAAGCACGATTCTGAATTTTGCCAGGAAAATCCCATGCACTACCTTGGAAAAAACTTGAAAATTACATATCATGTCGGTTGTGCAAAGCTGGAGAGGAAAACATTATACATCTTCTGTGCCTTTGTCCAGAACAAAAAAATGAAAGACTAACTCTATTAAAAAGGCTTTTTAATGAAAGAGCGATAAGGACTTGTAGACAAGCACTGCTTCAGTGTCTTTGCCCGGATGATGTACTCATTAATTCTGCTTTTACAAAATTTTTAAAAGTTGCATGGAAAAAATTAGAATGATATAATCTTAATCTTCAAACTGACTGTATTCTCTGCCAATCTTTTATACATAGGAACTAGCGATATATAAAAGAGTTTTATAATGCTTGTGTATAATTTTAAAGGTTTACTGTTATTTAAAAATCATTTTTAATGAGATATCCTAATTGAAATGTCCATAATTGCGCACTTATTCTTTGTAATGATTTTAAATAATCAATCAATCAATCAATAAAATACATACACTGGAGTATCCTAAAATATAACATGTGAAAAGCATGTATGTTCAAAAATATAATATATGTGAATAAACATATATCCAAATTACTTTATGTTTCATAAATACAATTATGTATTTTCTGTGTATGTTTCCTCGTGTATAATATTGCCTTAATAAAATATGTTATTTTACTCTAAGGGCATCATTAGGATGGCAGGCGGACTTTGTCCCCCCGCCATCCTGACATTACAAGGGACCGCCCGCCATATGTGCGGGGGTCCCGTAGGTGACATTAGATGCGCCCGCCACACTGGTGGGCACATCCTGCATTTTTAACATAGCGGCGGGCGGTGTTTTCAGCACCTCCCGTTGCAAAACGTGGCAGGCACTGCACAGTGCCTGCCATGTTGTGCATGCACATGTAGGGGGGTACCATAGGTACGCTCCATGTGCCCCCCTAACCCCAAACATCATGGGGGCCCGTAACAGGCCCCCAACCTCAAATTCCGCATGCCTTTCCGCCACGGACAGGCTCCCTCCCACCTGCATCCTGATATGGATGGCGGTGTCTAGCAGACACCACCACCTTATGAAACCCTTTTCCGCCCGGTTGACTAGTCGACCGGGCAGAAAAGCGATGGACGGTCTTCCCGTCTGCCGCGGTCCCCTCCGCCATACTAATGTGGCGGGGGAAATGGGTGGCAGGCGGGCTAGGATGTAGGGCGGATCGCCACCACTATGTGGGCAGTAGCGATCTGCCCTTCATCCTAATGGGCCCCTAAGTATCTTATTATTAAAAAATAGAGATCATTTAAAGATGTACAAGTCTGATTATTTCTCTATAAATGTATTGTTATTAACTGTGTTCCTGAAATGTATATTTTAATGCTGTGTATATTTTTTTAACTAATATCTATTATCAAAATATATTGTTATAATTATTGTAATTGTAAATATAAAACAAAATATTATACACTCTTATTACTACTACAGATTATAGAAATATTTTAAACTCACACCCCTATTAACAAATATAATATACTATTTCTACACCATGTAGCATAAACTAAAGTAATATGATCTACACTACACATATATAATTTACTATTCCCACTCCAATTAATATATACTCAGGGAAGGTGCCGGGCATTAAGAATATATAATTTACTATTCCCGCTCCAATAAATATATATTCGGGGAAGGTGCTGGACATTAAACATATATAATTTACTATTCCCACTCCAGTTACTAATAAGTCAGTGAAGGTGCTTGACACTAAACCTATTTAATTTACTATTCCCACACCAGTTAGTATCAAGTCAGGGAAGGAGCTAGACACCAAACCTATATAATTTACTATTCCCACTCCAGTTAGTATGAACTCAGGGATGGTGCTGAACACTAAACATATAGAATTTACTATTCCCACTCGAATTAATATATACTCAGGGAAGGTGCTGGACACTAAACATTAAGGGCCCCCATTATGATGGAGGGCGGATCGCCATCCGCCTGCCAGCACAACCACATTTACCCTCAGCCATATTACCATAGTGGGGGGTAGTGGCAGACGGAAAGTCTGTCTGTCGTCTGCCACTTTTCCGCCGGTCGACAATCATCACGATTGCCGGCCGGGCGGAACTCGGGCCCAATCCATCCATATTATGAAGCCTGGGGGTTCAGACCTTTCCATGGCGGCAAAGGTAGACGGGAATTGCTTTGGGGACCCACCCATTGCGGGCCCCTGGGGGAGTGGGGGCTGCTCTTGAGGTGTACCTATGGTACCCCCTTCATTTTCATGCACAAGGTGGCAGGCACCGCCCAGTGCCTGTCACGTTGTGCATGGCAATGCACAACATGCCTCTTTGGCATTGCGACGGGTGCTGCTTACAGCTGCAACCACCGCAATGATAAGGATGTTGGATGTGACCACCAGGGTGGCGGTCGCATCCTAATTGCTGTGCGGGACCGCCGCATCCCTAGCGGCCGGTTCCAACACCTCTAGGGTCTGCCCGCCATCCTAATGGGGCCCATAGAATTTACTATTCTTTCTCGAATTAATATATACTCGGTGAAGGTGCTGGAAATTAAATATATATACTTTACTATTCCCACTCCAGTTACTATTAAGTCAGGAACGGTGCTGGACACTAAACCTATATAATTTACTATTCCTACTCTAGTCAGTATTAAGTAACCCTGGGCATAGTTTGCGAAGTAGCGCTACGTGTAGCTACGCGAAGTGCACTTCGGACTGCGCGAGCTACGCATAGCACTATGCAAACTGCGTAGTACCCTGTTCGCGATGATTGCACAGTGCCGGATGCTTGTCCACTCTGTGCAATCATTGAAAACTGCATCTTGCACAGTGCAAGCTGTCTTTTACTGCCGCTCGAGTAGATTTTTACTCGAGCGGCAGCATTCTCAACGCGGACTGGTAGTTTCTCATCGCGAGCATATGCGACCACTCGCAATGAGAAACCTGACTTCCCCGTGTTGAGAATCTCGCCGGGAGGTTTATTTTCCACGCTCGCTATCAGCAACTTGATGTTGCTGATCGCGAACGAGGAAAAAGTCTTGCCAGGATGTCATTTTGCTTGCTCACGGTCGCCAACTTGATGTTGAGGACCGCGAGCAAGCAAAAATTACTGCTGCACTATGCTACGCATGTTTTCACTGTGCTACGTCCAGTTCCTGTAGTGTGAAGTAGCCCAAACTTCGCAAACTACGCGAGTGTAGCGTAGTGCTTTGCCCAGGGTTAGTATTAAGTCAGGGAAGGTGCTGGACACTAAACATTTATAATTTACTGTTCCCACTCCACTTAGTATTAAGTCAAAGAAGGTGCTGGGCACTAAAAATATGTAATTTACTATTCCCACACCAGTTAGTATTAATTCAGGGATACTAAACATATATAATTATCTATATCCACTGCAGTTAATATGAAACAAACAAATATCTTATTAAATAAAACAATATCATTTACTATTACCTCTTCAGTTACTACCGAATGATGGAATATGCTGGACACTACACATTATTAAATTGAATTATAACATATTGTACATAATTAATATTTGTTAAAACCACTACTCTCAAAAAATGTTATTTCAATTTATTTAAATATTTCAAAAAAGTAATATTAATAATAATATATAACAAATAAATCTTATAACACAAAACAACTTTGTTTTTTATCTCATTATATAAATTACATAACATTCAATATTTTAATCTATTAATAAACTGAAATACATTGACTTAATATAGTTAATAGATCCACATTTCAATGAATTCTTTTCACCAATATTTTTACCATTCTTTTTTGTTTGTTTTTGTTTTGAAAACCTTTATTAAAGGCAGAAAATCACATCCACAGCTTAGTGCCTACATCCCTGAGAGGGTTGGTATAGCGATGTGATGAATGAAGAGTTATTCGAAATGGGGAAGGGTTACATAGCAAGCCGCCTACAACCACATCGGGCCGGCCATGTCTGTAGGAGCAGGGAGTCTTAAAGGACCATACAGTTGTCTATTAGCTTGTGATTTTAAACAACAAACCATTAAAAGTAACATTCCCACTTTCGTATTAGTGTGCATTGAGCATGCTTGTATGTGTTGGCGCATTTCTATCCTTCAAATCTGGGGTGGTGTTGCATGGTGACCCATCCACTCCTGTGCATTGCGTTTTTCGTACAGGGTGGGGGTTCCCTCTGTGACAGTTCCCTTCACTCCATTGTGGTATAGCAGGGGGGTCGTGGAGGCTGTGGTGGTGTCATGTACCAGTAAGTAGATTTGTAGGGGTGCCCATGTATCCCGTGGTCGGGAGGATGGGGGTAGGTGTTCTGCATAAGTATGCAATTGTTGTTGGCAATTGACAAGGTCTTGAAGCCAATCCTTAAATTTTGGCACCCTCCCTCTTCCCCACCTGCAAGCAACTCTTCTCTTCGCAAGGAGAAGTGCGAGGGATCTGTATTTGCGGATTTTGGCATTTAGATGTTCAGTGTATCCTAAGAGTGCGGTCAGGGGGTCATCAGGAACATGCAGTCCTGTCATTTGGTCCAGTGCCGCGAGCACCTCCGTCCAGAATCGACGAACAAGTGGACAGTCCCAGGCGATGTGTTGAAAGTCAGTGCCTTCACTACTGCAGTGGTCGCATTAATTTTACCATTTTTATTACTTAAAAGTAACAAATTATTTAACATTTTATATTCAGAAATTCATAAAATTTACACACATTAATTATAAAATTGTAAATAAAATAATTATTTTTACTTTTTTTCT
The DNA here is from genome assembly GCF_964261635.1 of Lissotriton helveticus. NCBI lineage: Eukaryota > Metazoa > Chordata > Amphibia > Caudata > Salamandridae > Lissotriton > Lissotriton helveticus. The sequence goes on from NC_136061.1 coordinate 1,319,332,312, forward strand.
AATATTATTTAAATAAATCTAAATTTAATAAAATAGTAAATTATACCTAAAAGCACTCCCCAGCCATTTCCCTATAAACACAAATTTGCACTCATAAATTAATTATTACAAATTACATTTTAAAATTTCAATTCAATGTCTGAACTTCTTTTTCAAATTTTAAATTCTCCCCAACATCCTCCCCTATACACCCACCATCCCATTGCTAATAACTCTATTTTGAAAATTTACAATTTAAATTTAAACTGAATTTATAAAAAATGTTATTCTTTTTAAAACTCTTCCCACCCTTATCCCCTAAAACCCTCACATCCCAAATCTAAAACAAAATTTGAATTTTAAATATTTCATTTTAAAATTTCAAAATTTGATTTCTTAAAATTTTTAAAGCACTCCCCACCCATATCCCCCACAAATCCAACACCCTGTTCCTGAAAACATTTCATATTTAAAATTAAAAAAATTGTTTTTGAATTAATTTAAAACGCTCCCCACCCTTATCCCCTGAAAACAAACATCCCGCTCCTAAAACAAAATTTCATATTTTAAATGAGCAAATATTTCAAATTAAACGAATTCATTTCTCATTATTTTAAAACACTCCCCACCTTTATCACCTAAAAACCCAACATCTCGCTCTGAAGATTTCTATTACAATTTTTTTTTACAATATTCAACAACTATTATTACATAAAAATAACAATATTGTAATATAAAATAATACTATGATGATATTTAAAAAAACAATATTTTCTACCTTCTATATGTACCCCCCAATATTTTACACAACACTAAAAAACAATATTTTTATTACGATATTTTTGATTCAATAATTTATACTTCAATATTTTAACAAAAAAATACGATATTTTTAACATCGATATATATATAACATCGATATTTTAGTATTGTCGATATACTAAACTCAATATTATTGTTTATCAATAATAAAAATGTTATATTATGACTAGTTACCAGTCCTGAACACCTCCATCACCACGGCCTCCTTTAGAGAGGATACGAAGCACACTGAAGTGAGATCCCTTCTGTAGAAACCATCCCCTGACCCAGCAGAACCAAAGAACTACTACCCCATCTCCCTGCTCCCTTTTCTGGCAAAGGTTCTCGAAAAGGCAATCAACCAGCTACTGACCGAACACCTGGAACACAACAACCTCCTGGACCCCTCTCAATCCGGATTCTGAGCCAACCACAGAACAGAGCCGGCCCTGATCGCAGCAACCGATGACATCTGGACCCTCCTGGATCTTGGCAAAACAGCAGCCCTCATCAATATGGATCTGTCAGCTGGCTTTGACAACATTTCCCACCACATCTTGATCACAAACTAAAGAGGAAAGGATGCATATTCTCCATGTGTTCTGTTCCTGCCAGAGACTGCATGAGTACTGGGAAGAGGTTTTGCACCTACTAGAAGAGATAATTGAAAGAGAGCTCTCACCCACCCGATCCTTTGCTTAATTGGTTGGATTCCCCACACTTCCAAGTCCAAAGTAACCAGTAAATTCCAAGACCTAGCATTTATCCTAGCCAAGCGGAAAACAGTGGGGGGACCTAGGCTGGCACAAGGAAAAATGAGTTAACGTAGTAGGCAGGCTGAGAAGGACGAATACTAATAAGCGAAGCCCAGGGAGACTGGGGAATATAGAAGTGACTAGAGCCTGTGAGGCCTGGTAGACGCCCTATCTCACCGGGACCCAGAGAAGCCAGAGGGAACCCCTGTGAGATAATGAGCTCTCCATGAGATATGCACCACCTTAAGGTCAAGGGGCTCACCACACAGAACTTCTCCCATCACAACTGATAGGTTGCTAGTGAGATCCAGACCTACCCTAGTCCCTTACCCATACCCAGCTGCACTCAACAAGCACTCAACCCATACCAACTACATACAGTTGACTCACAAGGGGGTAGTGGGATATGAATATAGGGCCATATGTATAAAGAAAGAGTTTTGCGATTCTCAAATTGCGATTTGTAGCGAATCGCAATTAGAGAATCGCAAAATGCAATGTATGTAGGATTTGCTAAAAATTTTGCGAATCCTAAATATTCCTTATTTGCGAATCGCAAATTGATATTCGCAATTAATGAATACCTTCCCATTCATTCCTACGGGTTAGGAGGCCCTTAGGAATGAATGGGAAGACATTCTCAATTTGCCATTACCAATTAGATAATTGCAAATTGAGAATGCAATTTCAAGGTCGCAAAGGTGCCAAAAGGACACCCTGTTTCACCCCTGAAATATGCATGCATGCACATTTTGTACACATACATGCCCTACATATGGCACGTTTAAAAAATCAAAAAATTGCTTTTTTAAAGAAAATCACAAATTATCACCAACTTAAAGGACCATATGTATCAAGCCTTTTTCCCGTTTGCAAACAAGCAGATTCTCAGTATCGGTCCGTTTGCGAATTGGAAAAAGCCTTTTGGGATGTATTATCCCAAAAGACCTTTGCAAAATAGAGAATTGCAAAGTTTGCGATTCTCTATTTGCCTTAAGTGCAATTCTTAAAGCACCAGAAATGTGCTATTTGGCCTTAAGGAATTGCAAATCACCACCAACTTTAAGTTGGTGATAATTTATGATTTTCTATAAAAAAGCACTTCTTTGATATTTTAAAAGTGCCATATGTCACACATACATGCCCTTAGGACATATATGTGCGCAAAATGTGCACACATGCATATTTCAGGGGTGCAACAGGGTGTCCTTTTGGCACCCTTGCAACCTTAAAATTGCATTCTCAATTTGCGATTCTCTAATTCGTAACCTCAAATTGAGAATGTCTTCCCATTCATTCCTCTGGACCTCCTAGCCCATAAGAATTAATGGGAAGATATTCCTTAATGGCAAATCTCAATTTGTGATTCACAAATAAGGAATATGTAGGATTCAAAACATTTTTAGCAAATCCTACATACATTGCATTTTGCGATTCGCTAAAAAGCACAATTTGAGAATCGCAAAAATCTTTTTTGATACATATGGCCAAAAGTTGGTGGTAATTTGCAATTACTATGGCCAAATAGCAAATTTATGGTGCTTCCAGGATTGCATTTAAGGAATCACAATTTGCAAATCGCAACCCCTGGTCCACCACCAATTGTTTGGTTTGTGTGGAAGGAGTCGGGACAAAGACCCGAGCTACAGGAAGTGATTCACAACTTCCTGGCTGGGCGACCAATCAGCTGCCTGCAGCTGTTAGCTCACCCACTATATCATCCCCTGCACTTCCAGATGCGAATGGACGCGCTGGAGGTAACTTGGAGTGCCGGAAAGGGCTCACGCTGAATTTTTTAAAAAAAGCACAAGGGTAAAATCGCCGCTGTTTTAAAAAGGCACTCACTGTATTTTTACTGTTAGTCCATACTCCCCGGTCCACCACAAAATGTTTGGTTTGTGTGGAGGGAGGTGGGACAAAGACCCGAGCTACAGGAAGTTATTCACAACTTCCTGGCCGGGCGACCAATCAGCTGCCTGCAGCTGTTAGCCCACCCACTATATCATCCCATGCACTCCCAGACGCGCAGCGGATGCGAGCTGCGGGCGCACCTAAGGCAAGCCCGTCTGCACCCGTCCGCGCCTGTCCTTCGCCAGGAACCAGGACCCCTGGTCATTTTAAACTTGATAATCCTGATAGCTCCTCTCGAGCCTTACCTATACTCTCCTATACTAGATAATTCCTGTTGAAGCTTAGACCGGCCCCCCAATCATGTCCCTTCGGAGAATGGCCCGGAGGACCTTTTTCTTGCTATAAGTGTAAGTACCAGCCCAGCCCCCTGCAGAACATAAAAACAGCTAATTCTATTACTACCAGATCACCTTTTACTGTCGAGACACGGCCCTACATGAACCCCCCTGCTGAGCCACCCCACCATACTACATGGATAGGCCTCTTAGCAAACGTTAGATATCTCCCCCGACATGCCACCGCCAGCTGGGATTTCTTAGAGGATACTAACCCAGATCTGGGATTTCTCACGAAACATGGATTAAACCCTCTGCGGTTCCTGCGATAGCTCTAGCTCTCCCACCCAGCTTTCGCATTCAAAGACTTGATAGGCTAGAACGAGCAGGTGGAGGTATAGCCATAATTCATAAAGAACATATACCAGTTACCATACTTGACCAGTTCTGTTCGAAATTATTCGAATGTCTTATTTTTAAAATTGAACTACACCCCCAACAGACTTAGAAAGGAGCACTGGTTTATAGGCCCCCTGGACCAATAAACGACTTTAATGGTCGTCTTTTAGAATTTATCGCCCCCCATATTGCTGCTACCCGAAATGTCCTACTTCTAGGAGATTTTAATATTCATAGTGAGGACTTAAACAACTTAGACGCCAAAACTTGTCTAGAGGACTGAGCTTCCCCGGGGCTTCTCAAGCTCAACAGTGATCCCACTCATCTAGCAGGACACACCCTTGATTTAATTCTTTCCAACTCTCAATTCATTGAATATAGAGATACTTTTCCGCTCACTTGGTCGGATCACTCTGTAGTTAATTTCCATCTGACAAGCCACCCCATCTCACCTTCTCCCATACTCCTCACAGATAGGTGGTACAGACCCTGGCATAAAATCAAAGCTCATTACCTTGCCTCTTCTTTTTCGACATGGGACATTGACACCCGCAATTTCAATGTTGAACAACAACTAAGCCATTTTAACAACACTATCTCCAGTGTACTGGATGAAGCAGCACCTTTAAAACCGGCCACTCACCCCCCCAAAAGCTCTACTGCTACTAGAGAATGGTACTCCCGGCCCTACGTATTGAAAAGAGTGAATGTAAAAAACTGGAGCGCACCTGGCGACTCACACACTTAGAACAAGACAGAACTAAATACAAATGCACCTTAGCAGCTTACCACAATAACATTAAAACAGCGCGCAAAATGCACATTACTCATCAATTGGAGAAGGCTGGATCCAATTCCAGGGAGCTATTTAAAATTGTAAAAGCCTACTCTAGCCCATCAGCATGTGACACTGTGGAATCCCCCTCACAGTCTATATGCAATGATGTCGCGGAGCATCTTATGCTCAAAATTGATACCATCTACTAGAAAATCATTGCTGCTAACACTTCTTCCCTTCCCCCCACGGTGTGCCCTCCTGACACTTATACCACATCTGCCCAACTCCACACCTTTCCCCAGCTTCATATGAAGGAAGTTATATCCCTTATAGAAGCAATGAAATCTGGCTCAACCTTGGACACCATCACGGCCAGGATTTCTGCTAAATTTGCGGAACAACTAGCTCTCCCGATCTGCTCTATTCTGAATTGCTCCCTTAGGGAGGGCCGCCTTCCATCGGCTTGGAAAGATGCGCAAATCAAACCCATACGTAAAGACCCCAAGGACCCAACCACCGAAATCACTAATTATCGATCCATATCTCTTCTACCCTTACAGTCTAAACTCATTGAAAACACATTAATAGACACTTGTCTTATTATTTTGAAACTCACCAACTACTGGATATTTCTCAATCTGGGTTTCGGGCTAAACATAGTACTGAGTCCGCCCTTATTGAGGTTACTGACAATATACACATGGCTGCTGACAACGGTCATGCAGCGCTTTTGGTGCTGCTTGACCTGTCAGCAGCATTTGACATCGTTTCACATCACATCCTTCTGGAAAGGCTCCAAGACATAGACATTCAGGGGCCAGCACCGAGGTGGATCACCAACTTTCTTACAGACAGAACTCAAACAGTTACCATGGGATCTTTTACATCTGTCAATACCAAAGTGAGCAAGGGGGTCCCACAGCGATCCTGCCTAAGCCCTACCCTTTTCAATATATATGTCACCCCCCTGGCCAGACTCATGAGATCCTTGGGGTTTACTCCAATCTCATACGCAGATGACACCCAGCTCCTTCTAACATTTGATAAAAATACACCCAACATTGATCTGTTGTTTTCCAAAGGCATGAAATCTATCGCTGGCTGGATGCGTAACAACTTTTTGCAACTCAACGGGGGCAAATCAGAGATCATGTTGTTTGGAGGAGCTACCACTCTCTGGTCACCTACTTGGTGGCCAGAAGAGCTGGGAACCGCCCCACTCCCTAAGAAGTGGTTGGGAACCTAGGTGTCAGAATTGATCACAAACACACACATTACACACATGCCAACACCACCGCAGGTTCCTGCTACTATGTTCTTGGCCTCCTGCGTAGGATTGTTCTACTCTTACCCTCCTCTACAAAAAAACACTCATGCAGGCCCTAATATTGAGTAGGCTTGACTATTGTAATGCCCTCCTGTTTTCGGCCAACGAAAGTGCTATTAATAAACTCCAGGTAGTGCAGAATACTGCTGCCCAACTCACCAACAATGCCCCATCTAGAACACCCTCTGGACCCCTACTCAATCAACTTCACTGGCTCCCCATAAAGAAAAGGGTAACCTTCAAAATATGCTGTATTATTCACATAGCCCGTAATGGCAAGGGCCCCATGTATCTCACCAACAAGCTCCCCTCCTATATCCCGTCTCGAACTCTCAGGTCTAGCACCGAACATTTGCTCACCATTCCCAGAATCAAAAAGGCTCGCAGTGGTGGCAAGGCATTTTCTTATCTTGCCCCCCAATTCTGGAATAGCCTGCCTCCTCAGTTACGCTCAGGACACAATCTGATTCAATTTAGAAAGATGTTAAAAACCCACCTCTTCTAAATTTCTTCCCTCCTGTTCTGATGTTCCTCCGTCCCCAGCGCCGAGATACCCTCATGGGTGATTCAGCGTTATACAAATCAATAAATATCAAATATCAAATAAATATCAATTCCTTAATTGCATTCACAAAATAGAGAATCGCACATTTTGCAATTCTCTATTTTGCGATGACCTTTGGGGATGATATATCCTAAAAGGCTTTTTCCAATTCACAAACGGGCCGATTCTGAGAATCTGCCAGTTTGCAATCGGGAAAATGGCTTGATACATATGGCCCATAGTTAAGTTACGAATTAACAAAATAAGCTTACACAAAAAGAAAAATAAGTACATGGCGTGAAAGACTAGACTTTGATGTGGCTGGATGTGGCTGGATCACAAGTCATGAAGTATAAGCAACAAAATCAATCAAATCTGTTAAAAAAAGTCTTGATCAACAAACTCCACCATTGAATCCAGGGAGACATCTTCAAATGGATCATCTCATACCACACTGGAAGGACACAATGCAACCGTTCCCACCGTTCACCTCGGAACCAAAGAAGATAATCGATGGTGTGCCACAAGGATTATCTCTCAGCCCCACCCTCTTTGACATGTACATGACCCCCATAGCAAACATCTTCAGATCACATGGACTCAACATCATCTCCTACACTGACAACACTCAGCTCATCCTCTCACTGTCAGAAGACCTCTCCACCACCACAGCCAACTTCACAGATGTATGATGAACGTTGTTGACTGGATGAAGAACAACTGTCTCAAGGTCAACATGGACAAGAGGGAAGTCCTCATCTTTGAGAACAACACCTCGCCATAGAATGTCACTTGGTGGCCTACTGAACTCAGCCCTTCTCCAGCCCCGACAGACCATGCCCACAACCTTGGCATAATCTTGGACAGCTTGTTATCTATGCAGAAACAAGTAAACATAGTCTCATCTGCCTGTTTCCACACCCTACACATGCTCTGAAAGATTTACAGGTGACTGCGAATCAACACCAGAAGGACCGTCACTCATGCCCTCACCACCAGCAGGCTGGACTACAGGAACACTCTCTACATAGGAATCACCACATGCGTCCTGTAGGGACTACAGTCAATACACAACTCAGTGGCAAGACCCATCCTCGACCTCCCCAGATTGACTCACATTAATTTGTACCTCAAGAACCTACACTTGCCCCTGATCCAGAAGAAATGCCGGTTCAAGATGTTGACGCACGCATACAAAGCCCTGCAAAATGAAGGACCATTATACATCAACAAACAAATGACCTACCACCAACTACCCAGATACCTGTGATCCACCTCCCCCATCCTCGCAGATACCCCTGGATCCACCGAGCCAACTGCGGTGGACGCTCCTTCTCTCACCTGACAACCAAAGCCTGGAATGACCTTACCTGCACCTTAGGCCTACCTCATCGGTCTGGGAATTCAGGAAAGGACTCAAGACCTGCCTTTTCAAAAGAACAGAGCAAGCACAGTGAAGCAGCAAGCAACTCCAATGCCTTGAGACCCTCACAGGTGTTATGAAGCACTTAATAAATCCTGTATGATTGAAAAAAGTTACAGAAGGATTGCTTCCAATTTGTATCACCGCTAGCAATTGTACAGGGTAGCTTTCCAACCCATCACTTTTTGCGTAATATCCATGCCCCCTCAAATGAGACCCAGCCATTTTCAGATCAGCCTTGGTCCTGCTCCAATAAGAACAGTGCAGCCCAAACTGTCAAGCCAAATCTTCTTTGAACCAGAACACAAGCAACTTAAGATAGGTTATGAAAGGGGTGTGACTCTTCTGTTTGGTGCACTTTGGTTCCAGTGGCACAGAGAGAAAAGACACCCACATCTGAGCATACCCTTTGCCAATTAGAGCGTTACATCAATCATACAAAATGTGATGGTAGAAATACTTGTTGTTAGACCTGGCAACCTTGGTGTAGTTTTCCCCTTAACATTTTCCCTTCAGACTTCCAGTTTTTGTTGACTTTGTTATTGCTTGCCTTAGGGCTCTGCAAACTTTACCACAGCTAACCAATGCTAAAGTGCTTGTAGTCCCTTCTTAAACATATTATTTAGATTTATACCTGGTTGGCATATTGAATTTACTTGTAAGTCCCTAGTAAAATGACACTAAATGTGCCTAAGGCCTGTAAATTAAATGCTACTAATGTGCCTACTGCACTGATTGTGCCACCCACGTAAGTAGCACTTTAAACATGTCTCAGGCTTGTTATTGCAGCTTGTGTGTGTGCAGGTTTAAACTGCCAGTTTGACCTGCCAAAGAAAACCTTTTGCCAGATCCAAACCTTCCTTTGTAATACATAGAAGCCATCCTAGGGTGCAATGCATTTAAAAGTAGGACATGTACTTTAAATTTGTACATGTCCTGTCAGTGAAAAGCTCTTAAATTAGTTTATCACTACTGCAAGGCCTACCTCTCCAATAGGATAACATTGGAGTCACCTTATTATATTTTATAAGTGTAATTTCCAAATGGGAAAAGGTAATCAGTTCATGTTTGGTGTTTCTGGAATCATATTTAAAATCCTAATTTATGCTAAAGTCGGTTTTTAAATTAGAATTCGGAAAAGGCCACTTTCAGAAAGTTGGCATTTTTCTGCTTTACACAAAAAACACAAGGGAGAGAAAGGGATTTTCACGAGTTTAAAGGGAATACTCCTGGTCTCCTTTGAACAAAGTAATCAAACAGTGAGAGGAGTACACCCAGGAGACAACACAGTGTCTCCAAAGTACTGGGAGAGGTGCACAGGAAAGTAAATTCTATTTTCTTAAGAAGACCCCTCACTCACCACCTAGTTGGTGAGGATCTTCATCATTGGGTCCCACCCGAATGCTATCTGGGTGTGCTTACTAGAGCCCAATTACAGCTCCAAGGTCAATTCATTATTGTGCATTCTCCGAACTCGAACACGACCTGTTAGGCACAACAGGTTCATTCACTTCAAGGTCACTCACCTTTATAGCATTACCTTGATCCTTGGCATACCGCATCACTATTCAAGTCACTCTGCCTTAATAGAACACGTCTTTAGCGTTCACTACCTTCGCCGTTGCACTAGTCACTTATCACACAGATGTGTGTACAAACCTTTTAGTCACTAATCGCCATATAGTGCTCACAATTCATCAATCCAGTGTACCCTGGAGCTTACATATCTCCAGATGTACTGCTACCTCACCCGCCCATGCATTCACGCATGGGTCACAGCATAGAATTATAACACCACCGAATTAAAAAACTGCATGGTTCCATGTATTATCAGTGCCTCTAAGCAAGCTCTCCTCCTTTTTCACATCAGATCTCTATGCCTTTATTCCCCCCCCCATTATCAGGCATGTAATCACACCGTCCTGATGATGATCCCATTATCCTTTTAAAAGGGATCGAAACGTCGTCGACCTATGGAATAGTTTCACGCCAAAAACCATTGTGTGATATTAGTGTAGATACTATTATGGATAGCTTGTCATGTATTCTTATTGACTCAAGCCTCCAATGTCTTTTGCCTGAAATTCTTATTGTTCGTATGTATTTGTCTATTGTTTTTTGTACTGGATGCAGGACTGCGTCCACTCTATTGTTGGTTGCTCTTTCAAATGATGAAATATTTATTTAATTGATTAAATTGTGTGTCCGGCTGGACACCCTGGAATATAGCACTTATATTGGTCTATATTTATTTACTTGTTATAATTGTTTTTTAAGGACCTTTGTTATAATATAAAATCAGGGTGTGCTTCGACACCTGATTAAAGTGGAGCAGATTATTTGGTTTTTTTTTGGTGCAAGTGAGTGACAAATAGTGATTTAAAAATTGGCCAGATTTAACTCCCTAACTTTATTTATTCTGGAGCAACTGTACAATATTAAAAATGTTGGTAAGATGCCGTTCTCGGTTAAATTGACCTCCGGTATCTCTGTTGTGACAAAATGTGCATTAAAAGTGCATAAAAATGGTCTACATGTTTCAACCTGAGGATGATAATACCAGGTTTTTGTCAGGACCAGAGAACGTGACCTGGGCGGTATACACTTGCTAAGGTATACCCTACCCTTGATCACTGCAACCTAACCATGTACTCACAGTCAAGTGTCCTTTCGTCCAATTGTAGAACAAAAAAATGTTAGGGAGTTAAATCTGGCTAATATTTAAATTACTATTTGTCACTCACTTGCACCAAAAAAATAACCTGCTCCACTGTAATCAGGTGTCGAAGCACACCCGGATAGCATTCGGCTATTCCGTGGGACCCTAATGATGAAGGATGTCACCAACTAGGTTGGTGAGTGAGGGGTCTTCTTAAGAAAGGAGAATTTCCCTTCCTGTGCACCTCTCTTAGTACTTCGGAGACATTGAGTTGTCTCCTGGGTGTTTTCCTGCCATAGCCATTCAGTGCCTGCAGCCTGTCTTTGCGTCACATATGACATATGGGTTTTATGCATTCCTCCTAGACAACCACACATAATGGGGAGTTTAGGTGTAACTGAATGGGCCATCACTGGCGGAATGTGAGAGAGGAGCTGTACCTAACCCCACTTACAATTGAATACGCTATGTCCTATCTCCACTCACAGGGCTGCATACCCCCTGGAGTTAGTTTGGAGTGAGCGCCAGGAAGGAAAGGCACCTGTTCACTTCAAGGGTATTCCTCTAGAAGCATCTCCCCACTTCAAAGGTACATCTGGGTAAAAAATACTGAACCATACTGGACCTCAGACACCAACTCTTCAGTACACTTCTGGATCTGTGGATACTCTGCCAGGAAGAAGGACTGATGTGCTTCTAGAAGGACTTCCACTCTGCTGGACTGCTGCCCTGAAGGAATGCTGCCCTGATGTGCTGATCTGCTGCCCCCTTGCAAGGGTGTGAAGAACTGGACTTGCATCCCTTCAACCCAGAACCCAGAGTGACTCCCAGGGCTAGTTGGCTGGCCTCCTGGGACACAACAGGCTTCCACCAACCTTGCATCTGAACCTTGACTCTGCCATCTGTGAGTCTACCCTGCTAAGTGGTGCCACCCCTGTCCTGGACCCTTGGAAGTGGGCTTAATGTGCTCCTCCAGCTCTGTGGATCCAGCAGAAACTACACATCTCCTCTGCTACTGAGCGCAACACCGAGCAGAACCAATGCATTGCTGCTGCTGCTGCTGCTGCTGTATGGATTAGACCTGTCCAAAAGACCAGCATCACTACCACAGAACATCGTAACTGCCACTGCACAACACATCCTCAGTGCAGGCTGTCACATCCCTCATTGAATATGGTGCTGGACTCCGCATCTCAGTCACATAGCTCTTTTGAACTGATGCATCGCCCTGACTGTGCACCGTATCCTCGATGCCAAACTTCACATCGCAAGCCTATCAATGGGATCCTCGACGACAACGCAGGCTCTCGCATCGCAGCCTTGCCACATTTCGGGACTGAAGCATAGCTTTGGGTGTGCAACGAATCTTCAACATGTATCCTTGCAATGCTCCACAAACCAAGTTTTACAGTACTCTGTTCAACAGGCCTAGCTGGGTCACTGTAGCTGGCCCAAGTTCCATTGCGGTCAGCTTAACTTGTGACTTTTTCCCAGTCCAGCACAACCAGATAGGCACAGTTGGTGCTTTTTGGTGCTATTTTCACAAAATCTTTAAAATTTCATATCTTGAGTTCTACTGATAGGCTTTATGTTTTGGTCTTGTTTTATTTATTAAAGAAGGTCCTATTGTTTTACTTGCTGTGGGATCCATTTTGTGTGTTGTTTTCACCATAGTTTGAAGTGCTGCACTAATTCTTTGCAAATTGCCTTTAAGTGAAACCTGATTGATCTGTACCAAGCTACAGGAGGATTGAGCACAGGTTAATTTAGTTTTGGCTTATGCCTCACATTGACAAGGATTGTGGTTGCTGCTTGACCAGGGCTCATGCCCCAGTCAACCAACAACCCAATTTCTTACACTTGTAATTTGTAAAACCACTAGCAATCTCTCAGGTAGCAAATGCCTACTTTATGGGTATCATTATATGGCGCTTTGTGATCCATATAGGTATTGAAAGCAGTTTGATTTTCTTTGGTTTTCTGGCTGACCTTTCAGTGTTGGATTAAAAGGGTTTTCAATGTGGTTTGGAATATGTAGGAAACGTTGGAGCAGTGTGTGAAGTTTTCAGGTAGGGTAGTAATGTTGCTTGGGGTTTCAATGGGATAAATGCATGAATATTTTGTGGAGAGTGCACGAATAGATGCATTTGAACATGCAACACATACCCTCTATGCTTTACCATCTTTATAGAAATGGTTGGCCTTGATGTCTGTGTTATCCAACAAGTTAGTTTACTGCATTGGGCCATGTACAGTTGAGGGAAAAAAAGCATACACTTCCATAAAGTCTGGTCTATCCAGGTGCTCTGTGGGCTATACCGAATCCAAACATTGAGAATTACCTGGTAGTGTATAAATATAAAGGCAAGGTGTTGTATTGTTCAGTGCAAAAACACTACCTTATTGGTCCTTCGGGTTGTGTCACTGGAATGTTTTATGTCATGTCAGGACCTGGATGAAGTAACTTCTTTGAGATGTTTACTAATGTTTTGCAGAAAAGCCACATTATTGCCTTTCTGAATCCTAGATGAATGCTCATTGTCCTCAATTCTTGAGGCAAAGTGCCATAGTTTAGTAGTACCCAGAAGGATCTTCTACCCATGTGGGTCCTTACAAAAGCATGTATGATTAGTAGTGGTGCAATTCTAGATCTCATTTATTATTTAAAGCTTGCATTAGGATTGTAAATAGATGGGTATTCTGCTATGAAATGCTCTGTTCACATAGCAGAGAGGTTTGAACGAAAGTCTTCTTGTTACAGATAGCAGTGGGGGACCTTCAGGGCTGGAGAAATGTGGTAACATTTCTTTCAGTCTGAAAATGTGTCCCATGGTGAATTTCTTGATTTCTTTATGTTGTTGATATGATACAATGCCTTCTGAGTGCAATGTAAGGGATACCTGCATATTTAAGGAAGGACAGCACTAGGACACTTGAGGCTGCTCCCTATAGCAGTAGCCCAAGCAGGGAAAGATCAGTGTAATCTCACAGTGATGAAGACAGTTTTCATTACATTGTTGGTCTGACTCTTGAGTGAGAGTTTAAAATCCATGGTAACATCCAAGTTCTTAACTTCTGTGGATGTGGAGGGTGGAAAGTCAATCACTTTAGGTCAGGCTGCAGAGGGATTTAGTTTCCGATAATTTTTAATATCTAATTGTTGACTAGTTGCAGGCATTGATTCAGTCCACATTGTCAAGGCCTGATGATGTTTCCCATTTAAGAATAACCTAGCTGTCATTGCTATTGTTGTAACAAATGAGTTCAAAGGAATTATTTAGCTCTAGGAGTGGAGCACAATGAGTAGTACACAATGAAAAGGAGAGAGGCAATAGTGCATTCTTGATAGGCAACGACCACCTTTAATGAGCATATTAAAGTTTCAAATGATGGTTGAGACAATCTTTGCATTCAATCTGTGACTACTGACTGGAAAAGGTTTAGTGATATGCCAGTATTCCATGTCATAAAGTCTTTTAATTAGGAGTTGGTGGTTCATAGTGTCAAAAGCTGCTGAGAGGTCAAGTAAGTGGAATACAACAATTTTGTTATAGAGTAATCCTTGATGTAAACTCAGATTGCTATTCATGCCAATTGTGTACCCCTTCCTATTAGGAAACATCTGTTGGTTTGAAAGAAGGTTCTTTATCCCAGGGAAATCTGAGACATAAATAAATGTGATTATTTCAATTACTTTTGCAGGAAAATGGGATGTTTGATAGTAGCGGCAAGACTAAAGAAGGAGTGAGAAGTCTTATTTATAGGTATTTCCTCATCTTCCCAAATACTATGCTTCAACAAACTAAGGGAGGAGATACCTAGCGATTAATAAAGTGCATGTATGTAATGTATCCAAGATCGGTAAGTAACAGCACCCAGGTAAATTGGTCTCTCAATTTACATTAACTTGAGATCTATGTATTAATTCTAAACTTGTGACGCCTTATGTATTTATATATAAAGTGAGTGAGTATATATCTATATATATCTACATATCTATATATATACATACATATCTATATATATGAAGAAATATATGTATATATATATATATATATATATATATATCCAAAACTAGTTTGCCTGGAAGAAAGAGGGGCCCACGAGCAAGGTAAAGGTTTCAGCATTTAATTCTTTGTCAGGAGTACAGATTGCGAAATGAATCCAAAAACAGCAAATTCAATGAAAAGTCAGCCTGACGCGTTTCGTATTGCTACTTCTTCAGAGGCACTGACTCGAGCTGTAAGGCAGGCATTATTTAGGCAAAACCACGGCACAAATACCCGCCCAGGTGGGCGTTGCTGGTCGTAGGGCTTCATGGTACCTGTAGTGTAATGTCCTGTCCTCCTTCAGTGAGTGGTCTGCCTTGGAGCACATTGTTGATGAAGAGGTGAGACCACAGTGGGGTATGCAGAGTCACATCACAATTCCGCAGCTGTCCATTATCCCCAACAAACGCTCCTTGCTCCCAAATCGGTGGCGTTGTTGGGCATCTCCGTGGGGGGCTGAAAAAGCCCCAGGGCTGACCTTCGCAGCTCAGGCACGCCGCTGAAATATCCAAAACTAAGTTTGCCTGGAAGAAAGAGGGGCCCACGAGCAAGGTAAAGGTTTCAGCATTGAATTCTTTGTTAGGAGCGCAGCTTGCGAAATGGATGCAAAAACAGCAAATTCAATGAAAAGTCAGCCTGACGCGTTTCGTATTGCTACTTCTTCAGAGGCACTGACACGAGCTTCAAGGCAGGCATTATTTAGACAAAACCAGGGCACAAGTACCCGCCCAGGTGGGCGTTGCCGGTCGCAGGGCTTCATGGTACCTGTAGTGTAATGTCCTGTCCTCCTTCGTTGAGTGGTCTGCCTTGGAGCACATTGTTGATGAAGAGGTGAGACCACAGTGGGGTATGCACAGTCACATCACAACTCCGCAGCTGTCCATTATCCCTAACAAACGCTCCTTGCTCCTAAATCAGTGGCGTTTTTAGGCATCTCCATGGGGGGCTGAAACAGCCCCAGGGCTGACCTCCGTGGCTCAGGCATGCCACTGAAATATCCAAAACTAAGTTTGCCTGGAAGAAAGAGGAGCCCACGAGCAAGGTAAAGGTTTCAGCATTTAATTCTTTGTCAGGAGCGCAGCTTGCGAAATGGATGCAAAAACTGCAAATTCAATGAAGTCAGCCTGACGCGTTTCGTATTGCTACTTCTTCAGAGGCACTGACTCGAGCTTCAAGGCAGGCATTATTTAGGCAAAACCAAGGCACAAGTACCCACCCAGGTGGGTGTTGCCGGTCACAGGGCTTCATGGTACCTGTAGTGTAATGTCCTGTCCTCCTTCAGTGAGTGGTCTGCCTTGGAGCACATTGTTGATGAAGAGGTGAGACCACAGTGGGGTATGCAGAGTCACATCACAACTCCGCGGGTACTTCCCGACCACGCGCTTCATTCTAATTGGCTGCCAACACTCCAAACCAGAAAGTTTTGGCAGCCATCTTGTGACTCTGTAAAACCTAGTCACAAGAAAACAGTAAAAGAAAGTGAAAATTGAAGAAAAGGAGGCAGAGTAGAAACAACCTGACCCCCTAGGCCTGCTCAGGGGGTCCCACAAGGACTCCCCAATTTTACTTATTTTTTAATAACGTCCGGAAGCGCACTGTGTGCGCGAATCCGGACAACATTTTTTTTAAAAACATTTCGTGGGGTAGATGATAATGGCTGATTTCGGCCTCCACTCTGGATATCAAATTAATAACTTGAAAACAGAAATTATGTGCTGGGGGATAGATAATTGGGAAGGTCCTTGTAGCAGCCAGTTCAGATATCTGGGTATTATTATCACTCCCGATATTAATAACATAGTCCAAACCAACACAAAGAAACTATGCAAGGATATTGATCAGCTTTTTTCTAGATGGCAGAACCTTCCCCTCACAATCTATGGCCGAGTCAACCTGGTCAAGATGATAATTCTGCCCAAGTTAACCTATTTGTTTAATTCGATACCCCTCATTTTTCCAGATAAAATCTTGGAGAACATTCAGGGAAAGATCGGCAGTTTAATCTGGGCCAAGAAAAATTCCAGGCTATCTTGGAAAAAGATGAAAAGAAGACTGTTAAAGGGGGGGCTAGCACTTCCAGATGTAGATTGGTATGCTCTATCTTTTCAGTTGAAAAATATCCGATGTCTTCTCTCAAGCCCTAATGATTCTAACTGGGGGAGGATTTTGAAAATAATGGTAGATCAAGAGGGAGGTGAGTCTGGGTTTCTATATAAATTTGGAGCAGTAAAATTCTACAAAAAGGTACGCCTTAAGGTGTAAAAATTAGCTCTTTTTGTATGGAACAGAGTTAAAGGAAGGTGGGGCATCAAATATTATTCTGAGTGTGCCCCAATCTGGGACTCTCCGGGTTTGCCCCCATGCCTTAGGGATAGTCTGTCCCTTCCTATTAGGAGAGCAGGAATAAGTATTTGGTCAGATCTAGTAACATCAGAGGGGTCCTCCCGTGGGAGGTCCTAAGATCTAGGATTGGGGACTCCCTCTCTAGATTCAAATATATCCAACTCTGTTCCTGGTTTTCTGCAGAGAAAGACAACATTGGCGGTAACTGGGAAATTGAGCGTGCCCTCCTATTTCCAGGGCCCAGGAAGAAGGAAGTTGGGCTCTGGTATAGGGAAATGATGGAAGCAGAGGAATTACAGTCCTCCCCATTATACCGGGTTTGGAATTCTTCTAGGCTGGAGGCAGACTCAGCTACTTTGTATGACAACTCCCTCAAAGTACTCTATAAATATGTCAGGTCAGCTTCGCTAAAAAAAAATCACTTCTATACTATAAATAGGCTTTACTATACACCAAAAAAGTTAGAGAAGTTTGTAAACCCATCTCCTCTTTGTTCAAGATGTGGACTCGTTGAAGCTGATGATATCCATATCTTTTATGATTGTCCGGTAGTGGGACCCTTCTGGGGTAGAGTGGAGCGGGCTATTCAGAGTATTTTTAAAACAAAATTCAGCCTGAACATAGCTAGTCCAGGTTAAGAATGGGCTTTGGGAGATAATTTGCACTCGTTAGTGGTGAGATGAGAACTTAAAAAATTTTTTAAAAAATCGCGGGGCTCCCCCACTTCTTTTAAATGAGCCCCAAGGTGGGGCCAGATCCCAGGGGCAATCGTATAATTATAAATTATAAATTATAAATTATAAATTATAAATTATAAATTATAAATTATAAATTATAAATTATGTGCGGAAGGGCACACGGCCCTCCCGCAGCCCGCGCAGCCCCCTCCTGGAGCGCTTGATGACCCTGGGGCCTGTCACCACGCAGGGCCGGGTCCTGCATTGTGCCGGTGTTTCCACCCCCGGGACATTGCCGTCTGCTATGACAGGGTGGATGCATTGCTTCCACCTTGTGATAGAAAACCCTGGTTTGCGTTGTTGAAGCGAGAGGAGGAAAACCTCTGCTCGCTTCAATAAAGGATATATATACAAATATATATATATATATATTTATATATATATATATATATATATATATATATATATTGCATATTGCCTCACAAACTCCCGACTCCACCGCCACCAGGACGCAGAAATCAGACCAGACGGCAGGTAGGAATAAAGTGCTTCTTTTTATTTTTCTTATGCAGACATGACGCGTTTCGTCCGGTGCTCCCGGACTTGATCACATGACATGTTGTGACCACCAAAGTGCTTAAGTACCATTCCACAACATAGCATGCTCCTCCCCCTCTCTCTCATGGGTATGGAAAACAGACTTCGCTATTCACATTCTACTACATAGTGCAAAGATATTGTGAAAAAACATATATATATAATCTTGTATTGAATTATATGTAAGATGATTATGCAAGAAAACATAGTCCAGTGCCTCTATATCCTATATGCAACAAACTATCACAAGTATATGTAAGAACCATAAAACAATGCACAAAAAGGAGGGCTAGTGCCCAAATTGTCCCTATTATACTCTATTTCACATGAGCATAATTGGAAATGTGATTTCCATGTTTTCCCCGTGGAACAGAAATAATAACGTTTTAGTGCTAAACCAGAAACCAGTGAGAATTAAAAACCAGATAAAATAATCTTAAATGATAAGGTACCAATCATGAGCATTGTTATGAAATCACATGACAACAAAAGAGAAAATGTATTATTTCTTTTTCTTCACATTCCTATTGGCTCATATTGTATTATTGATTTAAGGAATTCATAACAGTAATTCTATACCTAGAATAGGAAAGTGCTCTAAAGTGCCAAGTGCAAGACGCAAGGAAATACAGAATAAAAGAATCTATATGTAATGAAAAATTCAATAATTCATCTTTCTATGAAGCCGATATTATATATCCATCTTATTGTTGCCACACGTGCAAACTACAAATCAGTAAACCTCCCACTCATAAACACCGAATAAAAACCAGTAAAACTAATGAGTAAAACTAGTTAAAATCCATTAAAAACAAGTCGAAAACACAACCGACATGACATCAACATGTGTAAAAACAACAGAATAAAAATAGATGTCAAATATCACATAAAAACTCACACATTAGGATAAGAAAATTAATTGTGCATCCACTGGTCCCAGTGGATGCTGCTAATCAGTATGTAACAGAATAAGACTTGCTAACAGTAAACAGCTCAGATGGTTATAAAAAGGTATATAAATCTTCCCCTGTATTCAAACCGTTAGGCATTTTAGTGTCAAACTGCATAATGTATCGGCTTTCCAGCTGGCACAACCTTTTGTCCCTGTTACCACCCCTGATCTCTTTTGGCACCGTATCTAAAACAAAATAAGTTAGGTCTTTAACATCATTATTATGTACAAGTTTAAAATGGCGGGCCACAGGGTAGCTGGCGTCCGAATTAACAATGGCACGCAAGTGCTGTAAAATGCGTGTAGACACAGGTAACTTTGTGCTGCCTATATATTTTAGTTTGCAGGTACATTCTAAAACGTAGACCGCAAACTCCGTTTTGCAGTTGAAGAGACTGTTCAATTGATATGAATCAGTTAAAAACGCATCCTGGACCTCCCTTGTATTTTCCCCAAATTTACACGCTCGACATGAGCTGCATTTCACAAATCCTTTTCTCTTGGTCAACCAATCACTTTTAGTTATGGGTTTGGTCTGGGTCTCAGGCATGGCTCTGTCCAAAGAATCCCTCATTGATGGGGCTCTCCTATAGGTGATACTAGGAGAGTCACCTATTTCAGTAGATAAAATCATATCTGATTTCAGAATTGGCCAACTTTTGGTTATAATTTGTCTAACACGTTTGTGTTGACAATTGTATGTCGTTATTAACCTAACGGGTGCTTTTTGGTAAAGATCTGTCTTGTTGAGACCTCTGGAGGCATCTGATTGGACCTCATTAGGGTTTTGACCAGTCCCTGTGGTATCAAGTTTAGAAAAGGATTTCTTGAGGTCCTCTATCTTATAACCTCTGGCTAAAAATCTTTCCACAGATTCATCTAGACATATTTTTAAATCATTACTGTTACTGCAGATACGCTTAATCCTTAAAAATTCCCCGTAGGGTATACTTTTTATTAGATGTTTTGGGTGGGTGCTACTGGCATGGAGGATGGAATTTCCAGCCGTAGCTTTTCTGTGGAGCTTCGTATTGATCTTATTGTCTTTAATATAAATCTCCACATCAAGAAATTCCACTCTCTCCCTGTTGATATTAGCCGTGAAACTGAGATTCATATCATTGGTATTGATTGTATCCACAAATGCCTGTGCTGATTCAACAGAGCCCTGCCAAACTACACAGACATCGTCTATAAAACGCCACCAGGCAATAACCTGATCAGGAAAGGACTCCATCAAGATGCGCCTCAGGACATGCTCCTCCCACCAGCCCACATGCAAGCATGCGAAACTGGGGGAGAAGCATGCCCCCATGGCCACACTCCGTAGCTGTTGGTATACAGATGTATTGAATAGGAAAGAATTGTTGTATAAGCATAACCTGATCATGTGCAGTATCATTTTGTTGTGTTCATAGTATTTAATATTGCGCTTGGATAAATAATATTGTACTCCTGTCAGACCTTTTTCATGATCTATGCTTGTATATAGAGCACAAGTATCCATCACAATAGAACAATAAGAGTCACACCAGACCAGTACATTCAACTTTGTCAAGAGATGTCCTGTGTCCTTTATGTGTGATTCCAAATCTTCCACA
Source organism: Lissotriton helveticus (assembly GCF_964261635.1). Lineage (NCBI taxonomy): Eukaryota > Metazoa > Chordata > Amphibia > Caudata > Salamandridae > Lissotriton > Lissotriton helveticus. Next base: position 1,319,353,382 of record NC_136061.1, read on the forward strand.
TAGTCTCTAATAAAAAAGTCAACGTATTTGGAAATTGGTTCCATTAGACCCCCTTGCGCTGATATAATTGGTCTTCCGGGTATTGGATTTACTTGTTTGTGCACCTTAGGTATAAAGTATAGCGTGGGGGTGATAGGGTGGTCTATTTTCAAAAAGTTATATTCTTCCTTGTTTATGAGGCCCATCCGTTTCCATTGGGCTAACTCTTTGAATACCAATTCCTTAATTTTATTCAATTCATTAAACGTGACCTTTTTGTAACACAATGCATCATCCAAGTGTTTATTTGCTTCTTCTATATAGAGATCTCTCGGCCACAAGACAATATTTCCACCTTTGTCTGCGTTCTTGACAATGATACTGTTGTTATCCTTAATTTTCTTCATCAATTTAGTATATTGTCTTTCCTTATAGCTCCTGTTAGGTTTTTTGTTTATCATTTCTGTGTTCAGTTTCTTCAAATCCTCTACAACAACATCACTGAAAATGTCAATTGCATCACGTGGCATGACCGGCATGAACGTTGAAGTAGGCTTGAATGGACTCAAAGGAGAACTACTGCATGCAATGCCCATGCTCCCCAATTCCTGTTGTGTATTTTCATTTTCAGTCTCTTCATCATCACATGCCAGAGATTGTGCAACTCTCAATCCTGGGATATCAGAAACCTGTAAAGTCTTGCTGGGTGCACTTTTATCGATGATATTAGTTGCTCGTTCATTGGCTTTTTTTAATTTGTGGAATTTGATCAGCTTCAGTTTCCGGATGAATTTAAAAACATCTATTCTTGTCTGGGTGTATTTGAAGCCGGTTTTGGGGCAAAAGGAGAGACCTAGCGACAGGAATTGTAATTCTGCAGTGTCCAAATCCAGATTACTGAGGTTTATTACTGTATTGCTATTCTCAACATCTTCCGCTCTTACTGCGTTTTCCCTCCACTCCTTTGCCTCTCCAATTCCCTCTTGCGCTTCGCCTTTTTGTTGCGGTATTGGGTACGTTTGGACCTTGTATTTTTTGTTGTTGCTGTTGTGGTATCCGGGGTCGCAGTGTTTGCCTGCGATCCTCTACGATAAACCCCAGTTCCTCAGACGGAGTGAAACTGGCTTGTCCCAAGTTTGCTATCACGTCGTCCTCCGATTCCACATTGCTGCTGAATGAACTTGTGGAATTAGTCTCCTCTTGAGATGACAACTCATTATTTGCAGCTTCCATTGGTGTTGCTGTCGACTTTGATGTCACTTTGGCTGTTAGTGCCTTTCTCTTGACATTATCGAATTTCCTAGAGAAGGTGAATATTCTTCCAGTCTCATAGTCCTTTCTGTCTCTAGCAAACTTGTAGACTTGTCTTTCTTTGATTATCTCCTGATGCTTGTCCAAACGTTTTTTTATTATTTCTTTTTCCTTTTTGATCATTTCTTGATTTTCGAAGGTACCCAACTCCAATAATAGAGCATCAATCTCCTTAACTATTTCTGCTCTATCTATCTCGGCGTATTTAATGAGCATGCAAACCATGTTCATGGATGCATCTAAGTTATTAGTTGCCCATTCCTGTAGCATTGGGGGGTTTGGTTTTTTAAAAGATGGCGCTATCAGTACCCTCAACTCCCTAGGTACTCTCCCGGCTTCTTTATACTTTTGGAGAGACTTGCTCTCCCACCACTTGGTTAATTAATTTTTTTGTAGTTTTTCCAGTTTTTTTAAGGCTGTCTTAACATTGGTTTCTTTCCTATTTTCCTGCGCATTGGCACTTTGTTTGTCCTTATCAATATTGGGTATGTTAGGGAACAAGGCTTCTACCACTGCAGTCACCAAGCTCTTCAGCTGCTTCAGCCATATTAGCTTGTATGAAAGATTACTTTGATATGCACTGCAGCTTTAAATGGGCTCGTTTGTGAACGTCTCCACTACTGCGTTATCAGTTGTTCTCCCGTATCCCCTCTCCCGGTATTAAGTCAAATATGTTTGGCGCTCAATGCAAAACGAGCACGCTCTACTCGGATGCGTGAAGACAAACCATTCCGGTTTGGGTGATCAGCCGATCCTCCCCGTTTGCGCGGGTTCGTTTTACTTAGGCACACCTCCGCCTTCAGCGTTCCCGACAATGCACGTCTCAGCTTAACACTTCCGGGGGGCTGGCTCGCTTTTTACTCCTTGCAGAGTTATGCATACGATGCCGCAAAACGGCTTCTGCTGTTTCTATGAGCCAACCTGCTCACAAGGGTGGGTCCGTCCAAATCGGCTGCAGCAGACAACCAGGGAATTGTAATGCCTCACAAACTCCCGACTCCACCGCCACCAGGACGCAGAAATCAGGACACGGACCACACTGCAGGTAGGAATAAAGTGCTTCTTTTTATTTTTCTTATGCAGACATGACGCGTTTCATCCGGTGCTCCCGGACTTGATCACATGACATGTCGTGACCACCAAAGTGCTTAAGTACCATTCCCCAACATCGCATGCTCCTCCCCCTCTCTCTCATGGGTATGGAAAACAGACTTCGCTATTCACATTCTACTACATAGTGCAAAGATATTGTGAAAAAACATATATATATAATCTGGTATTGAATTATATGTAAGATGATTATGCAAGAAAACATAGGCCAGTGCCTCTATATCCTATATGCAACAAACTATCACAAGTATATGTAAGAACCATAAAACAATGCACAAAAAGGAGGTGTATATGTATATTTATATATATATCAAAGCTCCTGGTTGAGTCCCAAAATCGAGAGGCACGCGAAAAGACAACACGGAGTTCCAAGCTTAAACTCCTTTATTAGGTATGGAAAACGCCGGCCTGTCGATTTCTTTCACAGCCAGTTCACCGCTGCCTGACGCGTTTCGAATGTCTTCCTCAGAGGCTGTCGGTAAAAGGAATGAAACACAGTCTGGTCCCCGCCTCTTAAATACATCTGATTGCGCGCCCTCAGATGGGCTGTTCATGATGATGCTGCGCAGGTACTTATGGGAGTTGGAGTCCAGTTGGGAAATGCGTTCCCTTTGAAGTGTTTCCAATGTTCTGCTGACACATTTCAAACCCGCAGATGGGTCTCAGCGGGCAGGTTTTCCCCTCAATCCTTTGTTGCCGCTCCACATGTGAGAGATGGTGAATACAATGCCCCGTGGCCCCCTTTGTTCCTGGGGTGGTGCTCTCTCGGTGGCTGGACTGCCACCCAAAAATCAAAGCTCCTGCTTGAGTCCCAAAATCGAGAGGCACGCGAAAAGACAACACGGAGTTCCATGCTGAAACTACTTTATTACATATATATATATGTATATTTATATTACCTACTGGCGGCCGCCAGTAGGTAGTTATAGTTGGGACCTAGTTTCCATAGGAAATCCGCAACATTCTATTTGGAATAACTTTGGCGTCCGTGGACGAATCTTCGCGAAATTCTCCAAGAAAATGGCCTGCTCCGCTCCTTCCCTGAAAGTTTGGGGTTGATCCGTCAAGCGGGGGCTGAGAAAAAAGGGGGGTCCCAAAACGTGTTTTCCCCATGCAATTTTCCATAGGACCTTTAGCCAAGGCTACAGCTCGAACGGCTGAACGGAATTACACCAAATTTGGCAAAAAGGTAGAGTTCGGTTCGCAGATTACCCTTTTTGTTGAATGGTGTAAATCGGTTCAGTAGTTCCTTAGCAAATCATAAGTAAAATCATAAGTATATCTAGAGGAGCTTACCGTACTCTGTACAGTACTCTTTACAGTACGCGTACCTTCCCGAGCACGAGCTGCATGCTGATTGGATTTCAACTGTCTGTCAACACTCCAAACCAGAAAGTGTTGGCAGCCATTTTGTGCGTCGGTAGAACCGAGGCACAAGAAAGCAGAATACAAATGCGCAAAACATATAAAGGGGGTAGGGTGGACACACCCTGACCCCCTAGGCCTACTCAGGGGGTTCCACAAGGACCCCCAAGGCCAATAAAATGAGTCCGCGTACGTACGCGAACTCAGCGAAAAAAAACAAAAAAACTGACTGCTTTTTTTAAAATTAGACCCCCGGGGGGGCCAAATCCCAGGGGCATATTTTAAAAAAAGTGTGGGGGGGTCCTAATCCCCCCCACACTGCCCCGGGGACCGCCACCCTGGGTCTTTTTTCTTTTTTTTAAAACCTTTGTGAGGGGGCTTAACCCCCCCACACTCCCCGGGGACCGCCACCTACCCGGGACCTAATATGTAAAATAGGGGGTTCGTGACCAACCCCCCAGCCCCGGGGACCACCACCCCCCGGGGCTTTGTTGATGTTGGGAGGGGGGCGCCCGGCTCCCCTCCTGTAGCCTTGTGTGGCGCTGGGGACCGCCACATCCCCAGGGCCGGCTCCTGCAGTGTTCCGGGGTGCCTACCCCGGGACACAGCTGTTTGCTATGGTATGGCTGGAGCCTAAAGGCTCCCGCTCTACCATAGCAAACAGCTTTTCATCAGAGGGAGCTAGCTGGGACCGTGGGGGCTTTGGGGCTCCCCCCACGGTCCCCAACATTCTATTTTAGCCCCGGGGGATGGGGTCCCCGGGGAATATAAAAAATTAGTAATAGAGGGTTTTTTTTACTATTGATTCACCGTACGCGTACCATGCTCACACGTACGACGAATGGTGCAAAGTCTGTAAAACGTTCCGTGAGCCCACCTCAGCATGAAAAACTCAATAAAAAAATATATTTTACAAATATCTATCAAGTTTAGGTGTTTATGTGTTGGTTGGTTCTAATTATACCTTTTCTATTTATTGGTACTTATATGTAAGTACTTATGCATAGTCTAAACTTGTTGAGTAGCAGTGTTTTATAGAGTGCTGAACTTTTGACCTCTGTTGACAGTTAACTTTTGCATGATCTGCTGGGAGGAGGGTGGAAAGTTATGTCAGTTGGAAAGGTTTGAAATGTTGAACCAATGAAAATGTGTCTTTGGTTTTGAATTATTGTGTGAAGAAATTTGATTTGTTATTAATGTGTATATATGTGTAAATTGAGAGGGAAAATGTGCCATTTGTTTGGTTCTGCTGCACGCACTGAAGCAGAGAGATTCTGTCTGAGACTATCTGCTGTGTGTGTGGCATTCCTCTTAATCTTCCAATAAGTTTGAAAGGTGAGTTGATTATTTGTAAGGGACTGTATGTGTTGCATTTTATTTTTAGTAATAGTAATGTGTTTATTCCTGTCAAGTTTGTAGAATTATATTCTGAGTTTGTCTGCATTTGGATAACTATTGTGATAACATCATTTGGTAAGTTAATGTGTTTAGTTAGTCATCTTTGTTAAATAAATTGCAGTACTAAAGAATGTAATATGTTTGAAGTTACTTTTTTAGTTGTAGAATACTTAATAGTGTTGCTTGTTTAGAATTAGGCTTGTGTTCTAAATGTACAATTTTGTAGTCAGTATACATAGACTGCTGTATATACTCTTGGGTCTCTTTCTGGTTTTATTGTGTCTCATTTTTGGATGTAATGTTGGTAAAAAAATAATGGTGCAAATTGGAAATGTATTCGCAAAATGAGTCAGGATTGTCTACTGAAATGTAGTGGTCATATACATGGAATGTGTTTAGTCACTAAAATGTTTTAGTGTGGTAAATGTATTTTGGTGAAATGTATGGTGGGAGAGGTGTGGCGCCGCGGCCAGGGTGACTGACTCCGGAATCTGGGGATCACGGTTCGATCCCCGGGGCCGGAGGCAGATTATCCCAGGACCATGTGACTCTGGGCAATAGCTTCCTTAATCTTCCCGACGGCCCCCAGCGCCTAGAGACCCGAACGGGTGATGGTTCGCGCTTTACAAATGTGGATTATTATTATTATGGTTTACATTTTTTTGTGTCTGTGAAAATTAAAGATTTACACTTGCTCTTTTTTCTATAATCTCTGCTGTTTCTCTCACAGTCTATCTCTCTCTGCCTATAGTGTTCTGTCTGTTCTGATATTTTACTTTATTTCTTTATTTTAATTTGTCTTTCTTCACAGTGCCATTTCTTTTCATACTTCCTCCTGTCCATTTAGTCCCCCTCTATCCTTATTGTGTCTTTCTGTCTCCTAATACTGTCCTTTCTTTTTATAGTGTTTTCTTTGACCTCTTAAACCTCCCTCTCTCATCATATCTCTCTCTTAATAATTTTCACTCAGTATACATAGACTGTTGCATACACTGTTGAGCAGATTTACAAGCCCCTTGGGCCTTTTATAGTGTATCCTCTGACCTCGTATTTCTTCCTGTCTCATCATATCTCTCTCTTAATAATTTTCACTCAGTATACATAGACTGCTACATACACTGTTGGGCAGATTTACAAGCCTCTTGGGACTCTTTCTTCTTCTATTGTGTCTCATTTTTGGATGTAATGTTGGCAAACAAAATGATGGTGCAAATTGGAAATGTATTTGCAAAATGAGTCAGGATTGTTTATTGAAATGTAGTGGTCATATACATGGAATGTGTTTAGTTGCTAAAATGTTTTAGTGTGGTAAATGTGTTTTGGTGAAATATATTGTTTACATTTTTTTGTCTAAAATCACACTGAGTGGCTGTGTAAAAAAAGATTTACACTAGCTCCTTTTTCTATAATTTTCGCTGTTTCTCTCACAGTGTATATCTGGGCTTATAGTGTTCTCTCTATTCTGATATTTTACTTTATCTCCTTATTTTAATTTGTCTTTCTTCAGAGTGCTATTTTTTCATGCTCCCTCTTGTCCTTTTAGTCCCCCTCTGTCCTTATTGTGTCCTTCTGTCTCCTAACAGTGTCCCTTCTTTTTATAGTCTCTCCTCTGACCTCTTAATCCTCCCTCTCTTATCATATCTCTCTCTTAATAATTTTCACTCAGTATACATAGACTGTTGAGCAGATTTACAAGCCCCATGGGCCTTTTATAGTGTATCCTCTGACCTCTTATTTCTTCCTCTCTCATCATATCTCTCTCTTCATAATTTTCACTCAGAATACATAGACTGCTGCATACAAGAAAAATGGCCTGCTCTGCTCCGCTCCTTCACAATAGAGAATTACACTTGCACCTTTTTCCATTATCTCCGGTGTCTCTCTCTCAGTCTACCTTTCTCTGTTTATAGTGTTCGCTCTGTTCTGATATTTTTCTTTATTTTAATTTGTGTTTCTTCACAGTGTCACTTCTTCTCATACTCCCTCCTGTGCTTTTATCCTCCCTCTGTCCTTATTGTCTCCTTCTGTCTCCTAATAGTTCCCTTCTTTTTATACTCTATCCTGTAACCTATTATGTTTCTTTCTCTCATCATATGTCTCTCTTAATAATTCTTGAGTCAGTATATATAGACTGCTGCATACATTGGGCAATTTACAAGCTTCTCGGGCCTCTTTCTTGTTCTATTGTGTTTCATTTTTCGATGTAATGTATTTGCAAAATGAGTTAGGATTATTTACTGAAATGTAGTGGTTATATACATGGAATGTGTTTAGTTGCTAAAATGTTTTAGTGTGGTAAATGTGTTTTGGTGAAATGTATCGTTTACATTTTTTTTTCTAAAATCACACTGAGTGTCTGTGTAAATTAAAGATTTACACTTGCACCTTTTTCCATAATGTCTGCTTTCTCTCTCGAAGTCTACCTCTCTCCACTTATAGTGTCCCCTCTTTTCTGATATTTCCCTTCTTTTCTTATTTTAAGTTGTCTTTGTTGACAGTGCCACTTTTTCTCATACTCCCTCCTATTTTTTTAGTCTTCCTCTGTCCTTATTGTGTGCTTCTGTCTCCTAATAGTGTCCCTTCTTTTTTTAGGCTCTCCTCTGACATCCTATTCCTCTTTTCTCAACATATGTCTCTCTTAATAATTTTCCAGTCAGTATACATAGACTGCTGCATACATTCTTGGGCAGATTTACAAGCCTCTTGGGCCTCTTTTTTGTTCTATTGAGTTTCATTTTTTTATGTAATGTGGCCCCAATAAAATAATGGTGCAAATTGGAAATGTATTTGCAAAATCAGTCAGGATTCTCTACTAAAATGTAGTGGTCATATACATGGAATGTGTTTAGTTAGTAAAATGTTTTAGTGTGGTAAATGTGTTTTGGTGAAATGTATGGTTTAAATGTTTTTGTCTAGAATCACACTGAGCGTCTGTGTAAATTAAAGAATTACACTTGCACCTTTTTCATAATGTCTGATGTCTCTCTCACAGTCTACCTCTCTTTGCTTATAGTGTTCCCTCTGTTCTGATATTTTCCTTTATTTCCTTATTTTAATTTGTCTTTCTTCACTGTGCCATTTCTTCTCATACTCCCTCCTGTGGGTTTAGTCTCCCTCTGTCCTTATTGTCTCCTTCTTTCTCCTAATAGTCTTCCTTCTTTTTAAAGTCTATCCTCTGACATCGTATTCCTCTCTTTCTCATCATATGTCTTTCTTAATAATTTTTCAGTCAGTATACATAGACTGATGCGTACATTGTTGGGCAGGTTAACAAGCCTCTTGGGCCTCTTTCTTGTTGTATTGTGTCTTATTTTTGGATGCAATGTTGGCAAAAAAATAATGCAGGAAATTGTAAATGTGACTGCTGCTTTGTGTATGCAAATGCTGGGGGATACCACAGGTACCCCTCGTGTGCACTCTAAATTATACCTGCACTCTGGGGGCCCGCAGGGGGCCCCCACAGTAAAGACCACATGTCTTTCCATGGCGAAATCACTCCTACGGAAAAGCATCTTCAGAGGCCGATCATGATATGTCTGGTGGTGTGTATTAGACATCGCCACTATATTAAACCCTTTCCGCACTGGTTGCAAGGCAACCAGGGCAGAAAAGCGGTGGGCGGTCTTTCCGACCGCTGTAGATTCTCTAGCAATGCAAATATGGCGGGGGGGGGTCATTCTGGTAGAGGCGGCGAGTGGATTGCCCCTGCCAGGCTGGCGGTGGGTACCGCCAGCCTTGTAGGGGAAAGCTGCCCGCCATCCTAATGGGTCCATTACTGTCTATTTGTCCTTATTGTCTCGTCTGTTTCCTAATAGTCCCACTTCTTTTTATACTCCCTTGTCTAACTACTTTTTATACTCCCCCGTCTCCTCATACTCTGTGTCTTTCTTCTAATACTCTCCCTTCGCTCCACATACTGTCACCTTTCTCCTTATACTGCTCATTATCTCTTCATATTTTCCAGTCTTTTCATTCTATATTCATCCCCTTATACTGCAGTGTTTGCTCATATCCTCTTTTCTATTTTTATTTCCTATTGTCTCATAGTCCTCTTTCTCTTGTTGTAAGTCCTTCTATTTTCATACTCTTATGTGTGTTTTCATAATATCTCCTCTCTTCTTATAAATTATATAATAGTGTATTTGATATATTTATTTTTCTAAAGTGAAATATATTTTTTATATAATAGATTGTTTTAATCACCACTGAAAAAAAATCGTCATGCCTACAAAAATAGCAAAGAAGAAACAACGCAAGAAAGCAGATTATTTCAAGAGAAGTGATCTTCAACATTTTCCTGAAGAACAATGTGTTATCAAAAAGAAAAAAAGTCCTGGTAAGAAAACTAAGACTTTTTTGCGAAGATTGTCAATCACTAATAGTAGTGTGCGCAAAGTAAACAATGCAATCACTGTTTCTGCTACTAAGAGAAAAGAGAAGAATCATGGAAAAACTTCTGAAAAAAATTTAATTAGTAAAAGAAGAAAAAATACATATGAGGAAATAAGGAAGAAGATGGTCTATAATAGAATTTTGAAAAACTTAACTAAGTTAATAAAGAATTGTAAGAAGAAAACTGCATTTTATAACAAGAGGAACTGTATTGTGATTGTAGTTGAGAAAGCTTTTGAATTAAAAATGTTGTTTTTGTTTTAGTAATCAATAGAATTCAATCACTTGATAAACCAATCCATTTAAGGAAGAGCAAAAGTAAATGGAGAAGAGTAATTAATAGAAGTAATTTTTCTGAAGTTTGTTTGGGTGAATGGAAACATAGTTCAAGTCCTGAGCCTTTTTTTAATGAGGAGAGGTATTTTCAGAGTAATGAGTTGTTGCATGCAGTTTACACTACAGGTCGTGCCTATGAGGTTAAAAATGGTTGTCCTATTGAGAAAGAGAAAATTGTTCCTAGAAATGTAGAAGAGGTGTTAGCTGATGAAGTATTAGGGAGAAGGCCTAAAGCTCCAGTGTACACTTGGAATTGCAGTAGTGTTTGTAGTGTACGGCAGGAATCTATTGATTTTTTACGCAATTTCTTACGTAACTATACTACGAAAAGTGTTAAACAAAAGATTAAAATGTTGTAAGGATTAGACCCTTGCAGAGAGAGAGAAAATACTGATTTGCAAGGACATTCTTTGGCTTGTCTTTCAAAAAAAGTATGTAGAAGTGTTTTCACCATTTCAGGGTGTTGGCAGTGCATCATACTGAAATGAGGAAATTAGTCAGAACGTTGTATTATGCAAAAAGTCCAGCTCTAATGTTAAAGAAGTTGAACAGGGCTCTTTTGCATGGATCTGTGTCAGATGTGAAGAACGTTTGTGATGAAATTCAGGTTAGTTACTTTGGTGCAGAAGAAGATAGTGCAGAAATTGATACGTTAGTAGAAGGAAATGTAGAAGAGAATGTACAACATTGCAGTACAGGAAAATTTGAGGAAGAGATTACAAAGTTCAAGGTGATTGCAGGTGAAACACCAAATTATTCTTGTATTTGTTGTCGACATACTCATTATAAAAATCAGACTAGGACTGTTGATCTGTATTTAAAATGTGAAAAGGAAAATAATAAGGAGTTAGTGGAATTTGTAACTTATTTGTTGGTAGAGAATTCTTTTGATTTGGGTTGTGATCAGCGTATTTGTAAATATTGTATAATAAATTGGACGAGAATAAAATGCCTGCTAAAGCTGTGCATAATAATTTTGAGTTGGTAAAAATTCATGTGAACTGGTGGGTTTAAATACTTATGAATTTATTCTTATTTAATGTGTGCATCCTTTTCAGGCTATTGTTCATATGGAGCCTAAGGCAGGGAAATTGCCCCTTTAGATTTACAGAGAGGATTAAAAGGAAGAGTTGTGTGTTCGCCATTAGATTAAAAGAAAAATATTGAAACAGTTGGTGTAGAAAATGTAGAAGATGAACCTTTAGTTATTCTTGTTAATGGCGTTCCTACTAGGAGTAAGAAAATCTGGCAGGAATTAGTGGATGTTAGGAAAGTGAAAAAGGCAACGTTGTATCTGATAAAAAATAATCAATATTATGAAGACGTGTTTATGTGTGAAGAAGAAATAACTGTAGAAGAAGATAGTGACTTGCCATCTGGACAAATTGAAAAAGTAGATGTGTCTAGAACTGAAGAAATATATGAACATTACAGTGTTCATCCACTGCATTCCAAAGAAGTGATGGAGAATACTATAGAGTTATTCCAAATGAAAGAAGCAAAGGGAAGTCCCATTAGTGTATGTGTAAAAAGCTTTGAAGCTCGTTTCCCTCATTTGTTTCCTACAGGAAAAGGAGGACAATATGATGACCGACCTGTGCAGATTCCTGCATCTGAATACTGGACATTAAGATTCTATGCAGAAGATCCAAGATTTCGACAATGTATTCCGTATTTGTTTCATCTTTTGTTTGAGAGTGATTTGTCTGGACTTCTTATGCAGTGAACCATACATCGAAAACAGGTGTACATCTGCAAAATGTTTCGGCAAAGGAATTTTTGGATAAAGTACACCAGAAAGATAATGTTTTGGAATCTCAGCTAATTAATCTCATGGCATGTCAGCGTGATACTAATGAGTACTGGTACCGTCGTCATGGAGAACTTAAATGTATGTTAAGGAACTTAGGAACTCCTACATGGTTCCTTACTCTAAGCTGTGCAGAATATGCTCGGGATGATTTACTTCAATTTCTTCAAGAGGCAAATCCAAATATAGTAAATATTGAATACAAGACACCTGGGGAATTGTGCTCTTTGGATCCAGTTAATGTATGCAGATATTTCAATCATAGATTTGAAGCTATGATGTCTTTTATCACCAATAAAAAAAATCCTCCTCTTGGAGAGGTTCTGGACTTCTTTTGGAGAATGGAGTGTCAAGCTGTTGCTCGATATATAACATTGTACATAACGAAATCAGAAAAGACGGAATTGAAGGAAATGTGGGAAGAGATTTCCCACGAGAAGAGTCTAAGTAAGAAATGATATCCTGACAGTTTGAAGATGTTATCTCATAGAGAAATTGGAGCGTATGAATGTTCGGATCGCTTATCATCTGCAAGTCTATACTCCGAATCTAGAAGAATCATTTGGGTGACTCTAGATCTTGCTGCAACACGAAACCGAGTACTTAAATCTAAAAGAGAAATTGAATATTTAGCTGAAAAGGAGCCAGAAAGTACAGATACTGTGAAAATAAATATGTTGGATACATATTATCCAATTAGAAGTCATCATCTTGAGAACATTTGTCTGCATGAAGTGCTGCAAAACTAAATTTTTAAACGGAATATTACAGAAAATATCAATAATGGTATATATGCAGTGATTGGTTCGGAAGGATGTTGGGTGAAACAAAGAAAAGAACATTTGATTAATCACCGTAACCTGAGTTGCGAAACACCTGACAAAAGGGAATTTTACTATTTAGCTCTTTTGCAACTTTTCAAACCATGGCGTTCAGAATTAGAATTACTTGGAGATTTCGAGAGCTATGAAGATTCTTTCAATGCAACTAAAGATAGTATAGAATGTCCTTTTTTTGCTAATTATGTGAAAATGTTGAACGATGAAATTGAACAAGAAGCTAAAATTGCAACTGAGATTGCTAGAGACAGTTCTCAAGACAGTCAAACTTCTGCTCCGTTAAGTCAGGATCCGTTAGGAGAACCAATTATTCAAAATGAAGCAGCAACTGCTATGGAAGAGGTGGAAACAGCAATGTATCAAGCTCAAGAAGATGTAAGAAACTTAGGAAATTTTGAAGAACAACTAAATGTTGAGCAGAAACAAATATATGTGGAAGTGAGAGAATAGATTAACCATGGATTACTTCATGAAAAGAAAGAGTGCTCTTGCTCATCATTTCAACCTATCCAATTGTATGTGAGTGGACAAGCTGGAACAGGAAAAATTTTCTTAATAAAGTAATTTCAACTTATTTACCCAAAACAACTGACTCATATTTGTCGTGTGTTGTCACTGCTCCAACTGGTTTGGCGGCCACCAATATTAAAGGAATTACTTTACATCGTTTATTAATGCTACCTGTAGAAAATAAAATAGAATGCCACAAGCTATCTGGAGAAGCTTTGTGTGAAGTTTCAAGAGTCTTGAGGAAAATGAAACTTTTCATTATTGATAAGGTAAGCATGGAATCAAACTAAATGCTTGCTTTTGTGCATTTAAGAATGCAGCAAATTCTTAAAACAGAGTATGACGTATTATTCGGAGGAAAACACATTATAGTTTTTGGAGATCTTCTACAACTTACTCATGTGAAAGGACAGCCAGTGTTTAAAACATTTTTGCATGAAGATACCAGAAAGTCTTTGGGGAGCATTGGAAATGTAAACATTTGGTCATATTTTGAGTATAAGGAGCTTATTACAAATATGCAACAGGCAAATGATGCTGATTATGGAACTATTCTTCAAGATATAAGAATTGGAAAAATGGCTGAACATGGCAAAGAAGCTTTACCGAGACGATTACTTTTGAATTTGTTTCCAAATGAAAATATTGTCCCAGAGAAAATCTACATGAGAATTGCAGAAAAGCAATCTGTAATTTGCTTAATGCCAACACTACGTGAATGTTGTAGATTCAATGAAGAAATGTTAAAGTTGGAAAATGAGGAAATTATAAAATTGGAAGCTATTGATAAAATAGAACATGAAGGAATCACTATTATTTTGACTGAAAAGTTGAAGAGAAAATTGGATTCTTTAGAAAAATTGATAAGTAAAACTGCTGGTTTAGAAAAGAATTTATATGCATGTGTAAACTGTAGGGTATTTTTATGACGTAATTTGAATGTGGAAAAAGGTTTAGTAAATGGAACAATGGGTAAAATTGTTGATTTTGTTAATTATGTAAATAGAGATGGGATTGAATTTTTGAAAATCAAATTTGATGAAATTCCTGAAATACAACAATTTAGTCATTGTTCATCTCGGTTCTTGCTTGTAAAAGATTTGTATGTACGCAGAAAACAGTTTCCTATTTGTTTGGCATATGCGGTGACCATTCATAAATCTCAAGGTTTAAGTGTAGATAGTGCTTTAGTGAATATTGGAAGTACCGTGTTTAAAGAGGGAATGGCATATGTTGCTTTGTCCCGAGTCAGAACTTTATCTGGATTGTACTCGATTGATTTTGATGAGACAAGGGTTAGTGCAGATTCAAATTGTGTGAAAGAGTATAATGGGTTAAGAAGAAAATATGCTCCCAATTTAGGTCAATATCCAGTATTTGAAAAGTGTGTGGTAGGTAGAAAAAGAAGATTTGAGAATATCTGTAGTGAAACTGTAGAGAAAGAAAAAAACCAAGATGAAGTTGCGCCTGCAAGCAAAAAGAAAAAAGACAGTGTTGAAGAGAATGTTGGTTATCGGTTTGAAAATAGTTGTGGTGTCAACTGTTATGCTAATGTAGTAGTTAATGTTGTTTTATTTCTTGAAAGTTTGCAACAGCAAATTTTTGAAAATCGGGACAAAAATTCTGCTCATTGTTGTAATCTGTTTATGAGAAATGTAGTAGTGATAAAAGTAAAATACAAAGTATTTCTGAGATTCGAAATGTTTTGGACATGTGTTCTGGTTCTACTCAATTTATGCAGAATATTCAACAAGATTGTCAGGAATTTTTAATGTTTATGCTTAGTGTACTGGAAGATGAAGGTGTAGATATTGAAAATCTTTTTAGTCTTTTTTATAAATGGCAACATGACTGTCAAAATTTTTTGTTTACATATAACACTAATAGAGACACTGAAAGATTCCGATATTTGACTTTACCAGACTGTAAATCAGTGTCCTTTAACAATCTAGTTATAGGAGCAAGTCAAAACATGGAGTGTAGTCAATGTAAATCAGAAATGTCATCAACATTATTTATACAAAGATATGGACAGTACGTTATTTCCATGCTGCAACGTTGTAGAGGTGATGGAAGAAAATTGGAAACTTTAATTAAACATTTTGTAGCTGGTCAAGTTTCAATATCAGGAAGAACTTTTGTAGCTGTTTCAATTATTTTTCATGATGGACCTTCTACATCATCTGGACATTACACTGTTTATTTAAAATGTCTGAAAGGTTGGATACATTGTAATGATGCTCAATTAGTTTTTAAGCAATGTTTGCCTAAAGAGTTACCAAATTCTCATCTAGTCCGATGAATACGGTCCCTTCTTGCTCATACCAAGCTATTACCCTGTCTAGTTTTCATAAACTTACAGGCGACCAAATAAGGACCATTGTCTCAACCATCAAAACAGGTTCCGCCCTTGACCCCTGCCCTCTCTCAGTTCTAACTCCAGTCATGGAATCCATTATACCAGTGTTGACTCAAGATTGTAACGCCATTCTGTCCTCAGGGAGTTATCCGAATCTTTTAAAAAACACCTTATTGAAACCCTTACTAAAAAAACCTGGCCTGGATAAAGATGAATTTAAAAACTACAGGCCTATTGCCAGTCTACCTTTTTTAGCCAAAGTGGCTGAAAAGGCTATGAACTCCCAACTTTCAGACTTCATCGAGAAACATCGATTGCTGGATGACTCACAATTCGGCTTTTGAAGATATCATGGGACTGAAACTGAGCTTATTAAGGCCGCTGATGATGTTAGGGCTATCCGAGACCAAGGTGGGACCGCAATTTTAGTACTGCTAGATTTATCAGCAGCCTTCGACACGGTCGACCATAACATCTTGGTCGATCGTGTCGGAAAGCTGGGCATTTGTCATTCTGCCAGAAACCTTCTCGCCTCCTTTCTCGCTGATAGAACACAAGCGGTCACCCTTGGACCATTCCAATCTGCCCAACTCTCCCTGCCATGCGGGGTTCCCCAAGGCTCATCCCTTAGTCTGACACTATTCAATATTTATGTGTCGGACCTTGCCAATGTCATCAGGGCATATGGGATGAGCCTAACATCCTATGCGGACGACACACAGTTGGTGTTGGCCATCAAGGGTGATGGAGGAGAAGTAGCACAAAATTTTAAAAATTGACTGCTTGAAATCGGAGAATGGATGGCAACTAACTGCCTCAAACTTAATTCGGAAAAAAACGAGGTAGTTATTTTTGGACCTCTTCTCCCAGTATGGTCTTCCTGCTGGTGGCCAGCAGCTTTTGGCTCACCCCCCACTCCGACACCTAAAGTCAGGAATCTGGGAGTCATTTTCGACGATGGGCTCAGCTTCATGGACCATGCAAACAAAGTTGCCTCAATGGCCCATTATAAACTGAAAATGATCAGAAAGATCCGTCCCTTTCTTCCGGAGACTTTAAATAAAACTTTGGTGAGCTCTGTAGTTTTAACCTCGTTAGATTATTGCAACGGTCTATTCCTCAATGCTCAGGTCAGGGTCACAAAAAAACTACAGTCAATTCAGAATGCGGCCGCACGCCTGCTCCCAGGAACCTCGAAGTTCGAATCCATATCAGAAACAATAAGGCAGTACCATTGGCTAACGATCCAAAACAGAATCAAGTTCAAGTCCTTGTGTATAGTTTACAAGGTTTTGAACAATCAAGGACCGCATTCTCTCAAAGACCAACTGAAACTTTATATACCCTCCAGACAGCTCCGTTCTTCCTCCTCGTACCAATTACTTATTCCTCGATTAAAGAAAGTTTCCTGGGGTGATCGCCGCTTTATAGTGGCTGCCCCCAAACTCTGGAATACTCTCCCTCACAACATCAGGATGAGTCCCTCACTCTATCAATTCCGAAAACTTTTAAAGACATGGCTGTTTAATCAATGAGCCTTTTTGTGATGAGTATGAAACAGATGAATTATTAGCGCCAAGACGCCCTAGGGTATTCGCTGCGCTCTATAAATGTCAAAAAATAAATAAATAAAAATAAATATTTTTACAGCCCAAATTTTAAGATCAAAATTTGGCCTTTCAGGATTACTGTTGTTAAGGTAGATTCGTCTTGTGTTGTACATTATTTTGTAAGTGAGGGTGAGGAGCTGGAAGGTAATCCTCTTATTGATGTTGAGGCAGAGTAAGTGTATCATGTCGTGGGTGATGTGGCTGTAGCAGGGGACATTGTAGATCAATTAGATGGAGGTGCTTTGGATTGGTTGTAGTCATTATAGGTGTTTGGCTGTAATTCTTGTGTAGAGTGTGTTGCCACAGTGTAGTCTGTTTCTTATTGTTTTCTTTAGGATGTACTTGTAAATGTTGTGGAGAATGTTGAGGGTGTTATAGCAGTATGAGGAAACGCTGTAGACTTGTTTACACTTGTAGAGGGAAGACTTCAATATGAATTAAGCATGGGCTGAAAATTTGTTCCGCTCGCGGATTTAGCGGATTTTCCACGATTTCGCGATATGCGAATCTCACGAAATCGCGGTAAAATCCGCGAATCATCGGGGACCAATTTTCAGCCAAGCACTTACAGGGTTACAGCAGCAGGTGCAAAAGTTGAAGCTAATTTTTTGTAACCTTTTACAAAAGGGTTACACAGAAATTAACTTCAACTTGGGCACCTGCTGCTGTAAGCCTGTAAGTGCTTCCTGGCGCCTCGTTGCCTACTTGCAACTATTCTCTGACCCTGCTCTGACCCTTGAAGCAGGGTCAGAGAATAGTTACAAGTAGTCAATGAGGCGCCTGTCACGAAAATTAAACCTCAACAGGAAGCACTGACAGATATAAAAACAAGCATTTGCAATGCAATAGGTCTCGCATTAGGAAAGTTTGAGCTATTGGTCTTGTAAATGACATTTTTTTTTATTTATGTGTTGGTTTTGAAAATAGCTAAATTAATAGCTTTGTCATTTACAATGCCAATAGTTATAACTTTCACAAATGTGACACCTATAGCATTTGTAATGCAACATGTTTTGTATTTACGTGACTTAGCTGTATTGATATTACAAATTACAATGGCTTTTAATTTTTATAAATAATTAATACTTAAATAAAAGTGATTTTAATTTATAATGGTCATAGCTTAAACTTTTGTAAATAACTTTTGTGAAGATTATCCAAGAACAGAAGTGAAATATTAACATCTTTTTGTGACATTTGTAATAAAGTTTGAAACATTGAGAGAACATATTTGAACCAGTTGTTGTTGAATGGTTGCGCAGATTGATGCTGGGGTGGCCCTGAGTGATGCTGTGGTGGCGCTGGGTGGTGCTGTGGTGGTGCTGAGTGGTGCTGTGGTGGTGCTGAGTGATGCTGTGGTGGTGCTGAGTGGTGCTGTGGTGGTGCTGAGTGATGCTGTGGTGGTGCTGAGTGGTGCTGTGGTGGTGCTGAGTGATAATGTGGTGGTGCTGAGTGATGCTGTGGTGGTGCTGAGTGATGCTGTGGTGGTGCTGAGTGGTGCTGTGGTGGTACTGAGTGATAATGTGGTGGTGCTGAGTCATAATGTGGTGGTGCTGAGTGATGCTGGGGTAGCGCTGAGTGATAATGTGGTGATGCAGAGGGCAGAAAGGCACAAAAAGCAGTCTAACAAAGGACAGAAGGGCAGAAAAACAAGGGAAAAACGAGTCTAACAGAGGGCAGAAGAGCACAAAAAAACGAGTCTAACGGGGCAGAAAGGCACAAAAACGAGTCTAACAGAGGGCAGAAGGGCACAAAAAATGAGTCTAACAGAGGGCAGAAAGGCACAAAAGCAAGGGAATAACAGAGGGCAGAAGGGCACAAAGAATGAGTCTAACAGAGGGCAGAAGGGCAGAAAAACAAGGGAAAAATTAGTCTAACAGAGGCCACAAGGGCACAAAAAACGAGTCTAACAGGGGGCAGAAGGGCAGAAAAACAAGGGAAAAACGAGTCTAACAGAGGGCAGAAGGGCAGAAAAACAAGGGAAAAACGAGTCTAACAGAGGGAAGAAGGGCACAAAAAACGAGTCTAACAGGTGGCAGAATTAATCCCGCCCTGCGTGTTTGTCCACAAAGATGCCATCTTTTTGTGCAATACCTCTACTCAACTGGAGTACTTTCTACTGTCTAATCAGTAAGTGCTCCCTCGTTGGCTAAATGTATAGGGGCAGATTTACAATAACTGGCGCATCCCCAGGGATGCGCCAGTTATTGTGAGCCGCAGCTCCGCCACCCATGGTGCGCCGCATTTACAATGCGGCGCACCATGTTGCAAAAATGGCACAGATGCGTCACGCATCTGTGCCGTAAAAGCAGCGCATAGCTGGAGCTGCGTCGCGCTTGCGACGCAGCTCCAGCAATGCTCTGGGGGCCCTATCTCCCCATGCAGCATTAAGCCTTGCGCCTGCTTCAAGCAGGCGCAGGGTTTTGACGCAGCATTGGCCTAAAAGTGACTGAGTGAAATCTTGTAGATTTCACTCAGCCACTTTTAGGAGGCGTTCCTGTGCAGGAACGCCCTCCCCTGCGCCGGAATGCCTCCTGATGGCGCAGGGCTTTACAACGTGACACATCTCTCAGATGCGTCCCGTTGTTAAAACCCAGCACCATGGCGCATCTTTTGTGCTGCCGCTGCGTCACAAAAGGGCTCGGTAGAGGGTGGCAGTGGTGAACCAGAGGGTGGCAGTGATGAACCAGAGGGTGACAGTGATGAACCAGAGGGTGGCAGGGGTGAACCAGAGGGTGACTGTGCTGAACCAGAGGGTGGCAGTGATTGAACCAGAGGGTGGCAGGGGTGAACCAGAGGGTGGCAGGGGTGAACCAGAGGGTGGCAGTGATGAACCAGATGGTGGCAGGGGTGAACCAGAGGGTGACAGTGGTGAACCTGAGGGTGGCATGGGGGAACCAGAGGGTGGCAGTGGTTAACCAGAGGGTGGCAGTGGTGAACCAGAGGGTGGCAGCGGTGAACCAAGAGTGGCAGTGGTGAACCAGAGGGTGGCAATGCTGAACCAGAGGGTGACAGTGGTTAACCAGAGGGTGGCAGTGGTGAACCAGAGGTGCTGTGATGAACCAGAGAGTGGCAGTCGTGAACCAGAGGGTGGCAGTGGTGAACCAGGGGGTGACAGTGCTGAACCAGAGGGTGGCAGGGGTGAACCAGAGGGTGGCAGGGGTGACCAGAAGGTGACAGTGGTGAACCAGAGGGTGGCAGTGCTGAACCACAGGGTGACAGTGGTTAACACAAGGGTGGCAGTGGTGAACCAGAGGTGCTGTGATGAACCAGAGGGTGGCAGTCATGAACCAGAGGGTGGCAGTGGTGAACCAGAGGGTGACAGTGCTGAACCAGAGGGTGGCAGGGGTGAACCAGAGAATGGCAGTGCTGAACCAGAGGGTGGCAGTGGTGAACCAGAGGGTGGCAGGGGTGAACCAGAGGGTGGCAGTGGTGAACCAGATGGTGGCAGTGATGAACCAGAGGGTGGCAGTGGTCAACCAGAGGGTGCTGTGCCCATACACGACCGCATGGGTAACTTCGCCATGCAAGCGGCCCGCGAACACGCAAAAAGCCCCGCAACACGCAAAAGAAACCCCGAACACGCAAAAAACCAAAAATCCGCAAATTCGCACGAATTCGCTGATTTTTTGGATTTGCGAATTTGATTTCGCGCGAATTCACGGAACGCGAATTCGCAAATTTCACCCATACTTAATATGAATTGTAGGTTGTGTTTATGGTCAGTAGATGTTGGTACTGTTCACAGTGTAGTTGATCAGCAGGAGGTATCGGAAGGTAAGGGGCGAGTTTGAGAAAGAGTATCTTCATGTTGTGTGAATTCATGTTTAAAGAGCTGCTCATTATCCACTTGGTGACGTGGTTAATTGTGTCATGGAAGATGTTTTTGGTGGTATGTGATCCTTGGTAAGGAAGAGGATGAGCTGGGTGTCGTCGTTGTAGGAGATAATGTTGTGGTTCAGTTGGTGGGTCATTTGTGTGAGAGTGGCCATGTAGATGTTGAATAGCGTCGAGCTGAGGGATGAGCACTGGGAGACAGAGCAAATGGTGTCGGTGGTTTTGGATCAGAAGGCTGGGAGGCAGACGCTCAGGATTACTATTGAACAATTACCAAACTAAGAATTTGACGCATACTATTTGGCCGTGTGAAATAGTACGTGAAACCATAAAGGACTTGTTGTTTTATATTTTGTCAGCATATATTTGTAAGTAATATTATTTACAGTGTATGAAAAATAATAATAATGTTATGATTGTTTGAGATGTGTCATATTTATGTAATAAATTGCTCTTAAAAAACATTTAAGATATGTTTTATTTCTGTTTTTTAGAATATTATTGAGAATGTTGAATGTTTTTTTTTAAGATAATCTTATGTAATTGTCTTATTTTTGCCCACTGTTATGTGATGAGTACTATTGAACTCATTGTTTCTAGTGTATTTCAATATATTCTGAGAACAGCAAAAAAGGCATCTGAAATGCTTTACAAATGATTTTGTTTTGTAAAAGATGAATTGTAATTGTATTTTTTTGTCTTCTACAGATGCTAAATTTATAATATATATTTTTTAAATTCATAATTTTGAAGGTAAGTATAACTAAGTGTTAAAAATGATCGATGGGATGTACTTCTACAGAGCTGAAGTAAGAGAACGTCCATGGTATACATACGTTTGTAAAGACGGTTTGTATCTTTTAAACATTTTTCAAGAAATTAAGAAAAATATATACAGAGTGTACCTGTATTCTTTGCATTTAACTGCAACACATTAACTACTTTGAAATTGGTAAGGTGAATAGATATTTTGTACTTTTTTTAGTACTGCATATTTATTATATTAGCCATAGTTTAAAACCAAAAATTCATATAAGCAATTTCATTGATATAATCATATAAAGTAGTTGAGAATGTTTTTTGTATAATATTTTTTAAATGGGAAAATAGTTGATAAACCTAGTTTTGTATTATGTATTAGGAAAAATGATAAAATGAAGTGTTTATCTTTTTCTACAAGGAATAACAACATTAAAAAATGTACTATGGAAGAAGAACAGATCAATACGGAAATTTGTTTTGAAATTAGTAACACTTTGATTGAAGAGCTAAATATACCTTTCATGGGCAGGTAGAATGAAGATGAAGGTATTGCTGCTGGAGATGTCATCTGCGATTTTTTAGACAAAACATTGGATGATCATTTTGCTCAAGCATTAGACAACATCGAGTTTCATGAAATGACTTTTGAAAATGATCATCCAGAAAATTGAATTTCAGACAAAATGATATTAGAAGCTTTATTAAATTATGAAATGTTACAGGAATAAATGTATGATTTAAAATTAAAAATGGTTTGAGAGACTCTTCTTGTAGAATTGTAATCATTCAGGTAGTATCTAAGTACTCATGGTGGAAAGTGAACCTTAGGACATGTACTGCTTCAAATTTCTATTGATTATGTATGCACTCTTCTATGCACTAGCAAAGTTGAGTTTTATAGGTTTTATTACCAGGTCTATATTCCTCTTTCTCCCTCTCTCTGTCTCCCTCATTCTCCCTTTCTGTTTGTCTCTCATAATGTTCTTCTTTCTCTTCTCCCTTCCTCTATCTGTTTCCCTCCTGTCTGTCACCCTCTGTGTTCATCTCTATCTGTCCATGTCTTCCTCCCTCTGTCTCCCTCTCTGCATCTCTATCTCTGTCTGTCTCTGTCTCTATCGCTCTGTCTCTGTATCTATCTGTATCTGTCTGTCTCAGTTTTTTTCTCTTTCACCTTCCTTCTCTCTGTCTCTTTGTTCGCCTATCTCCCTCTCTCTCTGTCTATTTCTGTCTCCCTGCGTCTTTCTCTCGGTTTACCTTTCTCTTGCTTGCGCTCTAAATCTCTCTTACTCTCTTTCCGTCTGTGTCATTCAATCTCTCTGCCTCCCTCTCTTTCTGTTGCTACAAGGTCGCAGAGAGGGAACCCAGCATGTTTTGCAATTTTCTTACAGCAAGAAACCCTCCCTTAATCCCAAGTGAAGTTGAGTTCTAAACTGGTTTCTACCTTGAAAGGGGTTTACTAGACCCTTTGCAAGAGTAGATATCTGGCGTGTAGAGACCACTAACACAAGAAAAGTCAAGCCTTGATCCATATGCAGAGCATTTCTTCAATAGGATTTACTCTTGCTAAATTGTGCACAGTTTTATCTTACAACACATCATGAATATTCTACCATCAATAAATAAGAGAGCAAGCAGAGAGACCGTGTCTTGAATTTTCAGAGAGCAGCCATGGAAAGTGTCTCAAATTGTTCTATGCAGAATAGCTCTGGTGTGCACTAAAAGTGAAGATAAACTATGAACGCATGAACACACATTTTTAACTTGGCATGCATACTGTACATCCAGGTTCTCTGCAAGAAGCTTCCCTGACTTTGCTGAGCGCAGGTAGTTGAGGCCTAGGTTAAGGCTTTGTTTTGCAAGTTCGAGACACTGAAGGAATTTCCACAAAAGGAATTGTAGAGCCCCAATTTACACTGAAAGCTTTTAATGAACTTTTTTTGTAGCTGATAGGCAGGCGGCATTTTACTTCCTCTAGCCTGGAGATGAGAGCTGTCAGAACTGCTGCACTTCACAGGTGTTTCAAAGACCATAGAGCAGAGTGTCAAGGAATGCCTCTTAATTAGCAGCTGTTATGTGCTAAGTGCCTGCGACACAACCACTATTTGTAGATAACACAGTACTGTGTCGGGACACATAGTTTGGAAAGCTCTGCCTTAGGCCATGGACTGCTTTAAACTGTATAGACTATGTATGCAATCTTCTATGTACCTACAACCTAGTCCTTTATACATTGAATTCTCCAGTCTGTATCATTAGACTTTCAGCAATCACTCTCACTCTACTGTTTCAGATACCGCACCTTCTTCTCTTTTTCATTTGACGTAGGGAAGTGCAGCAGGAAGGCCTGCTGTGCTTCCCTACGGCACAATCTCATATATGAGGTGTTATGTCAGTAGCTAAGTATTCATAGTGCAAAGTTGGCCTTAGTGCAAAGAGTACTTCAAACCCCTATAGACTATGTACACACTGTTCTATGCACCTGCAAATTTGCCTTTTATATGTTGAATTCTACAGTTTCTATCCTTACATTTTCACCAAACACTCTGTCAATCTTGGTATACTTTTATAGTGGCTCATTGATCATTGTGTAGTAAGGTATTCACTATATTAAAACCCTAATCAGTAGATGGAGAATAAGTAGTAGATCCCCATAGATATGCCAGTTATTGTGCAGTGTAACTTCAACAACATGCATGCACCGTATTTACAACGTGTTGCACTATGGAGCAAAAACGGTACAGATATGTGATGTATCTTTGCTGTGAAGGTGGCACATTGCTTGACTTGTGTTGCAAGTGCAATACAGCTCCAGCAATGTTGTTGGGGCCCTATGCTGATAATGCTGTGTCAATCCTTACACCTGCTTCAAGCAGGTGCAGGGTTTTGACACAGCATAGGCCCAAAAGTGTCCGAATTAAATGTTATAGATTTCACCTAGTTACTTTTAGGAGGCGTTCCTGCACCAGAACATCCTCTCCCTGTGCAGGAATGTCTCCTTCTAGCGCAGGGCTTTGTAATATGATGCACCTTCCATATGCGTCACATTGTAAATACCACTTACCATGACACATCTTTTGCAACACTGCTGCGTCACAAAAGTGATGCAACAGCTGTGTAAAAGTGGCACAAGGGGGTTGTAAATCCACCCTTAACACATACAAATTCATCCAGCCAGTTTCACCAGCAGTGCAAATTGAAGCATAGACTTGTAACATATTTATGTGCATATGTTACATTCAAGTGCTTCGGAGGTACTACAGTATACTATAGCTAAACACCTTATAGATTAATGCTGTAGCACTTCCTTATAGTTCTGCACTTTCATATTCATCATACACTACTAATCTATTCATTCATTCATTTATGAACTACACATTCAATCTGACAAACTTTGACACACTAACATAGAAATATTGTTCTTTTTTTGACCAGTGAAGGTAGTTCTGAGAAGAACTGTTTTTTTTGTCTTTTTAGTTTTTAGTTTTTTTTGTAATTTTTCAACAAGTTTTTTTTTGTTTTTTTTTTTTAAAGCAAACAAATATAACTAAAACCAAAAAAACTGTGGAACTCCAACAAAAAAGTAAAAAAAAATATTCTTTTTTTGGGCAAAAGTGCTCCTCTTCCCTCTTTACAATAAGGTCAACTGACTGCTTGCCATAACAAAGAACTTGCCATGAAAAGTCAGGTTGGCACACTGAGGGACAATAATTCGACATCCACTGCTTCGAGGAGGTGGTGGTGGTGCAGTTGAAGTAGAGGCCACTGCAGGTGGTTGACTCTCTTGCAAGCTGTGTGTGGCTATCCTTGCAAAGTTTGCAGGATGAAAGTTCTTCACATGGCGATCCATGCTAGCAGTTGCAAAAGAATATTTCTTTGAGGGGTCTCCCCTTGAAAGAGTAACATTGCATATTTTGCATGTTACCGTAGGAGCATTTACTTTCTTCTGCCCCTCTGGAAATGTAAAAAATGTCTTTTCTGAGGGGGCTCAGCTATAAATTCTTCCTCTGAAGAATATTCTGAAAAACTCCCCAGATGACCAGCCATTTTGCAGTTTTGTTCTAAAGGAATAGAACTCCTCAGGATAGATGGTGCTCCAAAGAAAGTCCAAATGGAATGATTAAAATGGGGGGGGTCTTTCAACAGTTGGAATAGGAAATGTTATGAACCAATGAAATCTCTTCTTTTAAAGTCACATGGCTTTGCGTACTCTTACGCTGCACTTACGGTGCTCTTACGATGCGTTTACGTACGATGTACCGTCGCGACGTGCGTAATTGCTTTTAAAAGTAATATACGCTTATTAAAAGTAAAAAAAAATATTGCAATGATTATCCCAGATAATGTCTTCTCTTAATATGTACATTAAATACATAAATATATGATTTTGAAGAGTTAGAAACTTTCGAGGGGTGCGCGCAAGGTGCAACGTATATGACGTAATACGCAAGCGTGGATGTGATGCGTAACGTCAGAGCGCATTCGTAACGTGTGCGGGTACGCGCATAGAACAATTTACTATAAAAGTATGGTGCGTTTATGATACGAGTACAATACAATTATAAAAAAACAATGAAAAAGGAATTATATTGAAATTAATTTTAATATATTGAAAAAGGTGCGTTCACGGTACGCGTACTGTACGGTTATAAAAAAAAACAATGAAAAAGGAATATTAAAGAATTTAATTTTAATATATTGATAAGAAAATAAATAATTTTTTTTAAAAATTTGAATTTAGTTTTGTTATTGTTATTTTACATTAAGTATTTGAAATATTACTTAAAAATTAAATAAATATAAATATTCATAATAAAAATGTAGGAAATTAATATAAAAAGAAAGGATTATAATAATTAATATATTTAAAAATTATCATTTAAAAAACCTGTGAAATTCACTGAAAAAACCATAGGTTTCACACGTTATAGTTAGGAATTAGCATTTAAAAAACCTTGGAAATTCACTGAAAAAACCATAGGTTTCACACATGTTATAGTTCGCTGGACATTTCACTCATACAAAACCTTTGAAATTCCCCCGTTATAGTTAGTTCAGCTAACTATAACTCGCGCGCCCGCAATGCACTGCTGATGACGTCACATATTACATCAATCATGACATGGTCAGTGAGATCACTAATTTGTATATATATATATATATATATATCACACAGACCAATGAGCACTGACAATGTTTAAAAGCATTACCACTTACTCCATTTCTTTGTTGTGATCAAGACGGTATAACCGTCGAAACGCGTCAACTTTTTCACTTGGCTAAATAAACTTGTTCCTGAGTCCACGGTGTCAGTGCCTGTTTCATATGGGACAATTCAGGAGTGGAGAGTATATATATATATATATACACAGTTTCTATATGTGAATGGAATTTTAGAGGTATAGATATGTATTTTGATCTAAATATTTAAATATTTATGTATTTATTTATTTATGTATGTGTATATTTATATTCTTGTAAAAAGTAATTATGATATCATTTTCATTTTTATTGTCATTTAGTATTATGATATTGTCTCAATTATACATACACTCGCACGTTTGAATTTTAGCATATGAATTGTACAACCTTGTATTTTTACATGAAGTATAGCATTTATGCAAGTCTTGAAACAAAGTATGTCCTTTATGTCTATGGAATGAAAGGGGAAGTACTTTCATGCACTGGCACTTTAAATTGGGGCAACCCTATCTACATGTCATGTGACCAAGGCCCTACGTGGGCTGAAACGCATCATGGCGGTGGTGTTGTTGGGCATAACAAAATAAAAAATGTGCACCATTTACCTGGGTTCGCCTCGTACTTACACGGAGAAGATGTGTGCTCAGAGGACGATTCTTTGTCATATATATATATATATATATATGTAGATGTAAGCCTGCCTCAGGGGATTGGGTGCCCGAGGCGAATGTAAATTAATGAAAGTGAACGCTTTTTATTTTTCAGAAATTTTTGGAGTCACGGCCCTACAGCGGCCCCCTAGTGTGAACACGAAGAGTGCACAGCTCTCAGTGCGGCCCCCTAGTGTGAACGCGATGGGTCATTGGCTCTCTAGTTTGAACAGGAAGGGAGTGCAGCTCTCAGCGCGGCCCCCTAGTGTGAATACGAAGAGTGCGCAGCGCTCAGTGCGGCCCCCTAGTGTGAAAACGAAGAGTGCACGGCTCTCAGCGCTGCACTTGAGTAGATCTCGGGTTTTTAAAACACGGAGGGACATATTCTCAAGGACATATCGCCGAGTTAACGGCACTTTATTGCAGCCAAAATGGTACCAAATTTAACATACCATTTACAAGCTAGTGCAGACAGCCCATATCACCAGTTTACCAGCAATAGCAGCATCAAAAAGCATTGTCACGGATGACCCCCGGCAAATATCGCTAATGAGATGCAGAGTAGGCGTTCCCGTGCAAAAAGCAGCAAACACACCACTTCGAAACTTTCTCAACTACCAGCAAGATCAGCGAAGAGAATACAAAACAGGCGATAAGGTGCGTTAGCACCAGGAAGTTTACACGTGCTCTGACCTGGTGTAAAGTTGGACTACAACCTGCAACATGAAAGGGAGCCCATCCGACAGCCACACCTGAAGGACAACAGATGCAATGGAGCCAATGATCATGCAGCTTGGACACCCAAGAGTGCCCGGACACCCCCAACACCAGCCCCTTGTCTGCCATCCCCCCTGACACTTCCAGACAAACAAATGTGACAGCAACCTTCTGAAATCTGGAATGTAACAAATCAGCTGATGTTGCACAATTATAATAAAAAAGATGCATTTGAGGTTGGACAAATGAGAATCACAGTCTTCTATGGATTTACATATAAACATTTTATTTAAACAAAACAACAAAATAAAAGTAGGTACAGTTGTGGCGTGTCCTCCCTCAATCATTTGTGAATCACAGCCTTCAAGACAAAAAACAAGATAAGATTGTGCGTCATGCGCCCATTAACGGAGAGAGAGAGAAAGAAAAAGAGAGAAAGAGTGAGAGAGAGGTAGAGAAAGAGAAAGAAAGAGAGAGAGGAAGACAGAGAAAGAAAGAGGGAGAGAGAGAGAGAAAGAGAGAAAGAGAGAGAGAGAGAGAGAGAGAGGAAGAGAGAAAGAGAGAAACAGTGTGAGAGAGGAAGAGAGAGAGAGAGAGAAAGAGTGAGAGAGAGAGGAAGAGAGAGAGAAAGAGTGAGAGAGAGAGAAAGGAAGAGATGGCGAGGGAGAGTGCCGACACTGTGGACAAAACCCTCACAGCTCACCTTTCCACCACCGGTGTGTTGCCAACCACGTGCTGAGACATAGTGCTGTCCTCAAGCTCACTTATCTGAAATATAGTATAGAATCAGTAATGGCAGAGTACATATAACTGCACATGCCTAAATCGTTGTCCCACCCCTGCGCACCAAGGCTGCTGCACCCCATCCACTCCCGCCGCCCAGAGGTGCCTGCCCGCACCTGCTTACCCAGACTGCTGTACACCATCAACCCCCACCGCCCAGAGGTGACTGCCCGCCGCTGCGCAAAGAAGCCTCTCTGCTCACCTTCCGCCACCGGCGTTTGTCCAAGAGGCCACGCCAAGTGCCGAAGCAACCTCCTCAGCCGTGGCGTACATGCAGTCTAGACGAGCTCACAATTCAAATCGGGTCTTGATTGCCAGGATGGTGTCTCAAGGCCACGCATCATTGTAGGCCGCACACCTGCTCAGCTCTGGTGGCACTAACTCAATGAAACTCAAGTCATCGCCATGTGGTGGGAGGCCCGTGTCAGGGGGGGGAGACAATCTCTGAATCACAGCCTGCAAGGCAAGGAGCAAGATAACATTGTGCGGCATGCGCCCATCAAAGGAGAGAGAGAGAGAGTAAGGGAGAAAGAGTGAGAGAGAGGAAGAGAGAGAGAAAGAAAGAAAGCGTGAGAGGAAGACCAAGAGAAAGAGGGAAAGAGAGCGAGGTAGGGAGAGAGAAAGAGTAAGAGCGAGAGGAAGGGAGAGAGAAAGAGAGAAACAGCATGAGAGAGAGGAAGAGAGAGAGAAAGAGTGAGAGAGGGAGGAAGAGAGAGAGAAAGAGAGAAACAGTGTGGGAGAGAGAAAGGAAGAGATGGAGAGGGTGATTGAGTGCAGACACTGGGGACAAAATCCTCACAAATCACCTTTCCACCACCGGTGTGTCTCCAACCACTTGCGGGGACATACTGCAGCTGTCAAGATTACTCATCTGAAACATAGTATAGAATCAGTAATGGTAGAGTACATACAACTGCACACGCCTTCATCGCTGTGCTGCCCCTATGCACCCAGGCTGTTGCACCCCATCCACTCCCACCACCCAGAGATGTCTGCCCACCCCTGCGCACCCAGGCTGCGGCACACCATCCACTCCCACTGCCCGAGGTGTCTGTCCGCCCCTGCAAGCCAGGTTGCTGCACACCATCCACTCCCACCGCCCGGAGGTGACTGCCCACTGCTGTGCAAACAAGCCTCCCTGCTCACCTTCCGCCACTGGCGTGTGTCGAAGAGGGGCCACCACATGCCGAGGCAACCTCCTCACCCGTGGGGTACACGCAGTCCAGGTGAGCTCACAATTCAAATCTGGTCTTGATTGCCAGCATGGTGTATGGAGACTATGCATCATCGCAGACTGCACACCCGCTCAGCTCTGGTGGCACTAACTCAGTGGAACTCAAGTTATCATCACGTGGCAGGAGGCCCATGTCAGGGGGGTCGACAATCTGTGAATTACAGCCTTCAAGACAAAAAGCAGGATAAGATTGTGCATCATGCGCCAATCAAAGGAGAGAGAGAGAGACAGAGAGAAAGAGTGAGAGAGAGGAAGAGAGAAAAAGAAAGAGTGAGAGAGGAAGACAAAGAACTGGGGTGGTGTGGAGTGCAAAAAAACTATGGATTTAGTCCCAGATCTCTGTACTGGGGTGAATGTATGACATTGTTCTGCCTTCGGTCCATCAACTGTTGTTTTTGCATTTGTCACCCCGAGTGTGATGGGTATGCTCCAACGTGAGTCCTATGCTTTCCACACCAATGGAGTCAAGCTATCCTGGCTGATGACGGCTGATAGCCAGAAACCGGTCCTAGGATGCTTGATTCCCGTCCAGGAAAGACATGACTTGGCAGTTCGGGCTGGACTGTTCCCATGAGGCACAGGGTCAAGGCTGATTTTCATATGGCCATGTCTGAACTGGGGTGGTGTGGAGTGCAAAAAAACGATGGATTTTGGCCAAGATCTCTGTACTGGGGTGAATGTATGACATTGTTCTGCCTTCTGTCCATCAACTGTTATTTTTGCACTTGTCACCCCGAGTGGGAAGGGTATGCTCAGACGTGAGTCTCATGCTCTCCACACCACTGGAGTCAAGCTATCCTGGCTGATGACGGCTGATAGCCAGAAACTGGTCCTAGGATGCTTGATTCCGGTCCAGGAAAGACATGGCTTGGCAGTTCGGGCTGGACTGTTCCCATGAGGCACACGGTCAAGGCTGATTTGCATATGGCCATGTCTGAACAGGGGTGGTGTGGAGTGCAAAAAAACGATGGATTTAGGCCCAGATCTCTGTACAGGGGTGAATGTATGACATTGTTCTGCCTTCTGTCCATCAACTGTTGTTTTTGTATTTGTCACCCCGAGTGGGATGGGAATGCTCAGACGTGAGTCCCATGCTCTCCACACCACTGGAGTCAAGCTATCGTGGCTGATGACGGCTGATAGCCAGAAGCCGGTCCTAGGATGCTTGATTCCGGTCCAGGAAAGACAAGGCTTGGCAGTTCGGGCTGGACTGTTCCCATGAGGCACAGGGTCAAGGCTGATTTGCATATGGCCATGTCTGAACTGGGGTGGCGTAGAGTGCAAAAAAACGATGGATTTAGGCCCAGATCTCTGTACTGGAGTGAATGTATGACATTGTTCTGCCTTCTGTCCATCAACTGTTGTTTTTGCATTTGTCAACCCGAGTGGGATGGGTATGCTCAGACGTGAGTCCCATGCTCTCCACACCACTGGAGTCAAGCTATCCTGGCTGATGACGGCTGAAAGCCAGAAGCCGGTCCTAGTATGCTTGATTCCGGTCCAGGAAAGACAAGGCTTGGCAGTTCGGGCTGGACTTTTCCCATGAGGCACAGGGTTAAGGCTGATTTGCATATGGCCATGTCTGAACTGGGGTGGTGTGGAGTGCAAAAAATCGATGTATTTAGGCCCAGATCTCTGTACTGGGGTGAATATATGACATTGTTCTGCCTTCTGTCCATCAACTGCTGCTTTGCATTTGCCACCCCGAGTGGGATGGGTATGCTCAGAAGTGAGTCCCATGCTCTCCACACCAATGGAGTCAAGCTATCCTGGCTGATGACGACTGATAGCCAGAAACCGGTCCTAGGATGCTTGATTCCGGTCCAGGAAAGACATTGCTTGGCAGTTCGGGCTGGACTGTTCCCATGAGGCACAGGGTCAAGGCTGATTTGCAAATGTCCATGTCTGAACTGGGGTGGTGTGGAGTGCAAAAAAACGATGGATTTAGGCCCAGATCTCTGTACTGGGGTGAATATATGACATTGTTCTGCCTTCTGTCCATCAACTGTTGTTTTTGCATTTGTCCCCCCGAGTGTGATAGGTATGCTCCAACGTGAGTCCCATGCTTTCCACACCACTGGAGTCAAGCTATCCTGGCTGATGACGGCTGATAGCCAGAAACCGGTCCTAGGATGCTTGATTCCGGTCCAGGAAAGACATGGCTTGGCAGTTCGGGCTGGACTGTTCCCATGAGGCACAGGGTCAAGGCTGATTTTCATATGGCCATGTCTGAACTGGGGTGGTGTGGAGTGCAAACAAACGATGGATTCAGGCCAAGATCTCTGTACTGGGGTGAATGTATGACATTGTTCTGCCTTCTGTCCATCAACTGTTGTTTTTGCACTTGTCACCCCGAGTGGGATGGGTATGCTCAGACGTGAGTCTCATGCTCTCCACACCACTGGAGTCAAGCTATCCTGGCTGATGACGGCTGATAGCCAGAAACTGGTCACAGGATGCTTGATTCCGGTCCAGGAAAGACATGGCTTGGCAGTTCGGGCTGGACTGTTCCCATGAGGCACACGGTCAAGGCTGATTTGCATATGGCCATGTCTGAACAGGGGTGGTGTGGAGTGCAAAAAAACGATGGATTTAGGCCCAGATCTCTGTACAGGGGTGAATGTATGACATTGTTCTGCCTGCTGTCCATCAACTGTTGTTTTTCCATTTGTCACCCTGAGTGGGATGGGTATGCTCAGACGTGAGTCCCATGCTCTCCCCACCACTGGAGTCAAGCTATCCTGGCTGATGACGGCTGATAGCCAGAAACCGGTCCTAGGATGCTTGATTCTGGTCCAGGAAAGATATGGCTTGGCAGTTCGGGCTGGACTGTTCCCATGAGGCACATGGTCAAGGCTGATTTTCATATGGCCATGTCTGAACTGGGTGGTGTGGAGTGCAAAGAATCGATGTATTTAGGCCCAGATCTCTGTACTGGGGTCAATGTATGACATTGTTCTGCCTTCTGTCCATCAACTGCTGTTTTTGCATTTGTCACCCCGAGTGGGATGGGTATGCTCACACGTGAGTCTCATGCTCTCCACACCACTGGAGTCAAGCTATCCTGGCTGATGACGGCTGATAGCCAGAAACCGATCCTAGGATGCTTGATTCCGGTCCAGGAAAGACATGGCTTGGCAGTTCGGGCTGGACGGTTCCCATGAGGCACAGGGTCAAGGCTGATTTGCATATGGCCATGGCTGAACTGGGGTGGTGTGGAGTTCAAAAAACGATGGATTTAGGCCAAGATCTCTGTACTGGGGTGAATATATGACATTGTTCTGCCTTCTGTCCATCAACTGTTGTTTTGCATTTGTCACTTCGAGTGGGATGGGTATGCTCAGAAGTGAGTCCCATGCTCTCCACACCAATGGAGTCAAGCTATCCTGGCTGATGACGGCTGATAGCCAGAAGCCGGTCCTAGGATGCTTGATTCTGGTCCAGGAAAGACAAGGCTTGGCAGTTCGGGCTGGACTTTTCCCATGAGGCACAGGGTCAAGGCTGATTTGCATATGGCCATGTCTGAACTGGGGTGGTGTGGAGTGCAAAAAAACGATGGATTTAGGTCCAGATCTCTGTACTGGGGTGAATGTATGACATTGTTCTGCCTTCTGTCCATCAACTGTTGTTTTTGCATTTGTCACCCCGAATGTGATGGGTATGCTCAGACGTGAGTCCCATGCTCTTCACACCACTGGAGTCAAGCTATCCTGGCTGATGACGGCTGATAGCCAGAAACCGGCCCTAGGATGCTTGATTCCGGTCCAGGAAAGACATGGCTTGGCAGTTCGGGCTGGACTGTTCCCATGAGGCACAGGGTCAAGGCTGATTTGCATATGGCCATGTCTGAACTGGGGTGGTGTGGAGTGCAAAAAATCGATGCATTTAGGCCCAGATCTCTGTACTGGGGTGAATATATGACATTGTTCTGCCTTCTGTCCATCAACTGCTGCTTTGCATTTGCCACCCCGAGTGGGATGGGTATGCTCAGAAGTGAGTCCCATGCTCTCCACACCAATGGAGTCAAGCTATCCTGGCTGATGACGGCTGTTAGCCAGAAAACGGTCCTAGGATGCTTGATTCCGGTCCAGGAAAGACATTGCTTGGCAGTTCGGGCTGGACTGTTCCCATGAGGCACAGGGTCAAGGCTGATTTGCAAATGTCCATGTCTGAACTGGGGTGGTGTGGAGTGCAAAAAAACGATGGATTTAGGCCCAGATCTCTGTACTGGGGTGAATATATGACATTGTTCTGCCTTCTGTCCATCAACTGTTGTTTTTGCATTTGTCCCCCCGAGTGTGATGGGTATGCTCCAACGTGAGTCCCATGCTTTCCACACCACTGGAGTCAAGCTATCCTGGCTGATGACGGCTGATAGCCAGAAACCGGTCCTAGGATGCTTGATTACGGTCCAGGAAAGACATGGCTTGGCAGTTCGGGCTGGACTGTTCCCATGAGGCACAGGGTCAAGGCTGATTTTCATATGGCCATGTCTGAACTGGGGTGGTGTGGAGTGCAAACAAACGATGGATTCAGGCCAAGATCTCTGTACTGGGGTGAATGTATGACATTGTTCTGCCTTCTGTCCATCAACTGTTGTTTTTGCACTTGTCACCCCGAGTGGGATGGGTATGCTCAGACGTGAGTCTCATGCTCTCCACACCACTGGAGTCAAGCTATCCTGGCTGATGACGGCTGATAGCCAGAAACTGGTCACAGGATGCTTGATTCCGGTCCAGGAAAGACATGGCTTGGCAGTTCGGGCTGGACTGTTCCCATGAGGCACACGGTCAAGGCTGATTTGCATATGGCCATGTCTGAACAGGGGTGGTGTGGAGTGCAAAAAAACGATGGATTTAGGCCCAGATCTCTGTACAGGGGTGAATGTATGACATTGTTCTGCCTGCTGTCCATCAACTGTTGTTTTTCCATTTGTCACCCTGAGTGGGATGGGTATGCTCAGACGTGAGTCCCATGCTCTCCCCACCACTGGAGTCAAGCTATCCTGGCTGATGACGGCTGATAGCCAGAAACCGGTCCTAGGATGCTTGATTCTGGTCCAGGAAAGATATGGCTTGGCAGTTCGGGCTGGACTGTTCCCATGAGGCACATGGTCAAGGCTGATTTTCATATGGCCATGTCTGAACTGGGTGGTGTGGAGTGCAAAGAATCGATGTATTTAGGCCCAGATCTCTGTACTGGGGTCAATGTATGACATTGTTCTGCCTTCTGTCCATCAACTGCTGTTTTTGCATTTGTCACCCCGAGTGGGATGGGTATGCTCACACGTGAGTCTCATGCTCTCCACACCACTGGAGTCAAGCTATCCTGGCTGATGACGGCTGATAGCCAGAAACCGATCCTAGGATGCTTGATTCCGGTCCAGGAAAGACATGGCTTGGCAGTTCGGGCTGGACGGTTCCCATGAGGCACAGGGTCAAGGCTGATTTGCATATGGCCATGGCTGAACTGGGGTGGTGTGGAGTTAAAAAAACGATGGATTTAGGCCAAGATCTCTGTACTGGGGTGAATATATGACATTGTTCTGCCTTCTGTCCATCAACTGTTGTTTTGCATTTGTCACTTCGAGTGGGATGGGTATGCTCAGAAGTGAGTCCCATGCTCTCCACACCAATGGAGTCAAGCTATCCTGGCTGATGACGGCTGATAGCCAGAAGCCGGTCCTAGGATGCTTGATTCTGGTCCAGGAAAGACAAGGCTTGGCAGTTCGGGCTGGACTTTTCCCATGAGGCACAGGGTCAAGGCTGATTTGCATATGGCCATGTCTGAACTGGGGTGGTGTGGAGTGCAAAAAAACGATGGATTTAGGTCCAGATCTCTGTACTGGGGTGAATGTATGACATTGTTCTGCCTTCTGTCCATCAACTGTTGTTTTTGCATTTGTCACCCCGAATGTGATGGGTATGCTCAGACGTGAGTCCCATGCTCTTCACACCACTGGAGTCAAGCTATCCTGGCTGATGACGGCTGATAGCCAGAAACCGGCCCTAGGATGCTTGATTCCGGTCCAGGAAAGACATGGCTTGGCAGTTCGGGCTGGACTGTTCCCATGAGGCACAGGGTCAAGGCTGATTTGCATATGGCCATGTCTGAACTGGGGTGGTGTGGAGTGCAAAAAATCGATGCATTTAGGCCCAGATCTCTGTACTGGGGTGAATATATGACATTGTTCTGCCTTCTGTCCATCAACTGCTGCTTTGCATTTGCCACCCCGAGTGGGATGGGTATGCTCAGAAGTGAGTCCCATGCTCTCCACACCAATGGAGTCAAGCTATCCTGGCTGATGACGGCTGTTAGCCAGAAAACGGTCCTAGGATGCTTGATTCCGGTCCAGGAAAGACATTGCTTGGCAGTTCGGGCTGGACTGTTCCCATGAGGCACAGGGTCAAGGCTGATTTGCAAATGTCCATGTCTGAACTGGGGTGGTGTGGAGTGCAAAAAAACGATGGATTTAGGCCCAGATCTCTGTACTGGGGTGAATATATGACATTGTTCTGCCTTCTGTCCATCAACTGTTGTTTTTGCATTTGTCCCCCCGAGTGTGATGGGTATGCTCCAACGTGAGTCCCATGCTTTCCACACCACTGGAGTCAAGCTATCCTGGCTGATGACGGCTGATAGCCAGAAACCGGTCCTAGGATGCTTGATTACGGTCCAGGAAAGACATGGCTTGGCAGTTCGGGCTGGACTGTTCCCATGAGGCACAGGGTCAAGGCTGATTTTCATATGGCCATGTCTGAACTGGGGTGGTGTGGAGTGCAAACAAACGATGGATTCAGGCCAAGATCTCTGTACTGGGGTGAATGTATGACATTGTTCTGCCTTCTGTCCATCAACTGTTGTTTTTGCACTTGTCACCCCGAGTGGGATGGGTATGCTCAGACGTGAGTCTCATGCTCTCCACACCACTGGAGTCAAGCTATCCTGGCTGATGACGGCTGATAGCCAGAAACTGGTCACAGGTGCTTGATTCCGGTCCAGGAAAGACATGGCTTGGCAGTTCGGGCTGGACTGTTCCCATGAGGCACACGGTCAAGGCTGATTTGCATATGGCCATGTCTGAACAGGGGTGGTGTGGAGTGCAAAAAAACGATGGATTTAGGCCCAGATCTCTGTACAGGGGTGAATGTATGACATTGTTCTGCCTGCTGTCCATCAACTGTTGTTTTTGCATTTGTCACCCTGAGTGGGATGGGTATGCTCAGACGTGAGTCCCATGCTCTCCCCACCACTGGAGTCAAGCTATCCTGGCTGATGACGGCTGATAGCCAGAAACCGGTCCTAGGATGCTTGATTCTGGTCCAGGAAAGATATGTCTTGGCAGTTCGGGCTGGACTGTTCCCATGAGGCACATGGTCAAGGCTGATTTTCATATGGCCATGTCTGAACTGGGTGGTGTGGAGTGCAAAGAATCGATGTATTTAGGCCCAGATCTCTGTACTGGGGTCAATGTATGACATTGTTCTGCCTTCTGTCCATCAACTGCTGTTTTTGCATTTGTCACCCCGAGTGGGATGGGTATGCTCAGACGTGAGTCTCATGCTCTCCACACCACTGGAGTCAAGCTATCCTGGCTGATGACGGCTGATAGCCAGAAACCGATCCTAGGATGCTTGATTCCGGTCCAGGAAAGACATGGCTTGGCAGTTCGGGCTGGACGGTTCCCATGAGGCACAGGGTCAAGGCTGATTTGCATATGGCCATGGCTGAACTGGGGTGGTGTGGAGTTCAAAAAACAATGGATTTAGGCCCAGATCTCTGTACTGGGGTGAATATATGACATTGTTCTGCCTTCTGTCCATCAACTGTTGTTTTGCATTTGTCACTTCGAGTGGGATGGGTATGCTCAGAAGTGAGTCCCATGCTCTCCACACCAATGGAGTCAAGCTATCCTGGCTGATGACGGCTGATAGCCAGAAGCCGGTCCTAGGATGCTTGATTCTGGTCCAGGAAAGACAAGGCTTGGCAGTTCGGGCTGGACTTTTCCCATGAGGCACAGGGTCAAGGCTGATTTGCATATGGCCATGTCTGAACTGGGGTGGTATGGAGTGCAAAAAAACGATGGATTTAGGTCCAGATCTCTGTACTGGGGTGAATGTATGACATTGTTCTGCCTTCTGTCCATCAACTGTTGTTTTTGTATTTGTCACCCCGAATGTGATGGGTATGCTCAGACGTGAGTCCCATGCTCTTCACACCACTGGAGTCAAGCTATCCTGGCTGATGACGGCTGATAGCCAGAAACCGGCCCTAGGATGCTCGATTCCGGTCCAGGAAAGACATGGCTTGGCAGTTCGGGCTGGACTGTTCCCATGAGGCACAGGGTCAAGGCTGATTTGCATATGGCCATGTCTGAACTGGGGTGGTGTGGAGTGGCAAAAAATCGATGTATTTAGGCCCAGATCTCTGTACTGGGGTGAATATATGACATTGTTCTGCCTTCTGTCCATCAACTGCTGTTTTGCATTTGTCACCCTGAGTGGGATGGGTATGCTCAGAAGTGAGTCCCATGCTCTCCACACCAATGGAGTCAAGCTATCCTGGCTGATGACGGCTGTTAGCCAGAAACCGGTCCTAGGATGCTTGATTCCGGTCCAGGAAAGACATTGCTTGGCAGTTCGGGCTGGACTGTTCCCATGAGGCACAGGGTCAAGGCTGATTTGCAAATGGCCATGTCTGAACTGGGGTGGTGTGGAGTGCAAAAAAACGATGGATTTAGGCCCAGATCTCTGTACTGGGGTGAATATATGACATTGTTCTGCCTTCTGTCCATCAACTGTTGTTTTTGCATTTATTCCCCCGAGTGTGATGGGTATGCTCCAACGTGAGTCCCATGCTTTCCACACCACTGGAGTCAAGCTATCCTGGCTGATGACGGCTGATGACGGCTGATAGCCAGAAACCGGTCCTAGGATGCTTGATTCCGGTCCAGGAAAGACCTGGCTTGGCAGTTCGGGCTGGACCGTTCCCATGAGGCACACGGTCAAGGCTGATTTGCATATGGCCATGTCTGAACAGGGGTGGTGTGGAGTGCAAAAAAACGATGGATTTAGGCCTAGATCTCTGTACAGGGGTGAATGTATGACATTGTTCTGCCTTCCGTCCATCAACTGTTGTTTTTGCATTTGTCACCCCGAGTGGGATGGGAATGCTCAGATGTGAGTCCCATGCTCTCCACACCACTGGAGTCAAGCTATCGTGGCTAATGACGGCTGATAGCCAGAAGCCGGTCCTAGGATGCTTGATTCCGGTCCAGGAAAGACAAGGCTTGGCAGTTCGGGCTGGACTGTTCCCATGAGGCACAGGGTCAAGGCTGATTTGCATATGGCCATGTCGGAACTGGGGTGGTGTGGAGTGCAAAAAAACAATGGATTTAGGCCCAGATCTCTGTACTGGGGTGAATGTATGACATTGTTCTGCCTTCTGTCCATCAACTGTTGTTTTTGCATTTGTCACCCTGAGTGGGATGGGTATGCTCAGACGTGAGTCCCATGCTCTCCCCACCACTGGAGTCAAGCTATCCTGGCTGATGACGGCTGATAGCCAGAAACCGGTCCTAGGATGCTTGATTCTGGTCCAGGAAAGATATGGCTTGGCAGTTCGGGCTGGACTGTTCCCATGAGGCACATGGTCAAGGCTGATTTTCATATGGCCATGTCTGAACTGGGTGGTGTGGAGTGCAAAGAATCGATGTATTTAGGCCCAGATCTCTGTACTGGGGTCAATGTATGACATTGTTCTGCCTTCTGTCCATCAACTGCTGTTTTTGCATTTGTCACCCCAAGTGGGATGGGTATGCTCAGACGTGAGTCTCATGCTCTCCACACCACTGGAGTCAAGCTATCCTGGCTGATGACGGCTGATAGCCAGAAACCGATCCTAGGATGCTTGATTCCGGTCCAGGAAAGACATGGCTTGGCAGTTCGGGCTGGACGGTTCCCATGAGGCACAGGGTCAAGGCTGATTTGCATATGGCCATGGCTGAACTGGGGTGGTGTGGAGTTCAAAAAACGATGGATTTAGGCCCAGATCTCTGTACTGGGGTGAATATATGACATTGTTCTGCCTTCTGTCCATCAACTGTTGTTTTGCATTTGTCACTTCGAGTGGGATGGGTATGCTGAGAAGTGAGTCCCATGCTCTCCACACCAATGGAGTCAAGCTATCCTGGCTGATGACGGCTGATAGCCAGAAGCCGGTCCTTGGATGCTTGATTCCGGTCCAGGAAAGACAAGGCTTGGCAGTTCGGGCTGGACTTTTCCCATGAGGCACAGGGTCAAGGCTGATTTGCATATGGCCATGTCTGAACTGGGGTGGTATGGAGTGCAAAAAAACGATGGATTTAGGTCCAGATCTCTGTACTGGGGTGAATGTATGACATTGTTCTGCCTTCTGTCCATCAACTGTTATTTTTGCATTTGTCGCCCCGAATGTGATGGGTATGCTCAGACGTGAGTCCCATGCTCTTCACACCACTGGAGTCAAGCTATCCTGGCTGATGACGGCTGATAGCCAGAAACCGGCCCTAGGATTCTTGATTCCGGTCCAGGAAAGACATGGCTTGGCAGTTCGGGCTGGACTGTTCCCATGAGGCACAGGGTCAAGGCTGATTTGCATATGGCCATGTCTGAACTGGGGTGGTGAGGAGTGGCAAAAAATCGATGTATTTAGGCCCAGATCTCTGTACTGGGGTGAATATATGACATTGTTCTGCCTTCTGTCCATCAACTGCTGTTTTGCATTTGTCACCCTGAGTGGGATGGGTATGCTCAGAAGTGAGTCCCATGCTC
Source organism: Lissotriton helveticus (assembly GCF_964261635.1). Classification (NCBI taxonomy): domain Eukaryota; kingdom Metazoa; phylum Chordata; class Amphibia; order Caudata; family Salamandridae; genus Lissotriton; species Lissotriton helveticus. The sequence continues at coordinate 1,319,394,394 of NC_136061.1, forward strand.
TCCACACCAATGAAGTCAAGCTATCCTGGCTGATGACGGCTGTTAGCCAGAAACCGGTCCTAGGATGCTTGATTCCGGTCCAGGAAAGACATTGCTTGGCAGTTCGGGCTGGACTGTTCCCATGAGGCACAGGGTCAAGGCTGATTTGCAAATGGCCATGTCTGAACTGGGGTGGTGTGGAGTGCAAAAAAACAATGGATTTAGGCCCATATCTCTGTACTGGGGTGAATATATGACATTGTTCTGCCTTCTGTCCATCAACTGTTGTTTTTGCATTTATTCCCCCGAGTGTGATGGGTATGCTCCAACGTGAGTCCCATGCTTTCCACACCACTGGAGTCAAGCTATCCTGGCTGATGACGGCTGCTGATGACGGCTGATAGCCAGAAACCGGTCCTAGGATGCTTGATTCCGGTCCAGGAAAGACATGGCTTGGCAGTTCGGGCTGGACTGTTCCCATGAGGCACACGGTCAAGGCTGATTTGCATATGGCCATGTCTGAACAGGGGTGGTGTGGAGTGCAAAAAAACGATGGATTTAGGCCCAGTTCTCTGTACAGGGGTGAATGTATGACATTGTTCTGCCTTCCGTCCATCAACTGTTGTTTTTGCATTTGTCACCCCGAGTGGGATGGGAATGCTCAGATGTGAGTCCCATGCTCTCCACACCACTGGAGTCAAGCTATCGTGGCTAATGACGGCTGATAGACAGAAGCTGGTCCTAGGATGCTTGATTCCGGTCCAGGAAAGACAAGGCTTGGCAGTTCGGGCTGGACTGTTCCCATGAGGCACAGGGTCAAGGCTGATTTGCATATGGCCATGTCTGAACTGGGGTGGTGTGGAGTGCAAAAAAACAATGGATTTAGTCCCAGATCTCTGTACTGGGGTGAATGTATGACATTGTTCTGCCTTCTGTCCATCAACTGTTGTTTTTGCATTCGTCACCCTGAGTGGGATGGGTATGCTCAGACGTGAGTCCCATGCTCTCCCCACCACTGGAGTCAAGCTATCCTGGCTGATGACGGCTGATAGCCAGAAACCGGTCCTAGGATGCTTGATTCTGGTCCAGGAAAGATATGGCTTGGCAGTTCGGGCTGGACTGTTCCCATGAGGCACATGGTCAAGGCTGATTTTCATATGGCCATGTCTGAACTGGGTGGTGTGGAGTGCAAAGAATCGATGTATTTAGGCCCAGATCTCTGTACTGGGGTCAATGTATGACATTGTTCTGCCTTCTGTCCATCAACTGCTGTTTTTGCATTTGTCACCCCGAGTGGGATGGGTATGCTCAGACGTGAGTCTCATGCTCTCCACACCACTGGAGTCAAGCTATCCTGGCTGATGACGGCTGATAGCCAGAAACCGATCCTAGGATGCTTGATTCCGGTCCAGGAAAGACATGGCTTGGCAGTTCGGGCTGAACGGTTCCCATGAGGCACAGGGTCAAGGCTGATTTGCATATGGCCATGGCTGAACTGGGGTGGTGTGGAGTTCAAAAAACGATGGATTTAGGCCCAGATCTCTGTACTGGGGTGAATATATGACATTGTTCTGCCTTCTGTCCATCAACTGTTGTTTTGCATTTGTCACTTCGAGTGGGATGGGTATGCTCAGAAGTGAGTCCCATGCTCTCCACACCAATGGAGTCAAGCTATCCTGGCTGATGACGGCTGATACCCAGAAGCCGGTCCTAGGATGCTTGATTCCGGTCCAGGAAAGACAAGGCTTGGCAGTTCGGGCTGGACTTTTCCCATGAGGCACAGGGTCAAGGCTGATTTGCATATGGCCATGTCTGAACTGGGGTGGTATGGAGTGCAAAAAAACGATGGATTTAGGTCCAGATCTCTGTACTGGGGTGAATGTATGACATTGTTCTGCCTTCTGTCCATCAACTGTTATTTTTGCATTTGTCACCCTGAATGTGATGGGTATGCTCAGACGTTAGTCCCATGCTCTTCACACCACTGGAGTCAAGCTATCCTGGCTGATGACGGCTGATAGCCAGAAACCGGCCCTAGGATTCTTGATTCCGGTCCAGGAAAGACATGGCTTGGCAGTTCGGGCTGGACTGTTCCCATGAGGCACAGGGTCAAGGCTGATTTGCATATGGCCATGTCTGAACTGGGGTGGTGTGGAGTGGCAAAAAATCGATGTATTTAGGCCCAGATCTCTGTACTGGGGTGAATATATGACATTGTTCTGCCTTCTGTCCATCAACTGCTGTTTTGCATTTGTCACCCTGAGTGGGATGGGTATGCTCAGAAGTGAGTCCCATGCTCTCCACACCAATGGAGTCAAGCTATCCTGGCTGATGACGGCTGTTAGCCAGAAACCGGTCCTAGGATGCTTGATTCCGGTCCAGGAAAGACATTGCTTGGCAGTTCGGGCTGGACTGTTCCCATGAGGCACAGGGTCAAGGCTGATTTGCAAATGGCCATGTCTGAACTGGGGTGGTGTGGAGTGCAAAAAAACGATGGATTTAGGCCCATATCTCTGTACTGGGGTGAACATATGACATTGTTCTGCCTTCTGTCCATCAACTGTTGTTTTTGCATTTATTTCCCCGAGTGTGATGGGTATGCTCCAACGTGAGTCCCATGCTTTCCACACCACTGGAGTCAAGCTATCCTGGCTGATGACGGCTGATGACGGCTGATAGCCAGAAACCGGTCCTAGGATGCTTGATTCCGGTCCAGGAAAGACATGGCTTGGCAGTTCGGGCTGGACTGTTCCCATGAGGCACACGGTCAAGGCTGATTTGCATATGGCCATGTCTGAACAGGGGTGGTGTGGAGTGCAAAAAAACGATGGATTTAGGCCCAGATCTCTGTACAGGGGTGAATGTATGACATTGTTCTGCCTTCCGTCCATCAACTGTTGTTTTTGCATTTGTCACCCCGAGTGGGATGGGAATGCTCAGATGTGAGTCCCATGCTCTCCACACCACTGGAGTCAAGCTATTGTGGCTAATGACGGCTGATAGCCAGAAGCCGGTCCTAGGATGCTTGATTCCGGTCCAGGAAAGACAAGGCTTGGCAGTTCGGGCTGGACTGTTCCCATGAGGCACAGGGTCAAGGCTGATTTGCATATGGCCATGTCTGAACTGGGGTGGTGTGGAGTGCAAAAAAACAATGGATTTAGGGCCAGATCTCTGTACTGGGGTGAATGTATGACATTGTTCTGCCTTCTGTCCATCAACTGTTGTTTTTGCATTTGTCACCCTGAGTGGGATGGGTATGCTCAGACGTGAGTCCCATGCTCTCCCCACCACTGGAGTCAAGCTATCCTGGCTGATGACGGCTGATAGCCAGAAACCGGTCCTAGGATGCTTGATTCCAGTCCAGGAAAGACATGGCTTGCCAGTTCAGGCTGGACTGTTCAAATGAGGCACAGGGTCAAGGCTGATTTGCATATGGCCATGTCTGAACTGGGGTGGTGTGGAGTGCAAAAAACGATGGATTTAGGCCCAGATCTCTGTACTGGGGTGAATGTATGACATTGTTCTGCCTTCTGTCCATCAACTGTTGTTTTTGCATTTGCCTACTAGACTGCGTCATCTTCAATCGCAACTCGATCTGAATTGTGAGCCCTGCTGTCTGTAGTGTACATCGAAGGTAGTAGTCTGTACAGACATAACTGCCCAGAGCTCCGGCCTATTTATTCACACTCCTACGCTGGAGTGGCGTACGTTGGGCCAGCCCACTCCGCTTCCGCTTCAGGTACGACAACACAGCTACATGACCGAGATCTTCCCCACTGCCTGAGGTAACATGGTTGTTTCACTGTCCACAACACTACAAGCACCAGCAGTATATGTGCACATGGAGATGTCTGCGCTCTGCTTAGTGAGGTCAATATGTGCATTGTTATTGATGGGTGACCTGCATCCTTCACTCATACCTGGTCGCCACATCTCCCAACAGTCAGCTATTGTGTGGCTGAGGGGCCATGCCGTTTTGGGAAGGTCCGCTGTCCTGATGACATCATCCAAATGAAAATCTGATCTACCTCCTCACACTCTAATATAACCTTTGATACACACACTATAAAATACAGACTACCATTTTCGAAACCATCGACACACCAATACCAGTTACTACATATGCACTCACTGATTCCTAGGCCTCCACACATATCCACTCACTCACCCATACAATAACTCATACATACTCATCAATACAACACTATCATAAGCACTCATACACCTATACATTCATCCATACAGCCACTCTCACAATCACTGACTCTCACGTATAGTTATTTATATAGTTCAAATTTCACATACACTGCCTTTTACATATGCAGTTACTTGGACATGTACAATTGAGACATTCATTCACTCACCAACACACCTATACACACACACTCACCTGCCCATACAGCTTTTTCCACATGCACTCTTAAACCCATACACACAGTGAATCAACCACTCAAACATCTATACACAGAATCACACACCTCCCACCCACCCACACACACACCTAGGCACCCATACAAATACTCAGGCAACCAATCTAAACCCATATCGACACTATTATAGCTACTGACCAACCCATGCAGCAGCTTATACAGCAACAGACAGACTGATAGAGACATTCACACAGTTTAGTCACTAACCCATGTATTCAGTAAGACACATGTAATCACTCACTTAAACAGTAAGTCACGCACCTACTAAATCCTCCATTCAGATACTTATACACCCACTCATTCTTCAAAACACCTTGGCATATATATATAATACATATTTAAACTTTAAAGAAAAACACAGTCACTGGATGATGTCATCAGTGATGTCATTAGTGATGTCATCAGTGATGTCACTGACCATGTCATGAATGATATAATATGTGACGTCAACAGCAGCGCATTGCGGGTGCACAAGTTGTAGTTAGCTGAACTAACTATAATGGGGGAATTTCTATGGTTTTGTACGAGAAGAATGTCCAACTAACTATAACGTCCCTGAAACCTATGGTTTTTTCTGTGAATTTATAAGGTTTTTAAATGCTAATTTCTAACTATAATGTGCCTAAAGCCTATGGCTTTTCTAGTGAATATATATATACATATATATATAATTATTATTATTATTAATTATTATTATTATTATTATTATTATTAGGGTCCTCACCCTCAGGTACCACCCGTGGCTTGCTTCATCATTGGACCCTTACTCACACACGAATTGTGTGTGAGTTGACTCAACACGTTTGTAAGCGGAGTGCTTTGAAATTGTAACTCTGAGTGAAGGCAGGAAGTGTAGGTGTGTTAAAATAGCCTCTAAATCCCAAATAAAAATGTTAATGGTGTAGGATTAGGGGCTAGAATAAAATAAGATTCATGACGCTCTTAAGATATAATGATCCCAAGTGTCGATTTAGGTCAACGTGTTTCAGCCTGTAAACTGCCTCAAAGGGTCATTTGACTTTCTTCAGGACCTTTGTTTACCCTGATAAATTTTTTTTTGTTGGGGAGTAGTATGGTACACTGGTTTGTCTCATGCCTTTAGTGCCCAAATGCATTTTTAATGGTAGCCTGACTTTTGGTTTGGCCTTGGTGGCACTCGATCCAAATTAAACACAGAGGCACAGGCCCATTCCTGACTGTGCGAGATCCAGCAACTGTCCTGTGACCTGGAGAGGTGCACCAATTACACCCTCAAAGTGAATAGAGGATCGTTGTACTTGTCCTGGGTATAGCACATAAAGCACTGGTGGAGTCATACCATGCTTTGAGATCAATAGTACAATCAGACCATTTTACGGAGTCAGTGAGAGTTTGGCCTACTGACCCATTCAAGCAAATTCTCCCCCTCTATGTTAATACTCAGAACCTTGCACTGATAGCCTGCATGTATGCCAAGTGCATATGTATATGTTTGTGTATAATGTGTGCTGAGCAAGTTCAGCGGTAAGAGTTTATGTGTGTATGTGTCTAAGTACTAAAACCAGTAGGATCAATGTTGGATGCCTTTGTGTCTCAAGATGGAGAATGAGGAAAGCTTCTCCTGATAGTGAAGTGTTTTGCCTGCAGTGCTGCTGATGGAGTGAGGAGATCCAGGCACTGAAGTGAGGACAAGGGAAATAGGTTACTTTTAGGAATTCCATGAAGCAGAGAGCTGCTGATTAGTTCTGCATGAGCGCTGTCATTTGTTTAGTGGTAGTGGTGGCGGGTGGAAATGCAGGTTCTGTTGTTCAATATATGAAATTACTGGGTCACGCATGCCTTTTCGTCTGGTCCTGATTACTCATTCAGAGGGGCTGGTGAGAGCCAATGCGCAGAAATTTCACATTTGATTGTGCTCATGCTGAGGGTGCCCCAGTTTGGAGACTGTCCCAGTTCTATATGCTCTGGGAAGCAGCACTTTACACAACAAGTATGTTTGGAATACAGTCTGAGAAGGTCACTTGAAATAGGAAACATCCCAAACCAGTCCTACACATTGAGCAATGGATCCATGGCCACTGTCTAAAAATGAGTTTAACTTTAATTTGTTCCAGTTTCAAGTTCTTTATGACCAAGGGTGGGAGTGTTCTACAGAGTGCTCAAAGAAGTTCTTTGTGACAAGGGTTAGTGTCTGACTGACAGCCAGTCGACGGGGGTGAGGGGTCATCACCTGAAGTCTGCACTTTCTGCTGGAGAAGCTGAGAGTCTGTTTAATACTGAGAAGCATTCCTGCCAGCCAAGAGACTAGAGTAGTCTGCCTGGTCCTGCAGGGGGAGAGACTGTCCAAGGGGATATCAAGATTTTGTTCCTAATAGTAGGAACAATGGGGCAAAATTAATGGTTGGAGAGCAACCCATGCTGAAGTGAGTCTCCCCTCCACTTCCTGGCTCCATGCAAGGACAGCAGCAACATATGCCATGAGGGTTAATTGGCCTGACTGTACTGCAACTGCCTTGAAGAGTGCGGTTCGCCTGGCCCAATTAAGACTACTACTGCCATCAGGGTTAAGTTGCCCTATCTGAACTCCAACTGCCATGAGGTTCACTTGGCCTGATCGGGGCTACAATTTCATGTGGTGTGCCTGACCTGATCGTGCCTACAACTGATGTGATGTTTGCATGTCCTCTTGCAGTTCTACTCATATCTTCTCAGTCAAGGCTGCATCAGCTTTATAGGCTGGAAGGAACTGCTACTGTGGTGCTGGTTCCTGCACAAATGCCTATATCTCCACAGGACAGCAGATCAATCGAGGCAGATATGTGTGAGAGAGATGTGGGGTATGCCCAGCCTCCTCAGTGAGTGTGTCCGGGCCCTGGGACTTCAGCCAATGCTGGAATCACGCCGCTGAGTTCATACTAGTTAAGCTTGGTGGCCAACAAAGGGAATTCCAAATCGCTACATCACCAGGGTAAGAAATCAATCAAATGTGTGAAGCGATTGAGCTCCAGCCCCAGTAATCTGCATCTCAACCTGATACAAGCTTCTGCCATAATTTCTGGAAGACATGTTCATTTAGGGTCGCGAAGGGAAGAATACAGCGGAGAGAATGGAAAAAGGGGAATGGGTGTGACCAGGATCTGTACCAAGTATGCTGAATTGAAGAGTGTAGTATTAAGTTTTGCTGAAAGATTACAATGTACTTTTATTCCTAAAAAGGCAAGAGCTTGGCTTGACTACAAACTTAGTATACCCAATGGTTAATAAAGGAATACAAACAAACAATGGTTAAATGTTGATTTCTGAGCGTGTCCCAACCCGCACACTACCGTCCTCAGAAGTATGTGACTGCTCATTCTCACTATCCTGAGAGTCAAGTGCAGAAATGGCTGTTGTTGGCCTGGTTTGAAGAACTATAGTAGGACAGGTCCATGGAGACTAGTGGCAAATAGCCCCAACAACCCAATTTGGGGCCAAGTAGCCCTGCTATGAATATTATGTTTATTATTGCCTGGGTATATCCCTGTGTGATTTGAAAGTACATTTAGTTTATGTTATGTTCACAAATGTGATAATCAATCATAGATTGAATATATTTGCAGTATTTTATTTAAATACTGACTGTGCTGTTGTGTATTTTTTAGACTGAAGAGTTTCCAGAAGATTGATAACTGTGAGTATCATTCATTGTTGTTGCTCAAAAGAACACCGTCTTGCAGAATGAAAAAAGTTAAAGAGCATCTTGCCACTCTCTTTTAAATGTCTCTTCTGAAAGTTTTTATAACAGTTAAATAATGCTTTTAAAGCACAGCACAAGGAGAGAAGGGTTAGAAAGGAGACATCCATGCCTGGTGACACTTGGACAAGCCGTGCAGAATCACTGATTCTAATTGAAGGTTACTGGGCAGGCACTTTGCTTTTGTCTTTCTGATAGCTGAACTTATCAGTGCAGCTGCCCCCTAAAACACGAATAGGACCCTCTGGTAACCTTGTGTATATGATCAAGACAAGGCAATTAACTTATTTCAGATAAAAATAGTAAAACCTAATAGGATGCAAGCTATTCTGGTTGACTTCAAATCGGAACAATTAAGCAAATACAATGAATTTTCAAGTATTTTCCTTTGGTGTTTAGGCATGTACCTACTGTGGCAATTCTGTGAAACCTCAGCAAAAAGTCGAGTGATATGGACTAGAAAGGTCCACTGTGCCATTTGCAGAGACAGGGCCGGTTACAAATTATTTTAGCCATAGGCCAGTAAATGACACTTGAGGTGGACAGATTAAAAATAACTAATCATTATCTGGCAGTTTGCCATAAAACACAGTTAAAATACACAAACGAATACAATTAATGGGAGCGGAGGTGCCTTCGGTTAGATGAATAGAGTTATAAAACAAGTCTTACATCATGCCAAAATTCTTATAGAATATAAGTCATAACTATATGTTCAGTACACTCTGGCCTCCTCTAGTATTTAAAGGGCTGAACAATCAGGAAGGGCACACAGCCTCATGAATGTCAGAGCATTGTATTATTGTTTGGTTAATTAAAACCTTTACAATCTAAGAATGGAGGCTGAGATCAAAAGAAAAGTAATTTGTACTAAAGAAGTTCATGCTTGTTACAACAGCAATATTATGCCACATTAGTCGGGCACATATGTATAGCAACTGGTTATTCCTTAGTTTAAGCAGCCCAAACTTAACTGAAGTGCGAGTGCATTTGGAAAGACCTTTTTTAGATGAATAATGTAACTGGGCAAGGTCAACAGGTGGAATCACATGAAATGTTCAATCAGACCGATTAGGTAGATTGTCCGCTGTGCCTGTGCTGTTAATGTTCTGTGGCCGGCGTGCTAAGCCAAGTACATTAGTGCTTAACATTAAAAATAACTTACCACAATTTTATGCATGATTGTAAAAACCTCTTTCTTCTTTTTTAGAAAGAACACCTATATGTTGAGTCCCTTCTTAAAGTGCTGTTACAGTAAGCGATGACATGCTGGATATGCTATCCTACCTGTAGCCTGCAGTGCTGAAGTGTTCTGTGTGCCTGGTACTGGAAAATGTCGCAGAAGACTCACTCTCCTTATTACAAAACATCGTTAACAAATTGTGTACCTTCAGCCACCCCTAGTCATTGCTCACGGGGTCACTTTTGGGTATTCCAAATCTTTGGCTGCTGTGACCAAGAAGTTCACCGCCTGGTATGCAGGTTGAACCAGAGACCCCTAGTAGCATTTACAAGGCCGGCTGACATGATCTTATTTGTCACTGTCTTAGAAGTGGATGTAGTAGTTTCTTCCTGAGTGATGATAGCACTGGGCAAGTGCACACTAGGTGGAGCAATGTTTCAGTACTGTACCTGCAGAGACGACACTCCTTGGTTGACCATATCAGTTTCCATGCGGAGGTTAAGTCTTTTGATGGAAAGAGCCTCAACTTAATTACCATCAAGTTGTGCCTCTTTGACTCAGAGAAGCGTGCCACCATGTATAGTCAGGGCATTGTTTGCTGGCTCATCTTTTTCCTAATCCTCCAAAGAATTAAAAAATATTGTGATACAGCAAAAGCCAGGCTTTGGCTCACATCTGATTTCAAAATACGAAAGGCCTCTGCAAATTTCCTGACTCCTACGTTCCGACAAACAGGGACTTATAATTCTCTCCTTCTGTTCAAGTAGGCTCGACAGAAGTACAAAACATGCTCTTCTGATTCCTTATCATACCCACAGGAGGGGCATGCCAACCTGGGGGACAAATGAGTCTTAGCCCATTTGGCAGTGATGGAGGCAAACTGTAGTGTATTGTAACGAAATTGGAGATATAACATCCTGGCTGCTGGGGATTCCATCTCATCAAGAAACTGTTCTAGCATTAATTTGTCCTTCATCAAAATACAACAATGGGTCAGGTAGACACATGAAAGATGAGCCTGCTATTGAGACAATGTATACTGCCCATAATTTCTCTTTAAAAATAATTTGTTAGTTGAGGCAGCTACTTGCCCACAGGTTTCCACACCCCATCTTACCCAGTTTACGTACTTGCTCCAGGGTATGCTTTCCAACCCAGGGATGTCTAAGACTTTCTTTAACCCTACACGATAGAAGTGGAGCTCTGGGGTAGCACAGATACATCTCCAATAAAAGATTGGTCTCACTCCAGCTCTGTCTTAAATGTGCCTGGGTCCCATTTCTAGCCTTAGAGGAAGCAAAGTGGTGCTTGTTGGTAAACCCGTCAGCTGTCCTAGAAATCAATTTTCCACTTTTACCATTATGGTCATATCCTTATTAACTCAAAGCCCCACCCCATAAAAAGCTGTTCCTAGGGCATGCTGTTTGTATATTTTAATTACTGGTGAGATTGGGCAGAATGTGAGATCCTTGTTGCACTTAGACCAACCCCCAGTGATTTTATCTAGTTTAAGCCTACAGCTTTCAATATGGTGCCGCCAATCTAGCTGCTCTGTGAGGACCAGTCCTAGGTATTCAAAGGTGTGCAAATGTTCCAGGGGGACCCTTTGAGCTTAGGATTAGACCTTATAGAGTGGCAAACATTTAGAACCAAGTATTTGGTTTTTGCTTCATTTATTTCCAAGCCCCTTTGACTGCAAATGTTCTCAAAACAGTCTAAGATTTTTTGAAGCCCCATTAATAATTTTGACAGTAGCAATGGGTCTTTGGTAAACATTAAGGCATGAACCCTAATGCCTGCCAAACGTGGGGCATCACCATCACAATGGTTCAGATATGTGATAAAATCATTGACATAGAGAGTAAACAGGGTAGGGAAGAACATGTCCCTGTCTTACCCCTCTGGTTACAGGAAATGGCTCTGTCAGCTCACCCAGTTGGCCACATCGGACCTGGGCTGTTCATGGAACTTCATCATGATAGCAAGGAGATCATTGGATACACCCTTTAATGACAGAATGTGCCAGAGTGTGGACCTAGGGACCAGGTCTAATGCAGACCACAAGTCAATAAATACAAGATAGAGCTGGCCACCTCCCAAAACCACAATTTTCCAGAATACACTTTGGAGTTAAAAGACCGAGTCTACAGTGCTACCACACTCCCGGACGCGTACCTGTAATGGAGTTAAAATCTCGATGTTGGTCATCCATTCTTGTAACCTATTATTCTACTGAACAGCTTCTGCGAGGTGTCAATTAGGCTGATTGGCCTACAGTTGGAAGGGAGGACCTTTCTCATGTATTGGTCTAACTTCGGCCCCATCCAGGTTGGGGGAATTGGTGCTCCAAACAAGATGGCATTAAAAAGCAGAATGAAATATGAGCTTCAAACATTGGTCTTGATTAGGTACAGATCACCTGGGACCCTGCTCAGCCCAGGGGCTTTATTTGGGATTATCTTATTAATTGAAGAGCTTACTTCCAGTATTGTGATAGGTGAGATTTCTTTTCTGATAATCCCTTTGCCCCTTCTACTAACAGTTGTCCCACAAGGGCATCCAAATTAACAATCATCTTACCCTCCACTCACAAATTAGCTCTGTTGTTTCTTCCTGTTTTCTTACCCTTCGCACTATTCGTGCTGTTTCTCGTTTTTTTTCTCCCCTGGCACTTAAACTGATCATGTCCGCCTTGGTGATCTCCCGGCTGGATTACGCTAACGCCCTGTACAACGGCATTCCGGCATACAGCCTACGGAAGCTCCAACTGGTCCAAAACCAGGCGGCCCGATTAGTGTACGGCCTTCCCCGCTCTCACCACTCAACCCCTTTATTGAAGGCGCTCCACTGGCTGCCTGTCAGGGAGCGATCCCTTTTCAAAACAGGTTGTATGGTCTTCCAGGTGCACCAGGGCTCAGCTCCCGCCTTTATTGCCTCTTTGATAAGGGAGTATATCCCCGCTAGAGAGCTTCGTTCATCATCTCAATCACTTCTGCAGGTACCCCGCTACAAGCGCAAAAAGTGGGGAGGAGCCAACTTCTCATTTTTGGCACCCTCTTTTTGGAACTCCCTTCCCGATCACCTACGGTTGGCCAAGCACTATCCTCTTTTCCGTAAATACCTCAAAACTTTCCTATTCAATCAGGCTTTCCCTCTGTAAATTGTCCTCATATTTTTCCTTCTGCGTACCAGCTCCTACTGCCTCTCCTCTGCTATTTTAGCCTCCATAGCGCCAAGAAACCGCATGGTGAATGTAGCGCTTTATAAGTATTTTAAATTCAATTCAAGGGGAGGCAGGGTACCGATAACCCTTCCCTTTACAGAGTAAAGACTGTAAAAGTGAGCAACCCAGTCTGCTGTAGGAACATCAGTCTTGATTGGGCAATAGCCATCTTCAGCTCCATGTTGACATCAAGTTCCAAAAGCTATGCTGGTCTCCCTTTGTGAGAAGATGGCTTTGAATATGATGCCCACTAATTAAAGTGGATACCTTGCACCAGTCCAAACAACCCTTATGGTGATTTAAGAGGTCAAAGATAACCTTAGAAAGCTATCCAAGTGGTAGTTGTGGAGAGCAGTCTTCAGGCTTAGTCTTGAAGGAATGTTAAGCAGCTTGTTTTACCAGAATGCAACTTTATATATTGGTTAAATGAAAGTAGAACCACACAGTAGTTATGAAAATATGTATTTACTATTATAATACCTTAAATATCTCACAGTATCTGCTACACGCAGATACACACAAAGCACACAATACTATAGTACAGAAACAATTGTAAGTAGCACTAATACACAGTGGGCTCCAGGGGGAGACCAAACCATATACTAAAATAGTGGTGTAAGAACCACGACTCGCGTCAGGACAGTGTCTAGAGGTTGTACAATCACTGGGACACCATGGAACCACCCAAGGTGAGTAAGGAGGGACCCCACGGTGGACGGGTGCAGTGTCATTCTCAATGGGAGTCTTCAAAGAAATGCCACTGCTGGAAATAGGAAAAGTGTCTGGTGGAACCCACAGGTGGATTCTTGAAAGAAAGAACTTGAAAGCAGAAGGAACAGAGTCCGAGTCACTCAAGAGTGACCAGGGCCTCGGTAGACGAAAGTCCATCGATGGGTGCTACAGGTGTGAAGATGGAGACCATGACTCTATGGCTAAAGGCACCAGGAGATGTCAAGGACAACCAGGAGCCAGATACAAGCTGTCCCATGATAGATGTCGAGTGCTGAGGGGTCGGTGTCTGGTGGGAGCACCAACAAGCCTTGGCAGCGGCAACCCATGAACAAGGTCGAGGAAGGTCATGATCTGGCCTAGCAAGGACCAGGAGACTCACCACAGCAAGGGGAGTCAGGGCAGGCCTGGAGCAACCAGGGGAGCCCAAGATAATCAGTGCTGTCCCTCAAATGGACCCACAGGCTGAAGGCACAGGAGTCACAAGGGGATCTCTAGCATGTTCACAAAACAACAGCTTGCAAGGCACAGAGTGCAAGGAGGCCAAAGTGCTTTGTATGAAATGTCTGCAGAGGTTGGGGCTATTGATAGCTCAATGCAACAAGCATATGCACTTGCAAATGTACGCGGTACACAAGGGTCCGGTTATCCGGTCCCCACAAAGGATACTGGCCTCAAACTTAGTGAGAGGGCAGCTCAACCTCAAGGAACATTGGAACCCACCTCCTGTGTTGCTGGAGCTTTTGTAGTCCACAGGAGCTCAGGATCAGCAGACCAGTCAGTTGTGTTATGGTGCCTGCGAATGCAGGGGAGTGACTCCTTCACCCCAAGGGAGATACTTCAGTTGTCCTTGATGTACCACAGGTCCTGCGCGGAGTTTGTATGGTGCATGGGCACAGACAATGCTTTGGACAGAAAAGGAGATAAAGTGCACCCAGTCAAAGTCCAGCGAAGTCCAGAGTGTCCATACGGTCGAAGGTCAGTGGTTTCTTGATCAAAATCTTGTCCAAGTCGAATCTTGAGTGCTACAGCCAGGTAAGCCCTTTTGTAACCACGGAGAGGCCAGGACAGATTCAGGGGACCCTCCCAAGGGAGGGTCAGGGCAGGGGGTAGGTTACTCTCATGTTCATTGTCCAGTTTCGTGCCAGAGCAGGATCCAACGGCTCCCAGGTCTGGTTTGAACTGGACTATGCACAGTGACACTGAGTGAGCCCCTTGTGCAGACCTTCAGGCACTTTGGAAGTGCACCCACCCAGCTCCAATACAACAAATCCTGTCTTGGAAGTGGTCACACCTCCCTATGACATGCTGCCTATGCTCCTCCCTCTGCTCAAGCTTGGCTCAGCAGCAGGAGGGGAGAAACGTGTCTCTGGTCGGCAGCAACCATTTTGTGCTGTCCGGGTCGAGAAGGCTGGTACCGGGAAGACCTGGGACCCCACGAAGCTTGCTTCTGAAGGGTGGAATCATACCTCCCACACCGGTTACCGGTGTGGAGGTATGATTCCAAGGTGTTTGATACCAAACACAACATGGATTGTTGCAGCTGTTTTTAGGTCTCGGCCTGATCCAGCGCATGCGCTGTCTGGCCGAGACATTTAGTAGCTGCTTTGAGAAGTGCTACTTTCCCGGCGACCAGCTTACTATCACGCGCACAAGAGCGTGCATAATAGCAAGCTGGTGGCCAGCAAGATAGCACTTGCGGTGACGCACGTGCGCACCACTCGCATCACCACTCACATTTTTTTAAATTTAATTTCGCGGCCGCATTGAATTTTTTAATAATTGATCTTCACACGTGCCTGCTCTGGAGTCCTTTGGAGCTGATGATTGTCTAGCTATTATTAAACTGGCGCCTCATGTTGGCTCTGAAGGCAGCATTCTCCATTGCATGCCCACGCTGCGGGGTCCTTGTACTGCTGCGTGGCTGGCACGGTGGCACGGCCTCCCTTCTGGTGTGCACCCTGCACAGTCTCGAGGTCCTCTCGCCCCTGGATGGGCTGCGCTCTGATCCTGAACCCCAGAACCTACAGATGGCCCCACCCAGGACCCTGAACCTGCTGTGGGAGGGGCTCTCTCTGCCCTGGCTCACTCCATGCGGGGTGCTCACCACACACGGGCACCCTGAAACTAGGGCCTGCTGCTGAGCCGCACCCTGCTTCCAGGAGGGAGTTTGTTATTTAGGGCACTCTAACATTTTATAAGAAGCAAAGTAGGAAGCAGCCATCCAAAGAGAAAGGTTTCAGTCATTTTCTAAAATGAAGGTAATTGTCAGACTTCCTCGGGTCGTAAGGATTGAAATTCCAAAGCTCGGGCGCAAGTTATCCGAAGAATCCAACGAGTGAGCCTCTCTCGTGGCCGGAGAAGCCCCAGGCCTGATTCAGCAAAGCATTCTGGGCAGGGGCCTCCAACATTTATTAATAAGAGCAGCTTATGTTCAATGAAAATCAGCACAAGCTAATGATATCACTGGCTCTGTAATAGTGACCACCTCAGACAAGATTATATCTGTGGTCACCCCGTGCAAGATTACCAGCAGTGACCCCCTCAGAGATCACCAGCAAGTGGCCTGATTTGTGGTTTTTCAGAAGACCTCTTCCGTGTAGTATGGCGTCTGCTTCTTTAAAGCAGTTGAACAAACGTCTGTAGTGAAGCCAGCATTCACAGTCCATCTCATTAAGGTCACTGAGGGTTCCTGCTGTGTGACCAAAGGGAGTGTGAGGATGATTTTTGTTTTTACATTTTGTTTATCGGTCCCATCTCTTCTAGAATATGTTGGACATGTTGCAGATGTGTACATTGTAGATGATGTAGTGTAGTGTGCAGGGTACGTTTCCTATACAATGGTTGCAGATTGATTAGAATGGGAAGATTATAGAAAAGGGTCAGAGAGTGGTTTCTAAAGATTTCTTTTGCCATTGCTTAAAATATTTGCCTTGGTGTTCTGCCTAAACGGCACAAATTCAGATTTGATAGCAGCAGCCTACGCTTGGGTTTGGGGTAAATGTTTGAACTGGTGCTCAGACTGATTCCCACAAGTGAGTTCGTTTGTCAAAAACTTAGATTTACTTTTTGTTCTAGTGTTGGCCTTGAAATCCAACAGTAACTGCTGTAAAGGGTGACCTGTTCTACAACGGCACATTAAGATTTCATCCCAACGTCAAAAAAGTTCATTTTGGTTTATTCCAAATTGTCTGCGAGTAGCATGTAATAACGGCCTTACAAATACTAAACCACAGACCCCTTTAAAAAAACACATTTCATGTGAGTAAATAAGCTGTTGTGTTTGATAATTGCACAAAGTTGACTGCTGTTGCCGACCCGTATGCATCCGCTGACTCGTGCAGCAGCACCACTCCACAGCATATCTAGAATCACAGTGATTCAGAAATTATTTTAAACATAAGGCAAGTGAAATCTCACTGACTACTGCTTTTACTCTGAAAAGTCGTTTTTGAGATCCTGACCCTTAACATTGGTGTACTGGCCTAGTTTGCACTATTGTACTAGTGCTGATATAATCTTGAGATTGCACCGTGGAAATGTGCTACACTTTCACCTGGCTTAATCAAACTCTCCCTAATAAAAGCAATTCAAGGTTCAGCGGAATGGCTCATTCAAGATGCCTGCCATTTTGACCACATAGTACCAGTCTTAATCTCTCTACACTTGTTCTGCATTGACTTGAGCATCTTTTGAAAAAGCCTGAATAAAGTACATACAAAGTAGTCCACCATAATTCAATGCACCCAAGTACCTGACTGACAAGCTTGTATCTTGGACATGTTACCATGCACTACGCAGCAACAAAGATTGACATACGGAAATATCACATTTCAAAAGAAATCAAATACTCAACTTCATTATCACAGTGTCTTCTTGGATTGCATCCACTTAACTGGAATATGTGGCTTCTTATGGTCATTCAGTTGTACATAATGCTTTCTTGGTCATATATAAGGTAACAAAAATGCTTCTGACACTTCTTTATTATAACTTTTCAGCAGGCTGTAGACTTCTGTACAGCACTGCTTTAAGACATTGGGAAAGTAAATATCGTTGGCTAAACACTTATGTTAGTGATGTCATTTGAGATTTCATCAGTGATGTCATGAATTATGTCACTGACCATGTCATGAATGATGTAATATGTGACATCATCAGCAGTGGATTGAGGGTGCACGAGTTATAGTTAGTACAACTAACTATTACGGGGGAATTTCAATGGTTTTTCACGAGTGAAATGTCCAATTAACTATAACATCCCCAAAACCTATGGTTTTTCAGTGAATTTCTAAGGTTTTTTAAATGCTAATTCCTAAATATAACGTGTCTGAAACCTATGGTTTTTCAGTGAATTTCAAAGGTTTTTTAAATGCTAATTCCTAACTATAAAATGTGTGAAACCTATGGTTTTTTCAGTGAATTTCAAAGGTTTTGTAAACGACAATTTTTAAACGTATTAATTCTTATATTTATTTTTTTGATAATGATTTACTAAATTCTTTTAAACTATTTATTTTTAGATATTTTATTTTTTAAATTACATTATAAATACATTATACATTACATTACAAAATATACTTTCTCAGAATGAATTACTTAAGTTTACCTACTTTGCAAACAGGCAATAGAGTTTTAAGTGCAGTAGTTACAGTTGTTTCAATGGGCAACACAATTTCAAACACAATGTAACATTGAGCTGAAAGGGAATTTCTAATTAAATGCAATTAGTTACTTTATGGATTACTTTTCTAACCACAGGACTGGATCCTAGATTCAGTCCTGGGACATCTCCTGTAAACAGTTGAGCATTTTGGTTACAGTAGTGATTTTTAAGGAATATTATTGTATTTTAAAAGTTGATAGAAACTTTTTCACATAGAATCACCAATTTTATCCTATGGGAGGAACTTCACTTAGCAAGTAAGTAGTGTTATCGTTACTTTTTCTTACTCAGTGGTGGATCCTGGATCCAGCAGTGGTGCATCTCCTGTAAACAGTTGAAAGAATGCGTTTAAGTCATAAAGTCGATTTTTAAGGAATATTTGTAGTTTGTGAAAATTGACACTTAGAAACTTTTCTGGTAAAAACCAGACAATGGATTCCTATGGAAGGAAATACAAGTTACTTGTAAGTATGGTTAGATTTACTTTTCAGGGTCAGTGCTGGGCTAAAAGATGCAGCACTGAGTTCTCTCCTGATAACAGGTGAGTAAATCGGAATTCGTTGTTCGGATGATTTTAGGTGAATATTTAAATGTTCCAAAACTCCACACTTAGAAGAATTTCCAAGTGAAACCAGTCAATGTTAGCCTATGGAAAGAAATTCAAGTTACTGGTAAGTATGGTTAGAATTACTTTTCAGGATAAGTACTGGGCTCAAAGATGCTGCACTGAGGTCTCTCCTGATAACAGGTGAGTAAATCGGAATTCATAGTACATCCAGTAAGCGCTACAGAGCTGCGTAGCAGAAAGATGTAAAAAGGGGCATGGCCTGCACCACCTCTCTGCAACGCAGCGCAGTGGCGCTTCCTGGAAGCACCTGGTGGGTACTTGGCCCCCATGGTCCCTCAAGTTTCCCCAACTTAAAACGCGCCACAGGGCGTGTTTGCACACATCACGTCAGGCCCCTTGCCTCCCTTCACCACTGTGTAAACGCACCCTGTCACCGTTTTAAGCTGAGAGATTAAGTACCCTAGGGTCAAACTAGCCCACTAGGTACCTCCAGTAAGCGCCACAGAGCTGCGTTGCGGACAGGTGTAAAAAGGGACGTGGCCTCTGATCACCTGTCTGCAACACACCTCCCTGGCGCATACTGGACATACCTGTTGGGCTATTTGGCCCTCAGGGACCCTGAGAATTGAAAGAGAATTTATTCCCCAACTTAAAAAGCGCCAAAGGGCGCCTGTTGGACTTGGCCCTCTTGGCAGGGTCATCCCTGAACTTTTTGCCTTCCTCCAATATTTTCTCTGACCTGTTTTTGTTGGTTTAATGACTCTGGGCACTTTACCACTGCTGACCAGTGCTAAAGTGCATATGCTCTCCCTGTGCAAAATGTATAGTTGATTGATGTTCATGATTGGTTCATTGGATTTACTGTCAGTCCCCAGTAAAGGGCACCAGGAGTGCCAGGGCTTGTGAATGCCTATACTGCTAGTGGGCCTGCAGCGCTGGTTGTGCCACCCACAGAAGCAGCCTTTTAAAATGTGTCTAGGGTCTGCCACTGCAGAACCTGCGTGCAGTCTGGAACTGTCATGCTGGCTGGGCAAGTGCACCCACTTGCCAGCCTCTAAACCTTCCCTTTACTTCATATTAGTCACCCCTATGGTAGGCCGAAGGGCAGGGTGCATTGTAAGTGTAAGGTAGGACATGCCCTGGTGTGTGTGGCATGTCCTAATAGTGAATTACAGCCAAATTCGTTTTTAACTATTGTAAGGCTACCTGTTCTCTTAGGCCAAGATGGGCTGCTGGAATTATTACACTCTATAATCCCAGCAGGCTCAGGGAACATGGTAGAAAGTCAAGTTTAGTATGCCTGAACTCAGAATAATAAAATACTTCTTTTAGTAAAGTTTATTTTAATATCCTGTGTTTGCAAATGTTACTTTTAGAAAGCTAGCATTTGCTTGCCTAACCATTTCAGCGCGCCTCTGCTAGGATGTGTATCTGACTGTCTGGGATATGTGAGTGACAGGGCTGGGGGATGACAGGTGGTGAATGCCAGGATTACACCTTAGTGGGAGGTGGGAGTGCCCCTGGACTCTAAATAGGGCTGTGCTCTGCCACCACAATGCTGGCTCCACCTCCTGGGGAGCGACTGATGACTCAGCCCGACACCTGGCCCAGGAAGGGAGAAGCACTGTCAACAAAGTACTCCTGGCTGCCTCTGTCCACACAATGCTGGCTCCACCTCCTGTGGAGCGTCTGATGTGCCATCCCTGCTCCCTGAAAGGAGAGACCAGAGTACACCCAACAAAGTGCTCAGAGACTAAAAGAAGTTATGTAAAGGACCCCTGGCCTGTAAGAACAAAGAAAATGCTGTATAAAAGTAGGAGCCCTGCTCCTTGCAAACTAGATCCTGTTTCCCACAACGAACCTCTGCCCAACTAGAAGGAAGAAGAAGACGCTGGAAGGACTGGCCTGCTGTCTGCCTTGCTGAGGAAGGAGAGGAGAAGACCTACAAAGGACTTTGCAGAATTGTGCTTGAGACTGTGGTATATAAATAAATAATACCGGATCTATTTTTGAATGAATGAATGAATAACAGATAGCTCAATAAAATAAGAGTCAAGATTCGAGGTAGTGGGAGTTTTGCAGGTTTATTACAGCATAAAGGACAGGGACAGGACAACCTGCATAGGAACAGAATGGCAAGGACTAGCATGGCCCGGCAGCTGCCGGGGACCGGATCTGGAATGGCTAGCTCTAACATTTAATAACATTACATGAGCATATATACATAACGCAAACACATAGCATTACATTGCAATGGGCGTAGCAGTGGGTGGAGCAGTAGGTGTGACGTGTAGCAGTCGCGAAAGATAACGGTACAAAGGAGGTGTAACAGGGCGTATACATAGACATGTGATGCAAACGTAATAGAATATGTCATGAAATGGGCGGGAACATTGGAGGGGGCTACCTAAGGAGCCGGGACCTCTAACCTAATGGTGCGCGCAAACTGACAATGACGTGTTACTAGGAGAAGCTGGGGGCTATGAACTCTGTGCTAGGAGCAGAGACTAAAGTCTGGAGGGTCGGAGCGACATGTACCTAGACCCTATCTGGTATCTAATGTTTAGGGAACATGTTGATATAAACTAGAAGTCATGAGGGGAGAAGCTAACTGACTCTAAGGCTAGAGCATGCATTTATTCTACATGTAGTACGTGATGAAGAATATGAAATGACCATTGAATCCAGTATTTCTCTTACATGGAGCCGAATAGGCTAGACAATGACGGAAACTATTGATGCAGTTCAGTAGCTTAGGAATGCAGAGAAGGAGGACTAAACTGATAGCTGGAATCATAACATAGTCTTGGCAGACTCAGAGGCAGAGCCAAGCTGCACCGGGCACTGCGAGGCAGGAAGTAAGTGAAAGGTCGAGGATACAGGTGGGGGCTGGATCGCTCCTCAGCGAGGCTTCAGGAGACAGGGGCTGAATCTGATGTCCGGGCCCTGTTGAGGCCTAGAAACGGGGACTTTATAATGAAATAACGTGCACACTGAGAAACATGGCAACATTACTTTACATAGGCCTGATATTCGTAGTATTCACGGGGACTAGGAAATGGCATATCAGAGGTGGACACAACTATAATTGCGTCTTGAATCGGACATGGGGAATAACATATGCATATTGGTCATGCACACATAACATATGATGGATGACTCGTAGGGACACAGAACATGGCAAAATTTACTTTTCCACATTCCCTCCTTGTCACTACGTTTCCATCAGGAAACATCAATATTCATGATACCATCTATCATTTCATACAGTATCATTTGCTCATCTCGAATTATCCTGGAACGGGATTTAGAACGGGGCTTGGGACTAGGAATACAAGAGGTAGCACACTTGCCGCAAATCGCAGGGCCACATTGTATACAGAGGCAGCAGCTGAATATGATCGCTACTGCAATACCTAGAAAAGACAGGACTTTCCATCCCCATGCGGAAATTATATTCCAGAACCAACCGGACCATGTCCAGGTGCCTGGATCTTGGTGTAACAGATGGGCAATTTTATGGAGTCTGGTTATAGCTGAATAAACAGACGGCGCGTTATTTGGAATGAAAATGCAGCAACTGGATCCGAGGACTCTACAGGCCCCGCCCCTATCGGCCAGTATGACGTCAAGGACGAGACGATTCTGGAGCACAACAATTCTCATAAAGGATTGCTCTTCGGTTAAGTTACCTAGAGCGGAGGCAGTCTCATCTACTACAGCTTCAAGGGTTCTTGTTAACCTACGAATTAGCTTACTATTTACAATTGTGCCTAAATAAGGGAAAACACCTTTATCAATGTCAATGAATTGCTCTGCAGCAGTCTCAGTATAATCGACAATCGGGAGGTTTCTCTTGTGTCTAGTGTGTACTAGGTAGGAATTCCTATGATAGTCAGGTGGTGCTAGAAAAACAGGTGGCAGTAGGAAGGCAATGTAACAGGTTCCCTCCCAATCGAGGGGCAGACGAGCATGTGCAGTTTGACCACAAACGAAATAAGAATGACGTGAAGCTTTAAAAATAGATTTCCCACTGTCACTATACTTGATAATAGTAGTACAATCACTATGTCCTACGTGTACAGAACCATAACTACGAACACATAATTCGCCTTTGACTGGTAATACTGAAATAGCAGGTGAATCCATAGAATCTGGAGTAGTATCAGACTGAACATTCAGGACCATAAAATTCGACGAGTAGTTACCTAAATTGTACACTTCATTTTCTAGATCTAAACCTGTTCTGTGGGGGGGGCCATGCTTGTCTGGGAAACATGTGCTGTTAAGAAAGGACATATCTGTCGAGGATGACGTTAACGTGGACCATGCTCCACACGAACCACTATGTGAAAAAGGATAAGGAAAAAGTGGCAGAACTCCCTTTGACGTCTGAAAAGGGGGGAGTCGACCACACACCCAACAATTAGTGGCATTGCTGGTCTGGTGTGAATAATGTAACATGCGGATAAATGTATTGTTACGCATAGCGAGGCGGTATGAATATTCATGAGGAGGCAGATCACTAAACGTGTGTTCTACTGTAACATTAGAATGCTTATTTACATGAGGAACTGGAAAACACAGGAAAAATGCGTAACTGGTGCAGGAAATCAAAAGGCTGAGAAATAATATGAAACTTAGAAAAATGATACATCGAATTGAGTTTTGACTAACTCTCTCACTATGGGGGTCTATTTTATACATGTCAGAAACAGTCTAACCGTTTCACCTAGGGGAGGACTTATACAATCAAACTGACTGACTTATTTTACTAGACCGGAGTTTTTGCTTATACTCCTGCTGCGGAGTTTTCTCTACCAAGGGAGGGGTTGTATCAATGTCATTTGCGGGACAGTCCTTAGGAACAATGTTTTGACAAGTCTTGATATCCTGGGAAATGTTCTTAGAGACCGGTTTTAATCCGTAGAATTTCTTGACGTGCGAAAGATGCACCCAGCCGCGGCGTCCTTCCAATTTCACGGCTGTACGGGTGGTGAGGAGGACCTGACGGGGCTCCTTCCAACGTGGCTCCAGCGGACTTGATCTGTCGAAGTTCCGCACGAGTACCATCGAACCTGGAACGATTTCATGCGGTGCCACCTCGGTATTGTCTGGAAATGCGGCGGCAACCTGTGAACGACATGAGTTGAGGGCAGACATCAAGGAAGCTAGGTAATCTGTCAGCATATTACATGAAACATCAGTAATACTTCGGGGTCTAGGAGTACCCCACATGTTAGGGGGGCGGCCGAAAACGACCTCATACGGGGACAGACCTGATCTGGAATGTGCGACCATGCGCATATAAAACAAAGCAACTGGCAGAGCTACTAGCCAGTCCACACCCTTATCTTTACATATTTTAGCAATTCGGATTTTCAGAGTCTGATTATGTCTCTCAACGAGACCGGCTGCTTCAGGATGGCGTACACAATGAAACTTCCACTGGTACCCTAACAACAGTGAAACGTGCTTCATTAACTCTGAGGAGAATGGTTGGCCGTTATCAGAATATACGACTCTAGGGAGTCCATATCGAGGGAAAAACTCACGAACCAACTGCTTGGCAGTGGTCGCGGCTGTGTAATCTGGGACTGGATATGCTTCTGTCCATCTGGACAAAGCGCATACAACTACAAGGACATACTTGAAACCTCGACATCGCTCCATCTGAATGTAATCCATCTGGAGGACCTCAAAAGGGTGGTCAGGGGGCTGGAATCCACCTTGTTCCACCGGGACACTTTTACCTGGATTAAACTGACAACATATCATACAGGTACGGACTTTCTGCTTGGCTGCAGCTCGTAAATGCTTGTTGAACCAAATGTTCTGGATACTGTCTAACATTGCTTTTTCTCCTAAATGTGCTGGACTATGTGCGGTATTAATGATGACTTGAACCATAGAGTCGGGGAGAAACCATGTGGTTCTTCCCTTCGTCACCCATCCTTGATCTGTCTGGACCCCTCCTTGTTCGGACCATTTCTTCATTTCATCGGGAGTAGCATGTAACTGGATATCTATGACATCTTGTGTAGGGTCCTTAACTGTCATACATGTAGTCGGATCTGGAGTATGTGTCTGTGTCGGATTAACTTGAATGTCTAGAGTCTGTGCTGTAAGCTTGGCTGTGCGATCTGCTAGATCATTACCCTGGGAAATAATGTCAGTAACTTTCGTATGTGCTTTGCATTTCATAATAGCAATGGAGGTTGGTAAATGTATGGCATCTAACAGAGCTTGAATAAGGAGACCATGCTGAATCTTGGTCCCATGAGAAGTCATGAAACCTCTCTCCTGCCAGAGCACTCCGAAGTCGTGTACGACTCCAAATGCGTAGCGTGAATCTGTGTAAACATTAACTTTCAGGTTCTTGGCGTGTATGCAGGCTTGTGTCAGAGCAACTAGCTCTGCTGCTTGAGCGGACAGAGTGTCAATGCGGTGTGTCTCAATAACCTCAGTGTCAGTAGTCACTGCATACGCGGCAACTAAATCTCCTGTACTAGTTCTCATACATGAACCATCCACATAAAGTGTCAGGTCGGGATCTGGTAACGGAATGTCTGTCAGGTCTTGTCTTGGTTTTGTCGTAATGTTGACTACTTCCACACAGTCGTGTGTGGCAGAATTTGGATTAACTGATGGTAACAGTGTAGCAGGATTCAGGACGTTGCAGCGTCTGATTTCTATGTGTGGCTGAAACAGTGTCAATTCATAACCTGTTAGACGTGCAATTGTCAAGTGCTGTGTTTGTGTTCTATTTAAAAGAACTTCCACGGAGTGTGGAACTTGTACTGTCAGGGAGTGTCCTAAAACTATGGAATCACTTTGTCTGATAGCTAGTGCTGTGGCTGCAACTGACTTGAGGCACGCAGGCAAAGCCTGGGCGACCGGATCTAGTGTGCTAGAAAAGTAAGCACACGGCTTGTACTGTCCTGCTTGATCTTGTGTGAGAACAGATAATGCTGTACCTTCGCGTTCAGTGACGAAAAGTGTAAAAGGCTTACTGTAGTTCGGTGTAGCTAGGACTGGAGCTTGACATAAAGCTTTCTTTAACTCGTTGAAACTAAGTGTATGTTCAGATGTCCAAGGGAGGACAGTCATTGCGGCTGCCTCCTGTGTCGTTAACTGTATCAGTGGCTTGGCTAGAAATGCATACTGTGGAATCCATTGTCTACAATAAGAAGTAAGGCCAATAAAAGCACGTACCTCCTTCTGGGTTCTGGGCTGAGGAAGACTCGCTATCAACTGGATACGGTCTGGTGTCAACTGCCTACCCCTCTTGGACAGTAAGTGTCCTAAGTAGACCACTTGCTGGACACAGAATTGAAGCTTCGAAGGGGACACCTTGTGCCCCATCTCGGCTAGGAAATACAGAACCGTCAGTGACGCTCGCTCGCAGTCACGTTCAGAACGGGCTGTGATCAATAGATCATCGACATACTGGAGCAGGGCAGTGTCAGTTGGCATATGAATGTTGTCAAGTTGTCTCTTAAGTGCTTGACTGTAAATACTAGGACTTTCTGTGAAACCTTGAGGAGCTCGTGTAAACATATAGCTCCTTCCATTTAGACAGAATCCGAAAAGAAACTGGCTGTCTGGATGAATTGGAACACTAAAAAATGCATTCTTAAGGTCTATGACAGTGAAGAACATGGCTTCGGAATCAATAGCAGTTAACAGGGAAGAGATATCTGGGACAACTGGGTACTGAGGAATAATACATTTGTTAAGCTCTCGTAAATCAATCACTAATCGATATACTGGGGGTGCATTTGGATCAGTACGTTTCATGACTGGAATGATCGGAGAGTTACATACATTGGAGTCAGTTTCTACAACTACTCCTTGAGCCATGAGCTCGTCTATAATTTTGGATAAGGCTGCTACAGCCTCAGGTGGCAATCTATACTGCCTGATTCGTGGTAACACTACACCTGGTTTCAGGGTCACACGATGGGGTGTGATTTGCATGTAACCTACATCAGTTGGACCTTGCGCCCATAAATGCTGCGGAACCTTAGACAGTCTGGAATCAAAATCTCGTAATACATAGTGACCCTTAAAGTCACGTAGGAACAATCGTATTCCCTCTGGGGAACAACATATAACTGCACCTAACTCTTTCAGTGTTTTAATGCCTAATAGATTTTCTGGACATGACTTAGTAAGTAACAGATCAGTAGTGCGGGACAATGGACCTACTTCTAGAGTGACTGGTTTGGAGATCTCGTTTATGATAGGTTTTCCTGAAAATCCAAGGGAAACATTGCTTGAGCCTGAGAGCGGAGCCCCTGGAACTTCGGCGTGACTAATTGTGGTCCTACTTGCCCCTGTATCAATCAAAAACTTTCTGTCTTTCCCTAATACTTGACTGTGAACATAGGGACCTTCTTGATCTACAGGTATCTCGATGAGAGGCAAGCCTACCTCCCTCTCTAGGCTGTTTCATGAATATGGCTGGTACTCTGGATACTCAGACTGTGCATACTGGTACATCTGCGATGTAACATGCTGTGTTGCAGCGATAGGCTGCGGTACTGTAACTGTCTGTTGTGCATTCTGTGGCTGAGGAGTCTGTGAAACTTGCTCTTGTCTAGGCGGACGTGGTCTTTCTTTAGTCTTACCAGTAGCTATGTTGTGCTTCAGAACTGTACACTCGTTTATGAAATGACCTGGCTGTTTACAATAATTGCAGTTCCCTTTAACGGGTGCTGCAGGATGACTGGCTTGATTTGGACCCCTCTTCTGACTGTCTTGAGGAACAGATTGTGCAACTAGTACTTTCATTTTCGTATCTTTCATACGTTTATTTCGTGTTCTTGTTCTTCTCTGATTCTATTCTGGTGATACTGGAGCATCTGGAGCATCTGGGACGGAGTATTAGCTTGCCAGGTACTTTCGACTTTCAGAACTCGGTTTTTAACTTGTGGACTTGAATTCTCGACTAATTTAGTAACAAACAGGTGAGGATATGACTCGCTACTTGTCTTGAGGCCACTGTTAATACTAAAGCACTTTTCAAACCTAGAATAAAAATCACTAATATCTTCATCTTGTTTCTGTTTACAGGCTGAGATTGCATCCCAGTCTTCCTTTCTAGTTGTCAATAATCTGGGTAAAACTTGAATCAATAATTCTGGTAATTCTTTACATTTCTCTCCTAGACCGGTACCTGGTACACGTATCTTATCTTCTGCTTCTAGGACTGCCCAATCTATCTTTTTCTCTCCCACCTCCCATTCTTTCTCTTTGAGCTTTTCGTACACCCCTGCGGGCAACAGAACCTTTAACATTTTAATTATATCCGGGTACGTGTATTCTCCCATACGGAGCATGTCTTTTAATTCTCTATGGAACCCTGCTGGATCTTTATCATGACAGGGAATTAATTTCTTCATCTCTAGAAGTTCCATCTTGGTGATTGGAGTGTATACAAACACTCGCTGCATTTCGCCACCCGCTCCTTTGACTGGGTGGACTTCTCGTAACGGATTCTGTCTATCTATGTAAAATGATTTACTTTCTGGGGGTGAGACATGGACAAAATGCGGGTTCAAAAATGTTCTATATTTGTGGCGCTGTTCTAGAATCACACTAATTAAATCGGTACCTAGACCTCTCCATCTGTACTGGAGTAACTCGTTCAGGATATCATGTAGCGGGCCTGGATCAGAATGTTGACCCTCATACAGAGTAATGAGGTGCTGAATCATATACATACCCACCAGTCGCTGCTCGGCTGGGGGCATTTTCAGAAACATTTGTGCCACTATTTCGTCTGGAAAAGTGGTAGAATCAGTAATCCATCGGACTGCTGACCGAACTATTTCTTGTTCATGTATGGTACTTAATTCACTATAACCGATTCGTGATTTCAGAATGTGATCGGTAGCTTGAAATACTTGTTCTAGGGAACCTTGTTCTGGTGCTGGATGATGGAAAATAGACTTGGGTTCTAGACGTAAATGGCGATCTGGAAATCTAGGTTTTCCTACATACGCTATTCTGGCAGTATTCTCGTCGTCTTCCTCTTCAGGATCAGAGATACTTTCTTTCTCGCTTACTTGTGCTGCTTTACGCTGTTCGTGTATCTTTATTATCTCTCTACGGATTTTCCTGTACATACTTTCCATGGCACCAATGGTATTGTGCTTTCCTTCGGCTATATTATCACTCCACTTTGTTAGAGTTTTCATTTCTTCCGGGTCTTTAGACGGGTAATCTTGTTCTCTTATTAGACAGTTAATTAAAAACTTTAATATCATACGCTGAATCTCGGCTTTCCTTTGAGACATGGCATCACTAATACTTTGTGGGTCATCCCCTGTACGGATGAAACGATATATCCTGTCTAGATCTTCTTTCATATTTGGTAGGGTGACTAGATACTCGGTCACTCTCCTTACGCGTACGGAATATAAAACCATATTAAACTCGCCTGGAACTGGGTCATAGACACATTCACCAAGGGTTTGCCTGATCTCTGCAACCGACTTATTATTCTTAGGAGTACGCTGTGATGCTTGAGCATGTAATTCGAGTGCTGATAAACGCTTGTATGGCGGCGGGGTTTGAGGAAGACCTCCTCCTGCGGCCCCTAGACTAGAATCATCAACTGATGCTTTTCGTCCTGGCAGGGTCGGTAATTGTAACGTGGGCTGGACTTGTATGGCGGGCTGACCCCGGGGGGCTGTTAAGGACACCCCGGTATCTGGGGGAGCAGGAATTACCTGGTTTACAGGGACGGGCGGAGTGCGGACAGGATTTGCATATTCTGGGACTGTGTCGTCCAGATAGGACGAAATAAAAATATCAGCTGCGGTAGGCTTGTGACGTAGCTTGGTCGGAACTAATGGTGGCGGAAAATTACTGGATGCCTCCGGGGTCGCTTTTGGCAAGCCCTCAGCAAGAAGAGGATACATACCCTTAATGAGGGCATTCCTCTGTCTGTCTGATTGCTCGGCTTTGACTTGTTCACCTATCTCGATTAATTCCCTTTCTTGGGCTCGTTCCAAGGATTCTCTACTTAATTCTGATTTTCTGATTTCTTTTTCAGTTCTTTTATGAGCTTCTTTGCGCCATAACTCGATGGCATCTTTCTGTGACTGTCTGGCTTTCTTTTTCCATAATGCTTCTTCTACTCGCATGATGCATTCGGCATCCCATGTACCCGATACGGGCCATCTATACTTTTCTTCTAACTGTTTGGTATACTCTACCCATAAATCTAGATACAATATGGCACTTATGCCATGTTTCTGATACATAAAGTGACCTGGACTGTCCCTAGGCGGGACGGGAACTGCTGCTTCCAGCAGACCCTTTCTAGTTTTTAACTGACGTAACTTGGAAAATATGGGCATGACTGAACTGTAATCTAGACACAATACAATACACAATAAACACGATACTTATACCCCATTCATACCACGACATTGAAATACATGAAAAACATTTAAAACAACAGTTCGAACAGAATACTACCGGGAATACGGAACACAGAATACATGAATTTTCTCGAGAACAGAACTGACTAGAACAGGAACTAGATGCACTGCTGAAACAGTACGAAACTTACCGGTCTCTTAATGAGACACGTCAGGACCCGTATCCACCGAAGTGAACACTTCGTTTGTGGGACTGTGTACCACCAACCCACAGACCAGAGTCAATTAGATTGACCCTGTCTAGATACCACCCCAGTAACGGTACTCACCGGGCAGCAAGAACGGAAGGCCTCGGACTGGACTGCACTGCTACGACGTCGGACGACGAACTTCGGACCTCGGACTTCAGTTACGGGTGGACCTCCGGATACCTCGGACCTTGGACTCTTGGCTTGGGCTCTGGTCGGGACTCGCCGCGTTCCTCCACCGTCTCGTCTGGATGCTGGACCGCCTCCTCCGTCTCCTCCGTGGGCCTGAGGGATACTTGAGCAGAAATATCTGCCACTGCGCAGAAGAGTTCCGTCACGACTGCAGAGGGTCAGGGGGTCGGCGTGGCTTCACCGACGCGTGGGGAAAGGGCAAGTCCCTGTTCGGGCGCCATTATGTGGTATATAAATAAATAATACCGGATCTATTTTTGAATGAATGAATGAATAACAGATAGCTCAATAAAATAAGAGTCAAGATTCGAGGTAGTGGGAGTTTTGCAGGTTTATTACAGCATAAAGGACAGGGACAGGACAACCTGCATAGGAACAGAATGGCAAGGACTAGCATGGCCCGGCAGCTGCCGGGGACCGGATCTGGAATGGCTAGCTCTAACATTTAATAACATTACATGAGCATATATACATAACGCAAACACATAGCATTACATTGCAATGGGCGTAGCAGTGGGTGGAGCAGTAGGTGTGACGTGTAGCAGTCGCGAAAGATAACGGTACAAAGGAGGTGTAACAGGGCGTATACATAGACATGTGATGCAAACGTAATAGAATATGTCATGAAATGGGCGGGAACATTGGAGGGGGCTACCTAAGGAGCCGGGACCTCTAACCTAATGGTGCGCGCAAACTGACAATGACGTGTTACTAGGAGAAGCTGGGGGCTATGAACTCTGTGCTAGGAGCAGAGACTAAAGTCTAGAGGGTCGGAGCGACATGTACCTAGACCCTATCTGGTATCTAATGTTTAGGGAACATGTTGATATAAACTAGAAGTCATGAGGGGAGAAGCTAACTGACTCTAAGGCTAGAGCATGCATTTATTCTACATGTAGTACGTGATGAAGAATATTAAATGACCATTGAATCCAGTATTTCTCTTACATGGAGCCGAATAGGCTAGACAATGACGGAAACTATTGATGCAGTTCAGTAGCTTAGGAATGCAGAGAAGGAGGACTAAACTGATAGCTGGAATCATAACATAGTCTTGGCAGACTAAGAGGCAGAGCCAAGCTGCACCGGGCACTGCGAGGCAGGAAGTAAGTGAAAGGTCGAGGATACAGGTGGGGGCTGGATCGCTCCTCAGCGAGGCTTCAGGAGACAGGGGCTGAATCTGATGTCCGGGCCCTGTTGAGGCCTAGAAACGGGGACTTTATAATGAAATAACGTGCACACTGAGAAACATGGCAACATTACTTTACATAGGCCTGATATTCGTAGTATTCACGGGGACTAGGAAATGGCATATCAGAGGTGGACACAACTATAATTGCGTCTTGAATCGGACATGGGGAATAACATATGCATATTGGTCATGCACACATAACATATGATGGATGACTCGTAGGGACACAGAACATGGCAAAATTTACTTTTCCACAAGACTGTCTCCAAGGGCTTGTCTGAGCTTGCCCCCTGAACGGAACCCCAGGACCAGTGGGTTCCTTGTGCCTTCGCTCGCCTTGTACTGCGAGCCATGTGTGCCTCTTGCTGGAGCAGAGTCTGCGCCCCCATCGCCCCCTGGATGTACGACATTACAACGCGTACTTTTACAACGCGTGCCGTTACTATGCAACTTTTACAACGCAAGTCGTTACAACGACTTGCGTTGGGGGGCGCTGGATAGTAAATATTTTAATTTACTATTCCAACTCCAGTCCCCGTGGATAGTAGGGAAGGAGTTGGATAGTAAATTAAACTATTTACTATCCTGGAGCGCCCCCCAGCGCAAGTCGTTGTAACGACTTGCGTTGTACAAGTTGCGTGGTAACAGTACCATGTTGTAAAACCTTCGTTGTAAAGGTTGTTCCCCCGCCCCCTCCTAGGGCTGTGGCACTCGGAAGCTCGCCTGCCCTTTACTCGTGAGAGCCTCGCTCCGTTGGAGTCGCTCTCTGCCCCCGGGTAAGGCTGCCTGCTCCTCTGCCCCCGCCTGCCATTAGGAGCGCGCTGAAACGCTCGCTCGCCCCTCCGGCCGGAATTCCTCTGAGTCTGGTGATTGATTCTGGGACAGCCGCCCGCACGTAGGAACGTTCCCTGCTGCCCTCCTTCACCCCCTAAGAGACTTTTACAGGCCGCGCTGCCCCCTTTGGGAGACCCCAGTACAGTCGGTACTGAGGTCGTGGGCCACGCCTGCCTGTGTGCCCGCACCCACTGCTGTAAAGGTCCGAAGTCACCCTGGAGCCCCAGGCGCACCAGACTCCTACGAGCTGTCCCCCTGCCCGATGGACGACTAATCCACGAAGTTATCGCCAAGAAAACGATTCGCACTCACCGTGTACGACTCGTCCCAGAAAGAGAACTGAGGTCTTCAGGTACGTCGCTGGCACCAGGGGTTCGGGGCCCGCAACGCCTTATTTCCCCGTGAATCTAACTGTGCGTCACGTTCTGCTGCCCATCCAAGGCTGGTACGCCTCGCTGTGCGCTGAGGATCTGTGTGCACCGTCCTGCAGGCTTCCCCGAGGCTAGTACGCCTCGCTGTGTGCCTGGACTTTGTGCACCTCTTCTGCCGATCATCAGAGGCTGATACGCCTCGTACTCCTGGGCCCCCATTAACCCCCGCGTACGCCGTCTCACACGAGATGCGTGAGTATTGGAAGGGTCTTGGTGTACGCTTCTCACGCGAGAAGCATGAGCATTGGTAGGGCCTGGGGTTTTCTTCCGTGCGGAGCGTAGAGGAGCGCTACGAAGCGCACAGCGGCGCTTGGGAGCGTCGTACCTTCCCGGAACGGGACAAGAGGCCCCAAATATTGCATAACAAAGAACTGTGGCACCATCCTTTGGTTAAAAGAGTACCTAAACTGCCACAAAAATAACTATTTTAAGTGAACCAGGTTAGAAGAAAGCAGCTTACAACCCAAAAGAGAACTTGCCATTACTTTCCAATCTTGTGGCCTAAGCTAAAGTCATTATAATGGTCTTGTGATAAGCCTTATGTGCAAAGATATATTTTTATATAAAGAGAACATATTTTTACATATCCACAGCCTGGTGTCCATTTGTGGGGGGATTGGTACATTGCCTGTGTGTGTGATTACAAATGCTTAACCCAATAACGCCTGAAGATTAGCCTTGGCTGCTCACGCCACACACCTAGAGGGTGAGCAAGGGTAATTCTAAGGGGTCATCATTCGCCCTGACTTAGAGGAGAGGGTCCCTGCTTGTCACAAGTGAATACTTGCGCCAACCAGAGACCCCCAATTCTAACATTGGACGCAGCGGTGAGGATTTGCGAATTTGCATTTGTGGTTTACATACAGTGAATTATTGATCACCACATAGTGAGAGCAGACCTATAACGCAGCCACAGATATTATTGTTTTTTAATTTTGCTGGGAGATCTCCATGTGCTTGTGAAACGTCATGCCTAGTTCAGTGAGGATGGAAAAGGCAGCAACCAGATGTCTGTCGCCAGAGGAGTTGGCAGACAGGGTAGCAACCAGGGCACATGAAATGGAGATGGCAAGATTAAAGGGACAAATGGAAATGGAGAAACAGAGATTAGCCATGGAGGGGAAAAACGCCAAAGAGATCACTACTTGAAAATGAGAGAACTTGATTTGGAGCTCAAGGAGCTTGAAGCCAGGAGGGCTTCAGCCCAACATCCGGAGATTTGTGTAGCTCAGAGACTGAGCTTTGCTGAGTTGGAGGTGGAGTCCAGCTCAGCTGGTGGCAGCAACATCCAGGTATCTTGTGCTGACTGCATAGTGCGCCCACCTAGAGATATGGCACCTGACTTGGAGGGGGTTAACTTACACCAGGAGGTTCAAGGGCATGAGAGAGCTCCAGTAGTGCGCAGCGTCCCTGAAGGGAATAGGGTGGCTGGCGTAGGAGTTCATGGTCCTAGTGGTGGGAGAGATTCCCCCATGGTTGAGGTCCTGGTGGGTGAGTGTAAAGACCGTCCAGAAGAGTGTGGGTTGTGTGACAGAGACAGTCCGCTACTGTCTGGCCAGTCTCAGTAGAATGGTGTGGAGTAGGTGAAGGATAGTTTGGTTAACCCTGCTAGGGGGCTGTGTAATCCAATTATGGGAGAGCATACTTTATGTCCCAGTTTTCCAGAGCTATGCCAACACCTGTTTGAGAGTGAGTTCTCTGACCCCAGGGAGCTCACATTAGAGGCAGACCTTGTGGTGGATTCCAGAGAGTCTGTAGAGGCATTGGGGTGTGATCCTGTGGGGAGTGGCTCAGGTTTCCTCCAGCCCAGAGTGGTGGATGTGGCGCAGAGTAGCCCTGCTAGGTCTGGTTGTAGTGAGAGGGGTGTAGGGCCTCACGTCCTGTCCTTAAGGGGAAGGAGTGAGAATGGGTTTTGTCCCAGTAGTGCCCAACCTCAGTCTCAGAGCCTGGATGGTTCTTTAAGGGAACACCAGGTGGGGAGCCTAGGCTGTCTGGATGAGTCACCCGCTGAGGGGGATCCCCCAGTGGCTGGAGAACGGGGAGGCTCTGTAAACAGAGCTCCAGTAGTTCTGGTGTCTGGCAGTACCACTCCAGTTGGGAGGGTGCAGAAGTCCAGAAGGAGGGGCGAGAGGAGGAAAGAGTCCCCAGTGGAAGAACCAGGGGGTCAGGGGCCAGCCAGCAGGGCTGCGTCCCCAGTGAATGACCAGGGGGACACCACTTCTGTCTTGGGGGACCTTCCCACACTGTCAGAGGGACAGGGGTTGAGAGGTCTGCGCCAGGCAGACTGTCGCAGGACACATGAGCTATGTGCCACCCTCAGGGTGCATGCGTGCTCCCGGGAAGTCCTGGTACGCCATGCAATTGTTTAAGTGCAGGGCTGGGTCCCTGAGTTGGAGAGCCAGGTTCAGTGTCCTGACCCATGTCACTGCTAGGGGTACCACTCCAGTGGGGAGTGGGCAGTACTCTGGAAGGGGGTGCAGAGGGAGGGAGTCCTCGCTCTGACCCCGGTACAGTTTGAGGGTTTAGACCCTAGGATAGAGGGCCAGGTGCAGGGTGTTCCCCCTGACCTGGTACCCTAGTTGCAGGATAGCACCCCTGAACTGGTGGGTGAATTGTGCAGGTCACCTGCCACAGATGCCCTGACAATTCTGGAAGGGGGCACCACTCCAGGTGGGAGGGTACAGAGCCCCAAGGAGGAGGACCGGGTATGGGAGAGCCCACCCCAGTCTTTGGTCCAGCCGATAGGTAGAGGCCTGGGGCTGGTGGGTCAGTGCCAGGATATCATACCTGGACTGACAGAAGAGAGAATGGACAAAAGGTGCCAAGCACCTGGGGCTACTGCCCCCCGCTCTCTGAGGCCACAGAGGTTTGGGAGCCCTGAGAGGCATGAGGCATGGGTCTCAGCCCTGACTACTGTCAGTGGCCACTGTGATTTGATGACTATCTGTTGGGACACACCTGTTAGCAAGTTAAGGTTAGACGCTGCAAAGGTGGTGTCCACAGAGGAAGAGAAGGGTGCCCCATGGATTAGCTGGGTGGACCCTGAGAGTATGGACAGAGGATTTGAAAGAAGCTCAGATTGGCGTAGAACTGGAATGTGCCCCTGCTGTTGCGGGCCAGGTCCCTGTTCTATCACCCAAAGCCGGGAAGTCCATCACAGTGGTGATTGGTCTACCCTGCGTTTTGGCTGGAAGGGGGTTGTGTTGGAATTGACCCTCTTGGCAGGGTCATCCCTGAACTTTTTGCCTTCCTCCAATATTCTCTCTGACCTGTTTTTGTTGGTTTAATGACTCTGGGCACTTTACCACTGCCGACCAGTGCTAAAGTGCATATGCTCTCCCTGTGCAAAATGTATATGTGATTGATGTCCATGATTGGTTCATTGGATTTACTGTCAGTCCCCAGTAAAGGGCACCAGGAGTGCCAGGGCTTGTGAATGCCAATGCTGCTAGTGGGCCTGCAGCGCTGGTGGCGCCACCCACATAAGCAGCCTTTTAAAATGTATCTAGGGTCTGCCACTGCAGAACCTGCATGCAGTCTGGAACTGTCATGCTGGCTGGGCAAGTGCACCCACTTGCCAGCCTCTAAACCTTCCCTTTACTTCATATTAGTCACCCCTATGGTAGGCCCAAGGGCAGGGTGCATTGTAAGAGTAAGGTAGGACATGCCCTGATGTGTGTGGCATGTCCTAATAGTGAATTACAGCCAAATTCGTTTTTCACTATTGTAAGGCTACCTGTTCTCTTTGGCCAAGATGGGCTGCTGGAATTATTACACTCTATAATCCCAGCAGGCTCAGGGAACATGGTAGAAAGTCAAGTTTAGTATGCCTGAACTCAGAATAATAAAATACTTATTTTAGTAAAGTTTATTTTAATATCCTGTGTTTGCAAATGCTACTTTTAGAAAGCTAGCATTTGCTTGCCTAACCATTTCAGCCCGCCTCTGCTAGGATGTGTGCGTTACCTAACCCACAGGAAGCGGGTGCACAGGTCTCAAAGTGTGTCGGGTTTCGTCGTGGAGTTCTATGGAGCCTTGGAACAAAGATGATGCAGGCGACCAGGAGAGAAGAGTCCGGTTGGATCCAAGGGCGGATCGAAGATGTAGAGTACCTGAAAGCAGAGGGGACAGAGTGGAACCAGGAAGGAACCAGGCGATGTCGGGCGCAATCAGGTGGTTGTCGCGAAGCTTGTCTCTGCTGCCACGTGGACCAGGAGTTATCGACGATGACCAGGAGCTGGGCACGGACTGTCCCACAAAGGCTCTCGCTGTCAGCGGTGTCGGTTTCCGGATTGGAGTCAACAAGCCTTGGCAAAGGCAACCCACACAGGAACTGAAGAGGGCTTCTTACTCAGGCCAGCAAGAACTGACGTACTTCTCCTTCGCAGGGAAGCAAGGGCCAGTCTGGAGCAACCAGACCAGCAGTGTAGATTTTGGGTTTCATTGTCACAGAGGCCACTAGCCAACGGGCAAGTGACCGGACAGACGCGTTGAGCAGGAAAATGCAAAAGGGCCCCACGCCTTACTCGGTGAGTGTGGAGGTGTGATCTTTGGTGCAGTTGATGCTTTCAGGGTGCCTCAGAAGCTGTACAGGAAGCTTCTCGCAGTCTTTTCAAGATGGATGGTCCCACGTCTCACGTCGCCTCCACTGGTCTCAGCTTTGCTGTGGCTGTGGATCGGGCTAAATGAAGTCTGGAAGTCTGGGTCTTGTCAGGCTCTGTGGTCGGGCTCCGGCGGGAGCATCGGACAAAGCAAGTCGTTGAGTGCTTGATGGTGCCTGCTTGAGCAGGATGGCCACTCCTTGGCCACAAGGGAGATTCTTCAGTATCTTCTTGTAAAGTAGATGGTAGAAGGTCCAGAGTTCTGTATCAAAGTTTCAGTCAGGATAATCTAATGTCTTAGGACGCAGCTCCTACCTGTATTCCAAATCAAGGGGCTGGATTACCTGCTAGGTCCCTCCTATAGGTGAGATCAGGGAAGGGGGTGGTTACACCCCTTTCCCTTTGTCCAGTTTCCCGCCAGAGCTGGTACTTGGGTGCCCCAGCACCGGTTTGAACTGGCCTATGCATGGGGCACCGTGTGCGCCACAGGCATGTCTCGTTTCTTTCATCCCTCCCTGCCTCAAACACTATCTCCTGTCTGGGGTGGTGCTAGCACCTCCCTGTGACAGGAAACCTATTGTCCAAGCCTCCCGTGCTGGAAGGGCTCCCAGCAGCAGTAGGTCAGACTTGTGTCTGTGGCAGCAGCATCCATTTTGTGATGCTAGGGCTCTGGTTGATTTTAACCGCGTTTAAGGAAAGTAACATGTCTTCTCCCTCTAGAAGGGTGGAATGCTACCCCCGTCGCCAGAACTGGTGAGGGGGTAGTATTACAAAGCGTATGACACCTTACACGACATGTTTCGATAAAGCTGAACCAAAGTTAGCAATAACCGCGAGGATTATAATGCACTTAAGAGTATGTGGTATGGCAATATCATAGAACAGCTATAAGGACATGGTTCCGAAAGCTGCAGACAGGCTCAGCTCATGCTAGAGCACCCTCTCACATAAAACCAAGCACTCTGCCTTCAGGATTGTTAAGGCCTGCCATAGGAGTGACTTATACGTGCATATTTGTCTATATGTAAAGGTAGATATAGGAATACTATATCTAAGCAAGGGGTGATTACACCACCTTGTCCCAGCTGAGTGATCAGCCAGTTGTGTCAAATTGAAGGCCAGCCAGGGGTGGCAAAAGATATGCTGCAGCCCCTGGTAGGCCTTGGATGCACCTATGCCCTGGGTGCCTATGGCACACTATACAGGGGCTTATAAGGTGACCCAAATACCAATTGGAGATGTACCTAGAGTACATGGAGTCCATTTTGCAGTGAGAGCAGATAGCCTGGGGTCCCGATTAGCAGGATGCCAGGCCAAATAAGTTGAAAACCAGCTAAAGACAAGGCAAAAAATCTGGGGTAACCATAGTCAGATATCCATCCTCCTACATATGTGCTTTGACATATGGGCATGTAAGGCCAACCCAAGAATGACTTATTAATATTTAAAAGTAAAGTTATTCTGACAGGTTCAATTTGCGATTTAAACGTGCACCACCAGTTTACAGGGCTGCAGTCATGTTTGCACGGCCTCTGTACTGGCTGACACAATGAGTGTTGTAGTTCACTTGCACTTTTCATTCCCTCTTATCACACACTTCCTGCGAATGGTTCCTATTTATTAAGAACACTTAATAGCTGTTGTAGAATGGCCTCTGGGTTTACCGTTTTGGTAACTGTTCAGAAAACTGTGATAGAATGTGGTATCACATTATATCCTCCTCCAAGGAAATTGTTTGAAATTGTTTCATGGCCAAAAACATGCAATGCAAATATGGTCTTTGATAAGCTAAGAAAGCGTGTTACAATATTAATACGGACAGAGGTGTCTTTGTCTTCTGCTTTTGAAATTCGGAGACTTCCGCAGATACAGTTTATAACTCATTGTGCTGTACATCGACTTCAACTCATCAGACTCGACAGGCATAACTATAGTTTAAGAGAAAATTAGATCCTCCCTATTGACTGTTTATAGAGCTATTTTTAGACTGATTCCTCCATGTTTTAGTTAATTGTTTTCAAGTCTGTTTTGTCAATTTCCAATGACACTAATGTGTGGTTGTGCAATTCTCATGTTTATTCTAATAAAGAAATAAAGCCAGCATAAACCCCAGTGTGAGTGGAAATTTCATCCATCTAGCAGATCAGCAATGCTGGGAGAATATACATTTCTACTGCAGGAGAGAAAACATAGAATGCGCTAAGTACAAATTGGACTCTATTTCAAGCTCCCTGATTGAGATTTAGCCACTCATACTCAGACCCCCCAGGATATAGCGGCATGGATTAGCAAATGTAGCGGCACAAAAATGGAAATTTAGCGGCACAAATATGGAAATTTAGCGGCAATTTTGCGGCATTTTATGTGCATCCACCCATTTGCAGGGGGACTCATTATTTTGCATTATGCCACTGGGTCACGATGATCCAGTGTAGAACAACAGTACTGGATAGAAATCACTCCAGGCTTCCTGCAGTGCGAGCACCCGGTGTTGCCCAGCACTGCAACGCAGTGATGTCTGCCATCACAGCACCCATTCATAGCCACCACAACCAACACAGAGCAGCAGAGCTATCTACCATTACAGACACCCATGCCTGGCTAAATCAGAGCAGCTGTCTTTCTGCCATTCTCAACACCCCTGGGTACCCAGCACAGAGAAGCCGGGATTTCTTCCTCCCCAGACCATCTCTGACTGTGTGAATGAGGCAGGGAATTTCATAGGCTGACTGACCCCTGTGTCCCACCTTCTAAATCCACTTCACCGGGGCAGTGCCCCAGGCGGAAAGTAAATGTGGTGTTTGATATTGGGCAAGGGGGGCAGGGGAGTCGTTGCGTTGTCACGGCCGGAGGTGTGAGGAAGATGGCAGGAGAGGGGAGGGGGTTAATGGCGGTGCTACAAGTGACGCTGAGGAACTTTAAGGGCTGATTACAAGGTCTGTAAAGCAAACAGCCCTTGCTCTCAATCGGGTCCCATTAAACTAATGGGACCCGATTGAGAGCAAGTGCTGTTTGCATGACATGACACCCGGCAGCTCCCTCCTGCTGCACCCCTCGGAAAATTGGCGGGCCCTGTCCAGGGCTGGCTGGCCCCGGCATGCCTGGAGAGGCTGCCCGCATGGTTCGCTGTTTGTGGCCGGTTTTGTATCGACGTGGTGCGTAAACCAGAGCCTCCAGCCAAGAACACAGAGGCTGTTTGTTCTCAGGGAGGATGCGTTTATGGACTCCAGTCGAATCACCTGCTAAACACACCCGCTCTCATCCACCCTGGAGACCCAAAGGCCAGGGCTGAGCAGGAGACCCAGGGCTTGAGCCTTCCACTTCCAAAAGAAACTTTTGTTCCGGTGATTTTTAAACACCCATGTCCGCTGAATCAATATATCTCCTTCAGAGGGTTTATTATACCTTCAGGCCTTGCTCCAGTCTAGCCCTCACTTGCCTCCATGCTCGCTTTGCTTGCACCATCCGAGAACCCCAGGATAAAGGCAAGCAAACATGCGAGCAAAGTACCCACAGCAGAGAAAGAGCCGAGGCCCCGCATGTGAGTGCGGGAGGGGGTCAGGGAGCTGAGGCCACAACATCCTGGCGACGAGACCTGCAGGGAGCAGAGAGATAAGCACCGCGCATCCCCGGCGGGACGAGCCGGGCCGGGCATTGATGGAGACCGTCCATGCAAACGGAATTAGAAGTGGGCCGCGAGAAATGTCTAGAGAAGGGACAAGAAGTTTACTAACTCCGGGAGTCTGAAACAGACAGGTGCTCAGAGATGGAAATCTGAAGGAGAGGTTAGAGCAGCAGAAAAAGAACTGCCGTCGCTGGATAACAGATGCGCCAGGCGCTTAGCTGCAGCGCCGGCAGGGAATGCTCATAATTCAGACCCCCCAGGATATAGCGGCTTTTGTAAAAATGCCGCTCGATTTCTACAAAAGTGCCGATTTCGCGGGCACTTTTGTAAAAATCGCGTCATTTTTACAAAAGTGCCGATTTCGTGGCAAACCGCAAAATCGCAATATCCTGGAGGGTCTGACTGTGCTACACTGACATGCAGTTGACAATCTTGCACTCTTCAGTATATATTGAGCCAGCAACATCAGCATCACCGGCCTCATCACATGCTCTAGCAAGGGGCAAACAGCATATGCATCACTTGATCCCCTTGATGCTGTGCTCCAGTATGTATACAATTAATCTTCGATGACAACTAGACCGATGCTGTCAAGCTCACGTAGTGCACTTCTACTAGCTACTACAGCTCCATCATTGGCTCCCCTGCCATCTGCAAGTTCACAACGCAAAACATAACTGTAGGCCTCCACCAGTAACTTGGCTGCGTAGGTTTAAACTACAAATTCGACTTGTCAACATAACCTCTTTCAGAGGCCTAAAGCTTCCTTTTAAATATTAGGAAGTCATGTCAAAGTAGGCCATAAATGCCTATAACGTAGGGTGCATAATAATTAAAAGTAGGACATGTAAATAGTCGCAGTGGCAAAGTCCTAGAAACTATTGTCACTGTAGCTCAGTTAGCTGTTCCATAGGAAATTATTGGGATACTTTATTAAAGTAAAAACTGTTGTCTGTCTAGGAGCTAAAGACAAACTTTTAAAAATAGTTTTCACAGTTGTTTATATTTCTGTGGGATGTCGCAGAGATGTTATCCAGCCTCATGGAGCCCTGTTTGACTATAACTTTCAGACTTGCCCTGCATGATCAATTCAAGCTTCAAAATACGGACTAAGTCCGAAGGTAGAACTCTTCACTGGGGAAAAGGGCCAAAAGTATCCAGCCAGCGAGGGACACCTTCTTTAGGAGCAATTTTTTTATTTCTACTACTCTAAGATTTGCTGCCATAAGTCAACAGTTTGATGGGGACCTGGTCCAACAGCTATCTGGCCTCGTGGAGCCCATCTCGGCCACATTCTGCTGCCTTCTCCCACTGAGGCTTTTTTTTACTCCTATTTCAGTGACTAACCCCCAGATGAATCAAAGTTATGTTTTGCGAGTCCTATTAAAGACTCGCAAAACGGGATGCATGTAGGAATCGCAATGTTATTTGCGATTCCTACTGATTCCTTATTTGCGATTCGCTAATTGCTAATCGCAAATAAGGAATGGCTTTCCCATTCATTCCTATGGGCCTAAAGGCTCATAGTCAGTCAGTCAGTCAATTACTTTTATTCGATTAGAAAAAAATCATAAAAAGACACAGGATACATTTCAG
Organism: Lissotriton helveticus; assembly: GCF_964261635.1. NCBI lineage: Eukaryota > Metazoa > Chordata > Amphibia > Caudata > Salamandridae > Lissotriton > Lissotriton helveticus. The sequence goes on from NC_136061.1 coordinate 1,319,436,999, forward strand.
AATTACACATGTAAAAGATTAAATGATCACTGGAAGGATATTTACATAATATATATACGTAATAATTCATCGATCATAACATCAAGGTAATGTAAAGTGGCCTGTGCGTAAACAATTGATATATACAATCAAAAAGATTAGATTTAAAAATACATTTAAAAACATATGGGACATCAATATATCTATATTCATATAGAGGTTACATTCAAGAAATTTCGTTTATAATCAATCCATTATTACTTTTAGTGCGCTTTTTATTAAGGCGTACTCCTGCTGCTAAAAAATTTGCAACATGAAAAGTGACATGTGCATTGTGCAAAAGTTGCAGGAATAGAAGTGCAGGCCTCACTTGTAAAAAACGGGCCTCTCTAAGGATGGGGACAAGATATTTCCTCCTGATTTTATCATAATGTTCGCAGAACATGATAAAATGTAAAGTGTCCTGTGGTGAAAAATTGTCACAGTCACAAGGTTTGTTGTTATCAGGGGTATCCCATCTATGGTATGTGCCCAATAAAAAGTGAATTAAATTCAAACGAAATCTGATTAAAAGAAAGCGGTGGAAAGAGTTATTTACAAATACCAGGTAAGGTTCTGGGCCTGGAACAGTTTTAAGTGTAAAATTCCTTCTGACTGTAATTTTCTTAAGTTCAATTTCCTCTCGCTCTGTGATAAAAAGGTTAAACAGTGATTCCTTGATTAATTTAACATCTTCCTTCCTTATGTTCTCTGGGGAATTAAAAAGGTCGATACGTCCCACCTGTGCCAACATATTTTTCACATACAACATCCATGGGATCTTAAGTACTCCATCCATGTTTAGACAATCTTCTAGAATTTTGTGATTTAGAGAAATCTCTTCGTTTAGCCAGGTTTTTAACCAAAAGATAACAGGGGCAGATTTTATGGCGTCAGAGACGTACCCAACCCCCAGTTCTGAGTGAATAGAAAAAGTGGGGGTGGACTGGGGAACAGAAAGTAATGATCTTAAAAACCTATTCTCTGCCCTTTGAATAGAGACGGGCTCTATGTATCCCCAGATTGAGGCCCCGTAGTTGGCGATTGCGATGCTCTTAGCATTGTATACTTTGAGAATCGCGCTCGTCGGTCTTGAACCTAGTTTTCTAGCAAAATTCAGGATGGCGCCTGCCGATCTACTCAAAGCGTTGGATTTGGCCTTAAACTGGGGACACCACGTGCCTTTGTCGTCAAATAGGACGCCCAAGTAGGTGAAAGAGGGAACCCTCTGAACCTCCTTTCCTGTGCAGACCAGGGTTATGGGTTTCCTCCTTTTCCCTTTATGACCCATAATCATGACGTGGGATTTATGTGTGTTTACTTTTAGGTCAAGAGAGGTAATAAAATCCCCAAAAGAGGCCAAAAGTTTATTCAGGGCAACGCCAGTTCTTGCCAGGAGAACCGCATCGTCCGCGTACAGGAGGACCGGGATATTAGTCTCTCCTGCACGCGGAACGTCGGTGCCCAGGGCATTAAGTACCGGCTCCAAGTTGTTTATATACAAAGTGAAGAGGAGGGGGGCAAGGATACATCCCTGCCTCACTCCTCTCTCGGAGCTGTAGGATTTGGTGCATCTACCGTCCCTGGTTACTCTAACTGAGGCCTCCAGCCCCTGATGTAGGTCAGCCAGAAACCCAACTAAAGATTTTTCAATACCTATGTCCAGGAGGACCCCCCACAGCCTTGACCTGTTGACCAGGTCAAAGGCTGAGGAGAGATCCATGAAAGCCAGGTATAAGGCTCCTTTTTTAACTAGAGTGTATTTAGTAGTTATCAGGTATAAGTTTAAACACTGATCCAATGTGCTTCTTTTAGCCCTGAAGCCATATTGAGCGTTTGAAAGAATTCCCCTGCCCTCCAACCAAGATGTTAATCTCCCCAAAATGACTCTGCCCAAGATTTTAACAGCAGGGTCAATTAGGGAGATAGGTCTGTAACAGGCAGGGTCACTCTTGAGGCCTTTTTTAAAAATGGGTATGATAACGGATGTAGCCCAAGACTGTGGGATCACACCTGTTCTAGCAGCATTAAACACATTCTTCAATATCTTTGACCAAAATGCGGGTGCTGCTTTGTACAAATCAGCCGGGACCCCATCGGGTCCCGGGGCCTTATTTATGGATGACTTATTTATTGCGTCTTCTATCTCATTTATTAGAAAGGGTTCAATTGGGTCAGTGTTAAGATGGTCAAACCTATCCTGTAGTTGACTAGATGCGTTATGTTTATAGATGTTACCAAAGTGGGATAACCACAAGTCATCGGGAATGACACGCTCTACCGAATGGCTATCTCCTTCCGAGAAGTAAGAGTGATTAATAACATCCCAGAATTTAGAACTATCCCGGAGGACCTCTGGAGATTGAAGGTCCAGCCAGGCCTGCTCTTTAATGTCCTTCTTCCTTTTCCAAATGGCCTGTTTGTACTCCTTCCTTAATTGGATGACCTTGGCTTTGTTTCTTGGTGACTCTTTTAGGGCATTTAACAGGTCAGAATGAGCCCTTGAACAGTTAGAGTCAAACCATCGTCTAGCAATCGGTCTCCCCCTTTTTGCTTTAAGGGTTAAGTCCTTATTGATTTGTTGACATAGACTATTAAAAGCCTGTACAATAGTACTATTAGTCGAAAGGGGGTCTAAGCAAATACCGACTTCCTTTTCTGCTTTAGTTAAAACTTCCTGTAAGAAAGTAATTGGTGTTATATTAGACCATTTCAGCCTTCTCCCTTTATCTGTTGATGTTAAATTTGTCACCGATTGTATACCTCGTTCATTAGGGTCTTTAAAATCAATGAATCCAACTTGTGACACCTCTAATGCCACAGGGTTGTGGTCGCTAAAAATGGAGTCCACGCCTCTGTAGCTTAATATATAATTCAAAATAAAAGATGAAATAAAGATAAAATCTATGATTGTACCTGTGTCTTTCCCTTTGTATGTTGGTGGTCTCGGACCTAGCGGACAACAGCTAGACTCATATAAATTGTGAGTGGCCAAGAAATTTTCCAAGCCCTCCCCTCCTTTTGTATGTTCAAAGTGTACTGAGAGTGCATTGGGTGGACCATCCTCATCATTGACCTTACAATTAATACTACAAGGGTGAATATTAAAATCTCCTGACAATATAATCTCATAACCATGATTACTTAATTTGTAATTTTCTAAGAATTCATCAAGTAACATCAAAACTTGGTTATTATTAACAGATTCAGGGGAATTATAAAAATTAACCAACAAAATAGTAATTGAATTTGACATTTTTAGCTCAACAACCAAGAAATGCGGGGAGCAAGACTGTAACTGTTTGGCTTTCCCTTTTCGATTAAGTGAAATAAAAGTGGATAGGCCACCTTTTGCTCTACCCGATGCACTTGGCGTAGCTAGAATATTAAAATGCATAAATCCGTCTATCTCAAATTTGTTATCAGTGTCCCATGTTTCCTGTAATATAATGATATCAAAAGATGAGATAAAGCTTAACCAATTTTCATCCTCAGCCTTAGATCTTAATCCTGCAAAGGTTCATAGGAATGAATGGGGAGTCATTCCTTATTTGCGATTAGCAATTAGCGAATCGCGAATTCGCCGCAATTTCAAGGGTGCCTGGGTGTCCAAAGGACACCCTGTTGCACCCCTGAAATGGTAATGTTCACTGGTGTTGCGCACACACATGTCCCAAGGACATGTGTGTGTGTAATATACAACTTAGAAAAATGCACCAAAGTGCATATTTCTAAGTTTTTGCTATTTACCACGTAGTTTGAATTTGCGGTAAATAGCGACCCTAGATTGCGAATTCGCAATCTTGGAATGGTTCATGCATTGCATTTAAGGAATTGCAAATTGCGATTCCTTAAATGCAATCGCAATTTGAGAACTCGCAATTATTTGCAAATTCTTAAATTGCGAGTGCATGAACCCTTGATGCATTTCAAATGCCATTTTTGCGGGCGCAAACGGCCAAATTTTGTGATTCGCACTGTTTGCGCTCGCAAAAATGCTTGATGCATCTACCTGTCAGTCAGAAGGTCAGAATGTAAATCTTGTGTTTAGGATGATCAAATTAAGAAAGCTGCAAATAATGCAGCACAGGCAAACAAAAGAATGGCAAACCAAACCAAAAAACAGCACAGAATTTGACAAGAAACATGGCATTCCTTGTTCATGAATATTTGCATAGTACCTATAGCATAGAATGACAGGCCGTCAATACAGCATAGAGAGTCAAAACCAGGAATAGTGTATTTTAGAACTAGGGACTCCCACAGGGTAGAAAAAGCAAACTAAACCAGAACATCTGTCTGGTTTCAGTACCCTCGGGCTCCCTCTGTGGCATCAAGCATATTGGGATCTGCTGTGGGAGTGGTATTTTTATTGTGTCATGTTAATGACTTTTTTAACTGTTTTGGTACTTGTAAATGCTGTACACATTTTCCTAAATGAAACCTGTTTGCTCTGTGCCACAGCTACTAGGGATTGAGCTCAAGTTTAATTTACTGAAACCATTACTCAACCTAACAAGGATAATGACATTATTATTTGTGGTGGGCTACCATCTAATTGAAGGATACTAGGGAGGCATTTTGCCTTTCCACGGTCTGAACTTATCACTGCAGCAGGCCTGGAAAGACAAGAAGTAGACACAATCGCAATGGACCGCACACCGCTAGCCCCTCCTCCGGATCGCCCCCAGGGAATCTGGTACATGGAGTTCTTGAGTGGTTCACCCCAGTGGGTGCAAGTAGGTACTTGTTGGACTGATGATCTCTAGACCCGATACATGTCCCGGGTTTTTGCATATCGCCCGAGACATGGCTCGGGTTTCGGGATAACTTCCCTCATCAGTAGAGAAAATAGTTAGGGGTGGAAGAGAAGGCCGCCAAGCAACCGTCAAAGGCCTTGATGCCCGAACCGGCACGCAGGTGCGTCGTCCAGGAACCCGTCGGCTCAAAGCTCAAGGGAGCCAATTTGTAGACACAATCGCAATGGACCGCACACTGCTAGCCCCTCCTCCGGATCGCCCCCAGGGAATCTGGTACATGGAGTTCTTGAGTGGTTCACCCCAGTGGGTGCAAGTAGGTACTTGTTGGACTGATGCTCTCTAGACCCGATACATGTCCCGGGTTTTTGGATATCGCCCGAGACATGGCTCGGGTTTCGGGATAACTTCCCTCATCAGTAGAGAAAATAGTTAGGGGTGGAAGAGAAGGCCGCCAAGCAACCGTCAAAGGCCTCGATGCCCGAACCGGCACGCAGGTGCGTCGTCCAGGAGCCCGTCGGCTCAAAGCTCAAGGGAGCCAATTTGTAGACGCAATCGCAATGGACCGCACACCGCTAGCCCCTCCTCCGGATCGCCCCCAGGGAATCTGGTACATGGAGTTCTTGAGTGGTTCACCCCAGTGGGTGCAAGTAGGTACTTGTTGGACTGATGATAGCATGTCTAGCTATTACATCGAACATAAGTCCTATTCCCAAACCGGTATGCAGGTGTGAACATCTCTGAAACTCAAAATGGGTTTTATTTTCTGTTGTGCTAAAATTAACTTATTGCCTAGAAACAGTACAATGGCGTAGAATTGCTATAAATGCAAAGCAACAATCATGTTGGAGTATTTCCTTTTTTCACACTTTTGGTAAAAAATTCTGCTGCCCTTTTATTTGGTTTTATTGTTGTTATTGTTGTTACAATTGTTATTATGTGCACTAGACTAGTGTTTTCAACTTGTGTGCACTAGACTAGGTTTTTGATTTTAAAATAAATCTTTAAAATACATTCCGCATTTTCGATAATTCTTGAGTGTGTTATTCCTTAATGAAAGAGGGTTATGGGGTTCCACTAACTATCCCTGTAATAGCATTAGCTGAAGCACATGCCTCTCAAATATTGCACAATGGGTTGTGGGAGAGTTGCAATGCAATCAGAGTTCTTACAGCCAGGGGTCTAGAAAAATGAACTCTGCGGTTTTACAACAATCACAAAAACATATCAGCCCCTGTCTGTATTGTGGCTCCATGAATGGGATTTCACACTAGTGCCTAAATTACTCCAATTCTTAGGTTCTTTATCCCTGGGGTTTAACAGTCAACAACCCCTGTTTCTTGCAACAAAACAAACATTCACATGTTCTCCAATCAATGGGAAAAGCACCGTAAGTTTTACATTATTTGTCCTAATTCCAATTAATGTCCAATCCAATTCATAATTCATATAATTGTGGTCCAAGTTCAAACAGAAGATGTAGCCATTGATGGTTTTCCAAATTTCAGAAACCTTTATCATTCCTTAGGTAAAACGATAACATTCAGCCAATGCAATATGTTTAGGAGAACTTTTTAAAGGCACAATTAAATCAATTACAATCTTCATTCTCAGAGACATCATTTCTTTAGGGTGATTAATACATTTAGTTGTATCCTTCCCAGTGGAGTATCATGAAGTGCATTGATCCAATCGGTTATGATTGCTTCCCTAATATCCACATGTAGACTTAGCAGTATGGCAACATCAAAGCTGACCTTTCACAACCTCTCAGTGAATACAAACAAACTATTTTGCCACTCTGCTTCCCTCTTCGAAGTGCACCCCAAATGTTATATATAAGACCCCTATTGAGGAAACAATGGCTCCTGTGGAGTGGTAAGGGATATTTCTAATAAGGTTATGCACAATGGCAATGCAAAGGGTTGGGTTGATGTCAGAAAGAAAGCTAACTACACACATTAAAGGTTCAGTCAATTTATGAAATTATTTATATAGGAAATAAGTAAGTAACACAATACATACATAGGTGTTTAAATTGAAAGATATACTGTACAATGGCTAAACATTAGACAGCACTTGGGTTGTAAATCTAAACTGGGACAGCTCTCCCTCCCACTGAGGTTGGTGCCCGCCTGACTATAAGGGCAAACGTGAAGGCAGGCCCAGGTGTGCGCTACATCTGCCTGTGACAGGGGAGGCTCCTTTGAAATGCAAAAGGGGTCTGGGCACAACCCTCATCCCATCCTGCCGCGGGGAAGGCAACACCTCCACACACCCAAGGCCCATTGTCCCTATCCTGGAAGCAGTTCACATCTCACCACAGGGGAGCCATCAAGCTGATAAATGGAAATTGAATACTTGCAGAAAGGCCTTCAGACGCTTTGGGCAGGCAAAAGGTAACTTTTCCGTAGAACTTTTTCTGAAAAGCTGAACACAATGCCACTATACTATTAAATTGGATTTTAGCTATTTAAAAAAAGCCCATGAAATGTTTCTCTAGCTGTTACCAATCTGAAATTAGCATTGTTAGTTGTTATAATGTAATCCAATTTTTCCCTATAGAGGCAGCAAGCCTTGCTACAGGGAAAATATATTTTTTTGCGTTTTCACTATAAGGTCATGTGAAATATTACACTTCCACATTGCCTACGTTTAAATACCATGCACTCTCCCTTATCCGCAATAGGAGCTAGCTATGGGTTGACTATAACATTTAAATGGAAAGTTAAGGCCTGGACAAGTTGAATTGGAAGTTTAAAAATGCACAGTCAGGCTACATGCAGGAGGCATGCTTTACTCTGTCACTGTAGTGGTTGGCACAAGGGGTGCCGCAGCCCTCTGGGGACATTTAATGTACAGGCCCTGGGTACACTGTGGGTGCCAAATTCTAGAACTTATAGGTAAGTTAAATATGTCAATCAGGAGTATTCCAATTTACCCTGTTGAAAGGAGGAGCACAATAACTTTACCCCTGATAAGCAGGGGTAAAGCGCACAGATTTCTATAGCCAGCAAAAATATGCTTCAGCAAAAAGGCCAATGAGGTTTATGAGCTTCATCCAGAAGTGAAATTGTTGCTAACTCAGGGATTTCCTATTGACCACAAATAGGATTAGAGTGCCATTTAGGTCTAACTATCTTTGACACCCTAGGGATTGCGAGGTACTTAAGAACCTACTGTACTTGATTTATGAGCCCCACCCGAAAGCAAACTTGTTGCTACCCTAGGGGCAACCTTTAGAACCAAGGGACCACAGAGCCTTCGGTTAGGATTTATGAGCTCTACACAGAAGCAAAAGTATTGCTACCTTAAGTATAACTTCTAGAGCCAGGGTGCCACAAAAAGTGGTACAGTGGTCCACCACGGAGAAGAAGAGGACTTGTGTCATAGTCCATATTAAGATTATGGGGGAGAAGTAACATTTAGTTTTGCCTATGTTGTTGAGGGTTATAAGTTGTTTGAATGGTAGAGTGTCAGGCTCAAGGCCCTTTCTATTCACAAACATAGGAGGCTCCAAGGAGAACACCATTAATGTTTGTATTTTACCTGAACACCTGATAAGAGAGTTTAGGAAAGCTCTGGAAGACAGATGAGGGGTTCTGTAGTGAAGAGTGAGGTCAAGTGACTGGCCTAGGCTGCCAACTGCAGCTAATGGTTTCTAGGACAGTATCGATTGGTTAATGTACAAGGCTCAATGCCAATGGATGACAGACAAGGTGAAGAGCAGAGAGGAGGTAACAGAGATACCTGGAGTCTCCTTAATGCACACAACACGCTGCATGTAATGTCATGCAAACTCTCCTTTTTCACACAAAAGCCATGAGCAGGCTCTCACTCGCTCCAGGAAACATAAGGTGCAAGTCCCTGTTTGCCAGCCCGGCCACACAAATAATGTGGACACCAGCAGTCAGGGAAGACAATAAAGACTGTTGTCCAGAACACCGATGATAATTGCTTGAATGAAATCAAATACACACTCTCAATTCAGTGCTGAGAGTGGAGAAAAGAAAATGCTAGGTCACAACATGATTTTATTCTGATAGACTGCACTATAAAATGTGGCCTCTGGTGGAACGCAAACGGAGGTGCACTTTACTTAATGTAAATGGTGTAGATAAGAAAGCGCCGCCAGGCCAAAAAGAAGGTGGTTTCTGCTGTAATGGAAACACATTTGCATTCTAATTAAAGTGAAAGTCTCAGCTGAAAACGGTAAAGCACCTTCACTCCGCATCTGTGATCCCTCATGCTGTCACAACGCAGTCGTTATAACGACCGCGTTGTGACAACGCATAACATTACTCAGCAAGTCAATACAACGACTTGTGGAGGGGAAGAGAAGGTGTTGGATTTAAAATCCAACACCTTCCCTAAAGTCCGCACAGACTGGAGTTGGAATAGTAAATTTTACTATTCCAACATCCAGCGCCCCCCCTCCGCAAGTCATTGTAACGGCTTGCGGAGTAATGGTATGCGTTGTCACAACGTGGTCGTTGTTACGACCGCGATGTGACAGCATGCGGCAAAAAGGTATGCGGAGGGAAGAGGCATATTCCTGAAAACATGCTAGTTTGAGAACTTTTTTTACCTAGAAACAGATCTACTTTAAATTTGGTCGTCGCTGTGATGAAAGCAAATATGCATTCTGAACGCATAGAGGCTAAAATAAAGAATTGTTCACAAGTAGCTCTTACCCCAGAAAGAAATTACACTCTAAACTCCAGTGTAGTAAACCAGCATTTGGACAGCAGGAGGATACCTGCACTTAAATCCAAACAATTCCCTGTTTTTTAGGTCGAGCATACAAGACCTCGTCTACATACTTTAGTATATACTTATATGTGTATGTACTTTGTGGGCTCTGGAGATCAGCCCTAGGACTTGTCTGCTTCCGCTTAGGGACTTTTAGTTCTGGTCTACTGCCTCTATGTAACTTTCTTGATAGAAAATGACCAGCAGAGGTCAATAAAATACCACAATCACTTTAGCATTCTCTAGATTCCAGTCTATAGAAATCGTCTTCCATGAGCACCCGTAGACAATAATATTTTTTTCAAATCTTATATTATCAGTGAGATGACCACCGAAGGCCGTGATTTTATATTAAAAACAAAGCTTTGGACTATACCATTTCCCCCTATAAGGCAATATTTCTCTCCATGTGTTCCCATGCCTGGTGTGTCATACAGTTTGGTGCTTACTTTCCCTCCATGTTAAAGAACAGTAGATGTTTCAACACCCAGGCTTATGTGCTGCATAGCTAAATACATATAAGGTCCCATAGGCGAGACCAATTGCTTTGCAAATGCTTGTTTTACGTTGCTCTAAACCATGCCCTATGCATGTATCATTCTACAATATGAAGGGCCTACAGATGATGCAAATGATACAATTTGTTAGACCTGGGAGCCTTGGTGTGGTTCTCTTGGAACATTTTGCCTTCAGCCCTCCTGTTTTGCTGAATTTGTTTTTGCTGGCTTTAGGAATCTTCACACTTTATCACTGCTAATCAGTTCTAAAGTGATTGTGCTCTCTCCTTTTAACATGGTAAAAATTGCTTTCACTTAATTGGCACTTTAATTTACTTGTAAGTCCCTAGTAAAGTGGTACTACGTGTACCGAGAGCCTGCAAATTAAATGCTACTAATGGGCCTGCTGCACTGGCACCCGCTTAAGTAGCCTTTAAAACATGTCTCAAGCTTGCCTTTGCAGACTGTGTGAGCAGTTTTTAAACGGCCATTTCGATCCAGAAAATAAAATCCTTTTGCCAGGCTCAAACCTTCCTTTCTAATACATACATATTACCCCTAGATTAGGCCCTTAATAGCCCAGAGGGCAGGGTGCAGTATATCAAAAAAGTTAAATGTGTACGTTTAAGTTATACATGTCCTGGTAGTGAAAACCTTCTAGCACTGCAAGACCTAACTCTCCCATAGGATAACATTGGGTTACTCTCTTACATTTAATATGGGATAATTATCACGGCAGATAGATCGATTTTGGTGTTCATAGAATTTTAATTAAAAGCATTCTTTAATGGTAAAGTCAGATTTTTTGTCACAATTATAAAAAAGTTCACTTTTTTTGCCCTAACCATTTGATGTCTGAAGTCTGTTCCTTGGCCACATGACTAGGTGTAGGTGGCAGTTGGTCCTTGTGTATTGCCCCTAGACAGTGAAACAAAGGGGAGATAGGTGTTGGCATGATGAGCCACTCGGCGTTAATGAGGGAAGGATCTGTTACCTACCACACTTGTACATAACAAAGGCTCTGCCTCATCAATCTCACAAAGGGTTCAACATCTTTTGTGATCCCAGACAAGATGTGCTCAGGCAGGGAGGAAGGCGATCTCTGGCACCTCAGGGGGTGGAAATCTCTAGAAGCTTCCTTTACTTCAAAGTGGGTACCCTGTATAAATATTTCACCCTTAGACCCAACTCTTCAGTACACTTCTGGACCTGTGGACCATTCTAGGAAGAAGGGCTGCTGTACTGCCAAAAAGACTGCCGCTCTGCTGTCGTGCAGCCCAGAAGAACTGTTGCCCTGCTGTGCTGACCTGTTGCCCTAATGCCCTCTTGCCTGGGTGATAAGGAATGTACCTACATCTCTATACCCAGGTTTAGGAAGCTGGCTCTCTGTATAGTGTACTAAAATGAGGTACACTGTGCAGAGAGTCCAGAGAATCCCCAAAAGGTATACAGAGATAAAAGCAGATACGTCTAATGCTGTTTTTTTGTGGTAGTGTGGGCTAGCAGTTAGGCTTATCAGAGGGTTGTGCTAAGCATTTTTTGTACTCACAGAGGCAATAAATGAGACACACACACTCAAGAATAAATCCAAGACCAATTTATAAAAGTTATATAAATAATATCAATGTTTATGTAATTTGTAAGACCAAAACCACAGTTCTAAGGTAAGTATTTTCAGAGTTACGATTTTTAAAAGTTCTGCAACCATATCACTTTTGTGAGGAGCTATGCCCCATTGAAAACAGTGGGGAGAAAGCAGAAAAAACTTATATAAAATCAGGCAATGCTTTCACAAAGTTCACCTTCTCGTTTTAGGTCGATGATGGGACCAGGTCCAAGCTTCTAGCAGGAGACATTGAGGTGCATCCCGGATCGGCCAGGAGCAGAGTGCTGAGGGTCTTGGAAGCTGGTGCACAAAGAAAAAGGGGCCCACTTGAAAACACACTGCACAGGTGGTTGGTCAGTGTCAGGGCTGGTGAGGCCAGGTGCAGAGCAACAGGTCAGCTAGGTTTTGTGCGTCTTGAGGTCCTCGAGGTCAGGAGCAGGCAACTTGGAGATGCGATCTCGGGATAGCTAGGCCACTCAGGAAGTGGGTCGCGGGTGTCTCATGTCCTTCAATGGGCGCTTGCTTCTGGGGCTTTCGGAGTCTGGTGTGACTCTTCTTCTCAGTATTTTCCATTAGGGGTCTGGTACCCAGGTATTGGTGCACTGCAGTTCTGGTAGGTCATGGTCACTTCAAATTTGGTGTGAAAGTCATATCTGACCCTCCGGAGCTGTTGTAACTTTTCTTGCTTTGATGCTAAATCAAGGTTGTCAGGAAGCAGAAAGTCGACAAACCGGAATTCATAGGATCGCTGCATGCAGGATGCAGATAGGTTCCCTCCAAGGGAGCTTCTTGGTGATGTCTTGATAGCTGAAACTGCTCCAGAAGTCTTGGAGTCCTTTTAGGTTCAGGACAACACAGCAGGCAAAAAATGTCGAGTCTTTGAAGCTGCAGGCAGGGTTTGGTGCCTTTCATTCTGTAGTAGGGCTTCAGGTCTTGTGAAGTGGGTCTTCTTCGTCCTGGTCTTCTCTTGTCCATTGGATCTGAAGTTCAGGTCTTTGGGTGCCTCCGAATACTGAATTTAGGGGTGTTACAAGTGGAGACAGGTAGTAGCCAATGGACTATCTACCTTTAGGGTGTCTGCACCCTCTAGTGACTACTTCATGTAGTAAGGGGCACTACCCTAGCATGCCCCACCCTAGGGGTGGTGTAGGCTAAGTGGGTACCCTCCTCCTTATCTAAGTAATTTTCCTACCTTTCCTCCCACCAAAAGTGGAGCTGGGAAGGGGGCTTGGCTTCCCCCACTATCTGGTTAGCCTTTAAAGCTTCCCACACAGGAAGGCCATCCTGTCCTCTGAGAGTGCTGGCTCTCACCCCATCTGGTCAGAGACATTTCTGGTGGTGGCAGACAAGTGGAAACAAGTCAAGGACCACACCAGTGCTTGGTAGGCTTTCAGGGGACCCTCTAACAGGGTGTCCTGTGTGAATTTAATAATAAATTCAACACTGGCATCAGTAAGGATTTATTAAGATAAGTTATTTGGTACCAAACATCTTAGAAATTAGTGAAGCAATGATGGAGGCAGGAAACTCGTGTTGACAAGTGTCCAGCCATTGTACTCTTTATGGTTTCCTTGTGCACTGACAATATCTCAGAATAGACTGGACATTGTAGGGGCATATCTACTGATGCTGACATGCCCTCACATTAGGGCTGTATGGAGCTCACGCAGTTTCACTCCGGGGAATTCCGCAGAGTTACCAGAAAACCCTGCCGTATTATGCTGGGCTCTGCGAGCGGGTGAAGTATTGCTCTGCCACATCTTTAAATCCACATTTCCCTGCCTAGCACATAATCACAGGGTGCATTGCAGCATCTAATTAAGCGCTTGCTTAAGAGACCTGCTACAAGTAGGAATACTTACAGATACATACTTAGAAAAGAAACTAGTCAGTGCTACCTACCACCACCTATGGAATCCTGCCGGAGACAGAGGTAAAAGTTATCTGGCGAGGCGGTAGCAGCAGCCCATACTCCAGTTGAGCAAGAATGAAAACATATAAAGGGTTCGCTGCCACTGGTGCTCTGTTTGAAGATGTGGTGGGTTGAAAAACCTCTGAGTTGTATGCCAGGAACACTTTGAATTGCCACTCATCCCTCAGTTGCTAATTTGCTCATGTCTTACCCTCACACCCACTCCTGCATTTCCCACAGTCTTTGAAATGTAAAGTAACCTGGTGCGGGGGCTGAGTCATGGGAGGCAGAGGAAGTCACTCCTAGAGCGCAGGTAATTAATCCATATGGGGTGGCTAAAGAATAGTCTGATGATAAAAAAGTGTGTGCCGTTTCATGAACCAGCGTGCCCCAGCCCTGTCACCAGGGCCGTTTCTAGGTGTTTTGCCACCCTAGGCGAGAATTGAAAAGATGCCGCCCCTCCCTTTTACTACGATCCCTGTTCGTCCCCCCCCCCGTCATCCAGGATAGAAGAATTAATGCACCAGATATAAAACAACTTGTATTCAACATTAAACGATAAAACAATTCAAACATTAAATATTAGAAAACGCAGACTTTGAAACCAATTAAGCATAACAGATGTACTACCATGCTTCTCCTGGTTACCAATTTCTTTATGGCAGGGTTTTAAAAAAAAAATGTAAAATTAGTTTAGGCCCACATTTTGCTTTGGGAGTGTGCCACTTTTTCAGGACAACTATAAAGCAAAATTTGTTGAACCAAATAAGGTGCTTATTGCTTAATGCACTCATAATATATACCTAATAAAAACCAATGAGTGGGATCTTAACTTATCTGATGTTACTTCTTGTGATGTCACTTACTGTAATGCCACACATTGTGACATCATAGGCTGTGTGGCCCAATAAGCACCAATTGTGGCTAGATTTTAGTACTCAACTGTAGGGGCAACAGGGCATTTTTTCTTTCAAGCAATAGGACCCAAGCCACCCTTAATCATGATGAACAGCCTCCAATTGAGGTCTATCCTTAGTCCGAATTATCCTACATAATCCTCCTAAATCTTTTAATTTGTACCAAAGAAGGGCTGGCAGTGGTGAGATGCTGTGGCACTGGCGCTCCGCGCTCCTGACACCAGGCCCAGACAGTTCCATGCATTGCTGAAATGCGCGCAGCTCAAGGAAAGGGGAGCCTCCGAGTTTAAACTACTAGTGGAAGGCACACGCACTTCACGGCCTTCCTTTTATTTTATTTATTTATTGTATGCGTTTTTATATAGCGCAGACTTTACCCGAAGGTGTCAGAGCGCTTCACAATGGAAACAGTAATGATACATGAGGAGAAAATTACAAGTGAACAGATTACAAAGGCATACCTTAAGTTACATGAGGCAGAAGTGACAATTGTGAGCAACCAAAATACAAGAGGTAGCAAACGGTAAATTACAGGAGAAAAAAGTGACATGTGTGCAAGATACAAAGGCGTACAAAGTACAAGTAGAGGTATAATACTGAAATAAATGGCAGACCTCCACCCAGCCTGGCACTGGCGCTCCACACTCTTGACACCAGGACCAGGCCCAGACAGTTAAACACATTGCTGGAATGCGTGCAGCTTAAGGAAAGGGGGGCCTCAGACTTTAAACTAGTGGAAGGCACACGCTCTTCACGGCCTTCCTTGACCCCCTCTCCCGTGTCCTGACCTCCACCCAGCCTTGACCACATGCACAGTTGTGGAGGGATTCTATCACCTCACTGATTGGAGCCGAGGCCTGCCGCCTGGACATGGGGTGGCGGCCGCCAATCACACTGCCTACCATTTTATGACTTTTGAATTAGGGCCTGCTGCTGCAACAAACAAACAATTAACAAAACCCACGCGGACGTATCTCTCACAGTTGTTCCCCCGTCTCTCGGGCCTTGAGGACCGGGACGAGCTCAGAGACTGACTCAGACTCACAGGCCTCTTTTCAAATTAAGAGTAAGTACGGTACATATTTTGCACAATCACAGCAGGCCTGCATGATGTTCGTAATAGTCGCTTCGCTGTAACTGCGCAGTAACTTACTCACCTGTGCTTGGGTGAAAGAAAGTCACGTCCACGTGCAAGTCCGTGCAGCTTGCAGGTTCTGAGGCTCATGCACTGCTGGCCTCAGTCAGATGCTCCGCGCTACCTCCGGCACTACTACTGTGAGACTCTGGGGTCTCAAGCTAGGCCAGCAGGAGCCGAGGATTCGGAGTAGCCGGCCGCCGTACAGGACAGGTCTGGGTTGTTGTTGTGGGTCACTGGCAGCAGTCAACAGGTCGGGCCTGGCAGTCAATTCTCCTTTAGCCAGCACCGCTACACACACAGCCCGGCCGTCCCCCGCACACCGACAGCTAGAGGGTGGTGCGCGTCACGCCGTCACCGGCTGCTGAAGCACCGCTCGGGGATTGGGTAACAAGGGTAAGTAAAGTTTATTGTGTTGATTATTTAAAATCTTACAATATTTGCACATTCGATAGGAAAAAAGTCATATAAAAGCTATATTCATGCACAAAACTGTTAAAAAACAATACAAAAATGTAAAAGGTTAAAATAGTTACATCTCCTAGTTTCCTTTTGACAATCTTAAGAAATTTTACAAACGCAGCATTTAAAGTAATATCATTTGAGTCCAAGCACCTTATTAGGGCCTGCCTGCATGTCCTTATGCCTCATGCATTAAGTGGAATCTTAAGCAAAGTTTTTCTCTCCTGGGAGAGTTCCGGACAAATACAAAGAAGATGAAGGATATCCTCCTCACAGGCCTTGCACAATCTACATTCGGTTTGCGTTACTGTTCTTGCCCAGGGTGGACGATGGCACAGGCCTGGAATATTGCCAAATCTTGCATTGAGGAGTGCGTGTTTATTTGTTTCCGTCCAGGGAGTCATCAAATATTGTTGGATTTCTTTCTTTTTATAACCATTTATTATTGTCCAAGCATGTTTTCTTTTGGTAAGGATAGCTTTATCGTTTAGAATAGATAGAAAGCTTGCAGTTTTGTTGATTATCCTCTTAAATGATGTCTTGGTAATATTTGTATCCCATATTGACGTCACCTCAAACTCTTTTATCGCTTTCATTAGGTACAGCCCTGCCAGAGAGTTTGTCTCATTACTTAATTCTTTCCATAAAAGTTGCGATATTTCATTTTGGTGGTCAGTTTTTATTTGGTTCCAAACTTTTATGACATGTGCTTGCCTTGTATAATATTGATTAATTAGACCAAACTCCAACCTTACTTGTGCAGGAGAAGCGTTTACTGGAAGCCGAAATAACGCCCGATATACTCTGGTTATGTTTTTATTCAGGGTTTCAGTATCCCTACGCATCGCAGCTTCACTACCGTATGTGATAGTCGGTTCAAGTCTTGCAGAAATAATACTGAGAAGAGGGCCATAAGTTAAGTTGGGAAGTGATTTCTGCACAATTCTGAAAGCAGCAGTCAGTGCATTTGTTTTCCTTTGGATGTCCCTTTTTTGTAATTGAAAATTGCCTTTTGAATCAAATAGAACCCCCAGATATTTATAGGACTCCACTTGCTCCAGCTCGATGTTATCCATATACATCTTAGTAGTGTGATTTTTTGTATTATTTTTAGTAACTACCATAATCTTGGTTTTTGTATCGTTTATGACCATACCATTTGCCTTAGAGTACGTGAGAGTCCTCCTAATTAATCGCTGTAAACGCACTTTGGTATGGCTCAATAATATCACATCATCTGCGTATAATAAGTTTGTGAGCCGCTTATCTGCTAACTACGGGGGTGCGCGTTTTCAT
The DNA here is from genome assembly GCF_964261635.1 of Lissotriton helveticus. Lineage (NCBI taxonomy): Eukaryota > Metazoa > Chordata > Amphibia > Caudata > Salamandridae > Lissotriton > Lissotriton helveticus. The sequence goes on from NC_136061.1 coordinate 1,319,454,351, forward strand.
TGTCCAATATTGGCGTTAGGTCAGCAAGAAACAGATTAAAAAGAAGGGGAGCCAGAACACAGCCTTGTTTCAGGCCTTCATTTGCTGGAATTTCCTTGGATAATGTACTGCCGCCCCCCATCCTCACACTTACCCATATGTCTGTGTACAAGAGACGAATCAGTTTTAGTAGTGAGGATGGTATTTTCATTGCCTCGAGTTTTTCCCAAAGTAAATTCCTGCCTACACAATCAAATGCGGATTTAAAGTCTATGAAACATAAATATAAAGGTTGCTTCCGTCTAATTGACTTGTCAATAAGTAGGGTAAAAATAAGAATATTTGTGGATGTACCCAAACCTTGAATGAAGCCAGTTTGAGTTAAAGGCAATTTCTTATTGTCCGACACCCATTCTGTTAGTTTAGTCAACAGGATTCTGGCAAACAGCTTGGCGTCCGCGTCTTGTAGGGTGATTAGCCTATAGTTTTCTGCCAGTCCCCAGTTCCCTTTTTTAAAAATTGTAGTTATTAGGGATCCTCGCTATGACCTGGGGACAGTTCCTGTTAATATGACTTCTAAGAATAATTTCTCTAGGATAAGCGCCCAAAGTTCAGGGTTTTCCCTAAAGAGTGCAAATGGTATCCCATTTGGTCCGGGTGCACCGTTTTTCTGTTTTTTTATTAATTTAATTATCTGTTCTTTCTCGACTGGTATTTGCATATCCAATTCTTTACAATGAATGGAAGATTCCATGTTGTTATCATTTTTATCCTCATAAGACTTATCCGACGCGATTGTTTAAGTAATATCCTGATTTAGGTGGTTCCTCAGGTAGATATCCCATTCCTGCTCAGTTAGCGGTGATGAGACTATTTGCTTATTGGGCCTAGCCAGTTGATTGATAATTTTCCAGAAGTCTCTTTGGTTCTTCTGCTTACTGGCGAAAAGCAGTTTTGCCCAGCTTTCTTGTTTTGCTTTATTTTTCTCACACCAAATTAATTTTTTTAGATTTTGATTTAGTTGCTTTAAAATTCCCATATTTTCTGCTTTTACTTCCGGTTTCTTCATTGACCTCATAATCTTGTTGCGCTCTTTCTTTAATTTCGTAATTGCGTATGGTAGGTTTAACTGCTGATCCTTGTTCCTAGGTAGGTCATTCCTACTTCGGTTCTTATTTGTTTGCCATTCATTTTGAGTCCTGATTAGTAATCCAGTGAAGTATTCCCATTGCTCAATTCCTGATTCAAGTGCAGTATCTTTAAAGCTTGTTTCGATGAGCCTTTCTATCTGCTCGTTCATTACTTCTTTGTTATCAACATTCCAAAATATTTTTTTATAGTTAGTTGTGCCAATTTGCCCTTGAACAGTCCGGTAAAGCTTATTTGTGTTTGGTCCGATGTTCATTGTAATTATTTGCTGGGCGTGGTCACTTTCCTTTACTTTCTTTAGTTGGTACAAAGTAATACTGTGAAACATATATAATGTGGTCATAGTATAATCAAGCCTGGAGTGGGCATTATACCCAAAGTAACTATATGCAGGAGGCACATCCGGTTTAATTCTGCCATTTAGAATTCGAAGTCCCATTGCTTCAATATCCCTTACAAATTTTTTTCCCATTCTGTTCATATTGACGGAATTATCGTTGCCCAAGTCCTGCTCCGGAATTAGCCATTGATGATTTTGTGTTTGGGTTATATCATCTCTTATGTGGGTTGACATAAGATTAAGATTGAAATCCCCAGTAATCAAATAGTCTGCTAGCGGTTCCTCCAGCATCATGGTGATTAAAACATTATTTAGTGTTCCACAAATTGTTTCTCTACTTTGGTTATTTGGCAATATGTAGACAGTGATCAGGTATAAGGTATTAGTTTTTTGATTATTTGTTTTGTAGGGGATTGGCCAAAATGATGATGCCTAGGGCCGTCATTGGTAGCGCTATCCCGCGCTACTAGATTGACGGCATCGGGCACGGACCCGCACATGATACAATACTAGTGTGTACCGCCCGCCCGCTCCTCTCCACACGCACCACAAACAACCAGTAAGCTAGGGTGCGCTCAGCAACAATGTACTGGTACAAGCAGAAAGATTGGTGCGCTTGCACTCCACTTATAGGTGCTGCTGCCCGCATGTTTTTTGCCGCCCTCCACCTTTTGCCGCCCTAGGCGGCCGCCTAGTCCTGCCTAATGGCAGAAACGGCCCTGCCTGTCACTACTGAAAATATTTTCACCTTGAAAAAGTACAGTTTGGCAAAGTGCACGCCATCCGATCATTTGCCTGCTGCTAGCTTACATTCGTGGGTGCAGCAATTAGTGTGAGTCTCTTGTCGTTTCCAATCCAGCTTCCTCTCTGCCAGCTTCATTAAATAAATCATTTAAGCTTTCCAGCGCTTGCAAACACATAATCGAGTAGGCCTCTTAATGAACACCATCAAAATTGCTGAACGCACATTTGCCAAAATTATCCTTTACGTTTAGTTAAATCAATGTCTTGCTATGGAGGCTCAGAAATCAACATACACAAATACAGGTGTGTTCTTTTAAAACCAGGACAGGCTGTAAAGCTGCTACATTAAAAAGTTCTGCAAAAATGAAACATTTTAGAATTTGACTTTTATTTTTTGCAGGCAGATTGTGGTGGACTTACAAGCAACATTGAAGGGCTTCCGCTGATGAACCGAAAATTGTTCCCCTGCTAAAATGTGTGTGAGAGGGCACAGTACCATCTCTTACACCACCAGTCCCTACGAGCACCACACGGTCATAGTTCCCTAGTTGAACTGCCCTAGGGACCCACTGCTTGACAATCACAGGAGCCGCTAGTGATTTTCTGACTTGAGCAAAAACATCCCGAGGCGGTAGAGGGGCATGCTTAGTGTAGAGTTACAGTGTGAGATCACTGTGCATGCTCAAAGTGAGAATGTACAAGTGAGGGATTGTGAAACCAAAACCTTACGAATACTTTCTCTGTCTGCTCTAATCAATGCCAGGGAGGGTAAAAGCAGCAATAAACTTTGCTCTGCTGTTGGCGGAGCTTTTTGCCAAAATCCGTACTCCAAGTGAAGGACGGAGTGGCAAAACTCTGTAAACTCCACCCGCAGAGAAGAGTTTACCACCCATCCTTACCTCAAATAGGATATAGAGAACCCTGCCTTAGGGCTAAAGGCCTGGAGTAGGTGTGATTTACATATATCTTATGCAGTGCATGTTTGGCATGACACATAGTGCAATGTTCCATGTCGACTCTTTGGATTTCTCTGCACAAAGACATGCAGCCTGTAATGGCTGAGTGCAAAGCCTTGATGAGGGTTCCCTCGGGTCGCACAACCAGTGCTGCAGCCCCATAGGACCCTCGTAAACCCCCATGTCCTAGGTACCAGGGGTACCATTTACTAGTGACCTACAAGGGTAGCTGAAGTAGTGTAAATCATGGTAAGGTGGTTAAGAAAGAGATAGGAAACTGGGAACCTAGTTATCAGGGACTCAGTTCACTTCCAGTTCGAAAGTACATCCTGCAAAATGTATGGGCTACTATGCAAAATGAGGCACTTTCCTAAACTAGGACCCCAGAGTGACTCCAAGGGATAGTTGGCTGGCCTCTTGATCAGCAGCCTCACGTAAAGAACAGACTTTCAACAAACCTGAGTCCTGCCTCCCAAGTCTATTGCAGTCCTGGGCCCTTGGAAGTGGGCCTGAATGTGCTCTGCCAGCCTGTTATAAATGGGGGTCTCTAGTTGGCAAGGGCTTCCACCTTTGTCCAAGTAGGGACTCTTCTTCCTAGTCAGGATAAGGGAGTTACACTCCTAAAATAACTGAGGGCGGTGCGTCGTGTAACTTTACGAGTGGTGCCCTCAAACCATGGTGCAAGCAGCAGCGTTAAATTCGGCATGGAGCGGCGGCCTCAGTGAGGCCAAGGCATCATCATGAAGCGAGGTGATGCGGAGTGCGGTGCCCAAAGGTCGCGGTGCGAGCAACGGCTCAGTGGCAGTGTCAGCAGGCGGCGTCAGTAAGACCACGGTCGTGTGTGGCATTGTGGCGGTGCTCTCTGCGGTGCCCAGGCTCCGGCATGAAGCGAGGCGGTGCGGAGTGCGGTGCCCACATTTCTAGGGATGTGCATGATTCTATCTGCCTGTCTTGACGAGTTGCTGCCACCATCTGACCCGGGCCTACTTCTTAGCCCCAGATCCTTAAGACCTCACTCATGGTCTCACATCATCTTCCTTTCCTCCATGGCTATTCTTTTGTTTTTCCTCTCAATTTCCATCCTGAGTTTTTCCAACTCGAACTTCCTTGCTTCCCCCCTGTCCACCTGCTCCTCTGGGGACATGCTACTGCTGCCTGGCCTGAAGGATTCCCCCCTCCCAAAAGCACATCCACCCCAGGAATAGGCCCCCCCGCCTCTCCACTAAGATCGCCAGATTGCCCACTTGCATCTCTGGATGCTACCCAGGCCCTCAGATCCTTTTGTAGCTCGTCCTTCCTAGTGAGGCCTCTGACTTGGAATTTTAGGCTCTTGCAAATGGATTTCAATTCCCTAACATTGTAGAGTTCAAACCTAACCCCCTCAAAGGCAATTTTCATGGATGCAATGGATGATGCTCTTGATTCCGGCTTGACTAAGTAGCAAGTTCAAACTCGCAAGATCAAAAAATAGGCCAAAAAGAAAAAGGACTAGAATGTGGCATGTAATGGTCTGCGATATGGTAGTAGTGCACACGAATCACTGTAAGTCAAGTGCAAACGCAAGTCCTAACCTCACCAATGACAACCAATGATAGAAAAGGGGCTCTCTAGTTGACAAGGGCTTGCTCCTTGGTCCAAGTAGGGACCCTAGTTCCTAGTCAGGATAAGGGAGTTACACTCCTAAAATAACCCCTGCTCACCCCCTTGGTAGCTTGGCACGAGCAGGCAGGCTTATTTTAGAGGCAGTGTGTAAAGCATTTGCACATAACTGACAGTAATACACTGTAAGCACTACAAAAGGACACCACACCAGTTTAGAAAAATAGCCAATATTTTTATATACAAGACCAAAAATGATAAGAATCCACAATACAGTACTTAAAAATCTACAGTTATCAAAATACGCTTTAAAAACAGTTCCTTGATGTCGATAGCTCCGTCCGGAGCTATCACGCCATAGTGAGCAAACAAATCCAAACAGTTCAGGCTGGTTGTGGCGTCGCAGACTAGCCATGGTGTCAGGAAGATCGCAAACAGTACCTGTTAGAGATGCAGGGCGCCAAGGCCCTTGAAGTCACTCACGTTGCAGGTTGAGCTAGTTTCTGTTGGGATCAGGAGCCCTGACGTCGGCAGGCATCGAAGTGCAGCGGTGCGGCGTGCAGTGCCCTCAGGTCACGGTGCGCGCAGCGGCTCGGTGGCCGCATCAGATGGCGTCCTTGGTGAGACCAGGGTCGCAGTGGGAGGTAAAGGCGGTGCTCATAACGGTGCTGGCAGGTCAAGGTGCAAGCAGCAGTTTCATCATTGCTGAAGCGCTGTCGTCGGCTGACGAACGGTAGTTGCTGGTGCCAGCGTCAGTAGGCCAAGGCTGGGGTGCCGGATGAGGGCGGTGCGTCTTGTAACTTTAGGAGCGGTGCCCTTGAACCATGATGCAAGCAGCGGTGTCAATTTCGGCATGGAGCGTCAGCATCGGGGAGGCCAAGGTGTTGTTATGGAGCAAGGTGGTGCGTTGTGCGGTGCCCACAGGTCGGGGTGCGAGCAACGGTTGGTGGCAGCGTCAGCAGGCGTCATCGGTGAGATCAGGGTCGCTGTATACTCCCTTAAGAGAATTACATAAAGCTCTCATCAAATCAACAGCTTCTTTTTCGTTTGTCCAACAATACATGTATACCAAATTATTTACCTGACGTGTGCACAGTTATTGTTTGATAGATTGCAGTACTGTAGAGTGCATTAGTTTTGAGTAAAGCGTATTGAGGGCATTGGCATAGAGTGCATTGATTTAGAGTAGACTGGAGTACTGCGCAGTGACTTAGAATGAAGTGATGCAGAGTAGAGTGGCAGAGAGTGCCACATCATAGAGTACAGGGGCATAGTATGCAGTGGCTGGAGTGATGCACAGTAGAGCATAGTGACATACAGTGCTGTGGTGCAGAATAGTTGACGTACTGTGCAGTGGCATATAGTGAATTGTTTTGAGCAAATTGGTGTGAAGTGCAATGGCGTGGAGTGTAGTGGTTTGGAGTAGAGTGGTGTAGAGTGCAGTGGCATAGAGTAGATTGTTACAAAGTAGAGTAAAGTGGCATAGAGTGGAGTAGTGCAGGGTAGCGGGCAGTGCCATGGAGCAGTGTCATAGAGGGCAGTGGAATAGGGAGGTGCAGAGTTAAATGCAATGGTGCCGAGTGGAGTGGCATAGAGTGCAGTGGGATAGAGCGCAGTGCTGTAGAGTAGATTGTTTCAGAGTAGAGTGGAGTGGTGCAGGGTAGAGTGGAGTGGTGCAATGTGGAATGCAGTGGCATAGAGTAGTGGCATAGAATCTATTGGTGTGGAGTGCAGTGGAGTGGTGCAGAGTAGAGTGGAGTGGCCCAGACTCGAGTGGTATAGAATGCAGTGGCAAAGAGTGCAGTGGTGAGAGTGGGGTAAAGTGTATTGGGATAGAGTAGAGTGGTGCAGAGCACAGTGGAAAGGTGTACAGTGAAGTTGCATAGAGTGCAGTGTTATAGAGTGCATTGGTGCACAGTAGATTAGAGTGGAATAGAGTGTAGTGGTACAGAGTGCAGTGGTACAAAGTGTAGTGGCATAGAGTGTAGTGGCATAGAGTGCATTGGCGTAGAGTGCATTGGTTTACAGTGGCATAGAGTAGAGTGGTGCAGTGGAGCAGAGTAGAGCAGTGCAGTTTAGAGTGGTGTAGAATTCAGTGGCAGAGAGTGCAGTGTTACAAAGTAGTGTTTTGTAATGTGCAGTTGTGTACTGTAGAATGCATTGGTGTAGAGCAGAGTGCCATAGACTGCAGTGGCATAAAGTAGAGTGTTGCAGATTAGAATATAGTGGTGTACAGTGCAGTGGTGCAGAGCAGATTGGCGAAGAGTGCAGTTGTGTAGAGTGCACTGGTTTTGAGTAAAGGGGTGTAGAGTGCCTTGGCGTGTAGTGCAGTAGCACACAGTGCAGCAGAGTAGATTAGAGCGGAGTGGAGTGGCCCAGGGTAGATTGCAGTGGAGTAGAGTGGAATGGCGTAGAACGGAATGGTGCAGAATGGAATAGAGTGGCATAGATTGCAGTGAAGTAGAGTAGATTGTTTCAGAGTAGAGTGCATTGGCATAGAGTGCAGTGGCAAAGAACGCAGTGGCTAGAGTGCAATGGTATAGATAAGAGTGGCATAGAGTTTAGTGGCCGACAGTGCAATGCTGCAGAGTAGAGTGGCGTACAGTGAAGTGGCTTAGAGTGGAGTGGTGCAGAGTAGAGTGGAGTGGTGTAGAGTGCAGTGGCGTAGAATGGCAGAGAGTGCAGTGGCAGAGAATGCAGTGTTGTTGAGTAGATTGTTGTGGAGTGCAGTAGCATATAGTGGAGTGATGTTGAGTGCACTGGTGTGGAGTGCAGTGGAATAGAGTGGTGCTGGTTTAGAAGTCTCTGAAGGGATACCAAAGAAACCGGTGTCTCTGCTCCCTGGATGCTATCCAATGCTACGCTGCCGACATAAACATTGACACTGATGCCTAAGTGCGTAATGCTACAGTGCTGAAACACTGTAACCAGGCAGCGAAAGAAGAACAGGAGTGAGACCCATAAACCACGTCGGAACTGGGTAATGTATGCATAAAGAGAAACAATGTTCCAACAGGTTTCACTTAGAAAGACAATTGAACATGCATGCAAACTGCATTACACAAGCAAGAAACAAGGAGACTCAATGTAGGTGTTTGAAGGCTGTTAATCGCCAAAATTGCATCAAACAAGATTGCACAAGGGCATACAGTTGAGGCAACACTGTACAGAAAGAATCTTATGACAGCCCGAGGGCACTTGGCGTAAAGTGATATATACAAGTGAAAAGTGACGGCGCAAGTGAACAGGGTGAACAGCGTGAACGGCACAAGGTGAATAATGGTGACAATATATACAGGTAACAAATATCTACATTAGCGATCATTATTTGTCATTTTCATTGAGAACAGAGAAATTGCGCTCATCAGTTGCGCTGTGGTGTCGACGACGTTTCGACCCTCGTTGCTTGGGGTCGTCTTCAGGACTGGGCTGTCAATTCATGGGTGTGAAGCACTGTAACCAGGCCAGCCTGACCAGACTGCTCCCGGACTGCACCTTTGGCTCCCCTAGTGCGGATGCAGACACTGGCAAGATAAGGGCAGGACTGGACCGGAAGAAGAAGCGGTGGGAAAATAAGCAGCTAAACCGGTGTCTGGTCACGGTCGTGAAAAGAGGCAGAGGAAGAGAATATCACTGAGTGGAATGTTTTGAATGGATTGCTCCCTGGAGCCAGTTACCTCCTACAGCAATAAGGAAACTAGTAGGAACTGGTGCTACAGAGTGTGTGATTGTGCCGGCCCCCGCGGCCCCTTGTGGGTAGGGTGGAGGGGTCAGTGCGGGGCAGGGCACTCCCTGGTACTCTATAGCATTGCATTAAGTGAAATATTACAAATAAGAGGTTCTGGAATTGGGAACAATTGGGAAAAAATATAAAAAATAAGGATTAACCTGGATTTGTTTTGATGGACGTTGACACTGGGAGTACTCAGCAGGGCAGAGTAGCATTAGCGGATAAGCAGAGGTAAGTACAAGGAGGACGGGTGACAGTAAAGGCTTTGGCAATTAAAGGGGTAGTGCCACAGGTCACTTCAAGAAAAATTGGGCAGAAAGTGCTCTGGAAGAGCCTTGTATAAAAAGCACAAGTACAAGAGAAATATCCGGTGGACTTCCAAAACGATGGATACATAAAAAAGATTCTTAAAAAAGAGATGACTCTCAGGAGAAAAAAATCACATAGAGGATTAAAGGGCCACAAAAATCCTGAAGCCAATGAAGTGGGGGCAGAGGGAATTTAAGCAAGCCAGAAAGAGAAGGGTAGAGTCAATTGCCCCCTAGGAGAAGTAACCCATGCAATAAAGTCATACAAGGGAAAAAAGCTGCCTCCAAATAAAAAAAAAAACAGCAAATTGAGCTAGGTGGGGTGACAGGAGGGTCATCAGTCACAAAGTCGATCAAACACTTTGTGGGGAAACATTTTAAAAGGAATCAACTGCTAGTAGAATGGCAGCTGGGTGGGAGAAAACAGCTAATATCCACTAGTTTGTTATCCCTGGACTTGGACTCACCATACCAAACCCATCCCGATATATTTGAATTACTCTTGGACCCAAGACTATCCTCATCACACTGACTCTTCACCTTTCTGACAATCGAGAACCAGAAGGAGAGGGTGAAGGGAGAGGCATAGACGGTGACCCTCAAAGTAGTGAGTCCAATAACCTTATAGAGTTACACTTCGAAGAGGATGAAAGAACAGAAATGCCTCACTTTAGAGTAAATGACTCTTCAGATCCATCCATGGTCAACTATGAGGTCACAGGAACTTCAAGTGCCTCAATGCTGGAAGTAATGTTAATCCTGCAAAAGACACTGCAAGGCCTGTTGGAGGTATCAGTAATGAATAATTACATTTTAAAAAACCACAAAAGATCAGCTTCAAAGTAAGGTGGGGGAACTGAAACAAACTAAAGACCTCATGCCCTCTATAGTTAGGCCAGTTGGTGGGGATCAACAAGTAGGGGTAGATAAATCCCAGCAGGAAGGGGAAAATAATGGTACTCCTATGCGGGTGGAGAAACAAAGCGTATTCGTATCCGATACCACATCATCATAAAGAAACAGGGAGAAACGAAGAGTTATAAGCACTATATACTGCAACGAAGCATAGAGGAAAGGCCTAAAGAAGGGCCTAACTTCGAAACAGCAGGGAAAAAAGGAGGTCGTTATTTAAAAAGGGTATAAGAGCTCAATAAAGGCTGTTGTAAAAGCTCGGGGGGGAGTAAGAGGAACAGCTGCTTGTAACTCAAAAAAAGTGGAAAGGGAGGAGAAGGAAGTGGGGGAACCTAAGGGTAGAAAAAGAAGTTCTAAGAAATACTGTAAGATTAAGGAAGAGGGTGGCGAGGATATGAGCATCAAGATGGGTGGGCAAAGAGGAATAAGAACTTGCAAAGACCAAATGGGGAGAGGGAAGGAAATGGAACAACCAGGTAGAAGGAGGGAGGATTCGAAGGGGGGCCAACTAGAAATTGAGAGTAGAATTGGACAGGATCTGTGGTTATTCTTTGAACAAATGAGCCAAGAGAAATCCAATAAACTGGTCACAACTGCTCTATTCCCCATCTAAATGTGCAAGTTTATGGTTCTGAAGATCGCAGACAAGTGGGATTTACTGTAAACAGGAAAGGGAATGAAGTAAGCAAAGTCTTGCTATATTCATGGCTGGTGAAGTCAGCACTTGCAAATGCAGAGTATGAGTTACATAAAGAAGGAACCAGATTAGTAAAATGGACAGAAATGCTAGACTGTAACATCTGTGATAAACCACTTTGTGTGTATCATGCAAAGCTGGGTTCCAGACAGGTAAGGCTGATTGATAAGGGTTGGGATGTCAAACAAGATGTTGAAATCACCTTAATATGCAATGAAACAGATGGATATAGGGAGGGGTTAGTCGTGGCAAATAGATAAATGAGATTGATTAGGAGGTAGGGTCATCGCACAGCCTGGCTGTACTGTCCTGGAATATTAATGGGTATAGTAGAATCATTAAACTGGAAAGTTTTAAAGGAGTTATTAACAGTAATGAGAGCTGTGCGACGAAACCCCTAAGATTGAAGGGTTTGTCCTACAGAATAAGTCAGCAAACAGGAAGCAATTTGGACGACCTTCCGGTGGGCAAATAGCTTTGATATCTTAAAAAATTGCCAAGAAGGTAGTCCCCCTGGAAGTAAAGTGCAATTGGGCAACGGTTTATAGAGTGCTCCTGTTGGACCCAGGCCCATGATATGAAGGTATTGTCATTGTAAATATTTATATACAGAAAGATAAAGAGAAGAAATATAAGCCAAAATTGTAAAGATTCAAAAAAGACAATTTGGCCTTGACCGATGACTTCCAGAGAGATATACTCATTGTGTTGGGTGATTTTAATCATAAATTAGACCCCTCGTAGGATTGACCCATGGTGCAAGGAGTTGCTGTCTTCGTATAAGATAAATTATGCCATCTTTCCTATGGTGGATTTGTCAGCACAAGATATGGCTTTAGGAAAAATGCTGGGCTCAATGGGCTTAGTTTGCATAAATGGTTGAAGAGAGACAGATCAACCAGCAAATCGCACATTTAAGATAGGCCATTAATTATGCGTGATAGACTATGCATTTCTGCATGTTTGGAACTTTGAATTAGTTAAGGGTTTTGAGGTGGCAAGAGTAGATGGAAGCGATCACTACCTGGTAAAGATATAAATACTAGGAGCAAGCAAAAAACAAAGAGATATAGTCCTCCCTGTACATATTGAATACCCAAGGCGACTCACAACTCATATCAGAGGAGCATATCGAAAGTTTAGTGGCCGTTTAGCAGAGCTAAACACTAGGATGTATCCCTAATATTAAGAATATTGGAAGCCAACTAGTGGAATGACTAATGGTCAAAATGAAAATAATAGATCGGGTGATTGTAGGAAAAATAGAAAAAAGAGCAGAGAGTAGACCTGGTTTGATGAAGAATGTTGTAAATTAAAAGCAAGGATAAGAAAAGGGGAAAGCAGACTTTGGAGAAAGAATGATGTAGAGATGCTCCACAACCTTCAGAAATGAAGGAAAAGATATAAAATGGTCATCAGAAACAAAAAATGAACATATAAAGAGAGTGGTTGGGTAACATTATTGGCAGCAATAGAATTCAAAGATATAGAAAGATTTTGGAAGTTGGTTCAAGAAAATTCTGGGAAAATACAGGGGTCCTTGAACTGCATAGTATCAGATGATGATTGGGTAAGGTACCAGAGGGAAATATATGGAAAATGGGGTGAAACAGAGAGGCTGAGAACTACTATCTGGCCCGGTCTGAATGAGGGTATTAGGGATTTATTTACAACTAGTAAAGTTAAAAAAATTATAGATAATCTAAGCCTGACTCGAGCACCAGGCCCAGACATTCTCCCAGCAGTGATTATAAAGACCAGGCTGGAGTAGTGGCCAGATTTCTTTAAAAAAATATTCCATGGCATACTTAACTCAGGTCACATATCAGAAAACTGGAGAGGAGCAATTATAAGAACTATTCACAAATGAGGCTTTATAAAATCCCTGAAGAACTACAGATTAATTAACCTACTGGAAGTAGGAGAAAAGGTATTTGCTAAAAAAAATTGGAAAGACTCAAGGACTGGGCAGAAGCAAACCAGATTGTGCCCCAGAACAGGGTGGTTTTAAGGAGGGTCATTCTACAGTTGATCACTGTTTTGCGCTCTGGTCCATTGCGCTGAAGTCTATTGAGCAGAGGGGAAGTTTGTTCTGCTGCTTCATAGACTTTTGTGCAGCATTTTATTTAGTGGACCATAAGAAACTGAGGGAGATGTTGATCAGATACAATATCCCTATAGATCTATTGATGATAATTGAAGTGTTACATACCCCTAATTGGGTGCAGGTAATTCTGGATACAGAAGAGACTCTATCGCAGAAAATCCCAATCAGAAATGGGCTAAGACAGGGGTGCGTTTTGGCCCCCCTACATTTCTCCTTATTCATAGAAGATTTACCATCAGTTTTGGTCACTGTGAGGGGTGCCAGCCCAAAGCTGAATGGACAACATATTGCATGTGGACCGTATGCAGACAATCTCATATAATTAGATCAAACAGAGATAGGTCTGCATAGAAAGCTGAATATGTACAATGAATACTGTAGCCTTAAAAAACTTGTAGTAAACATAGAGAAGACAAAGGTATTGAATTTTGGTAAAAGAATAATAAGGTTTAGTTGGGTCTTGGGTTCCACAAAGTTGGAAAAGGTACATGAAGATAGGTACCTAGGGATGTGGTTTGAGAAAAACCTGAATTGGCATATTCACCTGGATGCATTAAGAGTATTGGCTCTTGCTTCTTTGGTGCCGTGAAAAATGTAACAGAGACTATGGAGATATGTCTGACAGACCGGTTTTAAAAACGTATATAGCCATGATACCACCACAGTTTCAATATGAAGCAGAATTATTATATATAAGTGGTAAAAATAAGTGGGACACCGAAGAAGGAAAATGCTTGAAAAATGTATTATCATTGCCTAGGTCTTTAATGGTTCAGGCAGTAAGATTGGAGACCGGAATGGTATCATGGGATATAATGGCATGCATTTTAGATTTGGCAGCGTCTGGGCTGTGGCTGTGTGGAAGACTACAAAATATCCCAGTGGTGCAGAAATGAGATATTGCAGAGTGAGCTGAAGTGGGCAAAGGGGACAAGGGAAACCATAATTAAAGCCTGTAGAGTTGTGAGGATCAAATTGTGCTCACAGAATTTTCAAATTGAGGTAGATAGGAGGAAACTTAGGGCACTAGGGGGAGAAATTTCTCGAGATCTCGATCAACAATTTCTCATGAGGAAATAATCTGTATGCTTCATTGCTAACTCATGGCAAACTGAACAACATTTCCCATATATATCGATGTAGTCCCCTGTCGTTGGATTAGATAATAACAATTAAGGTTAAGAATTGGTATTAACCCCTATTATGCTAACAACAAGGTAAAAAGAGCTATGATTTATTCCAAAGGGAGGTGCCCCTGTAATCTGGGCACCACATGCGATATATTGCACATTTTATTGGACTGCCGGAAGGTTTTGGATACAAGGAAAATATTTGTATGCCCAATTTTTTAAAAGTATGATATTAAAATCAGCCACAGCAGTAGATCTTTTAATTGAGCTGCATAATTTGGATAGAACATGTGCTATTGGGAAGTTCATCAAAAAAGTTTTAAAAAATCCTTAAAGGTGAATAGAATCGGAATATCTCTCATAGATATTTATATGATAAATGGTATTTTAAATAAAAAAGGTGGAACGAATAATTAATTTTATATGTATGAATTTTATATTAGATTTTATTCAGATATGTTGTATATGAGATTGTATTTATGGAGATGTTATGTGTTTAAGGACTAGTTGGTCCAAATAAACTATTGTTTTGAACTGAACTGAGCTGAGTGGTGCAGAGTGTAGTGGCATAGAGTTCATTGGCATGGGGTGCAGTGGCATAGAGTGGTGAAGAGTAGAGTGGCTTAGAAAGCAGTGGCACAGTGGTGCTGAGTATAATAGGGTGACTTAGAGTACAATATGATAGAGTACAGTGGCGTATAGTGCAGTGGTGTAAAGTGTTGCAGAGCAGAGTTCTGTGGTGTAGAGCATTGGAGAGTAGAGCATAGTGGCACAGAGAGCAGTGCTGCAGAGTAGTTGGTGTAGAATTCAGTGGCATAGAATGCATTGGTTTTCTCTAAAGTAGTGTAGAGTATTGTGGTGTGGAGTAGAGTGCAATGGTGCAGATTAGAGTGTAGTTGCGTAGAGTGAAATGGCACAGACCAAAGTAGTATGGCTCAGAGTGGAGGGATTGAGAGGAGAGTGCATTGGCATGGAGTGCAGTGGCACAGAGTGTGGTGTTACAGTTTAGAGTGGCACAGAGTTGAGTGGCATAGAATGGAATGGTGCAAAGTGTAAAGTGCAGTGGCAAAGAGTGCAGTGGTGCATAGTAGATTTGTGTGGGGTAGAGCGTATTGGCATAGACCAGAGTGGTGTGGAATTGAGAGGCTTTAGTGGAGTGGCGTACAGTGGAGTGGTGCAATGTAGAGAGCAGTGACACAGTGTGGAGTGGCCTGCAATAGAGGGGCATAGTGTGGAGTGGTGCAGAGTTGAGTGGAGTGGTTTAGAGTAGAATATGCATGGTATGGTAGCATACTTCCAACAGACAACACATCTTCAATTGCAATCACCATTACATTAACACAGACAAACAGTTTTATGGATAAAAGTATACAGCACACAAACGATAATGTGAGAATGTTATCAACTAGTGCATTGATTTGTTTTGATTGTTTTAAAATATTTGCTTCCACCCCACTTCAGAATTTCCAAATAATGGGCTTCATTTGGGCTTGTCTAATTCTGAAATATATTCACAGTTCATTTACAGACATTTAAATGTTTTTGTATGCTAGTAAAAAATAACATCCTTCACCCTTCCTCAAGCACAAGGCCTCCTCTTGGAGCCAGAATGATGATCACATAAATCCTCTTAATTTGAAGTCAGAGAAAGAAAAGTAAACACCAAGGTCCATGGAAGAAAGAGTGTGACATTTGACCTCAGTCTTAGAATGGACAGCAAATGTGACAAGATAAACACAAGGGCCATATTATCTAGAACACGCGATAAATATCGCAAATCGCGCATAGCGCGTTTTTCATTATCGCCCTCTATCTCTGAATTACTTCGCAGTGTTAGCGGCCTATTAGCAAAGCTTTGCTAACAGGCGAAGTACAATCCAGCGATAGACTGCAAAAATGATCATTAGCGTGTGAAATCCAGCGATGATTTCACAGCGCTAATGAAAAGCTTGGTAATAGGGGAGTGTGTACTTAACCATACAATCCACCTCCCATAGACAATAATGCTAAGTCAGATTTTATTCAGGCGTTAGAATCATGCAATAATGGGGGCTTAGCGAGCCTTTTGTCATTGCTTCGCTGTTCAGGGGCAGCATTGTTAATCCTGCGATGTTGGTTTTGCAATCAGTTCACATGTTGTCCTAGGAGGGAACGCCTACTTTGCATCTCATTAGCGATATCTATCGCTGTCATTTGATGCCTTGGAGATTTGGCTGCTAACATGCGCTAATGAATGTTAGTGCCGCCTTGTTAATAGGGCGATAAGAATATCCCCGTTTTAGCGGCAAAAAGTGCAGCTAAAGCGGCGACACTGCCCTTGATAATATGCCCCAAGGTTTAATGGCCTGTTTACATGAATGGAGCACTGCTGGATGAATACAGTAAACAGGGTTTGGGCAAGGGAAGTAACAAACTCGAGCTTGACTGCCTAAAAAACATAAAGCCAGAATATAGAAAGCAAGAAAATGTGATTAACAAACCACAAAGCCAATGGTAAACAATGGACGGAATGCATTCCCAGGGAAGATATCGTTAGCAAACCAGACAGCTGAGCTGTCTGGCAGGCTTTGACCAAAAAAGGGTTTGGTAAATTTTTTAGGTTTGCTATTGAAAGTGATTAGTAATTCACTTAGTGCGGGGCCATCCAGGTTGTGCGAAGGTGCAAGTTCACTACAGCTAATTTTCCAAGTTTATTATTTATTATTATTAATTTGCATTCCCCTCCAGCTGTGTTTCCAAAATTTAGCCTTAACTATGTTCTGTGCAGGCTTTGTCTCTTTTTGTGTGAAGAAAGTATGCAATATTTATGAGGACATTAAACTCTCCCTGCCGAAAGGGCGGGAAATGGGTCCTCGGAAAGGGATCAGACTACTGCTAATTCATTCGCAGTCCAGCCCAATGTAATGTTGGGAGACTGCACGTTCGCTCTAGTTTATCGCGCACGTAGGCGTGCGCATACGCGGTGTCGTACGGACGCCGCGTAAGGTATAAAATAAAGAAGGCGTGGCCCCGGTCGTTAGTCGGGACCACGCGGGAACAGTAACAGGTGTCCTGGTCCTTCCTTATGCGGCGCTATGTGCATGCACGCCCAACACAGGCAGAAACCTGACAATGGCGACGAGGGAGTAGACGGCCTCACGCTGTACTCCACCCGACGCTCCGACCTGCCTCGCCAGAGTGCCGATGCCCAGTGCCTCAAGTGCAGTCGACCCGGCAGAGCCCCATTTCCCGGCATCGGGGATCGGAAGGCAGAGCCTGAGGTGCGAGCGTCACAAGTGTCTGGCCAGCGCTGCAGGAGTGTTCGTTTTATAGTGGATGCCCCGGGGACACACCTTTTCCGCCTGCCTGGCAAGACGGTGAGAGAGCGCCATAACCCTGCACGCGCCAGGAGAGCCGCTGGGCCGCATAACTCGCTCAAGTGAAACCCCTGCCACCTGGGGTGGCCCCACTCATCGCAGGCCTCACAGCGGAGGGCCTGTTTAGCGTCCTACCGGCGAATCACCTGAAAGGGGGTGTCAATCCTGAACATCTGCAGCGTCAGTGCCCACTACCTGCTTACAAGGGGTTCCACGTGCCGAGATGGCGGCCATTCCTCCTATTGAACCATTTGTAGTCGACGGTGTGCCCGCTTCCCTGGCGCCAAGATGGAAAGATTGGACGGAACGATTGCAATTCTATTTCGAAGGCGCAGGAACGGCGAGGGAAAGGCGCAGAGCACTGCTCCTTCACCTAGGGGGAAAGGATATCCACAGAATATATAAGACCTTAGTGGAGGCCACGCCACACACCTACGTCACTCTCCTTAATGCACTCAATGCACATTTTGAGCCCATGGCCAGCAAAGATTACGAACGATTCATTTTTCGGCAGGCGCGTCAGGAGGCAGAAGAATCGCTAGACGCCTTCCACGGGAGGCTGAAAGAACTCGCCAGCACCTGTGGTTTCAGGGATGAACAAGAAGAAATACGTGGCCAGATCATTCAAAACTGCTACTCCTCCAACTTGCGAGTCAAAATCCTCCAAGAGGATGGAAAACCTTTGGCCGACATACTGAAACTAGGCCGCTCCAAAGAATTATCGCAAGCGAGAGTGTCACACATGGAGGCGGCACTCCATAGGCCAGTGAAGTCCGAACAAGTCAATGTAGCGGAGCAAGTGAATGTTGTCCGACCGAAACAGCGGCAGTTTGGGGGCAAGAAGCCACAATATCGGCAAAAAGAATGCGGATACTGCGGAGGCGTGCCACACCGTGCAAGAGACTGTCCAGCGAGTGGGAAGAAATGTGGCGCATGTGGACGAATGAACCATTTTGCTTCAGTCTGCAGATCCTCTAAACAAAAACCGGAGGCAGCCCATGCTGTCAGAGAAAACCCAGATAGTCAGGACATGGACGACGAGTCCAACGACTATCCAGTTCACTACGTCTTTGCTATCAATCAACCGACCAGGAAGAAGAGGCGCCTCCCAAAGTGCCGAATAAGACTGAACCAACAAGAGGTAAGAGCCACTATTGACACAGGAGCCTCGATAGAGCTCATGGCGGCAGACGTATACAACCAACTGCGAGACAAGCCAGTTTTGAAGACGGCAAGAATCCGTGTCTTTGCCTGTGGACAGAAGACCCCAATCCCACTAATCTGGTGCTTCCAAACTGAATTGCGCCATCTAGACAGGAATATCCCCACAACCGTCTACGTGACCAAGTAAGGGAGCGGCATGCTCCTCAGTGGACGAGCGGCGGAAGAACTCCAACTGATATTCTACGCAATGGCGGTGCTGGAGGACGAACTAGACGCAATTCTCGACAAATTTGAAGATATATTTCGGGGCATCGGGTGCCTAAAAGGAAAAGAGGTGTCACTCCACATAGATCCATCCATCCAGCCGGTCGCCCTCAGACGCCGGAGAATAGCCTTCCACCTCAGGAAGAAAGTGGAGGATGAACTCGAGAACCTCAAGAGACAAGGTATAATCGAGAAGGTCAGCGGGCCCACCCCGTGGGTATCGCCAATTGTGGTGGCACGGAAACCTAAACAACCAGGACAGGTACGCATATGCGTAGATATGCGCCTACCCAATGCAGCAGTCAAGCGGGAACGACACCTGACGCCTACCATTGATGATATCTTGGGCGAGTTAAATGGCGCTAAATGGTTTTCCAAAATGGATCTCCGCTCTGGCTATCACCAGCTACCTCTGCACCCCGATTTCAGGTATGAGAAGTTGGCCTGATGTGCAGTGTTCACTATTCTAGTGATCACTATATATCAGTCCAAACAACCCTTATTGATGATTGGTTGTAAGTCAACCTTATTGACCAGCTATCCTAGTAGCATGGATACGAGCAGTCTAAGGCTAAGACTCTAGAGGGCGTGTTAAGCCAGCTGTTTTACCATCACATTACCCCTTGAACACCAAGTGAAAGGACACCACGCAAGTTGTTATGAAAATAAACAGTGTATTTATTTATAACAAGACTACCCTGGCTCTTTATGAGACAGGGAGCTAAGCACACAACAAAAACTCTTATAAAAATACTTCAAGTCGCACAATTTACACAAATGCCCGAGGGGCACGAAAAACCATATACTACAAAAGTGGAATGCGAATTACTAGCAGGTAAGTAACGATTCTCAGAGGCTTTAGAAACACTAGGCCTACAATACTGAACACTTAGGTTAGGAGCAGGAGGCCTAGGGACGCCACGTGCAGAGTGGGAACTCTCACGCATAAGGCGGGAAAAAGTCTATGGAAGCTAGAACTCACAAAGTTACTGTTCTCGGGCGAACCCGACTAGCTGGGACGAAAACGGGAGTGGATCCGAACACTTGGAGTGTTGGACTATGCTGGGGCACCGGAGTGCTGGATTTACCTAGCCCAGGGGCTGCGGCTGCATAGGGTTCAAGTTGCGTCGGAAACCCACGTTGACGGACCAGGAGCCTGAAGAAGAAGTTGCTGGCAGGCGGCCAGTGAAGAAAAGTTCGAAGAGATCCAAGCCTGGATCAGGGAAGAAGGAAACCTGAAAGCAGAGGGGACCAAGTTCTGAATCACTAGCCAGTGATTAAGTGGGCACCAGGATGGCACCGGGCGAAGTCACCGCAGTCAGGTGAGTGGGCGCTGCTGGGCTCTGCAGTCTCTCGGACCAGGAGGCGTTGTCGGCGACCAGGATGGAGGTGCGAGCTGTCCCACGAAGGTACTTGCTGTCAACGTCGCTGGACCCAGGATTGGGCAACAAGTCTTGGCAAATGCAAGGCCCATGCGGTGGACCTAAAATGGCGTCTTGAGTGGACCAGGAGGGTCCAGGGTGCTTCTCTGAAGAAGGGAAGCAAGGGCCAGTCTGGAGCAACCAGACCAGCAGTGTTAGTTGTCGTGGAGCGTCGTGAAGGGGCCACTAGCCAATGGGCAAGCGACCTGGACAACGCGGTGAGCAGCAAAAAGCAGAAGGGCCCCACGCCGATCTCGTGGATGCAGGGGGGCTGGACTTCGGTGCTGGAGCTGCTCAGGGTCGGGGCTTCTCTTACCCCAAGGCACTCAGTCGAGGGTCACTCAGGCGTCGTGCTGGACAAGCGTCGTGCAGTTCTGAAGATGGCCGGTCCCTCGAGGTCTCGTCGCACCCACGGATCACAGCTGGGCTGATGATGTGGGTTGAGGTCAGAGGTGCCAGGGAAGCCGGTTCTCGTCGTGATGAAGCAGTCTTGATCCGTAGGAGAGACTGGCAACAAACCGCGAAGCTTGGTTGGTGCCTGCTGCTGCAGGGTGACTACTCCTTAGTCACAAGGGAGAAATCTTGGGAAGAGTCTTGAGTTCTTCTTGAAGAAGGTCGGTTCAGGATTCAAAGATTGATCTGATTTGGAAGGGGGCCAGTTCCTACCTTTATCCTGCAAAAAGGGGCTGGCACGCGACTAAGTCCTGCCCTATGGGTGGGAATAAGAGGGGGGTGGTTACACCACTCTCCTTTGGCGGGCTTTCCCCAGGCCAGGGGCTGGAGTGCCCCTGGAACTGGTTTCAGCCGGCCCATGCACAGTGAGCACCGGGGTGCCACTTGCAGTCACCTTCCTCTAAAGCCCTGCCTACCTAGAATACACAAAATCCTGTCTGGGACGGTGCTGGCACCGCCCCTGGCAGGAAACCCTTTGTCCTTGCCTCCTGGGCTGGGAGGACTCCCAGCAGCAGGAGGGCAGACTTGTGTCTCGGTGGCAGCATCCATTTTGTGGAGCTAAGGCTCTGTCTGACTTTAACCGGGGTTACAGGTTACACACATGTCGTGTCCCTCTAGAAGGGTGGAATGCTAACCCCGTTGCCAGAATTGGCGAGGGGTTAGTATTCCAATTCGTATGACACCTTACTCGACATGTTTTGATAAAGCGATACCAGAGTTGGCACATAACCGCGAGGATTATAATGCACTTAAGAGTATATGGTATGCGATATCATGGAAACGGCTAAGGGATAGATCCCGAAAGCCGCAGACAGGCTCAGCTCATGCCAGAGCACTATCTCACACGATTCCAAGCACTCTGCCTTCAGGATTGTTAAGGCCTGCCATAGGAGTGACTGATAGGAGATCTGTGTGTCCATTTTATGGTTAGACATAGGTATACTATATCTAAAGCAAAGGGTGATTACACCACCTTGCCCCAGCTGTCGTGCAGCCAGTTGTGTCAGATTTGGATGGCCAGCCAGGGGTGGCATAATACATGCTGCAGCCCCTGGTAGGCCCTGGGTACACCCATGCCCTGGGTACCTAAGGTACACTGTACAGGGACTGATAAGGTGACTCAGTATCCAATTAGATATGTACCTAGGGTACATGGAATCCATTTTACAGAGAGAGCAGTAGGCCTGGGGTCCTGAATAGCAGGGCCCCAGGTCAACTAAGTCAGAAAACCAGCAAAACACCAGGCAAAAAGTTGGGGGCAACCATAGTCAGGGATCTACCTTCCTACATAACCCCCCCCCCAAACGAAAGGAGATAAGGCTATCCTTGCCAGGTAAGCCTATATTGCCTGAGTGGCCATATAAGGAAGTACCAGCACTGGCATGGTTACCCCCTATCTCATGGTCCACTAAGCAATCCCTCACCCTAAGGGTGTCTGAGGGTCTCCACCATAGGGAATCCCTACCTGTGGTGTGCTTTGGCAAAGTAAAAGGCTGGTGCTGAAATGGAGTACTGAAGTGAGGCTCCACTAATTTTGGGCTCAGCTTCCTCCAATCATTTTCCACCATAGAGGCCTTTCTTTCAAAGACTGAGTTGTTTTGGGCTCTCAGGGTCAACCTCTGGCTACCTACAGCTGGAGGTTGGGTCCCTCTGTTTGGCTTACTGGAGGGACAGGTCAGGTTTGGGGCCCTCAGGTCCCAGGTTTGGCTGTGCCCAACAGTGTCCATCTGTGGGAGGTCCCTAACTAAATTTAAGGGGGATCCCTCAGGAGTTGGTTTTATTTTCACTTGGATAGGACTACTAGCTTCAGTGCCCTTAATCTGCTGATAGGGGAGCTCTTTTGGACAGGGGGCCCTTTGGGGTCCACCACTGGCCTCCCTGACCTCTACAGCCCTGGGCTGACTGAGGCAGGGTAGAGAGGGGCAGGTTACCTGCTCCAGACTGGGTCCCACCTTGGAAGGGTCCACTGACATCAGGGGCTCTGCCAGGCTAGGCCTGACTACCTCTTGGGCAGTTCCTTCACAAGGGGTCAGATCAGTTCCCTGAGGAGGCTGATCCTTTCCTAAAGTCTGGTGGGAGGGAGATTTCTCTTCCTCCTCAATGCTCTCTGTCTGAGTGGAGTGATCCATAGTTTCAGGCTTCACAACACTATCATCTGTCTGAGTTTGAGCTGTGGCCATCACAACTCTCTCAACCTTTTCAGGAGGGGGCTCAGTTTGGGTGTGGGCTGTGACCATCACAGCCTTTACAACCTGTTCTGGGAAGGAAGTTGTCTGAGATTGGGCTGTGACTGGCACAGCCCTCCTGACCTGTTCAGGGAGGACATCTTGGACTGGGGCTGTGGCTATCACTGCCCCACTAACCTTACCATGGAAGTTTACCATTTTAGAATGGGTTTCTTGCTCTACTTCAGCCCAGGCTGAGAGCTCTAAATCATTCCCCAGTAGGCAATCTACAGGCAAGTTTGGTGACACTGCCACTCTCTTGTGGCCAGTGACACCTCCCCAGCTGAGATTGACCACTGCCATGGGATGATCTCTCTGTACTCCATCAATATTGGTCACCTGGTATGTGGCACCAGGTAAAAGTTGCCTTGAGGGGACTAGACTCTCAGTCACCATAGTGATGCTAGCCCCTGTGTCTCTATAGACCTCAACTTTTATACCATTGATGAGGGGCTCCTGTCTGTACTTGCCCAAAGTGTTGGGACAAGTTGTGAAGTTGGCAAACCCCATGCCAGTCTCACAGACAAGAGTATCTAAGTTTGGGGACCTGGTTAGGCCAGAGTCCCCAGGAACTCCCAAAGTAAATGCACCCAAATTCTTGGGGGCACTCCCACCACCTGGGGGATTACTACTAGTAGTAACAGGAGGTTTGGGAATGTTACTTGGGGGTATGTTCTCCTTATTGTTATTATTTGGGCAACTGCTGTCAGTTTTCAAATGACCCACCTGTTTACAGGGATAACAATAAGGTGTCTTCTGGTTATTAGAAGGATTCTGGGACCCACCCCCCTCAGAGGATTTTTGGGGCCCTGATGTGGTTTGATCTGGAGATTTATTCCCACCCTTCTCTTGAGGCTTGGTTGATTCCTTTTTCTGGTCACCACCTTGGTTCTTGGGCCTAATCCTGGTTCTGACCCATTTGTCGGCCCTCTTACCCAATTCTTGTGGAGAGGTCAGATCAGAGTCTACCAGGTGCTGGTGTAATAACTGGTTCTGACAATTATTTAAGACTTGCTCTCTCATAATAAGATTATATAATCCTGTGAAGTCAGTAACCTTGCTACCCAGTAGCCAGCCTTCCAAAGCCTTAGTGGCACAATCAACAAAGTCAGACCAGTCCTGAGACTGAGTTTTCTGGGTGTCTCTGAACAGCAACCTGTACTGCTCAGTGGTTAAGCCAAACCCATCAACCAGTGCATTTTTCAGGACCTGGTAATTGTTAGCATCCTCAACTCTAGTAGTGAGGAGCTTATCTCTACCTTTGCCATCAAGGGAGAGCCACAGTATAGCTGCCCACTGACTTTGGGGGATGCACTGTACAGTGCAGGCCCTCTCCAAAGCAGCCATCCATTTCTGGATGTCTTCCCCTTGTTTAAAGGGGGGCACTATCTTTGTCAGGTGTTTAGTATCTAAACCCTTCTCTTTTTCTCTTGGGAGATTGCTGCCACCAGTGGGAGCTAACCCACTCATCTGCTGCTCTCTAGCAAATGCAAGCTTTTCTTTGGCCAGGGCAAGTTCTTCCCTTTCAATCCTCAGAGCAGCTTGTCTCATTCTGGCTTCATGCTCTATTCTCTGAGGGGAAGTCAATCTCCTCTGGGGAGAGTTCCTTCTCCTCTGAGAAGAGGCATTAGAGTGCAGAGATCTATTGGAGTCCCTAGAAAGAGATCTATCTCTCCTAACTCCAAGGTTAGGCCTACTCAGGGTCAGTACTGGGGGTCCCCCAGATCCTAGCCCAAGCAAGTCTATGTTGGCCCTAGTTAGCCTTCTGACTACCTCAAGACCTTTGTCTACCTCATCCCCAGAGAGTTCCTCAGGATCCTCCTCCCCAACTGCATTTACAGTGTTGTGGAGGTCTGGATCCCCAGTGGTACCCTCTAAGGCTGGCATATTCCCATCTAGCTGAGAAATCTTTCTCGCATCATATGTCTCTAAGAGACCTATCAGAAAGGGAATGGTGGGGTTAGACCCCTGTTTCAGTTTCCGTGAGGTACACACCTGTCTCATTTCCTGGAAACTGAGAGCTGCATATCTTGAAGTGACCTGTGGAGGGTCAACTGCCACGAGGGGAGTCTCAGTAGACTCTTCCTGGGTAGACATGCTTTTCTAGTGAGGTGTAAGTGGTGCACTTACCTACACTATATGTTTGCCTACTGATCCCTTGCTAGAGTTGTAGTTTAGGGTGTGCTAGGCCCTAGGAGCTACAACAGGTGGTTCAGTAGAACTCAGAGTATTCTAAGCTCAGTTATATGTACCTTAGTACTTATGTGATCTTTCACAAGATATTCTTAGGATATGTGTGGTAAAACAAACAGCAAGCTCAAATCCCAACCGCTGCTCACCAATGTGAGAAGTTGGCCTGATGTGCATTGTTCACTATTCTAGTGATCACTATATATCAGTCCAAACAACCCTTATTGATGATTGGTTGTAAGTCAACCTTATAGACCAGCTATCCTAGTAGCATGGATACGAGCAGTCTAAGGCTAAGACTCTAGAGGGCGTGTTAAGCCAGCTGTTTTACCATCACATTACCCCTTGAACACCAAGTGAAAGGACACCACACAAGTTGTTATGAAAATAAACAGTGTATTTTTTTATAACAAGACTACCCTGGCTCTTTATGAGACAGGGAGCTAAGCACACAACAAAAACTCTTATAAAAATACTTCAAGTCGCACAATTTACACAAATGCCCGAGGGGCACGAAAAACCATATACTACAAAAGTGGAATGCGAATTACTAGCAGGTAAGTAACGATTCTCAGAGGCTTTAGAAACGCTAGGCCTACAATACTGAACACTTAGGTTAGGAGCAGGAGGCCTAGGGACGCCACGTGCAGAGTGGGAACTCTCACGCGTAAGGCGGGAAAAAGTCTATGGAAGCTAGAACTCACAAAGTTACTGTTCTCGGGCGAACCCGACTAGCTGGGACGAAAACGGGAGTGGATCCGAACACTTGGAGTGTTGGACTATGCTGGGGCACCGGAGTGCTGGATTTACCTAGCCCAGGGGCTGCGGCTGCATAGGGTTCAAGTTGCGTCGGAAACCCACGTTGACGGACCAGGAGCCTGAAGAAGAAGTTGCTGGCAGGCGGCCAGTGAAGAAAAGTTCGAAGAGATCCAAGCCTGGATCAGGGAAGAAGGAAACCTGAAAGCAGAGGGGACCAAGTTCTGAATCACTAGCCAGTGATTAAGTGGGCACCAGGATGGCACCGGGCGAAGTCACCGCAGTCAGGTGAGTGGGCGCTGCTGGGCTCTGCAGTCTCTCGGACCAGGAGGCGTTGTCGGCAACCAGGATGGAGGTGCGAGCTGTCCCACGAAGGTACTTGCTGTCAACGTCGCTGGACCCAGGATTGGGCAACAAGTCTTGGCAAATGCAAGGCCACGTGGTGGACCTAAAATGGCGTCTTGAGTGGACCAGGAGGGTACAGGGTGCTTCTCTGAAGAAGGGAAGCAAGGGCCAGTCTGGAGCAACCAGACCAGCAGTGTTAGCTGTCGTGGAGCGTCGTGAAGGGGCCACTAGCCAACGGGCAAGCGACCTGGACAACGCGGTGAGCAGCAAAAAGCAGAAGGGCCCCACGCCGATCTCGTGGATGCAGGGGGGCTGGACTTCGGTGCTGGAGCTGCTCAGGGTCGGGGCTTCTCTTACCCCAAGGCACTCAGTCGAGGGTCACTCAGGCGTCGTGCTGGACAAGCGTCGTGCAGTTCTGAAGATGGCCGGTCCCTCGAGGTCTCGTCGCACCCACGGATCACAGCTGGGCTGATGATGTGGGTTGAGGTCAGAGGTGCCAGGGAAGCCGGTTCTCGTCGTGATGAAGCAGTCTTGATCCGTAGGAGAGACTGGCAACAAACCGCGAAGCTTGGTTGGTGCCTGCTGCTGCAGGGTGACTACTCCTTAGTCACAAGGGAGAAATCTTGGGAAGAGTCTTGAGTTCTTCTTGAAGAAGGTCGGTTCAGGATTCAAAGATTGATCTGATTTGGAAGGGGGCCAGTTCCTACCTTTATCCTGCAAAAAGGGGCTGGCACGCGACTAAGTCCTGCCCTATGGGTGGGACTAAGAGGGGGGTGGTTACACCCCTCTCCTTTGGCGGGCTTTCCCCAGGCCAGGGGCTGGAGTGCCCCTGGAACTGGTTTCAGCCGGCCTATGCACAGTGAGCACCGGGGTGCCACTTGCAGTCACCTTCCTCTAAAGCCCTGCCTACCTAGAATACACAAAATCCTGTCTGGGACGGTGCTGGCAACGCCCCTGGCAGGAAACCCTTTGTCCTTGCCTCCTGGGCTGGGAGGACTCCCAGCAGCAGGAGGGCAGACTTGTGTCTCGGTGGCAGCATCCATTTTGTGGAGCTAAGGCTCTGTCTGACTTTAACCGGGGTTACAGGTTACACACATGTCGTGTCCCTCTAGAAGGGTGGAATGCTAACCCCGTCGCCAGAATTGGCGAGGGGTTAGTATTCCAATTCGTATGACACCTTACTCGACATGTTTTGATAAAGCGATACCAGAGTTGGCACATAACCGCGAGGATTATAATGCACTTAAGAGTATATGGTATGCGATATCATGGAAACAGCTAAGGGATAGATCCCGAAAGCCGCAGACAGGCTCAGCTCATGCCAGAGCACTATCTCACACGATTCCAAGCACTCTGCCTTCAGGATTGTTAAGGCCTGCCATAGGAGTGACTGATAGGAGATCTGTGTGTCCATTTTAGGGTTAGATATAGGTATACTATATCTAAAGCAAAGGGTGATTACACCACCTTGCCCCAGCTGTCGTGCAGCCAGTTGTGTCAGATTTGGATGGCCAGCCAGGGGTGGCATAATACATGCTGCAGCCCCTGGTAGGCCCTGGGTACACCTATGCCCTGGGTACCTAAGGTACACTGTACAGGGACTGATAAGGTGACTCAGTATCCAATTAGATATGTACCTAGGGTACATGGAATCCATTTTACAGAGAGAGCAGTAGGCCTGGGGTCCTGAATAGCAGGGCCCCAGGTCAACTAAGTCAGAAAACCAGCAAAACACCAGGCAAAAAGTTGGGGGCAACCATAGTCAGGGATCTACCTTCCTACACATCACCACCTTCTCTACCCATGTGGGCCTCAGTCGCTATCGACGTCTCAACTTCGGCATATCCAGCGCGGCCGAAGTCTTCCAAAACACAATCCGAGAGGTATTGAGCGGACTTCCAGGAGTGTTGAACGTCAGTGATGACCTGCTCATATATGCACAATCTGTTGAAGAACATCACCAGAGGCTGAGGGGTGTACTGCAGAGAGTCAGGGACTCCGGCCTCACCCTGCACCGGGAGAAGTGCCAGTTTCTCCAGAATAGGATCAGTTTTTTCGGATACACATTCTCCGACAAAGGGATCGCCCCTGATCCTGACAAGGTAAAAGATGTGCAGACAGCTCCAGCCCCGACGAACATTTCGGAGGTGCGAAGTTTTCTAGGCATGGTAAACTTCTGCGGGAGGTTCATCCCAGATCTTTCCAACCTCACCCGGCCCCTCAGAGAGCTCACCAGATCAACCACTCCCAGGCAGTGGGGCGAGGAACAAAATGACGCATTCCAAAACACCAAGGCAGCACTGTCAGCTGAGAAAACGCTATCGTATTTCGACCCGGCAAAGCAGACCAACATAGCCGTAGACGCCAGTCCATACGGCCTGGGAGCTGTCCTGACTCAACGCCAAGGGGAAGACGACTGGGCGCTGATTGCCTACGCAAGCAGATCACTGACCGAGACTGAACAACGGTACTCCCAGATTGAGAGGGAGGCCATAGCCATTCATTGGGCTTGTAGACATTTCCACGTATATGTGTATGGACACCCATTCACCGTCTCCACGGACCACAAGCCTCTGATTCCCCTGTTCCGAGGGTCAGTCTCCAAACCCCCTCCCAGAATAGAAAAGTGGATCCTGCAGCTACAGGAATATGATTACCAGCTGGAATTCAAACCAGGAGCTACCAACCCAGCAGATTATCTCTCCAGGCATCCCCGTGCAGCCACCAGCGGGGAACGGGAGGATGCTGAGGATACGGAAGAATACGTGAAAGCGATAATTGAGAGATCAAGGCCGCTGCCCATGAGCATAGATATGATCATCGAGGCAACCCGAAACGATGAGATCCTCCAATTTGTGGTGAGCGCCATACGTACCAACGACTGGAGGACGATCCAAGCGTCATTGAACAAAAGGACACCCCCAGCAAGGAGTGCGCTTGAAGCACTGCTGAGAGTCAGAGAGGAGCTATCAGTGGACAGTCAAGGGTGTTTATTGAGAGGACCCCGAATCGTGATGCCTTTGAGCCTCACCCAACAAGCCATTGCACTCGCTCACCGGGGGCACCAGGGCGTGGTGAAGACCAGGAGCAGGCTTTGCGCGAAAGTATGGTTTCCGGACATGGATCCCAGGGTAGAATGAACTGTCAAAGAGTGCCAATGGTGCCAAGCGGCAGGACCACCAGACAGCCCACCCCCCGTCATCACCGAGGATGGCCCGTGAAAGCCCTGGGAACAAGTGAGCGCAGACTTCGGTCACCTACCGGATGGGAGACATATGCTAGTCATTATGGATGGTTTCATGAAATACCCGGAAGTGGAGATCGTGGCAACTCTCACAGCCAAAGAAATCATAGCCAAATTTGAAAAGGCCATCGCCACCCATGGCATCTTCGAATGGGTCAAGACTGACAACGGGCCCCCCTTCCAGGGACAAGAATTTGCCGACTATCTTGCAGAATGGGGAATACAGCACAGGAAAGTGACACCCCGGTGGCCGCAAGCCAATGGAGAGGTGGAAAGATTTATGCGCACTCTAAATAAAGTTATCCGAATTGCCCATGCTGAAGGAGCCCCGTTGGAGAAGGAAATATACTCCTTTCTTAGGGAGTACCGGCTCACGCCACAACGCACCACGGAAGCTGCCCCCGGCCCATCAGCAATGGGACGGATAGTCAGAGACACCATCCCCAGTCACCACACCTGGACCCCCAACAACGCAAACTCACGAAAAACACTGTTCAATCGGAAGAGGTCGAATGACTACGCTAGTTTCAGACGAAGAGCAAAGGAACTGTCTATCAATGAGAACGACCGAGTTTATGTAAAAGACAGGTATCCAGGAAGTAAGTTCAGACTTCCTTATGAACCACGGCCGTGGACAGTCACACGCCGCACCGGGACAATGGTAACAGCTCAGCGAGGAGGAGAAACAGTCACTCGCAACATCTCCTTCTTCAAGAAAGCGGCCAATCCGACAGAAGACCAGCACAGCCAAGAGTCCCATCAGGAATCACCCGACCGACCTGAAGCGGGCCAGAGCCCACCTGGGAGTGAAAGTAATTACAGGAGCGACAGTCCTGCAGAGAGTCCATGTGCCTCCGAGACGCCGAAAGCTGCCAGTCCTCAATTCCACCCGGATTCCCAGTCTGTCGGGCTCCCACGTCACGAGCCCCCCAAGAGAGTGCTGTTCCGTGGAGAAGCAGCCGGCTATGGACTGAGAAAGAACCCAGCCCCATCGTCACAACTGGCAGACTATGCTGTGGGCTGAACGTGCACTCCTGAATCCAGAGACTGGTAACTGGCCGGATGGCTACATTTTGTTTTCTGCTATGCCTCCTGCTTAACCTGCTTTTAAGATCACTGTGAACTTTTGGTTTAAATAAAGGTTGAAAGCAATGTAATGTTGGGAGACTGCACGTTCGCAGTCTAATAAAGAAGGCGTGGCCTCGGTCGTTAGTCGGGACCACGCGGGAACAGTAACAGGTGTCCTGGTCTTTCCTTATGCGGCGCTATGTGAAGGCGCGCCCAACACAGGCAGAAACCTGACACCCATGACGACTCCTATTGATATCTACTCAGCACTGCTTAGTTAAAAAATCTGGGATGATCTATGCGTATTTTTGAGGCACCTGCTGTCACATCGTCTTTGTTTGATTTTATTAACACCTCGCTTGTCTGAAGAGTTGTCCTGGATGTTTGTAATTAGGGAAACTCACTACCCTACTAAAAAAACGTGAGTTGGAACCAAATATCTTAAAACGGGGCACAATGGCTGTCTAGCTGAAGGGGGCCATGATTGATCCCGAGGCAGATTGTGTATAATGAATTTAGGCCCACTAGTGACCCTCGGGATCAGGAAAGCTGCTGGTGCTTCTGGACCTGTTCGCTGTGATCGGCATCCTCAATTGTTACTTTCCGATCTGCCATCGAGGTGCAGCAGAGTTAACAATCGCTGGGATGTTTAAATCTCTGCTTGGCGTCGACGCCGAAGCTGTGGTTCTCCCACTTTCATTATGCCAAACATTCTCACACCTGTGGCATACTGCAGGGATTGGTGCTCTCTCCCACTGTATTTAACCCACTGGGAGAATCACTGGGAAAGCTCATATGATGGTTCTGCTTCAAGTCACTTACATATGCTTTCACACCCAGCTCTTGCTGTAATTCTATCTTCAATCCTGGGTGAGACGGCTTAGAGAGTCCTTACTGCCATGTAGGGCTGAATCGCTTTTACTTATCTGAATCTAATTGGTGATAAACTATGCATTCTGCTTTTGAGGAGAGTGCCAGGTGTGTCAAGCCCTGAGCTGACACTTTTAAAATTCTACACTGTCCAAGTCCTAAGGGAAGAAAACGCGGGTGTTATTTAACTTAGGGTCAAGCATTTGATATTGTGGTCCCTAGGGATTTCCCCATCTGCGCCTTGATGCTATGGGTGGTTAAAAGATCCGCACTTTGATTTCTAGGAGAAGACGAGCTTTATTCACTGGTCAACTGTTTTGGCACACCTCTGTCATGGCATCACGATCTACATTGGACCCCAGAAGGCCCTGGTAGAGGAGCAGCAAAAGCTTTCAGAATGTGATTGTTCATCTTAAATGCGGCATCCCTACGGTCACCTACGTGCTGTGGCACACCATTCTCTCGCTGGCTGCTAGTTAAGGAATGCATCCAACTCAAGAGACTCTGCTTTTTAATGAACTTTATACATATTTGTGAAGTATTTTTGTTCAGTTCGCCGTTTCCTCACATCCCTGTGCTTGCCCTTGGATTTTGTTCCTTATACCTGTCAAAGATTTATTTGAAAGTTTTTTAGAGCACGAACAAGACCCCTACGGGTATCAGAGCGCTTTACCGGGTCAGTGTAAGTAAACATAAATAAAGACAGGAGAGAAAATGTAGGTGAGACTAATACAAAATATTACTAAGACAAACTAGCAGATATATTACAGGTACATATAAATAGCTCAAGTAAATTTACCCATGAGAATAGCCTTCACTTCCTTTTTGAAGAATGCGGAAGGATTCTGTCTCGTTTCTGGGGGCAAAGCATTCCAGATTCTGGGAGCCATTCCTGAGAAGGACCGGTTGTATGTTTTTTTCTTGACAAAACGTTGTGGACTCAGTAAGAGATTGCTGGAGCTCCTGATGGATCTATTACCACAGGATAGTACTAATTTCGCAGCTAGATAACTCAGAGTTTTGT
This sequence comes from Lissotriton helveticus, assembly GCF_964261635.1. Classification (NCBI taxonomy): domain Eukaryota; kingdom Metazoa; phylum Chordata; class Amphibia; order Caudata; family Salamandridae; genus Lissotriton; species Lissotriton helveticus. The sequence goes on from NC_136061.1 coordinate 1,319,486,382, forward strand.
GATGAAGTGCTTTGTGCGTCATACAAGCGATTTTCAGATGAATTCTAGCCTTGAAAGGTTGTTGAGGGCTCAAAGGTCAGGGGAGATGTGACTGTTTTTTTTGGAGCCGGTGATGAGTCTGGCAGCAGGGTTGATTGAAGCTCTTAAAGGGGCTGTCGTCGCTCTGCGAAGGCAGCTGAGAGTGACACTCCCATATTTCACTCTGGGTATTACTAGAGCTTGCACTGCATGCTTGAAGTCATTTGCGGGTAGGAAGGGTTTAATTTTCCTCAACGTCTTCATTTGAAGATTTGCTCTTTTGTTGCGGCACTGATGTGTTTCCGCATGTTTAAGTTTCTGTCCAGGGTCACTTCGCTGAGTCGATAATAAGAGGTTGACCTCTGAGTGCTGTTAGGTGGTTCATCCAATCGAGGATGGTAGTCGATTCGTTTGGATGAGCGATTAAGAGGAATTCAGTTTTGAGGGTGATAAGTTTCAGATGGTTTTCGGTCAACCAGTTCTGCGTTTTTTGAAGCATTGAATTAAGAGATTTGATATCCTCAAGGGAGTGGATTTTAATGTAGAGTTGTGTGTTATTCGCGTACATGTGATAATGTACATTGGATGAGCTGAGGAGTTTGGTGAGTGGTTCCATGAAAAGGTTGAAAAGTGTAGGGGAAGGCAAGATCCCTGTAGTACTCCTAAAGTGACTGGGATGGTCTTGGATAGTGATTTATTGACCGTGAATCTTTGAGATCTATTTTGGAGGAAAGAGGTGAACCAAATTAGAACAGATCCAGATAGACCCATTCTGTGTGTCAGGAGATCTATCAAAGTGTCGTGTTTGACAGTATCAAATGCCGAGGATAAGGCCTGCAAGATTAGTAAACGGGCATTGTTTTGGTCAAGGATTTTTAATGCGTCATCTATTATGTGGGTCATTGCTAATTCAGTGCTGTGGCCAGCACAGAAGCCAGATTGGTATTGGTTGAGCAAGTTAAATTGGTCTATGTGTTTGCCAAGCTGTGTGTGGCCAATGTGGGGATGTTAGATATTGGACGATAGTTATTTAAGTCTGATGGGTCTGTCAATTGCTTCTTTAATATAGGGAATACCTGCCCTGCTTTAAGGACTTCTGAGATGATTCCTTGCATGAGAGAGGAGTTTATAATCTTGGTCCAGAGCGGTAGTAGCAGTGGAATGAAGCCTTTTATGTGGTTTGCGGGAAGAGGGTCTGTGTAGTGACAGGACCGTGATTAAAATGGAATCTTCACTTTAAGGTAGACAGAGGACCAGGATGCGTTGTTTTTGAGGTCGAACTTTGCAGGACAAATCAGTGGGGTCACAGGCGAGGGCACTGATGTGTCCATGTGGGTGTTGCTAAGGGATATTAAGTTGTTGCGCAGGTCTGTCTTTATGTTTTCTGGCTTTATTGTAAAGAAGGAGGCAAAGTCCTCGCAGTTGGGTAGTGTGTCAGGGATAGCTTGGGGGCGATGGAGTACCTCCTTAGATTGGGATTTGATTAGTTAGAAAAGCTTTTTGGGAAAGTTCTTGGCTTGGTCTAATTGTTTAGGAAAGAAGTCTTCTTTTGATTGTCTGATCTCTCTGTAATAGGAGTTTCTAATGCTGCTTAGTAGCTAGAGGTGATAAGAGGATGGTGTTGCTCTCCAGCTACGTTCGATTAGTCTTAGGGAACACCTGTGTTTGTTTAGCCTGCCATCATATGGCCCTAAGCCCGTTGCTGTTTAACATTTATCTGGCCCCTCTATTTACTCTGATAGCCTACTGGGGCGTGAAGGCGATTCCCTATGCTGACGACACCCAGCTGGTTCTTCCTTTTAAGGATCAGTCTGAAGATTGTTTTAAGAGCTTTAAAGGCTGCTTAAAATATATTGCATGCTGGATGAACAACAACAAACTTAAGTTGAACGCTGACAAAACGGAAGTGGTGTTATTCTGCAAAAAACAGCCCCTGCCGCAGACCTTTGGTGGCTGGTGGAAAGGGGTTCACCACCCGCTCTAGCTGGTAGTGCCAAAAATCTGGGAGTAAAATGGCAGGCTAGTTTATCCTTTTCGGCCCAAATTCAGTAGGTAAGAGATGCCTGTTTCAGCAGCTTGACAAAACTTGAGAAAATGTATGCCAGAGAACTGCCGTTGGGTCGTTGTCCATGCCACAGTAACTGCTCGCCTGGACTACGCGAACGGCCTCTACTTAGGCTTACCGGCTTACCTTGTTAGGAAACTTCAATTGGTTCAAAATGGGGCTGCGAGATTGATCAGATGTGTTCCATTTTGTCAGCATATCTCTCTGCATATTTTAGAACTACATTGGCTCCCGGTAGCCAATAGAAACAAATTCAAGGCCTTAACCCTAGCTTTTCGAGCAATCCATGGAACGTGCTCTAGATATTTGAAACAGAGGCTAGATTTCTACAGGCAGACTAGATCACAGAGGTCCAATTCCCAGAAACTGCTTTGCACCCCAGGAGTAAAGAAAGCCCGGTTGGGTGGCAGATCCTTTATCCTTGGGACGTCCATGTTATGGAATTCCCTGCCTAATGCCTGGCGCCAGATTACTTCTGAAATGCAATTTAGGAAGGCAGCAAAAACATGGCTTTTTAACCTAGTTTAACTTTCTGTGATTCTTGGCCGCTGCGTGTCTCTCGCATGCCACTTGTCGCTATAGCGCCGGAGCACCTCTTTTGAGGTAGCTCTTCGCGCTCTATAAAGGGCTCTATTATTATTATTATTATCATACCAGGGTTTTGAGTCTTTTATGGTTATTCTTTTCAGTTGTAAGGGGGCTATATTGTTTAGAACCTTGTCAATGGAGTGGAAGTGATGGTTGGTCAGATCTTGTACATCGGATAGGCCTTCAGGGGGAAGCAATATGTTAGGGCTGTGGGTTGTGAGTAGGTCGAGACATTCCTTAGATTTATGTTCCAGATTTTAGTTCTAGTGGGTTAGGTAGAGAGTAATTTAACTGATTTGTTGATGTGGAATGTAATGATGTGTTGGTCAGACCAGTCACAAGGGAGAACCGAATCAAGCTGCGTGGAGTCAGCTTTTGAAATTACTAGATCAAGGGTTGAGCCTTTATCATGTATGGGGCTGTCACAGATTTGGGGAAGGTTAAGGTCTGACAGGAAGTCTTTTAGGCTCCTGGGTCGTCCAGGTCATCCCAGTGGAAATTTAAGTCACCAAGGAATATTTGGGTGATTTGTTGTCCATCTTTTGTAGCTAGGATGTCCATGAGATGTTCAATGAAGGTGAGGTTATCACTTGGTGGGTGGTAGAAAGCGTTTAGAGAGCATATTGATTTGTTATTACTAGGGATTTCTAAACATAGGTATTCACAGGATGATAGTCCCGGGGAGTGGGAGCGGTACATTGAGAGATTGCTCCGATGTATGCAAGCAATACCCCCACCTAGCCTATCAGTTCTGTCAAGTCTAGTTATGTAATGGTTTGGGGGTATTAGTATGTCTAGGATGGGAGTAGATGATTCGTTTAGCCATGTTTGAGTCAAAATTAGTAGGTCAGGGTCATTCAAAAGTATGAGGTCAGCAATGTCGGTTGCATGTCTTGAGGCCGACCTACAGTTTAGAAGTATACATTTTAGTCGAGTTTTGATGGGTGTTGTGGTGGGTTTGTGTATTAAGGGGACTTTTGTGAAGTGGTTTTCCACTATACCTCTAGACATGTGTCTTGTGATTCTATGGGTATTGCGGTGAATGGATTGGATAAGGGAACATTTAGGCAAGTTGTCTGAGAGCCCAGAATTAAGGGGGAGAGGCGGTAGCTCATAGGAATGGAGTAGGGAGGTTAAGTCTTTGTTTGACAGATCGTTTTTCTTTCTGATCAGATGGGATGTGGTATTAGGGTAGGGCACTGTTCTCCACCTTGGTGCATACGTTTTGGGGATTTTGTGTGCAGCTATTTCGTGAGTTTCGAATGGTTGATGTGGTGGTAATTTCTGGATTTTGGTTCGGGACGCGCAATTTGGGTTGTTGTAGAATTAGGTCATGAGAGTTTGCAGGTGCTCTTTGACTTGTAGAGATAGTAGTATCTCGTCAAGTCTGGGGTCGGGTGTAGAAGGTAACATATTAGCTGTCTGGACTGTGGTTAATTGCGGAGTGGATGTACTGTGTGTGAGGTTTGGGAGGGAATCCTATTCTGATTCGTAGAAATGTAATCTACCTGTGTGGTTATCAGAGAGGGGGGTTGTAGTGGTGGTATGTGATGGGGTGAGGATGTGGGTTTTGAGTGAGACAATGGGATTAGTAGTGGGGGGAATGGGCAGGTGGGAAGGCGGGATTCGAGGAGGTAGGTGTGTGGGGTGAGATTGGGATAATGTGGCTATTGGGGGTTTTGGGGGCGGGGAGGCAATTAGGGGGAAGCGTGTTACCTTGAGGATGTCGGGAGATATGGATGAGGGGTATGAGTGGGACAAAGTTAGTGTTGGTGAGTGGCGAAGTGGCGGGAAGGAAGGGGGGATGCGAGGAGCTAGCGATGTTGGGTGTGGATGGAACAGTAGCAAAAGATGCCACAAAAGGGTGTACTGCAGAGGTAAAGTGTTGCTGCTTCTCAGCCAACAACTCACAAACTTCTTGTTGGTTTGGCTATGCCATTGCAGGTCTATTCTTCATGTTAATCTTCTTTGTTTCTTTCTTCCCCTCCCAATGTCCTGTTCCTACCTCCAGGATGCCCACTGCTGACAGCTAGGGTGACCATCTGATACCAGGCCATTACCAACTCTATCTCCAACTCTGAACTTTTCACCTACAAATCCTTATTTTCAGGTCTATTACTCAAATTAGTTCAATGGGAGCAAAGAAGAAGAACAACACCTAGAATGCAATAGGTGATCACACCAATGTTTAGGACTGGAAACAGTGCCCATCATGCAGCACTTACTTTGAGCCAGGCTCTTATTTTTCATCATCAGACAATTCCTGTGAGCAAAAGAAGGAACAACACTCAAAACAAAAAGAGTAGGAAGAGAAAGAGAGAAAATACGTCACCAAGGGAGAAGACAGAAACCCGTAAGAGTGAGATAAGGGGGCAGGGAGGGTCTGGCAGCGTATTATAGAGGCCTGAAGTGGACTCAGGACTATATACTGTCGGTATCCAGCACACTAACATTTTGTATCGGCTGCCATGGGTGTCAGCGCTTTGGGCACTGGCACTCATTATTTTACAAATAAGGAAGAGGCTGTCATCATAGTGACAGTTTTTGCTCCAAAAAGCAATCAATAAATAAATACTACAGAAACTTCCACCAAAACTTTTGAAGCTGCAAAATATTTTAAGAAAACAACGTTTTAGAAGGACATTCTGCAAACAACATTTTTGTTGTAAAAGTCCTAGAAAATCCATTCTAGCACGGACATTTTCTAGCAAAGACGAACATGTGGGAAATTTCTAATGCACATCGTTTTTTGTAGCTATTCTCATCTGGGTGAACTGTAGTTTTTGAAGCCAGCGCCACTTTTGCTCGAGCCGTAAATAGAGTTTGGTTGCGTAATATTGGGGTGGTGATGGACTATATCTCACCAACTAATGTCTGAGATACAAGGGCAAAGTAGATATCTGAGTGCCAAACACAAATGTCGGACATAAAACGATTGCAATCTAAAAGCCAAACCTCTGAATACATTAAAGGTTGTAATACAGAATAAAATGTTCTTGTTATCCAAACAAAACAAAGCCAATGCGTTAACGACCGAGTCAATGTTGACCTGAAGTCATTACTCATAATATTTATTGCTGTAAAATCATTTTAAACTGTTTCATTGTACGTTTAGAGGAACATGTAGTATACAAGTTCTGGACAAGTAGAACGTACAGTAGTTTAAGAAAACACTGAAGCAGCATTAAAAGTGCAGTTAATCAGCATGTGGGTTAGTGATATGATAAGCCGTCGCCTTCATCAGAGCCAGCGTTTCTTAGTGCATCGCAGGCACACGTAAAGCACAGGACAGCCTGTCACTGTGCTTGCACGTTTCAAACTGCATCTTCAGGCCACGTTGAGTGACATGCATATGGAAGGGTTTTGGGGGTAGGGGAGGGGAGGGGAATAAAGCAGCATGAAGGCATTAGTTCTTAACTTGCCTCCTTCTTGCTCCAGTCGCTTTGACGCCCAGGCGAAACTTGCTAATTTCTTTTGGGTCGGAGTGCACGGAACAAACCACAATTGACTCTCCATAAATGTGAAAAAGGCTGCTTTATTGAAAACAAGTGCACCTTACACACACATAACCTTGGCCTTTGCCTTACAAAACTACTTTTAAGTATACAAAATACATCTAGGTATCCACCTCCCCCACCACTAAGGTTTTCCCCAAACACAATTGCAATTTATTTAACCTACCCCAAATTCATCAATAACTTTCGCCCCTTTAAAAAATTGTAACCTCATTCTCCTCCTATCTAAAGATCTACCTACCCGATCAATAACTGTTAACCCTTAAACCCTGTAACCTCTTCTCTAACTAAGTAAAACCTATCTTAACCTCATTATCTACCTGTCCTAACCAAAAATGAAACAGTAAAAAACTGGTAAAAAATAGGCAACCGACGCCACTCAGAAATCATCCTCATTACATTTCTGACCCCCCCTAGGCCTTTCCTAGGGTAACGCCAGATGTCCAGTGCAGTATCTAAAACTTCTTTTAGCTGAACCAAATATAACTCCACAAATGAACTCTTGTCCCTGAAAAGTTGTTTGGCCGAATACTTGTGCTACGGTTAATCCTCTGCAACATATTTCAATTCTGGATGTTCCAACCTACCAAGACCTAACTCTTTACAAAAAACTCTCATCTCCCTGTTTATTTTTCTCCTAGCCTTATCAATGGCCGCCGGCCTCACAGCCCCTCTCCAATGCCTCCTGGGAATAAACTGATTCCAAACTACAAAAAACCCAGACCATTGCCTCTTAATTTCTCTCAAATCCCTCTTCATCTGCTTCAGCAGGGACAAACCTTTGCAAACCACCAAATCATTTTGCCCCAAGTGAAGAACCAGTACATCGGAGCAAGTATGTCGGCACAGGAACTTATTTAAAAGGGGGAAAAGCTTGTGCCAATGCATGCCTCCCTTCCCGTGCCAAGAAACTTTAAACAAACCCGGGTCCAGTCCCAAATTTACACCTTTCCCCTTGTTATATTCGTGACTTTCTGACCCCCTTTATAAACGAGTGCCCAATGATCCAGATAGCGATCGCTCCAGACTCGGGCCCAGCCACAGCACCTGCAAAGATACATGCGTGAGAAAAACATACATGACCCTCTACTTCCCCACCCCCCTCCCCCTTCGGACCACCTTGATATAGCGCTTATAACAATCTGATGACCAAAGTCCCCGTTGTTTCAACCTGTGTGAGTCCCACCCCAAACTTGTTGCATCTGATGTCACCCCAATCCTGAAAGAGTGAGTGCCAAAAGCCTCTCCTATTAACTTTAATGCCTGCCTCATCACCCAAAGAAGCTGCACTGCCGTGACTTCCCGCCCAAAAGACCTGTAAAAACTGGCTCCACCGCCCTCATTGCACCTTCCCACAAAAAACACCCCCATCTCACTGGGCATGTCAGCGGATCCTCTCTAACCCGCAGGGTCACACTCTCCCCACCCCCCTTTGATCTGTCTTCGAGAGCCTCAAGAAAATGGAAACTGCCTCACTTCCTTTTTTGCATCCTTGTACCTCCTCCAAAAGCAGAGCTAGGGCCCCCTTCGTTCCCAACAACTCCAACACTCATGGAGAGATCCCCCGTAAAGCCATGACATTAAAGCCGAAAAGAGTAACACCTCTTGCCCTCCGCTACAAACATCTGGAAACACAGCTATCAACCTGCCCAATAGCACATTGGTCACTGGCAATGGACCCCGTTGCCCCCCCACCTGACTCCCTGGCCCAACCCTCTATCAACCTCTTCCCCAGTTCCCCTGCCGTTGGAGAATGACCCCACAGTAGATTGCCTATTAAAGAAATCCCTGCCAGCTTTGCTGCTATGGTCAATCAATCGATCAATCAATCAATCAATCAGGACACTTGTAATGCGCACTACATACCCGTGAGAGTCTCCAGGTGCTGGGGGGTGCAGCTACTAATCGAAGAGCCAGGTCTTGAGGAGTCTTTGGAAGGCCAGTAGGTCTTGGGTCTGCCGCAAGTTGGTGGGGAGGGTGTTCCAGGTCTTGACGGCGAGGTGGGAGAAGGATCTGCCGCCAGCAGTCGTTCTTCGGATGTGGGAGACAGTGGCGAGGGTGAGGCCAGCTGAGCGGAGCTGGCGGGTGGGGGTGGAGAAGCTGAGTTGTCTGTTGAGGCAGCTGTGCCGGTGTTTTGGAGAGCTTTGTGTGCATGGATGAGGAGCTTGAAGAATATCCTCTTGCTGACTTGGAGCCAGTGCAGGTCTCTCAGGTGGGGTGTGATGTTGCTGCGGCGGGGGATTTTAAGGATCATGTTCTGGATGCATTGTAGTCATATCAGGAATTTGGCCGATGTTCCTGCGTAGAGGGCGTTGCCTTAGTCCAGCCTTTTTCTGAAGAGGGCCTGGGTGACTGTTCTTCTAGTTTCGGTGGGGATCCAATTGAAGATCCTGCAGAGCATTCGGAGGGTGTTGAAGCAGGATGAGGAGACGACGTTGACCTGCTTAGTCATGGAGAGGGTGGTCGAGGATGACCCCTAGGTTGCGTGCGTGGTCAGTGGGAGTCAGGGCTGTTCCTAGTGTTGTCGGCCACCAGGAGTCGTCCCAGGCTGAGGGGGTAGAGCCTAGGATGAGGACCTCCATCTTGTCTGAGTTCAGCTTCAGTCGGCTGTTCCTCATCCATTCGGCAACGGCGATCATTCCTCCGTGGAGGGTCTTTGGTGAGGGAGAGGATAAGCTGGGTGTCGTCGGCGTAGGAGGTGATGTTGAGGTTGTGCTGTCGGGTGACATGGGCAAGGGGTGCCATGTAGATGTTGAACAGCATTGGGCTGAGGGATGAGCCCTGGGGAATGCTACAGATGATCTTTGTGACATCGGAGCGGAAGGGGGAGGCGGACACTCTGTGTTCTGCCGGAGAGGAAGGAGGTGGTCCTGTCCAGAGCCTTCTCTTGGATCCTGGCGTCCTGTAGGGGTGTTCGTAGTGTGCGGTGGCGAAGGCGGCTGACAGGTCCAGGAGGAGGAGGGCCGCTGTTTTTCCGTTGTCTAGCAGGGTCCTGATGTCGTCGGTGGGGGCGATGAGGGCGATTTCGGTGCTATGGTTGCTGCGGAACCCAGACTGGAACTGGTCCAGGATGCTGTTCTCCTCGCGGTAGCGTATTTGTTGTTTGTTGACGGTTTTCTCAATGACCTTTGCAGGGAACAGGAGCAGGGAAATGGGCCGGAAGTTCTTCAGGTCCTTGGAGTACGCCTTGGGCTTTTTGAGTAAGGCGTTGATCTCAGAGTGTATCCAGCCTTCCCGGAAGGTTGCTGTCTCGAAGGAGATGTTGATTACTTTCTGGAGATGGGGTGCGATGGCTGTGCTGGCTTTGTTGAAGATGTGGTGTGGCCATGGGTCTAACGGTGATCCGGAGTGGATGGTGTTCATGATCTTGCTGGTGTCCTCGTCGTTGATGCAGGTCCGGGAGAGAAGGCGGTTGGTGCGGGTGGTAGTCGTGGCATTCGTAACATTGAAGCTGTCATGGATGTTGGCGATCTTGTGGTGGAAGATGGCCAGCGAGTCACACAGGTCTTGCGAAGGTGGGAGGTCATTGGTGTTGGAGCTGGGGTTGGAGAGTGCCTTCACAATGTTGAAGTGCTCTTTGCTGTTGTGTGCGTTGTTGTCTTGGCAGTCTTTGAAAGAGGCCCTCTTGGCGGCTCTGATGAGGTGATGGTGTTTGCGGGTGGCGTTCTTGTGGGCTGCATAGCTGTTTGGTGTTTGTTCGCGGAGCCAGTTCTTCTCCAGTTTTTGGCATGTTCGTTTGGAGGCCTGGACATCTTCAGTGAACCAGGTGGCTTTCTTGCTGGTGTGGCTGTTGGAGGGTTTCTTGAGTGGGGCGAGGGTGTTGGCGCAGTCGTCGATCCACTGCCTTAGATTGCGGGCAGCAGTCTCGGGTCAGTGGGGTTGTTTGGTGGCCTCTGGGCGAGGGTGATGGTTAGCTGGTCTTCGGTTACTTTGCCCCAGCTGCGATGAGGGATCTGTTGGATTTGGTGGTGTGTGATGGGCTTCCTGAAGGTGAAATGGACGCAGTGATGGTCGGTCCAGTGGGGTTCGGTGGTGTGGTTGAAGGAGACGTCAGGGCTTGCGAAGAAGATGGGGTCAAGCGTGTGGCCGGTAGCGTGAGTGAGTGTTGTCCCGAGCTGTCTGAGTCCGAGGTTGGCGAGGTTATCGATCATGGTGGTGGAGTTGGTGTCGTTGTTGTTCTCAAGGTGGCTGTTCAGGTCCCCGAGCAGGATGTAGTCCGTGGAGGCGAGGGCGCGTGTGCAGATGAAGTCGGCGAAGAAGTCGCTGAACTATGGACGGGGTCCGGGGGGGTCTGTAGATGAAGGTTCCTCTGAGGGTGGTGTTGGGGTCGGTGTGGATTTGGAAATGCAGGTGTTCGGCGGTGCCGAGGGTGTTGTCGGTGTTGGTCGAGACTCTGAGAGTGTTCCTGTGGACGATGGCAATTCCTCCTCCTACTCCGTTGGTGCGGTCCCTTCGGGTGATCTTGTAGTCTTCCGGGATGGCTATGGCAATGTTGGGTGTTGAGGAGGGGTTCAGCCAGGTCTCCGCCAGGAAGGCAATGTCTGGGGAGGTTGAGTCGAGGAGGTCCCAGAGTTCAACGGCGTGTTTGCGGGCGGAGAGCGTGTTGAACAGGATGCATCTGAGGTAGTTGGGCTCTTTCTTGGGTGGAGGTTTGGTGGGGCGGATGCTGGTGAAGCTGCAGTTCCAGCAGGTGAAGGGTCCTTGGGTGCGCTTCGGGGTGGCCTGGTAGCAGGTGTGTTCTCGTCCGGAGTTGAGTGCGTGGAGGGTGCTGGCATCGTAGCGGAGTCGAGCGTTGTAGCGTTCGCGGGGGCCAGGGCGCTGGGCACGGTCCATTCCCGGACGGGCGCAGACAGGCTTGCATTCGCAGTGGCCGCCATATATGGGGATGTGGGAGGGAGGAGCAGCTGGGAGTTGGGAGTCAGGGACAGCGAATGAGCAGTGAGGGGGCGGGGCCACAGGGGCTGCAGCGGCAGGGAAGGGAGTGGTGAGGGCACAATCAGGGGCAGCGAGAGGGAAACAAAAGGCAAAAAACTGGCAGAAATCAACGAACAGAAGTCAACAGAAGGACACAGAAGGCAAAAAACGGGCAGAAATCAGGGGCAGCAAGGGGGAAACAGAAGGCAAAAACTGGCAGAAATCAGGGAAAGGAAGGCAACAGAAGGACATAGAAGGCAAAAACACGGGCAGAAATCAGGGGCAGCGAGGGGGAACAGAAGGCAAAAACGGGCACAAATCAGGGAATGGAAGGCAACAGAAGGACACAGAAGGCAAAAAAAATGGGCAGAAATCAGGGGCAGAGAGGGGGAAACAGAAGGCAAGCAACACGGGCACAGACAAAGTGGGCAATACAGGGAGCAGACAGTGACAGAGATACAAACCTAAGACCTACCCCTGGTCACCAGGGATTAGGCGCAGGTGGTAGCCTGAGGGTGGAGGAGGGCCTCGGCTTCTACAGCAGCGGCAGCGGCAGGGCACACAGGGCAGAGCTGTGTGGTGGGGGAGCGACCTACTAGCAAGGTCAAGGTAACCTTCGACAAACCTTCCCAATAAAGTCCAAAATAAGCTGCACAACGTCTTCTTCCCTGGCCCAAGTCCCACTTCTCCTCTGTGCACCTCCTTGCAGAAACTCCTGCCACACAAGCACATAGGCCGTCCTTGTGGAAGGTGCTAACGACCCCACCACAAGTTGCAGCATCCTTTTTCTCCTACGGACCACATCTCGTTGGGGAACAGGTGTCCTGGGCGGTTCCACCTCCGTGGCCAGCCCATGGAACCTCTCCCACTGCAAACCTGACAAAGCATCCACAATGTCATTGTCCACACCCGGTACGTGTTTGGCCCTGAACTGAATGTCATACTGCAAGCAACCCAACATGAATACACACAATAGCTTTAAAACCTGCTCATCCCTCGCAGATTGCCTGTTGACTACCTGCACCACTGCCATGATGTCCAAACTGAAAGTGACCTTTTTGTGCACTAGACTCCTCCCCCAGAGGGTGACCGCCACCACCAGAGTAAACAATTCTAGAAAAGCAATGCTCCTGCCTCCATCCTGCCAATGATTTGGCCACTCTTCAGCACACCATTTTCCCTGCCAAAACAAACCAAAACGTCCTGACCCTGCTGCGTCAGAGAATATCCGAGCATCTCAAACCCACTCTTCCGGCGCTGCCATGGGTATTCCATTGAAATCCTCCAAAAACCTGCACCACATTCTTAGGTCTTCTTTCGTTCCTGCTGACAAACATATATGGTAGTATGGCAGCGAGAGGCCTGCCAGCGACCTACCCAGTCTCCTGCAAAATGTCCGTCCTGCTCTCACCACCCTGCATGCAAAATTCAAATGTCCCAGTAAAACTTGGACCATTCTCACTGCCACTTTCTTTCTGGCCAGCATGTCCTCGATCAACAGTCTCATGTGCAATTTCAGATCTTCCGGCAGCCTGGCCTCCATGGCCACTGAATCCAGTTCCATCCCCAGAAATGACAAGACTGCTCGGACCTTGTGTCTTGTCTGGTGCCAAAGCGACACCCAGTGTCCCCATGAGCTTCTGGAAACTGTCCAGCTGCTGCTGGCAGTCTGTTGAACCAGGCCGGCCCACCAGGAAGAAGTCATCCAAATAATGTGTCACCGTATCTTTACCTGTTTTCCAGCAGAAAACTCACTGCAAGAATGAACTGAACTTTTCAAACAGTGCACTTGATATGGAGCACCCCATGGGTAATGCCTTATAAACAAAAATGTTGCCGTCAACCTGAATGCCCAGCAACTGGGAGTCCTCCGGGTGCACTGGCAAGAGCCGGAAGGCGGCCTTAATGTCACATATTGTCATTTCTGCCCCGTTTCCCACCCGTTCCACCAAGGCTCTAGCTACGGCCACTTAAGAGTACGATACTGACGTCAAGTCATAAGTAATGAAGTTGTTTGCTGACCCCCTTTGCGGCCATGAGAAATGTGGATCAGACAATCCTGTCCTTTCTGCTTTTTTGGAACCACTCCGACCGGGGAAATAGTCAAATCCCCGATCGGGCTGATCGCAAATGGCCCCTCCATGCGCTCTTCCCATACCTCTTTCTGCAATTTCTCCCAAACAACTTCTTTGTGAGCTGCCACTTGTTTTAGGTTCTCTGCCCAGCGCACTAATCCCGGAACTTTGTTACCCATCCTAAAACCCTCTTTGAGACCTGCCCCCAGAATCTGCGCATCCTCCTTGTTTGGGTAATGTGCAAGCCAGGCCTCAAAACTATCCAAGTCAATGGGTGTATGAGCCTTTGCCCATAAAGCCCTGTGCCCTTTACCCCCCTGCCTCCCATTCCTTGCTGCCCACTGGCCTTGCCCTAACCTGGCCCGAAGCACTGAACAAGGGGGTGTCTCCCCGCACAGTAGTCTCATGCACATGTGCCCTTGTTGTAATCCCAACAATCCCCGAGACCTCCTCCTGCGGCCTTTTGCGTGTACCCCACCCCTCCTTGGGTCGGACGGTTTTGAAAGGGACGGTAAACCAATGGCAAACTGCTGGCTGTGTACACTGTCTTTCCAAACTACACCAACCCCATGGTCTGCTGGCATAGATCTGAATAAATCTCCACCCAGTTTGCCTGCGGGTCCCAAGCGAGCCTGGCACGAAATTCTTCGTCATAGTATGACCAGGCGTAGCCCCCGTACGTCAGGTGTGCCTTTGTACCACATCCATGTAATTAAACAAAGCCACTGACCTGTCTTGGTACTTCTCGCAGTACACACTCGGCCTCCTTTCTCGCCTGGTGTCAATGTCGGTGTCCTTACCGGATCCAACCACATAACCAGTGTTGCTGAGGGTAGAGGCTCCCGAGCCATCACCGCGCACTCCGCATCCGGTCTCGCCTCCTGCAAAACACTAGGTGCAACATTACTGGTCCCCCCTTCTTTGTCTACTATCTTGCCTTCCTCCAAACTATCCTCATCAAAGTCTAGTGGGATGTCCTCCTATACCCCCCGCCTCCTCTATTCTCGGTACCCATGTGTGTCTGGTCTCTTCCCACAACCTATCTATACCACTTCTGCCAGTACTGTGTCACTACCGCCCTGGAGGACCCTGCCCCTCCGGGCTGTCACCCATGTGTGACCACACTCTTGTGCACCACCTTTTTTTGTAACCAACTTGGGCCTCGGGCTGGAATCCGCAGTCAGCCCTTGGAATCCGTTTCGTGCCACCGCCGCCCTAGTGGGCACCTGTGCCCCACTGTGCTGTCGCCCCACCATGACCAATGCAGACCTCCTTTCAACTTTCCCACCATGGTGCCTCGCCGTGTTCCAGCTTGGCCACCCTGGACCCTGCCTTCACTTCTCCCTGGTAGCGAGGAGCCACATGCAACTCGTCTGCCATGCATGAGCGCTGGGCCTGTTGTACCTGCAACGCAAATGGAAGGTCCGATGCCACGGTTAGTGTCCTTATCTGTCCCTACCTGTCTCTGCTCCGGACACCACTCCCAATACCCCCAAACCTGCTGCCCTTGGTGGTGCCACTATGCAACCCCTTGCGCCCACCCACCCTTCCCCCTCTCTGGCCCCTCCCCTGCAAAGTCCTAGTGAGTGACCCCCCTTTTTGCCAGGCCCAATCCCCTCCTGACCCTACCCCCCCACCCCAGGGCTGGCGGCGAACACTCCCACCCCCACCCGCTCCCCACCTTCTCCCCCTCACTCCACTCTAGAAGGGGAACTGGACTCTTCCCCCCCTGCTGACCCTTTGGTCCCTCCCCTCCTTTCCCCAGGTGCTCCTCCCTTTCCCCCCCCTGTAGCCCCTGAACCCATCCCCCTCTACCGATCACTTGTTCTGGGCCCCCTAGGGGGCCTTGTCCAACCACCCCCTAATGTGCAGAGCCGCCACCGCCGCTTCCCTGGACCCCTCCTCCGCCACTGCATGCATCAGGTGCACCCTGGCCCCCCAGCACATGATATTGCGTGCCCACACCAGCTGCTGGGCCCCCCTCCCCCCATACACTGCCTGCTCAGCCCTCCCCCAGACTCTCCTGACCTCACATCTCTGATGCCCCCCTAGCTGCTCAAGGGCCCCCACTCCCACTGCCAGCTCCACTAAAACTGGTGGCACCCGAGGCCCCAAAGGCCTCAGAGCCCTCATTGCGCTTTCCATTGCGCACCTCTCCACCCTTCCCCTCTAAGAAACCCTCTCACGAGGTCCATCCGCCAACTTCCTCCAGGAGCCTCATGGCCTCCTGGACCCTAACATTTGTATGAGCCATCTGTAAACTGCCAAAGTACACAAAGCCTGCCCCCTAACTAACTTTCCCTGGCCCAAAAACTTTCCCTGCCTGAATGGTGATCTCAGCAGCCGTGTCACTTTCCAAAATGGTGAAGCGGCTCCCGAAATGGCTGCATATCAACCCCCCTCCATAGCCCAAAAATGCCCAAAACAAGCCCAATTGGGCTTGGGCCGCACCACCCGGCTCAACAACCCCGGGGGTGCGAGCCTCCCTGTCGGTCGGCCGCCACCCTCTAAACCCCATTGCAGCAATTACCCTGAATGCTAAAAGAAAATGCAAAAAATTCACATACTGCACAAAATGCCAGTCCGGCACCGTGCTTACAAAATGGACACCAAAAGGTATTTTCACGAAAAATGAGCCTGAAAGCATTTGTGATACGAACATAAATTTTAGTTTGGTTGGTTTATGTTTCCAAGATCCGATGATAGGGTTTTTACACAAACAAAATGTTGCTTACAGTACATGAGGTAATGCTTTAATGTTGTGAATTTCATATATCAAATATGGGAAATGATGGAAGATTACACTGGTATAAAGGACATTTAATGCTGGGATAATCAGTGCTCAGTTCTGAACAGTAAATATATTTCTTGGTCAATATCACCCACAGCAATGATGGTGTACTTCTGATGTCCCCAGCCTCCCGCTTTTGATGCTTGTTCTACCCAATCACAGATTACTATCTTATCTTTCATTCATAGGTTGATAGGAGCGTACAGACTTTGTAAGAAGCAAGTATCTGCTGATTGAGATCCCAATTAGTCAGCATTCCCAGGAAAAGGTGGGGCGAACAGTTTAACTCTAATATACCCTCACCTGCCCTGCAGTGAGATTATATTTAGGATGTGAGGTTCAGGATGGATGTGCGTGAACCATGAGATTAAACTATGAGTTGAATTTTTATGCTGTTTTGTGAATTCATTTAACAGCTCAACATCTGGAATGCACAAGGCCTCTTGGCACCATTGCGTCTTGGACAGAGTAATGTCTGCTGAGCGTGGGCTCCGAGTAGGGCGGATGCCTTAAGAGTTCAGCTCTCTTGAATCTCACCTTAACAAGGTGAGCAGAGTCAGTGGGTGCTGTGAATTAAGAATATTGGTTTTCATAAAGAAGAGAGTAGCGCTTGAAGCCATTCCTCGTGTTATCTTGTATAGCGCAGTTTTCGTCATTCACATGCCCTCTCTGTGCTGTTGGATGCCAGCATGGAAAGGCTGCCCTCAAGGTTTGAGTTTTCTCAATGGAACCAAACCAGTGAACGTGTGGTAAGAGGACTTTATGTTTACCATGTGAGCTTCAGAGCTTCCCTGTCTCAGGCTGTGAGTTCATGTATCTGTCCTAATATGCTATTAGTGTCTTCATTTCTACCTGACTATGTTCCATGGCCCTTTCCCAGTGTCTGTGATTGCATCTCTCTGCTCAGTGTGCAAGTCAGTGCCACTCTGTCCCATTGCATTGAATGACTTCCTGCCCGAGTGATGCTGTCAGTGTCTCCCTGTCTTGGCGTCGGTGTTTCAGTTTTAGTGTGTTCTCCCTCCTCCGCCTGTACAATACTGATCACATTTTGGATGTGTTCTTGTCTCAGTGAATTAGTTGTCCCTTCGGTACGGTATTTTTTTTATGTGAGGATGAGTTCCCTTGTCCTCCTGTAGATGTCTCCCGAGCTCGGAGTTCATGTTTCCTGTCCTTTTGTACAAATGTGTCGCCACTGGCTCACTCAGTGTGACTCTCTTTCCTGGTATGTCTCATTGTCTATTTAATGATAATGGCCGAGTGTTTCACCATAGTGATTTACTTTTGGTGTCTCAGTGTCGCTCAGTTCCAGAGTATGTATTTCCCAGAGTCTGATGTATTTCCCTTGTCAGTGTGACTGCCTCCCCCTGTTCTAAATGTCTCACTGCCCAGAGAGTAGGGTCACTTAGTGTCACTGCTGCTATATTCCCTGTTCCAGTGTCAGTATGTCCCTTGACCATTGTCAGTATATACCTTTTCCACTCTCTATCCAATTCTATATGTGCCTTTACCACTCTCTATCCTGTTCTATATGTGCCTTTCCCACTCTCTGTTTGGTTCTATATGTGCCTTTCCCACTCTCTGTCCGGTTCTAGATTCACCATTCCCACTATCTATCCAGTTCTATATGTACCTTTCCCACTCTCTATCCAGTTCTATATGTGCCTTTCCCACTCTCTATCCTGTTCTATCTGTGCCTTTACTACTCTCCATTCGGTTCTATATGTGCCTTTCCCACTCTCTGTCCGGTTCTAGATGTACCTTTACCACTCTATATCCGGTTCTATAAGCACCTTTCCCACTCTCTATCCACTTCTATATGTGCCTTTCCCACTCTCTATCCTGTTCTATATGTGCCTTTCCCTTTCTCTATCTGGTTCTATATGCACCTTTCCCACTCTCAATCCTTTTCTATATGTGCCTTTCCCAATCTCTATCCTGTTCTATATTCACCTTTCCCACTCCCTATCCGGTTCTATATGCGTCTTTCCCACTCTCTATCCGGTTCTATATGTGCCTTTCCCACTCGCTATCCAGTTCTATATGTGCCTTTCCCACTCTCTGTCCGGTTCCATATATGCCTTTCCCACTTCTGGTTCTATATGCACCTTTCCCACTCTCTATCCTGTTCTATGTGCACCTTTCCTACTTTCAATCCTGTTCTATATGTGCCTTTCCCACTCTCTAGCCTGTTCTATATGTGTCTTTCCCACTCTCTGTCCGGTTCTATATGTGCCTTTCCCACTTCTGGTTCTATATGCACCTTTCCCACTCTCAATCCTGTTCTATGTGTACCTTTCCTACTTTCAATCCTGTTCTATATGTGCCTTTCCCACTCTCTAGCCTGTTCTATATGTGTCTTTCTCACTCTCTGTCCGGTTCTATATGTGCCTTTCCTATGCTCTATCCTGTTCTATATGTGCCTTTCCCACTCTCTATCCGGTGCTATATGTGTCCTTCCCACTTCTGGTTCTATATGCACCTTTCCCACTCTCTATCCTGTTCTATTTGCGCCTTTCCCACTTTCAATCCTGTTCTATATGTGCCTTTCCCACTCTCTATCCGGTTCTATATGTGTCCTTCCCACTTCTGGTTCTATATGCACCTTTCCCACTCTCTATCCTGTTCTATTTGCGCCTTTCCCACTTTCAATCCTGTTCTATATGTGCCTTTCCTACTCTCTAGCCTGTTCTATATGTGCCTTTCCTACTCTCTGTCCGGTTCTATATGTGCCTTTCCCATGCTCTATCCTATTCTATATGTGCCTTTCCTACTCTCTATCCTGTTCTAACAGTGCTTTTCCCACTCTCAATCGTGTTCTCTATGTGCCTTTCCCACTCTCTATCCGGTTCTATATGTGCCTTTCCCCTCTCTGTATGGTTCTACATGTGCCTTTCCCACTCTAAATCTGGTTCTATATGCTCCTTTCCCACTCTCAATCCGGTTCTATAAGTGCCTTTCCCACTCTTCATCCTGTTCTATTTGCGCCTTTCCCACTCTCAATCCTGTTCTTTATGTGCCTTTCCCACTCTCTGTCCGGTTCCAACAGGCGCCTTTCCCCTTCTCTATCCTATTCAATTTGCACCTTTCCCACTCTCAATCCTGATCTATATGTGCCTTTCCCACTCTCTGTCTGGTTCTATATGCGCCTTTCCCACTCTCTATCCTGTTCAATTTGCGCCTTTCCCACTCTCTATCCTGTTCTTTTTGCACCTTTCCCACTTTCTATCCAGTTCTATATGTGACTTTCTCACTCTCTGTCTGGATCTATGTGTGCCTTTCTCACTCTCTATCTGGTACTAAATGCACCAGTCCCTCTCTCTATCTGGTTCTTTATGCACCTTTCCCACTCTCTATCCAGTTCTATATGCGCCTTTCCCACTCTCTATCCGGTTCTATATGCGCCTTTCTCTCTCTATCCGGTTCTATGTGCATCTTTCCCACGCTCTATCCGGTTCTATATGTGCCTTTCCCACTCTCTAGCCTGTTCTATATATGCCTTTCCCACTCTCTGTCAGGTTCTATATGTGCCCTTTCCAATGCGTTATCCTGTTCTATATGTGCCTTTCCCACTCTCTATCCTGTTCTAATTGCCCTTTTCCCACTCTCAATCCTGTTCTATATGTGCCTTTCCCAATCTCTATCCGGTTCTATATGGGTCCTTCCCACTTCTGGTTCTATATGCACCTTTCCCACTCTCTATCCTGTTCTATTTGCGCATTTCTCACTTTCAATCCTGTTCTATATGTGCCTTTCCCACTCTCTAGCCTTTTCCGTATGTGCCTTTCCCACTCTCTGTCCGGTTCTATATGTGCCTGTCCCATGTTCTATCCTGTTCTTTTTTTTTTTAATATATTTATCATTTTTCATTCAGCACATACTTTAGACAGAGCGCCACAGTTTTCAAAACCATAAATTGGTAAGCAAAAAACATAAACATACACATAGCAGTGTTTCATCTCTGATTCCAATAGGTAGATTTACAAACATACAATCCCAATATCGCATGCATAATCCTACTTACAAACATTTCCTAAACATTACCCAGAAATTACAAAAATCCTCATAACTACCCCACCCCCGCTCTCCATTTGCTTATAGGTTCCCAAATTCGTAACCCCAACTGCCTTCCTTTCCTGCCTTTTCTTGCATAAATGGGTTTTTCTAAATTATATGCTGCCAACAGATTAGACAACCATGTTTGCAAACTCGGGGGGTTCTTATCCAACCAAGCCCTGGCTATGCATAACTTATACACAGCCATAGCAGCAAAAATAAAAGCTCCCTGCGGGATACCATCTTCAGGGACTACTCCTAACAATATGTGTACGGGTCTAAGACTTATCTTAATGCTTAGGGAAACCTCAAAGAAGTTCTCTAAGGGCCATATGTATCAAGCTAATTAGCATTCGCAAAGGCCGAAATTCGCAGAATTTCGGCCTTTGCGAATGCTAATTTGCTAAATGGTATGTATGTAACATTTTTGCTGCAAAATAAGGAATCGCAAAATTTGCTATTCCTTATTTTGCGATTGCACTTAAGGAATCGCAAATTTTGCGATTCCTTAAATACAATGTATCAAAGAAAAAATACTTCAAAAATGCCCATAAGGATTCGCAAATTACCACTAACTTCTAGTTGATGGTAAGTTGCGAATTCTTTTAAAGAAGCAATTTTCAAAAAAACCAAAGGTGCCATACGACGCTCATACATGTGCCATATGCCCCCACATGTCATTTTCAGGGGTGCAGCAGGGTGTTCTTGAGACACCCCTGCACCCTTGAAAATATTCCTAAATTGCGATTAGCAAATTGCTAATCGCAAATTACCCCTTCATTCCTATGGGCCTCCTGGCCCATAGAAATGAATGGGTAATTTGCGATTAGCAATTTGCTAATCGCAAATTAGGAATGTTAAGAAATCGCTAAAAATAAGCGCTTTTTTACATACATACCGTTTTGCGAATTCTAAATAGCGATTCCTTAAAAATCGCTATTTAGAATTCGCAAAACGGAACTATGATACATATGGCCCTATTTCCCTTAAAAGTGTGTGCAGCTGTGGACATATTGCGAACATATGTATTATGTCTGCTTCTGTTGCATTGCAGCGCGGGCAGGTGATACCTGTAGTCCCACCCCAGCACGCTATCCTGGCCGGGGTATATCGTACAATGAATAAAGGGTTTTATAGAGTTGCGATTGCAACGACGCAGAGCAGAGAACTGTCCGTCCTAACTCCAGTGAGTCCTGAAACCACCCTCTCTCGCCCTCGAGTTTCTCTGCCCATTTATCACTGTACTTATCCATATCATCCTGCTTTGTGTCTAAGAGACTGGCATAGAAACGTCGTATCGAGCGATCCCCCCCTAACCTTATTTTCTCTATGATCACAATACTGTTAAACCCCACCTGCCCCCCCTGTTTACTCCCTAGAAAACTCCTTATCTGCAGGTACTTAAAAAAATCCTGCCTATCCAATCCAAACCTATTCCTCAAATCTGAAAATAAAACAAAACCCTCTGAATTCCTAACGTCTCCTAACTGAACAATCCCCTTTGCCGCCCACCTTTCCATTGTCATATCCCCAAATACCTCCGTTGGAAAAGATCTATTTTTAAACAACCTTGTATACCGGTTAAATCTCCCTATGCCAAACTTTTTCATACAAGCAGTCCACACCTTAATACCCACCTCGATGGTCTTAAACCTGGTTCTTTTATAGTATCCATACTCTACGCATGTTAAAAAGCCGTTTTCCACATCCTCTCCCAGGACAGCAGCATACATTCTAGTGGAACAATCTGTTATTCTTTGATCTACTCCCCCCCCTCCTATCAGCCCTTGCATATACTGGATTGCAGCAGCCCAATAATATAATCTAAAATCCGGTGCCCCCCACCCACCTCTTTCTCTTGGTAGTGTCATATACCTATATGCCCTGCGAGTTTTACCCTGCGCCCTAATGAATCTATTAAGAATACCTTCCAATGTATTGAACCATCTTGCTTCAAAGAAAAGAGGGATTGCCCTAAAGTGATACAAAAATGTAGGCAATATAAGCATCTTAATTATGTTTGTGCACCCCACTAAAGAAAGATGGAGGTTATTCAATCGTTCCAGATCAGATTTTACACTAACCATTAAGGGCGCCATGGTATTCTGCACGACAGTTTCCACATTAGCTGATATTGCCACCCCCAAGTATACTGCCGACTCTACGACTCTTAGGTCTCTGCCCCCTTGTACATACTGATTACAGATTATCTGGGTCTTAGATGTATTCAAACTGTAACCAGAAACCTGGCCGAAATTCTGAGCCTCCATCTCCACCTCCCTGATAGCACCCTCCAGACTGGATGTTATAATGGCTACGTCATCTGCATAAGCCAGTGTTTTTGCTTCGCAGCCATTCAGGCTCATTCTGGGAATCCCTTGGTTGCCTTCCAATTTGCGCAAAAAGGGATCTAAATGTAATGCAAATAGAAGAGGGGATGATGGGCAACCTTGTCTAGTTCCTCTTTCTATTTTGACTGCTGCTGAATACCCCGTATTGACGCTAATTCTAGCTGATGGATTCTTATATAAAGTCTTCATTGCTTTTATAAACCGTTCCCCTATTCCGCTCCACCTCAGGGTGCGCCATAGATATTCCCAGGAGACCCTATCAAATGCCTTCTCTGCATCGAGAAATAGTGCCGCCATAGGGTCTCCCAGGATACCTGCCGCATCAAACATTGTAATCACCTGCCTGGTGTGTTGCGTAGTCCCTTTACCCGGTATGAACCCGTGCTGTGAGCAGATTACTAAGCTCTCAATAATCCCTGCGAGTCTCTTGGCCAGCATTTTCGAATAGACTTTGACATCAGCATTCATAAGGGTAATCGGTCTGTAAGAGGCTGGCTGATTTGATGGTTTCCCTTTCTTCAGGATCACAACTATATCTGCTCCACCCCATGAGTCAGGAATTGCTTCCCCAAGTTGTGCTTGCCTCATCATATTAAACATATCTGTGCCTAAAACTGTCTGAAATGTTTTATAAAATTCCACCGGCAGTTGGTCAGGGCCGGCGCTTTACCCGAGGGTAGAGTACTTAGTGCACTTAAAAATTCCTCCACCTGAAAAGTTGCTTCCAGCTCCTCTTTACTTTCCGCGGCAATACGTGATGGTGTAACACCCCTCAAATACCCCTCAATCTCTCGTGGCTCTCCCCCACTGCCCTCCTGGTATAGGGATACATAGAACTGCCTAAAAACTTCCCTCACTCCTTCTACCCCTACAATACAATCACCTTGTCTATCTATGATCTCCGAAATGTCTGATGCTGCCAGCCTCTGCCTAGTTCGAACCGCCAACAGATGGCCCACCTTCTCACTGAACTCATAGGCCCCTTCCTTCCTAATTAAGTAATTCTCCGCTGCCTTCTTAGATATATGCTCTGTGGCTGCTGCCTTAAGGGAGACAATTCTAAGTAAATGTCTTTCTAACGAGAGCCGCTGCCGGATGGCTGCCACCAATTCCTCTTCGGCTTCCATCAGCTTTTTATTAATTTCCTCTATTCTGCCTTTTTCCCTGTTCTATATGTGCCTTTCCCACTCTCTATCCTGTTCTAATTGCGCTTTTCTCACTCTCAATCCTGTTCTATATGTGCCTTTCCCACTCTCTGTATGGTTCTATATGTGCCTTTCCCACTCTAAATCTGGTTCTATATGCGCCTTTCCCACTCTCTATCCAGGTCTATAACTGCCTTTCCCACTCTCTATCCTGTTCTATTTGCGCCTTTCCCACTCTCAATCCTGTTCTATATGTGCCTTTCCCACTCTCTGTCCGGCTCTATAAGCCATTAAAACCATTCTTGAAAAAAGGATTCATTTATTGATGTTTGTTTTTATCTTTCTCTCTCTTAAGGTTGAGCTTCCAGTAATCCCTTGTCTCCTCTGCCCTCCTTTTGTTTGTCGTCAATCTCTGCCTATCCCAGGGCTGCCCCATCCTACTTTCCTTCTGATTTGTCGGCTAGACATGTGGGCGCATTAATCAAGTCCCCAACCTCTGATTCATGGGGCTCCCAAGGACTTGGAACCGGAGCGGAGGTAGTACCCATACCGACTTCGGTGCTCTCCGACTGACACCCTCTCTTATTATGATTGGATGAAGTTCACATTGATGTACTGCAACATTATCTTAAAATGACAGACAATTGTTGGCGTTTAAAGGCTTTATGTAACTAATTAATAGGCAAATTACAATGAGTATGCCATCAGTAACTTTTGCAGCACAAGATACAATCATACAAAAACCTCAATACAGTTTTAAGTGAAATCCGACATAGATGCGCCTTTTAAGATAGGGGAAAGGGGACTCTCCAACTAAAGAAATCCACTTCATTTTAAAGAGTTTTAGACCAACACTTACATACATTCTGTAGGAATATATGGGTTTCAGGATTTTTGTACCAATGGGGATCAGGCTAGAAGAAACAATTTACTTCAATATACATTAGAGAATTTTCTCAGGGTAGGAATTAATACATTGAGATTCAGTCGTTCTCTCAGCTTGAACGTGAACAAGTGAACATTGTTTTGAGGAAGAGCCGGAGACGATTGGATGCGACCTTGATGCAGTATGCTAAAAAACAACTCTGGGAACACTCTCTGCCTAGTCATGCCAACATTAGTAAGAGTTTATTTAAAACAGAAATCAGCAGTAGTCATCACGACGCATAATGTAATAGAAAACCACCTGTCACACATACCTCCTTTCCACAACAACATAGGGGCATATTCTCAAGGATCTATTGTCGAGTTATAGACACTTTATCGCAGCCAATGTACAAGCCAGTGCTAACAGCCCATATCACCAGTATACCTGCGATAGCAGCAGCTGAAAACATCGCCACAGATGACACCGCAACTAACGCTAATGATATGCAGAGTAGGCGTTCTCGTGCAAATAGCAGCGAACACACCACTTCACAACATTGTAAACAACCAGCAAGATCGGCGATAAGATCACAAAACAGGATATAAGACATGTTAGCAGTAGTAATTTAACACCTGCTCTGACCTGGTGCAAAGTCGGACGACAACCGGCACCAGAAAAGGGAGCCCAGCCCACAGCCACACCTGCAGAACTACAGATGCCATGGAGCGATTCATCATACAGTTCGGAGCTCCAACAGGGCCACAACACCCACCACCACCCCCCCCCAGGCCTGCCTCCGCCCCCCAGACCCCCCGCCCCTTCCCCCACCGGACCAACACAGAGGCAGAGCAGACAAAGACAGCGGACCTTTAAGAAACTCACTAGCCTCACAGACTTAACACCAAAGAATGTCATTGCCCACTACAGACTCAAAAGGAGAACCATCATCTGCATCCGGAACATCATTGCCCACAGACTGACGGTACCAACACAGTGGACAACCAACATCCCACCTCAGACAAAGCTCCTGTCTGTGCTGCACCTATTGGCCTCTGGGACATTCCAAACAACAACCACCAGAGTCGGAGGAGTCTCATAGCCAGCCCTATCCAAGTTCCTCACACCTGTCCTGGATGCCATCATCAGCTTGGTACCCCAGTACCTATACTTCCCCTACACTGCGCAGAAACAGCTGGAGACCAAGCAAGGCTTTAACGCCACAGCTGGATTTCCGCACGTGTTGGGGGCAATTGATTGCACACATGTCCTACTTGTGCCCACTGCCGACACTGCACACAATTACCGCAACAGAAAGCACACACATTCCACCAATGTGCAGGCAATAGTGGACCACCGGGGACTCTACACCAATGTTGTGGCCAACTACCCAGGCAGTGTGCTTGACTCATACATCTTCCGACAGTCCATCATCAACCAGCGCTTCCGGAACTACAGTGCTCGTTGGTAAGTACCAAATGAACACACCACACACCGTAACTCCACCATCATGAAACTCAAAACTCCGGGAATGCACACATTACAAACTCACAACACACCAAACAACATGCATACCCACCATACACGACAGTACACCATAGTGCGGTAACCTGGGCTAGCCATGTACATGAGCCATCAATGGCATGGCACCTCAGCCACACAATAGCAGAATGTGGGAAGAGGTGGGAACCAGGCATGTGCAAAGGAGGCAAATGACCCATAAATGAGACTGTACACAATGTCAAGTGTGATGTGGATATGCTGGACAGACTGCAGTATGCCGACTACAGGCAGATCCATGTCAACATATACTGCTGGTGGTGATAGTGTTGTGGACAGTGGACACAATCATGTCACCCCAGCCAGTGGGGAAGATCTCGGTAATGTAGCTCGTTATGTCCCCCCTGTAAGCGTAAGCCGAGTGGGCTGGCCCAGCGTACAGCAGGCTAGCATAGGGGTGTGAATAAAAAGCAGGTAGCCCTGGGTATAGTTCTCTTGCATAATGGCCAATGTGTCTGCCAGGCCGGTGCCTCTGACCCCGCCACAAAGCCAACGCCGTGAGTGGTGTTGCCTGCGGTCCATGTGTGCCTGCTGCACCTCAGGCCGCTGGTCCCCAGACCTCTTCTTGCCTGTCCCTGCGCATCCAGACCTCACTGCTCACCTTCTGACAGCTGCGTGTCTACAAGAGGGCCCACCACGTTCTGGTGCAAGCTCCAAGCCTGATATCCACGACCTTGGCAGCCTCCTCAGACCATCACAGCCTCCACAAGCAAGGCCCGCAGTACTCCTTTCTTGTTGATGTACTCCACCGGCATACCCAGCGGACAAGTAGATCACATATTTGGAACGGAGTCTTGATTACACAATGGCAGAGTACATATTTCATGGCTTTGTTTATGTCACTATACTCCCCTCGATGTGGTGCAACCAACTCTGTGCATAGCATTCCGACCACACGTGTCTGTGGGCCCTTGTTGACTTCTGCCTCCGGCCTACACTGCGGTCGAGTATGTCACACATTTGGAACGGATTACTGATTATGCAATGGCAGAGTACACATCATTGTGCGCAAGGAGAGGAGTAAGAGGAAGATGTAGTTCAGTCCTAAGGAAAAAAGGATCCTCGTTACGGAGGTGATCGAACACTACCAACAACTGCTCTGGTGCCACTAACTCTGTGTGTCGCAAGCCAACAACACGTGGCTGTGGGCCCATGCTGACCGCTGCCTCCAGCCTACACTATGGTCCAGAAGGTCAAACATTTGGATCTGAGCCTTGATTTAATTAGGACAGAGGTTATATCTTTGTACTGGCCTCATTGCAGACTGCATCCCCTTTTAGCTCCGATGCCATTAAGTCTGTTCCCCGACATCCATAGACACTTTCTGGTTGAACTTTGGTGGCAACTGAGTCTATGGACTCGGGGTTGTCTTCATCATCATGTAGCTGATACTGACTTTGTGGCAAAAAAAAGGCTGTAGCATTCCACTCCTTCATTTGCCACTTCCAGTCGGCTTCTGCCCTCTGCATCATGCCCTGGAGGCACCTTCCACTGTCCCCCATAATACTCCGCAACATTCTCCTTGGACATGAACGAGGACTTTCTCAGCTCTCGTGGCCCTATATCAGTGCATTGCAAGTCACCGTCCCTTGCGGGTGTGCCTGTGCTGGCCGCAGTGCATCCGGGCCCACTAACTCTGTGCAGCTCAAGTCATGGACCCTTGCTGTTTGTACTTTGAACTTCTGATTGTCTGATCACTGTTGTAGTTGTGGCCAGCACCGACCAACCCCTGAGGGGTGGCTTACACTACACAGCACCCATCCAGCACAGGTGTCACTGGACATGTGACGCTGGCAATAAAAGGTGCCGGGCGCACGTGCCCGTAGCCAGTTCCATAAATTATATCAGTGTATCCATGTGGTCATTAAGTTTGCATGAGGGCCCCGGGCCATTCAACATTACATTGTGCAGCGGGTGCAACATTGTCACCTCAGGCAGTGGGGTAGACCTGGGACAAGTAGCTGTGTCGGACGCCCCTGTGAGCGTAAGGGAGTGGACCGGAGTACGGCGTAGGGGTGTGGTCATTCAACACGTGGCTCTGGACATGGTTGAGTTTAGGCCTTGCCAAGGAAGTAACTAATGCATGTGTCTCTGGTTTAGTGTTGGTGTCACCCGTCACGCAATATGAAATGTTGCTATGTAGCATGCCCCCGGAGTGCGGGCTCGGCCGAAAGGGTAAATGAAGGAGCGCAAACCTGCTCGGGATCCGGGATCAGAAATGCCAACTGTTGTGCGTGTCGCTATTTCCGCAGCATAGGACAGAGGTCTACCCTCAACCACATGGTGAGTTCAGCCAGGCATGAACTCGACATTTGTGTCTGCTCTGTCCTTACCATAATTGCAAAAAACACTGTTGATGGACAGAATGTAGAACAATGTCATACATTTAACCCAGTACAAGGATCTGGGCCTAAATCCATCGTTTTTTTGCACTCCACACCACCCTGGGTTAGACACTGGCTATATGCAAATAAGCTCTGACCCTGTGCCTTATGGGAACAGTCCAGTCCGAACTACCAAGCCATGTCTTTCCCAGACCGGAATCAAGCATCCAAGGACCGGTTTCTGCCTATCAGTCTTCATCAGCCTGGATAGCTTTGCCACTGGATTCAAGCAAGCCGGGCTGAAGACGGCTGGAATGCCAGAAACCGGTCCTCGGAAGCTTGTTTTCAGTCCAGGGAAGGCATGGCTTGGCAGTTCGGGCTGGACTGTTCCCATGAGGCACAGGGTCAGACGGATTTGCATATAGCCATGTCTGAACTGGGGTGGCAGAGTGGGCTA
This sequence comes from Lissotriton helveticus, assembly GCF_964261635.1. Taxonomy (NCBI): domain Eukaryota; kingdom Metazoa; phylum Chordata; class Amphibia; order Caudata; family Salamandridae; genus Lissotriton; species Lissotriton helveticus. The sequence continues at coordinate 1,319,515,103 of NC_136061.1, forward strand.
AAGAACGGTGATGGATCAAACCCAGATCTTTTGACTGGGTGTGAGTGTTTGATTGGTTCAGATGCTCCGTCCATCACCACCCCCTTTTGTACCGCTTTGGCTGCCATAAGTGTGGCAGGGTATGCTCAGACGTGAGTCCCTTGCTCACTTTGCCACTGGATTCAAGCAAGCCGGGCTGAAGACGGCTGGAATGCCAGAAACCGGTCCTCGGAAGCTTGTTTCCGGTCCAGGGAAGGCATGGCTTGGCAGTTCTGGCAGGACTGTTCCCATGAGGCACAGGGTCAGACTGATTTGCATATAGCCATGTCTGAACTGGGGTGGCAGAGTGGGCTAAAGAATGGTGATGGATCAAACCCAGATCTTTTGACTGGGTGTGAGTGTTTGAGTGGTTCAGATGCTCCGTCCATCACAACCCCCTTTTGTACCACTTTGCCCGCCATAAGTGTGGCAGGGTATGCTCAGACGTGAGTCCCTTGCTCACTTTGCCACTGGATTCAAGCAAGCCGGGCTGAAGACGGCTGGAATGCCAGAAAACGGACCTCGGAAGCTTGTTTCCGGTCCAGGGAAGGCATGGTTTGGCAGTTCGGGCTGGACTGTTCCCATGAGGCACAGGGTCAGACTGATTTGCATATAGCCATGTCTGAACTGGGGTGGCAGAATGGGCTAAAGAACAATGATGGATCAAACCCAGATCTTTTGACTGGGTGTGAGTGTTTGATTGGTTTAGATGCTCCGTCCATCACCACCCCCTTTTGTACCGCTGTCCTTACCATAGGCCTACACATACGTAGACACCCACCTTCAGCGCACAACATCACAGTGTCGTTGTCAGGCTTGTGGACATGCGCAGACAGGCATGACAATGGTGTGCCGTAGGGGTGCAAGTGATGCAACTGCATTGCGCACACTAGTGAATGTACTCGGGGGAGGGAGGAGCAACAGTGAGGCTACGTAATACACATTGACGCCGCTTATTTGCAACAAGCAGTACATGTCATACAGGAATCACAAAGTCACACATATCACACACCGATGAACCAGTGAGCCTGCCAACACATCATGGAGAACCAACAGTTGACTCATGTCTCTCTGCACTGTCACAGGTGACCAAGGATATGCACTCTGGGTTTGGATGATGACACCCTTCCAAGCCCTGAACACACAGGCCCAGAGGCAGTACAATGCGGCCCACAAACGCACCAGGGGCATCGTGGAACACACATTTGGCATGTTGAAGTCACGTTTCAGGTGCCTGAATGTCACAGGTGGAAGGCTCCTGTACAGCCCAGGCATTGTGTGCAAGATGATTGTTGCATATTGTGTGTTGCACAACATATGTGTACGCAGCAATGACCCGTGGATGCAAGTGCCAGATGCACCGGACAATGATGATGAAGATGAGGCAGGTGGACCATACCCCACTACAGCCGCAGCAGGAATAGCCCATAGGAACATCATTGACAATTTCTTCACATGAGCACGTCACATTGTGACAGTCCTTAGCAATCATGGGACAGTACAAAATGACCACAGGCACAGCATGTGCAAATAAATGCATTCCAAAAGCACATTCCCTGAGTGCATGTCACTGATCTGTACATGCACGTCACTCAGGCAGGTGTGGGTGCGACATGTGGGGCTAACATTTTTATGATGTTTTCATGTATGGTAGGTGTTTCACCTCTGTTTATGGTGTCACGTATTCGAAGTGCCATATCTGTGTGTTACAGTTAGTAGGGAATCCCACTCTTCGGCGTTTCACATGTGTCCCAGATCATTACATTTTGGCTGCCATTTGTGACCAACAGGTGATGACAGGGCTCCTTTTAGGGTCAGATAGGTACCTCCATGATGCCGGGTTGCTCCCTGTGACTCAAGTCCCACAACATGGGCAACATGTACGTAAGTGGGAGTCACTGCTCCTCCATTCGTCCAGGCTTTCATAATTGATTGATCATGGTCATGACACGTCTGTGTGTATGAGGGGTGGCTTGTCCCTCTGTGATGTGATGGGGAGATGCGGTTTCACAGTGTGTTCCATGCATGTTTCAGCATTGGCACAGTTTACATGCAGACTGCATGTCAATGTACGTTGTGACTGAGAGGAGATGCCTATTTGGTGCGGGACAATGGTCATTTGTTCTACTTCATGGATGTGGGGTTGTGCTTGTACATTGTCATCTTACTGTTTTGTTACTCTGCTTTTAAGGAGCATTTTCCCGCATGACTCGTGGGAATTGCAGGCCTTTAGCTGGTTATCGCTGATTTGTATATCGCAATTGGCCTCATCACACCTTTTCTGTTGTTGGTGTTTGGCATTTTTGCGATGTCGTGTTGATTGTAACGCGGTCATTTGACGCGTTATCGTGGGTCTATCGCATGGTGCCACCATGTTGAGAATACCACGTTAACACAGAGTTATTTTCCCACGATAGTTTGCGACGTGAAGTAGTTATCTCTCTTTCTTGAAAATATCCCCCATACTGTTTTGATGGCAAAGGTCTTTTGTCAATGTGACATTTCCCTATAATGTTGTTTCGTCATCCTGATTTCATGAGGCAGACTCTCTTCATTAGGGACACTCATCAAAGAGACTGGGTTCCGTTTCATATCAATGTCCTAGCATTAGTCTTCCCCTTACTGTGTGAGTGTCTCAGTGCCAGAGTCAATGTTGCATTGTTGGTGCTTGCCTTGACACTTGCCAGTTTGCCCAAGGTCCAATGCCCATTTTCTTCCACTTCCACAATCAGGTGTTCCTGGGCCTATTGTCAATGTATTCCCTAGCTCGGTGTACCTTTCCCCCTCCCCTCTGTCAATGTGTTTCCTGTCCTTATGCACATTTTAAGCATGTCTCCCTGTCCCACTGTGTGTGTCTTCAAACCTTGCACATGTATGTCCTTTGCTCTATGGCACTGTATTTACTGCTCCATTATATGTTCCTTCATGTCCCAGTATAGAGTGTGTCCCACAGTCAGGGTATTCTCTTTCCCAGTGTAAGAGTGTGTCTTTTCCCAGAGCAGAGTCTCCTTGTACTAAAGCAATGGTATGTGATTGGTACTGCTTCCACTCTGCCTAGGCAGCAGGATGGCTCAGTGAGTTGAATAACCACCACCAAAGCATGCATGACTCTGCAGGTTGGAAGTTTGAATCCCAGAAATAACACCTCAGCCATTCATACTTCTGAGGTGGGTAATCTGAGTAACTGTTGAATTGGTGAAATAAATATCTGTTATTTTACAGCACTTAAGAGGTCAGAAGTGTGGTATGAAATGTTATATAAAAAGCATGTCATCACATAAAAAAGTATTATAACATCTTAGTTCCTCTGTAGGTTGTTGAAATATTGCAAGTATAATGGTCACAGAGGAGGCCTCACTGGAGATCCAGATCTGATCACTGTAAACGCCGAGACTCCCTTGGTTTTGCCTTCCATGGGATAATGGTTAGATGTCTGCGATTGCGCCCTTGTCTCTGAAGGGTGGTATTTGACTTTTACGTCCCAAAGCAAGAAAGGCAGATCAAATGCTGACAAACCAAGCTCTCTCCAAGATCGGTGAAGACAGTGCAACCAGTGCAAGGAGACTGAAATGTGATAGGGCTTGACAGTTGGAAAAAAAGTCACTCCAGCTCATATCACAGTCATCACCACACCCATGTTGTAATAAGCCACTATCAGCTATTTACCTGTTAAAAAATAGTGGCCAGTGTCAATTACGTTTGGGGGGAAAATCAGGGTCACAAAGAGGTGTAAGGAGAGGGTGACAGAACAAGTGAGATCAGTCAGAGGCCTTGAGTGGGGTGAACGAGTGGGTCCATCAGGAGTGTTTAGTAGCGGTAGGTGGTAGGAGTAGCTGCTGGGCGGTGACAGGGGGAGGGGCAGGGTGGGGGGTAGTAATCTATGGATTACGGAGGATTACAGGTAAGTAAACATATAAATAAATAAAACGAATTTCATTGTTATTTTATGTTATTTTTACATAGCGCAAATCACCAACCGGTCTCTAAGCGCTTCTAGAGAAAGTGAGCAAGTCACTAGAGCAAAAATAACTGGCAGCAGCAGATGCAGAGATTACGCAGTTGTTAGTACGTCCCTGAAAAGGTTGGTCTTTAAGAGATTCCTAAAGATGAACAAAACCGGTGCCTTTCGCAAGTACTCCAGCATATCGTTCCAGACCTGTGGGAGGAGGACAGAGAATGCTCTACCCCCTATGGATGTAAAGCTATACCTCGGTGAAACTAACCTACAAGCCTCAGATGATCGTAGAACCCAACTGGGAACATACTTCATCAAGTGACCTTGCAGGCTCACATACAGAGGATACGGAAGAGCCCACCAACATGCACAGCTGAAACGCAGTAAGAGCAGCCAATGGAGGTAAAACGAGCTTAATGGGAGCACATACACTTTCCACAAGAAATACAAATCTTGACCAGCTGTTGTCGTGGAATAAGGGGGTTCCACTAAACAGCCTCCCAAGAAAGCCACACTACCCACCAGTAGATTTTGCCCATAAAAAGTCACACAATAAAAACACACACTTACCTGTGTTGGATACATCTCAAGACACTTCACTACAAACACACCACTTCTGTGACACAGCCCATGGTACAAAGTAAAATGATGCCCCCACTGCATAATGTAAATAAGGTCCCAGGGCCTTCCATATCTCACAGGTATTCATTGCCTTGCGCAGAATCCCCCCCCCCCCCCAAGGGATGGGACCCCCGAAGAGTTGGAAGTCCCCTGTTCCACAGAGTCTGCAGAGTCCTGTGTTACACCCCTAACACCGCCCTATCAATTAAACTTTGTGTGAAAGGTGAAATGCCTCCATTACTGTTCTCAAAGTGCCATACCATTGAACCCAGGTAGAAAAGAGAAAGAACACTGCACTGGTTATGCACAATGACAAAACTCCTCTATCACACTCATTTAAGAACTTCCCTCTATCGGAAAACGTAACAAATTGCAGATTGAAAAGGGATAGAAAAAATGCTCTGGATGTTGAAAATGAATACTAGTTCTAAAGATCAGCTCGTGTATACTCCAAACGCTGGACAGGGTTCAAGAGACCTGAAGTGGCAAACATTCTGGGCAGGCGACTTGAATTTAGGCCTAAGCAGCACACTGGACAAGCACCCAACAGCCCATTTTATACGAGGGGGAATGTCACAAAACATTCTGGTTCGATTGTCTACCTCAGGTTTGTACGAGCTACGAGAGAAATACCCCTCAGAGATGGAACCCTCCTTCGTCTGCCACAGTCACAGAACTTTCTCAAGAATAGATCAAATATGGGTGGTGGGGGGGGAATTCCCTTGCTCTCACAAACAACTTGAATAGAGACGGGTCTGATCATCATTTAAGACCATGCCTCAGTAGGGAGAAGGCAGCCCACATCACAAACCCTGGTAGGTTGATCCTGGCCTTCTGACAGCCAGACTATGAGCCAGATCTACAAGAAAGTGCTGCAGCGTGGCACCGCAAGCCCTTTGGCTGCACCACGCTGAGGCACTTTCAAAGCATAGGAATGCAACATATTTACAAGAATATGCCGCATTCCTGTGCTCTCCCCAGCGCTTGCGCACAAACAGCTGTCAAGCGCCGGCACAGGCACCCTTGGACCATGGTGCAAGGATGCCAGCACCATGGGGAGATTGTTTTTGTGCAGGAAGGGGCACCTTCCTGCACAAAAACAATCACTAAAGGCTTTTTCCACTTTCAATGCGTGCTGTAGAATGCAGCACGCGTTAAAAGAGGAAAAAACAAGGAGAAATAAAAACATGTCTCCTCGTTGCGCCTCCCTACGCCACCTCTGGGGTAGCGTAGCATTCAGACGCTTCTCCAGATTTACGATTCCTTGTAAGTCTGGAGATGTGTCTTGTTCGATGAGTGTTGCGTGGGAACACCCACAGCAAATATGGAGATGCCCCCTGCGCCACCAGTACGTTACGAAAAGTGACATACTGGGGGCGCAGGGGGCTTGTAAATCTGCCCCTATATTTTTAAAAAAGTATACAGACCAAATTGAAAAATATTTCTGGATCCATCGAGATAAAGAAGTTTCTGTGACTGGAGTCTGGAATAGCTTACAGCCATTTATAAAGGGGAATTCAAATGTAGCCCGATCTCAACAACTAAGGTTACTGTAAGTGACATCATAAGAAGTGACATCAGATATTAAGACCTCACACATATGTTTATCAAGCATATCATGAGTGCACTTATGCGCATTAGGAGATTTAATTTAAAGAAGACTAGAGGCTTCCTGGTACAGCTAAATGCATCTGGAGAAGAAAGCATGGGAAAAAACAAGGTACTTAAAAACAAAAACTTCTCCAAACCAATTATTTACAATACGACAATGTGTCCATAATACATATACAATTGTCCAACAGACCAATGGTTTCAGATATTTATTATTCAAAGATGTAAAAAGGCAGTGGATAGAATTTTTTTTCTTTTTTAAACATATATATATAATAATTGTACAAACATACGAAAAAGCAAAAACATGTATACATGATAATCAGCACATAAGAAAACGGGACAAGGGGACTCTACTCACTAAGGAACCAAGGTAGGTAAATTATTAACAGAAAACAGTGGTTCTTGTGGCAACCCGACGAGTAGCAGACCCAAATGATGAAGCATGACACCTAACTTGCTGGGTGTGTGAGGGCACTAGTTCCAAAAGGAGGAATTTATTCCTCTCCTCCCACCACTTAACCGATAGGACTACCTGACATTGTGAAAACAACTAGGTCTCTGACTAAGATTTTTAACGCACCAAGGAACTCCATACCCTACTTCCTTTGACATTCTAGGGCATGTACGTTGGATCTTCCCAGAAGCCCACTGTCCCCCTTTTGAGTAATTGAAAACGGGAAACCGTCATAACCTGTGCCGTATTAGATAGTATGCAGATTGTCCTATACAGAAGTAACTGGTGGAAACAGAAATTACCTGATTATAGACAATCTGCACAGGCCTCCCAGTCGCGCTGACCTGTGGTTTACAAGTGTTGACAGATGTGAGCAAAGCGGAGGTCCGTAACCTGTAAGTGACAGGGGTTGTGAAATTACTGAGTCAATAATGGGCGCCCTAAAATAATGAGACACAGCGCGTCTGGACAAGAACAGAACTTCTTAACAACTTACTGTGTAATATTACATGCATGCAGTCACAGCGTTAGTCTGTCTGCATGTGTCTTCAATAGATCCTGCGAATCACAGGAATCGGGAGATTAATCCAGGCGTTAGGGAAAGAGTAATTAAAGTTATTCTGTTATTAGAAGTGTGCAGCATGCACTGTGAGAATCTTACCTTAATAACAATGAAGTTCCTAGAGCGCGTGAGAATCCACCGCACCGGCAGCACGACAGCGTGTGTCTGTCTGCTGAAGGCCAAATGACAGTGAGCCTGTGCTCGCTTGGACCTTACAGGGCCGGCTCTAGGCATGTGCAAGCTGTGCACCTGCACAGGGCCACCAAACCCCAGGGGCCACCACGCCAATATATATCCTTAATATATTAATCCTCTGATGATGGATACATACTTGCGTGGTGGCCCCTGGCAGGGATTTGGCGGCCTCCGGCTCTGTTCCACTTCCAAACACCCTGACCCCCTCCCCTCTTTACTGGCCTGCGCGCTCCACCCCGCCCGGACCCCCTCTTCTGGGCCCTCTACCTACGCTCCTTGCCAAGGGCCACCATGAGCCTAGAGCCGGCCCTGGACCTTAAGTGAAGACTTGATCCCGCCGAAACCGGATTGACATGCAGGCATCACTAGTGATTGCTGCAGCACGGTGTCATCCGATTTTCAGTGGAAAACAAAAAAAAGTGAAGACTGACCTAAAGATGAAGGTCTGGGAGTGGATGAAAAAGAATATAGAAAAAGTAGGAATAAGAGATTGCACTGTGGCATTATGTTGGCTGCTGCAAAGAGGAGTGGATTGTGTATCCCATATGTTTTGCAAAATTAGAAATAGCAGTATATTAGAAATGTTGAATGCTCAATTATAATTCAGCAATTCTTTAAAGGATGTAACAGGTAACAGCAGTAACAGGTGCAGGGGCGCAACTAGGTCTTAATTTCGGGGGGGGCCTAACATGGCAAATGAAGGGGCGTGGCTAATGTTAATCAATGGGGCGGGGCTAAAATGTCAGATAATCAGGATCTATTAATGCTCAGGTCAAACGAAGAAAACATGCAACCCTAAAATTACCCCCTCGCACCCCAAAACCCATTACCACCCTGAAATCATCCCCCTACAACCCCAAACCCACGCTGATCCCTAAAATTACACCCTTACCCCCCAAAACCCATACCCACCCTGAACCCTAAAATTACCTCTGGCACCCCAAAACCCATACCCGCACTGATCCCTAAAATTACACCCTTGCCCCCTCAAATCCATTACCACCCTGAACCCCAAAATTAACCCGGCACCCCAAAACCCATCCCACCCTGAACCCTAAAATTATCCCCTGGCACCCCAAAACCCATTACCACTCTGGACCCTAAAATCACCCCCTTGGAGCCCCAAAACTCATACCCGCGCTGATCCCTAAAATTACACCCTTGCCCCCAAAACCCATACCCACACTGAACCTTAAAATTACCCCTGGCACCCTAAAACCCATACCCATGCTGAACATTAAATTCTCCCCTGGCACCCCAAAACCCATACCCACCCTTAACCCTAAAACTGCCCCCCTGCTCCCCTGACACTCGAAAACCCACACCCACCCTGAAACCTAAAATGTCCCCCTCTCACACCTTAAAACCCATACCCGCACTGAACCCTAAAATGAACCCCATGGCACTCCAAAACCCATACCCACCCTGAATCCTAAAATTGCCCCCTGACACCCGAAAACCCATACCCACTCTGAACCCTAAAATGAACTCCATAGCACCCCAAAACCCATAACCACCCTAAACCTTAAAATTACCACCTGGCACCCCAAAACCCATACCCACCGTGAACCCTAAAATTTCCCCCTGACACCCGAAAACCACACCCACCCTAAACTCTAAAATTTCCACCCCCTCACACCCTAAAACCCATACCCGCCCTGAACCCTAACAACCCCATGGCCCCCTAAAACCCATTACCACCCTAAACCGTAAAATTACCCCCTGGCACCCCAATTCCCATACCCACCCTAAACCCTAAAATTATCCCTGGAACCCCAAAACCCATGCCCTCCCTAAACCCTAAAATTACACCTGGCACCCTAAAACTCATTACCACTCTGACCCCCAAAATTACCCCCAGAACCCTAAAATTACACCCTTGCCCCCCAAAATCCATACCCACCCTGAACCCTAAAATTACCCCTGGCACCCCAAAACCCATACCCACGCTGAACCCTAATATTACCCCTGGTTCCCCAAAACCCATACCCACCCTGAAGCCTAAAATTACCCCTGGCACCCCAAAACCCACACCCACCCTGAACCCCTAAATTACCCTCTACCCTCCTGGCTCCCATACCCGTCCTGAACCCTAAAATTGCCCCCTGGCACACCAAAACCCATTACTACCCTGAACCCTAAAATTATCCCTGGAACCCTAAAACCCATACCCACTCAGAACCCTACAATTACCCCCTGGCACCCCAATCCGTAATCCACCCTGAACCCTAAAATTACCCACTAGCACCCCAAAAAATGAACAGTACAAAACTTACACTACTTATACATATTCGGAGGGGACTCTCCTCTTTAGAGAAAGATCCATGGCCCTGTTCACCATTTGTCTGGTGAGCTGCGCTGTGGATGTGAATTCCCTACAAGTGCAAGGACAGCAGGGGGAAAGGGATGTACAGTGCAGGTGAAGCTTTTCCTTTGTAAATTAATTCCTGCTGGCGTCATAGCCCAGGGTTTGATGTCTGTGCACTTGTATGGAATACACATCCATACAAGTGCACAGACAGCAAACCCTGGGCTATGACACCAGCAGAAATTCCTTTACAAAGGAAAAGCATCACCTGCACTGGCCGTCGCTTTCCCCCCTGCTGTGTGCATCTTCCCACTCCCACCCCATGCTGAACCCATCAAGTGCTTAGGTGAAATCCCTGCCTTCAGGCAAGGATATCACCTCGGCGCCAGTAAAGGAAAGCAAGAGGTGGGGGCAGGGGGTTCACTGAAACTGTTCAGAGGCTGGCTGGCTCGGGCTGCTGGGCCTTTCAGAATGCATCAATAAAAATGACATTCTCAGCTCCGATGCGCAGTCATTTCAGTGCGTGTCAATTAGCCCGGGCTGAAGAAGACGACGGGGGGTGCTGAAGCCCGGTGAGCCCAATGGGTGTTGCGCGCCTGAACAGGTGAAGATGCCACATCGAGATTCCCGCCTCTCCGTAGCTGAGGTGACCCTGGCCCCACCCACCTGAGGGAAGACCGCTGTGGAGAGAGTAATGGCGATCACGGTATGCTGAACTGAATTCTCTCTGAAGCTCCGACATCACGTCTTTTGAAGTCTTTTGAAGTCTGCGAGAGCGCTAATGATAAACCAGCTGAGACTGCGAGTTGAGACCACGAGTGCCACATGAGTATCGCAGCAAGCTGAATCTGCGGACAAACTTTCAATGTGGTAGAAGGCTGCGGGACGCTGCAGAAGTCTAATCAAAGGTTAATCAAAGGCGGAAGGCTGAGGTGGCAGAAGGTTGAGGCGGAAGGCGGAGACGGCGGAAGGCTGAGATCGGTGTAGCGTTTGTGGTGTGGCTAGCGCTAAGCAAGCGGCCGCGTTACGCTAATCAGGACAGGAGCCAGACTTGTGGTTTGTCGTGCCACGCCCCTTTATTATTATATCCCTCGCGCCTGACGTCACGCTTCAGCGCAGGGACGCTACGGTGGGGCGGGACGGCTATGACGCTGCCTCGTGCCTCCGAACATTACATTCCTTTCAACCTTTATCAAAACAGTAAACTCAGAAATTACAAAGTGATGATAAACGATGGATCTGTTACCAGTCTGTCAGTGTTCATTCGGGGCATCATTCCACCAGGTAATCAGCCAGCTGGGAGGAGGGCGCAGGATTCCGCCGTAGTCCATATCTGGTTTGGCCCCCCCCTGTGCGTCATCACCCTAGGTCTCCCCGGGGGTTGGGGTGCTGTTTCCTCCGGCCGGAGAAAACGGGCTGAATTCTCTGCTCACCGGGGAAGCCGGAATCTGGGGATTGTCTTGACCTCTCAGGCCTTCATCTTCCGAGATGTACGGGTCAGTCTCTGGTTCTTCTTCTTCACGTTGCGGACTCGGGCTGGACTGCGTTGGGCTAGGTGAGGCACTCTGGTGTGCTCTCTTGAAAAATGAAATGTCTCTGGTCACTGTTTCGGCTCCTCTCTGGGTAGTCACCATGGTGCCCGTTCGGCGAGTGACGGTCCACGGTTGATGTTGAAACGGGAGTCGGAACTTGCTTCCTGGGTAGCGATCTTTGACGTAGACTTTGTCACTTAGTTGTATCGTGGATTCAGGAGCTCCTCTTCGTTTGCTGGCTTGCTCGTTGGAGCGAGTCCGGTTTGCCAAGGCCTTCTCCTTGCTGGCCCGCTGAGGAACCCACGTGGAGTGGTTCGGGAGTGTGTCTTGCACTATCCGGCCCATGGTGGATGCACTGGGTGCCGCCTCTGTCGTGACGTATGGGGTCATGCGATATTCTTTTAGGAAACTGTAGATGGTCTTTTCTAGAGGTGACCCATCGGCGAGAGCTATGCGGATGGTCTTGTTGAGTGTGCGCATGAACCTCTCCACCTCCCCGTTGGCTTGGGGCCAGCGCGGCGTTATTTTCCGGTGACGTAAGCCCCAGCTCCTTAGGTACTCAGCAAACTCTTGGCTTTGGAAGGGTGGTCCATTATCAGTCTTTACTACTCCAAAGATGCCATGAGTGGCGATAGTCTTCTCGAATTTGGCGATGACTTCCGTGGACGTTTGGCTGCCTACTATCTCGACCTCCGGATACTTGGTGAAGTCATCGAATATCACTAACGCGTACCGCCCATCCGGGAGATGTCCAAAGTCCGCATTCACATACTCCCCCGGCCTCTGAGGGTTGTCTTTGGTCACTACTGGGTGGGGGCGGTCTGGTTGCCCCACGGCCTGGCACCAGTTGCAGGTTTTGACAGTTTGTTTGACCATGGGGTCCATGCCGGGAAACCATACCTTGGCCCTCAGTCTGCTTTTGGTTTTCACCATTCCTTGGTGTCCTCTGTGTGCTAGTTCCACCGCCTGGTGGGTTAGGCTGGCCGGCAGGACTAGACGGGGACCTCGTAGAAGGCATCCTTGGCTATCGAGGGACAGTTCTTTTTTGATCCTCAGGATGGATTCTAGGGTTGCCTTGGCTTGGGGTGTTCTCTTACTTAGGGAGTCTTGGATGGGGCGCCAGTTGCTGGACCGGACTGCGTCGGCGACCAACTGAAGGCATTCATCTGCTTGTGAAGCTTCTATGATGGATTCAAGGCTCATGGGCAGTGGTCGGGATCTTTCTGTCACCAGTCGGACGTATTCCTCTGTGTCTTCTGCCTCCTCTTTCTCCGTCAAAGTGGCTTCTCGGGGTGCCTTGACAGATAGTCTGTGGGGTTTGTCGACCCTGGCTTGTATTCTACGCGGTAGTCGTAACCCTGTAGTTGAAGAATCCACTTCTCTATTCTCGGAGGTGGTTTTGATACTGACCCATGAAACAGGGGTAAAAGGGGTTTGTGGTCCGTGGTCACAGTGAAGGGGTGACCGTACACATAGACATGAAAGTGTTGGCAGGCCCAATGGATGGCTATGGCCTCTCTCTCAATCTGCGAATACCTCTGCTCGGTGTCGGTCAACGATCGGCTAGCATAGGCGATGGGTGCCCACTCTCCATTGTTTTGAAGCTGCGTCAGCACTGCCCCTAAGCCAAAAGGGCTGGCATCCACGGCTACGTTGGTGGACTTTGAGGGATCAAAGTATGAGAGGGTGGTGTCCGCAGATAGGGCTGCCTTCGTGTCACGGAATGCTTTTTCTTGTTCTGGGCCCCACTGCCACGTGGTGGCTGATTTGGTCAGTACTCGGAGTGGCTTGGTGAGGTTGGAGAGGTCAGGGATAAACCGCCCACAGAAGTTCCCCATACCCAAGAAGCTCCTCGCTTCCGAGACGTTGGTTGGGGCTGGGGCCGCCTGGACATCCTTTACTTTGTCGGGTCTGGCTCTACCCCTTGGTCCGAGAAGGTGTATCCGAAGAAGCTGATTTTGTTCTGCAGGTATTGGCATTTTTCTCGGTGTAGTGTTAAGCCTGATTCTTTGATCCTTTGGAGGACACCTCGTAGTCTTTGGTGATGCTCCTCGATGGACGTCGCGTAGATGAGCAGGTCGTCACTCACGTTTAGAACTCCCGGGAGTCCACTCAGGACCTCGCGGATGGTGTTCTGGAATACTTCTGCTGCGTTGAGACGTCGGTATCGTCTTAGCCCTACGTGCATGGAGAAGGTTGTTATGTACCTTGAATCGGGGTGGAGCGGTAGCTGGTGATATCCCGATCGAAGATCTACTTTGGAGAACCATCTTGCGCCGTTGAGTTCCCCTAGGATGTCGTCGATCGTGGGGGTCAGGTACCGTTCTCTCTTCACTGCTGCGTTTGGGAGACGCATGTCCACACAGATGCGGATTTGTCTGGGCTGCTTTGGTTTTCGGGCCACTACAATCGGGGATACCCAGGGGGTGGGTCCACTGACCTTCTCTATGATCCCCTGTCTTTCTAGTGTTTTGAGTTCTTCTTCGACTTTCTTCCTTAGGTGAAATGCAATGCGCCGATGCCTCAGCGCGACAGGCTGGACCGATGGGTCGATGTGGAGAGACACCTTTTTCCCTTTTAGGCATCCGATGCCTTTGAATACCTCCTCAAACTCTTCCATGATGGTGTCTAGCTCTTCCTCCAGTACTGCCATGGTGTAGGAGATGAGCTTGAGGTCGTCTGCTGATTGTCCGCTTAGCAGCATGCCACTACCTTCCTTGGTGACATAGATCGTCGTGTGCACTTTTTCCTCTTGGTGTTGCACTTCTGTTCTGAAGCACCCAATCAGGGGGATGGGCGTCTTTTGGCCATACGCAAATACCTGGATCTTGGCTTCCCATAGTGGAGGCCTGGCCTGCAGTTGATTGTACACGTTCGCCGCCATCAGTTCGATGGACGCCCCCGTATCTATGGTGGCTCTCACCTCTTGCTGGTGAATCTTGATGTGGCACTTCGGAAGGCGGCGTTTCTTCCTTGTTGGCTGGTCGATGGCATATACGTAGTGAATTGGATAGTCTTCTGTGTCGTCATCCATGTCTTCACTGTCCCTTTCTTCTCTCACCCCGTGTGCAGCCTCCTTCTTGGCTCTTGTAGACCTGCATACTGCTGCAAAATGGTTCATCCACCCGCATGCGCTGCACTTCTTCCCTCTCGCTGGGCAGTCTTGCATGCGGTGGGGCTGGCCTCCGCAATATCCACACTCCTTCGTTTTGTCTGGCTGCCTTCTTCCGCTTGTTTGTCTCCCTTTTGGTCGTACCACGTTCACTTTTTCTGCCGTGTTAACTTGTTCAGTCTTGACAGGCCGATGGAGGGCTGAATCCATGTGGGAGGCTCTCGCCTGAGACAGTTCTTTAAGGCGGCCGAGTTTGAGTATATCGGCGAGGGGTTTGTCATCTTCCTGGAGGATTGCGACACGGAGTTTAGAGGAGAAGCAGCCTTGGATGATCTGTCCTCGGATCTCCTCCTGTTCGTCCCAGAACCTGCACCAGCTGGCTAGTTCTTTGAGCCTGCTGTGGAAAGCGTCCAACGATTCGTCGGCCTCCTGTTTCGCTCGGCGGAAGATGAACCGCTCATAATCCTTGCTCGCCATAGGTTCAAAGTAGGCTTTCAGCGCCACGAGGAGTGTTTGATATGTCTTTGGTGTAGCTTACGTCAATGTTTTGTAGATGCAATGCATGTCTTTACCTCCCAAGTGTAGCAGCAGAGCTCTGCGCCTCTCTCTGGAAATTCCCGCACCCTCAAAGTAGATTTGGGGGCGGTCTGTCCAATCCCTCCAGCGTGGGGCAAGGGATGAGGGAGCTCCATCAACCGCAAAAGGTTCGAGGGTGGGAATGGACGCCATTTAGGCACGTGCGCGGTGCGCTGCAGTGGGTCCTTGACGGTTTGTGAGGTGGCGCTGGACCGGGGACTAAAGATCGTCCTGCCTGTGTGCCAGTTGTGTGGTCCCTCCCTGCTCTGGGCGCGTTCTCACGACCTGGCCTCTGGGGCCTCGGCGGGGTGGCGGTGGGATGTGTTTACCTTACCCCCCCTGTTGTCATGGGGTGCTGTCCTCGCACCACGGGCGGTGAATTCGCCTCCTTTTCCCCGGTTACTGGGTGCCTTGCGAGTGCGGCCTCTGGACACGTGGCCTCGGGCTGCACACCTTTGGCCCCTGAAGTTACCCAAAACGGAATCTGCCACATGCAGGTGAGGGAGTGGGTTCTGTGTGACCCTCGTCGCCAGTGTAGTGTTTGTGGTGTGGCTAGCGCTATGCAAGCGGCCGCGTTACGCTAATCAGAACAGGAGCCAGACTTGTGGTTTGCGCGTGGCTCCAACTGACTGTCGTGGCCACGCCCCTTTATTATTATATCCCTCGCGCCTGACGTCACGCGTCAGCGCAGGGACGCTACGGCGGCGCGGGGCGGCTATGACGCTGCCTCGCGCCTCCGAACATTACAATCGGGTAAAAAAATCGTAATCAGCCATGACCGGTAAGAGCCTGTAGCCTTGGATCTTCTCTCCAAATTAAAATCTGGTTCTCCCTCAGACCCGTGTCCTGCTAGGCTCCTTGCTCAATTGGCCCCGACGTTAAACCATCTTATCAACCCGATACATAATCTCTCCCTTAGTTCGGGTGAGGTCCCCCTGCCATGGAAACAGGCATTCATCTTGCCACTGCTTAAGAAAACCAACCTGAATCCAGAATCCCACGCCAATTACAGAACCATCGCCCTCTTGCCAGCGCTTGCAAAAGTGGTCGAGAAACATGTGCACACCACCTTATCTCTCTTTCTCGAGACCAACGACATACTTCACAAGTCGCAGTCTGGTTTTCGCTCCAACCTGAGCACTGAGACAACCTTGCTCGAGGTCACCGAGGTGATTAAGGAAACCTTAGGCAATGGAGGCAAAGCTATGTTGGTGATGTTGGATCTGTCGGCGGCTTTTGACACCGTCCCCCATGACCGTCTCCTTTTTAGACTCTGGGAGATTGGTCTGAGGGGGACGGTGTTTCAATGGTTTAGGTAATTTCTTTCGAATCGCCTGCAAACGGTCTGGGCCCCCCCTTTCTCGGCCGCCATGCCGTCCTTGGAGGTCGGAGTTCCGCAGGGATCAATTTTGAGCCCTTCGCTCTTTAACATCTACATGACCCCATTGGCGGCATTGGCGGAGGATTTTGGGGCCCAGATCGTCTCGTATGCAGATGATACACAACTGCTGTTTACCTGTGGCAGGGGCTGCGACTTTGACGGGCCATCCATTCGGGGCTGCCTCGGGGCTGTGTTTGACTGGGTTAGTCGCAACAGCCTCAAGTGCAATCCCGATAAGTCAGAGGTGCTCTTCTTTGGCGGTCCTGCAGACTCTCGTTGGAAGGAGTGGTGGCCTACTGCCATGTTCGCTCCGGCCAGTGATTCAGGGGCCGCAAAGAATCTGGGCATTCAGATTGATAATAGCCTCTCTTTTAGGGCCCAGGTGTCTCCGTTGGCCGGCAAGTGTATTGCGATCCTGAAGATGTTGGGGAAGTTCCTGCCGCTTCTTTCCTTAGAGCGGTAACTGCAAACACAACAATGATGGACAGAATGTGGATCAATGTCACACATTCACCCCAGTCCAAAGATCTGGGCCCAAATCCATCGTTTTTCCACTCCACACCACCCTGGGTTAGACAATCGCGATATGCAAATCAGCGCTGACCCTGAGCCCCATGGGAACAGTCCAGTCCGAACTACAAAAGCCATGTCCTTCCCAGAACGGAAACAAGCATCCGAGGACCGGCCCGGTTTCGAGGTAACACCTCTCATCAGCCCGGCTAGCTTGATTCCAGTGGTGTGGAGTGCCTGGGACTCACGTCTGAGCATCCCCAGTACACTTAGAGCGGTAACTGCAAACACAACAATGATGGACAGAATGTGGATCAATGTCACACATTCACCCCAGTCCAAAGATCTGGGCCCAAATCCATCGTTTTTCCACTCCACACCACCCTGGGTTAGACAATGGCGATATGCAAATCAGCGCTGACCCTGTGCCCCATGGGAACAGTCCAGTCCGAACTACAAAAGCCATGTCCTTCCCAGAACGGAAACAAGCATCCGAGGACCGGCCCGGTTTCGAGGTAACACCTCTCATCAGCCCGGCTAGCTTGATTCCAGTGGTGTGGAGTGCCTGGGACTCACGTCTGAGCATCCCCAGTACACTTAGAGCGGTAACTGCAAACACAACAATGATGGACAGAATGTGGATCAATGTCACACATTCACCCCAGTCCAAAGATCTGGGCCCAAATCCATCGTTTTTCCACTCCACACCACCCTGGGTTAGACAATGGCGATATGCAAATCAGCGCTGACCCTGTGCCCCATGGGAACAGTCCAGTCCGAACTACAAAAGCCATGTCCTTCCCAGAACGGAAACAAGCATCCGAGGACTGGCCCGGTTTCGAGGTAACACCTCTCATCAGCCCGGCTAGCTTGATTCCAGTGGTGTGGAGTGCCTGGGACTCACGTCTGAGCATCCCGAGTACACTTAGAGCGGTAACTGCAAAAACAACAATGATGGACAGAATGTGGATCAATGTCACACATTCACCCCAGTCCAAAGATCTGGGCCCAAATCCATCGTTTTTCCACTCCACACCACCCTGGGTTAGACAATGGCGATATGCAAATCAGCGCTGACCCTGTGCCCCATGGGAACAGTCCAGTCCGAACTACAAAAGCCATGTCCTTCCCAGAACGGAAACAAACATCCGAGGACCGGCCCGGTTTCGAGGTAACACCTCTCATCAGCCCGGCTAGCTTGATTCCAGTGGTGTGGAGTGCCTGGGACTCACGTCTGAGCATCCCCAGTACACTTAGAGCGGTAACTGCAAACACAACAATGATGGACAGAATGTGGATCAATGTCACACATTCACCCCAGTCCAAAGATCTGGGCCCAAATCCATCGTTTTTCCACTCCACACCACCCTGGGTTAGACAATGGCGATATGCAAATCAGCGCTGACCCTGTGCCCCATGGGAACAGTCCAGTCCGAACTACAAAAGCCATGTCCTTCCCAGAACGGAAACAAGCATCCGAGGACCGGCCCGGTTTCGAGGTAACACCTCTCATCAGCCCGGCTAGCTTGATTCCAGTGGTGTGGAGTGCCTGGGACTCACGTCTGAGCATCCCCAGTACACTTAGAGCGGTAACTGCAAACACAACAATGATGGACAGAATGTGGATCAATGTCACACATTCACCCCAGTCCAAAGATCTGGGCCCAAATCCATCGTTTTTCCACTCCACACCACCCTGGGTTAGACAATGGCGATATGCAAATCAGCGCTGACCCTGTGCCCCATGGGAACAGTCCAGTCCGAACTACAAAAGCCATGTCCTTCCCAGAACGGAAACAAGCATCCGAGGACCGGCCCGGTTTCGAGGTAACACCTCTCATCAGCCCGGCTAGCTTGATTCCAGTGGTGTGGAGTGCCTGGGACTCACGTCTGAGCATCCCCAGTACACTTAGAGCGGTAACTGCAAACACAACAATGATGGACAGAATGTGGATCAATGTCACACATTCACCCCAGTCCAAAGATCTGGGCCCAAATCCATCGTTTTCCCACTCCACACTACCCTGGGTTAGACAATGGCGATATGCAAATCAGCGCTGACCCTGTGCCCCATGGGAACAGTCCAGTCCGAACTACAAAAGCCATGTCCTTCCCAGAACGGAAACAAGCATCCGAGGACCGGCCCGGTTTCGAGGTAACACCTCTCATCAGCCCGGCTAGATTGATTCCAGTGGTGTGGAGTGCCTGGGACTCACGTCTGAGCATCCCCAGTGCACTTAGAGCGGTAACTGCAAACACAACAATGATGGACAGAATGTGGATCAATGTCACACATTCACCCCAGTCCAAAGATCTGGGCCCAAATCCATCGTTTTTCCACTCCACACCACTTTGGGTTAGACAATGGCGATATGCAAATCAGCGCTGACCCTGTGCCCCATGGGAACAGTCCAGTCCGAACTACAAAAGCCATGTCCTTCCCAGAACGGAAACAAGCATCCGAGGACCGGCCCGGTTTCGAGGTAACACCTCTCATCAGCCCGGCTAGCTTGATTCCAGTGGTGTGGAGTGCCTGAGACTCACGTCTGAGCATCCCCAGTACACTTAGAGCGGTAACTGCAAACACAACAATGATGGACAGAATGTGGATCAATGTCACACATTCACCCCAGTCCAAAGATCTGGGCCCAAATCCATCGTTTTTCCACTCCACACCACCCTGGGTTAGACAATGGCGATATGCAAATCAGCGCTGACCCTGTGCCCCATGGGAACAGTCCAGTCCGAACTACAAAAGCCATGTCCTTCCCAGAACGGAAACAAGCATCCGAGGACCGGCCCGGTTTCGAGGTAACACCTCTCATCAGCCCGGCTAGCTTGATTCCAGTGGTGTGGAGTGCCTGGGACTCACGTCTGAGCATCCCCAGTACACTTAGAGCGGTAACTGCAAACACAACAATGATGGACAGAATGTGGATCAATGTCACACATTCACCCCAGTCCAAAGATCTGGGCCCAAATCCATCGTTTTTCCACTCCACACCACCCTGGGTTAGACAATGGCGATATGCAAATCAGCGCTGACCCTGTGCCCCATGGGAACAGTCCAGTCCGAACTACAAAAGCCATGTCCTTCCCAGAACGGAAACAAGCATCCGAGGACCGGCCCGGTTTCGAGGTAACACCTCTCATCAGCCCGGCTAGCTTGATTCCAGTGGTGTGGAGTGCCTGGGACTCACGTCTGAGCATCCCCAGTACACTTAGAGCGGTAACTGCAAACACAACAATGATGGACAGAATGTGGATCAATGTCACACATTCACCCCAGTCCAAAGATCTGGGCCCAAATCCATTGTTTTTCCACTCCACACCACCCTGGGTTAGACAATGGCGATATGCAAATCAGCGCTGACCCTGTGCCCCATGGGAACAGTCCAGTCTGAACTACAAAAGCCATGTCCTTCCCAGAACGGAAACAAGCATCCGAGGACCGGCCCGGTTTCGAGGTAACACCTCTCATCAGCCCGGCTAGCTTGATTCCAGTGGTGTGGAGTGCCTGGGACTCACGTCTGAGCATCCCCAGTACACTTAGAGCGGTAACTGCAAACACAACAATGATGGACAGAATGTGGATCAATGTCACACATTCACCCCAGTCCAAAGATCTGGGCCCAAATCCATCGTTTTTCCACTCCACACCACCCTGGGTTAGACAATGGCGATATGCAAATCAGCGCTGACCCTGTGCCCCATGGGAACAGTCCAGTCCGAACTACAAAAGCCATGTCCTTCCCAGAACGGAAACAAGCATCCGAGGACCGGCCCGGTTTCGAGGTAACACCTCTCATCAGCCCGGCTAGCTTGATTCCAGTGGTGTGGAGTGCCTGGGACTCACGTCTGAGCATCCCCAGTACACTTAGAGCGGTAACTGCAAACACAACAATGATGGACAGAATGTGGATCAATGTCACACATTCACCCCAGTCCAAAGATCTGGGCCCAAATCCATCGTTTTTCCACTCCACACCACCCTGGATTAGACAATGGCGATATGCAAATCAGCGCTGACCCTGTGCCCCATGGGAACAGTCCAGTCCGAACTACAAAAGCCATGTCCTTCCCAGAACGGAAACAAGCATCCGAGGACCGGCCCAGTTTCGAGGTAACACCTCTCATCAGCCCGGCTAGCTTGATTCCAGTGGTGTGGAGTGCCTGGGACTCACGCCTGAGCATCCCCAGTACACTTAGAGCGGTAACTGCAAACACAACAATGATGGACAGAATGTGGATCAATGTCACACATTCACCCCAGTCCAAAGATCTGGGCCCAAATCCATCGTTTTTCCACTCCACACCACCTCTGGGAAGGACATGGCTTTTGTAGTTCGGACTGGACTGTTCCCATGGGGCACAGGGTCAGCGCTGATTTGCATATCGCCATTGTCTAACCCAGGGTGGTGTGGAGTGGAAAAACGATGGATTTGGGCCCAGATCTTTGGACTGGGGTGAATGTGTGACATTGATCCACATTCTGTCCATCATTGTTGTGTTTGCAATTACCGCTCTAAGTGTACTGGGGATGCTCAGACGTGAGTCCCAGGCACTCCACACCACTGGAATCAAGCTAGCCGGGCTGATGAGAGGTGTTACCTCGAAACCGGGCCGGTCCTCGGATGCTTGTTTCCGTTCTGGGAAGGACATGGCTTTTGTAGTTCGGACTGGACTGTTCCCATGGGGCACAGGGTCAGCGCTGATTTGCATATCGCCATTGTCTAACCCAGGGTGGTGTGGAGTGGAAAAACGATGGATTTGGGCCCAGATCTTTGGACTGGGGTGAATGTGTGACATTGATCCACATTCTGTCCATCATTGTTGTGTTTGCAATTACCGCTTCTTTCCTTAGAGCATAGAAAGATTATGGTACAGGCCCTGGTAGGCTCTCGCCTAGATTATTCCAACGTTCTATACCTTGGCCTTCCGGACTTCCTCCTTGCGCGTCTCCAGGTTGTGCAGAACTCGGCGACCCGGGCTATCATTGGCCTTACCCAAAGAGCCAGAGACAGTGAACTTCTTAAAACCCTTCATTGGTTGCCTATTAAGAAGCGGATTACCTTTAGAGCCCTGACAATTGCCTTTAAGGCCCTCCATGGTACCGGTGCCGGTTATCTTCGAAAACGGATCCGCTTCTATCTTCCCTCCAGATCCTTGCGTTCCGCCACCCAGGCCAGGGCAGTCACCCCGGTGATTCGTCGTGCCCGCTGCGGGGGGCGGTCCTTTAAACACCTCGCCCCCCGACTTTGGAACGCTCTTCCTTTGTCACTCAGATCTAACACCAGTCTGCTGGCATTTAGGAAGGATCTGAAGACTCTGCTTTTTATGCAATAAAATAGTTTTTTTTCCCTCACTTCGTTTCCGCTTCCCCTGTTTTATCTTCCATGTTGGTTTGTGAGGGTCGTCAGTGCTGGGACACTCTTCGGAGTAGCCGTGTGCTATAAAAGTACCCTCTTAACATACCATAACATCGGCCCTACCTTGTGGCTTGTGAGGTTTGCTAGTTAAGGCACGATCCTGAGCAGCGGAGCCCCGCGGCTGGGTAACAGCAGCTGTAACACAAGCTGAAAATTGATTGTTGCCCCGATAAGAGAGATTCTTTGAAGGAGCTGGCCATGGCAGGGGGGCGGAGATGGAAGAGTGGTGAATAAGACTTGGTGAGTTGGTGTTTGCCAGCGGTGAACTTAGTGGAGCTGGAAAAGTGGTAAATCTGCAGGCAATTCGGAAACTTAGATGTTTGAAGGAGGAAAAAAATATACATAAAACTACGTAGGAAAATGGGAAGAAACATGAAGCAAGCTAATGCGATAGCTAGGGTAGAGGTGGCGACCGGAATGAAAGCCAAAAAGCGCCTAGTACAAGCGAATGGGGCGTCAGCTGTAGTAATAGCCTCTGGCGCTATGAAGCGGTCTGAGCAAAGTTCGAGCTCTGAGAGCTCTATAGAAGAGCAGTCAGAGCCTCAATCTAACCCTCAATCTGAGATACAGTCGGCACAACCGCTCCCGCTAACGCAAGGGGGGTCCCCAACCCTGCAACCAATGTTTCTTATAAGGCCTCTAAGGAGCTGACCGGTGAAGCCACGCCTGGACGCAATAAGGTAGATTATAAGAACTCTAAGGACTTTCGTTTGTTCGCCAAAAAGAGTATTCATTCTCTAGTGATTCAGGGTTCACCATTGATAAGTACAGCTACAGTGGCAGCCCCAGAGGACGATACAAAAATGAATCTCCTCGAAAGGCTACATATCTCTCTACCTCCCGAGGTCACGCCTGTAGCTGCGACATCCTCTGCTACAATCGACCCAGAGGAAGGAAATTCTTTGCTTTGTCTCACAAGTCCACGCACCACAGCCAACCATCAGCCTTCTCCTGAGCAAGACTCCATTGCGGTAAACATCTTAAAACATCAGCAGCTTGAGAGCTGGCAGAAACTTCAAGATATAACTGGTGTGATAACAGAGAAGGGCTGGAAACTATCAAACCAGAGGATTGAAAATTCACAAGAGAAGCCAGAGGTCCCTTCCTTTGGGGCCAGCTCGCAACAGATGGAAGTGAAAACGCTGCTTAATCTCATATTGGAGGAAATCAGGGAGATGAAAAAATCCCAGGTGCAAGAGATAGCCGCTCTTCATCTAAGACTGGAAAAAATCGAAGGATCTATTGCAGGCTTACCAGCAAGGCTCGAAGAAGCTGAGTCCAGGATTGCTCACTTAAGAGGACCAGATAAGCTCTACATTCCACGAATTAATGAAGTGACGGCAGACAAGATCGCCCTTGAGACAAAACTAGAAGATCTGAAAAACCACTCAAGCCGCTCAAATCTTCGACTAGTAGCAGTGCCTAAGGGGAGTGAAGTTACCAATACCCTCCTCTGGGTTGAAGCATTTATCAAACAAAAAGTATTCCCTGACCATTTTGGGGATCTAACATTAACTAGGGCCCATCGGGTTCCGGCCCATTTCATTCCAAATTCCAACTACCCTTGTACAATTCTAGTCAACTTTTCTGACTACAGAATTAAAGAGAATGTTTTGACGAAAGCAATTCAGCAGAGACAGTTTGCCATCAACGAGGGTACTAAATGCCAGATTTTCTCAGATATGTCTGCAGGGGCAGCGTGAAGACGCAAAAAATTTGTGAAGTTATTATTTTTATTTAAAGCACAGGGGGCTCAGGCATCTATCGCACAGCAGTCAAAGCTTAGGGTGTTGGTCAAAGGGAAGTTACATTCACTCTCACGGGTAGTGGAACACCAGGAGCTTCTGAGAGAGATCACTGCTCTAAGATGAAAGTGCTTTAAATCTAAGGTATTGTAACTCTGTCCACTGGGAGTATTTCTTCTGTGGGGGGGGGCTGGTCACAGAGGGTGCAGGAACAGGGCACCCCATTAAAGTAGGGAGGGAAAAATGTGGGTTGCGGGACCTGAGGAGACCACATTTCTGGGGAGGGTTTTCGGGGTGAGGGCGAGTGGAAGCAGGGGTGGGGAGGACATTTCTGGAAAGATTGTTAGTATTGTGAGACTTTTGATATATTTGATACATTTGGTAGATACACTGTAAAAAATGCTGAAATATTTCAGTTAACGTTAATGGGATATTAAACAAGCAAAAGTATGGAGCAATAATTAGGTGGTTAGCTTCCTTTTCACCCCAGGTTTTATTCTCGCAGGAAACTCATCTAAAAACTAACTCCCTGAGGCTATTCCTTCTCAGATTGTACTCACATGCCTTTTTTGCCTCAGCCGGGCTGGCTAAAAGAGAAGTAGCTATAAATTTCTGCAGGGTCTTCCTTGGGAATTTGCCAAATTCGGAGAGATC
Organism: Lissotriton helveticus; assembly: GCF_964261635.1. NCBI lineage: Eukaryota > Metazoa > Chordata > Amphibia > Caudata > Salamandridae > Lissotriton > Lissotriton helveticus. The sequence goes on from NC_136061.1 coordinate 1,319,539,769, forward strand.
CCCAGGGGAGGTGAATCTGGGTCAAGGCCAAATTAAATGGTACGACATTAAACTTTATTAACTATTACGGTCCAATTGTAGATGACACTACATCCCTTCTCAAAATTAGTGAGATACTTAGAGGGGCACCAGGAAAGATAATCTTGGATGGTGATTTCAATTTTATACAAGATATAAAGAAAGATACTTCGAATAACAATAAAAAAGAGCTGAAACCCAAAACTAAAAAAGTGGTAGAAGTACTAAGACAGGAACATATTTTGATAGATTCCTGGCGTGATGCCAATCCAACCAAGCTGGAATTTTCCTGCTGCTCCAATCAATTTCATACGGCATCCCGAATTGATTTCTTTTTAATATCTCAATCCTTGGGCTATACAAGCATTGAAATAGGGATAAACCCATTTTCTAACCACTCTATTATTAAACTCGAAGTGGAGATCGAGGAATGCAAGAGGTAAAGATTCAGGTGGCAGATGGATCGTCTCCTCCTGCAGGATCCTCAGTGGGTGGCGATACAAAAGAGTGGATAGCAGAATTCTCCAAGATAAATTATAATACAGCAGAAATCTTTTCAGTTTGGGGTGGGTTTAAGGCAGCCCTTCGTGGGCAGGTGATTGCACTCTCAGCTGCTCAAGCTAAACAAAGTAGAGAAAAAATCATTAAACTCTGGCTGGTAGTTGAAAACGCAACAAAAGTAAGAAATACACAGCCCGTTGGGATGGGAGTTCAGCTAGAAAGGGCGAAGTATGAGTTAAAGGAGTTTTTCACAATTGAAGAGATAGCCAGCTCCAGAACATATCAACAGCGAGTGTATGAGGAGAGTCAAATGGTGGGAAAAATGCTGTCAGTAACAACCAAAACTAAACAGGAAGCAGCCATGATCTCCGAAATTATTGACCCCAAGACCAGAGCCTCTTTAATTGACAAAGAAGGCATAGCCCAAGTTTTTATAGAGCACTACTCACAGCTATACACTACCAGATATGAAGCAGGAGTGGATCAAATTATCAATTACTTTGAGGAGGTTAATCTTCCTATTCAGTCAGTCAGTCAGGATTCTTTATTCGATGATTAAAAATCACCATAAATGTACAAACTTACAATATACACTCCTTTTTTTAAAAAAAACAATTAAATTAACATGAATCCTAGTGTTAATACAAACAAAATCACAATATGTTAAAAGGACATTACTTGCCTTTAAAACCTATCACTGAAATCTTACAGTTCCCCCCCCCCTCTGGTTGCCCTAAATCGAACCGCTACTTTAATGAAATTAATAATACAGCACAATGTAAGGGGATCAGTCGCTTGTTGTAGGAAGATCAAAGCCTCTTGAGCACATTTCATATTAGCTTGTTTTAAAATATCAACCAAGAATCTACGCCTAGGTTCTGAATAAAATGAACATAACAATACAAAATGAAGGGAATCCTGCGGAGACCTATTGTCGCAACCGCAGGTTCCCTTCTACTCAATTGTAGATGAATACCCTAATGGTGACGCCAATATATACGGTAAAAGATTGAGCCTAAAACGACTTAAAAACCTGTCCTGGGCATTATATATCAAATATAAGTAAGGTTCCATTCCTTCAGTGATCTTTACAAGGTTATAAGCACACACTGTAGTTTTAGCCCTTTCTAGCTCTGTTCTCTGTGTAACTTTGTGTGCCAAGAACGCTTTTTTTACAGTCACTTTATGCTGAGGGGTAATCGCTGCCGGGTCGTCAAAGAGATTCCCGAAGCCCAGGGTTTCCAATGCAGACTTAACATAACTGAGCCACGGGATTCGCATCCATTTATCTCTACCCAGGCAGTCATTCATGATTTCCCTGCTTAAAGTCGCCTCTGAGTTAATCCAGATTTTTAGCCAAGCTAAGATTGGCCTAACCTTCACCAGATCTTCAAGGTAGGGTATCCCTAACTCCCTGTGTGCAATTACTGCAGCTAGACTTTGTGGGGCTTTCAGGACGGATCGTAAATATTTATTCTCCTCCCGCTGCAGTTGTTAAATGTTCACGAAGCCCCACACCTCTGCCCCATAAATGACTTTAGAGCAACACATGGAGTTATACAGGTTAAGCACCTGTTCAGGGCACCATCTCCCCAACCTTTGTGCATAACCTGCAATTGCGCCATTAGTGACATTCATCTTACGGCAACGTTCCTCCACCAGACAGTTGAATTTTAATGACCCGTCAAATAGTAAGCCCAGATACGAGAATGATTTAACTTTCTCTATCTTATGGCTCCCTCTGTTGAAGGTACATTTGTTGCAGGGTTTGTTGCCAACGGATAAGATGTAGGATTTACCCAGATTAACAGACAGGTCTAATGAGCCCATAAAAGATACAAAACCATCGATTAAAATCTGTAGACTCTTTGGTGTGCGCCCGAGGAGGACCGCGTCGTCTGCGTAAAGTAACACAGGGACATGACGCAACCCTACTCGTGGACAATCGGGTCTCAGCTCCAAAATATTAATATAAAGAGAGAATAAGAAAGGTGCTAAAATACAGCCTTGGCGTACCCCACTTCTACAAGGGAAGGAGTCAGTGCCTCCGCCCTCCATGTTATACCTGACTTGCGCTGAGGTGCTACTATGCAGTTCTCTTAAGATGTTAATAAGGCCGACCTCTATCCCCATTCTGGTCATCATGTCCCACAGCTGTCCCTGTTTACATGGTCAAAAGCAGCTGCCAGGTCCATGAATCCCATATAAATGGCCTCATTACTAGCCTTCGTATATTTGGCTGCTAGCATGTAAAGGTTCAAACATTGGTCACTCGTGGACCGGCCCATCCTGAAACCGTACTGGATGGCTGAGATAATGTTATTTGCCTCTGTCCACTCAGACAGCCGGTTTAATATCCCCCTTCCCAAAATTTTAGCAGATACATCGATCAAAGAGATCGAGCGATAACATTGGGGGTCGTCCCTGTTACCTTTTTTAAAAATAGGGACAATAATAGCCGTTGACCAGGAGGGCGGCAAACCACAGCAAGTTGCTGTGTTTATAACCCTGGTCATTATAGGGGCCCATAATTCCACAGAGCTTAGGAACAGATCAGGCGGGATACCGTCTGGGCCGGGGGCTTTGTTTTTAGACAAGCCCTCGATCCCGACCCTGATTTCCTTTAATGAGAAAACTACGGGCTGGCCCTGGTCAACATTCCCTTGTTCATCAGATGTTCCCGCTTTGTGATTATATAAACCCCTATAATGAGTGATCCACATATCAGGCGTGATGTTTGTTCCTATTTCAGGGGTCTTGTCGTCCTGGAAAGTGGGTCTATTAATGATCCTCCAGAATTCTGTCATATCCCTCTTTTCCCCCGCCTCCCTTAAATCTGCCCATCCTTCTGCTTGTAGTGCTTTTTTCCTCCTACTCAGCTCACTCTTGTATTTTTTCCTGCAAGAGACAACTCGTAGGGCATCCCATGGCCTCATTTTAATACTATTTTTAAGCTCCCTCAAGGCCTTAGAGCAATCCCGGTCAAACCACCGTGGCTGACTGCAAATTCTTTTTTTCTGGACACTAGTTTTTAACAGGCCATCTACCAAATCAGCAATCTGTTCGAATGCTGTGAGTAGCTGCTGCCCTTCTACTGTCATATCTAAACACATCTCAATAGCTGGTTTCCCCTTCTCCATCAGAGATCTATAAAACCTTTCTCCATCAATTTTAGACCACCTAAGGCGTCTGCCCTGATCAGTGACCCTCTCAATTATCGCATTAGGCTTTCTCCCTCTGGGGGAGGCCCGATAGAGTACATCTAGTACCAGGGGGTTATGGTCGCTAAACGGGTTCCTGTCAATCCCAACTCTAGAAATTCTGTTTTTGAAAGCCCTTGAAGCAAAGATATAGTCAATATATGAGGAGCATCCCCTACCCTTGAAAGTTGGTGGCAGGATGCCATCCTGCGGTATATACGCCATATCCATGGTATGCACCAGGTCTTGGTTATGCAAAAATTTTGTTAGAGCATTACCTTCCACTGAGTGCTCAAAATGAGCCCCGTTGTCCACTGGGCAGTGCGACCAGGCCTTATCTAATGGGAAGAGAGCCGGGCAGAGATGACAGTTAAGGTCCCCCATAACCAGGGTATTTTGAGCGTGGGTCCCAGTTCCACCAACAGAATCCTGGCACAATCTGCACTCCAATTCACTTATCAGTGCATTACAACCTCCGCCTGCTACATTATTATAAACATTGAACATGGTCAGTTTTAGTTCTTTACCATTAAACCGTACCTCTTGAATGTCATATGAGGGGGGACAAGCCAGGAGCCAGGAGACCCTTACCTGCACGCCAGCACACGCCTGCACACAGCGCCAGTCCCTGGGTGGGGAACGCTGTAAGTCTCGCCGCCATCACTCCATCAGCGCGGCTGGACACTACAGCTCCCAGCGGGCTCAGCGCGCACTTCCGGTTTCCCGCTGTCTTCGCGCCCGGAGGCGCTACAAAGGCCAGGCTCTCCCTCCGCGTCGCGGGACGCGCGCGGGCAGCGCCGGGCGGAGCCCGGGCAGAGGGCGGGCCGTCTGTGGCCGTCCGGGGCAGGAGGAGGCAGGGCAGGGCCACCCCATTTCCATCTACCGTACCGGTTTCAACCTGTGGTACCGCATCTCAGCATGTCAACACGCTCCGGTAAGGCCTTGAGGGGTTGCGGGGAGAGTGCCCCCGGGGGTGCTATGTTTGGCTCTATGGACAAATTCCTGACAAGGGTGGCGGCTGTCATAGACAATGAACTTGCCATATCTGAACGGCGCCTTTCACTTGACTTCCCTCTTGCTAAAAGTCCATCGCCAGCAATAGTGTTGTCCCCTCTAAATCCTACTTCCCCTGCACCTTTGCTTGGGGATTTACCTGGGGATTCCCTTATTGCACCTCCAATGGGTGGTTTAGAGGGGTTCGAAAGCTCACTGATTGGTGTCCACAGTACCAGTCCATGTGCTGTGCTTGTGGATCCATGCAATGAGCTCTCTTTAGTAGGCTCACCCGGCATACAGTCCCTACACTGCCCTGAGGTTCCTGCTCCCGTCCCACAAGCTCCGACTAAAAAGCAACCCATCCAGGAGCCTATCAAAAGGAAGGGGAAAAGGGCAAATTACACTAGAAAGGGTTGCCCATCTAAGACCACTAACCATCCCAGGTACCCGCCCCTGAGGGGTCCTCCCCCCCAGAGCAACGCAGGACCGGTATCCACAGGGACAGCCATTTGCGCTCCGGCTGTCATTGATACAGTACCACCTTTCTTGTCGGCCCCACTAACGCCTGTTCAGGACAACGTGGGTCACTCTATGGAGGCGTTTGAGAAGATGGTCAAGTCTCTTGTGTTGCCACTTATAGACCAGGCCAAGAGGTTGGGGGAAAGGCTTGACTGCTTTGAGCAGGCTACTAGGGACAATTTCTTTGCCCTAAAGACCCTTCTCAAGCACCAGCCAAAGTCCAGTAAGGATAGGACTGATAGGTTAGATGAGTCCAATAGGATAGAGGTCCCAGTGAGACCCCCCCTGGGAGACCAACTGATGCAGCCGCCCAAGCACCCTGCACCTGGGAATACGATCTTGGCTGCTCCAAAGGTCAGTCTTAGACAGATAAAGCCGAAGGCTCCAACTTGTGTTGCCCACGTGCATGCTACCCTTCCCCCAGCAGCAATATCCCCGGTGGCTACCCAGGCCCCAAGGCAACACAAGAAGGGAGGGACGGGCCCTACTTCGCAACCTGGGGTTGTCATATCTGATGCAACTGGTGGTGTCGCATCAACTCCTAAGGTTGCATCTATTCCCGTCCCACCTACAAATCGGCTCCCTTTGGGTCCTCCTCAGAACAGTAGACGCAAGTGCCCCCCAGTTAACCTCCCCCCTGAGTGCCACCCGTATGTTGTCATCCTTACGAAAGTCCCCCCTATTGGGAGTACCCAGCGGGAAAACCATCAGGCACTAAAGAATAAGGTCATCCACTGGCTGAAAGCCAACAGGCCCTTGCCTGCGGGAGTGGATGGAATTATTCTTGGTGTACGCAGGGTGGGTTGGATTGGACACGGGAAAAAATCGCTTGAAGGGGATTGTGTGGTTGTAAATTTCCAAGATGCTAGGGTTGCCCAATTTATATGCTCCCAAGGTCAACCCACGGCTGGTTCGGGTATCGACATAGTCGATTTGACATTTTTTTACCCACGGTCTATTATGACCACCCCCTCCATCCACCTTGGACAACCCTCCTTCATGGGCAGCCCAGGGGGCCAATTTCTGATGGAAAATACTGCCCACGGCCTTTTGACCCCGGGAGTTCTCTCTCAGCAGCTATGCCCAGCTCCAGTGATACCAAACTGGGGACCTGGGAGTTGTTGACTCAGTTATATTCCGGGGGAGGATGTTGTGGCCCCAGGCTTTGTCGCTGGGTCAACACCATACCACAGATCCAATGGCTCCTCCTCCCCACTGCAGACTCTGGCTACGGCCGAGTCTGTAGAGAGGAAGGGGGAGACTGGGGCTTCCCATAATTCTCCGCCTGGTCCCCTTGATGTGGGTTCTGCGGACTTGTCACCCCCTGTCGAGGATTGTAGCATTGCAGCTGTAACGGACCCCCAGATTAGGGTTTTCAGCTGGAATGTTGCGGGCCTCGAAAGGAAGCTGGCGTTGCCGGATTGGAGCGAGCGTGTGGAGCAATACTCCATTTGCCTGTTCCAGGAAACCTGGAGTCGGGTGCCCCTTCACAAGGCGGGTTATTCCACCCACTTTTTGCCGGCAGCAGAAAGTGCAACTGGTAGGGGCCGTCCCTCTGGCGGTCTGTTAATCTGGGTATCCACCGAACTTAACTGTAGGGTGGAGGAGAAGGACACTAACTGCCCTGACCTCCTAAATATTTTGCTTAGAAATCCCCAGGGCAGAGTCATTCTAAACATTTTTAACATTTATGCCCGTGGCACTAAGGGGGGAAGAGAATCCCCAGTTATAGCTTGCTTGGAAGCGCAACTCCGCTCATCTCCATACAGGTCCTGTACACTGTTGGCAGGTGATCTGAACTGCACTTTCGAGCCTCTGGATCTGGACATCCTAGCAGATCAAGAGGATCTTGATAATGGGTGGGGGATTCCTCCCCTCGAGCTTGGCCCTGTTAAAAAGTGGACAGAAGTGGCCCTCCAGCTTAACTCCTTAGTTATGGAGTTTGGGCTTAGAGCTGCCAATGGCAGAACCAGGTCCGACAAAGTAGGGGCGCACACCTATAACAGGCCAGGACACACGTCACGGATTGATTATTTCCTCCTTGACATACACCTGTGGGGCATGGTGGAGGACATGGTAGTTTTACCTTCTGTGGAGAGTGACCACAATCTCCTGTCCCTCACCCTCTCCCACAGGTGCGTCAACAGCACCGTGAGTGGTTCTCCCTGCAACCCCGCTCCAGACCTGTCAGTGGTCACGAACTGTGGGCGAAGGCTAAAGTGGGCGAAGCTGGCTCTTTCGGAGGAGAAAACCTCTGCGATTAGGCAGCTTCTGGTTTCAGCCCTGGCCAATCTTGACTGCCAAGAGGAAGGGCTGATGGAGGTGGCACCTAGGTTTTGTGTCATAATTCAGGCCATTGGCGACCTCTTTGTAGTCCCAGCCCACCCGAGCGGAAGGAAACCCAGCCTACGACCGGGTCAGGGCTGGTACAACCAAAAGTGTAGGGAGGCGAAATCACTTCTTATCGAGGCAGTCAAGTCTAAATTGCCGCTTAGGACTAGGGAGGCCAGGAGACACTACACACTCTGCCAGAAAAATGCTAGGATGGAATGGGAGGATAACTTCTGGCAGGACCTCCTGGCTGCCAGTCGAGGGAAAGATGCTAAAGGTTTTTGGGACATGGTGGGCAAAAGGAATCGTCCCGACGATTCCCGGAGGACTTGTGCGATCAATGCCCTGACTTGGTTTTCCCATTTCCAAAATCTTTACTCTCCTGTTGAAGGCCCCCTTAATGATCCCTTTAAAATCCCAGCCTTTACTCTAGACCGTGACCTGGATCTGTTTTCCCCCCTTGATGTAACAAAGCAGATCAAAACCTTGGTCCCCTTGAAAGCAGCTGGCCCGGATGGCCTACCGGGGGACATCCTCCGTGCTTACCCGGAAGAATGGGGGGCTCTAATCTCTGCACTCCTCAATGCAATCATGGGGGGAGGGCTTGTGCCTGACTCCTGGAGAGGTGCGGAGGTGGTCCCCATTTTTAAAAAGGGCAGTCGGGAGTTACCCGGGAACTATAGGCCTATAAGCCTAATAGACTCCAGCCAGAAATTGGCCGGGAAAACCATCTTGGGGAGAATTACTCAATGGGTGGACGACAATCACATTCTGTCCGACATGCAGGCTGGGTTCCGCTCAGGTACAGGAACTATTGAACAGGCCTTTAGGCTTTTGTTGTTACACTGGAAGGTGGTGGTGCTGGGCAAAGGCAGTCTCTATCTGGCCTTTATTGACCTTAAGACTGCCTTTGACCTGGTACCAAGGGAGGAACTTTGGAGGGTGCTTCATGGTTTAGGGATGCCCCCGTACCTATTGAACCTCCTCATTAACCTGCACACCAACACCTATGCCCAGGTTAGATGGGGGCTGAATGGGGAAAAGACCGATAAAATCAGGGTCGAGAGGGGAGTAAGACAGGGCTGTGTTTTGGCCCCTACCTTATTCTCCCTCTATATTAACGGGGTGGTAGATCATCTACTGGGCGAACCATCAGACGCTCCCAGCCTGGGTGGAGTAAAAATTCCAACTCTGTTGTTCGCCGACGACACCCTCCTCATCTCCAAAACCCCCCAAGGTTTACAGTCTTTGCTGAACCGCTTCCAGGATTTCTGTACCACTAAAGGCCTCGTCATTAACATAGACAAGACCAAGTACCTAGTCATGCACCCACCCCGCAAACTTGGTCCCCCTCCAATTCTGAACTCCATACCTCTAGAAAGAGTGGCGGAATTTGATTATCTGGGGATCCGTCTTAATGATGCAATGAGCTGGACTGCCCACATCGATAAAATGACTCTGGCCCACAAAAGGGTGGGGGGCGCCCTTCTTAAGGAGTACAATAACTCCTCAAAACATTGTGTTGCACCCATACTGGAGATTTACAAAGCTCGTGCAGTCCCTGCTTCTCTTTATGGATCGGAACTGTGGGGCTTGGGCAAAGTCGACTCACTGAGTAAGGCCGAAAGTAAATTTATCAAGGACCTTCTTGCTATTCCATCGAGCAGCCCGACCATCCCAATGCTCTTGGACACTGGCTGTAAAGCCATAAGGGACCAGGCTCGGCTTCGTCCCCTTCTGCTCTGGGCACGCTTGTGGAGGGTCCCGGAGCTACAATCGTATGCCAATGGGCTGGCAGAAGTAATGCATGCTGATGGTTGGAGTAGCATCAAATGGCTGAAGGACATAAAACATCTTTTAGGGGAATTGGGTTTGGCCTCCTGCTGGCATAGTCACTCCGCTCCACCAAAGAAGATTCTAAAAAAACTTTTCTGGGAGTGGGTTGACGTGAAGCGCTCTAGTAGCCAGCAGCATTGCAAAACCACCGCAGCTTTCCTGTTGTTCAAAGACGTTGTCCTGTATGAGCCATATATGGATATTATAACAGTTGCTTTGGATAGGTCCTTGTTCATTAAATTTCGGCTAGGAACCTTGCCCTTGGCGGATCTCTGTTCAAGGTGGAATAAAGCCCAGCCCACCTCACGCTTTTGTGCCTCTTGTCCGGACAAACCAGAGACGGTGCCACACTTCCTCTTCGAATGCCCGGACTATGGTCGCCCCAGATCACGTTGGCTTGGCCCCATTTGCAGAGAACTGGGGACTCGTCAGCACTCTGTTGCCCTCCGGATTCTTTTAACTAACACAGCCCCTCCTATTGTTTGTGCTGTTGCAAAATTTTTAAAATGGGCTTGGTTGATAAGACTTAGAAGACTGTCCATAACAATTTAATTCTTTTTTATCTAATTTATGCTGACATACCGTGTTTTAATTATCATTCCATTTGTACAGTCTGACTTATTTCGACATGCTGTTTTTATCTTTTTGTACTGCTTTTATGATATGTGCATATCGAAATAAAGCATCAATCAATCATATGAGTTACAGTTTAAGGTCGACCATGTGCCGTGGAGGTTCAGAGCTACATATAAAGATAGCCCTCCCATGGCCCTACCTGATCTAGATTTCTTTGCAGGGACAAAGAAACATTTATACCCTTGAATATGTAGGGAACTATTATCAACTGCCCAAGTTTCTTGTGAGCAAATTATATTGAATCTGCTTATATACTTGCGCCATTCTGTATTATTAAATTTGGCTGCCAAACCGGCTATGTTCCAGGACACTATTCTGACTGCATCATCATCTGCGTCCCCAATTTTACCTCCCAATCCTAAGACTTGTGCGGGATCGGTTTGCCCATCATCTGCAGCCACGTTATCAATCAATATGTCCTGAGGACATGTATGCTTTAGAAGGGGGACATATGCATTACCATTATGGGTAGGGTCTACAGTTAGAGAGGGCACCTTTTGTGAACCAACGGCATCATCCTCTGCTGTACCCCCTAAGAAAAGTCAGTCAACTCCCTCCATGCCTGCTAAAGCCGCAAACCGGTTGTAAGTGGGCAGGGAGTGATTAATCTGTTGGTAAAAAAATGGTCTAGATCTGCTTTCCTGCATTTGACATGAAGGCTCAAAACCAACATTCTGATGTTGAGATAGGGGGCCAATAAGATTGCTCTGGTAATGAGACAGGGGCCTAAGGTTAGATACCGGAGCCACTGTTCCTCTGGGATAGAAGTAAGTCAAATCACGTGCGGTGATTGAGTTACTAACATTTTGGGGGAACCAATTTACAATGTGTCTGACTGCTCTGTCATCTCGAAAATGTATTATAATAATATCACCCATTATGTCCTTAGTTCTTTGACCCAGCCAGGGAAGACGCCTGACATTAAGAATTACCCCATTTATATTTGGTGGTAGTGGGCAATTCTGTCTCAGCCAATATATGACTTTGTTTTTCAGCAGATGCTGATCTTCTCCACTACCCTCCTCTAAAACTGGCACTCCTGTAAGAACAACTACATACGGAACTGCTTCTGGAGGCAGTTCTACTATAGGCCTCTTGGATGAGAGTGCCCTAGCAGGTCTTTCGTGGCCATTAAGTTTAGGGGCGTTTCCTAGAAGATTCAATTTTGCGCATTCCTGTGCCTCCCTCTCTTTATTTTTGATATTTGACCCTGCTGTATTGAGGGGCAATGTTTTTGGGGGTTTTGGTTTGGGCAAATTAGTAGTTTTTATTCCATTTTGGGCGATAGTAATTGGGGGTGACACAGGGGTTGGGGACACTGATGTTGATTTAAATAAGTCCTTAATTGCCGCTTTGATTTCCCCAATAGCCTGTTCTAAATTCTCCAATTGATGGGTTAATCCTTTTAGCCTCTCTACTAATGGCAATGTAAGTGTAAGCATTAGTAATTCTATACTGCCCGTTATAGGAGATGTGAGTACATTAAATGTGGAGCTTTTGTCATGCCCAAAATTAGTATGAGTAGTCTTAGTTTTCCATACGGAGTTCCCCCTCTTTCTTCTTTTTTTGGGCGGTGGGCCTTGGGCTCTGGGGGTTTTAAAAATTTCCTTTAATTTATGGGCTGGATCTACTCGTGGTGGGAGAGTGTCAGACAGGACTTCAACCTCTGGTGTCAAATTACAGTGAAAAGCTTCATCATTAACAATCAAATCACTGGTTGCAACTAGTGGGGGGGTTCTCTCTGCATCATTAACAGTCAAATCGCTGGTTGCAACCAGTGGGGGGGTTCTCTCTTGCAGGAGTATTGGGATACTATCGTTAAAGGATGCCTCGCAATCCTCATTTACAGAGAGGGTACTGTGGAGTGGTGAAATCGCTAACTGTAGCGAGCCCAAGGATGATCGCTTATTCTTAATAACTTCATTAGAGCGACGTCTCTCAGCCCGTCGCTCTGCGAGAGCGATTTCCTTATCTGTTCCTGTAGCAACCCTAATTATATAGTTATCAAGTGTACGTTGGTTAGCTCCTCCTGTTGGTAATAGCTTGTCCTTGAAGGGAGACGACATCGCTATTCACTGTTGGAACCTATTTAAACCACACTAGTATAGCCAACCCAAATGGGTCAAATAGCAAACTTTACAAACAACCAAGTTGAATATTCTAAGTGAACCAGCTTACTACTACGGTATACGAAGAGTCTTTATCTAATAATAGTCATCAAAAAGGGGGGGCCCAGCCCGGTCTCCTGCGGTCTCTGAGGGCCTCAGAGGGCCCACCCTTTGTCCGAGCTTAGCACCGGGCGCTCCCGTGCGCTCCCGCGCTGCGGTAGAGTGTACTCAGTAAAATAGGGCAGGTAACGTGCCGTGGGCGTGGCGGGCAGGGAACGCAGACCAGGTGTGACAGGTCAAGCAGGGACTCCTGGGAGAGCGAGTCCCTGCAGCGTTGCTCTAGCTGCCTGGCCTCACGGTCACACAGCTCCTCTGGACTCCTCGAGATGGCAAACAGCGAAGCGGCACCCGCAAAGCGGGTGCGGTGAGCAGTCGCTGTGGGTCACTACAATTCCCAAGTTTCTCACAGGCAAAACTCCACACGGGTTTTCAAACGGCAGCAAGGGTCAGCAAGATGTCCCACTGCTCGGAGTGAAGGGCGGAGTTTTAATTCCTCGGTGTGCCGTGGGCGTGGCGGGCAGGGAGCACAGACCAGGTGTGACAGGTCAAGCAGGAACTCCTGGAGAGTGAGTCCCTGCAGCGTTGCTCTACCTGCCTGGCCTCACGGACACACAGCTCCTCTGGACTCCTCGAGATGGCAAACAGCGAAGCGACACCCGCGAAGCGGGTGTGGCGAGCAGTCGCTGTGGGTCAATACAATTCCCAAGTTCCTCATGGGCAAAACTCCACATGGGTTTTCAAAAGGCAGCAAGGGTCATTAGGGGAACAGCTCCAGCGCGACATTTCTGAACAAGAAATTATAAACGTGGTAAAGTCTATTGCAGGGGGAAAAGCCTGTGGAGCTGATGGGCTCCTAATTGAATTTTATAAAACCTTTTCTGAGGATCTGACCCCCTTCTTGGCGAAACTGTTTAATAATATCAAACAGGGAGGCAGTGTTCCTCCAACTTTCAAGGAGCCCATACTGGTCAGCTTTGTTAAAAAGGGGGGAAACGGAAAGGATATCAATTCATACAGGCCAATCAGTCTTCTTAATGCGGACTTTAAAATGTTAATGGAAGACTGGGCACAACGTTTTACCCAAATCGCACAGGCACTAATTCACTGTGAAAAACCAAAGGTGATGATGGACGGAGCGTTGACAATACAAACACTCACCCCCAGTCAACTGATCTGGGTTTAATCCATCACCGTTCCTAAGCTCACCCCACCACCCCAGTTCAGACATGGCCATATGCAAATCAGTCTGACCCTGTGCCTCATGGGAACAGTCCAGCCCAAACTGCCAAGCCATGCCTTCCCTTGACCGGAAACAAGCATCCTGGGACTGGTTTCGGGTTCATAACCCTCATCCACCAGGCTTTCTTGATTCACTGTGATCAGACCGGGTTTGTTGCAGGGAGGTCTATGTCCACTAATAATGGGTTTCTAATTCAGGCCCATGACTACGAGACTAATAATAAAATTCCAACCCTTATTATGATGGTCGACGCCGAAAAGGCGTTTGACTTGGTCAACTGGGATGCGCTTTTTTATGGTTTAGGAAAATTTGGCATCCCGGTCCAAATTTCAAGCATGTTGAAAAATATCTATCAAGGTGCCCAAGTCCGGGTTATAGTAAACGGGGACTCAATAGGTCTAGTGGATATAAATTGTGGAACTAGACAAGGCTGTCCGATGTCGCCTATACTGTTCACTTTTTTTATCGAACCCTTGGCTATAAGAATTTGCGGAAACCCTCAGATTAGAGCTCCAATTGAAGGGATGGCCAAATTGAAACTTTTTGCGGATGACATAATGATGTATTTATGCCTGGACAATCAGAATTTGGAACACGTTTTGGAAGAATTCAGTAAATTTGAACAAATAGGGGGGGTACAAAATAAATAAAAATAAAACGGAGATTTAATACTAAACGCTGATTAAAACTTTTTACCCCCTAATCTAAAAATGCAGGCACTGAAAGAAGAACCGATCAGATATTTGGGTGTCTACGTTTCCAACCGAGTAGAACAAATATTTAGTCTGAATTATCTAGCCGTGCAGAATAAAATTAAAACCCTACCGGATAAGTGGACCCTGCTACCTTTAACTGTAGCACTTTTAAAAATGTCTATTCATCCACTATTAATATTTCTTTTATAAATGTACCCTTGAAAATGAATTCCAAATATTTTAAAGACATGGACTCAATGTTCAGGGAATTTGTGTGGAATAAGAAGGCCTCCAGGGTTAAATTGCCCATATTACAGCTAGAAATAAATCAAGGGGGCTTAGCCTTACCAAATATCCGAACTTATTATGAGGCAGCTATATTAGACCTCACAGCGCGTCTACTGGAACCTAATGGGCGGTTAGACATATTTTTTTTTAAAGGATGATTTGTGAGTCCGGCAAACAAATCCCAATCTTTTTAAAAACATCCAAACTACCTAAAAAGTCCAGATATAAGACAATTTGTGACTATTCCGATAGATTGCAGTCTTTTTTTAAACAAGCTGACTTCTCAGGGTTTATTTTTTTGAAGCTAGAGGAATGTAAAACTTTCGGTCTGCAAATTCATTCCAGCAAACTTAAAAGATGGAATGACAGTTGCTTTGAGGACTTGGAGGACTTGGTCCATTTCTTAATTTCAAAGACATTGACCTCCTGGCATGAGGTTTTCACAGTAGATTTGGCAATCGAAACAAGCCAGGGTTTTTGGAGTACTTGCAGATCACAATTTAAAAAAAAAAATACAATCTACTGTCAAGTGATGTGCCAACTAATCAGGTTAATGCTTTATATAAAGCAAAATTAAAGGGGGTAGGAAACTGGTACTCGCTGTTGATAAAACGCAGGGTCACTCCCCCTGGTGGAGGAATTTCTGGGAAAAGTAACTCGGGAAACCAATTGCTCCTTCTCTCACTAGGAATGGCGTCAATAGCCCAGGTAGGAAGCAAGGCTCCGAGAGCAGTCAATTTTAAAAGAATGTCCTTTTTGTCACAATGGCTGGCCTACTTCACACCAAAAACGTTGAATAAACGTCATGTGGAAGTGGACAATAAATGTTTTCGATGCCAGTCTCAAGGTGAGGGAGAGTGGCTACATATATTTTATAAGTGTCCAACGCTCGAAGTTCTTTGGCGTCAGATCTTCGCTGCAATAAGCCAAGCAATTAAAAAGAAGCTCGACCCTGAGGCAGAAGTAGCTCTTTATGGCGTTTCTAAAGTAAGGGCAGATTGGACCAAACAGAAGAGGCATATATTGCAATCTACTCCATTGTAGCTTGTTCTTTAATTCTCTAAAATTGGAGATCTGAGGAGGTACCATCCTATCCTAAATCGTTGAACAAAATACAAAGGATAAGGAGGTTTGAAGAAGCATATGCTAAGCGGGTCGGGGCAACAAAAAAGTTTACAGGGGTGTGAAGGTTTTTTGACAATTGGAAAAATGACAAAAATTTAGCACTTTAGCATATTGCACTTTATGTCCTTATATTTAAGGGAAGTACGACAGCCCATTATCTAAAGAGTTGATTCTCTCTATCCACCGACATTCAAGTCATTGTAAGGTTTGTGAAATGTCACCACCTCTTTCAGGGACAACGGCTATGTCAATAACTTGACGATGTCATCCGCAGTGTGATTTTTATCATTGAAATGAAACACCAAAGGGGTGTTGGTGTCAGAGCGCCGAATCCGGCTGTTATGTTGTCCATTGCGTGACTTTACCGGTTGTTGATTTTGTCCAATGTATGGTAACCCACACAGGGACTATATGCAAAACCCCACATTTGATGTATTGTGCAGTTGGAGAAAAATTCCAATGTGTGATTCAGACTGGCATGTTCGAATGTGTTAGTGTTCAATGTAAATGTGGAAGAAACACAGTTACCACGTTGTGGTGCCATTTGATCTCTGGTTAGCTCAATGTGGATTGCAATGTGTTACATTTTCGCAATGTGGTCTCAGCAGATGATCTCACTAAGTTATCCTTAATATTATTGCCACACTTAAAAGCAAACATTGGGGTGTCCATCTCTGGGTCGATACTCCTAATTATATCCCAGATTTTTGTTATTAACTTACGGATTTCATTTGTGTGTACACCAAATGTGGTGACACAAATCAGTCTGTTCACTGAAGCTTTTTCTCTGGTGGTTAGCAATTCTTCCCTGCGACATAACCAGGCACGTTTCAAAGTTCAAATTTGTCTGAATGTTGTTGAGGTACATGACGAAGTTGTTAAATTCAGTCTCACTACCAGACCAGATGAGAAAGATGTCATCTATGTACCTCTTCCAACGGGTAATGTTGGAAGGATACATATTGGTGATATATTAATTGCAAATTTCTGTTCAACATGGTCCATGTAAATATTGGCCAGATTAAGTGCAAAAACAGCTTCCATGCTGGTCCCGAAGCACTGTTGGTAATAATTGCCTCCTGAAACAAAGTAATATGTTTGTAAGGCAATACAAAGCAATGAGATAATGAAGGAGGTGGGTACTTGGAGAGGCCTAGGTCTTGTATCTAGTAACTTCTCAAACAACCAGAATACTCTCATCTTGTGTAATATTTGTATAGAGTGAAGAAATTTCTAGGGTTGCTAGCCAATCAGATTCATTATTGTAAGGCATGCCATCCACCAAGTTAATCATATACATTTTATCTCTCACATACGTTTCCTGTAATGAAACAAACTCCTTGATGAAATGATCTATGTATCTCCCAATGGGCATCTAAAACGGACCTACATCCAGACAGAATTGGTGGATTTGTAGTGCTTTTGTGTATCTTTGGGAGTGTGTAAAGTACAGGGGTTCTTGGATTCTCTGCATTAAGGAATTCATATTCTTTTTTGTTTATATACCCTTCTTTCATTCCTTCTGTGGTGACTAGCAGTATTTCCTTTCTGATGTCCGATAACAGATTGCTGCACAATTTTTTGTAATGTCTTTCTTCACCTATTTGTTTCAGGATTTCAGTATCGTAGTCTTTGCGGTCTTGGACCACAATGCCGCCCCCTTTGTCAGCGGGTTTAAGAATTATTGTTCTTTAATTTTTCAGTGCATTGAGTGCTTGACGCTCCTGTAGTGTGATGTTATAGGGTATGTATTTTTTAGATTGTCCAGGCCCACTAAGACTAGTTTCTCAAAAGTAAGGATTTCTGGTGGCATCATGGCATTAGTAGGGTAGAAGGTAGATGGTGGTCTTAATCTTGTCACTGAATCTTGTGTCATGAGTTCCCTGTTTTTAAAGAAAACTTTCAGGCGTATTTTCCTGAAGAACTGAAACAGTTCTGCCTTCAAATGAAAGAAATGTGCTCTTTTTGTGATTACAAAAGAGAGACCTTTACTTAGAAGTGATATTTCTGAAGATGACAGTACATGTTGTGACAAATTAACAAGCATTGGAAATGCAATAGGTCTCGCAGCATTAGAGTTAGTGCTTTTAGAATTGTTTATGGGTTTTTTTGTAAATCTTTAGCATTTTTGTTTCCTGTAGCCAATGCTAAAGAATAAAAAAAAAAAAACCATAAACATTTCTAAAAGCTCTAACTCAAATGCTCCGAGACCTATTCCACTGTGTGAGGGTGAGGGGTTGAGGGTGAGTGAGGGTGAGTGAGGGTGGGTGAGGGTGAGTGAGGGTGAGGGGTTGAGGGTGAGTGAGAGTGAGGGTGAGGGTGAGTGAGGGTGAGTAAGGGTGAGGGTGAGGGTGAGGGTGAGTGAGGGTGAGTGTGAGCCATAGGTACTACGATCCTACCAGACGGGGACCTGCTACAGATATTCTGCTAAAGAATAAACGAGGGAGCACTCAGGGAAGTCTTCGAGGGATCATTGAGCACACTGGAATCTAGTGTTTGTTTTTCTCTTGGGAAGGGTATGGACCAGAAGTTATGAGTTGTTCAGTTAACTAGCTGAAGAGGTTTCTACGCTATGAAACGATGTTTGAAGGCCGGGGTGAGGGGAAGTACAAGGTTTACAATAAAATGTGGTGCCCAGTGATTGAAATCGAAATTTTGAAGTACAGGTACTCCTTGTTACAGAGTACCTATTTGGTACTGAGATGTGTCAGTACTCTCTCATTAAAAGCATCGGAGCAGTGCTATCCCTTCTAAATGCAGTCTTGCCATTTATTCCCCTGACTCTCAAATGCTTAGGTGTTCTATAGCGTTCGTAGGTATTGTTCACCGTTCGGTTTTCCTTAGCACTTTAAGTTCTGAGTTAATATATTACACAGTATGCACACGGAGCAGTTCTGTATGTGCAGGTAATGAACGCTGGCTCCCATGTCTGTAAACTTGTTTCTCGTCACTAAACTTTGACCCAGTGAGAAGCAGAAAAGTAAGACAATAAGAAGGCAAAGATAGAAAATAGTGCTGAAAAAAAGAGAAATATAAACAATGAATGCGGCGCGAGACTTAACATTAAACGCGGCCGCAATTAAACATCAAACGCCGGCCACGAGACTTAACACTAAACGCGGCAGTTAATATATTACACAGTATGCACACGGAGCAGTTCTGTTTGTGCAGGTAGTGAACGCCGGCTCCCATGTCTGTAAACTTGTTTCTCGTCACTAAACTTTGACCCAGTGAGAAGCAGAAAAGTAAGACAATAAGAAGGCAAAGATAGAAAATAGTGCTGAAAAAAAGAGAAATATAAACAATGAATGCGGCGCGAGACTTCACATTAAACGCGGCCGCAATTAAACATCAAACGCCGGCCACGAGACTTAACACTAAACGCGGCAGTTAATATATTACACAGTATGCACACGGAGCAGTTCTGTTTGTGCAGGTAGTGAACGCCGGCTCCCATGTCTGTAAACTTGTTTCTCGTCACTAAACTTTGACCCAGTGAGAAGCAGAAAAGTAAGACAATAAGAAGGCAAAGATAGAAAATAGTGCTGAAAAAAAGAGAAATATAAACAATGAATGCGGCGCGAGACTTCACATTAAACGCGGCCGCAATTAAACATCAAACGCCGGCCACGAGACTTAACACTAAACGCGGCAGTTAATATATTACACAGTATGCACACGGAGCAGTTCTGTATGTGCAGGTAGTGAACGCCGGCTCCCATGTCTGTAAACTTGTTTCTCGTCACTAAACTTTGACCCAGTGAGAAGCAGAAAAGTAAGACAATAAGAAGGCAAAGATAGAAAATAGTGCTGAAAAAAAGAGAAATATAAACAATGAATGCGGCGCGAGACTTCACATTAAACGCGGCCGCAATTAAACATCAAACGCCGGCCACGAGACTTAACACTAAACGCGGCAGTTAATATATTACACAGTATGCACACGGAGCAGTTCTGTTTGTGCAGGTAGTGAACGCCGGCTCCCATGTCTGTAAACTTGTTTCTCGTCACTAAACTTTGACCCAGTGAGAAGCAGAAAAGTAAGACAATAAGAAGGCAAAGATAGAAAATAGTGCTGAAAAAAAGAGAAATATAAACAATGAATGCGGCGCGAGACTTCACATTAAACGCGGCCGCAATTAAACATCAAACGCCGGCCACGAGACTTAACACTAAACGCGGCAGTTAATATATTACACAGTATGCACACGGAGCAGTTCTGTATGTGCAGGTAGTGAACGCCGGCTCCCATGTCTGTAAACTTGTTTCTCGTCACTAAACTTTGACCCAGTGAGAAGCAGAAAAGTAAGACAATAAGAAGGCAAAGATAGAAAATAGTGCTGAAAAAAAGAGAAATATAAACAATGAATGCGGCGCGAGACTTAACATTAAACGCGGCCGCAATTAAACATCAAACGCCGGCCACGAGACTTAACACTAAACGCGGCCGCAATTAAACATGAAACGCGGCCGCGAGTATACATTCGATGCGGCAGCAAATATGCTTTAAACGTGGCCGCAAGAAAAAAAGCAAAAGACGCCAGTAATCAGGAGATTGCTTACGTAAATACGCTGCATCTATGGGAAGAAATATATTGCATGAGGGTATTTGTCTTCTATTGGGCCTCAGTAGGTCGTGGTGATTGTGATGGTGACAGTTACACAAACAAGCTCTCGGCATTGCGTGGCGGGAGGGGGCGGGGGGAACGTCGAGGGCAGGCAGGATGACTCAGGGGAGGGGGCGGAGCGGGGCAGAGAGGCATGTGGGTGTGAAGAAGCCGGGCCTTTGAAGTGAAGCTAAGCTTCACTTCAAAGGTGTCGGAGGAATGCGGGCGGCTGTGCACGCGCTTTTAAGCTCAATGCACATGCGCATTGAGCTTAAAAGTCACGGGCACTGCAAGGAATCGCCACGATTCCTTGCAAGTTAGATAAAGAGTCGATGAGCCCCTATAGTCTCGCTTGCTCGATGCGCATGCGCATCGACAGGCGAGACCTAAAAATGGGCATGACTTCCATTCTGCTCATCTCTTGACCTAATTGAAAGCAGACAACGTGTAGGTGTTGCTGAAAGTGCCCTGGTGTCTGAAAATTACACAGGGATAAATTCAACATATTTCTGCGGGCCCAATTTCTTGGCAAGGGGAACGGCGTCCACCCTCTGAAAAATGTGGGTGGATGCCCTGTATGTGCGTGTACCCCTGACTTGTGCCCTGGCTCAGATGACACATATAAAAGGACAACTGAACTTATTGCTAACTGAAAGTTCAGAGAAAGCCCTATCAAAACTAAAATAAAAAATCTACAAAGTGGCTAGACTGACAGGGATTGGAAACAACCTGCATCCCTAATGTAAGGCACATCAATGGGACTGTAACTGAGTCTGTCCAAGACAATAAGGAGACTTTCTTTGGCTTTTACAAGCTTCTTGTTTAATGCCAACAAGCATCTAAATCTTCATTTGCTGATTTCCTTTAACCCATTCTGCTTTCTTTCCTTCCCATAGATTGTATACTGGAACTTGAGAGGGAAATCTGTTCCAAAGAAACGAGGATGGTGATCAAAAACATACCCTGTACAAAGCACCATGCCCGGACGATCTTTCTAATGCTTTTTATAAATCATTAATACAAGCCATAATTCTTTATTTATCCAAGTTGTTTAACTCTTTTCGATCCTTGGGAGAAGTCATGGACTCTATAAAAGAGGCTGCTATTACGCTCGTGCACAATAGGGGCAAGACCAAGTAGCAATGGTCACCTTACAGACTCAAATCCCTGCTTAATGAGCATTACAAATATAAACAAAAGTTCTGGCAAATAGACAAAAGGATGCTTACCATTCTTAATGGACCCACATCAAATTGGTTTCATTAAAAGTCTTCAAACTTTTAACAACATTTGCAGGGTCCTCCACCTAACTGAGAAGATGAACAGAAGAAACATCCTGATGTGTATGTATCCTAGCAAATGATACAGAAAAGGCCATTGACCATGTGCAGAATGGCCTTTTTGGCCCAGGTAATACAGAAGATAGAAATGGGCCCAAACAGGCAAAGGTTTATCTTGGCAACATATGTATCCTTCATGAAAAAGATCCAAGTCAATGAGAGCAAACATCTGACCTGGTTCAGTCCTGTGGAACGAGGCAGGGGTGCCCGCTGTCGCCACTCCTGTTTGCCCTTGCAGAGGAGGAATTAGCCTAGTTGAGGAGACAGTCACCCGCAGTACAGGGAATGCCATTTGGGGGAACCCAATACAAAATCCATCTCTTTGCAGATGATTTCCTACTCACTCTGGCAGACTCAACCACATCAGTTCAGGTACTGTTGCCCTTACTACAACACTACAGACATATATTCGGCTTTAAAATCAACCTGTCTGAATCAGAGGTCCTTTTATTAAATTTGTCCTTGTTATGCAGAACAAAATATCAGACCTTTCACCCTTTAAAAGGTGCCATCTGGGTATTCATCTGACTCCCACACTGCTGGAGCTCAATCGAGCCGATTACCCGCCTCTGATTTGGGACCTGAAGGCGGATATTATGTGCTGGGGTCCTCTTTTCATTTCGTGGCTTGGAAGAATGTCCCCAGTAAATATAAATATCCTCCCATGCCTATAATATCTCTTTAAGACACTTCCATTATCCCCACTCCCTCAAGAGATTTGCCCCCAAAAATCAGCTGGCTCGAAATTTATATGGCAGAATAGCAAAACCAGAATAAACAGGAAGATCTGCAAAGTTCCTGGGTGGCTGGGGGATTGGCAGGTCCAGCTGAGAATTGCTTTGAGTGATCTCTCCGAGAGACTGAGAGGCATTGGCCCTACATGGAAAGGAGCCTTTTGGAAGGGTCTTTGTGAGACTTTTTTTGGGTCACCTGAGTAGTATATGTCTGTAATATTATACCCTGGCAAATGGAGGTGTAGGACTCATACTCATAAACTACATAGCTGACATCATTCCTGTCTCCTTTCACTCCACTATTTGATCATCAGTTTAAACCTGCCAAAGAGAAGCCACATTTTACAAAGTGGAAGTTTGGAGATTGTAGTATTCATTCATTCATTCATAGTCTTTATTCAATCTCTTTTTAAAACAGATAATAAAAGCGTCATAAAAGCCACATCACAATAATATAAAACCATATAAAAAAACTGCTAAAACAGTTCAGATCTATATAGAGTTTTTGACAGTTTCATCATATTAGCCCGGTACAGGAAACATAATACTAATAGCCGTAAATGAGAACGAACTTAGAGGCCTAGTAGGATGGCGGACGGAAACGTGTTCCGTCAGCCATGGTCGCGGCAAAAACACTCCCGACCACACCGCGGATAATTCGCGGTTGCTATTATGATATTTCTGTCAACAAACACCGACCGCGGTGGAGGGATCACATTAAACAGCGTCCGCGGCGGACGGATCACACCAAAGACCGCCGTAAGTGGACGGTACCACAGAAACACCCTCCGCGGCGGACGAATTGACCGCGGAAACAGGCCTAACCGCCGCAATACCTGCGGAGTGTCCGGCCGCACGATTAGGATAACCCCGCCATCCCAACAGAATTCACCACCTCCCTCGACCGCCGCGGAAACAATGCTGCGACAAACGGAGCATGACTGCGGAAGGACCAAACAAACATCATCCCTGCCGTCAAACCGATTCTAAAATGGCGGACGGAAGTAAATAGAAAACACACTAAACAGGACACACACCCACCTGAAACACCTACCCCCAACAACTACATGCCCCAATGACACCCCCCCAAGCACAAACCAAAGCACACAAGTCACCACACCCACAGAACACCTGACTGGCAACAATCATTGGGACACAACAACCACACAGAGTATAAAATGAATCCCTCCCATTACCACAATCCTTTGCATCACAGCATAGCTGCAAGAAAAAGGCAGAATATCACAAACAGCAGACACACACAAACACACATACAACCTGCACACCAACACACCCACCACACAAACCCCCACAACACCATCCCTACATACCACACACCTGCACACCCCACCCCACCAGCACCTTGCACATCACACACCATGGCACCCAAGAAAAACCCCAAGTTCACAGACAGTGAGTTGAAGGTCATGATGGATGAAATCATCTGTGTCGAACCACATTTGTTCGGTACCCTAGTCCAGCAGACCACCTTGGCAACCAAAAGCAACATGTGGGACAGGATAGTGACCAGAGTGAATGCGTCAGGGACCATGCCACGCACCAAACACGAGATCCAGAGGCGGTGGCACGACCTCAAGGCATGGGTGAAAGGCATCAGGGCCAAGAACCACCTGCGGGCACAACACACTGGCGGCGGAACTCCCCCGGAGCCTATACCATTTGCCGAATGGGAGGAGAAGGTGCTGGGCATACTGCACCCTGAGAGCCTGGAAGGAATAGAAGAGGGACTTTAGGCTGGTAAGTACAAACCAATGACCACTATCACACTGTCATGGTCTGCCTTGCTCAACTGCCAACACACATCTCCCAGGCTCCAATCCATGCATGTGGACCACACAGTGACCCAAATGTGAAATCCTGCCCTCAAATGCACCTACCATGAACAACCACAAATGTTGCCTCCTACGTTCACAGGCTTGCATGTTGACAAAGCAGCCAACACCAGATCTCCCAACAGGCCCCCACGTCTACAGGGAGGCTGGTGGTGGGTGGGGGGGTTGAGAGACCAGCACTACAACTCCCAACAGGCCCCCATGTCTACAGGGAGGGTGGTGGTGGGTGGGGGGGTGAGAGAGGTGGGTGGGGGGTGAGAGACCAGCACTACAACTCTCAACAGGCCCCCATGTCTACAGGGAGGTTGGTGGTGGGGGGGGGGAGAGGTGGGTGGGGGGTGAGAGACCAGCACTACAACTCCCAACAGGCCCCCATGTCTACAGGGAGGGTGGTGGTGGGTGGGGGTTCTGAGAGAGGGGGGTGGGTGAGGTGAGAGACCAGCACTACAACTCCCAACAGGCCCCCATGTCTACAGGGAGGGTGGTGGTGGGTGGGGGGGGGTGAGAGAGGTGGGTGGGGGGGTTAGAGACCAGCACTAGAACTCCCAACAGGCCCCCATGTCTACAGGGAGGGTGGTGGTGGGTGGGGGGGGTGAGAGACCAGCACTACAACTCCCAACAGGCCCCCATGTCTACAGGGAGGTTGGTGGTGGGTGGGGAGTGAGAGACCAGCACTACAACTCCCAACAGGCCCCCATGTCTACAGGGAGGTTGGTGGTGGGGGGTGAGAGACCAGCACTACAACTCCCAACAGGCCCCCATGTCTACCGGGAGGGTGGTGGTGGGTGGGGGGTGAGAGAGGTGGGTGGGGGGTGAGAGACCGGCACCACAACTCCCAACAGGCCCCCATGTCTACAGGGAGGGTAGTAGTGGGCGGGGGGTGAGGAACCAGCACTACAACTCCCAACAGGCCCCCATGTCTACAGGGAGGTTGGTGGTGGGTGGGGGGGTGAGAGACCAGCACTACACCTCCCAACTGGCCCCCATGTCTCATCCCAGAGCAAGATTGAGTCCGCCCACCATTTGCTGACCAGTGCATCTCCTCCTTCAAACCTACAGGTAGGTAGCCATCTTCACAGGGGCACCATCCAATAGCAGTAAAGGACCACACATATTCAAGTATTGTCTCCCCACCTCCACGCCCAGTACTGGCTACCACACCAACATGATGACACCAACAACCATGTCCTGATTCCATAGTAATTTGTAATGTAACAACAAAAAACCAGTCATGTCCACAGCATTGATTATGAAATTCTTGTCCCTCAGGTGATCGCAACTTGACAGGTGAAACCAGCAACCGCCAGCAGCAGTTACCCCCCTCACAGCCAGGACTCCCTGGTGAAGATCCCATGGACACCTCTGGTGCAGAGGACGATGCAGGCCCAAGCACACTCCCAGGGCCATCAGGCTCCCAGGACATCCCTGCCTCCACCACCTTGGCCAGTGTCACAACACCAACACCTGCCATTGTGAGCTGTGCAGCTTCCACCACCATTCCTGCCTGTGCCACCCTGCCTCACCCATCGTCCGATGATGGGCCATCGACATCTCAGGCTAGCAGGGAGAGTGGACGGACAGGAACAGGAGTGCAGGTGCTAGGCGAGGTCGGGAACGAGACCCACCCCATCCTGGGATCGAGACCCTGGATGCCATCGCCAGAGTCCATGCCTCCTATGAGCGGTCGCAGACACAGGCGGATCGGTCACACCAAGACTCGCTACAGAACTGCCAGCTGTTGCGGTCCATGGACACCCGCATGGGCCAAATTGTTGACCTCATGGGGCAGCAAACTGCTCTTTGGAGGGAGTGGTTATCCCGCGTCACACCACCTCCCCCTCCCCCAAGTGCACAGCGGGACAGGTCACCAACAACACCGCCACCATCCCCTGAGGACACTGACAGGGAGGTCGTCCCAGAACAACCTGCCCCCACAGCTGTCTCCGCTCTGGCTCCAAGACGGAGGGGCCGTCCGAGGCTGGATTCAGCTGAGAGCAGTGGCAATGCACCATCCACCCGCTCGAAGAGAGGCCACTCTTACTTGAGCCTGCCATTCACTCTGAGAACTATCTTGCCCCACAATGCCAAGCATTGGCACACGTCTGTTGGAGTAGGTGTACATCACACAATGTGGTGTCCCCACGGTGTTTTCATCGGCCATGACCTTCAACTCTCACTTCCCCCAAAAACACACCAATTTGTAAATATGCACTAACAGTAATCCACAACCTGTAATTAAACACCACGTAAACATTCAATGCTGTGTGACCTCCATGTTTTAATCACATATTTGTCTTATTAGTTGTCATTACCAGGTGCAGGGATCAATGTTCTTGAGAATCATGCCTCTGTGGGAGTGACCTAGGGATAATGAGAGAACAACAAGCACAGGTGAGGAAACTGAATCACACCCATCACACCACACCGTACCGCAACATCCCACACACCACACTCCTCACTAATTAAGTGGATCACAGGACACACATCAGGGAACATTGCATGTACACCATCTCACACACCCATTTGCGAACAGAACATACCAGAACAGGCAGCATTCACACACCACATCCACACATCACCAGCAAACATGCATCACGCATTGACCAGCAGCACAAGAGGTAGTTACTCACATTCAAGGAAAGTAGCGAGCAATGAGCTGACGCCTCTGGTCCACACCTTCTTCCTCCCCACTATCCTCATCAGTGGACATGGGTGGGATGGGAGGCGGAGCAACCTGTTGGTCTGCAGGGTCCATGATCAGTTCAATATTATTGTGCAAGGCCAGGTTGTGCAGCATGCAGCAGGCAATCACGATTTTGCATACTTTGCCTGGTGAGTATGGCAGGGCCCCTCCGGTTTTATCCAGGCAGCGAAACCTAGTCCAAAAGTACATTCCACCACCTAACGTGTCCTCCCATGGGCCTCTTTATAACGCATTTCACCAGGGGTAGTTGGATTCCGTATGGGGCTCAGCAGCCACGGGTGGTTTGGGTACGCAGAGTCGCCTAGGTGGGGGGAAGACAGACACATACATCATTACCAGGATTGGTGGGAACAGCATGGCACACATACAACACAGTAGTCCTCACACCACACTCACCTACAAGCCACGCACGTTCTTGACGCAGATTAGCTATCAGTTGGGGGACAATGCTGCTCCGCAGGATGTGGGTGTCTTGTGCGGACCCGGGAAATTTGGCACACACATGGGAGATGATGTTGTCAGCCAGGCACACCACTTGCACGTTGATAGAATGGTAGTGCTTACGATTGCGATAGACGAGTTCATGTGCCTGGGGTGGAATGAGACCAATATGTGTGCCATCAATGGAACCCACTACATGTGGGATCTGGCCCAGGGCATAGAAGTCACCTTTCACTGCAGCCAGCTCCGCCGGACGTGGGAAATGGATGTAATCATCCTTGTATTGCATCATGGCATCCAGCACATCCCGCAGTACCATGCTGAACATGGATTGGGACATACCCCCGGCATGACCAACTGTGTACTGGAAAGTGCCTGTTGCGAAGAAGTGAAGTGCCGCCATCACCTTTGCTGTGGGTGTAATAGCCCCTGGATATGTCCTGCGTGGCTGCAGATGAGGTGCCAATTGGCCTACAAGGTCCTGCAATCTCCGTCGGTCAAGCCGGAATTTGCGGATCACCTCCTCGTCAACCATGTCCTCCAGCACAGTGTATGGTCGATGCACATTTGGAGCCCTCCTGAGTGGGAGTAGATGGGAGCAGATGTGAAATGACCAACAACGCACAGCTGTGCCACACTATCACATCTTGACCTACACAATACAAATAATACATGTTGCAGACACTGATTGTATGTGTGACGTGACCGAAAATAAGGCACTATAGCTAACTACACACACAATGTTCACCCACAAACAACATCCTGTGTGCAAACATGTCCAATGTAACGTGCACACATGTTGAAAGAACAGCCAACATCACATGACTGAGGGCCAAAGTGAGGACAAGCATCCCCACAGACACACATGGACGTGCACACACAACACGAACATGGAACACACCCTCCTTGTCTTCATGCACCCATGACCACACCTATAATGCTGGGCATCCTCACATGACCTGCATGGGCATACAACAGGCGACACACATACGCATACACAGAATGCATGTATACCCCCATCATTGCTACTTGCACACACAAACCGCACACTCAGAACAGCTTCTGAATGTGGGTACACAGCCTTGATGTACTGTGTAGATGTGTACAAATATAAACGTGTGACCTCAAAACCAAGACGGCAACACATAGCCATGCACATCTGACGCAACTTGGGTTCACATCACTGGCCTTTGTTAACCACTGGCAAGGTCAATAGTTTGACCACACATGCACCAAATGGACATGAATGACACACGTGGACACGGGCCATTGACTTGACATAATGATTCTTGATGCATTCCGGACATGGCCTGACACACATGTACAACTATGAACATTACATGTGTGCGGAGACATGCAGTGTGTGTACACACGCCATCCGGGTACGCCTTCCCCCAACACAGAAGATGATCCTTGATACTGCAATTGTGCACCATCGCGGTAGCGCGCACATGCGATTGCCGGTGTGTGACCGTGACGGTCCTTGCACATGTAGCCAATGGAAACAGGTAACGCAGGGCGCGTAAGCGAATTCAAAAATAGCAGAAGCCATGCACCGCCACACCAGGGCCAGTCATTGGCTCATTTTGAATGAGGCATCCCGGGAAAACCAATTGCTGCAGACGTGTGCCACTGATATCAGCTCAGGGACCTATAAATGTGTGAATTTCAGCAGCACACATTCACTGGTTCCAGCCACTGCTGCCTGCGCCCATCACCTCGACCTGCTGCTGCTGAGCTATCCAACAACTGCTACCTGGACCCATCACCTCGACCTGCTGCTGCTGAGCTATCCAACAACTGCTGCCTCCACCCATCACCTCGACCTGCTGCTGCTGAGCTATCCAACAACTGCTGCCTGCACCCATCACCTCGACCTGCTGCTGCTGCTGAGATATCCAACAACTGCTACCTGCACCCATCGCCTAGCCCTGCTGCTGCTGAGCTATCCAACAACTGCTGCTGTTGTGCCAAAGTCCTGCACCTTGCCATGTCGAGAGTGCGAGAGATCCGGTCTCGTCCCTTCACCGCAGCGGAGCTGGATGTCCTTGTGGACGGTGTGCTCCACCACTATGAACGGCTCTACGGGGCCCCCGGACAGGTGGTAAGTGCAGTGGGGGACATGTTGGTGTGCATGAGGTGGTCACTGACTCCTGGCTTCTGCTATCTTGGCGGTGTGCTGTGGGACCTTCACATGTGTTGTACTGTGCATGGCTGCTTATAGATACGTGTTGCTACTATCATTGTGAATGTCCAACTGTCCACTGACATTCCCCTCTTGTCTCCCATCATGGTAGGTCAAGCTGCACCTTCGCAAGGCCGTGTGGAGGACCATAGCACGTGATGTACGGGCAGTGGGGGTGTGCAATAGACGACACACACACTGCCACAAGAGCTGGGACGACATCTCCAGGCTCAGCAAGAATGTGGTGGAGATGACACTGGGGCTGATTCCAAGATCAACCTGGCTTGCACGACGCACCATGACCCCTAATGCACCATATCATAGCTGTGACGCATCCTGATCTGTCCGCCCGGCTGAGAGGGGATCAGCAGCAAACTAGCGGTAAGTAGACTGAATGTGTTTGTGACTTGTGAGTGCATGCATGTATTGCTGCTCAGACACAGTAGTGACATCCGTGGTGTGTATGTTGTGCAGCAATTGCATGTTGGTGCCATTAGTGGAGTGAGCATTAGCATCCATGTCAGCCAGGTAGACATACCAGTTGCATTGTAGTGCAAGGGTCCTGGACATGCCGTTGAGGTCTGAGGTCCCATGGCATCACATGTGTGGTGGTGTGCATGCGCTTGCCCTGTTTGTTTGATGTACATGTTTCACAGGCACCCCGGTTCTTTGACATGAGGATGTCTGGTAGGGGTGGTTCGTGTGCAGGATGGGTGCTACATGTTGGTTAACAGTAAAGGAAGTTGTGATTTTGTAACCTTCAGTACGTGAGTGTGGCACTTTGGTAAACCTCTTTTCTCTCTCTTTCAGCTTTGGCCGAGGGCACTGACGCACAGACGACGGAGATGAGTGGTGGCAATGCATCCAGATCAGAGATCACACATACGCAGATTGAGACTGAAGAGAGCAGCCCCGGAGAGGGGGACAGAACTGTCCCTGAGGACTCATATGTGGAGACACCATCATCCTCATCTTCAGACAGTGGTGGTGAGTCAGCACTGTTGGTAGACACAGGGAGTGGGCAATCAACACCTTCAGTCGGTACACAGCACACAGGACCCACACTGCCACCAACTGCAACAAGTACTGCTCGTGCTAGCCAGAGTAGGGGGAGCAGAGTGGCCTTCGGTGCAGGCACCGCTGCCCCTGCCCCTGTGACACAAAGTGCCCTTTGTGCTGAGGCGGTTGATCTGCTGCGACAGCTGTGTGTAGGGCAGACCAACATGATCAATGCATTCCAAGACCACGATAGGAAGTTGGGGCAGGTGGTAGCATTCATTGAGGGGATGCATGGTGATGTTGCAGGTCTCCACAGAACAGTACAGTCATTATCCAAAACAGTGTCTGCAGCCATTCAACAGCCACATGGACAAGGTTCTACTTCAGTTCCCCCATCCACACCACTTGATGTCTCAGGGGAGAGTGACATTTCAGACCAGGCGTCATTTTCTGGGTATTGCACTAGAAGCAGCCACAGGCAGCAAGCCAGGTCACGGAGGGCACAGACACCATCCCCTAGGACAAGGAAATCTTTCACAGAACATGACATCAGCTACCCTGGAGCTCACACACAGGATCCTCAAGGGGTGTTGGGGGACAGGGATTCACATGTGACACATGCAGCCCCATCAAAAGGTATTCCCAAGGACAAGGACACTTCAAAGGAAAGGGCACCTCCCAAGGCCAGGGACACTCCCAAGGACAAGGACACTACACAGGAAAGGGCACCTCCCAAGCCCATGGACCCTCCCAATGACAAGGACAAAACAAAGGAAAGGGCACCTCCCAAGGCCAGGGACTTTCCCAAGGACAAAGACACTACAAAGGAAAGGGCACCTCCCAAGGCCAGGGACACTCACAAGGACAAGGACACTACAAAGGAAAGGGCACCTCCCAAGGCCAGGGACACTCACAAGGACAAGGACACTACAAAGGAAAAGGCAACTACCAAGGCCAGGGACACTCCCAAGGACAAGGACACTACAAAGGAAAGGGTACCTCCCAAGGCCAGGGACACTCACAAGGACAAGGACACTACAATGGACAGGGACACTACAAAGGACAAGCCAACTCCCAGGGACAGAGCACTGCACACGGATAAGGAACATTCCATAGACAGGACACCTCCCATGGCCAAGGCACCTCCCAGGGCCAAGGGTTCTCTCATGGACATGAGCTCCACCAAGGCCAGGCACACATCACCCCAGCGTCCCCTGAGGCTGGTGTTGGTGAAGGAACGTAAAACACATGTGTCAGCAGTGGAGTCCCCCCATACCTCTACTCCCATCCACAGCCCGCTGAAGCAGAGGAAGGAGTACACTGTTGTTGCATCCCCCATTACCCATGATGCAGAGGGCAGAAGGCAGGGCCACAGCAAACATCAAGCAGGGTCCAGCACGTCCCCAGAGAGCAGACCCCCACCAGCACATGATCCACCTTTGATGGGTGATGTTTCAGATGAGCCCGCACCACTTACCAGTCCAGTCATGTACAGGGTGCCCTTACATATCCCTAAGAAACGTAGACACACACCATTGACACCTGACCACCCCAATGTCGCTCCAGTCCGGCTGTCCCCAGGTCCCAGAGCCACCCTGCCTCCTGGCCCATACAGCCCTGTGGCTCATCATTTCAGTGGTCCGAGTGGGTAGGCTGCAGTTCACTCTCATGTGTCAGATAGTGACACTGTGTCTGTTGTTCGCTGTCATGCCTCATGTAGTAGCACTGTGTCAGTTGTGCCCTCTCCTGTTTCAGGTACTGTCACTGTGTGTGCCCCACACTCTCATGTCTCAGATGCTGGAATGGTATTTGTTGGTCAGTGTACAGGGACATGTCCTGGCAGTGTGTCTGGGTCTATGGCTCATGTGTCAGTCACTAGAGCTGTGACTGTGTCTCACACTCCTGTATCTGGGTCTATGGCTCACGTGTCAGTCACTAGAGCTGTGGCTGTGTCTCACACTCCTGTATCTGGTGCTGGCAGTGTGTCTGGGTCTATGGCTCATGTGTCAGTCACTAGAGCTGTGGCTGTGTCTCACACTCCTGTATCTTGTGCTGGCAGTGTGTCTGGGTCTATGGCTCATGTGTCAGTCACTACATCTGTGGCTGTGTCTCACACTCCTGTTTCTGGTGCTGGCAGTGTGTCTGGGTCTATGGCTCATGTGTCAGTCACTAGAGCTGTGGCTGTGTCTCACACTCCTGTTTCTGGTGCTGGCAGTGTGTCTGGGTCTATGGCTCATGTGTCAGTCACTAGAGCTGTGGCTGTGTCTCACACTCCTGTTTCTGGTGCTGGCAGTGTGTCTGAGGCGACTAGGTCAAGCAGTCCACCAGATTCTGTGCTGTGAGGTGTAGCTCCCATCACTCACATGTCATTGTACTTGGTGTCTAGATTGTCCATTGTAACCACCCTTGCATTATTAATGTCCATGGGACGGGGCGCTTGACCCATGAACTGTTGATGCACTTAGCCCCTCTCATGTGCTGCCTCAGATGTACCTGCTCTGTGCCACGGACTGTTGATGCACTTAGCCCCTCTCATGTGCTGCCTCAGATGTACCTGCTCTGTTGTGAACACTGCCCTGTTGCTGTTAGGATGCTGCATTGTGCCCTCATGTGCTGCCTCAGATGTATTTGCTCTGTTGTGAACACTGCCCTGTTGCTGTTAGGATGCTGCATTGTGCTTTCATGTGCTGCCTCAGATGTACCTGCTCTGTTGTGAACACTGCCCTGTTACTGTTAGGATGCTGCATTGTGCCCTCTCATGTGCTGCCTCTGATGTACCTGCTTTGTGCCATGGACTGTTGATGCTCTGTGCCCCTCTCATGTGCTGCCTCAGATGTACCTGCTCTGTGCCATGGACTGTTGATGCACTTAGCCCCTCTCATGTGCTGCCTCAGATGTACCTGCTCTGTGCCATGGACTGTTGATGCTCTGTGCCCCTCTCATGTGCTGCCTCAGATGTACCTGCTCTGTGCCATGGACTGTTGATGCACTTAGCCCCTCTCATGTGCTGCCTCTGATGTACCTGCTATGTGCCATGGACTGTTGATGCTTTGTGCCCCTCTCATGTGCTGCCTCAGATGTACCTGCTCTGTGCCATGGACTGTTGATGCACTTAGCCCCTCTCATGTGATGCCTCTGATGTACCTGCTCTGTGCCTTGGACTGTTGATGCTCTCTGTCCCTCTCATGTGCTGCCTCAGATGTACCAGCTCTGTACCATGAACTGTTGATGCACTTAGACCCTCTCATGTGCTGCCTCTGATGTACCTGCTATGTGCCATGGACTGTTGATGCTTTGTGCCCCTCTCATGTGCTGCCTCAGATGTACCTGCTCTGTGCCATGGACTGTTGATGCACTTAGCCCCTCTCATGTGCTGCCTCTGATGTACCTGCTCTGTGCCTTGGACTATTGATGCTCTGTGCCCCTCTCATGTGCTGCCTCAGATGTACCTGCTCTGTGCCATGAACTGTTGATGCACTTAGCCCCTCTCATGTGCTGCCTCTGATGTACCTGCTCTGTGCCATGGACTGTTGATGCACTTAGCCCCTCTCATATGCTGCCTCTGATGTACCTGCTCTGTTATGAACACTGCCCTGTTGCTGTTATGATACTGCATTATGCCCTCTCATGTACTGCCTCTGATGTACCTGCTCTCTTCTATCCAGTGCCCATGCTCCTGGCTACTCTAGGATTGAACCCCTATTATGTGCAATAAAGCAAGTTAATCGTGTGTTGTGATTTGTCTTTGTCCTTCCTGGTTGTCTCCATGCATTGTTGATATATTGGTGCAATCGTAAAGGCTGTTTCCCCAACATGCCCCTCCCCCTCCCCACGTCACGGCCCCGAAAGGTGCTCCCCTTCCGACATCAATTGGTGTGTTTGCGTACCTGCGTCGTCGGCGGCGACGGTCCATTACTTGCTGGCGGTGAAGCACGAAGAGTATAGGAAATGCGTGTAGCGCTGGGTCCATGACGGCGATCAGCCTGTGGTGGGTATCTCTGCAATGTTTTGCCTCTCCGCTGTGGTGAATCCGCCATGTTCAGGCAGGTTGTTTTTCCACTGCGATTTGATGTGTCTTTTCCGCCATCGTGATTTGGAGGACGGTCGGAGACGTAATTCAGTACGGCGGTTTCTCTGGATTGGTTACGTCCGCCGCGGGGTCGGGTGTATTTCCGCGGCGGTGCGTGCTCTTCCGCGGCGTATGGACATTTGACAGTGCTTCCCATCCTAATATGGCGGACGGACTGGCCGCGGCTGGTGGACTGTAAAAAGGCATTTTCCGCCTACTCCAGGACGGCGGTCGGCCTTCCGTCCGCCATCGTAATCGACCCCATAGTCTGTGTACATTTTTTTGCTTCTTGGTGCCCCATCACTTAATGAGGCCAATTTTTCTCGTTAATACAGCAAATTATGTCAACAAAGCCCGATTGCTCCTCTTTCTCACACAAGCCCACAAAAAACATGCTACAGAAAAGCAGATAAAGGGGTCGAAGAGTGCCTTTAAAAAATACAATGCCACCCTGCACGGTGTGAGTTGCGGGGGTTTGTTTTACAAGGGAACAATCAAAACATTCTACCAGTGTAAGACTGACTAGAAATTGAACAAAACAGATAGACTCATTTATTTCCAGCCTAGGCATTGAGCCATGCAGCCTAGTAACAAAGATCCAGACGGTTATTGTATCTCAGATATGGTCCTGTTCTATATGTAATTGAAACAGAAATGGAATAAAGATATGTTCATTCAAAAAGATGCAGCCTCTAGGGAGCTCACCTCATATGAACCCTCCCATCTCCGCGAGTTGACCAAGGGCCTTATTTTGCCCATCTCCAAAACATTGACCTATGGGCAACCAGCACACAAATAGTCTAATATGCAAAGGTGGAAGGATATCTTAGATATAGTGATTCCCGAATCTGAATAGGCTCAACTGTGGAAAGATGCCCCGAAAATGATTTGTAGTGTCCAGGGGAGAGAGACCTGTTATAAAACCATGCATGATTGGTACATGGCCCCATACAAACTGACGGATATCTATCCCACACTGCAGATGGAAATTGTTGGAGGGGTTGTCACAATGAGGGCACAATGTTTGGCGGCCATGTCCAGTTTTGACTACGTTCTGAAAGGAAGTCCAAAAAAACGAAAGTGGACAAGGGAAGTGTGATATTCTGTACCTATTGTATGTGCTGGCTAGATGTTGATATTCCTCCTGCTGCTAGCAGCAAAACAGGAAATTGCAGTAGGCTGCAAAAACAAGCATCCATGGCAATGTGGGCCGGCTGGCTCTGGAACCTCCTGGCAATGGAGAGGTTGACATACAACATATAAGATGAGTGCACTGGTTTCCTGGCTTCCTCTAATTTCTTACCTAATGGGGGATCCGCGGACTTGAGATGCCCTATTACATTAAGATACTTGAGATTCAGACTCCCTGAGGATTGAGAGTGTGTGGAAAGCTTTAGAGAGATCAGCATTGCATCTTTCACACCGAGCATCTGTTTGGAGCCAGCTTCATGGATCGCAATCCGGTTATGGTTTATAGTAGAGCAGCGCTGGGGAGGGCGGAAAGGGATGACGGGGGATTGGTTTCTGCTATGTTCATTTTTTTTACTGTACTGAAGCTATAGCTATCAATTGTGTTCATTGGTGCATCTTTGGAAAAAATAAACAAATCAAATAAAATGTTTTAAAATAAAGGTTGACTCGCCAGATTGGTTATTAGTACAAAGTGGGGGTTATCAGTACCATCATAAAGGATAGACTTAAAAGACAAGCTATGTAGTTTAAAACCTTTTCCAGACACTCTAGTGAAGCTAAGGAGAAAGGTTGCTCCAAAATAAAGGGGTCACCAGTGAAAGCATTTGAAACACCCAACATCACCCACCTTTTCCCGCAATTTCAAGAAAACTAGAGTTTCACTAGAGCTCATATAGAAAAGGAAAGCTTGTGAGAGGATAAGATGACCCAAATTCTGAACATGAGCATTGAAGAAGGTGTGGAACAACGCTGACAAAGATCATATGCTGTAACTTGCTTATGATGGGAGGTACCAAACTGCCTTTTAGTTGTCCATCAAAGATTGTAGCTGGTAAAAGAAGACCTGCCAGTGTTTTTTAGGAGCAACGAATCAATGTACAGTGATTAATGGCATAAACCTACAACAAATAATACCCTTTCTTAAGATTTGGCAGAAGAAGAGAGAAATGGCAGAAGTTCATTAGGTTTGATGAGAAGAAACAAGGGGTTGACTAAGGGAGACAGAACCTTTCACTTATTGACTGCTGGGGCCAGTAGAAAGGGAATAGTTAGGTGAGTGAATGAGAGCTAGAATGGTAAGTGAACCAAGAAGACACATAATCTGTACAGCACATGGGTTGAATGGATTGCCTGATTTAAGATACAGAAGGAGCCTTTTCAGGAGTAAAGGGCATAAAAATGTGAGAAACCAGAGTTGTACTATAGAGTCGAAAAATTATGAAAGTTCAAAACGTGGGTCTAGAGATGTAGGTTCATCTGTTAGAGGCCAAGAATCTAATTGTCGCAAACATTGAGGACTCACAACCTGATTTAGAGTTGCTATACATCCAGGGGAACTGAGATAATAGCCTCTGCTGCTATGGCATACTACTGCTGGTCATAATGGAGCGCTCCATCTATGTGGCGGAGATCTCTATGCCTTCAGAGGAACCGCCGCTACAGCGTCTTCTCAATATTGGCTGAACATCCACAATGCTTCATGTGGCTGCTCCTCACATTTTTTTGCTAAAAAAAATGAAACTTTCAAAACAGAAGTTTGTTATTATAAACACAAAACTAATTACCCTGACACC
Organism: Lissotriton helveticus; assembly: GCF_964261635.1. Taxonomy (NCBI): domain Eukaryota; kingdom Metazoa; phylum Chordata; class Amphibia; order Caudata; family Salamandridae; genus Lissotriton; species Lissotriton helveticus. Next base: position 1,319,577,019 of record NC_136061.1, read on the forward strand.
AAGGGAGTTTTCTTCCAGAATGGTAGGGGGGAACTTTCTATTATCTTCTTTGAGACTTTTCCTAGTGGTCAGAAAGAAAACATTAACAAAGTCAGTCCATCAACTCTAAATAATGCTGATGCTCCGATGTATTTACATGAATGCCCTCATGTCGATTGACATTGGTGTAAGGTTTCTACCAGCAGAAACATAATGGTCTGCCCCACTCCAAATAGGATGGACCATCAGTTTGGACTACCAGTTTGGCAGACAGAGTACTCCACCACGTTTGTGGCAGAGTGCCCTGTCTGCCGAAATCTGCACCATGCCACTAGTTTCTCTTGATTTGGTGGGGGATGAGGTTAGTGCACACAAATTACCTCAGTGGCTGACATTCCAACCTAGAAAGAAGAAAGTTTCTGCCATCTCATCGGCACTCCAAAGAGGTTGCGGCCGTGGGCTCATCTCCCTTTGCTAGTCTTTTGTACATCACTTTGACCACTAAAACGCATGAGTAAGGTGACTGACTTGAACCATATTTGGAATGTTGAATTTTCATAGTTAACTGTTGGCGTTTCAGTGTAAACTAACAACTGAAGTAAGTTTGTTATAATGTCAACGGTTTTGGTCAATTCTGTAAATGATCAGCGGAATGTAATGATATTGCACAGTCAAAAGTGCTTGAAGTCCATATTACTGAAATAAATATTACAGAAGCCCTAGCAAAGATTGTCAAAAGGCCAATGCTTGGAACCCATTAAAATGCTGTAATACAGAATATAATGTCCTGTGAGTTCAAACAGAATGTCTGATCGGTGCGTTCCCTTATGACAGTGTTGACACGCAGTCAATAATGGCCATATTTATGACTGTAATATCACTGGAAACTTTTTAATTGTATTCTTGGAGGAACATAAACCATCCAGTGTCCTGGATTGACGGAATTTACAAGATTTAACTGATCATTAATGCTGCGTTATGAGTTCAGCATGTTTCTCAGTGTTAGTAATTGTCATTACATCAGCAATGCTCACACATTCTGCCACATTTTCTCACTTGAACTACATGTTTTGGTAGATTGAAGATAAGTATACAGCCAAGTACATCTTTCAGAGCCTCATTCTTTCTTGTGTTTGTGTTTGGTTAGGAGTGGACTATGTTGCCGTGCTAGGGGATGAAGACATCACACTAGAGTCTAAGAGCGGTTTTGTCGCTTTTGCATTAATTGTTAATGTTGGAGCGTTTTGCTGAGACTCACCCACATGGAGACAGAGTAATCACTCATGATGTCTTCATGGATTTACAGAAGTCGTTGATAGTCTCACCGACCAACCTGCTTCTGCACAACCCGGTGCCAATACAGAGCCAAATATTTTCTTTGTGGTCTTATAAGATTCTATATACAAATCTCTTCAGAGTCTCATATATTTTCTTGTCATGAGACTATTCTTTTCTTTACTCATCACTATGAGCCTTTATCCCATCATAACTAATACATCCAGATGAGCATATTCGCTACTTAACTGGATGTTGCGACACCTGACTCAAAGCTAATACCCTGCCCAACATATGCCTCGGTTTAGCCCATGTAACATTCCCTAAAAGTGTTGGGCTCATCACTTGTGACTGCTGCCAAGCAAAAGATCGAAAAGGGGCCTCAAGTCGATATGTTTACTGCAATAGAAAACACCACAATTTATTGCACCAAAGCCCAGAAGGCACAATATGACCATATGAGTAACAAACAACCTAATTCTTGTCACTAAGGGGCATATTATCAAGGGCTGGCGAAGAACTTATCGCCGCTTTAGCGTCTTTTTTCGGGTGTAAAGTGGCAATAAGTTTATCGCCTAATCAACAAGGACACACTAGCACGTGCTTTGCTGACTCAGCTCCTGTTTCCAGCACGCCTGATTTCGCATCGCTAATGAGAGGAAAAGTAGGCTTGGCTGCGAAACCAACCGGGGCGTCTGTTAAATTCCTGACTAAGGCATACCTAACATGGGGGTGGATTGTGTGGCTAAGACCACAGGCCCTATCCACAAGGATATCGCAGTTTTCCATGGAACATCGCTGGAAAACCAGCGATGTTCCAGGAAAACACCGCTATCGCTGGCATGTTTATCGCAATATCGCTAAGCGTTGATAAAACAGTGGTAGCTTGGCGATATATTCCAGCGATAGCCGGAGATAATTAAAAGCGTGCTAAGCACGCTAAGCGATAATTATTGCCAGCCCTTGATAATATGCTCCGAAGTCAGTAAGATCATTGTGTTGCTGGTACAGCTTTCTCAAGCTATCTACAAACAGCAAATTTGTGAATCAAGTTGCACAAGTATGCATTCACTCAGAAAGTATTAGTGGGTCTCAATATTCTGTAGACTATTACATGACATCAATACTTATTGATTTGCAGAACAATATTTCTGGCACTAGAGTGGCTCTAAAGAATATGGCCCAGCGCAGCTTTGGTGGAGATTGTTCCAGTACAATATATTATGAGTCTAGAGATATTAGTCTGTCTCCCGTGCTATTTATAACAAATGGGTTCAACCCATTTGGTCTTCCAGCATTTATTTGCTTTTGACCAACCAGTGTTTGGCCTTTTACTGTTAGTGGTCTCATTATATGCAGCTCACTCACTGCAATTTCATGGTAATTGGACTGAGCTTGCTAACTGCTAGTGTCCACCTTTTAAGGTAAGGCTGCCACTGCACAGCTAGGGTAAGAGGCTCTAGCTGGTTACCCATAAGTATGTTAGCACACACGTGCAAATGTGTGCAAGCTGCATGTATGAGACTATTGTCTTGTTGAAATCTGCTGTCTGCACACATGTAGCTTGTCACAGAAGGGACACTTCAGGGATTGGTGCCGACCTGGGGTAGGCTTTATAATGTGAGTGATACCAAAGGGGATGATGGACGGAGCGCTTGAGCAAATCAAACACTCATCCCCAGTCAACTGATCCGGGTTTAGTCCATCATCATGAGGTTTGAGGGTTACGAATCCGAAAACGGTCCCAGGATGCTTGTTTCCGGTCCAGGGAAGACATGGCTTGGCAGTTCGGGCTGGACTGTTCCAATGAGGCACAGGGTCAGACAGATTTGCATATGGCTATGTCTGAACTGGGGTGGTGGAGTGAGCTAAAGAATGATGATTTATTAAACCCAGATCAGTTGACTGGGGATGAGTGTTTGATTTGCTCAAACGCTCCGTCCATTATCCCCTTTGGTATCGCTTTATAATGTGAGTGGGCATTCATAATATAGGTCCGTATTGCTTACTGAAAGTCTGTAGCGATTACACTGTGCACACAGTATAGGCACAATCTCCCCTAAAATACAGTTTCTTTTCACTTTAGGGTACAGGGTCCAGTGAGGTACCCATATGTGGACAATCATGCACCCCAGTATGAATTTATAGTCTCTAACATCTGTGATACTCTTATTAAGGCACTTTAAGATTAATGATATTTCCCTGACTTAGAGCAGAATACATTTCCATGCCTTTGCCCTTTCAAATGCACCACGTTAATTGCTCTGCTCCCCAACAGAGGACTCAGATGTCTTCCCACACCATAGAGCAATGTTTATGTTTATGGGATTTATAAAGCGCGTGACCACCCTTGGGCATCTCAGTGCTAACAGATAAGGTAAACACAATCAACACTTAATCCAAAGGGAAAAGCCAGGTCTTGAGCTATTTTTTAAAAGCCAGTTCATTTTCAATGAGACGGATCTCTGGGTCTCAGCTGTTCCAAAGCATCGGAACCAGATGCGTGAATGATCTTCCACCCCATCTGGCTTTTTTGACTGGGACCGCTTTCATCAGAAATTTTGAGCTTGATCTGAGATGCCGATGCGGTAAGTAGTGCGTAATCAGTTTTTGGATGAGGACAGGGCCTCTCCCATGCATGGCCTTATGAGCCAGACTCTGAGACTTGAATTTAATTCTGGCATGGATCAGGAGCCAATGCAATTTCCGCAGTCCTAACCTGGCTGATTGACGTCTGGGAATGCTCAGCAACATTTGAGCGGCGGCATTCTGAACCACTTGTAATCTTTTTACATCATATTTGGGTGATCCCAGAAAGAGGGAGTTGCCATAGACCAGTCGCCATGTAACTAGGGCCTGAACTATGGTTCTCCTTGCGTCCTCTGGGAGCAAAGTCATGATTTTTCTAATCAGACGTATGATTCCAAAACAAGTCCCGGCCAGTTTGTTGGCCTGGTTCTCCATTGTTAAGTTCTAGTCCAGCCATACACCTAGATCTTTAAGGGCAGCCTTGGGGGAAGGCGAAGGCCCCCAGCTTGGTGGGCAAAAAATTTACAATCTCGGATTAGCGTGATTACCCAGAATCATTAGTTCTGTTTTATCTCCGTTTAACTTGAGGCTGCAATCTGACATCCATGACCCAATTTTTTTCGAGGCAGGGGACAAGTTGACCATGGTCTGAGTTCAGAGAATCCGAGATTGAAAACACCAATTGCGTGCCATCGGCATATGACACAATGGAATTGCCGAATTTCTGTACTAAATGAGCCAGAGGGCTGAGGTAGACGTTAAATAACGTCGGGCTCAGAGAGGAGCCCTGTGTTACTCCCCAAGGAGCTTCAATGGATTGGAATCCTGCCTCCATGCATTGGAAATGCCTATCGCTCAAAAATGAAGCTACCCATTTCTTTGCAATTCCTACTATTCCTACATTTTCCAGCCTCTGAATCAGCACGGAGTGGTCTACCGTATCAAAGCGGCACTCATGTCTAAGAGTACCACAGCTGCCTTTTTACCTTAGTCCAATATAGACTTAAGTTTTTCGGTGACCACCAACAGTGCCGATTCAGTGCTGTGTTTGGGTCTGAACCCCATCTGGGACTGATAATTGACACTGTTGTTTTCAAGAAAGGAAGAAATTGCAGTGTTCACATGCTTTTCTGCGATTTTTCCCACTATCGGCAGTAGCTATAATGGACGATAGTTTGATAGATCAGCGGGGTCCAAATCTGTCTTTTTCAGCAGGGGCTTAAAGGTAGCGTGTTTCCAATCTCTTGGAACTATACCTTTTTCAAAGGAGAGATTTATTACATTGCATAGTTGGGTAAGCATTGATCTTCCTCCCTGTGCAAGAATATGCGGTGGGCTGAGTCCCGTGGTGGGCCTGATTTGATTTCTTGAAGTAAAACGGAAATGAGATATGTATTAACCGGTGGAATGGACCTGAGAGCAGGGCCAATTGGTGAGTCTGGTTCCCTTGGTTCACATTGTAATTTTTCATGGAGCAATGCTCCTGGTGTTATCATTGGGTTGGGGGGAGGGAGTTATAGATATTTTCTATTTTACTTTTAAAAAGCGTGGCCAATCCATTGCACCTTTCTTTAGAGTAGTGAGTCCCTTAACAATTTTAAAAAGCTCCTTAGAAGAGTTAGAGGCCTTTGCTATTTTTTCCTCAAAGAAAACAGCCTGCGCTATCCTAATGCTCTTGTGGTAGAGCTGTCTTGCAGCTTTATAGGCTCTTTTTAATTCTGGGTCATATGACTTCCTCCAGTCTCGTTCCAGACTTTTACAGATTTTTTTTTGAGCGACCAGCGTGGGTGAGAACCAAGATGATCTGTTCGAGTTTTTTTTAGATAGGGGGCCTGGTTTCCTAAAGTTTTTGTCTATTGAGGTGTTTACCCATGTCTGCCAATTCCTATAGGCCACTACTGGATCTTGAGTGTCCGGTGGCACAGAGGACTGCAGATCGCTGACCCAGGTTTCCGGCACAATCCTGGGCCATTTTCTTCCTACTATTGTATGTTCTTTCTTTTGTTCTTCTCCCAGGGGCATTAGGAGGTGCATTAGAATAAGGGCATGGTCCGCCCATGGCATCCATATGGGATCATACCCTCAATCTCAAATCATTTGAAAAAATGGGGTCCAAAAGATGACCTTTATCATGGGTGGCCGATAATACCCGTTGTTCTAATTGTAGGGCTTCCATGTCCACTAGGCATCTCCTAGCAGTGGGATCGTTGAAGTCATCTAGATGTATATTAAAATATTAAAATCGCCTAGCATTGTAATGGCACTGTTCTCAACAAGCATGCTTGCTACTAGTTCCGGGACTGCGTCCAAGAATTGGCCACAGTGTCCTGGGGGTCTGTAAATGAGTCCCCCTGAGAAGGAACTCGAGGCAGAGATAGATATTCGGAAGCTAAGGGCCTCCGATTTTGCAATATTCTCTGGACATATTATACACCCGAACTGTGCAATTAACAGTGCTTCACCTAGTTCCTGGGAAAGAAGGGGTGGGGAGGAAATCAGCATCTGATAAATACCTTGTCGCACTGCACCTGGGGGGGTCACCAACGCAGAAGGGGCCAGTCTTTGAAGTTTTGGTTGGAAGGGATCAGACAACTGTGTTGTCAAGAAGGGGAGCTGAGGCTCTCAGGTGAGCTGTTTCCACAGACAAATGGAAGTCACCATATTGGTTTGTCCCAGAATGCTGTGCAGAAGGGTTGGGACAGGGGTGCCTGGCTTTTAGAACCTTACCTCACTTAAAAGGTCTTGTACAAGGGTGAGAGAGTTGAGAAGATCCTGGACCTGGTTGCAATGACTGTGAAATAATGTTTATCTGGAAGGAGAAGCTATCTAATGCCTGCAGCAAAAAAAAGGATTTTAGGACTTTGACGCCAGCTGACCCCCAGAAAAAGCATTTGTCTCTTCCGGGTGGCTATAGCCATATTATGCCTCCCGATGAACAGTTGTGGAAATGGAACTGCTGGAGAACCCTAGACAGTTCACCTGGGCCGTCTTGGACCGGCCCTTGACTCCCCTGACCCATTGGTGCTCTTCAGAAAGCTAGTAGGTCCTGGGTCCTGGAAAGTTCAACAGGAAGGATGTTTTGCTAACTGTTTGTGGAGGTGCTTCGAACATGCCTCCACCAGATGCAGAAGAGCACGTATCAGCCAGAGGATAGAACTGGTGCAGGGAGTCAGAAAATCCAACTCCCCACTAGTGTCTCCCTTTAAAAGCCAGAAGGCCTGAAGAAAATGTTTCTGGTTGCAAGGTCTGGCCATTAGGAGAAAGACAAGCCAAGAATTTGGTAAGATTGGCCAAACTGGGACTGGGACAAGGGCCTGTAAAGTCTGACCCTATGGAGGAAAGCAAAGAACATGTGAGGACATAGCGTTCTGCTTGATTTTCTCAAAATAAACCTGTGGTGGGTCAGTGTTTGGGGATCAGTGCAGTATTGAACGTTCGTTCTCGTACTAAGGGGCCTATTAGGATGGCGGACGGACTTGCGTCCGTCCGCCACCCCGAGGTGGAGGGACCGTCCGTAAGGGCAGTGGTGTTCCCTCCATGCCAATTAGGATGTGACCGCCACCCTGGCGGTCACATCCTGTTTCTTTAACATTGCGGCGGGTGCTGCTTCAAGCAGCACCCGCCGCAATGTTAAAAATGCATGCATTGCATTTGCATGCACAAAGCGGCGGGCACAACGCGGTGCCTGCCGCTTTGTGCATGCAAATGCAGGGGGGTACCATAGGAACACCCAATGTGCACCCCCATCCCCCCTTCACCCTGGGGGCCCGCAAGAGCCCCCCAGAAGCAAAGGTTCACATGCTTTTCCACTGCGGAAAAACAGTCGCGGAAAAGCATGTTAACACATGCTTCCTAATTTGGCTGGCGGTGTCTTGCAGACACCGCCACCAAATAGCAGGCTGCACCCCGCGGATCAGCGGCGGACGGTCATGCCATCTGCCGCTGATCCTACCGCCATCCTGATCTGGCGGGTGGTGTTTAAAGGGACCGCGGCGGTGAATCCGCATCCTCCGGGCCGGTGGTGGCTTCCACCGGCCCGGAGGATGTGGATTCATTGCCATCCTAATCGACCCCTAAATGTATTCCATTTGGCCCCATCTCTTCGAGGGCCAGAGCAGTAATAGCCATTCCATCACTCGATCACCTGAAACTCAGAGTGATTCCAGGCCGAGCGTGTTGACTGCCATTGCCTATGGAAGAGGGAAGTAGGTCACACAGGGGATATTAGCCTGCCCACATGCCTCCCAGGAAGGGCTGTGTGCTTTGCTCCCTCTGTGGGCAGGACCCGAAGAGAAAGCTTTCTTCCACTTGGCAGGAGCAAAGAATGTTGTTGCAAGTGCCTGCACAGCCGCAGACGATCGGTGCTGCACGCAGGGAGCTGGCAGGACGAAAGTCTTAGGGCTTCTCCTGCAGCCCTCAATGAACCCCTCAGTTTGTGAGTGCCCCAGGTATGACCCAGGCGCCCAAACGTAAACAAAAGAAAAGTAAATGTGCATGGCAACAGGCTGTTTGAAAAATGAAGGAGCAGGCAAAGCCGTTCTTTTCATATACACTGCTGTCCAAGGAAATGCACCAAAATGCACTGCATGGGGCAAAAAATGTTAATCAGTTTCTTTGTGGTGCCCCATGGAGGGGTAGGGGCATCCTTAATGTTATGGGCATCTATTGTGGGGTGCTGCATGATGTGAAGCTGCTCTCTTGCAATTGTGTTTATATACACCCCTAAATCTCCCAGTTCTTTAAAATGATCAACCCAGGAGAGGTTTACCTTAAGTTACTCTGATCCGGAACTTTGTGCTTATAAGCTCATGAGCGTGGGGACCCCTGGTGATTGGTATTTTGACTATAGTGCCAGTCTAATAGTAGTGATAGGAAGTCTCTGACACATTTGTTGAATGTATAATACTTTTATTGACCACATTGATACTGGCAAAGCAATGCTATAGATTATTAATACTGACTGTGACTATTGATTTCAATGGGGGTATAATGTTGAATCCTAACATGTGGGTACTGTTACTAATGTGGTGACATCCTGACAAATCCACTAGGCATCTCCTAGCAGTGGGATCGTTGAAGTCATCTAGATGTATATTAAAATATTAAAATCGCCTAGCATTGTAATGGCACTGTTCTCAACAAGCATGCTTGCTACTAGTTCCGGGACTGCGTCCAAGATTTGGCCACAGTGTCCTGGGGGTCTGTAAATGAGTCCCCCTGAGAAGGAACTCGAGGCAGAGATAGATATTCGGAAGCTAAGGGCCTCCGATTTTGCAATATTCTCTGGACATATTATACACCCGAACTGTGCAATTAACAGTGCTTCACCTAGTTCCTGGGAAAGAAGGGGTGGGGAGGAAATCAGCATCTGATAAATACCTTGTCGCACTGCACCTGGGGGGTCACCAACGCAGAAGGGGCCAGTCTTTGAAGTTTTGGTTGGAAGGGATCAGACAACTGTGTTGTCAAGAAGGGGAGCTGAGGCTCTCAGGTGAGCTGTTTCCACAGACAAATGGAAGTCACCATATTGGTTTGTCCCAGAATGCTGTGCAGAAGGGTTGGGACAGGGGTGCCTGGCTTTTAGAACCTTACCTCACTTAAAAGGTCTTGTACAAGGGTGAGAGAGTTGAGAAGATCCTGGACCTGGTTGCAATGACTGTGAAATAATGTTTATCTGGAAGGAGAAGCTATCTAATGCCTGCAGCAAAAAAAAGGATTTTAGGACTTTGACGCCAGCTGACCCCCAGAAAAAGCATTTGTCTCTTCCGGGTGGCTATAGCCATATTATGCCTCCCGATGAACAGTTGTGGAAATGGAACTGCTGGAGAACCCTAGACAGTTCACCTGGGCCGTCTTGGACCGGCCCTTGACTCCCCTGACCCATTGGTGCTCTTCAGAAAGCTAGTAGGTCCTGGGTCCTGGAAAGTTCAACAGGAAGGATGTTTTGCTAACTGTTTGTGGAGGTGCTTCGAACATGCCTCCACCAGATGCAGAAGAGCACGTATCAGCCAGAGGATAGAACTGGTGCAGGGAGTCAGAAAATCCAACTCCCCACTAGTGTCTCCCTTTAAAAGCCAGAAGGCCTGAAGAAAATGTTTCTGGTTGCAAGGTCTGGCCATTAGGAGAAAGACAAGCCAAGAATTTGGTAAGATTGGCCAAACTGGGACTGGGACAAGGGCCTGTAAAGTCTGACCCTATGGAGGAAAGCAAAGAACATGTGAGGACATAGCGTTCTGCTTGATTTTCTCAAAATAAACCTGTGGTGGGTCAGTGTTTGGGGATCAGTGCAGTATTGAACGTTCGTTCTCGTACTAAGGGGCCTATTAGGATGGCGGACGGACTTGCGTCCGTCCGCCACCCCGAGGTGGAGGGACCGTCCGTAAGGGCAGTGGTGTTCCCTCCATGCCAATTAGGATGTGACCACCACCCTGGCGGTCACATCCTGTTTCTTTAACATTGCGGCGGGTGCTGCTTCAAGCAGCACCCGCCGCAATGTTAAAAATGCATGCATTGCATTTGCATGCACAAATCGGCGGGCACAACGCGGTGCCTGCCGCTTTGTGCATGCAAATGCAGGGGGGTACCATAGGAACACCCAATGTGCACCCCCATCCCCCCTTCACCCTGGGGGCCCGCAAGAGCCCCCCAGAAGCAAAGGTTCACATGCTTTTCCACTGCGGAAAAACAGTCGCGGAAAAGCATGTTTACACATGCTTCCTAATTTGGCTGGCGGTGTCTTGCAGACACCGCCACCAAATAGCAGGCTGCACCCCGCGGATCAGCGGCGGACGGTCATGCCATCTGCCGCTGATCCTACCGCCATCCTGATCTGGCGGGTGGTGTTTAAAGGGACCGCGGCGGTGAATCCGCATCCTCCGGGCCGGTGGTGGCTTCCACCGGCCCGGAGGATGTGGATTCATTGCCATCCTAATCGACCCCTAAATGTATTCCATTTGGCCCCATCTCTTCGAGGGCCAGAGCAGTAATAGCCATTCCATCACTCCATCACCTGAAACTCAGAGTGATTCCAGGCCGAGTATGTTGACTGCCATTGCCTACGGAAGAGGGAAGTAGGCGACACAGGGGATATTAGCCTGCCCACATGCCTCCCAGGAAGGGCTGTGTGCTTTGCTCCCTCTGTGGGCAGGACCCGAAGAGAAAGCTTTCTTCCACTTGGCAGGAGCAAAGAATGTTGTTGCAAGTGCCTGCACAGCCGCAGACGATTGGTGCTGCACGCAGGGAGCTGGCAGGACGAAAGTCTTAGGGCTTCTCCTGCAGCCCTCAATGAACCCCTCAGTTTGTGAGTGCCCCAGGTATGACCCAGGCGCCCAAACGTAAACAAAAGAAAAGAAAATGTGCATGGCAACAGGCTGTTTGAAAAATGAAGGAGCAGGCAAAGCCGTTCTTTTCATATACACTGCTGTCCAAGGAAATGCACCAAAATGCACTGCATGGGGCAAAAAATGTTAATCAGTTTCTTTGTGGTGCCCCATGGAGGGGTAGGGGCATCCTTAATGTTATGGGCATCTATTGTGGGGTGCTGCATGATGTGAAGCTGCTCTCTTGCAATTGTGTTTATATACACCCCTAAATCTCCCAGTTCTTTAAAATGATCAACCCAGGAGAGGTTTACCTTAAGTTACTCTGATCCGGAACTTTGTGCTTATAAGCTCATGAGCGTGGGGACCCCTGGTGATTGGTATTTTGACTATAGTGCCAGTCTAATAGTAGTGATAGGAAGTCTCTGACACATTTGTTGAATGTATAATACTTTTATTGACCACATTGATACTGGCAAAGCAATGCTATAGATTATTAATACTGACTGTGACTATTGATTTCAATGGGGGTATAATGTTGGATCCTAACATGCGGGTACTGTTACTAATGTGGTGACATCCTGACAAATCCAATAGACCTGCCTTATTTATAATGAGACTCCCTATATTGTGATGTTGCACCTGGTATAGGTGGAGGGTGTTGCGATAATAGCGATTAGGACCCAGCAGGGGTGTAAAGTAATATGAGGGTGTAAACAAAAGGATTTTCTTGTCTTTGATGTACATATTTGTAATTTAATGCATAGGTCCTCATTTATGAGTTTTTGCTGTAGGGGCGCTGGAGGCCTTCCTGCTGTGCTGCCCTACGTCAAAAGAAAAGGGCAGGAATGCACTGTATCTATCAGATATGGCACATTACTGTCTGTTTCCGATTCATTAGCGCACAATGGGCTGTTGTGCGACAACGCAGGCACCTTTGAGCCAAGGTGCAAGGGTGCATGCATTGCTTGGATGATTATTTTTTGTGCAGGAAGGCAAACCTTCCTGCACAAAAACAATCAGAAGAGGCACAATGCAGCACACATAGAAAAAGGAAAAACAAGGAGAAATAAAGATATTTCTCCTCGTTGTGCCTGCCTTACGCCTTCCCTGAGGAGGTGTATGTTTTTGGCGCTGCCTCAGAGTTACGATTTCTCATAAATCTTGGGCAGACTCATATATGTAGTTGGGAACACCCCCAGCAACACCCATTGCATGCCCCTTTATTGCTGAAAACTGCGTTAAAGAGAACAATATTTAAAAGGAAGCACTAAACCAAAAATAATGGCTTGGTGCTGCCTGATAAATATGGAGCAGGCTCCTGCACCACTGGAGCGTCACAATAAGTGACGCACAAGGTGCACAAGGGGCTTATAAATAACCCCCATAGTATTTAGTTGTGCATGTGTAATAAAAGCACTTTTCCCGTTTAAAAGAAAAGACTCTGACTGGACAAAGATTAATTCAGAGCTATTCTTGCGTACTAAAGAGCTGAGGTTACTAGTCCTCACTACCTTTGTTGAGTGTGTCTTGGACTGCTTTGCTTTGCCATCCTGGGAGAGTCAAATACTACAATGGGATACATGTTTCCCAATAAAAAGACAATTGAAAACGCAGTACTTGTGAAGGACTTGCATCCTTCGTAATTAATAGTCCAATTTCTTACAGCATGCCTGACAGTGTGGCACTTTATAACAAGGTTTGGCAAAGGGAATATGTACCACCTCTGTGACCTATTAGCATTGCCACTGCTTTTTGGCGATGATGTACAGTATTGGCAAAAGATGCTGCACAGCATTGGTAAAACAAAATAAAAATAAAAGAGATGCTAAGATTCAACCTCTACTTGCGACCGTATTATTTTGTAGGTCAGCACATGCATTTCAATGCATGCATGCGCATACAAAACAATATGGGCACCTGTTATTATTTTATTTTACCACTCCAACATGGATAGGCAAATATAAAAATGACATTGGATTAGCACAAAGTGCCTCCAACAATATAAGATGTTAAAAAAGGACCAGAGGTGTGGGGGAGCACTGGGGGAGTGGGTGGACGTAACAGGGAGGAAGTAAAACATAAATATAGCTGAGAGAAGGACAAAAGCAGCACACAAGGCAGAGAGAGCAACACTGAGGGCAACTGACGGGACAACAGAGGGTCTAAGTGAGAATGCCATGTGCTGGGGAGCAACAAGGAGTGTGTGGAGGGCGTGGAAGAAGCATGGGAGAGTAAGAGAGAACAACACAGCAAGGAATCACGTGGCAAAACATACAAGGGAGAAAGCTGGAAAACACATGCGCTCTGTTGGAGTGCTTAAACGTGAGCAGTGGAAGGCTACAAGTCAGCAAATCAAAAAGAGTGTAATGAGTTTATGCCCCGGGGAGGAACAAATACAAAAATGGAATACCGACCATGGCTTAAGAAGCAATTAAATGAAAGCGGCAAAAAATCCAAACAAATGGCAAGCAATAGGAGGGCCGGAAGCCCACTTTAAGTGCACAAATGCATCCCTTATACTGTCTGGTAGGCTAAAACCTAAAAATTAGTTTTTTTTCAGTTAACTTGATCTTGGAATTGGTGGCTGGGATTAGATCTTCTTATGGTTTATACTGGAAATGTTATCGTCATTTTGAAACATTCATCGATAATGATTGGGTCATACATTTTTTAATAGAGTATAACAACTATGAGGATTTTTAAAACACAACATTCGTGGTTTTAAGGTGAGGAAAATCCTAGTCCATCTACTGGTCGTGCCAACAGTCCCCCCCCCCAACGCCCATGCTCCTCTCCTCCCTATTTTGTGCCTTCTTGGCATTAGGCGTCTGCAGACTTCTCTCTGCATTTTTTAAGGAGCAGGACACTTACTGTTTTCTGCAAATGAGATTAAAAGGGGATTCATGATACACTGCCTGTTGCTTTATAGTGCATATCTATTCACTATTAAATGGACTAGTTGCTCTCTGCTCAGCGTTTCCATTTCATAATTAAAATATTTTCTTTAGTATAATTATTTGTCGACGACATTGTTTGAATATCATCTTTAGAAGTGTGAAAAAAAGAAGCGGGCTCCTATTCATCCCAGGAGATGTCAGTAGTGTACACAGCCCTGATGGAGTGAGATCACTGAGGGGTATCCCCCAACAACAGGAGGCTGATGTGATGGAATGCATGGGCACGGTACTGCAGCCAATGTGCCTGTTGCGACTGAGTTTATGGCCAGGAAAATGGATGGTATCTGAAGCCTGCCTAACAAAGAGTTTTAGGAATGTTTGAGAAGAGACTTATTTGTAGAAGAGTCAGAGCCAGACAGACATAAATACATACATACATGCATACACTGCCAAAGGTGAGATATGAACTTTGTTCCCCACTGGGTGCAACCTAGAAGAAGGACCTGGTGAGCCTTTTTTTGCGATCTTTGAAATAAAGATGTTGGACTTGGCCTTTTATGCAGGGTCATCCCAGAACTTATTGCCTTCCTCCTGTATTTTTTCTGACCTGTTGTTGGTGGTTTTATGGCTCTGGGCACTTTACCCTTGCTGATCAGTGCTAAGGTGCATTTGCTCTCCTTGTAAATTGATGTTATGGATTAGTGATTCCATGATTGGCATATTTGATTTACTTGACAGACCCTAGTACAGTGCACTATGTGTACCCAGGACCTGTAAATCAAATGCTGCTGGTGGGCTTGCAGCACTGATTGTGCCACCCACAGAAGCAGTCTGGGACTACCATGTCGACTTGGCAAGTGCACATTCTTGCCAGTCCCTACACCTTCCCTTTTCCACACGTTAGTCACCCCTAATGTAGACAAAAGGTACCCCTGTGGGCAGGGTGCATTGTATGTGAAAGGTAGGGCATGCCCTGATGATAGTAAAATACTGCCAATTCCGTTTTCACTATTGCAAGGCTATCTGTTTCCATAGACCAGAATGGAGAGTTAGTTTATAACATCTTATAAACATAACTGACTCTAAGAACAAGATAGAAAAGTAAAGTTTAGAATGCCTGAACTCAGAATGTTAAGATGCATCTTTTGGTGAGGGTGATTTTTACATTCTGTGGTTGAAAATATCACTTTTAGAAAGTAGGTATTTTCTTGCCTAACCATCCAGTGTGCCTCTGCTAGGTTTGTGTATTGCATGTCTGGCTTTTGGATGACAGGGGCTGGAGGAGGGCTGTGGCTCCAGAAGTCTGAAGAGTCAGGGCTGGACTGAATAGGCTTGATTTGCATTTGGAGTGGTGGGAGGAGTAGCATCTTCACCTGAATAGGGCTGTGCCTGCCTTCCACAATGATGGCTTCACCCCCCCCCTTGGGTGTGTCTGACGCCTGCACTCTTACTGACAAGGGAGGGTGTTGTGCACTTGCAAAGTGCCCCACAGAACTGGTTTTGGCTGGGTACAGACACTCTCTGCTTTCAGAGAACAAAGGATTTTGGTGTATAAATATAGGGGCCCAGACCCCAGACTTTTAGATCACTTCTGGGAAATCAAGAGGAAACCTTTGCCGAGGAGAAGAGCCGGATAAGCTTAGGAGGAATACTGCCCCTGTGCTGTTTGCTGTCTAGGGTTGGCCTGCAGTGGCTGCTTGCTGCCAAGGAAAGGAGAAAAAGGACTTTGCTGTTTGCTTTGTCACCTGCTTGAAGAAAAGATCTCCAAGGGCTTGAAACTGAGCTTGCCTCCTGTTCTGAAGTCTCAGGGCCACATAGACTTCACCACCAGCTACCCTACATTTCCTTACTGGGAATTCCAACCTACAAAGAGGAGCCTGCTGCTGTTTAGGAACTCCATAGACTGTTTGTCGCTTGGAGCTGGAAAATTGATGCGCTGTTGAAGAAGCATGTCGCATCCACACCTGTTTCTGATGCATCACCAAAGAAATTGTTGCAGCGCCTGCCGCGGCTCGAGAAATCGCTGTACGACACATCTGGTGCAACGATCTCCGAAGTGCGAGTTCCCCGTATCAATCCTGAAGCAAGCCTGCTGGGCGGCTGCACGAAGCCACGCATCGTACCGGATTAACGCATCTCGTCGAGGCACCAAGACTGTTGCATCATTGGGGGACGCCGTAAGAAGCAGTTCCATCAACTCCCCACACAGTAAGAATGGTAAGGAACGGATGCATCACCTCCCCTGCGCTGCAGTAAGGAACCGACGCATCACCTCCCTCGAAGCAAGGAACCGTCGCATCACCTTCCCTGCATGTGAGGAACCAACACATCACCTTCCCTGCTGCCCTTTTGTTCCTATTTTGCGTGACGCATCCCATGTACTTTGTGAGGAAAGTGTCGCATTTACAACTTGCATTGAACGGAACTATTTCTACCATTTGAAAGTCTTATTTGTAATACTGTATTGTGGATTTTTGTCGTTTAGTCTTGTTTTGGTTGAGATAAAGATTACTTATTTTTCTAAACTGGTGTGGTGTCCATTTGTAGTGTTTTGACTGTGTCCTTGTATCTCTTCACAAATGCTTTACACCCTGCCTCTTAGATAAGCCTGTCTGCTTGTGCCAAGCTACCAAGGGGGTGATCAGGGGTTATTTTAGGAGTGTATCCCCCTTACCCTGACTAGAAGCAAGGGCCCCTATTCTGACAATGGTAGCTGCCAATTAGAGACTCCCATTTCTAACAAGATGTAAATACATGTATAGAGAATTGGCAGATGTTGCTCTGTCGCACACCTGCGACATAGCAAAATAATTGGAGCCCCTTGCAGAAAGCCATTAATGGCCCTTGAAGCTCACATATCTCACAGATATTCATTTAATTTGGTCTGAATGGGGCCCCCTGAATGGGTGGAGTCCCCCTTGAGGGTTGGGGGCTGCTGGTCCCTGCATTACACCCCTGCCACAGACATGTACCTTTTCGAGAATCTTGGTCTACATCAGTTGGATATGTGAACTTATTGATGGAAATGTGCACTCTATCCAGTGGACAAATAGTTGGTTTTACTATATGGATAAAAACCGAATTGAAAGTTGAACCAACTGTTCTTCAAACCTGTTGCAATCATACAGATATGTAATGTTTGTATTTTCAATACCAATGATTAATAAGCTATCATTACCCTTCATTTCTGTGGCATGAAATTAATCTCCTCTGTGGAGACTGTAATGGATGCGAAAACAGTAGGGGGCCTATTCACATAAGTACATTTATACAGGTAGATTTACTCATTTGTATACTTAATACTTCACCTAGTAGTAACATTAAACATTATTGCTTTTCACAGTTTATGAGTGTAAATTTACTACTAGGTGCAGAGACTTATATGTCTGCTAGCCCGTATAAAACTGGGGATAGAGCCTGCTGAACAAGTTTAAGGAATATTAAGTTACGTCATTAGGCGAATTATAGTTACTTTAGTTAACAACAACTGGTGAAATCCATTGTTGTTTTTTATTTTATAATGTTATGCTGTAAGTGGCATTTTCACCTTCCTGTACCGTCATTTTAACCTTTGTTTTTTCAGTGAATTTCTAGTTTCTTTTTAAACGTACAATAATATTTTATTACCATTATTACGCATGCGAACCTTTGACGTGCACGCCCTTAAGACGTTTGTGGAGTGGGGTTGACCACAGGACCTGTTTTATTGGTCCATTTCATTTAAAATAGTTAAATGGTTCACATCTTGAGGACGATTATATGATCTTAAGGAGAATACTTGCAGATCAATATATCCAGGTACTACCCAACTTTGTTCACATAACCTAAATGGATATGCCCCCAGTTGCAACACGTCCAATAATGTTAAACGTTTCTTCCATGCGATGGATCAGGGTCATTGAAGTTTCCACAGATTGTGGTCTTGATCTTTGGCCTAAAGAAGGAATTCAACAAGCTGTCCTGGGATTACCTCTTCCAGGAGTGATTGCTTGCATATACAAAGCTGATCTCCACATATCCAGGGCCCTGGTGCGAGTTAGCTGTTTAATCTTTACTCCCTTCCAGATCGGCTGTGGCACTCGCCATGGTTGTCCCCTCTCCTTTATCCTGTTAGCTATCACCATGGAACCCTTGCCATCTGTCACAGGATTGAGGGCGTGCATTGTGGGGTTCAGTTGTGAAGGAGGGTCCCTGCTGTGTCAATATATGCTGATGATTTACTGATATACATTCGACACATCCACGTTGGCACTGAAAGGGTGCATGCATACTACACTACTGGAGTTTGAGAGAGTAGCAGGCCTGCAAGTCAATTGGGCAAAGGCTTACGTCTTTCTCTTCCATCAAGATGAGCCACCCCTAGAAATACAGTTAGGTGGAACAACTCTGAACCAGGCGGGGGTAACGACCCAATACCTAGGAGTCAAGCTCTACCACTCACAGATTGACCTCATTGAGGGGATCCTGACACTGGCACTCATATCCCTTAAATCCGAAACTCAGATCTGGAATTGATTGCCTCTAGCGCTTACTGGAATAATCGCACTTTCTAAAATGGCAGTCCTCCTATATTATTTTGATAACAACGCTGTATACTAAAGTGGGCTAAAGAACGGTGATGGATCAAACCCTGATCCTTTGACTGGGTGTGAGTGTTTGATTGGTTCGGATGCTCCGTCCATCACCACCCCCTTTTGTACCGCTTTTGGCCGCCATAAGTGTGGCAGGCAATGCTCAGACGTGAGTCCTTTGCTCACTTTGCCACTGGATTCAAGCAAGCCGGGCTGAAGACGGCTCTAATGCCAGAAACCGGTCCTCGGAAGCTTGTTTCCGGTCCAGGGAAGGCATGGCTTGGCAGTTCGGCCTGGACTGTTCCCATGAGGCACAGGGTCAGACTGATTTGCATATAGCCATGTCTGAACTGGGGTGGCAGAGTGGGCTAAAGAACGGTGATGGATCAAACCCTGATCTTTTGACTGGGTGTGAGTGTTTGATTGGTTCGGATGCTCGTCCATCACCACCCCCTTTTGTACCACTTTTGGCCGCCATAAGTGTGGCAGGGTATGCTCAGACGTGAGTCCCTTGCTCACTTTGCCACTGGATTCAAGCAAGCCGGGCTGAAGACGGCTGCAATGCCAGAAACCGGTCCTCAGAAGCTTGTTTCCGGTCCAGGGAAGGCATGGCTTGGCAGATCGGGCTGGACTGTTCCCATGAGGCACAGGGTCAGACTGATTTGCATATAGCCATGTCTGAACTGGGGTGGCAGAGTGGGCTAAAGAACGATGATGGATCAAACCCTGATCGTTTGACTGGGTGTGAGTGTTTGATTGGTTCGGATGCTCCGTCCATCACCACCCCCTTTTGTACCGTATACCTGCCTTGGCCATGCTTCCATGAGCTTGATACCATGCTAGGGGAGCTGCTGTGGGATGATAAACTTCACTTGGTAGCTCTTAGTAAACTCCAATTACCATGGGACAGGGCAGACTGGGTGCCATTTTGAATCACACTATTAGGTGGCACAACTCTAGTGGGGTTACACTGGCCAGCAGGGGGAAATTCATTTGAAACCACAATGGATGAAGGTCCTTTGTCGGCTACTGTCCCACTTAAGCTCCTGCTGCCATCAATCAAACAACACTGTTTATGGTCATTGCATTTTTGAGTAGCCCGCAAATGCCCCGCCCAAGTATTCCAACTAAGAAGACATGTCTTGCCGTACGCCAGTAAGATCCCCCTCCAAGGGCTACCTCGGTTTCCGGGTGCCTTCATCTCAGAGGACTTAAATACCTGCCACAACATGAAAAAATAGAAGGACTATTCCAAGACCAGCACCTGATGATATTTGCCCCGGTTGTGTTGAGACCACAACATCCCCCTGGCCAATTCCTCTTTTAGGGCCAACTACTGGCAATGCGCCATCAGATATGGCACACGGCAGATGAGAAAGCCCCCGCAAATTCAGTCATACGCACCTTATACTCTATGCACTCCAGGGGACACCGGATCACATGGTTGCACAAAGCTATCAGAAAACATACAGGGGTCTCTCTGAAACCCTTGACACAAAAGTGGGAAGAGGATATCGGGCAACCACTGCATGACTCAGAATGGGAAATGGCGATCGAAAGGCCCCATATCATATCTTGAAATTCACAGTTTCAGAGCATTCAATACACAGTGTTTCACCGTTCCTATCTGACTCTGACCAAGCTAAACCATATGTTCCCCATGACCAACCTCACATGTCCATGTCATTCTGATGCCGCAGACCTCCAACACATGCTCTGTACAGGCAAGTAGTCCACAAAGCCCTTGAAACTGTCACAGAACTCCTGCACCTGAATACCTGGGAGGCAAGAGCCCTGGCGATCTCTAAGCGAGATAAGAAACACATAGTTTGGACCTGCTTTGCAAATCTGGACCTACTGCGTTCTAAGTGCGTCCTCGCCCTGCATGGGAGAGCTCCCCAACAACTGTCCCCGATATGATGGCAAAAAGCTCTTCTCTGCTGGGGAGAAGCCGAAAGTATGAATCTCCATCACAAAGAGGCACATAGCAGCCGAATGGGACACAGTGCTCACGCAGTTCAGAAAAGTAATGCAGGAGGCTGACATGCCTTCTACACCCCAGTAATGCCTGGACCCAGGGATCCCTGGCCACAACCCTATCACACGGACAAAAGCCCTACCCTTCAGCAGGGTGGGTACCTTAGACCGTATCGACATGCTGCCCCTGACACCAGCCAACAATCATCTCAGCCAGTAAGCTACAGCCTTCACCCCAGTGACTCCCTTTCAATCCCTATCCACTGCCACCCTCTCCCCAGAGCCATGGCCATCAGCACTCACGTAAACTTTACCACCACCCCACATTTACTGTTTAAGATGCATACACACCTTATGGCAATGCACTGGAGCTGCATTTTCCTCAAGCACTCAGCACAGACCACAGAGCTAGCGCACCCTCCTCCTGCCCATGCACTTGCTTCCCCCGACCTGACAGTACCCTCAAGTTGCACAGTGATCTTGTTCCATGACTAGCATGTTAACAATGAACAATTACAATGTAAATGTTGTACTGACTCTTTCATGATGTATTAAAGTGGAAAAACCTCAATAAAAGAGTTTAAAAAAAGTGATTTCATCTTGAATTACAATCTGTCATGTGGGACAAAGAGCACCAAGCTCATTAGTTTTGTACCACTTTGTCAGGCTAATCTGTAATTGAAAACCCTGCAATCTAAGATTAAGTATAGATCTACGTACATAATGGTCCACAAGAAACAACAGACAAGGTTGAAAAGATTCGACAATGTACTTATCTTACTCCATCATTACAATATTATTACAGTCAGCGGTAAAGCGAGCATTAAGTATAAACTTTTTTATAATACCATATTAGGATTTTTGGGGGATTATTTGTCAAATTCTGCCTGGTTTCAAACCTAAACGTGTGCATGCTAAGTTCAGATTCCTAATGCAAGTATACCTAGGAGATATATCTGTTCACTCCAAATAAGTGCATGTGTTGTGTCCGGAATAGCTTGAGCAATCTTCTTTTCCCATCTCAAAATTGCACTTTACGCTTGAAAGTATCACGGAAGGCCAAGTGGCTTTATGCATTCTCCACGGGGCGGATTGACTGCGGAGCCACCTGTTTTGCACCTCTCCCATCCTGCGCAGGATGAGACAGGAATGTTAATGTCCGCTCTTCGGTTTTTTTAACATTGGAGCTCTTGGCAGGCACCATTTGCCAGTGCACTCTTACACGAGGCATTGATAATTCTTCAGGAAAATGCAAGATCCGAATTTATGCTAATGACATTCTGTTGTCCTTAAGTGCTCCAGGGCCTTCTGTTCCGCATCTTATCTCCTTGATTGATGATTTTTCAGTCTTCTCGGGGTTCAAGATGAACTGGACCAAGAGTGAGATGCTTCCATTCACACACTATGATCCCTGCCCCCTCTGGCTAAGTATGGCTTCATGTGAAAGACAATGGTTTTGAAGTATCTAGTCATGCTGATTAATAAGGGACTGCAGAATATGGTGCGGGAGACCATGCTGCCCCTTCTAGCCAGAATGGAGTGATACTTCACACAATGGTCAGCTCCACAGGTCTCCCTGTGGGGGAGAGTCTAAATGATCAAAATTGCCATGGCTCCCTGGTTTAATTATATATTTTTGCCATGCACCCACTCTAGATCTCGGTACATTGGCTCTGCACCATCAACAGGTGCATCACTTTGTTTGTCTGGGTGGGCAAGAAGCCTCGGCTCAAACCCACCAGACTGCATACTAGTGTGTGGGGGACTCCGGCTGGCAGATATGAAGTTGAAGTTGAAAAGATTTATAAAGCGCAACAACACCATGCGGTTTCTTGGCGCTACGCAGTGACAGAGGCTGAGGGGAGACCGGGAGAAACCTGGAGAGGATAAGCTAGGGAGAAGAGGTCGGTTTTAAGAGCTTTACGAAAATCCATATAGCTAGGGGGGACCTGATGGTAAAGGGGAGCGAGTTCCAGAAGTGGGGGGCAAGAGTAGAGAACCTCGTGCCTCCAAATTTCTTCCTCCGAAAGCGAGGAACGTTCAGTAGGATCTGCGTGGAGGAGCGGAGGCTTCTGCTGGGAACGTAAGCGCAGATCAGCGTGTTGATAAAAACTGGAGCAGTGCCAGCTAAGGCCATGAAGATCAGGCAGCCCATCTTAAAGAGAGATCGCTGAGAGATGGGAAGCCAGTGAAGCACTTTTAGTAGGGGAGTGACTCGATGGGATTTGGGAAGCCTATAGATAAGACGTGCTGCTTGATTTTGGATCAATTGTAGGCGCCGAATTTCATAAGCTGGAGCGCCTACATATAGGGCATTGCCGTAGTCAAGGCGGGATAGGATCATGGCCAAGAGGATGAGATATTCTCATTCTATTTTATACACTACCTTTCCCAGGTGGCTTACTTCTTGGCCCCCACGTACAGTTTCTGCAATGAGCCTCTAGGGAATGCAAAGTGGCCCAAGCACCCATGGGTTTGGAACTCCTGTACAATACACAGGTTTGAAATTCCCTCACTGCCTCCTCCCACTCTGAGGGCACCTTGGGCAACGTGGAAGGTGGCACATCACCTAATAGGAGTTCATCACGAGGTCCACAAGGGGGCACCACAATGGTCCAACGAGGGCATGCCTGTTGCCAGGCGCCCATTTTCCCTGGGCCCTTGGGAGGAAGGGGGATTAGGACAGTAGGAGACATTTTGGAGGGCGACTCCTTTTGTTAGTTTGGGACACTCAAATCAGTATACCTCCTACCCCAATCGCAGCTATGGAGTTACTAGCAATTGAGACAGTGCCTTATGGGACTTTTGGAATGAGCCCCATCCATCTCCCTGCCCCCCAATATAGACTATCTCTGGGACTTTCTTGGGGAGTTGTCTCTAATCTGCATCAAATCCTAATTGACAATGACTACTCCCAGGACACATGAATCGCATCTCAGGTTTACTGGCAGGACTGTCTAGGCAGAGTGTACGACGAGGACAGGAGGAATGTTTTGGACCACTCTGACCGTTGCCTGGGGGAGGCGTGTCTAAAATGTTCCTATTTCAAGGTCCTCCATAACTGGTATTGAACACTGTCCAACCTGTGCAGGTCTCAACTATTGTTGATGGATGCCTGTTGACACTGCTCCTCTGTTGTGTGTAACTTGTATCATGTCTTATGGTATGTCCTGTTTTGGTACATTACTCGCGCTCTGTGTTACAACCCTTCACTTGACTACACTAGCTACATCTCCTTTCAAGACTCTGCCAAGGTGGCTCTGTTACACGATTTCATGCACGTGGATGATGTGTCCTCCCAGTGGCAGAGGTGGCTGATGACAGTCCTCATGGTGTCCAAAAAATGCATCCGCCACTACTGGCATCCTCCCCAGGGGCCCACTCCACAGGACAGGTTCACAGACCTATAGCGGGTTGCCACTTATGAGCTATAAACTCTATAAACTCTAGGGCCACGTCTATGTGCTTGAGGAGGTGTGGGGCCCCTTCTTACATCTGGAAGGTGCCTCATTTTATACTACTGCGGTTACTCATCCCATTTTCTCACCCCTGGCTCGGTTGCTGGACTGGCTCTGTTAGGGGGCTTTTGGGGGCAGAGATGTTGGTGTCATGTGTGGGAACACAGTTTCTGTCAGGCTCAATGTTGCTGTGGCAGCAGGTGGGTATAACGGGACTGCTTGGTTGGTAGTCCTCCTTAGCTTACTAAAGTGGGCAAGCTGCTTAGTTAGGCACCCACTTTGTTTGTTGTTGAACCTGTATATGCTCCTCTATTTGCGCATTTGGTTTAATATCTTACCTGTAGTACTGACACTTTTCCCAATGATTTCTGTCATACTCTTTCTAGTGTTAGTACGCGGTATGGGATACTGGCAGGTGCTGCCTGTGAAACTTTGAAAATCTGAATAAGGAAATGTAAAAAAAAAAAGAATCACACAATTAAAACCAACTTGAGGCGCAGAAGTTCTAATGAAAAACCTCTCCTTACTGTTAGTAATTATCTTAATATGTAATCTTTCCATCTATTCGGATAAGAATATAGTGAACAGGCATATGTAGAAAAATGTTTATGGCATACACTTTTTGAGTGTGCCCTAAGGGGGAGATTTAATACAAATTCCCTATGCACGTGCATTTGGTGGTAGTGCTGTCACTAACCCAGGCACTGTTGCATTATATCGCAAGCGTGCCTGCATTGTGGTCACAGTTTTGTGGTCACAGTTTTGAACGAAAGTATACCTTCCTGCACCAAAACATTCCTCAGAGACATATTCCTCTTTGCACTCCTGGAGTAACTGCTCAATGATTTTATTAATAGAAATGTAGATAGATAGATAGATAGATAGATAGATAGATAGATAGATAGATAGATAGATAGATAGATAGATAGATAGATAGATAGATAGATAGATAGATAGATAGATAGATAGATAGATAGATAGACCGACCAAAAGTTGGCACACAAACCGGGGCTTATCTTGAAACCATTTAACTGTTTTCATTCTTAAGATCACAGGACCCATAATGCATCAAAACAGTTCGTCCTGCTCGTTGTTTCGTCCATCATAGATAAAGCCACTTAAGTTAATAATCACAGTCAATGACGCCACCTACTGTCTCAACAAATCACATTGACTCTGCTTGCCTCAACAGAAATACATTTAATTTAGTGCAAAAAGTAGTGCAGCCTGTTAAACGATGAAGGCGTCATTTCCGCCTTTCACATGTAGTTCCAGCAATCGCTTACGTTTCCAAACGCAACTTCCACAATACTTCATTTAAAACTCCCGGCATGTACGGGGGGGCTTGTTTCCTCCATAAATCCTGGCTATCAGCAAGTGCTCGAATGAACGATTTATCCCAAGCGGGCCTCCCATTCCACTGACGGTGGCCTTACCTTAGTTGATCCTTCCTGTGTTCACTTTACAGCAGGCGGGCGTCCTTCAAAAACAAATCCACATGAAAATTATGCTGTCAGCACACCTTGCCTGGCGGATTGGGGCTCTTTATACAGGCATCACTGTTTAATATACTTCCAGAAGAAAGGGCCTCTTCTTCTGGGCTTTCTGTAAGTCCTATACAGCGGGATTCCTGAGAGCGGGTCAGAGGCCTGACCCCTTTCTCCACCACTCTGCAAATGCCATTACTACTTAAAAAACCATAGAAATTCACTGAGGAAACCAAAGTTAACAGGGTCATTATAGTTAGGAATTAGCAGTTAAAAACCATGGAAATTCACAGAAAAAAGGTTACAGGGATGTTATAGTTAGGAAATGGAATAAAAAAAACTTAAACATTCACTAAAAGAACCAAAGGTTAGAGGGACATTAGAGTTAAGCTTAGGTTTCACTCGTACACAACCAGTGAAATACAGCACTTATAGTTAGCTGAGCTAACCATAATTCCTGTCCCCACAATGAACTGCTTATGACCTAATATTGAACATCACTCATGATGACATGGTTAGTGACATCATTCATGACATCATCCACAAAATCATTAATGCACCCACTCACACCCCGTAGAACCTTTCATACACCCACTCTCACACAACCATTCACAAACCCATTCACAGACCCATACCAGTACTTACACACCTACTCACTGATTCATAGATCTACACCCACCCACTCACTCAGTAATATAGCCACTGCCATATCCACTCATTCACCCATACAACTACATACGCATGGAGTCAGTCACCCATAGAGCTACCCACACAACCAATCACCAACCAATTCAGACAATCATATAGCCACTTACTCACCTATGCAGTTACACACACACACACCCTTACTTGTTCATACATATACTAACATGTACTCAGTCACCTATACAGTCCCTGACACACTCACTCACTCACCCAAAAGGGCACTCATATACCCCATCACTCACCTATACTGCCTTTCACATACCCACATACTCCCCCCATATACCACTGATGGTGAACAGTCAAAATATCGACTACAAAATATCGACTAGACATAATATTGAATGGACAAAATATCGACTGGACAGAATATAGACATCAAAAATATCGTTTTTAAGGTAAGTAATGTAATATCGAATGTTAAAAATATAGACAGTTAAAATATCGAAGTATATAATATAGGTTATTAAAATTATTTTTAATAATATTGAATTTTTTATAGTGTTTTTTATGTTATTATATGTGTGAAAAGTGTGTATTTATGTTATAAATAATTTTAATTAATGAAATATTTATTTTTTAATTTTTGCGTAATTTAATTCTGTAGCGGGTTGTGGGTTTATAGGGTGGGAACTAATTTAATTATAATTAATTAAACATGTACATTTATTTATTGTTATTTATTTTTAATTATTTGTTAATTAATTTATATTTGGTAATTAATTAACTTTTAATTGGCAATTAATTAAAATTAATTGATTAATTGCTAATTATGTTAATTTTACTAATTTATTTTCTGTAGCGGGTTGTGGGTTTATAGGGGTATTGAGTGGGAAGTAATTTATTTATAATTAATTGAATATGCAAACATATTTATTGGTATTGTTTTAGAATTAATTGTTAATTAATTTTTTATGGGTAAATAATTAAACTAGAATTGCTAATTAATTTTATTTAATTGATTAATTGCTAATTATGTTAATTTAATAATTTATTTTCTGTAGTGGGTTGTGGGTTTATAGGGGAATAGGATGGGAAGTTATTTATTTATAATTAATTAAATACATCAATTTATTTAATTGTATTTAATTTGAATTTATTGTAAATTAATTTTTAAATGTTACATTATTAATTGTTAATTTGTAATTAATTTGTATTAATAGTTAAATAATTGTAATAATTAAATTTAATTTGTAATTTTAATTGATTAATTATTATATTATATTAAATTCGTAATTACTTTTAATTAATTTTTGATAGATATTAATTTATATTTATTGAAATAATATATGAAGTATTTAATTTCCCTACTGTTGCACTCTCTGGAGTGGGAATAGTAATTTTTACCTCTACGCTATCCAACGTTTTCCCTACTGTTGCACTCACTGGAGTTGGAATAGTAATTTTTACCCCTACGCTATCCAACGCTTTTCTCACTGTTGCACCCACTGGAGTGGGAATAGTAACTTTTACTGCTAAGCTATCCAACGCTTTCCCTACTGTTGCACTCTTTGGAGTTTGAATAGTAATTTTTACCCCTACGCTATCCAACGCTTTCCCTACTGTTGCACCCACTGGAGTGGGAATAGTAATTTTTACCCCTACGCTATCCAACACTTTCCCTACTGTTGCACTCACTGGAGTGGGAATAGTAATTTTTACCCCTACGCTATCCAACACTTTTCCTACTGTTGCACTCTTTGGAGTGGGAATAGTAATTTTAACCCCTACGCTATCCAACGCTTTCCCTACTGTTGCACCTACTGGAGTGGGAATAGTAATTTTTACCTCTACGCTTTCCAACGCTTTCCCTACTGTTGCACTCTTTGGAGTAGGAATAGTAATTTAAGCCCCTACGCTATCCAACGCTTTCCCTACTGTTGCACTCTTTGGAGTGGGAATAGTAATTTTTACCTCTACGCTATCCAACGCTTTCCCTACTGTTGCACTCTTTGGAGTGGGAATAGTAATTTAAACCCCTACGCTATCCAACGCTTCCCCTACTGTTGCACTCTTTGGAGTGGGAATAGTAATATTTACCCCTACGCTATCCAACG
Source organism: Lissotriton helveticus (assembly GCF_964261635.1). NCBI lineage: Eukaryota > Metazoa > Chordata > Amphibia > Caudata > Salamandridae > Lissotriton > Lissotriton helveticus. Next base: position 1,319,605,273 of record NC_136061.1, read on the forward strand.
ATTTCCCTACTGTTGCACTCTTTGGAGTGGGAATAGTAATTTTAACCCCTACGCTATCCAACGCTTTCCCTACTGTTGCACTATTTGGAGTGGGAATAGTAATTTTTACCCCTACGCTATCCAATGCTTTCCCTACTGTTGCACCCACTGGAGTGGGAATAGTAATTTTTACCTCTACGCTATCCAACGCTTTCCCTACTGTTGCACTCTTTGGAGTGGGAATAGTAATTTAAACCCCTACACTATCCAACGCTTTCCCTACTGTTGCACTCTTTGGAGTGGGAATAGTAATTTAAACCCCTACGCTATCCAACGCTTTCCCTACTGTTGCACTATTTGGAGTGGGAATAGTAATTTTTACCCCTACGCTATCCAACGCTTTCCCTAATGTTGCACCCACTGGAGTGGGAATAGTAATTTTTACCCCTACGCTATCCCACACTTTCCCTACTGTTGCACCCACTGGAGTGGGAATAGTAATTTTTACCCCTACGTTATCTAACGCTTTCCCTACTGTTGCACTCACTGGAGTGGGAATAGTACTTTTAACCCCTACGCTATCCAACGCTTTCCCTACTGTTGCACCCACTGGAGTGGGAATAGTAATTTTGACCCCTACGCTATCCAACGCTTTCCTCACTGTTGCACCCACTGGAGTGGGAATAGTAATTTTTACCCCTACGCTATCCAACGCTTTCCCTACAGTTGCACTCTGTGGAGTGGGAATAGTGTTTTTTACTCTTCTGCTATCGTACGGTAATAATATTGGATATAATTTAATATTATTATGTTTATATGTATATATATGTTTTAACAAACATGATTGTAATTTTTTTTATAACTTTCATTAATTATTTAATTATTATAAGTTAATTTAAGTATTTTTAAGTATATTTTAGTAATGAATTTTTAATTTGAATTTAATTTAACACTGTTTTTAATAAAGTCGATATTTTTTAAAACTATATTTTTGTAAACGATATTTTGAACTCGACATTTTTGTACTTACCTGTTTGTAGATACAAACTCGATATTTTGTCTGTAGATATTTTTTCCTCGATATTTTTGCTAGTCGATATTCTGTCGCTCGATATTATGTCAGTGATCCACCACTGACATAATCACTCACTCACCCACGCAGTCATACACTAACTCTCTCCCCATACAGTCCCTCACACACATACTCACTAACCCATACAGCCACTGAGTCACCCACTCACTCATCCATACAGGCAGTCACATACCCCCTTACTCACCCATACAGACACTCAGCCACTAATACAGGTACTCAGACAACCAATCAATCACCCATGCAGCCACTCACATCCTCACTAATACACCAATACTGCCAATTAGACACCAATTGATCGACTAATACAAGCATTCACACTGTAGAAAAGTAGGATCTGCTTCTTATGGTTACCTCCACTTTTTGCATGATGTTGCACTGTTTTTGACTATTCTGACTGAGATCCTGCTAATCAGGACCCCAGTCTATCTACTTTCTCCTTACACATGTACTTTGGTACACTCCAGATTTGATACTGGGGTACCCTTATAATTCCCTAGTATATGGTACCCATGTACCCAGGGCATAGGTACACCAGAGACCTCCCATGGGCTGAAGAATGTATTATGCCACCCGTGAGAGGCCATGCAAAATGGAACTACAGGTCTGCTACTGCAACCTGTTCAAGATGGTGCTTGCACCACTTACTTTAGTTCACTATATTTATAGGTCACTACACTTAAAAAGTATAAGTCACCCCTATAGCAGGCGTTATCACTCCTGAAGACAGGGTGCTGGGTTTTTAGTGAGAGGGTGCCCCTGCATGAGCAGATCCTCTCTGCAGCCTTTGGAGACCATTCTCTCGGGTTGTCTGTGACTCAGCCAGACATATAGGTAGAGGTGCATTATAACCTTGCGGTAAATGCTATCTCAAAAACGGCTGCATAGAAACATATTGTGTTTGGTATGAAACACCTCGGAACCATACCCCCATACTGGTACCCATTGTGGGAAGTATGATTCCACCCTTCAGAAGTGAGCTTCGTGGGTTCACTGGTCTATACAGTGCCAGCCTGTTAGACCCAGTCAGCACAAAATAAATGCTGCCGACCAGAGACACCTTTCTGCCCTCCTGCTGCTGAGCCAAGCTCCAGCAGAGGAAGGCAGCACAATAGGCATCCTGTCACAGGGAAGTGTGACCACCTCCCAGACAGGATTTATTGTATTGGGGCTGGGTGGGTGCACTCTGAGAGTGACTGAAAGTCTGCACGGGGGCACATTTGGTGTCCCTGTGCACAATCCAGCTCAAACCAGTTCTGGGAGCCATTGGTTCCTGCTCTGACGTGAAACTGGACAAAGGACATGAGTGTAACCACCCCTCTTTCCTGACCCTCGCCTTGGAGGGTCCCTCAAATCTGTCCAACCCCCTCCAGTAGGAACAAAAGGGATTACCCTAGCTGTAAGACTTTATCTTTTAAGTGGACAATATTCTACAAGAAGAAACCACTGACCTTCGACCCTCTGGACATCGCTGGACTTTGACTAGGCCCGACTTCATCTCCCTCTCCGTCCAAAGCTTTGTCTGTGTCCTTGCTCCCAACAGGGTCCATGCAGGACCTGTGATGCACTAAGGACAACTGAAGAATCTCCCTTGGAGTGAAGGAGTCACTCCCCTGCATTCGTAGGCACCTTAACCCCTTCCGTGCTGTCATTGGCAGTTTACCGACGCGAGCACTATGTCCCTGGTGCTGCGCATGACCAACGGGCAATGCAGCCCCGCCCACTCCGTCGAACGTCCGCACTGCGGCAAAATGTACGCCGCGGTAAACAGGTTAATAAAACTGACTGGTCTTCTGCTCCCAAACTCCTGCGGACTCCGAAGATTTCAGCAACACAGAAGGTGGGTCTCTGAAGGTCGCTGAGGTTGATCTGCCATCTCAGCAAGTTTGAGGCCAGTATCCCTTGTGGGGACTCCATACCTGAACCCCTGTGTATCGCGGCCATTTGCAGTTGCATATGCTTGTTGGCGATTCCCAAGATTGTGCATTAGACTCTGTGTAGTTCTGACCCTGGAAGGAATTTGCACCAAAAACCTCCAGCCTCCTCGCACCGAGTGCTCCGTGGGCTGATACTTTGCACCCTTGCTTGTGGTCCCCTCGCTACGCCTGGTCATTCGGCCTGTGGGTCCTCCTGAGGTTCATCTTGATTTCTGCTGGGTCTTACTGGTTGCTCTAAATGTGCCCTGATTCTCCATTGCTTGATGAGTCCCCTGGACCTTGCTGGTCCACACCATAACCTGCTTGACCTTCCTGCGTTAGTTGCTTTTGCCAAGGCTTTTTGGTGCTCCTGCCGGACAACGACCCCTCAGCACTCAACAGCCTTCGTGGAACAGCTCATCTCCAGCTCCTGGTCAACGCTGACGTCTCCTGGTCCTCGTGGCTGCAGAGTCAAGCATCCCTTCTTCGCACCTGAAGCACCCAACATCGGTGGGCATTCGTCTAGCGAGCCCCTTGTCCCTCTAAAATGACCTAGACTCTGTCACCTCTGCTTTCAGGTTCCTTCCTTCCAGAATCCAAGTGTGGATTCCACTGGACCCTTTTCACCTTCACAGCAGCAGCACTCCTTCACAGCCCTCCATTGAGAACGACTGCGGTTTCGGACAGCACCCCAAATCTATGCACCCGGCTCCTCTTGGGCAGGTAACTCGGGTAGTTTGGTATCCATGGGTGGGGTGGCTCTCCAACCTCTTATGTTCCAAAGGGTTTGCTCAAAGTCCTCCTAGAAGGGTCCTTAAACTTTAAAATTGCAACCACGACTTCCCCATAGAATTGTACGGAGCCACTGGTCGTGTTAGCACACTGGTCCGTTCTCCGTGGGGTCCCTATCTACTCACCTTGCATGGTTCCTTGGGGTCCTAGTGATTCTACATGCTCTAGACCTTGTCTTGACCCGAGTCGTGGTTGTTATACCACTATTTTAGTATATGGTTTGGTCTCCCCCTGGAGCCCACTGTTGTGCTACTTACAACTGTTCTATTGATCTCGTATTGTGTGCTTTGTGTTCTATCCTCATGTAGATAATACTAGAGAGTGTTATGTTAATAAAAACATATTCTTCTATAACTACTGTGTGGTTTTCCTTTTATTTAGTCGATATAGGAGGTGATGCTCTGGTCAAACGAGATGCTTTACATTCCCTCAAGTTTAAGCCCGAGGCTGCTCTCCACAGCTACCACTAGGATAGGTTTCTAAAGGCTATCTTTGACCTCATACATCATAAGGGTTGTTTGGACTGGTGCAAGGTGCCCACTTCAATTAGTGGTCAGCATATACCAGGTCAACTTCTCACTTTGGTGCGCAGCGGTTGGGATTCAAGTCGGCATTGTTTTCCAGATAAATCTCTTGTTATTGATTAACTGAAAACCACTAAAGTATTAAGGCACATATAACACTGAAATATTAGAATAAGTAAATTCTACTGAACATAGGGTTGGATAAGTTAAGGGTCTAACACACCTTTCTCCAACCTAAGAGAGTATAGTTCCCACTGGGGTAGGTAGGTGCATACACCACACCACACTAGTTATGTCTTCTAAAGGAGAAACCAGTGGCTCTCTGCCTTCTTAGTACAATGGTCTTACATTTTGTGAATTGAAAGCCATGTGTTTTTACTAGGAAGCTGAAGACAGGGAGAAATGCCAACACCCAACGTCTCATTGAGGTGTTACTCTTAGATGACCTTAGGAAGACCCCATGGTCAGATGAGGTAGAAAGAGTGGGTGGGGCAGGGAACAAAGACAGGTGAGGAGGTGAAACCTTTTTTGACCTAGACCCAAACCCTGGCCAGGAGCATCAAGATGATTCCCACCTGGAAAACTTAAGTCTTCAGGAAGAGGGTGGAAAAGGCCCCAGTGGCCATCTCTTTACTCCTCCTGAAAGAGTGCAGAGTTTACCAAGGAGATCCAGATCTCCTGCTGCAGAATCTGACCATTCAGGACATTCTATAGGGACTTCCATATCTCATACGAGAGATACCTCTTATGAAAGACAGTGCCAATTTCTAGAGCTTGAGAAAGGTAAGCTAAGGCTCAGGAAAGAGCAAATGGCCCTAGATAAGAAATCCTTGGAACTCCAGAAAACCAGAAAGACATTGGGACTAGAGTCCCTTGGAAGCAGCAACGATGTCCCTAGGCTTAAGGACTATACTTTTGGCCATAGGAACCAGAGCAAGATAGTCCGTCCCTACCATGGTAGGGATGACATCCACAAATGAATAACTGCTTTAGAGCGGGCCTGTAAAGTACTGAGGGTCCCTCAAGAGCAGTGGGTAGCTATCTTGTGGCTCTCCTTTGCTGACAAAGGAAGAGGTAAGCTCCTCACTGTTAGAGAAGAGGATGCTGACAACTATTCAGTCCTGAGGAGTGCTCTCATTGATGGGTTTGGCTTAACCACTGAACAGTACAGGATTACGTTGAGAGACACCCAGGAGACACAGACTCAGGACTGGGTTGAATTTGTAGATTGTGCTACTAAGGTTCTGGAATGCTGGTTACTTGGCAGCAAAGTGAATGATTTCAAGGGATTGTACAATTTGATTATGAGGGAGCAGATGCTTAATAATTGCCAAAATCAGTGGCATCAGTACCTGGTTGACTCTAATCTGACTTCTCCCCTAGAACCTGCATCTGGGGGGGAGTCACAGTCTAACAAAGGTAATGGTAGAAAGAAACCTTGATGCTTCCTGTTTAAGGAGAACCCCCAATGGACAAAATATGCCAATTGTCCAAGAGCCAAGGATCCTCCTACCACTACCACTGCCTCTAAGGCAACTGCTCCCCCTATTTCAGCTCAAAGTGGTGGTACGGGGAACAGGGGTATAGTAGAGTTAACCCTGGGATCTGAGATGGGTTCTGGCCTAGTCAGAACTCCAACTCAGGCAGTTCTTGTCTGTGATGGAGGCATAGATATTGCCTCCTTATTTGTGAGCACCAGCAATCTGGGCAAATACAGACAACAGCCTTTAATCAATGGTAAGGAGGCCATGGCATATAGGGACACAGGAGCAAGTGTCACAATGGTGACAAAAGATCTTATTAAAAAAAACAATTATGAGTGGATAATTGACAATCAAATATCCAATTATTACAAATCATTGCTAGTTAAACACAAAACAGATAAGACAATAGAAAGAGAAAAAAACAGTATAGGCATTATGTCAATTTTGTTTTAACCCACCCCCCTCCCCTTCCAGTCTAAAACCCACCCTCCCCTAATTCTTCTCAAGCCTTCTGATCAGTGGTGCCCAAATATTTAAGCCTTTAGATCGGGCCCGCAGTCCCCTTTTTGCATAGATGGCTTTCTCAAAATTGTACTTCGCCTATAAGTGAGACGGCCATTGGTGGAATCCGGGGGGAGTTGGATCCAACCAAGCCGAAGCCAGGCATACGCCATGCCAATAAACACAAGTATTTTCACCTGGCTTCCCTTGTAATTGTGAGTCCACCCCCTTTCCTGTCCCCGATTTAGAAATATTTTTTGGGGTGTAGTAGAGTGAAAAACAGGATTTATAATATTGTGCTAGAAGCCGAGCTGGAATTAAGATCTTCTGTGCTAACTCTGTGGAAAAGTAAATTTTGCCATGTTGTATGTGCCTACGTGTTCCCCATCTTATGCTATATGTGCATGATCGATATGCATGTATTCCCCTCTGATCGATTAAAGACGCAATTACAAGTTGTGTCCATCTCTAGTATGCCAGTTTCCAGTCCTTGTGAAAGCAACGAATATTAAGCTTATGTAAACCTACGTTGCCACATTTTACAGTGTGCACGTTAATTCATTGAATTGTCCCCGTTTCTAGGCCTCAAAAGGGCCCAGACTCAGATTCAGCTCCTGTCTCCTGAACCCTCTCCGAGGAGCGATACAGCCCCCACCTGCATCCCTGACCCCTAGCTTACTTTCATGCCTCGCAGTGCCCGGCCCGGCCTGGCTCTGCCTCCCAGTCTGCCAAGAGTATGTTATGATTCTAGTTATCAGTCCGGCCCTCCTTCTCTGCATTCCTAAGCTACTGAATCGCATCAATAGTTTCCGTCATGGTCTAGCCTTACTGTCTCCATGTAAGAGAAATACTGTATTAATATTCATAGAATATTCCTCGCACACGCAATACATGTAGAATTATGCATGCACCAGTCTTAGAGTCTATTAGCTTTTGCCCTGATAACTTTTGGATTCTATCAACATGTACTCTAAACACCAGATACCAGATATGCCTTGGGTACATGTCGCTCTGACACTCCAGACTTTAGTCTCCTCTTCTAGCACAGAAGTCATAGCCCCCAGTTCTCTCTGGTAACACGTCATTGCCCGTTTGCGCGCACCACTAGGTTAAAGGTCCCAGCTGCTCAGGTAGCCCCCTCCATGTTTCCGCCCCGTTTATGACACTTCTGTTACGTTTACATCGCATGTCTATGTATACGCCCTGTACACGCCTTCTTGTTACATCATTTTGCCCTTATCTTTCGCGACTGCTACGAGTCACGCCTACTGCTACGCCTACTGTATTGAATGTAATGCAATTGTTTTAATATATATACTGTGTACTGTTACTGAAAGTTGCCAATAGCCAATTAGCCATCCTGACTTCCCTTGTCCCTTCCCTGGCAGCTGCCATCCCGTAATATTGCAGGCTGTCCTGTTCCTGTCCTTATGCCTGATTAAAGCCTGTCGACTCAAGATACCTCGAATCCTGACTCTTATTTATTGAGCTACCTGTTTTATTGATTATATGAAAAATAGTACCGGTAATTAATTATTTATTTACCACATAATGGCGCCCGAACAGGGACCTGCCCTTTCCCCACGCGCCGGCGAAGCCACGCAGGCCCCCTGATCCTCTGCAGCCGTGACGGAACCATACCGTGCACGTGCAGATATTTCTGCTTCAAGTATCCCTCAGGCCCACGGAGGAGACGGAGGTTGCGGTCCAGCATCCAGACGAGGCGGTGTGGAACGCGGCGAGTCCCGACCAGAGCCCAAGCCGAGAGTCCAAGGTCCGAGGTATCCGGAGGCCCACCTGTAACTGAAGTCCGAAGTTCGTAGTCCGTCGTCGTAGCAGTCCAGTCCAGTCTGAGGCCTTCCGTTCTTGCTGCCCGGTGAGTACCGTTGCTGGGGTAGTATCTAGACAGGGTCAATTAATTTGTCTCTGGTCCGTGGGTTTGGGTACACAGATCCAACACGAAGTGTTCACCTAGGTGGACGCGGGTCCTGACGTGTCTCTTTATGGGACCGGTAAGTTTCGTGCTGTTTTAGCAGTGCATCTAGTAATTCTAGTAAGTTCCGTTCTCGAGAAATTCATGTGTTCTGTTCTCAGTATATCAGGTAATATTCTGTCCGAACTGTTATTTTAAATGTTATTCCATGTGTTTTCAATGTCGTGGTATGAGTGATTTGTTTTCCCAGTTATTATTGTGTTTATCGTGTATTGTATTGTGTCCAGACTCCAGCCTAAACTATGCCTCTATTCTCGAAGTTACGTCAGTTAAAAACCAGAAAAGGGTTATTAGAGGAAGCAGTTCCTGTCCGCCTAGGGACAGTGCAGGTCATTTTATGTATCATAAGCATGGCTTAAGTGCCATATTATATCTAGACTTATGGGTGGAGTACACCAAGGAATTAGAGGAGAAATATAGATGGCCCGTATCAGGTACATGGGATGCCGAGTGCATCATGCGAATAGAAGAAGCATTATGGAAAAAGAAATCCAGACAGTCCCAGAAAGATGCCATCGAGTTATGGCGCAAAGAATCACATAGAAGAACCGAAAAAGAAATCAGAAAAACAGAATTAAGTAGAGAATCCTCGGAAAGAGCCCAAGAAAGGGAATTAATCGAGGTAGGTGAACGAGTTAAAGCCGAACAGTCAGACAGACAGAGAAATGCCCTTATTAAGGGTATGTATCCTCTTCTGGCCGAGGGCTTGCAGAGAGCAACCCCGGAAGCACCATGTAATTTTCCGCCGCCATTAGTTCCGATTAAGTTACGTCACAAACCGACCGCAGCTGATATTTTTCTCTCGTCCTATTTGGACGACACAGTCCCAGCATATGCAAATCCTGTTCCGCCAGCTCCCGTAAATAATGTAGTTCCTGTTCCTCCAGCCAACGGGGCACCCGTTACAGCACCTGTTACGGTACCCCCGGTCCAGCCTACAGTACATGTACCCGCTACATCAGTCACTCTCCCAGCACGTACAATACCCGTCGACGATTCTAGTCTAGGGGCCACGGGGGGAAGTCCTCCTGGAACCCCGCCTCAACACAGACGTGTAACATTACTCGAGCTACATGCACGAGCGTTACAGCGTTCGCCCAAACTTCAGTCAGTCGCAGATATCAAGCGAGCACTTACCGAATGCCGTTATGATCCGGTCCCAGGCGATGATGATATGGTCCTGTATTCATTACGTGTAAGACGGGTGACCGAATATTTGGACACCCTACCGAATATGAAAGGTTATCTAGACAGAATATATTGTTTCATCCGTACAGGAGTAGTTCCAGGAAGTATTGGCGATGCCATGATTCAAAGGAAAGTCGAGATTCAACTCATGCTTTTAAAGTTTCTAATTAATTGTTTAATAAGGGAACAAGATTATCCGGATAAAGATCCGGAAGAAATGAAAGTTCTGACCAGGTGGAGTGACCATATAGCCGAGGGAAGACACAAGACACAGAACTGTATAGAGAGTATGTACAAGAAAATCCGTAAGGAAATAATAAAGATACACGAGAAACGAGAAGCAGCACAAGTAACCGAGAAAGAAGACAACTCTTCTACTGAAGAGGTAGACGACGAGAATCCCTCCAGAATAGCGTATGTAGGTAGAACTAGACTTCCCGACCGACATTCATGCCTAGATCACAAGAAAGTTTTCCCTCCTCCAGCACCAGAACAAGGTTCTCTTGAACAAGTATTTCAAGCTACCGATCATATTCTGAAATCGCGAATCGGTTATAGTGAACTTAGTACCATGCATGAACAAGAACTAGCCCGATCAGCAGTCCGATGGACTACTGATTCTACCACTTTTCCAGACGAAATAGTGGCACAAATGTTTCTGAAACTGCCCCCAGCCGAGCAGCGACTGGTGGGTATGTATATGATCCAGCACCTCATTACACTGTATGAGGGACAGCATTCTGATCCAGGTCCGTTACATGATGTTCTGAACGAGTTACTCCAGTATAGATGGAGAGGTCTAGGTACCGATTTAATTAGTATCATTCTAGAACAGCGCCACAAATATCGAACGTTTTTGAATCCGCATTTTGTTCATGTCTCACCTCCAGAAAGTAAATCATTTTACATAGATAGACAGCATCCGTTACGAGAAGTACACCCAGTTAGGACAGCGGGTGGAGAACTAGAACGAGTATTTGTCTACACCCCTATCACAAAGATGGAACTCTTAGAGATGAAAAAAGTTAATTCCCTGTCACGACAAAGATCCAGCAGGGTTCCATCGAGAATTAAAAGACATGCTCCGTATGGGAGAATACACTTATCCTGATATTATTAAAATGTTAAAGGTCCTGTTGCCCGCAGGGGTATATGAAAAACTCAAGGAAAAAGAATGGGAGGTGGGAGAGAAAAAGATAGATTGGACAGCTTTAGAAGCTGAAGATAAATCACGAGTACCAGGTACCGGTCTTGGGGGTAAAGTTAAAGAATTGCCCGAGTTATTGATACAGGTTTTGCCAAGGTTACTAGCCACGAAAAAGGAAGATTGGGATGCAATCTCAGCTTGTAAACAGAAACAGGATGAAGACACTAGTGATTTTTATTCTAGATTTGAAAAATGTTTTATTATTAACAGTGGTCTGAAAACAAGTAGTGAATCTTACCCTCATCTTTTTGTTACCAAACTAGTCGAGAATTCAAGTCCACAAGTTAAAAATCAAGTATTGAAAGTCGAAAGTAGTTGGCAAGCTAATACTCCGTCACAAATGTTACAGATGCTCCAGTATCACCAGAATAGAATCAGGGAAGAGCAAGAACACGAAAGGAGACGTATGAAAGACACAAAAATGAAAGTATTAGTTGCACAATCTGTTCCACAAGACAGTCAGAAGAGGGGTCCGAATCAAGCCAGTCATCCTGCAGCTCCCGTTAAAGGGACATGCAATTATTGTAAACAGCCAGGTCATTTTATAAACGAGTGTGCAGTTCTGAAACACAACATAGCTACTGGTAAGACTAAAGAAAGACCACGTCCGCCTAGACATGAACAAGTTTCACAGACTTCTCAGCCACCACAGAATGCACAACAGACAGTTCCAGCACCGCAGCCTATTGCTGCAACACAGCATGTTACACAGCAAATGTACCAGTATGCTCAGACAGAGTATCCAGATTATCAGCCTTATCCATGAAACAGCCTAGAGAGGGAGGTAGGCTTGCCTCTCATCGAGATACCTGTAGATCAAGAGGGTCCCTATGTACACAGTCAAGTATTAGGGAAAGACAGAAAGTTTTTGATTGATACAGGGGCAAGTAGGACTACTATCAGTCATGACGAGGTTCCAGGGGCTCCGCTCTCAGGCTCTAAAAATGTTTCCCTTGGATTTTCAGGAAAGCCGATTGTTAATGAAATTTCGAAACCAGTTACTCTAGAAGTTGGTCCATTGTCCCGAACTACTGATTTGTTACTCACGAAATCATGTCCAGAAAATTTGTTAGGCATTAAGACACTAAAAGAATTAGGAGCGGTAATTTGCTGCTCCCCAGAAGGGGTCCGATTGTTCCTGAGAGACTTTAAAGGTCACTATGTACTACGTGATTTTGATCCAAGATTATTGAATGTACCACAGCATTTATGGGCGCAAGGTCCAACTGATGTAGGTTGTATGAATATCACACCCCATCGTGTGACTCTCAAACAAGGTGTAGTTTTGCCACGAATCAGACAGTACAGATTGCCACCTGAGGCTGTAGCCGCCTTATCCAAAATTATTGACGAGCTTATTGCTCAAGGAGTGGTTGTAGAAACTGACTCCAATGTATGTAATTCTCCTATCATTCCAGTCTTGAAACGTACTGATCCAAATGCACCCCCAGTATATCGATTAGTGATTGACCTTCGAGAGCTTAATAAATGTATCATTCCTCAGTATCCAGTAGTCCCAGATATTTCTTCCCTATTGACAGCCATTGATTCGGAAGCTACATTTTTCACAGTTATCGATCTCAAGAACGCATTTTTCAGTGTCCCCATTCATCCAGACAGCCAGTACCTTTTCGGTTTTTGTTTAAATGGAAGGAGCTATAAATTCACACGAGCTCCTCAAGGTTTCACAGAAAGTCCTAGTATTTACAGTCAAGCACTTAAGAGACAACTAGACAATATTCACATGCCAACTGACACTGCCCTGCTCCAGTATGTCGATGATCTACTGATCACAGCCCGTTCTGAACGTGACTGTGAGCGTGCGTCACTTACAGTTCTGTATTTTCTGGCCGAGCAGGGGCACAAGGTGTCCCCTTCCAAATTACAATTCTGTGTCCAGCAAGTGGTATACTTAGGACACTTACTGTCCAAGTGGGGTAGGCAGTTGACACCAGACCGTATCCAGTTAATAGCGAGTCTTCCACAGCCCAAGACACAGAAGGAGGTACGAGCTTTTATTGGCCTCACTTCTTACTGCAGACAATGGATTCCACAGTATGCATTTCTAGCCAAGCCACTGATACAGTTAACGACACAGGAGGCAGCCGTATCGACTGTCCTCCCTTGGACCCAGGAACATACACTTGTATTCAATGAATTAAAGAAAGCCTTATGCCAAGCACCTGTTCTAGCGACACCGAACTACAGTAAGCCTTTTACACTTTTTGTCACAGAACGTGATGGTACTGCATTATCTGTTCTCACACAAGATCAAGCAGGACAGTACAAGCCCTGTGCTTATTTTTCGAGCACATTAGATCCAGTAGCCCAGGCTCTGCCTGCGTGCCTCAAGTCAGTTGCAGCCACAGCTCTAGCTATCAGACAAAGTGATTCCATAGTGTTAGGACACTCCCTGACAGTACAAGTTCCACACTCCGTGGAAGTTCTTTTAAACCGAACACAGACTCAGCACTTGACAATTGCACGTTTAACAGGTTATGAACTGACACTGTTCCAGCCACACATAGAAATCAGACGCTGCAATATTCTAAATCCTGCTACACTGTTACCGTCAGTTACTTCAAATCCTACCACACATGACTGTGTGGAAGTTGTTAACACTATGACAAAACCAAGACAAGACCTGACAGACATTGCATTACCTAATCCTGACCTGACACTTTATGTGGATGGTTCATGTATGAGAACAAGTACAGGAGAACTAGTAGCCGCGTATGCAGTGACTACTGAAACCGAAGTTATAGAAACACATCGTATTGACACCTTGTCTGCTCAAGCAGCAGAGCTAGTAGCTCTGACCCAAGCCTGCATACGTGCCAAGGACCTGAAAGTAAACATATATACAGATTCACGTTACGCATTCGGAGTCGTACACGACTTTGGAGTGCTCTGGCAGGAGAGAGGTTTCATGACTTCTCATGGAACCAAGATTCAGCATGGTCTCCTCATTCAAGCTCTGTTAGATGCAATACATTTACCGACAGCTATCGCTATCATGAAGTGCAAGGCACATACGAAAGTTACTGACATCATTTCCCAAGGTAACGATCTAGCAGATCGAACAGCCAAGCTTACAGCTCAGACTCCAGATGTTCCAGTTAACACGACACAGACACTCACTCAAGATCAGACTACTTGTATGACAATTAAGGACCCTACACAAGATATCATAGACATACAGTTACATGCTACTCCCGAAGAAATCAAGAAATGGTCCGAACAAGGAGGGGTCCAGACAGATCAAGGATGGTTGACGAAGGGAAAGGCCACATGGTTTCTCCCCGACTCTATGGTTCAAGTTATTATTAATACCGCACATAGTCCAGCACATCTGGGAGAAAAAGCTATGTTAGACAGTATTCAGAACCTTTGGTTCAACAAACATTTACGAGCTGCAGCCAAGCAGAAAGTCCGTACCTGTATGATATGTTGTCAGTTCAATCCAGGTAAAGGTGTCCCGGTGGAACAAGGTGGATTCCAACCTCCTGACCACCCTTTTGAAGTCCTCCAGATGGATTATATTCAGATGGAGCGATGTCGAGGTTTCAAGTATGTCCTCGTAGTTGTATGCGCCTTGTCCAGGTGGACAGAAGCATATCCAGTTCCAGATTACACAGCCGCGACCACTGCCAGGCAGTTGGTTCGTGAATTCTTTCCCCGCTATGGACTCCCTAGGGTCGTGTATTCAGATAACGGCCAGCCATTCTCATCTGAGCTTATGAAACATGTTTCCCTTCTGTTAGGGTACCAGTGGAAGTTCCATTGTGTACGCCATCCTGAAGCAGCCGGTCTCGTAGAGAGACATAATCAGACTCTGAAAATGCGCATTGCAAAAGTATGTAAAGAGAAAGGTGTAGACTGGCTAGTAGCTCTGCCAGTTGCTTTATTCTATATGAGGATGGTTGCACATTCCAGATCAGGTCTGTCCCCGTATGAGGTCGTATTCGGCCGCCCCCCAAACATGTGGGGTACACCTAGACCCCGCAGTATTACAGATGTTTCCAGTAATATGCTGACAGATTACCTAGCTTCCTTGATGTCTGCCCTACACTCTTGTCGTTCACAGGTTGCCGCCGCATTTCCAGACAACACCGAGGTGAAACCGCATGAAGTCATCCCCGGTGACTTCGTATTCGTCCGAAATTTTGATCGTTCAAGTCCGCTGGAGCCCCGCTGGAAGGAGCCTCGGATGATCTTACTAACAACAAGGACCGCCGTAAAGCTCGAGGGCAGGAAGGGGTGGGTCCACCTGAGCCACATAAAGAAGTTCCATGGAACACGTACACAGACTTTTGCTGAGGACTGCCTTATTCCGAAAGACTGCCTAAAAACAGACTCTGAACTTGACTCTGAACTCAAAGTTCCCCTGTTAGAGAAAACTCCGCAACAGGAGTATAAACAGAAGCTCCGGTCTAGTAAAATAAGTCAGCCAGTTTAATTGTCTAAGTCCCTCTCGGGTGAAACGGTTAGACAGGTTCCTGACATGTATGAGATAGACCCCCACAGTGAGAGAGTTAGTCAAAACTCTAAAATATGTATTATTGTTCTAAGTTTTCTATTATTTTTAAGTCTTATGGTTACCTGCACAAGTTATGCTTTACATTTATGTTTTCCAGTTTCACATGTACTTATATTTTCTAATGATACAGTAGAGCACACATTTAGTGATCTGCCTCCTCACGAGCTATCCTATCGTCTTGCTATGCGAAATAATACATTCATCCGAATGTTGCATTATTCACACCAGACCAGCAATGCCACTAATTGTTGGGTATGTGGTTGACTCCCCCCTTTCCAGACACCGAAGGGAGTTCTGCCACTCTTTCCCTATCCGTTTTCACATAATGGTTCGTGTGGAGCATGGTCCACTTTAACGTCATCCTCAACTGATATGTCCCTTCTGAATAGAACATGTTTTCCAGACAAGCAAGGTCTCTCCCATAGAACAGGGTTAGATCTAGAAAATGAAGTATATGATTTAGGTAATTATTCTTCGAATTTCATGGTCCTGAATGTTCAGTCAGATACTACTCCAGATTTACCTGCTATTTCAGTACTACCAGTCAAAGGCGAATTATGTGTCAGAAAGAATGGTTCCGCACATGTAGGACATAGTGATTGTACTACTACTGTCGAGTATAGTGACAGTGGGAAATCTATTTTCAAAGCCTCACGTCATTCTTATTTTGTTTGTGGTCAGACCGCATATGTTCGTCTGCCTCTCGATTGGGATGGAACATGTTACATTGCCTTCCTACTGCCACCAGTTTTTCTAGCCCCATCTGATTATCACAGAAATACACATCTAGTACACATTAGACATAGAAGGGAGACCGAGTCCCCAATTGTCGATCAAACTGAAACTACTCTAGAACAGTATCAAGACTTCAATAAAGGTTTCTTCTTTTTTATAGGACCTATCCAGAATAGTAAGTTAATACGTAGGTTAACCAGAACCCTTGAAGCAGTAGTGAATGAGACTACTTCTGCTCTAGGTAACTTAACCGAAGAGCAATCTGCTATGCGTTTTGTCGTGCTCCAAAATCGTCTAGTTCTTGACGTCATACTGGCCGATAGAGGAGGAGCATGTAGAGTCATCGGATCTAGTTGCTGCATTTTCATTCCTAATAACGCGCCGTCTGTTTATTCAGCTATAACCAGACTTCATAAAATTGCCCATCAGTTGCACCAGAATCCAGGCACCTGGACATGGTCCGGTTGGCTCTGGAGTATTGTATCTGCCTGGGGATGGAAAGTACTGTCATTCCTGGGTATTGCAGTAATGATCATATTCAGTTGCTGCCTCTGTATACAATGTGGCCCTGCGATTTGCAGCATGTGCGCTACCTCTTGTATTCCTAGTCCTAAGTCCCGTTCCAAGACAATTCGAGACGAGCAAATGATGCTATATGAAATGATAGATGGTATCATGAATATTGATGTTTCCTGATGGAAACGTAGGGCACAAGGAGGGAATGTGAAAAAGTAAATTTTGCCATGTTGTATGTGCCTACGTGTTCCCCATCTTATGCTATATGTGCATGATCGATATGCATGTATTCCCCTCTGATCGATTAAAGACGCAATTACAAGTTGTGTCCATCTCTAGTATGCCAGTTTCCAGTCCTTGTGAAAGCAACGAATATTAAGCTTATGTAAACCCACGTTGCCACATTTTACAGTGTGCACGTTAATTCATTGAATTGTCCCCGTTTCTAGGCCTCAAAAGGGCCCAGACTCAGATTCAGCTCCTGTCTCCTGAACCCTCTCCGAGGAGCGATACAGCCCCCACCTGCATCCCTGACCTCTAGCTTACTTTCATGCCTCGCAGTGCCCGGCCCGGCCTGGCTCTGCCTCCCAGTCTGCCAAGAGTATGTTATGATTCTAGTTATCAGTCCGGCCCTCCTTCTCTGCATTCCTAAGCTACTGAATCGCATCAATAGTTTCCGTCATGGTCTAGCCTTACTGTCTCCATGTAAGAGAAATACTGTATTAATATTCATAGAATATTCCTCGCACACGCAATACATGTAGAATTATGCATGCACCAGTCTTAGAGTCTATTAGCTTTTGCCCTGATAACTTTTGGATTCTATCAACATGTACTCTAAACACCAGATACCAGATATGCCTTGGGTACATGTCGCTCTGACACTCCAGACTTTAGTCTCCTCTTCTAGCACAGAAGTCATAGCCCCCAGTTCTCTCTGGTAACACGTCATTGCCCGTTTGCGCGCACCACTAGGTTAAAGGTCCCAGCTGCTCAGGTAGCCCCCTCCATGTTTCCGCCCCGTTTATGACACTTCTGTTACGTTTACATCACATGTCTATGTATACGCCCTGTACACGCCTTCTTGTTACATCATTTTGCCCTTATCTTTCGCGACTGCTACGAGTCACGCCTACTGCTACGCCTACTGTATTGAATGTAATGCAATTGTTTTAATATATATACTGTGTACTGTTACTGAAAGTTGCCAATAGCCAATTAGCCATCCTGACTTCCCTTGTCCCTTCCCTGGCAGCTGCCATCCCGTAATATTGCAGGCTGTCCTGTTCCTGTCCTTATGCCTGATTAAAGCCTGTCGACTCAAGATACCTCGAATCCTGACTCTTATTTATTGAGCTACCTGTTTTATTGATTATATGAAAAATAGTACCGGTAATTAATTATTTATTTACCACAACTCAACTGAGTAAAAAAATAAACTTTCCTGGATTACTAGCTCTGCTTTCCATTTTATTGCACGTGCCTCCATATCATCCGGCATCAGTGAATTATAAAAATTGTACAAGGTCCCAATAGGAAACTGATTATTTTTTCTTAACCTATCTATAATTAACCCTGGGCGTAGTTCGCGGAGCCGCACTCCGCGGAGCTACGCGAAGACGCAGTTGCACTCCGCGACCTTCGCGTAGCTCCGCGGACATGCGTAGTAGCTTGCTAGACCCGTTCGCGCGCCGTTTTTCGTCTTCGGGAGCGCGGTGCGCGTGTTCGGGGCGCTGCCTGCATGCTCGAGATAGCTAGCGCGCTAAGTTACTCAAGAGGTTTGTCCCGCCCGCTTGCGTTCCCTTATTTCCAAAGTGCGTGATCGCGTCAAATATCGCGCAAACTTACCCCCGGCGCACGCGATAATGTTATTCAGCGCGCGAGAACTACGCTACGCACCGGATCGCGGAGTAATCGACAGCTTCGCGTTCTCCGTAGAACGCGGAGTTGCCAAAACTCCGCAAGCTCCGCGAACGGAGCGTAGTTCTTCGCCCAGGGTTATCTATAATACGATTGTTGGCATAGCCAATAGGCTCCCCACCTTTTTTATTTAGAAAATATCGAATTTGAAGATACTTATAGAAATCCCTCCGATCTAAATTGTATATCTCCCTAAGATTGTCGAATCTGACTATATCGGTTAAATAATCACCAAGCTTGGATTTAAACAATAAAAATATTTAGGGGGAAAAAAGCATTTTAATTATATTAGTTCTGCCGATAATCGGCAGGTGTCAATTGAGTAATCTAGTTAGTTCGATTTTTGTATTAGTGATCAAAGGATCAATATTAAAATCAACAATTTTGTCGACATTAGCCATGATATCAATTCCAAGGTATGTTGCCTTTTCTACCTGCCTTGTATTGTTAGCCATGTTGATATTATTGCAAACAATTTGGGTCTTAGTGCTATTAAGGGAATACCCTGAGAGCTGCCGAATCTCGCCGCTTCCGCCTCAATCTCAACTATAGCTGTTTCTGGATCGGGGTAACAATAGCAATATCATCGGCATATGCTAAAGATTTAGGTTTCCAGCTTTGAGATTCGATAGGTCTTATAATCCTGTTAGTTCCGAGTTGTCGTAAAAAGGGATCTATATAGCTATATAGCTCGGGCAGCCCTGTAGAGTACCTCTAGTTATTTCAAATGAGTCTGTAAGAACGCCATTTTAAAAAAGTCTTGCACTAGGGCGGAAATATAGCATCTTAAAGGCCTGTATAAATCCTTTGCCTACTCCGACCCTCGCCAGGGTCTCCCATAAAAAAAAACGGGAGACCCTGTCAAAGGCCTTTTCGGCATCCAGCAATATAAGTCCTGCTGGATCTCCAGAGATGTTAACGGCATCAAATAATAAGATGACTCTTCTAATATGGTCGATCGTGCCACGCCCAGGTATTAAACCATGTTGTTGGGGTGAGACAACCTTGTGAATGACAGCAGCTAAGCGAGTGGCAAGGATTTTGGAATACATCTTACTATCAGCGTTAATCAAGGTAATAGGGCGATAGGAGCCGGGATCCAATCGTGTTTTATGTTTTTTAAGAAAATCCATAATTTTGGCTTGTGTCCAAGATTGCGGTGGTCTCCCCCCTTTGAATACATAAAAAATATTTGTAACATACAATCTTTCAACTGTGGCGCAAATTTCCTATAAAACTCTAAGGGTATGCTGTCTAAATCAGTGGTTTTACCACTCGGAAGGCTGTTAATACATAGCAAAATATCCACCCATTGGGGGAGTTCCTCAAGTTGTTGTTGATCCTCTTCGAAAATTGTACTACTGGAGCTTGATTAAGATATGAAATAACATCTCCCGAGTGGCCAGGAGTACCTTCATGATATAGTGTTTGGTAATATGAATATAACACATTGCGAATTCACTCTGAATCTGTAGCTCTCCCTCTCATAGGATCATTGATTTCAGCTATTATGTTCTCTGTTGTTTTTTGTCTAGCTCTAGTTGAGAGGTGATGTCCAACCTGCTCACTACACTCATAACCCTTCTCACTCCACACCGCTAATCTTATCTGCAGCTCTTTTTGCTATTATCTCAAGAATAGCCGACTTGGCTACCATCACTTTCGTATGTGCTTCTGAGGCATTTCCCCCATTCTGGAGCGCTAAAATTAGATCTTCCTCTGCAGAAGCCAAGCTGTGCTGCATATCATTAAGAAGATGTCGCCTTTCCTTATTCATAGCCAGTGAAAAACTAAGTGTCTCTCCCCGTATTCCCGCTTTCAGGGTGTCGTAGACTATATCTACCCCAGCACTCCCTATGTTCTCCTTAAAAAATTGGGGGATCCACATCCTCATACGTTCACAGTATTCCTCATTAAGAAGTAGCGCTCATTCAAAACTCCAATTAATCGTAGCCATATTTCTAGGCACTAACCCTTTAAAGTCTACTATTAAGGGGCTGTGATCAGCCAATATTCGTGGGGATTTCTCGATTGAGCAGGCATTAAGAATAGTATGCAATGCTAATATAAAATCTAATCTTACATGTTTCTTATGTGGAAAAGACAAAAATGTAAAACCCGGGTCCATGGGGTTTTGCCAGTTCCAGATATCTGACAGTGCTTGCTCGTGACACAGTGTCCTCAAGGCTCTAAAAACATCAGGTTTCCGATCATTATAGATCCAGTCATTGTCAGGGGCTAGATTTTGACTGGCGGGCAGGTTTATATTAAAATCCCCACAAATATTTATGGGTAGTGGCCAGGTAGCTAATTTATTATTTATATAATCAAACACTGCTGGATCATCTAAGGTGGTTCCATAAATAGGTCAGATTGTAATTGGATCCCCATTATCCCTACAGCATTCTGTGATTACCCACCTCCCATTCTGATCAGCTACTGTTCGAGTAAATTGAATAGATTGATTAGCTGTCAAAATTGCAACCCCTGTGTCCTAGAATTTTGAGTCGTAGCCCATACCAATGTATATTCAAGTGATTCGAGCAAATGTATCTGTGCCCTTTGGATAGGCGTTTCCTGCATACAGATAACATCGGCTTTTAATAGTCGTACCCCACAGCAGTATTCATCCATTTTTTAAGATCGTTGAGGCCAAAAATATTAATTGCTGCTATATGCAATTTACTCATTAATGATGTAAATTTCATCTAAATGAAGAAAGGCCAAATATCTTAAAACAAACGCCCCCAAAGTGGCAACCCCTTCCCCCCTTAACCCTAAACCACCCTCCTCACAAACCACCCCCCTCCCACCACCTACCACTGAGGTTACCTGGTGCATCCTGAGCCAGGATGAGGGCATCTAAGAAGTAGTGTCCCTGCGCCGCTCCCCGGTCCAATCTCTCAGCCATCACTATCCCTCTATCCCTCCATAATACCACCCTGACTAATTTGTGAATTCCTAAGTAGTGACAATTACTATTTATAAATATTCCAACACAAAAAAAACATTCCTCTCTTAGTTCAACAGAAAAATTATTCCCAAAGCAATTTTGTTATATACTTTTTGCGAGAGGAAAAAAGATAAGATAATAGATCCAGGAGCTATAGAGAGTGTCAAACTATACATCAATACAATTAGAGCGTGTTTTTAAGTCATTAGCTTTATCTTATTTACGTTCTGTATTCTCACTTAAGTACGTTTGTGCCTGAATTTCAGATGTGAAACTGTGTGTGGATCCCTTGAATATGACCTTTAGGTGGGCAGGATTATGGAGATACACAGTAGAGCCAAGTTGTTGAAATGGCATAAAAAGTTGTCTCATCCTCCATCTACACTCGACAGTGGCATGTGCGAAATCAGGAAGTGTGAAAAAGGTAATGCCATTAAATTATTTCTTGTTTGCTGGCCTTGCAAGATCATAGAGTAGCTGTTGCAAAAGGAAATTGCTGAAATATAGTAACATAGCTCGTGGATATTGCGAAGAGGGGTTGGGTCATTTGGATGAAGTTAGTGGAAAGCGATGTACTCTTTGTATTTCCTTGTCCCAATCCCAGGAGTGTAGGTCCGGAAAGCTCCCTTGAAGAGTGTGACCATAAAAGTCTTGGGATCGTTCCCCTCCGCTTCCTACGGGATACAGAGAACACATAGGTTATTATGTCGTAATCTGTTCTCTAGCTCCTCGACTTTAAACATAAGATCTTTAACTATGCCACCATGTTCATCTCCTTGCATTTTCAAAATGGTAAAATCTTTCTCAAGGTTTTCAGTCCGTACTTCAACTGAGGCCATTCTGTCCGCAATTTCTACACAAGTCTTGCCCACTTTCCTTACGGTGCCTTGAAGCTTTTGCAAGGCGCGATCGTCGGCTATCTAGCTTAACCTCCTCTTGGAAGCTCTTAATAGATTGCAGCACTACTGCTGAGTAGGTTCGCTCTTGGGATCAGCTGCTCCATCGTCTAAACTTCCTGAAGGAGTGGGGTTCTCCCTTGAGCACATCGTTGATTCAGTCAGAGCTGATAATTGTGAGGAAGAGAAATCCCATCTGAGATCTGACATGCTACCCTGCTCTGGGGTCTCACACTTCTTATATCAATTGGATTTCTTCCTCAGGATGTTTTGTGCAGTAGTTCTCTTGGATAGCTCTGAGTCTGTGCTGCTGTCCCAAATATAACTCCCTCTTTCGCTAGTGGTGGAAACACTTGCGTCTGATATTTCTGATTCATCCGTGAGTGAATAAAATGTATCCATATTATCAGGCGTTTTTGGCGGGAGGCCATGGATTTTTGGCTTGTCATTTTCACCAAGGGTCACCAAATCCTTATTTAATGTATCTGGTTTCTCAGCTACCGGATTATTAAGGTTTTGTGAACCGTCTATGGTGCAAGATCTCTTCCTGAACCAACCCAAGGCTGGTAGCTGGGCTTGATTGAAAAATAGGGGTGTTGATCTCCAGTGCATTCTCGAAGGGAGCAGCAGCCTCGATAACACCAGTTTGAGAAGTCAAAGTCTTTGTTTCAGCCACAGCCCCCACCATCAAATTCTGCATTTTCCTATCAACTAGAGGAAAAATATTAGAGCTGAGCGGTTGACTGGTTTTAGCACTCTGGAGGGGCTGGCCAGTATCAGCACCTTTGATGTTCTTTACTTGTGTTTTTTTCTGCTTAACAGTCCGTTCAGTTTTTTCTGTAGAATCATTTTTTTCACTCTGCTCCTTATTTTTTGCCCAGCGAGTAACAGGGCGTTTCTGACGAGTTTCTGCTATTGCTGGATTAGGTTACACTAGTTAATTTCCTGCAAGGGCTGCCAGCCCACTTTTACTTTTCAGCAATTTCGCCCCCGCCCTGTCATTCTTACTTGTTTCACTTCTGTGTGTAGGCTACAATGTATCCTCTGCACCCTGGATGCCTTGCAGAGAGCAGAGCAGTTCCTATGGCTCAGTGCTGTTTCCCTCACGATCAGCAGGATTCTGTGGATAGTTCATAGTATCACCAAGGAACACGTCGCAAGAGAATCCCGCCACAGGGCAGCGAAAGACGAAGATGCAGGAGCAGGAGCGGAGTGAGTCGGGACCGCCGATGACCAGGGAGAATGTTTTATCGTCGCGTGTACCGTAGCTCGCTATTTTTGCCCAGCAATCGCCCCCACGAGATGCAGGTACTGCAGCTGCTCCATGCAATATACTTCGACTTTACATGTATCTTGACGCAATTTTGTTGCTAAATCATGGTTTTAGACTTTAATTTGAGGATCAAACCGGCAGACCTGGCAGCAGCGGCAGCTACTCAGAGGCCATCTTGCCTCTTCACAATGGTGACAAAAGATCTTGTGGACCCTAACCATATCATACTTGGTGAAATGTACCAAGTGACCAATGCTAGCAATGTCAGGACAGACCATTCCTTGGCAGTTATTAATTTCAGCTGGGGAGGGGTAACTGGCCCTAAGAAGGTTGTTGTTAGCTCAGACCTCCCTGTGGAATGCGTGTTGGGCAATGATTTGGAAACTTCAGCCTGGCTGAAGTGGAACTCAGGACACATGCAGCAATGTTGGGCATCTCTGCAGATATGTTTGCTGTAACTAGGTCACAGGCCAAACTGTCTTCAAATGAACAGGCCCTTGATCCTGAAAAAATGAACCAGGTGCCCTCCAAGAGGAGGAGCAGTCAGGGTAAGGCAGTGTCTTCACCCCAGATGCAGAGTGAGGATCAGTCTCCTGAGGAAGATGATCCCAGTCCCTGTGAAAGAACTGTCTCAGAGGAACTTGGACCTCATCAGGTTGAGTTATTGGGGACAGGTGGCCCTTCCAGGACAGAACTGACTCAGGATCAGCACAGCTGTCCCTCTCTTGAACCCCCTCAGACAGCAAGGTGCTGCTGAGGCTGCTGGGAGGGCAAGTGGGTCCCACAGGATCCAGTGGGAGGGATGAAGGACTCCTTTACTCAGAGGGTAGATACCCCAAGCCTGGTCCCACCAGGAGGTTGGGCATACCTCTGAAGTGTAGGGGTTTCCTATTGACACTGGCACATGATATCACTTTAGCAGGACACTTAGGCCAAAGTAAAGTTAGGGACAGGCGTGTCCCTTACTTTCACTGACCTCACATGTCAGAGGACACAAAGGAGGTTTGTCGCTCCTGTACCAGCTGCCAAGCCAGTGGTGGGGCAGGTGGTATCATAAAGGCCCCCCTTATACCACTACCTGTGGTGGGGGTTCCCGTTGAGAGGGTTGGGATTGACATAATTGGTCCCATGGATCCTCCAACTGACTCTGGGCACAGATATATTCTAGTAGTGGTGGAACATGCCACTAGGTACCCAGAAGCAATACCCCCTCAGAACTACCACAACTCCTGTGGAGGCCAGGGCCCTCCTGGGCATGTTTTCCAGAGTGGGTTTCCTAAGGAGGTCTTAACTGACAGAGGTGCAAACTTCATGTCTAGTTATATCACTGCTATGCGGAAGGAGTGGGGACTAAATTACAAATTAACCACACCCTCTCGCCTACAATGCAATAGGTTAGTTGAAAGGTTCAACAAAACCCTGAAGGACATGATCATGGGCTTCCCAGAAAAGCTTAGGTGAAAATAGGATGTCCTGCGTATGGTGAAGAAGGGAAGTGCCTAAAGACATTATTGTCGCTTCCAGGATCAACAATAATGCAGGCCATTGGAGCTGAGTTAGGTGTAATGGCATGGGGTATTCAAGTTCAAATGGCACTGATAAGATTCTGGAAACATCAGGACCCAGGGGCTGTACAAAAGCTTTCACTATAGTGTAGGAACGAAATCCAGCTTAGTAGCCTAAAATGGGCCAGAGAGACAAGAAGGCAATTGTACAAGGTGTGTGAGAATTTTAACGTGA
The DNA here is from genome assembly GCF_964261635.1 of Lissotriton helveticus. Classification (NCBI taxonomy): domain Eukaryota; kingdom Metazoa; phylum Chordata; class Amphibia; order Caudata; family Salamandridae; genus Lissotriton; species Lissotriton helveticus. The sequence continues at coordinate 1,319,630,520 of NC_136061.1, forward strand.
GAATCTGCCCACACTCACTCCAGGTAGAAACAAATAAAAGCATACTAAGGACCCAAGGGCAGGTAGCAGCTAGGAGGGTTGATGCTGAGCACCTGAGCATGAAAAAATCAGTACAATTTATGAGTATGACTTCGCAGAATGATGCCTGGTACCCGTACCTTGATACGCTACCTAATTACTGGCTCAGGTGTGAAATCCTAAGAATAAGAATTGGACTTAACCCATGGAGAACAAATGATAAAATATGGTTAGCAACGACGCAGCCCGATGGCAATTACAGATGTAAGTAATTAAATATTTATTTATATTGCACAGTTACTTAAAACCATTTACAATACATCTTGCATGCACTTAAAAAAGAAAAAAAAACAGAGATGAAAGAAAGACAATCCTAAAAAAAGACATTTGTATACGAAACTTTCAAAAGCAATGTATAAAAAAACAACAAAAGTATTAATATTTGTAGCTGTACATTCGTAAATAAAAACAGCAAGAATATACCATTGTGTCCTCATTAGTGAGTTTCTTGCGTAATTTAAAATGTTATAGTTATTAAAGTGATATCTTCTCCATCTGGTTAATGGGGCGTGTTGGCTTATTGGTCTGAAGTGACTTTCATCATGCCTGACCCTTCGTTTTCCGTAAACCTGTTTCGAAGCTTGGCCATGTATTTCCCAAACCTGGCCAGGTCTGATGGAAGAGTGCAGGAGAATAGTACCGAAACAGCTTCGTTTACTGTTCGAACCCTGTGTCGTAGCCAGATTTGTTTTAAAAAGATCCGTCGGGGCAAGAGCATCTCAGGGCAGCAGCAAATCATGTGTAACAGAGATTCGTGTTTGTAGTTGCAGAGTCTGCATTTTATTTTGTGTTCCAGGGACCTCCCCCCGGGAGTTAGCTCTTTAATTTGGAGGGGCACTAGTCAGGCACATATTATGTTTTTGAGTGCTTTCCTTCCTAGTGCTTGGATGAGGTAGGGCTGTGTTTTATGCCCTATGTATGATGTTGCCAACCCGGATGGTCCTCTTCCTGTTACGAATTCTGCTAGGTCATTTGTGTGACAAATGAAGACATTGTTTGTTTATTGCATTTTTAATCGCCAGGTAGTTTGTTGGTGCATCCTTCCAATTTTCAATTGCCAGCCCCAACGTTTCCACTGCTTTTTCCTTGTAACTATGCCACGGGTTAGTGGTTTCTCCGTAAATTGGCTTAAGCATACTTTTTAAACTTCCAGCTGGGGCTGTTATAACTTGGTAGAAGTATTTAGCATGTGCTCCCAAGCATTCCTTACTTTGTTGCTTTAGGCCAAACTCCAAATGAATTAAACTGTGACGAGTGTGTTTGGGAAGTTTAAAAATACGTTTGTAGGCCTGGCATTGTACTTTGTCCAACATTACCTCCATTTTGCCTGGGAATGCCTGTTGTGCATATCCTGCGGTTGCCCTGATCTTGGCTTGTAGTACCTTTCTAATGGGTGCTGACGTTGGGCTCTGCATGAGCTCATTTAATTTGCATATCGAAAAGATTGTTGCCTGTGCTCTGGCCTTCATTTTGTGCGTGTGTGATGTTGCTTTGCCAGTTTCACTTAGCAAGCACCCGAGTTAGATATATGAGCGCGTGGTTGTGATAATTTCCTTACCCACGTGCCATTTCAGTGAGGCTTTTTTTGGGAAGTGGCCAAAAACAACAACTTTCGTTTTTTGCGCGTTGATTATGAGCTCATTGATTTCGTTGTACTTATTTAAGGCTTCTAGACCACTTTGCAGCCCAATTTTTGTGTGGTCCATTACCACTAAATCGTCGGCGTATTGTAAAATTTGCAGTTTGTTTCTGCCGTTTTTTGGGGTTACAAGGCTGGCATTCAGAAGCTTCTTCCCCAGATCTGCAGTGTATAGATTAAATAGCGTGGGGGCGAGTACGCAGCCCTGTTTTAGGTATTACTATATAATGAAATGATGGCGTTTAGGAGTCCTGCTGGGATGTGCCAATTGCTCAGTTTTTTCCAGAGCTTATCTCGGGGTACCCCGTCAAAGGCGGCTGAGTAGTCTACAAAACATGTGAAAATTGGTTTGTTGTTTTTGCAGTTAGCTTGCTGGCTCAAGTATGACATGGCCACGATGTTATCAATTGCAGAACATCCCTTACAGAAGCCAGTCTGGTAGTGGGGGAGGATTTTGTTCTCTTTAATCCATTCGTTCAGTTCCTTCAGTAGAGTACTGGCGTAGGCTTTTCCTTCAATGTCCAGAAGAGCAATGAGTCGATAGTTTTTTGGGTCTGTATTGTTCCCCTTCTTGAAGATAGGTGCAAGAAGGACCCTTGCTATGAGTCTGGTACTTGTGCTTTTAGTCTACATTCGGTAAACAGTGTGAAGAGAATTCTACTCAAGTAAACTGGATCTTCTCTGAAGATTGCCCCAGGAAGGCCATTAGGCCCAGGAGCCCCATCTCTTCTTATCCTGCTTATCACATGTTTAACTGAGGTACCCTCTTGTTCTTTCCCAAGTGATTCCACGAGGACTTCCGTATCAGTTTCTTCTCCAATTGCGAGTGGGACCTCATGTTTTTCATGGACTGTAATAGCTGCTTTCTCAGTGTAGAATGAGGCAGCATGCCTTATCCAAACGTCGGCGTGTACTGAGTTGCACCTGTCCACTTTGCCGTTCTCCAAATTTGCAATATATTGCCAAAGTTGCCGTTGTTTGTTGGGTTTTGAAAGCTCGTGTATTGTTACCCAGTCATGCTCTAGTTTTTCCAATTACAGATGTATGCTAGGGAAAGAATGTGATATCCCGCATATATTGATTCATTGTAGAATTGTCTTAGCCCAGCGGAAACTTTGGTTGCGGCCTATATTTTGGTATGGTATTCAATCACAGGCCCGAGCTAAAGAGCTTCTTACCGGTATGCTTAATCTTGATATTGCTATTGCTATTGGTAGATATATGAAGGTGGTAAAAAGTTGTTTTATGGAAAATTATTTTGTGAATTAAGTTATGGACTGAACTTGCCTAATAGCAAAGTTAAAGTATGATTAATATCTATGGAGGTTTTATTAATATGTCGGAATCATTTTAAATGTGATTTTGTTTTATGGGAATGTACTGGGAATATTTATATTATGGATAACTTTTTCTGAAACCCAATTGTATGAGATACGGTGCGGTTTTATGTAAAAATAAGGCATCGACTGATTGGAAACATGGATGGTATTTTGATGATTTTTAAACTATTTATGAACATGTTTTTATATTATCTCATACTGTTTAAAGACCAATGATCTAAATAAACATTGCCTTTGACTTGAGATGTCCTGTTGACCTGCCTTCTCTTTGCCTACAGAGAGGTTCTTCAGAAGGGGGTTGGCAACAGCCCTTTTGAACTTCTGTTTGGACATCCAGGGGTCCCTTGTGTTTAGTGCAGGAGGGTGGGAGTTACCTCTCAAACCACCTAAACAAGACATTGTGGACTATGCACTTGGTCTCCACTCCAGGATGGCTGAGTATATGAAGAAGGCAAGTAAAAACCTTGAGTGGACCCCATACCATTCTTGAGCAAAAGGGAAAGGTCACCTACCTGGTGGAACTTGGAACTCCCAGGAGTCCCCACAGGGTGCTCCATGTGAACAGGATCAAGCTATATGTTGACAGTGCAGGCATGGGCTTGTTCATGGCTACTGATGAGAGATAGGCGGAAGAGAGTGACCCACTCCCTGACCTCCTTTCACAGAACCCTGATGATGGCTAAGTTGATGGTGTAGCCTTGGCAGGCAGCCTCACTTAGCAGCAACAGACTGATTGCAGAAAGGTCCTCAATCAGTACAGACATATGTTTTCCCTGACTCCTGGTCAGACCACTTGGTGCACTCATGAAGTGGACACAGGCGAAAACCTGCCAGTTAAAAATAAGATTTACAGGCAGCCTGACCATGTCAGGGACGGCATCAGGACTGAGGTCCATGAGATGCTAGAACTGAGAGTGATTGAGCCTTCAGATAGCCCTTGGGCTTGTCCAGTGGTCCTGGTACCCAAACCTCATACCCAGGGCGGTGAGAGAGAAATGAGGTTTTGTGTGGACTACAGGGGGCTCAATGCAGTCACTAGAACTGATGCTCACCCTATTCCTAGGGCAGATGAGCTTATTGATACTTTGCCCTCAGCCAAGTTCTTGAGCACATTTTACCTCACTGCTGGATATTAGCAAATCAGACTAGCTGAGGATGCCAAACCCAAAACGGCATTTTCAACCCCTGGTGGGCATTATCAATTTATTATAATGCCCTTAGGCTTGAAGAATGCACCCGCCACATTTCAAAGGCTGGTGATTAAAGTTCGCACAGGCTTGGAAGACTACAGTGCAGTTTATCTAGATTATATTGCTGTCTTTAGTTCCACCTGGGAGGATCACCTGGTCCACCTGGAAAATGTTCTGGAGGCCCTGCAGAAGGCAGGCCTCACTATCAAGGCCACTAAGTGCCAGATAGGGCAGAGTAAGGTTGTGTACCTGGGCCACCTTGTTGGTAGAGTCCAGGTTCAACCATTGCAGAGCAAAATCCAGATCATCATGGGCTAGAGTGCTCCAACTACATAGACTCAGGTCAGAGCTTTCTTGGGCCTGAATGGGTATTACAGTAGGTCTGGTAAGGGATATGGATCCATAGTGACCCCCTAAATGAGCTGACCTCCAAAAGAATGCCTAAAAAAGTTCAGTGGACCGTTAGCTGTCAAAAGGCATTTGATGACCTGAGGCAGCCCATGTGCACTGCTCCCATTCTGCAAAGTCCTGACTATTCCAAACAATTCATTGTTCAAACTAATGCATGTGAGTTTGGGGCATGGGCTGTGTTATCACAACTGAATGAAGAGGGTCAGGATCAGCCAGTTGCTTTTATTAGCAGAAGGCTGACCCCCAGAGAGAAATATTGGTCAGCTATTGAGAGGGAAGTATTTTCTGTGGTTTGGACTCTGAAGAAGTTGAGGCCATACTTGTTTGGCATTCACTTCATTGTTCAGACAGGGCATAAGCCCCTCTTATGGCTCAAAGAGATGAAGGGTGAAAACCTCAAACTTTTGAGGTGGACCATTTCCCTACAGGGGATGGACTATATAGTGGAACATAGACATGGGAGTAACCATACCAATGCAGATGGACTCACCAGATATTTTCACTTAGAAAATTAAGACTCACAGCACACCCTCCCCCATCAGTGGTGCTGTGGGGTGGGGGGTTTCTGGGGGGGGGGGGTCTGGGTCTTTGGGGTAAGGGGGTGGGGGAGCACGTGGGATTGGGTGAAAAGGATAAAATATCAGTTCAGAGCACCTGCTGTAGGGATTTTAGAACAATTTCATTTTCTGCATATTTTGACAACCATCGACATGACTATGATGATAATGGCTAATCATCAAGTACGGATTTGCTCATTTAATGTTTGTGGCCTGAACAATGTGATGAAGCGCAGACGGGTGAGGGAGGAGATTCGATTAATTAATCCTGATATCATTTGTCTACAGGAAACTCATATACCTTGGGCCAATCGGAAAGTACTAACTGAGTTTGGATATTCATTGCTAGCTGCATCTAGCCAAGCTATAACTAATAGAGGGGTTGCAATTATGGGTCGTCAAGCATTGGTTGTGGCTGGTAAAATTAAGGTTGATAATGTGGGCCGCTGGGCTATTGCAGAATGTATAAAAGGTTGTCACAAATTTACAGTGTGCACGGTTTATGGTTCCAATTTTGATGAAGCCCAGACCTTGAATTCTTTGAATGTTGAGCTTGCTCTATGTGACATGCCATTGGTATTATTAGGAGATTTTATATACATGGCGAGCTATCCACTTGGGACTATCATTTTATTAATTACAAAGGTCGGAAACCTAAAGCGTTCTTTGCGCTTCATCAATTATTGATTCAGCATGGCTTGGTTGATGCATGGCCAGTGGCCAATCCGGGCGACCCGGGATACACCTTTTTTCCTTCCCCATAATAAGTTTGTCCGGCTAGATTATATTTTGTACCTAGATTTTTACTGGTCCAGGTTAAGATGCAGGTCACACCACGTATTACATCTGACCACGGTCCCCTAGTTATTGACCTTCCGTGTTTCAATCTGGTACGGCCATCACGCTCATTTACTTTTTCAAAAAAATTGTTATTAGAGGAAGAATACATATGTCATATTCGATTAAGGGTCAAACAATTTTTGGAATTTAATCGTGGTACTGCTTCTTTAGTTATGATTTGGGACTCCCTCAAGGCCGGCATTCGGGGTGAAACGCTTAGCTATAGCTACACACAACAGCGCAAAAAGAAAGTGGTGATTAAGAATCTGATTCTAGATTTTAAAATGGCTGAGTGTGAATTAATTACAACAATCCGTACCAATAATGACAGTCAGATGGCACAGACAAAGGTCGCCCGCTGCAAGGCTAAGATTAATGGTGTGTGGAGTGAGGATATAACAATCCAGTATAAAATAAATAAAACTGAACGGTATGAGTATGGAGAAGCTGTGGGCCGATGTCTTGCTCAAAGACTACGCGGTCGCCTCGTATCTCAAAGAATTGACGGCCTGTTGGATAATCAGGGTCACTTCGTGGTCTCTATAGAAGGCATTATGGAGATATTCCAGTAATATTATACAGAGGTATATACTCAAGATGTTGTACCCCGAAGTGTGATCGAACAATATCTGTCCAGTATAGATTTGCCCGTGCTGGACGGTATAATAAGAGAGGAGTTAGAGGCACCTATTACTATGGTGGAATTACAGGCTGCGCTAATGGATTTGGCATCTGGTAAAGCAGCCGGGCCAGACAAATTACCTTTAGAACTGTACCGCATTTTGTTTCCGGTAATACAAGATGATATGCTAGCCATTTTTATTGCGGCACAGTCAGGTAACCCCCCCTTCCTGGGACGATGCTAATATAGTTGTTTTTAAGAAAAAAGATAAGCCTATTGAACTGGCTGGCTCTTATCGGCCAATATCTTTAATCAACGCCGACGCCAAGATATATTCTAAAATCTTGGCAACACGGCTGCTGCAAATCGTCCCCTTTTTGGTGTCTCGCCACCAACATGGCTTTTTACCAGGCAGAAGTACTACCAATCACTTGCATAGAATGGTGGCCGTGCTAGATTATGCTGCAGTATTTAAAAAAAACCATTGGCTTAATTTTTTTAGATGCCGAAAAGGCGTTTGACCGCGTCGCCTGGGCTTTTCTTTGGGCAGTCAAGAATCTATCGATCTTGCCTCTACAGTCATTCTGTCGGCTAATCTACGATCCCAGCACTATAAAACCGTATTTAACCTATACTATACACCTGCCCATATGATGAAGTGGGGAAATGCCCAAGCAGGGAATTGCTTTAGATGCTATGCACCGCAGGCTGATATAGCTCATATATTTTATGATTGTAATAAGCTAGCATCTTTTTTTTATCTATTGAACAGTTTCTTTCGCATCTTACCAATGTGCATGTTATGATATCCAAAGGGATGTTGATGCTTGGGCTATGCAGCAATGCTCATTCATGCCAATTGTATTACCCTTATCGATTTTTTTTTATGGCCATGGCAGTAGCTCGCCTATGTATAGCTTCATTGTGGCTTAAAACGGAGGCACCCTCATACGAAATGTGGCGAGCGAAGTTCTATAATGTTTTTCATACAGAATTCAATCTTTATCGTCTCAAGTCATTGAAGAAAAAACATTTAGGGATTCAGATTTGGCATCCCATGATTCAGCATATGGCGGACTAATAACTTTATTTGTGTGGTGTCGCTTAGCTTATTCTTTTTCTACCATTGTTATCTCCATGTTTTATTTTTTCCTACAGCATGATGAATATGTCGTTATTTTCGCAAGTTGTGAAATCTTTTTTGTGTTACTGCTCAGAACTAGAAAATGAAGACTCGACTGGTCAAGATTAGTCTCATGTCCTTTCGTTTGGGGGGTTGTGTAAGAAAGTAGGATCTGCTTCTTATGGTTACCCCCACTTTTTGCTTAATGTTGCACTGTTTTTGACTAGTCTGACTGGGATCCTGCTAATCAGGACCCTAGTCTATCTGCTTTCTCCTTTCAATTGTTACACATTGGTACACTCCAGAGTGGATACTGGGGTACCCTTATAAGTCCCTAGTATATGATACCTATGTACCCGGGGCATAGGTACCCCAGAGGCCTCACATGGGCTGAAACATGTATTAAGCCACCCATGTGAGACCATGCAAAATGGAACAACAGGTCTGCTACTGCAACCTGTGTAAGATGGTGCTTGCATATAGGTTTGCTATATCTATAGGTCACTACACTTAAAACTTATAAGTCACCTCTATTGCAGGCCTTATCAATCCTGAAGGCAGGGTGCTGGGTTTTTAGTGAGAGGGTGCCCCTGCATGAGCAGAGCCTCTCTGCAGCTTTCGGAGACCATTATTATTGGGTTTTCTGTAACTCAGCTGGACAAATAGTTAGAGGTGAATTATATTCTTGCAGTAAATGCTATCTCGAAAACGGATGCATAGAAACATATCATGGTCTAGAAGTTGCCAGCCTTCTAGAACCAGTCAGCACAAAAGGAATGCTGCCGACCAGAGACACCTTTCCGCCCTCTTGTTGCTGAGCCAAGCTCGAGCATAGGAAGGCAACACAATGGGCCTCCTGTCATAGGGAGGTATTACCACCTCCCAGACAGGATTTATTGTATTGGGGTTGGGTGGAGGCACACTGAGAGTGCATGAAAGTCTACACTGGGGCACATTTGGCATCCCTGTGCATAGTCCAGCTCAAGCCAGTTCTGGGAGCCATTGGCTCCTGCTCTGGTGCGAAACTGGACAAAGGACATGGGTGTAACCACCCCTCTGTCCTTACGCTCCCCTAGGAGATTCTACAAGAAGAAACCACTGACCTTCGATAGTCTGTACACTCTGGACTTCGCTGGACTTCGACGGGCCCAACTTCCTCTTCCTCTCTATCCAAAAGCTTTGTTTGTGCCCTTGCTCCATTCAGGCTCCGTGCAGGATCTGTGGTGCACTAAGGACAACTGATGAATCGCCCTTGGATTCTCAGGCACCTTAATACAACTGACCAGTCTGCTGCTCCCAAGCTCCTGCGGACTCTGAAGATTTCAGCAACATAAGAGGTGGGTCTCTGAAGGTCTTTGAGGTCTATCTGCCCTCTCAGCAAGGTTGAGGCCAGAATCCCACTAGGGGACTGCATAACCCGAACCCCTGTGCACCACGTCCATTTGCAATTGAATATGCTTGTTGGGGATTCCCGAGCTTGTGCATTGGATGCTGTGTAGTCCTGACCATGAGCAGTATTTGCTCAAAAGAACTCTGGCCTCCTCTCACAAAGTGCTCTTTGGGCTGGTACTTTGCAACCTTGCTCTAGGTCCCCTTGCAATTCCTTGTCATTCAGCCTGTGGGTCCTCCTCAGGGTCATCTTGATTTCTGTTGGGATTTCCTGTTTGCTCCAGACATGCCCTGACTCTCCATTGCTCGGTGAGTCCTCTGGGCCTTGCTGGTCCACGCCGTAACCTGCTTGACGTTGCTGAATGGGTTGCTTTTGCCAAGGCTGGTTGGTGCTCCTGCCTGACACCGACCCCATAGCACTCAACATCCTTCAGCGGACAGCTAACCTCCGGCTCCTGGTCATCATCAACGTCTCCTCATTCTCATGGCTGTAGAGTCAAGCATTCCTTCTTTGCACCTGAAGCACCCAACGTCCGTGGGCATTCGTCTATTGAGCCCCGGTTCTCTCGGAACTGAGCCAGACTCTGTCCCCTCTACTTTCAGGTTCCTTCCACCAGACCCTTTTCACCTTCACAGCAGCAGTACTCCTTCACAGCCTTCCTTTGAGAACAACGGTAGTTTCCGAAACCACTCCAGACCTATGAACCCGGCTCCTCTGGGATCGGTAACTCGGGTACCATGGTACCCATGGGTGGGGTGGCTCTCAAACCTCTTAAGTTCCAAAGGGTTTTCCCATAATCCTCCTAGAAGGGTCCTTAAACTTTAAATTTGCAACCGCGACTTCCCCATAGAATTGTACAGAGCCTGCGGTCCTGTTATCACACTGCACCCAGCCTCTGTGGGGTCCCTATCTACTCACCTTGGGTGGTTCCTTGGGGTCCCAGCGATTCTACTTCCAATAGACCTAGTCTTGACCTGAGTTGTGGTTGTTATACCACTATTTTAGTAAATGGTTTGGTTCCCCCTGGAGCCTATTGTGTATTGTGCTACTTATACCTGTTCTATTGATCTCATGTTGTCTGCTTTGTGTTCTTTACTCGTGTAGAGGATACTAGAGAGTATTATATTAATAAATACATATTTTTATATAACTACTGTGTGGTTCTCCCTCCATTTAGTCAATAAAGGGGGTGATATTCTATTACAACAAGCCACTTTACATTCCTTCAAGATTAATCCTGAAGGCTGCTCTCCACAGCTACCACTAGGATAGCTTTCTAATGGTTGTCTTTGACCTCAAACATCATAAGAGTCGTTTGGACTGTTGTAAGGTACCCACTTTAATTAGTGGACAGCATATACCAGGAAACTTCTCACACACACTACCAGTAACTCACCCATACATTCAGTGAAACATCTAATCACTCACTTATACATAAGCCTGGCAATGAACTCTGCTCCGTTCACGGAGTTTGCTGAGTTTATCGCACTTCCTGCTCCATGGAGATTGAGGAGTTAAAAAAAAAATCCACTTCACATAGAGGAGCAAAGTTGTTTTACCTGTTCGCACTCGCCAACAGTAAGTTGGCGAATGCGGGGGAAGAAATCCAATGCTAGACTTCTTCCCAGTGAGATTTCTCAACACTGGCAGTCGCGGATGGTCGCTGCCACTCACGTTGATAAACCTTCCATTCGCAGTGAGGAAGTTGCGACTCAAGTAAAACTTCTACTCAAGTGGCAGAAAGAAGTTGCGTCCTCTTGTTCTGCATATGATGCCGTTCGTCTTGATATTACAGCGTGGGACAAACACCTAGCGCAAAAATGCAGTTTGAATGGCGAGAGGTAATGCACTCCTTTCGCTTAACACCACATAACTTGGCGGGCTTTTTTTGTTGGAATTCTGTGAAATCTATGAACTCCACCAATGCCTACTTATACAGTCAGGCATGCACCCACAAAAGCATCTGTCAGGCACTTGTACACCAACTGAATCACCAACAGCCCTTGGTATATATATTTAACACTCATAAACCTTTTACAAACACTCACAATCACTAGAAGATGTTGTCAATAATGTCATCAGTGATGTCACTGACCATATCCTGTGTGATTAACTATTGGAGATCATAAGCAGTGCATTGCAGGGGTGCGAGTTATAGTTAGCTCAGCTAATTTTAACTGCTGAATTTCAGTGGTTTTTTATTAGTGAAACCCGACCCTAAATATAATGTCCATGTAACCCTTTTTTTCTGTGAATTTCTAAGATTTTTTCCAATTCCAAACTATAACATCGCCGTAACCTTTGTTTTTTTCAATGAATATATATATGCTACTTATACAGTCAGGCATGCACCCATGGAAGCATCTGTACAGGCACTCCTACATCCACTGATTCACCAATAGCCCTTGGTGTATATATATACATTTAACACTCACAAACCTTTTACACTCACAGTCACTGGAAGATGTCATCAGTGATGCCATTTGAGATGTCATCAGTGATGTTACTGACCATATGAGTGAAGCCTGAGCCTAACAATAATGTCCCTGTAACCTTAGTTTTTTTCAGGGAATTTCTAAGTTTTTTTATTCCATTTCCTAACTATATCATCCCGTTAACCTTTGTTTTTTCAGTGAATGTATATATACTACATATACAGTCAGGCATGCACCCACTGAAGCATCCGTACAGGCACTCATACACCCACTGATTCACCAATAGCCCTTGGTAGATATATATTTAACACTCATAAACCTTAAAAAAACACTCACTGTCACTGAGAGATGTTGTCAGTGATGTCATTTGAGATGTCATCAGTGATGTCACTGACCATATCCTGAGTAATGTAATATGTGAGGTCATTAGCGGTGCATTGCAGAGGTGTGAGTTTTAGTTAGCACAGCTAATTATAACTGCTGAATTTCACTGGTTTCGTATGAGTGAAACCTGAGCCTAACTATAATGTCCCTGTAACCTTTGTTTTTTCAGTGAATTTTAAAGTTTTTTTCAATTTATCAACTATAACCTCCCTTTAACCTTTGTTTTTTAGTCAATATATATATATATATATATATATATTATATATATATATATATATATATATATATATATATATATATATATATATATATATATATATATATATATATATATATTCATATATTTTTCAAAAAAAGAAAAACGAACCCAGCCGGGCTCCTGTTCACAGCCCAGCAGCTCGAATTCACCACGGCACAAACGGAATCCAGAGGCGATTTCTTCAAGTTAAGATATTTTTATTATTTTATAACACCATAGTGCAAAAAGAGGACGGTCAACGCGTTTTGGCGGATGCCTTCAACTGGACCATAGAGTCCTGCGGTCTAAACTGTCCATTTAAAATGAAAAGTGCATAAGTCCCTTCTTTATTTCTTTGAAAATAGACTAGACTGTTAACCCTGTTAATCAGTTCATTTTTAGTGGCCATTGTTGTCCATCATTATTGCTATATATGCTAAGACAGAAAGGCATTATGGTAAAGTACCAATGGAAGTGCAAAAGAGTCATATCAACATTATCTATGCCTGGTTAAAAACATATGATTAAAAATTCTAAAATATCCAGATAAGGGAGTTTATACAAATCTAAGAGTGCAATCTGCGATATTCAATAGTTATGATATTAGAGGATGACGGATAGAGGAGGAGAAGGTTAAAAACAAAACATAAAAAGAGCCTTAAGGGGGGTAGAGAGAGAGATATATGCGAAGTGAGAAAAGGTAGGACAAGGGGGGAAAAGAAAGTAAATGGATTCGTATAAGATAGTCTTGCATTTATAATAACAGTAGCTGTATTAGCAAAATATGCATATGTTACTATCCATTCATTTCATTTAAAACCATCCTTTTTCAGAAAATCTTCTAGGTCGCTAATCTCTAAGAGGGAGAGGGAAAAGGGGAAAATTTGGAGATAAAGTGTTATGTGCATTGTGCAAAACATTCTGTGCAAATATCGTTCATGTGCAAAGACGCATTTGTCCTACTCCCTGTATTCTATCATTCTAAAGTAGACTTTTTTTTTTAAATGACAGGGAAAGTAAGAGAAACAAGTATTAAGTCCAATTTAACCCTCGTCCTTTCCCCAGTTCAACATCTGATCTTGAATAGAACTGTCCGTGACTGTTCTAAATATATATCTCTCCCTTCCTCATTTCTCTCATCATATTCCCTTTTGTCTCCACTCCACCTTCTATCCTTTATTCCCTCTTCTTGATTATATATATCTCTTGATTAGTTCTTCATTACGTTGCACTCAGTTGTTCTTTACCAGAGGAATTTTCGTATAATTGTCATTTACTGTCCAATCGGTTCCCTTACTACAAATGCACATGTAATTCAGCATCCAAGTTATGCCCAAAGGGACTTTCCGTACCAAGTCTAAGATGAACCTGGATTCAGCTCTCCTTAAATCCAGGATTCTGTCCCCACCTCTTTCATTTGTTTTAACCAGTTTTGCACCAAAAAATGTCAACTCTTGATTGTTACTCCAGTGTTTCTCCAGAGAGTGTTTTGCCATTGGGTAAGTGAAGTACGTGTTCTTAATTGCTCTTAGATGCTGTAATATTCGCAATTTTAATTTGTTTATTGTACTCCCAACGTACAATTTTTGACATGGGCATTGTAGAACGTACACCACAAATTTGGATTCACAAGTTATGTGGTCAGTGATATTTTCCCTTCTTCCGTTTTGTGGCTGATATAATAAAATATTGTAAGTAGGTTCACAGCCTTTGCATTTCGAGCACTTTTAAAAGCCAGGTGTTTTAAACAGAGGTATTTTGCCTTTCTCATTTTTTGGTTTGCATGTTGTTAGATGGCTTTGTGTCAGGATGTCACCCAACGAGGCTGTCTTCCTGTAATATTCATATATATATATATTTATGTATATATATATCACTGAAAAAAACCATAGGTTATACACCATATATAGTTAGGAATTAGCATTTAAAAAACCTTATTTTACTCACACAAAACCATTGAAATTCCATATATAGTTAGTTGCACTAACTATATATCGCGCACCCGCAATCCACTGCTGATGATGTCACATATTACATCATTCATGACATGGTCAGTGACATCACTGATGACATCACTGATGACATCTCAAATGACATCACTGATGACTCCACTGATGACATCTCATTTGACATCAATGACCACATCACTGATGATATCATTCATGTGACAATACAATGCATCTCCTCACATTTTAATATAACCTCTGTTTCACCCAGTGTTAAATACAGAGTATAATTTTTGAAACCATTGACACACCAATACTAGTTACTACATATGTACTCACTGATTCCTACATCTACACACACATTCACTCATTCACCCATACAATCATTCATACATACAATCACTCATCTTTACAACACTATCATATGCACTCATACACCTATACAGACACTCACACTCTGCCACTCATCCATGGAGTTACTCACACACCTAGTCAGTCCTGTAAAGAATCAATCACACTTCCATTTTCTTGTCTATACAGTTAAACATAGAGCACCTTACATTTTCAAACATATACTAACACATACTTACCTTGTTATACAATCATTGATATAAGTACACATTGATCTGCACAGAGTCACACACCTCCCAGCCAGCCACACACACACTCAGTCTCCCATACAAATACTTGGACAATCAATCAATAACCCATATAGTTACTCATATAGCTACTGATCAACACATGCAGCAGTTTACAGAACAACAGACATAATGATGCACAAATTAAGACAGTTTAGTCACTAACCCATGCACTCAGTGAGATACATTTAATCACTCACTCATACAGTCAGTCATGCACCTACTAAATCCTTCGTCCAGACACTTATACATCCACTCATTCTTCAATATGTAAGACATATTTAAACTTTACAGAAACATAAAATCACTGGATGTTGTTATCAGTGATGTCATCAGTGATGTCATTTGAGATGTCATCAGTGATGTCATCAGTGATGTCACTGACCATGTCATGAATGATGTAATATGTGACATCATCAGCAGTGGATTGCGGGTGCGCGATATATAGTTAGTGCAACTAACTATATATGGAATTTCAATGGTTTTGTGTGAGTAAAATAAGGTTTTTTAAATGCTAATTCCTAACTATATATGGTGTATAACCTATGGTTTTTTCAGTGAATTTTCAAGGTTTTGTAAATGCTTATTCCTAACTATATATGGTTTATAACCTATGGTTTTTTCAGTGAATTTCAATGGTTTTTTAATAGCAAATATCTATAGCTGTAAAATGTATTCTTATTTAAATCCAAAAATATATTTTATATGTTTATTAATAATTTTTTTTAAATATTTTTTTTGTTTCGCTCCCGGTCCGCGGACCGGGAAGCTTCCCGTTAGCTCAATTTGATGCCGCGACCCGGTCCGCGAACCGGTAAAAAATCAACATAGTGACGGTATCGCGTTGCCACGTAATGCGTCTTATGACGTACTGCGTTAGCGCACCCGGAAGTGCCCCGGGGCGCGGACCGAGGCGCGAAACGCAGCTCCCCGGAAGCGATCCGCGGCGCGTCGCGAAAACGCGACGTATCGCGTTGCCGCGTAATGCGTCTTGTGACGTACCGCGTTAGCGCACCCGGAAGTGTCCCGGGGCGCGGACCGGGGCGCGAAGCTTAGCGACCCGGAAGCTAACCGGGGCGCGTTCCGCAGCGCGTAACATGAGCGTGAGAGGTCATGTGACTTGTTAATAAAACTTTTCATTGGTTCATTTCACTTTTGGTTTCATAATGATGTAAGGCTAGGTCAGGTGACCTAAAAATAACACTTTTCATTGGTTGAGAAGTATTGTTTTTCCCAAATGATGAAAACCCCTCCTTCTTTCCTCACTCTGACTTTCATCATTGTGAGAGGAAGACCTATTTTGCTTGTTGGAAAATGGCTTCATTGGTAGCTTCAGCTGGTGGACCCCCACCACCACCTCCACCTCCTCATGGGAAGAGAGGACCACCTCCCCAGGTCATTACCAACACTGAGGAGGAAGATGAAGAAATGGATGAGGAGGGAGAAGAACCACAGTTCTTAGAAGAGGTGCCCCGGGTTTCCAGAAAGAAAGCCAGTTTCATCTGGCAGTTTTATTCGATCCCTCGTGGCCAAAAAAAAGTCAATGCGAGGTATGTCACCTGCCGCATATGCAAAGAACAATTGTCCAGAGGGACGGACAAAAAATATAGCTATGGAAATCACACAATGCACAGGCACATGACAAGGAAGCATCCACTAAATTACAGCCGGGCGGAAATAAGGGATATGCTTGACAATCCAAGACCAACTCCTGTGGCCAGACCAACAATACCGATTTCTCTAACACCAGAAGAGGCACGGGAAACTGTGCCAAATATTCAAGAACATTTTGGGCACATGATTCACTTATGTATGCACTGTCGTGCATTATTAGCTTGTGGCAACATGAGCATCAATGCACTCAACCTGGCGTATGAACACCATGATTGCCCTAACCGCCCCCAGTAATTTTTTTTTGCTCCTGTTGAGCCCTTTTCAACGCCTGTTTTTTGTTGTTCCCCCCCCCCCAAAAAAACCAAAAAAAATATAAAATCGTTCAAAAAATACAAAAAAAACAAAAAATGTTCAAAAAATTAAAAAAAAATATAAAACAACAAAAATATTAAAAAAAAGTTATTTTCAGAACTACCTTCCCTTTCAAAAAAAATTGCTAGAATGTTTAGCACTCTGGCAAGCTCTATTTCTTTTGGTTCGCTCCCGGGTTAGCTTCCCGGTACGCGGACCGGGAGCTAACCAAAAAAAAAAAAAAAAGTGTAAGTATAAGGAAAGTAAACAGAGAGTGATGTTAAAAGAAAGACAGCTATAGGGAGTAAAGAAGAGATACTGTTTAATAGATCTATTTACCGAAGAAAAGACAGAAGAGGGTATAATTGTGAAAAACAAAATAGATAACGAAGTGAAAGAAAAAAAAAGAGAGTATAACATTAACAAAGAAGAGTTTCTTGGAGAATGTGAGTGAATGTTCAAAATACGATTAAAACATGAGGAATAACAGAGAGAAAAAATAGAAAACAGAAAACAAAAAATAACAGAAAAAGATTAATTGAAACAGCAAAGAAATGTAAGTAACATAGAGCCATATCATCAACATAGGCAATAAAAGGTTTGCAGCTTTTATTGGCAGAAATGAGTCGCTAAAGCTGCTTTTGTGGCAGAAAACTGCCGCTAAAACCACTTTTGCACCAGTTTTCTGCCAATAAAAAGAGCAATAATTTTATTGGCTGTGTTCATAATATTCCCCTTAGTGTGCTTCAACTACACAGAGAAAGCATTATGAACAAGTAGTGATAGAGTGATCAGTCAAAGACACTAAGAGTAATAGAGACGGAGTGAGTGAACAAGAGTGAGGAACTATGAGAAGAGAGGGACTGAGAAAAAGAGTGGAAGGAGTTGAGTAAGTAGGTAATAGAGAAAGGAATGAGGGAAGTAGCAAAGGCAGGAAACTGAGGGTTAAAGAAATGAAGCAGTGGAACTAATAGTAGTTAAATGTGATAGAAATGTAACGAAAAGAGTACAAAATATTTACCTTATAATTGTCGTTAAATTACTCACTTTTTGTTTTTATACTTTCAATCTGTGAAAGAGAGAACAAACATTTGAAAAATATTAAAACATGTATTTAAAAATTAGAAAAGACAAGGGAAAAGATTGAAGGACAAACAGTTTTTCAACAACTTTGACACTTACAGAAGCTTCTGCTTCTCCAGGCCCCCTACACAGTCCTAAAGATATACATTTTAAACTAACAGTATCTTGATGCAGATGAAGTGAGGCCTATCTTAAAACACGGTGCATCTTTTGCATTGCTGTTGTTTCAGAAAAGTGTCGCAAGACACTAAAATTTTAAATAATTGCTTCAGGATGCCAATAAGATGTCTACTATCCAGAGGTTTGTTTGAGGTGAGGCCTACTCAGGGTTGCAGATGAGATTTACACTTGTTGAAGAGTACAGAGGAGATAATACATGTGAAGGTCTACCAATGAAGTGAGTCATGTCCACTGCACTCTTCAACAAAGTCCAAACCTCCTATGTTTCCCTGGACAGACCTAAACTTGATCTGCACAATGTGATTCGTAATGATAGGAAACACAGGTGATGTAATTGAAATACGTGCAATTTATTTTGCTCATTTCACAATCACATCACTTGTGTTTTCTTTGCTTAGGTATCTCATTGTGCAGATGTAGTCTAGCATATGAAAGAATACGCAGAAGTGCAGCACTGTATGCAACAACTTTGACACTTACAGAAGCCTCACCTTCTCCATGCCTCCTACACAGTTCTACTTATACATCATAAATGCAAACAGTACAGAATTAATTATACATGTTAAATGGTTTATTTTTGCTGTTCTCAGAATGTATCAAAATTCACTAAAAACAGTGACTTGAAGGTATTCATCATATAACAGCGGGGAAAAAAAAACACAATCAAAATGATTGTGTTTAAAAAACCCATACAACATAAGAAATCAAAATTCAGAACTCCTTAAAGTTAACTTACTTTCCATGACGTCCAAGGATGTCCTATGAACAGCTTACACTCTTTTGTGCTGTTATTACTTTCAGCCCGCCACTTTCTGAAAGAAAATCTCCATCGTTTTTAAAAACACGTTACATGCAATAAATGACTTCTTGCTCTCTACCACAAGTTTCCACAAGGCCAAATCTGGTCAGAGCCATTTATAACTCTTGGATTTCTTGTAAGCCAATCCCGTCATTTGGCATTTCCGCAACTTTCAGAATTAAAATGTTGAAGATCATTTTCACAATCCTGGAATAGTAATATCTTCCCCTTCTTGCTCAGTCATGTTCTACATTTCCTATGACACTGATACTGCTTACTATGAAGCAGACTTACACTACCTCTATGACTACTACAATTATTTAATTCTCTACATCACTTTTAATCACAAAGCAATGTAAAACAGTAGACAGCATTGCAGACTTACATTCCCTCTACTCCATGTTTTGATTGGCTGCTTCAATTAGCTTATAAAAAGAAACAGTTTTTCTAAACTCATTCAAAGTGCACGTATTTCTCCATGACGTCCAGTCCTATGGTTAGAAGTTATGTCTCTGAACTACACTTATCCTCAAGGCCAAATTGTGTAGGAGCCATTAGAACTTCTTGAAATTCCACAGAGCACATCCCGAGATTATTTCCCCAAAATTTTGGTTTTAAAAACACCAGGTAAGAGTTTTTAAGGTCATACGGCAATTTTTTTTTGAAAATTAAAACAGAATCATTGCAGAATGACCAGCCATTTCTAGACTTTAAATAAGCTGTGTAATGTCCTGATGTTATTGAAGGGCCGTCATGATATATAATTGCTGCAGTTACAAAAGTCCTTCCTGATATTGACAACTGCGAAGCTACAAAATTTTTAATTAAAGTTGTCCATTTTGTTCCATCAGGCCTACATCGTTGGAACATTAAAATGACATACTGGCCATATGTTCGTATAAATAATGTGGACATCATTTCAGATTTACATTGGCTACACTCCATGTTGTGATCAGCTGCTTTTACTAGCTTATTAAAGGAGACTGATTTACTGTCTGGCAAAGTTAAATATATAAATATTTCTGAGTCTACACTAGTAGTACTTGATACCATACAGTTCTCGCAGTCATGCTGCCATTGATAAGAAAGCCCAAACAGCTGATCTACATCTACACCTTCAGCATGTAATACATCAAGCATATACATTAAAAACTCCTGACAATCTTGCTGAATATTTTGAGAGAATTGTGTTTGGCCTGAACATCTGTCTAACAGATTTCGAATTTCAGACACACTTTCTATGTTTCTTCTATCAGTGCTACATTTCTCTAACACAGAATTTAACAAACTGCAAAATCTTTGATCAGAATTGACCACAATCTCTTCTTTTACATTTTCTAGAGAAAACAAAACATTAACCACTACATTAGCATAGCAGTTGACACCAGAACTGTTTTCAAATTGAAAACCAACAACATCTTCAACAGAATCCTTTTTGTTTCTGCTTGTAATTTTAGGTTCATCGACTTTTCGTCTTTTTGCTACAACCTCCCCAGTATTGGTCACATTTCTTCGTTTCCGGCCTACCACACGTTTCTCAAACAAAGGATACTGAGGCAAATGTGGCGCATACTCTCTTCTTAACCTATTGTATTCCTTAACACAATCTAGATCAGCACAAATGTTTGTGACATCACACTCAATCAAGTACAATCCCGATAAAGTTCTAACTCGTGACAATGCCACATATGCCATACCCTCCTTGAACACAGAACTGCCAATATTCACCAATGCACTGTCTACACTTAAACCTTGCGATTTATGGATTGTCACCGCATATGCCAAGCAAACAGGAAACTGCTTACGGCGAACATATAAGTCTTTTACAAGCAAAAATCTAGCAGAGCAACGACCAATTAGCTGTACTTCCTCAATGCCATCAAATTTAATTTTTAAAAATTCAATTCCATCTCTATTTCTGTATTTTACAAAATCAACAACATTACCCATTGATCCATTTACCAGACCTCTTTCAACATGTAAATTCCTTCTTAAAATTATACGGCAGTTCAAGCACACATTCAGAGTCTTTTCAAAACCTGCAGTTTTAGATATACTCTTCTCTAATGAATCCAATTTTGTTTTCAGATTCTCAGACAAAATAATTGTTGATCCCATATGCTCTACTCTGTCAATAGCTTCCAGTTTCACAATCTCTTGCTTTTCTAAATGCAACATTTTGTTGTTGAATTTGGCACATTCTGCAAGAGTTGGCATCAAACATATTCCAGATTTCTTATCAGTAATTTTCTGAAAAATATTCTCAGGCACAACATCTTGTTCTGGATATAAATTTGACAGTAGTCGTGCATGTAAAGCTTCTTTCCCATGCTCGGTCACTTTTCCAATTCTAACATCTTGTAGAATAGTCTTGTAAACTTCATCCTTCGCATGACGCATATTTTCATGCAGTTCAGCATAATTGAAGTTTAACCATATATTGACGTTGCCAATGCTGCCTAGGCACTTCCTGGTATCTTCATGCGTGAGCATTTTGAACACAGGTTGCCCTTTCACTGGTGTCAGCTGCAGAAGATCTCCGAAAACAATGATGTGTTTGCCACCAAATAACACATCATACTCTGTTTTGAGAACTTCTTGCATTCTCAAATGCACAAAGGCAAGCATGACATTGGAAACCATGCTTACTTCGTCAATGATAAGAAGTTTCATTTTCCTCAAGATTCTTGAAACTTCAAAACAAGCATCTCCAGATAGCTTGTGATATTGTAATTTGTTGTCATGCTCCACTGGCAGCATCAGTAAACGATGTAAAGTAATCCCTTTAATGTTATGTGCTGCCAGTCCAGTTGGAGCGGTGACAACACAAGACAGCGATGACTCTGTCCTTTCCTGCAAATAGCATGAAATTGCTTTAATGAGGAAACTTTTTCCAGTTCCCGCTTCTCCACTCACGTACAGTCGGACAGGCTTCAACGACGTACATGAGCACTCTTTCTTGTCATGACTTAATCCATGATCAATTTGCATGGTAACTTCGTCATATATTTTCCTCTGCTCAACGTTGAGTTGTCTTTCCAACTCTTCTAAGTTAACCGCATCCTCCTGAGCATGTGCCATGGCTCTTTCCACTTCATTCATGGCAGTGGCAGCTTCATTTTCGATAACAGGTCCTCCTAGTGGATCCTGACTCAATGAAGCAGAACTCTGACTGTCCTGAGAACTGTCTCTGGCAATCTCGGCTGCAATCGTTGCTTCCTGCTCAATTTCCGCATTCAACATTTCTACATATTTGGGAAAAGCAGGACATTCTATGGTCTCCTTGGCGGCATTGAAAGAGTCTTCGTAACAGAGGAAATCTCCAAGCAGTTCCTCTTCTGCACGCCAAGGCTTGAAAAGTTGCAAAAGTGCTAAATAGAAAAACTCCTTTTTTTCAGGAGATTCGCCACTCAATTTTCGATGGTTTACCAAGTGGCATTTTCTTTGCTTGACCAGACATCCCTCACTTCCTATTACAGCATACACTCCTTTCTCAGTATCTTCTTTGATGTTCCTCTTGAATATGTAATTTTGAAGAACCTCATACAGACAAACATTGTCGAGGTGACTGCTTCTATTTGGATAATATGTATCCAACATGTTGGTCTTCAAAATGTCGGTACTGTTTGGCTTCTTTTCCGCCAAATACTCAATTTCCCGCACAGGTTTCAGAACTCGATTACGCGTTGCAGCAAGACCAAGACTCGCCCAAACGATACTCCTGGACTTGGCATAGAGACTTGCTGAAGACAACCGGTCAGAGCATTCGTAAGCTCCAATTTCTCGATGCGACAACATCTTCAGACTGAAACTGTACAACTTCTTGCTGAGGCTCTTTTCATGGGAAATGTCCTCCCACATATCCTTCAATTCTGTCTTCTCTTTTTTGGTGATGTAAGACGTCACATACCGAGCCACAGCCATACAGTTATCAGCCACAAACTGTATATCCATGTTAGCATTCCACATGGACAAAATCACCGGGTTGTAGTCGTTGATGTACTTGGACTCTTCGTTCCTCTTCAAATTGTATGTGTTTTTAGGTGATTTCTTCATGACATTATGTCGCAGCGAAGACATCAAACTGTTTACTCTTCCTTTAGAAATCACCGGTCGTGGAAAACCGAAACGACATTTGGTGTAGAACTTGTCCTTGTTTCGGAATTTACGACGGCAGTACTTTCCACATCGATGGCTTTGGAAACGCAGAACTTTTTCTCTTAGGCTTTTCTTCTCCTTTGCGTTTGGAACAGCACACGTAGAATACTGTTGGATGAAACTCATCACTGAGTCTTCTGGATCCGTTCCAAATTTAGGTGCATCCTTGATCCACGGCAACATATGTATATGAGGAGCACCTCTTGCTTGGTACTCCTTTCTCCAGAAGAAATCCAACACCTCTCCAAGAGGTGGATTCTTCTTATTCATGATGAAAGACATCATAGCTTCAAATCTATGATTGAAGTACCTACATACATTGACTGGATCCAAAGAGCACAGTTCTCCGGGTGTCTTGAATTCGATGTTATCTACGTTAGCATTTGCCTCTCGTAGAAATTCAAGTAAGTCTTCCCAGCCATACTCGGCACAGCTCAGAGTGAGGAACCATGTGGGAGTACCTAAGTTCCTCAGCATACATTTTAAATCACCATGACGACGGTACCAGTACTCATTAGTACCACGCTGACACGCCATGAGATTAATCAGGTGAGAATCCAAAATACTGTCTTGGACATTGACTTTATCCATAAAGTCACTTGCCGAGATGTTTTGCATGTGTATACCACTTTTCAAGATGTGGTTCACTGCATATGACAGTCCAGACAGATCGCTTTCAAACAGGAGATGAAACAAATAGGGAATGCATTGTCGAAACCTAGCATCTCCTGCATACAATCGCAAAGTCCGGTATTCAGAAGCAGGAATTTGATGAGGTCGCTCATCATATCTTCCTCCCTGACCTGTTGGAAAAAGCTGTGGGAAACACCGAGCTTCCAAACTTTCCTCCCAAACACTAATGGGACTCCCTTTGGCTTGTTTCATTTGAAACAACTCAATAGCATTCCCCATGACTTCCTTGGAATGCAAAGGATGAACACTATAATGTTCATATATTTCTTCACTAGTAGAGGGTTCTACTTTCTCAATTTGACCAGCACACAAATCGCTATCCTCTTCCTCACTTACTTCCTCTTCTGCAACATATACATTCTTATAGTATTTATTATTTTTTTTCAAATACAATGTTGCCTTTTTAACTTTCCTAACATCTACTAAATCTTGCCATATTTTCTTATTCTTTGTCGGAACCCCATTAACTAAGATAACCAGAGGTTCCTCTTCCACTTTTTCTACTCCAATTGTGTTAATGTTTTTCTTCAAATCTAGAGGCAAATAAACAACTCTTCCCTTTAATCCTCTCTGTAAATCTGATGGAGGCAATTTCCCTGTCTTTGGCTCCATTCTTACAATAGCCTGAAAGGGATGGATACTTTGAATCAAAATAGATTCATAAGTATTTAAATCCTTCAATTCAGAAGGAATCTCAACCAATTCCAGATTATTATGAACTGCTCTAGCAGGCATCTGGTTTTGATTTAATTTGCAACAACAATAAGTACACACACGTTGATCAAATCCCAAATCAAAACAATTTTCTACCATCAAGTATGTTGCAAAATCCTTCCATTCACTATTATTTTCCCTTTCACGTTTTGCATATAAATCCACTAACTTAGTCTGATTCTTATAATAAGTGCGTCGACAACACACACAAGTGAAATTAGGCCTCTCACTTGATTTCACCTGAAACGTCGCAATTTCCCTCTGGAAATTATCTGTACTGGAAACCTGTACACTATCTTCCACATTACCCTCTTCTTCTGGGTCAATTTCAACATTCTCCTCTTTACTTCCAAAGTAACAAAACTCAATTTCTTCACATATGTTCTTCACATCTATTTCAGGACCATGCAAAAGAGCAGCGCATAATTGTTTAAGCATAATTGCTGGACTCTTAGCATAATACAACATTCTAACTAATTTCCTTACTTTATTATGATGCACTGCTAGCATCCTGAAATGATGAAAAACACTCTGGCATACTCTCCTGGAAAGACAAGCCAGTGAATGACCATGCAAACCTGTCACTTCTCTCACTCTGCAAGGATCTAATTCTTGCAACAACTTCATTTTCTGCTTCAAACTTTTCTTACTAAATGACCGTACAAAATCACAAAGCAAATTGATGGAATCCTGTCGCACACTGCAAATACTACTACACTTCCAGGTGTACACAGGACCCTTAGCACGTCTTCCTAAAACCTCATTACCTAACACCTCTTCTGCCTCTGTTGTCACAAGTTTTTCTTTTTCAACTGGACAACCATCTTTCACTTCATAAGCACGACCACTGGTGTCAACTGCATGCACCAAATCATTATCCTGGAAATAACTCTCCTCATTAAAAAATGCCTCACAGCTTGAACTATGCATCCATTCTCCAGAAAAAACTTCACAAAAATTACTACGATTAACTATTCTCTTCCATCTACTATTTCTTTTGAAATCATAAATTGCCTTGTTTAGCTTCCTAATTCTATTGATTATCAAAATAAATAACTTACGTTTAATTTCAAATGCCTGATCAATAACTTTCTCAACTTTTTTTTTTCTCTTATAAAAAACCAGTTTCTGTTGACCTTTCTTAATATTTTTTAACAAATTGCCAATTATCCTGTTGCGGAACATTCGTTTACGAATGTCCCTAAACTGTTGTTTCCTTCTACTATCATGCACAGAGTTATCTCTTGCTCTAGCAGTAACATTTTTGATTGGCCTTTCCTTTCCATTTGATTTGCTTATCTTTTTATGGACTGAAACATTTTCTGTAGTAATATTTTTTTTACTACACATATTTCTTATGAAATATTTTGTGCTCTTACCCGGTGCTTTCTTCGTGACTTGACAAATCTTTTTGTTAGAGGACTGCTGCTTATTTTGTTTCACCTGCTGTCTTTGACGTTTTGCAGCCTTTCTCTGTCTTTCTATTGTTGGCATGGTGAAATCTTGAAATGATCTGCAGTTGAATCTGTGGTAAAATATAATAAAAAATGTTATTAACCACTATTACCAAACAGTAAATCAATAACAATGATCAAAAACTTAACACACTACTTGACATTTTAAATAGAAGATTTTTTAGTCCTTGGCAAATTTACAATACAGAAATAGCAGAAAAGAAATGACATTTATATTTATGTTACCTGTGCTATTTTATATGTGAATCTGATCTAATTTTATGAGCATATTTTAATATTTTATTGAAGACACTACACATAACCTGTTTTTGAAGGTGTCTTTATTTTTAAATTAAACGGTTTACATTTTTACTTTTTATTAATTATACATTTTAAAAATAAATGTTTATATTTCCATAGGCTCAAGCAGGTCAGCTTCCCACCCTATGTCATATAATTAGGACAAATCTGCATCCTCATCACGCTCTTCTTCATCCTCAGGATTTAAATCATCCAATGGATCAACATCCACTGATGTTTCAATTACAAGTTCAATGATGAGGTCAAAATCAACTGATTGCAGATTGTCACTCATGTTGATGTTGTCTTTATCTTTAAAGAAAGATAACAACAATGAGATGTTGCAGAGTAAGAGACAAATCTCAGAGATTATAATAGTAAAATTGTTTAACAAGAGTAATATTTTGCAGCTATTATTTAGCCATGTCCAGCAATGCTGATCAGGTGAAGACTATGTCTAATTTTTCAGTGAACAGGACTCATCTCTTCTTAACCTTGGATAAGCCTCACCGACTCTGTGTGTCCTGCACATACTTAAATGTAAAGGGGCAGATTTATGTTAAATGGCACATCCCCAGGCATGCACCAGTTAACGTGCACCGCTGCTCTGCCACCCATGGTGTGCCGTATTTACAATCAGATAGGAGAAAACTGCGTCAAAACCCTGCGCCTGCTTTAAGCAGGCATAGGTCTTGACGCAACATTGTGGAGATGGGGCACCCCTGAGCCTTGCTTGAGCTGCATCGCACTTGCGATACAACTCCAGCAATCACTACCTTTACATCACAGATACATCACGCATCTGTGCCATTTTTGCCCCATGATGCCCCGCATTGTAAATGCAGCACACCATGGGTGGCGGAACAGCGGCACAGGATGACTGACACATCCCTGGTGATGCACCAGTCATCATAAATCTATCCCTAATCTTCTTATCTTGTTACAGATGAACCGCCATATGTACCATCAAACTATTTTGCATTTCCTAAATAGCGAATTTTAAGGAATAAATAGCAATTCTTTACCATTCCTAATTTGCAATGAGCAAATTGCTAATTGCAAGTTACCCATTCATTTCCATGGGCTAGGAGCCTCATAGGAATGAAGGTTTAATTTGCGATTAGCAATTTGCTCATCACAAATTAGGAATTTTTCCAAGGGTGCAGGGGTGTCTCAAGAACACCCTGCTGCACCCCCTGAAAAAGAAATTTGGGGGCATATGGCGCACATACATGCCCTAAGGGCATGTATGGGCGTCATATGGCACCTTTTGTTTTTTGGAAAAAAAGCTTTTTGAAAAGAATTCACAAATTACCACCAACTAGAAGTTGGTGGTAGTTTCCAAATCCTTAATGTCATTTTTTTACATATTTTTTGTTTGATACATTGCATTTAAGTAATCGCAAAATTTGCAAATCCTTCAGTGCAATCGCAAAATAAGGAATAGCAAATTTTGCTATTCCTTATTTTGCATCAAACTTGTTTGATATATACCATTTGTCTAATTAGCATTCGCAAAGGCCGAAATTCGCAGAATTTTGATCTTTGTGAATGCTAATTAGCTTGATACATATGGCCCCAAGTGAGGCCTGTCTTGCAACATGGTGCATCTTTTGCATCACTGCTGCATCGGTTTCATGTGGTACGTTTTTTTTACACCATGACATATCTGCCTAAAAGCATCAATTTGTAATTTTGTCGCCTCATAGCAAATCTTTTGCACCGCCGCTGCATCATAAAAGTGACGCACAGTGGCGCAAAAGAGGCATACACCTATCATAAATCTGTCCCTAGCATTTTAAATGATTAATTCATGATGACGATAAGGTGTGGCCTATCCAGAGGTTTGTTTAAGGTGAGGCCTACTCAGGATTGCAGATTAAAGTTACGCTTGATGAAGAATACAGAAGAGATAATACATGTAAAGGCCTACCAATGAAGTAAGTGATTTGCACTTTATTTCGCCAGTCATCATAAATGTATCCCTAAGCTTCTTATCTTGTTACAGATGAACCACCATATGTACCATCAAACTATTTTGCATTTCCTAAATAGCGAATTTTAAGGAATAAATAGCAATTCTTTACCATTCCTAATTTGCAATGAGCAATTTGCTAATTGCAAATTACCCATTCATTTCCATGGGCTAGGAGGCTCATAGGAATGAAGGTGCAATTTGCGATTAGCAATTAGCTCATCACAAAATAGGAATTTTTCCAAGGGTGCAGGGGTGTCTCAAGAACACCCTGCTGCACCCCCTGAAAAAGAAATTTGGGGGCATATGGCGCACATACATGCCCTAAGGGCATGTATGGGCGTCATATGGCACCTTTTGTTTTTTGGAAAAAAAGCTTTTTGAAAAGAATTCCCAAATTACCACCAACTAGAAGTTGGTGGTAGTTTCCAAATCCTTAATGTCATTTTTTTACATATTTTTTGTTTGATACATTGCATTTAAGAAATCGCAAAATTTGCAAATCCTTCAGTGCAATCGCAAAATAAGGAATAGCAAATTTTGAATTAAGGACATTTTAAGTCATTTCCACATGTGCAGTGTTTTCAAATTATGATTTGAAAATCGTTTTTGGGGAAAAGTAATGGTTTGCAAATTTATGACAAGGACATAATGGTGTATGCTTCTCTATAAGGCATTTCAGTGTCTCTGATGTCATTTTTCCCATATTACATTATAAGACCTTTCCCCATGGAGCACATTCCTTGTAAATATGCTCCCACCTGTGCATGGTGAATTTAGATTTTGACTGTTTGAGTCACATAGCCATGTTAAAAGTGACCCAAAAAAATTGCAAACGCTTTAAAAAAACACATTCATGTGTCTTAAGGACATTTTAAGTCATTTCCCCATGGACAGTGTTTTGTAAGTGGCGCAAAAGAGGCATACACCTATCATAAATATGTCCCTAGCATTTTAAATGATTAATTCAGGATGACGGTAAGATGTGGCCTATCCAGAGGTTTGTTTAAGGTGAGGCCTACTCAGGATTGCAGATTAAAGTTACGCTTGATGAAGAATACAGAGGACATAATACATGTAAAGCTCTACCAATGAAGTAAGTGATGTCCACTTCATTGCGCCAGTCATCATAAATCTATCCCTAAGCTTCTTATCTTGTTAGACATCAACCGCCATATGTATCATATAACTATTTTGCATTTCCAAAATAGCGAATTTTAAGGAATAAATAGCGATTCTTTACCATTCCAAATTTGCGATGAGCAAATTGCTAATTGCAAATTACCCATTCATTTCCATGCGCCAGGATGCCCATATGAAAGAAGGTGCAATTTGCAATTAGCAATTAGCTCATCGCAAATTAGGAATTTTTCCAAAGGTGTAGGGGTGTCTCAATAACACCCTGCCGCACCCCTGAAAAAGAAATTTGGGGGCATATGGCGCACATAAATTTTAACAACATTCCTTTACCTCAAAAACGATTTTCAATTCATAATTTGAAAACACTGCCCACAGGGAAATTACTTAAAATGTCCTTAAGACAAATGAAAGTGTTTTTTTATTGCCTATCCAGCATGGTTGGGTCACTTTTAACATGGCTATGTAACACAAACATTTAAAATCTAAATTTGCCATGCACAGGTGGGAGCATATTTACAAGCAATTTGCGCCACAGAGAAAGGTCTTACATTAAAATGGGAAAAATAACATCAGGGACAGTCAATTGCCTTATAAAGAAGCATACACCATTATGTCCTTGTCATAAATTTAAAAACAATTCCTTTTCCCCAAAAACTATTTTCAAATCATAATTTCAAAACACTGCACATGGGAAAATTACTTAAAATGTCCTTAAGACACATAAAAGCGTTTTTTAATTGCCTTTGCAGCATGTTTGTATCACTTTTAACATGGCTATGTAACACAAACATTAAAAATCTAAATTTTCCTTGCACAGGTGGGAGCATATTTACAAGCAATTTGCGCCACATAATTCATAATTTTCTCCTTAAAGCACACTATTCTCTATCTAAATTAAAGAAATATTTTCTCACCTTAGCAAATACTTTGAGTTTGAAAACAGTCTCAGAAACACACCAATTTGTCTTCAGCAGAGCAAAAGGTATGCACTCCAGAGTCTGCAGCTATCAAAAGCACAGAAATGCTGTAATTCTTCACACATCTCTCTCATGTCACCCAATCAAAACTCTTCCCTCACTTTTTTTCAAATGAAAACCCTTCCCCCCTCTGCCATTTCATGCCTTTTCTGCATAGCAACCACCTCTTGGAAGACTTCTGGTGTTTGCAAGTTCACAGAACAATGTTGCAATTGAACTCTGAACTCTCAGTGCACCTGCATATCCAGTGCATTCTTTCATTTAATGATTTTTTATTGACCATTCAAAATACATCTTTCAAATAACTCATCCGTGCACCCTAACTTTCTGTTTTCAGCAATCAAAATCCACCAATCACTGTTACTGCTTCATGAACACAGAAACTCCACAGTTTTTTTCATTTTAAACTCTCATTTTTTCAACTGCCATTTCATTGCCACACTTCATCTGACTGCAGGAGAACCTTCTCTCACCATGTTTTCTGTCTGGATTGTTGGACATAGTTATATTCACTGGGCTCAAAGGTACACTGAAAACAGGAATTTACCTAACCTCAATTTACAAGATGTGGAAATTAAGTGGTTTGGCCACAGAGGATTAAAATGTCACCAATTGATACCATTGGTGAAAACCTTTATGCATTTGCCCAAACCTGACCTGTTAATTGTGCACTGTGGAGGTAATGACTTGGGCACTTTGACTGGTGTAGGTCTGGAAATGCTTTTAAAGGACACCTTTGAGCAATTAATGGCACTTTTTCCTCAGACTGCCTTGGTATATTCAAATATATGCCAAAGACAGAAATGGAGGTGGTCAAACCAATTTTGTCCACAAATTGAGAAGTCGAGGAAGCATGTAAACAAATCTGTTTCAGCTTACATGAGAGACCATGGAATGGGCTCCCTGTACAACAATAACTTGCGTTACTACATGCAAGATATCTACAGAGGAGATGGAGTTCACTTCTCAGATGAGGGCAACAGAATTTTCACTCTGAATTTAAGAATGTGCATTGGTACCTACTTATAAGTACCTAAATGTACCATAAACCCAAAAGCTCTTCTCAGAGCTACCCTACATCTGATCACTCACAATTATTATTTTACTCTAACATTTTTCACTAATTTTCAACAAAGTACGCTCCCTGGGGCGCTACCCGGTACGCGAACCGGGAGCTAACCTCGCGAAATTTTTAAAAAAAATGTTTTTTTTTCGCACATATGGGCCTCCTCAGCCACCCTCACAAAACCTAGGGGGTCAAGATAAGTCTACCGTGCCCCCTTCTACCCATTCTGAACATTATTTGCCCTCCATCTTGTATCTTAATTCGACCGAAACACAAAATGGTGGACTCCCATTACGCTTAAGGTTCGCGAACCGGGGCGCTCAACGGTTCGCGTACCGGGTCGCTCCCTGGGAAGCGCACCATCAAAAAAGGTGGGAAAGTAGTTCACAGAAAAGCCACTGGAGACAATTTCACCAAATATAGACTAGCTCATACTACATACCAATCCCTACCATTTTCACAAATTTGATTGGAATTCCATTTAGCCATTTAGCCTGTAGACCTCTCTAAATACCGTGAGGTAAATTACTTCACAAAACACATCTGAAGTGTTGGAATTGACAACCAATTAAAATGTTACTTTCATTTTCTACTTTTTTTACCTGACATTTGATTGGTTATATACCTGAATATATATAAAGGAAGAGAAGAAAACACAGCCATTTTGACACTACTTCTTGGTGTACATTTCAATAGGATTTTCACAAATTCCTTCAACTTCTATCTAAAGGTAAGTTTTTATTTTTAAAACTGAAGTATATTGTGCACTATAAGTTAATATGGTAAACTTTTTCTGATAGTTATATACTATCCCTCTGTAGTAGTTATAGATTTAGATAGACTTCTCTGTTATAGTTATGGATGGAGTTAGGCTTCTCTTGTATAATTATGAATTTACTTACGTTAAATCACATACACTTTTTTATATTCCTACTTCCACTCTGATACTATACACTGCCCAAAATTAATCCCAACAGTGCCCTATCTCTACTAATATATATTTTTTTAATCTAAATTTCAGGCAAAATGGAAGGCGAACAGAAAGTTGAATTTCAAATTGTCCTGCAAGAGAGCAGCCAAGAAATCAATGATGAAAATGATATTGAATTTTTCGATGAAACTTTAGACAAAGAACTACTGCAATGTGTACAAGCAGTAGATAACCTCCTTGAAAATGAGGACATTTTACACCCTCAGAGACTACAATGTATATTCAATGATAATTATGAAATTTCTGACAATGAAATGTTAGAAAGTTTAATAAATTATGAAACACAATCACAATAAAAAAAAATGCTTAAAAAATAAAGAAAATAAAAAATAATCAACAAAAACAACAATCAATTAACATACAGCATTTGAAAAGTCTATCATTCATTTTTCATTGCAGTACGCTGCCCAGAACGCTTCCCGGTTCGCGGACTGGGCGCTCCCCACGCAAAAAAAACAAAAACATTTTTTTGTTTTTTTTGCCCTGCGGGGCCCTTTTAAAACCTCCACATTAAACCTAGGGGGTCAGGGAGGATCTAGTATGCCCCCTTATGGTTATTTCCCCCTTTGTTTTGGCCTCCTATTGTCTCTCAATCCTACTGAGAGACAAGATGGCGGCCGCTCCGGACTGTTTAGAATGTTGACAGACAACGGAGAGCCAATCAGCTTAGCTACGCGAAGTTCCGGTACGCTTAAGGTCCGCGGACCGGAGCGCTGCCCAGAGCGCGCTTACAGATATATATCTTTTTTTAAACGTTAATTTCTCAAAATCCACTGGAGCACATATATTGAGACCTAGAAAAGGCACATCGGGCTACCAGTCCCTACAATTTTGCCAAGTTTCATGCAAATCCATTCAGCCGTTCGGGCTAAAAGTGAGGCCAACCGCCCTATGGAAAACTCAATGTTAAAAACACGTTTTGGGACCCCCCTTTTTTCTCGGCCCCCCCTTGACGAACCCCCCCCAAATTTCCAAGGGCTGCTCAGAAACAAAATGTTCCATTTTCCAGAAAATTTCAGCCAATTCCGTCCACAAACGCCAAAGTTATTAGACATAGAATTTTCAAAAATCCCATAGGGAAAAAATCCTAACTATATATACCTACTGGCGACCGCCAGTAGGTAATATATATATATATATATATATATATATATATATATATATATATATATATATATATATATATATATATATATATATATATATATATATGTATATATATAGTCGCTAAAAAAACACAGGTTTCAGGGACGTTATAGTTAGGCTGACATTTCACTTGTACAAAACCAGAGAAATTCAGCTGTTAGAATTAGCTGAGCTGACTATAACTCGCGCCCGCAATGCACTGCTGATTACTTCACATTTTACATCACTCATGACATGCCAGTGACATCACTCATGACATCATTGATGGCATCATTGATGACATCATCTAGTGACAGGGTTTTTTCAAACTTTAATAATGTTATATCTATATATATTCACTGAAAAAAACATAGGTTTCAGGAGTTATATAGTAAGGCATTAGCTTTTAAAAAACCTTTGAAATTCACTCAAAAAACTATAAGTTTTAGTGGTGTTATAGTTAGCTGGACATTTTACTCATACAAAACCATTGAAATTGCTCCTATATAGTTAGTTGTACTAACTATATTTCGCGCACCCGCAATCCACTGCTGATGATGTCACATATTAGATCATTCATGACATGGTCAGTGACATCACTGATGACATCATCTCAAATGACATCACTGCTGACATCATCCAGTGAATGTGGTTTGCTTCGTTATTTAAATATGCATTATATATATAGCAATTTGCATTGAAGAATAAGTGGATATATATAAATAAATATTGGGATGGAGGATTTAGTAGCAGTGTAATTGACTGTTTACTTGACCAATTTATAATGTCTCACTAAATATAGTGGATAGTGACTAAACTGTGTGAATATCTGTATCACTTTGTCAGTTGTTGTGTAAACTGATTCTACAGTTGGTTACTAGCTATGTGAAAGTCTATATTAGTTATTGATTAGTTAACTGAGTATTTGTATGGGAGTGTGAAAGTGTGTGTGGTTCGGTGGGGGGTGTGTGACTGTCCAAAGATGTGTGAATAGTTGATTCAGTAGATATATGAAGTTAAAACTACATGTTCTAACAGTTGTTTGGGTGAGTGAATATCTTTATGGGTGTGGTGATGAGCAAATATATTTCTCAATGGTACAGGTCCAACAAACTAGAAAAATAAAAGGCAGTGTATGTGTCAGTTGTTGTATATAAATAAGTATACATAAGACACAATGATTGTGTGAGTGACTGTATGGATAACTGTATACTTGTAATAATGATTTTATAATTCACTAAGTATGACTTACTATCTAAATAAATATAAGAAGTGGTGTTTGTATAAGTGTTTTGCTAAGTAAATATGTAAGTATGATCCATTGTTTGCATAAGTGAGTAGGATGACTTCATATGTGAATAGGATGCGTGCTGTTGTTTAATGTCGATATAGATGTATAAGTATTTTTGATAGTGTTCTATTGTTCATTGACAGCATGTATGAGTGAATCCATAGGTAAGTGATTAGATGTGTGTATACATCTATGAATCACTGAGTGGATTTTTAGATACTTGTATTGCTGTGACAATGGATTTAAATATGATACTCTGTATTTTACAAAGAGTGATGAAAAATTGTAATAGTGTATGAAAAGGTGTATGTGATTGTCACATGGATGATGTATATGTATATATATATGGGAGCAATTTCAATGGTTTTGTATGAGTAAAATGTCCAGCTAACTATAACACCACTAAAACGTATAGTTTTTTGAGAGAATTTCAAAGGTTTTTTAAAAGCTAATTCCTAACTATATAACTCCTGAAACCTATGGTTTTTTCAGTGAATTTCAAAGGTTTTTTAAATGCTAATTCCTAACTATATAAGGCCTGAAACCTATGGTTTTTTCAGTGAATTTGCAAGGTTTTTTAAATGCTAATTCCTAACTATATAAGGCCTGAAACCTATGGTTTTTTCAGTGAATTTCAAAGGTTTTTTAAATGCTTATTCCTAACTATATAAGGCCTGAAACCTATGGTTTTTTCAGTGAATTTCCAAGGTTTTTTTTAATGCTAATTCCTAACTATATAAGGCCTGAAACCTATGGTTTTTTCAGTGAATTTCAAAGTTTTTTTAAATGCTAATTCCGAACTATATAAGGCCTGAAACCTATGGTTTTTTCAGTGAATTCGCAAGGTTTTTTAA
Organism: Lissotriton helveticus; assembly: GCF_964261635.1. NCBI lineage: Eukaryota > Metazoa > Chordata > Amphibia > Caudata > Salamandridae > Lissotriton > Lissotriton helveticus. The sequence continues at coordinate 1,319,666,116 of NC_136061.1, forward strand.
ATGCTAATTCCTAACTATATAAGGCCTGAAACCTATGGTTTTTTCATTGAATTCGCAAGGTTTTTTAAATGCTAATTCTATTAGCGGATAACGTTTTTATATATTAAAACGTTTTTTAAATCCCAAATGCCTGCTTTGCTAACAGAGTTTTTAAGCACAGGCTCTTTTGTCTCTGGTGGCCATCTTGGGAGACTGCATATCAGAATTTTTTTAATGAAATATAAGAGGATTTGAGAAGTCACTCAAAATGTGCCCTAATTTTTCTTTCTTCAGCACTAATCATAATTTCTATGGCAAAATGAACCCCCCTCATTTCGTTCCTTTGCAAATTAAATGTTTTAAGTGTTAACACTTTATTCCAATCAAGATGACTTCAGGTGTGCCATACTTTTGTCATAAGTAAGACTGTTAGCGCTCTAGTTGTTCTTTAGAACACTCTCGGACATTCTGTCATTGGGCTATAGTTGGGCTACATCTGGCTGATATTTGGGCTACATTTGGTTTTTTTTGTCTCTGGTGGCCATCTTTGGGCTACATTGGGCTACATTGGGCTACATTGGGCTACATTTGGGCTCTAACATATATATAGCCCAATGTAGCCCAATATATATTTTTTCAAAGTAAATTTTCGTAAAAACCACTGGAGCACATATCTTGAGACATAGCAAAAGGCACATCGGGCTACCAGTCCCTACAAGTTTGCCGTTCGGGCTAAAAGTGAGTCCAACCGCCCTATGGAAATTAACATGGGGAAAACACGTTTTGTGACCCCCCTTTTATCTCGGCCCCCGCTTGACGAATCCCCCCCAAACTTTCAGGGAAGGACCGGAGCGCCGCAAGGCAAAGTTAAGGAAAATTTCAGGAAGCTTCCTCAACCGGCGCCAAAGTTATTCCCAATAGAATGTTGCGATTTCCCTATGGAAAACAATCCTAACTATATATACCTACTGGCTATCGCCAGTAGGTAATATATATATATATATATATATATATATTATATATATATATATATATATATATATATATATATATATATATATATTCACTTAAAAAACATAAGTTTCAGGCATGTTATAGTTAGAAATTAGCACTTAAAAAACCATAGCAATTCACTGAAAAAACCATAGGTTTCAGGGACGTTATAGGTAGTTTGACAATTCACTCAGACAAAACCAGTGAAATTCCCCAGTTGTAGTTAGTTCAGCTAACTATAAATCGCGCCCCCGCAATGCACTTCTGATGACGTCACATATTACATCATTCATGTCATGGTCAGTGACATCACTGATGACATCAATGATGACATCTCAAATGACATCACTGATGACATCATCCAGTGACTGTGTTTTTCTTTAAAGGTTAAATATGTATTATATATATAGCAAGGTGTATTTAAGAATGAGTGGGTGTATAAGTGTCTGGATGGTGGATTTAGTAGGTATGTGACTGACTGTTTAAGTAAGTTATTTCATGTGTCTTACTGAATGCATGGGTTAGTGACTAAACTGTGTGAATGTCTGTATCAGTCTCTCTGCTGCTGTATAGGCTACTCAATGGGTTGGTCAGTAGCTACATGAGTGTCTATATGGGTTATTGATTGGTTGCCAGAGTATTTGTATGGGAGCCTGAGTGTGTGTGTGGCTGCGTGGGAAGTGTGTCTCTCTGTACATACATGTTTGAGTGATTGAGTCAATTGGTGTATGGGTTCATGAGTGTATATGGTAACAGCTGTATGTGTGGGTGAATGTGTGTATGGGTGTGTTAGTGAGTGAATGGATGTCTAAGTGGTACATGGCCAAGTAACTACATATGTAAAAGGCTGTGTATTTTAGAGTTGGAGTATATAAATGACTATACGTAAGAGTCAGTGATTGTGAGAGTGGCTGAATAGATGAGTGTGTACTTGTATCGGTGATTATATAAGAGAGTAGGTATGCATTAGTATCTGTATGAATAAGTGAGGTGGTGTATTTTTAACTGTATAGGTGAGTAAGTGGGAGTGTGATTGATTCTTTGCATGACTGTGTGAGTAACTCCATGGATGAAAGGCGGTGTGTGAGTATCTGTATAGCTGTATGAGTGCATATGATAGTGTTGTATTGAGTGACTGCATGTATGTGTGATTGTATGGGTGAATAAGTGGATGTGTGTGTAGACCTAGGAATCAGTGAGTGCATATATAATAACTGGTATTGGTGTGTCTATGGTTTCGAAAATGGTAGTATGTATTTTACAGTGGGTGTATTAAAGATTATATTAGAGTGTGAGGAGGTGGATCAGATTTTCACGTGGATGATGTCATCAGTGATGTCATTTGAGATGTAATCAGTGATATCACCAGTTATGTCACTGACCATGTTAGGAATGATGTAATATGTGACGTTATCAGCCGTGCATTGCGGGGGCGCGAGTTATAGTTAGCTGAACTAACTATAACAGGGAATTTCACTGGTTTTGTATGAGTGAAATGTCGAACTAACTATAACGTCCCTGAAACCTATGGTTTTTTTCAGTGAATTTCTAAGGTTTTTCAAATGCTAATTTCTAACTATAACATCCCTGAAACCTATTGTTTTTTCAGTGAATTTCAAAGGTTTTTTGAATGCTAATTTCTAACTATAACGTCCCTGAAACCTAATTTTTTTTAGTGAATTTCAAATGTTTTTTAAATGCTAATTTCTAATTATTATGCTCATTAGATCTATGTTTTTTTCTTTGTTTTTAAATTATCATCCCATTCTCAACCTAGTGAATACTGCCGATTTCGCCTGTTTTCCATCGATAGCTTCCGGCAAAAAAATTGCCACAATACTGTGCGACAACTAATGATAAAGATATGCAGAGTAGGCGTTCCCATGCAAAAAAAACACGAAAACACCACTTCCCCATATTTTCAACGACCAGCCAAATCTGTGATGCGATCGAAAAACAGGCGATAATCCGCGTTAGCAGTAGGAATTTAACATCTGCCTTTTACTAGTGTCAAGCAGGACAACTACCTACAGTATGAAACAGAGCCCAGCCCAGAGCCACATCTAAAGACCAACATGTCATAGAGCTGCTGATCATGCAATTCCGACACCCAAGAAGACCACAAAACCCACTGCCACCACCCCCAGGACTTCCCCCGGACCACACCCCCCCTAGGACCACTGAGGCAGCGCAGAACAGTACAACGGACCTTCCCAAAATGACATGGCCCCTCAACCGCACAATAGCTGAATGTTGGGAGAAGTGGGAACCAAGTATGTGTGAAGGACACAAGACACCTATCAATAACAATGTACACAATGCAAAGTGTAGTGGTGATGTGCTTCACAGACCTCACTATGCTCAGCACAGACCTCTCCATTTTTTTTTGTAAACAAACTTTATTCAGTTTTTCATTTACCACATACATGACATTCATAATTTCTTGTGTATATTGCTTACAATTATACAGCATTGTATAATTTTAAGGATATAGTATGTCATATTCATATTCCGGGCTAGGCCGTCCATATCTTCGTCCCCGGCTTCGTCAGCATTATTGTCCACAAAATACATTAGTCGTATCTGTGCCAACCTTTTACTCTATCCCAGAGGGCAGTATCACGCTGCCCTAAGGGTATGGATATTTAAACTCCGCCCCTCCTCCTGTAAGGCCACTTAAAAACAACAACAACTCTCCCCCTTCCCTGGCCCCCCCCTCTGTTCCTTCCTCCCCCTCCCCTCTGGCATGTCGCTCTTCCTTATGTCTCTCTTGTCACCCAGCATACTTTCCTACCATCCTATTGAAACCAGTACATCAGAAATTAGGGTCCCATCCAGGTGGATACTCCCACATCAATCGCCCCACCCACCATCTATCCCACCCACTCAGCACAGACCTCTCCATGTGTGCTTTTAGTGTTGTGGACACTGGACGTAACCATGTTACCTCAGGCAATGGGGAAGATCTCAATCATGTACCTGTGACGGTCATCCCTGTAAGTGGAAGCGGAGTGGGCTGGTCCAACGAACGCCACTCAAGCACAGGAGTGTGAATAAATAGGCCGGGGATGTGGGTGTGGTTAACTTGTGGGAAGGCCAACACGTATGCCAGAGCGGTGGCCCTCACCCCTCCACGTGGCTGCCGCCATGACCGCCGGCCTCCTCGACACAGGCCCCCTGCGAACCCAGCGGCACAGTACAGCAGAGTTATATCTGTAGAGACCTGCTGCCTTCTATCTACACAGTGGACAGCAGGTCTCACAATCCAGATTGAGTCGTTATTGCAGATGACGCAGTCCAGTAGTCAAGAAACATTGCTCCTAGTGCGGCCCACCCGGACCACGCATCATCACATGGTATGCACACACTGAGTGCTTCAGGTACCACTAACTCAGTGTACCACAAATCATCACCACATAGCCTTATTAAGGCAAAATTCAGCAGGCAAAAGACATTGCTACCTGTGCGACCCACCCGGACCACGCATCATGGCAGGGCGCGCCCACGCTGAGTGCTTCAGGTGCCACTAACTGGGCAGCTCAACTCAACGCCACATGGCTGTGGGCCCATCCTGACCGCTGCCTCCGGCCTGCACTGGGGTTAGCACGGCTCACAATTCAAGATTACTACCAATGCAAATTGTGTAAGAGACTATAATCGGTTAAGAAGACCAAATGCTCCCAATCTGTGCAGCTCAAGTCAACACCACGTGGCTGTGGGCCCTTGCTGACCGCTGCCTCTTGCCTACACTGCGGACAGTAGGGCTCATAATTTAGATCAAGTCGCGATTGCGGATGACGCAGTCCAGTAGGCAACAGAAATTGCTAACAGTGCGGCCCTCCAGGACCACGCATCATCGCACCCGGCGCACACGCTAAGTGCTTAAGGTGCCACTAACTCAGTGCACCACAAGTCATCGCCACATAGCCTTATTAAGGCAGAATTCAGTAGGCAAAAGAAATTGCTCCGGTGCGGCCCGCCCGGACCACGCATCATCGCATGCTCTGCACATGCTAGTTGCTTCAGGTGCCACTAACTGTGCAGCTCAACTCAACGCCACGTGCCTGTAGGCCCTTGCTGACCGCTGCCTCCAGCCTACACTGTGGTCAGCAGGGCTCAAAATTCAAATTCAGTCTTCATTCATTAATTGCACAGTGCAGTAAGCAACCAAGTATAACGTCCCTCAAACCTACATAATATCCTTTTAGTATCCTTGCTTCAAGAACTTGTTTTATATCAGTTATAGCGTTACTACAATGACCAAATTCATCTTGCAAGTTCAAACGAACACTGAATGGCAGTCTAGACTGCGGACAGCAGAGCTCACAATTTGAACTATAATGTCCCTGAAACCTACATATTTCGACAATGTATTCCATACATATTTCATGTTTTCTTCCATACGCCTACACTGCGGTCAGCCGAGCTCAAAATGTGAATTCAGTCTTGTTTTATTATTGGCAGAGAGAATTGTGCTCTATGTCCTCGGATTTTGTTAAGAGGATGTGACAAAAAGCATTCCTCGTTGTCTGTGCTGACTACTGCCTTCGATTTACACTGCGGATAGCAGGGCTCACAATTCACATCGAGTCGCAATTGCAGATGACACAGTCCAGCAGGCAACAGACATTGCTCCCAGTGCGTCCTGCCTGGACCACGCATCATCGCTGGCTGCGCACATGCTGAATGCTTCTGATGCCCCTACCTCAGTGTACCACAACTCAGGGACCGTTTATGATACCATGTTTTGTGTATAATTTCACATCTGCTACCCCTACCTCAGTGTACCACAAGTCATGGACTCTTTACTATAGAATCTTTTGTGTATTATTTCACATCTGCTGCCCCTACCTTAGTGCAGCACAAATCATTGACCCTTTATTATTAAATCTCTGTGTCTGATCCTATGATTACTGTTGTACTTGTTACCAGCACCAACCATTCCTGGAGAGATGGTTTACACTCACCCCACACGCATCCAGCACAGACGTCACTGGACATGTGACCCTTGTAATAAAAAGGAGTCATGCGCACGTGCCTGTACCCAGTTCCACTATCCATCTGTGTGTCCGTGTGTTCATTATGTATTCAAGGTGCTGCCCCAGGGCCCTACCACATTACATTGTGCTGTGGACAGCGTATGCAACCATGTTTCCTCTGGCAGTGGGAAAATTTCAGTTACGTAACTTTCTCTCGCTCATTGTACAAGTACGTACATAGAGACTGGATCATTAGAGTACTGCAAGGAGAGTGTATAGTGAATTTATAAGTGCTTGGGGATTGGAGGAGTGATTGTATAATTACATATGTTGGCACAACCTAACCCCGAACACAAGCTTGGCTCTAATTGGCTGCCTTCCATGTTCCAAAAACTGAAACCTGAACTTTCCATGGCCCTGTATTGATACCGCTCCAAAACGCCACTGAATGTGCAATAAACATTCATATTCACACAGATGTGTCATGTCGACCATCTTTCATGTGTTGAACTATGGATGAATGTAGGGTCAGTCATTCCCCGTACCTTCCATGTTGGCCATGTTGTGGGACTTGGCTCACAGAGTGACACATTGGCACTTGCAACCCAGGTGACGAAAGCACTACAATACGAACACCCGCATCAGTTGCTTCCTCATAGAGCCCAGGATGAAGCCATGCCCATAGCTCCGGAGTCATTCTTCACAGCCTCACGCAGGAGTGACATATGCCAGGCCAGCCCACTCCTCTTACGCTTACAGAGAAGGACAGCAACGCTATATGGCCCAGGTTTTCATTGCAGTGAGCTGCTGGTCACAGCCTAGTTGTCAGTACAACGCTGCACTCCCTCGCGGCTGGTAAACACCCACACCACACCCATCAAGCACAGGCATCACAGGACACATGACCCTGGCATTAAAATAGACCAGGCGCACATGCTCTGCACCATTTTAGAGTTGCTCACACAGGATGCACTGCGGTCGGCACAGGCACACCGCCACAGAACTGTGACTTTCCCTCCACTGAGGTACGGGTACCGTAAAGGCTGAGAGGGTGTGCAGCCTGCGGTGATGGCCAGTCCCAGTGGTCTGTACATCTCAGGTTTTGTGTGCCCTGCTGGACCGCAGTGTAGGCCTGTGCCAACAGATGGCGCAGGCCTACCGCCACGTGGTGTCGCCTCGCTGGTCACAGAGTTAGTGATACCAAAGCGGATGATGGACGGAGCGTTTGAGCAAATCAAACACTCACCCCCAGTCAACTGATCTGGGTTGAATCCATCATCATTCCGTAGCTCACTCCACCACCCCAGTTCAGACATGGCCATATGCAAATCAGTCTGACCGGAACTGCCAAGCCATGTCTTCCCTGGACCAGAAACAAGCATCCTGGGACCTGTTACGGGTTCATAACCCTCATCCGCCAGGCTATCTTGAATCCAGTGGCAGAGTTAGCAAGGGACCCACATCTGGGCATAACCTGCAAACTCAGGGCAAACAAAGTGATACCAAAGGGTATGATGATGGAGTGCCAATTTTGGTGTAATTCCGTTCAGCAGTTGGGGCTGTACATGGAAATGAACATGGGCAAAACTATTTTTGGAACCCCCCTTTTTTCTCAGCCCCAGCTTGATGAATCACCCCTAAACTTTCAGGATAGGAGATGATCCTGGATAGACCTTTTTTGGGGAGAATTTCACAAAGATTCGTCAAATGACGCTGAAGTTCTTAGGCAATCAAAAAATGCTTTTCCTATGCAAACTAGGTTTTAACTATAACTAACTACTGGCGACCGCCAGTAAGTTAAAGTGCAAAAGTGGTCTTTTAATCCAAAAGGTTTGACAACACTCTACGCGTTTTGGGGTAGACCCCTTGTTCAAGAGTAACGGTGTCAGTTTCTGAATTGTTTTAATAAACAAACCATGTGATCTTCAATAGTGTAAATACAGTGAAAAGACTTTCCATTACCAATCGAGTTAGCTCACATAATAAAGTTATTTTCGTAATACAATGTACTACTACAGATCAAAAAACTGATTTAATCTTATTTACAAGTGTAAACAAATAGTTGTTGATTGCGTTGCGGAAAGGAATGTTAATAATCCCGGGCACGGGCGGTGTGAACACACCAAAACTTTATTGTTCTAGCTCAGCCCACACAGTGGTGCTGCGGATTCGGTTCGAAATGGGCTCACAGCCTTGAATTGCAAGGGTTGAGCCTTCTTGTGCTGGACCTGGTTGGGTACTTGAGAATTAGAGCCTCTGCTTAAAGTCTGGCAAGTCAAGCCCAAGCGGGCAATATAAATTGTTACATGACTGACTACTCATAGGAGTAAATCAATCAATCCCACAACCCCCTAGATGTTATCACAGGAGCAGCAGTTAAGCACAAGTGGGCAAAAAATTACTACCTACTCATGAGGGTGGAGGGGGAGTCACCGACATGACTAATTAATTCATCTCGGTACACACAGTGGTGTCGAGGATTCTATCAGTCTCAGACCCATCTGTCAGCATTAAAAAGGTTAGTCAAGCCCGAGTGGGCAATGTCATTCATGGAATGACTGACTACTCGTAAGGGAAAAGGGGAAAGGATCCGGGTATTGTGATGCCCCAGTGCGTTAATGAATTAAGCCCTAGTGGGCATTTATTTTTGGAACAACCGGTTCAGTTCCTGCAACCCAGTACAGATATTATAGCTCCAATGCCACCTTCTTCAGCACTGCAATTTACAAGGAATCTGTAAGAGAACAGACAGTATTTTACATATACCTTACTAATCACCATAAGAGAAAATAAAAAAAACAGATTGAGATACATAAACACAGTGAAATATATACAAAAGGCTATTAAGGCAGCACTCAGGATTTTCACCAATAGTTCCAAGTGGAGATATGGCAGATATACATTACTGATTTATCAAAATTGGTTCTATACGTGTTACAGAGAAGATTAAAATTAAGTTATGTTAGATGCAGTATATTGTATCCAGAACAAGGTACCTATCTACACGAGGAGACATACATTAACTCTAAGTGGTAGATAGTTACCTAAGTGAACAGACAATTCTTGATCACAGTTGTGCCAAACTGGCGCCAAAGTCTGATATTGCATAATTAACCTTGATTTGAGGCGTTTGAGATCTTGTACACGATACCTTCTCGTTCATTGGTACCAATCATGTCTAAAACACAAAAGGTCAGTAGATTGCCATTTTCGTTGTGGTGTGTCTGAAAATGCCTAGCCACCGGGTACTGCCTATTGCCATTTTTGATCGCACGAAGATGCTTTAATACACATTTCTTTGCTTTGTGTATTGTGCTACCAATATATGTTTTCTTACAGGGGCAGCTGAGAGCATACACAACATGGTCAGTATTGCATGACAGATGTTTATCAATTTTAAATGGCTTGCAATTGGGTGACAGTCTAAACTCTTTGCAGTTCTTGCTGTACTTACACGCCTTACAATTGCAGCAGGTGTAAAAGACTTCTATGCCTGATGTCTTCGAAATCGGCGATCTTAGGGCTCTGCAAATAGTATCCTTAAGAGATTTATCTTTCCTAAAATCATTTGTGGAAATACATACACCAAGGTTTATTGTAAAATGAGTGGGTGTATGAGTGTCTGAATGGATGATTTTGTGGGTGTGTGACTTACTATATAAGTGAGTGATTAAATGTGTCTCAGTGAAGGCATGGGTAAAAGACTAATCTGTGTGAATGTCTATTTCAGTCTGTCAGTTGGTGTTTAAGCGGCTGCATGGGTTGTTGAGTAGCTACATTTGGATTAATGATTTGGCTGTGTGAGTACCTGTATGGGTGCCTGAGTGTCTGTGTGGGTGGGTGGGCATATGTGACTCCCTGCATAGATGTGTGTGTGGGTGTTTGGGTTCATGAGTGCATCTGTGAGGAGCTGTATGAGAGAGTGAGTATAGAAAAACCAAAGGTGGTGATGGACGGAGCGATGACAATGCAAACACTCACCCCCAGTCAACTGATCTGGGTTTAATCCATCACCGTTCTTTAGCTCACTCCGCCACCCCAGTTCGGACATGGCCATATGCAAATCAGTCCGACCCTGTGCCTCATGGGAACAGTCCAGCCCGAACTGCCAAGCCATGTCTTCCCTGGACCGGAATCAAGCTTCCCAGGACCGGTTTCTGGCATTACAGCCGTCTTCAGCCAGGCTTGCTTGACTCCAGTGGCAAAGTGAGCAAGGGACTCACGTCTGAGCATACCCTGCCAACTTAGGGCGAACAAAGAAAAACCAAAGGTGGTGATGGACGGAGCGTTGACAATACAAAAACTCACCCCCAGTCAACTGATCTGGGTTTAATCCATCACCGTTCTTTAGCTCACTCCGCCACCCCAGTTCAGACATGGCCATATGCAAATCAGTCCGACCCTGTTCCTCATGGGAACAGTCCAGCCCGAACTGCCAAGCCATGTCTTCCCTGGACCGGAATCAAGCTTCCCAGGACCGGTTTCTGGCATTACAGCCGTCTTCAGCGAGGCTTGCTTGACTCCAGTGGCAAAGTGAGCAAGGGACCCACGTCTGAGCATACACTGCCAACTTAGTGCGAACAAAGAAAAACCAAAGGTGGTGATGGACAGAGCGTTGACAATACAAACACTCACCCCAGTCAGCTGATCTGTTTTTAATCCATCACCGTTCTTTAGCTCACTCCGCCACCCCAGTTCAGACATGGCCATATGCAAATCAGTCCGACCCTGTGCCTCATGGGAACAGTCCAGCCCGAACTGCCAAGCCATGTCTTCCCTGGACCGGAATCAACCTTCCTAGGACCGGTTTCTGGCATTACAGCCGTCTTCAGCCAGGCTTGCTTGACTCCAGTGGCAAAGTGAGCAAGGGACTCACGTCTGAGCATACCATGCCAACTTAGGGCAAACAAAGAAAAACCAAAGGAGGTGATGGACGGAGCGTTGACAATACAAACACTCACCCCCAGTCAACTGATCTGGGTTTAATCCATCACCGTTCTTTAGCTCACTCCGCCACCCCAGTTCAGACATGGCCATATGCAAATCACTCCAGTGGAGTCAAGCAAGCCTGGCTGAAGACGGCTGTAATGCCAGAAACCGGTCCTGGGAAGCTTGATTCCGGTCCAGGGAAGACATGGCTTGGCAGTTCGGGCTGGACTGTTCCCATGAGGCACAGGGTCGGACTGATTTGTATATGACCATGTCTGAACTGGGGTTGCGGAGTGAGCTAAAGAACGGTGATGGATTAAACCCAGATCATTTGACTGAGGGTGAGTGTTTGTATTGTCAACGCTCCGTCCATCACCACCTTTGGTTTTTCTTTGTTCGCCCTAAGTTGGCAGGGTATGCTCAGACGTGAGTCCCTTGCTCACTTTGCCACTGGAGTCAAGCAAGCCTGGCTGAAGACGGCTGTAATGCCAGAAACCGGTCCTGGGAAGCTTGATTCCGGTCCAGGGAAGACATGGCTTGGCAGTTTGGGCTGGACTGTTCCCATGAGGCACAGGGTCGGACTGATTTGCATATGGCCAGGTCTGAACTGGGGTGGCGCAGTGGGCTAAAGAACGGTGATGGATTAAACCCAGATCAGTTGACTGGGGGTGAGTTTTTGTATTGTCAACACTCCGTCCATCACCTCCTTTGGTTTTTCTTTGTTCGCCCTAAGTTGGCAGGGTATGCTCAGACGTGAGTCCCTTGCTCACTTTGCCACTGGAGTCAAGCAAGCCCGGCTGAAGACTGCTGTAATGCCAGAAACTGGTCCTGGGAAGCTTGATTCCGGTCCAGGGAAGACATGGCTTGGCAGTTCGGGCTGGACTGTTCCCATGAGGCACAGGGTCAGACTGATTTGCATATGGCCATGTCTGAACTGGGGTGGCGGAGTGAGCTAAAGAACGGTGATGGATTAAACCCAGATCAGTTGACTGGGGGTGAGTGTTTGTATTGTCAACGCTCTGTCCATCACCTCCTTTGGTTTTTCTTTGTTCACCCTAAGTTGGCAGGGTATGCTCAGATGTGAGTCCCTTGCTCACTTTGCCACTGGAGTCAAGCAAGCCCGGCTGAAGACGGCTGTAATGCCAGAAAATGGTCCTGGGAAGCTTGATTGCGGTCCAGGGAAGACATGGCTTGGCAGTTCGGGCTGGACTGTTCCCATGAGGCACAGGGTCAGACTGATTTGCATATGGCCATGTCTGAACTGGGGTGGCGGAGTGAGCTAAAGAACGGTGATGGATTAAACCCAGATCAGTTGACTGGGGGTGAGTGTTTGTATTGTCAACGCTCCGTCCATCACCTCCTTTGGTTTTTCTTTGGGAGAGTGAGTATGCCTATGGCTGTGCTGATGAGTGAATGGATGTCTCACTATGTGTTAGTATCGATATGAATAAGTGAGATGGTGTGTGTATAACTGTATAGGTGAGTAAGTGGCAGTGTGATTGATTATTTGGGTGACTGAATAGGTACGTAAGTAACTCTAAGGGTGAGTGGCGGTGTGTGAATGTCTTGATGGGTATATGAGTGCATATATCAGTGGCTGTATTGATTAGTGACTGCTTGAATGAGTGACTGTATATGTGAGTGAGTGGATGTGTAGGTTGACATATGAATCAATGAGTAGGTAGATACTAACTGGTATTGTGTGTATATGGTTTTGACAATGGTAGTCTGCATTTTACAGTGGGTGTATGAAAGGTTATATTAAGGTTGAAGGGGGTGCATCAGATATTAAGTGGATGATGTCATCAGTGATGTCATCTGAGATGTCATCAGGGATGTCATCAGTGATGTCACTGACCATGTCATGAGTCATGTTATGTTATGTGATGCTATAGGGGTACTTATAGAGCGCACAGCTACTCAAAGGTGTGTCCCGGCACTAAGAGAACCATATGGCTAGTCAGTTGCTGTTGCACAAAGAGGGGAAACCTCAAGTTGTTGATAAAACAGCCTGGTTTTAAGTTGCCTCCTGAAAGTCAGTAAATCAGGCACCTCTCTGAGTGGCACTGACAAAAGGTTCCAAGCTCGGGCAGCCTGCACTTGAAAAGAGGGGCCGCCAGTCCAAATACGAGAAAATTTAGGAATGGCCAACTGCTGTAAAGAGGATGATCTCATGGTTCTACCTGGGGTGCAGTGGAGGACTCTCTTTCTGATGTACTGGCTCTTGTGCCTTGTAGAGCATGAAAGCCAAGACTAGAGCTTTGAAGCAAATTCTATTAGGGACAGGCAGCCAGTGCAATGCCTTAAGATGAGGATAAATTCGTGTTCTGGGTCCAAGCATGAGAACCGCCCTGGCAGCAGCATTCTGGACCACCTAAAGTCTGCTTAGTAAGTACTCTGGGAGACCCAGGTACAGAACATTTACGTAGTCCAGCCTTGAGGCAATAAGGGTTGGACCACAGTCTTTCTGTGCATGAGAGATAGCAGGGGGAGGAATTTCATAAGCATTTGCAGGAGGCCACAAGAGGATCCAGCGACTGCCTGTATTTGGGCTTTTGTGGATAGAATGTCATCCAACTTTAACCCCAAATTCTTGACCGTATTTACTGAAGATTGGGGGGTGACATATCAGAAGGCCACCATTGTTTCCACTCGTTCCTAGATGGAGAACCAATGAAGATTATTTCAGATTTCTCCGAGTTGCATTTTAATTAATTTTGTCTAAGCCAGGTAAACATTTTTTATCTTCTCCCTTACAAAGTCCTCGTTCTTCTCACATGTGAACAGAAGATGCATATCGTCAACATAGGAAATTATTGTTGCATCACATGCTTCAACTAAAGGGGCCAGAGGGGGTCATGTAAAGATTAAAAAGTGTTGGGCTCAGGATGGAGCCCTGCGGAACATCAACTTTCAGAGGGGGGATAGTAGCAGCAAAAGGAAGGGACCCGACCTCTTGGTGTCTGTCCTCTAAAAAGGAGGAGAACCACTTGAACACCATGCCACCCAGGCCGCATTCCGGAAGTCTATGCAGGAGTCGGTCATGAGGCACGGTGTCGAAAGCCACAGAGAGGTCCAGAAGGATCAACACCGCTTTACATCCTTTATCTTGTTTCTCCTTTATGGACTCCGAGATTTCCAGGAGAGTAGTCTCCGTGCTGAAATTAGGTCTGAATCCAGACTGGCTCTGGTGGAGCAGGTTATTAGTTTCTACATAGTCCATGACCACTAGGCCTGGGCAGTGAACTTCGCTCCGTTCGTGGAGTTTGAAGAGTTTCCTGCACTCCAAGGAGCTTGCGGAGTGCACAAAACTCTGCTTCGCGATTTGCAGCGGAGTCTTTTCCCCTCTCGCGATTGAGAATGGTAACTGCACGATCGAGAACGGTAAGTACGCGAGCGCGAGCTGCTGCATGGGTAGAATTCCACCCGAGTAGGAGGAATACCAGCACGAACTGTAGTTTGCACTGTATTTTGCCACTCACGGAACTTCGCAGAGTTTTTTTGTAACTTCACAGGGTTCTGTGTAGCAAAATTCTGTGAGCAATCCCCAGGCCTAGAGATCACTGAGTTTACATATCTCTCTAGGGCTTTAGAGAGAAAAGGTAGGAGTTAGCTTGGTCTATAGTTAGATGCTACCAGGGGGTTGGCAGAAGGCTTTTCAAAAGTGGGAGATTTTTTGCACTCTTCCAGATTGGAAGCACCTGACCATTACTTAGTTGGTCATCTGTATTGGCAATTGGATTAATGATATGGGCCACCAATGCCAGTGTTTTAGCCGGACATGGGTCGGTAGGTGATCCTGACATCAGGCCCTTCATAATATTCATGGACATCTGTAACGGGGGAGCGGGAGGAGGACTGTATCAGGGGGATTGGTGGTGTCCGCGCCCCGCTGACCCTGCGACCCCTTATCCGTTACAGACTGACCCGTGGAGAAACCAGCAAGACGATAGTGATGAACACGACGACAGCAGCGGCCCCTTTAACTGGGCCTACGCTTCCGAAGAGGAAGCCACGCCCCCTAATGACGTCAACCCGGCCGGAATGGCCAAAAGCCAGGAAGTAATGTACGGAGGGTGTGTTTACACCCCGGGAGAGCGGAAGGAGGAAGAGGAGGCGACGAAGAGCGGAGAAAAGGACGGAGAAGGAGCGGAGAGCCCGAAAGGAGATCGAGGAGAGGCCGGGAAAGAAGGAGAGCCCGGAGGCCAACGACCCCGTGATCCGCCGTGCCACACTCCCGAGGGAGGAGTGTGGCTGTCACAGGTACGGCGGCGTTGGGCAGCCTGGGTGGGGAGCCGGAGGGCTCATCTATAGAGGTGTAAAAAGCCCTTGTTTGTTGCCTCCCCGTTGTGTGACCTTCCACCCCATCCATTTCCCCTTTCCAACCCTGTCCCTCACCTCCTATCCCAACCTACGCTCACCGTGCACTGATTTCATAGCACCGAGTATACAGCACTATACACAAGGGTTTTACCTCACTACTCCGGCCCTCAAGGTGCAGCGCTAGGACAGAACCTGACCTAACGACATCCCTTTTTTCTGGTTTCTTACATGCGGCGGAGCTGGCCTGGGTTCCCCTACGCTCCCCCAAGACCGAACAGAGTCCAGTAAAAGACAAGATCACCGCCACGGATCCCGGAGCACCATCCCGTGACCGCCTGACACAGAGACGGAGAAAGACTTTTGTTTATAAAAGCACTTTAAAAATAAAACCTGCATTGCCCTCTACACCTGGTGCCTTGGTCGTCCCTTCAGCCCCTCCTACACTGGTGTCAGAAGTGGGATTCCCCCCAACAAACCCGACCATGGCGATGGACCAGGTGATCCAGACTCTCATTGAAGGACAACAGAAGCTAGAATGGGCCGTTAGTCAACAGATTAACACCGCGGACGCTGACAGGGAGCTCTTCCGCACCACAATGTCACAACAGATGGACAGTTGGCAAAAGACGGTACAGGCCCCCGGTGCAGCAATACCTCCGGATAGAAGACCCATAGGGACACACCCGACTGGAGTGGCGCTTCAGAAATACGTGGCGGGGGAAGACCCCGATGCGTTTCTACTCAGTTTTGAACGGGCAGCAAGGGCTTGTGGGTGGGCCGAGGAGAAATGGCCCTTCTTTTTGGCTCCTTTACTGACTGGCGAGGCCCAAACGGCCTATCAGGTAGCCAACCACTCCGGCACCGCTTCCTACAGTGAGGTCAAGGAAGTGATACTGGACCACCTTGGGATGGATGCAGAGGCCTACAGGCTCAGGTTCAGGAAAGAGAAGGGGAACGCAGGAGAGAACCCAAAGACTCTGTATTTGAGAATTAAGATGGCAGCCGAGAAATGGCTGAGACCTGGTAGCAGAAGCAAGGACGAGGTCATGACCAGTATAATACTGGAACAATTCATGGAGGCCTTACCATATGGCACACAGAGATGGTTGCGACAGCATCCGGGGTTAACGGCCGCTCAGGCCATCGAGATGGCAGCCAACTACACCAGGGCCGCTCCCCGATCATTCCCTTGGGATACGGATAAAGGCAGTAAGACCAGTGCGGCCCCACAAAAACCAGACAAAAAGAAGACGATCCCTGAGCCTCTCAGACCTCGACCTTTCCGACAGGAACAACCTACCATGAAAGGGCCGCAATGCTTTGAGTGTGGGGACTGGGGCCACATAGCTCGGATGTGCCCTCACAGAAGAACAACCGAAGAACCCATGGAGGTTGGCTACATTCCGAAAGCAGTGATGTACACCGCCGAAATGGGACCCTCATTCTATGTAAGCGTCCTGGTTAATCAGAAAAGAGTGAAAGCCCTACTGGACTCGGGTTGTAGACAATCGGTCATCCAGGAGAGGCTGTTGCACCCCACCCAATACAGACACCAAGGCATAGTTCACATCAGATGTGTACACGGGGACGTGAAGCCCTACCCCTTGGCAAGCATAACATTACACCCTGAGGGTAGAGAGCCATGCTTGGTAAAGGTGGGAGTAGTGGGTTCTTTGCCCGAGGAGTTAATCATAGGCGTAGATAACCCAGACTTCCTGTCCTTGTTCAAGAGGGAACTGCGAGATAGTCCTGCAGGAGCATACCTGTCGATAGAACCGTGGGCCCTCGATAGGGGATTCAAGTTCGCTCAGGCCAACGATCCCACACTCCTGAATGCGTGGGAAGCGGCACACGTGGCACAAAACAACCCTACAACAGGATACCCCCGTTTTCTGATAGAAAAGGACCTCCTGTATAGGGAAGGGAAGGCGGGGGAACACAGACAACTCGTTGTTCCGAAAGACTGCAGGGAACAGATCCTGTTCTATGCCCACACCCACTTAACCGCAGGGCATAGAGGAACCGAGAAAACTATGCAAAATATCCTGCGCCTGTTCTACTGGCCAGGAATCTACAAAGAAGCGGAAGCTTATTGCAGACAGTGTGAGGTATGCCAGAAGAAGAACCTTACTAGACCCCCAGCCGTTCCCCTCCAACCGTTACCCGTCATAGGCAACCCCTGGGAAAGGGTGGGGATGGATCTCATTGGACCCTTGCCCCGCACCTCTAGAGGACACACTTATGCCTTGGTAGTGGTTGACTACAACACCAGGTTCCCGGAAGCTTTTCCCCTCAGTGCGCCCACCACCAAGAATGTGGCAGATAAATTGGTGGAGCTGTTCTCCCGGGTTGGGTTTCCGAGGGAAATCCTCACAGACCAAGGGACCCCATTTGTTTCCAGGATGATGACCGAAGTATGCAAGCTGCTGGACCTACGACACATCCGGACATCCGCATACCATCCCCAAACGGACGGCCTCGTTGAGCGGTATAACCGCACCCTGAAAACAACCTTAAAAAAAATGTTGAGTACAGAGACAAAGGATTGGGATAGGGTGTTGCCGCTGGCCCTTTATGTAGTGAGATCCCAAGTCCAGAGCAGCCTGGGGTTTTCGCCATTCGAGCTCTTATACGGTCGCCAGCCTAGGTCTCTACTAGAAATCACCAGAGAAGCCTGGGAGGGGGAGGAGGCCGCGGAGCAACGGTCCCTACTGGAATACACACATCAGTTGAGGTCCCGCCTGGGCAAGCTAAGAGACCTAGCATATTCCAATCTAGAAAAAGCACAAACCAACCAAAGATTTCAGTACAATAAGGGAAAAAAATGGCGAACCTTACTGATAGGGGATTGGGCACTGGTGCTCTTACCCTCATCCACCCAAAAGTTCAGGAGCGAGTGGAAGGGTCCGTATAGAGTAGTGGAGACCATCGGGCGCACTACATTTAGGCTGCAACTGTCACCCTCTCGAAGACAAACCTTCCACATCAATCTTCTAAAGAAGTGGATAGGACCACCCCCCAGCCCCGCCAATTTAGTCCTTCCTTCCAGCAGGCAGGAGACCACCTTGGAACACCTTCCTGTGAACCCTGAGATAACCGATGAGAAAAAACAAGAATTGATGGAGGCTGTACGTCCCTTTTCCCCATTGTTCTCTGACACCCCCGGGTGTACCCACCTAGCAGAACATCAAATACACACCAAAGAGGGTCATGTCATCAAGCAGAAAGCATATCGCATTCCGGCAGCCAAACGGGCCGACGTAAGAAGGGAGGTACAGGACATGCTTAGGCAAGGAGTCATCAGACCCTCAAAGAGCAGCTGGTCTTCCCCCATTGTTATGGTCCCCAAACCCGACGGGTCAACCCGTTTTTGTATGGACTTCAGAGCATTGAATTCAATTTCTTCCTTTGATGCTTTTCCCATCCCGAGAGTGGACGAGCTGATTGAGCGAATAGGAGAAGCTCACTACATCACTACATTTGACCTGACCAAAGGGTATTGGCAGGTGCCTCTGCGGGAGGGGGATAGGCACAAAACGGCCTTCGCCACAGAAGACGGGCTGTTCGAGTTTAACGTGCTCCCTTTCGGGTTACACGGTGCCCCAGCCACTTTTCAGAGGTTGATGAACTCTGTGTTGGCCCCACATACCGAGTATAGCTCGGTTTATCTGGACGACATAGTAGTCTTTAGCAATACTTGGGGGAACACCTGGGACATGTGACCAAAGTCCTTCGGGCCCTGCAATCGGCCGGACTGCACGTAAACGCCAGGAAATCTAGAGCAGCCTTTTCCAAAGTGAAGTATCTGGGGTTCATGTTGGGGAATGGCGTGATAGCACCACAAGAAGAAAAGATCAAAGCCATTACCAAGACGCCGTTCCCTGCGACCAAAATAGACCTAAGGGCTTTTCTGGGGCTTATCGGGTATTATAGGCGTTTTATCCCGAACTTCGCTGCCATCTCAGCCCCTTTGACGGACCTACTACAAAAACAAGTTAGGAACTCACTACCCAGCTCCCCCCCGGAGGTGGCTTGTAGGGCCTTCCAAGCCCTGAAGGAGGCGATCACCTCGAGCCCCATCTTGATTTCTCCCGACTTTGAGAAGCCCTTTTCCCTGGCCACCGACGCCTCCGACACTGGCATAGGTGCGGTGTTGTCCCAGGAAGGAGCTGACGGACTCGAACACCCTATCCTGTACGTGAGCAGAAAACTACACCCAAGGGAACAGAAGTACCCCACAGTAGAGAAGGAATGCCTGGCAATACGGTGGGCGGTGGACAAGCTTAGATATTACTTGGAGGGTAAAGCCTTCACCCTGTATTCTGATCATGCCCCTTTACAGTGGATGCAGAGAAACCGTTCGCAGAACACTAGGATCCTAAGGTGGTTTTTATTTCTGCAACCGTTTGCCTTCACTGTTATACATAGGAAAGGAATCCACAATGGAAATGCGGACTTCCTTTCCCGTATCCCTATTCTACCCGAGCGGTCGAATCCCGGTGGGGAGGAGTGTAACGGTGGAGCGGGAGGAGGACTGTATCAGGGGGATTGGTGGTGTCCGCGCCCCGCTGACCCTGCGACCCCTTATCCGTTACAGACTGACCCGTGGAGAAACCAGCAAGACGATAGTGATGAACACGACGACAGCAGCGGCCCCTTTAACTGGGCCTACGCTTCCGAAGAGGAAGCCACGCCCCCTAATGACGTCAACCCGGCCGGAATGGCCAAAAGCCAGGAAGTAATGTACGGAGGGTGTGTTTACACCCCGGGAGAGCGGAAGGAGGAAGAGGAGGCGATGAAGAGCGGAGAAAAGGACGGAGAAGGAGCGGAGAGCCCGAAAGGAGATCGAGGAGAGGCCGGGAAAGAAGGAGAGCCCGGAGGCCAACGACCCCGTGATCCGCCGTGCCACACTCCCGAGGGAGGAGTGTGGCTGTCTCAGGTACGGCGGCGTTGGGCAGCCTGGGTGGGGAGCCGGAGGGCTCATGTATAGAGGTGTAAAAAGCCCTTGTTTGTTGCCTCCCCGTTGTGTGACCTTCCACCCCATCCATTTCCCCTTTCCAACCCTGTCCCTCACCTCCTATCCCAACCTACGCTCACCGTGCACTGATTTCATAGCACCGAGTATACAGCACTATACACAAGGGTTTTACCTCACTACCCCGGCCCTCAAGGTGCAGCGCTAGGACAGAACCTGACCTAACGACATCCCTTTTTTCTGGTTTCTTACATGCGGCGGAGCTGGCCTGGGTTCCCCTACGCTCCCCCAAGACCAAACAGAGTCCAGTAAAAGACAAGATCACTGCCACGGATCCCGGAGCACCATCCCGTGACCGCCTGACACAGAGACGGAGAAAGACTTTTGTTTATAAAAGCACTTTAAAAATAAAACCTGCATTGCCCTCTACACCTGGTGCCTTGGTCGTCCCTTCAGCCCCTCCTACAACATCTCAAATGGAAGGGGGGGACTGTGTGAGGGAGGGACCCATTGAGGGAGCACCAGAGGGTAAAGAGAAATTGCCCCTTTACTCTTCCGTTAGTGGCTCCATAAAGGAGTTTTGAATAGTTATAATTTTCTCATGAAAAAAAGACGCAAGCTGATTTGTCCATTCTAAATTCGGGGTGAAGGGTCTAGCTACTGTGCTTGGGGCAGAAAAGTCTCTCACAATTTAAAAAATGTCCTTACTTTTGTTTCCAGATGACTCAATTTTGGATGAAAAGAAAGTGATGTAATATGTGACGTCATCAGCAGTGCATTGCGGGGGTGTAAGTTATATTTAGCTCAGCTAACTATAACGGCTCAATTTCTCTGGTTTGGTATGAGTAAAATGTCAGCCTTACTATAATGCCTCTGAAACCTATGTTTTTTCCGTGAATTTCTAAGGTTTTTTAAATGTTAATTCCTAACTTTAGCGTCCCTGAAACCTCAATTTGTTTAGTGAATTTCTAAGGTTTTTTAAATGCTAACTCCTAATTATAATGTCCCTGAAACCTATGTTTTTTCAATAAATTTCTAAGTTTTTGTAGATAATTGTATTTATGAAAAGATGTTTGTAACTATCTTTTTTATTCTTTGTCTATATTTTTTCAAGTTTTTTCATTATGTTTGAAAACAATTATAATCTGTTTTTAAAAATATATACAGCTAATGAAAGATTTATAGTGTTATCTATTTGAATTAACACTGTTTTATAGTTTGTAATTTTTTACAGTGTGATATATAATAACATTTTCAATTGAAAAAGAATTTATTTAAAAAATGCATTGCATTACATTTTGTATGATTGCTTTTAATAATATGAAAGTTGTTTTTTTGTTATCTCATGAGAACTATCTTTTTTATATATGTTTTTTTTAATTGACAAAGAATGGGTCGCGCATCGTCTGCACGGATTCGTTATACAAATATCAGTCTAAAAACACATTTAGAACCAATTAAATAATATTTTTGACGTAGAGGTTTATTACTGAGTACATAAAAATAGTAATAAAAGTGTTATAAATTTGTTTTCAAGTGTTTTAAACATATTTTTGTGGACGCTATGGTATTGCGTACGGTACGCGGATCTACATGTTGGGTGAGTGAATCCGTTACACAAATGTAACCCTAAATACATACTTACACTCAAATAATATATTTTATAAACAAAGAGGTTTATTGATCAATGCTATAAATTACTATTAGTGTTCTTTTGCAATATTTTTAAGATGTGTAAAGCCTATTTTGGTGTACGTGGTACTATCACGCACCAGACGTGTATGGGTCGCAAACCCTGCCGTCATGTATTTCCTGGTTCACGTAGGGGACGCGACTCCAGCGTAATTTTAAAAGTATTAAATATGAATGTTTCTAGTTTAAATATCTGTTTTGCATAAAGAGTTTTCATTGAAATACTTTGAAATACAATATCCTGATAGTAATTTACAATTTTATATGACAACCCCTACGTGACGCCATGTGACATAGAAAGAAAGCTTGTCATTGGTTGAACACCTTCTCATTGTGTTGGTGGGTGGAACCAAGACCTCTTACAGTCCTTTCTTTTTGGGTGTGTCTAATTGAAGACTACCTATTTTGTAAACTCTGTCAATTTTGATTTCTGGGTGATGTTTTTCATTATCTACACTGAAAATGGCATCAGCATTCCCTGAGGATCAAGAGGAGTAGATGGAGGAGGTGCAGGAGCCAGCGAGGAAGAGGAAATAAAGTGTTGTATGGGCCTTCTTCACTGTGCCAGATGGTGAAAAAAAAGTCAAAGCACAAAGATCTAGAGGCCATACATCCTATTCGCCTGGCATGAAAGGTGGAGCTTTGAAGACAGGAGGAAGCAGCCAACAATGGACAACAACCATCAACATCTGCAGGGGTTGTTTTGACCACTCCACACCCCTGATAGGGAATTGGCAGATGCTGCCATCCACTGCTGCCACTGGTTTACAACACTGTACGTGGGAGAAATGTCTATTGATGCCATCAAGACACTCCTCAGAGGTCATAAATGTTAAATTTTCATTTGTTTTGTTTTGTTGTTTATGTTTCTACGTTAAACAGAAACAGCAGAGTTGGACTCTTTTACTTTTTATTTTTTGTTTTAAAAAAATGAAAACCACCCAAAAATAAAATTCGGAAAATACAAAAATATATAAAATTGTTCTATAAAAAAAGGTTCTAATGTAGCCACCTAAACTGGTTAAGAATAGAAAAATTGTACGTAATGAAAATGATTGCTTCTATGAATGTGTGTCTGATTAATGTTAGAATTATGTATAAGTAGTGTCTAAGTGAGTGAATGAGTGCATGGGTAATGTTTGAGGGAATAGATGAGTTCAACAGTAGTGCCTAAGTGATTGCATGAGTGCATGGATAGTGCTTGGGTGATTGCATGAGTGCAGGGGTAGTGTGTGAGTAGATGGATGAGTGCATTGTTACTGTCTGAGTGACTGGTTAAAAGCATAAATAGTGCCTGTGTGATTGGATGACTGTATGGGTAGTGCTTGAGTGATTGCATGAGTGCAGTGGTACTGCCTGGGTGATTGGATGACTCGATGGGTAGTGCCTGTGTGAAAGAAACAATGCAAGGGTAATGACTGTGTCTTCCTATTAGTGCAAGACTTGTGCTTTAGAGAATGGATAAGTACATGGGTTGTGCCTGGGTGATATCATAACTGGAAAAGTAGTGCCTGGGTGATTGGATGATTACATGGTTAGTGCCTAAGTGAATAGATCAGTGCATGTGTAGTGCCTGAATGAATGGATGAGTGCATAGGTAGTGTTTGAGGGAATGAATGATTGCAACTGTAGTGCCTGAGTGATTGAATGAGTGCATGGACAGTGCCTGGGTGATTGCATGAGTGCAGGGGTAATGCCAGGGTGATATGGAATAGTTAATGGCTATGGCCTGAGTGGAAGGATGAATGCAAGGGTAATGCCTGGGTAATTGATGAGGGCATGGTTAGTGCCTGAGTGATTGTATGAGTGCAGGAGAACTGCCTGGGTAATTGGTTCAGTGCATGGGTAGTGCATTGGAGAATGGATGAGTGCATGGGTAGTGCCTGAGGTCATGGTTGAGTGATAGAGTAGTGCCTGAGTGATTGCATGAGTGCATGGGTAGTGCTTGGGTAATTTCATGAGTGCAGCAATACTGCCTGGGTGATTGCATGAGTGCAGGGCTACTGCCTTAGTGATTGCATGAGTGCATAGGTAGTGCCTAAGTAAATAGATAAGTGCATGAGTAGTGTCTGAGTGAATGGTTGAGTGCAAAAGTAGTGCCTTTGCATGAGTGTGAGGGTAATGTTTAGTGAATGGATGAGTCCATGGGTAGTGTGTGAGTGAATGGATTACTACAACTCTAGTGCCTGGGTCGTTGGATGAGTACATTGGTAGTGCCTTGGAGAATGGATGAGTGCAAAAGTAATGCCTGAGTGATTGCATGAGTGCAAGGGCAGTACCTGGGTGATTGCAAAAGTGCAGGGGTACTTCCTGAGTGATTGCACAAGTGCATGGGTAGTGCATGAGTACAAGAGTGACATCAGGGTGATTAGAGCAGTGCATGGGTACTGCATGAGTAAAAAAATGACTGCAAGAGTAATGCCTGGGTCATTTGAAGAGTACATGGGTAATGCCTGAGGGAATTGATGGGTGCATGGGTAGTGCCTGAGTGAATTGTTGAGTCTAAGCGTAGCAGCTGAGTGATTGGATAACTGTATGGGTAGTACCTAAGTAATTGTATGAGTGCATGGGTAGTGCCTGGGTGATTGCATGAGTGCAGGGGTAGTGTGTGAGTGAATGGATGACTGAATATGTACTGCTTGAGTGAATGGTTGAATGTAAACATACTGCCTGGGTGATTGGATGACTGTGTGGGTAGTGCCTGAGTGATTGCATCAATGCATGGGTAGTGGCTGTGGTAAAGAAAAAATGCAAGGGTTATGACTGTGTCTTCCTATTAGTGCAAGACCTATGCTTCAGAGAATGGATAAGTGCATGGGTAGCGCATGGGTAATTGCATAACTGGAGAAGTAGTGCCTGGTTGATTCAATGAGTGTATGAGTGGTGCCTGAGTGGAAGGATGGGTGCAACGCTAGTGCCTGGGTCATTGGATTAGTGCATTGGTACTGCCTGAGTGAATGGATGCGTGCATGGATCGTGCCTGAGCGAATAGTTGAGTGGCGCAAGAGTAGTGCTTGAGTGATTTTGTGAGTACATGGACAGTGCCCGAGTGATTACATAAGTGCAAGAGTACTGCCTGGGTGACTGGAATAGTGCATGGGTAGTGCCTAAGTACAAAGGTAATTACTGGGTACTTAGATCAGTGCGTGAGTAGTGCCTGAGTTAAAGAATGACTGCAAGAGTAATCCTTGGGTTATAGGATGACTGCATGGTTAGTTCCTGAGTGAATAGATGAGTGCATGTGCAATGCCTGAGTGAATGGATGAGTGCATAGGTAGTGTTTGTGGGAATGGTTAAGTGCAAGTGTAGTGCCTGAGTGATTGCATGAGTGCATCAGTAGTACCTGGGTGATTGAATGAGTGCAGGAGTAGTGTCTGGGTGATTTAATGGGTGTATGAAAAGTACCTGAGTGAAGTTATGAGTGCAAGGGTAATGCCTGGGTCATTGGATGAGTGTATGGGTAGCACCTGAGTGAATGGATAAGTGCAGGGATAGTGCCTCAGTGAACGGTTGAATGGAAGAATAGTGCTTGGGTGATTGCACAAAACGCATCGGTAGTGCCTGGGTGATTGCATAAGTGCAGCGGTACTGCCTGGTTAATTGGATGACTGCATGGGTAGTGCCTGTGTAAAAGAAAGAAAGAAAGGGTAATGACTGCATTTTGCTATTGATGCAAAATGTATGCTTCTGAGAATAGATAAGTGCACATGAAAGGATGACTGCCTGCCTGATTGCATGAGCACCATAATGATAATGTTCAAGTAGTCTAAAGGATCAATATTATTTGCATTAGGAACAAATAACATATAATTCGAATTTTTAAAAAAAATCACTTTATCATGCATAATATATTGTGTATTCTTACATTTTAAATTATTTGGATAAATTACTCAGTACAAGTACTTTAGAGCAGTATTCTCCTAAAAAGCATTAAATCTTTTCTCAAAGTTCAACAGTTCCTACTATGAAGAAGAAGTAAAACCTTTATTTAATGATAATATATTACAGAAATGATAATATTATATTTTAAGCAACTGAACATAAATTTAGAATGACATAACATTTTCAGATTCCCTATTTTGCTGTTCTCAGATTCCACTTAACTTCACCAGACACAGTGATTTCATTGTGCTATCATCATTGAACAATGATGGAAAAAACAACCAAATTGGTTGTAGAAAACACAAAATCAGCATAAAACCTCATTTTTATATGTGTACTTATGTGCTTTTGTATCTACACTTTGTTAATTACTTTCTTCATCTACATAAACTCTATTATTTATCTCAAATACATTTGCCAAAATATAGACAATCATTTACATCTGGTACATAATAGACAACAAATATATAAACTATTTCATTTTAAACAGAATTTTCCAAATGTAATATCAATTACCACAAATATTAATCCAAAACACTTATTATGAATAGTAATAGTTTGCATTCCTGTTTACTTTCTTTTCACATCTTCCCAATTGACAGAATGATGTACTCAAAACTTTGGTTTCAAAAATAACAAATATGAATTTGGTAATTTATAAGGCAATCTAGGTTTGAATTCCAAGTGGGCATCATTGCAATGTGTCTATCCTTTATTACACTTCAAATAAACAGTTTAGTGTCCAGATGTTGTAGTGGGTCCATCATGGAAAATAATAGCCACTGCTATAAAAGTTCTTCCTGAAATAAATAATTGACTTGCATTAAAATGTGCAATTTTCTTCTCCAATTTTCTTCCATTTGCTCAACAATGTTGTAGCACTAAAATTAGATATTTTCCAAATCTTTCTATATGTAATGTAGACAACATCTCTGATGTACAATGCAAACATCTCATATCCTGATTGGCTGTTTTTATCAATTTGTTAAAAGGTACTGATTTGCAGTCTCGTATTGTTAAGTATATGAATTGCTCTGTTTGTATTTCAGTGGTGGCAGTAAATGAACTCTTTTCACATTCATCATCCCATCCGTAACTTAGTCCAAATACATTTTCAATCTTTATTCCTTCGTGTTCTAATACTCCATGCATAAGGATTGGAAATTCTTGTTCATCCTAGTGTATATTAAGAGTAAATGTCAAAGAATCAGTACATACACCCAAAAGATGCCAAATACCAGATGCGGAAAGGATTTTACTTCTGTCATTTACCAACTGTTGAAATACATGATGTAGTAAAAAACTGAATATTTCACGATTTCCCATGATTTCATGATGAAGATCTTGTAGATAAGAGCAACAGCTAGTGGAAATCCACTGGTATACCAAACGCACAGCTGTGATTAAAGTATAATACTGTAGTACATAGTAATTATTGAACGTATAGTACAATTAGAACAACCAATTTGTCAAAGAAATGAAGTAACAAATTAATTTGCAATCATTTCATTGTTGAAAAAAATCATGAATGTTACACAGTGATGATAATACAATGAAACCACAGAAACGTCGTGTAATTTTCACTTTGATAAATCAGGTGAGGGAAAGTAAATACTGTATATTTCACAAAATATGATAATAAATCATCTTGATCAAGCCCAATGCATTTTGGGATTATATCCCTTCTTCAGGCGCACTGGTAATGAAAAGAAAAGCAAACTGTAAGAACAACATCACGAAGAAACAAATGTAGAAAATGTGAACATAGTATTAATGCGGTGCATGTACAATGGCCAAGGATCAGCGGTGAACAAGGTTTGAATATAGATCCTGATGTACCTGCAGTGGTCAAACCAGAGCAGTGCTCAAAAGAAATGCCTTCACCATGTGTCTCCTCAATAAAGTTGATAGAAAGTAAAAAAAAAATGTTGGTGGTGTTATTAGAACATGTGAAAAGAGAATATTACTGGTGATTTAAAGAGTGGAATACAGTGACTTCTGTAACGTGCGGTGAGTAAACACAAGCCACCTAAAATACACTTACTAAAGTGCATTAAAAAAGCGCAACTTGCTGATGAACGCTCAACAGTTGGCGGTACCAAATCTGCATAAATGAGACACAGCCCATACGTCAATATCCAAACGAACAGTAAACCAATTTCTAAACCCGATGTATGAAGATAGAGTGTGCTCACTTGTACAACTACCTCAATGCTGCCACATGAGTGGTATAAAAGAAGTGGAGATAATCTGTAATGTCAATAAATTAACCAATCACTCAAGTGTACAATGTATGTCTAACTGAACTAAACTGCATAGCCGAGAAACGCAAAGTACCTTAAGGACAACGGTCCTAAGAGCTCAATCTTGAAAGCAAAAGAATGATGTCCAGGCGGGGAACCCTCCGAGATGAAAAGCAGAGAAGTCTGGAAAATATGAAAACATACGAGTTCCCATAAGGAAAGGGATGAGCTGCTCAAAGTGTTACCAAGCCGCCTGACGCCGGACTAAGCCAGCGTCGCACTCACGAAACTTACCGAGTTGCAAAGCTGTCTCCTAGCATTTTCATGGAAGGAAAAGATGTTGTGAAAAGGACCGCAGCGTATAGCAGCTGATATAACGCTTACTACGCTGTATTAAAAAAATGACAATGGAAATCGGACTAACTGCGGCAGAAATCTTGGAATGGTGTAGTGCAAGAGGGGAAGACTACTGATTAGTATAAACGCTATGAAATAGCTTTAAGATGTTCCAGCTAAAAACACAAACTGAAAAAACCTACTAGTTACAAGTACCCTACTGTAGTGACAACCACGCTTGGGCTGATGGTTGCACTGCAATGAACTAAAAAAACGTGTCTAAAGAAGCTAGACACTCTAAATCAGGAATAGATGACAATAAAAATACGTGTAGTAAGTAAAGTGTCATGACGTTCTCAATCAGTAATGGTTAAACCGACGCATGTAACCACAGAAGTAACTGCTGTAGTAAACAAGGTAGGGTGCAATGTGCTAAATCCAGATACCGTAGGATGTATAAGAGTGAAAGGATTAAAGTAAAACCCACTATGCAAGCGGGACTTAAGGCGGAGAAACCAATGATGCTGAAAGGATGTGTATGAGATAAATCTATGTGATACTCACTGATATCTCTGAGAAAGATACAAATAACGCAAAGACATCCACTAGAAAAGCTGATATAAATGGAATCTGGTGAGTAAACTGTCAACTAACATACTGGATAGTGTAAAGAAGACGAAGTGCAATAAAAGACGAAGTTAATCAAGAAGAGGAATGTTAACTAAAATACTGGATAGTGTAAAAAAGACAAAGTGCAATAAAAGACGAAGTTAAGCAAGAAGAGGAATGTTGAGATAAGAATGACGACAGACAATAGTGGTGTAGTGTAAATACTGAAGACAGGGAAAAAATAAGAATAAGTGACAAAAAGAAAACAACCAAATGTTAAAGTGACATCCATAACCATAAGGGCACAAAAATACTGCAAGGTTTGACCTAAAAGGAGGCACATTTACAAAACTGCAGAGAACTGCCGCTGGCACGCAAAACTGTTAAAGTCAGATAAACACTACAGAAAACATTGCAATTCAATCCTATCAGTCAGACCCCCTGGGACAAGGGTCTGAAGATACTTCATCCACCATGCTTCCCTTTGAGCTAATAATGTGTTCTTGTAGATAAAACACAACATTCAGAATCCCATTAGCATAACAGTTGATAGCTGTACTATTTTCCAAATGGAATCATACAATGTCATCAACAGTTTCCATTTTCTTTTTCTTTACACCTTCAAGTTTCTCTTTAATTGTTTCCTTTTTTTGAACTTCAGTTGAATGTTTGACATATTTCCATTTTGGACACACTACATGTTTCTCATAAATGGGATATTCACCTAAATCAGATGTTTAAAGTCTTCTTAAACGATTATACTCTCTTACACAATTTGCGTGAGCACTAACCTTTTTCTCTTCAAAATCTATCAAATACAACCAGACAATACTCTTACTCAAGATAATGCAATGTATGCCATTCCCTCTTTGAACACTGCACTTCCGATATTTACAAAAGCACGGTCTATACTTAAACTTTGAGATTTATCAATAGTTACTGCATATGCTAAAGACAGGAAACTGTTTTCTTCAAAACGTAGAAATCATGTATAAGCAAAAAACCTACAACACAACACCCAATCTGTCTTACTTCTTCAATCTGATCACATTTTATAATCGAAAATTCAATTCCATCTCTGTTGTGAAATTTAAAAAAATCAACAACTTTTCCCATTGCTCCATATACTAAACTGTCTTCTAATTTAAACTATGCCATAAAATTACCCGACAGTTCATACATACAAGTAAAGTTTTTTCTAAGCTTGCAGTTTTAGATACAAACTTTTCTAAAGAATACAAATTAGCCTGTAAATTCTCTGTGAGAAGAATAGTCACTCCCTGGTGTTCAATTTTATCAATAGCTTTAATTTCCACTATTTGCTGTTTTTCCAATTTCAAAAGTTCTTTGATTAAATGTAGAACACTTGCAGTGTAGGCATTAGACAAACTATAGACTTCTTTTCTCCAAGCTTATTGTACATTATTTCAACTGCTGTACTTCCAGTTGTAAACAAGTTCCTTAGTAGCCGACTTTCTAAAGCATGTTTACCATGTTTCATCAAAACACCATTTCATATATCTTGAAGAATATTTCCATAATCTTCCTCACTTGCTTGTCGCATGTTCTTAATAAATTCTTTATATTCAAAATAGAACCAAATGTTCACATTTCCAATACTTCCCAAATATGTCCTAGTGTCTTCATGGACAAGTGTTTTAAAAACAGGTTGTCCTTTTACAGTAGATATACACCTACAATTAAATGTTTTCTTCCATCCAGAGCATCTTAATCTGTTTTTAAAGCTGTTGCATTCTTAAATGTACAAAAGCAAACATTCAGTTTGAGAACATGCTCACCTCATTAGTGATTAAAAGTTTCATTTTCTTCAGAACTCTACCGACTCCATAACAAGCTTCTCCAGATAGCTTCTGATATGCCAATGTATTATCATGTTCAACTGGTAGCATGTAGTGTTGTAATTCTATCTAGGACCCTAATTCGATATTCCTGATTCATGCCCTTATGTGGTTATAATAAATAATATCCTTATGAAGGCATAAGAATCACATCCATATTTAGTACTAACCCATGCAGTCCAAATACAGCATGGTTACTCCCCTAGGCTCCTAGAAAGTACAACGCGTTCTTTAAACAAACCAAGCCTCCAGCAGCCCGGGAAATCCCCCTGCTCTTGTTTTGATTTGCACAAGAACTCCTAGAGTCAGAAAGAACTGTTAGTTCTTGGTGACGTCTTATGTCCAACCTTACGTCAAACCCGGCACCTTTCAGGTATAAATATACCAACGTTGCCTTAAGCAAACACACGGTGGTTTGGAGCAGAGCGGCTATCTACTTGCCCGAGAGCCCAGCTGATGCGAGAGCCCACGGACGCCGCCCTCCCTTTTGACGCACTGAGAGAGACGCTGTCTTTTCTCCTGCCGAGAAATCCAGCTCCGGTGTTCTCAGCCGCCCTTGCGGGTTGCTGGGATATCGAGTCCTGAGAGAGAGATAGCAGACCTCCTGCTTTCTATTACCCAGGTGCGGAGCTGACTAAACCCTTAAAGAGAATTCTTGATTCAGATTCCTTGCCAAAACCAACTTAACTTAAACTGCTACTTATTTACTCCTTCCCATGTATTAGGCTTAGGTCAGGTAAACCGGGGTAGGTGTATTTAGAAGCACCAGTTGAGTACGTTAGTCAATGTATATATGTATGTATATATTTGATCTATTTTAAAGTATCATATGGCTCAGAAACCATATCAATGCTTTTACAGTATTATTTTATAATACTCCTTTTACTGTACGCACTTTACTTTATACTAAGTATTGCAATTGTGGCAATTCATTTCTCTTGCATGAGAAAGAAGACTGCTCAATAAATAACACCTTTTATTGAAAACGCCCGTCTCTCTATTCTCTGCACTCTGGTGAAACTAAGTACGCACGATTGACTGAGTGAAATAATTGTCTATTGTTTTCACACGACTCTAGAGATACACTCTTTATTCTGAGGGAGCAAAGTTGCCATGTTATGGTTGTCAGAAGCTAATCCCTTCTTGTCTATCCAGGGAAGTTAAGCTCCTCCTTGTTTATTCGAGAAAGTTTCTAGTGACCTCTGACCTCTGAGCTAGCTGGCAAAACTAATTAAGTCTAATATAGTCAGTAGAGACCTAGTCGACCTAGTCGACCTCAGTCCTACGTCTAAACTGCTGTTTATATTATTCCAATGCGCAGAGCCTATTGGGAATATAGGAACTACACTACAGTAGCAGGTAGAAGGTAATTACTAGAAGTATCAGACGGTGTTCTACCGTTACAAGCTCTTAAGGAGTGATTCAGGGCAAGACAGTTCATCTGCATCACCAGAGGGTACCATTTTTTAACCGGTGGGCACCTAGTCTCTGGAATAGCCCAATATTTGTCCTCTTCATGGAGGCTATCATAGAGCATTCCCTCAAGTGGCTCGAACTGACAATTAAAATCCCCTCCTATAATCACCATATGTTCAACTACAATGGTGGCTAAAAAGATCATTAGATCTTCCAATGTTTTTGACTCCTTACCCTGGGTAACTGGTCTAGAGTACACATTTAGAAAGGCTATAGAGATCTATGGAGGGAAATACGGAATGACACATAGAATATCGTTAGATGCTGTGTCGATCTGTTTGGCCATACAGCCTAGATGGACTCCCACCCATGTACTAAGCCCTCCCGATGGTCTCCCTTTTTCCCCTGTTGTTGCAGGGATGTTAAAAGTGGCAAAGCCCGATTTTGACATATCCCCTCTGGCCCACGTCTCCTGGAACACGCAGATCATGTTGATCAATAAAAAGGCCCCAATTGGGGTCATCTATCTTACTATTCAGACCCCCTATGTTCCACAATAGGACCCTTGTCTTTGGGTGGTTGGGGCAATTGGGTTTATTAGCCACTGTGGGGGTTAGTTGTAATGGGTCCTTATTTGGTCAGATATTTTCCTTCAAATTGATCCCTCGGGTTAATGGAGATTTTTGGTTGCCAATCAGCACTGTGTCACAGCCGTCGGGGGTGGAGCCTGAGGAGCCGCTCATGCTCTCACAAGGTTATCCTTCCCCACATGGCATGCAGGATCCTGTTACAAAAGCCCTGGCCCTAGTTATCAATGGGGGGGGGGGGGCAAAATTGGGCTTTAATATTGGGGGCCTGTACTTCAAGTCAATCTACGCCTTCTAGGCCTCTGTACCTATTTACTGTGGGAAAGTAAAAAATGGGTTGCCTTGGCCAATATGATCCGGGGGAGTTAGTTCACAGATATTAACGTCACCTCTCCAGTCTCGCCCATAGTGCCTTATACCTTGGTGGACCCTATTAAGGGGATACAAATAACCCAATGGAAGAACTTGGGCAGTGCCTGATTGTCTCCCGTCGTCTCTAATTAAAACTTCTCAGGCCCTCTAAGGGTTTCTAAAATTGATCACTATACAGTCTCCTAGTAAATCCTTAGGTGGCCTGCCTATCCAACCCACTCAAAGTGTAGTTAAAATCTCTTCCACCTGAACATACCTAAAGTCCCTGTAGTTATTAGATTTTGTAGAGCGCGTAGTCACCCGTAAGCTTCCCAGCGCTAAGATCCAATCAAACCAGAGGGACGCCCTGGGGGGGGGTCGGTGGAGATCAGGGGAACAGGTGCGTTTTCAGCCGCTTCCTAAATCGGGGAAAGTCTGGTTCCATCCTGAGGTCACGGGGGAGGGAGTTCCAAAGACGGGTCGTGTTGACAGAAAAGCGCTGTCCGCCCGTACGCACCTTCTTCACTCTGGGGATAGTGACGAGGTATTCATGGTCTGAGCGTAGGGCTCTAAGGGCTTTGTAGGGTCTGATGATTTTTTTTAGAATGGGGGGTCCTTTGTCCTGTAAGATTTTGTGTGACAGGCAAAGAGCCTTGAATGCCACTCTCTCTCTCACTGGGAGCCAGTGGAGCTGTCTCAGGGCTGGTTTAGCGGAGGATCTGGTCGGGGTGTTAGTGAGAATCCGTGCCGCGGCGTTCTGGATTCTCTGCAGTTTGTTAAAAGTTGCCTCGGGAGCGCCTAAATAGATGGCGTTACTATAATCTAGCCTTGATATGATAAGGCCTTGGATTAGTAATTTCTGGGAGATTGGAGGAAGCAAGGGCAAAATCTTCCTAATAGCTTTGAGAAGCCCAAAGCAGGTCCCAGCGATTTTTTTGGCTTGCGTAAGAAAGGTCAGGTCTTTTTCAATCCATATTCCCAAGCTTTTAATCTCAGACTTGGGGTTGGGGGTTCACCCAAACAGGGGGGGCAGATGTTCTGCGGGAGAGAGAGCCCTTTCTGGCCAAGGAGGAGAATGTCCGTCTTTGAACTGTTAAGTTTCAAGGACGACCTATTCATCCATCCTTGAATTTCTACAAGACAGTTGTAAAGGTCTGATGGTTCCTGGTTTCGGTGAGATAGAGACACCACTAATTGTGTATCATCAGCATAGCTGATGATTCGCACTCCGAACGGGGTGACAACCTCCTCCAATGGGGACGTGTAGACATTGAATAATGTCGGGCTTAATGATGAGCCCTGGGGCACACCACATTGGAGGAGGGTTTCGGGGGAGCGGGCGTCATTCTCCAAGACCTGAAAGGAGCGGTGGTCAAGGAATGATTTGAACCAGTTCAGAGCCGTGCCCTCAACACCAATATTCTTGAGTCGCCCAATCAGCACCCGATGGTTAACGGTGTCAAAGGCCGCGCTGAGGTCCAGGAGGATCACTGCCACTGATCCTCCTGCATCTAACAGGGCTCTGGCCTCCTCCACTGCTGCGAGTAGGGCGATGTCGGTGCCCTGCCCTGGGCGGAATCCAGTTTGTGAACATCTGAGCAGGTTGTTAGTCTCCAGATGTTGCGACAGCTTTTTATTAACTAGTTTTTCCGCGATTTTGCTGGTACCAGGGAGGAGAGAAATTGGCCTGTAATTGGCCAGCTCCGAAGGGTCCAGAGAAGGTTTTTTAAGTAACGCCTTCACAACCGCCGCCTTCCAGCCTGTCCGAACTTTACCTTGAAGCAGTGAGGCATTGATAAGGTGAGTGAGTGGGGGGGCAATGGTGGGGGCCACTTTTTTAAGAATGCGTAGAGGGACCGGGTCCCTGGGGGATCCGCTTTTGATAGAGTCTAATGTGGCTAAAACCTCTTCAACGGTAACTGGCCCAAGAGAGCTTAAGTGGGGAGTGGTGTGGTTTAAGTTCATGCCGATTTCCTCAGCAGTGCTGAAGTCGACGGCCGGGAGGGAAGCAAGGGTTTTCTGAATCTTCTCGAAAAATTTGGCCAGTTTGGTGCATTTCTCTTCGTCTGCCTTGGGATTAGGTAGGTATTTTGGAGCTGAGTCTGGGACTTTCAGTAGTTCTTTTAGAATGGTGAAGGTTTCTTTGGCGGAACAGGAGGAATTAGCTATTCTTTCCTGAAAGAAAGTACTCTTAGTGTTACGCAGAGCGATTTTATTTATTTTTTTATTTATTTTTTTTAAAACCTTTATTCGGAGAAATAAGGAGATACATGCGCAGGCCCACAACCATCATGGCCGGCCGCAAAGACAGTCAATTAAAAACAGGAGAAATGCAAACCAATTGGCAAATAGGCTATGTTAAAGTACATCAGACGCGGTAGTGGGGACTGTAACAAAGGATATGAGGTTTTCATTTTTAAATTTTGAAGAAGAGTAGGGGCTGCAGCAACAAGGACATAGCACCTCACAGAAAGACCAGAAGAGACAAGGGGGACATACCCCATTGGCAAGCGGAGGCAGGCAATGACTGTATCAACTAAATAATCAAGGCAGCCATGGCGGTAATACTAAACAACAGGCCATAATACAATAAACAACATCCCTAAATAAAACCCCAGAAATCCCACCCCAAAGAAGTGAGAAACAGGGGCTTGTGGAGACGCCCGAAAAGGAAATAAGGTGCAAGACCAAGAGACAGCCAACCCCACTAAAGAGAAAGAACCCTCCCAAAGCTAGAAAAGAGCGATAGGGACCACAGAACAAAACAAACTAAAATAACAAACCCCCCCACACCCTGCACCCCTGTAATGGCTACGGCCTAACCCATTAACAGCGTGCCTGTCGCCCCGAAACTGCCCCAAAGAAGGGAAAAAGTACAAAAAGTACAAGAAGTGGAGGAGGAGAGAAATAAACAACAAAGGTGGTAAGGATCAGCAGAGGGGGAGGACAATCAACAGATATATTCCCGGCCGCCCGCTCCCGGACCCCGCACCCGATATGATACCAATGGTCGATTCAGTCAATGTTCCGCTCATCCCACACAGTCACAGCAATGCAAGGAATAGTGATCCAAAAAACGGCCTCAACCTTGCCCCCTGCGATCAAGTTGGTCGATGGAGTCCAACAGTCCGGCCGGCGCCGTGGATGAGAGAGGCGCCCGGGACGGCCAACACAGAATGGGGGGTCGTCCACAAAAGTCCACGAAAACCACTGTTGCGAGTCCGAGAGTGATACAAAAAGGATCAAGGCAGCGCAACAATCCATCGGAAGCAGCAGGCCAGAGCGACAACAACAGTTCCAGGAAGGGACGAAAAGTCACGCAACAGAGCGATTTTATAGTTTTTTAGGCAGGTGCGGAATGCGGCTTTTTTGACCATTGATTTATCTTTCCTCCAGGAGCGCTCTGCTCTTTTGCACTCCTTCCGGAGGAGATTGAGCTCGGGAGTGTACCAAGGAACCAGGGTCACTCTTTTGATTCGCCTAAGGATGGTGGTTTTGGGAAGTAGTTCGTCCAGTGACGTGGTGAGCCAAGAGTTGAATTGGTTGTCGGCAGTGGCTGGATCAGTGATCGGGGAGGGGGAGGAAGCCATGAGAGTGGAAGCCCGTGCATCAGGCGAAAGTTTATGCCATCGTCTGTCTGTGACCCGAGTTTTAATCTGTTGGGTGGATGGGGTGGACAGATGCCAAGAGATGGGTATTAGGAAGTGGTCTGTCCAGGGAAGGGGAAGAGGGGGGCCGGAAGTGAGGTTTGCTATGGTGGTGAATACGGGGTCCAGGAGGTGTCCTTTGTCATGGGTGGGTTCAGAGTTAACTAATCGGATCTCAAATGACACGAGGTCAGACAGAAGTTCAGACACGATCGGGTCACTGGAGTCTAAGAGATGGAGGTTAAGGTCTTCCATAATGAGAAAGTTGGGAGCGGTAGTTGCTATCTGGGTGATATTATCCACAAGAGCACTAGGGAATTTTCCTGGGGTTCCCGGCGGGCGATATATCAGCAGCCCAGATAAGGAGTGCAGGGGGGATATTTGTAATGTGAAATGGCAGCTTTCGCAGTCAGTGATGTTGGCATCAGTTGTTCTGCATAAAAAAGGTTCTCTGTAGATTATGGCCAGACCACCTCCTCTGCCGAGGGGTCTGTTTAGGGATTGAATTTGGTACCCCGGAGGTAGGGCGTCAATGATGTCAGACTCAGACCAGGAGGTAAGCCACGTTTCCGTGAGGAACAAGACGTCGAAGCCATGGTCTCTAATCAGAAGATTGATTTCATGGGAGTGTTTAGGAAGGGACCGGCAGTTGAGAAGGCCAAGCTGTATGCCGTTCTCTCCTACAATGGTGGTGGGGGCAGGATTGCACATATCACAGTTGATGAAGGGTAATTCTCCCAGATGGAGATAGTTGCACGCAGGATTTTTCGAGGGGTTGAGTGCAAGGAGCCCATCTCTAGTATAGATAAGTCGGCCAGCAGGGGATTTGGGCAGAGTGGCTGGGCCTGGGTCCGGCCGGGCCTGGACGGGCCCAGGCGAGCTTGCCTTAGGCGCGCCCGCTGCGCCCGTCCGCTGCGCGAACGTGGAAGACACATCTTTTGTAGTAGGTAAGGGGCGTGGCCTCGAGTGAGTGGGCGTGGCCTAAAGATCGGCTCACTCGCTAATGGCGGCAAAATAAGTTGTAAATCCGCAGCAGCGTTTATCTCGGCTGCGCGGGTGTGGTGATGTGGAGACAAGTGCCCAACGAGGTGCAGCAAGAGGGAGACTGGTGAGGTTTAAAATCAGCTCTTAAACAAACAATTTTTTAAAAGTAGCGTTTTACATAAACAAAGCTCCCGGCTGTGCCTCAGGAGTAAAGGATCTAACACGAGCTTCCAGTCAGCTCGTATAAGTAGGATGGGGGGGCGTGGCCTCGAGCGAGTGGGCGTGGCCTAAAGATCGGCTCACTCGCTAATGGCGGCAAAATAAGTTGTAAATCCGCGGCAGCGTTTATCTCGGCTGCGCGGGTGTGCTGATGTGGAGACAAGTGCCCAACGAGGTGCAGCAAGAGGGAGACTGGTGAGGTTTAAAATCAGCTCTTAAACAAACAATTTTTTAAAAGTAGCATTTTACATAAACAAAGCTCCCGGCTGTGCCTCAGGAGTAAAGGATCTAACACGAGCTTCCAGTCAGCTCGTATAAGTAGGCTAGGGGGCGTGGCCTCGAGCGAGTGGGCGTGGCCTAAAGATCGGCTCACTCGCTAAT
The DNA here is from genome assembly GCF_964261635.1 of Lissotriton helveticus. NCBI lineage: Eukaryota > Metazoa > Chordata > Amphibia > Caudata > Salamandridae > Lissotriton > Lissotriton helveticus. Next base: position 1,319,704,500 of record NC_136061.1, read on the forward strand.
GGCGGCAAAATAAGTTGTAAATCCGCTGCAGCGTTTATCTCGGCTGCGCGGGTGTGGTGATGTGGAGACAAGTGCCCAACGAGGTGCAGCAAGAGGGAGACTGGTGAGGTTTAAAATCAGCTCTTAAACAAACAATTTTTTAAAAGTAGCGTTTTACATAAACAAAGCTCCCGGCTGTGCCTCAGGAGTAAAGGATCTAACACGAGCTTCCAGTCAGCTCGTATAAGTAGGCTAGGGGGCGTGGCCTCGAGCGAGTGGGCGTGGCCTAAAGATCGGCTCACTCGCTAATGGCGGCAAAATAAGTTGTAAATCTGCGGCAGCGTTTATCTCGGCTGCGCGGGTGTGGTGATGTGGAGACAAGTGCCCAACGAGGTGCAGCAAGAGGGAGACTGGTGAGGTTTAAAATCAGCTCTTAAACAAACAATTTTTTAAAAGTAGCGTTTTACATAAACAAAGCTCCCGGCTGTGCCTCAGGAGTAAAGGATCTAGTTGGCAAGCAAGTGTACGCATTTGTTCTTGAGTTCCTGATGTGATTCATGTTGACCTCTTCTAAGTTCGGGTATACCTCCAAGGATTAGAACATATGGAGTTGATGCAGGGGGAAAGTTGATGACTGCTGGAGGGTGGGTATCTTTGGTAGTATCTATACGTGTAAAGGCATCCGCCCCTGCCTGCTGTCTAGTTGGTTGCCATTGTCTTTTGTGTTGTTGAAGTAAAGATGGACAGCTGGCTTAGTTGTGTGTAGCAATAGCTGGCCTCACGTTACTATCTCTAGTAGAGACCGCTAGTTGCTGTCTCTCATTAGGTACTTGTAACAGGAGGAACTCACGGGTTTTGGGGTCTGGGATAGCCACTGGAGTATTTGCGTCACATATTCTAACTTAAGGATCTACATTACTGAGTATTACCCCCTAGTGCTTAACCAGTCATTAAAAAGTAAAGTCAACCTGTCAACCCTTTCTAAAAGTGGTTTAAGTTCATCCTTAACTATGTCCCTCATTTGAATCTGCAAGTCCACCACTAGCTTTGTGACCCACACTGGCTGTTCGCTTGTTGCTTCTGTGCTGTCAACTAAATCACCAGTCCCAGACTTCCCACTATCAGATGTCTCTCCTGTGGGCTTCTTTCTTCTTGCTGCCAGTTTAGCTTTTAACTTAGGTTTCCTTTTTTTACCTGGTTGAATGGGTATATCTGACCTAGTTTGGTCAACGTTAGTTACATCAACTATTGATATTCGATCCCTAGGAGAGTCAGTTATCGAGACCCGTGAGATTTGTGAGATGTTGGGGTCAATCAATGGAATTTCTACGTTTGGAGTCAAGGACAGACGACTCTCTGTCCTCTCAATTTCAGTATCCACAGCTCCTAGAGCCTTTTCCAACATCCTGTCAATGGAGGTCGGTTTGGTATTGGTTTTAGACATAGGTGGGGCCTGTTTCTTTTCAACGCAAATTCGTCTTCCCATTCTGAAATATCATACAAGTTATTCAGAATGGACACTGGCTTTGATTAAGGGCTCAGATTAGGAGTGGGCACTAGTAATTGATGTTGGAACTATCTACTACAAGACACCATTGGAATACACAGCCAGCATACCCAAGACTACCGGGAAGAGGTGCCTATAATAGGGAGCTCTATCTGGGACCTACGTGCTAGAGGGACTCCAATTCGGTAGACAGAATAGTTCAAGTCAAATGCGGGTGGCCGTTAATAACGTTTTAAAATCCATACATAACTCAATAAGAGCACACTGAAGCAAATGCAAACCAAAAAAAAGAAAGAAAAAAGAAATAGCAATAGAAATATAAAAGGGATCAAGCATGCGCGTGCAAAAGGTAAATGCAGAGTGCTAAGTCCAGATTTGCTAGCATGTAGTCATTTGGGATGCAAACTGCGACTGAGATACAAACTTCAAAGTGTTTCAAGGTTCAAAGGGATGCCTACAGGTTAGCAGCGCTCAAAGAGCACAGAGACAGTACCTTACTCGTTGTTCCCAATTATGTCCCGGGATTTAGAAGTTAGGGAGATGGCCCAGCCCAGCCTCCTCCGGCCTCTGATGGGCGCGGAAGGGCCCGCCCTTGGCCCGAGCTTTGCCCGGGCAGCGCCAGGGCACGCCCGCGCGCATCCCGCACTGCTGGAGGGCCTTGCAGGTTTTAAGGGCCTCTGTCGCCCTTTGCTGACGCCCTCTACTCACGCTGTGTAGGTCCCTCTGGGAAATGTAGTCAGGGCCTGGCCGTTTTCCTCACGGCAGTGTGACCACCGGCAATGCCGCAGGGAGGAGCAGAGTAAGGTGAGGACCTCAGAGAGCGTTGGTGAGCAGTTCCCCTGATGGCAGTTTGAAGTTCTGTTTCCATTGCTTTTTTAGGGTAGGAAGATTCACGGCAATAACTTCACTGCTTCACAGTCAGTAGATCTTAACCCCCCCCCCCCTCCCCCTTTGTGGTGAAATTTTGGTTTTTTAATGGGTCCTGATAGTCATCAACTGGAGTGTTAGAGAGCATCCTTCTTTATCCCATCCGTAAATGTCTAATGCATGACAAACTTTGGTAAGACTCTCTCCACCACTTTGTCATGACCCCATTCAACTTGGCCTCAGGCAATGGCAGACAACTTGGAGCACTAGCTGAGTATGTTGCCCGAGCCCACAAGATAGGCATCTAAAACTGGCACTATGCCACGATTTCCCATTAGGGATGCCTAGTAGAACTCACAGTCTTTGGTGGTACATTGGCTTACTTTGTGCCTACCTTCCAACTCACTCCACATTCCATACCGGCACTATGCGGTGTATTTTTCCATGGTGAAACAGGGGCTTATCTATACAGACCATCTACTTTGTGGAACTGCACCATGCCCTTTTTAGAATATTTATCTAACAGGGGTGGTCACCAACTACTTTTGAGCTTCAACAGTTGCGATGGGTAACCATTAAGCTACTTTTCAGGGCTTTACCCAACGTACATTCGGCACTTGCCAGGTAGAATCAAAGGGGCAGCCACAAACTGATTTGCCATATCATAGAATTGATTGACACCTGGATTCAATGACAAACAGGTTGTTTTGACAATTTATGTGATGATCTGTAAATATTCTGAATTGATGCAGATATTCTGATTGGATCAAGATTTTTATATTTGTTAATTAATTTTTTCAAAAAACCTGAGTGATGCCCTGACTAGGCTCTATCTAATAACTTTATTATTTATTTTTGGTATGAGTAACAACTTTGTATTTTTAAGTTTACTTTTGTGATATCGCTATAATAGTACCATAACTTAATTGGAAAAGTGGAACAATAAAGTTTTGTTAAGGCACTATGCATTTATTTATTTATTTTATGGTGTTTCTATGAATAACTACTTTAAGCATTATATATATCTTTGGTTATGTTTCAATATTTAATTGACTCTACAGCGGACCATAAGTGCATGCGGGCTGGATTATGTCTTAGGAAACTTGTGAGCACCTCATGTTCATGCACCCACTGGGAGCACCTGGGTACTCAGGCCAATTTCGGAATAAATATGTATATATAGGGAGTTCCCAAAGACAGTTTTCAAGGGAATAAAATACACAGACAACAGCCTATATTATTTTAAAAAGTAGGAGTTAGGAGTTTGGTGGGGAAAATGATTATATTTATATGTACATCAGTACTTACCGGCAGTTTTGCATGGTCAGAGTTAAACAATATAATACAATGCATTTACAATAAATTGTAAAGGTCAACATGTTGCATTATATGCATTGTAATGTACCGCATTGTCTGCCTTCTGCCAACTGATATTTATTTCCCATAAAGCTTTTGAAGTAATGTTAGACCATCTAGAACAGAATGATCTTGCCGAAAGGCAGTTTATTCGTGCAAAAGTATCTTCTCATAGTCAGACCAAGCCTTCAGGTGATCCAAGATTGCTGTGGGATACATACAGTTTATTTTTAAAAAACATATTTTTATTGTACATTTTTTAACCCTATTTCCCTATTTTAAACAAGGCAATATATATACTTATAGCAACACAAGATTATGATACATTTCTAACAAAGTTAATACAAATTCAGAAGCCACACACATAAAGCAAAAAAAAAAATTTTCAAGCCTTTAAATGGGCAGAATTCCCAGACAATAAATCAATATTCATAAAAACTTAACATTTCCCTTAATATGCCAACCCAAACAAGTAGTATCAAATCATAAGGCCTCGCATAATTAAACTATTTTCTTTAGATCCACTCTGAAAGTGGAGACCAAATTTTCGCTCCCATGACTCTTTCCTTCTCCCTTTAGTTTTATAAATTGATGAGTCAAGATTGTACATGGCTAAAAGTCTTGAGCACCAGTTAATAAACGTGGGTGGCACAGGACTGTTCCAATCATTAGTTATACAAGCGTTTACTACCACCATACTAATAAATAAAAAAGAAGTTCTAGCTCTAGATCTTAAATTAGCCACCCTCTCCGACCCTACCCCAATAAGTACTAATTCTCCCGGTATTGTCACAGGGGATCCCATTATTAAACCCAAGAATGTCTAAATTTCCTTGAAAAATTCCCCTAATTTAGGACATGAAAAAAACATATGGGTTGAGTCTGCTGCTGATAAACCACTCCTATTACACTGTTGCCCCCCATCTAGCAATCTTCCTTGGTGTATAATATAAATCATAAAGGGCCATATAATGTTGACTGCGGATCCTCCCGTCATTAAGACTTGGTTAGCCATCTCAAGAGATTCTTTTATATTAATATCCTCAACACCCAATTTATTTTCCCATTTTATTTTCCAAAAATCCAAATTGCCCGGAAATGTTTCCACAAATTGTTGATAGAATTGGCCAATTGGTGTTTTTTTCATCATGTTTTCAATTATGGGAATCTTGACAAACTGTTGTCCATTTTCTGACCCCAACCGAGCAAGAAAACTACGGATTTGAAGATATTTAAAGAATTTATGTTTACCTAATCCATATTTCTCCTGTAGGTCTGAAAATGCTAGTAATTGTTCCCTAAGCATCGTATTCCTTTTAAGCCCCATCTAATTGACACTTGATCTCGAAAAATTATAGGTAGCAGCCCAGAGGCAGAAAACGGAGTGTAGGCATTCAAATTTAAAACCTGTATCTTATGTTTGATTTGTTTCCAAACTACATAGGCTGCCTTAAGTATCTTGAATTTTTTTTTTAAATAACTGGGCTCGATTACCTTAACTAAACACCCATTAATCTCATCCTCCAGCCGAATTCGTAAAGTGACGGTCAATGACATTGCAAAAGTTCGGCTTTAGCCCCAACTACCAAAGGACTGATGTATTTATTCATAGCTGCCCAATAATACATCATGAAATGTGGGATACCCCAGCCCTCACGGTGTCACGGTGTAACACCATCTTCTTGAATGCCCTTCTCTGTCTTCGGTACTCCCACAAAAAACTCGAACAGAACCTCTCTAATTTATTAAAACATGACGAAGAAAACTCTAAAGGGATTGTTCTAAACATATATAAAAATTTCGGTAGGACCAGCATTTTTAATACGTTACATCTTCCATGAAGAGATAGATGAAGGTGATCCAACCTTTCCAAAGTTGCATTCACCTTCTCCATCGCTGGATTGATATTCAAATCCGGAATCTTTTCCACGAAAGATGTAATTTTTATTCCCAGATATGTTACTTCTGGAACTATTGCCATGTTTGCCGGGGGGGGGGGGGGGGGGGGGGTCAGTACCTGAATAGAGAATCTGAGTTTTCTCTATATTTAATTTATAACCGGAAAAACACCTGAACTGAATGGCAAATGACTTAATTGCAGGAAGAGTGGTAACAATATCACTTGTGACTACGACTATATCATGGGCATAGGCCAATGCTCTATACTCAATATTTCGAAGACGGACTGGCTTAATATCTATATGCTGGTTTCGTTTAGTAGAGTTTTGCTGCAACTTCGCGTTACCAGTGGAGTGCAAAGTTGGTAAAACTCTGCAAACTCCACTTGCAGAGCGGAGTACTCGGCCCGGGCTTAATTGCAACGGGAGAAATCTGCAGGAGACACAGAATTCTACAGCAAGAAACCCAAATGCCTCCAACTCAAGCATTATGAAGTATTTTGCCACTTTATAGTTTGTGTCTGCCAGTCAACTGAAAAGTACATTTTTGGATCTGGGTTTCGTAGCCATTTTACAATTCTTTTGATTAAATGACTTGCTCATATTCAGTATACCACTTTTTTCATTTTCATGAGAGTGCACGTTTTTCAGTTCTCTCCCTTGTGTGAGACTTCCTCCCAAACCCTTGCCCTTCTGTCTGCACCATGTTGCTCCCTCATCCAGTAGCTCATCCACTGTTTTTCCACACCCTCCCTAGCTTTTATTTTCTATTATTTTTTTACCCATCGATGGGCCTAACTTCAAGTGCCTCTGTTGCTCACTAGGCTGCTCCAGCTTCCTGTTGATTTATCCTCACCTACCTCCCCCACCTGCTACACTGTTCTGCCCTGAACCCATTACGCTCATTTCTGTTGTTTCTCTTTATTTTGGTAAACGGCACCTACCACTTACTGCTGGGCTGCTCAGTGGAGCAAAAAGTGCTTCTTACAGCTCAAATGAAATTTTCTTTTTGTATTTACCGAGTCCAAATAACATACGTCATCTTAGATTGGCGAAGAAACAAAAATAATGATGCCTCAGCATTCTGTAGTTGGAGGCATGTGTGATGATGCATGTGTGTGTGTACCCATTATCATCCGTGTACACACCTAAGGAATGATGCAGTCGCCATCAACGTCTGCATTTGTGCACATTGTTTCCTACATAGCATTGGCAAAATCATTAGCAAAGCCAATAGGTCAAAAAGCAAGACCTGTTCGCTTTGCCAGTACTAGTTTTGTTATGATTTGTTCTTATAATACAACAGTTGATTGTAGCGCAATTCCTGATACCAAAAATATGCATAGTTTACAAGTCCTTCCTATCATCCCTCATTGTACAAAACTACATTGGTAAACATTAAGTCTGACTATAACCAAAACCTTTCAGTTTTACTAAAATTATATTATATATTACTATACTTTTAGAGGCTTTCAATCACCTTCTTCATCCATTAGTCTATTGCTGTGTCATTCACATTTATTTTCTGCCCACTACAGTATGCAGCTAGGGGCACTTGGTTGGCCCATTTCAACCATTGGCTAATTCCACTGGTAGAAGCCCATTTATAAAGGGCACACTCACTTACAAAGTAGCTCCTTTCCAAGTCTCACTACAGAAATGTGTGCTTTTTGAGACTAAAAAACAATGTAGGATGACCTTAACAGAAGGCGCAAACTGTCTGGCTGCAAAATACCTATTGTCAGCATACCAAGATCTTACAGTGTACTTAGAGACCCATGTCAGAAGTTGGGGATCTAGTTGGCAGAATATTGCACCCTGTCCAAGTAAGGACTGCAATCCTAGTATGGGGTAGTCAGATAAACAACCTAAATTAACTTGTGATCACCCTCTGGTAGCTTGGCACAGAGCATCCAGCTTAACTTAAGAGGAAATGTGTACGTATGTGTGCACACTTTAAATACAGTAACACAGTAAAAACCCCACAAGAAGACTCCACATCAGTTTAGAATAACAAAATATTTATCAGAGTAAAATAAGATAAAAATTATAGAAATCAATTAAATAGAACTTGAGATATACATTTTTAAAGAATAAACTGCAAGATAGTGCTTTAAAGTCAATTGTGCTTAAAGGTAACTTAAGTTTTCTGGAAGACTGGGGTAAATCCAATGTTTCAGGGCAACCGCGATGGAGGGCAGGCCATCTACAGCACCCACGCAGGGCCTGCTGAAAAAGTACCTTGGATGGAGCAAGTGTCGGCGTCAAAGACTCGATGCATCAAAGTCAAGCCTCACAGTCAGTACCTCGGATCGGTATTGCATCAATGCGAACATCACAGTCAGGACCTCGGATCGGTACTGCATCATCGCCAAACCTCACAGTTGGATCTCATGTCCTCGTTGAGCCGCGCCGGGGTGTCTTCGGATCGGGACTGCATCTGCATCGAAGGGCATTGTGTCAGTTCCGATTAGTGCAAAATCTTTACTGCGTCTTCAACAGGCTTTCTATTTGGGCAGAGTACAATAACATTCTGTCCGACGCTCAATATGTTTTTTGCTCGGGTCGATAGACAGTGGACCAAAGCCTAAACTTGTACATGGTACTTAACAAGTATACTGTCGCTCGACCGTTTATTTACCCTTCATGGATCTGACCTCAGCATTAGACCTAGTTAATAGATCGAAGCTCTGGCAGACCACGTTGTCGTTAGTAGTTAGCCCAGACATTTGTACGCTTTTTGAGGTATTTACCTAGTGACACCAAGACAGTGGTTTGATACACTAAGGATCTGAGAGTCAATCACTAGCTCACAACTGAAAGAGGGGTCAGACAGGGGTGTATTTTGGCCTCCTTCCTTTTTAATCTGTATATCATTAATTTGGAGCAGACCCTTGTGAAGATTAAAATTGACTGTCCATAAGTGGGCCGGCGGAGCCTTCCGGTACTATTGTATGTGGATGCCCCCATCCTCATGGCTAGGACAGCCAGGCGTTTACAAACTTTATTGACCTTGTTTGTCCGCTTTATGGAAGATTTGGACCTGCTAATGAACAATAACACATCCTTTGTAATGCAAGTAGGTTTACACCCCAGCAGACCCTACACGTTTGTGGAGGGATCGATGCTGGTACCTATGACTGATGTCTTCTCATATCTGGGTGTAGTTTTCGACACTGCCATGACTTGGCATCCCCTCATTCATAGGAAAAAAAGGGACTTTGTCAGGGCCAATACTGCCATCTTTAATTTTGCATCTAGGTTGGGCACCAGACCTATTGGGGCCCTCTTGAAGATCTACAAGGCTAAGTAGAGAGAAATGGGGTAACAAGGAGCACAAGGAACTCCAAGTCATTGAAAATACTTTATTAAAACATCTTTTTTGTCTACTGCAGTCTATCCCTTCTATTACAGTCCATGAAGAAATGGGTTCGGCTCTTCTTTATGATCTGTTATCTTACCGTCCCCTATCTTTGTGGATGAATTTATGGCTTAGGAAGGGAAATGCACTAAGTAAGAATATTTTAACTGATTGCCTTTCCCTGAATCACTTTTATTGTATTCCCTGGATTAAGTATGTAAGGGATTGCCTTGCGGACTTGGGTATGGCTGATTTATTCACCAACCCAGAGAATATGTGCAGAGAAGACCTGTGTTGGGTGAAGGAGAACTCTTTTAAAAAACAGCAGATGGATAGGGAAGTAGAGAAATTGAAGAAGCCCAGTGTGCTTGGGCATTTCCCTTTGAAAACTGAGCCATCAACTGGGCCCTATCTTTTATGGCTCAAAAGTTCTCATGATAGATTCTTACTGACCAGGTTCCTTCTGGACCTTTATCAGAACCTCCTAGCCCACCCAGGTGAGGTACATAGGGGCAAGAGTCTCCTTCCTTGTGGCTATGAGGGGAAGTCTCCACAGGATATGATGTAATTTTTTAATGTTCTGCAGTTTTTACGAGTTTCCCAGAAAATCCTTTCTCATTCCAATTTTAAAGAAGTGCAATTTTAGACAGGTTGGACCAGAATTCATCTTTTTTACAAATGCTCACTAGTAATTCTGTGTTATATGTTCTTAGTTTCTTGAGGTCTGCAGCCACACTCAGATCTAGCTCTGACTAATCTACATGCTCGCATCCTTAAAAGAAAAAAATATATATATTACTATGGTCCATGCTGTAGACTGCTTTTCTATTCCAATAACTTAGCGGTCGGTGTCTAGGAACTGAACTGTTCAAAGTATATTATGTGTTTTTTAACTAATCTTATCTTTGTCTATTTATTGCTGTACATATTGAACTTAGTTTTAAATGACGACTGGTAATTCACAAGGAAATTCGGGTAGACTCAAATGTATAGCGGACTGCTATCTGAGGTTCTATGATTTTTTTAAATATAAATGTACAAATTTTAATCATATCTTTGAATATATTTAATCGCACATATTGTACTGAAATCTATTTTAAATTATCCTGTACTTTTAAAGTCTATCTCGATAGATCGAATAAAGTTTATTGTATTGTATTGTATCGTTACTGCATGAATTTTTGCAGGAAAACAGTTGCAGAACCCGTTTTGTAGGGCCAGGACTGGATTGGCACATCTTGGCAGGGCAGGTCTTACAGTTGGCAGAGTCCATCAGCTGAAGGAGAGTTGAAGGAAGACTTTGATGGCCCTGAAACTTCACAAACAGGGGGCAACCCAGCAGAACCTTGGAGGAACTTGGGTTTAAGGATGTAGAGAGCAGACCCAGTCCTTCTCACTTCCAGGCAAAAAGCACCAGGCCAAAACAGCAAAGCAGGTAGCAAAGTGGTAGTCCCTCCTACAGCACAGCAATCAGCAGGCAGCAGGTCAACACAGCAAAGCAGTTAGCAGAATGGCAGTCCCGCCTACAGCACAGCAGCTCTTCTTCTAGGAAGGATGTCCTTGGTTCCAGCAAAGTTTTGCCTTGGAGCTGTCAGGGGTCCAGTACGTATACCTAGTTGTGCCTTTGAAGGGTGGGGGAGACTTTAAAGAGGCCTTTGAAGATAGCAAGGTCTCTGCCTTCCCTGCCCTGGCTCCAGACTTACTACAGGGGGTATGCAGCCCTTTGTGTGGGGACAGACATACCCCTGTTCAGGTGCAAGTGTCAGCTCCCTTCTCCCAGTCTTCCTCAGGAAGGTCCATCAGCTTGGCGATGAGCCATCAGGATGCATATGTCACATCCTATCTCTCTTTGTATGAATGCACAGAGCCCAGCTGTCACCCAATGCAGATGTATATTGAAAGACAGACACAGGCACAGAACTGTTAAAGTAAGAAACGCTCACTTTCTAAAAGTGGCATTTGCACACTTACAATTTAAAATCCGACTTCACCATAAGTGTGATTTTAAATTGTGAGTCCAGAGACACCAAACTCCTGTTTCTATCTTTTGCCAATTGAAAATGACACTTCAAAGATGTTTAAATCAATCCCAATGTTAACCTATGAGAAAGGTAGGCCTAGCAGTAGTGAAAAAGTTTTTTTTGCGGGTTTTCACTGCCAGGACATATAAAACTCAAAAGTTAATCTCCTACCTTTTAAATAAACTGTACCCTGCCCATTGGGCTGCCAAGGGCCTACCTCAGGGGTGACCTATATGTAATAAAAGGGAAGGTTTGGGCACGGCAAGTAGGTTAACTTGACAAGTCGAAAGGGCACTTTAAACTACACACACTGGCTCTGCAGTGGCATGCCTGAGCCATACTTAAAGGGCTACTAAAGTGGGTGGCATAATCAGTGATGCAGGCTCGCTAGCAGCAATTAATTTATAGGCCCTGGGCACATGTAATGCATTTTACTAGGAACTTATAAGTACATTAAATATGCCAATGGTAGATAAGCCAATGTAACCATGTTTTGAGTACAGAGCATATGAACTTTAGCACTGGAAAGTAGTGGTAAAGTGCCCGGAATCCTAAAGCCATCAAAAATAAAGTCAGCGAATGTTTTGAGGAAAGCAAGATGGCGACTGGGTAGGTTGGCGTGTCGCTGCAGCAGGAGTATCGCGGCTTGACACACACCCTGAATATTAATCATGCGCTGGATTATTAGAAATGACCTCTCCCCCACTGGACTTGCTATTGGGAAATCTATCTGCAAAAACCGGCTGCAGAAAATATAATTTGGCAACAATCTCTGAAGCATTAGAGATTTTGACCGAAATGGCCCTTACTTGTTGCCGGATACTTCAGGTGCTGCGAGGGATGGATCTGCTGAAGATAGAGCAGAGGGTCTGCTGTGAGAGAGCAGATCGAAACTCGGGAGGAATGGCCCGAATGCTCCCCCATCAGTGTGCTCCAAAACACCGAAGAATGTCACGGCTGGCGGTCGGGCTCAGGGGGCCGAGGCGGCGAATGCTGATGCATTGACAGTGGATGCTGGAACCAAGACTGGCGCTGTCGGAGCAGGAGGAACTCGATCAACCGGACCAATCGGGTCAGCTGGACACCGTGGTCAGAACCTGACCCGGAAGAATCTGCAGAATGAAGTGCCGAGCCAGAAGCGGCAGCCCAGGTTAAACAACTACCAAATTATTTGCGGGAGTGAAGCGAACGGAAAAGGGCAAAAGTAATCATGAAAAGGTGGGTCTTGGCAGTGGCGGTGATGGTGATGTGCCGCCAACTGTATTAAAACTGGGCAACAATATAGGCCAAGGCTTTACTGAGGAGAATCTTGAAGCTGCTCTGTCATGCCCTACAGCAAATATTGTAACAGAAGTATCGGAATTGGGGAAACAAGCTCTGAGAGAGTTTCAGGAGGCTCCGGAGGTCCCAGATGATGTAGAGGTGGTAAAGGCAAAGTCTGGAAATCAGGGGGGGGGGGCAGGATCAAAGCAAGGGCACTCTGATGTCTGAAAAGGGGGAATCTGAGGGCAACACTACACCTGGATATATCGCCGGGCCTGAATCCTGTACAAGTCAACAGGTATATAAGGGAGGCAGGGTGATGGACCACCAAATGGGAAGTACAGATTCAGCTATAGGTATGAAAGGTGTAAGAACCAAGCATTTTGCACAAAAAATGTATACTGAGAAGGAGGCGGATATTGAAATCACTGAATACTTCTACTCACTATCTGATGATACAGACTCCGTGGATGGCTCCTTCTCTCTGATCAGCACCAGTGAAACAGAAAATGAGAGGCAGCAAGATACAACTGGCGGGAACTCTACGGCAATGCTAGGTAGGGTCAGAAAAGCTGTCTACCCATCGATGCACATCAGTCAAACCAACCTATCTGAACAAGAACTAAATTGGAACTATTCGCTGGTAAATAAATTGGTTGGGAGTAACAGTAATAGTAAACAGCTTCAGGATACGGAAGAAGTCCCCACCACCACGCTGGATGTAATATTACAAACAGTCATGCCTCATCTGTAAGAGGCCCGACAGGACAGTAGGCGATCTCAAATAGCCATGCGGAAAGTACAGTGCTCTTTACGGAAAGTAACAAACGTGTGCACGGAAATTGTGGATCGTATGACGGAGCTTGAAACCCGAACTAGAAATATGGAAACTGATATGACATCAATACAGGAACAGACGACGTAGCACAAAACTAGGTTTTCTGACATGCAATGGAAGCTGGAAGAGCAGGAAAACTATCAATGGAGGAACAATCTGCCTTTTTTAGGCATACCAGAGGATAAAGGGGGTGCTGATGTCCGTCTATATATGATCGATCTTCTGACAAAATCCTTTCCTGAAGTGGGCGGTGGAATTGGGCCCATGAAATACAAAGAGCGCATCGGGGCCCATGACTGTCAAACAACTGCCTGGAGGAGATAATCGACCCGAGCGATTCTAGTCTATTTCGGGAACTTTCTCCTTCGGCAGATCATTTCAGAGAAGGCCAGACTGGACCGCAAACGTAAGCTGGATGATGTAGAGTTCTTCACGTGCCCCGACTTTTGTCATGTAACTGTCGAGCGGCGCTGGAGGCTAAGACAGATGATCAGCCCCTTTCAAGCAACAGGTGCACAAGCATACCTGCTGAACCTGGCAAAATTAAAAATTGTAAAAGGGGACATTACTCGATACTTCTCATCCGAAATTAAGGCTAATGAGTTTCTGGAGGAATTAAAATAGAGAAAGTAGGGGAGGGTGAATGGAAAACAGATGTTTGCATGGGAGGAGTGCAGGAGAGGGAAAATCCAGATCTAAAAGTAATGATGTAAGGAAATAATAATGGATACTGTGATAAGGAGGCATGAGGGGGTGGATGTCAAGTCTGCGGTGCTATGCTGCCTCATCAACTACTAGACCATGGGTCTAGCAGCTTTCAAGGGGAGGAGAGGTCTAGGTGGAGGGGGCAGGGGGGTCAGGGTTGTCGGTGGGGTGTGGAGGAGGGGGACGAGGGGGACGAGGGGGAAAAAAGCCAGGCAAGGTACATGAAGTATATAGAGCACGTAAAAGTTAAAATGGAGATATAGCAAAAAAACTGTGGAGCAATGTGGTTGGATATATGTAACAAACAAGGACCCCTTGAGATAGGTAGATTTCCTGGGTCAGGGCAAACAATATGTGAAGAGGTAACGTACCCAGGCAAAAAACAACAAGTGTACTGGCAAGGTTCAAGCAATAACAATTTAAAATAGAAAATGACAACAAAAATCAAGCACAGAAAATAGCATTTAGAAATTTAATTCGATAAAAGTGATAAAAATTGTCATAAGGATAATCAATGACATAGACAAAATTAGCAGTTAACAATAAAAATATTTTTAACTTCATTAGAGAATCAATAGATATGCATTGTTTTGTGTGTAGATGTTTCCAAGGATCTGAAGGAAAGATGGTTTTCGTCTACGCGTTTCAACACCTAAGTGTCTTCCTCAGGACGCTACCATCTTGTAGCATATGTGGTTGGTATTGGGTATTGATGAAAATATTCGTGTAGTAATCAGTCCGATCAAAGTCTTTGCATCATCTGACAAAGGTGTTTATAGTGGCTCCTATATTTGAAATTAATTCATTAGGACTTTAAAGTTTCCGGTGGGCTGCTGGACAGTTCCTGCCAAAAGCGCAATGTAGTATTTGTTCCAAAGAAAGACAGCCACTATGGCTTTGTAGAGGTCGGCAAGTCTATAACGGTGTGCAAGGACGATGATCCCGTGTGGTAGTTAAAATGGGAGCTTGATAGCTAAACAGCAACTGGTGAGCTGCTCAGGGTTCAGGTATGTGCAGCTGCGTGGTATCTGAGACGGCAAGCTGGGATAGTTGTTAGGTTGCGAGCTGGATATGCAAAAGGCGGGGCTGATAAAACAACTTTGTAATGGTTTAGGCGGCAGGCTCAAACAAATGTAAAAGTATAGGCTTGATAGCATGAGCGGATGCTGATGGAGCAGCTCGGCGTTCTGGGACCCGCTTCTACGTGGCGTGTGCAGCCTCGAAATGACAAAATCAAAATCAATGTGGTTGGATACCAGGTGCCGAATATGGATACATTATTAGTATGTACGGTTAACGTGGCAGGGCTTAATGACAGGGCTAAGAGAGATAAGATCTATGAAATATTGCGCTATATCAGCCCAGGAGTATTCTGTTTGCAGGAAACCCACATTTCTTGGAGTAATCGGGCGGTTCTTCAGATAAGGGGATATGTTCTGGCGGTTTGCTCATCACAAACATCTATGACAAGAGGAGTGGCGATATTTATTAAACAAAATTTGGGGTTCAGCAAACGTACTTTAGCAGATAAATGGGGAAGATGGGGGATAGTTTCATTGAATACGGGACTGACAATCAGGACTATTTATGCCTCGAACCAGGATAACCCAGAAATTTGGGAAGAACTGGAGATAGAGCTGGCTACATGGTCAACCCCATTAATTCTCTGTGGAGACTTTAATATTCATCTTGGGGTGTCATCTGGCGTAAATATTAAATATACAGGGAGGAAACCAAAGGTCAATAGGGCTATAAACACACTTAAATATAGTCATGGTTTAGTGGATGTATGGCCAGCTAAGAAGGGGAGCGATCCGGGATACACGTATTTTTCAAGCCGACATAAAAAGAGTGTCCGCCCGGATTACTTTTTGGTTTTGTCTCAAATTTTAGGGGAGGTGGAGATTACTAAGATCCCTCAAATCTTTTCAGACCACAACCCTCTATTAATGGAAATAACATATCAGGGTAGCAGTCAGAAGCATTGTTCATGAACCTTTGATAAAAAATTAATAGCTGACGAGGATTTTTTAAAGTTCCTTAAAGATTGGACCAGGGAATTTTGGGATGCTAATCGCTTTAGTGCCTCCCGCACGATTGTGTGGGATGCATTTAAAGCTACCCTCAGGGGGCAAGTGATAAGCTATGCTGGTCAATTGCGGAGGAAACAAAGAAATAAAATTGAGGCTCTTATGACGAAACTGGCACAATTGGAGACAGAGCAGGTTGAATGGTTAGGGATGGGGGAGTCAGAAAGACTAAGGGAGATTAGCAAGGAGGTTGCAATAATTAAGGCAGAAATTAACAGTCTGTTTCAGATAAAAGTAGCTCATGCATTTCAGGCACATCAGACGGAAAGATATGAATATGGGGAAAGAGCTGGAAGACTTTAGCCCATAGGATCAGGCAGCGGGACTCACAGAATCATATTGTCGAAATAAAGAATCCCGAGGGGCATTTGGTAAACACCACGGTAGAGATTGTGGAGGTGTTCGAACAATTTTATAGGGATCTATATCAGATGGAGTTGGGGGAGACAATGCAAGGGGGAAATATGAGGAATCACTTAGAATCTAGTAGACTTGAGCCAGAAATATGTGCTGAACTGGAAGGGGAAATCTCTCGGGAAGAGACTTTGACAGCGTTAAATGATCTGGCTTCGGGGAAAGCTGCTGGCCCTGATAAAATTCCTTTAGAAATATACGAGGCACTTCAATCTATTTTGGCCCCCATAATGCAAGATTTATATCTTGATGTGCAATTTCGTGAGATCTCACCTAAATCCTGGCAGGACACGGAGATAGTGATATTTCCCAAAAAAGGGAAACCTCCAGTATTGTCTGGGTCATATCACCCTATTTCATTAATAAACTCTGATGCAAAAATATATTCAAAGATATTGGTGAACCGACTCCAGGGAATCATAGCCAGATTAGTTTGTCCCTGGCAACATGGCTTTATACCCGTTAGGGGTACTACGGACCACATCCGACGGGTGATCTCCCTGATAGATATAGCAGAAGTCAGGGGAAACGGTCTGGCCGTGATCCTCCTGGACGCCGAAAAGGCGTTTGATCTGGTGACCTGGCAGTATTTATTGGAAATTCTGGCTGCACAAGGGTTTGGTCCCCAGCTGATCACTGCAATACAGGCAATGTATTATAATCCTTCTGCAAGGGTCCGTGTGTTGGGGAATATCTCTGAAATAATACAGGTAGCACGAGGGACCAGGCAGGGCTGTCCATGCTCCCCAATCCTCTTTGCATTATACATCGATCCCTTTGTTAACCAGCTAATTCTAAATCCCGCAATTGAGCCATACCGAACTAATGGCTATGAAACTAAAGTTTTGGCATATGCGGATGATATTGTCGTAGTAACATCTAGGCCAGAGCTGGCAATCAAGGAGATCGAAACTATGGCAGAGGAATTCGGGAGACTGTCTGGTTACCGTCTCAATAAAAGTAAGACCCAGATAGTCTGTTCAAGACAATGAATATGTCAGGACTAACGACAGATCGATACAGCCACGTATTTGGGGGTAAGAATTGGCTTTAACTTGGATCAACTTTTGGCAAATAATCTTGACCCCATGCTTAACGATATCGGTATTGAGCTTCGGCGAATTGACAAATTACATATAACAATAGTGGGAAGGGTTAATGTCTTAAAGATGAGGTTTTTCCCCAGAATTTTGTATCTATTTCGCTCAGTCCCCCTTGAGGTTACCTTTGATACATTTCAGAAAATAAATACTGTGTTTTCGAATTCTATTTGGAATTATCAAAAAATAAGACGTGGTCTGAAAACTTTAACGTTTCCGCGGGAGAGGGGGGGCTGGGCTGCTCCGAATCTGCTTTTGTATTACTGGGCAGCTTCTTTGCAACAGATGGATATCCTGGTGGCAGAAGAAAGGGTGGGTAGAGAAGATGGTCTACCGTCCATATGTCAGCTGTCTATGGGGAGGGAAGCAACAGGGCTAATTCTCAGGCAATGGGAGCCGAGGTATTATAAGAATTTACGTTTCTTATGCATTAAAGCAGCAAGATCGGTCTAGGTTAAGGTAAATAAGATCCTGAAAATTCCCAAACTCAACAGATATTCCCCATTATGGGGATCATCTTTGTTTCCAGCTGAAATAACAGATGGTATGGCCAGGGATTGGGAACAGGCAGGTATATTTCATGTGGCAAGTATGTATAATGAGGGAGCACGGTTAAGCGGACTTACTTTAAGTATATACAAGAAAGAGGGTGTCTTAAAAATTTGGAACGGGGTTCATTTGATTTAGGACCTATACCTATAATGGATAAAATATATCAGGGGGATGTCCGGATTGGGGAGATCTATAGCATCCTGATGGAAACTATTCCAGATGATCTGGGGAAAACAGGCAAGATGGGCGGAAAAAACAGCGGATGCAGAGATTGATTTAGATATGTCCTTGGAATTGGGGAAAAATATCTTTATGACTGCTAATTTAAAGGCACAGCATTATACAACTCTTTTTAATTTGTATTATACTCCAGCCAAGCTCTATAAGTGGGGAAAAAGAGGGTTGGATGAATGCCCAAGATGCGGCCAGGGTCCAGCAGACAGCATACACATGTTTTTCTTATGTAATTCTCTTACTTTACTAATAAGGGGGATTGAGAACTTTTGGCAAGAAGTAACCTGTCAAGTGATTAGTATTACCCCATCTATGATGTTATTTGGATATGATAACCCGGGCCAAGTTGTCTAGAACACATAGGGATTTTGTGTTTATTACAACTGCAATAGTAAGGCTACTAATAGCTACAACGTGGAAAGACACAGAACCCCCGTCATATATGACTTGGCTCCACCGGCTACTATCTGTGCATGTACAGGAAATGTTTCTTTATAACTGTAAGGGCTGGCATGCGAAAGATAGAGGGTATCAGATCGGGGGGCTGCTGAGCAGGTGGGTTAGTAAAAAAGGTTGTTATGAGACCGCAAATAGGACGGGAATTGGTTAAATAATGTCCTTTTAAGGGTTTGAATGCTGTCATTGGGGCTTAATATTAAATGCTGGATTGTTATCATTTGTATTTGATTATGTATCGGTGTTTTCTCTGTTTGATAATAATGTAGGTAGGAACCATTACAATGCTTTAAATTGGAAGATTGCATGGAAGGAATTTGAATAATGGATATATATATCTTATGTACTCCAAAATATATTTGTATCTTGTGGCTAAAATTAAAAAAAAACATAGAAAAGGAAAAAAATATATAAATACATAAATAAAGTCAGCAAATTAGGAGGTCAGAAGGCAAAAAATCAGGGTCTAACAACCACACATAGCATACCACTAACTGGTTTTATTTTAAGTCTCATTTGCTTGCTTCATATTCAATGGCCTGCCTTTTCCTTCATGTGTTTGTCCCTGCCCTGGAACATAGCCCCTTTGCTCATGCTCTTCCACCTCGCACTTTTAGAGAACTTCTTTTTTTCTTTTCCGTTAAGCACTCAACAAGAGTAAATGTGTTTTCCAGTTTTTTCACTCATGAGCTTCTCTCCACACTCCTGCTCCACATTGCTCTCTTTCATCAGTTTACTCTTCTTCCCCGGATTTGCTCTCTCTGGTCTGTTTGCTGTTCTTGCCCGCACTAATCTCTCTCATTTCTTTTTGCTTATGCACACCAAGCATGCGTTTTCTACCATGTGGGCCTCTGTTCCCAATCCCTCTCTGTGGTGCTCTCTCACCCATGTCCGTCTCTCTAGCCACTCTGCTCTCTCTCTGATCTGTGTGCTTTTGCATTCTCTCCCTCTTTTGCTTCTCTCCCCTGTTGTCTCTATGCTTCTTTTCCCCGTCCTCCCCCTCCAGGGCTTTAAGTGGGATGATAAAACTGGGGGGTCCCTTAAAGGGCGTGGCCAATGTAATTTAGGTCGGGGCTTAAAAACACGTGAGCAAAAAATCTGTGCTTGGCATAGTGTGCAACCCGCCTTGCATTTTGCTGTTTCTGTCATTGCACCCATATATATGATACAATAAGTAACATCATACCTACTACAAGTCAGGACTATTGGCTTTGTCAATGGTTGTAAGCTGCATAAGATAAATAAGCAGCAACTATGGCTTGTATATAATAATGACAAAGCTTCCACTTAAAGCCCTGGTGACCCCACAACAATTTTGCTGCTCCTGAGTTTCAAAAAGCGAACGGGAATCCAGAGAGAAAATGACTCTCTTTAAAGGATTTCCCTTCCCCTACAACCTAACCTGGCATGACATCATGCCATAACGTTCTCACTAGTGAGCAGTGAGCAGTTTTAGCAGCGCACATCGACCTGCCTTGTGTCACTGCAGTCCGGAAAAAAACGGAGCCCTGTGCCAGGGCAGAAAACAGAGCCTGATAGAGACCCGTTTCGAGGCCTCATTTAAGAAAGTGTCGGTGCTCAGACCCGGTGCGGCCTGGCCCACTTAAAGCCCTGTCCCCATCCGCACCTGCTCCTAGGTTAGTAACAACCCCGCCAACAAACGTGGTCTATTTTCGTTTTATTGGCGCTTTCAAGATAAAAAAAAAATAATTTTTTATTACATGTGTTAATCAATTAAATTATGCAACTATTATCAACATTCTCATTTGCGATTCTCAAATAGCGATTTTTTAGAAATCGCTATTTGAGAATTGCGAAAAGGGATGTATGTAAAAACTCACAATTTTTTAGCGTTTTCTTAATATTCCTTAATTGCGATTAGCAAATTGCGAATCACAATTAAGGAATACATTCCCATTCATTGCTGTGGGCCAGGAGGCCCATCGGAATGAATGGAAAGTTATTCTCAATTTGCGATTCGCAATTTGAGAATCGCAAATTGAGAATAATTTCTAGGGTGCAAGGGTGTCATAAGGACACCCTGATGCACCCCTGAAATGTACATGTACCTTTACAAATGCCAAAAAGTGCATTTGTGAAAGAAATCGCAAATTACCACCAACTTCAAGTTGGTGGTAATTTGCGCTTTCTTAATGAGAAATCGCACATCTTAGGTGCTTCATACATAGCATTTAAGGAATTTGCGATTCCTTAAATGCTGACGCAAACGTAAGGAATTGCAAATTTTGCGATTCCTTAATTTTGCGATGCGATTTTAATCATACATCGCATTTTCTGATCTTTTTTGTTGCAAACGCTGCTTTTTTGCGATTCGCAGCATTTGCGACTTAAAAAACGGATGATACATATGCCTCTTGGTTCCAAAATCAACACCTTTTGGCTTTACCACTGCTTGTTTTATATTGCAACGGCCCTGCAGCTCCTCAGCAATAAAGTTTACAAAACCCATGACAAAATAAAACAAGCTTTGCCCAAGTCAAAATTCTGGCAGGCGACAACAGACCTATTGGTTTCCCCGATGCTTTGCTCACCATGTCGGGGAACGTTTTGGATGAACTGCTTGTTGAAAGGTGGAATTCTCACTTGACAGCCCTCAAATGGATAGTTGGATTATTCGTAGGAAAACTGTTAAACAAATATTCCAACTCCTTCAACAATGGAAGGACGAGGTAACACTTGTTTCACATCTCTGTTTCTACTGTTGCTTTAGATCACTTTCAGGGAAAGATAAAAATCTTGATTTCAGGTATAAGTCCAGAGAGTGATTAAAACACTTTCGCAATCTGACTGGGTTTCTTTGTCCTCGACTTCAGCCAACTTGCCTTCAGCGTGATAATATTTACTCGTCAAAGCTTCTTGACAGTCAGTTCAGGCTCAAAACAGTGGGTAATTGTTCGCTCCTGACCGGGGGCCTAACGATTAGTTATGCTGTTTTAAGAAACAAGAGCAAGTAAAAAAGAAAGAAAATACACCGACAAGGCAGTCGTTCCCTTTCATTAGGAACGTCGTGCTCTGTTGGCTGTGAATGAAAGAAAGAGTCCTTATGGTAGGCAGACAAAGGAGATCTTGCAGAAGCGGTAGAACATCCGCTTTTTATATCACAGTGCAAGAGAGTAAGGGGCATATTATCAAGGACAGGCGATACATTATCGCCGCCTTTATCGGAAGTTTCCTGCCGATAAAAGCGGCGATAATGTATTGCCTGTCCTTGATAATATGCCCCACAGTCCCTATTATGCATAGGCGCTTTGGGCAATCGCCTATTAAGTAGGCCATTGTGAAGCTGATAAGCTTCATGATTTGCAGCTTTACTAAACGCAAAGCTTTTCAAAATAGAAGCTCATCTATTAAGTTTCCCTAGTAGGTGTGGTAGATCAGGGTGATGGGGCGGGGTCAACCTTCTCAAGGCTCCTTTCAGGTTCAGGAATCTGTATAAATATAAGCTTAGGAGATTGAAACTCTGCTTCAAGGTTGAGAAAGTGATCGGTTTGTGTGTGAGCCCAGGTCCTTTATTGAGTTAATACCTCATCATCATCATCATCAAATTACTTTATTCGATTAATACAAAATTAATCATAAAAGTTCAGATATACAATACAGATAAAAGCTATAAAAAACAAGTAGTTAAAAGCAATTAATTAATCTCATCAAATGTGCAATTTCCTGGCTCTCAGTGCCAAACATAACAAGCATTGGCATAGCCAATAGGTCTCGCCTTTGGGGCGTTATACGTGTTTAGACAAAGCTATTGGGTTTGTTAACATTTTTAATGTGTTGTAGAGCATTGTGAATGGATGAATGGATGGAAAGACTCAATGATGGAAAGATGGATGGAAGAGTGTGAAGAAAGGGATGAATGCAAGACCAGAGAGTGGGAGACAATGAGGGTTAGAGGGCAGGAGTTTTGGATGGTGGAAAGGTGAAGGGATAAAAGGCGAATATTTAAGGAAGGACATAATGGGAACTTAATAGGTTTAGCCTGCTAAAAACATAAAATACTAAATATTTGTGGGAGTAAATTGGTTGATAAATGGAGCGTGGTAATGGGAGGACCGGATGGTTGTATGCAAGGATAGACGGATGAGCTCCCTACCCACAAACTTATTATGGGTCTATGGAGCAGCAACCCCCATGAGCTGAAGAGAGCATTTGAACTAAGCAGTAAAGGAGAGGCAGCATGTTAGAGTGGAGAAGGGAGAGTCAGCAGGGCAGAAGGACTGCTGATGGCCCTCCCAGGCTACAATAGGGAAGACACATCAGGAAGAAGTATCTGTGGCCAGGACAGATGACCTGTATGGATGGTTTAAGAGGGGATTGGCAGGGACCAAGCCAATCTGTGGAGGGAGAAGGTATTCTAATATTGCAAACAAGGCGGTAAAGGGGTGAGGTGGTTAGGTAGGGCTGGGGAAAATGGCACCACCGGTAGGCAGGAAATAGGCAGGCCACCTAGTGGCCAAGAAGAAATATTTGTTTTAAAAAAAAATAATACAATGCTGCGAAAATTATCAAACAGTGAGGGAGATGACCCTGCTCCCAGCAAACGGAATCCTGGCAAATGATTATTTGACCCTGTTGTAATTTTAGCAAGAGACAGGGGGCAACCCAAACAAGTGACAACTCAAGTAGCAATCAGCATCCTGCACACATGCAAACAAAGATGCAAACAGGCCAGCTCGTAGCCAGATCTTCCAGGACACGACAGGATTTCCAGCAGTGAAGTTAAGGATTGCAGGCTGCGGAGGCTGGAAAGAGCTGGGAGTACCTTGGGAAGGAGTAGGCCATTCAGAGGTAGCTCGATTAGAATCAGACTCAATCTTGTAACTGCAAGAAATCACGAATGGCATTTTCAACCATGCTACTGTGATGAATAACTGATGAAAAAGGCTGCAATGGAAAGCAGCGGTCAGTCTGGGGTGATGAAACCGGGGCAGAGGGTGGCATGTCAGTTATATCAATGATTCACACTGTTCCACTTCAGTCAGGAGACTTCGCACAGGGGCGTTCTCTGCAGCCAGATAATAGTCACCAGAACTTACACTGAAAAGAAAGGAACATGCACATTGTGCTAGTAAAATATCTGCATGCTGGCCAATTACGTGCAGCTGCCTTGCTGCAGTGAGCTGAAAAGAAACCCAAAGTGGCTGAGAGACAGGAGAAACAAACGCAAAACTGGGCCATGGTAAAGGTGCTTTAAACAGGGTTTAAAAGGAGAAAAAAGTTAAGTGCAGTGCATGCACTTAGAACTTTGTTACAGGGCCAGGATTAAGGAGGGGGGCATAAGGATCACAGGGCGAGGTTAAGGGGCGTGACCTTAACTAGCACTACCAGATTTTGTATAGTTACATGTGCACATGGTCTTCTTCCAGGAGCAAAAGGACGAAGTGGTATTCTTTTAACGTCAAATCCTCAGCACAGTGTCCCATTCCCAGAATGCCTAGTGCCTCTGCCGCCGTTCCTCCCTTAATCAGCACAAGGCTTCCTCCCATGCCTAAAACTCATCTGCAGACCCCTACGCAAAATGACACCTCACTATCGGCCCACTACATTTCCTTAACAGCCACCAATAGCTTATGCACACTTCTACCTTTCAGTTCATTCTGAAAAATACAGCAACAAAAAACAGCACAAGTGCACGCCGAATATTGCGACCATATGGCGCCGCGCGCTCCCGCAAGGGAATCGCCAGACGTGCACGCGTTGCCATTGCAAGCAACACAACGCGTGCACGCTTTTGCCCCCAAAGCTGTGCCGATGGCTAAAGGTCTCTCTCCTACGCAACACATGCGCGCTGCGTAGGCGAGACCTAAAAAGGAGGCAACACTATAACAGATTAAGTTAATACCTTTCCTAGCCCATGTGTTCCAGTATAACGATTTGTTTTCCATTTTGATTGAGTGATTTTACCAGAGGGAGGCCATAGTGGAACCAGCTGTTTGGCTCACAAGACGTTTATCCAGTAATCAAAGAGAGGCAACCATGTCTGTAATGAAGCGTTTGGAGTGTCCTAGGGGGAGGCTAGAAAAGTTATGTATTATGAGCGAGGACATGAGAGATATTGGGTATAACAATTTAGATTCAATAGCTAGCCATGAGAGAGAGCAGCCCCCGTGAGGGTAGAGCCACCATGCTCCTTGTGAGATTAGAAATACCTTTTGGTAACATGTATAGCCCGGGAGTTTGATGCTGCCTAAGGCCTTGTTCTTCTTCAGTGTTTTCACGGCGATTCTCGGTATATTCTTTTAGTCAGAGTTGACTTTATCTATAGCTCTAAAGAATGTGGGGGAGAGTGACGGGAGCATACTTGAGATAAAATTAATTTGAGGGCGTTCATCAATTTAATGGTGTCGATTCGCCCCCACCAAATGATGTTCTTTGGGGACCATGTATTTCGGAGTTCTTTGACTTTTTGAGTATTTTTGTGCTCGTTAATGTCAACAGAATTTTTCAGGTCAGATCCAAACAAAACTCCAAGGTATTTGATAGACTTTGGTTGCAACTTAAGAGAGAAGGCCACACAGTTTCATGAGTTTCCAATTCAATTCAAAATACTTTATATCGGCCTATAAGGCCATAAAAGTAAAAAAACAATAAAATACAATACATACACAATTTGTTTTTAAAATACATTCATCCATTGCTCACTTCCTCCAATCAAAATACATCTAGACCGTTGTAGTTCATTTTGGATCTGAATGGGTTCCACCAAGTGGTCTTGTCAATCTGAGGAATGCCCTATTATTTTATTCACTTGTAAAGTGCCTGTGCAATTTAATAGTAGCAAATAACTGTTTATTCCATACCAATGTCAAATTCTTGGAGAGTACTTGTGCAATAGGTGCGTGATGGCGCAAATTATAAACTGCTTGAGTCTCCCACAATCTCAACTTTGAGACTCTTTTTTTTTTTGTTTCATAAAGTGCGAAGGACACATTCATTTTTTTGTTAGGCACGGGTAGATTAAGTGATTTTCCCAGAATCACAGGATGTTGAGTGACGTTGCAGAGACTCGAAACCGGTTCCCCAGCTCCGACATCGACTGCTCTAGCCATAAGGCTACATCCTCTCCCCAAATGGGGATTTTACTTAAAATTATCAGAAAAGAAGACTTCACAGATAAGAGATGGGGTAATATCTGGCAATCCTCCTGCTCGGCAAAAGTCACTCCAGCTCTTGCACAATCAAGATTCTGGTCATTTCCTAAAACATACTGGACCCTGTCCAGACTACATAAAAGGGTCTTAGAGATTCAGAACTTTGCTGGAGATGTAAGGAAAGTCTAGGTGACCTACCACACATGTTTTAACTGCAAAATGTCTTTCCCGCTACGGTCTAGAATACAATCACTGATACAAAAAATATCAGGGACACAAATAGAAATTGATTTCTTGACATCAACACTGCGGCTCTACCCCAATCCCCTTTTTTCTGAGATCTCAGGCAACACTGCACTAGTAGTGGACCTCCTCATATTACTAGGGACTAAAACCATTCTCACTGACTGCAAAAAGACAACCCGAGCTCCTTTGATAAATGGTCGAACCTACTATGTTTCATCCGAGAGGCTGACAACATACTTCACTCCATGTTTCATTCCTGCTACGGGTCCCAGGTAGTTA
Source organism: Lissotriton helveticus (assembly GCF_964261635.1). Lineage (NCBI taxonomy): Eukaryota > Metazoa > Chordata > Amphibia > Caudata > Salamandridae > Lissotriton > Lissotriton helveticus. The sequence continues at coordinate 1,319,730,778 of NC_136061.1, forward strand.
TGGGATGCCTTAGACAAGTACCTAAAAGGGAACAAACCACCCGAAGCTTATGCCAATACTTATATCCACACTGGGGACCACCAAGGTCTCCATTACCCATGGTGCCAAATGCGCCTCCAACCCAGGGCAGCCCCCATCCTCAATGACCCCCCTCCATTTTTCTCTTACCTCCTTCTCTTCTTGACCACCTTTTTAATACTCTATTTCTCTCTTTCCATGAGCCAACAAATATCAAAGTTACACTCCGTCTGATCAAGATTTTAAATACAGAATATTATTACTCCCTATATTCCACATGACTCATGGTCTTGAGTCTATCTTAGGAGGTCTTCAGACATAACTTTTAAGCTGGTGTTCCATGACATGCTGTTCTCTAACTGTACTGTAGCAGGAGTGCACCACATTCTGTTATATAAAAATATTAAAAATTATGTGAAATGAAAATAAAAAATCTATTGCCTGAATTTGGTCCTTTTTCAATGTCATAAAACCCTGGAGTATACTTCCAACAGCGAGAAATGAGAATGACTAGTCAGCCGTTCCATGACATGTTGTTCCATTTCATATTGTTCTCTAACTGTACTGTAGCAAGAGTGTACCACATTCTGTTATATAAAATAATAACAATTATGTGAAATAAAAAAAGCTAATCTATTGCCTCAATTTTGTCATTTCCCAATGTCATAAAACCCTGGAGTATACTTCCGACAGCGAGAAATGAGAATGACTAGTCAGCCGGCAGCAAATGTATTTTCCCTGCACCGTGAAAGATTATTCACTCTGGCCAAGGGCCCTATTACAGATAGGGGGCACTTTTCCTGTTTGCTCGGGGTGCAAACAGGGAAAGTGCACCATATTAGGAAGAATGTGATGCCCTCAGGGCAGCCACAAAGTCAAGCGCCCCCTGCGGCAGCGTATTCAAGAGAAATATGGAGCAGTTGTTTAAAAGCTGTACCATATTTCACAGTGCAGGCGGCACCCGCCTGCAATTTCAAATGGAATTAGAGATCCCCTTGCAGGCGGGTCCAGTGAGGGACTGCACCCGCCTACAGGGTAATGTCTGGGGGGACCCAAGAGACCCCTTTCATCCCTTGAGAGGGCTGACCTCAGAGGGGACACTGGCAGTATACCACACAATACGACCCCCAGCTCCACCACAGACCCAACTGACCTCCCATATTCACTACAAATCCTTCCTTCCAGTGAGCAAACTGAGATGGAATTTCTGGCCAAAAAAGTAAAGTCCGGCTCCCCGGAAGATCCAGTTAAACCTGAATTGTTCAGATCACTCCAGGACTCCATTCTGCGGGAGGGGCAGGCGCTGATCAATAATTCACTTCAGTCAGGGGCCATCCCTAAATCTTGGAAACATGCCAATGTAGTCCCCCTTCTAAAAAAACCCTCGCTAGACCCCGCCAGACCGGATAGCTTAAGACCTATCTCATTACTCCGTACCTTGCCAAGGTGGCGGAAGCTCATGTGAATTCCATCTTGACCACCTACCTGGAGTTTAACGGAATCCTGGACGAGTCCCAAAACAGATTCCGTGCTAAACACAGCACGGAGTCTGCTTTATTGGCCGTCACGGAACATCTAAGGGAGACGCAGGACCAGGGCGAGACTTCAATGCTGATTCTGCTGGACTTGAGCGCGGCCTTCGACATGGTCTCCCACAGGATCCTGCTTGAGAGACTGTGGGAGATTGGAGTCAGGGAGAGTGCCTTGGACTGGTTCATGTCATTTCTATCCGACCGTTCCTTCCAGGTGCATGCCCCGCCGTACTCGTCCAGCAGGCACCCCCTGGAGTGTGGGGTTCCGCAGGGCTATGCGCTCAGCCCCACATTGTTTAATGTGTATGTCCGCCCCCTGACCATGCTGGCCCGGGAACGTAAGATTAAATTAATATTGTGCGCGGACGATACACAACTCATTTTTACCTTTTCCAAAAACATTGTGGCGGACCAAATTAAATTCCAGGAAGATATTTTGGTCATATCAAACTGATTGCCTCAGGACTGTCTCCAGTTAAATTAATCTAAAACAGAGATACTTCTCAAGGGCAACGAAACACAGAAATGGGACAAACACTGGTGGCCCCCCACATTAGGCCCTCCCCCCACTCCTAAGGAGGTAGTTAAAAATGTGGGCATGATGCTGGATAACTCACTTTCTTTAGAGACCCATGCTAAAAGAGTGGCAGGTACCTATTATGGTCGCCTACGCTCCCTCAAACCCATTCTCGGCTTCTTTGAGCCTCCCACTCGTCAGATCATAGTCCAGGCTCTAGTCTTATCCCATCTAGACTACTGCAATGCTCTTATGCTTGGCTCCAACCTGACAGTGATAAATAGGCTACAAAGAGCTCAGAATGCTGCCGCCCGTATTTTGTTTGCATTACCAAAAACCTGTCATACCTCTCCGATTCTTCGACGCCTGCATTGGTTGCCGATCAAACAACGCATCCAATTTAAAACTCTATGCCTAACACATAGAAGAATCATGTATGGCGCTGGCCCCCAAACTTTGCAGGAACTCTGTTCCCTATACACCCCCACGCGTGCCCTCCGCTCAGCGGATCTATCTCTTGCCCGCACAATTAAGATCCAGAGGAGTAGAGCCGGCGGCCGCTCCATCAGGTATCTGGCCCCAAAGCTCTGGAACTTGATCCCCCTAAGGGCCCGGGCCACCACTAACTACATGCTATTTCGAAAACAGATTAAAACGTGGGTGTTCTCTTCCATTTAACATACTCTCACTGGCTGCGTTGTTTCTGCCTTCTGGTATGTCCACAAGCGCTGGGACGCCCCGTTGCTGGGGTAGCCATGCGCTATACAAACAGAATTAACATAACATAACATAACATAACATGTGGTTCACTTTCAGTGTGCTCCTACGGACATGTTTGCTTCTGCGCCCACGCTGGTTATACAGCACAGGCGCAGAGGCAAAGTGATTCCCTCATTTGCATGGGGCCACACCCCCATTCAGACGAGGGAATTCCCTTTCTTGATATAGCTGGTGCTGCATGTGCGCCTGCACTTTCTGTATTACAGAAGGGGCTGGGCAAGTGTCTGCAGCCCCTTCTGCGATACCAAAGTGACCCGGAGGCACACACAGCAGGAGCAAATGCCCGTTACACCCTTGGGCACTTCTGTAATGCGGCCCCTGGCGTCCCACGGAATTTCTGGAATGACCTTTGAGCTTTTTGTCTGCTTAGAATAATTTTAGTGGGAGGGTATGATTTTGCCTGACTATGAAGAACAGCGATTCTTAAACATTTGACTATGCATCCCCATTTAATAATGACTGAAATCCAGAGACCTCACTGAATCATTATTGGAATCAGGCAATCCCCACTGAGTCATTATAGGATTCCTGGGTCCCAAGCCAAAGTAATTTCGATGGATGATTTGAATGCATAACAATGTGCAAAAATATAGAAACAGGTATTCCTCAAACAAATACATAGACGAACAATGACATTCACAAATATAAAAAAATCTAAATTTTACTTTCAAAGGAAGGGTTGATCTTTTCTAAATTCAGTTGAGGACACCCAATCTTCTATATCACAAATCAATTTCAGGATACCGACTTAATTTTTAGTTTCCAATTTCTAATTAATTCTCAGTTACAGAATGTTTTAACATTTTGAATTTTGCTTCTTTACTTATATGCACCCTATTAATATGTTGATATTTTTTAATTTTCTATTCAGTTTTGGACACCCTGATCAGGAGTCATGGACCCCCAGCATTCCCTGTATCACATGTTAAGAACCACTGAGGTAGACAAAAAATACAACTGCTGGCGAAGCCCGTAGGTCTTGGGTTGTTGCCAGCTTGTTGTCTTTGTCAATGCTTGTTTTCTTTTGTCATGGTTTTTGCAAAATATTATTGCTAGTAATCTGCTTAGCCCTCTACAATCTAAAAACAAAACTCACTACAGTGATAAAAATAAAATTTATGTTGGTCTCAAATAAACACCTGGCCATTGTAGTCCTTTGAAGGAAGGGTACTACTTTTTCTGTTGATGTGCTTCTTGTGAAAGGGCAGAATGCTGTCACTCACAGTAAAGTTAGCCAATCACTGCAATGGGCTGCCCATTGCCCTATGGTGTCTCTAGAAAAAAATGAATGAACCAATAACAGACCAATAGGTGAAGATGCCTTGCTGAATTCTCCTTATATAATAAACATATATTACGTGGGGGGCCTGCAATCTCTAAATAAAATCGTGTGTATCATTTGTTTTTGAAGGCCCCTTGTGGTTCACCCAGTCACTTGTAAAAAGGAAATGACGTAGCCAGTCACTTGTAAAAAGGAAATGACGTAGCCGCTCAACGTTAATAACTCATTGCAGTGGGGTCATGACATCACAATACTAGGCATGTTACAGAACATAATTAAAGCTAAAATTTCAAAACCCAAAGCAAAATATGTCTTTGAACAGTGGTAAGAAGAAAGGAATTATTTATGACAAAATTTATATTTTTCCATGCTTTAGGTTATTATTTGAGAGATAGAATCTCTCTACATAGTGCTACACATTCTGAGCCACACCATTTTTAAACTGACATATTAAACTGATTCTAATATAATTTTGCAACACATATCTTTTTGCGTGTATAAGTTTGCATTAAAGATCATATTTTATGCTTCATGGTTACAAACATCATTTTTCTTTCATACAAAAAAGCAACACTCCATGGACTTAAGCGTTTTGTGGAAAGGGTGATAGTGTGAGCATGTATCATAAGCGATAAAATACACCCTGATCTACATTATAACGATATTGCAAATCACCTCAGAGTTCCATGACCTTTTAAGGGAACTCGTTTCTCAAGATGGTCACACAACTCCTTGGTGACTTGCAGTATCCGTACATTATTATGCGGCAGATGGTACTTTATCCCATAGAATTTTTTTTGTAAAATCAGTAGCTTGAGACAGGGACACTCAAAGAACGGCTCGGGAACCACCTGCGGCCCTCCTGACCTTTGCATGTGACTTGGGTGAACAGCAGGACTGGGCTGCAATTTAAACGAATCAGCATTAACATTCAGAGAGCTGTTGAATGGCCAAGCATTTATTTACATGTTAACAAAAAGGAAAATAGTGAAAGAAGCCCTGCACCATCTATCTCTAGCAACACTTTCATTTTGAAAGACATCATTCAACAAACATGTAAAAATATGACAAAGTATCTTAAAAATTCAAAAAGTGTACTTCAGTAACACGCATGTCACCTCAGTACATCAGGTTATATTGCTTGCATTGAGAGGCATTCATTAAAAGTGATTGTTTTCCTGCCTCCCCCTGCCCTGGTGGCAATGCCATTTGTGAACCAAGAGGCAAGTCAGTTATTAGGTTCACCCTCTGGGTGGCCTAGGTTGTTGTTATACATGGAGCAACATTATAGCTTATTCAGTCAATCCCAAGAGAAGGTCTTATACAACGCACATCCTGAACTCTTGTATTTCAAGGTACACTGATATGTGATAATGAAGGAAATGCAGGCAAAGTGAAATAAAACAATTGCCTACATTCACACAGGTTGGTCAAGTTGGGAAGCCGTGATTGAACCCAGGCTTTCTAGTTTTAGATTGTGTAATTCAGATTAGTATGTCTTGCCCTCTGTCATTTTACATCAAAATTAATACTTTGTCTTCAATTCTGCGTTAAGGAGGTTACAGTATGGTTGGCAGACAGAAGCCACTTGAAGGATTGAGTCAGTTTGGGGTTGAGGATCCAAGACAACCACGATTTGAGCCACTGTCCCAGCGTCTGGCTCCACCCGTCAGCAGAGGAATAGTGACTCAGATGTAGCATAACACAGTACCTTCAAATCTATAAGACTAGGAGCTTATTGAAGAGGGCAGAATGGAATGAAACCCTCAAATTACATCACAAACCACTGTCTGCGTCCTCTAGATGGGCATCCCCATTACCCACTTAACACCTACCTTGCCCCTGAACCTCACCCTTCTGGCATCAGTGTGGCCCTTGGTCACACCACTCTGCATCTTTCTTTTTTGGCCCCTGGAAAATAGTTTGCAACTACTCTTGATTTAGGCTAAAGTTAAAAGTATCCACGACTAGGGCTGGCTTTAGGTCGGTGTGACAGGTGCCACTGCACTTAGAACAAAGCTTGAGGGGGAGCGCTGTAGTTTGAAATGTCTTATGGCATTAAAAGTACCTGCTGAAGAGTTCTTTGTGTGCCCAGCAATTTTCAGGCAACAATAAAACGTCAATATAGCTCCAGTGATAAATGTACCCACAGGAGAGAAGCCAGAGTTTTATCTGGTCACAGTTTTGACTGAAATAAAGGAGTGCAGAGGATGCAAAGGTCGAGTACTCTGCAGATTACATAATTCTATTTCATGTAGATAGCTCAGTTGTTATTGTTTTTTTCACAGAGATCCTTTTGTTACTTGTAGTTCATAAGTTTCAATCCTAATATAACACAGTGAGCTATGAAGTGGCGTCAACGAGTTGCATGCAAACTATGTGACATAGGTTAGAAATGTAGGTTTTTCCCTGAGTTTTTTATTTCCCTACATTTGCTTAAAAGAGTTTGTTTGAGTAGACATACATTCTTATTGGAAAACCCAACAACAACTGTTACATTTTAAATCCTGAGCCTGTGCTTCCCCTGGCCAAACACTCATAAAATAGAATGTCTACCAGTATGGATGATATGTGACTCCTATGCATTGTAATCCTCGTTGTTTTATGTACATCTCCTATACACTGATTTACACACTTGATTTGTGATGTGTGTATAATATGTGGGGAAGGTTAAGTGCTCTGATCCCCTACATTGGTATGAATAGAACTTGAAACCAAATGAAATACATGTGAGAGAAGGGCTATGAACTGAGGTGTGCCAACATAGATTATTGCACCAGGCACCACCAGTTCTAAAGCCGGCCCTGTCCACAACCTGACTATCGGGTATACCTGCCAGTAATGCAAGGATAGTGGACATGGTAGATAATGACAAGGTAGGGATTGACTAATTTGTTGAAGTGTAATTACTTAGTACAATATCCAATTACACATATTTGGGAAAGGGAACTATACATATTTATTTCTTTGATGCAGAAATCTCTTGACCCTCTTTACTTGAGAGAGACTTTTTTGGAACTGTTGCCAGGGTAAGAGATGCAGAGTAGAAATCATGGTATTCATTTTGTATGTTTTCAGTCAGGTAGCCTGGGGATCGTTTACGCATAATATGTAAAACCTGGAAGTTAACCTGTTATTTCAGTAAAAGTGATAGCATCTTCAAACCTTAGGGCTCAGAGCTTACAGTATTACTCAAAAATAGTGAATTGATAAAGCAGCCATCTTAGGAATTGAAGAGGAAGGAAAGGTGCAATACAAACTAGAAACATGTTTCAAATTCAGAAACTGTGACTTAAGGTCCAAATGCAAATTTAAGCTACTTTCACCTGTTGGTCATTGCCAAATGTTCAGTATTGTTCATTGTGAGTAAATGGTGGGGCTATTGGTGGCTGTTTAGTGAGTCGCACTAGGATGCAACTACAGTAGGCTTTCCTGTTTTCAGTTTCTATTTTTGGTAACTTCTGGTGCAATTTTTCAGTGTTTTCAATACCTTAAAAAAACAGAGGTTATCAGTGGTTACACATTTTCGCACCATCAAAAACAACAGAAACAGTGTTTTTCCGGTGATTATGGAATGTTTTGTTTTTATTATTGCTTGCTGTCTACACTTATAGTTCATGTGTACAGACAGTGTGCATACAGGATATAGGAGGTCCACATACATTTTCACAAATCAAAATTAGTGTAGTACACCATACAATACTTCTTCAGTGAGTCTTTGGCCATGCACTCTCGCTCTTTCCTTCTTATGTAAAAGTATTTCTGTAAAAAGGCCCTCTCAACATTGGCACTTGAGACAGGCAACGCCAAAACAACAAGTACTTAATTTGCTAACTCTGGCCTCTGATATAGCTTTCCATGCCGATACTGCTGCACCTGAAAATTGTGGTTCTCTGGGACAGGTTCTGCAACATATGCGTGGAACTGGGCGCATATGCCCTCAGTTATTAAAGTGGTAAAAACGAAGCAGTACTTTTCAAAGTCTGTAGAAAATTCTCCTCAACGGAAGGGATCTAGAGGTTGTGCAGAGTATCTTAGCGACTTCATTGACTTCAAATGCATGGTTTGTGAGGGGACATTTCTATGCATCATTGCAAGCCAATTCTCATGCACTGTATAGAAAACAAATCTTGAATTGCTTCTCAACATTTATTTGCTTGCCAAGTGGCAAGACTTCCAACATGGTGCATGTTGCAGTGCCAAAGTCACTAAAAGTGTGGCAAGCCTACTCTCAAGGAGATGTTTCACACCTACACCAATTACGCTGAACACTTGGTAGACAAGGTTTTTTTTTAGAATCTAGTTTTTCAGTTATGTCCACCACAGCAGTCAAGTTTTCATGTAAAAATCTAAGAATGCAGTAGAATGTACTTTTTCATATCAATATCAATCAGCGACCAAAGATCCTCACGTTTCTTGCCTTTGGCATCATCACTAAGCAAACAATCGTCAAACGGTCACTGCATGGATAATATAGCATTCACGGAGTCTAGGACTCAGAACCACAAGCAAATTAATCAGTTGGGGTGGCTTTCTTTGATGCCACACAAAGTACAAAATGAGAAATATTTGTGTTTTATTTGCCGTGCATAACGAAACAGTGCACCACAATGGACTATAGAGTCAATAACATTCTTTATTAACTCTGAAGATTGTAAAGATGCTTTCAGCATAACATCTAGCTAGTGGCAAGGATCAGGGAAGCATTTCAGCTCAGGTACTGATTTTGAAAGGTTATCACACAACGTTTTCATATACATAGCTGAATTACTGCAAATACAAACAAAATCACTCTAATCTTTGTTGAACTTGGTAAGAACTTTTTGCAGCAGTATTCCAAGTGACACTGCGTATCATGTTTTCCAAACATCTGGTGTCATGTTTTCGCCACTATTCCAGATGCTTGGTGACAGCATTCTTTTCACATATACCTATCACTGCACCTTGAGTTGAATGTTTAAAGCATGGCATGTTTGGCAATTCACCTACAGTAAATACTGACTCGCTAGAAAAGGGGGCTGATATATCAAAGGGTTTCACTCATTCTCTGTCTGTGGGTAAATGTGATGGTACATAAAGATTCTTATGAAACCAGCAATTTTACCTATCAGTGCAAGATTCAAACATAGACAAAAATAGCAAATAAGATTTTGATGTTTTTCCGATTCTCTACAGCTCATAAAATAATTAAATAGAACCTAAAACATGCTTTTAAACCCTTCATCCTTAGACCAAAGACCACAAAACTGAAAAAAGCAAAAGGAAGAAGAAATTATATTTTAGTGACATCCCTAAAAAAACAAAACTTAAGCAGAATAATGCCAGCCCAGTGTTTCTTGCAGCTGCATTGTATAACAAAGATATGTTGTATTTACCCATTCAGGAAGAAACATAAATGACTCTTTCACTCACCTTTTCCTTTCTTTGAATGACATTTGGTTTGTGGTTGAGAAGGTGTTTCTTCAGAGTTTATATGTTTATACTGGTGAACGCTATTTCCATTTCGGTGGGGTTTTATCAGTTATTATAGGTTCAAACCGAAAACAGTATAGCCTCAGCTACAGTAAAAGAGGTTTGGTTACTTACAGTACTGCTAAGAGATCGCTTATTCACCTGGTGCATTCTATTAAGATATTAGCCAGAGCTGGTTCTTCTTTTCTAGGCTCTGAAATATATACGTTGCATTGCCTGTAAGCGTGACCTAAAATGCAATTGGGGGTCCAGAGTTAAGTTTTGGTGTTTCATGGAGAGGGCTTTGGAAGACATTCTCTGAAATTGGTAATGTTGCTTTGGAAGAGGGTCAGCATCGCATATCATTAAAGGAACCCTATTGCAAACATTCCAACTGATTATTTGGATTCCCTCAGCAAATAGATTTGTTTTCACTCTTTCTCGTCTCCCACTATACTGCAACTCAATAATTCAGTTTACCCCGGCTGTAAACAATACAGAATTGAGAACAATGTGGCTGTCCACCTATAGCTCACATGTATACAGATGGAAATATGGGGTTGTTTTGAGGCTGCAAGACTGAATTTTAGCTTAAAAGCCTATAGGTGGATTTCCATACTATCAGGTAAGACAGTTTCCTCTCGACAACAATATAAGATTAGGTTCTGCAAAGAAGACATAGTTGGAACTTTATCAATGCTTTCATCAGACAGCACAAGCCATCACCAAAGCAGAGGTATAGCCAACACAGAAGTCAGAGTGTGATCTGTAAGTGTATTGAAAGTGAGTTCGATTCACAATAAGGAGATTAGATATAAGCTTCTTCTTTAATTTCAACCACTCTCCTAATTAAAGCTAAATATATCTAGTGCTGTTTGATAACTGATTGATACTGTATGATGGAGTAAGAAACCCTGGAATATATGATTTATGAGGAACTTGGCTTATTATATGGCGTGGTTGTGTGTTCTCTCCATGTAATAATGTTACAATGCTGTAGCAGATCCAGTCAGGTTTGTTTGAAAAATCTTAGCTCAGTCATCGACAGATGTGTTTCAGAGTAGTCAGGCTTTATCAGAGGAACAAGTGTAATGCATTAAGAAGCACCTAAACAGTTGAATAAGATGAAAATGAGACACAATAAAAATCAAACACACATTTATAATAATAGGTTGCATTCTTTATTGTTAGATACCTCAATGACAAATATCCACCAGAGGGTTCCAGAGCTATAACTCTTTCAAGAAATAATAAATCCCAGCTTTTCATTAGGTGCAATAAATCATTGTAATCTACTGAGACCTGAAGTTTAGGGTTAGCTATAACAAGTTATTTGAAAAGGGTACACAAGGACCAATAAGGTCGAGTTGAACAGTTACCTTGTAGTTAAAGAATTCTCCAGTCCAGTTTCAGAGTTTATGGGTGAACCACATCAGGAATGAATGGAAAGGTCCTGATGTGAGGGCTGCAGGATGCTGAAGATGTTCAAGGATGCTGAGAATGCTGAGCTGGTGTTGGAGGTTTTCCAGTGGCCACTCTAAGGTCCACAAACACCAAGGAGTAACTTTGGGCTGAGGGGTTGATGTCCCTAAACGTTGGGTGATCTACAGGCAAAAAAACAGTTGCCACTGGTCTCCTGGTCTCCAGCTTCAGAAAAACCAGTGGTTCCCTTTTACTGGCAGTAACTTCCTTGCTGTGCAACCAAACTGCATTCCAACCTCTAGCAGTCCTGAGTGCAACTTTTTAGGGTTGGGATTTGGTCTCTCAGGCTGCAGTTCAGTGGTCAGCGGAGATCAGGTTTTCCTGGCAGCTAATTTGAAAAGGCAAACTTCTTCAGCTTTTATGGACCTAGAGCCGTAACAGTGAATCAGGCAAATGATCCTTGGAGTCACTTTCTTTGTCTGGGGCTTATGGATGACTTTTCATCAAGCGGGCAGTACAGGCACAGTTGTTTCTTTGTTAGCCAAAGGTGCAGCAGGCGCAATCCAGTCTTTGTTGCAAACAATCATTGTTTTACCCACGGAATATCAGGGCAGTCTTCTTCGGTCCTCAATCAGTGCAGAAATGATTGGAGGACTGAGTGTCAGGGGTGTCACTTTTATGGTCATTTCTTACCTGTGGGGGATGGGGCAACCTTTAGTTAAACAACAAAAATAACTATGGGTCAAAAAATGAAGAGGATGTGTCTTTTCAGAGATGTGTCTGGGTGAATGAATGTGCGTTGAACAAAACGTTTGAACAGCACACAACAATGTATCGCACTAGATGGGAAAGATATCCATCAGTTTATCGTCCTTTGCCGCCCTATCATCATTTGAAACCCTTCCCAAAATGTGGAAGCAAAGTTGTTGCCACTTCAATAAGGAAAGGGTAGTGCGTGGTAACTGGGATGTTATTAGATAAACTGAGGAGCAGTGCAAGAAAAGGAGTTTGTGGGAATCAAGAGAAAAGGAGAAAACAGTGCTCTATGTTTAAAATTGGATAATGAACGCTAGGGAACTTTATTCTGGTGCCGTTCACTTCCAAGGTTAAAATAATTCAGTGCAAAACAATCAGTGAGTAACCCTAATAGTCACTGATTCATATCATTGTGGTCGACATGTTTCTGCGGTCTATAGATCAATAAGTATCATCCGCTTCATCAGGACCTAAAGTATATGCTACTGCTCAAAGTGCGTTAAAAAGAATTTGATACAGATATCACCTGATCAAACCTGGTGTTCCTCCTTTAGGGTTGGAGGAACGTGCCACTCCTCGCCTGGCTACAGCTCAGGAAGATAGTGCACCGCTCTGCCCGTCGGTACACTCGGCAGCCGTCTGTGCACCGCAGAAACATGTCGACCACAATGATATGAATCAGTGACTATTAGGGTTACTCACTGATTGTTTTGCACTGAATTATTTTAACCTTGGAAGTGAACGGCACCAGAATAAAGTTCCCTAGCGTTCATTATCCAATTTTAAACATAGAGCACTGTTTTCTCCTTTTCTCTTGATTCCCACAAACTCCTTTTCTTGCACTGCTCCTCAGTTTATCTAATAACATCCCAGTTACCACGCACTACCCTTTCCTTATTGAAGTGGCAACAACTTTGCTTCCACATTTTGGGAAGGGTTTCAAATGACGATAGGGCGGCAAAGGACGATAAACTGATGGATATCTTTCCCATCTAGTGCGATACATTGTTGTGTGCTGTTCAAACATTTTGTTCAACGCACATTCATTCACCCAGACACATCTCTGAAAAGACACAGCCTCTTCATTTTTTGACCCATAGTTATTTTTGTTGTTTAATTGTACCTTGCTCTGGGGACTATAACTGTGTGGTCACTAAAGATTCCCTGGGACCCTCCACCCATCTCTTTGTTTTTCTTGCAACCTTTAGTTAGTCAAAGAACTACCAAGTCCCCTCTTGTCCATTGACAACTTCCTGTGAAGTGTGGCATCTCTCTAACCACTCTGTCCACTGCCAGCATGACAGAACCATTGTCATGGTGTGTGGAACTTCTTCTCCCATCCCAGAAAAGTTGCTACCTGGGGGCTACATGCCAATGGAAAAAACAGTTTGACAGCGGCTTCCCTCCCTATGCCCAAAATGCCAGCCTGTCTACTGAAACAAAAGAGCAGCTCCTCTTGTGTGTGACTACCAATTGCCCTACAATATCAGCTTTCCCTTTGAAGGTCACCTTCTGGGCTCACACCCTGTTTGTGAAACACACAAAAGGTGATGGGAGGGTGCCTGCAATAAGTTTAACCACTGGCATTAGCTCAAGATAGCACTCCAACCCATCATTCTTTTGCTCACCATGCCACCTCAGTTTGGATCCAGCCATATGCAAATCAGTCTTGACCCTGTTCTTCATGGGAACAGTCCAGCCTGAACTGCCAAGCCAGGTCCTCCCTGAATATAAGCAACCCAGAACCGGTTTCGCTCTATTAATGGGCTCATCAGCCGGGTACAGCTTGGATCCAGTGACATAGTGAGCATGGGACCCACATTAGAGTGAAACTGGTCCTGGACTGTTCCAATTGGGGCAGAGTCAAGAATGATTTGATATAGCTGCGTCCAAACTTAGTTACCATAGTGTGAATAATAATAATTGATCAAGATGTGCCCGAGCAATTACCAGTGCCTTAGAATAATTCAAGCATTCCATCCATCATTTTTGTGTATACTTTAGTCCCTCACATCCTCTGACCTTCCTGTCAGGAGGAGTTCCCACCTTTTCCAATGGCAAGCCCTTTGTGCTCCTTCCTGAGAGTCATTCACAACTCGCCCCAGGAGGGCAGAAGTCTGCCTTGAGGACAATAGCTGGTGTGCAACTGTAAACAGTCACTGGAAAGCTTTGAGCAATAAAGTGGCAACTTTCAAAAGTGCAACAAGATAGAGGAGGCCAATCATCCCGCATGCGTTTTGTGCTTGTAACTTTCTTAAGTGGACATTCGTAGAAAAGTTACATTAAATTTGACTTGGTATGTCATATTTAGTAGTCCAGTTCAGAAACTAGCACTGCTGAGTTCTCAGCATGTAACTCTTTACCCGCTAATAGGGCTACTAGACTTCCTACAGTAAAAATGACAATGTAGAGTTTGCATTGCAGGACATGTAAAAATGCATGTCCTACTTTTAATACCCCACACTCTCCCTTAGGGCTCATTAGGTCTGCTAAGGAGTGACATATATTAAAAGGGAAGGTTTGGGATTTGCCATGACTTTAAATGGCAAATCGAGTTAGCAGTGTAAAACTGTCCTTCAAACCTGCAATTAAAGGCAGGCTGGGAGTTATGCTTTGCATGGTCCCACTAATGGTGCCAAATCAAGTGCTGAAGTCCAGAGGAACACTTTAACTTACAGGACCTGATTACCCCATGTACCATATGCTACAGACTTATAAGTAAGTTAACTTATGCCAATTATGGGTGAACCAATTAGACATTTAACTATTAAAGGTTTGGAGCACTGGTACCAAGGCCTGTTTGCAGGGCCCAGTGCACTAGAATCAGTACACCAGCACCTAATGGTCAAACAGGGGGGAAGAAAGTGAGGATAAGCCTACAGAAACACAATTTCTTCATAGGACTACTGCAAGATTTATCCATTTCAGAAACACTTACTGCTCAATCATCTATACAGTACCTTGGAGAGAAAAGAATGCAGTGGCATCCACAACATTTGTCACCTCATCAAATATCAGAGGCTCAACTAAGTAAAGAAATACATAGAGGTACATAGGGCCCCGGGGCAGAACGGGCTGCCACAAGCTCTTTTTAAATATAACATATTATTTTGGTCAAATACTTAATCTCAGGCATACAATTTTGCATTGCAGAAAGAGATGGTTCCAGATTCATGGAGGAGATTGATAATCACAATCTTCAAGGAAGGAAATAGGCAGGAACCAGAAATCTATCTCATAATCACCCTGCAGGATGTTAAGACCAAATATTTTGCTAATCTGCTTCTTAATTAATTGTTGGAATGGTCAAATGATAATGACATTGTCCCTCCTAACCAAACAGGAGTTTTCCAAGGTCAAGGAATGGACACTAATCTTCTGGCAGTTTAATTAATAACGCACAAAATGATAAATAAGAACCACACATTATATCAGTGCTATGTGGATGATAAGGATGCTTTCGGCTCAGTGAATCGAAGTTTCTTATGGCACAAATTATCTTGCTGGTGTATCCCGCCTTTACTTTTAATAACAATACAGTTTTATACATGGATACTTGTGTGAGGGTAAGAATAGGAGGCTGATCTAGGCAGTCAAGGAAAATAGAGACGCATCAGTGCCTAAAGCAGGGCTGTGTTCTTGCTCTGTACCTATTCAATTTATTTTTAGCAGATCTTACACCTGTTTTGAATATAGTAAATTCTCATCCTCTGAAACTGGGCTCAATGCCCATACTTAACCTGATGTGCTGATGATATTATTTATTTTACGTAGCCAGACAAAAATAGGTCTGCAGAGACTTATAGATCATCTCTCTGTATACTCCGTAACAAATGGGCTGGCAATTAACCTAAAGAAAACTAAGGCCATGGAAGTGAGCAGAAAAATAAAAAAGAAGTAGACATGTTTTTTAGGAAGAAAAGAAATTGAAGCAAATACTGAGCTACTTGGGAGTACTTTTTGATGATCGGGTTACTTTTAAGCAGCATAAAATGAAATTGAAGAGGCAAGCTATCTCTGTGACACAGGCCTTCAAGATCCTAAAAAGATGTTTAGATGGTCCCAGCTATACACCACTACTGAAAGTAATTTCAGCCAGACATCTACCAGCCATCACATACGGTAGTGAAGTACGTTGTGGCAGGGACGCTGTTCTCTTAAATTTTATCTCCAACAAAGTACTTTGATCTCTTTCCCACTTTCCCTTAAAAGCATCACAAGCCCAGATAAGAATGGAGTTTGGTCTTATAAATCAAATAATAGCAAGGAAGGTGTCATATGTGAAAACTTGGAATAGAATAGGAAAAGCCTCGGAAAATCCCTTATGCCGAGATTTATGGTAGGAGGTGCAAATGAAAGAAAAGAAACCCCAGTCCATATTTACTTAAATGCTGCTAAAGATGATCTGGGTTTTCAATCAATGTGGGTAAATCCCCTGCTCCCAACCGCTCTCAAAAAATTTCTGATATGCATCGCCATTCACATATTATAAATAGTACATCTTCTCATAAAAGCTTCCTTCTTTTTTATCATTTTTAAAAATAATAATTGATGAAATATGTTTGATGTTTAATCTTTTTTAAATTAATTATCCTTCTCTTGGTGTATGCTCTGGTTTTAAATAACCACTCATAAATATCTTTTGAAATGCAATTCTAAGAAAATCCCAATGTGATAAGTGGTCAGTAGTATGAAAAGCAACCTTTAATTATGTGCTTATGCAATGTCAATGATGCAGTATGGCATATTATTACCCCATCCCCATTTTGGAAACTCACTTGATTATATAAAAAACACAGTAAACTGAAGACAGCAGTCATCTACATCAGTTTAGAAAGCAACAATAACATACTTCAGAGTAAAATAGGAAACAGACTTGTGATATCGGCTTAAGAACATGGTTGCTCTTACAGAAAGTAAAGTGGTGTGTTTATGACCTTGTAAAAAAGTATAGCATATAATCTATATGTGGAAATTTGAACTCTTGTGTATGATATACACCAGTAATAGGTTAAGAGGATATTTTTACTTTTGTTTGACACAAATACCACCTGGTGGCTGATGGAGTAGTGATGAGTGGGGTGATTTTCAAGTAGACTGTTGATTGTATGATAATGTAGACAGTCTTGTCTATGGATAACCTTTTTCAATACCTACCCTATATGACACTTTGAGAGTATACCCTCAATGGCAAAAGAAATTATCTATAGAGATGGATAAGGATTTGTGATTGTGACGCAAAGTTGGGACTTTATTTTTAGTTTTGTATGTTCTAACGTCACAGTGGATACATTTAGCATTCCATTCCTTTCCTTTTTCATGTTTTTGAAATATGTTATTGAAGATTATATCATAGAAGTACATAGGTACAAGTAACGGCTATTGATGCACCAATTTTCACAACATATACCACTTAATTAATTAGGAGTAGCACAGATTTGCATTTTTTCATTTTGAAAAAGACAGAATTAGGATAAAACGCAAAACAACAACCCATTGGAATGGTTTAGAAATCACTTTCTAATGTTTTTATTTGTGGTTCTTTATAGTGCATACTAAATCAACGGGCTGTCCAAACACTTTACAAGTGTAAAAAAATTAGATGTGATAAAAATGGTTCAAACCAATGAAAAGGCCAAATCAACAGTATAGCATGTCTCAAATGACAATTTGCTAAAAATAACACGATACAAAAGCACATAACAAATCCTGGTGTGATTGTAAAATAAGTTAAGTTAAGGGGAAGAACAAAACTCGTACATACTATTTGAATAGGAACACAGCAAAAATCAAAGATTTGTGTGCTCAGTAAGGCGGTTAACGTGTCAACATTTAAAAATGTCAGAGGAACATTTGTCATTCTCACACTTCTAATGTTTTTTGTGATGAACTAGCTGTTTTGTCCAGAGATAAGATCTTGAATATTTACTCTGAGTTTGATCTCCCTTCTCTGAAGAATTCTCCTGTGCTGTCTTGCTTTTCACAAGTTACAGTGCCTCAAGTTAAAACACATTTGATGGGTATTAAACTTGGCTCTCCGTGGGATCCCTGTCCACCTAAAATCTCACAACTTGACCCAGACACTGTCACAGAACATCTTGCACTGACCAATAATAATGTCACAGAGGCTGGAAAATTTCCCAGTGAATGGAAAGAAGCAATTGTTATTCCTTTGCTTAAGAAACCTAATCTTAATCATGAGAATTTCAAAAAAATATTGTACAATTTCCTTACTGCCCACTCTTACTAAAATACAGGAGAAGCATCTTAACCAGGACTTGATGAAATGTATTGATACATATGATCTTCTTGATGCATCCCGGTTTGGCTTCAGAAGTGGTCACATTATGGAGTCCGCCCTACTTGCAGCAGGTGATTGTATCAGAGGCCATGTAGATTGCGGCAGAGTCGCAGTTATTTTCATGCTTGACCTGGCTGTGGCCTTCAATACTGTCGCCCCAAATTGATGTCAATCAGATTACTGCAACTGGGTTTGGAGGGCAGGGCACTCAATTTACTGCATTATTTTCTAGTGGACTGGGTGCAAGCTGTGTCACAGCTTTTAGGGCCAGATGTACGACTGCCTGATTTTGCGACTCGCAATTTGCACAAAATAGCAACTCGCACCTTGCAATGTATGTACCCAAGTGTACCCCAATTTTCAACTCGCTAATGACTCGCATTGCAAGTTAGCGATGATGCAATTAGGGACTCGATAAACGCATGGAAATAGTGTATGCGGCTGAAAAGTACTTTTTGCATGCGTAAATAGTGAGCGCGGTTGAAAAGGCCAATTTGCATGCGCAAATAGCAATAGCAAATAATTTTTTTTTTTTAAAACACTTCCTGGGAGAGGAGAAGGACCCCAAACCAGGAAGTGGTCTCCCAGGAGAGTCCTGATCAAAATTGACAGCACTTGGCAAGGTGCTGCAGCACAGTCCAACACTGCAAACCAAGCAAGCAAAGACAAGCAAGATGTCTAGCAAGTTCAGTGAGAAGGCAGGGAAGGAGAGGCTGCACAAGCTCAAATTCTCTAAGAGGGAACTGGACATATTGACTGAAGAATACTGCAACAACCACAAGCAGCTTTTTTGGAGGTCATCACACACTGTACCTGAATCAGAGAAAAGGCGAATCTGGAGGGCCATCCAGCTTTGCATAAATGCCCTGTGTGTGGCTGACCGGTCCCTGGACAACATTAAGAAAAAGTGGTATGATTCGGGCCAAGGAGAGGGTGGCAGCACGGCTGCATGAAGGACAAGAAATGGGAGGAGGTCCATCCAATGTTCCTGATGCTTCAGCAGCAGAGGCGATGGTGGAAGGTACCCTTGAGAGAAGGGTGGTAGTGGGATATGGGACTCTCGACACATCTCAAGCTCCACCACCCCCTAGTAAGTGTGAGATATGTGCCATATTAGTATGCCAACCAAAAGCCAGCTCCCCACATGCATGCCCCACACCCAGACCCAACTGCATCTACATGCTCCCTCCACATGATCCAAAAGTCACACTAGGTGCATTATGGGAAATTTAGTACATGACATGAACAGTACAGTTAGGTACTGACATGACTTGTGAACATAGCACCACCACTGAGTTAGTGACTCAGAATATACACTTTATTTCCTCTTTTGTAACATAGATACACCTCTTGTAGGAGAGCCAAGGGGAGCTGTAAATGATGTGCAGCAGGAGCAGGTCCATTTCGAGGATGGGCATGATGAGCCATCTTGTTCTAATGTCCTGGAAAGTGCTGCATAGAGTTCATCAGAGACTCCAGCGCATGGCACAATAGCAACAGAGCAGCAATCACCATCATATCGCACTCTGGGCACAAGGGTCTGTGTTCTGCGTCCAACACAGCAGTCAGGAAAGCGGCTTCAGCCCCAAAAACACACTCCCACACACACTGGGGCAGGCACTCATCTGGCATTTGGTGGCTTGGAGCCAGTCATGTTGAGAGTTCAGCACCTGCAACAAAAGCAGATAAGGCTGATTAATGCAAAGCTGAGCCAGGGGTTCAACAACATCACCCAAAAATGGCTGAAAGCCCGGCCCGTGTGGAAGGTAAGTTTGATGCCCTTACAGGGGCTATTGGGCAGCTATTCATCGAGTTATTGGATGAGAGAGTGCAGCAAAGAAGAATGGAGTGCAGCAGGGCACACAGAATGCGTGCAATGAGCAGGGCAATTGGTAGACTGGCAACAGCAACAATGCTACAAAGCAAGCACATCCTGGCTCTCCAAATTGAAATGGGCCACTACAGTGGTGACGTTGCCCGAGGGCTACAACAGATTACAGCTGCAGTTGAGGAAATCCAGATGAACATGGTTGCTACAGGGGGAGCCACAGAGACATCTGACAGCAAGGTGTCCAGCCGCAGCAGTGTATCCACTATAGATACACTCATGCAGCGGCGAAGCAGCAGTCGGCAGCCACCAATCCTACGTGCAAGATCCCCACATGCTGGACGTAGAGGCAGAAAATTATTTTTTGTCTAGAAAAGTGCCTGTCATTTTTTTGGGTGGTGCAGTTTTTTTTTACTAAGTTTTATGTAGCGCAAACTTGACCCGAAGTTATCAGGAATCAGAGCACTTTACACGAGCACCAGTTACATTACATGAGGACACATTCATTTTTGTTAGGCACGAGGAGATTAAGTGATTTTGCCCAGAATTACAGGATGTCGCTCGTCATTGTCGAGACTCGAACCCGGATCCCCAGATTTGAAGTCAGCTGCCCTAGCCATTAGTCCAACTCCTCTCTCCAGTAATCACATGACATTTCTAGTTTAAGTTGGTTATGTGGATTGCAATGGGCAGTTTATCAAATGAAGGGATATTCTTTTTGTGAAATTCACATTTGGTGTGTGGTAAATAAATAATTAATTACCGGTTCTATTTTTTAATACAGTGAATGAAACAGATAGCTCAATAAATAAGAGTCAGGATTCGAGGTATCTTGAGTCTACAGGCTTTAATCGGGCATAAAGGACAGGAACAGGACAGCCTGTATGGGAATAGAATGAAGGCAGCTGCCGGGGAATGGAAATCGGGGCTTGGACAACTTTCAGTAACAGTTCACAGTATATATATCAAAACAATTGCATTACATTCAATACAGTAGGCGTAGCAGTAGGCGTTTCTTGTAGCAGTCGCGAAAGATAAGGGCAAAATGATGTAACAAGAAGGCGTGTACAGGGCGTATACATAGACATGTGATGTAAACGTAACAGAAGTGTCATAAACGGGGCGGAAACATGGAGGGGGCTACCTGAGCAGCTGGGACCTCTAACCTAGTGGTGCGCGCAAATGGGCAATGACGTGTTACCAGGGAGAACTGGGGGCTATGACTTCTGCGCTAGAAGAGGAGACTAAAGTCTGGAGTGTCAGAGCGACATGTACCTAAGACATATCTGGTATCTGGTGTTTGGAGTACATATTGATAGAATCCAAAAGTTATCAGGGCAAAGGCTACTAGACACTAAGACTGATGCATGCATAATTCTACATGTATTGCATGTACGAGGAATATTCTATGAATATTAATACAGTATTTCTTTTACATGGAGACATAAAGGCTAGACCATGACAGAAACTATTGATGCGATGCAGTAGCTTAGGAATGCAGAGAAGGAGGGCTGGACTGATAACTAGAAGCATAACATATTCTTGGCAGACTGGCAGGCAGAGCCAGGCCGAGCCGGGCACTGTGAGGCAGAAAGTAAGCGAAGGGTCAGGGATGCAGGTGGGGGCTGTATCGCTCCTCCGAGTGGGTTCAGGAGACAGGAGCTGAATCTGGTGTCCGGGCCCTTTTGAGGCCTAGAAACGGGGACAATTCAATGAATTAACGTGCACACTGTAAAATGTGGCAACGTAGGTTTACATAGGCCTAATATTCGTTGCTTTCACGAGAACTGGAAACTGACATACTAGAAATGGACACAACTGTAATTGCGTCTTTAATCGATCAGAGGTGAATACATGCATATCGATCGTGCACATATAGCATAATATGGGGAACACGTAGGCACATACAACATGGCAAAATTTACTTTTCCACATTCCCTCCTTGTGCCCTACGTTTCCATCAGGAAACATCAATATTCATGATACTATCTATCATTTCATGAAGCATCATTTGCTCGTCTCGAATTGTCTTGGAACGGGATTTAGGACTAGGAATACAAGAGGTAGCGCACATGCCGCAAATCGCAGGGCCACATTGTATACAGAGGCAGCAACTGAATATGATCATTACTGCAATACCCAGGAATGACAGTACTTTCCATCCCCAGGCAGATATGATACTCCAGAGCCAACCGGACCATGTCCAGGTGCCTGGATTCTGGTGTAACTGATGGGCAATTTTATGAAGTCTGGTTATAGCTGAATAAACAGACGGCGCGTTATTAGGAATGAAAATGCAGCAACTAGATCCGATGACTCTACATGCTCCTCCTCTATCGGCCAGGATGACGTCAAGAACGAGACGATTTTGGAGCACGACAAATCTCATAGCAGATTGCTCTTCAGTTAAGTTACCTAGAGCAGAAGTAGTCTCATTCACTACTGCTTCAAGGGTTCTGGTTAACCTACGTATTAACTTACTATTCTGGATAGGTCCTATAAAAAAGAAGAAACCTTTATTAAAGTCTTGATACTGTTCTAGAGTAGTTTCAGTTTGATCGACAATCGGGGACTCGATCTCCCTTCTATGTCTAATGTGTACTAGATGTGTGTTTCTGTGATAATCAGATGGGGCTAGAAAAACTGGTGGCAGTAGGAAGGCAATGTAACATGTTCCATCCCAATCGAGGGGCAGACGAACATATGCGGTCTGACCACAAACAAAATAAGAATGACGTGAGGCTTTGAAAATAGATTTCCCACTGTCACTATACTCGACAGTAGTAGTACAATCACTATGTCCTACATGTGCGGAACCATTCTTTCTGACACATAATTCGCCTTTGACTGGTAGTACTGAAATAGCAGGCAAATCTGGAGTAGTATCTGACTGAACATTCAGGACCATGAAATTCGAAGAATAATTACCTAAATCATATATTTCATTTTCTAGATCTAACCCTGTTCTATGGGAGAGACCTTGCTTGTCTGGAAAACATGTTCTATTCAGAAGGGACATATCAGTTGAGGATGACGTTAAAGTGGACCATGCTCCACACGAACCATTATGTGAGAACGGATAAGGAAAGAGTGGCAGAACTCCCTTCGGTGTCTGGAAAGGGGGAAGTCGACCACACACCCAACAATTAGTGGCATTGCTGGTCTGGTGTGAATAATGTAACATTCGGATGAATGTGTTATTACGCATAGCGAGACGATAGGATAGCTCGTGAGGAGGCAGATAACTAAATGTGTGCTCTACTGTAGCATTAGAAAACATATGTACATGTGAAACTGGAAAACATAAATGTAAAGCATAACTTGTGCAGGTAACCAGAAGACTTAAAAATAATAGAAAACTTAGAACAATAATACATATTTTAGAGTTTTGACTAACTCTCTCACTGTGGGGGTCTATCTCATACATGTCAGAAACCTGTCTAACCGTTTCACCCGAGAGGGACTTAGACAATTAAACTGGCTGACTTATTTTACTAGACCTGAGTTTATCTTTATACTCCTGTTGCGGAGTTTTCTCTAACAGGGGAGGCTTGAGTTCAGAGTCTGTTTTTAGGCAGTCTTTAGGAATAAGGCAGTCCTTAGCAAAAGTCTTTTCTCGGAATCCATGGAATTTCTTTATGTGGCTCAGGTGGACCCACCCCTTCCTGCCCTCGAGTTTCACCGCGGTCCTTGTTGTTAGTAAGATCATGCGAGGCTCCTTCCAGCGGGGCTCCAGCGGACTTGAACGATCAAAATTTCGGACGAATACAAGATCACCGGGAACGACCTCATGCGGTTTCACCTCGGTGTTGTCTGGAAATGCGGCGGCAACCTGTGAACGACAAGAGTGTAGGGCAGACATCAAGGAAGCTAGGTAATCTGTCAGCATATTACTGGAAACATCTGTAATACTGCGGGGTCTAGGTGTACCCCACATGTTTGGGGGGCGGCCGAATACGACCTCATACGGGGACAGACCTGATCTGGAATGTGCAACCATCCTCATATAGAACAGAGCAACTGGCAGAGCTACTAGCCAGTCTACACCTTTTTCTCTACAAATTTTAGCAATGCGGATTTTCAAAGTTTGATTATGTCTCTCTACGAGACCGGCTGCTTCAGGATGGCGCACACAATGGAACTTCCACTGGTACCCTAACAGAAGGGAAACATGTTTCATAAGCTCGGATGAGAATTGCTGGCCGTTATCTGAATACACGACCCTAGGGAGTCCATAGCGGGGAAAGAATTCACGAACCAACTGCCTGGCAGTGGTCGCGGCTGTGTAATCTGGAACTGGATATGCTTCTGTCCACCTGGACAAGGCGCATACAACTACGAGGACATACTTGAAACCTCGACATCGCTCCATCTGAATATAATCCATCTGGAGGACTTCAAAAGGGTGGTCAGGAGGTTGGAATCCACCTTGTTCCACCGGGACACTTTTACCTGGGTTGAACTGACAACATATCATACAGGTATGGACTTTCTGCTTGGCTGCAGCTTGTAAATGTTTGTTGAACCAAAGGTTCTGAATACTGTCTAACATAGCTTTTTCTCCTAGATGTGCTGGACTATGTGCGGTATTAATAATGACTTGAACCATAGAGTCGGGGAGAAACCATGTGGCCTTTCCCTTCGTCAACCATCCTTGATCTGTCTGGACCCCTCCTTGTTCGGACCATTTCTTGATTTCTTCAGGAGTAGCATGTAAGTGTATGTCTATGACATCTTGTGTAGGGTCCTTAACTGTCATACAAGTAGTCTGATCTTGAGTGAGTGTCGGTGTCGTGTTAACTGGAACGTCTGGAATCTGAGCTGTAAGCTTGGCTGTGCGATCTGCTAAATCGTTACCTTGGGAAATGATGTCAGTGACTTTCGTATGTGCCTTGCACTTCATGATAGCGATAGCTGTCGGTAAATGTATTGCATCTAACAGAGCTTGAATGAGGAGACCATGCTGAATCTTGGTTCCATGAGAAGTCATAAAACCTCGTTCTTGCCAGAGCACTCCAAAGTCGTGTACGACTCCGAATGCATAACGTGAATCTGTATATATGTTTACTTTCAGGTTCTTGGCACGTATGCAGGCTTGGGTCAGAGCTACCAGCTCTGCTGCTTGAGCAGACAGGGTGTCAATACGATGTGTTTCTATAACTTCGGTGTCAGTAGTCACTGCATACGCGGCTACTAGTTCTCCTGTACTCGTTCTCATACATGAACCATCCACATAAAGTGTCAGGTCAGGATCAGGTAATGCAATATCTGTCAAGTCTTGTCTTGGCTTTGTCATAGTGTTAACAACTTCCACACAGTCATGTGTGGCAGGATTTGAAGTAACTGACGGTAACAGTGTAGCAGGATTTAGAATGTTGCAGCGTCTGATTTCTATGTGTGGCTGGAACAGTGTCAGTTCATAACCTGTTAAACGTGCAACTGTCAAGTGCTGAGTCTGGGTTCGGTTTAAAAGAACTTCCACGGAGTGTGGAACTTGTACTGTCAGGGAATGTCCTAACACTATAGAATCACTTTGTCTGATAGCTAGAGCTGTGGCTGCAACTGACTTGAGGCACGCAGGCAGAGCCTGGGCTACTGGATCTAATGTGCTCGAAAAATAAGCACAGGGCTTGTACTGTCCTGCTTGATCTTGCGTGAGAACAGATAATGCAGTACCATCACGTTCTGTAACAAAAAGTGTAAAAGGCTTACTGTAGTTCGGTGTCGCTAGAACAGGTGCTTGACATAAGGCTTTCTTTAATTCATTGAAAACAAGTGTATGTTCCTGGGTCCAAGGGAGGACAGTCGATACGGCTGCCTCCTGTGTCGTTAACTGTATCAGTGGCTTGGCTAGAAATGCATACTGAGGAATCCATTGTCTGCAGTAAGAAGTGAGGCCGATAAAAGCTCGTACCTCCTTCTGTGTCTTGGGCTGTGGAAGACTCGCTATTAACTGGACACGGTCAGGTGTCAACTGCCTACCCCACTTGGACAGCAAGTGTCCCAAGTATACCACTTGCTGGACACAGAATTGTAATTTAGAAGGGGACACCTTGTGCCCCTGCTCGGCCAGAAAATACAGAACTGTAAGTGACGCACGCTCGCAGTCACGTTCAGAACGGGCTGTGATCAGTAGATCATCGACATACTGGAGCAGGGCAGTGTCAGTTGGCATGCGGATATTGTCTAGTTGTCTCTTAAGTGCTTGACTGTAAATACTAGGACTTTCTGTAAAACCTTGAGGAGCTCGTGTGAATTTATAGCTCCTTCCATTTAAACAAAAACCGAAAAGGTACTGGCTGTCTGGATGAATGGGGACACTGAAAAATGCATTCTTGAGATTGATAACTGTGAAAAATGTAGCTTCGGAATCAATGACTGTCAAAAGGGATGAAATATCTGGGACTACTGGATACTGGGGAATGATACATTTATTAAGCTCTCGAAGGTCAATCACTAATCGATGTACTGGGGGTGCATTTGGATCAGTACGTTTCAAGACTGGAATGATAGGAGAATTACATACATTGGAGTCAGTTTCTACAACCACTCCTTGAGCAATAAGTTCGTCAATAATTCTGGATAAGGCTGCTACAGCCTCAGATGGCAATTTGTACTGTCTGATTCGTGGTAAAACTACACCTTGCTTGAGAGTCACTCGATGGGGTGTGATATGCATACAACCTACATCAGTTGGACCTTGCGCCCATAAATGCTGTGGTACATTCAATAATCTTGGATCAAAATCACGTAATACATAATGACCTTTAAAGTCTCTCAAAAACAATCGGACCCCTTCTGGGGAACAGCAAATAACTGCTCCTAATTCTTTTAATGTCTTGATGCCTAACACATTTTCTGGACATGATTTCGTGAGTAACAAATCAGTGGTTCGTGACAAGGGACCAACTTCTAGAGTAATTGGTTTCGAAATTTCATTAACAATTGGCTTTCCTGAAAATCCAAGGGAAACATTTTTAGAGCCTGAGAGCGGAGCCCCTGGAACCTCGTCATGACTGATAGTAGTCCTACTTGCCCCTGTATCAATCAAAAACTTTCTGTCTTTCCCTAATACTTGACTGTGTACATAGGGACCCTCTTGATCTACAGGTATCTCGATGAGAGGCAAGCCTACCTCCCTCTCTAGGCTGTTTCATGAATACGGCTGATAATCTGGATACTCTGTCTGAGCATACTGGTACATCTGCTGTGTAACATGCTGTGTTGCAGCTATAGGCTGCGGTGCTGGAACTGTCAGTTGTGCATTCTGTGGTGACTGAGAAGTCTGTGAAACTTGTTCTTGTCTAGGCGGACGTGGTCTTTCTTTAGTCTTACCAGTAGCTATGTTGTGTTTCAGAACTGCACACTCGTTTATAAAATGACCTGGCTGTTTACAGTAATTGCAGGTCCCTTTAACGGGAGCTGTAGGATGACTGCCTTGATTCGGACCCCTCTTCTGACTGTCTTGTGGAACAGATTGTGCAACTAATACTTTCATTTTCGTGTCTTTCATACGTCTTCTTTCGTGTTCTTGTTCTTCCCTGATTCTGTTCTGGTGATACTGGAGCATTTGAAGCATTTGTGACGGAGTATTAGCTTGCCAACTACTTTCGACTTTTAATACTCGATTTTTAACTTGTGGACTTGAATTCTCGACTAGTTTGGTAACAAAAAGATGAGGGTACGATTCACTACTTGTTTTCAGACCACTGTTAATAATAAAACATTTTTCGAATCTAGAATAAAAATCACTAGTGTCTTCATCCTGTTTCTGTTTACAAGCTGAGATTGCATCCCAATCTTCCTTTTTCGTGGCTAGTAACCTTGGCAAAACCTGTATCAATAACTCGGGCAATTCTTTAACTTTACCCCCAAGACCGGTACCTGGTACTCGTGATTTATCTTCAGCTTCTAAAGCTGTCCAATCTATCTTTTTCTCTCCCACCTCCCATTCTTTTTCCTTGAGTTTTTCATATACCCCTGCGGGCAACAGGACCTTTAACATTTTAATGATATCAGGATAAGTGTATTCTCCCATACGGAGCATGTCTTTTAATTCTCGATGGAACCCTGCTGGATCTTTATCGTGACAGGGAATTAACTTCTTCATCTCTAAGAGTTCCATCTTTGTGATAGGGGTGTAAACAAATACTCGTTCTAGTTCACCACCCGCTGTCCTAACTGGGTGTACTTCTCGTAACGGATGCTGTCTATCTATGCAAAATGATTTACTTTCTGGAGGTGAGACATGAACAAAATGTGGATTTAAAAACGTTCGATATTTGTGGCGCTGTTCTAGAATGATACTAATTAAATCAGTACCTAAACCTCTCCTTCTATACTGGAGTAACTCGTTCAATACATCATGTAACGGACCTGGATCAGAATGCTGTCCCTCATATAGTGTAATGAGGTGCTGAATCATATACATACCCACCAGTCGCTGCTCGGCTGGGGGCAGTTTCAGAAACATTTGTGCCACTATTTCGTCTGGAAAAGTGGTAGAATCAGTAGTCCACCGGACTGCTGATCGGGCTAATTCTTGTTCATGCATGGTACTAAGCTCACTATAACCGATTCGCGATTTCAGAATATGATCGGTAGCTTGAAATACTTGTTCAAGAGAACCTTGTTCTGGTGCTGGAGGAGGGAAAACTTTCTTGTGATCTAGGCATGAATGTCGGTCGGGAAGTCTAGTTCTACCTACATACGCTATTCTGGAGGGATTCTCGTCGTCTACCTCTTCAGTAGAAGAGTTGTCTTCTTTCTCGGTTACTTGTGCTGCTTCTCGTTTCTCGTGTATCTTTATTATTTCCTTACGGATTTTCTTGTACATACTCTCTATACAGTTCTGTGTCTTGTGTCTTCCCTCGGCTATATGGTCACTCCACCTGGTCAGAACTTTCATTTCTTCCGGATCTTTATCCGGATAATCTTGTTCCCTTATTAAACAATTAATTAGAAACTTTAAAAGCATGAGTTGAATCTCGACTTTTCTTTGAATCATGGCGTCGCCAATACTTTCTGGATCTACTCCTGTACGGATGAAACAATATATTCTGTCTAGATAACCTTTCATATTGGGCAGGG
Source organism: Lissotriton helveticus (assembly GCF_964261635.1). Classification (NCBI taxonomy): domain Eukaryota; kingdom Metazoa; phylum Chordata; class Amphibia; order Caudata; family Salamandridae; genus Lissotriton; species Lissotriton helveticus. The sequence goes on from NC_136061.1 coordinate 1,319,759,755, forward strand.
TGTCCAAATATTCGGTCACCCGTCTTACACGTAATGAATACAGGACCATATCATCATCGCCTGGGACCGGATCATAACGGCATTCGGTACGTGCTCGCTTGATATCTGCAACTGACTGAAGTTTGGGCGAACGCTGTAACGCTCGTGCATGTAGCTCGAGTAATGTTACGCGTCTGTGTTGAGGCGGGGTTCCAGGAGGACTTCCCCCCGTGGCCCCTAGACTAGAATCGTCAACGGGTACTGTACGTGCTGGGAGAGTGACTGATGTAGCGGGTACATGTACTGTAGGCTGGACCGGGGGTACCGTAACAGGTGCTGTAACGGGTGCCCCGTTGGCTGGAGGAACAGGAATTACATTATTTACGGGAGCCGGCGGAACAGGATTTGCACACGCTGGGACTGTGTCGTCCAAATAGGATGAGAGAAAAATATCAGCTGCGGTCGGTTTGTGACGTAGCTTAATCGGAACCAAGGGCGGCGGAAAATTACATGGTGCTTCCGGGGTTGCTTTTGGCAAGCCCTCGGCAAGAAGAGGATACATACCCTTAATAAGGGCATTTCTCTGTCTGTCTGACTGTTCTGCTTTAACTCGTTCACCTACTTCGATTAATTCCCTTTCTTGGGCTCTTTCCGAGGATTCTCTACTTAATTCTGTTTTTCTGATTTCTTTTTCGGTTCTTCTATGAGATTCTTTGCGCCATAACTCAATGGCATCTTTCTGTGACTGTCTGGATTTCTTTTTCCATAATGCTTCTTCTACTCGCATGATGCACTCGGCATCCCACGTACCTGATGTGGGCCATCTATATTTCTCTTCTAATTCCTTGGTGTACTCCACCCATAAGTCTAGATATAATATGGCACTTAAGCCATGCTTATGATACATAAAATGACCTGGACTGTCCCTAGGCGGGACAGGAACTGCTTCCTCTAATAACCCTTTTCTGGTTTTTAACTGACGTAACTTGGAGAATAGAGGCATTGTCTAGGCTGGAATCTGGACACAATACAATACACGATAAACACAATAATGACTGGAAAAACAAATCATTCATACCACGACATTGAAAACACATGGAATAACATTTAAAATAACAGTTCGGACAGAATATTACCTGATATACTGAGAACAGAACACATGAATTTCTCGAGAACGGAACTTACTAGAATGACTAGATGCACTGCTAAAACAGTACGAAACTTACCGGTCCCATAAAGAGACACGTCAGGACCCGCGTCCACCTAGGTGAACACTTCGTGTTGGATCTGTGTACCCAAACCCACGGACCAGAGACAAATTAATTGACCCTGTCTAGATACTACCCCAGCAACGGTACTCACCGGGCAGCAAGAACGGAAGGCCTCGGACTGGACTGGACTGCTACGACGACGGACTACGAACTTCGGACTTCAGTTACAGGTGGGCCTCCGGATACCTCGGACCTTGGACTCTCGGCTTGGGCTCTGGTCGGGACTCGCCGCGTTCCTCCACCGCCTCGTCTGGATGCTGGACCGCAACCTCCGTCTCCTCCGTAGGCCTGAGGGATACTTGAAGCAGAAATATCTGCACGTGCACGGTATGGTTCCGTCACGGCTGCAGAGGATCAGGGGGCCTGCGTGGCTTCACCGGCGCGTGGGGAAAGGGCAATTCCCTATTCGGGCGCCATTATGTGGTAAATAAATAATTAATTACCGGTTCTATTTTTTAATACAGTGAATGAAACAGATAGCTCAATAAATAAGAGTCAGGATTCGAGGTATCTTGAGTCTACAGGCTTTAATCGGGCATAAAGGACAGGAACAGGACAGCCTGTACGGGAATAGAATGAAGGCAGCTGCCGGGGAATGGAAATCGGGGCTTGGACAACTTTCAGTAACAGTTCACAGTATATATATCAAAACAATTGCATTACATTCAATACAGTAGGCGTAGCAGTAGGCGTTTCTTGTAGCAGTCGCGAAAGATAAGGGCAAAATGATGTAACAAGAAGGCGTGTACAGGGCGTATACATAGACATGTGATGTAAACGTAACAGAAGTGTCATAAACGGGGCGGAAACATGGAGGGGGCTACCTGAGCAGCTGGGACCTCTAACCTAGTGGTGCGCGCAAATGGGCAATGACGTGTTACCAGGGAGAACTGGGGGCTATGACTTCTGCGCTAGAAGAGGAGACTAAAGTCTGGAGTGTCAGAGCGACATGTACCTAAGACATATCTGGTATCTGGTGTTTGGAGTACATATTGATAGAATCCAAAAGTTATCAGGGCAAAGGCTACTAGACACTAAGACTGATGCATGCATAATTCTACATGTATTGCATGTACGAGGAATATTCTATGAATATTAATACAGTATTTCTTTTACATGGAGACATAAAGGCTAGACCATGACAGAAACTATTGATGCGATGCAGTAGCTTAGGAATGCAGAGAAGGAGGGCTGGACTGATAACTAGAAGCATAACATATTCTTGGCAGACTGGCAGGCAGAGCCAGGCCGAGCCGGGCACTGTGAGGCAGAAAGTAAGCGAAGGGTCAGGGATGCAGGTGGGGGCTGTATCGCTCCTCCGAGTGGGTTCAGGAGACAGGAGCTGAATCTGGTGTCCGGGCCCTTTTGAGGCCTAGAAACGGGGACTATTCAATGAATTAATGTGCACACTGTAAAATGTGGCAACGTAGGTTTACATAGGCCTAATATTCGTTGCTTTCACGAGAACTGGAAACTGACATACTAGAAATGGACACAACTGTAATTGCGTCTTTAATCGATCAGAGGGGAATACATGCATATCGATCATGCACATATAGCATAATATGGGGAACACGTAGGCACATACAACATGGCAAAATTTACTTTTCCACAGGTGGAGTCATTTGCCGTGTGTAGACTGCCAATGTTAATGGCATACCTTGAAAAATAAAGTCTGGCTTTGTGTTCCCTGCACCTTCTCCCCTCTGTTGCCGAGCTTACATCGCTTAACTCTTGGGCTGGGGGTCAGGGTCTTTATCTCCCGAGTCTGAAGCACACACCTCCATGGGCAAGCCATGCCTGCTGGAAATGTAGTGGAGTATGGCACAGGTAGCCACGATTTTGCAGACTGTCTCAGGCACATACTGCAAGGCTCCGCCACTCTTGTGAAGACACCGGAATCGTGATTTCAGGATGCCAAATGTGCGCTCAATGACTGACCTGGTGCGACTATGTGCCCTGTTGCACCACCTCTCAGGTGCGTTGTTTGGAGACGGGTATGGTGTGAGGATCCATGAACGCAGGGCATATGCACTGTCACCTGGGGGGTTGAAATATGATGGTGAAACAGCAAGCATGCAGACACTATATTACAATTACATTTCACAGTGGACATGAGAATGCAGTACCTAGTAGGTACCCATCATCAAAGTCACCTCTCTCTAATTTCTGGTATATGCCACTGTGTCTGAAGATGTATGAGTCATGTGTGCTTCCTGGATATTAGGCAACAATGTCTGTGATGATGTTGTTTGCATCACAGACAACTTGTATGTTGAGCGAATGTGTGATTTTCCTATTACGGTATATGTATTCTATGCATGAGGGGGGACATATGGGTACTTGGGTCCCATCTATGCACTCAATGGCCTGGAGACCTTGCTATTCTATGAAATTGCATTTTTGTATTTTCCAGTTCAACATAATTTCTGGGCAGTTAGATGTGTTGATGGATGTGGTTTAGCATGGCATTTAGGATATGGTGTAAGAAACACGAAAGCGCACTCTGCGACACACCTCCGGCCAATGCAATGGTATCTTGATAGCTACCAATGGCCAATAGGCCAATAGGTGGAGGGAGCACAACACATGCACATGCGTGATGATTGCGTTGGTGTGCTGGGTTCTGCTTTCCAATTGTGGCTTCAGGGTGTCTATGAGGTCTAGGATGACAGTGCTACTCTGCCTGTACTGTTCATATAGTTCTTCCTCTGTCTTCTCAAACAATGTCAGCCTGACTCTGAAAATCCTCTACTGTCTCCATCTCCTCTGCTGAGCAGCCAGTATCCGCATCCTCCGTGCTATCACATACAGGGCAGTCAGTGTTGAAAGACTTTCAGATGCATTCTGGGCAACTTTTTATAGGTCTGGCCTGTTTACCACCTGGTTCTGATTGGCGGTAAATTGCATGCGCAAACTGGCCAATATGCGCATATCCGCAATTTGCGAATGGTCTGTACATTTTCATTTGCGAGTCGCAATTTGCGGACCGCAAACAGCAATTGCAATTTTTGGGAGTCGGTATTCGTTCACATCGCAATTTTGAGGTTTGCGAGTGCATTTTGTATATTGCAGGCGTTCATTTTTGCATGTGCAAATCGGTTTGCGACTGATTTTGTACACGCAAATTTGCTGTACATGCGAGGTGCTGCATGGCTCCACACTTAGTCCTACCCTTTTTAATATACATGTGTCTTCTATGGCAACAGTGGTTAGATCTTTTGGTTAATCTGTTAATAATGGACAGTGTGCCTTTTGTGGAAGGCAGGTTTAAGGAATGTATGGCCAGAGTTAGTAATTGGATGAAAGAAAACCTTCTTATGCTTATTACTAAAAAAATAAAGGTTTTGATATTTGGATCATGCCAGTCCATCTCTTTTGAGTAGTGGTGGCCAGAGTCCTGCGGTTATCTTCCCACTCCAGTTGAGTCAGCCAAGAACCTAAGGGTCATTTTGACAATTCTTCGTCTTTTATCCTACAGGTTAATCGCAGTTCAAGCACCTTCTTTCATATCATTAGATCTATGAAAATGATCTTTCCGTTCATTTGGGCAGAGTTGCACACATTTTGGCATTGGTTTCATCCTGCTTAGATTATTGTAATGCACTCTACCTGAATATCAAACAGGTGTCGTTCAACAAACCCATAGCAAATGTGGTGGCACAGCTTGTTTTAGGCATCCTATAAACATCTCTGGGTTACCAAGTGCCTTCAGACCATTTGTTGACCTCTGGGCAGGACATGAGTGATATTTAAAGTCTTATGCATGGCCTTTATCTCTACAAACAGAGAAATGCAATTTGAATGGGTACAATTTAGGGTTCAATACATTGTCAAACTTTAAAACACATGTGGTTTGGGCTATGTGGGATAGACAGGAGGTAGTTTCAATACTCGCCTCACAGAACATAGATCGGCCAGTAAAACTCTGAAATTGGCTGGCTCTCCAGTAAAACATTGTATGGAAAATGAACATCATCCAGATGACATACATTGGCTTTTTCATGAGAAAATTGGAGACCCAAAAGGTACAGATATAACAGATCCGCGCTAACTGGGAGAAGTCTTTTGCGTTTCTACTCTCAAAACTCATCTGCTTAGTTTCAACTATGAAATTTCCTGGGAGAATGCTATTAAATATGGCTAGTCCTGTTATTCTCCATGGGCAGCATGGTTTATGGTATTCTGTTCATTTTTCTATTTTTGGAAGGAGATGGCAGCTCCATTGAACCCTCTTATAGGGCTCAGTAGATAGGTCTTTTACCATGTACAGGAAGTTTTCTCATCTTAGTTCCTCTCTCCTGCCAACCTATAGACTGGGAGTTTTGGTTTCTAGAAAAGGATGTGGTTTTTGCCTATATCTGTATTATAATTATCTTTTATGTATTGGAGCTCTGGCCCCCCTGGAATCTTATTTGTAAATGGGTGCTCACTATATTCCGCTGAAAAAGCAGTTCAGAAACGCTTGCTGCAGTATGGAAGACACGATTATCTTTAAAAATGGCCTCCAATTTTGTGGGCCGTACAGTGATACACAGCTGTGAGATGTATTATTCTATCCCTCACAATGTCTATAATTTTGAGGCAGCCTTTGCTGCGCTTTACATCAGAACAGTATGTTGGTTTTCTTCCCCTGGTTGTTTAACTTTGGTAAAGTTCCTAGCGTTCCATTATGGCCGCTAGATATTTGGCAATATCACAGCAGGGGGGAATGCTCTCTGCGGGGAAAATATGGACCCTAAGAGGTCATTTGGGCCTCTTTCTATTTCCCCTGAAGAGACTCGGCACCAGTGATTCTATGGCAGGACCAGAGGCTCTGAATATGCTTCTCAATCTTTACTGCTCACGAACAGCAGCCAATGAAAAAACAGTAAAAACAATAAAACACACTACGTATCCCATGAGGCTTTGGACAATGCGTCTTATCAATCCACCAATAGTCTCTTGGCATTACATACAAAATAGAGAGGCACCATCTTTCCTGCCTCTTTCTTTGCTCTTCCACAGTCAAGATAAATACCTCTATATTTTGATTCACTTGTGCATTCTTCAAAGTATAATACATTTTAATCACATATTTGTTTGCTATCGATTGCACGCTTTCAGCGTCGTCAAGTATTCGGTTTATACCTGTTTTTCCTTCACATGTTTTAATTTCGGTGCTTCCCACCCTATTCCCTAACGTGACCACTTTATTGTCGGCACTCTCCTTTCTCTCCTGGTGCATGTTGGGCCTGCCCCTTTCCCCCATTTTCAGACTTGAGCGGTAGACCTCTCCCGGGAGCGACGTAGCGTGTGTAGCTGAATTGGGCTACATGCATGTGCCTCTGGGAAAGCTTGCTAGAGCGTTTCTCTCTCTCAAGCTTGGCAGCTTCTCTGTGACATTGCTGGTGCCGCCTCTCCCGGGGCAGCAATAATTGGGGATTTAGAAGGCATTTGTGTTTCCCCAGAGTCCTATTCTCTATACAAATACAAGGCTTTTCAATGGTTTTCCTCTCTGTTTTAAGTCTTTGGCAGTTTGCAAACTGTTTGGTGACTTGTTTTAAAGGCCATGCAGCCAGCTTATGGCTCCAATTAATGTCCGATCTCTGAAGCTGGGCAGGCCTGTAATAATTATACTTCCAGGATCTTTCCTATCCCTCTCCTTTTTGGTGTTTCACTTGAAGACCCCTGCTTCCCTCTGGGATTCTGAGTGTGAGGTGTTTTCCCCTCATGTGACCACTTCTGACTTTGAGACATTTTATCAGGGTCTTACTGCCTATGGCCCGGATGAAGATGAATACTAATATTATGATGAGGGCATGGAAGATGTTTTTGACAAATCTGTCAAAAAATCCCTTGATAAAGCCCTCAGCTCAGCCCTCCAACCCATTTCAAAACATCTGGAGGAACTGGCAGGATGCTCCTATATCCCCCCTGGAGGTCCTCATCTTCCCACTTCCTCTACTCCTTCTTGGGCACATACAGATGTCATTACGAAAGTGAAGAAGCCTTAGCTGATCAAGCCTTTAGTGCAGTGAGGCAACCAGTCCTTTCCCCTACTCCTGCAACGTCCCCTGCTACCGACACTGATACTTATTCCTCTTCTTCTCAGAAGTCCCATGCACGCAAGCGTTCCAAGAAATGCAAGCACTCCCGTACCCCTCTCTTTCCCACTCCTTTCACTGTTAACCCTTCCAAAATTGTCCACCCTTGATCCTCAGATTGGAACCCTGCCCAAGAGGTGGCTGACTATATGCATCTGAATCTTCGCAAAGGCTTTAAAAAGAAGTCCGATCTTGACTTAAGTCCATATGCCCTAGGCCAGACCACCCTCACAAAACTGCTCTTACCCCTGAAATTGATGCCTCCATGCTGACCATTCTCAAAAAGTACAACAAAGACATGAAGACGGGCATAGATAGAGCCCTACGGGCCTGCCAAGGTAAGCTTCTAGAGGCCTCGGGCCCCTTAGCCAAGATAATAAAAAAAAGGGGTGGTTCCTTTCTGTGTTCTTCAGTTAACTAATAATCCTTTGGTGCATAGCAAAATTTCACAAACAGAGTTCTATATGACATGACTAAATATTTAGTGCAGGAGAACCAATCAGTTCATCATTTTACACAAATTTATTATTAGCAAACATCTTAGTTAAAATAATTCAATATACAATAAAAATAATGTGCATTCAATGGCTCAGATCAATAATATTTCACCTCTGATCTATGAGTCGTTTTTCGAAAGCTATCAATCTGGTGAGCTTGTCAGTACTGGGTCACGCTGAAGGAGCCCATTTACGTGTCATCGTTTGTACCGGCGGATCCCTGAACTACCTCTCGCGTTTCCCGCTGCGCGGGAAACGCTCGCAGTGGGGGCAAAAATCATCCGTGAGGAGAGGCGAACCACAACGCCCAGAATCCATCTGGGCCAATTGAGGCACACCATCGCCAGGTCACGCCCCCCACAGGTGTGCACAAAACCGGACTCAGTCTCCGGCAACGCGGGAACCCTTTTTCGAATGCTATCAATCTGGTGAGCTTGTCAGTACTGGAACACGCTAAAGGAGCCCATTTACGGGTCATCGTTTGTACCGGCGGATCCCTGAACTACCTCTCGCGTTTCCCACTGCGCGGGAAACGCTCGCAGTGGGGGCAAAAATCATCCATGAGGAGAGGCGAACCACAACGCCCAGAATGCATCTGGGCCAATTGAGGCACACCATCGCCAGGTAACGCCCCCCACAGGTGTGCACAAAACCAGACTCAGTCTCCCGCAATGCAGGACGCGCGCGGGATGAGCTAGGCGAAGCCCGGGCCAAGGGCGGGCCCGTCTGAGCCCGTCAGAGACAGACTGAGACTGGGCTGGGCCACCCCCCTAACGTATATATATCAGTAAGACTTTATATATATGTTTAATTGTTTTTTAGCAACATTTATTATATTGTATTAGTGTAATATTGATTGAATTTGCTGGCACACTTATAGGCCCATTAGCCATGGCAATGACTACTTCCAAAGGGAATAAAGTAGGTACTGGGGTACCAGGAGGAGGAGTAATTGGTACAATTGACGCCTTTTTCTCTAAAGCTCTTATTGTACTGGAAAAAGAAATTGCCTTAACCGAACAGCGTTTATCCCTTGAACATGTATTCCTTAAAAGATCTTCACTTGGGAGTATTGCTACTGTCCCCTCACCTGAACATCCCCCAATTCAGAGTACCCAAAGTAACTATATAGCCAGTAGTCAACGTGACCTCTCAACCATTTTAGATATCAGTGGGATTGATACTAGTTTAGACTTGTATATGGCGTACCCAATAGAAGACCCGGGACGACGTCAAAGCCAACTACTAATTAGGGAACCAGTAAAAGACAGTAGCCGCATCATACCACCTCAGGTTGCCGCATTAAAACGTGAGCGTGGCGGAACTCTACAGAACGGCACCTGTAAGAAAAAGATCAAAACTGCCCCTACAAAGAATAGGGATACAGGGGTTACATACAGAAATAAGGTACCTACTCTACCGGAGAAGACCGGCTCGAACCTTCTTAGTCCTACTGTTGAGATAATTGATAGCCTGCTCACAGATCCTAGGAGTACCATGTGTACGTTGGATAATATAGAGCACCTGGTTAAGAGTTTAATTCTCCCATTGGTGGAACGAACCAGGAAGTTAGGTGAACACCTAGTAATCCTAGAGGAAATTGTACAAGCCAATTCAGAGATGCTGAATAAAACTAGGGTGTCAAACATATGCGAGCATCAGTGTACCTTTACAACCCAAATTTAAACTGAACCCCGCCCCTAGAAAGAAGTTGGGACTCGTTAAAAAGGATCCACCAAAGGAAATATGTGGCCAGCCAAAAGTTAACGATCTCAATCTGGCCCGTAAGGTGGAGATTGGAAGTAAAGCAGCCTCAAATTGTATAGGCATAAATAGAGGCCCCGATAAAGGGGCACCAGAAACAGCTAATATAATGGCCCCTGTAAATAAAGGACATTTGAAGAGAGTTGATCTTCCCCCTGATTGTCACCCGTTTGTAATTGTGTTAGCTGGTGTACCAGAATTGAAAAATAACAGGGTTGAATCCGCCATTGAACTAAAAAACAAAGTTATGCACTGGTTGGGGCAAAATAGACCCCTCAGACCAGATTTGAGGCGGGAAATCATCACCGTCCGGAGAGTTACATGGTTAGGACACAGAGTGAAGGATATCGACGGAGATTGTATTGTTGTTAATTTTAGGGACCCCAGAACAGTGCAGTTTATAAGTGGCTTCCCTAACTATGATAATTTCGGTGGAATCCTTTCCTTGAACCTGAGTTATTTCTATCCAGTGGCCCCTATTGTTCCTGGTAATCTAATGTCATACGAACCTTTTTATGAAGCGAGATCCTTATACAATGGAAATCGCCATAATGCCCCTATGGTACCCATGACACATGGAGGCTATGTGCCAACACGCCACTATAATTACCATCAATTTACTGTCCCAACTTACAACATATTTGATGTCTTGCTGGGTATGGAAGGGGTTGACTGACCACCACGGGACCAGGTGATTAGTATTTTTGCAAAAAATTTTGATGATACGAAATCCGGGCCTCTATTAGTAACTGTGGAAACCCAAGAACTGAGTGGGGGGATGAACGATAGCACAGATGATTGTCAACATAATAGGATCAACGCTGTACCTGGGGGGGACCAACATAAAAGTAAATACACATCAGATACTTGTATAGCCGCTGTCTCTGACTTGAATCAGGTTGCGATATTAGGACGAGGGATAAATGGTCTTTTATTTCCTGGAATATTGCTGGACTTAGATCCAAATTGACAATCCGCTTTGGTCCGACTTAGTTAATGACCATGACGTGATATGTTTACAAGAAACATGGGCTAAGGATGTTTGCCATATTAATGGTTTTAAGACCTTTTTTACCCCAACCATTGGCTCAACGCATGGCAGAGCCAAGGGTGGGCTTTGCACATATGTCTCGAACTGTTTTAAATGTAAAAGTACGGAGATTTTTCATAACAATCACCATTACCATATTGTTGGCCTTCAACTGAATCGTGCTCTTTGTATTTGATTGTTAACTTGTACAACAATGTCCCCTCTGCTGACCTGGTTGCTGTGTTCAAAGCTCTAAGCTCCGAACTCAATGTAATAATACACAACGAACGTAAGGAGTTCGTAGTTATTTGGGGGGGAGATTTTAATTGCATTCTCTGTAACAGACCTGGTAAAGGTAATTGTGGTTTAACGGTAGACAAGGAGTCCATTCTGACACACTTTGAACATACCGTTAAGGGAGATGCTCTGAACGAGATACTCTTCACGTATGACTTAGGTTTTGCAAACAAACTGTGCTATCCAGAAGTTCCGTTCTCCTCAACTTTTAACGGTAGAGGGCTGTCATCCCTAATTGATTATGTTTTAGTATTTCTTCTTGTTTTGGGGACTGTGTAGCTAACTATAGTGTACTGGAGATCACGTTAAGTGATCATTTTCCCATCAGGATCGAAATTATAGACCCCCATGCACCTGTAGACAGTATCCCCAAGTTACTATCTGAAAACATTGAAATTTCAAGACAGAATGGTTACGCCCTTAAATGGTCTAAGGTAATACCTGAGGAGTTTATTAGGAATTTAATAAAGGAGAGAAATAATTGTTTTTATATTTGCCTGGATTTAGGGTCCGAGGATACTGTTGTGCTCGAACACTTTAAACTTATTACAACTAGTATCAAGGAAAGTTTGTGAGTTAACCCAAGAAACCATGATAGCAGAAAAAAGGGATGGTTTGATCAGGAGTGCAGTAAGGCACATACTAAACTTAAAAGGGCCCTGAACATGCAAGATAGAGATCTTAAAGAGATTAGTGAGCTCCGTAAAATTTACAAGTCAGCTATCAAAAAGAGAAGGGCTAAGATGAAAAGTGAAGCATGGGAAGCACTTTAGATGCCTCTGATTTAAAGGATATGACGGCATTTTGGAGGGCAGTCATTCTTTAAAGATGATTCCACGGCACGTTTAGAGATTGCTATTTCAGAGGAGGATTGGGTGAGGCACTTCGAGTCACTTTATGGTCATGTGGAATCTCAAGGGGAATTGCCGGTGCAGGAGGTAACTTCCTTACAAAGCAATAAAGAGGGCTTGAATCTCTTATTTACACTGGATGAAGTTATTAAGGGCATTCATTTAAGCAAGGGGGGCAAGGCTCCGGGCCCCGATGGTGTCCCGGTAGATATTTTTAAACATACCATAACTTTATGGGCACCTTTACTTGCTAGACTTTTCAATGCAGCATGCTCGGTTGGTCTCCCTAGTACGTGGTACGAATCCATCATTGTACCCATCTTTAAAAAGGGGGACAGGGCAAACTGTACTTGTTACCGGCCAATTTCCCTGCTTGACTCCAGAGTTAAAATTATTGGGAGGATCATTTTAGATAGGCTGCAGACATGGGCCAGTGAGTACAAGATTATTAGTGACTTGCAATATGGTTTTAGAGCAGGTGTTGGTACTGTTGATCAGGGACTTGATTTATTTTTACACGTGGAAAGTATACTAAGGCCAAGGGAGGAAGGTTGTTTTTAACTTTTGTGGACTTGACTTCCGCCTTTGACTGTGTTAATCACAGCAAACTTTGGTCAATTCTAATCCGTCTGGGTGTTGAGGATAACATTATCTGTTTTTTAAGAGAGCTATATAATGGAGCTAGGGCCACGATCAGATACGGTATTAAAGGAGAGTGTAATAGAGCATTTAATATCGCGTGAGGGATGAGACAAGGTTGTGTCCTTGCCCCGTTTTTATTCTCAATCTATATTAATGGTTTGGAGAACACATTACTGAGGGACTGTAAAGATATGCTAACAGCATCGCAACGCCATATCCCGGCACTTATCTATGCAGACGATGCTGTTTTGATGGCAAGGACCCCAGTGGCGATGCAAATAATGATTACATCATTCTCCACCTTCATGACTAATTTAGACTTGAAGGTGAACTGCACTAAAATCTTTTCTATGAATTGTAGAGTTAATGTCAAGCAGAGAAAAAGAATCATGTTTGTTGATCAAAAGCCACTGGATCATGTTTCTAGTTTTCCTTATTTAGGAATTCTGTTTGACTGTACAGGACAATGGAAAAGTGCAATTAAATGTAGAAATATGTTATTCGGCAAGTCTGTAATGACCCTTAAAATGTTTAGCAAAAAGATGGGAAAGAGACCTGTTAATGAACTTGTATGCATATATAAAGCTAGTTGTGTTGCCGTGGCAACTTATGGTGCGGGAATTTGGGGGGTTTCTAGTGTTTCCAGCCTGCAGTTGATCGAGAACAGCTACCTACGATATATCCTCACTGTCCCGGAGGGCACGTCGACCCATAATTGCCACACTGAACTTGGTATGCCCTACTTAGAAGATCTCATTAGGGCGCAACCGGTCCTTTTGTGGCATAGGATTTGAACCACTGAAGAGTGCCATTTGAATCGCCTTATCCTAGAGGACGTTTTGAAACTGGAGGGCGCTCATAGAGTGAAATGGCTGAGTTACATTAAAACTTTTTGTGATAGCATTAATTGCCCCGAATTTTATGATGATCCCACGTCAATGGCAAAAACCTCTAGGAAAGAGCTTAAGAGGCTATGTATTACCTTTTTGTCGAACTTAAGAGATCGAACTGAATTGTCTAAAAGAACTGTGATTGCTCATCAACTGATTTTAATCTCGCAGGACATACAACCTTATTTAACCCTGCGGATGACTGCACATGAGAGGTTTCTGCTGACAAGATTTAGATTTGGGATTGTTTTTAGATTATTAAGTTTTCCCGCTATCAACGATTGGTCAACTTGTTTACGTAAATGCCCGTGCGACAATACCCCCACTCAATCAGACATTCACATTTTACTTTTTTGTAAATTATTTACTGTACCAAGGAGAAGGTGGATCATGCCCATTTTAAAATATCTGGATCTTAGACAATGTAGACCGGACTTCCTAGCTATTCAGAAACTTGAAGATATATTCTCAGTGGCATCTGTTTCTGTATTTCTTAGAAATGTCTTTCATTCAAGACAAACGATAATTGTTTAACCACTACACTTTTTAGATATGAGTCCTTGTATTTTAATTATTTATTATATTGATTGACATATGTAAACTGATCATGAACTGTGTTTTTCTTTTATGTACTTTTATGGTTGTCAAAGATTTATAACCGCATAAAGTCTTTCTGAACTGATTCGTTTGTTACATATGTTAAGCACATTAGCATGAAACAAAAAAATTAATACAAATTAAACAAATAATTCCATTGCAAGTTAAAATCACATGAAGTCCTTTTGTCGACGTGTTTCGGTGCTTGAATTTTAATCGTGTAAACACCTTCCTCAGGACTGAACTTTGTTAAAACCAGATGTCTTCTTTCTAAAAAGACGAATACAAATAATTAATTCCACATTTCTAAATGGAAAAAACGGTCCCTACTCTTGCATGTCATGTATCTGTCTGTGTACTCTCAGTTTTAATCTCCATTGATCAGAGATCAATGCTTACTTATATTACTTGTAAATCTTAATTTTCTGTCGTATCTAGGACCCACACGATTATTTTCAAGGTCCTCTACGTGGGAGTGACTCAACCACGATGCCTATAACGATAGGGAGATATGCAATCAAGGTTAAATTCTAGATTGGCCACAATGAATTGTTTTCTGCATTGGCTACAACAGATTGTTACACAGTGTCCCTTATCGCTATTACTTACTTCGCAGTAAGAAGTTTAATTCTGTGTTTGTACTCTTTTCTTCTACGTACATTCCACACTGCTTAAAATCATGGCGTTCTCATCCGGACCTAAGAAGTTCAATGATAACATTATTGGTAATTCTAAACCCCTGTATATTCAGCTGTATGTAATATATTATCCATCCCTAATTACATTGAGATTCTTGGTACCGCGTAAGGCTTTGACTCTTCAGACTTAATCACTGTATTTCTTAACGAGTCCGGTAATTCTCGTGGACTTTTTATCTTCCTCCCTCTTGGCGAAAACCAGCTCAGCCTTGCAATTTACAGCGGAAACACCTATCGGTAACAGATAAGTATTTTATTTTTGTGCTCTTTACATAAAGTGCCACAGTCGAATTGTCAAGGCAATATTGGGTGAAACTGTTCCCTCTCGCTGCACTATCACACTCCGCATTCCTATGTTTACAATTGCTAGGAAAATGTTAATAAAAAGGGAGGATCAAGAAGCCCCAGCCGTGGTGTACTCGGCTGGATACTTGTTTACCGCTGTGGGCTTCATTTCATTTAAGTAGGTTCATATATCTAAGACTGCCCGTCTCCACGCTCAATGACAGGGAAAGTATTTGTTCAATGATTTTGCTCTTACACTGTGTTTTAAGCACTACCCGGTTACCCGCAAAATTCTACCCTGGTCGACAAACACGATCATTCGTGCGGTCTCTCACCTGTATGAGCATCAGCGTACCGGTGTCATATCCTCTCGGGATTCAATCGGCTACGAGGATGTAGGAAGATACCCACGTTTTATAGGTCTTCCCAGCCCAGTAAATTGGCTAATTAGCAAAGCATGGACTAAATTATGTTTCGTAAATTGGCATCTGTCGGCCATTTTAGTAGTTTTTTGCCTGCCGCGTACCCACAGTCATACAGTGGTACGCGGCTTGTATACATACTACTTGTATATTTTGCCGATTGTATAGCCACGTTTTTTTGCACGGCTACCTTGATAAGCACTGTGATTAAATAGGGTTATTCCTAGCAGTTTTTCGAGTCGATGGATATACGTGATCGAAGTACGTCAGTTTCTGCTAAACCAGCGAGATAAATTCTGCTGACGCCATTTTGGTAGTTTAATATGTGCTGATTTTGTAGTCACAAGCGAACCACTCGAAAACCAAAATATACCGTTTGCATTTTCACTACATTGAACTTAAATTTATTAGACATGCTTGTCTAAGGGCGATTTATCGTAACAATGATTTTGTCATAAAGCTCACTAGATAACATCTCTAAAATACTAGATAATTATACATATTGAGTACAGTTTGATGTGTCTGCATAATGACATTCATTTAAAAGTTAAATCCCTATTACTAAAAAAACATTCTGAAGCTCAAAGGGATTACATGCTTTATTTCCTCTAATGTCATCAAGCATCGTATAGTTCTCTTTGGTACAAAGGATATTACAATTTAGAAAGGTCGCAAAATTGCCGACCTGGAGTATAGTTAGCGCGTGGCTTCGTGGCTGATGTTAAGTCCTGATTAGAGTGTGTAGCAAATTTGCCCTATATAATGCTTGATGACTTACAATGTCGTTTTTCATCTATACATTGATTATATGTTCTGTATCTATTGGAATTGGCATTTTCATCACATACCATTACTTCACATATGTAGCTGTCCTTATTGATAATGGTTATATATGAAGTATTACTTGTATCCTAGGTCATCAAATGGTTACTATCTAACCATTCTCTCCCATTCTTCCTGCCCATTCAGTCCTAGGTTGTAACTTTTAAATTTAGATATGAAGAATTGTTCACTTTGTTTACGTTCTTTGTCCATGTCACCTCCTCTGACTGATGGTTTTAATTTTTCAAGGATAAACCATTTCAGGTCATCTTTTTTATGTTTCTCAGCAATTCAATGTTCCACTAATGGAGCATTCTTTTTGTGGTTTTTAAGAGCTGACCGGTGTTCTGTGAGGCGTAGGCGCATTTCGCGCCCGCTCTCACCTATGTAGCATTTCTGACACGGACAAATCAGTAAGTACACCACATTACTTGTCCTGCAATTAACGTGATCGTTCATCCAATGTGAAATCCCATTGATTTCTACCTTGTCTGACTTTACAATGTTTTTGCAGTGTGTACAAGTCCCACATGGCAGATTTCCTTTGATAGCAGTACTTCCTATAATACTTTTCTGATATCCCGTCTTGGGCTCTCTAAAGGTTTTTACAAGTTGGTTTCTGATAGTTCTGTTACGTCTGTATGCATAAATGGGCTTTTTTAAACGGGTTTGACCCGTTTTATTAAGTAACGCCCAATTTTTGTTTATCAGGTTTTTAACTTTGTAACTGAAGCCATTATAGTCAGACACCATTACTAGATCTGGTTTTTGTTTTTTAGTGACATCTTTAGGCTCAGGACCTTAGCCAAGATTCCTGAACTGGTCCTTCATACAACAGGAAATAGGTGCCCCTGTTTCCCCTGAGGTACTTGCTAGATGGACACAAAGAGCGATCTGCCTTCTGGGTAACGCTGACTGTGCATTAAGCTCCGAACAACTCATTATCACTATTGATTCACAATTGGTTGAACTGGAAACTGCTGAACAGGCGCAGGAAATTGGTGATCGGTTTATAAAAGAAATTGCCAAATTTGTCAATACCTATACATCCCTTCACAAGTCACAATCCTCTTTGAAACAAGTGTTAAATTTCCTTTTTGGCTGGGCCGATCGTGGCAGAGAACACACGACTGGCCACTTCAACCAACACGCGGTTTCAATCCCAGATTCAGGGTTTATGGTCAGGACCTAGCCCAGGAGGGCTTCTACCATACCAGATCCATAGGCTACTGAGGTCTCTATTACAAAGGATTCAACAGGGATTATCACGCCCGACAACCAATAATGACCCCTTTATTCCTTCATTTTTCCCTCTGGGGCAAACTAAGCCATTTTTCACACAATTGGGCCAATATCTCTTCAGATTGCTAGGTACTTGATACAGTTTGAGGCTATTTTATAGAACTGTCTCACACCCCTGCCCAACACTTCCTTCGCCCGCCTCTCATTTTCTCCCAACAAAACATGTCATTTATAGACTCTGAATGTCTAGAGGTTTTGTCAAAATAGGCTTTTGCACCAGTGTTCCAAGATCCACAGGGCTTCTGCATCAATGTGTTTCTGGTTCAGAGGAAGAGTGGTGGTCAGAAACTAGTTCTCAACCTCAGATATTTCATTGTGATTTACTGTCATTTCAAGCTGGAAGGCATCCATCTGCTGAGAGGTCTGCTTCAGAAAAGGGATTGGATGGTTTGCCTCAATCTCAAAGATGACTATCTGTAGGTCCCCATCTGTTCCTCTCACAGGTGGGACCTTCTGTTCCGTTTGAGAGGTCAGTTGTACGAGTACCAGTCCCCTCCTTTGGTCTCTTGTCAGCTCCCTGGGTATTCTCCAAGCTACTGAAACCTGTGATTGTGCACATACGGAGACAGAGTTTCGCATGAATGTCTATCTAGGCAACATGTACATCTTAGCTCAGGATAAAAGTCAACTGATGAAACATCTGTCTTGGGAAGTGTCTCTACTACAGTATTTTGGGTTTGTGATCAATACCAAAAAATCCAAAATGATTCCCTCTCAATAAGTAGAATTCTTGGGGTTTCGGGTTTATTCTGTCAAAGCTCAATTATTACTTCCCCCCATCAAACAGTAGTTGAGTTCTACTCTATTCAAGCAGATGGTGTCTTTGAAGTCTCTGGCTCAGATTGTGGGATTGCTAGCGGACTTCAACTCAAGCCGTGTTCCCGGGTCCGTTGCACTACAGGGCTCTTCAATGCTTAAAAATTCATTATCTGTAACAGGTTTTCAGTTACGATCACCTGCTTCCATTGTCCCCCTTTGCCCAAGAAGAGCTACAGTGGTAGCTCCGTTAAATGAAAATGTGGAATGGCAAAACCACTTGTGGGGCCTCCCCCGATGTTGTCATCAAGTCTGATGGCAGTTGTTGGGACTGGGGAGGATGATGTTGAGAGTTTTCTACCAGTAGTCGATGGTTGTCTGAAGAATTGTGACTTCACATCAACTGTTTGAAGCTCATAGCAGGTTCCTTCACCGTGAGGTCCCTTTCTCCAGTTAGGAGCAACTGCTGCATCCTCCTGTGGATGGACAATGTCTCAGTGGTTTTTTAATCAACTGCTTAGAGGGGACCAGATCCCAGCTTTTGGTGAACATTGCCAGAGATTCTGGCAATTCTGCCAGTCCCAGAAGATAACAATTTTAGCAGAGT
Source organism: Lissotriton helveticus (assembly GCF_964261635.1). NCBI lineage: Eukaryota > Metazoa > Chordata > Amphibia > Caudata > Salamandridae > Lissotriton > Lissotriton helveticus. The sequence continues at coordinate 1,319,778,551 of NC_136061.1, forward strand.
TCCTTCCTGGCAGGGACAATGTCATGGTGGATTAAAACTCCATGTTCCTGTTGGATTACAGTGATTGGAAGCTCCATTCTTGTATCTTCAGGATTATTGTGCATTCCCTGGGGCCTTGCCAGGTGGACCTTTTTTCATCCTGCTTAAATGCTCAGCTGAAGGATTTTTACAGCTGGAGACCCAACCCAATGGCCTTAGCGACTAATGCCTTTCTGCAGACTTAGACAGGCCCAATTATTTATACGTTCTCACCCTTTGCCTTGATTTCGAGGGTTATGGCTCAGGCCAAGTGACAATCTGTAACCCTGAGTACTCCGGTGTGGAAACACAGACTTGGTTTCCGACTCTTCTGGAAATGTCAATAGCCCTCCCAATTCTTCTTCCAGTCTTTCCGCATCTTCCTTTGGATCCGGTAGCATCCCCACATCGTCTGATTCTTCAAAACCAATTGACTTTCATGGCCCGGACGACATTGCAAGACATTGCCAGATTGCAGATCTTTTGTCAGCGGCCACAGATTTCATAAACCAGTCTGGGCTCCTTCCTCCCGCAAACAGTATTCTTCTGCTTGAAAGAGATGGGTGGATTGGTGCCTTCAATGGGAGGTGGATCCTGTGGGTTCAGAGTATAAAGATATCTTACATTTTCTTTCTGAATGTGATGAATCTGGATTATGTTACAGGTTAGTAAATAATTTTAGATCAGCTTTGTCTGCTGGTCACTTCCTCATTGATGGCAAAACGGCAGGATATCCATCCTGCTGGTGTATAATTTGTTGAAAAGTATTAGGGTGGCTCAACCCCCGAATCATAGATAGTCTCAGTTATGGGATGTGAAAATAGTTTGGTCTTTGCTGGAGTCATGGCCTGACAGTTCTGAGTCATCCTTGAAACAATTTTCCACTAATCTAACTATGCTTTTATGTTTGATTTCATGTCGACGAGTGTCGGATGTGTGAACTCCAGACCTTGCAGGAAGTTTGTTTTCTCCAGAAGGTGTTTCGTTTCTTATTTCAAAAAGGACAAAGACTATGTCCTTGTCCATTGACTATCTTGCTTTTTCCCACAATGCAAAGTTATGTGTAGTAAAATGTCTGAAAGTTTATAAAGAACTCACCATGATACATAAGGCTGGCCATGTAGGTCCTCTGTTATTGGCTATTCAGGAAACTTTCCATCCAGTTTCGGTAGTGACTTTAGCCCCTGAGTCATGTCAGAAGCTGGTATTGATCTTTCCATGTATGGTGCACATTCCTCTAGAGGAGCCATGGCGTCTAAGGCTTTTGCCCTAAGGTCTAGACTAGAAGATATTCTTTGTGCCTTTGAATGGTCATCTGATTCTAGGTTTAAGTTTTTTTATTATAAGACTATTGTACATGTTTCTTCTCTTGCGGTTGGTCCTCTTAGACCCAGCATAACTGGAGCCTCCAGTCCTTCCATAGAATAGAATATGTTCAATCATTTTCAACAATAATTTTAAATTCTATTAAGGACACGTAGGAAAGGATTATCCCACCCATTGGGACAGGTAATATGTATGGTATCGTTGTTATCAAAGTAACTGTTATGAACAGGCTGTTTCGTTTGGCTCACACTTGTGATTCGATATGTGTTGAGATGAGATTCATTTTACTTTTCTTTTCAGGCTCGGAACTGAAACAAAACTGAAGCACCTGGGCACAGCTGTTTCCAAGTGGACTATGTTCTTTGCGCTGGTTACAGTATTCGGGCTTCCTAGCATTTGGGGATGTGACGTTCTGGACTTTGGTATTTCTCCGTTGAGAGTCATTTGATATGTTCTATCATTCCTTTTATGGACATATTTTTCTTATTTGTTGGACTACATTTTCACAAAGAGTCAGGGAAGATGGTACCTCTCTATTTTGTATGTGATGCAAACAGACTATTGGTGGGTTGATCAGAGGCGTGGTTCAAAGCCTCATGGGATATGTAGTGTGTTTTACTGTTTTTTCATTGGCTGTTGTTTGTGAGAGTAACAATTGAGAAGCATAATCCATGTCCTTAATTGAATCTAAAATTCTTGTCATAAATGCTAGACAATTTTCCATTGTGATAGCATTTACCTGTATCTGGAGGTAAGGGGACTCTTTAGATATGTAGGCACTTGTCAATTCACTTAGTTTGTTATTAGCAATAAAAATGGGGAGATTCTGGCATTTAGCTTGAGTTTTGTTGGCCGTATCTCAGGACAATTAGAATCAGGCTAAGTAGAATATGTTTGGCGTAATTGCCAACATGCATTGTCATATCGTAAGCTAGCAAACACCTGATGCATTAGTTAGCTGGGTAGTGAGTTTATTTTCAATCAATAGCATGTTTGGCGGTTCTGGATTATGAGAAAGTATGTTTGTACTTTTAGGATACAATAATTTTAAGGTATCTATATGTTGTATATGTTGTGCAATATTATCAATCAATCAATCAGGGGTTTATAAAGGGCACTACTCACCCGTAAGGGTCTCAGGCTCTGAGGGGGTGCCGCTCCGGATCAGTTGAAGAGCCAGGTCGTGCTGCTCTCGCTGAAGGTGTGCGGGGTGGGGGAGCATCTGGTGTTGACTGGGAGCTTGTTTCAGGTCCTAGCTGCGACGTAGGAGAAGGCTCTTCCCCTGCCTTGGTTGTTCGGATGCGTTGGGTCTCTGCCAGGGTGAGGTACACGGAGCTGAGGTTCATTTTGGGTACAGGGAGACTCTTCCATTGAGGTATTTAGGTCTGATAATGTAGAAAGATTTGTAGGCGTGGGTGAATAGCTTAAATGCTACTCTTTTCTCGATGGGGAGCCAGTGGAGGTCTTGTAGGTGCTGGATCATGTGCTTGTGTCGTGGGGTTCCGAGGACGAGTCTGGCTGCAGTGTTCTGGATAGTCTGGAGCTTGTGTAGCAGGGTTATGTTGATTCCGGCATAGAGGGTGTTGCCGTAGTCCAATCTGCTGGTTATGAGTGAATGGGTGACGGACTTTTTGCATTCGGGGGTATCTACTTGAAGGTCTTACGGAGTATGCAGAGGGAGTTGAAGCAGGTAGAGGCAACGGCGTTGATCTGGTGGGTCAAGCTGACTCCCCAAAGTTATACAGACCATATCTTTGAGTTCTCCACTATGCACTCTCGTCAATTGTTCTACTTAAGAGTGAACCCTGTGGCTGCATTTCGCTTTTTCCCCTTCTTCACAGGCTTTAATGAAAGACATTTTACCACTGACAAACATTACAGTAGTGGAGTGAAAACCCAGACTACATTGCATTTTACTTTCTTGTATTTGTCAATGGACATTACATTTGATTTTCTTGCTCGCCATGGTGATAGCATTATTTTGTTTACATCCAATAGAAGCTTTGTGCCATCTGCCCCCCACTTCAAGCTTCTGAGACAATTTCAAAAACTGGGGCCCTTTGAACTACAGAGGGGACCAATGGATGTCAGTAGAACACCATTAGGGGTATAATTATAACTAGGAAGTCGGTGGGGATAGGCAGCGTATTCCTAACTTTGCGAGCGGAGAGCGCTGTAATGGTGTTGCCTATTCTTGTGGGCTGGCTGATGATCTGCTGTTCCTGACTCTCAAACTTTGTATTTCAAATTCTTCTTTGAAGTACTCAGCCTACTCTCATGGGCAGAGGGTAGCATTTCTAATCTTAAAAACTTGAATGATAGGTAACTATACTCAATCTCTGATTAGCATAATTATTTCGCAAATGTTTTCTCTTCTTTTGTCTCTCTACCTACCACTCTCGTATTGGGCTGTTCATGAGATGTATACTGTTTGATTGAACATTGAAAGTTCTTTAGTGTGATTTACTCTGATTTGTGCGGTATTTGTACTTGATAAGCATCACATTATTTTAGATAAAGATTATTGTTTTAAACAGAGAAGTGTCTATTGTTATTATGGTATGATATTGATTCACAGTGTAAATTCTGATTATTATTTACCAAATCCCTGCCTTCTTAAAAAAGATTCATCATTTCGAGGTGATACATAAGTTGGTAAATTTGGACTAAACTCATACAGTGTCGAGGGAACACAAATTTGGGTCCTGGATATGAATGATTTTTTCTCAGTTCCCGAAACACTGCATCAATTTTTGGTAGCAGAAATTGATGGCTCAAAGGGTTAAATTTGGTGAATTCATACGTTTGAATTATAGATTTTAGTGATTAACAGGTCATACCATAAGTTGTATGTAGTGGTCCATCGTTCACCTTAAACTCAGGCACAGAGTGACCTAAAATCCCGGGATAATATTAGCCTGATGGGCAGAGGAATTAGTGGGGCATACACTACAGAAGTGTTGTTTCTGTGATATTAGGCAACAAAGGAGGTTGTTAATATTGCATAGGGAACTCTGAAGTGAGTATAGTGGAGATTTATTTTGCTACCTTATGAAAGCGCAGCTGAAGAAGTCCAGAGAATCTTTTGCTTGAGAGAGGGTGGAATAATGCTGGTCGATATTCTGCCAGCAGCAAAATAATTATTTGTGTGTTTGTATCTATATTTTCGGTTTAGTGCAGCAGACAAAGCAGGATTTTTTATGTTGTTTCTAACATTTGTTTCTTTTTAAAAGAGTTTGAAAAATGTTATTTTGTAAGGGAGGGTCAGTTGTAGGAGCTATACTGATGTCACCATGTGCCGCGCTGACATTGGGCGGCTAGGGTGAAGTGTCATCATGTGCCGCGCTGGCATTGGACAGCTAGAGTGAAACGTCACAGTGAGTGTTGTGTAGCTATTGGTTGATAGGTGTGAGATGCGTTGGTATTGGGTGTAGTGTACGAATAACATCTGAAGATTTACTGAATAATGTTGTGTTTGTTTATTTAGAATTAGCATAGTGAGTTGAAAAAGAAATGAAATTGGTAAAAATGATGAGGACATTATTCAGGATGGATGAACCAATTGAAATCAGAACAGGAGTCCTAATACCGAAAGATGGTATGCCAGCTGCTTTCATGACTTTGGAACGTGGTTATCATACGTGCACATGGTTAGAGAACTGGGGGAAATATACAGAAGAATATGGTGATTTGGCTTTTCCAGGGAATGGTACTTTTATTGTGAGAATTTTAGAAAATGTAAGGTATCAAGTGAACAGGCTGAGTCCTAATCGGAGGCTGATGCAGAATTAGGTGATTGAGGCATGGGAACGTGAAGCATATCAGAGAGAGAGAAACAGGACAGAGAATAGATACAGAAATACAGTGAGCAAATATTCAGAGGCAAAATGGGATGCATAAATGAAGAGCAGGAGGAGAGATTTGAGAGAAAGTGAAGGTTTATATCCGGTTATGGTAGTGGCAGATCAGACAACAGGAAAGTGTAATGAGAAAAATAAGAATATAGAAAGTGCAGAATCAAATCCCAATGAAAACGATGATGAGTTATTGGATGATCTTTTATTAACTAGACCTGCGCCATATCAGGAAGAACAAGAGAGGGTTACTCCTAGTGCACCATTAATTGAAATTGAGGTTTCTCAGTCCTCTCAAATAAGAAATGTTAATAAGTCAAGGCAAATAAAAAATGACTTACCACAAAAGATGAATCAATTACATTTGAATGCAGAAGCTTTATCGGTACCAGTGCCAATAGGTCCAATAGTTCTGTTGTATAGTGAAGGGCAAAATATATCTCAAGTGCACACCTTGGCAGTGCCAGTTAATGATAACAGCACTTGTAGAACTGCTGGAGTGAGTGTAGTGAAATCTTTGATTGATATTTCAGAGAGACCTGTGGAAACTTCAAAGTCAAAGCGTAATACACAGATTGAACCAAGGAGATTGTTACAGAATTTGAGAGAAGCAACACCAACATCGGGGGGGTTCAATAGTACCATCTCCAGTAGAGTTAGATGAATGGATTAGAGGAATGGTGTCAAACAGAGTATCACAATGATAGGCAAGGCTCTTCATGAGAAAGTTGTTGTAGTAGCACAGACATATGGAGCGGATATTAAGAAGTCAAAGGCTCTACAAAAGACATATCAATTGGACTTTAGTAATAAAGATTTAGAGAGTTTGAATGCTTCTTGGAAATGATTCCAAATTAAAGAGCTAATAAATACATTAAAGCGCTGGGGGAAGTTAGAACGATGGAAGGGCAGATGGGCTAAAAAGAAAGAAGCAATGCTTGCAAATGCAGCAGCAACATCATCAATGTATCTAGTGAGGAAAACAGATAAAGAGACAGTGACAATTGAAATGGTATATCCAATGAGAGAAGTACCAGGTGGTGGATATGTTCATGTGCCATGAAATAGACAGGATATTTTGCCTTTTACAAAATACATTCCAAAATTGAGGAGAAAACCAGTTGAATGGTATAGACAAGTGGAATGAATTGTAGAAGTGTCAAACGTTTTGCTAGAAGATCTGGATGGCTTGTTTGATATTGTAGTTCCAGCAGATTTGTGGGTTGAGTGTACAATTGCAACAGATTGGCCTAAGGAAGAATACACTAAAGATCCAAAAACAGGAGCACCATCAGATGAAGTAATGAAAACATATTATCAGGTCATTACATATTTGAAAGGGAAAATTTCACCAAAAGAGACAGATTGGGTTACAATAGACAGGACAACTCAAAAGTCAAAAGAAACAGTGCATGCATATTATGAGAACCTTTTACAGGGGTTTAAATAATATAGTGTTTTGGAGAATATCACTGACAAAGAGATGGGACATTTTGTCTATAGGTTTGTGTTTGGACTGAAATCAGAAATTAGCAATATGATTCAGCAGCATTAGATATGTTGGCAAAGTAAAAGTATAGATGAGATACTTCCTTATGCAAAATATTGTAGCGACGACAAGAAATTAAAAGAGAAATTGATGTGGGCACGAATGAAAGCAGCACAGAAAGGTGGGAATTTTGTAGATGGTTCTCAGACAAGTTTTCAGAGAAAAGGTCTGAATCAGAATACTCAAAATGGACAGTTTTACACTATAGGAGGTGTTGTGATGAATGGAGGTGTTCAAACACAGGTGAAAGACAGAGGTAGAGGTAATAAGGAAGATTTGAAAACAAAGTATCCTTGTCGTGTGTGGTAAGTTCAGGCATTGCAGGCGTGAGTGTAGGCTTGTTCTGGAAAACAATGGAATGGATCGGAATATTAATGAGCAGATGCTAAGTGTAGTGAATAATAATCAACATCAACAACATCAGCAACAGCAAGTAATAACACAGGCGCAGATACCACAAGCTCCGATGCCAGGTAATGTGAATGCTCAAGTACAAAAATACAGTGTGAATGTGGGTTTTCATTCAGGTGGACAGAATTACAATAATTAAATTCTACACATGTCTTCACGATATTGGCTGCAGTGTCAGGAGAGTGATTCAGATACATCTCAATGATGGTGCCTGAGTGGGGAGGAGGAGCGTGTGCTTGGCGCATCTCTTGAGGTAGATCAGTGTGGTCCCTTTGTGGATGGAGAAGTAAAAGGTAATGCAGTAACATTCCTTGTGAACACTGGTGCTACTCGTTCCACAGTGAGAACTGCAGAAATGTCAAACCTACCTCTCTCGGGAGAAACAATCCAGGTTGTTGTCATATCTAATTAGCTGATTAAAACTCCAGTGACAAAACCAATGAAGGGACACATTGGAGATTTTCGAGACTTGCATCATTTTGTGGTGTGTGGTCCAGTACATTTGTTAGGTAGAGAGTTGCTTTGCAAAATGAATTGCACCATCTATTGTACGCCAGATGAAAATGCATTTCAGGCACCTGATGAAGATTTTGCTTTAAATTAATGTTGGCAAGACAAGAGTCAGAAGGGAATGATGAATTCTATTTGTTCACTGTGAAAGATTTTCCAGTTGAATTGAGAGACAGAGAGATCATGAGTGTGTGGGATTTATAGGACAAGATATTGAGCTGATGAAAGGAGTTGATCCAATTCAAATTTCAGTGAAACAAGGACCAGAATTTTCAAACATTCGACAATACAGAATGAGCCCTGAGACGATTGCAGGAGTGACGCCTGTAATCGACCAAATGAATGAACAAGGCATTTTAAAATAAATATTGGGAAATCCTTGTAATTCACCTATTATGGGAATCAGAAAACCGAGCAGAAATATAGGATTGTACAAGATTTGAGGCGGGTGAGCAAAATAGTGATACCTTGCTGTCCAATTGTACCAAACCCAGCAGTGATACTTTATCAAATCCCATGTGATGCAGAGTGGTTCACTGTGATTGATTTGCGTCAAGCATTTTTCTCGATACCCTTACAGCCAGATAGTCAATATTTGTTTGCTTTCCGGTTCGGAGACCTCATTTTGGCATGGTGCTGAGTTCCTCAAGGGTAAACAGAGAGTCTTTCAATTAGTAATCAAATATTGCAAAAATGTTTGGAATCATTGGTAATGCCAGAGGATTCGGTAATATATAGATGACTTACTTATTGCATCAAAAACAAAAGAAGCTTGTGTGGCAGATACTATTGCTCTACCAAACTATTTGGCAGTAGGTGGGCATAAGGTATCACCAGCTAAATTACAATTTTGTAAAAAAGTTTTTAATTTGGGACACAAAATTGAAAATGGAGTCAGGAAAGTATCACACGAGTGAATAAACGTGATCTTGCAAATGAGTCATCCCAGAAGACAGAAAGAAATTCAACAGTTTCTGAGCATGGTGGGATATTGCAGACAATGGATCAGTGGTTTTTCACTGATTGCCAAGCCCTTCCAAAGACTCACACTCAAAGATGTGATCGATCCAATTGATTTAGATGAAGAATGCATGAAAGCATTTATAGAGTTGTGAGAGAGTCTTTCTCGAGCACTTGCATTGGGAATGCCTAATTACAGCAAGAATGTTGCATTATTCTGCTGTGAAAGAGATAGTTGCACACTTCTAGTTTTAACGCGAACACATGGAACAATATGCCGACCAGTGGCATATTTTTCTGCTACATTGGATGCTGTGGAAGCAGCATTGACAGGTTGTCTGAAAGCAGCAGCTGCTACATGTGTGAGCTTGAAACAGAGTGAGCCCATTGTTATAGGCTATTCTTTAAGATTGTACATGCCTTATTCTGTGGAGATTTTGTTGACCAGAACTCAAACACAGCATCTCACTAGTAGTCGTCTGACTAAATATGAGAGAGTGATTTTGGGTGCGGAAAATGTAACATTGACAAGATGTACAAACCTAAATCCAGCCACACTGTTACCAAGTCCAAGTTGTGGATGAAGCAGAACATGATTGCCTGGATGTGACTGAGTTGTGCACAAAACCAAGGCCAGATATTAAGAATACACCTTTATCTGAAGATTGTGTGATGTTTATGGATGTATCATGCATAAGAGATGAAAAGAGTTCTTTGCGTGCTGCATATGCAGTTTGTACAGTGGCATTGGTTCTTGAAGTTTCATGCTTAAAGAGAACAGTTTCAGCACAAATTTCAAAACTTGTGGTGCTAACCAGAGCATGTACAATTGGGAAAAATCTAAGAGTAGCCATATTTACTGATAGTCAATATGGTTTTGGGGTTGTTCATGACTTTGGACAACTGTGGATGCAACGTGTATTTTTAACTTCAACAGGCTCACCAATCCAGAATAGTAACTTTGTAAAGGATTTATTGATTGCATTACAGTTTCCCAAAGAAATTGGAGTGGTAAAGTGCTCTGCACATAAATCTGGAAATGATTACAATACGGTTGGTAATAAATATGCTGACCAGGTTGCACGATTCTGTGCACAAAATTCAGTCTCAATAAACAAAAGCACCCAGAAATCTGATGCAAATTGTCATGTAATGTTTTTTTCTGTTGAAACTTGGGATGAAATTAGACAACTGCAGGAAGAAGCTAGTGATGAAGAATAATAATTATGGTTTAAGTCAGGTTGCACACTTAGGGAAGAAGACGAGGTGTGGAATACTAATAATGCCAGATAGCTTGCTGTCACAGATGGCAAGAATATATCATGGCGTAACACACATAGGCAGGGATGCCATGATCAGACTTTTTAAGCAGACATGGTATAATCCTAAATGCAGGGTTATTACAGAGAGCCTTTGCCAGAGATGTGTGACATGTAATCAACAAAATGCAGGAAGTAAAACAGTTGTCAGTTGGGGACGAAATAGAAAAGCAGCAGGCCCATTTACAAGATTACAGGTGAATTTTATTGAACTACCCCTTGGTATGGCCTTTGTATGGTCTAAAATATGTGTTGGTGGTGGTTTGTCTATTCTCTCATTGGGTGTAGACTTACCCACAAGACTAAATGATAGTCTAACAGTGGTTAAATTACTTCTGAGAGAGCGAATACCTAGATTTGGATTTCCAGTCTCTTTCGAAACCTATAGAGGGACACATGTTAATAATGAAATAATTTGGATGATCCGTGCAGTTTTGTAAATTTAACAAAAATTACATTGTGCCTATCGATCAGAAGCCTCAGGTGTGGTCGAACACATTAATGGCACTATCAAATACAGATTGGCACAGGTATGTGCATTCACAGCACTCAAATGGAAGATGCTTTACCCCTAGTTCTGATGAGTCTGAGAAGTATACCGGATAAAAAGACTGGATTATCCCCTCATGAAGTGCTTATGGGGAGAGCAATGAGACAGCCAATAGTTCCAGCAAATCAATTAATGACAATAACTGATGATCTAGTGATCGAATATTGCAAAGGACTGGCTGATGTGGTACATTCTGTGTTTCATCAGGTTGGAGAAGTTGAAACCACAACACAGCAAGAACAAGCACATGACCAAAGTCCAGGTGAGGGGATCCTGGTAAAGAAACATGTGAGAAAGTTATGTTTAAAACCACATTAGCATGGGCCATATCAAGTGATGCTGGTAAAAACAACAGCAGTGAAATGTGGTGGCTTACCAAGTTGGATTCATGCAAGCCATTCAAGACAAGTTTCAAGACCACTAGAAACTAAAGAAAGAGCTCAAGAACAGGCTAAAAATAACAGAGAGTCTGAAAGTGATTGAATAGAGTGGGCATCAGATACTGGGTCTTATGAAACTGCTGAGACTGTTGTCAAAGAAGGAGAATAAATTCCAGTTCAAGGAAAAGTTCAAAAGAAATAAATCGACTAAAAGAAGTTTGGAGTATTGTCTTGAATCTGGTGATTCTGTACAAGTGAAAAAGGCAAAAAAGAAGATGTATGGCCAAAAGTAGTAAAAAGACTCAAATATACTCTGAAAAAGAGAGTTCCAAATCCAATATTAGAAGTATCAAGCCAAACAGAACAGAGTGATTCAGAGGACGAGACAGTTTGGAGAGCAACAAGAGTAAAAGTACAGAACAAAAGGTACACAGCACCTGAATGGACATATGTGGTGACTGAAAAGGTTGAGCAAAAGAATCAAAGCCACAAAGAAATTGTAGCAGGTTCAAATTGTGAGCATTTTTATGAGTCACCCCAAATGAACTGTCAAACAAATTAAGGGGGCAGAAGATTGAAAAGACACTCTACAAGGGTGTAGAAAATTGAACTGGAACTGAAGTCAAGAGCTGTGAAATAAAAAAAGGAGTGAAGAAGCAGGCTTAAGTAGTGGATACACTATATTTAAAAAAAAATTAATTTCTTTCTTAGTTTCGTTTTTTTTGTTTTGAATTACTTTTTTGTAAATGGCAGAAACAAAATATCATGAGACTGGATCTCAAAATCAGGGTTGTAAACGTAGATGTGTTAAGGCTTGTTTCATAAGTATCTTACTACTAATGTTTGTCTGGTTAACACTGATTGTTGTAGTATCTTATTTAATGTATCCTACTAAAGGTAATATCACTAATGATGGAGTGAATTAAAAGAAGAACCACAAACTACAATAGAAAAAATAAAAGATAATGTATCATCGTGGCAATTCAATTAATGACTTTTCGTTAAATGTTTTTACCAAATTACTGTATGAATATGTACACATAATGGATTTCAAGAGACTGTTATGTGTGCATGCAATTACCTTTGTCTGTGTCCGAGGGAGTGACTTATCATCACTTACCTCTAACATATGGTATCTCATGTAGGGCCAGATATAGGTAATCTTGATTTACCGATTCTAAAATACAGAATGTTCCCGATTCTGTATTTTAGAATCAGTAAATGCTATGTAGGTAAATACCGATTCGGTAAAATGGGGAACTCATTCAAGGGTGGCAGGGTGCCACATTGACACACTGTTGCACCCCTGAATAGTGCATGGGTGCACGTGTGGCAGACATACATTCCCTAAGGGCATGTATGTCTTCCATATTGCACTGTTGTAAAAGCAAAATAATTGCTTTTGCAAAGGTTTTTGATATTTACCACCAACTTGTAGTTGGTGGTAAATACCGAATCCTTACCTATGCAATGCACTCATTTGAGTGCTCCCTACATTGCAAATTCTGTAATTTACCAATTCGGTATTTTAAGGAATCGGTAATATACCGATTCCTTAAAATATCGAATCGGTAAATTACCGAATTTGTAATTGAGGCCACCTACATCTCAGTAGCCTAATACCGGTCGGTAACGGCCGCAATTCAATAATTTCGGCCGTTACCGACCGGTATTAGGCGACCTACATCTGGCCCTTTGTGTCTTGACAAGTCTCTTTTATGAGAAGGGTAGTTTACAGTACTATGACTCTAACTATGATTTAGTATTTTCTGTAGTACCTATTAGACAGAATATAAATAGAGTGAGTAGTGCAAAAGATGCAGAGTATTTTGGGGATTTCTTCCATACAACTAATGAAATTGACAAGCTATATGCACATCAAAACAATGTAACCTCTAGATTACATCATGAAGAGATTACATTCATAGGTTTAGTTGAAGATAGGAGACAAAGTTTTAAAGAAAAGGCTGCCAACCAAAAGTCTCATATACCTCCATGGGCTTTTAGGGAAGGAAATTATAAGAAAGGTGAGACATATGCTGCAGTGACACTGTATTGGAATCACATTTACTTAGGCAGTAAACAGATTTTAATACCTAGTTCTAGCGAATGTGATCATGTTTTCTTAATTACTGGCCGATGGAGATTAAGGGGTGGTACTGATCCAGTCTTTCCATGAATGTATTATATGTGTGGTAAAAGTGCTTACTATAGATTGCCTGCACATTGGTATGGGTATTGTTACATGGGAATTGTCAGTCCAAAAGGTGTACCATACAGACAAAAATCATCGAACCAATGAAAAGATGGTCGGACTAATAACGGAATAAAAGGGGAGCTAGTTTTACCGAAATTGGAAGTGATATATTCGAAGCATTGATACCTTCAGTTGGTGTAATCCTAAATTCACACAACATTTAAAAATTGTCTACAGTGGTTGATCGTTTATCAGTGGATACTGCGGGAGGATTCTTAATGAATGATACTGAAATGGTTGCTACAAGGTGTATGGCTTTGCAAAATAGACTTGCTCTTGATGTAATGTTGGCGAAAGAGGGTGGAGTCTGTACTGTGCTGATAATTCAACAGTGTTGCACCTATATCCCAGACAAAAGAATTAATCTAAAGGGATATATTAAGAATATTACTCATTTACATGAGGATTCGGCTAAACTCAAGGTTGACAGTGCTTGGGAGAAGCATGGTAAGGGTTTCTCCTCCGTAGGTAGTTGGTTTTCTAACTTTAGTAACAGCTTATTGGGAAAAATACTAACACCAATAATTGAGGTGGCTACAGGAATGCTAATATTGATAATGATATATAAGTGTTGTGGATGCAAGAAAGGAACATTAGTCATTAGACGTAGAGCTAAGAAAGAAAAAGAGAAAATTTTATTAAAAAAAGAAAGAAAAAGAGAACATATTGAACTAGAAGAAAGAGAAATTACTATGAAATAGTAAAGCATATAGATGAAATAAGAATGAAACAAAAGAAAATTACGGCTTTTCAAATAAAATACGATGACAATCAGATTTCTGGGTTCGTTTTTGATATTTCAAATCGCCATCAAAGGGGGGATTGATAGAGCAGGGTTTTGGCGAAACAAAAACCTGCTCGAATTGAACCACTCATTTTGCGAAATAATCATTAAAAAGTTAACTGTGTGCTACTAACTTTGTTTGAATTTAACTGAGCCTGCGTAAATGTGAACGCTTTAAGAGAACAACTGGGGTGGGCCGCAAACCTGCACATGACTAATGCAGAAATTAATGACTAAAGGGCTGCAAGTTTGATGATCGTACTAATGCTTCTTAAAACTTGTGCAAACCAATAATATTGCTAATCAAAACATTTTTAGAGAATAACTCATGCAAAGATATAATATTCACATTGTATTAGTCTTTTCCTAGAAAATGGCTTTTTCTTTGCTGGAGAGAAAGGCTTCCGAAAATATAGCTTGAAATATTAAACCATGGTGTTAAAACAGGAGATTTCTTGATCAGTTATGCATGTGTCTTTGGTGATGACCAAGGTTATGGAGGACACAATGAGCCTCTGAAAGTATGTTCCTCTGGAAGCGGACATGCGTCCAGAAAAAGTTACATTAAATGTGAACGAAATGTGAACATGCTGCGGAAGAGAAAGATACAGAAGCCTGAAAATGAAGTATTGAGTTTGGACAATAGTGTGTTTGAAAAACGTAACTTGCTCGGAGTGGTGGGACCAAGTCGCCCCTTATTTTAGCCAATTTGAATCTTTAGTGAGGTGGAATGGATAGAGTAGGGGCTGGATTTGCATTAATTTGGGGTATAATTATACCTAGATAGTAGGTGGGGTTAGGTGGCGTATTCTTAACTTTGTGAGAGGAGAGAGCTGTAACGCTGTTTCCTATTCTTGTGGGCTGGCTGATGTTCTGCTGTTCCTGACTCTTAAACTTTGCATTTGAAGAAAACTAATGAGGCTTTGTCCACACCTGCAATGGAAACAAAGCTACAAGTAACTATATTCTACATGGAAGGTTAAATAAGGATCACATGTTAGACTTTAAATGTGAGCTTGAACTGAATGGGTTTCCCGGGGCCCACTCTAGTCAACTTTAGCAATGCACAGGGTTACAGAATACGTTCACATTTCTACATTTGTAATATATGCAGCTTATTAATACATAAATACATTGTAAAGCATTGCGAAGATGTCATTCCAAGTGCACTTTCATGGAAATAGTTCTTGCTACACATATAAATGTTTATACATTAGTCTATACATTCACATTTTATTAACCTCACAATAGAACACATTTTACGTTAACTTCTCCTGTCACATTAATATATAAATGTTACATACACCTTTTATTAGTGACGCTTTATACACAAAATTCTTCACGTGGAGTACTTTAAATATGCAATACTCCATTTTCCTTAGTTACAATAATCAAACAGAATATATTTGAGTGCTGACTACACATGATTATGATGCAGGATGGGATCAAAATTACACTTCTCCAATCCCCCCTCAGAATGCGTATTAAGCCATCACACAACCTCTTAATCTTGTCACTGGAGTTAATCAGATTAACCAAGTTAAGCCCTTGTTGTGGCCATTGCTGAATGCTTGAACTCCTCCAAACGCTTGATTTCATTGTAATGTTCATTCTTCTTCCTTTCTAACTATAATTATTCCCTTTTTCAAGAGACTCCTTTTTTCGCCTTGTATCGCCTGTACACATTCACACCGCCAATCAAGATTACTGCAAAAAAGAAAATAATCAACAATGGCCTCAATATAGAATCAACTTTACTACTTCTCAAATCCACAAAACATCTACATGCAGAACTAAAACCATGTCCAACTGAATCCCAAAAACCTTCTGCTGCCAATCCACTCACTTCATCAGGTAAGTCAGTAATATTCTTTATAAGCTTCTGTAGATATTTATTTTTGTATAGGACATACGTACAACACTCTTGGACCTTCAACATCCGGCAGACTCCACCCTCTCTTGTGAGCAGAATGTCAAAAGTAAATGGGTTCGGCAAAATCTAAACCCTAAGAGCAAGCCTCAAAGTATTTACAAGCAATAAAGCTCCAGCTGTATTAGTAGACAACTTATCAACTACAGTGGAAAGTTTTCTAATCTTAATGTCATTTAATATCACCCTACATTTGGGAATATTGTGCCAAATATATCTCCCATGATCTCCCCAGCATTAGCACCTCATTTAAACCTAGATTTCTCCTCCCAAACAGGATGATCAAAATTCTCCACATGATAAGTCTTTGGAAACACTACTCCTACATACCTTGTTCCATACCATTTGTTCGTCAACTTAAAATAAGCATTCTTGCCATAAATAAAATAAACTCTGGGAATCACAGGGTATGGTCCATCAAGAAACAACTTCCAAGTTCCTTGAACCTCAAAGGTATTATCGCACTCACTTTCTCATAAAGGAATAGTTTTGTATTCATTCTTATCATTGTGTATGCACAGTTTTCCTTGGTGTTGCCAATCTAATGTAAATGCTCCAGTGTTTCCTGCAGCTTGATGATCGTCCTCTTCCTGTGACCAACTCATAACACAAACTCCTTTGGCTGCATTAGGCTTCACTGCTCTACCTCTATCTCCTACTTGCTCTAAGAATTTTCAATGTCAGCAAGAATACAGGTCAAATTGTACCTATGTGCATACGCAGTATCTAACATTTTAATCAGGGAAAAATATCTACTAACAGTTTCAGCAACCAGAGCACAGGAATGTCAATTTTAATGTTTGAACAGTGGGCCTTCTGAAAAGACCTAATCGTAATTAGAACAGTAATACTGGAAATAACCCTGACCCTCGAAAACACTCAACAATAAGCTACATGTAATTCCATATGTCAATGGTATGTGATGGAATGTAATGACCTCAGCCATTGAAGATGGTAACTGCATGCAAACATATTAGTCTCTTGCTCCCATTGTGTTAACATACTCATAAAGCAGAGTAGTATAAGCATTTAATGTGTAATCTCCTGTAGATATGTCAGTGCTAGAAATGGGGGTCTCTAGTTGGCAATAGTTTGCACTGTTGTCCAAGTAGGGACCCTTGTCCTAGTCAGGGTAAGGGGGAAACACTTCTAAAATAACCCCTGCTCACCCCATTGGTAGCTTGGCATGAGCAGACAGGCTTATCGCAGAGGCAGCATGTAGAGCGTTTGTAATCACAGACAGTAATACAGTGAAAACATTACAAATGGACACCACATCAGTTTAGAAAAATAAGTCATCTTTATCTACACCAAAACAAGACTAAACAACAGAACTCCACAATACAGTAATAAAGATATGTCTTTTAAATGGTAAAAATAGTTCTATTCAAAGCAAATTGCAGATACTACACTTATCTAAACCGAAACAAGACTAAACGACAAAAATCCACAATACAGTAATAAAGATATGACTTTTAAATGTTGAAAATAGTTCTATTCAAAGCAAATTGCAGATTCAACACTTTCAACACAAAGTACCTTGGATGCATCAGAATCAAAAGCAAGAACAGCTGCAGGGAAGGTGATGCATCAGTTACTTACGTGCAGCGAAGGTGCGTGTGTTCCTTACTCACGGAGATATGATGCGTCGGTTCCTTGCAGGAGAGGTGCCGCGATGGTTCCGCACTGAAAGGGAGGTGATGCCTTGGTTTCTAACTGTGTGGAGAGGTGATGTGTCGGTTTCTTAGTGCAGCCCCAGTGACTTTGTATACTTTGCGCCCGCTGCGATGCGTAAGGATGTAGTGTAGTTCCTATATTCCCAATAGGCTCTGCGCATTGAAATAATATCTTCAATAGTATAGACGTAGGACAGAGGTTAACTAGGTCTTCTACTGACGATATTAGACTTAAAGTTTTGTGTGCCAGCTAGCTCAGAGTTCACTAGAAACTTTCTCGAATAGGCGAGGAGGAGTTTAACCTCCCTGGATAGACAAGAAGGGATTTAGTTTCTGACAACCATAGAACATGACAACTTTGCTCTCCCTAATCAAGAGTATATCTCCAGAGTCGTGTGAAAACAAAAGACAGCTATTTTACTCAGTCAGTACGTGCATACTTAGTTCCACCAGTTTGTAGAGAAAGAAGAGATGGGCGTGTTCAATAAAAGATGTTATTAATTGATCAGTCTCTTTTTCTCATACAAGAGAAATGAATCGCTACAGTTGCAATACTTAAGGTTAAGTAGAGTGCATACAGTAAAAGCAGGATTATAAAATAATACTGTAAAAGCATTGATATGGTTTCTTAGCCATATGATACTTAAAATGGATAAAAGATATACATACATATATACGTTGACTAATCGTACTCAACTGGTGCTTCTAACTACGCCTACCCCGGTGTACCTGACCTAAGCCTAATACGTGGGAGGGAGTAAGTAAGTAGCAGTTTAAGTTAAGTTTGTTTTGCCAAGAATCTGACTCAAGAATTCTCTGTAAGGGGTTAGTCAGTTCAGTACCTGGGATTTAGAAGGCAGGAGGGCTGGTATCTCTCTCTCAGGACTCGATATCCCAGTTACCCGCGAAGGTAAGCCGGAAACGCCGGAGGCTGGATTTCTCGGCAGGAGAAAAGGCAGCGTCTCTCTCAGCGCGTCAAAAGGGAGGGGCAGCGTCCGTGGGCTTCCTGCATCAGCTGGGCTCTCCGGCAAGTAGCGCTGCTCCAAGCTCATCACCACTGTGTCATTGCTTAGGGCAGCGTCGGTATATTTATACCTGAAAGGTGCCGAGTTTGACGTAAGGATGGGCATAAGACGTCAGTAAGAATGTCATAAGGACTTTTAGGAGTTCTCGAGCGAAATCAAAACAATAGCTGCGGGGGATTTCCCAGGTCTGCTGATGGTTTGGTTTGTTTTGAGAACTCGGTGTGCGTTCTAGGGGGCTGGAGGAATAGTGCTTGCTTAATGTGACAGCATGCGCTATGACTTAATCTGAAAACGGGTTTCTGTGCCGTTGTATGGATACTAGTGAATTAATAACCGGACAAGGGTCAGAAATAGGAGTATCAATATAGGTACCTAGATAAACACACTACACCCACTCCACGATTTTATGTACATATTTACTAACCTAAGCAATAGTAAACATAACTAACAATGCATGTGTATACCGAACCACCCCAAAATACATTTTTTGCATTTGAAAAATGGCGTATGCGAAATACACAAAATGAGTATAGGTACTGTATGCATTCAAGCAGTATAATCATTCAAAAAGGAGATGCACATTTTATATCAGCACGAATGATTTGTGAAATTACACATGAAATGGCTCTTAATACAGAAGAAAAATTGCGAGACCATCTCATCACATATAAATACAATTACTTGCATATAAGCTAGAGGTTGAGGTAATGTATTGTCTCTACAGTTCCTAAGAATAGAAGCTCTGTTCTCTAAGAATAGTTTTACTTAAAGCAGAAGATAAGTGCCAAAAAGGTAAATATTTTGGATCTGGAAAAACTTTTCGCTTTTCAGGGGAGAAGAGAAACAATAGTTCACAGTCACTTTGTTTTCAAAACTGAAGGCCAAATTCAGAGTTCAGGGAACGCTGTGTGCAACTTTGTTTAAAGTCATTCTCTCTGTTCTGGTGAAAACATCATTTCAGACAGACTCTCGAAAAAACAGTCTACCGCTTCTGGTGAAAGTTCGACCAAGTTGGAAAATGTCACTACCATGCAGTCATGCGCATGTTCGCTTTCAGTGATGTTTAGACCAGTACTGTTTACAGAAGGTCGTACCTAGTTGATGCTGTTCTCATCCTGTACTTCACTACCCTTCAATCGTAGTGGTGAAGTCTCCACGAATGCCGTCATCAGGATAGGTAGCCGCTGGGGACAGCACAATGCATGAACCTTTACTGGACACAACAAAGTATCTGCATCCAATGGTACATCTGATTGTAGTGTAAGACAGGTGTCCAACACGCATTCTTCGCCGCATAACATGCATCTTAATACAGGTAAGACACAATTCTGCCATATGGGTCTGAACGAAAGAAACCAGGTCATATTCAGATCTCTTAGCCGGGCTAATCCATGGACTTTAGTTATGCGGTCCCGGTAGCGTATAGCTAGGATCGTTTCTTCCATTGTTGCTGGAGTCTTGTCTGTGACATGGCTTGCCATATCGAAGCAAGAGTAGCAAAAATAGGATCCCTGCTACGATTCCCAACAGGAGAGGAAGTCCGCCAAAGATGGAATGGACGAAATTTGGAAAAATACCCAGGACTGCTTTGAATGGGGTTAACAGTCCCGAAAAAACGGTCTTAAATACACTCACGATACCATTTGTATCAGAAGTATGTAAGATTTCGTTTAGCATTTCTGCGAAGTGTAGGGGGCAATTTGTTGATAACAAGGCATGTATCTCACCCGTTGTCCTTGCAACTTGGAGATCATACGTTTCTTTTGATGACGTCAAATGAACTGGCGTCTGTAGGAGCACAGTCTTCATTCTGCTTAAAGTATCAATTCGAATAGAAGAGATATTCAAACTCGGCCAAATTGTTCCCTCCCTGTCTGGAGTGTCATTTGGAAACAATACTCGTTCACAGCAAATGACCATGGAAATCACGCTTACTAGATAAGGTTTTCCTGGCAGCAAGCCACAACATCTGTGATCTACAATTAGAATGTAACTCCCATTAGAAAGTCTTCTAAAGAATGGTTCTATTCGTGCTGCAGGTGTGCCGTGCTGGTCGCATGAAAGGTTATTTGAAGTCCCCTCGCAGGCCCCATGTAAACTTATGCCCTGACACAGAAGTATACCACTTAGTGATTTTTCACAATTGTTACCACTAAGAAATACACTCTGTCCCTTATTACTGTAACATGTGTGTGTATAAGGTAAGTTCCATGTTGACTTAATGTATCCTTTACCCAACCTTTCATACTGGCCTGCCTGTATATATTTTTGACAGTATCGAAACTGGAAAGTTGTTATCGGAATAGTTATTATCCCATGTACTATCCATTCAATGACTGGTCGCTCTGACATTGTCAATGGTAATCTCTCAAGTTTTTCAATGCTCAGAATTGTATATTCTGGACCCTTCTGTGTCAAACTGATTTGTGTATCAGTAAGGTTAAAGATACTGAATAGTGACGTTGTGTTGATTAAACGCCAAGGCACGTAGCCTGAACGCAGATTTTGTAACGTCCAGCCAAGCTGTACAATAGAACGCAATTGGGACTGACCGTGTTGTAACATCAGTAAGTCTTGTTCTATTATATCGATTGCAGATGATACAATACTGTCCAGTGAATATATTCTGGAAGACAGAGTCATTACCCATTGTCCACAACAGAAAGTGATTTTTCCAAATTAACACAGTCAATTTCCCGTATTTTCTCTGCTGTTTCAATTTGAGTTACTTTCCAAGCTTCGTTGTAAGCTGCATATATAGAGGCCGCTATGAAACGTTTTTGACGCTGTTTGTGTGGTCCCATAATGAAATCACGCAAGTCAGCACCTTCTTTAAGTAAAGTCAAGTGTTGCTTAATTTCAACCAGTGTGGATGTTTGTAGCCATTCGAGGCAGAGTTTCCCTACACTGTAAGTAGTTACAGTGTTGTCTCTGGGAGTATCTAGGGTCTGGCCTGGTCAATGTGAACCCCTGTTTTTTGTTCAGGAATCTATCTTGACAGTTATTTGTGTCTGTGGGCCAGATCAACCATTTCTTTCAATCAGGATGTGTTCTGTTTTGGTTTAAAATATGTGATACGTCTATCTCAACATCTGTAGTGCTATTACTGTCGGGTGTTGGTTTTGGAATAGACGGTTTGTTTAAGTCTTTAATTTTGGCTAGGCCAAGACAGGTTGTTTGTTGAATTGTGTCATTCAAAAATATCATTTGTTCTGGGATCATGCAGGCTCTAAATAGTGATTCTAAACCTTGTAATTGCCAATCTCTTGTACCCCAGATTGTCTTAGTTTCAATATTTTTGTTCCAAAAATCATAACCAAATGTTTTCATTTTTTCAAAAAATGTCTCTGAATAGATCAATTTTGTGTTTGTAAGCATGGTTTTCATTCCTGTCTTATTTAACAGTCTATAATAAAACGTTTCAGCATCACTTGTTTTAAACCCTGAGAAGTATGAAAATCTATTATAAAATGTTTTTGAACTGCCTTTTGGTGGAGTAGCACAATGTTCCCATTGGTTGTAATTTAAAACATTTCTAGGTTGAGCAGATTTATGCAGAAAATGGTTACCATAGTGGTTATAATAATACATCTGGTCATAATTAGATGAACCTTGTAAATAATCATGTCCTGTAAATTTAGCTGACATTACTAGATCTGACATCATATCATTAATACTTTCAAAGTCCCAATCATCAGCGAATGTGCTTGGTTTTACAAAGTCACTCAATGAAATCTTGAATTGATGAGGATACTTCAGGAGCTCAACCGGACCATAGATTTCATAATCAGTTTTGTCCCATGCTACCCCACCGGGTATTGGATTGGCTGTGAAGTTTACTGAAGAAAGATCTCTTTTCTCGATGTGTGAAGACTTGTGTGGTTTCAGTACCAAGTTGATATTCTGACTTGCTGTGTCCATTGTAACATATTTTCCCTCAATGAAATGTCCCAAGCATAGTACCATGATGAGCCAAAGTATGAGGATGAATACTCCTAGTGCCACCCAAAGTTCAATCCATGGAGAAATCAGATAAGTTTCTTTTAGTTGATGAAAGAGTTCCTTTGCTTTGTTTTTAAAGTTTTTGTTGTTGGTTCTTCCTCATGTTCACTCGGATCTTCAGAAAAATCATCGAAGTTGATGAAGTAGCCTGATGCTGTTCTGTCAATTGTTTCAATTGCTTCTGGATTCTTTTTTGCTTTTTGAATTTTCTTTGTTTCATTAGCATAGTCTGTGGATACATCACTGTAGACTGGTGTTTCTTGATTTAAGATTTTAATTTGGGTTTCAAGAGGTTTAAGTTCCATGGCTTTGTTGCATAGTCCTTGTTGTTTCACTGTAGGTTTATCAATTGTGATTAGTCTCTCAGTTTGAACCTCTGTGTTTGTAGCAAACTTTGGTGTTCTACTACTTCTTGGGAGTCCACTTGGCCTACTACTTGTTATCAGCCACATGATTGTGGTTTAACCAGGTCGATGGATACAACTCGGTTCTCCTTTTTACCAGCAAGGGGCGGTAATACTACTGATCTTGTCCCGTTGACAGACAAGACAGGTACTGCTTTTCTGTAAGAAGGCCCAAATTCCTTCTTTACCGCAATCTTCTCTCTGACCAGATCCCCGATTTGTGGAATCCAGGCAGGCCTTGCTGGGACAGGTGGTTTCTCTTCAGTGGCTGTTGGCTGTTGCTTCAACTTTATGTTGCTCAGGTCTTTTCTCTTTTCATTTAAGTCCTGTAAAATAGCCAAACGATCTTTGATATCAAAGCATTTTTCTTTAACCACTGAAGTTTGACTGTCGAGGTCCTGGATTAACATTCTAGTCCCAAACAATAGTTCGTACGGACTGAGACCTTTCAGAGAATTTCTTGGTAGATTGTTAAGACTACGTTGAACACTTATTAAATGTTTGACCCACCCAGCTCCCGAACCTAATACCTTTGCCGTTATAGATTGCTCTATGCCTTGGTTTTTTCTTTACACCATCTCTTTTCCCTCAGGAAGGAAGTGATAAGAGTCCCGCAATGCAATGCCCATGCTGGCCATACACCCCCCATAAGCTCGAGAGCTAAAAGCAGGGCAATGGTCAGAATGTAGCATGCCCCATGCGTATATGCCATTATAGACTCGCAAATCTTTTTATAACAGTTCAGACGTCAGCCGAGAGCTGGGGTCTACATTTTAAGCGATGATAGTCTCTATATGTTAGTTTGGCGAATTAATCCTACTGGGTTTTATATATTTATTGTTTAATCCCATCTTGAGCGAACCGCCATGGTAAAACACCGTCTCGGTCGTCACTGCGATCTCTGTTGCAGTTTGGACAGTTTTTTGCAAATATGTGATGTTGCAGGCTCATTCCTGGCCACCAGTATGTGGATTGCAATTCTTCCAGAGAATCTTTTAGTTTGAGGTGTCTAAGACCCTCACCCATATGTGCGTCTGCTATTAACAAGCCTCTCCTGTTCCTGTTTGGAATTACCCTATCCCCCACTCCAGGGATTTGAGCAAAAGGAACGGAGTTCGCATCGATTATGTATGTATAATTGAGTGGATAGTTGATGGGTAGCGCTGAGCAGTCGCCTTTTGATGACGTTTTCACCGCCAGTATTGTTTCCCCGTCAATGTATTTTCCTGAATGCTTTTTTGTAGCTACGGAAGCCGATTTAGTTGCTTCCGCTGTGGCTGTCTTAGCCAATAAATTCCCTGCAGCGTGAACGCCATCACGCTGATGACTCAATGAATGTATCACGTGAGTCTTTGGTAGTTCTTTCTGTAAAAGAACTACTTGTTCCCAAAGCGATTTTTGCTTTATTGTGGCATCTGTGTCATCTTTGTAACCGTTTTGAACCCATTTCTGCAAGTCTTCGTTGTATGATTTGATGCAGTAATACGAATCGCACACTATTAGTGTCTGGAATTCGCGATCGGTATTATCTAGCGCCATTTTTAACGCTATTATTTCAGTCTGTTGTTCTGAATTATTTTCCACTGAGTGTTTTTCTGTAAACAGAGGTCTCAATTTACCTCCTCCCCACACGTCTTTTACAATCTCGCATGTGTAGTTGTAGGCTTGTTTTCCCCAAACTGAGGGTTCTGCATAACTGTTTGTGTATATTACGCAGGCGTAAAGTTGTATGGGCAGAATGTCGCTAGGCAGAGGATATTCTCTTTCATATTCTAGATTTTTTAATTTTTTCATTTCCGGGTCAAAATAGTATTTCACTCTGTCTGTAGCAAGAGAATCTTCCCATTGTATCCATTTTGGATTTAGTGCCATAGTAGGTAAATTACATGGGCTTGTTAATGCCTCAAAGGCCGATTCTGCTGTTCTGACTGTAATCTGTCTGCCGTCAGCTTGGTATCTTTCTCTTGCTACAGCTGTTTGAACCGCATGAACAATGTTTTCCTTAATGCTGAATGTCTTTTCAGCTTCTGTGTACAAATGTGATTTGTATGCTATTGGTACCGTTTCTCCCTCATTAGAGGTTAGGTATGTGAATCCGCATCTTCCTGGGGTGACCCGAATCACAAGGTTGCGTGTGTTGTCGCATGTTTGTAGTTTTGTTTTAACTAACATGTCTGTTTGTAAAGATCTCAAAATTTCTGTGTGTTTTTGAGTCCAATTGATTCTTTTAAAATCTGGTTTTATTAAGTCATAGAGAGGTTTAACCCTCTCTGCGTAATTTATAATGTAAGTTCTTCCGAAATTCAGGAAACCTAGAATTGATTGTAAGTTTTTCAGCGTTCTTGGTGCTTGGATTATAGCACATTTCTGCAGGAAATTGTCTGCCAGGCTTTTGCCTTCACTTGATAATTCATATCCTAAAAATAGGACAGTCAGATGGGCAATTCTTGACTTCTTGAAGTTGAATTTGTAACCCTCTGCTGCGAACCCAAGTATTATGGTGTTCACTCTTTTCAAGTGAGTATCCAAGTCATCATCTGTTAGATAGATGTCGTCGACATAAGATAATGCCTCATCATCATACATTTGTAGTAACTCTGTTACTCTCGCTGAGAATAATCCTGGGCTGTTCTTGAACCCCTGTGGCAAACGACAGAAATTTTCTGCGAGCCATTTATTGAGAAAGCGGTCAAATATCTGCTTTCAGGTGCTATATTTTGACAAAAGAATCCATTAGAGATGTCTAATGTTGTTTTGTATTTTTTGCGCACTATGCCATTCATTAGTGCTGCACTGTGTGAGTTTTGTACTGCAAAAGTTTTGCAACATGGGTTAAGGTGTATGTAGTCCAAAACAAGACGATATGAATCATCTGGTTTGGAGACAGGAAACAAAGGATTGTTCATTTGTGAGGTGCATGTTTCAATCACCCCCTGGTATTCAAGTTGATCTAAGATCTCCCTGACCTGTTTTTTAGCTTCTTGCTTAATTGGGTACTGCCTCTGTGCAGTTGGTTGTGATTTTAACTGGATTTTGTGAGGAGGAGAGTCCCCATCCCATCCCACATGATTTTTATATAAAGCAGGAGCTTGGGCTACTGCCCACTTTCTTGCAAGTGTATATTTTTTATGTATTGGAATGTGATTTGAGAAGGCAGGCATAATCATTTCTTCGCCATGAGGGCACTCCCTGACAAACTCTGGTGGCCAGTCTTTTTCAGCTAGAAGGATGTCATAACCTTTGGAGAGATTATCCCAAAATAGACCCCTTATTTTCCTAGTCTTATCTCCCTCTATACGTAAAGTTATTTCATATATTTTATGAGGTTTGCTAACTCTGGTATCTGCAGTTTCCACCTGAATGTACTCATTCGTGTCCACTGTCTCCAGATGATTCATCAGGATCTTGCGAGCTATGCTCACTTCTGCTGCGCTGTCTAGCATTGTCTGAGCCCACTCTCCATTTTTCAGCTGTGTCCTCAGGATCCTCGGCATGTTTGATTACTTTAATACTGGCTACCTTCTTCTTTGGAAATTGGAAATTTTTATTTTGATGAGCAGGTTCCTTGTCTTTGGACTTGACATGCTCTTCCCTGTGTTCTGACCGTCCTCTTCTTTCAGATTTCTGTGAGGAAGTCTGAAAAGATCGAGATGGACGTGTATCAATATCTTGATATCTATCAGGTTTCTTCAAATTATGTCTATTTCTAAGGTTGTATTTTTTCTCAGAGGGCTCCCTCTGGGGAGACTTGTGTCCTTGGTCTGGAGATCTTTCTCTCCGCCGAGGAGACCTTCCTCTGGACTGGAATTTCTTCTCTTTGGGAGTGGGTTGTTTATTTCCATCCCAGCTCTTTTTTGGAGTGTTTAGATTATTTTTAATAAATACCTTTTCAGGATTTTCAATTAGTTGGGGTTTCACTGGTTTCCCACCCAAACTATCTCTTCCTAGTTCTTCATAGGATTTTTCTATGATTCTGGCAAGTTCAAATGGTTGGTCTGCTATATCTGTTTCCTTCAACCTTTGGCGGATTGCCACATTTGCTGCTTCCCCCTTTATGTTAGCTAGTAATATTGCCGAGACCTGCTTAAAGTATTTCAGTAATTTCATACCCAGAGTTAAGGCAGGTTCTGGACCGTATTCATTTTGAATCTGCTTTAGCACCTCTGGTATTACCGACATGGACGGAACACCATGTGTTTTTGTGTAAATGGAAGCAAAGACTGTACCCCAAGTGTCACAGTCCTCCACATGTGGTGCGATCCCCATTGGAAGACAGATAGTCAGAATTCTGTGTTTCTCAGTAGGGGTAGTATCCGGGAATACTGCCTCTATTTGAGTGATTTTTTGTGCTAACCAGAATGGAATTTGTTCCCTTTTAATGGGTACTTTACCTAGACAGGACTGTATGCTCTGTGGTGTGATTTTATTTGTGTTCCCCTGATGAGGGGTCAGCTGTGGAATTTTAATAGCTGGTTGGACTGTTGAAGTCCGATTACATATTGGACTAATTGTCTGTGTATTTTAATCAGTTGTGCGTGTATCAAGAGGGAGAGAGAGGACCAGAAAGCTAGTCCTTATCCCCCGAATTATATGTCAATAAATCAAAAATGGACTAGCTAAATAATCAAAAGAAAATAAATTATTTTAATTTATCAAGGACTCAAGTATGCTTTGTCAATGGTTTGAGGCACCTGGTAGGTGTGCTCATAAAGCCCTCACCCACCAACCTAGTTGGTGGCATGCTTCATCATCGGGCCCACCCAGTGACACCTAGCGTGTCCCGGGTGTGCTTCGACGCCTGAAGACAGCGGAGCAGGTATGTCGCTGTGTGTGCGGTGAAGACTGTTATGGATTGTGAATTTAAAACGGCTTGGCGGGGATCCCAGTGCCCAAGGGCAAGTACACTTTATTAGCTGGGTCACCGTCAGCGGTTAAAAAATAAGGCTTATCGGATGGTGGAGGCGAGTTACGACCTCTCACATCCTGGGGTGTGTCAACATGTTTCAGCCAGTGCCTTATTACTATGCTGGCTTTCTTCAGGACGGGTAAAAAAGTGTGTGCAATTAAAATTAGTGGGTGTATATCCAGACTATGTGTATACACGCCCTAAAGTGTTTTTCTATGTGTGAGTGGGGAATTCCCAACTCGAGAAAACACCTGTACATTAAACATATAGGACAGAGACAAAACATACAGGGGAGAAGGTTAGAGTCACTCGGCTGTATATATATGAATACAGTTGGTTGCCGGCTCTATAGCGGTGTAAGTGATGGCTATGAGCGGCTAAGGTGTAATGGCACTGGTGGTACCATTAGGGTGGGGTTCGCACTGGATTACGTAATCCAGTGCGAACCCCACCCTAATGGTACCACCAGTGCCATTACACCTTAGCCGCTCTAACCTTCTCCCCTGTATGTTTTGTCTCTGTCCTATATGTTTAATGTACAGGTGTTTTCTCGAGTTGGGAATTCCCCACTCACACATAGAAAAACACTTTAGGGCGTGTATACACATAGTCTGGATATACACCCACTAATTTTAATTGCACACACTTTTTTACCCGTCCTGAAGAAAGCCAGCATAGTAATAAGGCACTGGCTGAAACATGTTGACACACCCCAGGATGTGAGAGGTCGTAACTCGCCTCCACCATCCGATAAGCCTTATTTTTTAACCGCTGACGGTGACCCAGCTAATAAAGTGTACTTGCCCTTGGGCACTGGGATCCCCGCCAAGCCGTTTTAAATTCACAATCCATAACAGTCTTCACCGCACACACAGCGACATACCTGCTCCGCTGTCTTCAGGCGTCGAAGCACACCCGGGACACGCTAGGTGTCACTGGGTGGGCCCGATGATGAAGCATGCCACCAACTAGGTTGGTGGGTGAGGGCTTTATGAGCACACCTACCAGGTGCCTCAAACCATTGACAAAGCATACTTGAGTCCTTGATAAATTAAAATAATTTATTTTCTTTTGATTATTTAGCTAGTCCATTTTTGATTTATTGACATATTTTAATCAGTTGTTTTAACTGTGCTAATAGTTCTGGTACTGACATTTTTTCAATGTCTGGATGTGGTGTGTAGCTGGCTAGAACCGGCCACGTTGCTCCTGGTCTACCTAGTGGACCGAGCCTGGTGATGTGATCATTATGTTTTAGGGCGCCTTTAAACCAGAGCAGGTGCTCTTGGTATTTGAGTGGGGTTTCCACCTCCTCGAAAGGGGTGTACTCATCCGGTGGTCCCTCTATTTTGTAATAGTGGAACTCCTTTGTTACAGCATTTGCTGCTGGAAAGTTTATCCATGAATAGAATACCTCTGTCTGCCGATATTCATGTGCCTCAATTACGAATATGACTGTACCACCTCTTGATGTAAGTCCATTTTCTATAAGTTTTAAAGTTATAGTTTTTCTTATGCTGACCGGGATGAGAATTGCGTCCGGGTCAGTTTGCAGGAGACTTGTGTCTTCCTCTATTAGACGAGCTGCTATTCTAGCTGTCTCTCTTTCTTCTTCAGTTTCTGACATTTTTCCTGACAGAAAGGTTTTTGTTGCAGATCAGGTTTCCACGGAAACAAAGAATAGATGCACAATGTTTTGGAACAGTGTATCCTTCAACGTTGAATAAACCAAAAACTATACATAGGAGTCTCTTCCTACTAAGTTTGGCGGATTTAACCTTTGACCCACTCCAGACGTCTTTGGAGTTTTATGGGAGAAAGGGTCTGTGTGGAAAAGCACGACTGAGTTACTCTAATGCCTTGCGTTAGTTTTATCGCCTTACCAAACCGTTGGGCGCCATGTAGTGTAGTTCCTATATTCCCAATAGGCTCTGCGCATTGGAATAATATCTTCAATAGTATAGACGTGGGACAGAGGTTTACTAGGTCTTCTACTGACGATATTAGACTTAAAGTTTTGTGTGCCAGCTAGCTCAGAGCTCACTAGAACCTTTCTCTAATACGCGAGAAGGAGTTTAACTTCCCTGGATAGACAAGAAGGGATTTAGTTTCTGACAACCATAGAACACGACAACTTTGCTCTCCCTAATCAAGAGTATATCTCCAGAGTCGTGTGAAAACAAAAGACAGCTATTTTACTCAGTCAGTACGTGCATACTTAGTTCCACCAGTTTGTAGAGAAAGAAGAGATGGGCGTGTTCAATAAAAGATGTTATTTATTGATCAGTCTCTTTTTCTCATACAAGAGAAATGAATCGCTACAGTTGCAATACTTAAGGTTAAGTAGAGTGCATACAGTAAAAGCAGGATTATAAAATAATACTGTAAAAGCATTGATATGGTTTCTTAGCCATATGATACTTAAAATGGAT
Organism: Lissotriton helveticus; assembly: GCF_964261635.1. Classification (NCBI taxonomy): domain Eukaryota; kingdom Metazoa; phylum Chordata; class Amphibia; order Caudata; family Salamandridae; genus Lissotriton; species Lissotriton helveticus. The sequence continues at coordinate 1,319,808,844 of NC_136061.1, forward strand.
AAAAGATATACATACATATATGCATTGACTAATCGTACTCAACTGGTGCTTCTAACTACGCCTACCCCGGTGTACCTGACCTAAGCCTAATACGTGGGAGGGAGTAAGTAAGTAGCAGTTTAAGTTACGTTTGTTTTGCCAAGAATCTGACTCAAGAATTCTCTGTAAGGGGTTAGTCAGTTCAGTACCTGGGATTTAGAAGGCAGGAGGGCTGGTATCTCTCTCTCAGGACTCGATATCCCAGTTACCCGCGATGGTAAGCCGGAAACGCCGGAGGCTGGATTTCTCGGCAGGAGAAAAGGCAGCGTCTCTCTCAGCGCGTCAAAAGGGAGGGGCAGCGTCCGTGGGCTTCCTGCATCAGCTGGGCTTTCCGGCAAGTAGCGCTGCTCCAAGCTCATCACCACCGTGTCGTTGCTTAGGGCAGCGTCGATATATTTATACCTGAAAGGTGCCGAGTTTGACGTAAGGATGGACATAAGACGTCAGTTAGAATGTCATAAGGACTGGTCGTTCTTACATTCCTTTTAGGAGTTCACGAGCGAAATCAAAACAATAGCTGCGGGGGATTTCCCAGGTCTGCTGATGGTTTGGTTTGTTTTGAGAACTCGGTGTGCGTTCTAGGGGGCTGGAGGAATAGTGCTTGCTTAATGTGACAGCATGCGCTATGACTTAATCTGAAAACGGGTTTCTGTGCCGTTGTATGGATACTAGTGAATTAATAACCGGACAAGGGTCAGAAATAGGAGTATCAATATAGGTACCTAGATAAACACACTACAAGGATTGTGGATGTGTATGTTCTCGATGCGACAGTGGCAACGGCACTTGCACTGATTTCTTTAGCCACGGTCGCACAATGCATTGCTTCTTGCAGCCGTACAGCAGGGCCTGCGTCGGAATCAGTGCGGCAATCTCGGCCTTTGTAGATCAGTGCACTCAATGCAGTGTGCTGCGATTTCTCGAGCCTCGAGCAGGCGGTTTCTTCAGTGATGCGTCGGAAACAGGTACAAATGCGTCGCCCTTCTCCACGTTGCATTATTTTTCCAGCTCCCAGCAGCAAACAGCTTCCAGAGGTCCCAAGCAGCAGCAGACACCTCTTAGCAAATCAGAACTCCCAGAAAGGAATTTCAGAGGAGCTGGTGGTGAAGTCTTTGTGCCCCTGAGACTTCAGGACAGGAGGCAAGCTCTTCTTTCAAGCCCTTGAAGATCTTCTTCAAGCAAGGGACACAGCAAAGTCCTTTCTTCTTTCCTTGGCATAAACAGCCACTGTAGGCCAATCCTAGACAGCACACAGTAAAGGGGCAGTACTTCTCTGCAGTGTCTCCAGCTCTTCTCCTTGGCAAAGATTCCTCTGGAGTCCCAGAATTATCTAAAGTTCAGGTGTTTGGGCCCTCTTTTTATAATACAAAATCCTTTGTTCTCTGTAGGCAGAGAGTGTCTGTACCCAGCCAAAATCAGTTCTGTTCTCACTGTTGCAGCTTCCTGGCAAGAGGTGGAGACAGCATTGTCCTTGGCAGACCAGGTGTGAAATAATTATTCCCCTTACTCTAAATGCAGCCCAGGTATATTTAGCGTAACCCTGACTCACCCTGGAAAGGCAGGACACGCATCAACGCCAATTGGCTGTCTGAACAAAAAGCACATCCCCAGCCCCTGCCACTCCAAAGCCAGGCAGTCAATACACAACCTAGCAGATACACACTGGATGGTTAGGCAAGAAAATACCTACTTTGTAAAAGTGGTATTTTCAAACCCAGAATATAAAAATCTCCCTCACTAAAAGATGCATCTTAGCATTCTGAGTTCAGGCATATCAAACTTGATTTTCCTATCGTGTTCCCATGGGCAGTTATATTTATGAAATGTTATAAGCAAACTTCCCATTCTATCCTATGGGGAAAGATTGCCTTGCAATAGTGAAAAATGAAATTGGCAGAATTTCTCTATCAGGACATGCCACATAGACAAGCTAACAAGGGGGTGAGTGCAGGTTCGTTTTGTGGCTGCTGCTTGCCCAGGGTCCACACCCCAGTCAACCAGCAACCCGATGTCTTATATACACATTTTTTACAGTAGACTTTGATGTACAGGCTTTTGCAGCGTTGAAATGTGAGGGAAGATTAATTATTGTATAAAGCATTATGTCTAATTAATAGTCCATTCACTATTGGAAGTTATTTTCCGGAATATTGAAGAAATCAAGCCATGACTTGGTCTCAGTGCAGCTATGTGGGGGGAAATCAGGATGAACTCCATTTAACCCCTTCGACGCTCATGACGAGCTGGGCTCGTCATGAGGTAGCCTCCTCGCACGCTCATGACGAGCCCAGCTCGTCATGTAAAGTGCACTTTACAGATTCCCAGCGTACTGGCGGAATTCCGCCCGCACGCATGCGGTTAAGGCAATTCATGTTTGAGGTGGGAATATGAGATTCATGGCTAAATGTCTCTGAGAAAGGCGGTGTTGTTTTCAGGGTAAGACACTTCAAATGAAATTTAGTGGTATCATGTAAAGATGAAATGATATCCCAAAGTATCTGAGAAGTACATCAATGGGTTCCCAGTAAATGTTAAAAACTGTTTGAAACCAGAAGCAGCCTCGAGATGCCCCTTGACAAAGGGACTAAAGGTTAGATAGAGTATTACCCATTTATAAATATAACATCTCGTCCCATAGGGTTTGTAAGATTATCTTTTTTAGTGTGCAGTGATTTAGCATGTGAAACGCTACTCATAAATCAAAAAGAATGAGTAGGCATGAGTCAAGATGGATAAGGATGCCAGTGCCTTGTCACTAATTGAAGCAAAGCTATCTCCTTGCCACAACCACAGTGTGAGAAAGTGGGTTGCTGGTTAATTGGGATGCGAGCTCTGGTCAAGCAACAGCCACAATCCCTGGCAGGGTGAACCACAAAAAAAGAATTAAACTAACCTGTGCTTAACCCTGGGTAGCTTGGCACAAAAAGCAGTCACGCTTAACTTAGAGCAATGTGTAAAAAGTATTTATGCAGCACACAATGAGTAATAAAGTGAAAACACAACACAAGTAAAATCTCACACCAATTTAGAAAAATAGAGTCAATTTTAATAAATTATTTGACAACAAAATGAAAAATCCAAATATTAGAGTCGGAGTTATGAAATTTTGAAGTATTTAGTAAAAGCTAGTTCCTAAAAGATCAAAGTGTCAACCGTGGAAATCTAGTCATGCAAAACCGGTTTAAAGTCGTAAAATATGGCTGACTGCAATGGAGTGCAGGTCGGATACAAAAAGTAGATTGGGCCCCTTCAGTGCTTACCTTTGGCCTTAAAAAGAAGTTCAGAAGGAAAACTTCTGAGAAGGTAAAGTCTAGCAGGGCAACGCTGCAGGTGGGGTGCGAGGAGGAAGCTTTGTGGGGCAGCTGCTGGTTGAAGTCACGGTGAAGATTTCTACGTTTGGACGTAGTCATTTTTATGGAAGTCAAAAATCTCCAGAGGGAGGAGGCCATAGCCGATAAGAGTTCCAGGAGGCCCGATACCCTTTTGGCGAAGGACTGCTGAACTGAATTTTCTGCTGCAGAAAAGAATGTATTAGGAGTTACCACCAAGTCAAGCCGACTGGCATTGCACCTCAGGAGGTCTGGTCCCGGTCTTTCCTCGGTTCTCACAGCAGTTTGTTTTGTCTACTGGCAGTCCCATGAGAGTCCTTCCTCAGGTCCAGAAAATGAACTGAAGAGTGGGTCTGAGGGTCCTATTTTTTACACCTAGTGCCTTCTTTGATGTAGAAGATTCAAAAGCGTTCTCTTTTAAGTGATTGGAATTTCCTGACTCCCCTGCCCTGGCTCTAAGCTGGCTGCAGGAACAATGAAATGGTGACAAGCCCTTTGTGTGAACACAGAGCACAGCCTATTCAGTTGCAAGTGGGGCTGTGCCCAGCTCAACCCTCCCCATTCTGCTAGCAGATGGCTCATTCAGGCACATCCAATACCTCTATTCTGTGACTGTCTGGGAAGAATTCACAAAGTCTAACTGCCAACTACACCAGTCATGTGATCTAGGAAGGGCTGCAGGCATCAAATGGCAGAGGGCAGAAAAATGGGAACTTTCTAAAAATGACATTTTCAAAATTGTAAGTTAAAATCCAACTGTACCATTGAAGAGGATTTTAATTACAATTTCATAGATACCAAACAGGAAATGGTCATCTGTCCCTAATCAAAGTTAGCACTTATTAAATGGAATAAGGCAACCCAGTGTTATCCTATTGGACAGGTAGGACTCACTGTAGTGAAAAATGAATTTAGTAGTTTTTCACTACCAGGACATGTAAAACTTAAAAGTACATGTCCATCCTATTAAGCTGAATGCACCCTGCCCTGTAAGCTACCTAGGGCCAAACTTAGGAGTGCACTAAAAAGGAAGTTTAAGGCTTTGCTAGGGGTTTCTATTGCCAGGTTGGATTGTCAACATACAGGATACAAAGTCAGGCCTGTGACACATTTTAAGGGGCTATTTAAGTGAGTGGCACAATAAGCACTGCAGGTCTATTAGTAGCATTTAATTGAAAAGCATTGGGTTTATGGTATACCACTCTACAAGGGACATATAAGTAAATTAAATATGCTAATCAGGTGTAAGCCAATTTTACCATGTGTAGGGGAGTGAGCACAAGCACTTTAGCACTAGTTAGCAGTTTTGTATTTATTTTTTTTTTTTTTTTTTTTTGTTGTCCTCATATATGCCACCAGATATTGTATGCTCTAGATGGGACCCGCACTAGTTAGCAGTGGTTAAGTGCACAAAGCCCTCGGACCAACACAAACTTATTTCAGCAAAATGTCCCCTAAGAATGATGGCTTTAACACAGAGCTAATGCCAAATTGATGTTCACCAAACAGTTAATTTACAGCAATAAATGCCTTGATCTTCAATCATAAAACCCATATTTAACATAATAGGATTCATAATGGACTTTCATAGCTCTCCCACCAAGACATCCACACTTAGTTCTTCTACAACCCCTGTGCCAATATCTTCTCTCCTGCCCTCTCCTGCACTCTCAGCCCTTTGCATCTTCCTCCATCGGCTCATTTGAATCACAACCTCACAAGCTCTCCACTTCCGCCCCCAACTGTTGCCCTTCAGCGACTCTTCTGTTTCTCAAACTTATCGTGTATCCTTCTTTGAAAAAGAAACACAAGCCCCTACCTGTCACAAAACAGCAACGCCCCCTCACAGATCTCCTATTCTCCTTATCAGATTTCCAGTTGAAAATGGACATCCTTACACAATCTTTCACTCAGTTATGCAACTTCTTTACTACTCACAAATGCTATCTACAACTTTCTGTGCAGAACATTAGACCACAGCCGATCTGTATCCCTAGAGACAACTGTGTCCCTAGACCCAGGCTGGCATATTCCCCCCTCAATGATACTGATCTACACAATCTCATTGAAAGCTACGAATACACAATATCTTCCAATTCTTGGTTCCCTAGACAGACATATGAAGGCCTACCAATTTCTACCTTCATCTTGTACAGACGTCTGCCACACTCATATCACTCTACCTTCCTAATTCATCCTTTATCCATCAGTCTCATTCAGATCCCAACTATACCCCAGGAAAGATGTTGCATAAACTAGCCAGATCCTCCCTCAGTTGCATTCAGCATAACTGCTGCTCAGCAGTCAAACACTGCCTTAAGAACTCAGAAACGATCAGGCATTACATCATGATTCTCACAGAAAACTGGCTTAATGATACCTCAAACAATGCTCTATCATACTACACTCCACTATGCTCTGCAACTAATAAGGCAGACCAGGTGGAAGTCTTGCTGTCATTTAATTAAACGTACTTAATTGCAGCCCGACTACTTTCAATCCTTCCAGTACATGTCACTGGAAATCTCCTTGCATGCTACTCCCATCCTCAGGATGAATGTGACTTAGCAGCCCCAGGCCAAACCAACACCTTTATTGAGGAATGCATGAAATGTCTTACATCCCAAATAATGATCACCATATAAAATTATCTTTCTCAGGGACTTCATTTTTCATTGGGGCGCTGAGGGCAACAAACCTTCGGCCACCTTCATCACAACAAATTAGTGAGTTTTTTGGACAAGAAAGTCAGGGGTTTGAACATCTCCCTTCCGACAATGGCATCAATGAAGTTAAGGACTAGTCCTCTTTCCCACCAATCTCAATCTATTGCTGAAATAGTTAAATCATCTCTGCTCACTAGTCAGGAAACTTTTGCCAAACTGCTACTCCACCTATGGATGATCTTGGTCAACTGCTGACTTGAACAAGGTTTGTTACAAGACCATCTAAAAGTGTGTCAGATCTCTCCTCTTCTAAAAAAAACCACTTAATCCCTGAACCTTGAACAACTTCTGTCCATTCTCCAACCTTTCATTTGTAGGCAAGATGATTGAAAGCTGTGTAGCCTCTCAACTGTCATTCCATATCCAAGCAAATAACCTCATTGATACTCTTCCATCATGCTTCCATCAGGGCCGCAGCACAGAAGCTGCAATTCTTCAGACTGAGGGCACATCCTAGACACTGGAAATTCATGCCTTCTTGTTCTTTGCGCCCCTCCCCCCACACTTCATTTGGAACAGGCAGTCACCAGGCTTTGATAAACTCTTTGAACCAGGGAATGGGAAGTGAAGGCTTAGACCTGAACTGGCTCTCTTCCTACCTTACAAACCACTCCCAAATAGTGAAAATTGAGAACTCGATCTTGAAGTCAGCCTATCTGCAGCAACGGGTCCCTCACATTCAATCCTTCCTCCAGAACTTTTCAACATCTACCTCAACCCCCCCCCCCTCTGTAATACACAGAAACTAGAAAACCCTCTTCCTCTTGTATGTCGACTATACCCACATCTACCTGAAGGTCAAGTCCCCGGATTACAGCACCCTCCTTTCCAGTACCCTGACAACAAGAATCCTGGATGTTAAATGACCATCTCAAAATAAATCTGGCAAAACCAGACTTTCTTTTTATATTCCAGAAGTAAGCTAATTCTTCCGTTCAAGACTCTTTGGCTATCTTTTCCACCCTGGAGTACCGTTCCTCCATTATCCAGCAGTCACTCTTTTTCACCCTTGACAGCCATCTCAACCTCCAGAGTCATATAACAGCCATGACCTAGAACTCTCTCAAGACTGGATCATAGGGCTATACTCCTCCCGGGCATCCCCAAGGTTACCTGGGCTTGCTCAGAGCAGTCCTACACGCAGCAGCACGCTTTCTGGTAGGTCACAAGAAATGTAACCACATAGCTCCTGTCCTTCTAACCCTCCTTTAGCCTCTTATAGAAGCGAAAGCCACATTCATAACCGAGCATACTTCTCACAAAGTGTTGCACTCATCTTCTCCCTCTTACCTAAATGAGAAATAGAAAATTTTGGGAGCCAACTGGGGGGTCTAGAAATCCTCAATCCTTTCTCCTTGAACCGCATATCGCGGAAGTTATTGAGACACTCGAAACGAGGACCTAAGTATGTCACTTTGCTTATGACTTGTATTCACCGTAGCATTGAACCAGATTATTGTAGCTAGTTTATGCTGTTTATTTTCTAAATGGTTAAGAGTTTTTGTTTCGCTTTCACCGCAGAAACGATTGCCTTTCAAAATGGTCTTCATCTCTTCCTCCTGCTTTCTGTTTTACTGTGTCTATATGAGGTTTTTTTACAAGCATTGTACGCCAAACAATTAGACATCTGCTTCTTTTGTGAAGCGCTCTGACACCTGTTGCCCAGTTTGTGTGACTTACAAACCTGGCTAATGACACACTTAATAAACAAAAGTGGTTCTGTCTGCTATTCTAATTACTTCTATTAGCGCATTAAGGGCCAGATGTAGGTAATTTTATTTTACCACTTCTTAAATACCGAATCATACCGAATCGGTATTTAAGAAGTGGTAAAATAGAGGGGGGGGAGATGTAGGTATTTCAGATTCGGTAAATACCGAATCGTTAAGATTCGGTATTTACCGATTCTGTAAGGTCCAGGTTCCAGGATTTACTCTGGTCTTTTTAGGGTGAGTTCCACTGCCCGTTGCTCCTCAATCGTATCTCTCCCAGAATTTAAATCTAACTAACTCCACCTTTCTTAAATTGTAGGCTGTCCTTCACCCTCCCCTGCCCAATCTCGTCCTGATGAAGACCCGCTTTTGACTACCCAATGGAGCATATATTGGGTCAAAACGTCGACAACCTTACTAGGCCCGGATCATCCAAAGGCGCTGCCCAGATAGACAATCATCATCCGGCAGCTCAATTGCATTTCCCTGTATTATCTGGCTCATTACCCACTTGTAAAAGAATTTCACTACCCTGTATTTATTGCACACCACTGAACACTGAGCACCAATGTCACTTGTCCACCACCTATTTTTGATTCTTTATTTTATCTTGTGTTGACAGTCATTAATATATATGTAAAGAATGTGAATGCTATTTGGATAAAACGTACACATTAGACAATAATTTGATTCATGTGCCTTATTGTTTGTAAAAAAACAATTTTTCTGCATCTAGGCATTTTGAGATACGTTTGTGACACTTAATGCGCCAATAGAAGTAATCAGAATACCCGACAGAATCACTTTTGTTTCTTACGATATACCCAGGTTCTGAGGGACACAGGGTCGCCCCATTTTTGTACAATTAATGACACGCTTAGGCTTAGTCATTAGGTTTCGACCTGGCGATCTGCGCAAGCAGTTCGCGCAGGTGAAATCTTTTGTTTACCATATTGGCTATCGGAACGTCCCCCACCTCCCATTAGCTAGCTCCATAAATGGAGGCTAGCCATTGGGAGCCGGATCTGTCCGTCAAGGCCGGACCAGATTCGGGGGCGTTCCCGCGATTTTTTCCCTCTCCGCCTCTGCGATGTCGTCATCGCGGCGGTGGGCGGAGTTTCATTTTTTTTCCTTCTGTGTTTGTTTTGGTCATTCCATGCGAGGAAGCCCAGGTGAGTGCTTGTTTTTTAGTGGTGGAGCACGTGAATTCAGTGTACGTTGGTTAAAAATACATGATGAAGACACAGGCCACGATCTGGCTGTTCATCAAGTGCATGGGCGCTAAAAGTAGTTTTTGCCCCTTTATTTGTAGTGAGGACTCCGCAGTGGTTTGTCTGATGTGAAATTGCTCGGCTGATCCCCTTTGTTGCAGCATGCATAACTTTTCATTCTTTCAGTTCGACTTTACAGTCCGTTTTAATAATGTCCTTAAAACTGCGGGTGTCCAGTACCCAAACGGCCTAAATAGACTCGTATGGGCTAAGCATCTCGTGCCCCTCGTGTGACACTTGTAAAACTGCTCATAAGATTTGCAACAGGGAGTTTTTTCATGGTTTGGCATTTTTCGTAATGCATTACAGTTGAATTTATATAGCGCTTCATATCCTAACCGCACTGCAAAGCGCTGAGTGGATAGGGAGTGCAGGGTGGATAGGGAGTGCAGGGTGGATAGGGAGTGCAGGGTGGTTAGGGAGTGCAGAGTGGATAGGGAGTGGAGAGTGCATAGGGAGTGGAGAGTGCATAGGGAGTGGAGAGTGCATAGGGAGTGGAGAGTGCATAGGGAGTGGAGAGTGGAGAGTGCATAGGGGGTGGAGAGTGCAGAGTGCATAGGGAGTGCATAGGGAGTGCATAGGGAGTGCAGAGTGTATAGGGAGTGAAGAGCGCATAGGGAGTGAAGAGTGCATAGGGAGTGAAGAGTGCATAGGGAGTGAAGAGTGCATAGGGAGTGAAGAGTGCATAGGGAGTGAAGAGTGCATAGAGAGTGAAGAGTGCATAGGGAGTGGAGAGTGAAGAGTGCATAGGGAGTGCAGAGTGCATAGGGAGTGGAGTGGAGAGTGGAGAGTGCATAGGGAGTGGAGAGTGCATAGGGAGTGGAGAGTGCATAGGGAGTGGAGAGTGCATAGGGAGTGGAGAGTGTATAGGGAGTGCATAGGGAGTGCAGAGTGTATAGGGAGTGAAGAGTGCATAGGGAGTGAAGAGTGCATAGGGAGTGCAGCTCGAGGGAGTGGAGAGTGCATAGGGAGTGGAGAGTGCATAGGGAGTGGAGAGTGCATAGGGAGTGGAGAGTGCATAGGGAGTGGAGAGTGGAGAGTGCATAGGGAGTGGAGAGTGGAGAGTGCATAGGGAGTGGAGAGTGCATAGGGAGTGGAGAGTGCAGAGTGCATAGGGAGTGGAGAGTGCATAGGGAGTGGAGAGTGGAGAGTGCATAGGGAGTGGAGAGTGGAGAGTGCATAGGGAGTGGAGAGTGCATAGGGAGTGGAGAGTGCAGAGTGCATAGGGAGTGGAGAGTGCATAGGGAGTGGAGAGTGCAGAGTGCATAGGGAGTGGAGAGTGCAGAGTGCATAGGGAGTGGAGAGTGGAGAGTGCATAGGGAGTGGAGAGTGCATAGGGAGTGGAGAGTGCATAGGGAGTGGAGAGTGCATAGGGAGGGGAGAGTGCATAGGGAGTGGAGAGTGCATAGGGAGTGTGGAGAGTGCATAGGGAGTGCAGCTCGAGGGAGTGGAGAGTGCATAGGGAGTGGAGAGTGCATAGGGAGTGGAGAGTGCATAGGGAGTGCAGAGTGGGGAGTGGAGAGTGCATAGGGAGTGGAGAGTGCATAGGGAGTGCAGAGTGGAGAGTGCATAGGGAGTGCAGAGTGGAGAGTGCATAGGGAGTGGAGAGTGCATAGGGAGTGGAGAGTGCATAGGGAGTGGAGAGTGCATAGGGAGTGGAGAGTGCATAGGGAGTGGAGAGTGCATAGGGAGTGGAGAGTGCATAGTGCATAGGGAGTGCATAGTGCATAGGGAGTGGAGAGTGCATAGTGCATAGGGAGTGGAGAGTGGAGAGTGCATAGGGAGTGCAGAGTGCATAGGGAGTGCAGAGTGCATAGGGAGTGCAGAGTGCATAGGGAGTGCAGAGTGCATAGGGAGTGCAGAGTGTATAGGGAGTGGAGAGTGCATAGGGAGTGGAGAGTGCATAGGGAGTGGAGAGTGCATAGGGAGTGGAGAGTGCATAGGGAGTGGAGAGTGCATAGGGAGTGCAGAGTGCATAGGGAGTGGAGTGGAGAGTGGAGAGTGCATAGGGAGTGGAGAGTGCATAGGGAGTGGAGAGTGCATAGGGAGTGGAGAGTGCATAGGGAGTGGAGAGTGCATAGGGAGTGGAGAGTGCATAGGGAGTGGAGAGTGCATAGGGAGTGGAGAGTGGAGAGTTCATAGGGAGTGGAGAGTGGAGAGTGCATAGGGAGTGGAGAGTGGAGAGTGCATAGGGAGTGGAGAGTGGAGAGTGCATAGGGAGGGGAGAGTGGAGAGTGCATAGGGAGGGGAGAGTGCATAGGGAGGGGAGAGTGCATAGGGAGTGGAGAGTGCATAGGGAGTGCAGCTCGAGGGAGTGGAGAGTGCATAGGGAGTGGAGAGTGGAGAGTGCATAGGGAGTGGAGAGTGCATAGGGAGTGCAGAGTGGGGAGTGGAGAGTGCATAGGGAGTGGAGAGTGCATAGGGAGTGCAGAGTGGAGAGTGCATAGGGAGTGCAGAGTGGAGAGTGCATAGGGAGTGGAGAGTGGAGAGAGCATAGGGAGTGGAGAGTGCATAGGGAGTGGAGAGTGCATAGGGAGTGGAGAGTGCACAGGGAGTGGAGAGTGCACAGGGAGTGGAGAGTGCACAGGGAGTGGAGAGTGCATAGGGAGTGGAGAGTGCATAGGGAGTGCAGCTCGAGGGAGTGGAGTGCATAGGGAGTGGAGAGTGGAGAGTGCATAGGGAGTGGAGAGTGCATAGGGAGTGGAGAGTGGGGAGTGGAGAGTGCATAGGGAGTGGGGAGTGGAGAGTGCATAGGGAGTGGAGAGTGCGGAGTGCATAGGGAGTGGAGAGTGCATAGGGAGTGGAGAGTGCATAGGGAGTGGAGAGTGCATAGGGAGTGGAGAGTGCATAGGGAGTGGAGAGTGGAGAGTGCATAGGGTGTGGAGAGTGGAGAGTGCATAGGGAGTGGAGAGTGGAGAGTGCATAGGGAGTGGAGAGTGGAGAGTGCATAGGGAGTGGAGAGTGGACAGTGCATAGGGAGTGGAGAGTGGAGAGTGCATAGGGAGTGGAGAGTGCATAGGGAGTGCATAGAGCATAGAGAGTGCAGAGTGGAGAGTGCATAGGGAGTGCAGAGTGCATAGAGAGTGCATAGGGAGTGGAGAGTGCATAGGGAGTGGAGAGTGCGGAGTGCATAGGGAGTGGAGAGTGCATAGGGAGTGGAGAGTGCGGAGTGCATAGGGAGTGGAGAGTGCATAGGGAGTGGAGAGTGCGGAGTGCATAGGGAGTGGAGAGTGCATAGGGAGTGGAGAGTGCGGAGTGCATAGGGAGTGGAGAGTGCATAGGGAGTGGAGAGTGCGGAGTGCATAGGGAGTGGAGAATGCATAGGGAGTGGAGAGTGCATAGGGAGTGGAGAGTGCATAGGGAGTGGAGAGTGCATAGGGAGTGGAGAGTGCATAGGGAGTGGAGAGTGGAGAGTTCATAGGGAGTGGAGAGTGGAGAGTGCATAGGGAGTGGAGAGTGGAGAGTGCATAGGGAGTGGAGAGTGGAGAGTGCATAGGGAGTGGAGAGTGGAGAGTGCATAGGGAGTGGAGAGTGGAGAGTGCATAGGGAGTGGAGAGTGCATAGGGAGTGCATAGAGCATAGAGAGTGCAGAGTGGAGAGTGCATAGGGAGTGGAGAGTGCATAGGGAGTGCATAGAGCATAGAGAGTGCAGAGTGGAGAGTGCAGAGTGGAGAGTGCATAGGGAGTGGAGAGTGCATAGGGAGTGGAGAGTGCGGAGTGCATAGGGAGTGGAGAGTGCATAGGGAGTGGAGAGTGCCTAGGGAGTGGAGAGTGCATAGGGAGTGGAGAGTGCATAGGGAGTGGAGAGTGCATAGGGAGTGGAGAGTGCATAGGGAGTGGAGAGTGCATAGGGAGTGGAGAGTGGAGAGTGCATAGGGAGTGGAGAGTGGAGAGTGCATAGGGAGTGGAGAGTGGAGAGTGCATAGGGAGTGGAGAGTGGAGAGTGCATAGGGAGTGGAGAGTGCATAGGGAGTGCATAGAGCATAGAGAGTGCAGAGTGGAGAGTGCATAGGGAGTGCAGAGTGCATAGAGAGTGCATAGGGAGTGGAGAGTGCATAGAGAGTGCATAGGGAGTGGAGAGTGCATAGGGAGTGGAGAGTGCATAGGGGGTGGAGAATGCATAGGGAGTGGATAGTGCATAGGGAGTGGAGAGTGCATAGGGAGTGGAGAGTGCATAGGGAGTGGAGAGTGCATAGGGAGTGGAGAGTGGAGAGTGCATAGAGAGTGGAGAGTGCATAGAGAGTGGAGAGTGCATAGGGAGTGCATAGGGAGTGCAGAGTGGAGAGTGCATAGGGAGTGCATAGGGAGTGCAGAGTGGAGAGTGCATAGGGAGTGGAGAGTGCATAGGGGGTGGAGAGTGCATAGGGGGTGGAGAGTGCAGAGTGCATAGGGAGTGCATAGGGAGTGCAGAGTGTATAGGGAGTGCATAGGGAGTGCAGAGTGTATAGGGAGTGAAGAGTGCATAGGGAGTGAAGAGTGCATAGGGAGTGCAGCTCGAGGGAGTGGAGAGTGCATAGGGAGTGGAGAGTGGAGAGTGCATAGGGAGTGGAGAGTGCATAGGGAGTGGAGAGTGCATAGGGAGTGGAGAGGGAGTGGAGAGTGCATAGGGAGTGCATAGAGAGTGGAGAGTGCATAGAGAGTGGAGAGTGCATAGGGAGTGCATAGGGAGTGCAGAGTGGAGAGTGCATAGGGAGTGCATAGGGAGTGCAGAGTGGAGAGTGCATAGGGAGTGGAGAGTGCATAGGGGGTGGAGAGTGCAGAGTGCATAGGGAGTGCAGAGTGTATAGGGAGTGCAGAGTGTATAGGGAGTGAAGAGTGCATAGGGAGTGGAGAGTGCATAGGGAGTGCAGCTCGAGGGAGTGGAGAGTGCATAGGGAGTGGAGAGTGCATAGGGAGTGGAGAGTGCATAGGGAGTGGAGAGTGCATAGGGAGTGCATAGGGAGTGGAGAGTGCATAGGGAGTGGAGAGTGCATAGGGAGTGGAGAGTGCATAGGGAGTGGAGAGTGCATAGGGAGTGGAGAGTGCAGAGTGCATAGGGAGTGGAGAGTGCAGAGTGCATAGGGAGTGGAGAGTGGAGAGTGCATAGGGAGTGGAGAGTGCATAGGGAGTGGAGAGTGCATAGGGAGTGGAGAGTGCATAGGGAGGGGAGAGTGCATAGGGAGTGGAGAGTGCATAGGGAGTGTGGAGAGTGCATAGGGAGTGCAGCTCGAGGGAGTGGAGAGTGCATAGGGAGTGGAGAGGGCATAGGGAGTGGAGAGTGCATAGGGAGTGCAGAGTGGGGAGTGGAGAGTGCATAGGGAGTGGAGAGTGCATAGGGAGTGCAGAGTGGAGAGTGCATAGGGAGTGCAGAGTGGAGAGTGCATAGGGAGTGGAGAGTGCATAGGGAGTGGAGAGTGCATAGGGAGTGGAGAGTGCATAGGGAGTGGAGAGTGCATAGGGAGTGGAGAGTGCATAGGGAGTGGAGAGTGCATAGTGCATAGGGAGTGCATAGTGCATAGGGAGTGGAGAGTGCATAGTGCATAGGGAGTGGAGAGTGGAGAGTGCATAGGGAGTGCAGAGTGCATAGGGAGTGCAGAGTGCATAGGGAGTGCAGAGTGCATAGGGAGTGCAGAGTGCATAGGGAGTGCAGAGTGCATAGGGAGTGCAGAGTGCATAGGGAGTGCAGAGTGCATAGGGAGTGCAGAGTGCATAGGGAGTGGAGAGTGCATAGGGAGTGGAGAGTGCATAGGGAGTGGAGAGTGCATAGGGAGTGGAGAGTGCATAGGGAGTGCAGAGTGCATAGGGAGTGCAGAGTGCATAGGGAGTGGAGTGGAGAGTGGAGAGTGCATAGGGAGTGGAGAGTGCATAGGGAGTGGAGAGTGCATAGGGAGTGGAGAGTGCATAGGGAGTGGAGAGTGCATAGGGAGTGGAGAGTGCATAGGGAGTGGAGAGTGCATAGGGAGTGGAGAGTGGAGAGTGCATAGGGAGTGGAGAGTGGAGAGTGCATAGGGAGTGGAGATTGCATAGGGAGTGGAGAGTGGAGAGTGCATAGGGAGGGGAGAGTGGAGAGTGCATAGGGAGGGGAGAGTGCATAGGGAGGGGAGAGTGCATAGGGAGGGGAGAGTGCATAGGGAGTGGAGAGTGCATAGGGAGTGCAGCTCGAGGGAGTGGAGAGTGCATAGGGAGTGGAGAGTGGAGAGTGCATAGGGAGTGGAGAGTGCATAGGGAGTGCAGAGTGGGGAGTGGAGAGTGCATAGGGAGTGGAGAGTGCATAGGGAGTGCAGAGTGGAGAGTGCATAGGGAGTGCAGAGTGGAGAGTGCATAGGGAGTGGAGAGTGGAGAGTGCATAGGGAGTGGAGAGTGCATAGGGAGTGGAGAGTGCATAGGGAGTGGAGAGTGCATAGGGAGTGGAGAGTGCACAGGGAGTGGAGAGTGCACAGGGAGTGGAGAGTGCACAGGGAGTGGAGAGTGCATAGGGAGTGGAGAGTGCATAGGGAGTGCAGCTCGAGGGAGTGGAGTGCATAGGGAGTGGAGAGTGGAGAGTGCATAGGGAGTGGAGAGTGCATAGGGAGTGGAGAGTGGGGAGTGGAGAGTGCATAGGGAGTGGGGAGTGGAGAGTGCATAGGGAGTGGAGAGTGCGGAGTGCATAGGGAGTGGAGAGTGCATAGGGAGTGGAGAGTGCATAGGGAGTGGAGAGTGCATAGGGAGTGGAGAGTGCATAGGGAGTGGAGAGTGCATAGGGAGTGGAGAGTGGAGAGTGCATAGGGTGTGGAGAGTGGAGAGTGCATAGGGAGTGGAGAGTGGAGAGTGCATAGGGAGTGGAGAGTGGAGAGTGCATAGGGAGTGGAGAATGGACAGTGCATAGGGAGTGGAGAGTGGAGAGTGCATAGGGAGTGGAGAGTGCATAGGGAGTGCATAGAGCATAGAGAGTGCAGAGTGGAGAGTGCATAGGGAGTGCAGAGTGCATAGAGAGTGCATAGGGAGTGGAGAGTGCATAGGGAGTGGAGAGTGCGGAGTGCATAGGGAGTGGAGAGTGCATAGGGAGTGGAGAGTGCGGAGTGCATAGGGAGTGGAGAGTGCATAGGGAGTGGAGAGTGCGGAGTGCATAGGGAGTGGAGAGTGCATAGGGAGTGGAGAGTGCGGAGTGCATAGGGAGTGGAGAGTGCATAGGGAGTGGAGAGTGCGGAGTGCATAGGGAGTGGAGAGTGCATAGGGAGTGGAGAGTGCATAGGGAGTGGAGAGTGCATAGGGAGTGGAGAGTGCATAGGGAGTGGAGAGTGCATAGGGAGTGGAGAGTGCATAGGGAGTGGAGAGTGGAGAGTTCATAGGGAGTGGAGAGTGGAGAGTGCATAGGGAGTGGAGAGTGGAGAGTGCATAGGGAGTGGAGAGTGGAGAGTGCATAGGGAGTGGAGAGTGGCGAGTGCATAGGGAGTGGAGAGTGGAGAGTGCATAGGGAGTGGAGAGTGCATAGGGAGTGCATAGAGCATAGAGAGTGCAGAGTGGAGAGTGCATAGGGAGTGGAGAGTGCATAGGGAGTGCATAGAGCATAGAGAGTGCAGAGTGGAGAGTGCAGAGTGGAGAGTGCATAGGGAGTGGAGAGTGCATAGGGAGTGGAGAGTGCGGAGTGCATAGGGAGTGGAGAGTGCATAGGGAGTGGAGAGTGCATAGGGAGTGGAGAGTGCATAGGGAGTGGAGAGTGCATAGGGAGTGGAGAGTGCATAGGGAGTGGAGAGTGCATAGGGAGTGGAGAGTGCATAGGGAGTGGAGAGTGGAGAGTGCATAGGGAGTGGAGAGTGGAGAGTGCATAGGGAGTGGAGAGTGGAGAGTGCATAGAGAGTGGAGAGTGCATAGGGAGTGGAGAGTGCATAGGGAGTGCTCTAGTTTCCTCGCGCTCGGCGAGCATAAAGCCAGGCAACTTTCAGGTGAGCTCCCTTTAACATCTCTGACCATAAGCCCACTCTGCTGCTGGCTGCTGAATTTAATGCGTTTTTAAAACGACCCCGTTTTTGCCTATTAATTTGTTATTAGTTGTTCGTTTTTTCCTTGTTTTTAAATTAGGGCCACTCGCATACCCGCATTGCTGCCACCTTACTCCCATTTAAAATTGGACAAATCACCGCGTTTTAGCGGGCCTCTGCCCACTGCCTCGTTTTGGTGGCCATATTGGGAGGGGGGACAGTACAGGCGGCGTGGGTAGCGCTCTAGTTTCCTCGCGCTCGGCGAGCATAAAGCCAGGCAACTTTCAGGTGAGCTCCCTTGAACATCTCTGACCATAAGCCCACTCTGCTGCTGGCTGCTGAATTTAATGCGTTTTTAAAACGACCCCGTTTTTGCCTATTAATTTGTTATTAGTTGTTCGTTTTTTCCTTGTTTTTAAATTAGGGCCACTCGCATACCCGCATTGCTGCCACCTTACTCCCATTTAAAATTGGAAAAATCACCGCGTTTTAGCGGGCCTCTGCCCACTGCCTCGTTTTGGTGGCCATATTGGGAGGGGGGACAGTACAGGCGGCGTGGGTAGCGCTCTAGTTTCCTCGCGCTCGGCGAGCATAAAGCCAGGCAACTTTCAGGTGAGCTCCCTTTAACATCTCTGACCATAAGCCCACTCTGCTGCTGGCTGCTGAATTTAATGCGTTTTTAAAACGACCCCGTTTTTGCCTATTAATTTGTTATTAGTTGTTCGTTTTTTCCTTGTTTTTAAATTAGGGCCACTCGCATACCCGCATTGCTGCCACCTTACTCCCATTTAAAATTGGACAAATCACCGCGTTTTAGCGGGCCTCTGCCCACTGCCTCGTTTTGGTGGCCATATTGGGAGGGGGGACAGTACAGGCGGCGTGGGTAGCGCTCTAGTTTTCTCGCGTTCGGCGAACATAAAGCCAGCCATGCTGACGCGCAGCGTCATCACGCAGCGTCATCGCCGGACTGTCGCCGGAGTTTCGCCAGAGTCAAGCCCGTCTGTGCCCGTCCGGGCCCAGACGGGCTTAGGGCATGTCATTCCGCCCTACTCCATAAGACCTCTGGCCCCTTCATATAGGTATTCACGTGACACTCTACTTTCGCTTCGCGCGCCTAAACATCCAAGCTGCTGCGACTATTGGGCTGAGGGTACAGTTTTCAATTATTGTCTTAGGTGTCGCCCGGATAATGTTTGTAGGAACAAGGATGTACTCACTATGGCTCTTCTTAATTGCAGATCATTGCCTTGCCACGCTTTGGAAATTCATTCCCTCCTGGTGGATCATTGTTTAGATGTTTTATTCTTGACTGAAACATGGTTAACCACATGCTCTGGTCCCGATATTGTCAACGCTCTCCCTCCGGGATATCTTATTTACCATCTTGATAGGCCGGATGGGAGAGGGGGCGGAGTGGCTTTGGTATACAGAGATATATTTGTTTGCAAAGCAGTAGACTGTGAAATTACTAATTCGGAAGCGTGTCAATTTTCTTTCTGCATATCCCCTACTGTTTCCATCGCCGGCCTCCTTGTGTACCGGCCTCCCGCAGCATTGGGGAATTTCGTAGACTCTTTTATGGAAGCCGTTATTCCACTGGCTGCCGCCTCGTCCAATTTTGTTGTCCTTGGGGACTTTAATTTTCATTTCGATGATCCAAATGATGTAACAGCTAGAGATGTGCTTAGCTCACTGGGTGCTCTAGATCTACACCTTGTTACCGTGGGAGCTACTCATAACAGAGGGCATCAGCTTGATGCGGTTTTCGCTAATTCGGCGAACCTGCAAGCTCTCCAGATGTTGGCTCTCCCCTGGACGGATCACCATCTTATTCCGTTCAGTTGGTTGCTGGGGAGCCGGAGAGACTCCGCACCCAGACAGTATATTGTGGAACGACTCTGGTCAAAGTTACCGGTGGACAGCTGGGCAGAAGAGCTCACTAGAACCTGTCCTCACATTGTAGATGACCCCAATATTGCTGATCAGCATCTGGGTGAATGGCTCACTAACTCGCTGGACTTATTAATTCCTAAAAAAAGGAGACTTGTCAGGGAGAGAAGAATCACCACGGCTCCTTGGTACACATCTGAACTTAGGAGTTTCAGAACCTCCTGTAAAAGGCTTGAACGGGCCTGGAGGAGAGAGCCGACGGAAGGTAGCCGGGCCAACTATAAAAGAGAGATGAGGATATACAAAAATGCTCTGAAGGTTGCAAAAAAGAACTTTTTTAGCGAAAAGATCGAGGGGGCAAGTAATTCTTCTGGAGAATCGTTTAAGGTTTTTAAGGAACTTCTGAAAGCCCCGGTTCCTCCAGTTGTGCATGACAATCCCAAAGAAAAATGTGAGGAATTGGCGAGCTTCTTTCATTCTAAAATAGAGAAAATATTATCCTCTTTGCCTGATATTCCTCAAATCTTGGAGCCGACTGCTTGTCAAATTTCATGCCCTATTGAGCTAGCCCACTTTGGCCCCTTCTCAGAAGAGGAGGTGACGAAAGTTTTGCTTGAGATGCAGAGTGGATCTCCAAGTGACCCAGTTCCCATAAAATATCTCAAGCTTGTGGCAAATGCTTTGTCTGCCCCTCTGACTGACCTTTTAAATTTGTCACTTGCCCATGGGACCGTGCCCCAGCGATGGAAACAGGCAGTGGTAAAAGCCTTATTGAAGAAGCCAGGATTGGATCCATCCAACTTGACTAACTTCAGGCCCATTTCACTTCTGCCTGGGTTTTCTAAAGTTGCAGAGAAATTGGTCAACCGCCAGCTCTCTTACCATCTAGAGTCCAACCACCTGTTGGGAGACTCCCAGACTGGTTTCCGTCCCGGCCAGGGAACAGACACAGCCCTGTTGGCAGTAGTGGAGGAAGCTAGGAGCACTCTAGATTCAGGAGGGTCAGTGGCAGTGATCCTCCTGGACTTGAGTGCTGCCTTTGACACCGTGAGTCATCAGGTGCTCCTCCAGCGTCTGTCAGAGGTAGGTGTCTCAGGGACGGCCCTGAAATGGCTGGGATCGTTTCTTGCCAGCCGTTTCTACCAAGTCTGGGAAGGAGCAGAGCAGTCTGCCCTATTTTCCCTTCAAAGTGGAGTCCCGCAGGGCTCATCGTTGAGCCCTACCTTATTTAATATATATATGACTCCACTTGAAAGGTTAGTCGCCCCCTCGGGGTGAAGATCATCAGCTATGCTGATGATACTCAGCTGGTGGTGGGCCTTACTCAGCTGGCGGAACAACCTGAGGTATTACACGACTGCCTGGCTAATGTCTATCGCTGGATGTCCAACTCTGCTTTAAAGCTTAATGGAGGAAAGACCGAGCTGATGCTCCTGGGTAATACCAGTCCCTCCATTATTGCTAGCTGTTGGCCCCGGTCTCTTGGTGAGCCACCATCTCCCAAGAAGGAGATCAAGTCCTTGGGAGTATGGTTGGAGCAAGATCTGTCCTTCAGGACTCACGCCAAGAAGACCGCGGGGGTCTGCTTCGGTCTTCTGAGGTCAGCTCGAAAGGTGTTACCACTACTTCCTGATCCAGCAAGGAAGCTTTTGGTACGTGGTTTAATCCTCTCGAGGCTTGACTACGGGAATGCGTTGTTTCTTGGCGCTCCCGAAGCGACCTTTAAAACTCTCCAGCAGGTGCAAAATGCAGCGGCTAGACTTCTTATGGATGTTCCTAGAAGACAGTCCGCTGCTCCGGCCCTTAAGATGCTTCATTGGCTCCCGGTGAAGGAGCGGGTGAAGTTTAAGGCGCTATGCACGGCCCACAAAATTTTGCATGGCAAAGGTCCCCCTATTCTTTTTAATATGGCCCGTCCTTATAAGCCTCCACGTCCTTTACGCTCAGACCAACAACATCTACTGCAGTCAGCAAGAGTTAGGAGAGTTCGAACTGGGGGCAGACGCTTTTCTGTACAGGTGGCGACTTTATGGAACTCCCTGCCCCTCGAGATTCGTTCTGAGCCTAAGATCTTACCATTTAGGAAACTTCTTAAGACCTTCTTGTTTCCTCAATAATGATTACTTGAGTCTCTCCTTGGTCCGTCTGCGCCGGGATGCCCCAGGGTAAGCTGAGCGCATTATAAGTTTCATATTATTATTATTATTATAGAGCATAGAGAGTGCAGAGTGGAGAGTGCATAGGGAGTGCAGAGTGCATAGAGAGTGCATAGGGAGTGGAGAGTGCATAGAGAGTGCATAGGGAGTGGAGAGTGCATAGGGAGTGGAGAGTGCATAGGGGGTGGAGAGTGCATAGGGAGTGGAGAGTGCATAGGGAGTGGAGAGTGCATAGGGAGTGGAGAGTGCATAGGGAGTGGAGAGTGCATAGGTGTTGGACAGGCCGCATGGTCGGGCTGCCCCCTCCCCGCAATGGGACCTGGACCCTGGCTCCCCCTGCATCCCCCAGCCAGAGTCCCCGACGACCACCCGAAGTACACTGCAATTCCTCACCCACAAGACACCAGCTCCGAACCCAGCTGGCCCGGGTCACCATCCACACCACGGCCTCGGCCCAGCCGCCATCTTGGGCCACTACAGCACGAGGCCGCGTGGCCTCAACTCGACCCTCACCCTGGGCCCGGCCGGGCCCGACATCGAGGCACCAACCTCCCCCCGGGAGGCAGAGTGACCACTTGGCGAGTCAATGGGAGAAAGGAATCGTCAACGGCTCTCCTCCGCCAGGTGTCGATCACCCCCGGCCGCCTGGGCGCTGGCTCCACCCCCATGCTGGGTGTCTGGACTCCCTCATCCCGGACCTCCCGGCCCCCCAGGCGCGAGGGTCCGGACATCAAAGGGGACCAGACCTATAACTGGGGCAGGACCAGACCAGGAAACCAGTTGTATCCTGGAGTCGAGAGACCCGAGAAGAACTCATCCGTGACTTGGCCTGCTGGCGCTGCCGCGGCCCTCTGCCTCGTGAAACCATCGTCTTGGCCTGCTGGCGCTGCCGCGGCCCTCTGCCTCGTGAAACCATCGTCTTGGCCTGCTGGCGCTGCCGCGGCCCTCTGCCTCGTGAAACCATCGTCTTGGCCTGCTGGCGCTGCCGCGGCCCTCTGCCTCGTGAAACCATCGTCTTGGCCTGCTGGCGCTGCCGCGGCCCTCTGCCTCGTGAAACCATCGTCTTGGCCTGCTGGCGCTGCCGCGGCCCTCTGCCTCGTGAAACCATCGTCTTGGCCTGCTGGCGCTGCCGCGGCCCTCTGCCTCGTGAAACCATCGTCTTGGCCTGCTGGCGCTGCCGCGGCCCTCTGCCTCGTGAAACCACCGTCTTGGCCTGCTGGCGCTGCCGCGGCCCCTGCCTCGTGAAACCATCGTCTTGGCCTACTGGCGCTGCCGCGGCCCTCTGCTTTAAGAGACTATCACCTTGGCCTGCTGGCGCTGCCGCGGCCCGATCCACAGACACTCCAGCTCGAGGATTGTGAGCTCGCCTGTTACCACTACCTGTACCGATCCGGTACCAAGACTGTCCCGCTACCCCCTTTCCCTACAGAGACTAGAAGTGAGAGGACCCCCGGGTCCAAGATCTCCTGTATCGCTGATATCCTTGCCTTAAGAACCTTATATAAAACCTTGAACTCGACTTGGTGTGGTGCCTGTTTGTGGGGAGGGAGGTAACTTGTCTGTACGATCGCCGGAGACGGTCCCCCTCGGGGATCTCTCCCTCGGTATCCGGCCGACCCTCAGGGTCCCCGTCTAACATTGGTGGCAGCGGTGGGATCCGAACCTACGCATAATCGTACAGAAAGTCACTCGCCCCACCACACACAACAACCATGTCAATAGAGAGCGGAACAACGGAGAAATTTCAGATGGAAAAATTGGAAGACTACAACCACCGGGAACTGAAGCAATATTGCATAGAACTTGGACTTCCAACCACAGGTCTTAGCACAAAGGAAGACTTCAAACGAGCCCTAGAAGCTTGGGCGGAAACGGGTACGGCCGTACCCCGAACACAAACAACCGAGACGAGCCCCGCACCAACTAAAGAAAGAGCGGATCTCTCCCTGGAAGAGATCCGAGAAAGAGAAAAAACCAGACTCCACGAATTAGAACTTGCCCGACTTCGCTTGGATGGGGAACTCAAGCTGGCAGAACAAAAAATAACCCTGGAACACTTACGGCTCAGGGAAGAGCGGGAAGACAAGCAAAGACAGAGGGAGCTAGAGGAAAAGAGACTAGAGTACGAACATGAGCGCAATCTCAAAGCACTGGAGGTCCAGAAACAGAATAAAGACCTCGGGCTCCCCGAACGACCGACCCCGTCTGCCTCGACCGAACCCAAGGTTCACATCCCCAAAGATGTCATCCGGGAATACCACAAGAACGATGATATACAGCAGTGGTTTAAAGCCTATGAGGTGGCAATGACCTCCCACCGGATTCCCCGAAGCGATTGGGGGGCCGGTTTATGGGGGAGGTTTGTCAACGAAGGGCGGGACGCCCTGCTACAACTCCCGGACCAGCTGATGACCTCCTACGACCACATGAAGGCCGCCCTCCTCACTCGATACGGGCTCACACCGGAGATGTACCGCCAACGGTTCCGCGACTGCAAACGGATTCCGGGTACAACTTGGGTGGAGTACGTGAACTTTTTTAGCCGAGCCTTCGAGGGGTGGATCAAGGGCAACAAAGTAACCACCTACGAACAACTCTTTGACCTTATCGTATGGGAGCACCTGTCGAACAACTGCTTCGTGGAGCTCCGGCAACACCTCCTGGACAGTAAGCTAACCGACCCTCGACAACTAGCCGTCGAAGCCGACCGGTGGGAAAGCACCCGAGTTGGCAGGAACGCACCCAGCGAATTATCCAGACCGTATCGCCCCCGAGGGGGAGGAGGAAGTCAGGGTCGGGGGAGAGACACCGGCCCCTCGTCACCCCCCAGAAACCCCTCGACCCCGGTTGGCCGAGGAAGCCCTGCCGTCCGGGCCGGTTTCCGGGCCAACATTACGTGCCACAGGTGCCAGCGACCCGGCCACTACGCCAGTGATCCCAATTGCCCAAAGAACCCGAACACTACCCCCCGCCAAGTTGCAGCGGCGGCCCTAGGGGAAGAACTAATCCCGGAAGACCAGGAAGAGTACGAGACCGATCCCTCTGAATGGGCACCCGCCGCCATGGCACTGGTCTGCTTAGGGGAGAGAGACATGATTCCGCGGGGCCCCCTTCCCGCCAACACACAGAAGTACGGTCAATGGGTCAACATTAATGGCCGCCGGGCGGAAGCCCTCCGCGACACCGGGGCCAGTGTAACGGCGGTCCGACGCCACCTCGTCACTCCAGACCAAATCTTGCCGAACATTCTTTGCCCTGTCCGATCAGCCGACAATTCCGAAAGCCTATGCCACATGGCCTGCGTCCCCTTCGAGTGGGGGGGAGTAACAGGGATGTTAAAAGTAACTGTCCGCGATGATGCCCCCGTGGACTGCCTCCTAGGAAACGACCTTGAAAGCTCTCCCTGGGCAGCTGTCGAACGGAGGGAGCACCTGGGGATGCTTGGCCTCCCCGAATGGGTCTGCGTCACGACCCGGTCCATGACCGCCCGCGCGGTCCCCAGCCCAGAAGAGCCCGAGTGGCCAGAACCTCCTCCCGCGCTCATCCCCGAGGAGGCCGCCCCAGAAGCCAGTCCATTGACCCAAACCGAGGAAGGATCCGACCAGCTTCGGGACGTCCCTGACCTGGCACAATGGCGGCAGGAGGGAGGCCCCACGCAGGAACAATTCCGGGCCGAACAGAAAACCTGTCCCTCTCTCGAAGGACTCCGGCAGCAAGCCCTGGCCCAGAGCGCCGGGGATACCTCGGGGGCCCACTGGATCTACTGGGACCAAGACCTGCTCTACAGCGAGCAGAAAGTTGCAGAACTAGGGGCCAGTCGGGTGCTGGTGGTGCCCCTTCGCTTCCGAGACTTCCTCCTGAACTTAGCCCACGATGTCCCCCTTGCCGGACACCTGGGGCAGGATAAAACCTACGACCGCCTGGTGACCCATTTTTTCTGGCCCCACATGCGGAAGGATGTCACCAACCACTGCAAGGCCTGCCCCACCTGCCAGGCCAGCGGAAAAAGTGGCCGAAAAATCAAAGCACCATTACAACCCTTTCCTGTCGTCACCACCCCGTTTGAACGAGTGGGAATAGACATTGTGGGGCCCCTCGACCCTCGAACAGCCCAAGGACACCGGTTCATCCTGGTCCTGGTAGACCACGCCACCCGCTATCCAGAAGCCATCCCCCTTCGGACTGTGACGGCCCCCGTGGTGGGCCGGGCCCTGATGGGGATCTTCTCCCGGGTGGGGTTCCCCCGGGAGGTCGTCAGTGACAGGGGCACGAACTTTATCTCCAGATATATGAAGTCCCTCTGGCAGCAATGCGGGGTCACCTACAAATTCACGACCCCCTATCACCCGCAAGGAAACGGACTGGTCGAGAGATTCAACCGCACCCTCAAGGGGATGATTATGGGTCTAGGAGAACCCCTTCGACGCCAGTGGGACGTGCTGCTTCCATGCCTCCTGTTTGCCTATCGGGAGGTCCCGCAGAAGTCCCTCGGCTTCAGCCCCTTTGAACTACTGTACGGGCACCCCGTCCGGGGCCCCCTCAGCCTAGTCAAGGAAGGTTGGGAGCAGCCTCCCCAGAAAACCCCCCCGGACATCTACCGATATCTCCTGGCTCTCCGCAACCAGACCCGGCGGTTCCGAGACACCGCCAAAGCCAACCTCGAGGCCAGTCAGGAGGACATGAAGAGGTGGTACGATCAGCACACGTCCTCCATTGAGTTCGAACCGGGACAACAGGTCTGGGTGATGTCCCCGGTTGAGCCCTGTGCCCTCCAAGACAGATGGTCCGGGCCCTTCAAGGTAATCGAACGCAAGGGGCCCGTCACCTATTTAATCGACATGGAGACTGCCCGGAACCCCCTACGGGTCCTCCATGCCAACAGGCTCAAACCCCATTTTGTGCGATCCGAACTCAGCCTCCTGATGGCTACCGATACTGGGACAGAAGAAGACTCCGAACCCCTTCCGGACTTACTGAGGGCCCTCGAGCAGGATGGCTCGGTGGAAGGGGTCCAGCTCTCCGAGGCCCTGTCCCCGGAGCAACGCCAAGACTGCCAAACGCTCCTGAGGCAGTTCGCCTCCCTGTTCTCCCTCACCCCCGGAGTCACCCCCTGGTGCCTCCACGATGTGGACACCGGGGACAGCCCTCCTATTCGACACCGGGCATACCGCGTACCAGACCGGGTACGAGCCTGCATCCAGACCGAGGTGTCCAAGATGCTGACCCTAGGAGTGATCGAACCCTCAGACAGTCCCTGGGCGAGCCCAGTCGTCCTGGTTCCCAAGGCAGCTGCCCCGGGCGTTGCCCCTGAGCTCCGGTTCTGCGTGGACTATCGAGGGCTGAATGCAGTTACCCGGACCGACGCTCATCCCATCCCCCGGGCAGACGAGCTAATTGACCGGATGGGGGCCGCCCGCTACCTGAGCATCTTCGACCTAACAGCGGGCTACTGGCAGATCGGCCTCACCCCTAGGGCCCAAGAACGATCCGCCTTCTCTACCCCAGACGGGCACTACCACTTTAAAGTCATGCCCTTCGGCATGAAAAACGCCCCGGCAACGTTCCAACGGCTGGTAAACCAGGTACTGGCGGGCCTGGAAGACTTCAGCGCCGCCTACCTGGACGACATTGCTGTGTACAGCCACCAGTGGACCGACCACCTCCGCCACCTGCGGGAGGTTCTACACGCCCTCCAGCAAGCAGGGCTCACCATCAAGGCCAGCAAGTGCCAAGTTGGCCAAGGGTCCGTGACCTACCTGGGACACCAAGTGGGAAGCGGGCTGGTGGCCCCTCTCCAACTCAAGATTGCTGCCATCCAGGCCTGGCAACCCCCGACGAGCCAAACGGAGGTCCGGGCCTTCCTGGGGCTCACCGGATACTACCGGCGGTTCGTGAAGGACTATGGCAGCATCGTGGGGCCCCTCACAGAGCTCACCTCCAAAAAGAGCCCCAAAACCGTCAACTGGACCCCGGACTGCCAATCAGCCTTCGAGAAGCTAAAGACCGCCATGTGCACGGCCCCCGTGCTCCAGGCTCCCGACTACAGCCGGGAATTCCTTGTGCAAACGGACGCCTCCGATCATGGTGTGGGGGCCGTCCTCTCCCAACTCAACGCCGAAGGGGTCGACCATCCGGTGGTCTTCATCAGCAGACGCCTCTTGCCCGAGAACAGCGCTGGAGCACCATTGAGAGGGAGGCCTTCGCCGTAGTCTGGGCACTCAAGAAGCTCCGGCCATACCTCTTCGGCACCCACTTCCGGGTGCAAACAGACCACCGACCCCTGCAATGGCTGATGCAAATGCGGGGGGAGAACCCGAAGCTGTTGCGCTGGTCCATCTCCCTGCAGGGGATGGACTTCACGGTGGAACATCGTCCAGGCCAGGACCACGCCAACGCCGACGGCCTGTCACGCTTTTTCCGCCTCAGCGAGGAGAGTCCCCAGGAAGATGGCTGACTCTCCCCGCCTTCAGCTGGGGGGGACGCATGTTGGACAGGCCGCATGGTCGGGCTGCCCCCTCCCCGCAATGGGACCTGGACCCTGGCTCCCCCTGCATCCCCCAGCCAGAGTCCCCGACGACCACCCGAAGTACACTGCAATTCCTCACCCACAAGACACCAGCTCCGAACCCAGCTGGCCCGGGTCACCATCCACACCACGGCCTCGGCCCAGCCGCCATCTTGGGCCACTACAGCACGAGGCCGCGTGGCCTCAACTCGACCCTCACCCTGGGCCCGGCCGGGCCCGACATCGAGGCACCAACCTCCCCCCGGGAGGCAGAGTGACCACTTGGCGAGTCAATGGGAGAAAGGAATCGTCAACGGCTCTCCTCCGCCAGGTGTCGATCACCCCCGGCCGCCTGGGCGCTGGCTCCACCCCCATGCTGGGTGTCTGGACTCCCTCATCCCGGACCTCCCGGCCCCCCAGGCGCGAGGGTCCGGACATCAAAGGGGACCAGACCTATAACTGGGGCAGGACCAGACCAGGAAACCAGTTGTATCCTGGAGTCGAGAGACCCGAGAAGAACTCATCCGTGACTTGGCCTGCTGGCGCTGCCGCGGCCCTCTGCCTCGTGAAACCATCGTCTTGGCCTGCTGGCGCTGCCGCGGCCCTCTGCCTCGTGAAACCATCGTCTTGGCCTGCTGGCGCTGCCGCGGCCCTCTGCCTCGTGAAACCATCGTCTTGGCCTGCTGGCGCTGCCGCGGCCCTCTGCCTCGTGAAACCATCGTCTTGGCCTGCTGGCGCTGCCGCGGCCCTCTGCCTCGTGAAACCATCGTCTTGGCCTGCTGGCGCTGCCGCGGCCCTCTGCCTCGTGAAACCATCGTCTTGGCCTGCTGGCGCTGCCGCGGCCCTCTGCCTCGTGAAACCATCGTCTTGGCCTGCTGGCGCTGCCGCGGCCCTCTGCCTCGTGAAACCACCGTCTTGGCCTGCTGGCGCTGCCGCGGCCCCTGCCTCGTGAAACCATCGTCTTGGCCTACTGGCGCTGCCGCGGCTCTCTGCTTTAAGAGACTATCACCTTGGCCTGCTGGCGCTGCCGCGGCCCGATCCACAGACACTCCAGCTCGAGGATTGTGAGCTCGCCTGTTACCACTACCTGTACCGATCCGGTACCAAGACTGTCCCGCTACCCCCTTTCCCTACAGAGACTAGAAGTGAGAGGACCCCCGGGTCCAAGATCTCCTGTATCGCTGATATCCTTGCCTTAAGAACCTTATATAAAACCTTGAACTCGACTTGGTGTGGTGCCTGTTTGTGGGGAGGGAGGTAACTTGTCTGTACGATCGCCGGAGACGGTCCCCCTCGGGGATCTCTCCCTCGGTATCCGGCCGACCCTCAGGGTCCCCGTCTAACAATAGGGAGTGGAGAGTGGAGAGTGCATAGAGAGTGGAGAGTGCATAGAGAGTGGAGAGTGCATAGGGAGTGCATAGGGAGTGCAGAGTGGAGAGTGCATAGGGAGTGCATAGGGAGTGCAGAGTGGAGAGTGCATAGGGAGTGGAGAGTGCATAGGGGGTGGAGAGTGCATAGGGGGTGGAGAGTGCAGAGTGCATAGGGAGTGCATAGGGAGTGCAGAGTGTATAGGGAGTGCATAGGGAGTGCAGAGTGTATAGGGAGTGAAGAGTGCATAGGGAGTGAAGAGTGCATAGGGAGTGCAGCTCGAGGGAGTGGAGAGTGCATAGGGAGTGGAGAGTGGAGAGTGCATAGGGAGTGGAGAGTGCATAGGGAGTGGAGAGTGCATAGGGAGTGGAGAGGGAGTGGAGAGTGCATAGGGAGTGCATAGAGAGTGGAGAGTGCATAGAGAGTGGAGAGTGCATAGGGAGTGCATAGGGAGTGCAGAGTGGAGAGTGCATAGGGAGTGCATAGGGAGTGCAGAGTGGAGAGTGCATAGGGAGTGGAGAGTGCATAGGGGTGGAGAGTGCAGAGTGCATAGGGAGTGCAGAGTGTATAGGGAGTGCAGAGTGTATAGGGAGTGAAGAGTGCATAGGGAGTGAAGAGTGCATAGGGAGTGGAGAGTGCATAGGGAGTGCATAGAGCATAGAGAGTGCAGAGTGGAGAGTGCATAGGGAGTGCAGAGTGCATAGAGAGTGCATAGGGAGTGGAGAGTGCATAGGGAGTGGAGAGTGCGGAGTGCATAGGGAGTGGAGAGTGCATAGGGAGTGGAGAGTGCGGAGTGCATAGGGAGTGGAGAGTGCATAGGGAGTGGAGAGTGCGGAGTGCATAGGGAGTGGAGAGTGCATAGGGAGTGGAGAGTGCGGAGTGCATAGGGAGTGGAGAGTGCATAGGGAGTGGAGAGTGCATAGGGAGTGGAGAGTGCATAGGGAGTGGAGAGTGCATAGGGAGTGGAGAGTGCATAGGGAGTGGAGAGTGCATAGGGAGTGGAGAGTGGAGAGTTTTAGGGAGTGGAGAGTGGAGAGTGCATAGGGAGTGGAGAGTGGAGAGTGCATAGGGAGTGGAGAGTGGAGAGTGCATAGGGAGTGGAGAGTGGAGAGTGCATAGGGAGTGGAGAGTGGAGAGTGCATAGGGAGTGGAGAGTGCATAGGGAGTGCATAGAGCATAGAGAGTGCAGAGTGGAGAGTGCATAGGGAGTGGAGAGTGCATAGGGAGTGCATAGAGCATAGAGAGTGCAGAGTGGAGAGTGCAGAGTGGAGAGTGCATAGGGAGTGGAGAGTGCATAGGGAGTGGAGAGTGCGGAGTGCATAGGGAGTGGAGAGTGCATAGGGAGTGGAGAGTGCATAGGGAGTGGAGAGTGCATAGGGAGTGGAGAGTGCATAGGGAGTGGAGAGTGCATAGGGAGTGGAGAGTGCATAGGGAGTGGAGAGTGGAGAGTGCATAGGGAGTGGAGAGTGGAGAGTGCATAGGGAGTGGAGAGTGGAGAGTGCATAGGGAGTGGAGAGTGGAGAGTGCATAGGGAGTGGAGAGTGCATAGGGAGTGCATAGAGCATAGAGAGTGCAGAGTGGAGAGTGCATAGGGAGTGCAGAGGCATAGAGAGTGCATAGGGAGTGGAGAGTGCATAGAGAGTGCATAGGGAGTGGAGAGTGCATAGGGAGTGGAGAGTGCATAGGGGGTGGAGAGTGCATAGGGAGTGGAGAGTGCATAGGGAGTGGAGAGTGCATAGGGAGTGGAGAGTGCATAGGGAGTGGAGAGTGCATAGGGAGTGGAGAGTGGAGAGTGCATAGAGAGTGGAGAGTGCATAGAGAGTGGAGAGTGCATAGGGAGTGCATAGGGAGTGCAGAGTGGAGAGTGCATAGGGAGGGCATAGGGAGTGCAGAGTGGAGAGTGCATAGGGAGTGGAGAGTGCATAGGGGGTGGAGAGTGCATAGGGGGTGGAGAGTGCAGAGTGCATAGGGAGTGCATAGGGAGTGCAGAGTGCATAGGGAGTGCATAGGGAGTGCAGAGTGGAGAGTGCATAGGGAGGGCATAGGGAGTGCAGAGTGGAGAGTGCATAGGGAGTGGAGAGTGTATAGGGAGTGAAGAGTGCATAGGGAGTGAAGAGTGCATAGGGAGTGCAGCTCGAGGGAGTGGAGAGTGCATAGGGAGTGGAGAGTGGAGAGTGCATAGGGAGTGGAGAGTGCATAGGGAGTGGAGAGTGCATAGGGAGTGGAGAGGGAGTGGAGAGTGCATAGGGAGTGCATAGAGAGTGGAGAGTGCATAGAGAGTGGAGAGTGCATAGGGAGTGCATAGGGAGTGCAGAGTG
Source organism: Lissotriton helveticus (assembly GCF_964261635.1). Classification (NCBI taxonomy): domain Eukaryota; kingdom Metazoa; phylum Chordata; class Amphibia; order Caudata; family Salamandridae; genus Lissotriton; species Lissotriton helveticus. The sequence continues at coordinate 1,319,840,095 of NC_136061.1, forward strand.
GAGAGTGCATAGGGAGTGCATAGGGAGTGCAGAGTGGAGAGTGCATAGGGAGTGGAGAGTGCATAGGGGGTGGAGAGTGCAGAGTGCATAGGGAGTGCAGAGTGTATAGGGAGTGCAGAGTGTATAGGGAGTGAAGAGTGCATAGGGAGTGAAGAGTGCATAGGGAGTGCAGCTCGAGGGAGTGGAGAGTGCATAGGGAGTGGAGAGTGGAGAGTGCATAGGGAGTGGAGAGTGCATAGGGAGTGGAGAGTGCATAGGGAGTGCATAGGGAGTGGAGAGTGCATAGGGAGTGGAGAGTGCATAGGGAGTGGAGAGTGCATAGGGAGTGGAGAGTGCATAGGGAGTGGAGAGTGCATAGGGAGTGGAGAGTGCATAGGGAGTGGAGAGTGGAGAGTGCATAGGGAGTGGAGAGTGGAGAGTGCATAGGGAGTGGAGAGTGGAGAGTGCATAGGGAGTGGAGAGTGGAGAGTGCATAGGGAGTGGAGAGTGGAGAGTGCATAGGGAGTGGAGAGTGGAGAGTGCATAGGGAGTGGAGAGTGCATCGGGAGTGGAGAGTGCATAGGGAGTGGAGAGTGCATAGGGAGTGGAGAGTGGAACTGGTGGCGAGCTTCCTGTTTCAAGATGAGTGAGTGGACCATGTCCAAAAAGACTGACACTCCAGTAGGGTAGTGTAGTGCTTTCAGCAAGCGTTGCCTTAATGTGCCACCCCAGCACGATTTAACCCCCTCAGCTGTCAATTGGGCATCTGTCACGTGACACCTGCAGACCAGACTCTGAATTTCTTCAGTGAAATCCAGTAGGGTACAATAGGTCTTACATTTGCAAGAGATTAAGCTGTTGGCAATGTAAATGACAATGCCATTTATTTATCTGTTTTCAAAACCAACACATAAATAAAAATATTGTCATTTACAATGCCAATAGCTCTAACTTTGGCAAAGGCGAAACCGTTGCATTTTAAATGCTTGTTATTTCTTTCACCCAAAAAAAGCAGGAAACGCCTGGTGATACAAGCATGGCAGCGAGAGGGAGCTGCCAAAGACGATATAAATGTCATTCATATTTTGTTGCAATCAGTCATGTTTCTTACCAGGTCTCGGTGTTTCAGGGAGTGTTGGTCCAATCTCTATGATATGTTGCATTTTCTTGGTATGCTTTATAGAGCACTCTTACACCATAGGCTTCGTGTCCTTACCCCAGAGTCTGAAATCTCACTTGAGGGAAAGGCAAGGTTTGTAAGAGTCTTCTGAAAATGTTGTAAAAAGTGATGGCACACAGGTACGGAGAGAGCTACATAGTTTGACTTCGCAGAAAGAGCCGCTTTGGCCACTAGCAAAGATTTTGCAAGTGCTAGGTGGAATAAGGAGGTTTGCAGTGGCGGACAAAAGGACCCGGACAAAAATACTCTCCCAGTTCTATTTTTATGAACAACGAGCATCATCTTAAAAACATTGCGATCAATACACAAAACCCTTGGTTTTTACTATACAGCCAGTAAAGTTGAAGCAACGGGATCCTGGCATGAGAACATGTAGTGCACCAGTGGCAACATGTGTTGCCAAGTGCTGCATGATTTGTAATCTGTGGAGAAGCAAGACCTTGATATGGGGAATTAATATAGTTGAGGCGGGAGCCACCTAATGCCTGTACTGCCCTTCGGTTGCCATTCCCAATCAAAAAAAATTATGTACTTTCTTTAAAATAATGTAAATAGAAGAAGTAAGTTGGGGTAAGGGAAGAAATCTGGTCTGTCATACAGATGACAGTCTATTATTATAGCCTAAAGTAGATAGCCAGGAAGGGGAGAGGGGCCATTTCTGTAGACCAAACATTATTTGTCCAGAGAATGTGCTTGCCATTAAGCACCAAAATCGCAGGTTTGTTACCTTTTCAACATGAGCGAACTGCTACATACTCAGGTCCATATGATGTTTATGTAATTGAAACTGCATGTGTTCCCCAGCCTGCTGGAAAATCAGTTGAGTGGCATTGTTGTGCATAGAAATGTTGATGCCTAGGCCCAAAAGAAATTTAGCCAAAAGTCTTACATGTACACTAAACAGACTGGGCCATAAGTCAGAACCTTGAGGTACACCTAAATTGAGGGGAAGCCGAGAGACATGATGGGGAAATACTGTCAGTTTAGGTGCGATCTTTGGGAAACGATTCAAGTCATTGTAAGGTAAAGTGGGTGATTCCTACTGCTTTTAGCTGGTCACCTAAGCATGATGATATATAGTGTCGAATATGGCTAATAAACCAAATAACACCAGCACATTTATTTTGTATGGGTCTGCATCAGTTCAAAGGTCATCCACTACTGCTAAAAGCACTTACTTGATATTGTGTGGCATACAAAAGCCTGCATGCGCTCTGCCTAATATGTTACCAATGTTAAGATGGTTATTTAACTAGATACTATTACGAGTTTCCAAAATGTTAGCTACTGTGAGAAGAAAGACATAGGACGAACGTTCTGCAAATTGGTAGGAACAGTGCTATATTTTTTAAGCTGGTAGTAATTGTTGCCGTCCTATAACCTCCACACTGGGCCCACTCCCAAATTGCTATGCATACCCTTTTCCACATATTTTCCAATCAAGTTTACCAACACGTGTTAGTCTTGTTTTTCTTGTGGTATATGTTGGCCGCAGTTTATTTAGCATTACATGTATAACTTACTTTTGGTTACAGTACTGTGGTCATAACCAGCTATGATCAGGCTATGAACCGACGTCACCTGGAGTTAGGCCCCAACTCGCTACCTTGTTTGTTCATTTTTGTGCCCGGCCATTTGGCGGGTCTGCGTTGCGAGTGCTGCATCCGCTTTCTCCCCCCTTCTGGCCTGCTCACCCTGCCGTAAGGTATCCCAAGGTGAGTGACCTTCCTCCTGCACAACACCCTGCGGGTGTGCCTCCTTACCAACAAATGTATCCATTCTTATCATCTACACCGCCGGGAGGCGTTCGTCTCCCAGCGGCTCTCCAACCTCTTTGTCGCTTCCCCTTTTCTCTTGCTCTTTTTTTTTTTTAAACAAGGGGGGTTTATTTCAGACCATGCAATAATGTTGCACCCACGCAGCTTGGCTGCCTCCGCCAATCCTGCTTGGATGGTGAGGACGAGACCCCTCCTTTCAAGCTGCACAATGTCACTGGCCCCCAATTGGATCGCCAAGCCTTCGAGTGGCCGTGCATGTGGATGCTGCTTGTAATCCCTGCAAGGTTGCTGAACGGCTGCTTCCATTGCTTGCAGTTGTGTGCGGCACAGTCAGACCCCATGCAGCCCCCCAGCATATTATCCCTACTCGCAGATGTCATGGATGAAAGAAATGAGAGTTATACACCAATCCTTTTTTTTGTAGGGGTCTTTTGCTTGACTCACGTCAGTAAATGGCTTTGTTAATCATCCATACCATGGACCGCTGGCAACAGCACGTAGGAGGGCCCTCTGAATTCCACACGTTAAGAAACCAAATTGTAGCTGAGAGTCCAGACAAATGAAAAACACCCAGCAATGAACAGTTAACCTTGAGAGGTAGGGATTCAGTTGGCACGGCGGCCACTTTTGTTCCTATACTCAAAACCTTTTTCACCGCTCGGTGCTCCATTGATAGGAGGTCCTGCTGGGCAATGAGTGGTAACTATTGCTATGATTCGCCTAGTGAACCTCCCAGCACTTAGGCCCCAACCCTGCTATGTGACCCCCATATCACTGCTGTGTTCCTAGCCTCCTGACTTTTCCCAACATGATTACAAACCCCCACATGCATCAAAGGTTTTTGGAATCGCAAACGGTGCGAATCGGAAAATTCGGCCGTTTGCGATTCCAAAATCACTTTTTGCTATGCATGAAAGTTTTAGGAATTTTTTGCACTTCTAAAAAATGCGTTTGCATTTAAGGAATCGCATGTGTGCGATTCCTTAAATGCAATTCATGATTTTTTTTAAAAATGCGAATTCTAAAATAGGAGGTGCAAATTAACACGAGGTTGACCCTCGTGTTAATTTGCGAAAATGTAAAAAAAAGCCAAAAAATGCATTTTTTAAACATGCATGTTACAGACACACATGTCCTTAGGACATGTGTGTGTGAAACATGCACTTGAAAATACATTTCAGGGGTGCAGAGGGGGGTCCTCTGGACCCCCCTCTGCACCCTTGCAATGCATCAACAAATTGCGAGTGCAAAAAAAAAATGCAAAACGGCATTGATTCCTATGGGCCTCTAGGCCCATAGGAATCAATGTAATGCCATTCCTTAATTGCGATTCGCAATTAAGGAATCGCAATTTCCGAAAATTAAGGAATCCTAAAAACTTTTAGGAATTCTTGATGCATAGGATTTTGCATTTCCTAAATAGCGATTCCTTAATTTTCGCTATTTAAGAAATGCAAAATCCTAGATTGATGCATGTGGGGGTATGCCCTTTATTGGATGGAAAGCCTGCTCGGTAATACGTGTGCATTCTCACATGTTTCTTTTGGGCTTCCACCCAGACCTCAGGCCCCAGCCAGGCATCACTGTGAGAAGTTAGCCTGGCATATGAAGTCCACTATTCTAGTGGGCACCTTGCACCAGTCTAATCGACCCTTATAGATGGTGGTTGTAAAGTCAACCTTATAGACAAGCTATCCTAGTGGTAGCATGGACCAACAGTCATAGGCTAAGACTTCAGAGAGCATGTGAAGCCAGCTGTTTTACCAATTATAATCCCTTGAATACCAAATGAAAGAACACCACACAAGGTATATATCAAATATATATGTATTTATTCTAAACACAACCCCTCTGCACTCTTTATAAGGTCAGAGGTAAAAGTACATCACAAGTTACTCAATTAGCATACAATAAGTTGCACAAATACAGTTATGCCCTAGAGGCCTCACAAACCATATACTAAGGAAGTGGTATAAGAACCACGTGAGTGTTAGACAGCAGGCCTAGGGCCTGTAGAATCGCTGGGACTACACTAAACAACCAAAGGTTAGGAAGTAGGAGGCCCACGGGAGCCGCGTGCAGTGTCTAAACACTCACGAGTTACTATTGACTTATAATGGGAAACAAAGAAGTTACAAAGTTACTGTTTAAGGACACTTCCAGATGGACTACAATAAAACCCCTTTAGACTAGGACACTTCGAGAGTCAAGACCCACTGGAGCACCGGAGTATTCGTGTTACCTCACCCAGGGAAGCCGGGTGCATGGGTGCCTTTTGGTTTCGGGTTTTGTTGTCATTTTCTATGGAGATCTGCAAAGAAGTGCTGCAGGCGACCAGAGGAAAAGTGTCCGACTGGATCCAAGGGTGGATTGACCATGTGAAGAATCTGAAAGCAGAGGGGACAGAGTCTGGGTCACTAGCCAGTGACCAGGAAATAACCAGGAAGGAACCAGGCGATGTCGCGTGCTTGAAGGTGCAGAAGGTGAGCTTGTTTCTTCAGCCACAAGGTCCAGGAGGCATCGACGATGACCAGGCACTGGATTCGAGCTGTCCCACAAAGGATCTAGTTGACTGCGGTGTCGGTATCCGGATTTGACCCAACAAACCTTGGCAACCGCAACCCACGCAGGATGTCAAGATTGGCTCTGTAGCAGACCAGCAAGGTCTGTGGCACTTCTCCTTTGAAGGGAAGCTGGAGCACACCTGGAGCACCCAGGAAAGCAGTTTAGTGTAAAAGAAAAGTCTTCAGGGGGCTCACTAGCCAATGGGCAAGGAACCAGGAAGACGCGTTGAACTGAAATGCAAGAGCGGGCCCCACGCAGCACTCGTGGAGTGTGGAGGGCTGAGCTTCAGTGCAAATTGTGGTCGGGTCTGGGGTTTCTCGTACCCCAATGCACAACTGCGAGTGTACCTTGGTAGTCGAGCAGTTAGCAAAATGCAGGATGTCCAGGGTGTCCGGACCCACGTCTCTCGTGTCCGCCACGTGTTTCAGCTTTGCTGTGGATGTGGGTCAGAGTTAGAGAAGTCTGAGAGTCCAAATCCTGTGTCGCTAAGTCTTCGGGTTCCGGTGGGAGCATCAACAAGACAGACCGGCAAGTTACTGGTGGTGCCTGTTTGCACAGGGTGTTCACTCCTTGACCACAAGGGAGAAAGTCTCTTTCCAGGATAATCTAAAGTCCTGGGGACACAGTTCCTATACTTATACTAAGCTAAGGGACTGGATTACCTGCCTAGGTCGCTCTTATGGGTGGACCTGAGAAGGGGATGGTTACACCCCTTTCCCTTTGTCCACTTTCACGCCAGAGCTGGGGCTGTAGTGCCCCAACAACTGGTTTGAACCGGGCTATGCATGGAGCACCTTGTGTGCCCCAGGCAGTGTCTAGATGAATTCACTGAATGCAGCCCTCCCTACCCTAATACACAAAACTCCTGTCTGGGGAGGTGCTGGCACCTCCCTGGACAGGAAACCTATTGTCCAGGCTGCCCTTCCTGGAGTTTCCCCCAGCAACAGGAGGTCAGACTCATGTATGTGGCAGCAGCATCCATTTTGTGATGATGAGGCTCTGTTTAACTTTAACCAGGTAAAGCAGTAACATACATGTCTTTTCCTTCTAGCAGGGTGGAATGCTACCCCCGCTGCCAGAATTGGCGGGAGGTGGGGGTAGTATTCCAAAGTGTTTGACGCCTTACACGACATGTTTTGATAAAGCCAAACCAAAGTTAGCATTAACCGCGAGGATTATAATGCACTTAAGAGTATATGGTATGGCTATATCATAAAACAGCTTTAAGGAGATGGTTCCGAAAGCTGCAGAGGGGCTCAGCTCATGCTAGGGCACCCTTTCACATAAAACCAAGCACTTTGCCTCCAGGATTGTGAGGCCTACCATAGGAGTGACCTATAGGTGCATATGTGTCTATATGTATAAGTAGATATAGAGTGATTAGCCTGTGGTGTCAGTTTGGAGGGCCAGCCAGGGGTGGCATAATACATGTTGCAGCCCCTGGTAGGCCTTGGATACACCTATGCCCTGGGTACCTATGGTACACTATACAGGGGCTCACAAAGGTGACCCAATACCCAATCTGGTATGTACCTAAAGTACATGGTATCAATTTAGATAGAGAACAGCTGGGCTGTGGGTCTGATTAGCAGGCCCACAGACACACTAAAGTCGAAAAAACAGAAAATCACAGCAAAAAGTGGGGTGACCATAGGAAGCAGACCCTACTCTCCTACAATCACGACCCCCCGGGCAGTACACTACTGTTACCTTTTTCTAATTTAGTGCCTTTAGGTCTACCCATCAAGCAAGCGCCGTTTAATTACCAGTGCTTGGCCATAGTAGCATGAGCTCAGGCTTTAACAGCAGCACCCTGGATGGGGTTGGCTGTACCCATAAGGCTGTATTTGTGTCCCAACCCACCTGTCTTAGTATCCTTGGGATCCTGAGGGACTGTTGTCGGAAGCATAGTACTGACCTATACCTCGCATTCCTGTCTGCACCCTTTAATGCAGCCTAGCTTACCATAATTTGGGTTGCACTTAGACATTGACCGGAGGAGGAGCGGGGTCCAAGTCACGTTAACAGAATTCACTCATCACTTATCCAGGAAAATCAGTTAACTACTAAATCGACCACTATTTTACCAATCTTAGCTGTGGCTCTGGGAGTGCGAAGTGTAGTAAGCTCAAACGATAGTCTCCCCCAAAACTCACTGGTGTGCTCTGCTCCATCCTCGCAGTAATGTAGTGGAATGCTTGGATCCTATCCAGGATCTTAGAGCGTCATCACCGCTCCCAAGTTGTCATAAGGAAAGCAAAATTGGGGGATACAGTCAGATACCAATTTTGGAAGAGTGATGTAGAACACAGTCACAGATAAATTAATCCATCCAACCAATTCTCCTGCCTGGCTCACCAGGTAGGTTCAAAGGTCTGTTCCTCGCTCGTGTCTTTGGGTTGCTTGTGGGCATGTGATCATGCCAGTGGGCATGTGATCGGTTTTTGTTGTTGTTTTTGTTTTTCTACAGAGACTGTTGTGGAACTAGTGCCATAGTGTGGTGGTGTGGTGAAAATGTTTATGCAACAGCCAAGTCGCCCTTCCCTATTTCTCTAGTAACTTCAAGAAGAATCTTTATAGTTTTCACAGCCCTTCCTTTCTTAACTGCCCCTGCCACCCCGGTCCTAGCCACTTATCGTCCCAAGGATAACCAGATGCCATTGCCACGCATTACCTTTACTACGAAAATGCCTTTACCACGTATATCTTTACAACGATTGTCGTTGTAAAACCATGCATGATAATGGCATATTCTTGGTAAAGGTTATCTCCGATCCCTTCCCCAATTCCTTTTACTGCTCCCCTGTGCCCTCCCCTCTCTTTTATTTATAATCCCCCTTCCCTGTACCCCTGTGCGACCACCCGCCCCATTCCTTCTAATAAATACCCATGCCCTTAACACTAAAAATCTTGCCATGCCCGATTCCCCCACCCACAAACCCTTTTCTCAAATTCCACTCCCTCGAACCCTATAAATTTACCTCTTCACTACACACCCCCCTCATCTCTTAAATTTTTAATTTCTTAAACTAAAATCCCCCTTACCTCTCCACGTCCTCTCCTCTCCTAGCTCTTCCGATCTGCGTTGCAAGTCGTAAAGAGGAAGCAGAAGTATCTTTCTGTTTCCTCTAACGACGCTGATTGCCTCCACATTGCGATGGAAACAGGTGCGTTTTTTTGGGGCATGAGACCTCCCCAACCACCCTTTTTGAATTGCACGCTATTTTGGGGATAGGAGACCCCCCAGCCCACTTTTTTAATTTTACCTTTAACACACATGCCTTTACTACGTATCTCGTAGTAAAGGTATGAGTGCCAAAGGCTATTCGAGGTAACCACGCATGCATTTTAATGCATGCGTGCTTATGGTTATGCGTGTAAACGGCTGCGTTGTAGTGCTCATTCCCCTGGCATACACACCCCACATACACAACATCAACCACGCATTGCTGCATGCAGGCTGTCACTTATCATTTTCAAGAGACACAAACCTCTGATTTACATTGTCACCTGTGCACACCGCATTGCCATTTTTGTGATTGAAACTCTTCAAAAGCCTACTTCTTTACTCCAAATTTGTCATAGACTATATGTTTTCACAGAAGAGCAGCACCAGCAGTTAATTTGTAGTCTCAGGGCTGAACCTCACCTCTTCATTTTTAGTTCCAAGTTACTGTATAACTGTGCGTATCAAGTCATGACTGCTGCTCATCAAAATTAACACGTTTCACAGAGCCATTGGTCTTTATTATCTTAAAGGTTACATGTTAAGATATACATCAGAAGAAGACTAAATGCACAAGATTGGATAAAACTGAAAACCCTGAACCTAATGGCCTGGAAGGCAAAAGAAACCTAAGTGGTCAAACCGCCCCACCGCCATCTAATGAATATGACTGGTGTAAGAGAGGCATTTCAACGAGTAGCCCACGTTCACTCACAGGCTGCCAGGATTTGTTTGCTTTCTTTGTATAATGTATCTGTGACAAGTTGGCCTGGAATATGCTGTCCACTATTCTAGTGGGCACCTTGCACAAGTCCAAAAGACCCTTATTGATGGTAGGTTTAAGACAACCTTTATAGAAAGCTAATCTAGGGGTAGCTGTGGAGAGCAGCCTTCAGGCTAAGTCTTGAAGGAATGTAAAGCAGCTTGTTTTACCAGTCTATAAACTCATTAATGACCAAATGAAAGGAGAACCACACCAGGTGTATATAAAATATATATGTATTTATTCTAAACACATTCCTCTAGTCTCTTTATGAGGCTAGAGGCAAAAGTACACAAAGTAAACTTAAGTAGCACACAGTAAATTAGCACAGTATACGTTTTGCCCTAAGGGCCTCACAAACCATATACTATAACATTTTTATAAGTACCGCTGTGAACATAGAGACAAGGCCTAGGGCCTGTAGAACCCTGGGGACACCAGGAACCACCCAAGGTAGGGACACAGGAGACCCACGGGGGACGCGTGCAGTGTCTAAACAAAGCCGCAAATCGCCATTGACTTCTATGGAGAAAGTTGCGATTAGCTTTTTAAAGATTAAGGACACTTAGGAGTGGACTAGGAACAAACCCTTTCAGTACTGGACAGTTCGAGAGTCAAGACCCACGGGAGTACTCGTGTTACTTCACCCAGGGAAGCCGGGTGCATAGGTGTCTTTTCATGTCAGGTTTAGTCATCGTTTCATATGGAGAGCTGCAAAGAAGTGCTGCAGGCATCCAGATGAAAAGTGTCCAGATGGATCCAAGGGTTGATCGAAGATCCGAAGAACCTGAAAGCAGAGGAGACAGAGTCTGGGTCACTTGCCAGTGACCAGGGAGGCAACAAGAAGTTGCTAGCCGATATCGGGTGATTTCAGGTGCAAGAGGTGAAGCTTGACTCTCCATCCACGAGGACCAGGAAGCGTCGACGACAACCAGGAGCTGGATTGGAGCTGTCCCACGTAGGATGTCGAGTGCTGCAGCGTCGGTATCTGGATTGGACCCAAAAAGCCTTGGCAACAGCAACCCACTTAGAATGCAGAGATTGGCTTTGGAGCAGACCAGCAAGGTCTGAGGGACTCGCCCTTTGGAGGGGAGTCAGGGCACATCTGGAGCAACCAGGAAAGCCCAAGAAACAAAAGAGTTGCCTTTGTGGGGACCCACCAGTCGACGGACCAGGGATCGCGAAGAGGCCTCGAGCAGAAATGCTAGAAGCGGGCCCACGTAACACTCTTGGAGTGTAGGCCCACAGTCTTCAGTGCAGATGGTGCTCAGGGCTTGGACTACAAGTAACCCAATGCTCAACTTCGGGAAAGCTCGGGAAGTAGGTGCACTTGCAAATATGCACGATGTTCAGGAGTTTTGGTCCCACGTTCTCTCTTGATGGCTACAGGTCTCAGCTTTGCTGTGTCCTGTGTCGCAGATTCTAAGGGATCCGGCGGGAGCCTAAAAAATGCAGACTGGCAAGATGCTTCTTTGGTGCCTGTTTGAACAGGGGAGTCACTCCTTGACCCCATAGGAGATCCTTCTGTCTTCTAGTCGAAATAGAATGTCGAAGTGCCAGGATATATGTTGCAGAGTTTCATCCAGGGTAATCTAAAGTCCTAGGGACTGGGTTCCTATACTTATACTAAGTTTAGGAGATGGACTAACTCCAAGGTCCCACCTATGGGAGGACCTGGGGAGGGGGTGGTTACACCCCTTCCCCTTTGTCCAGTTTCCCACCAGAGCTGGGGCTGAGTGCCCCAGCAACCGGTTTGAACTGGGAAATGCACAGGGACACCTTGTGTGCCCCAGGCACTGTCTGAAAAACATTGACTGAATGCACCCACCCTCCCCCAATACACTAAAGCGTGTCTGGGAAGGTGGTTACACCTCCCCGTGACAGGAAACCTATTGTACAGGCCTCCCCTGCCGGAGTTTCATCCAGCAGCAGGAGGTCAGACTTGTGTCTGTGGCAGCAGCATCCATTTTGTGATGCTGGGGCTCTTTTAAACTATTACCAGATAAGTAAAGGTGTACATGTCTTCTCCCTTTAGAAGGGTGGAATTCTACCCCTGCTGCCAGGACTGGCAGGGGAGGTAGGATTCCAAAGTGGTTGACCCCAAACACGACATGTTTTGATGCAGCCCTTCCAAAGTTAGCATTTACCGCGAGGTTATAATGCACTTAAGAGTAAATGGTATGGCTGTATCACAGAACAGCTATAAGGAAGGGATTCCGAAAGCTTCAGATGGGCTTAGCTCATGCTTGGGCACCCTCTCACACAAAACCAAGCACTCTGCCTTCAGGATGGTCAAGGTCTGCTATAGGAGTGACTTATAGGTTTGTATGTGTCTGTTTTTAAAGGTAGATATAGGTATACTATATCTTAGTAAGGGGTGCTTACACAACCTTACCCAGGCTGCAGGAGCAGACCTGTGGTGCCATTTTGGAAGGCTTCCCAGGGGTGGCATAATACGTGCTTCAGCGCCTGGTAGGCCTATGGGGTACCTATGTCCTTGGAACCTAAGGTACAGTATACTATGGACTCACAAGGGTAATCCAGTAACCAATTCGGAGTGTACCTAATGTATATGCAATCAGTTTAGAGAGGAAGCAGCTAGGCTGAGGTCCTGGTTAGCAGGGCCCCAGCCAGACTAATGTCGATAAATCAGTGAAACAAAGCTAAAAGTGGGGAAAACCATAGTAAGCAGTTCCTAATCTCTTACATCCCCCCCCAAATGCAGGGACATTAAACTAACCTTGACCAGTTGAGTCTTCATGATCTAAGTGGAAATATCTGGAGAGTCCATCTGCATTGGCATGGTTACTCCCAGGTCTATGTTCCACTGTATAGTCCATCCCCTGAAGGGAAATCGACCACATTAAAAGTTTGGGGTTTTCGCCCTTCATCTGTTTTAGCCATAAGAGGGGCTTATGGTCAGTCTGAACAGTGAAGTGAGTGCCAAACAAGTATGGCCTCAGCTTCTTTGGAGCCCAAACTATAGCAAAGGCCTCCCTCTCAATAGCTGACCACCGTTTCTCTCTAGGGGTCAGCCTTCTGCTAATAAAAGCTACTGGCTGGTCCTGACCTTCATATATAAACAAAAGGAATCCACCAGTGGTGGCTGAAAGTGTTCTCTATTGTGATAGGGAGCACTTAGTGTTTTTAAAATACCCCTCACACACCAAAAGGACCCTTGGTGTCATGCTTCATCATTGGGGTCTTCGCACCCCTCTAAGGGATGTGGCGTGCTGCGACCTACGACTACGTGGGAGCACTTTAATCAATGACTATGTGTGGTGCATGTGAGGGTTTTACTGAGTGAGTGGTGGGGTGAGTGAGATTAAAAAGTGCCTGGCTCGTGGGGTGAAACTAAAAAACTTTTATTAGGCCCCCGGGCTGGTACTATTAAAATTGTGAAGTGTGAGGTGTTGATGTTGTGTTAATGTACATCACCTCTTGTGTGCGTCAACATGTTTCGGAGATCAACTCCTTCTTCAGGATGGGGTGCACAAATTCCCCACCTTACTCACGTTTCACTGTTTAAAATTTGTGTAGATATTTATAAAAAAGTGAAAAATATTAATAGGCTACAATGTGCCTATAGCGATAATATTAGTAATTGGCTATTTGCTTTACCTAAGGAAAAAGAAAGAAGAAAGCGGAAGAACATCAATAATGCCCTCGGCGACATTCTAGCAGGTGCAATCACCTAGAAAAAACGTCATGCAGGTTGTGCTCACTATGTAGTTATGGTCTGACTACCAGTGACGATTAACCCTGTAAAAAAAAAAAGGGACAAAGACATGACACACACACATATACCAAAAACACACACACTCTATTGATGTGATGATTAAAACCTTTAGGTGGGAGAAAAAGGTTTTTTGGCATACTTGTCTTCACTGAATAGTGTACTTCATGAGCCTCCCGAACGTCTGGGGTTGTCTTGCCAATATGCAACCTATGAGTGAGAAATACAGTGAGCCTGGTTGTTGTACTTACTCAATATTTCTTGGTTGTACAGCGCTATCTACCATACTCACGGACTCAGTGCGAGTCGATTTCAGTGTTGCCCCATCCGCGGCTCCGCTGGAATGATATGCGATCCCCGGAGCAAGTTATTTATACTTCGCGCATGAAGTTAATTAGTTGCCTAATTATTAGTTAAGGGGCCCGGGCCGGAAATGCTCGACTGCCCAAATAAGGGTTTTCCTGCTGATAAGGGCTACTGTCCCCGTTGAAGGTAACTGGACTCTGGTATGCGCATGCGCAGCGTTCCGTCCTCTAATTCTTGGCGCATGCGTGTATTTGATGGTGGGTTAAATATACGCGCTGAAGAACCAGACATTTGTTAGCGCTTTTGTTCATGGCAAATCGTATGTGAAAAAATATCCCGTAATGTGGAGGGCTACTTGCGGAGATCTTGTCATTGCATGCAGTGAACTACTGGCACATGCGCCTCCATCGCATCGTGTGCTGCGCATGTGCAGGGCTCTGTCTTTCTATCGCATGCATGCGTGTTTTGAGGCGGATTGATTATACGCAGATGCATGTGATACCAATTGATGTTACTGGCGCTTATGGCTAATATATATCTACATAGTGTGGGGGCTCAAAGTGTCTAATAATGACTATGTTGTTTTACTCGGTATAAATATTCACAGTTAAATTTGACATGTTGGATCAATATATTTCTGTTCTCCATTGGTAAGCCCTACATAATTGCAGTTTTCTTAACAGTGGTGTTAAGATACTTTGATTGTTCAGTGGACAATGCAATTAGGAATTACGTGTACTGGCAATTCAATTGGATGGCTGGCCCCAAGGTATACCATCATTAAGGCCCTTCACATGGGTCCCCAGGCGGAACACCCAGCGCTGTTCTTTTAGGAAAAGTCCTTCCTCTGACGTTAATTGCTCAATCACAGTCCACTGTAGATCATTTACACAGTGTTGAGCATTAAGGTAGTGAGTCGCCATCAGGGTTGTGCTTTTTTGCACCTCACGTTGCTTTTATGTTCATTCATGCGGGTTTTTACTGCCCTCGTTGTCATGCCTATATACTCCAGGCCACATGGGCATGTAATCATGTATATTACATTTCTGCTATTGCAGTTTGTCAATCTTCTTTGTTCCCAACTGGTTCAGTTGCTAAATGTGAGTTTCTTACTCTTTTTCGTCAGGTGGCAACTGCTACAATTGCCACATGGGAAGTGGCCCTGTATTCCATGTTGGGATGCCGGAGATTGCTTGGAAGGTTGGGGGCGTGTGTGGACAAGTATGTCCTACAGGTTCCTGCCCCGTTTGTGTGAAAACACAGGTTTCTCAAAGTCTAGTGTGCCACTTGTGAGTGTTCTCCAATGTCTGTTGATTATCTTTGAGACATCATTTGAGTGCGTGTTGTACGTTGTGACACATATCTGTCATCTTTTTTCAGATTCAGATGGTACCTTATCTTCCAAGAGAGCGTCCCTGTTGTTGTTTCTGGCCCTTTTCATGGCAGAGTCAATTATTCTGTTAGGGTATTCTCTTAATTGGAGTTTTGTTTTTAGTTCATTTGCCTGAGTTTTGTACTGTGCCACATCTGTGCAGTTGCGCCTTAGGCCCAAGAATTGGCCGTAAGGGAGGTTTTCGATAGGTGTCTGGGATGAAAACTGTCAAACCGTAGTTAGCAGTTCCTGGCAGTTGGTTTGAAGTGGGTGGTTGTTTTTAGCATACCACCTTCAGGATAGATGTTTAAGTCCAAAAATACTAGTGATTTGTTGGACACTGTGCTTGTGAATTTTAAAAAGGTGTTTTGGGTGTTGAACCAATTCAAAAAATCGTTCACCGATTGTAGGTCCCCTTGCCAGATAACAAAGATATCGTCTATGTATCTTGTCCAGATACTGATGTTTTGTCTGAAGGGGTTGTGGATGTTCAGGATTTTGTTAGCCTCCAAATGGTGGACATAGAGACCAGCAAGACTTGGAGCGAATGTACTGCCCATGCTGGTCCCATGGCTTTGCAGATAGAAAGTGGATTCATATTGGAAGAAATTCCTAGTAAGTGCTAGCAAAATGCATTCCACCACCAAATTCCTTGCTGTTTCATATTGCCATGGTGTGGTGTATAGTACTTCCTCTATAATGGACAGTGTCTCATCATGGGGTAAGCTTGTATATAAGCTCTCCACATCTAGGCTGAGCAGGAGTTGTGTTTCGGGGTTAAACGGTAGATCTTTTTGAAGCTGAAGGACAGCTTTAGTGTCCTTTAGGTACGTATCCTACTCCCACTGCAGATGCATCTGTTTGGACAATGAATTCCTTGGAGTAGTTAGGACTTTGCTGAATTCGTGCCGTGCAAATGGCCTGCTTCAGGTCGTCAAATGCCCTTTGACAGCTGACTGTTCACTGAACTTTCTTAGGCATTCTTTTAGAAGTTAAGTCATTCAGGGGTGTCACAATGGCTCCATACCCCTTGATAAATCTTCTGTAGTACCCAGTCAGGCCCAAGAAAGCTCTGACCTGAGTCTGGGTAGTTGGAGCACCCAGTCCATGATGGTCTGGATTTTGCTCTGCAATGGCTGAACCTTGCCTCCAACTACAAGGTGGCCCAGGTACACACCCTGACTCTGCCCTATCTGGCACTTAGTAGCCTTGATAGTTAGTCCTGCTTTTTGTAGGGCCTCCAAAACATTTCTCAGGTGGACCAGATGATCTTCCCAGGTGGAGCTAAAGACAGCAATATCATCAAGATAGGCTGCACAGTAGTCTTCCAGGCCTGTTAGGACTGTATTCACCAACCTTTGAAAAGTGACAGGTGCATTTTTCAGACCAAAGGGCATTACCACAAATTGATAGTGCCCCCTAGGGGTTGAAAATGCTGTTTTTGGCTTTGCATCATCAGCTAATCTGATCTGCCAGTAGCCAGCTGTAAGATCACATGTGCTGAGAAACTTGGCTAAGGCCAAAGTATCTATGAGCTCATCTGCTCTTGGAATTGGATGGGCATCAGTCCTAGTAACTGCATTGAGACCTCTGTAGTCAACACAAAACCTCATCTCTCTCTTACCACCCTGGGTGTGAGATTTTGGTACCAAGACCACTGGACTAGCCCAAGAGCTATCTGAGGGTTCAATAACTACCAGCTTAAACATTTTCAGGACTTCTATCCTGATACAGTCCCTGACATGATCAGGTTGCCTGTAAATCTTACTTTTAACAGGCAGACTGTCCCCAGTGTCCACTTCATGAGTGCACCAGTTAGTCTGACTTGGAGTCAGAGAAACATATGTCTGAACTGTTGGAGAACTTGTCTGCAATCAGTTTGCTGCTGATCATTGAGGCTGCCTGCCAAGGCTATTCCATCAACTGATCCATCATCAGGGTTCTGAGAGAGCAGGTCTGGGAGAGGGTCACTCTCTTCCTCCTGCCCTTCATCAGTAGCCATGAGCAAGCCCATGTTTGCCCTGTCAACATATGGTTTCAATCTGTTGACATGAAGCACCCTATGCGGGCTCCTGGGAGTTCCAAGATATACCAAATAGGTAACCTCTCCCTCCTGTTCAACAATAGTGTGGGGTCTACTCCACTTGTCTTGGAGAGCTGCTGGGGCCATAGGCTCCAACACCCACACTTTCTGTCCTGGCTGGTAAACAGTTACTACAGCCTTTTGGTCATGCCAGGCTTTCTGTAATTCCTGGCTAGCTTCAAGGTTTATAGTTGCATTTTTCATGTACTCAGCCATCCTGGAGCGTAGACAAAGTACATAGTCCAAAATATCCTGTTTAGGGGGTTTGAGAGGTAACTCCCATCCCTCCTTCACCAGACAGAGTGGTCCTCTGATAGGGTGTCCAAACAGAAGTTCAAATGGGCTTGAGCCAACCCCCTTCTGAGGAACCTCCCTGTATGTAAACAAAAGGAAGGGTAGCAGGATATTCAATCTCCCCCTGAGCTTTTTTGGAGACCCTTAATCATACCCTTTAAGGTATGGTTGAATCTTTCAACCAAGCCATTGCACTGTGGATAATAGGTATGTGGTGAATGTGTAGTTCACTCCACATTACTTCCACATTGCAGTCAAGTATCTGAACATAACGTTTCCACCTCTGTCAGATACCACCTCCTTAGGAAACTCCACTCTTGAGAACACTCCCAAGAGATCTCCTGCCAGAACAGGTGCTGTAGTGGTCCTAAGGGGAATAGCTTCTGGGTACCTAGTGGCATGGTCCACCACCACTAGGATAAACCTGTGCCCAGATGCTGTCTGAGGATTCATTAGTCCAACAATGTCAATCCCCACTCTCTCAAAGGGAACCCCCACCACAGGTAGTGGTATCAGGGGGGCCTTTGTGGTGTCACCTGCCTTACCACTGGCCTGACAGGTTACACAGGAGTGACAAAACTCCTTTGTGTCTTCAGACATGTGGGGCCAGTGAAAGTGAGGGACAATTCTGTCCCAAGTCTTGTTCTGGCCCAGGTGTCCTGCTAAAGGAATATCATGGGCTAATGTCAATAGGAAGCCCCTGAACTTTAGCGGTATTACCAACCTCCTGCCTGTACCAGGCTTAGGGTCTCTACTCTCTGAGTACGGGAGTCCAACATCCAAATAAATCGTAAGGTTGCCACTAGCATTCCCAGCAGCCTCAGCTACAGCTTGCTGTCTGAGTGGTTCAAGAGAAGGGTAGCTCAGCTGCTCCTGACTCAGACCTGCCCTGGAAGGGCCCCTGTCCCCAAGAACTCAACCTGATCAGGCTCTAGCTCCTCTGGGACAGTTCCTTCTTCGGGCTCACAATCATCTCCCTCAAGAGACTGATCATCACTCTGAGTCAGGGGGGAAGGCACTGCCTTAACCCTACTGCTCCATTCCTTTGAAGGCACCTGGTCCATTACTCCAGAATCCAGGGCCTGTCCAGTGTTAGACTTTCCGACCTGTCACCTAGTCACAGCAAACTGTACATGGATCCCTAACATTTCTGCATGGGTCCTTAACTCCACTTCAAACCAGGCTGAAGTCTCTAAGTAATTTCCAAGCAAGCATTCTACAGGGATATCTGCACTTATCACAACCTTCTTAAGGCCAGTTACCCTTCCCCAGGAGAAATTAACAACTGCCAGGGCATGTGTGGTCCTGACATTGCTAGCATTGATCACTTGGTAAGTCTCACCAAGTATGACTTATCCAGGGTCCACAAAGTCTGGTGTCACCATTGTGACACTTGCCCCTGTGGCCCTGTAGGCCAAAGCCTCTTTTTCCGTTGTCTGTACTTGCCCAGGTTACTGGGACTCACAGAGGAGGTCATGTCTATGCCTCCATCACAGACTAACACTGCCTGAGTTGGAACTCTGACTAGGCCAGAGCCCATCTCAGATCTCAGGGTCAACCCTACTACACCCTTCTGCTGAGAACCACCATTTGTATCTGAACTAGAGGAAAAGTTCCCTTAGGTGCAATGGTGGCTGGTGCTGCATCTTTCTTGGTGCAGTCACTGGTCCAATGTCTATTCTGTTTACAGACTTTACACCATGGTTTTCTTGGGCCTTCTTTCATTTTAGCAGATTGGAAATTCCCACCATTAGAAGATTTTTAGGGACCTTGTGAAGACTTCTGTTCTTTACCCTTCTCCCAACCTTTTTGATCTTGCTTCTTTTGGTCACCACCTTGGTTCTATGCCTTCTGCTTCACCCTGGTTCTGACCCATTTGTGTGCCTTCTTTCCCATTTCTTGGGGAGAGGTCAGATCAGAGTCTTTCAGGTGCTGATACAACAGCCACAAGATTGCTGCCCACTGCTCCTGGGGTACCTTCTGTACTTTGCAGGCCCTCTCCAGTGCAGTTATCCATTTGTGGATGTCATTCCCATTCTGATAGGGAGGGACACTCTTGTTAATGTTTCTATGGTCATAAGACCTATCCCTTCCACTAGGGAAGTTGCTGCCACCATGGGATTCTAGCCCACCTTTTTTCTTGCTCTTTCAAGCTCTAGGGTCTCCTTTTCTAAGGCTATATTTTGTCTTGTTCTTCTCAGTTGAGCTTCTTCCATTCTCACCTGATGCTCTCTCTTCTCCTGGGAGGTACCCCTCCTATGAGAAGAGACAGAGGACCCTATAGATGTGCCAGAATGATTAGATTCCATTGAAGGTGATCTTGGTCTTCTGGGCACACCATAAGCTCTTCCTGGTGAGGTCAAAGAGAGGGCCACTTTGGCCTTCCTCATCTCCAGTAGTAGCTGGGTTCTCCAGGTCTAGGTCATTGTCACATGCCTGGCCAGATCCAGAGTCTGAATCCTGGTCGGGTTCCCCATTGGGATTCTCCTCCTCTGCTGTACCCACCCCACTGCCTCCCCTTCCAGGCTCTGTAGCCTGTCTAAAGTCATCAAGCAGCAATGCCTCTGTGAGGCGTTGGGTATTGGGATTCTGTCCTGTCTTTAATTTCCTCATGGCACACAGAGCCCTTAACTCTTGGAAAGGGAATGTGTCGTATTTAGATGTCTGTACTTGACTGACATCTGGCAGAGACCCACTAGGTTCTTCCCTTAAAGACCTTACTAGTGAGGTGTGGTGTATGCGCTACCTACACTATTTGTTTACCTACTAAACCTCTCTGGAGTTGTAGAAAGGGTGTGCTAAGCCCTTGACACACAACTCTAAGTTCAGTAGAACTTACTGTATTTTAAGCTTGTATTGTATGTACCTCTGGTACCTTTAGTGTTTTTTCAAATGACCAACACTTGAGATTATCTGGTTAAACAATGCAAGCTGGAATCCCACACGCTGCACACCAATGTGAGGAGTTGGCCTGGCATATGCTGTCCACTATTCTAGTGGGCACCTTGCACCAGTCCAAACGACTCTTATTGATGGTAGGTTTAAGACAACCGTTATTGAAAGCTATCCTAGTGGTAGCTGTGGAGATCCGCCTTCAGGCTAAGTCTTGAAGTAATGTAAAGCAGCTTGTTTTACCAGTCTATAATCTCATGAATGACCAAGTGAAAGGAGAACCACACCAGGTGTGTATAAAATATATATGTATTTATTCTAAACACTTTCCTCTAGTCTTGTTATGAGGCTAGAGGCAAAAATACAAAAAGTAAACTCAAGAAAGTGGTATAAGCACAGCTGTGAACATAGAGATACGGCCTAGGGCCTGTAGAACCGCTGGGGCAACCAGGAACCACCAAAGGTAGGGATGCAGGAGACCTACGGGAGACACGTGCAGTGTCCAGACACACCCGCGAATCATCATTGACTTCTATAGAGAAAGTTACGATTAGATTTGTAAAGATTAAGGACACTTAGGAGTGGACGAGGAACAAACCCCTTCAGTACTGGACAGTTCAAGAGTCAAGACCCACTGGAGTACCGAAGTACTTGTGTTTCCTATCCCAGGGAAGCCGGGTGCATAGGTGTCTTTTCGTGTCAGGTTTCATCGTCGTTTCCTATGGAGACCTGCAAAGAAGTGCTGCAGGTGACCAGATGAAAAGTGTCCGGATGGATCCAAGGGTGGATCGAAGATCTGAAGAACATGAAAGCAGAGGGGAAAGAGTCTGGGTCACTTGACAGTGACCAGGGAGGCAACAAGAAGATGCCAGCCGATGTTGGGTGATTTCAGGTGCAAGAGGTGAAGCTTGACCCTGCAGCCACAAGGACCAGGAGGCATCAACGACAACCAGGAGCTGGATCCGAGCTGTCCCATGTCGGATGTCAAGTGCTGCAGCATTGGAATCCGTATTGGACCCAACAAGCCTTGGCAACAGCACCCCATGCAGAATGCAGAGAGTGGCTTCGAATCAGACCAGCAAGGTCTGAGGGACTCACCTTTTGGAGGAGAGTCAGGGCACATCTGGAGCAACCAGGCAAGCCCAAGAAACAAAAGAGTTGCCTTCATGGGGACCCACCAGTTGACGGACCAGGGATCGCAAAGGGACCTCAAGCAGAAATGCTAGAAGCGGGCCCAACGAACACTTGTGGAGTGTAGGCCCACAATCTTTGGTGCAAATGGTGCTCAGGGCTTCGACTACAAGTAGCCCAATGCACAATTTCAGAAAAGCTCGGGAAGTAGGTGCACTTGCAAATATGCACGGTGTCCAGGAGTTCTGGTCCCACGTCTCTTGTTATGGCTACAGGTCTCAGCTTTGCTGTGATCTTGTGTCAGCCTCAGAGATGTCTGGAAGTCCATGCCCTGTGTCACAGATTCTTCGGGATCCAGCGGGAGCCTCAAAAATGCAGACCGGCAAGATGCTTCTTTAGTGCCTGTGTGAACAGGGGAGTCACTCCTTGACCCCAAGGGAGATCCTTCCATCTTCTAGTCAAAATAGAATGTCGAAGTTCCAGGATGTATGTTGCAGGGTTTCGTCCAGGGTAATCTAAAGTCCTAGGGACTGGGTTCCTATACTTATACTAAGTTTAGGGGATGGACAAACTCCAAGGTCCCACCTATGGGAGGACCTGGGGAGGGGGTGATTAAACCCCTTCCCCTTTGTCCAGTTTCAC
This sequence comes from Lissotriton helveticus, assembly GCF_964261635.1. Taxonomy (NCBI): domain Eukaryota; kingdom Metazoa; phylum Chordata; class Amphibia; order Caudata; family Salamandridae; genus Lissotriton; species Lissotriton helveticus. Next base: position 1,319,862,042 of record NC_136061.1, read on the forward strand.
GCCAGAGCTGGGGCTGAGTGCCCCAGCAACTGGTTTGAACTGGGAAATGCACAGGGACACCTTGTGTGCCCCAGTCAATGTCTGAAAAGCATTAACTGAATGAACCCATCCTGCCCCAATACACTAAAGCCTGTCTGGGGAGGTGGTTACACCTCCCTGTGACAGGAAACCTTCTGTCCAGGCCTGCCCTGCCGGAGTTTTGTCCAGCAGCAGGAGGTCAGTCTCGTGTCTGTGGCAGCAGCATCCATTTTGTGATGCTGAGGCTCTTTTAAACTATTACCGGGTAAGTAAAGGTGTACATGTCTTCTCCCTCTAGAAGGGTGGAATTCTACCTCCGCCGTCAGGACTGGCTGGAAGTAGGATTCCAAAGTGTTTGACACCAAACACGACATGTTTTGATGCAGCCATTCCAAAGTTAGCATTTATCGCAAGGTTATAATGCACTTAAGAGTATATGGTATGGCTGTATCACAGAACAGCTATAAGGAAGGGATTCCGAAAGCTGCAGAGGGGCTCAGCTAATGTTTGAGTACCCTCTCACACAAAACCAAGCACTCTGCCTTCAGGATTGTCAAGGCCTGCCATAGGAGTGACTTATATGTGTATATGTGTCTTACTATATCTTAGTAAGGGGTGCTTACACCACCTTGTCCAGGCTGCAGGAGCAGACCTAAGGTTCCATATACTAGGGACTCACAAGGGTAACCCAGTAACCAATTTGGAGTGTACCTGATGTATATGCAATCAGTTTAGAGAGGAAGCAGCTTGTCTGGGGTCCTGGTTAGCAGGGCCTCAGCCAGACTAAAGTCGATAAATCAGTGAAACACAGCAAAAAGTAGGGGTAGCCATAGTAAGCAGATCATACTCTCCTACAGTATCCTTTTGCAGACCCGCATCCTGCAGATGCTGAAACCGTAGTTACTGGAATTGTTAAACAAATTTGCACAGAAGGGGTTCAGTGTCAGGTGCTCAGCTGCAGGCTGCCCTGGCCCTCCAGTTACAGTAAAACATTGCCACTGCAGTACTAGGCCAAGACAGTCCTTACGCAGTCTGTGTTATGGATAACCTAGGCAGCTGACCACTGACATCCAAAATCTGGATCCCCGAAAGATGCGTCTTCAAGGCCACACCATGCACATCCTTGATCACCTCCCTTTTTTTATCAACCCTCATGGCTTGGATTTTTGCATATTTATATAGCGCAAACTCAGCCCGTGGCATACTTGTGACCCCTCCTAAAGGTATACGAGTGCTTCACACAAGCGCCAGCCGCCAGCCGCATTCCTGTTCCTTCCTGATAGGCACGAGGACCTTAGGTGATTTGCCCCTAATCACATTTCCTCCTGAGGCTTGGCTTTTGCGGATTCATATTGCACGGACACAGCCCGTAGGCATCCGAGTGCTTTACACGATCACCAGCAACACTACCCAAGACCCTATTCTTTCCTTGTTAGGCCCGGGGAGATTTGTGATTTACACCGCATCACCGGATACTGAGCTGCCACAGCGGATCACCCCTGGTTCTCCAGCTCCCCATCAGCTCTGACCGTAAAGCCCCATTACCCTCTATTTTACACCTGTATTGCAGCAAAGGCATGGAGCCCTTCCCCTTCTAACTATTGAGCCCTTACTGTGTGACCCCAGCTGTCATGTACCGGCCAGCTAACTGCCAGACCGAGCGCCTCTTCCTCCTTCACCGCTGCATGGGGAGATGGGGTCATCCATGCGCCTCTCGTCCATGATCCTCCTGGTCCCACTCTGCCACAGCATGCCCCTTTTACATCCAACCATGTCGGTGAGTTCTTGGCTTCATGCCACGTGTTCCATTGGGCGTGCAATTCTCTGTCTCATGGTTACTGTAGTTTGTGGTCCCTGTCTACCGAGGCACATGATCATTCCAGTGTCACAATTCAATGCCAGCCGCTGTGGTGAGTTAGCTTTGTCTTCATGCTTGGGGTCCAGGTGCCTACCAGGACATGGTGGTGTGCAGGCTACTTGAGGTGCCTATTGGCCACGCTGGGCCTCACCATTGAACTGTATTCCTTGCTCCGTAGCCTCACAAAAGTTGTTCAGCACACCGCCCCAGCTTCCAAAAGTAACCTTTGCTGGGCTGGGGTGCACTTATAGCCCCTCACATTGTACCCTCCTGGCTTCCTGAGCCAATGCGCTTGCGCATTGCTCCGGCGAGATTATAGTAAGCGGAAAAGAAAAGTCTACCAAAACGGCTGCGGATCACATACAGTTCATGTGATCTTTGCGCATGCACACCATCGCCAGCCACATAACATACCACCTTTTGTCTGTGCTTCGGCATCAGACTTCAAAGGCTGCCGCACCCTGCCGCCCCGCGTGCACATCACGCATCACCATTTGTCTGTGCCTCGGCATTAGACTTCAAAGGCTGCCGCTCCCCCGCCCCGCATAAGACTTCAAAGGAATGCGCTCCCGCTCCCCTGCCCCCCCGCCACAGCAATGCCAAGAGCTTGTTTCTGGACGAAAGTGAAAGCCACCGTGCTTGTTTACTGAAGCCTTGCTCCTCAAATGCTGTTGCTGTGTTGCCATCTCTCTAGGGACACTCAGCTTGAAAATACTCGACTTGCTAGCTGTAATGCTACATCCGCTATGCTTTGCCTCTAGACACGTCGATTCCTCGCAGACTGTGCTGACTCTCCCCCTCCTGATTCTGAAACTGACCAACGCAGTCACCACACAGTCTCTTCTCTCTGTCTTATGATGTCTGCCGTGCCACCATTTACTTCGGACCCTCACCCTCACACCTCCTCACCCTCACTCACCCTCTCACCCTCACACACCCTCACACACCCTCACACCCTCACCCACCCTCACACACACTCACCGTCACTCACCCTCGCCCACCCTCACTCACCCTCACTCATGCTCACACCCCCACACCCTCACACACACCCTCACACACCCTCACCCTCACACACCCTCACCCCCATCACCCTCACCCCGCCACTCTCACCCTCCTCACCCCCACACCCCCTCACCCTCACACACCCTCACACACCCTCACTCACCCTCACACCCTCACACACCCTCACACACCCTCACTCACCCTCACACCCTCACACCCCTCACAACCCTCACCCTCCCTCAACCTCACACCCCCTCACCCTCACACACCCTCACACACCCTCACTCACCCTCACACCCTCACACACCCTCACACAACCTCACTCACCCTCACAACCTCACACTGTTCACCCTCACCCCTTCACCCTCACTCACCCTCACCCCCTCACACCCCCACACCCCCACACACACCCTCACCCTCACACACCCTCATCCTCACACACCATCACCCCATCACCCTCACCCCGTCACCCTCACACTCCCTCACCCTCACAACCCCTCACCCTCACATACCCTCACTCACCCTCATAACCTCACACCCTCACACCCCTCACCCTCACAACCCTCTCACCCTCACTCACCCTCACCCCCTCACAACCCCTCACCCAACATCACTCAGGAACACCACCATATCACTCAGGGACACCACCACATCGCTCAGGGGCACCACTCAGGGGCACTACCACATCACTCAGGGACACCACCACATGACTCAGGGACACCACCACATCACTCAGGAACACCACCACATCACTCAGGAACACCACCACATCACTCAGGGACACCACCACATCACTCAGAGGCACAACTCAGGAACACCATCACATCACTCGGGGACACCACCACATCACTCGGGGACACCACCACATCACTCGGGGACACCACCACATCACTCTGGAACACCACCACATCACTCAGGAACACCACCACATCACTCAGGGGCAACAACACATCACTCAGGGACACCACCACGTCACACAGGGACACCACCACATCACTCAGGGAACACTACCACATCACTCAGGGGCACCACAACATCACTCGGGGACACCACCACATCACTCAGGGACACCACCACATCACTCAGGAACACCACCACATCACTCGGGGACACCATCACATCACTCAGGGGCACCACTCAGGGGCACCACCACATCACTCAGGGACACCAGCACATCACTCAGGGACACCACCACATCACTCAGGAACACCACCACATCACTAAGGAACACCACCACATCACTCAGGGACACCACCACATCACTCGGGGACACCACCACATCACTCGGGGACACCACCACACCACTAAGGGACACCACCACATCACTCAGGGACACCACCACATCGCTCAGGGGCACCACTCAGGGGCACTACCACATCACTCAGGGACACCACCACATGACTCAGGGACACCACCACATCACTCAGGAACACCACCACATCACTCAGGAACACCACCACATCACTCAGGGACACCACCACATCACTCAGAGGCACAACTCAGGAACACCATCACATCACTCGGGGACACCACCACATCACTCTGGGACACTACCACATCACTCTGGAACACCACCACATCACTCAGGAACACCACCACATCACTCAGGGGCACCACCACATCACTCAGGGACACCACCACATCACTCAGGGACACCACCACATAACTCGGGACACCACCACATCACTCGGGACACCCCCACATCACTCAGGGACACCACCACATCACTCAGGAACACCACCACATCACTCCGGGACACCATCACATCACTCGGGGACAATACCACATCACTCAGGGACACCACCAAATAACTCAGGGACACCATCACATGACTCAGGGACACCACCACATCACTCAGGAACACCACTACATCACTCAGGAACACCACCACATCACTCAGGGACACCACCACATCACTCAGAGGCACCACTCAGGAACACCACCACATCACTCGGGGACACCACCACATCACTCGGGGACACCACCACATCACTCGGGGGCACCACCACATCACTCGTGGACACCACCACATCACTCTGGGACACCACCACATCACTCTGGAACACCACCACATCACTCAGGAACACCACCGCATCACTCAGGGGCACCACCACATCACGCAGGGGCACCACCACATCACTCAGGAACACCCCCACATCACTCAGGAACACCACCACATCACTCGGGGACACCACCACATCACTCGGGGACACCACCACATCACTCAGGGACACCACCACATCACTCAGGGACACCACCACATCACTCAGGGACAGCACCACATCACTCGGGGACACCACCACATCTCTCTGGGACACCACCACATCACTCAGGAACACCACCACATCACTTAGGGGCACCACCACATCACTCAGGGACACCACCACGTCACTCAGGGACACCACCACATCACTCAGGAACACCACCACATCACTCAGGGGCACCACCACATCGCTCGGTGACACCGCCACATCACTCAGGGACACAACCACATTACTCAGGAACACCACCACATCACTCGGGGACACCATCACATCACTCAGGGGCACCACTCAGGGGCACCACCACATCACTCAGGGACACCACCACATCACTCAGGGACACCACCACATCACTCAGGAACACCACCACATCACTCAGGGACACCACCACATCACTTGGGGACACCACCACATCACTTGGGGACACCACCACATCACTCGGGGACATCACCACATCACTCAGGGACACTACCACATCACTTAAGGACACCACCACATCACTCAGTGACATCACCACATCACACGGGGACACCACCACATCACTCTGGGACACCACAACATCACTCTGGAACACCACAACATCACTCAGGAACACCACCACATCACTCAGGGGCACCACCACATCACTCAGGGACACCACCACATCACTCAGGGACACCACCACATCACTCAGGGACACCACCACATCACTCAGGACACCACCACATCTCTCAGGGACACCACCACATCACTCAGGAACACCACCACATCACTCAGGGACACCAGCACATCACTCGGGGACACTACCACATCACTCAGGGACACCACCACATCACTCGGGTACACCACCACATCACTCGGGGACACAACCACATCACTCTGGAACACCATCACATCACTCAGGGACACCACCACATCACTCAGGAACACCCCCACATCACTCAGGAACACCACCACATCACTCGGGGACACCACCACATCACTCGGGGACACCATCACATCACTCGGGGACACCACCACATCACTGAGGGGCACCACCACATCACTCAGGGGCACCACCACATCACTCAAGGGCACCACCACATCACTCGGGAACACCACCACATCACTCGGGGACACCACCACATCATTCGGGGACATCACCACATCACTCTGGGACACCACCACATCACTCAGCGACACCACCACATCACTCAGGGGCACCACCCCATCACTCAGGGGCACCACCACATCACTCAGCGACACCACCACATCACTCAGGGGCACCACCCCATCACTCAGGGACGCCACCACATCACTCAGGATCACCACCACATCACTCAGGAACACCACCACATCACTCAGGGACACCATCACATCACTCAGGAACACCACCACATCACTCATGAACACCACCACATCACTCGGGAACACCAACACATCACTCAGGGGCACCACCACATCACTCAGGGACACCACTACATCACTCTAATACACCACCACATCACTCAGCCCAACCACATCATCACTCAGCACCACAACAGCACTGTCCTTGCTTGCTACCAACAAGCATTGCCATAGCCAATAGGACTCGCATTAGGAAAGTGTTAGCTATTGGCTTTGTGAATAACAATGCTATTAATTTATATATTTTCAAAGCCAACACATATTTAAAAAAATTGTCATTTACAATACCAATAGCTCACACTTTCCTAATGCGAGACCTATTGCATTGCAAATGCTTTTTTCCAGTGGAGGGGGTAGACCCTCCCTTTGTTGTTGGACATACTAAGCAGCTGAACCGGTTTCCCCGGGTCCCAGTCAGCCGTTATGGCACCCTCCTGTGAGGCCCTCTCCGGGGCCAGCCTCTGCTAAGAGTGTTAGGTACAGTGCCTTCTTCAAGAGAAGAAGCGGACAAGGACAAAAGCAGGTTTAACTAAGTCATTTTCAGTAGTTGTAGTAGATTAAGAGGCCACTGCAGTACACAGAGTCTCAGATGAGAATAGCTGCAAAGAACAAAGCTCTAGACTTAAAAAAAACCCGAATATTTTAATTAATTTTACAGCATCAAAGTTCAGTTACATCATGCAACTTGCATCAATATGTTGATATTTGTGATTAAATTGCACCAATTTGATTTCTGTTCCCCAACTAACCCACCCGCCCCCCCCCCCCCCTGGTGTATTCAAATATTGACAACATTTTGATGTAGATAAAGGTATGCAACAAGGCAGTATCACAGTACACAATGAACAGGTTACAAGCCCACAGTTCTGAGCCACAAGTGTTTCTCAGGGCTACCTAGGATTACAACGTATAACAGTGCATAAATCATGTATCATTGCTATTTGCCTGCGTCATCGGGAACTGGTGTAACCTCCCAGGTGTGCAGATCAAAGAGCATCTGTCTCCACGCCCTTAATTCATCTTATAGCTTCTCGTCCCTTCTAACATGTTGCATTCTGACCCCCTCAACAGTTGCCCACTCCAGCATATTTCGCAGTCCGGGTGTGTTAACTGTCAGCCATTTTACAGCAATTCATTGTTTGGCAAGCACAGATCCAAGGCTCAAACATTTATGACTAAGGTTTCTCTAAAGTGTCAAAAGTCAAATATAGTTCCCTTTAGGTTCACTTATCTTTCAGATCAACCACTCCATATGTACTCTAAACATATGCATTAACACAGTCTTAAAGAAGCTATGAATTCCACAGAGTGTTGAAACCCTTATAAATCCAATAAAAAAAAGTATTCAGTAATAAAACACATAATTTGCAATTTAATACGGAAATATCTTTAAAGACATATATAAAAATATCTTACAAACTTTACAATATAAGAGTGGGAGAGACAACACAAAGACAATGTCATAAAAAACCTAATTCCGGAAGATACATGAAGACATCACATTGCAGAAAATAGTGTCTTATCCAGATGTGATTGCATGTCTCACAAATTTAACAACAACAGAGCGTCAACGCATTTTGGTGGGTTGAAGCAAATAAAACCACCTTCATCAGGACAATAAACATATATACTCTCCTCTCCTAAAAGTCGCATAGAAACCTGTTTGAGAGACATAAATATAAACAAAAAAGAGAGAAAGCCATTTATGACCCATATACTTATACACAGGCAAGATCTCTACATTTCATTAGTGACTTCTTTGATTTAGGCCATGGAAATAAGTAGTCCCTTCAAACCTTTCCTGCACTGCCTGTAACTCACCAGGAAACAGTCTAAGGGGACTGCAACACCGCTCTTGGGGACTACAATGCCGCTCCTATTGTCATCCTGCTCCCGTTGCTGGGGCGCGCTCACGGAGACTACATCTCCCAGCACACCTCCTGAGGCACCAGTCAACGCATCAGTGAGAAAGCGCCAGGAGGCGCTTAAAAATGCTAGAGGGCTCCCGCAGCGCGGGTCCCTTCAAACCTTTCCTGCACTGCCTGTAACTCACCAGGAAACAGTCCAAGGGGACTGCAACGTCGCTCTTGGGGACTACAATGCCGCTCCTGTTGTCATCCTGCTCCTGTTGCTGGGGCGTACTCACAGAGACTACATCTCCCAGCACATCTCCCGAGGCGCCAGTCATCACGTCAGAAAGAAAGCGCCAGAGGGCTCCTGCAGCGGGCCAAGGGCGTACCCGTCCGTGCCCGTCAGAGCCAGGAGGAGGCAGGGCTGGGCCACCCCTCTTCTATTGGTCTTCCTGGGCGGCCCACAGACATTGCAGACACCTGTGTTTAAAAATAAATAAATTAAATAGTGTTCGCAAATACAGGCGCAGCAGCGCAGACTCGAGGAAGCTGTCTCAGCCCAGGCTGAGGGCTGACACACACACACAAGTGAGAGGACAGAGAGGGAGGGAGGGAGACACAGAGGGAGGGAGGGAAGCAGAGAGTGGGAGATGGAGGGAGACACAGAAGGAGGGAGGGAGACACAGAGAGGGAGGGAGACATGGAGGGAGGGAGATACAGAGGGAGGGAGGGAGACACAGAGGGAGGGAGGAAAACAGAGAGTGGGAGACAGGGAGGGAGACACAGAGGGAGGGAGAAGGGAGACACAGAGGGAGGGAGACACAGAGGGAGGGAGACACAGAGGGAGGGAGGGAGACACAGATGGAGGGAGGGAGACACAGAGGGAGGGAGGGAGACACAGAGGGAGGGAAACAGAGAGTGGGAGATAGGGAGGGAGACACAGAGGGAGAGTGGGAGACTGACTGGGAGGGAGAAACAGAGGGAGAGTGGGAGACACAGAGGGAGAGTGGGAGACTGGGAGGGAGACACAGAGGGAGAGTGGGAGACAGGGAGGGAGACACAGAGGGAGAGTGGGAGACAGGGAGGGAGACACACCGGGAGGGAGGGAGACACAGAAGGAGGGAGGGAGGGAGACACAGAGGGAGGGAGAGGAAGGGAGAGGGAGTGAGACAGAGGGAGAGGGAGGGAGAGAGAAGGAGGGAGAGAAGGGGAGAGAGAGAAAGATGTGTGCATGCTGGGTCTGGTGGCTCAGTGGAGGAAGGTGTCTGCTGCAGGGACCTGTGTTTAACCTCATGGTCACAATTTTTGTTTGATTTAGCCACAAACCACACTGTAAATTTGGCCCCGAGAGAAAGTTTGTGAGTACCCATGCTCTAGAGCCTCGTCGAGCCTCCTCTGGAGCTCCCTTGCCTGGTCCCTTGCTAATTACAGAATTAACAACTGATTGTATGCCGCCAGTGGCTTCTATGTCCCCAGTATCCCAATCAAATGATACAACTAATATAGCCAGCATTCCAACCGCAACACCCTCCCCCGGGCCAAATCCTTACACGCCAGCAACGACGATCAGTGCAGATTAAGGATGGGGAGGGCGCTAACACAGCTAAAAAAAGAAAAGCGTGTGCACTACCTCAAGCTATCGACCCGGCTAGCAAAGTGGCAAAAACTAGAGGGACTGTTCGTGGTAAAAAGGGTGGACCCCATGCTGCTCCAGACCTTGGTACTCCGAGTCTATTAGGTGGCAGGGTTTTGGCCAATCTTTGACAGGTGTCTAGTGATTTTGAAGACCATATTCTAGCTAAACTTGAAGAGAACCTTGCAGCAATGCTTGATCCCCTACTCACAAAATTGTCTGGCATAGACTCAAGATTGATTAAAATAGAGCAACACCTTTTTTCCCCAAAGCCTACATCGAGTAATGGAAATTCTAGTGGCTTGATTGAACCCAGTCCAGTTACGGCGCATTACTGAAGTTGGTCTTTGCACAAATAGTGCTGCGCAGGTTCCCTCTGCAAATTCCGGGAGCGTAATCACCACCACAGCAAAGGCCAGTCCCCAGGAGGGAACTCGCTAGATGCCAAGATCTAGGGAAGGCACAGGGTGGCATGGAGAGCCCAAGTGACTCCCTCAACCTACCACCTGAAGCCACGCCATATACCATCATACTTTCCAATGTGCCAGTCATATCAACTGGCAATGGGGAACATTGGTCATCACTTAGGAACAAGGCCCTTCATTTGCTGAACGTCAGAACTGGGCTGGGTAACCACTTATTCCAAGAATTTAAAATGATACGCAGAACTCCATGGTTGGGGAAATCACCCAAATCCATCAGAGGTGACTGTGTTGTGTTGAACTTTGGGTCCCCACTGCTAGTTAAAACCATCTTAGAGAGGGCTGGGGCTAGGCATTTGAGCAGGAATGATATTAGTATTTTCCCACTAGGTTTCTTTTACCGGAACAGTTCTTTTCGAATAACCGAAAAGGTTGGCCATAGGGACTTACCTCATGTAATATGTCCTTATGAATATGAAGTACCAACCTTCAACAGATTTGAACTTTTTTCAAACCTGGATCATATTGACTGCCTAAGTCGCCCACTGGTCCCTAACAAGACCCCGCCTCCAATGGCTGAGTTGGGAGAGGGCGACCGGGTTTTAGGTCCCATTATCATAGATACTCCACCTTTATTCAGACTAAATGGGCCGAATTTTGAAAAGCATATGGGTCCGCACTGGAGTGGTATGGGGAGTGTTTGTGGTACAACATCTGTAGCTAACCTCAGGACTGAAGGGGCTAATTTTCCTGTGGTGAGGTGTGGCTCATGCCCACAGTTAGGCTACGGTGATATTCACAGCGACATAGTAGGTCCTAAATTAGCTACATGGAAAATCGCGGGGCTTTTACAAAAAACAGCCTCTGTCGAATGGTCCACATATATTGAGGAGCAAGACATTTTGTTTTTTCAAAAGACTTGGGCTGTGGACCAGGTATTCCGCCAAGGTTATTTAAATTTTTCAAAAGTTCCGGAATAGGGACAGCGTGGTGGACCAAAAGGGAGACTGACTACTTGGGTCAGGCAGTGTGACCAACTTAAGATGAAGGAGATTAATATCAATCGTAGGGAAATTCTCATAATTAGGCTACACCAGGGAAATATTCCTGACCTGCTACTCATAAATGTGTACTCAAGGGGTTTGCAAGGTGGGATAGCTTCTCCTACGGTAGCATTTTTAGATGCTTTTTTATTAGAACATAGAGGTGACAACAACGTAATAATAGCCAGAGATTTTAATTGTACATTTGAACCCCTGGATTTCCATGATATAAATTTTAGCACAGAGGAGGACGCTCAGTGGTCCATTCCTCTGTTGGATCTTCCTGCAATAAAAAGATGGTCGAGCGCAGTAGTCCAGTTAAATGTTTTTTGTCTGGAACAAGGGGTTAGAGCAGCTAATGGGAGATCTAGATATGACAAGCATGGTATGCCTACCTTTAGCACGGGGCAACGTACCAGTCGTACAGATGTTTTCCTACTCAACAAGGAGTTCGTGTCTAACTTAATAGACATGGTGGTCTGAGAACGACCCGAAAGTGACCATAACCCGCTACTACTCTCCTTACGTCCCTTGCATATATCTCGTGGAGCAGGGTTGGCCCCACGTGTAGATTATGTAGAGGCCCAAATGACAAACGACACTCGATGAGTCAAATGGGCAAATGTGATTAAAAAGGATGAGCATGTGAAACAAATGAGTAGGTTGGTAGCTAACGCCTTAGATGTTCTACAGACTGGTGCTGTGCAGGAAGAGTCTAATTTTATAGCTATACAGGTCCATGAGGACCTTTTTACTAAGCGTAAAGGCTTTTTTATCACTAAAACCAAAAAATCCACGATTCACTCAGGCAATAAAGCTGCTGCCTGGTATAATACTTCTTGCCGCATGGCTTATAGAAGTTTAGCTTTAGCAATTAGGTCAAAAGATAGGGAAGACATACGTAAGGCTAGGACTGCATATAAGGTAGCCCAATACTGTGCCAAAAGGGACTGGGATGATCAACATTGGGCCGAACTGCTTAAAGCATGTACTGGGAGCAACATGACAGCCTTCTAGCACATGGTGAAGTGGGGTAGCTGGTCCTCTAGCAATGTGCCCACGAATCATGTGGAGCCAGACCAGTGGGTCTCATATTTCAAAGGCCAGTTTGCCTGTGCTGGAGATGCACATGACTTGTTCGAAATGCTGCCCCCAATCTCAATTCTACACTTCTCTAAGAAAGAAGTAGAAAACGCTCTAGTCCTAGTCCCAAAAGGCTGGGCGCCTGGGCCTGATTGCATTCCTGCTGATCTGTTTCTCCAAACATAGATACCTGGGCATCATATATACAGCTTCTTGTGAATGCCATTGCCAATGGAGCACCCATGCCCGGTACCTTGGCAGGAGCAGTAATACTTCCCATCTTTAAAAAAGGGGATCGCTCCCTACCTGGGAACTATAGGCCCATAAGCCTTATTGACTGCATCCGAAAGGTGTCAGCAAGGGTGGTACTCAGTAGAATTCTGGCTTGGATGGAGGAATGTGACATCCTCTCCCATCTTTAGGCGGGGTTTCGGCCATGCACTAGCACAGTAGATCAGGTGCTCAGGTTTAAACTTATATACTGGCGTACCGTAATACTAGGGAAAAGTACTATCTATGCAGCCTTTGTTGATCTTAAGTCATCATTTGACCTCGTCCCCCGCACCAAGATGTGGCGCACATTTTTGAAGTTAGGCATGCCGCTAAATATCCTGGCTTTTTTGATCAAGTTGCATGCCGACAACTACGGTTAGATGGGACGCGGGGGAAGTACCACCGAAAGGTTCCCGGTTGAGACGGGGGTGAGACAGGGGTGCATTTTAGCACCCACCCTCTTCTCAATATACATTAATGGGGTAGTTCAATACTTTGAGAACTTTCCCACGGATGCTCGGTCTTTAGTTGGGTTCAAGATCCCGTTACTTATGTTTACTGACGACACCCTTATTCTCTCCAAGACGAGACAGGGCCTTCAATGCACCCTCACGAGATTTGAGGAGTTTTGTGAGGACCACGATCTTATTGTCAATGTGGACAAAACAAAATATATGGTCCTACATACCTTCAAGATCATCGTGGGTAGCGTCAAAATGAAGGGAGTTATTTTTTTACAAACTGAGATTTTATCTTACTTGGGGGTAACAATTGACACAAAACTAAGTTGGAAGCCTCAAATAGACTGCCTCACTGTTAAGCATGCCCAACTTTTGGGTGCTCTGCTGAAGGAACAGAGACTATCACAAACCAAACAAATTGCCCCTGTGTTACAAATTTATAACACTAAAATTGACGCCTCGATCTTATACGGGGCAGAGCTGTGGGGATATGGCAATTTGGATCCTCTGGTGGTAGCACAAAATACATTTCTGAGGTCCATAATCGGCCTCCCTCAGTCTACCCCGTTATTACCCTTATATTTAGACTTGGGATGCCACTCAATCAGGGATGTGGCACATTACAGGCCAGTTGCATACTGGAGGCAGCTTTGGGTGACACCCGAGCTTTCACACTATGCTCTGGCTCTCTTGGAAGTCAGAGAACTTGATGTCACTAGAAAAATTCAGTGGTTAAGGTGTGTTAAAAATACACTTAGTGAGATGGGGATGAGCCATTTATGGACCTCCCCTGCCGAAAGTACATTTCCAACCAAAATTGAGTTAAAGGCAGCTTATTGGAATCTGATAATTATGAGGCATTTTGCAGCTTCAACGCGTCCCTCTTTGTCCAAGCCTTCCTTGACTGCAAGCATGAACCCAAATATGAGGGCTACTGGGATCTAATTACCAACACTGAAGACAGGAAACTGTATCACCAGTTTAGGGTGGGATCGCTCCCTACGAATGTTTTTACTAAAAATTGGGTTGAGTTAACTACTAGTAACTGCCCCTTTTGTCCTGATTCGAAAGAATCCTTGGGACATATCTTTTTTGCCTGCCCAGTGTACCATAAACCTAGGTCCCGATGGCTGAAACCCATATGTTTAAACGTGGGGACCAGGTCCAGTAGGGAGGCATTCAGGATCCTGAAAACTTCAGTGGACGGGTCCATTGTGATCGCTGTTGCAAAGTTCCTGGTCTGGGTGTGGGTTATTTGATGGAATGAAAGAAGGCATAGGTAAATGCTTACGCCATGTCTAGTAGTATGATATGATTAAATCAGCACTATGCACTTTACTGTACTGTATTGCTGTTTTCTTGTAATTCAAAGTAAGGAAGGGCGATTCTCCAGGCGGCAGTATTGCCGTGTGTATTTTAGTGTTCTTTTTAAGTTATTTATTGTACTATCATGAAATTCCAGGGTGGCTGTTTTAATCTAAGATAATCTTTGAGCTGTATGCTGGATTTATTTTACTTGACCTCTATGTGTATGTTGTTCCAACTTTTGTGATTGTCTTTTAAATTGAAATAAAGGTTATGAACTGAACTAGTATTCCTCTATCCCTGAAACCAAACACTTACTGTAACACTGTTTTTTTTTTCAGGCATCACATTATCATCAACATTTTTAGTATTCCCTTTACCATAATCTTTTTGTCTAGATATTGCTATAAATATCAAGATAACTAACACAAAAGTAGGGTGTTTGCAAAATCCCCCTATCATTCATACTGATGGTATTCACTTATACCACATGCAAAAATCTATTCAACCAAATGTGAATGACTCACCAGTGAGGAGCTCTCAGTTAAAAAGCTGTTTACGTTTGGATAAATGCCAGCGGTAAGGGCAGAAATCTGCGCATAAACAAATACATAAAAGGGGAGAAGGGACATATCATTAGTCCCTTACCAATAGTCCCCTTAGCTTGTTCATTGTGACATTGTCCCAGGTTTATGTTTATTGGGAGCATGCCTATTTCGTGTGTTCAATCTTTTCTATTCTCTTGCTCTAGACCTTCAGGTGTGCATCTGTAACTTAATTTGAGCCACAATTCACAACTGTGGTTGATCACATTTTCACAAAGATACACAACTTCCTCGTGATGCACCAAAAGGTTCTCAATGAATGACTTGTTGTTATGAGTAGTTCTTAGTGATAGGTAGCACTCACCCCACATTAACAAGCCATATGCTCCCAGTGGGGGCGTGAGCGGGAGGCCTTGTAGTCACACACTGTAGGCGAAAAACATATTGCCAGGTTCATGAGGAATGTGCTAAAGATACAAAGGTATTGATAATTTCCTACATGAGGCGTTCGATGCCTTGAGCCCCGTAAAAAAAGATCTGGCACTTACTTCGTCAAAGGTCCGTTCCTGCTTGCAACCTACTGTGTTCTCTGCTTCCCTGCTTGTCTTACTCATAACTGAGACTTCAAGGTTAAAATATCCTTAGTCGTGTGTGCGCAAAAAATTGACAGCTCCATTTTGGACCACGCCTGTTTGCAAATGCTTTCTGGTGATTGGCCCGGATACGGAAGCTTGGCCCTGAGGCCTCATGGGAGGTGATGCCGCTTACGGGTTACTGAACTTTCTCAAGAGTTCGAGTCCTGGATACCGGTTCAAACCGCACATGTTGCATGGGCAGGACCGCGGACGTCATGGGGCAGTCTTGACCAAAGACGGAGCTGCGTGGAAACCTTTGAAGGCTCCAGCCGCGGTCATCTGTGCTTGAATAGGTTCATTTGGTGGTATTTGTTTATATAAAAAAACAGCTCTCTATTTTGGATATTTCTGAAAAAGCCTTAGAAGGTTACGGAGGCTAGGGACGATATTTCTGAAAAAGCCTTCGAAAAGTACGGAGGCTTCAGGTGTGATCCCTCATAGTCGAAATATTTCATTAGGATGTAATGAAAAAACAGCTCTATATTGTGGATGCCTTACTATGAAGGTCCACAATGCGTGACAAAGTATAAAGCACCAATATGTATCACCGTTTGTGCGAAGAGATTATTAATCATCATCAGATACGCCCCTGTGTGTAATGCAGATTATTAACTGGGGTGTATACTATACAATTGGTCAATGATACCACCGGTTAACAAATTTATGAAACTCATAAATTTTAATGATGTTTAGAAAAATGGCTCGTAGGTTGGTCAGTTATTTCTTAATATGTCAACGGTGTGTATACCGATCTCCCTTATTAAGCCACTGTTCCACTTACATATATGATACACAGGTGGGTCATGCATAGTACATATATTTCATGGTCATACTGGGCTAAAGGGAATTATGCAGTTCAACCTAGTGCTGTGTGGTGCGTTTTTCTCGTATGTTGACCTGTAACCCTATACAGATATGGAGATAGATATGAAAGCCCAGGACCTCTTCTAGGCCATTAGAGAGGGCTGAAACATGTTGGCGTTCTAGTCTAGGGTCATATGACCATCACATCCTCTAGCCCTACAACCATTTTTTTAACCTTGCATCCCACACCATGAATAAAAGATACTTAGGAGTGGGAGAGGAATTTTATCTTTAAAGTTATGCCCTCATACACCAAGTCTTCATAAGTGCTCCCTGAAACGTGGTTGAGTTCACCCTGATCTTTAGGGTGAACCCGACGATGAAGCATGTCACTACTAGAGTGAGTGGGGTTATATTAAGAAAAGGGTCTCTTTTGCTTCCCACCCACAAATGTGGGCCGGTATACAGTTGGTGTTCTGTTATAGAATAATCCTCCATAATCAAGTGATTCTACTGTTTGTAGGGCAGAATCCTCAGATTTGTATCCTCTCTTCACCAAGTGATAACATAGTGCTGAGAAGTATGTCATGGAGGCAGGTAAGGTGACAAAATATCTTTAATCAACCCTAGGGAGAGTGACACAACTGCAGCCACTCTCAATTCCCACAACAACGGTTTTCCCCAACTGTCAGTTCAGGCTTGCATGCAGATGACGAGTTGCATGGACACCACACAACCTAACGGTTTTTCTCACAATGTCCACACTATAACACATAGCCTCTCTCTAGTTCTAGCTGCTAGACCTAAAGAGATCACATTGGAAAATTGTCCATATTCAGCAAAAAGATGACCAAGACTAAAGAAGGCAGCTCAGTTACAATTTTGGTTCAAGCACTTGAGGCAAAACAGAAAAAAACATACAGCTCTAAGTTCCCAGGTAAACTGTACACTGGTCCTGCCTCACCAAATGCCTCGGATGCTGGCATACATACAAGTCACCAGACTCAGGGAGGTGCCAATGGATAGCAACAAACTTTGTATCTGAAGGCACTGTACCATCTTCGCTATGTAAGGTAACTTGGAAGTAGCAGAATAATCGATTATGAGTTCGGGAACATGTAAACCATGAACTAACCAAGAATCAATCCCCCTTAACAAAGCTTGCAGCATTGGGGACCTCAGACATCAAAATTAGTGGACAATGTAAGCTTCAATCCTAATATGGCAGGTGAAGCAAACAAGTCCATGCTACAGGCACACTTTATGACAGAGCCCAAAACAAGAAGGCAAGACTCCATGAGTGAAAGAAGTGAAAGATATAAATGCAGTTTATGTAGAAATAACTAAATCATTGAATTAAAAATTAGAACAGACTGATGAAAACCTTTACTAGTTCAAGGGAAGACCTACAAACATTACAATAACTAATATCCGACTCTAAAGGCCAACAGCACAGTGCTTCATCAGAAGTTACAATGCTCTCCAAAGAGGTTTTATTGACAAAAAAACAAGATGCTTTAGAGAAGAAAATGAGAAGATCTCATCTGAAATGTGTGATCATTCTGAAAGCACAGGAATCAGGCAGGAGAGCAGTAGATCTGATTTCAGACCTGATCAGTAGTAGCAGGAAATTGATGTATTAAATTCATCAAGTAATTATAAAAAATGCAAAATGACCACCTAAAAAGATACCTAAAATCAGTTACTGTGATATTTTATAAGACTTAGGACTGCTAAGTGAATTTAGTAACCTTTTGCAACTTCATGAAAACAAGATCTAGGAATTTCATTTATCCACTAATAAAGGCTTGTGTCATAAAACCATAGTTTATCTCCTCTTTAACAATCCTTGTATTTGCCAAAATGAAGAAAGCCCCTAGCGATTGTTTTCATACAGCTAACAATTTATGACTAGTACATTTGATGTAGTCAATGGTTTATAATTTGGAGCCACATATCTAACATGTGATCTTGTGGAAAGACGGAATAATGCTGTTAACGATGGATAATGAAAATGCATTATAAGTGCCAAAATAAAAAACCTCCGGTGAGTAACGGTGTTACAAGTCCTGCATCACAATCTCTCATCCGTACAATGCCACACATTCTCCATGACATAGCACTGCCCCATATTCTACATCATATAGCAAATATTCTTTAATTTACCAAATTTCCTATGACATACCTAAAGCCCCATGCAACATGTCCCCTTTAAAAAACAAACATTATAATATAAAGCAATGCAATATAAAATAATGACTTGAATTTGAAAAAATACAATGCAAAAGAAAGCATAACTACAAATAACACTTCAAGTCAATTATAGGATTTCACTAATAAAAATGTGCACAACTGTTCCTCTAACATAAAATCTTCAAAATTCCTAGGTAACCATACCACCCTTTTCCTGGAAGTAA
The DNA here is from genome assembly GCF_964261635.1 of Lissotriton helveticus. NCBI lineage: Eukaryota > Metazoa > Chordata > Amphibia > Caudata > Salamandridae > Lissotriton > Lissotriton helveticus. The sequence continues at coordinate 1,319,881,017 of NC_136061.1, forward strand.
CATTCAAAGTTTCCTCACCCCCCAGAAATGTAATGCCTTTGAATTAGACAACTTAGCAGTGGACCCTTCTCTTACACAAGAAGGAACACTACATGATGTTTCAGTATCAGACAAATTAGTGGTCAATTCTTTAAACTCAGACGTATGAACATAATTTCTATCAGGACTAGGAACAACCTTTCCGCAATTCACATCAGATTGATCAGGACCAGTAATAACTTCTTGGTGATTCACATCAGAGCCAGCCACACCAGGAAGGAGTGCCTCCAAATCTAATTATTTCTGCTGAACATGCTTTATCTTAAGTTCTCAGTGACAAACTCTTGTTCTGCGAACCCCTTTTTCTCAATAACACTGCACTGCCTGTTACTTTGTCAACTTGAATCTCACAAACTCTCCAACCAATGTGACACCACTGGTAGACAGCTCAAAGAGTAAGTGCACAGATATGTGGATGTCCTGGCGACATCCACATATCTGTGCACAGACTCTTTGAGCTGTGCAACAGTGGTGTCACCATATTGGCTGGAGAGTGAATTCTCTACAATACCAAATAAATAGAAGTAGGACTCGCTACAAGCACGGGCTATCACAGTTTCTGCCAGGCTATTGGATTGGTGGGCAGTATAATTTTTTGTCTTTTTTTACTTTCTGCAGTGTGACTATTGGTCCTGAGGAATGCCCCAGAATCCCTGTCACAAAAGGGCAGACACATATTGACCTACAGTTAGGGTATATATGCTGATAACCACTTGTCCTCTCTACTTTCTACCCTGTCCCAGGAGACAAAGAAATAAGGCTCATTTAGCTTTTTGTAGACAGTTTTAACCTCTATTTTCCTTTGCACTCTGCCCCCACTCTCTTCACTTTAGCTCTCAGGTTTCCTAAAACACCTCAACTCCTCCTCACTCTTTGAGGAGTTGTAGCACACACCAATGACCTTGTGGCTTTTGTGGGAGGATCAAAGCCTATGATGAAGCATATAACCTTTGGGTGAGTAAGGGTTCTCGTCCAGAAAGAGGTTCTCTCCTGCACAACAGGCGAAACACCCTGTTCAACACCCACACTGCCATAAGACTGTGGAAAGTCATTCTCTATTTCAATGTCTTCCCCTAACCGATTGGAACTAGTATCAATAGTAACATAAGAATTACCACTGGAATCAAAGGTATTGAGACCAGGGGCTTGCGCAATATGTTATTTCACTTTGGTAAAGGCTTCATCTTGTTCCAGGGTCGACACGAAAGGTACACCTTTCCTCAAAAGTTGTCTTAATGGTTCAACTACAACAGCATACCCTTGCACAAATCTGGCATAATATTTTCCTAGTCCTAAAAAGGACTGAAGGGAATCTTTGTCTAATGATTCGATCACACTATCAAATGCACTAACTAAATCTGCTTTGGGGAAAAGTAAGTAAATGACTGTCTGACTGGATCTGTGAGTGGATACATGAGTGTCTAAGTGGGTGTCTGAATGGGTGAGTGAGTGGGTGCATGTGTGTCTAAGTGGGTCTGTGAGTGAGTGCGTGAGTCTGTCAGTGGGTCTATGGCTGGCAGCATGAATGTCTAAGTGGTTCCGTCAGTGGGTACGTAGGTCTCTGAGTGGGACTGTGAGTGGGTTCCTGAGTTTCTGCATGTATGAGTGAATGGGTGCATACGTCTCTGAGGGGGTCTGTGAGTGGGTGTATGAGTGATTGTATGGGAGTTTGAGTGTCTGTTTGGGTCTGTGAGTGGGTGTATAAGTGTCTGAGTGGATCTGTGAGTGGGTGCATGAGTGTCTCAATGGGTCTGTGACTGGGTGAGCGAGTGGGTGCATATATATCTGAGTGAGTTTATGAGTGGGTGTTTGAGTTTCTGAGTATATGAGTGAGTGATTGACTGAGTGCATAAGTCTCTGAGAGGATCTCTGACTAAGTGAGTGAGTCACTGTATGGGTGTGTGAGTGGGTGTATGAGTGTCTCAGTGGGTCTGTGAGAATATACATGAGTGTGTGAATGGGTCTGTAAGTAGGTGTGTGAGCATCTGAGTGGGTCTGGACATGGGTGTGTGACTCTCAGAGTGAGTCTGTAAGTGGGTGCATGAGCATCTGAGTAGGTCTGTGAGTGGGTGCATGACTGGAAGTGTGAGTGTCTGAGTGGTTCAGTCAGTAGGTTCATGAGTCTGTGAGTGACTGTGTGTGGGTACATTAATCTCTGAGTGAATTACTAACTGGGTGCATAGGTCTCTGAGTGGGTCTTTGAGTGACTGTGTGAGTGGCTGTATGGGTGTGTGAGTGGATGTATGAGTGTCTGAGTGGATCTTTGAGTGGGTATGAGTATCTCAATGGGTCTATTATGACATACATGAGTGTGTGAATGGGTCTGTGAGTGGGTGCATGAGTCTCTGAGTGGGTCTGTACATGGATGTTTAACTCTTCAAGTTAGTCTGTAAGTGGGTGCATTTGTATCTGAGTCGGTGCATGAGTGGACAGGTAGGTCTATGAGTGGGTATAAGAGTTTCTAAGTGTGTAAGAGAATGTAAACATGAGTCTATGAGTGGATCTCTAAGTCAGTGCATGAGTCTCTGAGTGGGTGTGTAAGTGGGTGCATAAGTACCTGAAAGGGTATGTGAATGGGTGCATGAGTATCTGAGTAGGTACGTGACTGGATGTATAAGTATGTGAGTGGGAATGTGGATGGGTGTATAATTGTCTGAAGGAATTTGTGATTGCCTACACAAGTGTGTGACAGTGCCCGCCGAGTGTGTACAGATATATATTTTGTTTTAAATATTTTCACCAAACCAGTGTCGTGGTGATATTTGCAATGTATCCACGACAGTACATGGGGGGCCGTGCTGGTGGATAAAAACATCAATGTTGGATACATAACCTGTGTCACTAACACACCCATTTCTGAAACATGGGGTCAAAGTATCTCCACCTTGACCCCTTTCACACAGATTTTCAACCCAGTCCTAGCTATAACTACCTACTGGAGACCACCAGTAGGTAATATATATATTATATATATATATATATATATATATATATATATATATATATATATATATATATATATATATATATATATATATATATCCATCAATCCGAAGGAAACCCCCGGGTTTGTCCTCATTGGAAAGAGCCACTCAGCAGGCAAGTATGTTCTTAGGCATTTATTTATGAAAGCTGCAGCATCTCGTCTGACAAACCGGCATTCAAATATCACAACAGTCCATATGCCGACGCGTTTCGTGCGTTATACGCACTTCTTCCTGGGCAGACTTTAAATTAGCTCACAGCAATCCACGGCACCTGAAATACTTGTGACACTCGCTTAGTAGGGCGGGAACAGCTCGCGCTGTCTTCTGGTCAATCGAGTGCAGTGTCAATGAAGTTGCTGATGCGCTGTTATGTTACAAATTAATTTCTCCATTGGGTTGAAGCAAGTTAGTCTTTTGGGAGGCTGCACTGTAAAACCTTCCATACAGCCCTCACCTGCACCTACAGCTTAACGTGGTTTCACGCCAGCCTGGACTGTGAAACACAGCGGGGTTCTTTCCGCGGCTGGACGAGCCGCTACATATCCATCAATCCGAAGGAAACCCCCGGGTTTGTCCTCATTGGAAAGAGCCACTCAGCAGGCAAGTATGTTCTTAGGCATTTATTTATGAAAGCTGCAGCATCTCGTCTGACAAACCGGCATTCAAATATCACAACAGTCCATATGCCGACGCGTTTCGTGCGTTATACGCACTTCTTTCTGGGCGGACTTTAAATTAGCTCACAGCAATCCACGGCACCTGAAATACTTGTGACACTCGCTTAGTAGGGCGGGAACAGCTCGCGCTGTCTTCTGGTCAATCGAGTGCAGTGTCAATGAAGTTGCTGATGCGCTGTTATGTTACAAATTAATTTCTCCATTGGGTTGAAGCAAGTTAGTCTTTTGGGAGGCTGCACTGTAAAACCTTCCATACAGCCCTCACCTGCACCTACAGCTTAACGTGGTTTCACGCCAGCCTGGACTGTGAAACACAGCGGGGTTCTTTCCGCGGCTGGACGAGCCGCTACATATCCATCAATCCGAAGGAAACCCCCGGGTTTGTCCTCATTGGAAAGAGCCACTCAGCAGGCAAGTATGTTCTTAGGCATTTATTTATGAAAGCTGCAGCATCTCGTCTGACAAACCGGCATTCAAATATCACAACAGTCCATATGCCGACGCGTTTCGTGCGTTATACGCACTTCTTCCTGGGCGGACTTTAAATTAGCTCACAGCAATCCACGGCACCTGAAATACTTGTGACACTCGCTTAGTAGGGCGGGAACAGCTCGCGCTGTCTTCTGGTCAATCGAGTGCAGTGTCAATGAAGTTGCTGATGCGCTGTTATGTTACAAATTAATTTCTCCATTGGGTTGAAGCAAGTTAGTCTTTTGGGAGGCTGCACTGTAAAACCTTCCATACAGCCCTCACCTGCACCTACAGCTTAACGTGGTTTCACGCCAGCCTGGACTGTGAAACACAGCGGGGTTCTTTCCGCGGCTGGACGAGCCGCTACATATCCATCAATCCGAAGGAAACCCCCGGGTTTGTCCTCATTGGAAAGAGCCACTCAGCAGGCAAGTATGTTCTTAGGCATTTATTTATGAAAGCTGCAGCATCTCGTCTGACAAACCGGCATTCAAATATCACAACAGTCCATATGCCGACGCGTTTCGTGCATTATACGCACTTCTTCCTGGGCGGACTTTAAATTAGCTCACAGCAATCCACGGCACCTGAAATACTTGTGACACTCGCTTAGTAGGGCGGGAACAGCTCGCGCTGTCTTCTGGTCAATCGAGTGCAGTGTCAATGAAGTTGCTGATGCGCTGTTATGTTACAAATTAATTTCTCCATTGGGTTGAAGCAAGTTAGTCTTTTGGGAGGCTGCACTGTAAAACCTTCCATACAGCCCTCACCTGCACCTACAGCTTAACGTGGTTTCACGCCAGCCTGGACTGTGAAACACAGCGGGGTTCTTTCCGCGGCTGGACGAGCCGCTACATATCCATCAATCCGAAGGAAACCCCCGGGTTTGTCCTCATTGGAAAGAGCCACTCAGCAGGCAAGTATGTTCTTAGGCATTTATTTATGAAAGCTGCAGCATCTCGTCTGACAAACCGGCATTCAAATATCACAACAGTCCATATGCCGACGCGTTTCGTGCGTTATACGCACTTCTTCCTGGGCGGACTTTAAATTAGCTCACAGCAATCCACGGCACCTGAAATACTTGTGACACTCGCTTAGTAGGGCGGGAACAGCTCGCGCTGTCTTCTGGTCAATCGAGTGCAGTGTCAATGAAGTTGCTGATGCGCTGTTATGTTACAAATTAATTTCTCCATTGGGTTGAAGCAAGTTAGTCTTTTGGGAGGCTGCACTGTAAAACCTTCCATACAGCCCTCACCTGCACCTACAGCTTAACGTGGTTTCACGCCAGCCTGGACTGTGAAACACAGCGGGGTTCTTTCCGCGGCTGGACGAGCCGCTACATATCCATCAATCCGAAGGAAACCCCCGGGTTTGTCCTCATTGGAAAGAGCCACTCAGCAGGCAAGTATGTTCTTAGGCATTTATTTATGAAAGCTGCAGCATCTCGTCTGACAAACCGGCATTCAAATATCACAACAGTCCATATGCCGACGCGTTTCGTGTCCGCCCAGGAAGAAGTGCGTATAACGCACGAAACGCGTCGGCATATGGACTGTTGTGATATTTGAATGCCGGTTTGTCAGACGAGATGCTGCAGCTTTCATAAATAAATGCCTAAGAACATACTTGCCTGCTGAGTGGCTCTTTCCAATGAGGACAAACCCGGGGGTTTCCTTCGGATTGATGGATATGTAGCGGCTCGTCCAGCCGCGGAAAGAACCCCGCTGTGTTTCACAGTCCAGGCTGGCGTGAAACCACGTTAAGCTGTAGGTGCAGGTGAGGGCTGTATGGAAGGTTTTACAGTGCAGCCTCCCAAAAGACTAACTTGCTTCAACCCAATGGAGAAATTAATTTGTAACATAACAGCGCATCAGCAACTTCATTGACACTGCACTCGATTGACCAGAAGACAGCGCGAGCTGTTCCCGCCCTACTAAGCGAGTGTCACAAGTATTTCAGGTGCCGTGGATTGCTGTGAGCTAATTTAAAGTCCGCCCAGGAAGAAGTGCGTATAACGCACGAAACGCGTCGGCATATGGACTGTTGTGATATTTGAATGCCGGTTTGTCAGACGAGATGCTGCAGCTTTCATAAATAAATGCCTAAGAACATACTTGCCTGCTGAGTGGCTCTTTCCAATGAGGACAAACCCGGGGGTTTCCTTCGGATTGATGGATATGTAGCGGCTCGTCCAGCCGCGGAAAGAACCCCGCTGTGTTTCACAGTCCAGGCTGGCGTGAAACCACGTTAAGCTGTAGGTGCAGGTGAGGGCTGTATGGAAGGTTTTACAGTGCAGCCTCCCAAAAGACTAACTTGCTTCAACCCAATGGAGAAATTAATTTGTAACATAACAGCGCATCAGCAACTTCATTGACACTGCACTCGATTGACCAGAAGACAGCGCGAGCTGTTCCCGCCCTACTAAGCGAGTGTCACAAGTATTTCAGGTGCCGTGGATTGCTTTGAGCTAATTTAAAGTCCGCCCAGGAAGAAGTGCGTATAACGCACGAAACGCGTCGGCATATGGACTGTTGTGATATTTGAATGCCGGTTTGTCAGACGAGATGCTGCAGCTTTCATAAATAAATGCCTAAGAACATACTTGCCTGCTGAGTGGCTCTTTCCAATGAGGACAAACCCGGGGGTTTCCTTCGGATTGATGGATATGTAGCGGCTCGTCCAGCCGCGGAAAGAACCCCGCTGTGTTTCACAGTCCAGGCTGGCGTGAAACCACGTTAAGCTGTAGGTGCAGGTGAGGGCTGTATGGCAGGTTTTACAGTGCAGCCTCCCAAAAGACTAACTTGCTTCAACCCAATGGAGAAATTAATTTGTAACATAACAGCGCATCAGCAACTTCATTGACACTGCACTCGATTGACCAGAAGACAGCGCGAGCTGTTCCCGCCCTACTAAGCGAGTGTCACAAGTATTTCAGGTGCCGTGGATTGCTGTGAGCTAATTTAAAGTCCGCCCAGGAAGAAGTGCGTATAACGCACGAAACGCGTCGGCATATGGACTGTTGTGATATTTGAATGCCGGTTTGTCAGACGAGATGCTGCAGCTTTCATAAATAAATGCCTAAGAACATACTTGCCTGCTGAGTGGCTCTTTCCAATGAGGACAAACCCGGGGGTTTCCTTCGGATTGATGGATATGTAGCGGCTCGTCCAGCCGCGGAAAGAACCCCGCTGTGTTTCACAGTCCAGGCTGGCGTGAAACCACGTTAAGCTGTAGGTGCAGGTGAGGGCTGTATGGAAGGTTTTACAGTGCAGCCTCCCAAAAGACTAACTTGCTTCAACCCAATGGAGAAATTAATTTGTAACATAACAGCGCATCAGCAACTTCATTGACACTGCACTCGATTGACCAGAAGACAGCGCGAGCTGTTCCCGCACTACTAAGCGAGTGTCACAAGTATTTCAGGTGCCGTGGATTGCTGTGAGCTAATTTAAAGTCCGCCCAGGAAGAAGTGCGTATAACGCACGAAACGCGTCGGCATATGGATTGTTGTGATATTTGAATGCCGGTTTGTCAGACGAGATGCTGCAGCTTTCATAAATAAATGCCTAAGAACATACTTGCCTGCTGAGTGGCTCTTTCCAATGAGGACAAACCCGGGGGTTTCCTTCGGATTGATGGATATGTAGCGGCTCGTCCAGCCGCGGAAAGAACCCCGCTGTGTTTCACAGTCCAGGCTGGCGTGAAACCACGTTAAGCTGTAGGTGCAGGTGAGGGCTGTATGGAAGGTTTTACAGTGCAGCCTCCCAAAAGACTAACTTGCTTCAACCCAATGGAGAAATTAATTTGTAACATAACAGCGCATCAGCAACTTCATTGACACTGCACTCGATTGACCAGAAGACAGCGCGAGCTGTTCCCGCCCTACTAAGCGAGTGTCACAAGTATTTCAGGTGCCGTGGATTGCTGTGAGCTAATTTAAAGTCCGCCCAGGAAGAAGTGCGTATAACGCACGAAACGCGTCGGCATATGGACTGTTGTGATATTTGAATGCCGGTTTGTCAGACGAGATGCTGCAGCTTTCATAAATAAATGCCTAAGAACATACTTGCCTGCTGAGTGGCTCTTTCCAATGAGGACAAACCCGGGGGTTTCCTTCGGATTGATGGATATGTAGCGGCTCGTCGAGCCGCGGAAAGAACCCCGCTGTGTTTCACAGTCCAGGCTGGCGTGAAACCACATTAAGCTGTAGGTGCAGGTGAGGGCTGTATGGAAGGTTTTACAGTGCAGCCTCCCAAAAGACTAACTTGCTTCAACCCAATGGAGAAATTAATTTGTAACATAACAGCGCATCAGCAACTTCATTGACACTGCACTCGATTGACCAGAAGACAGCGCGAGCTGTTCCCGCCCTACTAAGCGAGTGTCACAAGTATTTCAGGTGCCGTGGATTGCTGTGAGCTAATTTAAAGTCCGCCCAGGAAGAAGTGCGTATAACATACGAAACGCGTCGGCATATGGACTGTTGTGATATTTGAATGCCGGTTTGTCAGACGAGATGCTGCAGCTTTCATAAATAAATGCCTAAGAACATACTTGCCTGCTGAGTGGCTCTTTCCAATGAGGACAAACCCGGGGGTTTCCTTCGGATTGATGGATATGTAGCGGCTCGTCCAGCCGCGGAAAGAACCCCGCTGTGTTTCACAGTCCAGGCTGGCGTGAAACCACGTTAAGCTGTAGGTGCAGGTGAGGGCTGTATGGAAGGTTTTACAGTGCAGCCTCCCAAAAGACTAACTTGCTTCAACCCAATGGAGAAATTAATTTGTAACATAACAGCGCATCAGCAACTTCATTGACACTGCACTCGATTGACCAGAAGACAGCGCGAGCTGTTCCCGCCCTACTAAGCGAGTGTCACAAGTATTTCAGGTGCCGTGGATTGCTGTGAGCTAATTTAAAGTCCGCCCAGGAAGAAGTGCGTATAACGCACGAAACGCGTCGGCATATGGACTGTTGTGATATTTGAATGCCGGTTTGTCAGACGAGATGCTGCAGCTTTCATAAATAAATGCCTAAGAACATACTTGCCTGCTGAGTGGCTCTTTCCAATGAGGACAAACCCGGGGGTTTCCTTCGGATTGATGGATATATATATATATATATATATATATATATATATATATATATATATTACCTACAGGCGGTCGCCAGTAGGTAGTTATAGTGAGGATGTGATTTTTTACTAAAAAGATGTTTTTGATTTGGCAATATCTTTGGCGTTGTTTGACAAATCTTTCCGAAAGTTCCAAAACTAATTTGATGGTCACTGGCGCTCCAGTCTTGAAAATTTCGGGGTATTCTGTTAAGCGGGGGCTGAGAAAAAGAGGGTCCCAAAACAGTTTTTCTCCATGACATTTTCCATAGGAAACTTTCGACACGGCTGCAGCCCGATCTGCTGAATTGAATTACACCAAATTTTGGCAAAAAGGTAGTGCTTGTTTACAGAAAGCCACCTTTTTGTTAAATGCTGCAAACCTGTTTAGGAGTTCCAGAGAAATTTAAAGATTTTGGTTGTGGATCTGCAACCCCTCCTGGTCTCGTGCCTGAGATCTGATTGGCAGCTAACACTCCTAACTAGAAAATGTTGGCAGCCATTTGTGACTCGGTTTAATGGACTCACAGGAAAAATTATTTACAAGAAGAAAAGAGGGCAGGATAGAAACACAAAAACCCCATAAGCCTGTTCAGGGGGTCCAACAGGAACCCCCAAGACAAAATAAAGCATTTAAAAAATGTTTCAGCGGGAGTCACGGTGGATCCGCGAATCCGGACAAAAATGTAAAAAGAAACAAAGCGCAGGCCTCCAGACTTCTTTTATATTAGGGCCTTGGGTGGACCAGCTCTTGGGGCAAATATAAATAATATTGCGGGTGGCCAGAGTGGACCACTCAGCCCTGAGAACTGCCACCTCACTGCTGCCCCAGGGACCGCCACCTTCCTGGGGCACACAGTTTTTTTTTTTTAAATGGTGGAGGCCTTATAGCCTCCTCAGCAGCCCTGGGGACCGCCACCTCCAGGGCGCAAATCAAATCACTTAGGGGGTCTGTTGTGGACCCCTCAGGCTCTGGGGACCACCACTTCCCTGGGGGATATTTGATAAAAGGTGGGGGACACATGGACCCACTCCAGGAGCCCTAGATGACCCTGGGGACTGCCACACCCCAGGGCTGGCCTCTGCAATGTCCCGGGGTGCCCACCCTGGTACATTGCAGTTTGCTATAGCTTGTCTGGAACACTGCTCCTGCCAAGCCAAAGCAAACTCTGCTGCGCTTCGTGGAAGTGAGAGCAGTAAAAATTATCTTGCTTCCATGAAGCGGAGCAGAATTGCTTTTGGACAAAGGGAGCTGCATGTTAGCAAAGAAAGATAGATGTTGGTTCAAAAAGTGTGCTCATTGTGGTTTGGTGTAAATCAATTCAGTAATTCTGGAGATATTTAAGTTTAAAAATATTGATATCTTGGGAATCAAGTCCTTGCAATGGACTCTCAGATCCTACTAAAATTTGATTGGCTGGCAACACTTCAACCAGGAAGATGTGATATCAGTGATCAGTGATGTCATTTGAGATGTCATCAGTGATGTCACTGACCATGTCATGAGTGATGTAATATATGAGGTCATAAGCAGTGCATTGTGGGCGCAAGTTATAGTTAGCTCACTAACTATAACGGCTGAATTTCTCTAGTTTTGTATGAGTCCTGAGCCTAACTATAATGTCTCTGTAACCTTTGGTTTAGTCAGTGAATATACATATATATATGCATGCTATGGACCATATACACAAACTTATTTGCACTTTCTCGGAGGGTACATACATGCAAGAAAAGTACAGAATTGCAAATGTACAACTGACATTGGCTGCCAGAAAGAGAAAACCCTTTTGTAACATTGTTAGAGTAATTGTCCATGAAAAATATGAATTATTTTACTGCTATTAAAAGAATAAGGGTGGTTGTGAAGTATTTGAGCATAGATTCTATCTAAGAACTCCCCCAAGAACCTGCCTTTTGCATTTCCTTACGTTTATGCCTGCTGCTGAAGAAGCTGGATGGACAGAAGCTGTTAATAAGTTCCGTCTAGTACTGTTGTGTCTATCGTAGGTCCAGGAGGGCTGGATTAATGCCATATTATCCAGATAACAGTGAATTAGGTAATTTTCTGTTGATATGTACTGTCTATGACTGTCTTATAAGACTATAATTAAAATCTAGCATGGACCTTGCAATTCTTATCTTCCATTGGACACCTGCTCTAGCCACATGAAAGATTCTCATTTATTGCACTCCGTGCTACCAGACTGTGGGACCCTATGAACTGTCTCAACTGTCTCTCCTGAAGGCATGATGATAGCACTTAAAGTTTTGAGATTCATTGAAAACTCTAGATCTCACTCTTGACCAATAACTGCATCACATGGGCTGATATATTCACTTCTGTGCAGTTCCCATACCTGATTCTGTGTACTTGAATTGTTGTCCAGTTATTGCTGATTTCAAGGTGTGGATTACCCTGTTACAATAAAATACTCTCCTAATCTAGTAAATACATTAAAAAAGCTAGCATTCATTACTCACATTAAATGCATGCTTGGGATTCCGCTCCAGCAGAACACTCACACTGGGAACTTCAGTGACGTAGCACAATGCACCCCTCAATATATTTTACTTTCTTAAAAAAGAAATGTTATAGCATTTCAAATTTGTGTCATTCGGCGCATTTTATTTATACCCACCTGCTCCTTCAGAATATTAACTTGTACTGATAATGCAACAGGTTGATTTACCTTTCTATTTCAACGCTATTTTATTGGATGGCTTGCAGAGTATTCTAAGAGTTCCTTTTAGGACTAACCTTAACCAGCCTAAGCAGTCCAAGAGACCTAAATTCATTCATCTTCAGACAAGTACGATAAGCTGTACAGTGAGAGTGGGTGGTCTTTTAGTCATCCTCCTTCGGACATTGGCTATTATCTGGATTTCATGGTTGCTAGGATAGGATGCCCAACAAGGCGAAGGCATTTGGAGGATAGTACATTGCCCCACATGGGTTCCTATTAGGTTTTTAGTGATGCAGCATCAAGTAGTTATTTTGGTAGAGGTTAATTTGATGTGAAATTATGTGTAAAAAGTCATTAAAAAACATTGTCTTTTTGAGGTGGTACTTGTTGTATAAATGCATTAATCTGTCATAACGACACAGAACTATTCTCTAATCAACCTTGTGCTTTCATTTGTATTACTTTTTTGTTGTATTAGCATGCTGAATATATTGCTATATTGCTATTGTAAAGATATGCACATACATAGGCTTGCAAATCAATGCAATAACAAAACAGCTTACTCTTCAGAAGTATCTGCTATGCAATATTTTGTAAAAGGTGCCTTTTAAATTCACCACTACCAACAGAATCATCATCTTCTGACTTGTTTTATTTTTAAGGATGCCATCTTACTTTCCTGATGCAGTTCAGCAAAAGGGTAGTACTCCCTGCATTTATATTGTTGTAACCCAAGCTGTTGATTCATTATGAGACTGTATTACTAGTAAAGTTGGGGAAAAGTCAACATGAAATCACCCAAACGTTACCAAAAAACAAGAATATGGGCCACTCGTTTTGCCAATGGCTGTTTTCTTGATTTCTTTGTTGTACTGACAGGTAGCTGTTTACGTATCACAGTATCATGTCAGTGAAACATCCTATACAACCAATGTGTTTGGTTAGTAACATAGGAGTCTCCTCTGCATATCACTCCATGAACAACATGTTTTCAGTATCTGACCTGTGGTTCTTCTTCAGAATAGCCTCTATCTTTTTTGGCAAGTATTGACATTGCTGTGCAAAGCTCCTTGCTTGAAAAGAAGTCATGATTGTTGTTGAAAATGCCATCTTTTGCGTGGTGTACCCCCAGATTTTTGCCTTGACTATTTTTGCTGGCTGTAGAGCTCTGTGCAGATAATCCCAGGTAACCAGCGGTAAGATGCCTGTGCTCCCCCTTTAACCCCTCCCACGCTCATGACGAGCTCAGCTCGTCATAAGCCACGGTTCTCGTGTGCTCATGACGAGCTGAGCTCGCCATGACCGTTAGAACGCTTGCACGCTGGGGAAATTCCTCTGCTGTGCGAACGTTCTACACAAACGGGTGTGGTCATGATGAGCACAGCTCGTCATGAGCACATGAGAATCTTGGCTCATGACGAGCTGAGCTCGTCATGAGCGCCGGGGCGCTGTGCGCGCCCCCCTCCCCCCAGCACGGCAGAGGAACGACCCCAGCAGCCAAGGGGTTAAACATGATGAATTTGGCATACCCCTGATTGGCATATTTCACGTACCTATGAGACTCTAATATGTGGTACAAATGTGGACCCAGTGCCTGTATGTTAAATGTCACAAGTGGACTGCTATACCCATTGTGCCATCCACTACAGTGACTGCAGGCCTCCCCTCTGTAGTCTGACCGCTCAGTTTTAAAACCGCAAATTTGACCAGTCAAAATAACCCCTTTTGGCAGTTGTAACCCACGTTTACATATTACTAATTAAGCTATTTCTAATCATTATTCAAAGCCCAATTCAATTATAAAGTTGGATTTTTATTAAATATTTATGAAAAGTAACTTTTAGAAAGTTACCTTTTCCCCATATTAACTTCTTGGATGCTCTGTGTAAGAAGTTAGCCTGGTATATGATGTCCACTAGTTCTAGTGGGCACCTTGCACCAGTCTAATCGACCCTTCTTGATGGTGGTTGTAAAGTCAACCTTATAGAAAGCTATCCTAGTGGTAGCATGAACGAGCAGTCTTCAGGCTAAGACTTCAGTAGGCGAGTTAAGCAAGTTGTTTTACCATATATAATCCCTTGAATACCAAATGAAAGGACACCATACAAGGTATATATCAAATATATATGTATTTAATCTAAACACAACACCTCTGCACTCTTTATGAGGTCAGAGGTAAAAATACAATACAAGTCACACAGTTAATATACGATAAGTTGCACAGTATACGTTATGCCCTAGGGGCCTCACAAACCATATACTAAGAAAGTGATATAAGTACCACGTGAGAGTTAGAAAGCTGGCCTGGGGCCTGTGGAATCGCTGGGGCTAAACTAAACAACCAAAGGTTAGGAAGTAGGAGACCCACGGGAGAAGCGTGCAGTGTCAAAACACTGACGCGGCTTACAATTGACTTTCTATGGAAAACGAAGAAGTTACAAATAAGCAATTTAAGGACACTTCCGGATGGACTAGTATGGAACCCTTTTAAACTAGGACACTTCGAGAGTCAAGACCCACAGGAGCACCGGAATACTCGTGTTACCTCACCCAGGGAAGCCGGGTGCATAGGTGTCCTTTCGTGTCAGGTTTCGTCGTCGTTTTCTATGGAGAGCTGCAAAGAAGTGCTGCAGGCGACCAGAGGAAAAGTGTCCGGGTGGATTCAATGGTGGATCGGTGATGTGAAGAACCTGAAAGCAGAGAGGACAGAGTCTGGGTCACTAACCAGTGACCAGGAAGGTATCAGGAAGGAACCAAGCAATGTCGGGTGCTTGAAGGTGAAGAAGGTGAGTTTGTCTCTTCAGCCACGAGGTCCAGGAGGCATCGACGATGACCAGGCGCTGGATTCTAGGTGTCTCATGACGGATCTAGATGACTGCGGTGTCTGTATCCAGATTGGACCCAACAAGCCTTGGCAACCACAACCCATGCAGGATGTTGAGATTGGCTCTGTTGCAGACCAGCAAGGTCTGTGGCACTTCTCCTTTTCAGGGAAGCTGGAGCAACCCTGGAGCAACCAGGACAGCAAAGTAAATTCAAGATGGCGTCTTCAGGGGGCTCACTAGCCAACAGGCAAGGAACTGGGAAGACGCATCAAGCTCAAATGCAAAGGCAGGGCCCACGGGACACTCGTGGAGTGTAGGGGCCTGGGCTTCAGTGCAAATGGTGCACGGGGCTGGAGCTTCTTGTACGCCAATGCACAACTTACTGAGGCTTCAGGAAAGGAGTGCAGATAGCAAAATGCTGGATGTCCAAAATGTCTGGTCCCAGGGTCTCTCGTGTACGCCACGGGTCTCAGCTTTGCTGTGGATGTGGGGTGGGGTCAGATAAGTCTGGAAGTCCAGTTCTTGAGTCGCAGAGTCGTTGGGTTCTGACGGGAGGCTTGAAACAGCAGACTGGTAAAGTTGCTGTTGGTGCCTGTTTGCTCAGGGTGGTCACTCCTTGACCACAAGGGAGATTTCTTCCATCTTCCAGTCAGAATGGAATGTCGGAGGTCCAGGATATGTCTTTCAAAGATTCGTCCAGGATAATCTAAAGTCCTGGGGACACAGCTCCTATGCGTATACTAAGAATGGGGGCTGGATTACCTGACTAGGTCCCTCCTATGGGTGGACCTGAGAAAGGGGTGGTTTCACCCCTTTCCCTTTGTCCAGTTTCGCGCCAGAGCAGGGCTGGAGTGCCCCAGCAACTGGTTTGAACCCGGCTATGCATGGAGCACCTTGTGTGCCCCAGGCAGTGCCTAGATGCATTTACTCAATGCAGCCCTCCCTGCCGCAAAACACAAAACCCCTGTCTGGGGAGGTGCCAGAACCTCCCTGGACAGGAAACCTATTGTCCAGGTTTCCCCTGCCGGAGTTTTGTCCAGCAACAGGAGGTCAGACTCACGTCTGTGGTAGCAGCAGCATCCATTTTGTGATGCTGAGGATCTGTTTAACTTTAACCGGGTAACGCAGTAAGCTACATGTCTTTTCCCTCTAAAAGGGTGAAATGCTACCCCCTCTGCCAGAATTGGCGGGGGTGGGTAGTATTCCAAAGTGTTTGACACCTTGCATGACATGTTTTGATAAAGCCAAACCAAAGTTAGCATTAACCGCGAGGATTATAATGAATTTAAGAGTATATGGTATGGCTATATCATAGAACATCTATAAGGAGATGGTTCCGATAGCTGCAGAGGGGCTCAGCTCATGCTAGGGCACCCTCTCACATAAAACCAAGCACTCTGCCTCCAAGATTGTCGAGGCCTACCATAGGAGGTGTATATGTTTCTATATATAAAGGTAGATGTAGGTATACTATATCTAAGTATGGGGTGATTACACCACCTTACACAGGCTGTGTGAACAGACCTGTGGTGTCAGTTTGGAAGGCAAACCAGGGGTGGCACAATACATGCTGCAGCCCCTGGTAGGCCTAAGGTGCACCTATGCTCTGGGTACCTATGGTACACTACACAGGAGCTCACAAGGGTGACCCAGTAACCAATCTGGTATGTACCTAAAGTACATGGAGTCCATTTTGTAGAGAAGGCAGATAGTCTGGGGCCCTGAATAGCAGGGTCCCAGGCCAACGAAGTCGAAAACCAGCAAAACACCAGGAAAAAAGTGGGGGTAACCATATAGTCAGATTCCTACACAACCCCCCGCCCCCCAACGAAAGGAGATAAGGCTATCCTTGTCCAGGTAAGCCTATATTGACTAAGTGGCCATATAAGGAAGTACCTGCACTAGCATGGTTACCCCCTGTCTAATGGTCCACTAAGCTATCCCTCACCCTAAGTGTATCAGAGGGTCTCCACCGTTGGGATTTACTTCCTATGGGGTGTTTTGGCAAAGTAAAAGACTGGTGCTGGGATGGAGTACTGAAATGAGGATCCACTAATGTTGGGCTCAGCTCCTCCAATCACTATCCACCATGTATGCCTTTCTTTCCATGACTGAGTTGCACTGTGCTCTTAGGGTCAACCTTTGGCTACCTACAGCTGGAGGTTGGGTCCCTTTGGTTGGACCACTGGAGGGACAGGTCAGGTTTGGGACCATTGAGTCCCAGGTTTGCCTGTGTACAACAGAGCCCATCTGTGGGAGGTTCTTACACAAGGGTAAGGGAGAACCCTCAGAGTGTTGAGGGATTTTCACTTGGCTAGGGCAACTAGACTGGGTGCCCCTAATATGCTGATGGGGGGTTCCTCTGGACAGGGGGCCCTTTGGGGTCCACTGACCTCCCTGACCTCTACAACCCTGGGCTGATTGAGGCAGGGTGGAGAGGGGCAGGTTACCTGCTCCAGACTGGGTACCACCTTAAAAAGGTCCACTGACATCAAGGGCTCTGCAAGGCCAGGCCTGACTACCTCTGTAGCAGTTTCTTCACAAGGGGTAGGGTCAGGTCCCTGAGGAGGCTGACCCTCACCTAATGTCTGGTGGGAGGGAGACTTTTCTTCCTCCCCAATGCTCTCTGTCTGAGTGGAGTGATCCATAGTTTCAGGCTTCACAACACAAACATCTGTTTGGGTTTGGACTGTGACCATCACAGCCCTACTAACCTTTTCAGGAAGGCCTATCATTTTTGGAATGGGCCTGTTTCTCTTCCTCAGCCTGTGGAAAAGTAAATTTTGCCATGTTCTGTGTCCCTACGCCTCATCCATCATATGTTATGTGTGCATGACCAATATGCATATGTTATTCCCCATGCCTGATTAATGACGCAATTACAGTTGTGTCCACCTCTAGTATGTTAGTTTCCAGTCCTCGTGAATACTACGAATATCAGGCCTATGTAAGTAATGTTGCCACGTTTCTCAGTGTGCACGTTATTCAATTATAAAGTCCCCGTTTCCAGGCCTCAAAAGGGCCCGGATCACAGATTCAGCTCCTGTCTCCTGAAAGCCTCGCTGAGGAGCGATACAGCCCCCACCTGTATCCTCGACCTTTCACTTACTTCCTGCCTTGCAGTGCCCGGTGCACCCCGGCTCTGCCTCTGAGTCTGCCAAAAGTATGTTATAGTTCCAGTTATCAGTTCAGTCCTCCTCCTCTGCATTCCTAAGCTACTGAACTGCATCAACAGTTTCCGTCATTGTCTAGCCTTCTCGTCTCCATGTTAGAGAAATACTGTATTTTATGGTCATTTAGTATTCTTCATCACGCACTACATGTAGAATAATGCATGGTCCAGTCTTAGAATCAAGTTAGCTTTTCCCCTCATGACTTCTAGTTTATATCAACATGTTCCCTAAACATTAGATACCAGATAGGGTTTAGGTACATGTCGCTCCGACCCTCCAGACTTTAGTCTCTGCTCCTAGCACAGAGTTCGTAGCCCCCAGCTTCTCCTAGTAACACGTCATTGCCAGTTTGCGCGCACCACCAGGTTAGAGGTCCCGGCTCCTTAGGTAGCCCCCTCCAAAGTTTCCGCCCATTCATGACATATTCTGTTACGTTTGCATCACATGTCTATGTATACGCCCAGTTACACCTCTTTTTACTGTTATCTCTCGCGACTGCTACGCGTCACGCCTTCTACTCCACCTACTGTTACGCCTACTGCAATGTAATGCTATGTGTTTGCGCTATGTATATAAGTCAATGTTTTGTTATTAAATGTTAGCGCGCTCATCCCAGACCTAGCCCCAGCAGCTGCTGGGCCTCTTTTCCCCTGCTGAGCCCCAGTTGTCCTGCTGGGCCCTGTCATTCTGTTCCTATGCAGGTTGTCCTGATCCTGTCCTTATGCTGTAATAAACCTGCAGAAACTCCTACTACCTCGAATTTTGACTCTTATTTATTGAGCTATCTGTTATGCTATAAGTCTAGTCAAAAATAGGGTATTATTTATTTATTTACCACATAATGGCGCCCGAATAGGGACTTGCCCTTTCCCCACGCGTCGGTGAAGCCACGCCGACCCCCTGACCCTCTGCAGTCGTGACGGAACCATACTGGCCAAGTGCAGATATTTCTGCTTCAAGTATCCCTCAGGCCCACGGAGGAGACGGAGGAGGCGGTCCAGCATCCGAACGAGACGGTGGAGGAACGCGGCGAGTCCCGACCAGAGCCCAAGCCGAGAGTCCAAGGTCCGAGGTATCCGGAGGCCCACCCGTAACTGAAGTCCGAAGTCCGAAGTCCGTCGTAGTCCAGTCCCGTTCGAGGCTTTCCGTTCCGTGCTGCCCGGTGAGTACCATTGCTGGGGTAGTGTCTAGACAGGGTCAGTCTAAATTGACTCCTGGTCCGTGGGTTGGTGGTACCCAAGCCCACAAACGAAGTGTTCACCTAGGTGGATACGGGTCTTGATGCGTTCCTTTATGGGACCGGTATGTTCCGTACTGTTACAGCAGTGCATCCAGTAACTCTAGTCTGTTCCGTTCTCGAGAATTCTGTTCTGTTTCTGTTTTCAGTATTTTCAGGTAGTATTCTGTTCGAACTGTTATGTTATGATATTGTTTAATGTATTTCCAATGTCGTGGTATGCCTGAATTGTTTTCCCAATTGTTATTGTTTTTCGTGTATTGTATTGTGTTCCGATTCAAGTTTAGAATGCCGCTCTTTTCCAAGTTACGTCAGTTAAAAACTAGAAAGGGTCTGCTGGAAGCAGCAGTTCCTGTTCCGCCTAGGGACAGTCCAGGTCACTTTATGTATCAGAAACATGGCATAAGCGCCATATTGTATCTAGATTTATGGGTAGAGTATACCAAACAGTTAGAAGAAAAGTATAGATGGCCCGTATCGGGTACATGGGATGCCGAATGTATCATGCGAGTAGAAGAAGCATTATGGAAAAAGAAAGCCAGACAGTCACAGAAAGATGCCATCGAGTTATGGCGTAAGGAAGCGCATAGAAGAACGGAAAAGGAAGTCAGAAAGTCAGAGTTAAGTAGAGAATCCCAAGAACGAGCCCAAGAAAGAGAATTAATCGAGATAGGTGAACAAGTCAAAGTCGAACAGTCAGACAGACAGAGGCATGCCCTTATTAAGGGTATGTATCCTCTCCTTGCCGAAGGCTTGCCAAAAGCGACCCCAGAGGCACCCAGTAATTTCCCGCCACCATTGGTTCCGACCAAGCTACGTCACAAACCGACCGCAGCTGATATTTTTATTTCGTCCTATCTGGACGACACAGTTCCAGAATATGCAAATCCAGTTCGCGCTCCACCTGTCCCTGTAAATCAGGCACTTCCCGTTCCTCCAGACACCGGAGTACCTGTTACGGTACCCCCGGGTCAGCCTGCCATACAAGTTCAGCCCACGTTACAATTACCGACCCTGCAAGCACGAAGAATGTCAGTCGACGATTCTAGTCTAGGGGCCGTAGGAGGAGGTCCTCCTCAAACCCCACCGCCACACAAGCGTTTATCAGCACTCGAATTACATGCTCAAGCATCACAGCGTACTCCTAAAAGTAATAAGTCTGTTACAGAAATCAGGCAAGCCCTTGCCGAATGTGTCTATGACACAGTCCCAGGCGAGTATAATATGGTTTTATATTCCGTACGCGTAAGAAGGGTGACCGAGTATCTAGTCACCTTACCAAATATGAAAGAAGATCTAGACAGAATATATCGTTTCATCCGTACAGGGGATGATCCAGAAAGCATTGGCGAAATTATGTCTCAAAGGAAAGCCGAGATTCAGCTCATGATATTAAAGTTCCTGATCAATTGTTTAATAAGAGAACAAGATTACCCGTCTAAAGATCCCGCCGAAATGAGAATCCTAACAAGGTGGAGTGATAATATAGCCGAGGGTAAGCACAAGACCATTAGTGCCATGGAAAGTATGTACAAGAAAATTCGTAAAGAAATAATAAGGTTACACGAACAGCGTAAAGCAGCACAAGTAAGCGAGAAAGAAAGTATCTCTGATCCTGAAGAGGAAGACGAGAATCCCGCCAGAATAGCGTATGTAGGAAAATCCAGATTTCCAGATCGCCATTTACGTCCAGAACCTAAGTCTATTTTTCATCATCCAGCACCAGAACGAGGCTCTTTAGAGCAAGTATTTCAAGCTACCGATCACATTCTGAAATCACGAGTCGGATATAGCGAATTAAGTACCATGCACGAACAAGAACTAGCCCGATCAGCAGTCCGATGGATTACTGATTCTACCACTTTTCCAGACGAAATAGTGGCACAAATGTTTCTGAAACTGCCCCCAGCCGAGCAACGACTGGTGGGTATGTATATGATCCAGCACCTCATTACCCTGTATGAGGGTCAACATTCTGATCCAGGCCCGTTGCACGATATCCTGAACGAGTTACTCCAGTATAGATGGAGAGGTCTAGGTACCGATTTAATTAGTGTCATTCTAGAACAGCGCCACAAGTATAGAACGTTCCTGAACCCGCATTTTGTTCATGTCTCACCCCCAGAAAGTAAACCATTCTACATAGACAGACAGAATCCGCTACGAGAAGTCCACCCAGTCCAAGGGGCGGGTGGCGTAATGCAACGAGTGTTTGTATACACTCCAATATCAAAGATGGAACTTCTTGAAATGAAGAAATTAATCCCCTGTCATGACAAAGATCCAGCGGGGTTCCATAGAGAATTAAAAGACATGCTCCGTATGGGAGAATACACTTACCCAGATATCATTAAAATGTTAAAGGTCCTGCTACCCGCAGGGGTGTATGAAAAGTTAAAGGAAAAAGAATGGGAGGTGGGAGAGAAAAAGATCGATTGGGCAGCTCTAGAAGCTGAAGACAAGGCACGAGTACCAGGTACCGGTCTTGGAGATAAATGTAAAGATTTACCAGAATTATTGATTCAAGTTTTACCCAGATTATTGACAACTAGGAAAGAAGACTGGGATGCAATCTCAGCCTGTAAACAGAAACAAGAAGAGGATATTAGTGATTTTTATTCTAGATTTGAGAAATGTTTCAGTATTAACAGTGGTCTCAAGACAAGTAGTGAGTCATACCCTCATCTTTTCGTTACCAAATTAGTCGAGAATTCAAGTCCACAAATTAAAAACCGAGTTTTGAAAGTCGAAAGCACCTGGCAAGCAAATACTCCGTCCCAGATGCTCCAGATGCTCCAGTATCACCAGAATAGAATCAGGGAAGAGCAAGAACACGAAAGAAAACGTATGAAAGACACGAAAATGAAAGTGCTAGTTGCACAATCTATTCCTCAAGACAGTCAGAAGAGAGGTCCGAATCAAGCCAGTCACCCTGCAGCTCCCGTTAAAGGGAACTGCAATTATTGTAAACAGCCAGGTCATTTTATAAACGAGTGTGCAGTTCTGAAACACAACATAGCTACTGGTAAGACTAAAGAAAGACCACGTCCGCCGAGACAAGAACAAGTTTCACAGACTCCTCAGTCACAGAATGCACAACAGACAGTTTCCGCACCGCAGCCTATCGCTGCAACACAGCATGTTACACAGCAGATGTACCAGTATGCACAGTCCGAGTATCCAGAGTACCAGTCATATTCATGAAACAGCCTAGAGAGGGAGGTAGGCTTGCCTCTCATCGAGATACCTGTAGACCAAGAAGGTCCCTATGTTCATAGTCAAGTATTAGGGAAAGACAGAAAGTTTTTGATCGATACAGGGGCAAGTAGGACCACAATTAGTCACGCCGAAGTTCCAGGGGCTCCGCTCTCAGGCTCAAGAAATGTTTCCCTTGGATTTTCAGGAAAACCCATAGTTAATGAAATATCTAAGCCAGTTACTCTAGAAGTAGGTCCATTGTCCCGTACTACTGATCTGTTACTTACTAAGTCATGTCCAGAAAATCTATTAGGTATTAGGACACTGAAAGAGTTAGGTGCAGTTATTTGCTGTTCCCCAGAGGGAATACGTCTGTTCCTACGTGACTTTAAGGGTCACTATGTATTACGAGATTTTGATTCAAGATTGTCTAATGTTCCACAGTATTTATGGGCGCAAGGTCCAACTGATGTAGGTTACATGCAAATCACACCCTATCGTGTGACTCTCAAACCAGGTGTAGTGTTACCACGAATCAGGCAATACAGATTGCCACCTGAGGCTGTAGCAGCCTTATCCAAAATTATTGACGAGCTCATGGCTCAAGGAGTAGTTGTAGAAACTGACTCCAATGTATGCAATTCTCCGATCATTCCAGTCATGAAACGTACTGATCCGAATGCACCCCCAGTATATCGATTAGTGATTGATTTACGAGAGCTTAATAAATGTATTATTCCTCAGTACCCAGTTGTTCCAGACATTTCTTCCCTGTTAACAGCCATTGATTCCGAAGCCATGTTTTTCACTGTTATTGACCTCAAGAATGCATTTTTTAGTGTTCCAATTCATCCAGACAGCCAGTTTCTTTTCGGATTTTGTTTAAATGGAAGGAGCTATATGTTTACACGCGCTCCTCAAGGATTCACAGAAAGCCCTAGTATTTACAGTCAAGCACTCAAGAGACAACTAGACAACATTCACATGCCAACTGACACTGCCCTGCTCCAGTATGTCGATGATCTACTGATCACAGCCCGTTCTGAACGTGCTTGCGAGCGAGCATCACTTACGGTTCTGTATTTTCTAGCCGAGATGGGGCACAAGGTGTCACCTTCGAAGCTTCAATTCTGTGTCCAGCAAGTGGTATACTTAGGACACTTGCTGTCCAAGAGGGGTAGGCAGTTGACACCCGACCGTATCCAGTTAATAGCGAGTCTTCCCCAGCCCAGAACCCAGAAGGAGGTACGTGCCTTTATCGGCCTTACTTCTTATTGTAGACAATGGATTCCCCAGTATGCATTCCTAGCCAAGCCACTGATACAGTTAACGACACAGGAGGCAGCCGTATCGACTGTCCTCCCTTGGACATCTGACCATACACTTAGTTTTAACGAGTTAAAGAAAGCCCTATGTCAAGCTCCAGTTCTAGCTACACCGAACTACAGTAAGCCTTTTACACTTTTCGTTACTGAACGCGAAGGTACAGCATTATCTGTCCTCACACAAGATCAAGCAGGTCAATACAAGCCCTGTGCTTATTTTTCGAGCACATTAGATCCAGTCGCCCAGGCGTTGCCTGCGTGCCTCAAGTCAGTTGCAGCCACAGCACTAGCTATCAGACAAAGTGATTCTATAGTTATAGGACATTCCTTGACAGTACAAGTTCCACATTCAGTAGAAGTTCTTTTAAACCGAACACAAACTCAGCACTTGACAATTGCACGTTTAACAGGTTATGAATTGACACTGTTCCAGCCGCACATAGAAATTAGACGCTGCAACGTCCTGAATCCTGCTACACTGTTACCATCAGTTAGTTCAAATCCAGACACACATGATTGTGTGGAAGTAGTTAACATTACGACAAAGCCAAGACAAGACCTGACAGATATTCCGTTACCAGATCCTGACCTGACACTTTATGTGGATGGTTCATGTATGAGAACTAGTACAGGAGAACTAGTCGCCGCGTATGCAGTGACTACTGACACTGAAGTTATTGAAACACACCGTATTGATACCCTGTCCGCTCAAGCAGCAGAGCTAGTCGCCCTGACACAAGCCTGTATACATGCCAAGAACCTGAAGGTTAATGTTTACACAGATTCACGTTACGCATTCGGAGTTGTACACGACTTCGGAGTGCTCTGGCAGGAGAGAGGTTTTATGACTTCTCATGGAACCAAGATTCAGCATGGTCTCCTTATTCAAGCCCTGTTAGATGCCATACATTTACCGACATCTATTGCTATCATGAAGTGCAAAGCACATACGAAAGTCACTGACATTATTTCCCAAGGTAATGATTTAGCAGACCGCACAGCCAAGCTTACAGCACAGACTCCAGACATTCCAGTTAATCAGACACAGACACATACTCCAGATCCGATTACATGCATGACAGTTAAGGACCCTACTCAAGATGTCATAGATATCCAGTCACATGCTACTCCCGATGAAATCAAGAAATGGTCTGTACAAGGAGGGGTCCAGACAGATCAGGGATGGGTAACGAAGGGTAGAGCCACATGGTTTCTCCCCGATTCTATGGTTCAAGTCATTATCAATACCGCACATAGTCCAGCACATTTAGGAGAAAAAGCTATGTTAGACAGTATCCAGAACATTTGGTTCAACAAGCATTTACGAGCTGCAGCCAAGCAGAAAGTCCGTACCTGTATGATATGTTGTCAGTTTAATCCAGGTAAAAGTGTCCCGGTGGAACAAGGTGGTTTCCAGCCCCCTGACCACCCTTTTGAGGTTCTCCAGATGGATTATATTCAAATGGAGCGATGTCGAGGTTTCAAGTATGTCCTTGTAGTTGTATGCGCCTTGTCCAGATGGACAGAAGCATATCCAGTCCCAGATTACACAGCCGCGACCACTGCCAAGCAGTTGGTTCGTGAATTCTTCCCTAGATATGGACTCCCTAGAGTCGTATATTCTGATAACGGCCAGCCATTCTCATCTGAACTCATGAAACACGTTTCCCTTTTGTTAGGGTACCAGTGGAAGTTCCATTGTGTACGCCATCCAGAAGCAGCTGGACTAGTCGAAAGGCATAATCAGACTCTGAAAATCCGTATAGCAAAAGTATGTAAAGACAAGGGTGTGGATTGGTTAGTAGCTTTGCCAGTCGCTCTGTTTTACATGCGCATGGTCGCACATTCCAGATCAGGTCTGTCCCCGTATGAGGTCGTTTTCGGCCGCCCCCCTAATATGTGGGGTACTCCTAGACCCCGAAGTATTACCGATGTTTCATGTAATATGTTGACAGATTACCTAGCTTCCTTGATGTCTGCCCTCAACTCATGTCGTTCACAGGTTGCCGCCGCATTTCCAGACAATACCGAGGTGGCACCGCACGAGATCGTTCCAGGCTCCCTAGTGATGATCAGAAATTTTGACAGATCAAGTCCGCTGGAACCACGTTGGAAGGAGCCACGTCAGGTCCTCTTGACCACCCGAACTGCCGTCAAGTTGGAAGGCAGGAAGGGGTGGGTCCACCTTTCTCATGTAAAACTTTTCAAAGGACCGAAACCAGTCTTCAAAAACATTTCCAAGAACATTTCCCAGGATTCGAAGGATTGCCAGAACATTGTTTTAAAGGACTGTCCCGCACAAGACTTTATTACAACCCCTCCCTTGTTAGAGAAAACTCCGCAACAGGAGTATAAGTTAAAGCTCAGGTCTAATAAGTCAGCCAGTTTGATTGTATAAGTCCTCCCCTAGGTGAAACGGTTAGACTGTTTCTGACATGTATAAAATAGACCCCCATAGTGAGAGAGTCAGTCAAAGCTCAATCAAATGTATCGTTTTTCTGAGTTTCATATTATTCATCAGCATAATGATTTCCTGCACCAGCTATGCTTTCTATCTGTGTTTTTCAGTTCCTCATGTAAATATGTCTGCTCATGCTACAGTAGAGCACACGTTTAGTGATCTGCCTCCTCACGAATATGCATACCGCCTCGCCATGCGTAATAACACATTTATCCGTATGTTACATTATTCACACCAGACCAGCAATGCCACTAATTGTTGGGTGTGTGGTCGACTCCCCCCTTTCCAGACACCGAAGGGAGTTCTGCCACTCTTTCCTTATCCATTCTCACACAATGGTTCGTGTGGAGCATGGTCCACGTTAACGTCATCCTCAACAGATATGTCTTTTCTTAACAGTACATGTTTCCCAGACAAGCAAGGTCTCCCCCACAGAACAGGTTTAGATTTAGAAAATGAAGTATATAATTTAGGAAATTATTCGTCGAATTTCATGGTTCTGAATGTTCAGTCTGATACTACTCCAGACTCACCCGCTATTTCAGTACTACCAGTCAAAGGCGAATTATGTGTCCGTAGTTATGGTTCTGTACATATAGGTCATAGTGAATGTACTACTGTTATCCAGTATAGTGACAGTGGGAAATCAGTTTTCAAAGCTTCACGTCATTCTTATTTTATTTGTGGTCAAACTGCATATGTCCGTCTGCCCCTCGATTGGGAGGGAACCTGTTACATTGCTTTCCTACTGCCACCTGTTTTTCTAGCCCCACCTGACTATCATAGGAATTCTTTCTTAGTACACACTAGACACAAGAGAAACCTCCCGATTGTCGATTATACTGAAACCGCCGCAGAGCAATTCATTGATATAGATAAAGGTGTTTTCCCTTATTTAGGTACAGTTGTAAATAGTAAGCTAATCCGTAGGTTAACAAGAACCCTTGAAGCAGTAGTAGATGAGACTGCCTCTGCTCTAGGTAACTTAACTGAAGAGCAATCCTTTATGAGAATTGTCGTTTTACAGAATCGTCTCGTCCTTGACGTCATACTGGCCGATAGGGGCGGGGCCTGTAGAATTCTCGGATCCAGTTGTTGTATTTTCATTCCAAATAACGCGCCGTCTGTTTATTCAGCTATAACCAGACTCCATAAAATTGCCCATCTGTTACACCAAGATCCAGGCACCTGGACATGGTCCGGTTGGTTCTGGAATATAATTTCCGCGTGGGGTTGGAAAGTCCTGTCCTTTTTAGGTATTGCAGTAGCGATCATATTTAGCTGCTGCCTCTGTATACAATGTGGCCCTGCGATTTGCAGCATGTGTGCTACCTCTTGTATTCCCAGTCCCAAGCCCCGTTCTAAATCCCGTTCCAAGACAATTCGAGATGAACAAATGGTACTTTATGAAATGATAGATGGTATCATGAATATTGATGTTTCCTGATGGAAACGTAGTGACAAGGAGGGAATGTGGAAAAGTAAATTTTGCCATGTTCTGTGTCCCTACGCCTCATCCATCATATGTTATGTGTGCATGACCAATATGCATATGTTATTCCCCATGCCTGATTAATGACGCAATTACAGTTGTGTCCACCTCTAGTATGTTCGTTTCCAGTCCTCGTGAATACTACGAATATCAGGCCTATGTAAGTAATGTTGCCACGTTTCTCAGTGTGCACGTTATTCAATTATAAAGTCCCCGTTTCCAGGCCTCAAAAGGGCCCGGATCACAGATTCAGCTCCTGTCTCCTGAAAGCCTCGCTGAGGAGCGATACAGCCCCCACCTGTATCCTCGACCTTTCACTTACTTCCTGCCTTGCAGTGCCCGGTGCACCCCGGCTCTGCCTCTGAGTCTGCCAAAAGTATGTTATAGTTCCAGTTATCAGTTCAGTCCTCCTCCTCTGCATTCCTAAGCTACTGAACTGCATCAACAGTTTCCGTCATTGTCTAGCCTTCTCGTCTCCATGTTAGAGAAATACTGTATTTTATGGTCATTTAGTATTCTTCATCACGCACTACATGTAGAATAATGCATGGTCCAGTCTTAGAATCAAGTTAGCTTTTCCCCTCATGACTTCTAGTTTATATCAACATGTTCCCTAAACATTAGATACCAGATAGGGTTTAGGTACATGTCGCTCCGACCCTCCAGACTTTAGTCTCTGCTCCTAGCACAGAGTTCGTAGCCCCCAGCTTCTCCTAGTAACACGTCATTGCCAGTTTGCGCGCACCACCAGGTTAGAGGTCCCGGCTCCTTAGGTAGCCCCCTCCAAAGTTTCCGCCCATTCATGACATATTCTGTTACGTTTGCATCACATGTCTATGTATACGCCCAGTTACACCTCTTTTTACTGTTATCTCTCGCGACTGCTACGCGTCACGCCTTCTACTCCACCTACTGTTACGCCTACTGCAATGTAATGCTATGTGTTTGCGCTATGTATATAAGTCAATGTTTTGTTATTAAATGTTAGCGCGCTCATCCCAGACCTAGCCCCAGCAGCTGCTGGGCCTCTTTTCCCCTGCTGAGCCCCAGTTGTCCTGCTGGGCCCTGTCATTCTGTTCCTATGCAGGTTGTCCTGATCCTGTCCTTATGCTGTAATAAACCTGCAGAAACTCCTACTACCTCGAATTTTGACTCTTATTTATTGAGCTATCTGTTATGCTATAAGTCTAGTCAAAAATAGGGTATTATTTATTTATTTACCACAAGCCGAGGCTGAGATTTCTAGATCATTGCCCAGTAAGCACTCTACAGGCAAGTTTGTAGACATTGCCACTCACTTTGGGACAGTGACACCTCCCCAGCTGATATTTACTACTGCCATGGCATGATCTGTCTTCACTCCATCAATATTGACCACCTGGTAGCTAATCCCAGGTGACAGTTATTCTGAGGGTACTAGATGCTCAGTCACCATGGTGATACTAGCCCCTGTGTCCCTATAGGTCATAACTGTCTGGTCATTGATATGGGGCTCCTGTCTGTACTTGCATAAGGTATTGGGACAATCAGTGAAGTTGGCAAACCCCATGCCACCATCACAGACTAGAGTTGCTGTGGTAGGGGACCTGGTTAGGCCAGAGTCCACCTGAGTTCCCCAGGTATACCCAGCCACATTTTTGGGGGCACTCCCACCACCTGGGGGTTACTACTAGTAGTAACAGGCGGTGCTGGAGTATTACTTGGAGGAATATTTTCCTTATTGTTGGCTTTTGGGCAACTGCTGTCAGTTTTCCAGAGGCCAGGTTGCTTACATATATGGCAATAAGGTTTCTTAACATTAGAGGAAAGAGTTTGGGACCGACCCCTGTTAGACCTGGCATCATTGGCATGAGTCTCTCCTCCATTTTTTCTGTTTGCCTCCTCTGTTTACGATGTTTTGCTGGTATATTGCTTTGGGCACTGTGCCACTGCTGATCAGTGCCACAGTGCAAGTGCTCCCTATGTGAAATTGCTGTATTGATTGAATTCCATGTTGGGCTTATTTGGTTTACTATCAGTCCCTAGTAGCGTGCACCAGGAGTGCCAGGGCTTGTAAATACAAATGCTGCTCGTGGGCTTGCAGCACGTGTTGTGCCACCCACAAGAGCGGCCTAGTAAAAGTATGTCTGAAGGTCTACCATTGCTAGACCACGTGCAGTCTGACTGTCACGAGGACTGCGCAAGTACACCTACTTGCCAGTCCCTAAACCTTCCCTTAACTCCATGTTAGTCACCCCTATGGTAGGCCCAAGGGCAGGGTGCATTGTAAGCATAAGGTAGGACAAGCCTGACAAGGTTGGCATGTCCTAATAGTGAATTACAGCCATATTCGTTTTCACTATTGTAAGGTAACCTGCTCTCCATAAATTAGAATGGGCTGCCAGGATTATTAATGCTATAATCCTAGCGGGCTCGGGGAGCATGGTGCAATGTCAAGTTTGGTATCCCTGAACTCAGGGTTTAATAACGCATCCTTTTGTGTGGATGGTTTTTGGACTCTGTGTTTGAAAATAGCACTTTTAGAAAGTAGCTATTTTCTTGTCTAACTGTCTACCGGTCTCTGCTGGTTCTGGTGTGCGTGTGACAGGAGCTGGGTGGCTCCAGAGGTCTGAATGAGTCATTGTGGGGTGAGTGGGGCATTTGCATTGAGAGTAGGGGAAGAGTAGCTCCTGATAGCCTGCCCTGCCTGATACAATGCTGGCTCCGCCCCCCTGCCAGGCGACTGATGACTCTGTGCCTGCCTGGGACTTTCCTGGCCCACCTCCTGCTGGGCAACTGATGGCCCTGCCCCTGCCAGTGACAATGCTGGCTCTGCTCCTGCTGGGCGGCTGAAGACTCTGCCCTGCACAGTGAATAGGCCAGGTGCTTCGGCCTGGCAACACCCACAACAAACCCAAGATGGGGGGAAATTCCCCTGCATGGACAAAGGGATCAAAGCCAAAAAGAGGTATAAGAGAAGGACCCCTGAACCAAGAATTGAGATCACTTCTGACAAGGAAACCTGAACCAAGGACAAGAAGCCTGCTGATCTAAGGACTGCCTACCTCTTCTGCCAGAGTTCTGTTTGTTGGAGGAATCCTGCATTGCTTCTTTATTTTTGCCAAGGAACCAGGAGAGAGGAACTGTGTGTGTACTCTCAATCTTTGCTAAGAAAATCTCCAAGGGCTGGAAGAGTGCCAGTCTCCTGTTGAAGTCACAGGGCTAAAGGACTTCATCTGCTTAAAGTGCTGTTTGCTGGAACGTGTGAATCCAGCACCCCTGAAAGAATCCAGCAATCTCGACGCCGACGGACGCCGCCGAATCCAGTTCGACATCGTGAGTAACGGCTCCAGTGTCCCGCTTCCTCGACGCCGGCCGCTGGGCCCGATCGACGCCAGCAACAACGCCAGTGAGTAGTGAGTTCGGCTCCAGCTCCAAGTGACCTCGTGTCTGCACCGCTGCTGATCGCATCGATTTCGAGCCCTCTCGACGCCGTGAGCACTGCTCACTCTTGCAACATCGACATCGACGACGCCGTATCCTGCTTCACCTCGTGAGCGCTGCTCCTGCCTGACTTCGGTCGACGCCACTGCAGATCGCCCCGACTCCGAGGCCCGATCGACGCCGAAGACGCGACGCCGGACATCTCGACGCCGCTGATCATCGAGTGCTTCACTTTTCCAAGGTACTGTGTTGTGGGGGTCTGTGCGACTCCGGGCTCGACGTAGCGCTCCTCGCGGTCGACGCCGAACCTTTGGACTAACTTTGCCTCGACGTCGTGTGACTCCCGTGTGGGTTACATTGTTGCCAAGAACTGTGTTTTAGAGAAGAAGAGTTGCTTTTGATACTAAAGACTTTGTGCTAAGAAGAAACTACGCTTGAACTATTATTTTTCCTTCCAAGAGTATTTATTAAGATTGTGGTATATTTTTGTCGTTATTTGGTCTTGTGCTAAGCCTTATATAAAAATCCTTATTTTTATAATACTACTGTGTCGTGTCCATTTGTAGTGTATTCACTTTATTACTGGATGTGGTCATCAATGCTTAACGCACTGCCTCTGAGATAAGCCTGTCTGCTTTGCCAAGCTACCAAGGGGGTGAGCAGGGGTTATCTAAGTGTGTGATCCCCTTGCCCTGACTAGAAAAGGTGTGTCCCTATTTGTCAGAAGTGTATACCTCTGCCAATTAGAGACAGCCGCTTCTAACATTGGTGGGTCAGCGGTGAGGATTTGAACTTTGCATTTATGACCCATGTGCAGTGATTAGTGTACGCTACATAGTGAAAGCAGACCATAGCGCATTCACAATCTACTTGGTTGGATATTCTATTTTTGTTCTCCAAATTTCCTGGAGCTTGATTTTTGAAACTGCCAGTTTTGACCATGAGTAATGCTGGAGGCACTACACCTGTTGTTGTGGAGGAATTTGATAGGAGTAAGGTGAACGACTACCCGTTAAAGAAGCTGAAATCCTTTTGCAAGCAGTTGCAAGTTCCTACCCCAGGCATTTCAAGGAGGCCAGATTATCTCAAAGCATTGCAGGCCTGGTTAGAGGCCAGAGATTCCTCTGATCCGGTGGTGGTACCGACAGGGGAAGGGGAGGATGAGGTGCCAATGAATGGGCCCGCATCCTCTCCTGGCAGCAGTGTTTCCTCCAGAGGTCTTTCTCCTGAAGAAAGAGAAGAAAGGGCGAAGGAGCGAGCATACAACATGGAGATGGCAAAACTTAAGATAGATGGGCAGTTGGAAATAGAGAATGCAAGAGGCAGGAGAGAAGCTGATATGGAGATCAAAAGGTTAGAGTTTGAAAGAGAGAAGTTAGCTTTTGAGCGTGATACCAGGATGAGGGAGTTGGAGCTCAAAGCTAAAGAGTTAGAATTGAATCCCTCTGGTGGCAGCATCCCATCTGTGCCTGCAGAAAGTAGGTTTTATTTTCCTAAAGATGTGATCAAAGATTTTCAGAAGAATGAAGATATTGGTCAATGGTTTAAAGCATATGAGTTAGCATTGTTGGCCCACCGGGTCCCTGAGAAGGATTGGGGAGCGGGGTTGTGGGGTCGCTTTGTGAATGAGGGAAGAGATACCCTGTTAGGCATGCCTGTTGAGGATAGGATGTCTTATACTCATATGAAAGATGCTTTAATGTTAAGGTATGGCCTAACCCCAGAAAAGTACAGACAGGCCTTTAGAGAATGTAAGAAGTTGCCTGGTACTACGTGGGTTGAATATGTGTCATTTTTTTGCAGAGCCATGGATGGTTGGGTAAAGGGCAGCAAAGTGGAAAGTTATGATGCTCTTTATGATTTGTTTGCTTGGGAGCACTTGTCTAATAACTGTTTTCCAGAGCTGCGCCAGCACCTTATTGATAGCAAGATATCTAACCCTAGAAAACTTGCTGAGGAGGCGGACCGCTGGGTCAGTACCAGGGTCCACAAGGGTCCAGTGGGAGACTCAGCCAAAGGTGGGCAGGGTCCCCAGCAGAAGAGTGGGGGGGACAAGGGTAAACAGAGGGAGTTCCAGAAAGGGCCCCAAAGTAATCCCCAAGGGAACCAAGGGAAGGGTTCCCAGCCTCCCCCAGAGAAGAAATCAGAGGCCCCGACAGGTAGACCTGTTCGTAGGGGCCCAATGACCTGCTTCGCTTGTAAGCAGGTGGGACACCGGTTTTATGATCCCCAGTGTCCCTTGAAGAACTCTAGTGCACCACCCAGTGCACCACCACGTGCCGCCCCCGTCAGTTGGCGAGTGTAGCCCTGGGAGGGGAGGAGATGGTTGCCCATGGTGGGGAGGGTCCCGCAGAGATGTCCCTGGTCTCTCTAGGAGACATGGAATTGGTCCCTCCACCCCCTCTGCCTAGTAACACTAAGAAATATAGGCAGTGGGTGACCATTAATGGCCATAGAGTGCAAGCTCTCAGAGACACCGGAGCGAGTGTGACAGCTGTCAAGTGTCACTTGGTGTCCAGAGAGCAGGTTGTTCCCCACGCATTCTACCCTGTGATAGCTGCTGACAACTCCCAGAGAGAGTGTGAGGTAGCTCAAGTTTCCTTTGAATGGGGGGGGGGAGTTTCAGGCACTCTTCAAGTTGCTGTAAGGCCCGCCATGCCTGTTGATTGTCTCCTGGGCAATGATTTGGAAGACTCCCCTTGGGCTAAGGTGGAGAGGGAGACACATTTGAAAATGTTGGGTGTGCCAGAGTGGGTGTGTGCAACCACTCGATCCATGACAGCAAGTAAGGGTGTTGATGGGGTTCTGGAGCCTGAAAGTATGGCCCAGGACCCAGCTGTGAAGAGAAGAGGCAGGGGGCGCGGGAAACCGTCCCCCATAGTTCCCGTGGTCCAGGAGGAGGCAGACCTTGAGGGGTATGCCCTGGAACCCACAGGTGAACAAGTTGCTGAACTGGGAGACCTGCCCGAGCTGACCTACTGGCAGCAGGATGGTGGTCCCTCCAGGGAAGAATTCTGTGCAGAACAGAAAGTGTGCCCATCTCTTGTGGGTATGAGGCAGCAGGCCTCAGCCCAAACCTCAGGTGATCAGTCAGGGTCACATTTTGTTTACTGGGAGAACGACCTCCTGTATAGCGAGCCTAAGGCTGCTGAGCCTGGGTCAGCCTGTGTGCTGGTGGTACCCCAGCGCTTCAGAGCCTTCCTACTGGGTTTGGCTCATGACGTTCCTTTAGCTGGACATCTGGGGCAGGACAAGACCTATGACAGGCTTGTCACCCATTTTTATTGGCCTCAGATGAGAAGGGATACAGATATCCATTGCAAGACCTGTCAAACTTGCCAGGCAAGTGGGAAAAGCGGGCGGAAGCAGAAGGCTCCTCTCCAACCTTTTCCCGTGGTCAGTACCCCCTTTGACCGGGTGGGGATTGACATTGTTGGGCCCCTGGACCCCAAGACAGCCCTGGGCAACAGGTTCATCCTGGTCTTGGTGGACCATGGCACACGGTACCCTGAAGCCATCCCTCTCAGAACGGTGACGGCCCCCGTGGTGGGTCGGGCACTGATGGGTGTTTTTTCCCGTATGGGGTTCCCCAGAGAGGTGGTGTCAGACCGGGGCACCAACTTCATTTCCAACTATATGAAGTCTTTGTGGAAGGAGTGTGGGGTGACTTACAAGTTCACCACTCCTTACCACCCTCAAGGTAATGGGTTGGTTGAAAGATTCAACCGTACCCTTAAAGGCTTGGTTATGGGTCTTGTAGAACCAATGAGGCATAAATGGGACGTCCTCTTGCCATGCCTGTTGTTTGCTTACCGTGAGGTGCCACAAAAGTCTCTAGGGTTCAGCCCCTTTGAGCTCTTGTATGGTCACCCGGTAAGAGGACCTTTGAGTCTGGTCAAAGAAGGCTGGGAGCAATCTCCCAGGAAACCTCCCCAGGATGTATACAGTTACATGCTGGCCTTTAGGAACCAGACTAGGCGCTTCAGAGATCTTGCTCAGGCAAATCTGGAGGCCAGCCAGGAGGAGATGAAGAGGTGGTACGACCAGAAGGCCACTCTGGTAGAGCTTCAGCCGGGACAAAAAGTTTGGGTCATGTCCCCTGTGGAACCTTGTGCGCTCAAGGACAGATGGACTGGACCATTTAAGGTTGTGGAGAAAAAGAGCGATGTCACCTACATGGTGGACTTGGAATCTCCCAGGAACCCCTTGCGGGTCCTGCATGTCAACCGTTTAAAGCCCCACTTAGAAAGGTCCGAAGTGGGCATGCTCCTAGCTACAGATGCTGGAATGGAGGAGGAGAGTGAGCCTCTTCCTGACCTCCTGTCTGCAAAAGAGCAAGATGGGTCAGTGGATGGTGTTGTCCTCTCTGACACACTGACCCCTGAACAGCAGCAGGATTGTCGCCAATTGTTGGGACAATTCCCTGATCTGTTTTCCTTGATTCCTGGTGTCACTCAGTGGTGTGTCCATGATGTGGACACCGGGGACAGCACTCCTGTCAAGCACAAGGCTTACAGAGTGACTGACAAGGTCAGAGCATACATCAAGGAGGAGGTCTCCAAAATGTTTGCCTTAGGGGTGGTTGAGTCCTCTAGCAGTCCTTGGGCCAGCCCAGTGGTCTTGGTCCCAAAGGCTGCAGCGCCTGGTGCTTCACCGGAACTTCGGTTCTGTGTGGATTACCGAGGACTCAATTCAGTCACAAAGACTGACGCGCACCCCATCCCCAGAGCTGATGAGCTCATAGATGGGTTAGGGGCTGCCCGGTACCTTAGTACGTTTGATCTAACGTCTGGGTACTGGCAGATTGCCTTGACTGATGGGGCAAAGGAGAGGTCAGCATTCTCCACACCAGATGGGCACTGCCAATTCCGGGTTATGCCCTTTGGGATGAAGAATGCCCCTGCCACCTTCCAGAGGTTGGTCAACCAGGTCTTGGCTGGACTGGAGGATTTCGGTGCCGCCTACCTGGACGACATCGCAGTGTTCAGCGCCAGCTGGGAGGAACACTTGCACCACCTCCAGGAAGTGTTGTTGGCCCTGCGCAGAGCAGGCCTCACAATCAAAGCCAGTAAGTGCCAGATTGGGCAGGGTTCAGTGGTGTACTTGGGGCACCAAGTAGGGAGCGGCAAGGTGGCCCCCCTGCAACCCAAGATTGATACCATCCTGGCATGGGCACCGCCCAAAACCCAGACTCAGGTGAGAGCCTTCTTGGGTCTCACAGGTTATTACAGGAGGTTCGTCAAGGATTATGGTAACATTGTGCACCCCTTGACTTCGCTGACTTCCAGGAAGCAGCCACGACTTGTGATCTGGACTGACGCCTGTCAGACGGCCTTTGACACCCTGAAAACTGCAATGTGCACAGCACCCATACTCCAGGCACCCGACTTTTCTAAAGAATTTGTTGTCCAGACGGACGCTTCAGAGCATGGCGTGGGGGCTGTTCTAGCTCAGGTGAATGAAGAGGGCCGAGACTTACCTGTAGCCTTCATCAGTAGGAGGTTACTTCCCAGGGAACAGAGGTGGAGTGCGATAGAGAGAGAAGCATTTGCTGTGGTCTGGGCGCTGAAGAAGCTAAGACCCTACCTGTTTGGGACTCACTTCCGGGTTCAGACAGACCACAGGCCCCTCAGATGGTTGATGCAGATGAGGGGTGAGAATCCAAAGCTGTTGAGGTGGTCCATTTCCCTACAGGGGATGGACTTCACGGTGGAACACCGCCCTGGCACAGATCACGCCAATGCTGATGGTCTGTCCAGATTTTTCCACCTTAGTGATGAGGACTCCCTAGGGTAAGGGTAGTTCTCCCCACATTTCAGCTGGAGGGGACACGTGTTAGACCTGGCATCATTGGCATGAGTC
This sequence comes from Lissotriton helveticus, assembly GCF_964261635.1. Classification (NCBI taxonomy): domain Eukaryota; kingdom Metazoa; phylum Chordata; class Amphibia; order Caudata; family Salamandridae; genus Lissotriton; species Lissotriton helveticus. Next base: position 1,319,917,984 of record NC_136061.1, read on the forward strand.
TCTCCTCCATTTTTTCTGTTTGCCTCCTCTGTTTACGATGTTTTGCTGGTATATTGCTTTGGGCACTGTGCCACTGCTGATCAGTGCCACAGTGCAAGTTTTCCCTATGTGAAATTGCTGTATTGATTGAATTCCATGTTTGGCTTATTTGGTTTACTATCAGTCCCTAGTAGCGTGCACCAGGAGTGCCAGGGCTTGTAAATACAAATGCTGCTCGTGGGCTTGCAGCACGTGTTGTGCCACCCACAAGAGCGGCCTAGTAAAAGTATGTCTGAAGGTCTACCATTGCTAGACCACGTGCAGTCTGACTGTCACGAGGACTGCGCAAGTACACCTACTTGCCAGTCCCTAAACCTTCCCTTAACTTCATGTTAGTCACCCCTATGGTAGGCCCAAGGGCAGGGTGCATTGTAAGCATAAGGTAGGACAAGCCTGACAAGGTTGGCATGTCCTAATAGTGAATTACGGCCATATTCGTTTTCACTATTGTAAGGTAACCTGCTCTCCATAAATTAGAATGGGCTGCCAGGATTATTAATGCTATAATCCTAGCGGGCTCGGGGAGCATGGTGCAATGTCAAGTTTGGTATCCCTGAACTCAGGGTTTAATAACGCATCCTTTTGTGTGGATGGTTTTTGGACTCTGTGTTTGAAAATAGCACTTTTAGAAAGTAGCTATTTTCTTGTCTAACTGTCTACCGGTCTCTGCTGGTTCTGGTGTGCGTGTGACAGGAGCAGGGTGGCTCCAGAGGTCTGAATGAGTCAGTGTGGGGTGAGTGGGGCATTTGCATTGAGAGTAGGGGAAGAGTAGCTCCTGATAGCCTGCCCTGCCTGATACAATGCTGGCTCCGCCCCCCTGCCAGGCGACTGATGACTCTGTGCCTGCCTGGGACTTTCCTGGCCCACCTCCTGCCGGGCAACTGATGGCCCTGCCCCTGCCAGTGACAATGCTGGCTCCGCTCCTGCTGGGCGGCTGAAGACTCTGTCCTGCACAGTGAATAGGCCAGGTGCTTCGGCCTGGCAACACCCACAACAAACCCAAGATGGGGGGAAATTCCCCTGCATGGACAAAGGGATCAAAGCCAAAAAGGGGTATAAGAGAAGGACCCCTGAACCAAGAATTGAGATCACTTCTGACAAGGAAACCTGAACCAAGGACAAGAAGCCTGCTGATCTAAGGACTGCCTACCCCTTCTGCCAGAGTGCTGTTTGTTGGGGGAATCCTGCATTGCTTCTTTATTTTTGCCAAGGAACCAGGAGAGAGGAACTGTGTGTGTACTCTCAATCTTTGCTAAGAAAATCTCCAAGGGCTGGAAGAGTGCCAGTCTCCTGTTGAAGTCACAGGGCTAAAGGACTTCATCTGCTTAAAGTGCTGTTTGCTGGAACGTGTGAATCCAGCACCTCTGAAAGAATCCAGCAATCTCGACGCCGACGGACGCCGCCGAATCCAGTTCGACATCGTGAGTAACGGCTCCAGTGTCCCGCTTCCTCGACGCCGGCCTCCAGGCCCGATCGACGCCAGCAACAACGCCAGTGAGTAGTGAGTTCGGCTCCAGCTCCAAGTGACCTCGTGTCTGCACCGCTGCTGATCGCATCGACTTCGAGCCCTCTCGACGCCGTGAGCGCTGCTCACTCTTGCAACATCGACATCGACGACGCCGTATCCTGCTTCACCTCGTGAGCGACGCCGCTGCAGATCGCCCTGACTCCGAGGCCCGATCGACGCCGAAGACGCGACGCCGGACATCTCGACGCCGCTGATCATCGAGTGCTTCACTTTTCCAAGGTACTGTGTTGTGGGGGTCTGTGCGACTCCGGGCTCGACGTAGCGCTCCTCGCGGTCGACGCCGAACCTTTGGACTAACTTTGCCTCGACGTCGTGTGACTCCCGTGTGGGTTACATTGTTGCCAAGAACTGTGTTTTAGAGAAGAAGAGTTGCTTTTGATACTAAAGACTTTGTGCTAAGAAGAAACTACGCTTGAACTATTATTTTTCCTTCCAAGAGTATTTATTAAGATTGTGGTATATTTTTGTCGTTATTTGGTCTTGTGCTAAGCCTTATATAAAAATCCTTATTTTTATAATACTACTGTGTCGTGTCCATTTGTAGTGTATTCACTTTATTACTGTATGTGGTCATCAATGCTTAACGCACTGCCTCTGAGATTAGCCTGTCTGCTTTGCCAAGCTACCAAGGGGGTGAGCAGGGGTTATCTAAGTGTGTGATCCCCTAGCCCTGACTAGAAAAGGTGTGTCCCTATTTGTCAGAAGTGTATACCTCTGCCAACTAGAGACAGCCGCTTCTAACAACCCCCCTCAGAGGATTTTGGGGCCCTGTAGTGGGTGTGTCCTTAGATTTATCCCCACCTTTCTCTTGAGGTTTGGTAGAATCTTTCTTCTGGATACCCCCCTGATTTCCAGGCCTCACCCTGGTTCTGACCCATTTGTACAACCTTCTTTCCCAATTCTTGGGGAGAGGTGAGATCAGAGTCCACCAGGTGCTGATGTAGAAGCTGTTTTTGACAATTATTAATGATCTTCTTCCTCATAATCAAATTATACAATCCTGTATAGTCTTGTTCTTTGCTGCCCAGTAACCAGCCCTCCAGAGCCTTAGTAGCACAATCTACAAAATCAGTCCAGTCCTGAGTCTGTGTCTTCTGGGTATCTCTGAAAAGCAACCTATACTGTTCAGTGGTTAAGCCAAACCCATCTATCAGAGCACTCTTCAGGACATAGTAGTTGTCAGCATCCTGTTCATTAACTGTTAGGAGCTTATCTCTGCCGTTATCGGAAAAGGAGAGCCATAAGATTGCTGCCCACTGCTCCTTGGGGACCTTCGGCACTTTGCTGGCCCTTTCCAAAGCAGTTATCCATTTGTGGATGTCATCCCCAATCTGATAGGGAGGGACACTCTTGTTTAGGTTTCTGTGGTCAGAACCCTATCTCTAGGAATTATGCTGCCACCAGTGGGCTCTAGCCCACACAATTTATTCTCTCTTTCAAGAGCTAGGGTCTCTTTTGCAACGGCAACTTCTTGCCTCTTGATCCTAAGCTTGGCTTCTCTCATCCTAGCTTTATGCTCTCTTCTCTGAGGCGAAGACATACTCCTCAGAGCAGAGGCATTGGACCCTACTGAGGAATCAGAATGCTCAGAACCACTGGAAAGCGTTCTGCACCTTCTGTTTCTACTGCTAGGCCTATATGGAAGGTTAGAGGGGGGCATACCATGGCCCTCTCCACCTCCAGATAGTCCTGTGTTGCCCAGGACAGGTTCATCAACCTCATCCTGGTCAGCATGCACTTCATCAGAAACCACTGGATCATCCCCATTGTTCTCCTCTGTGGAGGGATGCCCCCCTCTCTACTACCTTGGTTACCTGGGTCTGATGCATTCTCTACATCATAAGTCACTGAGATATCTACCAGGTGGTTGAAGATGGGACTCAGTCCTTGACTTAGTCTTCTGTCTGAACACAAACTTCTCAGTTCTTGAAAAGTGAATGTGTCATACTTAGAAGGCAACCTTGGGTTGTCTTCTGGCAGAGGCCTACTAGGCCCTGCTTCCAAGGACATTACTAGTGAGGAGTGGTGTGTGCACCTACCTACACTACTTGATTCCTACTAGAACCTCTCTAGGAGTTGTAGTAAGGGTGTGCTAAGCCCTAACCACCTACAACAACTAAGTTCAGTAGAACTTATGTATATAAGACCTGATTTATATGTACCTACAGGTGGATCACTGACGAAATATCGACCTACAGGAACATCGATGCTGAAATATTGAAGGCAAGAATATCGACATCCTATCTACAACATGGTAAGTACCAAAATATCTGAAAAAAATATAGATGTCCAAAATATTGATGTTAAAAATATCGTTTTATTCCATGAAAAAATATAAATGTAAAATAAAGTAAATAACACTAATAATTGAAATAAACATAGTTAAAAATATCTAATAATGTTTAAAATTATTAAATAATACATATATAATAATAATACATTAATTAAACATATACAAACAATATATAATATATACTTACTTAACAATAAGTTTTAATAATTATTTTAATCATTTATTACAAATACATTTACAAACATAAAACAAAAACATAAATAAAAAGTAAATATTAATTATTAATAAAGTAAAAAAATTAAAAATACTTTTAATACTTTTTAAATTAATTATGTACTACATTATCTAAAATTATACAAAAAATATCAAAAAGCTAAATAAATAAAAATACTATTTAAAACCCATAACTAAAAAAAATACAGTAATAAAAACGTATAGCATAGAACCTAAAATTACCATTCCCACTCCAGAGAGCGCATCAGTGGAGACACCATTGGATAGCGTAGAGTTAAAATTACTATTCCAACTACAGAGAGTGCAACAGTAGGAAAAGCGTTGTATAGCGTAGGGGTACAAATTACTATTCCCACTCCAGAGAGGGCAACCGTAGGGAAAACGTTGGATAGCGTAGGGCTAAAAATTACTATTCCCACTCCAGAGAGTGCAACAGTAGTGAAAGCATTGGATATCGTAGGGGTAAAAATTACTATTCCAACTCCAGACAGTGCAACAGTAGGGAAAGCGTTGGATAGCGTAGGGGTAAAAATTACTATTCCAACTCCAGAGAGTGCAACAGTAGGAAAAACGTTGGATAGCGTAGGAATAAAAATTACTATTCCCACTCCAGGGAGTGCAACAGTAGGGAAAGCGTTGGATAGCGTAGGGGTAAAAATTACTATTCCTACTCCAGAGAGTGCAACATTAGGGAAAGCGTTGGATAGCGTAGGGATAAAATTACTATTCCCACTCCAGAGAGTGCAACAGTAGGGAAAGCGTTGGATAGCGTAGCGGTAAAAATGACTATTCTAACTCCAGAGAGTGCAACAGTAGGGAAAGCATTGGATAGTGTAGGGGTAAAAATTACTATTCCCACTCCAGAGAGTGCAACAGTAGGGAAAGCGTTGGATAGCGTAGGGGTAAAAATTACTATTCCCACTCCAGAGAGTGCAACAGTAGGGAAAGCGTTGGATAGGGTAGGGGTAAAAATTACTATTCCCACTCCAGAGAGTGCAACAGTAGGGAAAGCGTTGGATAGCGTAGCGGTAACAATTACTATTCTAACTCCAGAGAGTGCAACAGTAGGGAAAGCGTTGGATAGCGTAGGGGTAAAAATTACTATTCCAACTCCAGAGAGTGCAACAGTAGGGAAATTGTTGGATAGCGTAGAAGTTAAATATGACAATCTTATAAATATTTGTTGTAAATAAAATAATTAATAATTAAATTTTTAAATCTCTACATCATTTGCAAATACCCATTAATAATTATTAAAAACATAATTACAATTGAATAATTAATTAACAATAAATATACCAATAAATATTAATTAATAAATATTAGTTACCAAAAAATAAACATTGAACACTAAAATATTTTTCAAAACTAAAAACATAATTACAATTGAATAATTAATTAACAATAAATTAACAATAAATACCAATAAATATAAATTAATAAATATTAGTTAACAAATAATAAATATTGAACACTAAAATATTTTTCATAATAAAACAAATAAATAATTACATATTATTTAACAATTAAAATATAGTAAACAATACATTTATTTTCAAAAAAATATTTTAAATGAAACAAGAATTACCAATTAATAAAAATGTATTTCCAATAAATAAGAAGTAATTAACAATTACAAATCTGAATTACCAATTAAAATAATTAATTACCAATTAAAAAAATGAATTGCTAATTAAAAAATGTAATTACCAATTAAAATAAATAATTACTAATTGATCATTAATTAAAAATAAAATAAAAATCAATTCCAATAAAAAAAATCATTACTTAATCACAATTAAATTACTTCCCACCCCATTCCCCTATAAACCCACAACCCGCTACAGAACTTCAAAAGAAAAATTAATTAAAATTAATTTACTGTTACTAAAAATTTATAATTAATTTACTAAAATTAAATTACTTCCCACCCTATTCCCCTATAAACCCACAACCGGCTCCAGTACTAAAACATAAAATTAACTTAAAATTAACATTATTAATATATAAAAAATAGTACACATATAATTTAAAACAAATAAAATACTTAACAAAAAACATAACACATACATATAAAATACATAACAATAAACAAATATCGATATTAGTAACATCAAAATTAGTAACATCGATATATTTGATATCGATATTACTAACTTCGATATTACTTACTTCGATATAAAAAAATTCGATATTACTTACCTTAGTGTCGATATTCTGTCCAACGATATTCTTGACCTCGATATTCTCCACCTTCGATATTTCCAACTTGATATTACTGTAAGTCGAAATTTAGGAATCGATATTTAGATATTTAGACTATGCACCACTACAGGTACCTTGATATGATCTTTAAAATGATATCTCTAGATTATTTGGTAAAACAAATTGCAAGCTCTTATCCCAACCGCTGCACACCAATGTGAAAAGTTAGCCTGGCATATGATGTCCACTAGTTCTAGTGGGCACCTTGCACCATTCTAATCGACCCTTATTGATGATCGTTGTAAAGTCAACCTTATAGAAAGCTATCCTAGAGGTAGCATGAACCAGCAGTCTTCAGGCTAAGACTTCAGTAGGCGAGTTAAGCCAGTTGTTTTATCATATATAATCCCTTGAATACCAAATGAAAGGACACCACACAAGCTATATATCAAATATATATGTATTTAATCTAAACACAACCCTACTGCACTCTTTATGAGGTCAGAGGTAAAAATACATTACAAGTCACACAGTTAATATACGATAAGTTGCACAGTATACGTTATGCTCTAGGGGCCTCACAAACCATACACTAAGAAAGTGGTATAAGTACCACATGAGAGTTAGAAAGCAGGCTTGGGACCTGTGGAATCGCTGGGGCTACACTAAACCACCAAAGGTTAGGAAGTAGGAGGCCCACGGGAGACGCGTGCAGTGTCTAAACACAGATGCAGCTTACCATTGACTTTCTATTGGAAACGAAGAAGTTACAAATATACAATTTAGGGACACTTCCGGATGGACTAGGATGGAACCCTTTCACACTAGGACACTTCGAGAGTCAAGACACACGGGAGCACCGGAGTACTGGTGTTACCTCACCCAGGGAAGCCGGGTGCATAGGTGTCTTTTCGTGTCTGGTTTTGTCGTCGTTTTCTATGGAGAGCTGCAAAAAAGTGCTGCAGGCGACCAGAGGAAAAGTGTCCGGGTGGATCGGTGATGTGAAGAACCTGAAAGCAGAGGGGACAGAGTCTGGGTCACTAGCCAGTGACCAGGAAGGTATGAGGAAGGAACCAGGCGATGTTGGGTGCTTGAAGGTGAAGAAGGTGAGTTTGTCTCTTCAGCCACGAGGTCCAGGAGGCATCGACGATGACCAGGCGCTGGATTCGAGCTGTCCCACAATAGATCTAGTATCCGGATTGGACCCAACAAGCCTTGGCAACATCAACCCACGCAGGATGTCAAGATTAGCTCTGTTGCAAACCAGCAAGGTCTGTGGCACTTCTCCTTTTTAGGGAAGCTGGAGCAAGCCTGGAGCAACCAGGACAGCAAAGAAAATTCAAGATGGCGTCTTCAGGGGGCTCACTAGCCAATGGGCAGGAACCGGGATGATGCATCAAGCTCAAATGCAAAGGCGGGGCCCAAGGGACACTCACGGAGTGTGGGGGCCTGGGCTTCGGTGCAATTAGTGCTCGGAGATTGGGCTTCTCGTACCCCAATGCACAACTTACTGAGGCTTCAGGAAAGAAGTGCAGGTAGCAAAATGTAGGATGTCCAAGATGTCCGTTCCCATATCTTTCGTGTCCGCCACGGGTCTCAGCTTTGCTGTGGATGTGGGATGGGGTCAGAGAAGTCTAGAAGACTAATTCTTGAGTCGCAGAGTCTTCGGGTTTCAACGGGAGCCTTAAAACTGCAGACCAGTTAAGTTGCTGTTGGTGCCTGTTTGCACAGGGTGGTCCCTTCTTGACCACAAGGGAGATGTCTTCCATCTTCCAGTCAGAATGGAATGTCAAAGGTCCAAGATATGTCTTTCAAAGATTCATCCAGGATGATCTAAAGTCCTGGGGACACAGCTCCTATACTTATACTAAGAATGGGGGCTGGATTACCTGACTAGGTCCCTCCTATGGGTGGACCTGAGAAGGCGGTGGTTACACCACTTTCCCTTTGTCCAGTTTCGCGCCAGAGCAGGGCTGGAGTGCCCCAGCAACTGGTTTGAACCGGGCTATGCATTGAGCACCTTGTGTCCCCCAGGCAGTGTCTAGATGCATTCACTGAATGCAGCCCTCCCTGCCCCAATACACAAAACCCCTGTCTGGGAAGGTGCCAGCACCTCCGTGGACAGGAAACCTATTGTCCAGTCCTCCTCTGCCAGAGTTTCGTCCAGCAACAGGAGGTCAGACTCGTGTCTGTGGCAGCAGCATCCATTTTGTGATGCTGAGGCTCTGTTTAACTTTAACCGGGTAACGCAGTAAGCTACATGTCTTTTCCCTCTAGAAGGCTGGTAGGCCTAAGGTGCTCCTATGCCCATGGTACACTATACAGTGGCTCACAAGGGTGACCCGGTAACCAATCTGGTATGAACCTAAAGTACATGGAGTCCATTTTATAGAGAAAGCAGATAGTCTGGGGCCCTGAATAGCAGGGTCCCAGAAAACCAGCAAAACACCAGGAAAAAAGTGGGGGTAACCATATAGTCAGATTCCACCTTCCTACAATCTGCTACTTCTCCCAGCCAGTAATTAACATTTGAATAGCCTTCTTGTTGTGGTATGAACTTGCTCGCAGAAGTGTGATAAAGGCCTTGGCTGTAGAAAGGTGTTGTTGTGTCCTTGATAGAATGGGCCAGGAAATCTGATTAACTTCAAAGAGACCTACCCTGTCACAATCTAATGCAGCTAACTTCCAGGCCTATGTATCCCCAGCCAGACAGGCTCCAATCACAGTTGTGCTCTTTTTGATATTACAGTGTCAAATCCTAATGGAGTGTCAAAACTTGCTTGGCAGGTCTGCTAGGGTTTTTCGTATAACACTTGGAACACACTTCAAATGAGCGAAACAAGCTTGCAGAACAATTCTTGTGCATCCACTATGTGGTTGATGAAAACCGTACTTTATGTTCTACCAGACTTCAGTCTGTAGGTTTACTGGGGTCTGCAGTGGTTGCTCCAAAGTGGAGTTTAGTGTTAGATGTAGGTGGACATTAAGATTACCATACTGCACCCCCACACACATCCAGCCCTCAGAGCCCAAGTTTAGTGTGGCTGCAGACTTTTGTTACCTTGAAAGTGCCCAAAGTGGATAGGGTTAGCCCTGGAACCTTTACCCTATCGGTTAGGGCGTTCCCAGGAGTCATTCCCACACCATGTCATGCCAGGCATACATACATATGACATATGCAGACACCAACTTCAGAAACTTTTCTAGACCTGTGAATGAAGAGAAGAGGAATGGACCTGCTGTATGTAACCGAGAAAAAGCCTGGAAGACTGGACCTGCTCTCCCTCTTGTACCTAGGAAAAAGACATGAACTCCCTCCTAGGGTCATAGGGCTGACCTCTGGTTCAAGGTAAAGGGGCACATCAAGCTACAAGAAAATGTTCATCTGCCCAGTTTCAACTGGATCTGCCCTTAACTTTGCTGCTCGCCTCCATTGGAGTGTATTTTGACCCTCTAGTTCTGTCCCCAAGGTCTTGAACCCTTGTCTGTTGTCAAAGTGTACTCCTCCTAACTTTTCCAAAAACCTGGGCCTTAGATACTCTTTGGATCCAAAGACCCCCGGAGGACCACAACCACCTGCTAACCAGATCCAATGAATATGCATTGCCTCAGTGCTAAAGATCTGGTTTGTTCCCACTCAGAGCTTTTCCACAGCAGCAAATAATTTTCAGCTGGACCTCCCGACAAAGGTATCCTGCCTCGTAGAAACCACTTTCACCTGCAACCTTGTCCCCCTGAAAGACCCTGAGCTCCAAAAAAAAGTGACTAATTCTAAAAGTAAGACTTCCAAATGGGTCAAAACTGGTTTCTGTATCCGGCCTGCGCTCCATCGCGTTTAGCCTTAACTTGTGCCTAGGCACTGGCCAAGTGTTACTAGATGACTGCGGTTGGCGCTTAACTCTTTTTGGTGCTATTTTCACTTTTAAACATTCTAAATTCATATATCCGGTTTCCCTTATTGGATATTTGTCATTTTGGTGTCATTAATTTTTATTCTATTCTTCTAATTCATTCTGGTATTTTTATTGTTTTGTATTTTGACTTCCTTTCTGTTTTAATACTACATAGGTACTTTGCATTTTGCGACTAATTTAGGCCTGTCTGCTCTGTGCCATAGTTATCAGAGGCTTAGGCTCAGGTTTATTTAGTGACGTTAGTGATTTACCCTGAGAAGGATTGTTAATATTACAATTAATAACACAATTTCTCACAATTGTCAAGCTTTTAATTAATCAAAATTTCATATCCTAGTATTCTGAGTTACTACTAGGGGTGGGCGGAATTTGCGTAATCGCGTTATGCAAATCTCTGCGAAACGGTAGAAAATCTCCTCGAACATGCAGAAATTCCCGCGAACATGCGGAATTGCTTGTTTGCAATGCTTTTTTACTGTTCGCAATTGCTGTTTGCGTGCTCGGGGGGAAATATCTCACGAACACGCATTTGAGAACGCGAACAAGCAGAAAATTTCGTGAAGTCGCGGAACGCAGAATTTTGGGCAATTTCGCGTTCTCAGGGGAACGCGAAATTACTCAAATTCCACAAATTCCACGAGCGGAACGGAATTTGCCGCCCAGGCCTAGTTACTACTACCCTAACTATGCTTTTGGTTTAGGTGTGAACATCAGACTGTTTGTGCCTTAATTGGCTGTGAAAAGCAGCTGCTCTTTTTATTGCACGTTGCACTTTGTATTTCCTAGCTACAGGTTGATCTACGATTTTGTCAATTGCCATAACTTTGAGAGTTACATAGGCTTACCTGATTAAGTAAATAATGGTATCCTGCTAACTATAAAAATGTTGTGCATTTCCAATTGATCTGGAACTTTTTAACCCTGTATATGGTAAATGTAATGGTTTTAATTAACCGCACAATAAATTCTTCTTTGTTGAGATACTACTGCCCCATTTTGTGCTTGACTTATCTCAGTATTTCTTGATAGAAGAGATGCATTAGAGGCACCACAGTCAGGATTCAAGAACATTGCACAGCACAGAATCCTCCAGGTCCCCCATGTCCCATTTGTCACTAACGAGGTATTTCTACCACACAAGACAGAAAAAAATAAGAATACCACATATTTGCACCTCCTACAAGAAGGCAGTCTATAAGGCTATACTCACCCAACATTCCTCCTGTTTTTTCTGTCTTGCTTGCAGACAAGGAGATGGTGGACTTTACTGGGTTTAGTCATGTGTTGCATGGATTTGTTCACCGGGCCAGCTTGGCGGATCTGTTGATTGCTCCCGAGCTTCAACAGGAAAGACACGTTGCTGTGGCGACATTTAAGTGCAGCGGGCACTCTCCTTTCGGGCCATTTGAGGAGTATGGGAAGACGCTCTGTGACTGGTGACACTGCAGGATGGTGCTCTCTCTCTCTCGTTGGTCGTTGGGAGATGGTGGTATCGGCAGTAGTGTCTTTCCTTCCTGGTTACGATGAGCGCATGGGTGAAGCTGGGAATTTGTCCATGGGAAATGCTACATTTGTTCCCAGGATGCTGGCGGGAGCTTTCAAAATGGGGCTGTTGCAGTTAAACCTAGCAGATTTCCTATTTATAGATTTAGGATTGTTGAACACCTAAAGTAGTCTGGTCAGTATCTTTCCTGTTTGATGATTTTCACCCTCATTATGGGTAAGGACTCATATAGTGTCTTCTTCCTCCTCAGAATCTTCTTCTTCCTCTCCTTTGAGGAGGAGGTCAGGGGGATCAGATTAGCGCTTGAAGTGCTTGATCAGAGAGACCTACCTGGAGTTCTCTCCACTAAAGGAGAGACATCAGGAGTCTCTGAGGGCTTGTTCTCCTGGATCTTCAGAGTTGGATAAGGAGACACCTGGTCTAGACGAACAGAAGGGGAAGTACATCAGCAAGGATGTTTTGTCTGATGTGTTGGTATCTGTAAAAGACAATATGGGGTTTCAGGATGATGTAGTCCCTGAAACATAATCTTCCGGGTTGTTCAGGCAGCTCTAGAGTGCCTCAGAAGTGGATTTTCTGTTTGATCTATTAATTTGGGAAGTTTTGAAATGAGAATGGAAGGACCCAGATAAACATATGGTGCCCTGTTTCAGGTCAAAATTATTCTCCCTTAATGACATGTCTGGCAGTTTGCCGGATTCTGTTCCCATCGATTACTTTGTTGCTAATTTGGTGGGCAGGACCTCCCTGATGAAGGATGCTATTGTTAAAGATGCAACTGTGAAAAAGGTAAATTCAGCCCTCAGGAAAGTGTTTTATGCTCTCATTTGGTGCTGTTGGCTGTATCCATGGATCTTATGTCTCTAAATCCATACTAACTGATATTAAGAAATTGTTCAGTGGTGTGGATGATTTTTAATAGTGTTCAGCCTTGCTGGATAACATTGAGAAGCAAGTTGAGTTCATGTCTGACATTGTTTTCGATGCAGTGCAGGTTTCTGCTTTGACAGGTGGGGTGTGTAATGCTGCCAGACGTAATCTTGTCCTTTTACGATTGGCACACTGATGCCGCCTAAAAATCTTCTGCCCTAAAACTTCCATTTCAAAATTCTCAAATGTTTGGGTAATGGCTAGAGGATCGCCTACGTAAGTTGTTCAAGGAGTAAAAGCATTTGTCTTCCATGAAGCAGACTGGTTTGGACAAGGGGTTTTCTTAGAAGCACCCCTATATTCATCACACCTCTTGCCGTAAGCAGCCACAGCAGTAATGTACTCTGCAGAGGAGGTTCTATCCTAAGAAGGGTGGGCAGAAGAAACCACAGTCTCCCCCTGCACTTTCCTGACTATATACCTGGGCCTTCAGGGTGGGCGGTTGGATACAGGTATCTTCTCTTCAGCACAGAGTGCCAGGGGTCTACATTAGACATGTGCGTACTTCGCACCATCAGAGAGGAGTACAAGATCAATTTTGTATTCCCCCCCCAAGGATTCCAGGGTGCAGCCAACTCTGTGGCCCAGGATGAAGAAGAAACAGCTGGCATTGGCTCAGGGCTGGAATCACTACTCCTAGAACAGGCTATTGTGAGGGTTCCTCTGATGAGATGGGTCAGGGGTACTACTCGTTGGTCTTTCTGGTGGAGAAATCAATGGTAGGTTTTCCTGCTTCGGATTACGCAGAGCTCGTGGAGTTCTGAAAATAATTTTTTTCCTCGCTCCCGCTCGTCAATGCCAAGTTAGCCAGCCAGAGCGAGGAAAATCCGCCTCCCAGTGAGCTTTTTCTTCGTTCACGATCGGTAACGTCAAGTTGGCGAACGCGAGCATGGATAACCAACCTTCCCAAGAGATTTCTCAACGCGGGTGGTCGGATTTCTCATTGCAATTGTTTACGTATGCTTGCGACCGCTCACGTTGAGAAATTGTTTGTTCGTGTTGAGAAAGCTGTCACTTAGTAAAACATCTACCCGAGCGGCAGAAAGGAAGCAGCACCCGCTTGTGCTGTGCATGGTGCCTTTTGCGATGATTGCACAGTGTGGACTGGACAAACAATCAGCGCTAAAAACACTGCAAACAGCATTTTTGGAATGCACGCTGCTGTTTGCTCAGCTCAGAGAAGCACAGTGGAGTTAGTTTTCCACTTTGCTAAGTTCTGCTTAGTGGAACTCCACAAACTCCACCCAAGCTTACAAATGTGTGCAGACATTGTCATTCAAGATGGAACTTTGCAGCGGAGGTTTTCTCTGGTCATCAAAGACCCCTTTCTGTGTACAATGGATCTCCAAGATGCTTACTACTATTTTCCTAGCCAACCCAGCAATCAGAAGTACCAATTCCGGGCCCTGCCTTTCAGCTTCAAGACGGCACCTCAAGTATTCATCAAGTTGATGGCTCCCCTCATTGCCTTGTTCCATCTTCAGGGATTCAAATCGATCCTTATCTAGACAACTGGCTTCTACATGCTTCGTCCTGGGCTCAGTTTTGTCGGGAGCTTGAAGTGGTTAGAATGGAAGTGCTAAGGCATGGTTTTCTTCTCAATCTGAAGAAGTGCAGGTTGGTCCCCTCGAAGGATATGTGTTTCGACTGGACCAGGTTTCTCATCGCTCTCAACAAGGTCTTCCTGACAGATGCCAGGTTGTTGTCTTGCAGTCTCTGGCTCTCCATGCCTTCCACAGCCACTCTCTTTTTGTGAGGGTTTGATTGAAGCTCCTGAGGCATATGGACCCGGTTGTATTTACAATCCAGTGGGCCAGGTTCCATCTCAGGCCAGTTTGGACTCATCTGCAATCCTCCTGGTGGTGCCCTGCATTAGTGGATTACAAGGTTCAGGTTCCAGTGATGCTGAACATTTAGTAGGAACTTCGGTGGTGGCCGGACTCCTCCTCTCTGAACAAAGGGACTTGGTTGCAGCCTGATCCCTCAAAGGTCCTGACGACAGATGTCAACTCATTCGATTGTGGGACTACTCAGGAGGGGAGGTCTCTTCAGGTTAAGTGGTCTCTCAAGGACAACAGGCACTCATCCAACTGGAGGGTTCTCAAAGCAGTATTTCATACATTCTTTCATCACATTGTGCAATGTTGCAATCTAGTGGTCCAGATGGACAATATGGTGGCTTTAGCTTATCTCAACAGCCAGGGGCGTCCAAGACTCAGTTCCTGAATAGTGTTGAGACCCAGTTGTTGAGTTGGGCAGAGAGTCACCTGGCCTCCCTACATGCAGTTCACATCAGGTGGATGGAGAATGTGGTGGTAGATTCCCTCAGCAGTGTGTTCCCTTTATATGAGGAGTTGTCTCTGTTCAAGGGGACCTTTCTTCAAATTTCTCCAGATTTGTGCCAGGTTTGAGAAGCCAAGTCTGGATCAGTTTGCCTCATTCTTCAAAGCCCAAGTTCCCAGCTTATGAGCATGAGTTCCTCAGGAGCAGATTTGGGGTGGGGGGCAGAGGCTTTACTGTCCCCTTGGCCACAGCATCTTCGGTATGCCTTCTCCCATATTCTTCTGATTTCCAAGTTTTTGTCAAGATTGGAGGGGGGATCCAGGGACATGATTGTGGTTGTCCGTTTTAGGCTTGTCCGTCATGGTTTCATCTTCTTAATCCATGGTGGTTTAGGGCCCTAGGTTTCTTCTTCTCGTCGCCTGTTCTCAGCGGGTGTCACATGCTCTCTTACACCGGAAACTCTGCCTCTCATTGTGGAGGTTGAAAGAAGGTTGAAAGAAGGGGACTGCTGAACAAGGGATTGCCTCGGAATTTAGCTGTTGCCATTCAGTACTCTAGGAAGCCTTCTAGTCTGAAGTCGTATGGTCGGCACTGAGGTTGTTTACAGAGGTGGTGTTCTTCCTTGAACCTTCATCTCTTGGACTGTCCTTTAAACTTTATCCTTCAATTTGTGGGGGAAGGGTTTGAGAAAAAACTCTCTGTCTCTACTCTAAGGGCCTAGTGGGCTGCTATTCAGGAAATCTGGCTTACTTTTATGATTAGGTAGCTAGGTTTTTGAAGAGTTTCTGCATCTCTAGGCATTTTGTGGGTCCTCTACACCTGTTGTGGGACTTGCCTTTGGTTCTTCAAGCACTGTTTCACAGCCTTTTCAGACTCTTGATGCTATGGATTTGACGTTTCTGATGTTGAAAGTGGTCTTTTTGATCACTATTACTTCTGCTAGATGTCTTGGTGAATTGGGAAGACTTTTGATGAAGGAGCACTTTCTTTCCTCTGTGCAGATGGTGTTGTTTTTGGATTCTTCTTTTGTTCCTAAGGTTCCTTTTCAGTTTCACAGGACTCAGGAAAACTTGTTGCTGGATTTGGACGATTATGACACTCCTGTTGATTTTCAGCGGGAACTGTTGAATGTGAAATGGGCTCTTTGGATGTATGGGTCTCATTCCCAGTCCTTCTCTTTTTGTTTTCTTTCGTTCTGCCATTTGGGGTTTAAAAGGCGTATTTGTTCTCCATTGGTCATTGAATTGAGAAAGTCATCTCCATGGCTAATTGTTTGTCTGGTTCTCTGCCTCCCAAGAGTGTCCCACTTGTGCGATGTCGGCCTCTTGGGCAGACGTTTATGGTTTTTCCATTGCAGAAATTTGTTGGGCAGCTACTTGGGCTTCTCCAAATATGTTTCTTTGTCATTATCATTTGCATAATGTGTTGTCAGATAGCACCAATTTTAGTATCAGTGTACTGTAATCTGTTCGCCTTGTGCTCTCACATGCTGTTAACAAATAAATCATGTTTTGGGTTTTGCATTTCAAATGTGGTTTCTTGTGTTCTTTTGTTTTCTTTCTGGTTGGAGCTGTGTTTTCGGCTGGCTTGCGGTTCGTTTTCATATTCCTTATTAGTGATGAATGGGACAAGAACAAGGGGGACCTGAGGGTAATGTCATATTACTTACTGGTAATCTTCATTAGTGACGAATGGCACCAGGACAATAGGATCAGGAGTAGTGAAGATCACCGGTAAGTAATACGACATTGCACACACAGAATCTCCTTTGCTCTCTAATACAAATGAACTCGGTCAGATGCTTGAGGAGGAAGGCAGAGCAGCACTGATTTTAGTAGACCTCTCTGCAAATTTCAATATGATCTCACATCATTCTCTGTTTACCTGGCTTTTTGAGGTAGACAACCAGGGTAATGCTCTGTCTTGGCTCCACTCTTATCTACCAGAGAGAAGTCAAGCTGTCAAACTCCATTTACTCTGTGTTTAAGCCAATAAGCTCTCGTTGTTTAATATCCATATGGCCCTTGATCCACTTCTATGACACATACAGAAGAAACACAGATGTTCATCTCTCTTGAAGACATCAAGTGGGAAACAAAAAAGTTGTTTAAAATCTGCTTCTCTACAATAATCTTTTGGCTGGTGAGCAGTGCCCTGAAATTCAGTTCAGAAAAAAATGTGATATTCATTCTGGAGCTTTCTAAAAAGCCTTGATCAATTATTTGTCGACAATGCAGCTGGGTACTCCAGCTATTACCCTTTTTTTGTGAAATGTATGTATTATTATAGACACTGAACAGTTATTTAGAACGGATAGCAGCAAGATTACTGCCTCTTTTTTTCTGTCCGAAATCGCAGTGTAAAATCTGTCCAGCTATCCCTAAGAACTGACAGGAAACAACAGTCTAAGATATTTTGTCTTGAATAAACTAGTGTGAAGTGTTGTTTCAGAGACTAGGAAAGTACTAGCTGTCTAAATTGCAGCTGATACCAAATATGGCTGCGCACAGTGTGCTTTCACCTCATAGATGTTCTCTCATTTTCCCTATCCTGAGGGATCTTCATTGTCTCACTTTTAGGAAAAGGCTATAGTTACACTCTCCACGGCGCCCATCATCAGCACGTTCCTGCCTACTTACAAACGAAAATACAAATATATCTGTCAAATAAGCCTTTAGACACTTCCACAGTTCCATGATAATGGTTCCACGGTTTGAGAGGGCAGGAGCAGGCGCTCTTTCTCTGTTCATGCCTCTATGCAATGGGATGCCCTGCTCAGCCAGCTTGAATTTAAGAAAGACTTAACAATTGGTTATTCCCAAAATCATGTTTTTTTTCCTACCTCTCTCACTTGAGTTGCTCATTCTCAATTTGGATATTTATTAGTGGTGTGCAAAATTCGCATAATTTTCAGTTGCATAATTACGTGAAATCTTGAGGAAATTATTTAGAATAACATGGCCTTACTTAGCTCTCCCTAGCGAGGGTGACTAGGGCTGCGAGCTAGTGTGTACAATATACCTCGTTTGGAAACTTCAAAAGCATTTTGGAGCGCTTTTATTCGAACCTGTTTTATATTTGGGGGGCTTTTAATCTGTGAGATTTAGTGGGAATTGTATTTTTGAGGAACACTGACACCCTACACACCTTTACTCTTTCATTCCTGCCCTGCCCAGCCGCCTTTCTGAAGCGCTACTCGGCGGCGGTGGGCGCCATCTTGGGTGAGGCTGGGGGAGCACTCTAGTCGCGCCGTCCTCCCGCCCTCCCTGGGTATTTAATCCCGTCTTTTAGCGACCGCGGTGCCTTACTTAGCTCTCCCTAGCGAGGGGGACTAGGGCTGCGAGCTAGTGTGTACAATATACCTCGTTTGGAAACTTCAAAAGCATTTTGGAGCGCTTTTAATTCGAACCTGTTTTATATTTGGGGGGCTTTTAATCTATGAGATTTAGTGGGAATTGTATTTTTGAGGAACACTGACACCCTACACACCTTTACTCTTTCATTCCTGCCCTGCCCAGCCGCCTTTCTGAAGCGCTACTCGGCGGCGGTGGGTGCCATCTTGGGTGAGGCTGGGGGAGCGCTCTAGTCGCGCTGTCCTCCCACCCTCCTTTTACCCTATATAATGTGCATTACGGCCAGATGGCGCAGCGGGCTGGCGCAGCGGGCGCGCCGGATGCGCGCTGAAGCCGCGCCTAAGCCAAGCCCGTCTGCGCCCGTCCGCGGCCGGCCGGGACCAGGGGCCACGACCCCTGCTTCTCCTTCCCACCAACTCTATCACTACAGCAGGGCTATGCTGCTGAGACTACGCCCCTCCCCTTCCTTCCTATGTAGACACTCCATGGAGGCGCTTGAGTTGCAGTTGTTCCCTCATTGCTCATTTAAAGGTAGGAATGTTGTGCCCGCTGTTACGGACGATGTGATACTCAAAGGTGGCTTGCTAAATTGTAGATCGCTAAGCAAGCATTGCGTCCAACTATGGGACCTTTTATCAGATGAGGAGTTGAACATACTGTTTCTAACGGAAACTTGGTTGGGTGTGCACTCCGACCCTGATATCCTCAGCACTGTCCCGCCGGGGTATACCCTCACTAGAATTGATAGAGGGGGAGGGAGGGGCGGGGGCATCGCTATTATTGTTAAAAACCCCGTTGAATGCTCCCTGCGCCCGATTAAGGTTGATAACTGTGAGGTTGGTGAGTTTAATATTAAGATTGGCCCTCGGGAATCTATTTCCGGCATTTTAATTTACAGACCCCCGGGAGCCATGGGGAATTTCAGACTTAGCCTGATGGAAGGCGTCGCCCATCTTGCCATCAGACACAGTAAACTGATGGTGTTGGGAGATCTTAATGTACATCTTGAAGATCCCCTTCAGAAAGATGCGGTTGACCTGCGACAAGTCTTGAAAGAGCTGCAACTTGATTTGCAAAGTGATGCCGCTACCCATGAGCTAGGCCATTGTTTGGATCCAGTGTTTGCCAGCTGGGATGGGGTCAAAGTGATGAAACCTCAACCTCTCCCCTGGACGGACCACTTCTTAGTGCCACTTCAATTTTGCTATCTACCCCAGAAGACAGCTAAGAATGATAATAATAATTTTCCCCAGCGAAAATGGAAGCAGTTCTCCCAAGAGGCTTTTAATCTGCTTATACAGAGGGTGGGTCCACCTATGGCCAGGGATAGTGACGCTGCAAATACCAAATTTAACGAACTAATTCTAACTGCCTTGGACTCGCTTGCTCCTCGGAGCAGCTGTAAGTTGAAAGGGGGTAGACAGCGCACTGCCCCTTGGTTTATCCAGGAGCTACAGCAAATTAAATCAGAATGTAAAAACTTGAACGGAGCTGGAGGAGGAATCCATGCGCACAGGGCAAGAGTAGCTATAGCTTAGCGCATAAAAGATATCAAGGCGAAAGCCAAACACTATCAGGCACGCATAGAGGAAGCTGAGAGCTCGTCGAGAGAGCTCTTCAAAATTTTTAAGGAAATATCCCTGGTATCCAGTTCTAATGCCCCGAAAGTAGACTCAGTTGCAGAATGCAACAGGGTAGCTGACTTCTTTTCGGGGAAGGTTAAGAACATTTACGCCTCTTTTTCTAAACAACCCGTGAGTGGTATTGAATTCAGGGCTGCAAGGACTCCTATGGATCCGTGCAATACACTACAACTGTTTACGGTTCCTCCTACTGAGAGCTTAAATAGGATCTGCCGCAGCGTCAGGTCCGGATCTCCTATTGATCCTGCGCCTCCTAGAGTGGTGTCGGGTGGTCTGTCAGTGCTGGAACCTTACATCAGGCATGTACTGCAGACGTCTTTCTCCACTCAACAGATCCCGGAGGACTGGAAGAAGGCGGTTGTGTTGCCTATTAGGAAAAAGCCCAACGTCGGTCTTGACGTGTTGGAGAACCTTAGGCCCATCTCGCTGCTTCCCTATTTGGCCAAAGTCGCAGAAAATGTGGTGAACTCTCAATTAGCTGAACACCTTGAGAGAGCCAATATTCTTCACCCCTCCCAATCAGGCTTTTGAGCGGGCTTCTCGACGGAGACGGCCCTTCTGCGTGCAACTGAGACCCTTAGAGCTGGAGCGGATGCGGGGCACACTATGGCCTTGATAATGCTCGACCTCAGCGCAGCGTTCGACACTGTAGCACATTCCATCTTGCTACAGTGTCTAAACGAAGCTGGGGTCGTAGGAGCCGCCCTGAACTGGCTGCAGTCGTTCCTGACGGGGCGCTGCTTTCAAGTTCAACAGGGGTCCTGCCGTTCCTCCGAGGTGCCCCTAGACCAGGGAGTGCCACAGGGCTCAGCATTGAGCCCTGCACTTTTCAATCTTTACATGGCCTCCCTGGCTAAGGTTGTCCAAGCATTTGGGGTGGAGTTGGTGTCTTACGCCGACGACACTCAACTGCTTATCTCGCTGTCTCAAAACCCCACAGGAGCATCCTCCAATTTCAAGGCCTGCATACAGGCCTTGGCCGACTGGATGGATGCCCATTGTTTAAAGCTTAATGGCTCCAAAACCGAGGTTTTGGTGGTGGGTGGGAAGAGCAGTAGCTGGTCAGCCGATTGGTGGCCATCCTGTCTGGGCGCCACTCCTGTACCAGGTGTGGAAGCAAAAAACCTAGGAGTGTGGGTTAATCCCACACTGTCCTATGAGGGTCATATTAGACGCCTTGTAGGGAAGTGCTTTGGGGTCCTGAAGGTTCTAAATAAGACTCTGGATTTGCTACCCCTGACTGCCAGAAGGACGATGACGCAGGCTTTGGTCGCCTCTCGGTTGGACTATGGGAACGTTTTGTTCCTTGGTACCACCGAGAGGAGTATGGGCCGCCTGCAGGTCATCCAGAACGCGGCTGCTCGCCTGGTGCTGAGGAGGCCGAGGAGAGCCAACTCACAGAAGGCGCTGGATGCTCTCCACTGGCTCCCCATAAAGAAACGTGTTCTGTTTAAATGCCTGCTTATGTGCCACCGGATTGTCTGGTTGAGGGCTCCCGCCTATCTTCGGGACCTAGTCTGCAGATACGAGCCGCCCAGGGCCTTGCGCTTGGGAGGTACGGGGCTGCTGACGGTTCCGCGGATAAAAAGATCCAGAATGGGAGGGCGGTCGTTTACATTACTGGCCGCACAAAACTGGAACAAACTCCCGCTGGCTCTAAGGCTGGAGAGCAGAGAGGCAATATTTCGGTCTCTGCTGAAGACCCACTTGTACACACTGTGAGGCTCTGGTGAGGGGGTTTCCTAGTGAGTTTTTTTGTTTGCCACTTCTCCATTAGCGCGGGGCACGCCGTGATGGCGTTACTGAGCGCTCTACAAAACCCTTTATTATTATTATTATTATTATTATGTAACACCTCTGCTTTTTTGTGCTATATTCTAGTTGCACAATTCATCTACACATTCATTTTAGATACGAGGATGCACTTCATGCTATAAAAAGGGGCAAAAACACAGAAGCTGCCTGTATTTTGTCCTTCCATGTTGTTCAGGTGCTACCGTGGTGTGATTCATACCTGAGCGATCAACAACAGTGCTAAGTGGCATAATGGCGTAATCTTGTGAAATGTCATGGAAAAAGCATAACACAAAATAATTGAAATTCCGCCAGTTCTGAATCCAGAATACTGCCGCGTAACAGTGCAGTTTAGGAAAAAAAAAACTAACGCATTGAAAAACACCCTGGGAATACCACTTGTTCAAAAACATTGACAATGTTAATACTGTGTCAATACGTGGTTGAAAAGTTTCCCTCGAAGGCTTTTTCCCACCAGATCATTATGTATTGTGATGATTGGCTGGAAACCAAATATCCTTTCAGGAGTTATATCCGACTTTCAAGTTAACTCCTTGTTTGATTCAAAGAGCCCATCTAGTATTGCTACTGCAGCACACTTCATATTTTTGCTCTTAGCTCTTTAATAGTTTAGGATCTTTGTTATGAACATTTTTGGTTCTCACACAGCAATTAAGGTATAAAAAGCTCAACATCCTAAATATAGCATATAGAAAAAAACTTAAAAAACTCGGCTGCTTCCTTTGTTACAAACTATCTTCCAGACATCCACCCTGTGGTTAATATTTTACTGCGCCCTATTTCCAAATCTGTCTGAGTCAAAGATGAAGATTGGATTATCTGTACTAAGGGGAAACCCACAGACCTTGGTGACTGAGACTCAGGCAGGTGAACTTTGTTGCAAGGTGCGAACACTTTATTTGTAACAAATAAAAAACAAATGGGAAAAGAGTATGGGGCCATTAGGATGGCGGGTGGATTGCTCCCGCCAGTCTGGCGGTAGCCACCGCCAGCCTGGCGGGGCAATCCGCCCGCCATCCGCAGCTGAATTCCCCCCTGCCATATTAGTATGGCGGGGGGACCGCAGAGGACGGAAATACCGTCCGCCGCTTTTCTGCCCCAGTCGCCTTGCGGCCGGGGCGGAAAAGGATTAATATGGTGGTGGTCTCTATTAGAAACCGCCAGACATATTATGATGGGCTTGGTGAGATGCGGTCTTCACTCTGGGGGCCCCCTGCGGGCCCCCAGAGTGAAGGAGAGGTGGGGGTGCACAAGTCAATGATTTGCAATTGTGTCTTCATGTTATCCCAACCAGAGGAAAGGCTACCCAGAAAAAGTTTGCAAAAGACAGGGGAATGTTAGCAGCGAAAATGATATTAGTTTGTGACCAGACTTGTCTCCAAAAATGCAAAACCTGTGGACACGAAAAAAGTAAATGTTGAAGATCTGCCTGAGGAAGAGAACATGACCAACAAGTGTCAGGAATATCAGGATGCATTTTGTGTAAGGAAACTGGTCTTAGTAGGAGTCTGTTGTAAATAAAAAAGAGAGTTTGAGTAGTACTAGCCGCTCTGGATGACTTCCTAATTTTCATCCAAATCTTATCCCAAACAGGAATGGGCCAATGTGTACCAAGGTCAGCTTCCCATGAGAGCTCAGTTTTTGTTTTGGCTCTTGCAGTGGAGGGGTGTAGTAAACAAGTGTAAAGAGTAGAGGCTTTGGGCAAGCTACGAAGTAGTTTAGGCCAAGTGGAATCTGTTGATGGAGAATGGGGAAGGCAAGGATTTAAAATAAGAGTGTGAGTCTAATATAGCCGTGCATAAAGCTAAAATGTACGTAAAAATGAGGAAGATAAATGGAAAAGAGAGTATGCCTTTTAAAAAGTGAGAAAGGAGTCACTATCAAATAATTGATGAACCCACAGAATACTCCTATCTCTCCAAGTTTTCCAGTAAATAGGTTTATTCTTAATGTGGATGAAGTTATTGTGCCATATGGTGGAAGTGAGGAATGTATCTAAATCATGTGGCGCAGAGTGGAGAAGAGTGTTCAAAATTGTACAAGAATGGTTAATGATTGGTGTGCATGGTTTATGTGGTTTTTGCGTGAAAGATAAGTATTCCTGAAAAGAAAAAGGGGAAAGAAAGGAACTCGCTAGATCAATCCATAAAGGTGATTTAAGAGCAGGGTCAGGCAACCACTTGGATATATGTCTTTGTAACAAGGCTTCATGATATTTGGGAAAGTCAGGGAAGTGAGCACCACCAGATTTTGGGCATGACAGTTTTTAGTAATGACATTCTATGTTTTTTATTAAGCCACAGAACGAATGTAAGGATGGAATTGATTTTATGAAACACTTTTATTGGAAGGGGATATTAGAAATAATGTAAAGAATAATAGGAGTTAGCATCATTTTTCATGTGTTGAGGCGCCCCCACCATGAAAGATGTAGAGGATGCCATTTAGTTGTGAGGGTGGTAAGCTTCTCAATACATTTGTTGAAGTTTAAAGGAATTTATTTTTTATTGGAGGGGGTGAACTATATACAAGATATTTGATATGAAATGGGATCCGGGTAAAGTTAGAGACTGAAAAGTCATCTTTGAAAGTATATTTAGTTAGGGGTAAGATTTCACACATGTCATTGTATAATCTGTAACCCGGGACCAAAGTATATGATTGAACTTCATGTAAATATGCCAGGAGTGAAAGGTGAGGTTGAGAAAGCAATAGAAGTACATCATCTGCATATGCTGCAAATTTAACTTGTAAAGAGTTTGAGGTGAAGCCTATGATGGACTGGTGTTTTCATATTTTGGTTAAGAAAGGTTCTAGAGTCAGGTTAAGAAGAAAGGGGGATAGAGGACAGCCTTGTCTCACTCCTCTGTGATGAGTAAAATAGGGAGAGGTGGGACCGTTGACATAAATTGCAGCTTTAGGGTTTGAATATAGCAGGGAAATCAAGGAAATTATTTTCAGGCCAAAACCAAACCATTTTAGTGTCTCTACACTCTATCAAAAGCATTGTCTGGATCAAGGGCAATGACAGCAAGAGGCTCTAAGAGATGTTAGTGATTTGGAAATGATATCAAAAAACAAACGAGTGTTTTCAGAGATAGAATGCCCCTTGACAAAGCCTGTTTGTTCCTTACATAACAATTGAGGGATGTGTGATTCCAATCGAAGCACTAACGTTTTAGAAAAAAAATATGTAATCTATGTTAACTAAGGAAATGGGTCTGTAGTTTTTACAATAGTGTATATCCTTGCCTTCCTTTGGGATAAGACAGATCAGGGCCTCTAAGAAAGTACCAGAGGAATTACCAGAAACATTAAAAGAAGAGATTAGAGTATGCAATTTAGGTAGGATTACTTGGGCAAAGTGCAGGAAAAATTCAACTGTAAAGCCGTCTGGGCCTTGGGCCTTGTCCTTATTGAGGGTTTTAAGTGTGATGAGTAATTCTTCCTGAGGCAAGTCAGATTCTAGAGATGTAAAAAAAGTGGTTGTGTGCTTTTGGATTGAGGAGAGATAAAGAGAGATGTCCTCGTCAGTGGGGGTGGTCTCTGGAGTATAAAGTTGTTCATAGAACTGAACTAATTCTTGTAGAATATCAGCGTCTTTGTGTTTAGGAGTGTTAGTGTCTGTTATTATAGATTCAAAAAGGAGTTTATTTTGTTTGGCCTTAAGATAGTTGGCTAATAATTTACCAGATTTATTTTGCCCTCCGTAGAATTTGGCACTAGTCTTTAATAGAAATAAAGAGGCGCTGTCTGTCGTATCTTTGTTGTGTTGAATCTTAGCATTAATCAGATCAGTTAGACACTCTTTCGATTTAGAGGTGTAAGAGTAATGTTCTAACTTCTTAATCTTAGAGAGGAGTTCCATGTTCAATGACTGGGCTATTTTCTGTTTATTAGAGGTATATCGAATGATAAAGTTATGTGCAGAGGCATTGAAGGCATCAAAAATTATATGAAAGGGCAAAGTGTCAGTGCTATTCAGATGAAAGTACTCATTGAAAAAGGAAATAAAGGAAGTGTTAAAATGAAGGTCTAAAAGCAGGCAATTATTAATGCACCATCTCCTGGGATAATCATTTTGAGGTAAAATATCTAGCTCGATGGAAACAGGGGCATGATCAGAGATAAGTATGGCACCTATATCAGCCGACAATAAAGATTGGGAAACATTGTGTGATGTGAATGTATAATCAATTCTTGACTGGGTCTGGTGAGGTGAAGAGTAAAAGGTATACACTTGCAGGGTCAGGTTGCATAGTCTCCAGTAATCAATTAGGTGAAGATGCTTTATAGTTTGTGTGAAGGTTTTTTGTGCTTTTGTTGGAATGAAAGAAACTTTTAAATTCCGGTCTAGAAAAGTGTCAAATACTTGATTACAATCCCCGTCGAGTATTAAGTTGTTAGCAATGTTATGAGTAATTAGTTGTTGAATTTGGGTCCAAAAGGGGGCATCACCAGAAGTAGGAGCATAAACATTAAAAAGAGTGAATGAAACACCACCAATCTATAATTTGGTAAACAACCAACTACCCTCTTTATCTATCGCTTGTGAAAGGAGCAAAACGTGCAATGATTTATGAACTAAAGTGATTACTCCATTTCTTTTGCCATCACCAGGTGAGAAAAAGACTGCCATCCCAGTTTTTCTTACGCTTTAAGGATTCAGACTCTGTGAGATGTGTTTCCTGTAACAAAACATAAGTCTCTAATTTAGATAGGTAAGATAATACTCGCTGTCTTTAAATAGGGGAGTTTAAGCCTTTAACATTCCATGTAATGATTTTTAAAGCCATAAATTAAAGAAGCAAAATGAATAATAAACTGAACCAACCATAATGCATACATTGTTAAGAGGTAAATAAGATACAAATAGATATAGAATAACATTGAAACTTAAAAAAATGAAAAAGGTGGGGCGAGAAAGGAAGAGGCATTGTGAGTAATGAGAATCAATGTAATAGAAGAGGATAGGAAATGAACAGTATAGGGAAGCAAAAGAACATAGAGTGAAAATGAAAAGGGACACAGGGAAGAGGAGATACATGCCTACAAAAAATCCAAGACAAATGAAAGGTGGGGGGGGGGGGTTGAGGCTACATGGAACAATGACACGTCCAGACTCCAAGGTATGGGCGGCAAGAGTCGCACAACAAATGACATGTACAGTAAATGAAACGGACGAGAAGAAGATAATACCTGTAAGGAGATAAAAAGGTTAGTAATACCTAGTGCATAATATTAAACCAGAAACTTCAACTAGCAATTAAGCCAAGAGAATATCTTAAAGTGGATCATAGGTAATAAAACATAAGATAGAACAAAACCAGACTATTTGTTTTGAGATAATGAAGTATATATAGTCTCTGCATTACAAGAGTGAAGAAAACTTTTCAATCTCATGGGATCCTCATACGTGGTAGTCTTGTTATTCAATCCTTATGGAAGATCCTACTGCCACCCTCAAGGATGAGATAGCGGAGTTAGTGATGACTGCGGAACATGACAATTGTATCAGTAAGCATGAAGCCGATTTCCTGACAAATTCTGAAGGGAAGGTCCCATATTTTTACTGTCTACCTAAAACACACAAGAACCGTTTTCCTCCCCCAGGACGACCCATAGTGGCGGGTATAGGGTCTTTGTTAGAACCTTTGTCCAAATATTGCGATTTTTTCTTTAAGCCCTTGATACAGTCCACATGTACTTATATCAAGGATACAAAGAGCTTACTGTCAATGCTCCTAACTGTCAAACTTCCAGAGGAACCCTGCTTTTTAGTCTCTCTAGACATAGAAAGCCTATATACCTGCATTCCTCAAGATGCCACCTTGAAGGTCTTGGCAGATGTTTTGGATGAAACCCCTTGGGATCATAACACCTCCAAAACATTTGTCATCGAGTGTGCCACTCTGGCATTAAAACGGAATTTTTTTCAATATAAAAACGAGTTGTTTTTACAAAAGACAGGTACATCTATGGGCAGTACTTTTGCTCCAAGCATAGCTGGCCTTTACATCCATAACTTTGAAAAAACCCACATATTGGCAAATACCAACCCTTACACTCTCAATGTTATCCTGTGGCAGAGGTACATCGATGATGTGCTGCTAATATGGAAAGGGTCAGAGGAGAGCTTACTGGCCTTCTTTGATTGGGTTAATGCTTGTGATCCCCATTTAAGGTTCACTCACCATCATAGCAGGGATAGCATTGAATTTTTGGATGTGACAATCACCAGGACTGGTGACCACCTCACTACCAAAACATACTATAAACCAACAAGTAAGAATAATCTACTGCATTTTACCAGTTTTCATCCGCGTCCCTTGCGGGAAAATCTTCCATTCGGCCAGTGCCTACGTATTCGTAGGAATTGCAGTAATATCACTGATTTCAAGAACCAGGCCAATGACTGACGAAGAAACTTTCGCACAGAGGATATCCAGCATCAATTTTGAAGAAAAGTTGCAAGCGAGCACGAAACCAAAATCGTGAAGCCCTATTAGAGGAAAATGTAAGAGAGGAAGAACCTGAAATCCCATTGACATGTGTCACCACATATTCCAATATCTCAAACACAGTGAGTCGGACAATAAATAAACATTGGCGAATTTTGACCAGTAATGGCATTCAATGGCAAAAAACACTTTTCTCTTATAAACGAGAGAAGAGTCTCAAAGATGCACTTGTACAGACCCGCCCCACTGAGAGAAAGGTTCCCAATCGGGATGCGAATGTACTCTCCATTTGGGGGTTACCTCCGGTAGTGGGACATTACCCATGCGGAGGGTGTAGTGTTTGCCACCTGACAACAGCAACTAAAACTTTGGCTCTAGAAGAAGGAAAAACCTGGCATCTGAGGAGTCATACAAACTGCAACACATGTAATGTGGTTTATTTGATAGTGTGCCCCTGTATGCTCCGTTATGTGGGCATGACCACGCGAAAAATTAAACTGCGCATAGGGGAACACCGCAGTAATATCAGATGCCAGAGAAATACAACAAAATTGACAGCGCATTATTTGGAGAAAGGACATAGTCCGAATGATGTCAAATGGTCGATTATAGAACATTTGGAATATAGTAATGAAAGTACCCTGTTTGAAAAGGAGCAAAGGTGGGTACACCGCTTGGCAACCTATCGGCAAGGTCTTAATGATGAGGTACCGTGGGGGACAGTGATGAAGCGCTAATCTGACCCGCCGGTACAAAAAGTGAGGTCACCAGGTATTTCCTTACATTGAATGCCATCTGGTTCTATGTACAATGATCTGTGATATTTTCTCTTTACCTCTGAGGACCCCGGTATTATTCCATTTCCTGGTTACATGTATGTATAGAACCTTGCCTTAATCCTATGAAGAGATATCAAATACGTCTCTTCTGTTATTATTATTTTTTATATGGATACCTTCCCTTTATCTGAAGAGAGACGCCATTGGTTAATGGGTCTCTGTTGACTAATACACCTTTTCAGGAATTTGAATACTGTGGTGTAGGGCAGAGAGTGTACTGTGGTACTGCGCCTTTAAATGACTAAAGTTGTGTTGCTGCCCCGATCACGTGGTATTTCGTCATGATAACCACGCCCATTCAGGAAGTGATGAGACCAGTCTCAACCGCGGCCCGAATTATCTTCCGAGCCGTGGATGAGCCGAACCTAGGTGGAAATACGGGGAGTCGCCAGCCTAATAGTAAGTGTTTTCGCCATTGTGCGTATTTAACCCCTATTTTGACGACTTGAAGAGGCCCATTGGACTATTTTACCGCTCTACCGAGAGGTTGTTTATAACACTTATTAATGGCTCATTAGACTATTTTACCGCTCGACCGAGTGATGGTTTACAAAACATATTAGTCACTTTACAATTGCACCTGTGACGATTATTGTGTTTTCGAAAGTGTCCTCATTAAAAACATTGGCGTTTCCCTCAAGACGGTACCTAATGAAATCTTTAACGCCTCTGAATGGTAGTGAGGGGCTTTTTGAACTGAGCAGGGCGAGTGTATTACAATAGGTTTAAAATTGCAACCTCGTCTAACTTCTAACAGGTGCTGCCGTGAAGATATCCATCACCACGGTCTTATGGAGTCTTCATTTGGGGATATTTGAAGTAAGTCTTTTTATTCAGGAGAGATAAGCTAACGACATCTCCTGACATATTTAATATAAATATGTTTCTATTTTTTGGTAATCAACCTGTCGAGGTAGCTCTGCATTCTAAAGGACGTTTCCTTTTGTTCTTTTGCTTTCTCTCTCTCTACAAAACAGCCCATAAAGAAAAGTTTCAGACCTTATTACACGTAAGATCAATATGGGATTATAACCAAGTGAGTTGCCATTTTGACACGACATGATTAGAATTTATGTGAGATTTCAGTTTCTAGTGCATAAGGCTGAATGTAGTTGTGTACATAGACTTTCTAGACTGCGCACATTTCTCGAAGGATTTTTGCTAATTTTAAATTTATAGTCCTTAAACCCGACCATAGGTGGAACAAACGTTAAAGGTTTTACTTGGGACTTATACAGTTTACCTCTGAAAAAATATTCAGAGGATTAATGTAAACTTTACCAGAACAAGTAAGGCTAACAGCAAAGGTAGACATACACTGTGTAAGCATAACAGCTATGGTAATGTTTGAAGTTTTTTGTGGTGGGACTTCGCATCACTTTACTTTTCTGACTGTGTCACTGGGCAAGCGATGGGGTCCGAAAGTACTAAACGAATTTTAAATAAGTATAAGTGTTGGTAAAATGCATATGACAGAGGAGTGTCTGTTCTTCATATGTGTTTTATGGGTTTCTTTACAGATTCCGTACACCTCGTTGAATTGAGGTTTGCACAAGACATAGATCCTCAAGTGGGTATCAATGCGTCTTTTGTGAATATCCTCCCACCGTGAGTAGGCACTTTAGGGCGTGTACTGCCCGGTCGGGTGAGTTTACATTTTTGGTCCTGAGGAATGCTGGGTCGTAAATGATCAGATAGCTGAAACATGTCGACCTTATTTTAGGACAGGGAGCTCAAACTTGCTTAACTCTCGATGTCCGTTTTTGCACATTGTTTTTAATTGAGTTCGAATCACCCCTCTATTAAAAATGTTGGTTGAGGGAGTGGTCTATACTCATTTTAATTTGCACCTTTCCTTGGTATGATGTTTTCCACATGCACTAACTTGAGAACCCAATGAAGATAAACGGCTTCCCATCTTCGGAGGGTGCCTGAGGGTTTTTCTTTTCATCTGGGTTGCACTTCATTTTTCCTTTGCTTGACACAGCAGATTTATTCGCATATAGCACTGGTAGGCGCTGGTTGCCACTTTTTATTGCTATTTCCTGTAATAGGAGCTTAATTTTTGTTGCTGTATATACTCTCTTGTTATTTATTTTTGTTATTGTAAGTCACCTTAAAAAGGCCAGGGTGAAAAAGGCGGAAGCGAGCGCCAGTGGAGCGAAGGTGCGGTCTCATTGCCAGGAATTCCTTAGGTCTGTCTGAAGTAGTCTTTGCATAATCTTGTGAAAAAACCAAAGAGGTGCCTCACCAAGAAATACGTTTAATGGCCCTGACAGCCATTAAGATCTTAAGGAGATCAGTATATTCCAAGAAGTACAATATGATCCCTCTTGGTTTCCTCTTGTTGGAAGATGACATGGAAAATGCAGGACCCAATCTGTGGGCATGCTGTATATTGAGGAGAGTTCCTTCTGGTAAATTGAGGATTTTTGGAAGGAAAGATTTAAAGAAGACAATTGGATCTGAATCCTCTGAACCCTCCGGGAAACCATACATTTTGTGGTTGATCGTCTGTTCCTGTGTTTGAGGTTTTCAACCTGTTTCTGGAGTGACATCACTTGAGACTGGTGGGCATCCACTTTGATGCTAGATGAACTGAGAGATTGTATATTCTGTTCCGCAGTAGTGAGTCTTTCTTCCGTTCTTGACCAACTATCTGACAGAGTTTGCAGAGTAGAGTTCATTTCTTCCACAAAAGGACGAAGACCTCTGATTTCCTCTAATAGAAGGTCCATAGAAACTGATGACGTTTGTTTGGAAGGAGAGGGGGGATCCTTCTTCAGTTGCTAGGCTTGTGTTTACAATTGATGTCAGAGTGCCCTTCGGCGACAAACTCATTGAGTCTTCCCTTTGAAGGTGCAATGAGGTAATATTTGTGTACAATGATATGCAGAGGGAACCAGATGAGGACCACGTTTACTTCTAGAGACCCAAAGAGCAGCAAAGAAAAAGAGGCTACCGCTGTTGCATAGAAGACTCATTTTATCACAGTTGAGACCTATATATTAAGCAATAAAGCAAAGTACCTCCGCCAGATCTATGATGCTGAAGTAATCAGCCATCACACAGCGTCAGTCCAGTCAAATACAGGGAGGAGTAACCCTTGTCAAAATGTGAACTGACTTCAAAGTAGGTCCCTAAGATACTAATAATAGCGAAGGTTGAGTCAGCCGTGACGATTAAATACTAATTTATGGATGTGAGGAACATGCTATAGAGGGAGAGAAAAAGAAAACACCCAGCTGTATGCTCACCATCCAGTAAATAAATGAAAAAGAAGCAAAAAAGTATACTGAGCAAATTTTAATAGCATAAGAAATGGAGCAGGACGTTACATGCCATAACTCGATTAATAACGCTGTGCAGAGGAAAGGGTTCCATAAAAAGAAAGCATGAAGGGACCATCACTGCAACAGCACCTGAGGAGAAATTCACTGGAGCCAAAGCGGCGGACGTTGCACTGACAGAGCCGCTCAGATGCGCACTTGCCTGAAAAAGAGCCTTGCAGGATACTGCGCGTCAAAGCAGTTACAGCGCCGAAGTCACCACAGGTAGCAGGGCCACTGCCTTCATTTTGAGAGACTTACAGGCAACGGGTGATTCGTAGGGTCTGCCCTTCTATTCGCCATCCCAGGAGAGTCAAGGGAGCACCGCCGTTTCCCCTGGGCACTAGCCACGTCCCCCTACTCTTCTATTTTTAAGATATATAATACACAGGTCTGGGTTACTGCCTCTCAAAAGGGAAAGTACATGAATTTTCTTATAATTTCTGGCTGCATTTGAAAACTGCATACACAATTTTCTTATTACAGGCAGTTTCTGACATCAGAAGTAGTTGGCCATAAACATAACTCCTGTGAAGCTGCCTGTAGTGTGCACTATAAATGACAGCAAACATCACAAGTGTGCCTGCCTGTCACTCACGTTGACTGGGAGGAAATACTGCACACAGGAGCAAGGTGAACATCCTTGGCACCTTTTGATGCCATTCACTTTAGTAAAAGGGCGCATTAAATATTTTAGTGTTTTGTCAATTTTAGGCAGACAAAAGTCATTGTCTCTCCAATGACATGCATTGTGTGACCGTCCTTACAACTAGCCCATCTAATTTCTATAAATCGCAAACCAAACTCTTCTATCTAAATATTCTAAATGAGTGGTTTGAATAATAATCTGTTGCGTGCCAGAATATTATAAGGAAAAATATTTGCCAGGTAACTCTTGTTGTATGCTTTCAGAGCACGTTTTAAACTGTGCAGTTTCTTTGGACAGAGGGAGGAAAGAGTAAAGGAAACATAATTATTTGGAATACTGGCACTCCCTACTCCTACAATGCGCTGCATGTCCGAGTATAAAGAAAATTAGTTTTAGATGAATGAAGCAAGAGTTATACAAGAATAAATCAAGACATCAATATTGGAGAAAGCTAGAGGGATGAATATAACGCAGCATTTAGAGGGAAGCTGGGGGGGGCATCAAGAACACCAGGTATTTAAGTAAGGAGTTGAGGTACAGAGCAGAAATAACGACTTCACTTCTGTGCAGTGTGAGTGGGTAACATTAACATTTAAATATGGGTTCAAAGACATAACAAACAGCATTCAGGAAATGTGGATTTCATCACATCTAAATTCGGATGCGAGAATGATATTTGGACAGCAGCAGTCCTGAGAATAACCTTAATATTTCAAGAATTGATGGACTAGGGAACTCACCTTTAAGATTCTTATGATGAACATTTTTTTTTGTCTCTGTACAAAGTTAAGGAGCCAGTGCTAAAGTGATTGTGCTCTCTCCTCTAAAACGTGTTCAAACTAGCTTATCTGGTACTATTTGTACCCAGGGCCTGCAAGTGAAATGTCACTGGTGGAACTACAGCACTGATTGTGCCACCCACTTAAGTAGCACTTACAAACATGCCTCAGGCCTGTTGTTGTAGCCTTTGTGTGGAGTTTTGAACTGCTGTTTCAACCTAGCAAAATAAACCCTTTTGCCAGCCCAAACCTTCCTTTTTAATACATGTATCTCGCCGCTAGGGTGGGCTCTGGGCAGACCAGAAGGCAGAGTACAGTTCAGTTAAAAAAGTAGGACATGTACTTTTAAGTTTATGTGTCCTGATAGTGAAAAACTCTTACATTCATTTTTCACTGTGAAAGGCCTATCTCTCCTATAGGATATCATTGAAGTTATCTTATTGCATTTAATGAACTGTAACATCCTAATGGGAACCGGGTAAGAGTCCTTTGTTTGGTGTGTTTGGAAACAACATGAAAAATCCTCCTTTTTGTCAAAGTCTGATTTTTTATTACAATTTTGAAAATGCCACTTTTAGAAAGTTTGCTTTTCCCTGCCTTAGCTATATAGTGCAGGCAGCCTGTCTCTTGGTCAAATGACTGGGTGTAGTTGGCAGTTGGTTATGTGTATTCCTCCTAGATAGCCACACAATAGGGAGCGTTGGTGTGCCTGGGTGGGTTATCACTGGCAGGATGGAAGGGCAGAGTTGGCACAAGCCTACTTACACTTGAATAGACTGTGGCCTGCCTCCATAGTAAGGGAAGATTGCCTCCTGCATTGAGTCTGGAGCCAGGTCAAAGGGGGCATGGAACATGAGCACTTCACAGGGAAACATCTAGAAGCATTTCCGACTTCTAAGGGGCCCCAGATATAAATATTAGATCCCAGACACCAACTCTTCAGTACACTTCTGAACCTCAGACACCAACTCTTCAGTACACTTCTGAACCTGTGGAGACTATGCCAAAAAGAAGGACTGCTGTGCTACTGAAAGGACTGCTACTTTTCTGGACTGCTGCCCTGCTGGACTACTGCCTTGCTGGAATGCTGCCTGGTTAGATTACTGCCCTGCTGCCCTCCCAGAGTGACTCCAAGGGCTAGTTTTCTGGCCTCCTATTCAAAGCCACAGGGACATAACCAACTAAACGTGCACCCAGAACCAGCTAGAGTAAGCCCCTCACCCCATAGAGTTCCTGGACCATTGGCATGTCCTCAATAGACCTGAATTGAGGTTGTTGGGCTCTTTGCAACACCGAACAGCTCGGTGGTGCCAAAACGTTGCCGCTCGCACTGCCTGCCAACTCGAAGTTGCGTCAACTCGACCATTTGCGCTAGTCCATTGACTGCTCACAGGGAATGCCACCGTGCAGCCCCGGCCCTACTGTTTCCGATAACTACAGAATCTTTGCACTACAGCAACAACTGTCTGGGATGTCAGGCCTCCTCTTTGCGCTACATAGATGACCATCTGTGACAGAGAAAGGAATAGTTTTAGGAAGCAGAAGCCCTTATTTTCACATGTATAAGAGATCTACTACTTTAAGGTTGCCTCAAAGATCAGCTGTGACAGCCTCTCCCACCTCTCAATGTGGTTGGGGCGAACTGTAACTTTGACAACTTTAACACAATTAAGTGTGGAGAGACTATGGTGTCAAAAATATCGAGGACTAAAATATCGAGAAGTTAAGTGCAAATAGGTAAGTATAGATTTATTGCTTGTAACTCCACATCTACGTACTTTGAAGATATAATTATAACATTACATTATACATATGTAGAGTTACGTATAGTAAAGGTTTGCTTACCTATCAGTGGCATAACAGACTTGATGAGGCCCCCCTGCAAAATACTTGGAGGGCCCCCCATGCTCCGGACACAGACACCAGCTCTCAGGCCTGCCCCTGCACAGTGCTGGATGAGGGTACCTGGAGCTCGCCCCTTTCCCCCCCACCACTGGGACTGTTATGCCACTGTTAGCTATGTAAGCATACCTTCACTATACTTTTGTTTTCGATATCTTGTCAATATATCTCATTTCTGTTACTCCAAGTCTTCTGATTCTTCAGCAAAGCCAGACGCGTATTACATTTGGGAAATTTAAAAATGCTAACTTTCTATATCTCACTTTCCTTTTAAGAATCAGTCCAGGCTTGGATAGTATGCCTGCAACTCTTGGTCTCACATCAGTCTCACTATATTGAACCACATAACCTGGCAGAGTCAAAGGAGTTTTGTCTTAACTGTCCACTACAAAACACACCAGAAAAGACCAGTGACCAAAATCTGTGTATTTGGTAACTTTGGCATGTGGGACGCGACAGAAAGCACTACATGGTGCCCCGTGCAATAGGCGCTGAGGACTGAGATAAGGATCTACATCTTAGAGATAACAATATGTCATAGGTTGAATGGCTGTCCTTTGCAATCCCCTGGGCCCTCTCTGTGGCTTTCCCCATGTCCAAATGGTCCCCTAACCCTTGACTGCCCTATACGAACTCCCAGGCCACAATGGCTGCTCAGCCAAACCTGACATCAAACCTGGTGCCAACATTTTGTGATAACAAGAATGTGCTGTTTTTTTAATAAATTAACAGAGGCTCAACTTACTCCGCAGGCTACAATCATGGCCTGGTATACACACGTCTAGCATGGCCGCGCAGCTGTGCAACATGCTTGACCTCTTTCACAGCATCTTTAGGGTTAAGGTAAATCCAACCCTGGGTAGACAGCTGAATAATAAGCTGGCAGAATGTATTTGACCATGTATAAAGCAATGAACGTGAAATCAGGAACCAGTCTTTTCCTTGAATGTGGCCAAAACTTTCACCATTTTCTGCGCAGATGTTCGACCGGTTAATGTGGCGGAGATGGTGACAGGCACTGGAAATGTCAGTTCTTAACGTCTGAATTAAGACTGCTACCTCCTCCAGCAGCAGCAGTGACACAATCTGAGATCTACTTTTGGCCAGCAGAAGACGGAGATGGTGTAACATAGCCTAGCAACAGTAACAAACATCAGCAGACGACCAAATCAGCTTGCCAAAGCCTACCTAATCCTTTGTGGTGAGTAATGTCTGAATTTGCATTCTGTGGTTTACACAGGTTCATCTCACTGTCACATCCAAAGTATTTTGAATTCCTGTTAGGGCAACACCCATACATGCAGGCCTGAAACAGTGGTGTCTTTTGCCTTGAAAACAACTGGAGGCCTTTCCCAGAAGGGAGAGCAATTAGGTATGGCGTTTAGTAGAGCGAAGTAAAGAGGGCAGCCTTCCACGAGAAGCAGGGAGGCTTCCAGATGTACGTTTGTGTATTCACATGAGAAACTATACCAGGGTGAGCTTTGTTTTATCAGTAGCAGCAGACCCTGGCGGTGAATCTGAAGCATAAATGCTGCAGAGTAGACGGAAGAGGTTGGACAGGTAGATACCTCCCAGTGATAGGAGGGAGGGCGACATTTAGGTGTAGTGAGGTTTTCCCCACATATGACGAATCTGGTTGCAGTTAAATGTGTTCTGGGAAGGGCCAGTGTAGATGATCAAGCGTATTCTAGCCGGTGGACTGGCCAGTGGATCTCCGAAGTTGATGGGTGGCAAACCTAAGGCTCTGTTTTAAACCCAGCTTTGAGAAAAAACCTAGGGCCTTATTTATGAAGGCCTTGCGCCGCCGGTGCGTCACTTTTTCCCATTTTAAAAGTGGCGCACCGGCGGCGCAAGGCCTTCATAAATAAGGCCCCTCATCACCATTTCTGCAGAAAACTCTTAAAAACGAAATTGGCCAAGTTGACCTGTGACTAATAGCTAAACTTTGTGCTAGTGAGTGGAAAATCGTGGAAAGTTGTTATGTTTAGCAGTCAACTGGACTCCTACTATTGTTGTTTTTTTTTTTATTCTGTAACACATTTTTTTGCTTTATTTATATATAATACAACATGTCCAGTGAGGCCGTGAACATAAAGAATGAATCAGTTCAACCCTCTTCACCCCTCCCCTCGTTGCCCCACAAGAACAGCGTGGTAAGCATTGTAAACCTTGCTCAGCCACGACATATCCTTTAAATTTTTGATATTTACCTGTAACTTGACATGGTCAGTGCTCCAAAGAGGGCGTAAAATGACCTACCGTGCTCTATTAAACCTCTAATATGTATCTATCTATATGCGGGATTCAATGGAAAGCTTTCCACCAAACGAATTTTCACACATAGAAGGGTGGAGCACAGAAAACAGAGGAGAGATTACCAGTCTGAATGGCATGTAATTATACAGGTACAGCAAATGTTCACCATGTGAAACTAGATACCTTTTGTGCTGAACAGGAATGGATGAGGCTGTTGAAGAATGCGTAGGCAGCAGATTGCATTAAATAAAATAATTATAGCAGGTCGATATTGATTACAGGTCTGGAAGGGTGTCATTAAGCAGACATCTGACACTTCAATATTAACTTGTACACTAAAAGCCTTGAAATTTAAGATTAAGTTAACGAGATCGTAAACATGTCACAAGTGTTGGAATGCGGTTTTATTGGAACAACTTGGCAATGTAGTTTCTGCCCTTGTTTTAAACTCTTTGACACTGCTCGTTTGGAAATTACTGCAATTGAGCTGCTGGATGCTTTTGAAAGAGCAGAGAGGAAGCCAGCCACTTCTGATAACTGGATACCTGGCGTGTCATTTATTTTGAAACAGTCCTAGTTTCTGATGGGGGCTGTACTTCGACAGGCACTGGTCTTATTACGATGTGTGAATTCATGGAAAGAAAGCAGCTGCTAGGCATGGGCCAGTGTTTAGGGTTTTTTATTACATCCTCGATACACCATGTCTAGTTTACCCGGTCATTACTGTAAACTGCCCTGTTTGTAATACTGGTTTGACAGCGCGACGGTGTTTACCTTAAGTGATCAGCAGAAGAACAACTTTTAGAAGCACCACTGACAAAGTGGCTTTGGCTCAACTCGAATGCTGAATCTTAGACTATAGGGTTTGGAAGGGGATACGCTATGTGCTTCCACTGAACGACAGTGTAAGTATTGCACTTTTTGCCTTGAAGGGAAGTTTATGCTCTCCACAGCAAAACTGAGTTCGATATCGTGACAGGCCAGTGATCAAGGTTAGAGGCCAGATCTGTTTTTGATGAAAGTTAAGACAAAGGGCCAGCGAGAATCGACATTGCATCTGTCCCCCGTTGTGACTGTCCGGCCACCCGATGAATACGTTAGCGGTTTGACGGATGAAACTCTGTCAAACCTCTCTGCAGGTTCGTTATCTTACACACTACTCCGTGGACTGAGTATTTGAGGAAAAGTGGCTGAGGTGGTGTTGCAGCCAGAACTTCGCCCGCCACATTACGACTTTCCTTTCCGTCAACATATCCATGGCGATTAAAACTCCACACATGGGGGCTTATTCACAGTAGAAGTGGTGGAGCGCTGCGTTAGCCTCCTTGGCTTAAGGTTGTGCTACGCCACTTCTGAAACGCAGGGCTGCACCATATTCCCAACAATATGGTGCAGCCCTGCGTTTCCCCCTGCACTGGCACAACATTTAGCTGCCTAGCGCCAACACAGGTTCCCTTGCACCATAGTACAAGGGTGTCTGTGTTGCAGGGGAACATTGTTTATGTACAGGAAGGTATCCATCCCTGCACATAAACAATCAATGGCGTTTTTCTGTTTCCATATGTGCTACACAAAGCAGCACACATGGAAACAGCAAAAGCGAGGCGAAAGTAAACATTTCTCCTCGTTGAGCAAGGGAGAGAACAGGTTTTCCCTGTGCTTAATTT
Source organism: Lissotriton helveticus (assembly GCF_964261635.1). Lineage (NCBI taxonomy): Eukaryota > Metazoa > Chordata > Amphibia > Caudata > Salamandridae > Lissotriton > Lissotriton helveticus. The sequence goes on from NC_136061.1 coordinate 1,319,957,607, forward strand.
AGGCACTGCCTCATATTTACGCCACTCTTGTAAATATGGGGCAGCATCAAAATGAATGGGTGTTGTAGTGGAATGCCCACCACAACACCCATTGCCCTCCCCTTTCACGCTAAGTATAGTGTGAAAGGGTGCCTTATTTACAAGGCAGCGTTAAGCCACATTAGGTGTTTTAATGCTGCCTTGTAAATAAGGCAAAGCCCCTATCGCCACCACAACATCGTGAAAAGTGACGTGGTGGCGATAGGGGCTTGGGTAAATATGCCCCATGATCTGGCCATTTCATATCAATAAAAGGGGAAAACAGAGCTCACCGACATTTCTACATCGATCGTTCACCATGACTCAGATGTTGCAAGGCATAGCTTACCTGCTGTTTGATAAGAATGACGAGCTACAATGTCATAGACATAATCAAAGTTATTGTAGGAATCGAATTTGCGATAAACGCACAGTATTGGCCTAATGTGTCCAATATGATCTTGTAGACATATAATTAATTAGAAAATTTGTATTCATTTAGTCACCTAAAATCTCTATTTAGTAAGTTAGTACTATTGACACGGCTGAAGCCATTTTTGTTTCGTTTCTCGTTGTGCAAATGCTGTTTCTCTGAAATCACGTGATTAGGTCTTTCTTCCTGAACCATGGCGTCAGCCAAACCATGTTCGATGTCTGTTGACTGGTAGCTCAAGGGAAACTCAAGGTCGCACCTGCCTTCCTTGTGGGATGCGTGCATTCTCACAAAGCCCGTTCTTGTCCTCCCCGGCTCAAGATAGAATGGGAGGCACCCGGCTGACCTGCCCCCGGAATAGCTTAGGCCTAGGATACTAGCAATCAATTGTGCCTTATATGGGTATTCCTCTTGGCCTGCCGACAAACTGTGTTTTTCCTTGTAAAGTGTCATCCTCAATGTGTGAAACGTATATATGCTTTGTACTTTGATCATGTAGTCCGTCTCCTCTGCGCACCCTCGAGGTTGTGTAGACCGGGGCTCCCCTGTCAGGGTCTGTATTTGAAGAATAAACGATTGAACGTTCTCTATTGCCGACTGAACCATTATTTGTTCTTAAGCATTATGGGTTATTGGTAAGTGTGACCCACATAGAGAGATTTGATTCCTTCAGTTGGCGACTCCGCCGGGACTCCGTGATAGGGTCGTCCCCTCTTGTAAACAAGGGTAGCGGGACAAGGAGGAGTTCTGGCCGAGTGGGTGGACAGAAAGAAGATCCTGATTTGAAACACCCGTTTGTGGTATGAAAACAAGCCGTTCCCCTCTTGAGTCCAGTATCCCTCCCATCTGATTGATGACCCTACGCCGGAGTCCTACGGGCCTAACTCGAGGGAAGAGCAGACTGTGTCGGTCTGTTTAGATGTCGGCAGTGGAGAACTCGCAATCGACCTGAGTGCACCAGGTGAGTGATCTTTGGAATTGAATTGGATAAGAATCGCTTGGAGAAAGTGTTTCTTTTAGAATAACAGTTAACTGTCTTTGTTGTGAAGGTGGCCGGGGAAGCCGGACCACGAGAGAATCTGGGGATCTCTCGTTGTGGCGAAGGGGCTGCTCGAGTAGAGACCTCACGGACTTGTTTGGTGATTAATTGAGAATACCTCTGATGCCTTAGCAGAGTACGGTGTTGCTCGCTCGGCCGAATTCTCTCCGGGAAAGCTCTGGGAGCAACTGGGTAAGCTAGGGGTCTGGAGACGTATCCAGATACCTGGCCCACCCAGAACAGGACCATGGGATGGGCTGTGAGAGAGTTCGTGGTTCGCCTATCTGAGGATCTCAAAGCACTCTAACGATTGTCTCTTTTTGTGATTCTTTTGGTCTGGAATTCTTTTGAATCGATTCCCCGAACAGGAGTCGATGGGTTCTGTTCGTATTTGAAGACGTCATTTGCATTTGAATAGGTTCCGAGAAATAATTGCCTTGCACTGCTTTACAGCACTTTACTGTGACGGATGTATGAGTGGGTGTTACGAAAGGAAACGTCCAATTGGGTGTGTGTGTGATTGTATGTAAAAGAGCGAGTAGAATAAAATAAAATGTCGTGTTTTAGTAAAATGTGTTTTGGGTGCTGCTGTCGGAGAGGTACACGGCTCGAAGAAAGACAGCCGGCCCCTCCCGAAAGTAGCCCCAGTTTCGATATGTACACAAAACATGGTTTACAGCCAATTCTGTTCAATACCCTGTGGAACAAATACACCAGGGATAATTCGGATTTACAATGGCCTCTCACGGGGTCTTTTGATGAGAAAAAGATTAACTATATACAGAATAAATTGTTTATGAAAAAAAATCGTCAGTCAATGTTTGACTCCCTGAATTTATGGTTGAAGGAGGCAAAAAGACGGCGAATTAGGGAAGAGAAGCTGGGGAAGATGAAGTCGGATCAGACGGTCACACAGAAAGCTATAGCATACGATAAAGATAAAGTGGAGAAAAATATTGAGCGAATGGATAGGCAGTTTCGGTTGGAAACGGATAAAAGCTATGTAGCAAGACCAGAGACCGGAGATGAATTAGAAGAATTGTTGGGAACCCGACCGCCTCCCCCTTATGCCCCGCAAGGCCTGTATCCTACCGTGCCTGTGGTACGAGGCGATCAAGCGAGTGCTGTTGCAGCTGCCCGACCACCGTCGGGAATGATTGCTACGGCCCCTGTTGGTAGATCTGGATCCGATATTCCGGTTTCCCCTCCTTCTCTTCGACCAACTACCTCACCCTAATTATCCCTTCGGCCGGACGCGGCTGTCCCTTCCCCCTTACACCCTGTCTTTCTTTCTCCTCCACAACAACTGGCTCTAGAGAGCATGGCGATCCGATTGATCTCACTATGGGAACAGTGTTACCTCCTCAGATACTGCATGACATCAGGGATCATGCTCATAAATTTCATCTCCAAGTCGAGGAAGTATATCAGAATGTAAACACCTTTTTGAGTTATAGGGAAAGGATGCACCGAAAGAGCGCTGAATGGGGAGCGCAGCACCCCAGGAGAGAGGTACATCCCCTCTTTTTCCCTGAAGTACCTGAATTAAAAGATGCTAATAATGTAGTAACTAGGGCCCGGGTGGATGCCAGGCTTCAGGAACAATGGGTTTATACCCCTTGGAAACTGAGTGAAGTGCTTACCTTACAAGCCCAGCTACCAGATCCCCGTAAAAATCCTACAGCTTATTACAAAAGAATTGACCGAAGCTGCCAATTCTGCCATCATGACAATAGCTGATATTGAGCTATTTTTTGGTCTCCTAATCCCGGTCGATATTTGGAGACAGATACATGACACTGACCACACCCCCGAATTAGGAGGAACATGGGACCAATTAAAAAATTGGGACAAGGAACGAAAGCCAGGTGAGAAGCCCCGGGACGAAATATTAGCCGTCCTAGATAAAATTGTTACATTCATGAAAACACTTTTACCTCCTAGGAAGGTAGATTGGGATAAATTAACCGCATGTAGACAGAAAAAGGATGAGAGTGTGTCTGACTTCTTTACTCAGTTCGAGAAGGTGTTTATAGACTTCAGTGGTCAGGACCTCTCTACAGAAGGGGGAATCCGATTATTCGTGAATAGATTCGTTACCAATTTACTCCTGGAAGTTATGTCTCGTCTTCAGTCGTCTGAAAGTACGTGGACTACAGCTGCACCATCTGTGATTCTTAGTATGGCCAATATTATGAGCATCGCGAGAATGAGAGCAAGGACAGATCAGAGAAGAAGACTAAGGATTTAAAAACAAGGGTACTGTTGCAACAAGTTAGCAGAGGGAAAATGACAGGAAGGGGAGTGCGGGGCTCGTATCAAAGGGGCCAGCCAGCGGGAAGAGGCAGAGGGGGCCCGCCAAATATTGGGATAAACCAATGTTCCTATTGTAAGGAAGAGGGACATTGGAGAGTAGATTGCCCTTTGCTACAAGGATGAAACGGACCCAGTAGAGGTTGAGGAAGAGGTCGAGGGAACATCGATCGGAATAGTATGAGGAGGGAAGAATCACAGCACGAGGTTTCTCGTAAGAATCATTTTGATGACCCCCAGAATAGGCAGTACTACAATGAAAGCTGTCAGAATGACAGATACGCGGACCAAGATTACGCATGAGACAGCCAAGGACAGAGCGGGGGCCGTATTACAGTACCAGTGGACCAAGAGGGACCTTACGTAGAAGAAGAACTGTTGGGTACATCAGGGAAGTTTTTAGTGGATACTGGGGCGACGAGTAGTTCAGTCACCCAGGAACTGGTCCCAGGGGCAGCTCTGTCTGGCCAAAATAATGTATCAGTCGGATTCTCTGGAATACCGGTAGTCAGCCCCGTTTCAAAACCTCTGCCTTTTACGATTGGTCCAATTTCTGTATATACCCCTTTTCTCCTTACTTCTAATTGTGGAGAGAATTTGTTAGGTTTGGATATCTTAAAGAAACTCCATGCACGAATCTATTGCTCACCTGATGGTGTTTATTTAACCATGCAGAAACCGCCTATAGAGATGGCTCAGTATTTTGCTAAAAATGAGTCCTTGCCTCCTGAATTTGCCACTATCCTTCCAACTTTGTGGGCGAGAGGAGATACTGATGTGGGTCTGTTAAGAATAGACCCTGTGTCAATCACCATAAAACAAAATGCACAGATGCCTCGCATTCCACAGTATAAAATTTCACCAGAGGGTGAGCGGGCCTTGTTCCATATTATTCGTGACCTCGTTGACAAAGGGGTGGTGGAAGAAACAGCTGCAAATGTCTGTAATAGCCCCATTTTGCCGATTTTGAAAAAGACTCCGATTGATGGTACCCCTGATTACAGGTCTGCATATCGTTTTGTGATTGACCTTAGAGCGGTCAATAAAATAGGGGTCCCACAATACCCAGTGGTACCAGATATTACAACAATCCTTACTATGATTCCCCCTACTGCTCGGTATTTTTCTGTTATCGATCTGAAGAATGCTTTCTTCAGTATCCCTATTCATCCTAATAGCAGACATATCTTCGGATTCTCATTAGGAGGACGAAGTTTTAGATTTACGCGCACACCCCAAGGCTATACAAAAAGTCCTAGTATATATAGCCAGGCCTTGAAAGCGGTATTAGATGAACTAATCCTGCCCGCCGGCAATGCCATCATTCAATATGTGGACGACATTCTGGTGGCCCCCGATACGGAGGATATGTGCAAGGACGCAACAGTGAAGTTGTTACACCATTTGGCTAAACATGGAAATAATGTCTCCCTTTCCAAATTTCAATATTGTCGACAGGAAGTGACCTACCTTGGCCACTTACTGTCGAAAGCGGGGAGACGACTAACATCAGAACGAATATCTGTAATCACTAACATGTCTGTACCTTGTAACCAACGTGATGTCCGTGCTTTTCTTGGCATAACCTCGTACTGTCGCCAATGGATTCCTAACTATTCCCTCATCTCTAAACCCTTGTTATACTTGACTACCAAAGATGTGCACGAACCCCTACCCTGGACGGATGAATGCCAAGAAGCCTTTGACTCTTTGAAATCTGCTTTATGATCTGCACCTGTCTTGGGTACCCCGGATTACCGGAAGCCTTTTTCACTTTATGTGCACGAGCTGGACGGTTGTTCCCTTTCAGTTTTAACTCAGGATTTCGGGGGGAAACAAAGACCTTGTGCCTTCTTCTCAGCAGTACTGGACATGGTAGCACAAGCCCTTCCCAGTTGTCTGAGGGCCACTGCGACGGTAGCCGTGGCCATCCGACAATCAGAGGGGATAGTGTTGAACACTGACCTCACAGTAATGGTACCGCATACTGTGAATATTCTGTTAAATAAAACTAAAACCCAGCACCTTACGAGTGCTCGCTTGACAGGATACAAGCTGACATTGTTTGCACCCCACATTACGATTAAGAGATGTGCTACATTGAATCCCGCAACACTTTTGCCTCTCCCTTCCAGTGATATAAAGGATGATATCCATGATTGTGTGTTTAGAACAGAGGAAGAGACAAAAGGGCATGTAGATCTTACAGACATTCCTTTACCAGACCGACAAGGAGAATTGTATGTTGATGGTTCCTGTTTTAAATTACCAGATGGAACTGCAACAGCTGCGTATGCTATTACGACTTTGAAAACGGTAGTAGAAACTGCTAGAATTTCACACCACTCAGCCCAGGCAGCTGAACTGATAGCTTTGTTACGTGTGTGTGAAATTAGCGAAGGATTGAGAGTAAACATATACAGGGACAGCCAGTATGCCTTTGGCGTCGCCCATAGTTTTGGGAGATTATGGAGGGAGAGGGGTTTCTTTACCACAAATGGCCAAAAGATTCAACATGGTCCTTTAATTGATCGTTTGTTGGTTGCTTTGACACTACCAGAGAAAGTGGCCATTATCAAATGTAGCGCTCATCAGAAAATAGTTGATTCCACAGGAAAGGGAAATGCTTATGCTGATTCAGTAGCGAAAGAGACAGCTCGGACTGAAGTGACTCCCATGTTTCCCAGTACTTCAGCCCGGTGGGTGGCGGAAACGTCCGTATTTGACAATACCATAGAGAGTGTAAGAGAATTACAGAAAGAAGCCACCATAGATGAGACACAGAAATGGGAGCAGGAAGTAGGGAAACTAGACAAAAACGAATGTTGGATAGATCGAACTGAGAGACAGCGTTGGTTACTCCCTAATGCATTGGTACATGCGGTAGTGACCATGGCCCATGGCCCGGCACACATAGGAGCAAAGGGTATTTGTGCTGTATTGGACTCCGTCTGGAGCAACCCCAATATTCCCAAAACAGCCGCACAGGTGGTCAAATATTGCCCAGTATGTTTACGCTATAATTCGGGGGGCGGAGAGTCTGTTCTAAGTGGCAATTTTGCACCACCATCTTTACCCTTTCAAGTTATTCAGATTGATTACATCCAGATGGAGAGAGTTAATAATTTGAAATACGTGCTTGTGGTGGTCTGTGCTTTCAGTAAATGGGTTGAAGCCTACCCCACCAAAGAAACAACTGCGGTGGCAACTGCTAAAGCTTTGATTAAAGAATATTTCCCCAGGTATTGTTTGCCCCGAATTATCTGGTCGGACAATGGAACACACTTCAACTCTGCACTAGTCCAGAGTGTATGTGATGGTTTGCAAATTCGCCAGAAGTTCCATGCAGCCAGACACCCCCAGTCAGCAGGGCTAGTGGAGAAATACAATGGAATATTAAAATTGAAAATGGCCAAGATCTGAGCGAGCACTGGAGCAAAATGGCCTGATGCACTCCCTTTGGCATTATTATCCTTGAGAACGACTCCACACACAAGAACCGGGTTATCTCCATATGAGGTCATTTTTGGCTGACCCGCCAACGTGTGGGGAGTCCCTAGACCTAGGTCCTTCAGAGACATTGATTACCCTTTGATGACAGATTACTTGTATGCTTTAACTAAAGATCTGCATTCTATTCATCAACAGGTATCCGAGATATTGCAGACGCTACCAGAGGGTCCCGGACAACGGCTGGAACCCGGCCAGTGGGTACTGGTGAGGAACTATCAGAGGAAATCGAGTTTGGAGCTGAGATTGTCTGAGCCCTACCAGATCATTCTCGTGACCAGGTCAGCTGTGAAGGTACACGGGCGGAAAAACTGGATACACGCGAGTCATTTGAAACAACTCCCTCTACCTTTGCCCTTTGATTTGCAAAACCGCGAAGGAATTCCAAGCCAAGAAGAAGAATCGCCCCAGAGCTTTGTACCTTTTTCAGAAGCCCGAGAAAGGGGGCAGCCAAGTGAAGCTGTGCCCCCAGTGGACAAAGTGGTAGCCCAATCTGCGGAGACCAGTATTGAGAGTACATCACAGGGTTCGAATGTACCTGATGCCTGTGCCACTGAGTTGTTTTCTGATCAAGAGTGACCTGGTCACTGCAAATACGACCTGCGGCCCCGAAAACAGCGCGGTACCCCAGATCCCCCTGGTAGGAGTTAGGGAAAGACTCAAGTTTAGAAGCCTTGGATAGATTTGCTGGGGTACTGAGCGAGACACTGGACTGAACACGTTGAGAGCTTGGAACATTGTGCTAAATAAGCTCTGTTCAGCGAGAAAGACTGAGTTGGGGGCTGCGGTCGTTCTACAAAACAACAAAACTGTTTTGCTGTGTTTGTCCATGGATAAGAATGACGAGAGTCTGCCTGTGAGACTCTAAAACGGACACAGGGAAGAAAAACTCATCTGGTGGCGTGCGGGCTTTGTGGATACAGATAGTTTTTGGACTTATAGAGAGGGACCGAGTTATATCTGAACTTTTAGCGAGCATGTTTCCTTTCGCCCGATTTGCAATGGACGATAAGAGACCACTAGCCCCTTGGCGATATATGGATAATATGCATTTGTTTTCCGGATGGTCCACCAGAGTGAAGGTGGCATTCGTTGTTTTTATCATTATTATCACAATTATTATGATGAGTGTGTTTGTATATCTAGAATTTCAGCATCCAGTACAGAAATTATTAGGCACCACTGTGGCCCCGGAAGAACATCTCTTTTACTCTTTGCCCCCTCATAAGGCTAGACATAGAGAGACTTATATCAAAAATGCTTTTATAGAAATGTTGCATCAGAGCCATTCTACTACAAATGAGACAAACTGTTGGGTGTGCGGATTGCTACCTTCAGTCATGCACCAACATGAACTGTTCATTTCCCTACCGATGTCTTATTTAGCCAGTTGTGAAGCATGGTTCCAATTGTTATCCTTGATGTATTCGCACTATGTAGCTGAACCAAAAATGTATACTGAAAAAGATTATGAAGCTATTTTGAAGTACATAGAGAAACATCAGGGATTTGATGCAGCTGGAAATGAAGGAGAGGGTTCATTGGACCCTAATGCCTGTATGAATTTATATACTGAGTACAAGAATGTTACGTGGCTAATGGAAGAAATGCAGGATTTTGAACTTTTCAATGATACGACGTATTTCCAGCATTTTAAGGACCGAAATGTCACAAATGACAAGGCCTTACCGATCCCCATCATTAATACTACCTCCCCTTTCTGCATAAAAGGCAGGGGCATGTTAAAGTGGGCAGGAGCAGGTGTAATTACACCTACACTTTACAAGTGTACAGTACCCCGCCTATGATTACCCCACCGGATGTTTATTTTGTGTGTGGTGAGAATGCCTACACATGACTTCCCCGGGGTTGGGCAGGAAGTTGTTATCTTTCGTTTCTTTATCCCCCAGTATATATTGCCCCTCCTGATTATCATAGAACTCATCAGTTGATACAGAAAGAGGAAGTTGTGAGCCGAAACGTTAGGAGCTATGATCTGGATGCCACTGACCAAACAGACACTTCCTTACAACAATTTGAAGACTTTGCGAAGGGACTTACTCCCTTCTGGGGGCCTATATTCAATAGTCGCATTATAAGACGCTTCTCTAGGATAGTTGAGAACGTGGTCCAGACCACTACTGGAATTTTAACTAACATCACAGTAGAGCTTGCTGCGACGAGGCTTGTTTTGCTCCAGAACCGGATGGTTCTTGACGTCATCCTCGCCGATAGGGGAGGAGCCTGTCGTGTGATCGGCAGTTCTTGCTGCGTGTTTATTCCAGATTCGACCCCGACTATTCATTTAGCTATACAGAAACTACATCGATTAGCTAGTGAGGCCCATGTTGATAATGGCACCTGGTCCCTTAGCAGTTGGTTTTGGGGTCTTTTAGCTACCTGGGGTTGGAAGATATTTATGGTACTGGCAGGGGCCTTTGGAGTAATATTTACGTGTTGCTTGTGTCCCTGCCTGTTGCTCGTTTTGTGCCACCAGAATCACGTCGGCATTGCAGTTTTCTCGACAAATCAAGGTAGAAAAACAGATGATCCAAAAGGAAGTGTCTGACCTCATGCAGATAGATGAAGGGGTTTTCGTAGAATAAAAGTATGTGTATTAGCCATACTAGGCCAAAAGGGCCGTCTGTAGGGATCGAATTTGCGATAAACGCACAGTATTGGCCTAATGTGTCCAATATGATCTTGTGGACATATAATTAATTAGAAAATTTGTATTCATTTAGTCACCTAAAATCACTATTTAGTAAGTTAGTACTATTGACACGGCTGAAGCCATTTTTGTTTTGTTTCTTGTTGTGCAAATGCTGTTTCTCTGAAATCACGTGATTAGGTATTTCTTCCTGAACCATGGCGTCAGCCAAACCATGTTCGATGTCTGTTGACTGGTAGCTCAAGGGAAACTCATGGTCGCACCTGCCTTCCTTGTGGGATGCGTGCATTCTCACAAAGCCCGTTCTTGTCCTCCCCGGCTCAAGATAGAATGGGAGGCACCCGGCTGACCTGCCCCCGGAATAGCTTAGGCCTAGGATACTAGCAATCAATTGTGCCTTATATGGGTATTCCTCTTGGCCTGCAGACAAACTGTGTTTTTCCTTGTAAAGTGTCATCCTCAATGTGTGAAACGTATATATGCTTTGTACTTTGATCATGTAGTCAGTCTCCTCTGCGCACCCTCGAGGTTGTGTAGACCGGGGCTCCCCTGTCAGGGTCTGTATTTGAAGAATAAACGATTGAACGTTCTCCATTGCCGACTGAACCATTATTTGTTCTTAAGCATTATGGGTTATTGGTAAGTGTGACCCACATAGAGAGATTTAATTCCTTTATTATGTTAATGTTTATTTTTCTTAAACTATCTCTTTCTAAAATGTGATGCTTTAACTTAAAGTGTCATTACTTATTTGTATATTGTTTTTATTAAACATTTTTACAAAATTATTTTCATTGCATTTTCAAATATTTACCCATACCCTTTATATTTAAAACCTAAATTGAAACCAATCTTCTATAACCTTGTTGTTTTCCTGCATCGCTTCCATTGTCATTTGGGTGTTTGCCCCAGTGAATATGAGTCATGATGGAAGTGTACATCAAATAAACAATGTTTATTGAATATTTAGAGAACAGCTAAAATACAATTATTCAAAGATATATTTTTAAAACCTGAATGAGACATACACTTACACGTGCATCTAATGTTTAAGGAATATTGTAGTACAACATCCCTGTCATATTTTTACCTTGATATCAATATAATTGAAATTAATTCTCAAAAATGAATATCCCTTTTCGATTTTGTCCTTACCTTACCTTCATTAAATTTTTTGTTCTGTCTTCATGGTTGTATTTTCAAATCCTATGATAGTTACACATATTTAAAAGGATATACACAAAGCTATCATGGTAACTCAAAATCAAAATGATATATGTTTGCCTGTATGCTAAACTTCAAATATGTTTACATAGTGTATGTGAAAATGGTAAATTAAACCATGAGGTTAGAAATGTAAATAACATTTATTTTCAGAGATACTTCCCTCTCATAAAACACAATTAATTTGATTTTCATAAAATAATACAAAAAACATGAAAAAGTATTAACAGTTTCTCACGGCTAAATAATATTGCCTTATATGTTTCTTTGTAAAAAATATTCCTACTCCTAAAGAGATTTCGCTCACTCAACAAGCTGATGGAACTCAGGAAACTCAAATAAATATTTATGATGGGTAAGGAGAGATTTGGTGGGTGAATGGGTGTTTGGCAGGTACTGCCGCTGGGATAGGTGTGATGCTTTGGAATGTTTGTGTATGTCTGTGTTGTGCCGGTATCAGGGGTGGTGGTGGTTTTTGATGGATCTTTGGGTGTGGGCGAGTTTGTGGTTTTGGGTGTGTATTTGGGTGTGGGTTTTGGTGAGGGTGTGGGTTTGGGTGAGGGTAGGGTGTTTTTTGGGTGTGTGCTTGGGTGAGGATTTCAGTGTTTGGATAAGGGAGTTGTTATGGCTGGGTGCTTCGTGGAGGTTGAGGGTGTTAGTGTTAGGGGTGGGCGGAACTTCACTGAGGAATTTCATGGAGGTACATAAAACTCCATGAGATTCTGCGGAGTCCTGCCAATGGTGGAAGACACACGTGTCACGCTGCTCATGTTGCAATTTAACCCCAGTAGTGTGAGCAATGCTGAAAAGTTATCACAAATGGCACCATACAGTTGATTTTGCTGCAGCTCTTGTAGAAAATCTACTTGAGTAGCAGACAATATACTAAAAAAGCAGCCCTCTGACCGCGACCGCTTACGCCTTCCAGCATCCACCCAAGTTAGAAAACCACACTAGGGGGATGCAAAATTGTGCTCATGCTCACATTTCTGAAGCCTTGTGGGAAAAAATTCTGCCACCTGGAGAGTGGTGGAATCTGGTCAGAACTCTGAGTTACAAGACTAATGCAGAGTCGCCAATTTCCACCGATTCCATGGGCAGAATTAAACACTCCACCCACCCCTAGTTAGTGTAGGCTGGTATTGTGTGTATCTTTGTGTTGCTGTTGTCCATGGTGGTAGTTGCGATAGCTGTGATTACTGGTGGGTGTATGGGTGTATGTGAGTCTGTCGGTGTGTTGGATGGGTCTGTAGTGAAGTTCCTCTCTGTGAAGTTGTAGGCCCTATCTCCTGAACTCTCAGCCCTTTTAGCTCTCATAGGTTGGTGAGCAGCAATCTTGGAGGAGGTGTTCACTATACAAATGTGAGGAAGCAAGTGAGGAATCGCTGGAGACAAATGTACGCCACAGTGACATATGCATATGTCAACAGACATCTGCACCAATCATTGAATCTGCTATAGTCAATCACACAATGTTAACTTAACATGCTGGTGGAAAAAGAGGCTCGGGCAGAAAGACCCCTCAACCTGTTAGTGGCAGGAGACTTTAATGCCAAATTAGGGTACTTACCATCCCTCTCTCCAACTAATTGTGTATCCCCTACCTGCGAAGCAGTTTGCAACACGATGGACTCTAGGGGGCAGGTCCTATTTTACTTACTGGACGAACAGGGCCTGGTCAATGAGATCACTAACCCCACTGACTGTGATATTCCAACTTTCACAGGGAGAGGAGCAGGGAGCACTATAGGCTATATCTTTAATTCAAGGAGTATGTCCTTAATCACTAAAAACAGTAAGGTCATAGTTTATATCTACATTGACCATAATCTGATCGCTGCACAAATATTGACCCCTATCATGAACCACAAGCCCAAACTACCATCCCCACAGGTCTTAAATACAAAGGATGCAGGGTGTAAAATGGTCTGGGGTACTGCGAACATGAAGCACATTATGTCCTAGGTAGTTAGCAACAGCTCGACTTTGGTGGACAGTTGTAATTTGGCCAGCTGTAAACCGGCCATTATCCTAACCCACTTCACTAACTGAGCAGCCACGTCACCAAGTAAAATCCTGGTTTGGCAAAGATTGTATATTTGCTAATGCTTCCTTACATAGGGCCTTAAAGCAATCTCCCAGAGATCAGAGTGCAATTATAGCCAGCAGGAAAATCTATCAGCAAGCAGTAAAGAGAAGGATACAGGCCATAAAGGAGGAGAAATGGGAATCCATTGTTAGAGCTTGCCAACTAACAGTCCCACAGGATTTTTGTAAAGCAGTGTGCTCTGTTTTATCTCCTCCTTCACAGCAAGACAAAGTAACGGTTAATTTCTCGGGGAGGCGTGCCTTGGGCATTTTCCTGGGATACACTTCTCTGATAGTGGGGCTGACGAGAAATTGCAGCCACCAGTCCAACTAGGTTTCAACCTGGAGTTTAGAGAGCAAGAGGTTTTGAAAGCGTTTGCTGGCAGCAGGTGTAAGAAGAGTCCAGGCCTGGATGGTGTCCTCCTTGATCTGTTCAAGAGGACGCAGGGTTCTGGTCTCCCATCCTCACTTCTGTATTTAATTCCGTTAGTAGTGTGGAAGTACCCAGGTCTTTGGTGCAGATCCACATTAGTCCCTATTTTAAAAAAAGGCAACGTGCGGTAAACATCACTTACAACGAAACTTTTACTACGCAGTACCATTACAACGCGGTCATTACAACGCAAACTATTACAACGCATTGCGCTGGGGGGTGCTCTAGGATAGGGAATAAGTTAATTTACTATCCAATAACCTTCCCTAGTGTCCACGGGGACTGGAGTTGGAATAGTAAATTAAACTATTCACTATCCAACACCCAAAAGCGCTATGCGTTGTAATGGTATGCAATGTAAAAACCGCGTTGTAAAGGCAGGCGTTGTAATAGCCTGCGTTGTAACGTCATACATCCGCAACGTGCATGACGATACATGCTATTGCCAAATATCCCTCCTGGATTCCACAGCCAAAATTATCGGGAGGGTAGTCCTGGACCGTCTACTTGACTGAACTGATAAAAATAGAGTACCGGCCCCAAGCCAGTATGGATTTGGAAAGGGCCTAGGAATAATTAAGCAGTGCCTCAACCTTCACTTAATCGTGGCCAATATAAATATGCTAAAGGAGTTCATGAGGGGCTGGTCTAATGTTTAAGACTTCTACACTATGATCTAACAGGAACAGTCAGGTATAGTAGTGCCGGTTGAACGTACAGAATTGTTCAGTGTTAAGCTTGGTTGGGGGTGCGCCAAGGATGCATGCTTGCCCCAGTTCTTTTTATCCTTTACACGAACGATCTAGATAAAACCCTGATCTCTCTTGGGGTAGACGTGCCGTGTGCGGAGATAAAGCCTGTTCCAGCACTCCTATATGCTGACAACGCGGTGCTCCTGGCAAGGACAGCCAATGGCCTTTATAGTCTCATTTTCAGCTATGTCAGTTTCATGAGTGAGCTGGGCTTGGAGACTAACCTTAAGAAAACCTTTACCATGGTCTGTGGTCCTAGAAACATGAAAACACACACTATTAACATCGCTGGTAAAACATTATACAGGGTTAGCTCCTTCCCTTATCTGGGCTTGGACTTCGATGATGGCTGCACTTGGTCCACCTGTATTAAAACAGGATAATGTGCTTTACCCAAAGCTGTTGGCACTACTTCTACGTTTACCATGTCCATTGGCAAAAAACCTATTGCGCCGATCGGAGAGAGATCTATAATCAGAAGCGTTTGCCAATTCTGACATATGGAATTGGTATCTGGGGATATGGGGATGCCTTTGCTAGGCAGACGGAAGAGAACCTATTTTGCCGCCTGCTATAAGTGTCCCACCATCAACTCTGCGTTTTCCATTGCATCTGGAGCTAGGCTTGGGATATGTTCAAGACACTAATAATGCCACACCCCTGGCTCTTTGGTGTTCCATCTGGTACAAGAAAGAAGCTTTACTTAATCAGGCGGTCATCAGAGAGTGCATATCTTGTGCCCGTGGTTCAGCCATTCCATGGTTCAAATATATCAAAGAGAGTTTCTCGTTGCTGGGATGTGCACACCTGTTTGAACATTCTGAGACAATTGTGAAGAAAGATGGAAACTATGTCCAGGATTGTTTTCTTAAGCTTAAACAGGTAAACAGAGAACAAACAGAGGTTAGCAAACCTGCAGTCTGAGATTATTGCATTATCCAAACTGTAACAACTACAGCTCCGCACTTATTACATTTATCAAATGTGTCTGAGAGAATCCTGCTGGTAATGTTTAGGTTAGGCACCTTCCGTTGGTTAATCTGTTTTCCCCTAATTCAGTATTCCTCGGATTCAATTTGTACATGTCCATGCGACAAACACTCTTGCTAAACTATTTTACACTTCGTCTTCTTTTGTCAATTCTACCTGCCATTCACAAGGACATTTTTATTACCTTAAGTGTAAAGCCGTCCTATTTTACCTGTTGCAACTCAATGACCACTGTGTATGTCACGCAGTCGGTAGTTTCTTGAAGTGTGTTTTAGCCAAAAGGAGTATGTTGTTCTGATGAAATCGTTTTTATATTCTTTTTAATAGAGTTGTGGGTCTTATACTGTAAAGTAAAAGTTTGTCCCTGGCATCTTACCTTTTACCTAGTTTTTTACTACATTTGATGTCCTCAGATTTAGAATGTATTCACTGTCACTTTTTATTTTTTTATTTTTTTGAATCCTCATATAGCGAAAAATGTTATGTGTATGGAAAATTTTGATTCTGCCTCTGAAGCTTTTGTACAGTCACTGCCCCATGGTCTCTCTTGTCTGGGGAGTTTTCCCTTATCTTGCTCGGTCAGAGGAGTTCCTTTTGCCATTTACATATAAACATATCTGTAGTCGAGAGGAGGGGAGCTAGCCACCTTGGCTACTCTATGAGTATCATACTCATTAACCAGATTATGCTTTCGCTTTAATCATAGGACGGTGTGTTCTGCCCTTTCCTCAGAGGTCAGATGTTTTTCCATGATCTCCCAGTATTTAAACCTCTTGCTAGTTTTCCCCCTTCTATCTAGTTTATTTGTCTTAATGGCTGAGTTCATCCACTCTCCATGTGACGGAGGTGATGGGCCAATCATCTTAATGCAGATCTCCCTTCTAGCGATCACCATTAATACAAAAAGTAGCTTTGCTTCCATTACTGTTAATTTAACTTTCTCTGTTGTGTTACCAATCCCAAAGAGAATAAGAGTTGTACTTACTTTTAGATGTTTTTGAAATATCGAGTTTAACGTCTTACCAACTTCTTCCCAGAATATTCTCAGGGATGGGCATCTCCAGAACATATGGACATCGTCTGCCCTTTCTTCCCCACATTTAGGGCATTTTTGATTCCTGCGTTTTTGAATTTTGAGAGTTTTTTCGGTGTCCAATAGGCTCTATGCAAAGTATAAAGATGAATCCTTTTCAATGCCGCAGATTTTAATGTTGACCAGCATTTCTCTATTGAGTCTTCCCATATATTTACTAGGTCTTCTACAATCAGGTCTCTGCCCCAGATTTGGTCTACCATCTGGGAACTTTATCTTCTTCCGTTATAAGGGTCCAGTACCATTTGGCTACCTCCTTGTTTATGGGTAGGATTTTTATCATTTCTTTTTCTATTGTCTTGCTATCTTTGTCATGTGTGGGTATTGTCTTTGCCCAGCTGCTTAGTTGATAAAACTTGAATTTTGATATTGTCCCATTTGAGATCTTATGCATTTCTTCCCATGAAATTAATGTTGACCCATTTAGGAGTTGACCCCAGTATTTAATATTGTTTTGTTTTAAGGGGGTGGCCATGGCGTCTTTTAAACAGTCCGGAGTTCCGGGAGAGTTCCATATCGGTGCCATTGTACTGTAATAAGGGATTTTTAGGATTGTTCTAATTTGCATCCAAAGTTTGACTGCTTCCTTTAGTATCTTTAGCTTGATTTTCTTGAAGTATTTTTGGTGACCAAATTTAAAAAGAAAGTGGTCCTCAGATTCTGTCATTGCTTGCAGGTATTCCGGGTAATACTGATGTATTTTTAGAAGAGATCGTATGTTCTTAAATTGAAAGGCTCTATAATATTCTGTTAAGTCTGGACTTGCTATTCCTCCTTTCTCTTTTTTCCTCCTAAGTTTTTTCCACGATATTCTGGTTCCCTTTGAGGCCCATATAAAACTTGCAAGCTCTCCCTGCAGTTTTTTTAATACGACTTTTTTGAATTCCAATGGAATGTTGTTGAACAAAAAGGTATATTTTGGGAGTATGGTCATTTTTATGATGTTAGACCTCCCTATAAAGCTTAGGGGTAGGCTAGACCATACTTTAAGCAGTTTTCTCACCTCTCGGGCCACTCTATTTAAATTGTTTTGTGGTATTTTATCTATATTTTGATTTACCAGAATGCCCAAGTATTTTATCTCTTGTTTTATGTTGGGGCTGTTAAGGTGTGTGTTCCATGTCATTATTTCTGTTTTCGTGTGGTTGACTGAGTATCCTGACACTTGTCCAAAGTTATTAATGATTTTTTCGATAGCTGGTTTGGATTTTACATAATTGTCAGTGAATAGCATCAGATCGTCTGCGTAGAGTGCTAACTTTTTTTCCCACCCTTGGTATTTGAATGGAGTTATTTCCTTACAGCTTCTGAGTTTGTTTGCTAAGGGTTCTATATATAGATTAAAAAGCAGGGGGGAGAGTGGGCACCCCTGTCTAGTGCCTCTGCCAATTTTGATATTACTCGTAAGGCTGCCATTAACCAGGATTCTTGATCTAGGATTTTTATAGATTTCTCCTACTGCGTGTTGGAAGGAGTCCCCTAGTTTATTTTTAATCATTATACTATTCAGGAATGCCCAGTTTACTCTGTCGAATGCCTTAGCGGCATCGACAGTTAGTATTGTGAAAGGTGTATTTTTTTTATCGTGGCTATGTCTATAGCGCTAATGAGTTCATGTGTCAATTCATGTAATTGTCTTCCTTTTTTAAAGCCCTTTTGTATTCACTGTCACTTTACAAATTGCAAATTATCATGTCATTTTTAGATTTTTTAATATATGTGTTTTATATTGTATGATGTTTTCTTATTGTATTACCTTTTATGATCTGCCCTTTGGGAGATCAAATAAAGATAATGATGATGTTAACTTGTGAGTGTGTATGTCATTGAGCGATGGGTGTCTCAGTTAACATACTTTGTCAGTCTAACATGATGGTCAAATCAGGCATCCACGTTTTAGGCCTAGCATGTGTGACATTCCAGTAAGCTTGACAGAAATGCCTTAAATGGCAGAATGGGTTCTCTGTGCCAGTGTAAGTTTAGTATTTCCTCCAAGGATAGTTTTTGAACTATATAGAACCAATAACAATGTTATTGGTTCTATGTAGTATGGAAGTGAAAAGATGAATCTATAAGTGTGTGCTGTTATGTGTGCCATTATGTTATCCAAAGCTTTAGTGTTTCTGCCTCTTAGTAGTTCGCTCTTGTATGAAATTATCGGTATAAGTTTCGATTGTACTACTCAAAGAAAAGGTGCCAGTGAAGGTCTTGTCAATTTTGTTATGAGGTTTTAAGTGTTACATAAAGAGCCGTGTCTATCATCTTGTTATGTTCTTTCTGGGTGATGTGCCATGTTTATCAATAATGACCAATAAATACTTGTACTCTTCTATATTTTCAACCCGGGTATCTCCCCATGTTGAAGCTTGTTTATTGTTGTTGTTATTTGTCATGGTCTTGGTTTTCAACAGGTTAATGGTCAGGCCATTGACGATAGAGTAGGTCCTTATGACTTTGAGAAGCCACTGCAACCCCGCATGAGTGTGCATGACCAAGACACGTCATCGGCGTAGAGAAAGCTGGAGAATGCCCTGCCCCCTAATTTTGGGCAATGTGCATTGCAGGATTGCAACTGCTATGTCAAGTTTGCCAAAAAGAGGTTGAAAAGGGTTGGCGCCAAGATGTACCCCTGCTTCCAGTCGTGAGTAGTTGGGATTTTTCTAGAGAGTTGTGTTTTAGCACCCCGCTTGACCTGCACCCATGTATCCTTGCAGAGCAGGACCAGCATCCAGCAGTGCTTGAACTTTGTTTCAGCTTACCAACTTGCTCTAAAGCTTCCCCCAGTCGATGTGGTCAAATGCTGCTTTGTAATCAATGAAGCAAAAGTGCAAGAGCATTTTGGCACCTTTTGCCGCAGCAATTAAAAGAGTGATTGCCAAGATGGTTGTTGCAGTGCCTAACATTTTCAAGAAGCCTGTATGGTTGAATGGAATGATAGAATTACTGGAGGCCCAGAGTGACAGCTCTTTGAGCAAGGTCCCAGCAAAATAATTTGCCTTGTTGTCAATGAAGGCTACTAGACGATAGTTTGATGGCAAAGATTTATCACCTTGTTTGAATATTGGTGACATTATCAAGCTCCTCCATGAGGCAGGCAGTACCCATGAACTAAGGATCGAGGGAAAGACCGGTACCAGGGTTTCCTCCAAATAAGCTGCATCTTACTTAAAGACAGCTGGAGAAATGCCATTGGGCCTCGGGCACCTTCCCTTCGCCCTTGGCTATCTGACACTTGATTGTGCCTGTACAGGTCAAATTTACCCGTGTAGGGTGGTTTGAATTTACAATTTCCTGAGTATCCTGCAGGGCTATTCCAGTCTCCGGACGGTTAAAGTGTTATGTTTGCCCAGGAGACCCATGAGATGTAGGTAAGTACAGTAAAGGAGGTAATTCTTCCATGTTCCCGCTTGAGTAGTTTATTGACGGAAGCCCAGAACCTGGCACGGTACTTGCAAGTCCTTGAACAATTTGGCCCAGAGATTGTAATCCTGAGCTCTTTTGATGGCCCACTTCTGTTTTATTAGCTGGGTTTTCTGTTGTCTTAATTCCACATACAGACATTCATCCCTTGGTCTTTTCCACAGTTCTCTGAGTGATTTCTTTGTGCCCTTTTTAAGCAGCTTGAGCTGCAATGCTTGTGCTGTGAACTCATTGCTAGAGTGGCCTGTGTGAGCAGGCCCAGTCTTGACCAATGTTACAAATGCTGCTAAGAATGCTTTTGTAAAACACGTCCACAAGGATACAGCATCACAGGACAGAACCTTTGATCTTGGTAGCATGCCAGTTGCAGCCAGGAGCAGGACCCTGATAGAAGCCGGTGAGAATTTGATTTGCTTGTGTTAGTTGTATAAGTAGTGTTGAGTGCCTCCCTTATTTGACTTGACTTACCTGGACTTGGACGCTAACACCATTAAGGAACTGCTGCTGGTGTGTTCTTTCTTTGCTCTACTTGCTCTACCTGCTCAATGGGTGCCGGTTCTTCCGGGGGGGTGCCGCTGCGTGACGCAGCCGCTGGCGCACTACACCGCCCATAACCCCCTGCATGACTCACCCATGTTTTAGATTTCCACTATTTAAGGGCTGGTGAGTCCCACTGCAGGGGACGCGTGTGGGCTGTGCCTAAGTGAAGTCTGGGCCAAGGGGGCCCATCTGCACCCGTCAGTGACAGGAAGAGGCAAGGCTGTGACCCTCCTCTTGGCTGGTCGTTTTTAAACAATCTTTTTAATATGTTCCTGTATGGTGTGGAAGATATTGCTAGTTTGTGGTGACGGCTGGCCGCACCCTTCCTGTTAACCCTCTTTTGTTTTTGAACAGCCCCCTTGACCCAGACTCCTGTGGAAGTGGTGGTTTTTCTTTTCATGCCAATAATTATTGCATGTTACCGGCATTTAAATAACTTGAGGGGCTTATTTATGAGCCCATGTGTCACTTTTGCGCCGCCGGTGCGTAACTTTTTGTGACTCACCAGTGGCGTAAAAAATGTGCCTTGTTGCACCATATTTACAAAGTGAAGCATCTAGGTAGATGTGTGCGTGGGGGGCGTTCCCACGCAAGTAAGCCTCGTAGAAGTGACGCAGTGAAATCTATAAGATTTCACTGCGCCACTTCTAGGACACAAATATGTCAATATCTTACGCCTGCCTCATGGCAGGCGTAAGACTGATGCAGGCACATTTCCATGTGACTTGCCCATGTGAAATGACCCATTGCTGGAGTTGCGTCACTTTTGTGACACACGTCAGCAACGCGTCATTTTTGCGCCTACAGATACGTCAGAAATACTGACGTATCTGTAACTCCTTGCGACATGATGCATCACACTGTAAATATGATGCATCATTGGTGTCACAAGGAGGGCGCAATGAAAAGTGATGCATCGCTATTTTTTCGCAGCGATGCGTCAATTTTCATAAATGAGGCCCTTGGATTTTTGCTGTTTAGCTGATTTCCTTTTCTTTTAGTCTCTCCCTGCTTCTTGGGCTTTTTGATTTGATCATCTCGAAAGAAGGCCTTTTTTGCTTCTGTAAGTTAGATAACCGGCTATTACTTGCATTCGGATCATGGGGAAAAGGAAACATCCTAGCACTACCTTAGCCAAGCCCCCTTCAAATTCCCGCTTGTCTATTATGAACTTCATCACAGGGGCAGTGGGGGACATAGAAAAACAGATGCTTAGTGTGGAAAAAACATTAACAACCTGCACCTGAGGCCCATTTTAATGATGTATCTGATAAAGAAAAGAGGCTACCGAATCCCACCTCACTGTGCTCCTCGAACCTTCACCCGCCAACCAAATGCCCCAAAATGCCTAATACCAGTGCTACTGATCATACTGAGACCACGCAGGTTGTATCACTATCGGTTAAAAAGAAGGCACTCATCCAGAAACAAGCAGCGATAACTAAATAACCCAGAGGCAGCAATAAAAATCTGGCACCTGCCCCATGAAACTATACTTCATTGGAGGCTTCAGTTCAGTCTTTGATAGATTTTGTTAAGTTTTTTTTTAGTGCTTTTACTGACAGACTTGAGGCGATTGAACATACTGTATTAACGTGTGTGGACTTACTTGGGACGATCAAGTCACACCCCAGTAGCCAATCATCACAAGGAGACACCATGGGAGGGCCATAAGGTAACGCCAACAGAAGTTGTTCAAATTGCAGACATTCTGTTAATCTTCCACTACAGCCGTCTACTTCAGGGAACACCGATCCACCTAACTGTATGTTGGCAAATACATCGTCCCTGATCCAACAAGCATCAGCTTGAGGACCTCTTCTCCCCCCTCCTATTAACAAACATACTTGGGGACACATCCCTATTCCCTCCTTGTCCAAATCAGACAGATTAGACCTTCTTCCAGCTGCGACCCCCTATGTGGTTATTTTGGCCTATATGCCGACTTTTCTTCTGTCTATCCAAGAACCCTGGGATTCTCTAAGAAACAAATCTCTTAATTGGTTAACTGCAAGAGTAGGGTTGGGGGAAGTCCATTGTGAGGATATCAAGATGGCTAAACGGGTCATGTGGGTCAGCAAAGGTCTGACATTTTTTAAGGGAGACTGCCTGGTGTTCTCCTTTAAAACTCCAGAATTTGTTAAAACAATACTAGGTAGAGCAAACACAACGTTCTTGAATCCCAACCACATTTCTGTTTTACCCCTCGGGTTTTTTCTACCAACCCTTCTCACAGTCTACACAATTGCATTTGTTGTCACAACCACTACTTCAATTACAATCCTTACCTCAACGATCAACATCTAACCTGAAATATTCCTGCCTCCCTACATTCCCCATTTCTATCACTAACAGGTTTGACTGTCTGTCCTCCCTTACTGGTATGGAATGGCTGTGGGTAGTGAACCAGAACGGAGACAATTCTTATGTAACACCTTCCTTAACTCCCACTTACCCAACCAGCTCACTGAGTGAGGAACATTCATTGAACCTACTAACAAGTGCCAAGCCGGGTTCTCCGAGCAGTGAGGCAAATGCAGTCCAGACAACCCAAAGTGCATGTGCCACTACTGTTGGTGTTGGAATGTAGCGGGGCTTCTTAGTAAGCATAACCTGTCAGAACGGTAACATTTTACGTATGGTTTTAACATTATCTGCTTATAAGAAACTTGGGCTGGTCTGCCAATCCATCTAAATGGCTTTAAAACATTTCATTCCCCAGCTATCCCCTCAAAATTTAGTAGTCCTAAAGGTGGCCTCTGCATCTATGTCTCTAATAAACTGGTTTTCTCCTGTATAGCTTCGAAGTCTACCAATCCATTTGATCAAATTGTCTCTATAAAACTCTCAGGGTTGTTATTGCTGGTATTAGTAAGTTTTTATAATAACGCCGAGACTTAGAAATATTCAAAGTCTTATGTCAACTGGATTCTGACCTAGACTTCCTAAATGCTATTGAGCCTAGATGTAAAATTATTTTATGGGGGTTAGATTTTAACATTCAACTATGCCAGTTGCCATCCAACAAAAGCTGTGGCTTGGTTACCCACACTAATGATGACATCCCCATTTTATACATACAGAATATGGAGAGAAACTCAACAAGTTATCTTTTAAGTATGACCTAGGCTTTAGCAATGAGTTTGGGTGTAGGCCAGTTGACATTACTTGTACATGTAATGGTAGTGTGGGAAATAGCGCTATTGACTATCTGCTGTTCCCTAACTTCTATTCTGCTTTAGTTAACAAATTCACACTACATGACCTTGCAATGAGCGATCATTTCCCTCAGAGCTAAGAGCTGGACATTAATTCTGTCAACCACCAAAGGGACTGCCATCACACCTCATCTGTTGAAAGAATTAAATTATCTCACTTAAATGGCTTCACTTTGCGGTGGTCTAATGTTGATCCACCCACATTTTTAGAACAATTAATCCATCATCAGAAAAGAGCTTTTGAAATATGCTTAGAGGAGGCAACAGCAGCTACTATTGTCATGGATGCATTTCACTTAATTACCAATGAAACAAAGGGCTAACCTCTCATCAGAAGAAAGGAGTTGCAAAAAGTAAAGGTTGGTTTGAACAAGCTTGTACTGAGACTCATAAAAACTTGAAACGTCGTTTAAATACTTTACCTAGGAACATCACTTTACTTCATAACTGTAGATGGGCGTATAGGCTTGCCTTAAAAGACCATAAAAATGGTTTGAAGGATGTGGCCTGGGATCAATTGCATGATACAAGTCGTAACAACGACAACACAGCATTTTGGCGTGTTGTAAATTCCCCTTTCTTTAGTGATGATAAAAAGCCCAGAGTCGAGATCGCAGTAACTGATGAAGGGTGGCTAGCTCACTATTCTAATTTATTTGCCAGTACAACTGAGTATGACTGTAACTATCTTCCACTAGCACCTGCAGTTGACCCTTCCTAGTCCACACCCCCTCAATACCAGTTCGACCTTAACTTTACTCTGGATGCGGTCAACTTGGCTTTAAAGTCGAGTAAAGGAGGCAATCGCCAGGCCCAATGGCATCTCGATTGATCTTTATAGGGCTAATATTGATTTCTGGGGACCTCTTCTGACTCTTGTCCTTAGATGATGGCAGTGTGTTGGCTTCCCAAACTCCTGGTCCGATTCCCATATTGTCCCTATATTTAAGAAAGGTGAATGAAGCTCCCCTGATTATTACAGACCAATCTCTCTGTTAGATTCTCTAGTTAAAGTGGTCAGTCGTATGCTCTTAAGTAGACTACAGGAGTGGGCTGATTAGATATTTTTATTCAACCTGCATCGCAAGGGTCTGCTATAGACTGACAGGTGAATGAACTCGATCTTAGAGCATCCAAAAAGGGATTTGACAAGGGTGCGTACTTGCTACCTTTAAGTTTAACTTGTACATTAATAGTTTGGGTAGCACTCTTGCCAACAAATGCTCCGACCCGGTCCATTACCGTTCTGCTTTATGCAGGTGATGAGGTGTTCATGGCTTGCACCCCGTTGGTCCTGCAGCATCTTTTTAATTAATTTGTGCACTGTACGCAGAAACTGGGGTTACAAATTAACACTAGCACAACTTTTGTTATGAAAGTAGGTCAAAGTACAACAAAATGCCATAATTTTCAAAAGTGCGAAAGGAATCATACCGCAAACACATTCCTTCTCGTATTTCGGGATCGTATTTGACTCCAAGGGTAATTGGTGATGTGCTATAAATTCTAGAAGACTCTAATTTGTTAAATCAATTATGGCATTGTCCAGCTTTTCTAGGAAATTGAGTATTAAACATCCAAAAGAAATGTTGACAATTTATAATGCCAAATGTCGATCTATTGCGATGTATGGTTCTGAGTTGTGGGGATATGTAAACGCGGAGATTCTGCATCTGTTTGAAAATGCTTTTAAAATAAATCTTCTTGCACTTCCTAATAGCTGTTCTAACTTTGTATGTCACTCTGAGTTGGGCGCACAGAATCTAGCAGCTTCTCTAAAGGTTCAACCAATTATATTCTGGCACAAAATGTGGTCATCGGACTATACAGAATTTAACAGTGTCATTGCAAAGGACTGTGGTGGTTTGGAGCATGCTTTAAAAAATTCCATGGCTAAAATTCATCAAGCAATTCATGTCTGACATCGGCCATCCCAATATTCTGACCATCCGGAAACCTTGAGAAATATCACAAGGACATCGCTAAAACTGGAATGTTTACCTCTTCTTGAGAAATTTAGGTTGTCTGTTGTTCTTAATGCCCAGCACATATTTGTCTTGACACGTTTCAGACTTGACATTTTTTCTATCGATTGACGAGTTTTCCTAATACCAATAACTGGTCACGTGAATTAATGCATTGCCCCTTGACAACTCGTCAAAACAATCGACCATGCACATTATGTTTTTTTGTAAATTTTACGCAGACTTGAGAAATTATTTTATTAAGCCATTAATGAAATCCTTACATTTTAAACAATGTAGGCCAGCTTTTTTATACCTACAATTATGCCCAAATTTGTACACGTGTGGTTTTAGCACAATTTATATGGGCTGTTATCTTCCGTAGGAAGATGTTGTCGGGTGAGCAGATCACTGCTGCATTATCTTAAATTGCATTTGTATTTTTATCTTTTTGCTTTTTTAACAATTCATATTTTTATTGTATTGTATTCTGTCTTGCATGCTTTTATGATACACAATGTTTTTAATTCTATAGGCCCTGACAGCTTACCAGCTTCGTGGGCCACTTCAGTCATTATCCCAGTTTTTAAAAAGGGTGCCAGGCAGGACCCCGCCTGCTATAGACCGATTTCTTTAATCGATTCTTCGGTAAAAATATTGGGCCGGGTGGTACTACATAGAATGACTGAGTGGCTGGAAGAGAGAGGGGTACTGTCTAACGCCCAATATGGTTTTAGATCTAAACGGAGTACTATTGACAAGTGCTTAAATCTCCACCTTTTAATCAGTAAGTATACGGTGGCTAAGGAGGGGTCACTATACATGGGGTTTATGGACCTCTCCTCGGCGTTTGATTTTGTAAATAGGACAAAGCTCTGGAATATACTTTTAGACATGGGTATTGCCACACTCCTAGTACATTTTTTAGCAGTTCTCCATTCTGACCTCTCGGCAAAAATTTGAGTCAACAGCGAGGGGCGATGCACAAGACACTTTAGGTCAGATAGGGGGGTCAGACTGGGGTGTATTCTGGCTCCCCTGCTGTTCACATTATGCATAAACGCCCTTGAATCTGAACTTGCCGTGGCTTCCCCGGATATTCCGCGTATGGGGGAACTGGTTATTCCAGTTCTCCTGTACGCGGATGACGCTGTCCTTCTGGCCCGAACTGGAGTGGGTCTCCAGAAGTTGTTGGATGCGTTTGGAAGTTTTATGCATAGTCTGGATTTAAAAATGAATGCGAAAAAATCTCAGGTCCTGATTGCCGGGAGGGCAAAGCGGAAGAACAAAATAAAGACCTTCTTCTGTAATGGGGAAGAGGTCTGTAGGGTACCCACCTTCCCCTATTTAGGGGTTTTATTTGGTGAAAAGGGTACTTGGCGCCAACAAAACAACAGCCGCAGTGTGGCGTTTGCAAGGACCATATCAGGACTCACAGGGTTTACTAAAAAGCTGGGGGCCAAACCAGTAGAAGCAATCTTAAGGGTCTACAAAGCCAAACGCCTGACAGTTGCATCATATGGATGTGAAATCTGGGGTTATACAACCCGGAGTAAAATCCGGTTAATAGAGAATACATTTTTGAGAGGGGTTCTATCTGTTCCCCAGTCTACCCCTACTTTCTCTATTCATACTGAACTGGG
The DNA here is from genome assembly GCF_964261635.1 of Lissotriton helveticus. NCBI lineage: Eukaryota > Metazoa > Chordata > Amphibia > Caudata > Salamandridae > Lissotriton > Lissotriton helveticus. The sequence goes on from NC_136061.1 coordinate 1,319,984,956, forward strand.
AGTTGGATTTGTTTCGGACCATATTAAAATTGCACCCTTGATATATTGGTTAAAGATCTGGCTCAATGAGGAAATTTCACTAAACCACACTATCCTGAAAAACTGTTTGGCGTTGGACAAAGCCAATAAAATACCATGGTTGGCATACATAAAATCTGGCTTTCATAAAATAGGGCGTGCGGTCCTTTTTTCCTCTCCTGAAACTATAACGAAAAAGGATATCGCACTGACAAAAAGCGCTATGATTGACCTGTTATCACTAGAGCGAGAGGAGATCGAACTGGGGAAACCGGTGTGCAGTCTAAATATCGAGTTTTTATTTTCGAATGGACATAATATTGACTCCAGAATATCGAGATGGCATTAATGTCGAGGTAAGTAATATCGATGTATTTATTATCGATTGTCATGTATGTTAAAAAATATCGATTAAAAAAATATCGAGTAAGTAATATTGATAGTAAAAAATATCGTTTTTTCTAGTAGTTTAAAAATATCGAAAGTTGTGTTATCGACAGTCATGATATCGACTGTCATAATATCGACTAATAATATCGATATAAATAATCTCGAATATTTAAATGTACACTGTTTTATTTTTTTATTACTACATTTATAGTTAAAATATATGTTATTTTTTTATTTATTCATATTGAAATTAAATTTATAAAAAATTTATAATTATAAAAAATAATTCAAATAGTATAATAATTTCTAGGAGCGGGTAGTGGGATTTTAGGGGAATAGGGTGGGAAGTAATTTAATTATAATTAATTAAATATGTAAATGTATTAATTCGTAGTAATATTTAATTAATTGTTAATTAAATAATATTTTTTATTTATATAAAATTTAATTGGTAATTAATTTAATTTAATTGATTAATTGCTAATTATGCTAATTTAAATAATTTATGTCATGTAGCGGGTTGTGGGTTTATAGGGGAATAGGGTGGGAAGTAATTTAATTATAATTAATAAAATATGTAAATTTATTATTTGGTAGTAATATTTAATTAATTGTTAATTAAATAATATTTTTTTATTATATAAAATTTAATTTGTAATTAATTTAATTTAATTGATTAATTGGTAATTATGTTAATTTAAATAATTTATGTCATGTAGCGGGTTGTGGGTTTATAGGGGAATAGGGTGGGAAGTAATTTAATTATAAATAATTAAATATGTAAATTTATTAATTGGTAGTAATATTTAATTAATTCTTAATTAAAAAATATTTGTTGATTATTTAAAATGTAATTGGTAAATAATTTAATTTAATTGATTAATTGCTAATTATGTTAAATAAAATGTTTTATTTCCTGTAGCAGGTTGTGGGTTTATAGGGGAATAGAGTGGGAAGTAATTTAATAATAAATAATGAAATAATATTATTTATTAAAGGTATACAACGTTTACCACGCAACTTTTACAACGCACTACCATTACAACGAAAATTTTACAACGCAAATACCATTACAACGCATGTATTTACAACAAATGTTTTTACAACGCAGGTACTTTTACAACGCATACCATTACAACGTAAGTATTGGTAAGTATATAATTATATTTAAAATGTTATAGGTTTGGGATTTTGGGTAAAGGGGTATTTTTAGGGTTCAGGGTCAGTTTTGGGTTTTTGGGTAAAGGGGTATTTTTAGGGTTCAGGGTCAGTTTTCAGTTTTTGGGTAAAGGGGTATTTTTAGGGTTCAGGGTCAGTTTTCAGTTTTTGGGTAAAGGGGTATTTTTAGGGTTCAGGGTCAGTTTTCAGTTTTTGGGTAAAGGGATATTTTTAGGGTTCAGGGTAAGTTTTCAGTTTTTGGGTAAAGGGGTATTTTTAGGGTTCAGGGTCAGTTTTCAGTTTTTGGGTACAGGGGTATTTGTAGGGTTCAGGGTCAGTTTTCAGTTTTTGGGTAAAGGGTTATTTTTAGGGTTCAGGGTCAGTTTTCAGTTTTTGGGTAAAGGGGTATTTTTAGGGTTCAGGGTCAGTTTTGGGTTTTTGGGTAAAGGGGTATTTTTAGGGTTCAGGGTCAGTTTTCAGTTTTTGGGTAAAGGGGTATTTTTATGGTTCATGGTAAGTTTTCAGTTTTTGGGTAAAGGGGTATTTTTAGGGTTCAGGGTCAGTTTTCAGTTTCTGGGTAAAGGGGTATTTTTTGGGTTCAGGGTCAGTTTTCAGTTTTTGGGTAAAGGGGTATTTTTAGGGTTCAGGGTCAGTTTTCAGTTTTGGGTAAAGGGGTATTTTTAGGGTTCAGGGTCAGTTTTGGGTTTTAGGGTAAAGGGGTATTTTTAGGGTTCAGGGTCAGTTTTCTGTTTTTGGGTAAAGGGGTATTTTTAGGGTTCAGGGTCAGTTTGGTTTTTTTGGGTACAGGGGTACAGGGTAAAAATTACGTTTATACTTGGTGGAGTTGGCATAGTAATTAGTATGGGTTCAGTGTCCAGCACCTTCCATGAGTTTACAATTGGTGAAGTGGGAATTGTAATTTGAATGGTTTTAATGTGTAGTATGGTTTGGTGAGTTTATAATTGGTGCAGTGGAAATAAGAAAACATTTTTAATACAAATAATTATTATTGGTAGGATACTATAATAAAGTTTTAAAATGACATAGAAAAATGGTGTATTAATTATAATTATTGTTATTGTAGTAGTTAAAAGATAAATACATTTTTAAAATTATTAAAATTTAAAATGCATTTTTAAATAGAATATTTCATATGTAATTAATATTTATATAGAATAATAAAGAAGGAAACATACACAGGGTTAAATGGAATAAATGAAAAACAGTTTATTAACATATAAAAAATAAATTGTAAGTAGAGATGTATTTTTTATTTCTATTGAAAATTGTAAGTAAACAGTTTTTATTATCCAACAAAATATATGAAGTGCATATATATGTTTTTAACAAATAAATGATATTTAAATAATTTTATGTTTATTCACATATATTGTAATTTAAATAGTTAAACAAACAAATTGGTAATATGTACTTTTCATTTAATAACAATTATTTTATTCACATAGACATTGAATATATTGTCATAGATAAATATGTATATTTGTTTTATAACAGTAACATTTTTGTTTTTTACAAAGTAATCATATTTTTTTTACAAATTAATATTATGAATATTGAACATATTTATAATATTAATTTTTACATAGATAAACACACAAATACATTTTTATATACATACATAATGTTTAAACTAATATTAGCTATTTTTATAAACAAATTATTTGTAACAAGGTTATATATTCAAATTTGTTTAACATATAGATTATTTTCAAAATGTATATATAAATAATAAAATATTATTTAAAGTAACAGATAACAGTTGAATAATTATTTGAAAGTAATGAATATTTAAGAAATAATTTTCTACAATTTAAATAATTATTTACACTTAATATAATACTCAGTGTATTTCTTTAAAGTGTTGGAATATAGAAATTAAAGAGGTTTTTGCTGTATACAGGGACTACTTTTTAACCGCGTAATGTTATTTAGGCTTATTTGGTGCTTCAACAGATCGCGGTTGGATGCTGCTTCGCGTTAGAGAGGGTAAGTTTGTTTTAATTGTATTTTAGAAGTTAATGAAGTTAGTGTTAGTGTATGTGTGGTGTGTTTAAGTTTATGTAGATAGGGTTATTAAGAGAAGATTGTGTTTTCGGTGTTAGGTAGAGTGTACGATATTTCATTTTTACCGCGTTTTAGTTGTAGGTGTGTTACGTGAGCTAATATCTTTAAATGTTACAAAGATAATACGTTTGGTGTATAAATATGTTTTTTTATATATGTATGGGTGTTTTTGTGTGGGTGGGTATGTATTTTATTTTTTCCAGGTTATCGTCGCGTTTTACTGTTTTTGAGGAGGTCCTTCATTTTTGATCAGAGTTGTGTGACGAGTATTATATACTCTTATTTTTGCACACAAATATTTTGGTTTACAAGTTTTCCAGGAGCGTTTTTTTTTTTAAAATTACTATTTTCGGGTTTTCAATGGTATATTGTGTGTATTACATTGGAGAGGAGTCACTATGGATTTGCTTGTATTTTTGCATTTTTTTTTGGGCTTCCATGGATTGTATGGGTTTTTGCAATGGTGTCGTATGGATTGCTTGGAATTGGATTACGTTTGAAGGTGCAACAGAAATGTAAGTATTTACAAAACTTTTTATGGGTGGGGAAACTGTTTTAATTTTTGCTTTAGTTACGTTGTATGTAACATTTTGTAAATACATTATCTAAATACATTTTATATATGTTAATATTATGTATTTGATCATTTAATTGCAAATTGTTACATGTAAAAATCAAGGAATTAAAAAAAAAATGCTTAATGTAACGTGTATAGTTATGTTATGTTTTAAAGAATAGTTTTTGCAATCATTGATAGATAGTCTAGTCCTTTGCTAGTTGGATAGAGGGTAACTTGACTTTGGAGTGTGTTATAAATTTTTTTCCTTTCTTTGGTGAGTTTAGGTCCGATCAAAGTTACTGATTGCTCCATTCGGAGCTCCTGGTAACTCTGTTCTTTTTGTAAGGATTGTATTAATTTGTGAAGGGTAGGCGTTCCTCGGCCTGTAGTTGCTTGGAAGGCATTGTGCCATCCTTCAACTGCATTGTTTGTTTTTGCTTCCTTATTTAGTGTGCTAAGGTAGACATTCCACCAAGCTATTTGGTATTTGTATTGTCTTCTATGGCCTGATCTGTGTAGCCTTCCTACCCATGTGTCTTCGAAGTAGTCAAGCATAGGGCTTAGTCTTTCTTCGTTTCTTTTATAGTAGGGGCTGTCTATTAACAAGTTATAGTGCTCAGTTACATCTGTCAGTGGAACATAGGCTAGGTCGATGAGTTTTTTTATTTGATAAGCAAAAGTGCTATCAGTGGCGTATTGGATACTCAAGGTAGATTGTTGTAGATGTCGCCAGATACATTGGTTAAAATGGTAATAGCAACCTTGTATTGCTGTGTGTGGGTATGTTTTAAGGATGCTGTTTATCATTGCTTTTTCAAAGTCAATGATCATTTTTTGTGGAAAATAGTTGTTAGTATGTTGCTTGACTTCAGTTAGTATTTCTTGATAGGTAGCTTGCTGTTTGTTTGGTAGAAGGGCATAAAGGAATGGAATATTAGCATTTTGGAAATGACCATGGATAGTGTATAATTGATAAAAAGGTTTGGGGCATACAGAAAAAGTACCGTCCATCATCCAAGTTTGGCATTGGGTAAGTTTAGTCATGTTGTTTGCTGTGGCAAACAGTATAATTCTTTTATCTTTAGATTTGTTGTCATAGAGTATAAAATCATCTTTATTGTGAGTTACAGAGAGTTCAGGGGGAATTTGCACTTCTTCAAAAGTTTTTGGTGTGGGAGGAGTAGTGCATGTTGCTCTTTTTTGTCTAGCTATAGTTCTTTTAAGGGATTCGATAGATGGTAATTGGCTAGAAGCATGTTGGGGAAGTACACTTAAATGGTGTTTCAGAATAGCAGTTGTTGGTTGATCAGTACTAGTACTAGCTTCTTTAAGGGAATCTAGCATTTGTCTAATCTCTATTTCTGTTACATTGGGTGGGTGATTATGTTCCTTAGTATAAGTAACAGTAGTTTCCTGAGTTATAGCTCTACCATAACATTTGTTGGCATAATATTTCGTACACTTCCAAAAAACTTTCAAATCTTTTTGTTTCTCTTGAGTGTAGACATATCCCATGTAACAAAGAAGCATTTTCCCTTTTTGTGAATAAATGAATTTAGCTCCTTCAGTCATGCTTGTATTGTAGTGCTAGGAGGTAATTAAAAGAGAATGTCATTACATTTTTTGAAAAAATAATGTTGTATTCTAATAATACAGTTTAACACATTTCTGATTTACCTGTAAATCTTTTTATGATTTCAAGTAGTTCTTTTCAGGTGTTGATGTTCTTCAAACTGTTATTTTCTGTGTATATATTTTTGTACCTGTGGAAGTTGAGAAAATGTGTACAAATATTTTATAACTATTTATGATATTTTGGTAGAGGTTTTTAGCTAGTTTCTATTTAGTTACCTATCTATTAAATGTCGAAGTTACATTTAAATTATATACTTACTTATTTATATTTAACTTTTGATGTCCAGGTGTTGTCTAGGTCTTCTGTATTTTCTTTTTGTCTGTAGGATAAATAGTAAAAAAAAACATATATTTTAGGTATTTGGCTTTTAAACATAGGTGTGAGGTTTGAGAGTTACATTTTCGATGGAAAATAATGTAGTAGTACTTACTTTAGATAGGTGTAGCTGTCTTTATGTTGAAATCAATACGTTTTCTTTCAGAAATCCTGCAGAGTTTCGTCTTCCTTTAGTTAGAAGATTTAGGCTGCATTTTTAGTTTGCTGTAATCTTGTTTATATAGTATTAGTCTAATAGTTTCTGAAGTAGGATTGGTTGTTTAAATTGATAGTCTGTTTTAATTTGTGGATTTGAATTTTGTAACCTGTTATGCTAATTGCTTTCCTTATATGGGTGACGCCAATTAACGTTTATTTAATGTGTAAGGCCTTATTTAGTATAGGTAATGTTATCTTTATATTTTTAAAGTGGAGGAATATATATAATTTGCAGTAAGAAATGTTTAGTTGTTCGAAACATTGTTTATGTATTATAAAATGTATGTTTGTATTTATTTTGTGTTATAAATGTTAGGAAAATATATAGTATGTTTTATAGCTTTTTAGAAACAATTAGTGAATAATTATGAATAGTATGACTAAATTTTAAGATAATACAGTGATTTATTCAAGGATGTAGTAATTTCGATATTTTAAAAAAACGATAAATTTGCTATCTATATTTTTGTATTCGATATTTTGACAGTTTTTCATTTAAAGATGTGATAATCGATGTTTTAGAAATCGATAATGTTGTTAGTCGATATTGTTGTAGTCGTTGTTTATTTTAGTCGATAATGTGGTTTCGATATTTTTGTGTTTTGTTGTTTAAGTATAGGCAATCGATAATTTTGTAGTCGATAATTTGTCATCGATATTTTGTCCAGTTGATATTCGGTCTGTCGAGGTTATGTCAGTGATCCGGGGAAACCAATGGTAAGAGCCAACTATGCCCTGGTTAGCTGTGCGGGCCCTGAACCTTATCTGATCACAGTGAATACCCCATACCATTGGTATCTCTTGAGCAGATTTCGGCTCAACCTGATACAATATTCCTTGGGTTCATTCCGAACCTGGTGTTCCCCAGAACAGGCAGATCCCTGTAACTGTGATAATTTTTCAAACCGGGATACATTACACTTTTATATGTTTTGCGACTATTTTCAGGAATGTAGAAGGAAGTTTTTATTCCCAATCCTGAGGGAGGCTGGATTTACACAAGTTAGGCCAGCACTTGCGTACCTACAGCAATTAAATTCACCCCAAATTATGTTTCATGTCGCAAACTTCCTGGTTGCTGCTATGCGCTTCAGGAAAAAGTCCAACATCCCAGTATCAACCCTATGCTTCTCTGATTAGAATATTATATTTTTTGGTAAATTGGTTTTAGGGTCAAGCACATACAGATGGTAGTATTTTTTAACATGTTTTTTAAATTTATATTTATGTATGTGCTAAATCTATGTCAAATTGTACAAAATGAAATGTTTAAATATGTATTTTTCCTTTTACATACAATCAAGTAATCAAGTTTTTAATTATGTATTTAATTGTTACTTTTACTGTACCATGTCTTTTTTTATATTAAGTTATCGAATAAAGGAATTTTGACTGACTGACTGACTGATACACTATGTGAGTCGAATAAAGTTTATTAATTGATTGACTTGCAGCAAATAAGCCAGATAAAAAGATTGCTTCATGCGGGAGGTGCCTGCTCTCAGTTATGTCTCTATTTTGATATGAATATACATATTGGAATGGCAGGAGGATGGCAAAAGTATAGTACAATGTTGAGCTGATTGTAGTTGAGTGATACGTGGGGTGTCTCCTGTGAACCTGCCATTCAATGCCCTTAAGTTGAGGTGTTTTAGGTCATCTAACAATCGGATTCTAATTTTATTTTGGGCCCCAGATATATTTCTACCTTGCATGGGGACCTCCCAGGGTGAGGAATGGGCCATCACGATGTCGCTCAAGGTGCAGTAGGTGCAGACTGATATATCGACAAAGGTATAGGATGTACTCCTCCATTATAATCCTCAAGAGTTCCTGCATTACTTGTCTGGGCGACTTTAGTTTCCTTTTTGGAAGGACATAAGCATTGATGAGTACCATGTCAGGTTCTATGTTGTTAGCCGAGATGGTGAACTTGTTCGCATTAAGTCCATGGGATGTGACATTCAAAGCTGTGGAGGAGACTATACTCCTTATAGAGACGTATGTTGCCAAGTCACCGCAGAGAGGACCATATTTTGAACTTTCAAAGCTGGAGCAAAGAAGTTCATGAAGCCTTGAATATGGACAGGTCCGGCTAGCAAGGTCTCCTGCAGGAGAATGATGGTGAACGATTGCAGGCACTCTTGGAAATCAGGGTTGTGTAATTTTGTAGGAAGGCCATTGATATTCCAGGAGCACAGATTCAGAGAGCAGTGCTTGGCACAGTCTGATGCCCCTGGACCGAGTCTGACATCTACTCGTAGTTGATCAAAATATTGTTCTTGAAGCCCACCTCAAGCCCCCATTCCATCCCTCAGTTTCATCTCTTGCCAGTCCCTGTTGGTCAATGGAGGCTGCCGATTCCCTTACCCCACAGAACTCAGAGAAGGCTGACTTGTACACCCAGGCTCACCCTCTTGGTTGGCCAGAGGAGAGAAGAGACAGGGGGTATCCTGGGCCGTAGTGTGGGGAGATCTTTATGCCCCACCTCTCGAAGGTAGACCATTCCAATGCCACTCTCTGGGCAAATTCAGACGAGGTCTAAGTGACCATGGTTGTTTCCCCTCTGGGCACTTCATTTGTCCTCACAAATTCAATTGCTGCTAGATCCATTGATCTCAGGGCAGCTAATCGTTAGATTTATTGTAGTAGCCGAATTTATTTGCCCCTATTCAGGATGTCATGCTATCCTCTGGAGACATATTCTGGAATAAAGTTTAGCACTTTGATAATGACCCAATGAAGTGATTGGGTATTGAGGTAGGGGGGGCTCATGTCCCCTGGACCTTGGTGAAATGATAATACATTCTCTTGCTGGGTCGATCGGGATGCATTTGTTCCAAGATCAGCTCTAGATGTGCTCCTGTGGCTCTAATGAGCAGGGGATAGAGGTTCATGCTCCGTGTGTAGTTCTATTATGAGCTTGATGTCTCTTATTGGTAGGTTGGGCTAATTGCCTGTGTGCTTCTGCTTTTCACCCCTCATCAAGATGTTGTTTGCTGCGACCGCCTCTGCTGTTTTTCCTTGTGTGCTCCTTTGAGATGAGTATGGTAGATCAGAGGAGAAATTAGTGGCTGCTGCCATCACTGGTGGTAATTCCCTCATGCTTCCGGACTGAATTTTGGCTAAAGGTGATTGTTGGGGTGATGCAGCCAAGCGATTTCTGTCCAGAGGTCTAGAATTGAGCTCATCCATAAGAGGGTCTTCAGTCTCTAAGATGTCTATTAAGGGGGAAGATTGTTCTTACTCTTGAAGGGCATGGATGGAAATCCCGTCTCATCTTGGTGCTGTACTGAATAGGGGATACACTCCCTCACGAGCAACAAGTTTTTTGTTACATCTCTTCCTCCTTTGTAACCATCCCTACTTGGCATTGTTTCTTATGTTCGCAGTCGAATTTGTGCAAGAGTTGGAGTCAACTGTGCCAGCCAGCTGTTCGGATGAAGCAGGATCTGATGCAATTTTCATAGTGTCACTGCTATGTGGAATTGGGTTTAAACTGATCGAGACCACAGGAGTTGCAGTGTGTGCCCTTCTGTAATACTAGGCGCAGAAATCCCATTACACTCTTCGTTGGGTGGAGGAGGGCATGTGTGGCCTTCGCATATTGATGATTTAGAACATGTTGGTCTTAACCAATATGGCAAAGCCACTGGTGAAGCTGAGCTGTATTTAAAATCAGTTATAAAGTCATTAAGTTTCGTGGGGAGAGTTGACAACTTATCTATGATGTTGGTACAGGAACAACTTTTGTAAATGTAGTGTCTGAATGTACACGTTTAATGAGACAATTTAGTTACCCTTTTTATCATCTATGTCTGCCACAAAGACAGCCAGTGTGTTAAGGTGTGAAAGCCGGATGCCCATCTTGTTTGAATAGTACAGTAGAACCTCCAAAGATAGCTGCACCATATTTAAGAGGAACACCCAGACCATGTCTGGGAGTAATGGTTTTCCTCCGCTTGGCTCTTCTACTTGAGGGGTGGACTTCCGGGGGGGGGGGGGCAAGCTGGGTTTTGGTGGTCTAGTGAGTAAGATGTCAGCATTACTTCCCATTCTGCTGCTGTAAAGTATGAAAGTGCCCAGTGATCCTTTTCTTTGGCATCTTCGTGATCTGCTGCGTCCAGGGCCCCTGAACACCCAAGGGGGCAGGAAGGATTTTGATAATTTCTAGAGATTAATGTGTTGTCGAGATCAACTGCACCAACCACCATCTTGGATGCGTCCTCAGACAAGAACTGGGGCTCAGTGGGTCCATGGGATCCATACTCCCCACTGTGAGTGCTCGCTACTGAGGACACAGGTGCTGTTAGTTGCAGCAGGATGGGGCAAGCACACCGATGTCCCTCCCATCTGGGCAGTTTGTTAGTGACATGGAGGAGGACTTGTGCTGTGAAGAAGAGGTTGCAGGGGGGCTATCCTGACATCACTTCTGTAGTGCTGGTATCTACCATTGGTAATAAAGGTAATAAGAGAGTCTGCAGTCGTGTAAACTCGCCATTGCTCAAAAATAGGTATGAACCCTCGTCCTTCACAAAGTTGGATTTTTAGGTTTAAGTATTTTTTATTGAGGAAGTACAGAGACATAGCAATGTAAAGCATGAAAGAGGTCGGGCAATAATAGACAGTTCCCAGAGAGCAAATTAACTGCCGATACAGTCTTCAGAACTCACCGCCACCGTCGTGGTCCAATAGCCTAAATCAAGCGAGAGCGGTTACAGGTGGCATCCTCAAGCATTGCGGTCGAACGTCGACCGGGAAGCAAATACCAAGCTCTCTGTACTTCACTAAGAACGTAACAAACTTCCCCAACAACCCCCCCGACCTGCCCCTTCCCCCCTCCCCCCAACTCTCAGTCCGGTGCCGCGCAAGAAAGGTTCACAGACACTCACAAGCCTTCTCTCTTCGTGTACCCAACCCACTGGCCTATCCCTCTACCTTCCTCCTGTCCATTCAGGTAATCGGTGGTGTAAGCCTAAGGAGTCTCAGATACCTGGGGCACGTAAGCTCCCTGAATTCAGTAGCTAATAAAGTATGGAATGGTTGCCACAGCTCAGTGAATTGGTCGACCTCCCCAGCTAGTGTAAGTGAAATTTTCTCCATACCCAGTACATGCCACAGCCTGTGCAACCAGCCCGTGATCGAGGGGACCGTGGAGGTGCGCCAGTGTACTAGAATGTTCTGCACGGCAGAGCCCAAGGCAATGGCTATGTGTCTCCCTCTCCGGGATTTCAACGGAAACATTAAGGCATTAGGTAGGCCCAGTAAGGTATAGGCCGGGAAACGAGGTATTTCTATGCCAAAACATTTATCAATTTCATCGAGCACCTCCCTCCAATAGTCCCGTAGCAGTGGGCAGTCCCATAAGATATGTGTTAAAGTCCCAATGTGCCCGCAAGCGCGCCAGCATGTATTGTCTACGAGCCTGTGCATTTCGTGCAAGCGTTCAGGAGTGCGGTACCATTATGTCGAAACCTTCGTGAAGGTTTCCGTGAGCCCCACATGATATGCAGAATGTCGCGCTCTGTATGAGATCTGTTCCCATTCTTTGTGGCTTAGTGTTCTCCCAAGTCCCCTGTTCCACCTCTCCCTCCCGGGGTTATAGATATGTGTGGACGGAGGCTGTAGCATTTTGTATAGATCCGATATGAGTTTCGCGTCCGAAGTGCGCGTCGCCAACCAACGCTCATAGGGGAGCAGGTTCCTATCTGCCGCATCCCGTACCTGAGGGTGCAGTGCCCAGTGTCTAACCTGCCAATATCGCATCCTATCCGCCTCGATCAGCTGGTAACTCTCCTTAAGGGCCTCAAAGGGGAGGACCCCGCCCTCCCCGTACACATGAAAAAGCGCCCTGCAGCCGTTCTCTCGCCAATGCGCAAAAGCACCCGGTTCCACCCCTGGCGTGAAGTCCGGGTTACCCACAATAGGGGTGAACGGGGAGGGGAACGTGGTTAGCTCGAACCGTTCGCAGGTAGCGTCCCACACCCTCAGCGGGACCCTAGTAACACATGAGGCGTAAAGGTTCGGGGGTCTGTGTTGTCTACGCAGGAATGGTATCTCCTGCAGCGGACGGCCCGCCACCGCCTGATCTTGGAAGAGCCAGTGCTTGTCCGACTCCCATCTGCTCCACTCCACCAAGTACCCCAGCTGTGACGCCTGGAAGTACTTGTGAAGGTCAGGGACACCCAGTCCACCCGCCTCCGGCGCCAGGGTCGTCAGTGTTCTCTTCATCCGAGGCACCTGGCCCTGCCAGACAAATTGGGATAGAGCTGTCTGCATCATCCGCATCCAACCTCTAGGGGGCTGTAGCGGAAGTGCTCGGAAGAGATATAGGATCTGTGGTAGCACGGTCATCTTCAGCGCTGCTATCCTGCCTAGCCACGATATCGTCCCCTTGCTCCATCTCCCCAGTTCCTCTTTCACTTTCTTGCCTAACGCCTCATAATTAACCGCTACCGTCGCCGACAGTGTGGGGGCCAGTAGGATGCCTAGATAAGGCACATGGTCCCGTGACCACCTCATTGGGTAACGCCTCTGCAAATCGAGTCTCGTCCCGGGTGTCAGGGAGAGATCCAACGCTGTGGATTTCCCCATATTCATCCTGAACCCGGCCGTTGTCGCAAAAGCCCTGAGCTCTTCCATACATGCAGGCAAGGCCCTCCGCGGATCCTCTAGCGCAAAAATGACATCGTCTGCGTACAAGCTTACTGTGTGGGTATAACCCCCCATCCGCACTCCCGTAGCATCTGCATTTTGTCTCACTCTCTGGGCAAAGGGCTCCATGTAGAGGGCAAAAAGTAAAGGGGACAACGGGCACCCCTGTCTCGTGCCGCGTTCGATCTTGAAACTCCTTGAGCCACAGCCGTTGACTCGTACTGCCGCCGACGGGAATTTATAACAATTAAAGACCATGCACCTGAATTTCTCCCCTATGCCCATTCGAGCCATCACCCGTTCTAGATACGGCCAGTGCACCCGGTCAAACGCTTTCTTGGCGTCGACTGAAAGGAGCATCCTTTCCCCCGGGATCCGGGAGGCCTTTTCCAGTACGTGCACCAACCGCTTGGTATTGTCTACCGTTTGCCTGCCGGGTATAAAGCCGGACTGGTCCGCCTCAACCAGTCCGGGGAGATATTGCGCCAATCTCGCAGCCAAGATCCCTGTGTAGATCTTCAGGTCCACGTTTAAGAGGGAGATCGGTCTGTACGAGCCACACTGAGCCCTGTCCTTCCCCGGTTTGGGTATGACCGAAACCGTGGCATGCAGAAGATCCGACGGGATAGCGCCGGGACAGCTAAAGGAGTTAAACAATTTGGTCAATATCGGAGCTAGGGCGGTGCAAAACGTCTTATAGAAGAGGGTGGTGTAACCATCCGGTCCCGGAGCCTTCCCGAGTTTGAGCCTAGCGATCGCCGAGATAACCTCCTCTATCCTAATCTCTCGGTCCAGGTAGTCAGTCTGAATTTGAGCTAGGGACGGAAGAGTCACCGAGTCCAGGTAATCATCTGGGTCCCCAGTGGCCGCCCCGTCCTCCGCGTAGAGCTTGGAGTAGAACTGCCGGAAAGCCTCAGCTATATCGGCGTCGTCTGTAACTGTGCGCCCATCAGGCACCGCAAGTTCTTTGACCCGACGGCATTGGTGTGCAACTCTAAGCTTAGCTGCCAATAACCGGCCACAGCGATCCCCCCCTGTGTAAAAAGCGTGTTTCAAGCGGAGAGCCGCATACTCAGCCCTGTCCAGATCTAGAGACGACAGGAGCTTCCTCGCCGCTTTCAGCTGTTTCCAAATTCTGGGAGCCCCCGTGCGCCGATGCACCTGTTCCAGTTCCCTGACCTTGTGTGTGAGTTCTTCCCGTTTAAGTTTCCTTTCCCTATTTTCTGCTGCCGATATTGATATAAATTCCCCCCGTAGGACCGACTTAAGAGCCCCCCATTGGGTCGCCAGGGTGGTGTCGGAGTTAGCGTTATGCAACTGAAATTCAGTCACAGCCTCGGTGACACGCTGCACCACAGGTTTTTTGTGTAAAAGGGCGTCCCGCAGGCGCCAGACTCCGCGTTGAACAGGGACCGATGGGGGCAGAAAGGTACCCGAGACCGGAGCGTGGTCCGAGAGGGAGATGACCCCGACCTCCGAGGCAGTGGCCATGTCCCGAACCGGGCCGGAGACCAGCAAGTAATCTAGCCGTGCATACGTTTTGTGCGCGTGTGAGAAGTATGAGTAGTCCCTATCTGTGGGGTGAAGCCCTCTCCAAAGGTCGTGCAGGTCGAGTTCAGCCAAATGTGTTTTCATAGTGTCCGAGAGTTCCCCAGTCTGTGGAAAGCGCTGTGCTGATCTGTCTAGTGAGGAATCTAATACCATGTTGAGGTCCCCCCCCAGAATGAGATGTCGATCGGGGGACGCAGTGACATCTATCAGCGCGGTGTGGAGGAAGTGTTCCTGACGCTCGTTCGGGCAGTAAACCGACCCCACCGTGAAATGCAGGGGCCCCAGCTTGAACCTGTACACCAGCAGTCTCCCCTTCTGTTCAGCTAATTTGTGCAGCGCCTCACCCCTAAAGGATTTAGATACCAATATAGCAACTCCCGCCGTTTTAGTGGAGTGGGAAGAAAAAAACTGAGTGGGGAAGGCACGGGACCGCATTCTATGGCAATCACCCATCAACAAATGCGTTTCCTGTAACAGGCAGATGTCCGCCTGCGAGGCTTCTAACAGGGAGAGAACTGCCCTCCGCTTCGTGGGGTTGTTTAGGCCTTTCACATTCAAAGTCACCACTTTCAAGCCTGCCATACCAGATCAATGTAACCTTTCAGCACTAGGCAGGCGAAGGCGGCCAGTGCCAATCCCGGCTGTGAATCGGCCCGTAAGGTCCGGTTCAGCTGAACACACATAACACAGACACCGGAAAGTTGGATTTTTAGAAAATTTTAAGCTGCGTAATGCAAGCAGGACGCTTGTTTGGATTAGGTCCCGTGGTGACTTTGTTGGAGAAAGTCAAGCAACTGCCTGGCTTTTCTGACTTCTCCTCTAGGACTGAGCTTGTCAGGTTTAGTAAGGGCTCCTCTGTAGGTTGCAAATTAGGCTTGGTCTTTGGTTTAGCTCGTTTCTTCTCATGGTCAGGAGAGCAGGTATCTCTGACTTGTTCCTCCTTGAAAGAGCAATGGGAACCATCCACCTGACTGTGCCTGACCTCATGGTGGCTATTCACTGTATTTTTGATGAAGGCACCACCTCACCTTTGTTCGACTTGTTGCCCTACTGTGATAGAGGGGGGGTGTGAGCATGCCAAAATTTGCAAGATGCTGGGGGTGCGACTGCCACCTCCTGACTTCCAAGATGCTAGGTAATGCGTGAAGTTCACCACAGATGGATGGAACAGGATGTGCATCACAAAACCCCGTTTTACCCCCGCTCCTTTCCATTCTCTGCATCTGGGACTTAGGGGCTGTCATCTGGGGTGGTTTTAAGGGGTGGGAGCTCCCCGGGTGCAAGCCACACCCTGACCTAGCCTGTCCACTACCTAAACTCAGGGCACAACCTGATACACAGCAGTGCGAAACTAACCTCACTGCACCCCTTCCCCTCTGTCTTCTCACTGAGGCTGTGGCGAAGCAGGTAATTGGTGTGTCCTCCAGAGACAGAGTCAGAAGAATAAGCTTGAGTTGGTGTAGTTGCTGATCGGTGTGAGTGCAGGCGAGGCCCAGGGAGACAGAGCTCCCAGACACTGAAGGGCTGGTACTGCAGGTACTGTGGGCAGACACAGCAGACAGCGGCAAGTGAGAGGGGTAGGTAAGAGTGATTGTGATCAACTCTACTTGTTGCAGAGAACAATCCCCAGTCTCAGACCTCTCTCTATGTCTGAACCTCAGGACTTACCCGGCATGGTAGTAACTGCAACCTTCCTCCCCCACTCACGTCCCCTTCGTAGCTTCATGAAAGCTTCATCGAAAGCCCCAGCCCTTGCATCCTGCCCCATCTCACCACACTTGCGTTCTCACAGCCTCATAACCACAGGAAATCAGGCTTTCTTCATTGGCTGTGGCTTCTGTGTTGCTTCCTCAAACTCATACCCAAGGGGCCTGCCTAAAATCAGAGCATCAAATAGAATCATCTTTTCACTTCCGTGCTTTACCTCCCCGGGACAGATTTGGCTTGTTTTCGGTCTGCTAAAGCAGAGGCTGGCCAGGTGGGGAGCCTACCTGATATGCTGAACAAAATCGGGAAAGCAGCGCCCAACACACTGAATTACCTCCTGTGTAAGGTGGTACAGGATTGTGACTTGTCGCCGGCAAGGGCCTACATACAGGAATCACTAACAACCACTGGGATTATGCAGCATTTGGGATATGTCTACTAGCCATCAGGTCTTCAAGACCACTGACCAACTCTGGCATTGACTCTTAAACCCCAAGGGAACTCATGAACATGAAACACCACGCCCTATGTCTCACCAATGTGATCAGGACTCCCACTCAGCCCCGCGCAACCCCTCCATCATGGCACAACAGGGTGGCAGTCTACTAAGCCCTGCCCATAACATGAATGCCCAAGACTCATTTGTACACCAAAAAACAACATGAGGGCATAGTCCCATACAACAAGCCTCCTGCACAAAGTCAGCCACAGACTCTCCAGTGAAACCAACACCCTCCCTGCCGAGATTACACTACTTTAGCCACCAAAGTGACCAACACTCCCACATCCAGAGTAGTTCCCCAAATGCAACATCAGACAGAACAACTGAATGTAGCAACCCCATGACATTTCCTGATCCACAGTCACCCCCCACTTCCCACTGGCACTCATGTATGAATTGGCTAGAAATAACAATGTAATGTCGATAAATACATCATACAGCGTGCACTTTAAACCTCTGTTGATGGAGAAAAACATTTAAAAACAGAATGTGCGTGAAAGAAATTCATTTATAATGTGCAGAAATAAAATATTTTCTATGTGAATTATGTTTAATTACTTTATATTATATTTTGTATTATAATGCTCAAAGTGTATTTAGTTTTTCTTTAGGGCAACTACTGCTGCCATAACACATGGCACCTGCCAGAAGACTCTGGACAAGAGTCTTGCTTCCCTCTTCAGACCTTGCTACCATCCAAGAGAAACATATCATACACATATATTGACTCTGTCAGCAATCTTCGTCTTACCACATCAAAGGTCCCCAGAACAGTTGGTTTGGAATCAAAATCCTGAATGCTATAAGGGGAGTCTTCTTTACATTGGGGGGGCATTCCACATGTTTATGGTGTCATTGGTTGAACAGCCATCACTTTGGTACCACCCCACAACATAGAACAAGCTTACTGCAACAGGAAATATGTCTATTCAATCAGTGTTTGGGTGGTCTGCTTTCTGGATATATACATCATAAGAGTATGTGCCAGATTTCCAGAACCCTCCCATAACTCCTTAGAGGTACGCAGAAGCAGCATAAAACAGCAGATGGCACAGCTTGGAAATATGAGGGCCTGGCTTGTTCGTATGTGCTATGATCAATCATCAAATGCACCATAAATTAGTTTGTGGCCAGATACAAATGTATTAGTCCAAATTAAATATATATGTTAATCTATGTATATTTCAGGAAACTTTTTATACTCCAAAAGATCATGGTGGATACGACCTCTGCGAGATACAGCAACACTAGGGAAATCTGGTTCAGTGAGGCATATGTTCAAACAATGAGGGATGTGGCATGGGCTTTGGGACTCCTCAAAGTGCATTCTCTTTGTTTGGATAGGTCGGGTGGACCCTTCCTCTTCTCAAACTGACATGGTGTACCAAATAATGTTTTATGTAGTATGCTAACAAAACATTGCTCTGAGGCGGTATGTACCTTTCATACCTGATAATGCCTACAACGAGGATGACCAGGGTGATGTTGGTGATCTATAGCATTAAGATATCAGTGTTGAGGAAGAAGGAAATTACCTCAGACAAGAAGAATTTTTTTTAATGAGTGTAACTTTTAGCATTAAATTACAACAAAAAGGGGGCGGAGCTAGCCGGCAAGCGGGATGGCCGCATCTTGAGCGAGCTCCTCGCCTGAGCCCGTATAATCCTATAGAAACATTCTTCATCCACATCCCCACTACAACAAATTATACTGTATTTCAACTGGAACCATCGGAGCACCGAACGCCTGAGGCTTGAACTTCAGCCGTGACCTTGGCGTGCAGCGACATCGACCTACATTAGAGGGCCTAGTGGTATCGCCGTGAGACTGAAACCCCAGAGCTGTGTAAAGACACTGCCGCGACATAAGCCACGTACGGCGGCTGCGCGGCCAGAAAATCCTGCCTCTGAAGCGGCGACCGGGGATACGGCCCTAGGTGCGGCCACTGGGAAAGAGCTGCGGGCAAGGCGCGACCCCCGCGCGTGCGGAGACAGCAGCGGAGGAGACTACTGGCTGTCCTCTGCGCCCGTGGTGCGGGATGTCGTATTAACCCCTGCTGGGCCTGACGCTGGTGAGAGGCCATTGCGGCGCCCCCTGCCCCTCCTAGACCCTGGGAGAGGGACACCTCTGCGGGGCTGGTGTGAACCTGAGGGGGCGGACGGACCGGCACTCCCCTGGGGGCCCATTTGTTTCGGGAAGGAGGATTGGCGAGTCGTATATGGTGGGGCTCGTCTCCATGACAGAAAAGCCTGAGTCTGACTACACCCGCCTCCACTATAGCGGGCACCCCTCTCCTTGAACGCTCCCGGGGGTGCAGGGAGGTGCGACTGCCGCGTCGCTGTGCGAGGGGTCTGGGCCTACCCAGGGAATTACCACATTTCTCCAACTACTGCGACATCTCTCGGATGCCCCTGAGGCCAGCTGTATGCACTCTGGAACCCGCCTTAACGGTCACCGGTACACTAGCAGGGCGGAGGGTTGCTGTGATTCAGACCCTGGTGGCAACAGCGAGGCAGGTCAGAGATTACTACGGAACCACACAAGTGGAGGCATTGATAGCTTGGGTTGGCGAAACGCCGGCGTGATACCGCCGTGGTGCCTGGAGACCGATACGAACCTAACTGGCGACGACACACCGTCTTCCCGGCGTCTCCCCAGGGACCGATCGCTTGTCTGTAGATACTATATCCTGCCTGAACTACAACATGGGGAAGCCAGACTGCAACCAGTCAAAATTAACCTTCGAACAGACGAAGAAGCAACAAGATGATGCCACGGAGTCGCGGATCACATCCCCGCCTAGGACGTCGGAGGCCAGTGGGACGGCAAACGATGCCATCCAATCTATGTTCCATACTATCCAGACCTCCCTGGCAAACATAGATGCAAGATTGATTCCCTGACCTATAGGATTGACCGAATGTCAGAGCGTCTAGATAAACACACTGAACGTATAGACATGGCGGAACGAAGGATATCGGAGGCCGAGGATTCCCAGACACAAATGGATGCGAAACAAACGCGGATGGAGAAGCAGTTGGTGGTAATGGCGGCGAAGTCAGAAGATTTGGAAGGTCTCCGCGATGCAATATCCGCCTGATGGGGGTTTCGGAAACCACAAATACAGGCCCAATGGAACAATACGTCGAAAAGCTGCTGATTGCCCTGCTGGGCCGTGACACTTTCTCTACTGTGTTTATAGCTGAGAGGGCGCACAGGACACTGGCTCCGAAGCCGCTTGCTGGGTCTCGGCCGAGGCCCATCATAGCCAAGCTACTGAATTACAGGGCCCGAGACGCGGCACTGCGGAAAGCCAGAGAAATTGGTAAGCTGACTCATGAGGGGATGGATCTGTCTCTATACCCGGACTTCACCTTAGCGGTACAGGAAGCACGAAAAAAATTCATGGAGGTGAAGAAGAAATTGCATGAACTTAACGTTCCCTATGCAATGCTGTACCCGGCGAGACTCAAAATTACAGTGGAGGGCAACACTCGGATCTTCAATGATGTAGCGGAGGTGCAGAAATTCCTGAAACAAAAGGCGAAGTTGGGCGTGCACCGAGATCGCCCCGTAGCGAACAGGGTGAACAGCCGATCTTGTCCGATGTGGAGTGATTTTGAACTGGAATAGACCGCAGCCAATAGACAGTGGTATCCACGTGTGATCTCCTCCGCCCCAAAGACACTGGACATTGATGTTATGTACATATGTATGCAGCTAACGTCGCCGCCAGATAAGTGACCACTAGTTTAATATATTGTGGGACCCGCCTGCATTTCCTGTAGCGCTGGGACTAGCTGTGGTTGTTTTCTTATTTAGCGGTTAACTATTGGCGCCACAGGGCCTTTACAAGCGATAAAGCGTAAGCTTCTGGGGGGTCTGGATGAGGTTATTTTAAGTTGGGCTCAGACTCGTGTAACCTTGGTTACAGGTAACGGGTGGGCAGCTCCGACCCTCCTGCGAGCACCGCACAATTTATAGACTTATGTTGTTCTTCTGTTTGTTCTGTTATGATCATACGGGAGAATGGATGATTGTTCTGGGTAAAGATGTCTCCGCCGAGTTGGGGGTGGTGGAGTGGGAGGGGGTGGCAAGGGGGGAACAGTAAACTCTGACCGGCAGAATGTTACTTGTACTATTTGTGACTGTCACACTCTAACGACACAAAGGTGGGAAGGGACAGGGTAACCCCGATAGGTCCGGCCCATGCTCTTACTGCGAAATATGGGTGACACTCTGACGGACTACAGGCCGCTCCCTATTCTGTCGTGGAAATGTGAGAGGACTACACAACCCACAGAAAATACACAAAGTAATGTCCTATTTAGACAGACACAAGATTGATGTGGCCTGCTTACAAGAAACACATCTCACTGACAATAGGGAACGCCACATAGGTGCTAGGTGGGCCTCATTCCGCTTGGCATCCGCCTATTCGTCCTATGCCAGGGGAGTCCTAAGTTGGGTGAAACGATCCACACCATTTACGCACATTAAGTCTATACAGGACGACCAAGGGCAGTATGTGATATTGCAAGGGAATTACAGAGGCACAACATTGACTATAGTGAATGTGTATGGTCCGAATACGGATGATCCCGTTTTTTATGCCCAGATATGGTCGGTACTGAGGCAACTGCAGCCTGACACTGTGGTCTGGGGAGGAGACTTTAATACATGTTTGGACCCTGCAATAGACAGATCATCTGGCATAGACCGGTATGGTAGGCGTTCAGCTAAGGTCTTGCGAGATGGGATGTCTGACTGGAACCTGGTGGACATATGGAGGCAGAGGAACCCTACCAAACAAGAGGGTACCTGTTTCTCGGCGACACACCTCACATGGTCCAGACTGGACTACTGGTTCGTCACCCAAGATATTTGCACATGGACTGTCGGGGTGTCACACATGTCTAAGACCCTCTCTGATCATGCGCCGGTTCTACTAAGATTGAATATCCCGACGCATACTCCGAGACAATTCACTTGGCGACTGCGCCCCACAGCGCTACAAGATCAGGTGTTCCAGGAGGACCTACGGCAGGCAATTGTGAATTTTTTTGAGAATAACACTGGCTCAGTTAGCAGTAGACGAACCCTCTGGGAAGCCTTTAAAGTTACGATACGCGGCCACTGTATAGGTGCACACGCTTGTATACTACGTGACATACAGCAACAACTGGAAAATACTGAAAAGACTATCCAGGCCCTTGAACACAATTATGAGATACAGCCATCGGACGCAATTTTGGCGGACATACGGAAGCAGGTTGAAATATATAATGATTTCGCTACTGATGAAATCAAATATCTCTCGATCAAATATGTGGCACATAGTTATGGCGAGGGTGGTAGGCCTGGTAGGGCACTGGCATACAAAATTAGACCTGCACACAATATGGCACATATTACTGAAATTAGGGACGCCAGGAACGTCAAAGTATACGACACACCAGCCATGCTCAAATGCTTCACGAAATATTACACACAACTATACATGACGAGAGTTACCCCCCCGCCTCCGATATATGGGACTATCTTGCCGATATAGGCATTGCCTGGCTATCTGATACTCATAGACGTTTTTTTTGCCTGCCCATCTCTAAGGAGGAAATACTGGACGCCTTCAACTCTCTCCCTAATAATAAGACCCCGGGCCTGGATGGGCCTCCTGGAGAATTTTATAAGGAATACCGCGACTTGCTCGTACCGCATTTTGCGGACATGCTTGAGGAAGCATATGAGGAAGGTACGTTTCCGGACACTTTCTCAGAGGCATTACTGATAGCACTCCCAAAACCCGGGAAAGACCCACAGCAATGTGAGTCATACCGGCCGTTATCTTTGATCAACATTGATGCGAAAATATTGGCAAAAATTATAGCGAATAGAATACAGCCACTCCTTTTCAACCTGGTCTTGCCTGATCAAGCGGGTTTTATGCCGACGCGATCCACGGCTCAAAACTTGCGCATCATTTTCTCCCTATACCACCAATTAGACCCGGAGGTGCCTGCGGCTGCCACCCTGCTGGACGCGGCTAAGGCGTTTGACTCCGTGGAATGGGGCTTCATGTTCGTCACTCTACGTAAGATGGGGTTCCCAGAACCTTTCCTGAAATGGATCTCCCTATTATACACGGCACCAAAGGCAAGGGTTACAATCAACGGCTTGACATCTCCCCCCATTTCGGTTACAAGAGGGACGAGACAGGGATGCCCGCTGTCGCCTATGCTTTTTGCCCTGCTTCTTGAGTCATTGGCTTGCAAAATTCGGCAAAAACACTCTGCCACGGCCCTACAATTCACCCTCCGACCACTCAGCATTTCGCTATATGCGGACGACATGGTCCTTTATACCACACACCCGGACACAAATTTGAATTCCCTAATCAGAGAATACATACAACATGAACGATATGCGGGTCTAAGCATAAACTGGGACAAATCTGTAGTGATCGAGCTCACTGAAGGTACGGTGGCTCCAGCACTGGATTACCCCTTAACTTGGTGTGCCGACCCGGTCAAGTACCTAGGGATATGGGTACATAGAGACCCAGAGGTGGTCATCCGAGAGAACTACGGTACAGCTATGTCCAGATTGGAAGTTCAGGTAGATAGGTGGATTAAAATGCCACTTTCCCTGGCGGACAGGATAGCGCTCCAGAAAATGATTGTCCTACCCAGATTCTTGTATTTATTCTGGAACGTCCCTATTTGGTTAACTAACTCATTCTTTGACAGATTACGCTCTGTACTCCAGAAACTAACCTGGGCCGGTAAACAAGCCAGAATAAGCTGGAAAGTCCTCACCCAACCATATCACTTGGGAGGCTTTAAGGCGCCCGACTTCCAACTCTATTACATTTGTGCACAAGCCCAACACGCACACTATTGGACGAGACCGCATGCCTTTATTCCACATGTAGCGGTGGAAAGTGATAGCGTTTCTCCCACACCGTTGATGGCGCTACTGGCCCGTCCAATGCAACACATTCCACACGACAAGATCCAACCGGCTAAAACTACCTCGAGAGCGTGGCATGCACTGGCTCGTAGGGCGAATAAATTGCCAATATATGCACGTGCACTACCGACAGCTCATCACCCCCAGCTTACGGTGACTCAAGAACCAAACCTGCAGACATCACTGGAGGAAATGGGCTTCCAGACTATAGGCCAAGCGTTTCCACATAATACATTCCTTAACTGGTCAGACCCTGCCTTATGTGCGCACCAGACACCCATGAAAAACTTCATATACCGGCGCTTTCGAGCAGCCATTAGGGCATTAAATGACACGTTCCCCACTGAGCCTGAACAATTGTTGCCTCTACAGATACTCTTGACGGCCCCTACTCGGAAAAACTTAGTGTCCCGATTGTATACTGCAGCCCAAAATGAACGGCTTGATGGGCCCACAATGGCGAAGGATAGATGGGAGAGGGCACTGGGCGAACCTATTGACGAGCAGGACTGGCACTATAGCTGTGCGCAACTCACGCTTCTTACTTCAAATTGTAACCTGCGCATTATACACTTTAAATTCCTTCATCAAATCTACTACACCCCACTTAAACTATACAAACTGGGTCTCCGAGACACTGACTCCTGCTACCATTGCGGCGCAGAGGGTGCGGATTTTATACATGTGGCCTGGTTCTGCCCTGACTTACAGCCATATTGGCACACAGTTACTGACGCATTAAGTACCATGCTCGCCGAGTGCATCCCTAATTCCCCCTCGACATGTCGGCTGGGTATTAAAAAGCTTAAACACGCTAGACGCAGGAAGTTGCCTCTGCCAGGAACTGCTCCTTGCGAAACGACGGGTGGCAATGAAATGGGGGAGCAAAAAGCCACCTAGACTGAAAGACTGGATAACAGATATGAACTATTGTAAGACAACGCTAGAGAACTATGAGACTTTTGGGAACCATTTGTATAATACTTGCAAAACAATGTAAATTAACTACATTATCCTTGCGATGTGCGACTGATGGGTGAATGGTCTGAGATGTGAGAGGGTCGAACCCGTAGGACACTGAAAGGGATGTGGGATTGCATGTTTAGCTGGGCTATGGGGATATATACCGGCCAACGAATTATGATACAATTGTCCCATGTAATATAGATTATATAATGTACCCGACTGCTAAATACATATGTTGTGATCAAGAAATGTAGGATATAATGCACTTTGAATGGGACGCAGGATGTCCGCCACTTTTGTGACAAAGTAACCCATTTGCCAAACTCTAAATCAGTCACAAAGTTTAGTTTTATCATTACCTTTTCAATGTTGCCTTCAAGGACTTTTTTTATGGATGCTGGACTTTATTAGCTAATGTATTATTTGGATGTTTGGAAAATATAATACTGTGATAGGTATTTTATGAATTTTGTTATCATAAGTTATAAATGTCAAGTACATTTATAAGTACAGACAATATTAGTTGGAATATGAGGATGTTAAATTACATTACTGCAATGATAAATGTTCACATGTATTTCCTTGATGTCCTTGTAGATCACATCAGACTGTAATCTTCTGTAGCACTAGGCAATGATTGTTGAATCTTGGAATCTGTGAGTAATAGTACAAGGGATTAACATATCTAGAAGGTAAGATTCATGCCTCAAACATAATTTTCTGAGTCATGGATTGATTCCAATGTTTGTATGTTTTCTGGAAAGGCACCAACAAATGCGGGTGTATTTCAGACCCTTTATTGATCAACATGGTGTCGGGGGAGTTCAGAGTTCCAGTTTGGATGTAATCCTAAATATTCTGAAAATGAGAAGTGGAAGTGTAACCTATAGGAAACCTTGTAGATAACAAAGGTTTCCTTAAGATTGTGTATGTTTCCGTTGCTGAACACACACATTCATATTAATAGATTTTTTCTGTACTTTATGAGGGCAAGCTAATCTTGAAAAAATGAAGTTTTAAATCTAATTATTTAGTGCTCATTTCTTTAAAAGTAATGCATTTCATCCTAATGTATGTGTTAAATAAGTGTATACCGTGTAACATCTATATGTGATTTTATGAACTATTGTGTCAGTGCACATAATATAAGAATTTAATTTTGTTTTTTATTGTTTAATAATAAGTTCCCTATTATTAATGTAAAAACAATTATGCTGTCACAGGACACTAGAAAGCACAAAACTGAATATAAATTTGAGAAGAAGCATTTATTTTTCAATTATTAAAATTAAAACCCACATTTAAAAAAATATTTTTAAGGATCAAAACACCTTTTTACCATAAAAAGATACATTTTTTGAGACAGAGTTACCTATTTCTATGTAATGATATTTGTAGGATGGAATCACAGTTCTTTGAAGGGCAAGGTCCAGAATTAACAGTTTTTTTAAAGAAAATTCCCAATGCTGGTACCTCACAGAAGAAAATGTGGGCTTGCGCCTCTTTGCAGTGGTGTAGATGGATTTCTCTTCTACTGATCCTGACGAATGACCCCTCCTGAGGGGGACTGATGTCTCCTGAGTTGCAGGCTCAGAGGTGATAGCAGATGTCTCCGAGCTTTGCCTAGCCACTCATTCTGTGGAGAAGTCTAATTGAATGTTGGATGTTGAAGGATCTCCACGGGAAAGCGGTAGATGACTTACCAAAGGCCCTACAAATGTCCCTAAACCATCCAGAACCACCCCCAAAAAGGAGCACAAGATTCATATCTGATGCTCCATAAGGTCATTATGCTCCCTCTAAAGCTTAATTTGCTCCTGTAGGAGAATATTTTTTTGGGGAGGTAAACTATCTTCTACCCCATCTGATCTTCATGTACAGAGGCTGCACCAATGATGTTTGGTCCATAGTGGGAAAACTATGGGCATCTGTGGCCTCACTCAGCTGAGGCAATCCAGGCCTACCCCTATCCTCACCACCCTGTTACCATGATATGGTATACACAGTGGGCCCTGATTGACCAGCAGATGGAGTTGCTGTAGGAAACCACCAAAATAGAGGGGAGACAGAGGGACAGAAAGGCCTGTCCTCCTACCAATAAGTACCAAATACAAATGCAGCCAATCAGTTTTCTGTGAACTAACCCTCCACAAGGTGAAGAAAACAAAAGGTTTTCTTATATAACCCTCACCAGGGTTGTCCCTTGGTGGCATGCTTCATTCTCAGGTTCATACCATTCCGCTGTGGGATGGGGCTTGCTGCGACCTACGAATTATGTGTGAGCACTTATAGATGCATATTATATTATGTAAAAATATGATGAAAAAAGAGGAGGGAGTTCTTTTTATGTGGAAAGAAAACATTAAAAATAACTGTCTAGTAGGTCAACTATTATTTATTCTGGACTTTAGTCTGTAAGATTAAAAATGGGGATAATTAAGAGTTGATAACTATTTATCTGCCTTTCTAAGAGCCAACATGGTTTAAGCCGTACCCCATGGCTTTTCTGCAGGACCAAGCATCCGACTCCCTGATTCCATTCCTTTTACCCTATGTACCTGCACACACTCTATATTCTTAGAAAATGCTCAATAAATCTATATGCAGCACCTACTTGGTGTTCACTGCTTGGATATCTGTGGATACATAAAGGAAGGGTTAGTCTGCCAAAAGATTTTGGCTGTAGGCACACTCAAACACCCAATTGTACTGGTAATATTGAGTGGTTCATATGTGTCTATCGATGAATCTACCTCATTGTGACAAGGTAGTGAAGTACAGTAATAGCATACTTGAGGTGAAACAAAATTAGTGAAACCAAAATGAGCCTTGTGACACACAACTTTAACACAAAACACATAGAAAAACACTCCACATACATAAAAGATGCAGCTCTCCTCCATCATGGGTCCTCCGGTGTAGAGGGAAGCGTGTAGTCCGACTCTATAAATAAATAAAGCGATAGAGAGAACGTCCAACATGTCAGGTTCGTAATATTCAGAGCTTTGAAGCGATATATCATGCTGATTGTGCCGTACATACTATTCGAAAGCTTGGCCTCTGACCTACATTGCTGCCCAGGCCCAAATCATTGTGAGTTGCCATAGTGTATTTAAAATAAAAGCGCAAGTTCAAAGCCACCCCCTTTTGTACCAAGTTCAAAGCCAAGCGGGTGCTACTTGCTCGTTGCTTTGAGAATTGGACCACATGAGCAGTGCACAATGGCAGCTCGTAATGGACTGCTTTTGCATTCCTTTAACTCCAACCGCTCACTTTGAGTGGAGTAACTTGAGTTCAGGCCAAGCGGACGCTGTGTCACTGTTGCTTTGAACACTGGAACGTACTCGCGGTCCAAAAGGGCATGCTGTGATAGCACCACTTCCGCATTTCTTAATCCCCAGTCGCTCGCTATGGGAAATCAGCATGAGCAGACCAACCTTTTCACCAAATTTATTTGGTTAATTTTTTTATTGCAAAGTAAGATATTATAACTCCAAATAACTATATCTTCACTTTTAACCTTTGCTTTTTCAATGGATTTCTAGTTTTTTAATGTAAAGTAATTTTTTATTACCATATGCAACTATGAAATCCCCCCACCTTCAGCTGTGCATGGTGGGGGTCTGGTCACAGGGCTAGGCCAGCAGACACACCCTGCACCCAACCCTAGATCGGCAGTCATCATCCTGAGGGCATTCAACTTCCCCCTACAGCACACAGCCTTTGGCCGTTCACGGCATGGGATGGGATTGACCACCCCCAAAGCGCTCGGTCTTTGGCTGTGCCTGAAATGGGTTAGCCACAGGGCCACCCTCCCATACTCGCCCAACTTACCACAGATGTTCACCTTTAAAAACAATTGTTTTTCTGATCCTGCTGGACTCTTCTGGATGCCAGAGCAGCCCCAGAACTTCTGTGTTACTCTTGCAGAAGGGGAGATCAACTGGCTCCCATGAGAGTCCAAATACAACAGTTGATAGACAAAATGCAGAACAATGTCCTACATTCACCCCAGTACAGAGATCTGGGCCTAAATCCAATGTTTTTTTGCTCACCATGCCATTCCAGTTTGAACCCAGCCATATGTAAATCAGTCTTGACCCTGTGCCCCATGGGAACAGTCCAGCCCGAAATGCCAAGCCAGGTCCTCCCTGCACTGGAAACAAGCATCCTAGGACCAGTTTCGGGTTTCAGCCCTCATCAGCCAGGTTAGCTTTATTCCAGTGGCATGGAGAGCACGGTACACACGTCTGAGCATACCCATCCCACTCGGGGTGACAAATGCAAAAACAAAAGTTCATGGACAGAATGCAGAACAGTGTCATACACTCACCACAGTACAGAGATCTGGGCATTAATGCATAGATTTGTGGCTCACCATGCCATTCAAGTTTGAACACAGCCATATGCAAATCAGTCTTCACCCTTTGCCCCTTTGGAACAGTCCAGCCCGAACTGCCAAGCCAGGTACTCCCTGGACTGGAAACAAGCATGCTAGGACTGGTTTCGGGCTTTCAGCCCTCATCAGCTAGGGTATCTTGATTTCAGTGGCATGGAGAGCACAGTACTCACGTCTGAGGATACCTGTCCCACTCGGAGTGACAAATGCAAAAACAGCAATTAATCGACAGAATTCAGAACAATGTCATACATTCACCCCAGTACAGAGAGCTGGACCTAAATCCGTAGTAATTTTGCTCACAGTGCCATTCTAGTATGAACCCAGCCACATGCAAATCAGTCTTGAAGCTGTGCCCAAGGAACAGTCCAGCGCGAACTGCCAAGCCAGGTCCTCCCTGGACTGGAGTGCCAAGTCAGGTCCTCCCTGGACTGGAAACAAGCATTCTAGGACCGATTTCGGGCTTTCAGCTCTCATCAGCCAGGATAGCTTGATTCCAGTGGAATGAGAGCAAGGGACTCACGTCTGAGCATACCCGTCCCACTCGGGGTGACAAATGCAAAAACAACAGTTGATGGAGAGAATGGAGAACAATGTCATACATTCACCCCAGTACAGAGATCTGGGCCTAAAACCTTTGTTTTTTTGCTCCCCATGCCATTCCATTTTGAACACAGCCATATACAAATCAGTCTTGACCCTGTGCCCCATGTGAACAATCCAGGCCGTGCTGCCAAGCCAGGTCCTCCCTGGACTGGAAACAAGCATCCTAGGATTGGTTTCGGGCTTTCAGCCCTCATCAGCCAGGATAGCTTGATTCCAGTGGCATGGAGAGCACGCAACTCACGTCTGAACATACCCGTCCCACTCGGGGTGACAAATGCAAAAACAACAGTTGATGGACAGAATGCAGAACAATGCTACACATTCACCCCAGTACACAGATCTGGGCCTAAATCCATTGTTTTTTAGCTCACCATGCCATTCCAGTTTGAACCCAGCCATATGCAAATCAGTCTTGACCCAGTGCCCCCTGAGAACAGTCCAGCCCGAACTGCCAAGCAAGTCCTCACTGGACTGGAAGCAAGCATGTTAGGACCGGTTTTGGGCTTTCAGCCATCATCAGCCAGGATAGCTTGATTCCAGTGGCATGGAGAGCGCGGGACTCACGTCTGAGCATACCTGTTCCACTCGGGGTGACAAATGCAAAAACAACAGTTGATGGACGGAATGCACAACAATGTCATACATTCACCCCAGTACAGAGATCTGGGCCTGAGTCCATCGATTCTTTGCTCACCATGCCATTACAGTTTGAACCCAGCCATATGAAAATCAGTCTTCACCCTGTGCCACGTCGGAACAGTCTAGCCCGAACTGTCAAGCCAGGTACTCCCAGGACTGGAAACAAGCATGCAAGGACCAGTTTTGTGTCTCAGCCCTCATCAGCAAGGTTAGCTTTATTCCAGTTGGCATGGAGAGCACGGTACCACCTGTCCCTATCAGTTGTAAATAAAATGTGTTGATCATATCGAAATAGGACTCGGTTTACCGACCTCAGAAAAATGTTGGTTTGAGTTGGCCTTGTCAGAATTTAAGCTTGTGATCTGCAGGTGGCATCTGAAAGCTTTTACCTTAGTGATTCATTTGAGAGGAAAACAGTTAGTGTGTATTTATGAGGAAGACGTGCAGAGCTTGATTTGAGCCCGTGGTTTTCGAGCACTTAATTGTCAGCACCAATGGTTGTGACATTTGGCCCCCTTGCTCCTGCGCACCCCCGTCCCACAACCACTCTACCGCCCTCCCTCTACCGCCCTCATCTCCCACTCTACCGCCCTCACGCCCTCACTCTACCACTCTACCACCCTCACGCCCTCACTCTACCACCCTAACTCTACCACTCTACCACCCTCACGCCCTCATTCTACTGCCCTCTCTCTACCACTCTACCGCCCTCACTCTACCGCCCTCACTCTACCACTCGACCGCCCTCATGCCCTCACTCTACCGCCCTCATTCTACCACTCTACTGCCCTCACACCCTCACTCTACTGCTCTCACGCCCTCACTCTACCACTCTACCGCCCTGATGCCTTCACTCTACCGCACTCACTCTACCACCCTCACGCCCTCACTCTACCGCCCTCATTCTACCGCCCTCCTACCCTCACTCTACCGCACTCACTCTACCGCCCTCACTCTACCACCCTCATGCCCTCACTCTACCTCTCCACCACCCTCACGCTTCCGCCCTCACTCTACCACTCTACCGCCCTCACTCTACCGCCCTCACGCTACTGCCCTCACGCCCTCATTCTACCGCCCTCACTCTACCACTCTACCGCTCACACTCTACCACTCTACCGCCCACACTTTCTCACTCTACCGCCCTCACTCTACCACTCTACCGCCCTCACTCTACCGCCCTCACTCTACCACTCTACCGCCCTCACTCACTCTATCGCCCTCCCTCACTCTATCGCCCACCCTCACTCTATCTATCGCCCACCCTCACTCTATCTATCGCCCACCCTCACTCTATCTATCGCCCACCCTCACTCTATCTATCGCCCTCCCGCACTCTATCTATCGTCCTCCCTCACTCTATCTATCCCCCTCCCTCCCTCTATCGCCCTCCCTCCCTCTTTCGCCCTCCCTCCCTCTATCGCCCTCCCTCCCTCCCTCGCCCTCTATCTATCTATCGCCCTCTATCTATCCCCCTTCCTTTATCTATCACCTTCTCTCTATCTATCGCCCTCCCTCTATCTATAGCCCTCCCTCTATCTATCGCCCTCCCTCTGTCTATCTACCACCCTCCCTCTGTCTATGTATCACCCTCCCTCTATCTATCGCCCTCCCTCTATCTATCGCCCTCCCTCTATCTATCGCCCTCATTCTATCGCCCTCTGTCTATATATCACCCTCCCTCTCTTCCACCCACCTCCTTCTCTAACTCCCTGTTCTCTTCTCTTCTCCTGTGCTGATCTGCTGCTCTCTTCCACCCTGCATCCTTCTTTTACTCCCTGTTTTTTCTCCTGTGCTGATCTGCTGCTCTCTTCCACCCACCTCCATCTCTAACTCCCTGTATTCTTCTTTTCTCCCTCTGCTGATCTGCTGCTCTCTTACGCCCCGCCTCTCTCTCTAACTCCCTGTTCTCTTCTGCTGTGCTAATCTGCTGCTCTCTTCCACCCCACCTTTTTCTTTAACTCCCTGTTCTCTTATGCTGTGCTGATCTGCTCCTCTCTTCCACCCACCTCCTTCTCAAACTTCCTGTTCTCTTCTCTTCTCCCGTGCTGATCTGCTACTCTCTTCCACTCTGCCTCCTTCTCTAACTCCCTGCTCTCTTCTCTTCTCCTGTGCTAATCTGTTGTTCTCTTCCACCCGCCTCTTTCTCTAACTCCCTGTTCTCTTCTCCTGTGCCGATCTGCTGTTCTCTTCCACCCGCCTCCTTTTTAACTCCCTGTTCTCTTCTCCTGTGCTGATCTGCTGCTCTCTTCCACCCCAACTCCTTCTTTAACTCTCTGTTCACTTCTCTTCTCCTGTGCTGATCTGCTGTTCTCTTTCAACCCGCCTCCTTCTCTAACTTCCTGTTCTCTTCTCCTATGCTGTTATGCTGCTCTCTTCCACCCACCTCCTTCTCCAACTCCCCTTTCTCTTCTCTTCTCCTGAGCTGATATACTGCTCTCTTCCACCCGCCTTCTTCTCTAGCTCCCTGTTCTCTTCTCCTTTGCTGATCTGCTTCTCTCTTCCACCCACCTCCTTCTTTAACTCCCTGTTCTCTTTTGCTGTGCTGATCTGCTGCTCTCTTCCATGCCGCCTCCTTCAACTCCCTGTTCTCTTCTCCTGTGTAATTCTGCTGCTCTCTTCCACCCCTCCTTCTTTAACTCCCTGGTCTCTTCTCCTGTGCTGATCTGCTGCTCTCATCCACCCCACCTCGTTCTTTAACTCTCTGGTCTCTTCTCTTCTCCTGCGCTGAACTGCTGTTCTCTTCCACCCGCCTCCGTCTTTAACTACCTGTTATCTTCTCCTGTGCTGATCTGCTGCTCTCGTCCACCCCAACTCCTTCTTTAACTCTCTGTTCACTTCTCTTCTCCTGTGCTGACCTGCTGTTCTCTTTCACCCCGCCTCCTTCTCTAACTCCCTGTTCTCTTCTCCTGTACTAATATGTTGTTCTCTTCCACCCGCTTCCTTCCTTAACTTCCTGTTCTCTTCTCCTGTGCTGATCTGCTGCTCTCTTCCAACCCATCTCCTTCTTTAACTCCATGTTCTCTTCACCTGTGCTGATCTGTTGCCCTTTCCACCCGCCTCCTTCCTTACCTCCCTGTTCTCTTCTCCTGTGCTGATCTGCTGCTCTCTTCCACCTGCCTCCTTCTTTAAGTCCATGTTCTCTTCACCTGTGCTGATCTCTTCCACCCGCCTCCTTCTTTAACTCTGTTTTTTTCTCCTGTGCTGATCTGCTGTTCCCTTCCACCACATCATTCTCTAACTCCCTGTTCTCTTCTCCCATGCCGATCTGCTGTTCTCTTCCTCCAGCCTCATTCTCTAACTCCCTGTTCTCTTCCCCTGTGATGATCTTTCTGCTGTCTTCCATCCGCCTCCTTCTCTAACTCTCTGTTCTCTTCTCCCATGCTGATCTGCTGTTCTCTTCCTCCCGCCTCATTCTATAACTCCCTGTTCTCTTCTCCTGTGATGATCTTTCTGCTATCTTCCATTTGCCTCCTTCTCTAACTCCCTGTTCTCTTCTCCTGTGCTGATCTGCTGTTCTCTTTCACATCGCCTCCTTCTCTAACTCCCTTTTCTCTTCTCCTGTGCTGATTTGCTGTTCTCTTCCACCCCACCTGCTTCTCTAACTCCCTGTTCTCTTCTCCTGTGCTGATCTGCTGCTCTCTTCCAACCCATCTCCTTCTTTAACTCCGTGTTCTCTTCACCAGTGCTGATCTCTTCCACCCGCCTCCTTCTTCAACTCTGTTTTTTTCTCCTGTGCTGATCTGCTGCTCTCTTCCACCCGCCTCCTTCTCTTTTTTTTTTGTTTAAGAAATTTTTGTTAGCATTTTAGAGTAAAGGCATTACATATGTCAGAAACAAATGGAAAATGAAAATATTAAAAAGGATTACAATACATATGCATTGATAAAAAAAAAAGAAAAATAAAGAGGAGAGGAGAGGCAGAGAGATGAAAAAGGAAAGAGAGAGACGTGAAATAGAAAAGAAGGAAAAAAGAGAGAAAGAAAGGAAAGAAAAGGTCAAAGAAGGAAAGGGAAAATAGAGAGAGGGGAAGATAAAGAAATAAGTGGGAATGTTAGAAAGTCCTTCAAGGAGGAGAGTTGGAAGAAAGATATGAGGTAAAAGGGAGCCAAAGGAGATCAGATTTAATTTTAAGGGAAACAGAAGAGGATAAGGCGACAGCAATCCTATGTGCATCGCAAATAAAATTCCACCAAGTATGAACCGAAATTTTAGAGTTATCTTTCCAACATAATAAAATGACTTTAAATGCAAGAGCAATGAACAAGTCCAATAATCTAGCAGAAGAAGAGATAATATCAACATCAGACGACAACGATCCCAAGAAAATAGTCTTTAAAGATAACTCAATAGAGCAGGAAAATATTCGGATGCATAACTTCCAAACTTCTTTCCAAAATGATAAAACTGGGGGACAGTCGTATAATAGGTGCTTAAGGGACCCAGTTTCTCTAGAACATGACCAACAGAAGGAAGAAGATGTTGGGGAAAACTTATGAACACTGACAGGGGTGAGAAGGACTCTATGATAAATGAAAAATAAAGATTGGGTAATGCGAGCAGCAGGAGATACTTTAAATAATTTGGACCATATACGTTCCCACAAAAGAACAGAGAAAGAAATATCAAGGTCAGTTTCCCATGCAATCTCAACAGGTTTTTTAGGGCGATCTGTACTAGTGGACATTAACATTGTATAAACGAGGGCAGCTTTGGGTTGTTGAGTGGAAAATAGGGGAAAGAGTGGAGAGGTAGGAGAAAGAGAGGGTAAAACATCAGGCATAGGGAAGGAAGCTAAGTGTGATTGAATAGCAGACGCAATAATGATATATTCATTAACATAAGATGCAGGCAAGTTATACAAATTTTGCAATTCTGGAAACGAAATAATAGAGGTATTATCAAAAAATTGATGAACAAATAAAACATTCTTTTCTTTCCAATGCTTAAAATAAAATGATTTGCCCTTATACCGCAGAAATGTGTTATACCAAACAACAGACAATAAAAAACATTGTACAGGGGAAAGGTGAGAGGGAAATACATTATATAACACTGTCTGGGAGTATTTTAAAACAGGAAATTTGGTTATAAAAGAGCAATTTGACATAAAAACAATGTGTTGAAAGGAAAAACCTTGGAGAAGAGGGCGTTCAAGGAGAACCCAAGAGGGTGTAGGAGTGTCAGCAAAGTCATATGCCAAAGAAAAAGATTTCTTAATCACAAAAGTGGAGTGATAAGTTTTAAAGTTGGGAAAGCGAACACCCCCTTCAGATTTCGGGAGAATCAACTTATTCAAAGCTATTCGAGGATGTTTGTCATTCCATAAAAATTTAGTACAAATAGTGTTTATACGGGAGAAATAGGAAAAGGGAATTTTGAAGGGTAGCATAGAGACGACATATAGAACATGTGGGGCGACCATCATTTTAATAGTATCCAATCTACCCCACCATGAAATAAAAAGTGGGGACCAAAGTTGAAGTAGGGATTTAAGTTTCAGCATAAGAGAACCAAAATGTAAATTTAAGGGTATCTCTCAGAGAGGGAGCGAACCAAATACCAAGGTACTTGATTTTAGAGGGACACCAAGCAAAATCAGTATGAGAAAACATGAATTGGTAACAGAGCGAGTAAAGTGGGAGGACCTCCCTTTTGGACAAATTCAACTTATATCCCGATATAGAGGAATATAACTGGACTTCGTCCAAAAAAGGTTGAAGGGAAGATTCAGGATTAGACATGTACACCAGCACATCATCCGCATAAGCTGACAATTTAATTTCAGTGGACTGCAATTTAAAACCAGTGATGTTGGGATTAGAGCGAATTCTTTCTAAAAAGGGTTCGAGACAAAGGATAAATAAAAGGGGGGAAAGGGGACAACCTTGACGAGTGCCTCTAGATAATGAGAAGGGCTTAGAAAACTGGTTGTTAACAAAAATACTGGCATGAGGAGATGAATAAAGGAGTTTGACCAATTGAATAAAAGAGGGACCAAAACCAAACCAGTGCAGGGTACGAAATAAGAACTGCCAATTAATACGATCGAAAGCTTTTTCAGCATCCAGGGAAAGTGCTGCTAAAGGAACTTTAAAATGCTTGCCGTGGGTAATGACATTGGAAAACATACGGGCATTATCCGCGGCAAGTCTACCCTTTACAAAACCCACCTGGTTCATGTTAATTAAACGGGGAATAAGGGAATCCAGGCGTGAAGCAAGAATTTTAGCAAAAATTTTGCAATCGTAATTAATTAGGGATATAGGGCGGTAATTTTTACACTGGGTATGATCTTTATCAGGTTTGGGTATTATGATAATTAAGGCGTCCAAAAAGGATCCAGAAGCCTTTGCATCTGAAATAAATGAATTAAAGAGTTGAAGGAGTTTAGGGGCAAAAAATGAATGAAACATGGAGTAAAATTCTACAGGTAGGCCGTCCGGGCCAGGAGGCTTAGATCGATGAGAGAGCATTAATGGCTCGAGTCACCTCTGATAGTGTAATTGATTCTTCCAGGAGGGCAAAATCATCCGGTAGGGATGTGGGAGGTGGAAGACCTTCAAAAAAGGATGAGAAATTGTCGTCAGTGGGGAGGGTGTCATCAGTGTATAGGGAGTGATAATAGGAATGGAAAACCTCTGCGATATCTGCATCAGCGAACACCAATTTATTGAGAGAATCATTAAAAATTGGGCCTACGTTTTTACGTTCAGACTTAATTTTCAAATAGTTGGCCATCATTTTTCCCGCCTTATTTTGGCCACCAAGAAATTTGGATTTAATTTTAAGAAGAGTGTTACATGCCTCATTAGTAATAATCTTATTAAGTTCTGTTTTGGCCAAAATTAAATCTTGAAGGGAGGTGGAGGACTTAGAGGAGAAATACACATGTTCTAGGTTCTTAATTTTCCGAAGTTGGTCTGTATAACGAAGCCTGTTAAGTTTCTTTTTATTAGCAACATAGGATATGGTGAAAGCGCGGAAAGCAGCCTTTAAAGCGTCCCAATTATTTGGAATGGATGTATCAGAAGCATTATTAAATGTAAAGAATTCAGTGAAAAATTCCGTACTTTCTTTCAAAAAAACAGAATCAGATAAAAGAAATTTATTGAATTTCCACCGGCTAAATTGAAAGGAAATCTGGGAAAGGTCAGGGGAGGTATATACAGGAGCATGATCAGAGAGGAATATGGAACCAATTGTAGAATGTTGAGTGGAGGGGAGTAAAGATTTACTAACCATAATGTAATCAATCCTAGAACGGGTGTGATGAACATTAGAAAAAAAGGTATATTCCAACACATCGGGGTTACACAATTTCCACGAGTCATATAAAGGACGTGAGGCAATGGCAGATTGGAAGCTCTTATGAGATTTGTCAGGATGAAATTTACTAGCGGACAATCTATCAGAGAAAGGATCCAACCAGTGGTTAAAATCACCAGCAACAATAAAGTCAGGGCAATCAATGGAAGAGATTAGGGTTGTAATAGCGTTCCAAAAGTTAGGGTCAGGGCGTACTGGGCAATAAATATTCAACAGAACCAATGTCTTATTATGGATAAGAACCTTAGCCATTGCCCAACGTCCTTCGTCATCATGTTGAGAGGAGATCATTTGTACATTCAAAGCTTTGTGAAACAAAATAGCAACCCCTCCTTTTTTAAGAACAGCAGGAGAAAATACAACCTGACCCACCCATTGTCTCTTTAACTTGAGTGATTCAACATCAGAACAATGCATTTCTTGAAGAAAAACGACTTGAGAACCAAGTTTGGATAAATGTGACAATACCTTTTGACGCTTGACAGGGTGACCAAGACCTCGTACATTCCAAGAGACAAAATTACACACCATTACGGAAAGGGATGATGGATGACACAGGGAGAGAACGCACTGCAATCGAGGCACTATGAAAAAGTAAATAACAAAGACATAAAATACGTAAAAAGATAGTTCTCACAAAACTCATACAAACGTATAAAACAAATAAGACGAAGATAATGGAAGACAACATGAGAGAGAACAATCTTGAGAAAGATTGCAAAGGGAAAGAAGAATGTAAAACAAAGGAGAAAAGGAAGATACACCCATTGAGAAGAAAGGAAAAGAAGACAGACAGAGAAGAGAGGAGAAAAGAAGAAAAGGAGAGAACAAAGAAAAGGAAGAAAAAAGTAAACTGATCAAGGCAAATAAGCCTGATCAGTATAGCAACGAACCACAAAAACATCAGGGGCAAGGATACACCAGGCAGGGGACAGATCCCCACGAGCTACCGAGAAAAGGACATAAAAGACAAGAACACGAAGATATAGAAAGATGTAAGAGCAAAAAATAGGAGAAAAACAGAAAAGACGAAAGAGAGGAATCAAAGGTAGGCAGAGGAGAAATGCAGAGAACCATAGTGAGAAGGAGAAAAGTTACATGGCAGAGTAATACGAGAAGTAACAGTAAGTAAGATTAGGCAACAGTGTCCATCGATGAAGGAGAGACACTCTGTAGATAATTGTGAAGTAGTTGAGGGTCATCAAAGGAGCGGGTGCGACCATTATGGGTGATCTTGCAAAAGCATGGATGAAGGATGCCATATTGAATGTTGAGTTGTCGCATAAGAGGTCGAAGATTC
This sequence comes from Lissotriton helveticus, assembly GCF_964261635.1. NCBI lineage: Eukaryota > Metazoa > Chordata > Amphibia > Caudata > Salamandridae > Lissotriton > Lissotriton helveticus. The sequence goes on from NC_136061.1 coordinate 1,320,023,958, forward strand.
AGGAATTCTTTCCGTCGGGCATTAGTCACAGAAGAGAGATCCTGCGAGATGAAGATGTTATGACCGGACCACTGGAGACGTCATTTAATCCTGGCAGCTTTTAAAACACTCATTAACTCCGTAAACTCTAGAAAGAGCATGATAACACCCCAAGGTTTGCTAGAGTTAGAGTTAATACGGCCAAGACGGTGGGCCCTTTGAATGTTAAGGGGTTGTGATGTAGGTTGGAGGTCCAAAAGTTCCTGTAGAAATTTTTGTAGAAAAGACACCATATCAGACCCTTCCACATTTTCTGGAATGCCATAAACGGGTAGGTTGTTTCTGTGATTAGGATTTTCCAAATCCTCCGTGTGTAACTTGAGTTTGTGGATTTCCTTTTCTAAAAGAGGGATTTTATTCGAGGCATCCTGAATGTCACTAACCCTTTGCTCCAAATTCAAAACTTTGCCCTCCATAAGGACCCATCTATCTTCAATCTGTTTGAGCCGCTCATTCGTAGCAACCATAAACGGTTGGAGGCCTCGAACCTCTTCAAGGATGGAGTCAAGAACCGGATTTGATGAAGACTTAATAGGAGAGGGCGGATCATTCTTGAGTCGCTTAGGTTTAGTACCAGTTTGAGATAGTTTGGAATCATTCGCCATGTTACTTATGTGAGCAGGGCACAACAGGTAAAGAAGTACACTGACCCGGAGGTAGCAATGAGGAATAATATCAGTCACTCGCAACAAGATGAGTGAAAAAAAGTCAAAAATGCAGGAAGCATGCGATGATGGCGCTGAATTGAAGAAAAATACGACAACAAGATGATGCGTTAGAGCTGGAAAAGCAGAAAAACCGTCTTCACAGGAAACATTGATAATAGTTAGCACATGAAGGGCATGAAGCAGTGGGGTCAGATTGGTAATACGCTATGTCATATGAGGCAAAGTGAACCCAAAGTCGGCATTCTCAAAATGGCAGCACCTCTTCCTGTCATAGCAGAGCGAATCATATATGCATGCTGTGGGAAGGGCAGCAGAAATAGCAGAACTCCAGCAGGATGACGCACTATAATAGCGGAAATTGAACGTGTGGTAAGGTATGTACCTAACACACTGTGTGGGAGTCAGAGCGGTGAAGGAAAATAGCGACGCGGGCTCGGTTGACAAAATGGCGGCCGCTCGCAATACAGTGAATGGAGAGAATTAGCACTCAATAAAGCAGACTCCACAAGCAACAAAAGTCATTTCCAGTGGCAGCATCCAAAGAAGGGAAGAATCAGGGCCAATACTGCAGCTAATAACTCCCTGCGGCATATATAGCACATGAGAAAGAGAAAGTCATTTCGAAGTCAGCATGTTTAAGGTGACGGCACCTCTCTCTGTCACAGCATCACAAATTAGGCAGGAAAACGGCGGAAATGTAGAAAAATGACAGAACACCATCAGTAAAGTTCCATTAGGGTAGAATAAACTGACCGTGTGGTAAGGAAGTTACCAAACACGCTGCCGGGCAATCAGAGCGGCAGAGGAATCACCGACGCGGTCACGGCGGCCAAAATGGCGGCCGCCCGCGTCGCAATGAAGAGAAAAAAATTACCGCCCTTAAATAGGGCTCAACCAGCAACGAAAGCCAAGTCCGGTGGCAGCATCAGGGTCACGGAGCATTCCGCCGTCTCTGGATATGTCTCACTCGTCCAGGAAGCTTGAAGAATCGCTCTCACGGCATCCGCAGAGAATGTCCGACGCGGAGCTCACAGAGAAGCCGTCCACACCTGTCGGCGCGCAAGCCACGCCCCCCTCCTTCTTTAACTCCATGTTCTCTTCACCTGTGCTGATCTCTTACACCCGCCTCCTTCTTTAACTCTGTTTTATTCTCCTGTGCTGATCTGCTGTTACCTTCCACCACCTCATTCTCTAACTCCCTGTTCTCTTCTCTTGTGCTGATCTGCTACTCTCTTCCACCGCCTCCTTCTTTATCTCCCTGTTCTGTTCTCCCGGGCTGATCTGCTGCTCTCTTCCACCCGCCCCCTTCTCTAACTCCCTGTTCTCTTCTCCTGTGCTGATCTGCTCTTAGCTTCCACCCCGCCTCATTCTCTAACTCCTTGTTGCCTTCTCCTGTGATGATCTTTTTGACCTCTTCCATCCACCTCCTTCTCTAACTCCCTTTCTTTTCTCCGGTGCTGATCTGCTGTTCTCTTTCACCTCGCCTTCTTCTCTAACTCCCTGTTCTCTTCTCCTGTACTGATCTGCTGTTCTTTTCCACCACCTCCTTCTGTGACTCCCGGTTCTCTTCTCCTGTGCCGATCTGCTGTTCTCTTCCACCCCGCCTCCTTCTTTAACTACCTGTTCTCTTCTCATGTGCTGATCTGCTGTTCTCTACCACCCCACCTCCTTCTCTACCTCCCTGTTCTCTTCTCCCGTGCTGTTCTGCTGCTCTTTTCCACCCCACCTCCTTCTTTAACTCCCTGTTCTCTTCTGCTGTGCTAATCTGCTGCTCTCTTCCACCTCACCTCCTTCTCTAACTCCTTGTTCTCTTCTCTTCTCCTGTGCTGATCTGTTGCTCTCTTCCACCCCGCCTCCTTCTTCAACTCCCTGTTAACTTCTGCTGATCTGCTGCTCTCTTCCACCACCTCCTTGTTTAACTCCCTGTTCTCTTCTGCTGTGCTGATCTGTTCCTCTCTTCCACCCACCTCCTTATCTAACTCCCTGCCGTGCCCTCACTCTATCTATCTATCGCCCTCACTCTATCTATCTGTCGCCCTCACTCTATCTATCTATGGCCCTCACTCTATCTATCTATCGCCCTCACTCTCTATTTATCAATCTATCTATCTATCTGCCTCACTCTGTCTATCTATCTATCTATCACCCTCACTCTATCTATCTATCTATCGCCCTCACTCTATCTATCTATCGCCCTCACTCTATTTATCTATCTATCTATCGTCCTCACTCTATTTATCTATCTATCACCCTCACTCTATTTATCTATCTATCTATCTTTTGCCCTCACTCTATTTATCTATCTATCTTTCGCCCTCACTCTATCTATCTTTCGGCCTCCCTCTAGCTATCTATCGCCCTCGGTCTATTTGTCTATCGCACCACCAGAGCATCACTCAAGGGAAACCACAGCATCACTCAGGGGCACCACAACATCATTATGCGCTACCACAGCATCACTGAACGCCACAGCATCACTCGTCGCCACCACAACATCACTCAGCGCCACCACTGCATCAATCTGTGCAACTATTCAACAATAACTGGTTCAAATATGTTCTCTCATTGTTTCAAGCTTTATTATAAATGTCACAAAAAGAAGTTAATATTTCACTTCTGTTCTTGGATTTTCGCCACAATAAAACACACTGAACATAATCTTCACAAAAGTTATTTACTAAAGTTTAAGCTATAAATTACAATAACTTTTATTTAAGTATTAATTATTTAAAAAAATTGAAAGCACTTGTTATTTGTAATATCAATACATCTAAGTCACGTAAATACAAACCATGTTGCCTTACAAATGCTATAGGTTTCACATTTGCAAAACTTAAAAGTATTGGCTTTGTAAATGACAAAGCTAATAATTTCGCTATTTTCAAAACCAACACATAAATAAAAAATGTGTCATTTACAAGACCAATAGCTCAAACTTTCCTAATGCGAGATCTATTGCATTGCAAATGCTTGTTCTATTTTTGTTTTTCTTGCAGGAAGCCTTGGAGCAGAAGATGCGCAGCAGCGGAAGCAGATGGGATCCAGAAGGCTGGTAGTCCAGTAAACTGATGTCAGGAGCTCAGGCAAGAGGGAAGTCGAAGATGGCAATAGCAAGGGTGTGGCTTAAATAGGAGTCAAGAAACATGAAGCGTGAGGCAGTTGCTCAGTGGGCGATCTCATGCAGAGCGCTAATTCAGTGAGAGCAGAGTCGGCACGTGGAGCTTTGACTCAGCATGCTGATGCGTGCACAAGTAAATGTTTGCACGTGCTTTCGCCAACCTGTTTCTGGACATGGGCCTACTACTGCCATCAGGGATTTTGGCGCAGGCAGCATATTTATACAGAGAAAACATATTCTGACATACCAAACTTACCTCTTCCACAAGTGAACAGTGAAACAGAACATATCTATTAGTGGATCATGACATGCATCACGATTTTGGGGAGGGGCCACCTTATAAGTGGACATGATGTTTCTGTGACTTTATGAGCACAAAGTGACATGAGCAGTAGCGGGAGCATGACAGTTGCTCACCCAAAGGGCCACCCAGTGGGGTGGGGCTTTATAGTATCAATGGCATGGAAACGTTGTACAAGGTATCCGACACATCCAAATGATGCAAGGTTCCCATGAGCATTCTGAGGGATCACATCCCTTTCAATCTATAACATAGTATGATCTATCTCATACACGCTTAGAATCCATGATACGTTGCACCTCTCTTCTCATTGACCCTGCGCTATGACAGGCGGAGGTGGTGTATTTTTGCAGGTGTTTGGATGGTATAACATGATAGCAGAGACATGAAAAACTGAGTGAAACGTATACGCAGAAAGGTATTGTAGTTTTCAGTGACAGAATTCAGCACTTCAGCTATAGGATAGGGAAATATGAATCGTGGTTGAAGTTTCTAAGGGGCTGTCTAGCTTCATATTACGTGTGCACGATAACCATACTAGCTCTCTTGGTTTTTATACTGGCTCTGGGGTACTTAACCTATCGACCTGTTTTTTCATGATCTGTTTAGCCTTGGTTGAAATTTTTTCATGAATGAGCTTGTATGTCCTGCAACTGATGTAGGAACTCAATGACAGAGGGGACCGGAATGGAATGATGAACATTCATAACAGGAAGTACTCATGGATGAAATGCTGTCATAAAATATATTGTTTACACCCTGTGGCAGAAGGTGTGCTGTTATTGTAAGCAAGCTCTGCCTATGAGAGCGATTGATCCCATCGACTGGTGCTGAAAGGCATTAAACATTGGATCATTGCTTTCAGACATTGGTTGACTCTTTGGCCTGATTCCGATGTCATGCAGACAGATGCATCCGGAGATGAACAGTACAACCGACTCGTCATGGGAGGCTGGTTAAACCAAACAACACAGTATGATGCACAAAACCCTTTAATTACTGAAAGATGCAGTCACTCCAATTCCACCCTCATTGTCCAAATGAAAAGCCCTCCCAAACGCAGAAAGGAATCATCCGGAGGCATTTACGAGTCCGATTCCGAATGCCAAAGTACTATGCATACTTCCCATGCATCGAATCCGTCGCTACAACCAACACACCAGAGCAGCCGGAAGGGGAGTATTTCGGCTCCGACTCGTGCCACAACATGATTCCTGTGAAGGAGATGGTGCAGCCATCAATCCGATCATGCATGTCATCCCCATACTCTGCCTCTTTGGGCAGTACTACAACTGCAACCGATGCATTCGTCGCAGAAGGTAAGTCAGACACCTACACATACAGAATAACGTAAAGGCCACACGAATGACAATACAACAGAAAGCAGGGTTGCAAGCACAGCCTAAAGGGGGGAGACTATTACTTGCATTGTTGTATCAAATTGGTGGTTGGGGGCAGATGTGGGTTGTGCAAATACGCGCATCAATGTAGAGGCAATACGTGGGTTGGGCAAATGCCTGCATCAATGTAGAGTCAATATGTGTGTAGGGTAGAAACCCACAGCAATGTAGAGTCAATATGTGTGTTGGGTGAATACCTACAGCAATGTAGAGTCAATGTGGGGGGTTGCAAATACCCAGAGCAATGTAGAGTTAATATATGTGTTGTGGGCAAATACCAACAGCAATGTAGAGTCAATATATGTGTTGAGCAAATACCCACAGCAATGTAGAGACAACATGGGGGTAGCAAATACCCACAGCAATGTAGAGACAACATGGGGGTAGCAAATACCCACAGCAATGTAGAGTCAATATGAGGGTGGCAAATACCCACAGCAATGTAGAGTCAATATGTGTGTTGAGCAAATACCCACAGCAATGTAGAGACAACATGGGGGTAGCAAATACCCACAGCAATGTAGAGTCAATATGAGGGTGGCAAATACCCACAGCAATGTAGAGACAACATGGGGGTAGCAAATACCCACAGCAATGTAGAGTCAATATGAGGGTGGCAAATACCCACAGCAATGTAGAGTCAATATGGGGGTTGCAAATACCCACAGCAATGTAGATGTAAGTATGCGGTTTGGTGGAAATACACCATAGTTGTAGATGCATATCTGGGGTAGGGGTGAAATACCTGCATACGTGTAAATGAATATCTGGGTTCGGGGTGAAATACCCCTATAGGTGTAGATGCACATCTGGGGTTGGGAGAAATGCCCCATATGTGTAAATGCATATCTGGGGTTAGGGGAAATACCCCCATATGTGTAGATACATATCTGGGATTGGGGAAAATACCCCCATATGTGTAGATGCATATCTGGAGTTGGGGGAAATACCCCAGTATGTGTAGATGCATATCTGGGGTTGGGAATAAATACCCCTATACGTGTAGATGCATATCTTGGGTTGGGGAAATACCCCATACATGTAGATGCATATCTGGGGTTGGGGGAAATACCCCCATACATGTAGATGCATATCTTGGGTTGGGGGAAATACCCCCATACATGTAGATGCATATCTGGGGTTTGGGAGGAAAATTAACTCCTGAAATGTGTACATGAACAATGTTACTCATGATCAAACCAAGTCCCTAAATAACTACATGTGGAGTACATGCTGCAGGAATGTCTACATAAACAATCACAAAGGTCTTTTTCATTGAAAGGCCTTCACACACTGTTGCAGTAAAAGTAACTGGCAATGTTAACATTGAGGAATGGGTCGAATAGAGATGCAAGTGCTCCAGGGATCCTTTACAAACAAAGACTCATCATCTTCTAAATGGTCTCTTACAAACGTGTGAAATACTCGTGACTGATATGCAAACAAGACAGACAAGCCACCTACCGCCGATCAAGGACTGTATGTGTGTGTGGGGAAGCTGTATTAGCCTAGAATGACACACTTGACTGGGGGATGTATCCCACGGACTCTAAGTGTGTGGACATCCAATCAGAAAGTGATCAGTATACCCTTGCAATTGCCATGATTACATTTGCGCATTGGTCGATGGGCAGGTGCACCAGGGTCACCTGTGGGCCATGGTTTGGATGGCCTCCCTATACCACACCCATGGACTTACCCACTTACACATTCCCCACCAGGCCACTGCAACATTAAGCCACGATTTCCGTTGATCACCAGCTGTTCTGTAAGCAGAGGTTGGGGGACAGCCTTTGGTGCATAACCACCAGGGTGCACTACCTTAAATGCCTTGAGAAATGTAGTGTCATCTCGACCACACAAACATCACTTTCAGGACATGGCAGGTGCAGGGAGTTTGCGTTGAATGTAGGGTCCTTGCAGGGAGGCAAGTCACAACTGGACAGTCTGACCTACATCCCATACCCTTGATCAGCAGCATGGTTAATTTTACTACAAAACCTTTGACAGGTAAAAGCACAGAGGCTAGGTTCAAGTGATGATCACATGTGTGCCAATTACTTGCTGATGGCATGAGCTCATTGTGATCACAATCCAAACATGGCTCAATAGCATGTCGTGTATGTATAATGAGGGAATGCCATCATCAGGTAGGTATAGTTAGCATGCTAAATACTAGGGAATACAAATAAGTTGGGGTTTGAGCAGTGCACTCCTTAATTTTTGCTTTATCTTTAAGTTGTAGATTTGTTTCCTGTCTCAGTTTTAATTTGGTGTGCTAAGAGGGAAGGAGGAGCCACCCTCCACAGAAATTCAGATCAATTATAAACTAGTGACTGTGGTCATTAGACCCTTCTTGCACTACCGTTGGCAGAACTCCATCTGCTGTTGTAAACCACAAATTTAATGATGCTTTTTACTGTTTGCAAAATTCTTTTAATTTGAAATAAATCATTTCATTTTCTCATGATTGTCTGTACATCCATTGTATGCATTTTTTAAAAGTAATCAATCTTACTTCTCATTTCTTTGCGAAGCCAATGCGTATGCTTCTTACAACAATTGATTAAATTAAAACAAATACAAAATCAAATCCCAATGCATTTCGGGAATATTTCCCTTCGTCAGGGGAGCTGAAAAACATAAAACAATAAATGACCTTTGTTTAGAAGGACCGTCATTCAGCGCTTGAAATCTATATTACAATTACTTAAATACTAATAGTACCTGTTTTCTTATTTAGAGAGTAGTGACTCTTTATAAGGCATGGGCCTAACCAAAGAAAATTCATAGCGTACATATTTTCAGAACATAGTGAGATAAACATTTGAAATGCAAGAAAACAGTGCTCATCATGATAATACAATGTTAAAGATAACCCAATAAACACAGTGTACCAGATTCAGTAGGTGTGACAAATGTTTAAAAACTGAACTGAAATCAAATAAGAGAATATGTCAGTAGTGCAAGAAGGGTCTAATGACCACAGTCACTAGTTTATAATTGATCTGAAATACTAGGGAATAACACATTTGAAGCTGGAGCAGAAATTTCAATAACCACACATATGTGTGTATCACAAAGTGAATGCATAGGTACACCACAACACACACAGAAACATTGCAGGACAATTTAGTGTACAGCCCTACATGTGGACTCATGCAGTTGTACACAAATACCAATATGCATGTGTCTATGGAAATCTTTTGAGAATGTCATTCACAGTCAATCTCCATCGAGCCCCTCAATCTGTAGTGTATGCTGGAAATTAATAATCCCATTATGAATTTGCAGATCGTGTCCTTCGTGGTAGGAGTGCGCATGAGTCACACGATGTAGGATCCACAAACAGTGTTGGTGTGGCTAGTGCACAGCTCATTGTGTAAGATAAGCTGTCAGCGCGGGTGAGGATGCTGGGGTGGTGGCAGCTCAATCTGTGGCTCAATAACACAAGTGGTACAAAAGGGGGTGGTGATGGACGGAGCATCTGAATCAATCAAACACTCACACCCAGTCAAAAGATCTGGGTTTAATCCATCATCGTTCTTTAGCCCACTCTGCCACCCCAGTTCAGACATGGCTATATGCAAATCAGTCTGACCCTGTGCCTCATGGGAACAGTCCAGCCCGAACTGCCCAGCCATGTCTTCCCTGGACCCGAAACAAGCTTCAAAGGACCGGTTTCTGGCATTCCAGCCGTCTTCAGCCCGGCTTGCTTGAATCCAGTGGCAAAGTGAGCAAGGGACTCACGTCTGAGCATACCCTGCCACACTTATGGCGGCCAAAAGCGGCACAAAAGGGGGTGGTGATGGACGGAGCATCTGAATCAATCAAACACTCACACCCAGTCAAAAGATCTGGGTTTAATCCATCACCGTTCTTTAGCCCACTCTGCCACCCCAGTTCAGACATGGCTATATGCAAATCAGTCTGACCCTGTGCCTCATGGGAACAGTCCAGCCCGAACTGCCAAGCCATGTCTTCCCTGGACCGGAAAAAAGCTTCCAAGGACCGGTTTCTGGCATTCCAGCCGTCTTCAGCCCGGCTTGCTTGAATCCAGTGGCAAAGTGAGCAAGGGACTCACGTCTGAGCATACCCTGCCACACTTATGGTGGCCAAAAGCGGTACAAAAGGGGGTGGTGATGGACGGAGCATCTGAATCAATCAAACACTCACACCCAGTCAAAAGATCTGGGTTTAATCCGTCACCGTTCTTTAGCCCACTCTGCCACCCCAGTTCAGACATGGCTATATGCAAATCAGTCTGACCCTGTGCCTCATGGGAACAGTCCAGCCCGAACTGCCAAGCCATGTCTTCCCTGGACCGGAAACAAGCTTCCAAAGACCGGTTTCTGGCATTCCAGCCGTCTTCAGCCCGGCTTGCTTGAATCCAGTGGCAAAGTGAGCAAGGGACTCACGTCTGAGCATACCCTGCCACACTTATGGCTGCCAAAAGCGGTACAAAATGGGGTGGTGATGGACTTAGCATCTGAATCAATCAAACACTCACACCCAGTCAATCACCACCCATTTTGTACCGCTCAATAACACAAGTGACATAGTCATACTGAAAAAAGGAAATTTCAGTACATCTTGTGAGGATGAAAGACAAGTGCAGAATTAAATCGGCTTTGTCCACATTTGGCACTGAAACAATGTCCAAAAATCAATTGAAACATCAAGGAGACTTTCAACAAACATATATTTCCTTAAGGCCATAAGTCAGTATTTAATGTGCACAATGGTAGCCCTCATGGACACACACGAGGGTGACCCTTGCTAAACCAGATCAGAGGTAACAAAAGTTTTCAGAATGCAAAAACTCATGGAACTGGGTGTACAGTTCCAGTGTCAAATGTGTGTTTTTTTCACAGTGCAATGTGTTTTCCTCAGTACAACCCGAGACATCATCACAATGACTCTATCTTCCTTGGTGTGACCATACCTCAGGCATTCAAAGTCAGAATGCCAGCAATAACCATGCGGATGTAGTGTACTGGCAAGTGTGGGCATGTGTACCCGTGGTAGTCTTACCCCAGGTAGAACAACAGCACACATTCATTACTTGGACATTGATGGGGCTGTACCCCTCACATTGTTACATTGTTCCAGATTCATGACATTGCAAATGTATCAATCACCACATCCATCCCTGGGCACTTTCCAAGGTCAATAATGACGAATTGATGAGGACAAACACCTACAGAGGGTGAAATGCCACATATGACAGTACACAACTCAGACAAGGCAAGGCTAGTCTAGGTTGAGGCAACTTTTCCAGTGATGTCAGTGGGTCTTGCATATGACAGTGTACTCAAAGTGGACAGTCACACAATCAGTCATGAAAATCCATTGGCAGACAACAAGTTGCCGACAACACATTCCACATCTTCATATCTACTCTAGAAACTGTATTTGGCCACTGACATACACAACATTTACACATATCTACAAATCAACATTACCTCATGGCCTGCATGAACTATACTTGTGCAGGTATGACCCTTCTCACATCCACCCCTGCTGCAGATGGTGGGAAAACATGTTTGCCCCGCAAGCTACAGCCTTTTACTCAAAGTGTTCAAACACAATTGTAACAAGCTTACTCATGCGCTGCCCTTCTCACATACACACCTACATGCTCAGCACTACTCTTCTTCACTATGTACACAACAACTCGCACATGCATGACATGCAAACTATGTACTGTACTCATCACCTCCTCAGCAAACGACAAACTTTACATGTAAAAATGACCACGCTCATCACCATTGGCACCTTCAGCAATGTATTTGGAATGCACTCATATCACAAGTGCCAGATCACTGCCAACTCTGACATGCAAACTTAATTCATCACCACATCTCACAACAAGACACTTACATTGCTCAATGGATATGTCTTCAGTCAGTCACATATCATCACACAACCACCCTACTCTGCTTAAGTTACACAGATTGTTGTTTCAGAAACACATGCATACACAGATGCAATAACAACATACATCAGCTATATGACACTACACATTTCACCTCTAAAGTACACCATTGGCATATAACCTTCACATACACCTATCCACTTTGTCACAAAGGACAAGTTGAACTTTGTCTCAATGTGGCACTGTCAAATCCACATATGACTTACATGCTCAATAACACCATTGACTATTGTACATCAACAACTATCCTCACTCATTTGAAAATGCCTGGTTACAGTCATCCCTTACTGTAGACACACATACTACAGCTCACCACCTGCCAGAATATAACCTTGTCTAAGTCTTTCAACACCATCTCATCTACCCATTCATCCCATACCTTGCACCAGATTCAAACAGTTGCATACTCTGAATCACATGATGCTATCCGTAAACACTCACATTGGGGGAATGTGGATATCTCATGTCTCATACACAAGATTTGCCTATGCACTCAACTCATACCTCATACACTCTGACAACCACTATATTTGTCCTGCCACCATGACGTATGCATCTCCACTCAAACCAATACCTAAAATACAAGTCACTCTAACCTTCACCCTTGTTCAAGCAAGCTGAGCACATGCAACATGAACTATTGACTATACATCTGCAGCTAGGACGCATATTTCCATCAACACATCATCCAATGTGTGGCAACTAAGAGCATGGTGGAGACTCCAAATCTTGGAGCATCTGCACAGGAGACATACACTCATCCTTTCTGTGCACACACTGTCCATTTGCCTTACACATAGACCACTTGAAAATTCAACAGACATTACAGCACTCATAGTTCAGCTTGTTGTGACATGGAACAGCATCAATCTAAGCTAAAATCAGGATCCTTGTTAGTCATCAACAAAATACATATAACACACAATTCATATGATCAGCTACAACTGGTGTGTGGTTGCAAAATGCAATCTAAGCTGGGACAATCCATAAACAACATACTTGTAATTTCACAAACCAAGAGCAGGATTGCGTGAACAACTTCTAAATGGAACTAACCTGGTCTGCTGGGGGACACTCTGCCTGACACTCTGCCTGCCGAGTCCACCGCCGAGAGTCACATTGTGCGGGACAAGTGCGCCGGAGCGCCAAAGACCACAGCCACATGATCGCCATCGGCGCTGCCGCCCCGGGACTGCGAATCCCGGCAGCCTCTGCGGCGGCGCGCTAACAGCAACGTCATAAGAGCGCCAGGAGGCGCATAAAGACGCCCGAGCACCCACCTCGCGGGACGCGGGCAGGACGCCGGGCTAAGCCCGGGCAAAGGGCGGGCCCTCTGTGGCCCTCAGAGGCCTGAGGAGGTCGGGGCGGGCGCACCCCTCTAACACCACAAAGTAAGGTACTTTACCAACTCGCAAATGTTTGCCTCTTGATATTTGCGGAGGGACTGTGGCACACATTATCCACGTCGATAATACCTATTATATCCATTTGATTTGCCATTTTTGACTCTCATTTACCTATATGGTGATCGGTCTATCACCTCGCACCCATTGCCTTCTGCCCTGCCTGATTAGAATTGTTCTTGGGATCTATTTTGCTAAACTGATTATTATATTAGTATTCCTGTACCATGTCTCCAAGGGGCACTCGAAGTAAAACCGCAGCTGGGGGAGCTTTAGTGATTAGCCCTATAGATAACTATATAACTAGAGCCAACAATGCTATAGACCAGGGTATTTTACTTTTGGAACGCAGGGTCTCGCAAGATCTAGCCCAAGCTAGACGTTCATCCCTTGGTCTTATCGCATCGGCAACTACACCTCTCCAGGCCAGACCTAGTAATATTAGACCCCTAATTGATGCACGTGCTGATATCCACACTATACCAAGTGAGGTAAATCTATCTGCATCAATTCCATTGATAGATTCTGAGACAGACACGAGCACGGACTTGGAGAAAACTCCCAACCTACCTATTAACCCTACCCCAGATGAAATATTAGTAGCTAGTACAAGGCAACAAAGAGGTAGGCGGGAGGGTGCTGTCCAAAAACAAAAACAAGCACAACATCCATTAAAGCCCTGCACGTCTAAGGTTAGGAAACATAGCACGTATAAACGAAAGGTTAGAAAAGGTGCCAATCCCAACCCGTATTTAAGTATGAGCAGGTCAAAGGAGACTATTGAGGAAGCCATTGAGGTAGATAATGAGGAGCATCAAGAAGGTACGATAGGCACTGATGGCAAATCCGATGATAACATCGTAACCGATCGCTTGCTGGAAAGAATGGGTGAATTACTCAGCATCTATTTGTCACCTATAGAAAGTAGGCTTACACGTATCGAAAAACAAATAGCTGAACTAAGTACCTCTATTAAGAATATCCCCAGAGAGGGTGCCCACAGTGGTGCAGGAGCTAAATTAAGTTCCTCTAAACCTGTATGCACCAAATCCAAAAAACCCCAAGGGACACCTACAATATCCAAACCCCCGCAGGCCCCGGCCAAAGGGACTAGTACTAATCAGTCAGCAGTTAACCCTAGCTTTACTTATGCAGTATTAGAGCCAAGGAAGGACCAAAACACTGAACAACCCAAGGGGATCCCTATAAGCCAATCGCATGACCCTTCAAATGATTCCCTTATGGTTCAGCCTCCCCAAAAAACCACTAGGCAGATTCCACCACGTATTAACTTACCACCTGAGTGTGGGGCATACGTGTTGGTCTAGTCAATACCCCAAAATTAAGAAAGGACCAAGAGGAGAGCCCTATATCCCTTAAAAATAAAACCCTTCACTGGTTAATTGCAAATTGCAATTTTCCTACAGAAGGGGCAAGGGAGATTATCCATACCCAGAGAGTTGGCTGGATAGGCCCACTAAGGAAAAAGTTTGAGGGGGACTGCATAACAATAAATTTAAAAAACCCTCAATGGGCGGAAAAAACATTGGCTAGCGCCCCATTACCCTCACCATGGGAATTTAACACTACTCTCCTTCCACTAGGCTATTTTTATAGACACTTGATATCCCCCAAACAAACCATGGCGAATAATTTCCCCATCTCGTATCAGGATCTGAACTTCGGAGCAAGAATCAAATCCCCACTTTTTTCTCAGAATCAAGATTTTAACCATTTGAATGGCCACACTTGGCGTCACCAGGCCCCAACGCCAGTATACCCTCCGCACTACCCACAATTCCCTACTATGCCCCTCTATGATCATAGGGAAAGGTCACACCCAGGACTTACTTTTAACCAACACATACCAATGAATGAAACTAGGCCGTTATTTAACATTCCTATTCATAACCGGTTTGAATAATTTTCCAATTTAGATGATCAGGACTGACTGGATAAAGCGGTTGAGAGTATTACCAGTAGTCAAGATTTAAACAACAGACATGAGGGGCATCCACCATTAGCTGAAGAATGTATAAATTGGAATAATCCAGTGAATGACATGAATGCCAATAGTATCCCACCTGTAGTAGTCAGTACTAATAGGGACATACTGAGGAGTGTTGGGAGTAAGCCCACCAGGCATTGCAGTATCCATGGTTTATCAATCCTCAGCTGGAATGTGGCAGGGCTGGAACCTAAGCTTTCAGTCCCCGCATGGGCTGAGATAATTGATGGCATGGATATCCTCATGTTTCAGGAGACATGGGCTGTTGGGAACTTGCACATAGAGGGTTACCACTGCTACAGTATAACATCATCCAAACCTAGTTTTGGACGAGCAGTGGGTGGTCTGTTTACCGGGATCAAGATCTTGGCCGGTGGCTCAATTAGAGATTTGTCTAGTGATAATCCGAATATTCAAATCCTTGAATATAAGTTAAAGTCAAAGACCAAGATTTATTTAATACATTTTTATAATAATGATTTTTATCATGTACCGAACAAGAATTTTCTGGCCCTGTCAAAGGTTTTAAGAAAATTGGAATGTAATGTAGTAACTGATACAGAGTCAGGATTTTTAATTGGGGGTGACTTCAACGCAAAATTTACAGAGAGAATTGGGATTGAGGATAGGATTTATCATGATCAAGCGGAACGCAGAGGCATTGAATTAGGTAACATATTAACTGAATTCGCCCATGACGACGCCATGAGAATAGGTCATAGTCCTAGCGTCCCCCATGCCCCCAAGTTTATAAGTAGGGACAGCAGCTCCACTATCGACTATATATTTATGTCACCACACTTATTAGATTGTGTAGTAAAGACTACAGTGATGGTGACATCATTTAGCGATCATAATCCATTGACAATCACCCTGAACCTTGCACCCAGCCCTGTTTTTATGAAATTGAATGGCGCAAGGGATATTACACCATCAATTGATGGTTTACGACTAAAGTGGAGGGGGGTTGACTGTGGGGCAATTTTGGATAGTGTGCAAACCTCACACTCGCATTTGTTTAAGCCTTGCCTGTCTATGAATGTTAATCATGATAAAATAATTGCAGATTTTGAAGTACTGTGTTCTATTATAAAAACTCTTTTGTCAGTCCCATTACCTAAGGAAGGTAAAGACCCAAGGTGGTTTGACTCAGCCTGCTCATTGGCTAATAAGGAACTAAGAAAGGCACTTAATGCCAAACCTAGGTGTAAAATGACCATCCAGATAGCCAGGAAACAGTATAAAACTAAGTTAGCAGAAAGAAAGGCAACACTGCTCTCAGAACAGTGGGAATCGCTGGTGATCAGTGCAAATTTGGGTGGCAGTGGTCCTTTTTGGTGCACCGTTAGGAAAACAAGAGAAATGGGTAAGAAGCTCACCCCAATTAGCTGTAACATAACTAGCAATGTATGGGAGACCCACTTCTCTAAAATTTACACTGCCTCACCAGAGGAGCAACCCACTTCTAACTTAGGACAACTGGCTGGTCTACAGATTGAAGCTCATGAAGTTGTAACGGCTATAAAAGAGAGCCTTGGAAACAAGGCGCCTGGCCCTGATGGCCTGCCCATAGATATTTTTAAATACAACACTGATTTATGGGCCTCTATTCTCCTTAATGTTTTTAATAGTCTGCCAACAGCGGCTATGCCGGCCACATGGGCAACTAGTATCATCGTCCCAATTTTTAAAATGGGAGATAGGTCAGAACCAGCTAACTACCGCCCGATCTCCCTTTTGGATAACACCTTGAAAATCTTGGGACGCATAATTTATAATAGAGTACTTGAATGGACTGTAGACACAGACTTATTGGATTCATGTCAGATGGGATTCTGGAGTGGGGTAGGAACAGTGGAGCAATGCCTGAATCTGAAACTAATAATTGATAAGTACGGCATTGCCCGATCATCTCCCACCTACCTCGCCTTTATGGATCTTTCATCCGCTTTCGATCTAGTGAATAGATCCAAACTCTGGACAATCCTATCTGATAATGGGCTAGATGACACTCTAGTCAAGTTCCTCGCCTATCTCCATACTGACCTGAAAGCACCTGTCAGAATAGGGATTGGCGGTGAAGTCTCAGGACCCATTACATAGGCAGGGGGGTGAGACAGGGTTGCGTTTTAGCACCCCTGTTGTTTATTATTTACATTAATGGCTTATCCAATTGCCTGAAAAAAGTTACTACGGATGTTCCGACAATCTTAGGGAAACCTCTACCAGTGCTTTTATATGCAGACGATGCGGTGCTTATGGCCCGCACACCTAATGCCCTTCGCCTCTTGTCCATAGTTTTGTTCATTTTATGGAGGGTCTAGATTTGCGGGTTAATTTAAAAAAATCTTTTATTATGTCTTGCGGCCCGGCAAAAGGAAGCTCAACACTATACAGATAGGCACAGATAAACTTGAATCTGTTCCCATATTTCCTTATCTAGGATTGGCTTTCGCTGCGAACGGCTCGTGGAGTGGGCATTTAGCCCACGCCACGAGCAAGTTCTCGAAAGCCATCAATTCTGTGATGAGTCTTCCCCGCCCAAAGAAAATTGGTGCAACTAAAGCTATCTTAAAATTTTTTAAATTGCAGTGCTTACCTGTTGCCTCATATGGAGCGGAGGTTTGGGGGTCAGGAAGCAACCAATGTATCCAACGGGAGGAAAGCCGTTTTTGTAGGAAAATATTGGGCGCCCCGATCTCATCCTCTGTTTATATTTGCCACAGCGAATTAAACCTGCCAAATATCAGTGACTTTATTAGAGCCAGACCAGCACTTTTTTGGATTAGAGTCTGGAGGAATGATGCTGCCACCCTTACACAAAATATTACAAAAGATTGTTTAAATTGCGACCATGGGATGGCGATTGCATGGCTCTCAGAAGTTTCAAAATCACTGAGCGCAGTGGATAGAGGCAATTTATTTACTGACCCTACTGTAATTGAATTTAAGGATAAGGTCGAGGTTAAAAATGCACTGTATGTACTTTACAATACTGAACGGATAGGAAGAGAATCCCAGAAATCAACTGTCGCAAAATATCTAGGGAATTAACTGTGTAGACAACCTCTCCCGCCGTATCTCACCCTACCCATGACCAGTTGGGAAAGATCACTTTTGCTTCGTTTAAGAGCGGGTACAGTGACATTTTTGTTGTCTTTTCCATTGGGGCATCAATACAATATTGACTTTAATCCATGCCCCTGTGAGGGTGTCAGCTCACAGGATGATTTGCACTTCCTATTCTTTTGTAAATTTTATCTTAGATATATTAAATGGCTTTTAACTCCCTATTTTAAGAAACATAGACCACTCTCACTAAATGAGTCTTATAGAATGCTAGTTTCCCTGGATTCTGATGAACTAATCTTCCGCACCAGCACGTTTCTGAGACTGATCACACGAGTGCGTAAAACGATGGAAAATCCCTGAAATTAGAAATTAGTCTTACTGGAGCTGAACTGTATGTGATTTTTAATTAAGATATTTTTAATTGTAAAATTCTGTGTATGTATGTATATTGTAATGATTTGTAATGATTTGTTGTCCTTTTAACTGCGGTACTTTTATGAATTTTATGAAATTCGAATAAAGGTCTTTTGAACTTGAACTTGAGCATGAGCAAAACACTATTAAGAAAATACACACCTTGCCTAATAAAAATCCATGCAGTAATTGGAGTCCAGTAGAAGCAGAGGGTCGGAAGACTCTGAGAATACTGCTCAGCTTACACTCACCATGGGCTTAGGAAATGCATCAGATATGTTCACAGCCATGAAGGTTTTGGCCCACAGTGGTATGCCACCTTTTACAAGGTTAACATTTCTACTATTCCACAAGATCTGAAGAAGACACAGACATGGGTCCACCACAATCAAGTCAAATACCAGTATTGTAACATCACTTTGTGTACATGGGTGTGTCCAAAATCACTGCCATGTAGTCAACATTCACATGTATTCAGGTGAATTATTAAGACAGGTGCCTTTATGCACATCAAAAACATATGCATAATGCTATGCCTAAACTATTGCACTTTGAGACACTTGCATTATGTTGACAAATGAAAGCATGATGTATGTGTACATGCGTGTAGAGAATGAAAAACTGTGACTTTATGGCACACTTTTACCCAAAACTGATGTTGGTAATGCCACCCAGAATATGTAGACACAACATTCTTCTTTGGGGTTCCTGGTACACAAAAGAGGTCTGGGTATCCTGTTCCTAGATGGTATTGCCAATTGGCTATAGATGAGGAGAGGAGATTGACTTGAGGCGCTGGACCTTACCAACATCTTATAATAAGAATACTGAAGCAAATGACTATGCACTCCTCCGCAGTTAGTGTTGCCTTTCTTTTGGTAAAAAAAATGTGAAATCCCAGTTGGTGCATATATATATATATATTTCTTTATTTGTTTATTTTTTACTTTTGAACTCCATCCTTATTCTTTAAAGTGTTACAAAGATACATTTTTGGTGTTGCAGCAGCTGACAAGTGTTTCGCCCTTTGGTGGTCAGTAGGACCAGGGCTTTCTCAAGGCTGCAATAGATATAGTCAGCATAATTAGTTTAGGTAACTTGTAGAGCACAATATAGTCACCACTGAGTGCTACGTGAACGGAGTTCAATAACAATTTATAAAAGGTGCTGATTCTATGCAAGCAAGAAAGTGAAAAAGAATGGTGAAAAACCGTTAAAATTTCAAGTGAAGAGGTAAAATCCAGTTATTTCTGTGTTGGCAATACAAGTATAACTCAAAATGCATTCAGATATGTACATCACCTTGTAGTCTCTGCATGCAATAAGTCCAGTTGGTAACATATGCGATGTTCCATTCTAATAAACACCTAATCTTGTTAATAAGGTGTAAGTGTATTAAATCCCAGAGCTGAAATATAGGATGGTATGAGAGAGCATTGCAGTTACAGAGTAGAATTGTGTCATTAGTTTATAAAGAAAAATATAAAGTTTTAAAACATTGTAATCCATCCTTTTAGTAACCAATAATTTTTGATATCTTAGTAAACAGCCGCTATCTTATAGCGAAACATTTAGCAACACGTTTTACATCAGGCAAATCTAGTAAGAGCAGGTATCTAAATGCGGGAGACAAGAAGAGGGTAGACATTCAATGTATGTGAGCTTAATGAAGAGCTGCAAGTCCATTATTACTCTTTTTTTTAAAACCTTTATTTTTTGATTTTGCAACATGGACGAAAAAACAGTCCCCCCCGAACCTTGGCATCGTTCATCCAGTAAGTGTATACAATACATTATGGCACTAAATGATACAGTGAGTCTTATACAGTCTATGTTTATAAGCATCATGACAACCACAGCAATCGCATGAGGTACTATCAAGGAACAGGCGCTGCACCTACATTGGCGTGAGTCCGACCTCCCCATTCCCACCCCCCTCCCCCTGGGGCAGGTGTCCTCTCTATCTCCTGAGATACGCTTTAAGGACAGCGGGGTCATATAGGTGCAGTGCATGAAGTTAAAATGTGTCAATTTGAATCTCGCATTGCAGGACACTTTGCGGGTAAGACTCCCTACGCGCTTGCGCTGTCCCGGGGACAGGGCGATACCCAGGTCCCTCTCCCAGGCATCCCAGGAAGGCGGAACCGGCGGGGTCGAGTCCCGTCTCATGGCTGAATATAGCAGAGAAATTAACCTCCACCCTCTCCCGCAAGAGAGGAGGATGTTCAGGGTGTGGGTCAACGGGGGCGCCTCCGGAAACTGGGGCCACGTGGCTCTCGCCACCTCCTGAAGGCCCCGGTAGTGTAGGTATTGTCCTTCTCCCAGGCCAAAGGTGTCCATGGCCTGCTCAAAGGACATGAAGGACTCATCGGGGGAAAGGTCCGCCAAAGTCTCGCAGCCTCCCGTCTTCCAGGCGCGAAAGGACATGTGGTCCACCATATCCACCACCGGGGCTAAGATCCACACTGGGAGTTCCCTATCAAAGGGGGCTCGCCACAGTATTTTCTCCACAAACCGCTGCCAAACCGCAGCCACGTGGCAAACCAAATACGGTAAGTCCACACTGGCTCCCCATCCTCGCATCAGTGCCACCTGTAGTTCATGCTCAGTAGCCCTGCCGGCCAACAGACGCAACTCCCAGCTGTCTCTCTCCGTGAACCACCGTGCCGCCGGCAACAACTGCGCTGCATAATAGTATAAGTCAAATCTGGGTGCCTCCAGCCCCCCCTCCTCCCATGTTCGGACCACGGTGTGGAGTGCGACTCGGCTGCGCCGTCCCGCCCACAGCAGTGACCTTAGCAGCGTATTAAGAGTGCGAAATACTCGCGAGGGGAGTGGACATAAGGAGTTCTGTAGGACATAGAGTGTCCTGGGAGCATCACCATCTTCGCAACGGCCAATCTCCCCATAAGAGATAATGGCAAGGAGTTCCAGAAGGCGACCGATTGCCGCAAGGACCCAATAACTCGGTCAATATTGCGGGCCAACCCCTGTGCATCCGTGGGGGTCACCTGGATGCCGAGATACCAGAACGCCTCCTGTTCCCATCTCAACCCGAGATCCGGTAGATCTGTCAGTGGCCCGGCGCCGTAGCCCGACAAAGGGAAAATCAGGGACTTCCCACAGTTAATTCGCAGTCCCGAGGCCGCGCCAAAGCGGTCCAAGTGCTGCTGGAGGACCGGCACCGACTCCCGTGGGAACATTAAATAGAAGAGGGCGTCATCCGCATATAGCGAGAGCACGTTACATGTGTCACCCACTGCGATGCCCCACCGTGCCATGTCCACCCGGAGCTGGACTGCGAGAGGTTCAATCGCCAGAGCGAAAAGAAGCGTCAAGAGGGGACATCCCTGGTGAGTGCCCCGGCCCAAGGGCCATTCCTCCGAACGCGCCGCTCCCAGCCGCACCCTGGCTCGGGGGGCTGTATATAAGATGCGGATCCACCGGCAAAGTCCGGGGCCCAACCCCACCATCCGGAGGACCTCCAAAAGGTACCCCCAGTCTACGGTGTCGAAGGCTTTGGTGATGTCTATCGACACCAGGACCATTTGGTCCTCTCTGTCCCGTACCTCATGGATGATGTGGTTCAGTCGTCTCAAGTTCATGGCGGTATTGCGGCCAGGGATAAACCCACATTAGTCCGGGTGCACCAGGTGTGCCATGTGCGGTGCCAATCGGGCAGCGAACAGTTTCGTCAGGACCTTCACGTCCGTATTTATCATGGTGATGGGCCGGTATGCCGCAGGATCTGCAGCATCCCCACCCGGTTTCAGGATCATGCAGATCTCCCCCAGGTTCATACTGGGTGGAAACGCCTTCCGTTCAAAAGCCTACAGGTACACCTGCAAGAGGGGTGGGGCAAGGACGTCCACAAACGCCTGGTAAAATTCAGAGGGGTAGCCATCCCCTCCCGGGGACTTAGCCCTCGGCAGGCCAGCTATTGCCATCTTCAACTCGCGGAGCGTTAAGACCGCATCCAGTTCCTCCGCATCTGCTCGTGAGAGTGCCGGTAGAGTCAGACCCTGGAGATACAGGAGGAAGGAATCCCCCATAATCGTGGGATCCGCCGCGTATACTGTTTGAAGATGGGAGCGCAGGACCCGGAGTGTGCCTGCCTCCGAGTGTACCATTCCTGCGGGGCCTCTCAGGGCCACTATCCTCTCTGGGGCGAATTCCCGCCGGAGTATCCAATCCAGTAGTCGGCCCGATTTGTCTCCTTCCCGATGGAGGTGCTGCCTGTATTGGCCCAGTGTGTATTTGTCTAGGCGAGTACGAATATCATGGACACTTATGCGAGCCGTCTGTTCCAACTCCTGATCCCGGACATCGGGATCTGGCAGGGTCTGCAGATGCAAGAGTGCATCTTCCGCATCCTGTAATTCCCAAAGGAGCTGCCTCCGGACTCCATATGTGATGGTCATACACTCACCCCGGACAACCGCTTTCAGGGCGTCCCACTTGGTGGAGTAGGCGAGATCCCATCGCCCCAGTTCAAGTCAAGGTAATTCTTGAGGGCAGTATCCACATGGTCTTACCTACCTGGTCCTGCAACAGATCTATCGGCATCCTCCAAGTGCGAGGGCGTGAGGGCTGGTTCTCCCACTGTGCGACGCACATTACCGGAGAATGATCTGATAAAAAGCAGGCCTGATGGGTGACCCTCAAAGAGAGAGAGGCATCCACGTTGGCCGCTAGTACCCTATCCAGTCTTCTATGAGTATTATGGGTGGGGGAGTAGCATGTGAACAATTTTTGAGTGGGGTTGCCCAGGTGCCACACATCGCTGAATCCCAGGTTCTGCATCACCTCTCGGAGTCGTGCTGTCATTCGCGGTTTTGTCCCCGCGCGAGGGGGGGACCTATCTAATACAGGGTCCAACACGCAATTAAAGTCCCCAAACCAGAGCAGTGGGCCCTCCAGATCCGAAACAAGGACCTCCTGTAGGTGTAGAAAGAAGTCAGGGTCATCTACATTAGGTGCGTATGAATTTAGAATAGAAAGTTCCCTCCCGTCAAGGTTCACCCGCAGGAGCAGGCACCTGCCATTAACATCCGCCTCTGCATATTGCACAGCACATGGGACCCCCGGGGCTACCCAAATGAGGACCCCCCTAGCATAAGTTGAGAAAGAAGAGTGAAACACCTGACCCCTCCACTTTTTCGTCAACATTTGGGCCCCCTCCTCGTCCAGGTGGGTCTCCTGTAGACACGCTATAGAGATTCCGTGTCTGCGGAGGAAGGACAGAACCCTATGCCGTTTGGCGCAAGTGCCTAGGCCCCTCACATTCCAGCTTAAAAACTTGTGCGCCATGCGTGGTGACAGTGCCCATCCGGGCGAGCAGCCTCACATCTTATGACCCACCATTCCCGTGTCTGGACTGAAACACACTTGATGCCGTCAACATTTCCCCCCAACTGAACCCCCCTCAACCCCAACCACCCCCCACCCAGCAATATTACTGCAACAAATAAAGATGCTAATATGCCCTTCCCCTGCCGGTGCCAGGATGTACACAGCATTCCCAAATAGCCAAACAGTGATAAACCTCCCAAAAAACACCCCCCCACCCGACTCCCCCCCAGGCCGCCTTCCAGGACTTAAAAACCAAACAAACTCCACCTCAATGTTAGTGAAGAAGGGTATCTACATTAGTACTCCTCCCCGACTCCAAACCCAACCGCCGCCCCTCCCCCCGCATCCCGCAACTCCAGGTTCCAGCATTTAGGAAGTGACCCCTCCCTCATCAGGGCCCTCTTACTGTCTAGACAGTGTCCAGTCTCTTGTCCAGGTTTTTTTTAGAAAAGTGTCAGGAGCTAGACTGTACCTCAGGACAAGCCACCCGGCTGCTGCTGGCCCTGTGCTCCAGCCGTCTCCGGGACCGTTGCACCGGTCGGAGAAATTTCCTCCTCAGTCGGCAGCAATGTATCAGGTACCAGGACCTCCGAGGGAGACGCAGGGTTTAACTCCATCGGGTCGTCCATATGTAGAGATCCATCTTCTCGTACTGTGACCCGGTTACTCTCCACACTCTCATCCTCCCGGGCGCCAGGGCGCCCGTCTCCGGCTACGCCTCCTCCTCGGTCTGGTTCCCCACGAGCTCCGATCCCGAGCTCGCTCGCCAGGAGGGAGGTCATCTCCCCGGATCCCGAGCCACTCCCACACGTCCACCGGGGCCTCGAAGAAGTGAGCCTTTCCCTGGGAGAGAACCTTGAGTTTTGCCGGGTATAGTAGCATATACTGGAGATGCATCTCCCTGAGCTTTTGTTTGACTGCCAGAAAGGACTTGCGCTGTTCCTGGACTAACTGAGTGTAATCCGGGAAGATGGATACCCTCGCGTTCTCAAAGGTAAGGTCTCTAACTTCCCTCGCCGCTCGTAGAATGCGATCCCTGTCACGGTAGTTCAGGATTTTCGCGATGAGGGCCCGGGGAGGGGCTCCAGGTTTCGGAGGAGGGATCAAAGCTCCGTGTGCCCTCTCGATTACGAATACATCCGACAGGCCCTGGGGGCATAATACCGTCCGAATCCACTGCTCCAGGAAGCGTTCGGGTGTCCCGCCTCTGCTCGTTCCGGAATACCCAGCACGCGGATGTTACTGCGGCGTGCCCGCCCTTCAGCATCTTCTGCCCTCCATTCCAGGGCTTTCGTCGCGGCCGAGAGTTGGGAGACCGTTTTCTTGAGGGACGCCACCTCTCCCTGCAGTTGGGTGATGTTCCCTTCCACGGTCGTGACTTTGTCGGCCACCTTGCGCAGGTCAATCCGCAACAGGTTCACGTCGATGGACACCGTCTCGATCTGACGTTCCAATGCCGAGTGGGAGCCCTGTATCGCTTTCAAAAATTCCGCCCGTGACGGCTCCTCGGTAGCCGGACCCCCCTCCTCCTGACCCGACTGGCGAGTGAGTCTCTGCGAGGGGAGCCTCTGTGTGGTATACTGCGTGATGGTGTTGGGCTGGACCGCCCGGGGCGTTCTGTCCTTGTGCATCATGAAGTGCTAAGGGGGGGTCACTCAGGCGTCCTCTAGGTCCTCGGCAGCACCCCCAGATGTGGTATACAGCCCAAGCGCCAGGGCACCAGGCCCACCCGATCTGCCGTCCAGACGCGTCCAAGTGAAGGCACTGCTATGTTCCCCAGTCCAAGGGGCCCTGCGGGCATGCGGCTCAGGGTCTAATGTACTGCTGGGGGAAGGGGGCTAGGTCCTGATCTCCGCCCCAGTCGCGAGGGGGTCCACGTGTGGTACCCCCCCGTGTCCCCGTACCTCCAGTCTCTGTTAGTGCAGGACCTGTGCCCCAGCGTTTGTAGGTATGTCCAGTGGGCACGTGACCCTCTAGCGCCAGGAGAAGCTCAGTCCAGGGGTCCAGAGCCACGCTCTCAGCCCGGCTCCACTAGCCCAGCAAGTGTTCGAGGGGTCTGTCTCGCCGCAGACCCAATGCCCCGGTCCAGGCTGCGGGCCCTACGTTCATGCGACCCTGTCCCAATATGGACAGGTCTTCCTCCTACCCCCAGGCCAGGGCGCAATGCGGGTCAATGCGTCGGGTCTCCAAGCGGCGCGCCGTGCGGCGCTCCAGTCGTCCTCGAGATCACCGGGGTCAGCGGGCCCCCGGCGCCAAGCTTCGCGACCAGGCACCGGTCACCATGTCTGCCAGCCCCGGCAGGCCGAGACTCCACCTCCCGACCCGGTCAGTACCCTCTTTCTGGCCCCCGCTGTTACCACTGCTGGCGCTGGGCCCCCTGAGGGATTCCAGGCCATCTCTGGCTCCGCCTCTTCTAGGCCCAATCCCCGGCCTCGAGTAGCAGTCTCTCACCCCAGGCGCTCCGGTCAGGCTCGGGCCGCTACAGTCACCAGCGCTGGCGGGCTGCTCACCACCTTCCAAGCTGGCCGGTGCACCAGTCCAGGATCCCTCTCGCACTGCCACCTCAAACTGGCCCCCCAGATGACAGCGGGGGCCTCCCCGCAATGTCCGCCGCTCTGCCTCAGCCAGGCCCGAACCCCGGGCTCAATTACCGGCGGTCACCTCTACCGCCACAGCCGGCTATCTGGGCCGCTCTTCCGAGGCACTCCGCGTCTCCGTGTGCTCGGCGCCACTCCGGCGCCAAATTGACCGCTGGGGGGGGGGGGCTCGATGGCAGTGTGCCCCCCGTACCCGGAACCGCCGGGCGCCCGGGCTAGGCCGCGATCCCCGGCCTCGATGTGCACGCCGCCGGCGGCGAAGGAGTTGGCCCCAGCTCGGCAGCACACCGGACTTCCACAGCCTCTAAAGCGGGACCGGAGGGGCAGAGGACGGTCCGGGTCCGGGGCAGCACCACAGGAGTGCCTCAGGTGGGCTGACAGGATCTTTTCTTCAGGATTTCAGCGGCGGCCGGCAGGGAGCCGAAGGAGCTCACGTCCTGTCGGCCGTGCTGCTTGGCCACTCCCCCCCATTATTACTCTTTAGAAATTTTATCTGCACTTTGGTTAACAATGAAAGCCATAATCAGTTAAGAAGGCAAAGCTAATAGGAGCAAAAATCTGAGTAGTGGAAACAAAATGAAGGAAGTGTGGCATTTAATGTGTGCATATTTTCTAGGAGAACAGCATCTCCTCAAACAACCTTAATCGAAATTTCGACAGTTTGATACAATAAATGAGTCAACGACCCCACATCTTGTCCCATGACCATAGTTAAATGGCCATGTTAAAGATATTGCCCCAGATCCTTAAGAAATAGAATTGAAATGTATTTCTTGCATATCAGACACAAAAGTACTAAGTGCGACAGACAGATCACGATTGGATATAAAAATGTAAAAATTAAGGCATGACAATAAAAACACCTGAGGCACTGCTATGCACTATAGTGTCATAATGAACAGAACAATTTTTTACATATTAGAGCTAGATTGCAAGCGCAGGGGAAGCAACAGACTCAAAGCCGAATCACAACAACGATCTATGTAGTTTGCGTAAAAGCGCCTAACATGCTGATCAATGCACCATGATTAACTCTGAAAAGCGAGACAGATATATCTTTGACCAGAGCACAAGAGGGATATTTGGTCCCATCGACTTACTTTTGCTAAGTCAAACAGCAACAGGTCTTGTGTAAATCCCTTATCCAAGCAGCAAGGCAGGCTTACGGCGTTATACTTGGGCGCCATTTAAAAAAGAAAAGAGACTTAGTTAGTGGTGATGGTACTGTCCTAGCTGCCGGTCACCATCTTTTAGTGTTGTAACTTATACTAAGTCAACATGATGGATGTATATTGTTTTGTTTTGTATTTATATATATTTGAAGATTTCTACATGGACTTATAAGTTAAAGTCATAAGACGGTCAGAGTAACCAGATTTTAATATTGTGTTTAGGATACGAAATTTGGGTGTATAAACTAATTAATTTATAAAAAGGGTGCCTAGGCATCATATTGATTGGTGAGAATTATCAAACAGTTACCATAGAGTAAGTTACGAATGATTGTAGCGAAAGGAGACACTGATGACCAACGGAGATGATTAACTCTATTTAGAGTATCAGTGTCTCTGTATTAAAACTCAACTGCGGAAGGGGAAGTCTCATTGATGTTTAAGTAAACTAAGACAGTAATGGGCAATACTAGTACATTTGTACAGTTCTTCAGTTCACAGGCCATCTGACAGTACTAATAGCAAGGAGTATCACACAGATGACGTGTGAGAAATTGAGAGTTGACAAGTACACATTTCTACAGGTAATTTTCTGTAACATAAAACAATGGTTCTGTGGAAGTGCCAAAGTTGTTGGTTAAAGGGAGCTTTGTGTTGAGCGGATACTCATAGAAAGAAGGGGAGAATGATCAGTTAGACCGAAAGTTGTGATCCTCAGAAAATATAACATCAGCTAGATAGTAGTCAGCTAAGTAGATGATAAAGCATCAGCACATCAGGTGTAAGGTATTTAGTATACAAAGAGATAACAAATGAATACAGAAGTATCATATAGTTACAGGATGGTTATCATGGAGCCAATAGTGCCACTCATGATCCTTGTTGAAACCTTTGGCCAAAGTGTCAAAACTGATAATTAAGGCACTTTAATTCTGACGTAATTTCTGTTCAAGGTTGCCTCCTCTTGCATGCTGTTTCATCTTTATTAGGCCACAAAAAGTAAAAGTGTATTTTTACAAAATGTTTGACTAGCGGCTGCCTCTCGTCATTCTTTTGGATGTTACGGTAGTGCTCTTGGAGCCGGATTTTTAACGGACGGGTTGTACTTCCTGTATGTTGTTCACACGGACAAGAGTTTGGATACATTTCATTAGTACTTTCACAATTAATGAAATCTCTGATTTGAAAAGAAAGACCATTCACCATTATATCATTAGTTTTAGATTGTCCAAGTTTGCAAATCGAACAATTTAAGCAAGTATAGAGACCCTTTGGTTGATGTAGGAACCGTTTAGGTTCTCTTTTGTTTTGAAAAAAGGAGGGACATAGTGCATCTTTAAGATTCCTGCTTTGTCTGAAGCTGATTTGTGGTGAATCTTTCAAAGCTTCAGATATAGTAGGATTTTTAGTAAGCATATTCCAGTGTTTTTATTAATCTTATGGATATGGTGTTGTACATTGTTATATTTGGTCATAAAACTGATTATTGGTTGTGATCCTTTGATTTGCTGTTTTGTAAGAGGGAGCTGCAATCTTTTTGAGCGAAAAGATGTTATGTTTTTTCAGATTGTTTATGATTGTATCCTTATTGACTCAAGCATTCAGCACTCTCCATGGATTTTTTATCATATTTTTCATGTGAGCTGCAACTTGTGCGTGCTCTACAGTATTCTCAAGATGGAATGTTGGCAATTGTATGATCAGGATGACTACTGGAAGCATGAAGGAAGGAATTAGCAGCTGTCGTTTTTCTATAAATTTTGGTTTTTAGTGTATTTTTTTATGTAAAGGGTGAGATCTAGGAATTCAATCTCTTTCATAGAAATAGTGTATGTTATTTCTATTTCCCACTTGTTTGGGGTTAGGCTGTGAATACAGTGTTTAAGGAGAGCTTCAGATGCTTGCCATATGAGTAATATATCATCAATATATCTGCCCCAGAAAACTATGTTGCTGGAGAGGCATTCTGTGCAGCAATTCCATAGCCATTGTCGTTCCACTTCCCCCTTCAAGAGGCAGGCATAAGGGAGAGCAAATTTGGCCCCCATTACTGCCCCCTGAAGTTTTAGGTACAATTCACCATTGAAGAGGAAATAGTTGTTTTATAGGCAGAATTCCAACATTCAAAGATCATTCTGTTTCTAGCCGATTTTGTTTGAGGACATGTCTTTATTGCTGCTAGTCCATCTGCACGTCGAATTGATGTATAAAGGCTGACCACATCTATAGTTGTCAAAATAAAATCTGGTTGCCAAATTATATTTTGAGTTTCTGTAGTACACACTTTGTGTCTCTTAGTAAGGTTGGTAAGTCATTCTCAAATGGTTGTAATTCAGCATCAATAAAAGATCCCAAGTGTGAACAGATGGAGTCTATCCTGGGAATAATTTGTTTATACCTGGTTTATGCACTTTTGGTAGTAGATTTAGGGTTGGAATGACTAGATTCCCTATGAAAAGTAGCTGCTTTTCTTCAAATGTGAGTAATTCCTTGTCTCGCCAGAAGTTCAAAAGCAGGCATAGTTTCCCTTGTATCTCCTTTGTTGGGTTGTGATTGAGTTTCTTATAAAAAAGCAACATCCCCCAGTTGACGATTAGCTTCCTGGAGATAATCTGTGGTGTTTAGGAGGACTACATTGCCTTCCCTATCTGCTTCTTTGAAAATTATGCCTGGATCATTCTGTAACTCCCTAAACGATTGTTGTTCTTTTTTGGTTATATTTGATGGTACATACTTTTGTTTATACAGATATTTCTGATACTCATTGTCCAAGTCCATGCTTATAGTTGAAAAGAAGATATCAATTGAGTTGCCAGGTGAAGGAGCTGGTGTAAAGTTTTTTTTTCTTGAGAGGTGTAGGTTTGGAATGAAAGATGTCTAATCCCAGTTCTTGGGCAGTTGTGGACAATGACTCTAGTCCATCCGAAGTGTCCTCTGTGGACAAATTTGTGAGTATATATATAGTCTCAAGGACTTGTACAGTGGGATCAATAGTTTGTGATGAGTTTCCACTTGGTGTTTGCAGTGGTATTTTATCAGAGAAGAAGGCATTCAATTTCGTTTTTCTTGTAAATTTGAATAAGTCAACTTTGGTCTGTACAAGGTCCCAGTGTGTTATTGGCCAGAAGAACAACCCACTTATTCAAAATTTGATAATGAGACTCTTGTAATGTTGTATTGAGAGATTGAACACTAGTTTATTGGTATTCGTAACAAGTTTGTTGCGCGAGGTTGTATCTTGTTCTGTTCTCTGCTCCTGGCTCTCATATGTACTCCCATAGTACCTTATTTTGGTGGATTTGTGTTTGGTGGCCTTGTCCGATTGTCTTGGGCGTTACCCAGACAATGTCTCAGTATTTCCTTGTGAAACTTTACAGTTGGGCTGGAGCTGCTCATAGCCTCTGGGTCTCCTACAGATTCAGACTCCAAAGAGGGGATTGTTTCAGATGAACCACTTAGTTTTGTAGACAGAGTTGGAGTTGTAACATTGTCATATTTTTTTAGCAAATGTATAAACTCTGCCCAATTGGTAATCTGTTAGGTCGAGTCTGAATTTAAGGTACTTCCTTTGGATATTATTTTCCCCATGATCATCAAGAACTTTGTTTAAGATCTCATAGTTTTTCATAGTAATGTCTCCCTAATGTGCCCCTTAAATACTTTTTACTGTGTGGGAATGTGTGTGTTTGCATGTGCTTGGGTCAGGGGGGTAGTTGGGCCAGTGGATGAGTAAAAGGTAGGAGAGATAGGTACTTCTGGAGGAGAGACAGTGATCCCATCAGTGTAGAGGTCATTGCCTGATTTGATCTCTGTAAGGCAAACATGTTTGAGGGAATGCCCTCAATGTACGATGACATCTCTGTCAAAAGAGTTGTGTATTTGAATTTGAATTTAAAAACACTTATAAAGCGCACTTTTACCTAACGGTTTCATGGGGCTAGGACTGCTGAAAACCTCGAGTGGCAACTGGGAAAGGACTAGACAGAAAAGGCTTGCAGAAAAAGATGAGTTTTTAGTGATTTACGGAAGTCTAGATAGAGTGAGATGGAACGAACATTGGGGGGAAGAGAGTTCCAGAAAGTAGGGCCGAGCACCGCGAACTTCGCCCCCCCATCCTCATTTTCCTGAAGCGTGGGACAGAGAGGAGGGATTGGGAAGAGGAGCAAAGCTCTCTGGCGGGTATATACCTGGAAATTGCCGAGTTTATAAAGGCTGGGGCGGTTCCTGCTTGAGCCTGAAACACAGTGCAACCCAATTTAAAAAGAGCCCTCTCCCTAATGGGTAGCAGTGGCGGTGCGTCCATGGGGGGCGTTGGGGCGTTGCCCCACTAGCCATGGACGACCGCGCAACATGCATGCATGATTTAAAATCTGAGGATTTTGTGAAATAATTCATCACGCTATCATCTCCGGGACAAGCCCGACGGAATCGGGCAGCGCATAGGAAGTGGGCCGTCGGGGGCGGGACTGCAACAGAGAGTGTTAGCAGAACAGCGGAGTAACTGCAGGCCAGTCAAAATACTGAGGACTGCTGGATTTCACATGCGCAGTGTGTACTACAGTAACTGTACACACTGCGCATATGAAATCCAGGAGTCCTCAATATTTTGACTGGCCCGCGCATGCGTACAGTGGTCCCTCCCTCCCCTAACCACTAAGAGACACAGGCAGGGACCCGGGGCCCTGGTCTCATCATGGGCAGATAGCATCCTGCTCGTAGGCCAATCCTGGCGCAGTGGCGCTGTTAACGCTGCGCCAGGATTGGCTGATGCAGCAGGATGGTGCCGCACTTAAGTGAAAGTAAAAGTAGTCACTAGAGTCAGAGAGTCTGTCTGAGAGAGTCCGAGAGTGACTCGTCGTCGTGTGACACTGTGTGTGTGCCACTGCCTACGGACGGTCCCCGTCACCACCACCACCGCGACACCTCGTCCTCCACCGTAAGTTTTTTACTATGCGAGGTGGGGGCCTCCTGACCTGACGACCTCTGCCATCCCTCCCTAACCAGTGCCAGGCTTGCTTCCTAATCCTATCCTCTACCGTACCGTCCGTCAATGTTGCTGCTTGAACTTTAAAAAAGCAGGAAACTTGACGTTTTTTTTCAAAGCGCTTTAATTGCTCCTTTGAATGGGCTAAGTAGCGCTTCTTTCTTAACATTGAGCACCTGACCGTTTTCAGAGCTTCAATGTATTCCCGGGCGGCTACCGAACTTTAATCCTGCCTGGTTATCCTCGCTCCCAGTACAGGGCTCGCAGCTGCTCTCCGCACACATCGGTATCCTTAAATCCTTAAATTCACACCCTTGCCTTTCTTCTTGTGTAGCGCGCGAATGCGCTAGAGTATAGGCTATCAAAATTATGCTCTGCAGTGTGCCCTTTGACCCTGCCCCCATCGCCTTGCAAGTCCCAGTTCATTCTAAGAGCATCCCCGTCTCAGCCCAAGCCCACAGCTACAGGTCCTACAGCCAGTGACAGCTCCCCCCACCCCACCCTCCTCATCATCTCCATCGACAGCATCCCTATCCCCCCTCACCATAGTGACTGCACCCCTGCCCATAAAAACTTCAGTGACTGCATCACTTCACCATCACCCTAATACCTGCATCGCTCCCTCTCTCCCCCTCCCGCGCCCCACTGACTGCATCCATGCTCACTATCGCCCCCAGTGACTGTATCCCTTTCAGCCATCACCACACGACTGCATCCCTGACAAGAGAGAGCACCGGGCATTAATAATCGGATCAACCCCTGTCAGAGAGACTTGAGATTTAAGCGCCTATTTCCCCCAATCCTTCTTCCACAAGGCAATCCTTCCTTCTGTTATGTCATGTTATTGTAAAAGAGATATGCCTAGAACTGCATTGCCAACTGTGTGTCCTTAGATTGCTGCCTGTGGCAAACATTGCCATTAATCTAAAGTGGTCAGCCTAGGTCCACAGCCTCCTTATTGGCTGAGTTAATTTCTAGCCACTTCACGATGGCATGCCGCTAACTCCTTTAATCCATCACCATTATGAGCCCCAGAGCAAAGCAGCATAGAATTCAGTTTACTGTGTGGGCAATATAAAATATGCTTTGGTATTCTTGCTGTGTTTGTTTTTATTTTCAGCATTTATTGTATTTCTGTAACTTGGAGCAAGCCATATTTGGAATTTGATCTTTTTGGTAAGAGAGCTATGTGGGTACGTGTTTATTTGGTAGGAAGCTGAAAAACAGTTTGCCATTTAGAAGGAAGATTGCTTCTTTTATGATATGTCATGTTATTTGTGTACAATAAAATCTGTTTTGGCAAACATTTTGCTATAAGTACTTTATAAATGTACCGTTTTGCATGAAGGATAACAAAGGACCACTCCTAGCTTTCTCTCAACCCTACAGCTAGCTTACCCAGGAGGTGTTTTGCAGAGGGCAATGGGAAGTGTGCACATAGAGGGTTTCTTACTGCACGTGGAGAAATTAAATTAGAGGGTACATTGGTGTGTACTACGTTTGTGGCAAGTTTCCAGGCAAGTTTTCAACCTAGTGATTTTCCCAGTCACATGCACACAGCTGTGTACTGATCTGGTGCCTTCCTTTCCCCTTTGGTGATGTTATCATTTGGGCTTGTCAATCACGGTTTGGGGTACTTTTCGACTATTTTGGCTGTGCACATGCTACTGTTGGATTATCTACATGCCACTTTACTATCTGGCATCTTGGATTTGGACTAAGTTCCATTTGGTAAACTATCTTCACACTATTTCGCTGTCAGCCATCTTGATTGTGTTAAGTTTCATTACACAGAATATCCTCACTCTGTTTCCTTGTCAGCCATTTTGGATTGGCCTGTATTGTTTACTTTCAATATAATTGCATTGGATTTCCATAAGCACTAGTGTATCTTGACAGCCTTTGATCTGCAGGCATTTTCAGCTGCTTCATCTTTTGCTTCTGCTGCTTATGCTTCAAGATGGCTTTCACTCATCACTTAGTTTAAATCTCGCCATTTTCACAGCATCCTATAAAACCACATGTGAAGTGGAAGTCATGGATATGTACCTGTTGAAATGTTTCTGGGCATAGATGGTGAAGATTTTGAAACCAATCACAAGGCAGCATTACTTTTCTGCCACCTCGGTCAAGAAAGACAACACATCTTTGACAATCTTCCCATTGTGAATGCTCCATGTGAATTATCCGGTGATTGGGACAAGTATGCCAAAAGCATTGGCAGACTTGAAAGGAACTTTTCTGAAGAACCTTAAACGTTAAAATGTCTTCAAGAGGAGGTAAAGCCCAGAGGAAACTGTAGAAGAGTACACTGAGGCATTTAGCTTCTACAAACAATTTTGGGGTTTCTTCTGCAGCTTGCTCTAGTCAGAGAGAGTACTGGGGCATTAATACTCGGATCAACCCCTAGGCAGCTCTGGCCAGAGAGAGCACCAAACACTAAGACGTGGATCAACCCCTATCCTGCTCTAGTCAGAGAGAGCATGTCAATAAGCAGGAAAGGAAGGTCCGAGGCCAGGTATTTGCTCTGTTTAAGAACCTTTGCCTCAAACCTTTCAATCGCTTGCTGCCTTGGATCATTGGTAAGGTAGTTCAGTGGGCCTACTGCTGAGACTCATGGCTGATAAAAATTTCGGGGGGGAGCTAATTCTTCGGCCATAGGCAGAGGCCTCGTTAACACATACATGTTCTTTTAAAGACCTGTGAAGTGTTAGGGTGCGGCTGGCAGTGGCAGCTCAAAAACTGTCTGCTCGGGAAGATGTCTCAGCCGGGCTGACACTCACAGGGGGGGGCGTTGAGCACAATGGCTGTTGCACGCCTGGTGGGCACAGAGGAAGAACATGTGGGTAATGTGTGAAACTTGAGTGAATGAAACAGTAGAAGGGGACACCGAGCTTCTCACATTTAGCTAAAAATCAGAAGCCCGGACATTACACTAGCAGAAGGGGTCATCATGTTATCCCCAAGTGCAACTGGGAAACAAAATAGTGCACGGCGCAGTGGGGGGGGAGGGTTCGGGGGTTTGATGACTGGAGATTAAATTCATGCTCTGTACGTTCCTATTTAGTGGGATAAGGAATGCTGTCCTGGTTTTTCTGGCATAGGGTGCAGAATTTAGATACAAAAAGTAAATATGTTGAATGGTGATAGTTTGTGACCTGTTTAGTTGGTTCTTTTGTTGTTTGCAGCTTAAATAAAAACAATCTGTGAGGTTCTCAGCATTGTATCTTGAAGTCTGTTATGAAGCTCTGTGGTTATACTGATAGGGTGACCAACCGTCCGTAAATTTCACGGACAGTCCGTAATTTGGACCTCACGTCCGTTGTCCGTGAGGAAACATTTTACGGACGCCTTTTGTCTGTAATTTTGGCCATCACAGGGAGCAGCACTGCTCCCCTGTGAGAGGCCTCACCTTCCTGATGGGGCGCCTCACGCTCCTCCTTGAGCAAAAGAGCAGCCCCTCCCCGCCCATTGTCATTCTGTATGGGCTGATTGCCACATACAGAATGTCAATGGGGCAGTCTGGGCTGGTAAATCATGTGGTGGCCTCCTCATGCCTCGGTGTACAGCAGGGCGTTCTGTAAAATAAAAGGCAAAATGCTAATGCTGCAACTTTAGCAACGTGAGAAAACAGTGTATATAAAGAAGCCTGTAAAATAAGTTAAAAAGAACGGGTTATCGTTCTTTCACTGTCTCATCATTTTTTAACGCAAATATTTTCAATATTATATCCAACAAAGCCATGGTTGCTCCTTTTTTTTATTTTAAGCAACTAGCAACCATTGACAAAGCCAATAGTCCTGGTTTTTGTTGGTGTAATGATACTTGCTGTACTATATATCTGGATGCAATGACAGAAACAACATAATACCAGTCGGGCGGAACACTACGCTAGCGCTGATTTTTAGCCTAGGTGTTTTAACTACGCCCTTAATTACATCGAACACCCCCTTTGAAGAGACCCCCCCCCCCAGTTTTTTCCACCACTTCAAGCCCTGGAAACAACACCATGTCACAGTCACCTCACATCCTGGCACTGTGCATCATGTGTGACTCATGACTTCTACGTTTTCAGACTGCCTATGTGCAGGGGCATAGTGAACTTTCCCCCACCCCACCCCACCCCTTGCTTTAGGAACTACAGCGAGGGTGAAGTTCTTCATGGGCCTCTTCTGTCTGCAACTCTGTAGACAAAGGCTCAGCTCATAATGTGAAAAGGTGGGTGAGTAAATAAGTGAAGGAATGTGTGAATGGCTGGATGGATGACTGAAAGGATGAATGGATGAATGAAAGGGTGAATGGATAGGTAAAAGAAAGGATGGATGGATGAGTGAAAGTATGGGTGAGGGAAAGGTAAATAGATGGATGTATTGGTGGAAGGGTAGATGGGTGGGTAAAAGGGTGGATGGGTGTATGAAAGGATGGATGGATGAGTGAAAGCTTAGATAATGGGCGAGTGAATGGGTGGATAGATGAGTGAAAGGAAGGATTGATTGAATTGATAAGTGAAATGGTGAATGTATGGATGGATGAGTGAAAGGGGTAGATGGACAAAAGGATGAATAGATGAGTGAAGAAGTGAAAGGGTGGATGGATGAGAGAACGGATGGATGAGTGAAAGGATGGATGAGTAATAGGATCAATGGATGGAATAAATGAATGGATGAGTAGATGGATGGGTGGATGATGGATGGATGGATGGATAAGTGAAAGGGGGATGGAGCGAGAAAGGGGTAGATGGACAAAAGGATGAATAGATGAGTGAAGAAGTGAAAGGGTGGATGGATGAGAGAACGGATGGATGGATGAGTGAAAGGATGGATGAGTAATAGGATCAACGGATGGAATAAATGAATGGATGAGTAGATGGGTGGGTGGGTGATGGATGGATGGATTTTTATTTATTTGAACTTATAGTGCGCAACAGCTACCCGCAATGGGTTTCCCGGCGCCAGGGATAGACAAAAGTAGAAAGAGAAGACACAACAACAGTACAATGAACCAGCTAGAGCGACAGGACACATCTATTGGAAGAGCAAGGTCTTAAGTTTTTTCCGAAAGCAGAATAAGTCGGTCTCTAATGTTATGGCGATATGTAGTGCGTTCCAGGATTTGGGACCTAGATGGGAGAAAGACCGACCCCCCATTTTTACAAGTTTGAATCTAGGAAAAATGGATGGATAAGTGAAAGGGGGATGGAGAGAGAAAGGGAGGATGAATGACTGAAAGGGTGAATGGGTGGAAGGATAAGTGACTGGGTGGATGGATGAGTAAGTGAATGAATGAATGGCTGGATGGGTGAAAGGGTAAATGGCTGGATGAATGAGTGAATAGATGGATGGGTGAAAGAGTGGATGGATGACTGTACGGATGGATGACTGAAAGGGTGGATGGAGGGATGGATGAGTGTAATGATGGATGGAAGGATATATGGTGGATAGGTTTGCAAATTGTTGAATATGTTTGGATATAAATGGGCACATAGATGAAAGGACAGAATGAATGGTGAAAGACTGAATAATAGATAAAAGAATGATTACATCTGGTAGCACCCATTATCTTAATTAGCATTTCCTATACATTGACTTTCACGTTAATATGAGTCATTGTCTCTATATAATGTGTGTGATGTAACACACTCTGACACCCTGCCCTACATAATTGGGATGAGTAACACTATAAGAGAAATTAAATACACATGAGAGACGGCCTAAGTGAAGATGAGGGGCACCATTGAAGTGTGATAGCAAGGCAGGACTGGCCGGACCGGGCATCTGGTGTTTCCCTGGGAGGCTGGAAAGGAGGGGGAGCGGTTTTGTTACTGGGGGCTGGCACTGCAAAGTTCCTTATATATCCAGTAGTTTTCAATCAACAATAAAAGCGGCTTCACTTATATTCAGGTGTGGTTCACCATTGCCTGGTGATTAATGTACCTGCTGGAGCGAGATGCGAATTTTGAATTGTCTAAGGCAGCAAGCTGCAGCCATACTGAAAAACCATGAAGTGCACGATTGTAATATAAACCTATTTTGACTTGTACTTAGATGGTTGTCTATTTACTTACATATATACTATTGCGCGACCACCTCTGACGTATCTGTAAAACTTACCTTTTGTCCCGAAGTTTTGTCCTGAATTTTGACCTTTTGTCCTCAATTTTTGTCCTGAATTTTGACCCTTTGTCCTGAATTTTTACACTCACCGTCCTGAATTTGCACCTATGCCAGTTGGTCACCCTATATACTGAATAAGCAGCTACCTATGTTATATGACAGCTCTTTAATAATGTAATACCTGCACTTTCACAATTGCTTTATTAACCTTCCTGCTTTCTCAAATTTGCTTGAAAATGCACCATTTTTCCACTATTTTTTGAAAAAAATTCTCGGGGGGGAAATCCCCCCGAACCCTCCTTAGAGGGTTCAGGCACGCTCGCTACGCTCGCTCGCTACGGTGCAGTATGATTATCAGTTTCCGCCCCACCACTTTCAAATGTCACCAGCCGCCACTGATGGGTAGCCAGTGCAAGTTCTTAAGTAAGGCAGTGGCATGATGGAATTTAGGGAGGTCAAAGATAAGCCGTGCCGCTTGGTTTTGTACCAGCTGTAGGCGTCGAAGAGCATAGGCTGGGACGCTATTGTAGAGGATGTTACCGTAGTCCAGCCAGGACAGAACCATAGCCATCATGATGAGTTTAAGAGCAGGAACTGAAAAGAATCTTGAAATTTTCCTAATAGTGCGGAGGGTAAAGAAACAGGAAGACACCACTGTGCTGATCTGGGAGTGCAAGGTTAAATTACAGTTTAACGTAATCCCAAGTGTCTTAACAGAAAACGAGGGTAAAGGAGGAGAGCCAAGTGCCGGGGGCCAAAACGTGGGGGACCAGGGACTGGATGCTCCACCCGTCAAGACCAACTCGGTCTTGTCTGGGTTGAGTTTAAGATGGTTAGAATTCATCCAGTCCCTGATGAAAATCATAACTGACTGAAAATTAGAAATAGATTTAGGAGAATCAGAAAGATGGACAATCAACTGAAGGTCATCCACATAGTTATAAACGGTGACCTCCAGCTGTTGAAGAAAAAAAATAATAGGAAAAATATAAAGGTTAAATAAAAGAGGAGATAGAGAAGAACCCTGGGGGACACCGCAGTGCATCTTAAGTGGAGAAGAAGAAAACCCATCAAGATGGACGGCCTGGGTTCGGTCCCTCAAGAAGGAATTTAGCCAAGTCAGGGGGGGGCCCCTGACGCCCGCTGCCCTGACACGGGAAAGGAGGATGGAATGGTAAACCGTGTCAAAAGCAGCGGACAAATCAAGGAGGACCAAAGCCTGAGGTTGGCCTTTATCCATTCCTTCCCTTAAACTATCCAGGACCGAAACCACCACCCTCTCAGTAGAGTGGCGGGGGCGGAATCCGGCCTGACGAGGGGCCAGGTAGCCACTGTCCTCCATAAAAGAGCTGAGGACAGTGGCAACGTGGCACTCCAGAATTTTTCCCAAATAAGGGAGAAGGGAAATTGGTCGATGGTTCATTGGGGAGGTAGGGTCAGCACCGTTTTTTTTTAAGATGGGGATAATTATGGCAGATTTGTGAAGTTTAGGAACTACACCCGTCACCAAAGAGTCATTTAAGAATGTCAAAGGGGGGGCCGGGCAGGCTCGAAAGATTTCCTTCAGAATGGGTGCTGGACAGATGTCTGAGGGGGAACCGGATTTAACTTTCGCTGCCAGAAAAGACAGTGAGTCTTCGGTCAGCAGAGGGATATGGTCCAGATAAAGCCGGTTGGGGGGAGGGTCAGGGGCCAGGGGGAGTGAAGGGGGGAGGTATATTGGCTTTAGTGGCTTCAATTTTCTCCACGAAGAAGTTGTTCAAAGAGTCGCAGAGAGCTTGGAGCTTGTGTGTGCATAGAGAACACTCAGCATGTATATCTGCCCTACAGAGATCTGCCTCAGGAGGTCGTTTGTCTCCACACTGAGGGCAGCAGGGGAGACAGGTGCAGGGGGTGAGGTGCCTTGCCCAAAGGAGAGTTTGCCCCTGCCACGGGAGCTGCCACGGAACCTGGTACTGGGAGCAGCTGGGAGGGTGGAGATGGTATGGTGGTGATGGTGGATTCTGATGTTATTGATGTAGTCACTGTGTCCCCCAGTCACCGGAGCTGTAATCCGATTCAGACCCTGCAGATGGAGTTGCAGATCTGCTCCCAATGAGACTCCCCTCACCCTCTCCAATCAGAGTTAGCGACTCGCTATTAAGAGGGGCATGCCAAGGACGTCCCTTCCTAATAGCGAGTCCATAACCCATGTATGAATGTTTTGCGACCACCAATGCAGTAGCAAAACACTTGCAGTTTACCACCCTTCTCTGAAGGGTGGTGATGCACTCGCAAACGATTGGGAATGCATGCGCTAATATTTTTTAAGAGCGGGCAGTGGTCCCTGGGACCACTGCCTGCCCTTAAAAAATTAAAATGAAAAGTTTCATTTCTATTTTTTAATGCATCCCGTTTTCTTTTAAGAAAAATGGTCTGCATTTTAAAAAGCTGTCCCCGCATTGGTGGTCTGCTGACTCCAGCAGGCCACCATCCCTGGGAGTGCCAGCCATTCCCAATGGCAAATTGTGACAGCTTCATTAATATTCATGAGGCATGCAATTTGTGATCCCATCGGGAATCAGAAATAGTGTCTGAGACACTGTTGTACATTGGATTTTGTGAATCACAAATTGCGACTCGCAATTCGTCACAAATTTCAAGTCGCAAAATCCAATGGTCGTACATTTGGCCCAAATATTTTCATGAGTCATCCATATCTACTTCACACGTAGTTATTGTCACAAATGTTCACAGAAATCAGACATCACATTGAATTGTGCTATTAGCGCATACTACATTATTATAAATGGCATTTGTTAGTCTGCCAGTTTACCATTGCTCAATCACACATGAAGTGATCAGCAACATTATGTGTATCAACATCAAAGTACATGACCACAAGGTTGACTAATCGAGCTTGTGGCAGGGAATGTTTTGTCTTGTGCTCATAACGGTCTTGTGTCCTGACATTTCTATCTCCTCCTGCAAGTGAGTATAGCAATCAAAATGGGAATAGGAATCTCAGATTTAATTGAGACATGGTACACATTCTGCAATCCTTAGTCATCAAATGTGGAACCATTGGCTTATATATCACAGCTCACATGTCTACCTTATCATACATGCTCAATGCATAATCATTGTATGAGTCATGTTACACAGTTCACAGTGATTGATAACGTGTTCCGTAGCGTTGCTTCTCAACTTTTACTTCACACATATGAGTTTCATCCTGGAGACATCAAGGCAGTACGCTTGGCTGGGCTGACAAGTCTGTGGCACACTATCCTGTGTCATCTATGAACAGTGTCATGTAGCAGAATCCTAAAGATTTGAATATAAAAAACAAATCAAGTTTCGTACATGTAATAAATGGTCTACAAACTTCCAAGTCTGATCATTGCATCTTCACAATACCTCAGGCAGAACACCATTTCACTGGGACATCTGGGTGCATTGAAATAGGGACTGTAGTAACTGAACCCATTTCCATCATGAGTACAGTCAACACCGTGGAACAATTTTGGCTACACTGAACAAGTCCATATTTGTATCGACAAAGTCTGAATGTCCCTCGCTTAGATTACACAATATGCACACTATGGACTGCTGATATTGCTCATGTTTAACATCTCATGTGGGTAACAAACTTAAATGTGTTGTGTATTTGCCATTTCAGAATCAGACAGTGATGCAAAAAAAACATTGTTTAGCAAGCCCTCAGGTTGGAATATTTAAGACCATTAACACATGTCAACAGTTGTGACCAAGCAAAACATACAAATGGGCAGGTTTGTAGACAAAATGGATGAACAGACTGCAGTTTACAGGGACATTGTCACCTGCAACTGCTAGATTGCCACCAACATCTTCATATCTCCATGTGTGCCTACCACATCCAGTGCAACAATATCTGCACCAGCCACAGGGAGCGATGTGAACTCTGGTGGAGAGCACCCTGCACCATCGCTGTCTGCACTTGAAAAACATGGAGTCGGTTGTCCAAAGAAGAAACAGTGAGAGACAGATGGCTACGCATCACCCCCAAGAAGTGACTACCTGCTCCTGATATCCTCCATTGTGTGCCAAGCATTCACTTTGTTGACTGAGACTGAACTCTCCCACATTGGCTGTAGGGTGTATGTTGGACTATGGACTCAAATATTTGTGGCTCTACTTTGGAATACTTCATCTACAAACACTAACAATTCCTATCAGCATTTCTCTAAATGTTTTTTTGTTGAGCACACCACCATGATGTGGATTTAAATCATCACATTATGTACCAAAAATAATCACTCTGCACCAAAAATGTGGTCAGTTTGTTACTTTGAATAAAACAATGTTAGAACTGTAATGATGTAGAAAAAGTCAAAGATGATAGTGTCCACAACATTGGTAACACATCACTTTGAAAAAGTTCACTACTGGCTTGTGAGTATATGACCATTGTCACAGCATGATAGATAGACACAACCATATTATGGCACAACCCTTAGGACATGTTACAAATACAATGCAAGTCGATTCCTTAAAATACTAGCACCATTTTCAAGCACAATAAGCAAACATTTTTATCAAATCAGCGCTTCCTGGAGCATGTTTAGTTTTCAAATAACCTGTGGATGTGTAAAATCAGACAAGGCACACGTCATTGTGTAGCCTAAGTTTATTTTCCTGATACAATCTGGCACCTTAACCCAATTTCAAAGGACATCACACAGTAAGAAAATGCTCTAAAATGTAGAAAAAAAGTATATTGGTCCAAAAAAAAAAGTGTGTGCCATGGTTTTACAAACAAGTCCAATGTTGGACTAGGTCACAGAATCAGATCCTGGTGAGGTCACAACTTGCATGATTGACATGGCAAAGAACCCTGGTAAGGAGAAACATTGAACAGAGTTAGGCACACAGAACTAAGCCTCTTCAATTTAGAAAATAATGTCAGCTGAAGCACAAGATTTTCAGTGTGGACACTACCTATGATTCATTGTAACACTGTACAACTCAACTTTTCCATCTCACAAAAACTTATCATACAACTAACATCATGGCAATTTTCATACACGCACAAACATACATACCCATTGTGCACCAGCAACCCAACAACAAACTCTTGGGGCTAGTACCCTACTATCATTTC
The DNA here is from genome assembly GCF_964261635.1 of Lissotriton helveticus. Lineage (NCBI taxonomy): Eukaryota > Metazoa > Chordata > Amphibia > Caudata > Salamandridae > Lissotriton > Lissotriton helveticus. The sequence continues at coordinate 1,320,067,662 of NC_136061.1, forward strand.
ATAACAACACTCATGTGAAGAAGTTGTTGATAAGCTGTTGTCTCAAATCCACGCCATCATCCTCATCCCCACTGTCGTCATGTATCAGTCCAGGATCCCCCCTCCCTCGCGGCTGCTGATCTCTTTTGTCCTGTATAAGTGGAATTTCCCTCCGTAGAGCCAGATTGCGGAGCATGCAGCAAGCGGTGATAATGTTGCACACCTTCAATGATGCATATTGTAGGGCTCCTCCCTTCCAATCTTGTCTTTAGGAGGCCAAAAGTCCACTCAACTACTCTTCGCCTCCTACCATGTGCATCATTATACCTCATTTCGGCATGTGTGACTGGGTTACGGAATGGTGTCAGTAACCAAGGTTGGTTGGGGTACCCAGAGTCTCCTACCCTGAAAACAAAGATCGATTCAGCTGTTGGTTGACAGAGCATTATCGTCCATACAATATACTCACAACATAGCACACCCAGGGCCTGACTGACTACCGGGCAGTTTGGAATGCTGCCGAGCTGGGGGTTGATTTAATAGCAGTGGGGGCTGATTTCGTTCATGGAGACCTGCGTGTGCTTCGAAATAATGAAAGCAAAACTAATTTTGTTTAGTAGACGCAGGTCCCCATCAACGAAATCAGCTCAGCAGCATTCCAATCTGCCCGGTAGCCAGTCCGGCCCTGAGCACACATGTGAGAAGTTGGCCTGATGTGCAGTGCTCACTATTCTAGTGATCACTATATATCAGTCCAAACAACCCTTATTGATGATTGGTTGTAAGTCAACCTTATAGACCAGCTATCCTAGTAGCATGGATACGAGCAGTCTAAGGCTAAGACTCTAGAGGGCGTGTTAAGCCAGCTGTTTTACCATCACATTACCCCTTGAACACCCAGTGAAAGGACACCACACAAGTTGTTATGAAAATAAACAGTGTATTTATTTATAACAAGACTACCCTGGCTCTTTATGAGACAGGGAGCTAAGCACACAACAAAACTCTTACGAAAATACTTTTAAGTTAGCACGTTACACAAATGCCCGAGGGGCACGAAAAACCATATACGCTAAAAGTGGAATGCGAATTACTAGCAGGTAAGTAACAGTTCTAATAGGCTTTGGAATCGCTAGGACTGGACTAGGGAATCGTTAGATTACTACTAGGAGGCCTAGGGGACTCGGGTGCAGAGTGTGCACTCTCACGCGGGATGCGGGACAAAGTCTATGGAAGCTAGAATTCACAAAGTTAGTGTTCACGGGCGAACCCGACCTGGTAGGGAGAAAACGACAGTGGATCCTGACCCTTGGATAGTGAGGCTATGCTGGGACACCGGAGTGCCGAAGTTACCTAGCCCAGGGGCTGCAGCTGCATAGGTCTGAAAAGACGTCGGGGATCTCGTTGCCGGACCAGGAGCCTGGAAGGAAGAAGTTGCTGGCAGGCGACCAGTGAAGGAAAGTTCGATGGATCCAAGCCTGGATCAAGGAAGAAGAAAACCTGAAAGCAGAGGGGACCAAGTTCTTGAATCACTAGCCAGTGATTAAGTGGGCACCAGGATGGCACCGGGCGAAGTCACCGCAGTCAGGTGAGTGGGCACTGCTGGGCTCTGCAGTCTCTCGGACCAGGAGGCGTTGTCGGCGACCAGGATGGAGGTGCGAGCTGTCCCACGAAGGTTGAAGTCGTCGGCGTCGAAGTTACCCAGGAGTGGGCAACAAGCCTTGGCTAATTCAAGCCCACGCGGTGGACTCAAAATGGCGTCTTGAGTGGACCAGGAGGGTCCAGGGTGCTCCTCTTCGGGAAGGGAGCAAGGGCCAGTCTGGAGCAACCAGACCAGCAGCAGAAATGTCGTCGGGCGTCGTCAGGAAGGCCACAAGCCAACGGGCTAGTAGCCAAACAACGCGGTGAGCAGCGGAAAGCAGAAGGGCCCCACGCAGATCGTGGAGATGCTGGGGGGCTGCACTTCGGAGCTGGAGCTGCTCAGAGTCGGGGCTTCTCGGACCCCAAAGCACTCACCAGTAGATTACTCGGCGGGCTTGCTGGAAAGAAGTTGTGCAGTCTTGCAGATGGCCGGTCCCTTGAGGTCTCGTCGCACCCACGGTTCTCAGCTGGGCTGTAGAGGTGGGTAGAGGTCAGAGGTGCCAGGGAAGCCGGTTCTCGTCGAGCTGGGCAGTCGGATTCCGGAGGAAGGACTTACAGCAGACCGCAGTGTTCTTGGATGGTGCCTGCGGATGCAGGGTGACTACTCCTTAGTCACAAGGGAGAAATCTTAGGAAGAAGTCTTGAGTTCCTTTCGCAGAAAGTAGTTTCAGGATTCAAAGATGATCTGATTTGGAAGGGGGCCAGTCTCTACCTTTATCCTGTAAAAAGGGGCTGGCACGCGACTAAGTCCTGCCCTATGGGTGGGACTAGGAGGGGGGTGGTTACACCCACTTCCTTGGCGGGCTTTTCCCCAGCACAGGGTCTGGAGTGACCCTGGAACTGGTTCCAGCCAGCCTATGCACAGTGAGCACCGGGGTGCCACGTGCAGTCACCTTCCTCTAAAGCCCTGCCTACCTACAATACACAAAACCCTGTCTGGGACGGTGCTGGCACCGCCCCTGGCAGGAAACCCTTTGTCCTTATCTCCTGCTCTGGGAGGACTCCCAGCAGCAGGAGGGCAGACTTGTGTCTCGGTGGCAGCATCCATTTTGTGGATGCTACGGCTCTGTCTGACTTTAACCGGGGTTAGGGGTTACATACATGTCGTGTCCCTCTAGAAGGGTGGAATGCTAACCCCGTCGCCAGAATTGGCGAGGGGTTAGTATTCCAATTCGTATGACACCTTACTCGACATGTTTTGATAAAGCGATACCAGAGTTGGCACATAACCGCGAGGATTATAATGCACTTAAGAGTATATGGTATGCGATATCATGGAAACGGCTAAGGGATGGATCCCGAAAGCCGCAGACAGGCTCAGCTCATGCCAGAGCACCATCTCACACGATTCCAAGCACTCTGCCTTCAGGATTGTTAAGGCCTGCCATAGGAGTGACTGATAGGAGATCTGTGTGTCCATTTTAGGGTTAGATATAGGTATACTATATCTAAAGCAAAGGGTGATTACACCACTTTGCCCCAGCTGTCGTGCAGCCAGTTGTGTCAGATTTGGATGGCCAGCCAGGGGTGGCATAATACATGCTGCAGCCCCTGGTAGGCCCTGGGTACACCTATGCCCTGGGTACCTAAGGTACACTGTACAGGGACTGATAAGGTGGCTCAGTATCCAATTTAGATATGTACCTAAGGTACATGGAATCCATTTTACAGAGAGAGCAGTGGGCCTGAGGTCCTGAATAGCAGGGCCTCAGGTCAACTAAGTCAGAAAACCAGCAAAACACCAGGCAAAAAGTTGGGGGCAACCATAGTCAGGGATCTACCTTCCTACATAACCCCCCCCCAAACGAAAGGAGATAAGGCTATCCTTGTCCAGGTAAGCCTATATTGCCTAAGTGGCCATTTAAGGAAGTACCAGCACTGGCATGGTTACCCCCTATGTCATGGTCCACTAAGCAATCCCTCACCCTAAGGGTGTCTGAGGGTCTCCACCATAGGGAATCTCTACCTGTGGTGTGTTTTGTCAAAGAAAAAGGCTGGTGCTGAAATGGAGTACTGAAGTGAGGCTCCACTAACTTTGGGCTCAGCTTCCTCCAATCATCATCCACCATAGAGGCCTTTCTTTCCAAGACTGAGTTGTTTTGGGCTCTCAGGGTCAACCTCTGGCTACCTACAGCTGGAGGTTGGGTCCCTCTGTTTGGCTTACTGGAGGGACAGGTCAGGTCTGGGGCCCTCAGGTCCCAAGTTTGTCTGTGCCCAACAGTGTCCATCTGTGGGAGGTCCCTAACTAATTTTAAGGGGGATCCCTCAGGAGTGTGTCTTATTTTCACTTGGCTAGGTCTACTAGCTTCAGTGCCCTTAATCTGCTGATTGGGGAATTCTTTTGGACAGGGGGCCCTTTGGGGTCCAACACTGGCCTCCCTGACTTCTACAGCCCTGGGCTGACTGAGGCAGGGTAGAGAGGGGCAGGTTACCTGCTCCAGACTGGGTCCCACCTTGGAAGGGTCCACTGACATCAGGGGTTCTGCCAGGCTAGGCCTGACTACCTCTGTGGCAGTTTCTTCACAAGGGGTCAGATCAGTTCCCTGAGGAGGCTGATCCTTTCCTAAAGTCTGGTGGGAGGGAGATTTCTCTTCCTCCGCAATACTCTCTGTCTGAGTGGAGTGATCCATAGTTTCAGGCTTCACAACACTGTCATCTGTCTGAGTTTGAGCTGTGGCCATCACAACTCTCCCAACCTTTTCAGGAGGGGGCTCAGTTTGGGTGTGGGCTGTGACCATCACAGCCTTGACAACCTGTTCTGGGAAGGAAGTTGTCTGAGATTGGGTTGTGACTGGCACAACCCTCCTGACCTGTTCAGGGAGGATATCTTGGACTGGGGCTGTGGCTACCACTGCCCCACTAACCTTACCATGGGGGTTTACCATTCTAGAATGGGTTTCTTGCTCTACCTCAGCCCAGGCTGAGAGCTCTAAATCATTCCCCAGTAGGCAATCTACAGGCAAGTTTGGTGACACTGCCACTCTCTTGTGGCCAGTGACACCTCCCCAGCTGAGATTGACCACTGCCATGGGATGATCTCTCTGTACTCCATCAATATTGGTCACCTGGTATGTGGCACCAGGTAAAAGTTGCCTTGAGGGGACTAGACTCTCAGTCACCATAGTGATGCTAGCCCCTGTATCTCTATAGGCCTCAACTTTTATACCATTGATGAGGGGCTCCTGTCTGTACTTGCCCAAAGTGTTGGGACAAGTTGTGAAGTTGGCAAACCCCATGCCAGTCTCACAGACAAGAGTATCTAAGTCAGGGGACCTGGTTAGGCCAGAGTCCCCAGGAACTCCCAAAGTAAATGCACCCAAATTCTTGGGGGCACTCCCACCACCTGGGGGATTACTACTAGTAGTAACAGGAGGTTTGGGAATGTTACTTGGGGGTATGTTTTCCTTATTGTTATTCTTTGGGCAACTGCTGTCAGTTTTTAAATGACCCACCTGTTTACAGGGATAACAATAAGGTTTCTTCTGGTTATTGGAAGGATTCTGGGACCCACCCCCCTCAGAGGATTTTTGGGGCCCTGATGTGGTTTGATCTGTAGATTTATTCCCACCCTTCTCTTGAGGCTTGGTTGATTCCTTTTTCTGGTCACCACCTTGGTTCTTGGGCCTAATCCTGGTTCTGACCCATTTGTCTGCCCTCTTACCCAATTCTTGTGGAGAGGTCAGATCAGAGTCTACCAGGTGCTGGTGTAATAACTGGTTCTGACAATTATTTAAGACTTGCTCTCTCATAATTAGATTATACAATCCCTTGAAATCAGTAACCTTACTACCCAGTAGCCAGCCTTCCAAAGCCTTAGTGGCACAATCAACAAAGTCTGACCAGTCCTGAGACTGAGTTTTCTGGGTGTCTCTGAACAGCAACCTGTACTGCTCAGTGGTTAAACCAAACCCATCAACCAGTGTATTCTTCAGGACCTGGTAATTGTTAGCATCCTCCACTCTTGTAGTGAGGAGCTTATCTCTACCTTTACCATCAAAGGAGAGCCACAGTATAGCTGCCCACTGACTCTGGGGAATGTTCTGCACAGTGCAGGCCCTCTCCAGAGCAGCCATCCATTTCTGGATGTCATCCCCTTGCTTAAAGGGGGGCACTATTTTAGTCAGGTGTTTAGTATCTAAACCCTTCTCTCTATCTCTTGGGAGATTGCTGCCACCAGTGGGAGCTAGCCCACTCATCTGCTGCTCTCTTGCCAGGGCAAGCTTCTCTTTGGCCAGGGCAATTTCTTCCCTTTCAATCCTCAGTTCAGCTTGTCTCATCCTAGCCTCATGCTCCTTTCTCTGAGGGGAAGTAAATCTCCTCTGTGGAGGATTCCTTCTCCCCTGAGAAGAGGCATTAGAGTGCAGAGATCTATTGGAGTCCCTAGAAAGAGATCTATCTCTCCTAACTCCAAGGTTAGGCCCACTTCGGGTTAGTACTGGGGGGCCCCCAGATCCTAGCCCAAGTAAGTCTAAGTTGGTCCTAGTTAGCCTTCTGACTACCTCAAGACCCTTGTCTACCTCATCCCCAGAGAGTACCTCCTGATCCTCCTCCTCAACTGCTGAATCAGTGTTGTGGAGATCTGGATCCCCAGAGGTTCCCTCTAAGGCTGGCATGTTCTCATGTAACTGAGAAAGCTTTCTGGCATCATATGTCTCTAAGAGACCTATCAGAAAGGAAGTGGTGGGGTTAGACCCCTGCTTCAGTTTCCTGGAGACACAGATCTGTCTCATCTCATGGAAACTGAGAGCTGCATATCTTGAAGTGACCTGTGGAGGGTCAACACTGACCAGGGGAGTCTCAGTAGAGTCCTCCTGAGTCGACATGCTTTTCTAGTGAGGTGTAAGTGGTGCACTTACCTACACAATATGTTTGCCTACTGATCCCTTGCTAGAGTTGTAGTTTAGGGTGTGCTAGGCCCTAGGAGCTACAACAGCTGGTTCAGTAGAACTCAGAGTATTCTAAGCTAAGTTATATGTACCTTTAGTACTTATGTGATCTTTCACAAGATATTCTTAGGATATGTGTGGTAAAACAACAGCAAGCTCAAATCCCAACCGCTGCTCACCAATGTGAGAAGTTGGCCTGATGTGCAGTGCTCACTATTCTAGTGATCACTATATATCAGTCCAAACAACCCTTATTGATGATTGGTTGTAAGTCAACCTTATAGACCAGCTATCCTAGTAGCATGGATACGAGCAGTCTAAGGCTAAGACTCTAGAGGGTGTGTTAAGCCAGCTGTTTTACCATCACATTACCCCTTGAACACCCAGTGAAAGGACACCACACAAGTTGTTATGAAAATAAACAGTGTATTTATTTATAACAAGACTACCCTGGCTCTTTATGAGACAGGGAGCTAAGCACACAACAAAACTCTTACGAAAATACTTTTAAGTTAGCACGTTACACAAATGCCCGAGGGGCACGAAAAACCATATACGCTAAAAGTGGAATGCGAATTACTAGCAGGTAAGTAACAGTTCTAATAGGCTTTGGAATCGCTAGGACTGGACTAGGGAATCGTTAGATTACTACTAGGAGGCCTAGGGGACTCGGGTGCAGAGTGTGCACTCTCACGCGGGATGCGGGACAAAGTCTATGGAAGCTAGAATTCACAAAGTTAGTGTTCACGGGCGAACCCGACCTGGTAGGGAGAAAACGACAGTGGATCCTGACCCTTGGATAGTGAGGCTATGCTGGGACACCGGAGTGCCGAAGTTACCTAGCCCAGGGGCTGCAGCTGCATAGGTCTGAAAAGACGTCGGGGATCTCGTTGCCGGACCAGGAGCCTGGAAGGAAGAAGTTGCTGGCAGGCGACCAGTGAAGGAAAGTTCGATGGATCCAAGCCTGGATCAAGGAAGAAGAAAACCTGAAAGCAGAGGGGACCAAGTTCTTGAATCACTAGCCAGTGATTAAGTGGGCACCAGGATGGCACCGGGCGAAGTCACCGCAGTCAGGTGAGTGGGCACTGCTGGGCTCTGCAGTCTCTCGGACCAGGAGGCGTTGTCGGCGACCAGGATGGAGGTGCGAGCTGTCCCACGAAGGTTGAAGTCGTCGGCGTCGAAGTTACCCAGGAGTGGGCAACAAGCCTTGGCTAATTCAAGCCCACGCGGTGGACTCAAAATGGCGTCTTGAGTGGACCAGGAGGGTCCAGGGTGCTCCTCTTCGGGAAGGGAGCAAGGGCCAGTCTGGAGCAACCAGACCAGCAGCAGAAATGTCGTCGGGCGTCGTCAGGAAGGCCACAAGCCAACGGGCTAGTAGCCAAACAACGCGGTGAGCAGCGGAAAGCAGAAGGGCCCCACGCAGATCGTGGAGATGCTGGGGGGCTGCACTTCGGAGCTGGAGCTGCTCAGAGTCGGGGCTTCTCGGACCCCAAAGCACTCACCAGTAGATTACTCGGCGGGCTTGCTGGAAAGAAGTCGTGCAGTCTTGCAGATGGCCGGTCCCTTGAGGTCTCGTCGCACCCACGGTTCTCAGCTGGGCTGTAGAGGTGGGTAGAGGTCAGAGGTGCCAGGGAAGCCGGTTCTCGTCGAGCTGGGCAGTCGGATTCCGGAGGAAGGACTTACAGCAGACCGCAGTGTTCTTGGATGGTGCCTGCGGATGCAGGGTGACTACTCCTTAGTCACAAGGGAGAAATCTTAGGAAGAAGTCTTGAGTTCCTTTCGCAGAAAGTAGTTTCAGGATTCAAAGATGATCTGATTTGGAAGGGGGCCAGTCTCTACCTTTATCCTGTAAAAAGGGGCTGGCACGCGACTAAGTCCTGCCCTATGGGTGGGACTAGGAGGGGGGTGGTTACACCCACTTCCTTGGCGGGCTTTTCCCCAGCACAGGGTCTGGAGTGACCCTGGAACTGGTTCCAGCCAGCCTATGCACAGTGAGCACCGGGGTGCCACGTGCAGTCACCTTCCTCTAAAGCCCTGCCTACCTACAATACACAAAACCCTGTCTGGGACGGTGCTGGCACCGCCCCTGGCAGGAAACCCTTTGTCCTTATCTCCTGCTCTGGGAGGACTCCCAGCAGCAGGAGGGCAGACTTGTGTCTCGGTGGCAGCATCCATTTTGTGGATGCTACGGCTCTGTCTGACTTTAACCGGGGTTAGGGGTTACATACATGTCGTGTCCCTCTAGAAGGGTGGAATGCTAACCCCGTCGCCAGAATTGGCGAGGGGTTAGTATTCCAATTCGTATGACACCTTACTCGACATGTTTTGATAAAGCGATACCAGAGTTGGCACATAACCGCGAGGATTATAATGCACTTAAGAGTATATGGTATGCGATATCATGGAAACGGCTAAGGGATGGATCCCGAAAGCCGCAGACAGGCTCAGCTCATGCCAGAGCACCATCTCACACGATTCCAAGCACTCTGCCTTCAGGATTGTTAAGGCCTGCCATAGGAGTGACTGATAGGAGATCTGTGTGTCCATTTTAGGGTTAGATATAGGTATACTATATCTAAAGCAAAGGGTGATTACACCACTTTGCCCCAGCTGTCGTGCAGCCAGTTGTGTCAGATTTGGATGGCCAGCCAGGGGTGGCATAATACATGCTGCAGCCCCTGGTAGGCCCTGGGTACACCTATGCCCTGGGTACCTAAGGTACACTGTACAGGGACTGATAAGGTGGCTCAGTATCCAATTTAGATATGTACCTAAGGTACATGGAATCCATTTTACAGAGAGAGCAGTGGGCCTGAGGTCCTGAATAGCAGGGCCTCAGGTCAACTAAGTCAGAAAACCAGCAAAACACCAGGCAAAAAGTTGGGGGCAACCATAGTCAGGGATCTACCTTCCTACATAGCACATGCCACATCACCTACCAACAAGCCAGGCACTGTCAGGTTGTAGGTAGGGCATCAAATAGGGGATAGCACTGTTCCTCATGATGTACGCGTCATGTTCAGAACCAGGGAAACATGCAAAGACGTGGGAGATGGACATGTCAGCCAAACACACCACCTGGACATTAATTGAGTGGTAATGTTTGCTGTTGTGATACACAAGCCTATTAGCCTGTGGTGGCACCAATGCACTGTGGGTGCCATCAATGGAGCCAATTATATGGGGTATCCATCTCAATGCATTGAATTCCCCCTTCATGCCTGCCAAATTTTACAGGTGTTGGGAACTTAATGTATTGGCACAGCTAATGCAGCACTGCCCCCAAAACATCTCACAGAATGCGGCTGAACATGGTTTGTGACATCCCACTGTGTATTGAAATGTACAGCTGCCATAACCTTCACTTTGAGTGTCAGTGCAGTTGGATATGGCCGACCAGGCTGCAGGTGAGATGACAACTGCACAGTCAACTGTTCAATGATTGGCCTTATGAAGCAGTACTTCCAGATGGTGTCACATTCTTCCATGGTTGCCAGGTCTTGAAAGGGCCTGTACACTGCAGCTCGTCTGCGATACCTATGCGTACAGTGTAAACACAGTTGGTGTCAGGTCAAAATGTAGAAAGCAATGTGCTTAAAGACAAACATGAAATGTAAGCACAACTGAAGCTACAGATTATTTCAAATACCGATTTTAATGTAAAAGTATGCCCATAGATACATCTCACACCATCAGTACCCCACACAGACAGTTTACCAAGGTACGGTGACAAAGCAATTATAGTGGTGTACTGTACAAATCACTAGTGTGTGACATAATAAATGTCAGTAAGCATCACATATTCAAAGGATCCAAAGAACAAATATGGTACTTTAATGTTTCTGTGAACAATTACATGTGCAATAGGTATACAGAATAGGAACATGCACTGCAAGAGATGTGTTACACCTGATATACACATCATCTCAAATACTCAGTCATGCCCACCACTGTCAATGGTTGGACACTGCCATGTAGTTATATGTGCATTACACATACAATCACATACACAGACTGTTTTCAATGTTGAGGATGCTAAAATATGTAATAACACCATACACTGCAGTTTTGGGCAAACAGACTAGTAATTCACATTTCACAAACAAGCTGAAGATGCAGAATGATTTCACTGTCTATTCATCCAATGGTAAACGCCTTAGCCATTACTTGCACAACAGACATCTACAGTCTGAAATGACAATTGTAAAATGAATCATACTGTACACAAATGCAGCAACAATGCAAGAATGCACATGTACATCCACACAAAAAATAATGGGCACTGTGACCAGTACAATGCGGATAACTGAATTTCTCTCCTGACATGCTTGTATATACCAGTAGAACAGTGTGTCATGTGCCCTTTAAAGTTAGCTCCTCATTGGAGTGTGTCTTATCCAGTTAAAGGTCACTCTTATCATTTAAAAAGTGCATCCACACAGGTAACGTACAAAAATACATCAATCACAGCAGTGTGTGCTCTGACGACCGATTATTCAAAAGACTCGGTAGCTGCATCCAAAACTATTCGGTCACAGCCATTGGTTGTTATGGTGAAAGACGCTGGTGAGTATTCAAAGGACACAGTTGCCGCATCCAAAACGATTCAGTCACAGCCATTGGCTGTTGGTTGTTCTGATGAGCAACACACATTTGGGCTCATGTCTTCAGTGCGTGAAAACCCATTCTGTTACCTCCCATCACCAATTTATCACAGTCAATCGCGATCAGATGAAGAGTGTTTGAACGTTGTGGGAGGTGTCTTTTGCAAGCAATGCTATGCATTTAACCGATTCGTACAATGTGACCGATGCCAACCTACCACTTTTGATGCATGGATTTGATGCATGGATTTGATACTGCCTCTGCTGTAGAGATATAAGTCTGTCTGATCCTTAGAGACTGCACTTGCCTGCACTACCTGCCTCATTCCTGCATCTCCCCATCTCTCTGCTGCTGTGACAACATCCTCTGGTAGCGATAATGGCAAGGGCACAGCCCAGGGCCCCAGCTTTAACTGAGGAGGAGAAACAGGCCCTGCTGGACACACTCCTGACATTACACAGCCAGATGAATGGCAAACCAGAGGAGCAGGTGAGTGAGGATAACAGTGCATTACCCTTGGACATGTGCAATAACCGTGCATCACCTGCAGTAGGAATCTCAATAATAGATATTCCTTTAGGCTTTTTGCAAGTTTCACTTGGTGTAGGGAACTGATTTGGGCAGGCACACTGCTGTAGGAGTGTGTGTACTGTAGCAAACGTCATCACTGTTCTCATGGAACTGAGATATGATTGAACACAGGACTGATGCACCTGATGCCACATGCATCCCCGAAGTTATTTTTCCAAAACTGACCATGACCTATGTATAGTAGTGTATGACTCAGAAACATGACTCATTTAATTTAAGGGACTATCACCATGTCATCCTTACAGGTCAACTCCCATGAGAAGTCAAGGATCTGGCTGACCATCGCCAAGAAGGTGCTTGACGTGGGAGGGTCGCATATTGTTGTGTCCGTCATTGCTGCAAGAGGTGGCAGGACCTTTGTGGCTGGGCCAAAAGGATTGCTGAGGTCCAGCTGGTCCTTTCACAACCGGGCAAGCGAGGGGGCTGGCAAACCTTGACCCCCCCCCACATGCTCCACATCTTAACGGTGGTTTTCCCTGAGCTGACAGCAACTAGGAGGGGGTGAGTCAGTTACTTGTTGCACTTGTATCTGTATTCATACATGTTTTGAGATCTGAGCCTGATGGAGCTTTTACGGGTCGTAAGTCTGCCAAATTTGCAGTTATTTGCACAAGATAAAAATGCAGAAGGATCAATAGATGTCAGGTAATGCCCCATTCTTAAGGGATATGTGAGTGAGTCATATTCATGCTAGGAATAGTAGTGACATGCACATGTGTGCATTCAAAATTTCTTGACATGTTTCTGCACATTCACTGATATGTGAACCTATCCTCAGAGTGGTTTGAACAAATCATTTCAGTATGTTGTGATTGATGCACTCGATTATGGAAATCCCATGCTAAACATTTTTGCAGAATGATTTGTCTATGTTCAGACCTAGATTGGTTTGGCTTGGTCCATGTGCAAATGTTTTTTCCCAGACGTGCTGCTAAGTGTGATCACATGTATCCCATGGGACAGTCATAGCTAGGGTACCTCTGGTCACATGTCACAATGACCTTACCCATGATGTTGTTGGAAATTCCATAAACAACATTGTGAAGAGTGAGTCCATGTGTAGGAGTTTGTGAGGGTGAAAACACAAGCTATTCAGTGTCAAACACAGGTTGTCACTGATCACAACACGGGCACATTTGTGAAGTATGATGTGCAGTACACAGTCACAACTGTTGACATGTGTTAATGGTCTTGAATATTCCAACCTGAGGGCTTGCTAAACAATGTTTTGTTGCATCACTGTCTGATTCTGAAATGTCAAATACACAACACATTTAAGTTTGTTAGCCACATGAGATGTTAAACAGGAGCAATATCAGCAGTCCATAGTGTGCATATTGTGTAATCTAAGCGAGGGACATTCCGACTTTGTCGATACAAATATGGACTTGTTCAGTGTAGCCAAGATTGTTCCACGGTGTTGACTGTACTCATCATGGAAATGGGTTCAGTTACTACAGTCCCTATTTCGTTGCACCCAGATGTCCCAGTGGAATGGTGTTCCGCCTGAGGTATTGTGAAGATGCAATGATCAGACTTGGAAGTTTGTAGACCATTTATTACATGTACAAAACTTGATTTGTTTTTTATATTCAAATCTTTAGGATTCTGCTACATGACACTGTTCATAGATGACACAGGATAGTGTGCCACAGACTTTTCAGCCCAGCCAAGCGTACTGCCTTGATGTCTCCAGGATGAAACTCATATGTGTGAAATAAAAGTTGAGAAGCAAAGCTACGGAACACGTTATCAATCACTGTGAACTGTGTAACATGACTCATACAATGATTATGCATTGTGCATGTATGATAAGGTAGACATATGAGCTGTGATATATAAGCCAATGGTTCCACATTTGATGACTAAGGATTGCAGAATGTGTACCATCTCTCAATGAAATCTGAGATTCCTATTCCCATTTTGATTGCTATACTCTCTTGCAGGAGGAGACAGAAATGTCAGTACACAAGACCGTTGTGAGCACAAGACAAAACATTCCCTGCCACAAGCTCCATTAGTCAACCTTGTGGTCATGTACTTTAATGTTGATACACATAATGTTGCTGATCACTTCATGTGTGATTGAGCAATGGTAAACTGGCAGACTAACAAATGCCATTTATAATAATGTACTATGCGCTAATAGCACAATTCAATGTGATGTCTGATTTCTGTGAACATTTGTGACAATAACTACGTGTGAAGTAGATATGGATGACTCATGAAAATCTTTGGGCCAAATGTACGACCATTGGATTTTGCGACTTGAAATTTGTGACGAACTGCGAGTCGCAATTTGTGATTCACAAAATCCAATGTACAACAGTGTCTCAGACACTATTTGTGATTCCCAATGGGATCACAAATTGCATGACTCATGAATATTAATGAACCTGTCACAATTTGCCATTGGGAATGGCTGGCACAACCAGGGATGGTGGCCTGCTGGGGTCAGCAGACCACCAAGCCGGGGACAGCTTTTTAAAATGCAGACCATTTTTCTTAAAGGAAAATGGGATGCATTAAAAAATAGAAATGAAACTTTTCATTTTCATTTTTTAAGGGCAGGCAGTGGTCCCTGGGACCACTGCCCGCTCTTAAAAAATATTAGCGCATGCATTCCCAATCGTTTGTGAGTGCATCACCACCCTTCAAAGAAGGGTGGTAAACTGCAAGTGTTTTGCGACTGCATTGGTGGTCGCAAAACATTCATACATGGGTTATGGACTCGCTATTAGGAAGGCACGTCCTTGGCATGCCCCCTCTTAATAGCGAGTCACTAACTCTGATTGGAGAGGGTGAGGGGAGTCTCATTGGGAGCAGATCTGCAACGCCATCTGCAGGGTCTTGGGGGACACAGTGACTACATCAATAACATCAGAATCCACCATCACCACCATACCATCTCCACCCTCCCAGCTGCTCCCAGTACCAGGTTCCGTGGCAGCTCCCATGGCAGGGGCAAACTCTCCTTTTGGCAAGGCACCTCACCCCCTGCACCTGTCTCCCCTGCTGCCCTCAGTGTGGAGACAAACGACCTCCTGAGGCAGATCTCTGTAAGGCAGATATCCATGCTGAGTGTTCTCTATGCACACACAACTCTTTTGACAGAGATGTCATCATACATGGAGGGCATTCCCTCAAACATGTTTGCCTTACAGAGATTAATAGGCAATGGCCTCTACACTGATGGGAGCACTGTCTCTCCTCCAGAAGTACCTATCCCTCCTACCTTTTACTCATCCACTGGCCCAACTACCCCCCTGACCCAAGCACATGCAATCACACACATTCCCACACAGTAAAAAGTATTTAAGGGGCACATTAGAGAGACATTACTATGAAAAACTATGAGCTCTTAAACAAAGTTCTTGATGATCATGGGGAAAATAATATCCAAAGGAAGTACCTTAAATTCAGACGCGACCTAACAGATTACCAATTGGGCCGAGTTTATACATTTGCTAAAAAATATGACAATGTTACGACTCCAACTCTGTCTACAAAACTAAGTGGTTCATCTGAAACAATCCCCTCTTTGGAGTCTGAATCTGTAGGAGACCCAGAGGCTATGAGCAGCTCCAGCCCAACTGTAAAGTTTCACAAGGAAATACTGAGACATTGTCTGGGTAACGCCCAAGACAATCCGACACGGCCACCAAACACAAATCCACCAAAATAAGGTACTATGGGAGTACATATGAGAGCCAGGAGCAAAGAATAGAACAAGATACAACCTCGTGCAACAAACTTGTTACGAATACCAATAAACTAGTGTTCAGCCTCACAATACGACATTACAAGAGTCTCATTATCAAATTTTGAATAAGTGGGTTGTCCTTCTGGCCAATAACACACTGGGACCTAGTACAGACCAAAGTTGACTTATTCAAATTTACAAGAAAAGCAAAATTGAATGCCTTCTTCTCTGATAAAATACCACTGCAAACACCAAGTGGAAACTCATCACAAACTAGTGATCCCAGTGTACAAGTACTTGAGACTATCCATATACTCACAAATGTGTCCACAGAGGACACTTCGGATGGACTAGAGTCATTGTCCACAACTGCCCAAGAACTGGGATTAGACATCTTTCATTACAAACCTACACCTCTCAAGAATTTTTTTTTTTTACACCAGCTCCATCACCTGGCAACTCAATTGATATCTTCTTTTCAACTATAAGCATGGACTTGGACAATGAGTATCAGAAATATCTGTATAAACAAAAGTATGTACCATCAAATATAACCAAAAAAGAACAACAATCGCTGAGGGAGTTACAGAATGATCCAGGCATAATTATCAAAGAAGCAGATAAAGAAGGCAATGTAGTCCTCCTAAACACCACAGATTATCTCCAGGAAAGATGTAGATGAAGTATTCCAAAGTAGATCCACAAATATTTGAGTCCATAGTCCAACTTACACCCTACAGCCAATGTGGGAGAGTTTAGTCACAGTCAACAAAGTGAATGTTTGGCACACAATGGAGGATATCAGGAGCAGGTAGTCACTTCTTGGGGGTGATGCGTAGCCATCTGTCTCTCACTGTTTCTTCTTTCGACGACCGACTCCACGTTTTTCAAGTGCAGGCAGCGACGGTGCAGGGTGCTCTCCACCAGAGTTCACATCCCTCCCTGTGGCTGGTGCAGATATTGTTGCACTGGTTGTGGTAGGCACACATGGAGATATGAAGATGTTGGTGGCAATCTAGCAGTGGCAGGTGACAATGTCCCTGTACACCGCAGTCTAATCATCCATTTTGTCTACAAACCTACCCATTTTTATGTTTTGCTTTGTCTGCTGCTGCTGCATGGTCCTGAGCATCCCTATAACCTGGCCCATCTCTCCTTGTGAATCCTCATATACTTTGAGGATTCTGGAGAGGTGTTGGGTCTCCACATCAGCAGCACCAGCTACATGATGGTGCCACTCCCAACAACCTTTCCCACCACCGATACCCACCCTAGCAGAACCAATTGGTGCTGGTACAGTCAACAAATAACCTCCTTCATTGTTGGTATTGGTGGTGTTGTTGGGCAACTCAAGAGTGCCCTGTGTTGCTGTGCTGTTGATGTTATCCTAGGCTACTGTATCCATGCAGGTAGGGGTCGGCTGGGTGTTGGCAGCTGAGGCAGGAGTGCTCACAGAGGATCCCGATGTTGCTGCCACTGGTGCTGTGGGGTGGCCCATACCTAAAGGGCCAGGTCCGTCATCGTCGTTCGAAGAAAAATGAGAGTCATCAATGCCGGAGGGCTCCTTTTCGTCCGGAGTCTGGGCCTGGCTATCCTGGATGGTTCTAGTGGTGTCCTCAGCTGGCCCTATAGGTACGACCATAACACAATGACTGCTATAAATGTCTAATGCCCCTCAAATCATACACATTTATTAGGCTACAGAAGTGCATGATGAGTTACTGTAAATATATTGGACTCCTTTATCCATGATTCAGGCCTATTGTTTGGGATGACTATGTTTTTGGGACAAGATGGGGATTGATGGATGTGTGCACCTATGTGCATTAATGGGCCTGTTGTGTTTAGTTTAGATTACATGTCGGAAGACATTGACTGGTTTCTGACACCCTATGAATGACAAAGGCAAGTAAGTAAGTAAAATCTTTATTCGGCATTCATTTTCCATGAGTTACCATAAAAGCATTTATACAGTATATTTACATGCAATTTAACAATACTAAAACATGTTCGACGTATTTGTAGTTTGTAGCGGTAATAATTTGTTTAGGACAATTTAAAGATTGTTATTCTGAAAATTCATCCTTGATTTAAAAATACATTTTAAAAAAGTACTAACAACTTTAAAAACATGTTCTGAGGATAAAAATTGTAACCATAGCATAGCGGGACGACATTTTCGGAGGCCTAAGGTTCTCAGCAATGGGGATAGCCAAAGTCTTCGATTGGCGGAGTAATATTTACAGAACAGTACAGTGTGGATCGTTGACTGCTCAGATAGTTCATCACAAGGGCAGGGAATTAACCTCTCTTCCCAGCGATTTCTATTTGGGAATGCTACGACCCTGTGGAAAATATTTAGCCTAAATCTCGCTAATAAGAAACGTTCAAACTGCGAGTCAACATAGGTTAAATATGGTTCCATTTCCATTGTTGTTGTGACCGCCAGGGAATGCTGTACAGAAGGTTTCTTAATCTCCGCAGTGATGCGTAATTCTTCAAAGTGACTCAACGCCTTTGCCTTGAGGTCTTTCTTAGGAATTCCAGTAATTGAGTCTGGGTTATGATAATACTCGGCCATTCCTAGATCAGTGAGGAGATTTTTAACATATCTTAACCAGTCTATTTTATCTGCGCGATCTAGGGTCATACAGTCTGCAACAATAGCTTTAGTAAGAGAGTTCTTTGTTGAGGCCCATATTCTGCGCCAAAGGAGTACAGGTTCAATTTTGGCCAAATCCTCAATGTGTGGTAGTCCCAGTTCTGCATGCGAGGCAAAAGTCGATGCTCTTTTAGGGACTGACAGTAGAAATCTTATAAAAGTATTCTCCGCCACCTGTAGGACTTTAGTGTGTTTGTGGCCCCATAAGCCCGCCCCATAGAGTGCGATTGAATGGCACTTCGCTCTATAGATTTGGAGTAGTTCACCTGGAGGTTTTTTCCCTAATTTCTGGGCAAATTTCATAAGAGCAGCAATAGATCGCAAAAGTTGGTGCTTGCGAGCTTCTATGGCCGCTCTCCAGTTGAGCTTCTCGTCAATCATAATTCCCAGGTAGGGATATTGGGGAGTGGATTCTAATTTTTCATTATTTAGGAGGATTGTTTTTCCATTTCTCCTAGCCCGTCCAGCTACCATAACAAAGGTTTTCCTTATGTTTATGAGGAGATCTAAGTCACTCATAAATTTTGCATAGCTGTTCAAGGATTTTTGTAGCTCACGAGGAGTGCGTGCTATAATCACCGCATCGTCTGCGTACAGGAGCGCAGGGACCAATCGCTCTTTTACGCGGGGTAGGTCTAATCCCCCCGTAACATCTCTACCTCAAGGCCGTTGGTATAGAGGGAGAAGAGGAAAGGGGCAAGAACGCATCCCTGCCTGACGCCGCGCTCTACAAGAAAGGAGTCTGATAATTCACCCCGTACTCCAAAACGCACCCTCGCGGAGGCGTTGGAGTAAAGTTCTCTAAGGAAGGTCACAAGAACCACGTCCATTCCCATATCGATCAAAGCTGACCAGAGTTTTGCATGACTGACGCAGTCAAAGGCAGCAGAGAGGTCGACATACACCATGTACAACCTCTTGCGCTTTGCTGAGACATACTTTCCCATCAGTAGGGCCAAGTTCAGGGCTTGTTCCGTAGTTCCGTGGCCCTCTCGGAAACCATACTGGATATCCGAGAGGGTCCCGGTATCGTCCGCCCACTCCTGTAGACGCTGGAGAACCACTCTGCCCAGTACTTTCCCCAGTGAATCCAGGAGGGAGATTGGACGATAGCAGGTCACCTCCTCTCTATTTCCCTTCTTAAAGATGGGTACTAGGATTGATTGAGTCCAGGATGTGAGTAATCCACGGGCCATTGCTGCATCGAACACCCTTTTTATAATTGAGGCCCAGAGATCCATTCTAAATTTAAAAAAATCAACTCGTACCCCGTCCGACCCCGGGGCTTTTCCACTCTTACTGGCGTTCAGTGCATTTATTACCTCGTATAGGTCGAATGTCAGAGGGATTGGGAGTGAATTGCCCTCATATGTGGTGGGATTATTTCCGCTGGCAGCTGCTACTGGTGGTTTGCCAAAAATCTTAGCGAAATGGTTTATCCAAGTTTGTCCCTCAATAGCTACATCAAGGCTTGGCTGATCTTTTGGATCCGTCAGGAAAGGTGCTTTAACCACTTTCCAAAATAGTTCACTATCTTTATTTAAAGAGCTTTCGTGCAGCTGGTCCCATAATCCCTTTTTTAGCTCTTCTTTTCTCGCTTTACAGGCCAATTTGTAGGTTATTCTCAGAGACCTGACCTCCTCTTTATCTCTTGTTATTTGTGATAGTGCTCTTATTAGGATTTTGCGGGCTACTGAGCAATCGTGATTAAACCATCCTTTACTTTTTTCCACTGTCCCTTTCTGCCTCACAGTAAGGTGTTTGTTTACTTTACATAAAATCGCCTTAAAATTGGACAGGACTTCCTCATCAGATACCTCCAAATCTAAGCACTTCAAAATCTCTGTTTGAGTTGCAGTTACAACCTTATTTGTCAATTTGTTTGGGAATGACAAAGGTATGTTTAGGTTGTCTACATCTTACTTTCACAGTGAGATACATACATTTTCTCTCCCTATGTGGGTACTGTTTTGTGCCTGCCCACTGTTCTTAGTACATGTCTTTACCAGCAACATTGGTGTGGCTGCCTACACACTCACATTCTATTAACTTAGCCATGAAGTTGTGGGATTTGAGTGAGGGAGGGGCTTTTTGTTATCGTCTCATTCTGTAGTGTAGTTCCTATCTTCCCAATAGGCTCTGCGCATTGGAATAGTACCTACAGCAGTAAAGGCCTAGGCCAGACGTTAACTAGGTCTACTACTGTCGATACTAGACTTAATTTTTGGGTTTGCCAGCTAAGCTCAGAGTTCGCTAGAAACTTTCTCGAATGTTCAGGAAAGAATTACCTCCCCTGATTAGACAAGAAGGGATTTAGTTTCTGACAACCATAGAACATGACAACTTTGCTCTCCCCTAATCAAGAGTCAATCTCAAGAGTCGTGTGAGCACAAGGCAATTATTTTACTCAGTCAGTACGTGCATTCTTAGTCTCATCAGAATGTAGAGAAAAGGAAGAGACGGGCGTGTTCAATAAAAGATGTTATTTATTGATCAGTCTCTTTTCTCGTACAAGAGAAATGGATCGATATTATTGCAATACTTATAGTTAAGTAAAGTGCATACATTAAAAGCAATAGTATAAAATAATACTGTAAAAACATTGATATGGTTTCTGAGCCATATGATGTTTAAAATGATTAAAATATATTTACATACACATATACATTTGACTAAACGTACTCAACTGGTGTTTCTAAATACGCCTACCCCGTGTACCTGACCTAAGTCTAATGCGTGGCGGGAATAGAAAGTTACAGTTTAAGTTAAGTTTGTTTTTGCCAAGTGAATAACTAAAGAATTCTCTGTGAGGGGTTATTCAGTTCTGTACCTGGAATTTAGGATGGATGAGGAATGGTATCTCTTTCTCTGCTCTCGATATTCCAGGCTGCCTGCGAGGGCTACCCGGAAGCGCCGGTGCTGGGTCTCTCGGCTTGAGATAGCAGCGCGTCTCTCAGCGCGTCAGGAAGGCGGGGCTGCTGCCTGCGGGGTCTGCTTCTGCTCTCGGCTTCGGCAAGTATGGCTGCTCCGTCTTGTCACCACGCGTGTGTTTGCATAGGGCAAGGTCGGCAATATTTATACCTTAAAAGGTGCCGAGATTGACGTAAGGATGGACATAGGTACGTCAATAAAGATGTCATACGACTTGCTCGTTAGCACATTCTTTTGCAAAAGTTCTCTGTGAAATCAAAACAATGGCCGCACGGATTTTCCAGGTTGTCATAGGTTTGATTTGTTATGAGAACGTCGTATGCCTTATCAGGGGCTGGAGGAATGTCGCTTGTCTAATTAGATCTCAAGCGTTATGACCTAATCAGATAACACGTTCCTGTGCCGTAGTGTGACTGCGTCAGATAACGGTATCTGCATCATGGGGGATTTCTTGCCTCATGGGCTGACTGTTAGTTAACTAGCTAGGTAGTTTAACCAGAATAGGGTCAGGAATAGGGGGATCGATTCAGAACCTATAGAAATACACGACACCCACTCCACGCTAACTATGGTCATATCTACTAATCTATGCATAGTATAACATAGTACAACATACTATAGAGTATAGTGTATACCTTACCACCCCAAAATACATAAATGCATTTCGAAATTTTCAAATATACTGAAAAATTGCAGTCATATATATTGTATGCACTTAAGCTATGAATTAAATGCAAAAGTAAACACGCATTGTTATGCATTATTGCTTTTTGGTATATGAGAAATACACATGAAATGGCTCTTAATATAGCTATACAGAAAGGAAGTCCGAGACCATTTCATCACATAATAAAATATTTGTGAACATACCAGCGGGCAGCTAAAGTCTATATAAAGTATCTAAAATAGAAATCTTAGTTCTCTAGGAATAGTTTCTTACTCTAAGCAGAAGATCAGTGTCCCGGGGAAAAAATATATAGAAAAATATTTTAAGGGCTTGCTGAAAAAAGTTGCTGTCCGTGAACTGGATTGTAATTGTTCATGTGACTTTATTTTTAAAGGTTGAAGGCCGAATTCAGGGAACGCCGTGTGCGAGTTTACTCAAAAGTCTCTATTTCTGTTCCGGAGAGAACATCATATCATTCAGGCTTTCGAAAAAACTGTCAACAGCTTCATGGGAAAGTTCCACTAAGTCGGAAATAGGGGTAACCATGCATTCGTGCGCATGATTGTCTCCATTGACATTCTGATTTGGATTGCTGACAGAAGGTCGTACCTGATCGATGCTGCTTTCATCTTGAACTTCACTACTCTTCAATCGTAGTGGTGAAGATTCCAGGAATGCCGTCATCAGAATTGGCAGCCTTTGAGGGCAGCACAGTGCGTGAACCTTGGTAGGAACCAACAGTGTATCTGCATCCACCGGCGCATCCGATTGTAGCGTCAGACGTCTAACAAGCATTCTTCTCCGCATAGCAGACACCTTAGTACAGGTAAAACACACCTTTGCCACATTGGTCGAAATGATAGAAACCAAGTCATGTTTAGGTCTCTAAGCCGGGAGAGTCCCAGGATTTTTGATATCCGGTCCCGGTATCCAATGGCTAGGATCGTATCTTCCATTGTCGCGAGAGTTTGATCTGTGACATGGGTTGCCATAACGAAAAATAAGGACTAGGAATAGGATTCCTGCAATTAGTCCCAGGATCAGGGGAAGTCCGCCAAAAATCGAATGGACGAAATCTGGAAAAATACCCAGTATGGCTTTGAATGGTGTTAATGCCATCGAAAATACTGTCTTAAATACCTTTGAGACCCCAGTGGTATCAGAAATATTTAAGATTTCGCTCAGGATTTCCGCGAAATGTACGGGGGAATTAGTTGATAATAATGTATGTATCTCTGCAGTCGTCCTTGCGACTTGTAGATCATACGTTTCTTTAGATGACGTGAGCCTTGTAGGCGTCTGAAGAAGCACTGTTTTCATTCTGCTTAAAGTGTCTATTCGAATAGAAGTAATTTTCAAACCGGGCCATGCCCTTGCCTCCCTGTCTGGTAAGGAGCTGGAGAATAAAGAACGTCCACAGCACTTGACCTTCGCCGTCGTGGTGACGAGATAAGGAGTCCCGGGCATAAGACTACAACATCTGCGGTCTACAATAAGAATGTAACTCCCATTATAGAGTCTTTGAAAGAATGGTTCTATTTCAGTTGCAGGTGCGCCTTGCTGGTGACATGAAAGGTTGTATGAATTCCCTTCACAGGCTCCGTGCAAACTAATACCGTTACACAGAAGCGTGCCGCTTAGTGACATAGCACAATTGTTGCCACTAAGAAACACTTTCTGTCCTTTGTTACTGACACATGCATGTGAATAGGGCAGGTTCCAAGTTGTTTTAAGGTACCCCTTTCCCAATTTCTCGTACATGCCAGCCTGTATATATTTTTGGCAGTATTGAAACCTGAAGGTTGAGATTGGAATATTTATGATTCCGTGGATTATCCATTCACTGACAGGTCGTTCTGACATTGTCATTGGTAATCTTTCTAGTTTTTCAATGCTCAAGATTGTATAATCAGCACCCTTCTGCGCCATACCGATTTGTCTATCAGTAAGGTTAAAGATTTGGAATAGTGACGTTGTGTTGATTAAACGCCAAGGCACATAGCCTGAACGCAGATTTTGTAACGTCCAGCCAAGCTGTACAATAGAGCGCAATTGTGACTGACCATGTTGTAATAACAGTAAGTCTTGCGATAATATATCGATTGCTGAAGACACAATGCTGTCCAATGAAAATATTCTGGAGGACAGAGTCATTAACCCATTGTCCACTACAGAAAGTGATTTTTCCAAATTAATACGATCAATTTCACGTATTCTCTCTGCTGTTTCAATTTGAGTAACCTTCCAGGCCTCATTGTATGCTGCATATACAGAGGCTGCTATGAAACGCTTTTGACGCTGTTTGCGTGGTCCCAGTATGAAATCACGCAAGTCAGCACCATCAGTAAGTAAAGTTAGGTGTTGCTTAATTTCAGGCAGTGTGGAAGTTTGTAGCCATTGAAGGCATAATTTGCCACACTGTAGGTTGTTATTATCCCTGGGTGATGTCTTTGGGGATATCTAGGGTCTGGCCTGGTCATTTTGAAACCCTGTGTTTTATTCAGGAATCTATCTTGACAGTTATTTGTATCTGTGGGCCAGATCAACCATTGTTTCCAATCAGGATGTGTTCTGTTTTGGTTAAGTATATGGTTTATGTCTATTCCTTCATCTGTATCAGAGTTATTGCTAAACATTGTTGGCTTTGGAATAGACAGGTTATTTAAATCTTTGATTTTGGCTAAGCCAAGACAGGTGGTTTGTTGAACAGTGTCATTTAAAAATATCATTTGTTCTGGGATCATGCAGGCTCTAAACAAAGCTTCTATACCCTGTACTTGCCATTCTTTCGTACCCCAAACACTTTTCAAATCAACATTTTTGTCCCAATAATCAAATCCAAAAGTATTCATTTTTTCAAAGAATGAATCTGAATATATCAATTTCGTGTTGGTTATCATGGTTTTCATCCCTGTCTTGTTTGACAATTTGTAATAAAATGTTTCAGCATTAGTTATGTTAAAACCTGAAAAATATGAATATTTGTCATAAACGGTTCTAGAGCTCCCTTTTGGAGGTGTAGCACAATGTTCCCATTGATTATAATTTAAAACATTTCTAGGTTGTGCAGATTTATGCAAGAAATGGTTACCATAATGGTTATAGCAATACATACTATCATAATTTGTAGAACCTTGCAAATAATCATGTTTTGTAAATTTAGCAGACATTACTAAGTCAGACATCATATTGTTTATACTTTCAAAGTCCCAATCATCAGCAAATGAGTTTGGTTTTGCAAAGTCACTCAAGGAGATCTTGATTTGGTGTGGATATTTCAGGATCTCGACCGGACCATAAATTTCATAGTCAGTGTTGTCCCAGGCTACCCCACCAGGTATTGGAATTGCTGTGAAGTTGGCTGAAGAAAGTTCTGAAGAAAGTTCTCGTTTCTCGACGTGTGAAGATGTGTGTGGTTTGAGGACCAAGTTGATGTTCTGACTTGCTGTGTCCATTTTAGCATATTTTCCCTCAATGAAGCGTCCCAAGGTAAATACCATGATGAGCCAAAGTATGAGGATAAATGCACCAAAACCCACCCAAAATTCACTCCATGGAGAAACCAGATATGTTTCTTTCAGTTTCAAAAGTTCCTTAGCTTTGTCTTTAAAGGATTTTGATGATGGCTGTGTCTTTTGTTCGCTGAAACCTTCAGAGGAATCATCGAAGTTGATGAAGTAACCAGATGCAGTTCTGTCAATTGTTCCAATTGGTTCAGGATTCTTGTTTTTTGCATTGTCACTTGGTACTTCAGTATAGATTGGTGTGTCTCTGCTAAATGTTTTTATTTGGGTTTTCAGAGGTCTTAGTTCTATTGCATTGTTGCATAGTCCTTGTTGTTCTTCTGTAGGCGTTTCGAATGTGATGAGCCTCTTTGATAGGACCTCTGTACTGGTAGCAAACCTTGGTGTTCTGCTACTTATTGGGAGTCCACTTGGCCTACTGTTTGTTATCGGCCACATGTTGTGGTTTTACCAGGTCGATGGATACAACTCGGTTCTCCTTTTTTCCAGCAAGTGGCGGTAGTACAACTGATCTTGTCCCGTTGACAGACAAGACAGGAACTGCTTTTCTGTAAGAAGGCCCAAATTCCTTCTTTACCGCGATCTTTTCCCTGACTAGATCCCCGACTTTTGGAATCCAGACAGGTCTTGCTGGGACAGGTGGTGATTCTTCAGTGGTTGTTGGCTGTTGTTTCAACTGTATGTTGCTCAGGTCTTTTCTTGTTTTGTTTAAGTCCTGCAAAATAGCCAAACGGTCTTTGACATCAAAGGTTTTTTCTATTACCACTGAAGTCTGACTATCAAGGTCAGAGATCAACATCCTAGTTCCGAATAATAATTCGTACGGACTGAATCCCTTCAGAGAATTTCTTGGCAAGTTATTTAGACTACGTTGGACACTTATTAGATGTTTGACCCACCCAGCTCCCGAACCTAATGTCCTTTCCATTATAGATTGCTTTCTGCCTTGGTTTTTTCTTTACACCATCCCATACCCTCAGGAAGGAAGTGAGAAGATTCCCGCTGGGCTGTGCTCATTTGGCCATGTTTCCCCCCCAGGCTGGATTGCCTGAGTGAAAGAAATGGTCGAACGTAGCATGCTCTTAGCGTATATGCCATTTAGACTCGCAAATCTTGTATAATAGTCCGGACGTCAGCCGAGTGCTGTGGATCTACATGATAAGTGGAACTAGCCTGTGTATGTTAATCGCAAGCCATTCTTTTTGTTGGTAATATTATCTGCCTTGCTACGACGAGGTATTAAACTGCTTCTCTCCCCACTGCGATCTCTGTTGCAGTTTGGGCAGTTTTTTACAAACATGGTGTAGTGCAGGCTCATGCCTGGCCACCAGTACCGTGATTGTAATTCTTCCAGAGAATCTTTTAATTTAAGGTGTCTGAGACCCTCGCCCATGTGTGCGTCTGCGATTAACAAGTTTCTCCTGTCCATGTTTGGAATCACTCTATCCCCCACTCCAGGGATTCGAGCAAAAGGGACGGAGTTTGCATCGATTATGTATGTATAATTGAGTGGATAGTTGATCGGTAACGCTGAGCAGTCGCCTTTTGATGACGGTTTCACCGCCAGCAATGTTTCGCCGTCAATGTATTTTAATGTACGCTTTTTTCGATCTACGGGAGCCGGTTTACTGGCTGCCGCTGCGGCTGTTTCAGCCAATGAATTCCCTACAACGTGAACGCCATCACGCTGGTGACTCAGTGAGTGTGTCACGTGAGTCTTTGGTAGTTCTTTTTTCAAAAGAGCTACTTGTTCCCAGAGCAGTCTCTGCTTTATTGGTGCATCTGTGTCATCTTTGTAACCGTTCTGAATCCATGTCTGCAAATCCTTGTTATATGCTTTGACGCAGAAATATGAATCTGACACTATAAGTGTCGGGAATTCGCGATCCGCATTATCTAGCGCCATTTTCAAAGCTATTATTTCAGTTTGTAGTTCTGAATTAGTTTCTACTGAGTGTGATTTTGTTAATAGAGGTTTTAGTTTACCTCCGCGCCACACTTCTTTTGTAATCTCACATGTGGGGTTGTATGCATGTTTTCCCCAAACGGAGGGTTGAGCATGTCCGTCTGTATAGATTACACAGGCGTAATGTCGTAGAGGCAGAATGTCGATTGGCAGAGGATACGTCTTTTCATATTTTAGATTTTTTAATTCTTCTAGTTCTTAAAAGACTGTCAACCAGGCAATACTTGATAATTCATATCCTCCGTACTGGATTTTCAGATGGGCAATTCTGGATTTTTTGAAGTTGAATTTGTAACCCTCTGCAGCGAAATCAAGTATTATGGTGTTCACTCTTTTCAAGTGAGTCTCCAAGTCATCATCTGTTAAGTAAATGTCATCGACATAAGATAATGCTTCATCATCATATAGTTGTAGTAATTCTGTTACTCTCGCTGAGAATACCCCTGGGCTGTTCTTGTACCCCTGGGCTAACCGACAGAATTGTTTTTGAGTGCCATTTACTGAGAAAGCTGTTAAATATCTGCTCTCTGGTGCTATGTTTTGACAAAAGAATCCATTGGAGATGTCCAAGGTTGTTTTGTATTTTTTGCGCACTATGTTATTCATTAGTGCAGCACTGTGTGAGTTTTGCACTGCAAAGGTTTTGCAACATGTGTTAAGGTGTCGGTAATCCAAAACTAGACGGTACGAATTGTCTGGTTTGGAGACGGGAAACAAAGGATTGTTCATTTGCGAGGTGCAAGTTTCAATCACCCCCTGGTATTCTAGCTGATCTAGTATTTCATTTACTTGTTTTTTTGCTTCTTGCTTAATTGGGTACTGCCTTTGTGCAGTTGGTTGTGATTTTAACTGGATTTTGTGAGGAGGAGAATCCTCATCCCATCCTACATGATTTTTATATAAAGCAGGTGCTAAGGCCACTGCCCACTTTCTAGCAAGTGTGTATTTTTTATGAATCGGTATTTGATTCGAGAAGGCAGGCATAATTACTTCTTCGCCATGAGGGCACTCCCTGACAAACTCTGGTGGCCAGTCTTTTTCAGCTAGAAGGATGTCATAGCCTTTGGAGAGGTTATCCCAAAATAGTCCCCTTATTTTCCTAGTCTTATCTCCCTCTATACGTAATGTTATCTCGTATATCTTGTGGGGCTTGCTAACTCTGGTGTCTGCAGTTTCCACTTGAAGGTATTCATTCGTGTCCACTGTCTCCAGATGATTCATAAGGACTTTGCGAGCTATGCTCACCTCTGCTGCGCTGTCTAGCATTGTCTGAGCCCACTCTCCGTTTTTCAGTTGTGTCCTCAGTATTCTCGGCATTGTTAACTACCTTGATACTGGCTACCTTCTTTTTTGGAAATTGTAATTTCTTTTTCAGTTGAGCAGGTTCCTTGTCTTTGGACTTGGCGTGCTCTTCTGATCGTCCTCTTCTTTCCGATTTCTGCGAGGAATTCTGAAAAGATTGAGAGGGACGTGTATCAATGTCTTGATATCTATCAGGTTTTTTAATATTATCCCTATTTCTAAGGTTATATCTATTCCCAGAGGGGTCACTCTGGGGTGACCTTTGTCTCGGGTTTGGAGATTTCTCTCTTCGCCTAGGAGACCTTCCTCTGGACTGGAATTTCTTTTCTTTAGGATTGGATTGTTTGTTCCCATCCCAGTTCTTTTTTGGTGAATTATTATTATTATTAAAAAACATTTTTTCTGGACTTGTAGTCAGTTGCGGTTTTACTGGTATTCCACCTAGACTATCTCTGCCTAGTTCTTCATAGGATTTTTCTATGATTCTGGCAATTTCAGCTGGTTGGTCTGCTATATCTGTCTCTTTTAACCTCTGGCGGATCGCCACGTTTGCTGCTTCACCTTTTATGTTGGCTAATAATATAGCCGAGACCTGCTTGAAGTCTTTTAGTAATTTCATACCAAGAGTTAAAGCTGGTTCTGGACCGTATTCATCTTGAATTTGTTTTAGCACATCTGGTATCACCGAAATGGATGGAACACCGTGCGTTTTTGTATAGATGGAAGCAAAGACTGTACCCCAAGTGTCACAGTCCTCAATGTGTGGTGCGATTCCCATTGGGAGACATATAGTCAGAATCCTGTGTTTTTCTAATGGGGTGGTGTCAGGAAACACCGCCTCTATTTGGGTAATTTTCTGTGCCAACCAGAATGGTATCTGTTCCCGTTTAGCTGGAACTTTACCTAGGCAGGATTGGATGTTCTGTGGAGTAATTTTATTTGTGTTCCCCTGGTGAGGGGTCAGCTGTGGAAGTTTAATCGCTGGCTGAATTGTTGAAGTCCGCATTACATACTGAACTAATTGTCTGTGAATTTTTAGTAGTTGTTTTAGCTGTATTAACAGCTCTGCTGCAGGCATTCTTTCGATGTCTGGATGTGGTGTGTATCCGGCTAGGACCGGCCACGTTGCTCCTGGTCTTCCTAAAGGACCGAGCCTTGTAATGTGATTGTTATGTTTTAGGGCGCCATCAAATAAGAGCAAATGCTCTTGGAATTTGAGTGGTACTTCCACCTCCTCGAAAGGAGTGTACGTTTCAGGAGGTTCCTCTACTTTGTAATAGTGGAAGTACTTTGTTACAGCATTTGCTGCTGGAAAATGTATCCATGTATAGTATACCTCTGTCTGCCGATATTCGTGTGCCTCAATTACGAATATGACTGTGCCACCTCTAGGTGTCAGTCCATTTTCTATAAGTTTTAAGGTTATAGATCTCCTTTTGGCGACCTGGATGAGTATTATATCCGGGTCTGCTGTTTGCATGGTAGCATCAGCATCTGCTATTTCAGTAGCTAATCTAATTGCCTCTCTTTCATCATCACTCTCTGCCATTTTACAGACAGGATGGTATTATGTTTGTTTGCAGATCAGGTTTCTTTATGGAAACAGAGATTAGATGCACAATATTTTGGGAATGTTTTTATCCTTCAACGTTGACTATACCAAGAACCATACATAGGAGTTCCCTCCTGCGAGGTTTTGGAGGATATTACCTTTCACCCACTCCAGACGTCTTTGGAGTATAATGGAAAAAGGGGTCTGAGTGAGAAAGCACGACTGAGTTACTCTAAATGTCTTACGTTAGTTTTATCGCCCTTTCCAAACGCGTTGGGCGCCATGTAGTGTAGTTCCTATCTTCCCAATAGGCTCTGCGCATTGGAATAGTACCTACAGCAGTAAAGGCCTAGGCCAGACGTTAACTAGGTCTACTACTGTCGATACTAGACTTAATTTTTGGGTTTGCCAGCTAAGCTCAGAGTTCGCTAGAAACTTTCTCGAATGTTCAGGAAAGAATTACCTCCCCTGATTAGACAAGAAGGGATTTAGTTTCTGACAACCATAGAACATGACAACTTTGCTCTCCCCTAATCAAGAGTCAATCTCAAGAGTCGTGTGAGCACAAGGCAATTATTTTACTCAGTCAGTACGTGCATTCTTAGTCTCATCAGAATGTAGAGAAAAGGAAGAGACGGGCGTGTTCAATAAAAGATGTTATTTATTGATCAGTCTCTTTTCTCGTACAAGAGAAATGGATCGATATTATTGCAATACTTATAGTTAAGTAAAGTGCATACATTAAAAGCAATAGTATAAAATAATACTGTAAAAACATTGATATGGTTTCTGAGCCATATGATGTTTAAAATGATTAAAATATATTTACATACACATATACATTTGACTAAACGTACTCAACTGGTGTTTCTAAATACGCCTACCCCGTGTACCTGACCTAAGTCTAATGCGTGGGCGGGAATAGAAAGTTACAGTTTAAGTTAAGTTTGTTTTTGCCAAGTGAATAACTAAAGAATTCTCTGTGAGGGGTTATTCAGTTCTGTACCTGGAATTTAGGATGGATGAGGAATGGTATCTCTTTCTCTGCTCTCGATATTCCAGGCTGCCTGCGAGGGCTACCCGGAAGCGCCGGTGCTGGGTCTCTCGGCTTGAGATAGCAGCGCGTCTCTCAGCGCGTCAGGAAGGCGGGGCTGCTGCCTGCGGGGTCTGCTTCTGCTCTCGGCTTCGGCAAGTATGGCTGCTCCGTCTTGTCACCACGCGTGTGTTTGCATAGGGCAAGGTCGGCAATATTTATACCTTAAAAGGTGCCGAGATTGACGTAAGGATGGACATAGGTACGTCAATAAAGATGTCATACGACTT
This sequence comes from Lissotriton helveticus, assembly GCF_964261635.1. Taxonomy (NCBI): domain Eukaryota; kingdom Metazoa; phylum Chordata; class Amphibia; order Caudata; family Salamandridae; genus Lissotriton; species Lissotriton helveticus. The sequence continues at coordinate 1,320,098,994 of NC_136061.1, forward strand.
GCTCGTTAGCACATTCTTTTGCAAAAGTTCTCTGTGAAATCAAAACAATGGCCGCACGGATTTTCCAGGTTGTCATAGGTTTGATTTGTTATGAGAACGTCGTATGCCTTATCAGGGGCTGGAGGAATGTCGCTTGTCTAATTAGATCTCAAGCGTTATGACCTAATCAGATAACACGTTCCTGTGCCGTAGTGTGACTGCGTCAGATAACGGTATCTGCATCATGGGGGATTTCTTGCCTCATGGGCTGACTGTTAGTTAACTAGCTAGGTAGTTTAACCAGAATAGGGTCAGGAATAGGGGGATCGATTCAGAACCTATAGAAATACACGACAATTCTACACATGTGAATGGCTGTGAGTAGCAAAATTGTGTGACTGTTAAATTTGTGGCTACACAGATCCATGTACTTTGTACATTGACTCCATGGTCAAATGATTTCACAAACTCAGCTTTGAGCCATTTTGTGGCAATGAACTATGATAAACTGTTCTTTGAGTGCTTGTTCTCTATTTGGGAAACTTAAACCACTCCTCCCACCCAGCCCCACCAGGCCACCAGGAACAGTGTTGTCCAGACAATGTTTGTAAGTGTATTTGAAAGGTATTTGTCTATGTTGGCTGGTCTGTAGCACATAGGCAAATGTGGCAGTTGTGATAAGTTCAGTAAGCATTCCCTAGTGTGTGCCATCTTGCTGGTACACATGAACACACTGTGAGATAGACATAGCCTATGATGAAGCGGTTGTGCTGTGTGTGTAGGAGTGTTTGCTGTTCCTCTGACTCCAATCAGAAACAGTCCTACATACACCTCCTGCCCAGCCCAAACAGGCCAACAGGACATAGGTTAACCTCACAGTGTATCAAAATGTCCCTGCCCGCTGACTGGCACTGGAAACTGTGTCTGACTTGAAGACAACTCCCCTCAAGGCCTTGTGCTCCATACACCAGGCCCCAGTCTCTGCCATTTTATAGTTGGATGTCTCCTCACTGACAGTTAATCAAGGGTCTTGGTGGTCTTGTATGGCTGTGTGTGAGGAGGAGGTTTTGCAATTATTAGACATCCCATCAGGCACTGTACTAGACACACTATTTGTTTCATGCAAAAACAGCTTCCCTTGAACTATGTTTTACTGTGAGTGAGTGGATATGTACTGACAAAGTTTGCTGACACTGGTGCCTGTTGTTAAACTTGAATTCAAATCACATCAAGGCCTTGAGGCCAAAACACTGTGCACCAGTGTCAGGCATCTTGCTGTTGCACTTCCATTTAATGTCAGGTAAGTATAGGCCCAGATGAAGTGGTTGTTTGTCGTGGGTGTAGTAGTGTTTACCATTCCTCTGGCTCACACCAGGCTCTGTCCTTCACACACTCTTCCCATCCAGAGATAACTAACAACATGTCTGAATGGTTTTATGAGAGTGATTCGTAATGCATTATCAAGATGTGTGACACTTGTGCCTGGGGTCTGATTTGGACATAATAACAATAAAACAATCTGGTGGTCTATGATATCTAAAAAACTAAAGGAGAGAGGAAACATAGAAAGAAAATGTTGGTACTTACAGACAAGATGAATTCAAATTTAAACAACCTGAGAAATACACACAACCCTATTCAGGGAAGATGACAGAAGGATTTCCATCAACTGCCCTTCGTGGCCAGTGTCATCATTTGGAATCGTAGCTTCCCTGTCACATCACCCCATTAACTCAGGGGATGATACTGTGATCTGAGATTGTGACCCAGAGAGCCAGAACACCTTACACGACAATGTTAGATGACTAAAAGCCTATAGTCCCAAGTACTCAGACTGAAATAAAAAATTGCAGTGCAGTGTTAGTGAGAGAGTTTAAAAAGAGCATAGTAGTGAACCCAACAATTTTATTAATGTCCACTCATATGCCTATTAAAAACAATGCAGGTGCGGCGTTTCTAACAAATATGCCGCAGGTCTTAGGTCAACTAGTTTTAGCCAATAGAGCACACTGCCCCGGCTTTCTTCAGGACCTTCTTATATATTAGCTACTGCAACAAATAAAACAATAAAGAAATTGTGAAAAGAAAAGAAACATAATCACAGTGTTCACATTTGTGAATACCACAAATACCTCTATACAGGATGGAGGATTCCCACACCTATCCGTGTAGGGTATAGGTAGGCTGTGGGGTTTTAGGTTTAAACCTATAATAACTGATAAAACCCCACTGAAAGAAAAATTGCCCTCACCGGTGAAAACATATAAACACTGAAAAAACACCTGCACAACCACAAACTAAATGCCATTCAAAGAAAGGAAAAAGAAAGTGAAAGAGTCATTTTGTTCTTACTGAAGGGGTCAATAAAATGTAACTTTGTTATACAAGCTAGCAGTAAGAAAGACTGGCTAACATTATTCTGCTTGAGTTTTGTTCTTTAGGGATGCCACTAAAATATTGGTTCTTCTTCCTTTTACTTTTTTCAGTTGTATGGCCTTTGGTCTAAAGATGCAGGGTTTAGTTTCACGTTTTAGGTTTAGTTTACTTATTTTATAAACTGTAGAGAATCAGGACATATCAAACTCACATTTGATATTTTGGCTGCATTTAATTCTTTCACTGATAGGTAAAATGGCTAGTTTCATAAAAATCTTTCCTAATATGTGTCATCACATTTGCCCACAGAGAATGGGTAAAAACTCTTAATACATCAGACCATAGTTTCTAGTGGGTCAGTATTGATAGTAGGTGAATTGCCAACACCTCAGGCTTTAAACATTAAATCTAAGGTATAGTGACAAGTATATATATCACCATGCATCTGGGATAGTCGTGAAAACGTGACACCAGACGTTTTGTAAAACATGGAACGCATTGTCACTTGTTATGCTCTTCAAAAAAGGTTCTTTCCAAGTTCAACAAAGATTGGAGTGTTATTGTTTGTATTTGTAGTGATTCAGCTACGTATATAAAGCATTTAGGTGATGACCTGTCAAAATTGATAGCCGAGCTGTAGTGATTCCCTGTAGGAGATCCTTGCCACTTGTTAGATGGTATGCTGAAAGCATCTTTACAATCTTCAGAGTTAATGAGGGATACTATTGACTTTTTAGTCCATTCTGGTGCACTGTTTTCTTATGCCCAGGAACTAAAACGCAAATATTTATCATTTCGTGCTTTATGTGGCATCAAAGAAAGAGTCATCCAAACTGTGCCCCTTAGCTGACGGTTCTCAGCCCAAGGGGCTATGAATGCTGAGAGGGTCTTTTCACAGAAGTTTACATGGGAAGGAAAGCGCGAGCGCACATGACCAAAGACTCACTGAAGTAGTATTGTATGGTGTACTACAATAAGATTAATTTGCAAGAATCTCTTTGGACCTCATATACACTATACGTACACTGTCTATATACCATGTTCTTTCAGTGCAGAAAGCAAGCAATGATGAAAGTAAAACGTTCCATAAACACCGTAAAAATACTTTTTCTGTTGTTTTTAGTGGCGTGAAAATGTGTAACCACTGATAACAACTGTTTTTTAAGATATTGAAAACACTGAAAAAACCCCACCAGAATTTACCAAAAATAGAAACTGAAAACAGGACAGCCTAGGTATAGGCCTCACCTCACCTGGCACAGACTCAGGTTTTGCAGGAGACCCCGCCCTTTCCGTCGGTGTCTCAGTCTGTCTTCTGAGCCCGGGGAAGGTCAGCATTCAATCTGCTGTAGGTCTTTAAACATGTTCCCTTTGACCCTTACTTCCTAGAGGAGTTGTTTTTGTGGTCTGATTTGGACACCCATCCCAACAGTGCCTTGTGGTCCACACAGCAGTTGACAGTGTCATCTATCTTACCAGTACACTTTCACTCAATGTCAGGTAAGCTTAGTTACAGGGGGGCTGTTTTTGCTGGGTGGATAGAGTGTGTGTGGACGGGGCCTGTTGGGATATTTAGTCAGTGCTCACACTCCTCCTCCCAGCCATCCTAATCAGCTCACAAGGAACCATGCATACTCAACAGTGAGGGTAAATGTACTTCCAAACTGACTGGCACTGGTGCCTGTTTGACTTTGGCTGCAACACAGAACAAGGCCTTGTGCTTCAGACACCACACAGCAGTGTCAGCCACCTTGCTAGTCCCCGTCCCCTCTCTGTGAGGTAAGCATAGGCCCAGAGTAGTTAGCATGGCTAGATGTGAGGATGAGGATTATGCAATTTCAACAAGTCAAATCAGGCCTTGTTCTACACTCAGCTTCCCACCAAGCAGCAAAAGCCTAACTGTAAATCAGCTTCCCTGACAGTGAGTGTGAATGTACTTGCAAGTTGTCTCACACGGATGACTGGTGCCTATTTGCCCACAGGTCCCAGCAGGGCGTAGTTGTTCAGACAGAAGTCTCCAGTATCAGCCATTTTTTCAGTAGATTTCCACTCACTTTCAGGTGAGCATGGTTCTTGGTGGTCTGTTTGTGCTGGTTGGTAGGAGTGTTTGCCCTGACTCCATCTCCCATCAGGCTCTGTCTTCCACCCACCTTCCTAACTATCCTAACTATCCTACCTATGTGGTCTTGTTGGACTGTGTGTCAGGATGAGTTTTTAAACTGGATTCAACTTCCATCATGCCCTGTCCTACACACACATTCCCAGCCAGCACAGACAGCAGTCATGCAACTATGGTATGCCTGATGGTGAATGGAAATGTACTATCAAAATGGCTGACACTGGGGACTGGTGTGAGGAGCACAAGGTCATGATGGGAGTTGTGGTCAACTCTGACACCATGCAAAAGTGTCAGACATCTTGTAAGTACACTTCCTATCATTGTCAGGAAACCACTCTTCCTGGCAGCCGGGTTTGGCTGTGTGGGAAAATGTATATAATTCAAACAGTGGTTCAAGAAGCAATTTACTAAAAAAGTGCAGTACTTACAAACAAATACACATTACAAACAAACAACCAAATAGTAATTAATAAAATTAGAAAAAAAGGGTAAAAGAACAAGGGGAACCCATATACAAAATAATTATCGAAAAATATGCAAATGTATTACAATTAACACATGCTAAAAACAGTTAAGACACTGGCGCTCAATACAATGTGCTGGTTCAAAAAGACAATGTGTATTGCAAACCAGACAAGTGGCAAACGAAAAAGTGTACGTCATACAGAGGGAACAACATGAAACAAAATAATGTGTCCTGCAGCAGGCCCCATGAGTGCTTTCCTGTGACCTGTAATGGAGTAGGACTGAGCTGATGTATTAACACGGGTGCACCGCCGCGTTTGAAGCACCCGTCCTTGAGTGCGCTGTCCAAAGGTGCAGTTGGAGCGTGTATCTATATATATATATAAAAAACAGAACACACTTGCTGTTTTGCCGAGGTGTGCCTTATAGCTGGGGGAGCAGAAAGTGACGTTACTGCTAAGGCCTCAAAACACTTTGCCCCTGTTTCTCTGTGTAAAGAGAAGAGTCTGCACTCAAGCCAAAAGTCAAAGAATTCCTTTAATTTGCAGCACTGGCACTCATTACTGAATTAGTTCAGACTAGAATGGCATGGTGAGCAGAAAAACAATGGATTTAGGCCCAGATCTCTGTACTGGGGTGAATGTATAACATTGTTCTGCAGTCTATCCATCAGCTGTTGTTTTTGCATTTGCCACCTCGAGTGGGACGGACATGTTCATCTGTGAGTCCCGTGCTCTCCATGCTGCTGGAATCAAGCTATCCTGGCTGATGAGGGCTGAAAGCCCGAAACCGTTCCTAGGATGCTTCTTTCCAGTCCAGGGAGGACCTGGCTTGGCAGTACGGGCTGGACGGTTCCCATGGAGCACAGGGTAAAGACTGATTTGCAAATGGCTGGGTTCATACTGGAATGGCAAAGTGAGCAAAAAAACAATGGATTTAGGCCCAGATCTCTGTACTGGGGTGAATGTGTGACATTGTTCTGCATTCTGTCCATCAACTGTTGTATTTGCATTTGTCACCCCGAGTGGGACGGGTATGCTCAGATGTGAGTCCCGTGCTCTCCATGCCACTGGAATCAAGCTATTCTGGCTGATGAGGGCTGAAAGCCTGAAATCAGTCCTAGGATGCTTGTTTCCAGTCCAGGGAGGACCTGGCTTGGCAGTTCGGGCTGGACTGTTCCCATGGGGCTCAGAGTCAATACTGATTTGCATATGGCTAGGTTCAAACTGGAATGATATGGTGAGCAAAGAAATTATGGATTTAGGCCAAGATCTCTATACTGGGGTGAATGTATGACATTGTTCAGCATTCTGATTTGCATATGGCTGGGTTCAAACTGGAATGGCACGGTGAGGGAAAAAAAATGGATTTATGCCCAGATCTCTGTGCTGGGGTGAATATGTGACATTGTTCTGCATTCTGTCCATCAACTGTTGTTTTTGCATTTTGTCACCCCGAGTGGGATGTGTATGCTCAGACGTGAGTCCTGTGCTCTCCATGCCACTGGAGTCAAGTTATTCTGGCTGATGAGGGCTGAAAGCCCGAAACCGGTCCTAGGATGCTTGTTTCCAGTCCAGGGAGGACCTGGCTTGGCAGTTCGGGCTGGGCTGTTCCCATGGGGCACAGGGTCAAGACTGATTTGCATATGGCTGGGTTCAAACTGGAATGGCATAGTGAGCAAAAAAACGAGTGTTTTAGACCTAGATCTCTGTACTGGGGTGAAAGTATGACATTGTTCTCCATTCTCTCCATCAACTGTTGTTTTTGCATTGGTCACTCCAAGTGGGACAGGTATGCTCAGACGTTAGTCCCGTGCTCTACATTCCACTGGAATCAAGCTATCCTGGCTGATGAGGGTTGAAAGCCCGAAACCGGTCCTAGGATGCTTGTTTCCAGTCCAGGGAGGACCTGGCTTGGCAGTATGGGCTGGACTGTTCCCATGGGGCACAGGGTCAAGACTGATTTGCATATGGCTGGGTTCTAACTGGAATGGAAAGGTGAGCAAAAAACGAGGGTTTTAGGCCCAGATTTCTGTACTGGGGTGAATGTATGACATTGTTCTGCATTCTGTCCATCAACTGTTGTTTTTGCATTTGTCACCCCGAGTAAGACGGGTATGCTCAGAGTGGAGTCCAGTGCTCTCCATGCCACAGGAATCAAGCCATCCTGGCTTATTAGGTCTGAAAGCCCGAAACCGGTTCTAGGGTGCTTGTTTCCAGTCCAGGTAGGACCGGGCTTAGCAGTTGAGCTGGACTGTTCCCATAAGGCAGAGGGTCAAGACTGATTTGCATATGGCTTGGTTCAAACTGGAATGGCATGGTGAGCAAAAAAACAATGGATTTAGGCCCAGATCTCTGTACTGGGGTGAATGTATGACATTGTTCTGCATTCTGTGTATCAACTGTTGTTTTTGCATTTGTCACCCCGAGTGGGACGGGTATGCTCAGACGTGAGTCCTGTTCTCTCCATGCCACTGGAATCAAGCTATCCTGGCTGATGAGGGCTGAAAGCCTGAAACCAGTTCTAGGATGCTTGTTTCCAGTCCAGGGAGGACCTGGCTTGGCAGTACGGGCTGGACTGTTCCCATGGGGCACAGGGTCAAGACTGATTTGCATATGGCTGGGTTCAAACTGGAATGGCACGGTGAGCAAAAAAACTATGGTTTTAGACCCAGATCTCTGTACTGGGGTGAATGTGTGACATTGCTCTCCATCAACTGTTGTTTTTGCATTTGCCACCCCAAGTGGGACTTGTATGCTCAGACGTGAGTCCCATGCTCTCCATGCCACTGGAATCAAGCTATCCTGGCTGATGGGCGCTGAAAGCCCGAAACCAGTCCTAGGATTCTTGTTTCCAGTCCAAGGAGGACCGGGCTTGGCAGTTCGGGTTGGACTGTTCCCATGGGGAACAGAGTCAATACCGATATGCATATGGCTAGGTTCAAACTGGAATGATATGGTGAGCAAAAAAACGATGGATTTAGGCCAAGGTCTCTGTACTGGGGTGAATGTATGACATTGTTCTGCATTCTGTCCATCAACTGTTGTTTTTGCATTTCTCACCCTGAGTGGGACGGGTATGCTCAGACGTGAGTCCTGTGCTCTCCATGCCACTGGAATCAAGCTATCCTGGCTGATGAGAGCTGAAAGCCCGAAACCAGTCTTAGGATGCTTGTTTCCAGTCCAGGGAGGACCGGGCTTGGCAGTTAGGGCTGGACTGTTTTCATGGGGCACAGAGTCAATACTGATTTGCATATGGCTAGGTACAAACTGGAATGATATGGTGAGAAAAAAACGATTGATTTAGGCCCAGATCTCTGTACTGGGTGAATGTATGACATTGTTCTGCATTCTGTCCCTCGGCTGTTGTTTTTGCATTTGTCACCAAGAGTGGGACGGGTATGCTCAGACGTGAGTACTGTGCTCTCAATGCCACTGGAGTCAAGATATTATGGCTGATGAGGGCTGAAACAACCGTTGATGGACGGATTGCAGAACAATGTCACACATTCACCCCAGCACTGAGATCTGGACATAAATCCATGTTTTTTTGCTCACCATGCCATTCCAGTTTGAACCCAGCCATATGCAAATCAGTCTTGACCCTGTGCCTCATGGGAACAATCCAGCATGAACTGCTAAGTCAGTTCCTCCCTGGACTGGAAACAAGCATCCTTGGACCGGTTTCGGGATTTCAGCCCTCATCAGCCAGGATAGCTTGATTCCAGTGGAATGGAGAGCATGGGACTCACGTCTGAGCATACCTGTCCCACTTGGGGTGACGAATGCAAAAACAACAGTTGATTGACAGAATGCAGAACAATGTCATACATTCACCCCAGTACAGAGATCTTGGCATAAATCCATTGTTTTTTTGCTCACCATGCCATTCCAGTTTGAACCCAGCCATATGCATATTAGTCTTGACCCTGTGCCCCATGGGAATAGTCCAGCCCGTACTGCCAAGCCAGGTCCTCCCTGGACTGCAAACAAGCATCCTAGAACCGGTTTCAGGCGTTCAGCCCTCATCAGCCAGGATAGCTTTATTCCAGTTGCATGGAGAGCACAGGACCCACGTCTGAGCATACCTGTCCCACTCAGGGTGAGAAATGCAAAAACAGCTGTTGATGGACAGAATGCAGAACAATGTCATACATTCACCCCAGTACAGCGATCTTGGCCTAAATCCATTGTTTTTTTGCTCGACATGCCATTCCAGTTTGAACCCAGCCATATGCAAATCAGTATTGAATCTGTGCCCCATGGGAACAGTCCAGCCCGAACTGCCAAGCCAGGTCCTCCCTAGACTGGAAACAAGCATCCTAGGACTGTTTTTGGGCTTTCAGCCCCCATCAGCCAGGATAGCTTGACTCCAGTGGCATTGAGAGCACAGGACTCACGTCTGAGCATACCCGTCCCACTCTTGGTGAAAAATGCAAAAACAACAGCTGAGGGACAGAATGCAGAACAATGTCATACATTCACCCAAGTACAGGGATCTGGGCCTAAATCCATCGTTTTTTTGCTCACCATATCATTCCAGTTTGAACCTAGCCATATGCAAATCAGTATTGACTCTGTGCCCCATGGGAACAGTCCAGCCCGAACTGCCAAGCCAGGTCCTCCCTGGACTGGAAACAAGCATCCTAGGACCGGTTTCGGGCTTTCAGCCCTCATCAGCCAGGATAACTTGATTCCAGTGGAATGGAGAGCACGGGACTCACGTCTGAGCATACCTGTCCAACTTGGGGTGACAAACGCAAAAACAACAGTTGATGGACAGAATGGAGAACAATGTCATACTTTCATCCCAGTACAGCAATCTGGGCATAAAACCATCATTTCTTTGCTCACCATGCCATTCCAGTTTGAACCCAGCCATATGCAAATCAGTCTTGACCCTGTGCCCCATGGGAACAGTCCAGCCCGTACTGCCAAGCCAGGTCCTCCCGGGACTGGAAACAAGCAGCCTAGAACCGGTTTCAGGCTTTCAGGCCTCATCAGCCAGGATGGCTTGATTCCAGTGGCATGGAGAGCACTGGACTCCACTCTGAGCATACCCGTCTTACTCGGGGTGACAAATGCAAAAACAACAGTTGATGGACAGAATGCAGAACAATGTCATACATGCACCCCAGTACAGAGATCTGGGCCTAAATCCATTGTTTTTTTGCTCAACTTGCCATTCCAGTTTGAACCCAGCCATATGCAAATTATTCTTGACCCTGTGCCCCATGGGAACAGTCCAGCGCAAACTGCCAAGCCAAGTCCTCTCTGGACTGGAAACAAGCATCCTAGCACTGGTTTTGGACTTTCAGCCCTCATCAGCCAGGATAGCTTGATTCCAGTGGCATGGAGAGCACGGGACTCTCGTCTGAGCATACCCGTCCCACTCGGAGGGACAAATGCAAAAACAACAGTTGATGGACAGAATGCAGAAAAATGTCATACATTCACCCCAGTACAGAGATCTGGGCCTAAATCCATCTTTGTTTTCCTCGCCATGCCATTCCAGTTTGAACCCAGCCATATGCAAATCAGTCTTGATCCTGTGCCCCATGGGAACAGTCCAGCCCGAACTGCCAAGCCAGGTCCTCCCTAGACTGGAAAGAAGCATCCTAGGACCTTTTTTGGGCTTTCAGCCCTCATCAGCCAAAATAGCTTGACTCCAGTGGCATTGAGAGCACAGTACTCACGTCTGAGCATACCTGTCCCACTCTTGGTGACAAATGAAAAAACAACAGCCGAGGGACAGAATGCAGAACCATGTCATACATTCACCCCAGTACAGAGATCTGGTTCTAAATCAATCGTTTTTTTGCTCACCATATCATTCCAGTTTTAACCTAGCCATATGCAAATCAGTATTGACTCTGTGCCCCATGAAAACAGTCCAGCCCGAACTGCCAAGCCCGGTCCTCCCTGGACTGGAAACAAGCATCCTAAGACTGGTTTCGGGCTTCCAGCCCTCATCATCCAGGATAGCTTGATACCAGTGGCATGAGGAGCACAGGAGTTACGTCTGAGCATACAAGTCCCACTCGGGTGAGAAATGCAAAAACAACAGTTGATGGACGGAATGCAGAACAATGTCACACATTCACCCCAGCACAGAGATCTGGTCATAAATCCATGTTTTTTTTGCTCACCATGCCATTCCAGTTTGAACGACAGCCATATGCAAATCAGTCTTGACCCTGTGCCCCATGGGAACAGTCCAGCCCGAACTGCCAAGCCCGGTCCTCCCTGGACTGGTAACAAGAATCCTAGGACCGTTTTTGGGCTTTCAGCCCCCATCAGCCAGGATAGCTTGACTCCAGTGGCATTGAGAGCACAGGACTCACGTCAGAGCATACCCGTCCCACTCTTGGTGACAAATGCAAAAGCAACAGCTGAAGGACAGAATGCAGAACAATGTCATACATTCACCACAGTACAGAGATCTGGGCCTAAATCCATCGTTTTTTTGCTCACCATATCATTCCAGTTTGAACCTAGCCATATGCAAATCAGTATTGACTCTGTACCCCATGGAAACCGTCTAGCCCGAACTGCCAAGCCAGGTCCTCCCTGGCCTGGAAACAAGCATCCTAGGACCGGTTTCGGGCTTTCAGCCCTCATCAGCCAGGATAACTTGATTCCAGTGGAATGGAGAGCACGGGACTCACGTCTGAGCATACCTGTCCCACTTGGGGTGAAAAACGCAAAAATAACAGTTGATGGACAGAATGGAGAACAATGTCATACTTTCACCCCAGTACAGAAATCTGGGCCTAAAACCATTGTTTCTTTGCTCACCATGCCATTCCAGTTTGAACCCAGCCATATGCAAATCAGTCTTGACCCTGTGCCCCATGGGAACAGTCCAGCCCGAACTTCCAAGCCAGGTCCTCCCTAGACTGGAAACAAGCATCCTAGGACCATTTTTGGGCTTTCAGACATTGTTCTGCATTCTGTCCATCAACTGTTGTTTTTGCATTTGTCCCTCCGAGTGGGACGGGTATGCTCAGATGAGAGTCCTGTGCTCTCCATGCCACTGGAATCAAGCTATCCTGGCTGACGAGAGCTGAAAGCCCGAAACCGGTCCTAGCATGCTTTTTTCCAGTCCTGGGAGTACCTGGCTTGGCAGTTCGGTCTGGACTGTTCCCAAGGGGCATAGGGGGAAGACTGATTTGCATATGGCTGGGTTCAAACTGGAATGGCATGGTGAGCAAAAAAACTATGGATTTAGGCCAAGATCTCTGTACTGGGGTGAATGTATGACATTGTTCTGCATTCTGTCAATCAACTGTTGTTTTTGCATTCGTCACCCCAAGTGGGACAGGTATGCTCAGACGTGAGTCCCATGCTCTCCATTCCACTGGAATCAAACTATTCTGGCTGATGAGGGCTGAAATCCCGAAACCGGTCCTAGGATGCTTGTTTCCAGTCCAGGGAGGACCTGACTTAGCAGTTCGGGCTGGATTGTTCCCATGAGGCACAGGGTCAAGACTGATTTGCATATGGCTGGGTTCAAACTGGAATGGTATGGTGAGCGAAAAAAACATGGATTTATGCCCAGATCTCTGTACTGGGGTGAATGTATGACATTGTTCTGCATTCTGTCCATCAACTGTTGTTTTTGCATTTCTCACCACGAGTGGGACGGGTATGCTCAGACGTGAGTCCTGTGCTCTCCATGCCACTGGAATCAAGCTATCCTGGATGAGGAGGGCTGAAAGCCCGAAACCAGTCCTAGGATGCTTGTTTCCAGTCCAGGGAGTACCTGGCTTGGCAGTTTGGGCTGGACTGTTCCTAAGGGGCACAGGTTGAAGACTGATTTGCATATGGCTGGGTTCAAACTGGAATGGCATGGTGAGCAAAAAAACAATGGATTTAAGCCAAGGTCTCTGTACTGGGGTGAATGTATGACATTGTTCTGCATTCTGTCCATCAACTGTTGTTTTTGCATTCGTCACCCCAAGTGGGACAGGTATGCTCAGACGTGAGTCCCATGCTCTCCATTCCACTGGAATCAAGCTATCCTGGCGGATGAGGGCTGAAATCCCGAAACCGGTCCTAGGATGCTTGTTTCCTGTCCAGGGAGGACCTGGCTTGGCAGTACGGGCTGGACTTTTCCCATGGGGCACAGGGTCAAGACTGATTTGCATATGGCTGGGTTTAAACTGGAATGGCATGGTGAGCAAAAAAAAAACATGGATTTATGCCCAGATCTCAGTGCTGGGGTGAATGTGTGACATTGTTCTGCAATCCGTCCATCAACGGTTGTTTTTGCATTTCTCACCCCGAGTGGGACGGGTATGCTCAGACGTGAGTCCTGTGCTCTACATGCCACTGGAATCATGCTATCCTGGCTGTTGAGGGCTGAAAGCCCGAAACCGGTCCTAGCATGCTTTTTTCCTGTCCTGGGAGTATCTGGCTTGGCAGTTCGGGCTGGACTGTTCCCAAGGGGCACAGGGTGAAGACTGATTTGCATATGGCTGGGTTCAAACTGGATGGCATGGTGAGCAAAAAAACAATGGATTTAGGCCAAGGTCTCTGTACTGGGGTGAATGTATGACATTGTTCTGCATTCTGTCTATCAACTGTTGTTTTTGCATTTCTCACCCCGAGTGGGACGGGTATGCTCAGACGTGAGTCCTGTGCTTTCCATGCCACTGGAATCAAGCTATCCTGGCTGATGAGGGCTCAAAGCCCGAAAACCGTCCTAGGATGCTTGTTTCCAGTCCAGGGAATACCTGGCTTGGCAGTTCGGGCTGGACTGTTCCCAAGGGGCACAGGGTGAAGACTGATTTGCATATGGCTGGGTTCAAACAGGAATGGCATGGTGAGCAAAAAAACAATGGATTTAGGCCAAGGTCTCTGTACTGGGGTGAATGTATGACATTGTTCTGCATTCTGTCCAACAACTGTTGTTTTTGCATTTCTCACCCTGAGTGGGACGGGTATGCTCAGACGTGAGTCCTGTGCTCTCCATGCCACTGGAATCAAGCTATCCTGGCTGATGAGGGCTGAAAGCCCGAAACCAGTCTTAGGATGCTTGTTTCCAGTCCAGGGAGGACTGGGCTTGGCAGTTCGGGCTGGACTGTTTTCAAGGGGCACAGAGTCAATACTGATTTGCATATGGCTAGGTACAAACTGGAATGACATGGTGAGCAAAAAAACGATTGATTTAGGCCCAGATCTCTGTACTGGGGTGAATGTATGACATTGTTCTGCATTCTGTCCCTCGGCTGTTGTTTTTGCATTTGTCACCAAGAGTGGGACGGGTATGCTCAGACGTGAGTACTGTGCTCTCAATGCCACTGGAGTCAAGCTATTATGGCTGATGAGGGCTGAAAGCCCAAAAAAGGTCCTAGGATGCTTGTTTCCAGTCTAGGGAGGACCTGGCTTGGCAGTTCGGGCTGGACTGTTCCCATGGGGCACAGGGTCAAGATTGATTTGCATATGGCTGGGTTCAAACTGGAATGGCATGGTGAGCAAAAAAAGATGGATTTAGGCCCAGATCTTTGTGCTGGGGTGAATGTATGACATTGTTCTGCATTCTGTCCATCAACTGTTGTTTTTGCATTTGTCCCTCCGAGTGGGACGGGTATGCTCAGATGAGAGTCACGTGCTCTCCATGCCACTGGAATCAAGCTATCTTGGCTGATGAGTAAGCATGGGCTGAAAATCCGTTACGCTCGCGGAATTTGCAAATTTTTGGCAATTTTGTGGTCCGCGAATCATGCGAATTTGCCCAAAAATTCGCAATTCGCAAGCTGGCGGACTGTTTTGCTGGGTCGCGCTTCCAAAATACAATCTTGCGCGCGCTGCGTTGACTTACCATGATTCTGAGTTTGCCGTGTTGTTTTTACTCCCGGTTTACATGCACTGCGCCATTTTGGATCTGGCTGCGTTATCGCGCTAGACTTTTCGACCGTGAGTATTTCATAGCGGCCCGCCATCTTGCACTGCGAGAGTTTGAGAGCCCGACTACGTCATAAGGGCCCGTGATCACGCATCGCGGGAGTAAACAATTGCAAACACGTAGATGCTATGCGCAGCTGACTACCTGCGGGAGATTTGAACAGCTCGCCTTCCCGAACTTGCAAAAATTGCAATTCTGCACAAGAAATCTACCGCAGGCAGCATAAACCTTCTGAAAATTATGATTTGGATCAGAATAACTCCTCAGATTGACATTTGGCTGCACTTTTTTGTGCAAGGAGTCCATTTTTGGGGGGTGGGAGGAAGGAAGTGTCCCAGAGTCTCCAACTTCCTGTTCCTGTCCAGCAGGCTCCTCCCGGTGCTTTGTCCATGTCCTGGTCACTTTTCATTTGGATCTGGAGCTGGAAGGATTACTTTTTGTGGCTGCTGCTGGATATTTGTATTTGAGGACTTTTTGTTTGGATCACTTTTGGATTACTTTTGGGTTTGAGATTGTACAAGTAAGTTGGTGTTGTTTGTTTGGGGCATTGCAGTTGCTGCAACTACAATTTTCAAACTTTTTCACTCCTTTAAAAAACATATATTGTGGGTAGGCACAGTATCCAGTAGGTCCAGGGTTAGTCATGGGTGCATGATTCAACTGTTTCTGTGAGTTTTGTTGAACTTAAATATCATTTATGTCATGGAATTAAATAGCTCACTGTTATATGTGGATTTTTTTTTTTTTAATTTTGGGGTGCGTGTAAAGCCACACTAGCCAGTAGGCCCAGGGGTAGTCAGTGGTGCATGGACCAAGACTTTCTGTGGGGTGTCTTGAATTTAAACATCATTTAGGGCATGGTTGGCATTGGATTGTGGTGATTTGTGTGTGTTTTTCGATTTTTTGGGTTGTTGTTGGGGCCTGGCCATGTGGGTGGGGGCCATTTTGAGGCCTGGTCCAGGCAGGGCATGGCCATGTGGGTGGGGGTCAAGGGGCCATTTTGAAGCCAGTCAGTGTGCTTTGTGCCATAGGCCTGCACCCAGTCTGCCTTGCTTTCATGCATTATGCCCAGGGGTAGTCAGTGCTGGTGCATGGACCAAGTCTTTCTGTGGGGTGGCTTGAATATAGACATCATTTAGGGCATGGTTGGCATTGGATTGTGGTGATTTGTGTGTGTTTTTCGATTTTTTGGGGTGTTGTTGGGGCCTGGCCATGTGGGTGGGGGTCATCTTGAGGACTGGTCCAAGCAGGGCCTGGCCATGTGGGTGGGGTCAAGGGGCCATGTTGAAGCCAGTCAGTGTGCTTTGTGCCATAGGCCTGCACCCAGTCTGCCTTGCTTTCATCCATTATGCCCATGGGTTGTCAGTGCTGGTGCATGGACCACAGCTTTCTGTGGGCTCTCTTGAATTTAAACATCATTTTAGGGCATGGATGGCATTGGATTGTGGTGATTTTTGTGTTTTTTGATTTTTTGGGGTGTTGTTGGGGCCTGGCCATGTGGGTGGGAGGCATTTTGAGACCTGGTCCAGGGCCTGGCCATGTGGGTGGGGGTGTGGGTCTAGGGGCCATTTTGAAGCCAGGCATCGTGCTTTGTGCCATAGGCCTGCACCCAGTCTGCCTCCTTTCATCCATTATGCCCAGGGGTACTCAGTGGTGCATGAAACAACTCTCTCTGTGTGGTCTCTCTTCTATTAATGTAAACATCCATTTTTGATTAGAAATAATTGCAATTTTTATTTTTGGTCTTTCCGTTTTTGGGTGTGTTGTAATAATAATAAATGCCTAGTTGCAAATATTAATTGAAGCACGACGTATGCAACATTTATTTAACTGATGTTCCTCTGGCTGCCTTTTGGTGCACAAAGACTGACAAAATCATCCTCCTCATCATCATCACTTGCTGTAGTGCCAGAAAGAAGTCCTGCTGCGGTGTGTGCACAACGTCACTTGACGTCATGTGTGTTGGCCACAGACTACTCTGCAACTCGTGCAACTGCGGCCTGCTGTTCTGACATATGAAGAAGATGGGCCCAAAGAAAGGTGGTCGTAGCTCCTCTACCAAGAAAGTTGCCAGTGCCACTGTCTGTAAGGAGCAGAAGAAGCAAGTGACTCCACTTACCAAGGAGACTGGTGTGCCCACAGACACTTTTTTTGGGGAAAAAAACTACACCTGCAGCAGCGGTGTCCGCCGGGGACCAAGCTGGGAGCAGCACCTCAGCTTCATTGGTCTCAGTGCCACCACGCCAAGTTAGGCCCAAGGCCATGAGTGCCGCAGAGGCAGCCACTTTAATTGCTCAATCACCATCAACCAGTGATGTTGGCGTTGACTCATCGCAAGAAAGTAGCATTCAATTAACGCAGGGTGTAACTCATCTGGCGAGTGTTCAACCACAGCCGCAACGACAACCACAGGTGCAACAAGGAGAGGCGCAAGGAGAGGCGCTGGCGCAAGGAGTGGTGCAAGTAGAGGCGCAAGGAGTGGCGCAAGTAGATGCGCAAGTAGAGGCGCAAGTAGAGGCGCATGGAGAGGCGCATGGAGAGGCAGAACTGCCCACAATGCTTGTTCCTCCAGAAGTAGGGGCACATCAGGAAATCGAGATTCAAGCGGAGGTATAAACCAAGCAAGCCACTCCTCCTGATGATCCATTGTCTTCCAGATCCCCAGCAAGAAAAAGGTCAAGGAGGGCTAGTACAAGTTCTTCTTCAAGCCCCCTACCTTCTGATGATCTAGATGTTGATTGGAACCCACCAATGCAGTCTGAGAGGGAGCACGCCATGAGCCGACAAAGCTAGCTAAGCCTAAAAGGAAGGTTCCCGTAAGGCTTTCACTTATGGGTGATGACGACGAACAAGAAGTAGAAGTGGTGTATTCTGCTGCTGATGAACAGGCTGACAATGATGACCCAGTCATCACAGTCGTCACTCCAGCCCCAGCGGGCATGCAGCAGACAGATATTTTTACTCTATCCCCAATTGCTGCTGAGAGGGATGTGGGCGGCGTGGCACTGGTACCACCACCAACACAGGTAACTACTATACCAACACGACCTACAGCTGCCATGTTTTCTCTTCAGAAGGGCCGGCAGGGGCCTCATCCCGCTCGACCTCCGTTAACTCAAGTAGTGGTGCTGCAACTGTAAGTGCACAACAGAGTCAAATTCGGCCACGCCCATCCTCCACTTCATCTGGCATTGAAAGTAGCACCTCCACCACCACCAGAAATCTCCAGTCCCCAGTTTGGAACTTCTTTAGTATTACCAAAAAGGTGGAAAACCTACTTGTTTGTTCGATTTGTAAACAAGTAGTTAGTCGGGGTAAGCTTGGTACCAACTATGGTACCGGAGGCCAGAGAGGTAATCTTAAAAAACACCACATTATCCAGTGGGAGGCGCACCTAAGTAACATCCAGAAAGCCAAAAGTAAAAATCCAAATGTAGACATTGATATTGCATCTGATGACGAAGAGGAGCTGATCGTGCAGGGGGGAGGTGAACAACGAGAGGCATTTTTTCTGGTACACACAGTACCCCTGGCAGCAGCACTGCAGTGGTAGCGCCCACACCCTCCTCTACCCCAACAGCATCAAGGAGGCACAGTAGTCTGGTCGAGACACTAATGCTAAAAAGTACATCAATGAGCCTAACTGGGTTGAAGAGTTCTGCATCCTCATCACATATGAAAACGGTCCAGACCACCATTAAAAGCATTTTTTTGGTCGGAGGCGCAATTTGAACGCAACCACCCAACGGCACGTCTGTATAATGCAATGCTGGCTAAAATGTTAGCGCTGGACCTTCTCCCTTTTTCTTTTGTGGAAGGGGTGGGTTTTCGACAATTTGTGGCAACAGTCTGCCCTAAATGGAAGGTTCCTAGACGGTCCTATTTGGCCAGAGTTGTGGTTCCAGCACTACATCAAGATGTGCTGGAGGTGATTGGGGCAGCTTTGCAGAAGAGTGCTGTTCACACTATCTGCCTGAAAACAGACATGTGGACCAGTTGCCAAGCCCTTGATTACATGTGCATCACTGCACACTGGGTCTCTTTTGCAGGGGTTAGAGACAAGTTATATGCAGGTGTTGACTGTGACACAGTTTTTCAAGCTAGTCAGAAACATGCAACAGTAGCCATGTTTGCCATGGAGAAATCTCATACTGCAGTAAACATTTTAGAGGAGTTTAACAGTAAGGTCTTTGAATGGCTGCATCCAAGAAAGCGCATGATTGGTTATGTTTCCACGGATAATGGCAGTAATATAGTTAGGGCCATGAATGATGGTGGCTATTTCAGAGTGCCGTGTTTGGCGCACAGTATTAACATTGTTGTTCAAGATTTCTTGAAAAAAGAAAACACAGTCAGCAAGTTACTGACCAGCTGCCGAAGAATCTGCACACATTTCAGCCATTCTTTTAAGGCCCGGAAGCAGCTGAGGAAACTTCAACATGACCGTAGAGTGCCAGTCAGAGGACTCATCCAGGAGGTGGTAACACGTTGGAACTCAACCTTCTACATGCTTGAGCGTCTGTCTGAGCAGTGCTTGGTAATCAATGAGTATGTCTTTGCACTGGGTTCTTCTATGAAAGACATGAGGCTAGAGTTGGAGGAATGGCACCTAGTTAAAAGCCTGACAGACATGCTTCGTCCTTTTGAGGTCTTCACGCGTGAAGTCAGTAGGGAGGACTGTACTTTGGGCAAAGCTATCCCATTGTTGCGCATGCTAGAGCACCCACAGAAGGCGGTGTCTTCAACGTTTAAAGATGATACTGCCAAGCAAGACGCATATCCGTTGGCGGAGAGCTTATTAACCCGCCTAGTTGACAATGAAAGGCTTAAAAAAATACATACAGAACAACATTACATTTGTGCCACTATTCTGGATCCACGGTACAAAAAGGCACTGGCCAGCAAAGCATTCATTCCTTTTACTGAAGCAGATGTTTCAAAGTACAAACATTGACTAGCTCTGTCAGCCACTCGGTTCGAAAAAGAGCGGCAGGAAATTGAAGGAACCGGCAGAAGTACTACTGAATCAGCAGGCCATCCGGCATCAAGGTCCACTTCTGTGGCCGAAGGCAGTCACCTTCTCTCACAGCTGTTACCGACACCAGCAACCGTATCATCATCCTCACCTGCACCAGGCCCAGTCATAATATTGTCGGAAGCGGATTGGATAACTCATCAAGGGTTTACACGTTCCAGTGTTGAATCAAAGGCCTCAGATGGTACGCAAAGTCCAGCACCCCTGGATGACCTTGAGTGGATGGTGCAGGCCTATCTGGATGACCTAACAGAGGTCTATATTGATCGCAACCCATTGCTGTATTGGTACGGGAAAATGGGTCAATGGCCACTGATCACCAAGCTGGCTCTAAATTATTTGTCTTGCCCACTCGCAAGTGTGTCTTCTGAACGTGTTTTCAGTGCTGCCGGTGCCATTGTAACTTCAAAAAGGACCCGCCTCTCGCCCAAAAAGGTGGAGAGGTTAACAATGATCAAGATGAATCAGCACTTCATACCACCAGATTACAAAATACGTGAATCCACGCAGGAAGAAGAGGACACCGACTTAGGTGACGGAAGTTCTTCTCTGTTAGCTGACCTACTCCCGTCTCAATTTACAGAGTTTGAGGATGAGCTCTACTTCCCTGACACCTAGGCCTGAAACTGACTTCCTTTTTTTCGTCCTTATTCACTTTTATTCCTGTGTGTCTTTCTTTTATTTGTAACTTTTACCACAGCAAAACTCTAATCACAAGAAATCCATCAGCAGCACTGTCTTCGTCTTATTTCCTTATTGAAGGTGGCGCTGTCTGCATTCCTGAAGTTCACAAGTTCACAACTCAGTCATGCTCCTCTATCCTCCTCCTCCAGACTCCCCCATCCATTTCCCTCAAGGCAGATGGCTGGATTACGCAGAATCAAGAAACTGTTGCTTCGTAGACGAGTCCCCTCAAAAGAAGTGGGACTGGAATTACTGACTATATGCTGATTTCTGACAGTTACTTCTGAATTTGACACGAGAGGCTGCCCTGTGGGCCTTCACTTAACTAGATACGGACAAAAAGTGGAACAGGTAATGAATAATGAGATGGCATGCAGTGGACAGCACTGGCTGGCTGGCTCTGATGAAAGCAATTGCTGTTTGTTTGTTATGCATGAAATGAATCATATGTCTTCTGTCATTATTTAATCTTTTACACACTAAATGTAACTCAAGTCTACTCTGTTTTTTTTACCTTGCTTAATTCAAATTGTACTTCTACTGCAGGGGCCACTACGTTGCATTTTTTAATATGCGAAATGTCCTTGGACTCACTGTGTGTGTAGACTACTAGACTGCGACTGCATGAACAACATTGAGTTGGCCAATATACCATGATGATGATGAGTCTTGATGATCAAACTTACATAATATCTTTTTTCTTTACAGTCACTCACTGGGATGGATGGATCATCATCGTCGGTTTACGGAACAACTATGGCCATTTCGTGAGTGGCAAACAGGTAAACCAGTCAACAACAACTACAGCAGAACTACATGTCTGTCTAGTCGTGGTATGGAGTGGTCGAGCCAGTATAGTGTTGTTATGCCAGACTCCAAACAGCAGTTCATGTAAAATTGTGGCTATTTGACTTGCTGCATACAATTAGATATGCTTTGTCTGTCTGTGTCAAAGAGGTTTGCTACATCAGATTGCTTCACTCAGTGGGCCTGCCTTGACCGTCTGCATTTCTCTGGCCTGCTGTGTGCTAAGTAATTACTATCCTTGAAAAGGAGACTCAGAGTACGCACTTTAGAAATGACGCTTGTATGTAATACTGTCGCTTCTGAAATTTAAAGTGTTATTTTTGCACTACACACCGTACCTTATATATTTTTTTTCGTGGTGTTTTAATATCACTTCCTGCTTTTCCATCAACAATTACAGGCCAGCTTTTACCCTGTGCGATGGGGAAAACGATTAACTCAGGCTTACCATTAGCGATCCGCCTTTCCGCATCCGCCAGGCAGGCAGTGGACAGTGTGTCTGTGTGGTCACCAAGATTGCTCGACGGAGCGTCAGATGGAATGGAGGAGTATCACAAATAAGAGGAATGGTTGGACGCATGCAACTTCCCAAATTGAACAGGACAACTACAACATACAGTTACAGTATCCTTTTCACTTCTCCTTATCTTTTAAATAATGTTATTGTTGTGAACTTCTATGAGTGTGACTGTGCGTTTGTTTCCTCTCTGCTTCAAATTCTTCCCTCCAGCTATTTGATAAGTTTCCTTGCTATTTTTAAAACTAATTTAATGTACTAATACGTGTTTATTCTCTCTGAGGGCGGATAGGCAAGTGAAATTGCGTAATTGAGTTTCACCCAAATTATATATTGCAATGCACACCACACATGCATTTTCTGGTTCACCCACACAGGCAGTCATCTTTTCTTTCTCCTCCAACCATCCTTTCTTCAAGCAGCCATGCATCTGATTCCTTCCTATCAGCCACCTCTGCATGCATTCAAAAACACGTATCATTCTTTTCAGTCATAAATATTACGACTCGCTCGTCCTTCCTTACACCTTTCTTGCCCTTTTAGTTCATCACATCCCTCAAGTTCATCTGATCTGACTAGGCTTCACGATAAAAGTTTCACAGCTGAGTTGAAGTCAAATAGAGGGGGCCATTGCTTACTCGAGAACTACCGCCGCTAATGCTAGTGCTAAGTCAAAAGTGACTGGCTTCTCCGTGATTGGCAAAACTGTAGTTTTGCTTTTTACCGTGCACCATTTTTCTAATTACAGAGAGAAGATTCCATTGCCCTTCTGCCAAAAAGAGCTTTTCAATTTTCACCACCTACTCCTCATCACCACCAGTACTTGAAGTTCAAACAAGGTGAGGGCTCCCGCACAGGTATTATAATAATTAGATGTGTTAAGTTGAAGTATATTCTAGGGAAGGGTGTTTAAACTTTAACGTCATCTATCACCACTGCTCGCTGGGAATACTGCGCTAAAAATAAAGAAATAGTTTTTTATTTCTTATTTGAAAATAAAACTTTAAAACTAAAAAACACTGTGTGGTTTTTGTTCACGAGTGAGTGAGCGGAGGGGTTTGCAGTTGCACTACTGCACTTTGCAAGCATGCTTCCGTGACTCTGATAGGTCGGAACTCGGTAGTCTTCTTCTGTTCTTCTGGGTCGTATAATCATTGGTCAGACACATTAGATAGTCGGTCGGGGGATTGGGGGTTCGCCTTCTGTTCTGACTGAGGTATGTGGAAAGTCGAACTGCACCTATCATCAATAATGTCCTATTTCTCTTGTCCATACTTCTGTATGTGCAGAATAGTCCCTGAAACACTAGCGGTATGGTATGTGCTCCTATCAAATCAAAAAGCCAACTACTAGCTAATTCTTGGTGGACATTGACATTTTGTTGTTGGAAATTGTCAAAGCACTAACATTAAGAAGACTGGAATAGACAGCAAGGGCAACCTAGAGGACTGCACTCAGTGCCTAGAGCTATTGCTGGATCAGAGTTTTGTTTAACACTGTTTGTGGACCGGGCAAGCTTAGCTACCTACACAGACCGACTCATAATAATAGTAAATAGTAGTAGCACAAAGAGTGATAGTAGAGGCAGGATAAGAATGTAGAAACAGTCTACAAGAAGATCAAAGACTATTTTGTAAAAAATAGAATTAGGAAACAGTTTGGAATGAATAGCTGCTGTAAAAGTTAGGGAAGTATAATTATTAATATTAACTAAAGAAAAACTTACTGGGGCCAGCAGAAGAGACCTCGGAGGACCGATCCTGCCCACCTTGTTCCGCCGGCGTCTCTGTCGTCGTCTTGCCCCTGGGAGGTGCTGATGATCATGAAATAAGCACAAACATGGATGATTGTTTTTTTTAAATATTTGATTTCTTTGACCACAATCTAAAATTATCTCGGGGAAACAAATTACCAACAATTGCACTACCTGTATTATTGACCTATCTGTTCTGGTCAACTAGGAGGATAGTACAGTATTTCTGGATTCGCAGACCATCTACTTGGAAAGTTATGTAAATCACTAACTAAACCAACAACAAAAAGGTTCTACTACGACTGCCAGCACTCAGCAGCACGCGACGTGACAGACACAGTCCGTCATCATGATTGCAGACCACTAAAAAATGTCCTACTACTAAATAACAACTCATAATATATTCAACCTATCAATCCACCACTATCTCTTCTTAGTGGCAGCAGGAGTACAAAGGAAGGACTAGACTTGAGTCTCTAGTCTCTCTAGCAATATGCAGTTCTGTAAAGTACTACACTCATACATAATAAGGCCAAATGAGCACAAAGTTGCAAACAAGTAAGCATAGTAGCAACGCCACTGAGCAGGCGAGCACCTGCAATTGCAGAAGCTATTTAAACATTAATTTACCTGCAATGTAATCGAATCTGCAGCATTCTTGCTCTTCGGGGAAAACATATATTAGCAATATAACACAGAGCAGAAGAAAACAAAGTAGTTATTAAATAGCTACTCACCAAGCACAGTGACCTCAACGCCTAGCAGGTCGAGCAGGTCCTGCTCCCGGTCAAAGATGTCCAACCACCGGTGCGTCACCTGCTTGTAGGTGTGCCGGACCCCCGACTCCCTAAACATGGCCCGGCACCTTAGCCTAGAGCTGGAGAAGCTCCCGGAGGCCATACCCTACACCAGTCCTTCCGCCTGCTGCGGTGGTCTTCGGGAGGTGGCGCTGCACATAAAAGATAAGTGAGGCCACCTCCACCGCACTAAAGAGCTCCCTGGGTGTGCTATCCTCCGACCTTAAGCGCCCGCAAGGGAGCCGGCTGCGGGGTGCGGGACTCTTCCCCTTGCTAGGGCCGACTCCCTTTGCCTTGGTTCTGGAAAACAAAAAAAGGAATAGGAAAAAGGTAAAATGAAAAGAAAAGAAAAGAGAGAGAGAGTAAAAAGTTGTAATTAAGTAAGAAAAAGTAGAAAAAACACAAAATATAGATGTAGAAAAATAAAGTGATAGATAATGATTAAAAAAGGTTTAAAAAAAGTTCAAAAAAGCAAAGGATTGCAGAGATTAAAAGAGGTTGGAAAAAGCATGCCCAGAACCATAGCAGTGAATGGAAAACAAGATGGCCGCGTCCATTGTGACCACGTGGGTAAGTTTGCTCGATATTTTCCCAGCGAGCATGCAAAAACGGACGCGATCACGTAATTGCGCCCCGCACGTAGGAAATGCCCAACGCGAGCACGCAACTAGCACCCAGAAATTGAAATACGCAACGCGAACACTGAAAACAAGATGGCCGTGCCCATGTACGACCGCATGGGTAACTTTGCGGTCGGCACGCTGAAAAAAAAATCCGCGAACACGCAAAGCGCCCTGCGAAAATGCAAAAATAACAAAATTTGCACAAGTTTGTGGATTTTGCGGACCGCGAATTCGCTTTCGCACGCAAATTATGCCCATAGGGCTGAAAACCCGAAACCAGTGCTAGCATGCTTTTTTCCAGTCCTAGAAGTACCTGGCTTGGCAGTTCGGGCTCGACTGTTCCCAAGGGGCACAGGGTGAAGACTGATTTACATATGGTTGGGTTTAAAGTGGAATGGCATGGTGAGCAAAAAAACAATGGATTTAGGACAAGATCGCTGTACTGGGGTGAATGTATGACATTGTTCTGCATTCTGTCCATCAACTGTTGTTTTTGCATATCTCACCCCGAGTGGGACGGGTATGCTTAGATGTGAATCCTGT
Organism: Lissotriton helveticus; assembly: GCF_964261635.1. Classification (NCBI taxonomy): domain Eukaryota; kingdom Metazoa; phylum Chordata; class Amphibia; order Caudata; family Salamandridae; genus Lissotriton; species Lissotriton helveticus. The sequence continues at coordinate 1,320,124,601 of NC_136061.1, forward strand.
GCTCTCCATGCCACTGGAATAAAGCTATCCTGGCTGATGAGGGCTGAAAGCCCAAAACCGGTGCTAGGATGCTTGTTTCCAGTCCAGTGAGGACCCGGCTTGGCAGTTTGCGCTGGACTGTTCCCATGGGGCACAGGGTCAAGACTGATTTGCATATGGCTGGGTTCAAACTGGAATGGCATGGTGAGCAAAAAACACAAAGGATCTAGGCCCAGATCTCTGTACTGGAGAATGTATGACATTGTTCTACATTCAGTCAATCAACTGTTGTTTTTGCCTTTGTCACCCCGAGTGAGACGTGTATGCTCAGACGTGAGTCGCGTGCTCTCCATGCCACTGTAATCAAGCTATCCTGGCTGATGAGGGCTGAAAGCCCAAAACCGGTCCTAGGATGCTTGTTTCCAGTCCAGGGAGGACCTGGCTTGGCAGTTATGACTAGACTGTTCCCATGGGGCACAGGGTCAAGACTGATTTGCATATTGCTGGCTTCAAACTGGAATGGCATGGTGAGCAAAAAAAAACATGGATTTAGGCCCAGATCGCTGTGCTGGGGTGAATGTGTGACATTGTTCTGCATTCAGTCCATCAACTGTTGTTTTTGCATTTGTCACCCCGAGTGGGACTTGTATGCTCAGACGTGAGTCCTGTGCTTTCCATAACACTGGAATCAAGCTATCCTGGCTGATGAGGCCTGAAAGCCCGAAACCAGTCCTAGGTACTTGTTTCCAGTCCAGGGAGGACTTAGCTTGGCAGTTACGGCTGGACTGTTCCCATGGGGCTCAGGGTGAAGACTGATTTGCAAATGGCTATGTTCAAACTGGAATGGCATGGTGAACAAAAAAACAATGGATTTAGGCCCAGATCTCTGTACTGGGGTGAATGTATGACATTGTTCTGCATTCTGTCCATCAACTCTTGTTATTGCATTTTTCCCTCCGAGTGGGATGGGTATGCTCAGACGTGAGTCGCATGCTCTCCATGCCACTGGAATCAAGCTATCCTGGCTGATGAGGGCTGAAAGCCCGAAACCGGTCCTAGGATGCTTGGTTCCAGTCCAGGGAGGACCTGGCTTGGCAGTACGGCCTGGACTGTTCCCATAGGGCACAGGGTCAAGACTGATTTGCATATGGCTGGGTTAAAACTGGAATGGCAAGATCTCTGTACTGGGGTGAATGTATGACATTGTTCTCCATTCTCTCCATCAACTGTTGTTTTTGCATTTGTCACCCCGAGTGGGACGGGTATGCTCAGACGTGTGTCCCGTTCTCTCCATTTCACTGGAATCAAGCTATCCTGGCTGATTAGGGCTGAAAGCCCAAAATCGGTCCTAGGATGCTTGTTTCCAGTCCAGAGAGGACCTGGCTTGGCACTCCAGTCCAGGGAGGACCTGGCTTGGCAGTTCGCGTTGGACTGTTCCATGGGCACTGATTTGCATATGGCTGGGTTCATACTAGAATGGCACTGTGTGCAAAAAAATGACAGATTTAGGCCCAGCGCTCTGTACTGGGGTGAATGTATGACATTGTTCTGAATTCTGTCCATAAACTGTTGTTTTTACATTTGTCACTCCGAGAGGGACAAGAGTGCTGTGCTCTCCATGCCACTGAAGTCAAGATATCCTGGCTGATGAGGGCTGAAATCCCAAAACCGGTCCTTGCATGCTTGTTTCCAGTCCAGGGAGTACCTGACTTGGCAGTTAGGGCTGGACTGTTCCCAAGGGGCAAAGGGTGAAGACTGATTTGCATATGGCTGTGTTCAAACTGGAATGGCATGGCGAGCAGAAAACCAATGGATTAATGCCCAGATCTCTGTACTGTGGTGAATGTATGACACTGTTGTGCCTTCTGTCCATGAACTGTTGTTTTTGCATTTGTCACCCCGAGTGGGATGGGTATGCTCAGACGTGTGTCCCTTGCTCTCCATGCCACTGAAATCAAGCTATCCTGGCTGATGAGGGCTGAAAGCCCGAAACTGGTCCTAGGATGATTGTTTTCAGGCTAGGGAAGACCTGGCTTGGCAGTTTGGGCTGAATTGTTCCCATGGGGCACAGGGTCAAGACTGATTTGCATATGGCTGGGTTCAAACTGGAATGGCATGGAGAGCAAAAAAAACGATGGATTTAGGGCCAGATCTCTGTACTTGGGTGAATGTGTGGCATTGTTCTGCATTCTGTCCATAAACTGTTGTTTTTGCATTTGTCACCCGAGTAGGATGGGTATGTTCAGACGTGAGTACCGTGCTCTCAATGCCACTGGAATCAAGCTAACCTGGCTGATGAGGGCTGAAACACGAAACTGGTCCTAGCATGCTTGTTTCCAGTCCTGGGAGTACCTGGCTTGACAGTTCGGGCTGGACTGTTCCGAAGGGGCACAGGGTGAAGACTGATTTGCATATGGCTGGGCTCAAACTGGAATGGCATGGTGAGCAAAACACGATGGATTTAGGCACATATCTCTGTGCTGGGGTGAATGTATGACATTGTTCTGCATTCTGTCCATCAACTGTTGTTTTTGCATTTGTCACCTCGAGTGGGATGGGTATGTTCAGACGTGAGTACCGTGCTCTCCATGCCACTGGAATCAAGCTATCCTGGCTTATGAGGGCTGAAAGCAGAAACCAGTCATAGGATGCTTGTTTCCAGTCCAGTGAGGACCACGCTTGGCAGTTAGGGCTGGACTGTTCCCATGGGGCACAGGGTCAAGATGGATTTGCAAATAGCTGGGTTCAAACTGGAATGGCATGGTGAGCAAAAAAACGATGGATTTAGGCCCAAATCTCTGTACTGGGGTGAATGTATGACATTGTTGTGTATTCTGTCCATCAACTGTTGTTTTTGCATTTGTCACCCAGAGTGGGACGGGTATGCTTAGACGTGAGTCCCGGGCTCTCCATGCCACTGGTATCAAGCTATCCTGGCTGATGAGGGCTGAAAGCACGCAACTGGTCATATGATGCTTGTTTCCAGTGCAGGGAGTACCTGCCTTTGCAGTACGGGCTGGACTGTTCTCAGGGGGCACAGGGTCAAGACTGATTTGAATATGGCTGGGTTCAAACTGTAATGGCATGTTGAGCAAAGAAACGATGAACTCAGGCCCAGATCTCTGTACTGGGGTGAATGTATGACATTGTTGTGCATTCCATCCATCAACTGTTGTTTTTGCATTTGTCATCCCAAGTGGAACAGGTATGCTCAGACGTGAGTCCCACGCTCCCCATGCCACTGGAATCAAGCTATCCTGGCTGATGATGGCTGAAAGCCCGCAACTGGTCCTAGGATGCATGTTTCCAGTGCATGGAGTACCTGGCTTTGCAGTACGGGCTGGACTGTTCTCAGGGGGCACAGGGTCAAGACTGATTTGCATATGGCTGGGTTCAAAGTATAATGGGAAGGTGAGCTAGCTAAAAAACAATGGATTCATGCCCGGATCTCTAGACTGGGGTGAATGTATGCCATTGTTCTGCATTCTGTACATCAACTGTTGTTTTTGCATTTGTCACCCCGAGTGGGACGGGAATGTTCAGACGTGAGTCGCGTGCTCTCCATGCCACTGGAATCAAGCTATCCTTGCTGATGAGGGCTGAAAGCCCGAAACTGGTCCTAACATGCTTGTTTCCAGTCTAGGGTGGACCAGGTTTGGCATTTAGGGCTGGACTGTTCCCATGGGGCACAGGGTCAAGATTGATTTGCAAATCGCTGGGTTCAAACTGGAATGGCATGGTGAGCAAAAAAACAATGGATTTAGGCCCAAATCTCTGTACTGCGGTGAATGTATGACATTGTTTTGCATTCCGTCCATCAACTGTTGTTTTTGCATTTGTCACCCGAATGGGACGGATATGTTCAGACGTGAGTCCCTTGCTGTCCATGCCACTGGAATCAAGCTATCCTGGCTGATGAGGGCTGAAAGCCCGAAACCGGACCTAACATGCTTGTTTCTTGTCCAGTGAGGACTTGCTTGGCAGTTCGCGTTGGACTGCTCCCATGGGGCAGAGGGTCAAGACTGATTTGCATATGGCTGGGTTCAAACTGGAATGGCATGGTGAGCAAAAAAACAATGGATTTAGGCCCAGATCTCTGTACTGGGGTGAATGTGTAGCATTGTTCTGCATTCTGTCAATCAACTGTTGTTTTTGCCTTTGTCACCCCGAGTGGGACGGGTATGCTCAGACGTGAGTCGCGTGCTCTCCATGCCACTGGAATCAAGCTATCCTGGCTGATGAGGGCTGAAAGCCCAAAAACGAACGGTCCTAGGATGCTTGTTTCCAGTCCAGGGAGGACCTGGCTTGGCAGTTCGTGTTGGACTGTTCCCATGGGGCAGAGGGTCAAGACTGATTTGCATATGGCTGGGTTCAAACTGGAATGGCATGGTGAGCAAAAAAACAATGGATTTAGGCCCAGATCTCTGTACTGGGGTGAATGTATGACATTGTTCTCCATTCTCTCCATCAACTGTCCACTGTTTGAAAAGATTTGCCATTGAGTGACTAAGTTTCGCTCTGATAACTTTCTTGAGTGACTTAGTTTTTTAGTCCTTTGATCTAAGCATTCTCAGTAATTGCAATATGAATACACTTGATAAACCGAAGTTAAGTTTGTTCCTTAAGGTAGAATTGGGTGTATTTTCGAGTTGTGCGTATTTTGAAGTATAATTGAAATAAGGTATCACATACTTATTGGTATAGAATGCGAGTATTTATGACGAATTGATCAAAAGCTGGCGTTCTACTTTGTGCTTTCCTTATTTCCCCTGGAGCGTGGCCTCATTTTTCCCTGAGTTTGAGTCCAGGCGAGGTGAGGTCTTCTCCCCGGTAGAGCTGGGTGAGTGGTTTAGTTGCCTTTTTATTTTACTGACATGGAGTGTTGGATCACCTCTTTTATTCGCCTGTTTCCTGAATATTGGTGGTGTTTGTGTTTTTATAGATCACACAATGGATCTTTCTACATGGAGGAGCTGTAACTAACACGTTGTATCCTTTTTTTGTATCACAAATTTTGTATTATCATTTTTCACTAAGCAGTAGCATTGTTATGAACAGGGGTCCTGATGAAAGCCTTGGGTCCTTCCCATATAGGTTGAAACATGTTGGCCATTAATGCAGTGATTTGTTTCCATACTGCATCCTTGCACTGTTCGTTCTGTTTTTAATTAGGAAGAGGGTATATTCCTAATAAAAGTACTGTTCTGTCCTCTATCCTATTTTATACTCACCACATTTTTCTTGCACTGCACTTCTACCCATCTTTTGTTTTTTCACTGGTCACGTAGTGCTTGTGGGCAGTGACCCCGCTCTCCAACAGGGTAAGATCTGGTCTCAATGATCTAGAGACTTATTACCTCTGTAGGATGACCAGATGATAAAATTGATCATACAATAGTTTGATGGGTATCCTAAGAACTGAGCGGGTTCTTTTTCACAACCACTGACACTTCCTCCTGTTCAGGATATTGTTTATCCCACTCCGTATGTTTGTTATATCCATTCAGATTTGCTATGGATGAGGGTTCCATATATCCCTCTACACTAGACCCCTAGGTTTCCTTGTGTTAAAAGTTTCAAACAGGCCCCTTTGTTTGCTTTGTTCATAAGGGCTTCTTGCTGCAGTGATAAGGAAAAGCATCCATATGATCCTTACCATCACAGGACCAGCGGGCAAATTAGAAGTTTACAAAAGTCAATAAGATACAATCCTAAATATGGAGAGCTCATTAGGATGCTTAGAAAAGTGAAGACATATGAAAGTATGGTTAGCAGCAAAGTAGATGAGCTGTACTTAAGTTGGTGAGTTCTGCAGTGCAGGTGAAGATTTAGTGCAAGTGCTAATGAATCTCACATGTGGATCATGATGGTAGAGGCAAGTGAAAGATGGGGAAGAGGTTGCAAGTTATTTCCTGAAATTCATAAATGAGTAGCCAGTCTCAGGGTGAAATCTTGAACAGGATGGCAGCAAAGCAGAAGCATGACCGTATTCTTGTTCTACGCCTTCATTGCTTGGAAATCTCCATGACCATCAGATTAGTGCTGAGTGTGGAGTGGCAACAAGAAAAATGATGTTTTTGGCAAAAGCAGTCTTATTTGATGGACTCGTAATTTGATGATTGTTGGAAGTGGATGAAAGAAACGGTTTTGAGTTGAGATGATAGGGCCGTCATTGCATGTATTGATACACAGATGTGCAAATCATTATAGGGCAGCTTTGAGTGGTGTGAGGATGGAATACAGAAAGCTAGCCCACATTGTGCTGTCCATGTGAGGAGGAGAGGTGTAACATTGAAAAGAACATCGGGCTGGGAGGTAACTTTGACCCACTATGGATAGCCAATCCGGTACTAGATAGTGTGGAATTTCTGTTACTCACTCTCTGAAAGATAAACATGGATCAATGTGGAAACCCTGGGACTTGTTGAGAATGGTGATTGTAGGTAGGTAGTATCCTTTTGCTTGTTCACCCCCACTTTTTGCCTTGTGCTATGCTAGTTTTTTACTCGTCTAACTGGGATCCTGCTAATCAGGACACCGTCTATCTGCTTTCTCCCTAAATTGTTGTGTTGAGTACTTAGGTACACTCCAGATTGGAAACTGGGGTACCCTTATCAGTCCCTAGCATATGGTACTAAGGTACCCAGGGCATAGGTACCCAGGGGTCTTCCATGGGCTGAAGCATGCATTATGCTACACATGAGAGACCATGCAAAATGTAACTACAGGTCTGCCATTACAGCCTGTGTAAGTTGGTGCTTCACTACCTACTAAATATATAGGTTTACTATATGTATGGGTCACTGCACTTAAAACATATAAGTCACTCCTAGAGCAGGCATTTGCAATCCTGAAGCCAGGGTGCTTGGTTCTAAGTACGAGGTTGCCCCTTCATGAGCAGGACACACCGGCAGCCTACGGAGCCCATTCTCCTAAGTTGCCAGTAAAGCATCCATATACTATATAGAGGGGCACCAGGTACTTACACGATGATCATATCGTAAAAAGGCTGCAACAAATCCTATTATGTTTGGTATCAAACATGTTGGAATCATACCGTCAAACCATAAACGATGTAGGAGGTATCATAAACAATGAGGGGGTAGGAGTCCAAGCACTGGAAGATCCCTCCGTTAGGCTGTCACTGTTTCCAGTAACAGCTTTCTAGTCCCGGACAGCACAAAATGGTTGCTGCCGACCAGAGACACATTTCTGCTCTCCTGCTGCTGAGCCAAGCTCGAGCAGAGGAAGGTAGAACAATAGGCATTCTTTCACAGGGAGGTGTGACCCCCTCCCAGAAAGGATTTAGTGTATTAGGGCTGGGTGGGTGCGCTTGCGAGTGGCAGAAAGTCTGTATGAGTGACACATTTGGTGTCCCTGTGCATATTCCATTTCAAACCAGTCCTGGGAGCCGTTAGCTCCCGCTCTGGTGTGAAACTGGACAAAGGTCATGGAAGTAACCTTTCCCTGACTAGACCCTCCCCTGGGAGGGTCCCCTGAATCTTCCCAACCCTTTCCTTTGAGTACTTAAGATCTAACCTGGGTGTAGGTCCTTAGATTAGCTGTGGGATATGATTCAGATCAGACACCATTGTGCTTCTACTGTCTGGGCACTTTGCACTTCGCTGGACTTTGTTTGGGCCTGACTTCATCTCCCTTCCAGTCTGCCATATCGACTGTGCCTGTGCATCATACAGGAACCTTCCAAGGCATGTGAAGCATCAAGACACCCAAAGTAATCACTCCCCTGCATTTGCAGGCACCACACCTAAGTCGACCGGTCTGCAGATCCTGAGGGCCTCCGGACTCCGTGGACTCTGCAACACAGATGGAGGTTCTCCACAGTTCATGAAGCCTGCCCTGCCCTCTCACAAAGGCCAGTATCCCTTGCAATAACTAAACCCCTGTGCACTTGCAGTTGCAAAGGCGTGTTGGCTTCTTTGCTAGAAGATCTTCAAGCTCTAAGTAGCCCCGACCCCGAGCACCTCCAGTGACCAGAATCCTCAGCCACACTGCATCCTGTGCATCCTCGCCTGCATCTTTTGGTGAGCTGCTTGAGGTCCTTTTGCAACTCCAGGGCCTCCAGCCTGTGGATCCACTTGAGGGTCACACTTGGATTTTTTGGTCTCCCCTGATTGCTCGGGGCCTGCCCTGATTCCCCTGCTTCTGGTGAGTCCACTGGGCCTTGCTGGTCCCACCTTTGCACCGCTTCTCGACTTCCTGCATGGGTAGCATTTGCCAAGGCTTGTAGGTGCTCCTGATGGACACCGACTCCTCAGCACTCGACATCCTTTGTGAGACTGCTAGTACCACGGTCCTGGTCTTCCTCAGCATCACCTGGTCCCCACAGCTGCAGAGTCAAGGTCATTGTCATCTTCCCTGAAGCACCCGGTATCGGAGGACATTCATCTTCCAAGTCTCCTGGTCACTCCTGAGTGACATAAACGCTGTACCCTCTGCTTTCAGGTACTCTTCTTCAAGAATCCATGTTTGGATTCCCACGGGCACTTTCTCCTCTTCCAGCAGCAGCACTTTCCTGAAGTCCTCTATTGGGTTCGACAGCGGTGTCCGACACCACTTCACACGTATGCACCCGGCTTCCCCGATGTAGGTAATGGGGGGTACTAGGGTATTTATGGGTGGGGTGGCTTTCCACCCTTCTGTCTTCCATGGGGTTTCTTCTGGGTCCACTGGGAAGGGTCCCTCATCTTTTAAAATCCAACTGTGACTTGCCCATAGATTTGTAGGGAGCAAGCTGGCATGTTCACAGACTGCACACTCCCTCCTTGGAGTCCTTATCTACTTACCTTGGGTGGTTCTGTGGGCCCCCAGCAATTCTACGTCCTCTTGCCATCATCCTGACTCGAGTCATGGTTCTTGTACTACTTTCTTAGTATATGGTTTGGTCCCCCCCTCGGGGCCCACTGTGTATTTCGTGCTATTCACTGTGTTACTTTGCTAAAGTATTGTGTGCATTGTGTTTATCTCCATGTTGGAGATATTGGAACATACTTGAGAGTATTATATAATAAATAAAAAAATATAAATACTTGGTGTGGGTCTTTTAATTTAATCTATACTATAAGATTGCATTCTTGTAAAATAAACTGCTTTACACTCCTTCATGACTAAGCCTGAAGGCTGCTCTCCACAGCTATCACTTGGATAGCATTTTAAGGTTGACTAAGACCTCTTAAATCACCATAAGGGTTGTCTGAACTGGTTCAAGGTGCCCGCTTACATTAGTGGACATCATATACCAGGTCAGCTCTCACAGTGATGCGGGAGCTATTGAGTTGCAGGGTTGTCCTGTTGATGGAAATACATTTGACTTGTTCAGATTCAACTAAAGGCTGACTGCTGACAGCCAGGATCGAATTGTGTCTACACCTTGAGATATAATTATATGCAGTCAGCATAGTGATGTCATGCAATATTTTGGGAGAGTAGGACTCAATTAAGGGTGAATAACATGGTGGCAAGAATGGACTCTCTCCGTGACAGAGTTAATCTGTTTGCTTGTTGGACAATTTTCAGTTGAACATATCCTCAGTAGAAGTACCCCATCCTTGTAAGGCATCTTTCCAACAGAAATACAGCATGTAATCCTAGCATTACTTCAAATGCAGGACAAGCTAAGCAGAAGGTAATTATATTCTGTAAGACCGATTGTTTTGTTTTCTTTCCTCATACCTCAGAGCTAGAAAGACAGTGTTTAATTAAGGCACAGTCTCTGCAGCAAACATGCAGTGCTTTCTGAAGGCTTCTATGCAGACTCGCGAACAGTCACTAAGTACCAATTCATGAAACATAAATATAATTGACACTGTTTTTGCAACATACAGCTCATTAAAAAGCTCCTTACATAGATTTAAACCACATAGGGGCTTCATTGTTCACTACTGCGGTTCCATTCTTCATAGAAGCACAGCCATGACCTTGCTTCTTCATTGCAATTCCAAAATCAGTAGTGGGAGTATTTTGTATTCCCAATAATTCACTTGAAATTCTGCAACTTTCCAAATAAAAATTGGTAAGTAGGGCCTGTGGGCCTACGTGTGTCCTTTGACACTCTAACGGACAATGTAAAACGAAATACATGAAAATCTGAAAAAAACAATCTCCCAGTGCCACTAAAAGATTAGAAATAATTGCAGGAATAGAAATACTCAAAGCCACAGTAATGGTTCTACAAAGAGTTATGCTCCATATCTACCAGCGTATCCACAGATTGGGAGGAAGAACAATGTCTAAATGGAAATCCACCTTTTGGGTTTTACTGCCCGATTTTGCGACCTGCTAAAATGACCATCTTACACTCAAAAGTAAAGAATATTAGATAGGGGGTAGACATATGTCAATTGCTAGATATGTGGTGTCAGCCCTTGTTTGAAGGGACCAAAGAGCGGAGAAGGGGCTAATGGACCCTAAGTGTGTTGGTTGGAGTCATTTGCCTCTGGTGTCCATCCCACTAGGCCAAGCATACGATTTATGCACTTTAATCTCAGGTTAGCAACAACATGCAGTCTAAGCTTTCTTAGTGAGACAGTATGGGCGGAAGAGACTTAACATTCAAATAAAAAGCACAATAACATACTGTTCAGTCCAGTGCTTGTCATTTTAAAAAGAGAAGTACTTTAATGGCACAGCAACACAAAATACTGCACCTAGTAATCTAGGTTCAGCTACCGTGTTCTACATCACTATAGGTTTAAACCAATTCCTATAATTGCCACACCAGCCACAGTGTCCTAGCACAATGGCCACAGTTCCAACACCACTACACCGTTCTAGCACAATAGCTTCGGTTCTCACACTATTTCAGTGACCTAGCTGTCAGGGAAATCTCAACTGTGAGAATCAGAACAGGTGCACGTTCTCTATATGGCTTATACGAGTAATAATTCAATTCAGCAATCCGTAGTGCAGCTCCGTGTATATTTTGCACATAATTCATATTGGCAATCATTAATTTTCTCAACATGCAGTTCTAGCACCAGATTTAGTCTCTCAACAAGCCTCATGTTTTCCTGTTTGTGACAATGTGACTCAACACAGTGGTTGCTGCACTTCCCCCTTAGCGGTTACATTGCTTCCCTGTTCAATAGGAGCTGTATCATGCCGACAGCCCTGCCTCTCAGATCTTGTTGCAAAAATCAGCTCATGGCAGACATTGATAAGAGTTCTCTGTGTTTAGCAGTTTTGGCCTCAAACTGCCGGGGGTTGTCCTCCATTAAAGAAGTGATGATGTCTTGGTCCACTGAATATTGCCCACTTGCAGAGCAGGTCCCTTGGGTTGCACCAACGATGCTAGAAGGCACACTGGTACCCAGTGGGTTGTTGTTGCTTCCCTCACGTCAGCACATGAACCGCACAGGGATGCTGGGTGAGCCCTCCCTGCTTGGCGCTGTACTTAACACAATCCGGAACACAAGTCAGTTTCTAGGTACGCCACACATCTAGACCATGGGACTCTCCTGCCCTCTCTATGCATAAAGACAGACTTCTGGACACTAGATAGACCCATAGCTTCTCCAGCAAGTTGCACAGACCTTAGGTGAAGTCCCGCACCTCGGAAACACTGGTTGTCACACTGACACCAGACCTTCATCACAGCAGCTTTTTGAGTTCTGTGTGGAGCATTCACTTAATTGGTAAAACGAAAGAATTGCCGTTTTGGTCTCAATTTTATACACATTTTTCTGACAAAGGATGCTGATGCACTGTTGATGTCCTGTAACTGATACAGGGTGGTTCAATTTTAAATGTCACTTTTTGGCTTCAGTGCAGGCACAGCCTTTTTACGAGATTATGGCTCTCACAGCATGCAGTGATAGTACTGTCTCTAAGAAGAAGTATAAAAAATGGGCATATTGACATATGAAAACTCTGTGCTTTGCTGCCATCAGACTTCCAGAAGTATCAATCAGGCAAGAGGGGAGATCCTGCCTAGAACCATAACATTTGCTGACCCACGCCCTCTCCTGTTTCATCTACCAAACAGCAGCCCTCAGGATGGACCAATCAGAAGTCCCCTGCTAAAAGGTCCTCATGGAATTTCTAAGAATAACCCGGTCACCATCCTCTCTCTCCTCAGTGTCTGGGTCTCCTCCTTTCAATGCCAGGATTGTAGGCAATACATTTTCACTGTCAGAGTGACCGTATTCTAATCTCCATCTTGTGCCATGTCAAACTAGGGAGCATACAAAATGGATACTACGTAAAGTCCGTACGGTGGTGCCACTCAACTATGTATTAGGTGGGGTCCTGCAGGGCTGCAATAACCTATCGTTCACATTCAATCATTGGTGCATTGAACTATGTTCACCCATATCACCGGTGGGTGCGAAAATAAACCTTATAGAGCTAAGCCAGAGTCTTAGTTTCTGCAACATTGGCAACCAATGCTGGGCGTGGATTTATTTGGAAACCTTAAGTAGTTCATTTTAATGTGCACACACAAGTGAATCGTCATCATGTCATTACAGAGATGTTTGTAGTAATCATGGGTACCTCCTATAAGGGAGCACATATTGCTGTAGGTTTGTCAAGCTTGACTTTTGAAAGGTAATTCCCCTTTCGGGAAGTTTTCTATTTCTTTGAATCCAATCTATTTCAATCTGTATGCATCTAGTGGCTTCTATTGTGATAGGTGTAGGAAGGTGGATACCTGACTATGGTTACCCCAGATTTTTTGCCTTGTGTTTAGCTGGTTTTCGACTTAGTTGGCCTGGGTTCCTGCTAATCAGGGCCCCAGGCTATCTGCTCCCTCTATAAAATGGACTCCATGTACCTTAGGTACATACCTAATTGGATATTGGGTCACTCTTGTGAGTCCCTGTACAGTGTACCATAGGTACCCAGGGCATAGGTGCAACCAAGGCCTACCAGGGGCCATCCAAACTGACACAACTGGCTGATCACTCAGATGGGGCAAGGTTGTGTAATCACCCCTTGCTTAGGTATAGTATTCCTATACCTACCAATATACATAGACACATATGCACCTATAAGTCACTCCTATGGCAGGCCTTAACAATCCTGAAGGCAGAGTGCTTGGTTTTATGTGAGATGGTGCTCTAGCATGAGCTGAGCCTGTCTGTAGCTTTCGGAACCATGTCCTTATAGCTGTTCTATGATATAGCCATACCATATACTCGTAAGTGCCTTATAATCCTCGCGGTTATTGCTAACTTTGGTTTGGCTTTATAAAAACATGTTCTGTAAAGTGTCTTATGCTTTGGGATACTACCCCATCGCCAGTTCTGGGGACGGGGGTAGCATTCCACCCTTCTAGAGGGAGAAGACATGTTGTCCCTACTAATCCCGGTTAAAGTTAACCAGAGCCTCAGCATCACAAAATGGATGCTGCTGCCACAGACACAAGTCTGACCTCCTGCTGCTGGGAGTCCTTCCAGCGAGGGAGGCTTGGACAATAGGTTTCCTGTCTTGGGTGGTGCTAGCACCACCCCAGACAGACTATAGTGTATTGGGGCAGGGAGGGTTGAATGAAATGAGACACTGCCTGGGGCACACAAGGTGTCCCATACATAGTCCAGTTCAAACCGGTGCTGGGGCACTCCAGCCCCAGGTCTAGCGCGAAACTGGACAAAGGGAAAGGGGTGTAACCACCCCCTTCCCTGGTCCCACCCATAGGAGGGACCTAGCAGGTAATCCAGCCCCTAAATTTGGTATATAGGTAGGAGCTGTCCCAAGACTTTAGATTTATCCTGACTGAAAGTTGAAACGAAACTCTGCACCTTCAACATTCTACTCGACATAGAAGACTGAAGAATCTCCCTTGTGGTCAAGGAGTGACCACTCTGTGAAAGCAGGCACCATCAAGCGATCAACAGTTTGCTTTGTTGACGCTCCCGCCGGAGCCCAAGCACAGAGCCTGACAAGGCCCAGACTTTCAGACTTCCAACAGCCCGATCCACAGTCACAGTAGATCTGAGACCCGTGGAGGCGACGAGAGACGTGGGACCAGCCATCTTGGAAAGCCAGCGAACTGCTTTCCGTGCAACTTCAGAGGCACCCTCGAAATTGTGCATTGGGGATTGAGAAGCCCCAGCCCCGAGCACCAACTGCACCGAAGATCAGCCCCCCACACTCCACGAGTTCTGTGTGGGGCCCTTCTGCATTTTCCTGCTTGACGCGTCTGTCCGGTCACTTGCCCGTTGGCTAGTGGCCTCTGTGACAACAAAACCTTTGATTTATAATGCTGGTATGGTTGCTCCAGACTGGCCCCTGCTTCCCTGAAAAGGAGAAGCCCATCAGACCTTGCTGGTCTGATCAAGAAGCCATCTTCGATTCCTGCGTGGGTTGCCTTTGCCAAAGCTTGTTCACTCCAATCCGGAAGCCGACATCGCCGACAGCGAGAGCCTTCGTGGGACAGTCTGTATCCAGCTCCTGGTTGTCGTCGACACCTCCTGGTCCACATGGCTGAAGAGACAAGCTTCACGACATTACCTGACTGCTTCGCGACATCGCCTGGTTCCTTCCTGGTTCCTTCCTGGTTCCTTCCTGGTCACTGGCTAGTGACCCAGACTCTGTCCTCTCTGCTTTCAGGTACTCTTCATCCTCGATCGGCCCTTGGATCCAACCGGACACTTCTCTCCTGGTCGCCTGCAGCATCTTTCTCCAAGGCTCCATAGGAATCAGCGATGAAACCCGACACACTTTGACACCTATGCACCCGCTTCCTGTGGGTGAGGTAACACGAGTATTTTGGTACTCCTGTGGGTATTGACTATCCTAGTGTCCTAGTTTCAAGTAGCTTTTCCCTAGTCCATCCGGAAGTGTCCTAAAAGAACTAGTTTCCATTTCTTTTGTTTCCATTCTAACTCTATGGTAACTTGCGTGCGTGTAAAGACACTGCACGCGCATCCCGTGGGCCTCCTGCTCCCTATCCTTTTGTAGTACAGCGTAGCCCAGCGATTCTCCAGGCCCTAGGCCTATCCTTTGTTCGTGACGTGGTTCTTATATCACTATTTTAGTATATGGTTCGAAGTGCCCCATGGGCATTACTGTATTTTGTGCAACTTAATGTATTTTAATTGAGTATCTTGTTATGTGCTGGTGCCTCTGACCTCATAAAGAGTTCAGAGGATTGTGTTAGAAATGAATACATATATATTTTGATATACACCTGTGTGGTGTCCTTTCACTTAGTATTAAAGGGGTTACATATGGTAAAACAGCTGGCTTCACATGCCCTCTTGAGTTTAGCCTAAGACTGCTTTGTCCATACTGCCACTAGGATAGCTGGTCTATAAGGTTGACTTTACAACCATCACCATAAGGGTTGTTGGACTGGTGCAAGGTGCACACTAGAATAGTGATCATCATATACCAGGCCAATTTCTCACAATAGGAGTAAATCACTGGGAAGGAGTTACTCAGCATCTTAAACTTTGAGGTGTCCTCGATCGGAGGGGGGTTACTTTTGTAATAGTTGGTCATGAGGTGCATGCCTTTGAGATGTTTTACCTGTGGGTGGAGTTTGATGCTATAGAAGCTGTCTCAGGGCGGTTTCAGGCTTACAAAGCTGCAGCTCCACCTGCACACCATAGGGCATACCAGCATCTGGAAAACCCTTTGACTTACCAGAACAACCCGCTAATAGGAACTATAAGCTGTTTGGAAAATTCACAAGTCAATCAAAATAACTGGAGAGGCACGTAGGTGACCAACACAGGGAATGGCAGATCAGTTTCGAGTCGCAAAAAAACAGGGACAGATCCAGCAGCGATTCTTAAAGCTAGCCTCCCAAGAAGGACGCTACCACCAAACAGTCTGTATCATAGATTAGATTTGGTAAAGACTAGAACCCCACAAACAAATGGGGAGCTGAATTATTTTAATTATCTCAGTTCACAATCTTGCAAGACTTACAAAGCCATGCTTTCCGCCATCAGAGTTATGAAAAACCTGCTATGCCTATCAGAAAATTGGCTGGCAAAAATAGAGGCTCTTACAGTCCTCCTCTTTTGAAACACATGTCAAACGCGGCTCCATCCCTGTGGCGGCGGCAAACAGAATATACCGCCCACGCACGCAACTCAACTATCTAACAGACAGTGAGCTATTTTCCATTCTGTCAACCTACGAACCGACTCGCACTTCGCAACTTAAGATTGGCAAAAACTTGATCCAAACAATTGTTTCGAATTCGGACAGAAATTCCCAGGCTAACAACAGAAGGCCTAATGCCAACAACCTTAAGATGGTAACAATAATGCCTGAAATGACTGTTCCGCTAATGATTAACACCCAGAAACATTTTTGTTGCTTATTACTCAACTGTCAATCAGCAAACAAACATGCGGCTGACATAGCTGACATCATAATAAACCATGACATTGACGTAACTATTTTAACTGAAACATGGCTGTCCGACTCGTTTTCGCCATGCTTAGATCTGTTAGTCCCCCCGAACTATCGAATTATGAGACAGGACAGACAAGACAGATTGGGTGGAGGCATCGCTTGCATACATAGATCAGACATTACCATCACTAGAATTCATTCTGACCCATTAGAATCTTGTGAATACCTAAGTATGTCTTTAAGATCAGCAGATAACCAAAACTGTAAACTCCATGCACTCTACCACCCCCCAGGTACAAAGACCAAGTTCATAGACCAGTTGAAAGAGATCATTCCCACCAACTCTAATCTACAGCCGAAAGATATCTTTTTAGGTAACTTCAATATTCACTGGGAGGATCAGAATGACAGTCAAATCACCCTCCTTAAAACCTTCCTGGCAGAACAATCATTAGTCCAGGGATGCCATTTCCCCACCCACTCCAAAGGATCAACCTTAGATTGGATTATAGCCTAAGAGAAAGCGATTGAGAACATTACTATCACACCCTGCGACTGGTCTGACCACCACATAATTACATTCAAAATTCCCCTGAGCAAAACCAAATTGTCCACACAAGCTATTAAGACCAAAATATGGACCTGGGACACCAGAGGAATCAATATGGAAAACGTAGCAGCTCGCTGTGAATTAGAGTTGCAACCACCCAAGAACATGATTGACGTCAGTGACCTAACTTTGCATTATAACAAGTCTATGTTAAGCATTATAGAGGATTTAGCCCCTTTAAAACTGAAAAGAATCTCTGACAAAGACAAAAATCTGTGGTTTAATGGTTCCTTAAAGGAGGAAAGAAGATCACTCAGACTCTCAGAACGCAAATGGAGTCAATACCCTACCTCGCCCCACTTAATCCAACTGAGGCAATCCAGTAAAGCCTATAACAAAAGCATACTTAAATCCAAAAAATACTTCTTTAAGAAAGAACTGGACAGTGAAGTTAATAGACCTAGGAAACTATTCGATCTACTTAAAGAACAATCGAATAAATCTACCAAATCAGCAACTGACATCACCAAAACAGGCTTAAACAGTGAGGATTTCTCAGTCTTCTTTACAGACAAAGCTAACGCTTTGGAGGGGGAACTAAAAAAAACCCAGCTGAAGACATTGAAAGGGAGAAGGTACCTCAGATGAACTTCAGACTCAACAAGAACTAGACAAACCAAAAACTATGCTCGTTGGTCAGGATTTAAACCAGTCAGTGAATTAGACATCGCAAAGATCATGTCGACCACTAAACCTAACAACCACTATAACGATCCTCTGCCAGCAAAGTGCTGGTCTTTGCTAAACAACCTGCTAATCCCGTCTTGGACTAAGATCATAAATGCCTCATTATCAAAAGGCCTAATACCGGACTGCCTAAAAACAGGGCAAGTCACTCCCATTTTAAAAAACCCAACAGAGAACCCTTCTAATCCACACAATTTCAGACCAGTAACTAACATTCCTATGCTAGCCAAAGTGCTGGAAAAATGTGTCCAACAACAATTGAGTCTTCACATTTTGGATTACAATCTGTTAAATGACTGCCAATCTGGGTTCAGACCGAACCATAGTACAGAAACTGCAATCCGGCATATAGTAGATGACGCTTTACTGGCTCTCGACCACAAGGACACCTGTCTCTTAATACTGTTGGACTTGTCGTCACCTTTTGACACGGTAAACCATGCCAAAATTATAGACCGGTTGAAAAATAGAATGGGGCTAGAGGGTACAGTCCTAAAGTGGTTCAGCTCCTTTCTAGAGAATAAATCGCAAAAATTCATTGTCAACCAAACCCTGTCAGGCCCAACCAGTAATACAATTGGAGTTCCACAAGGTTCAACATTATCTCCAGCACTATTCAATCTATATGTAGAACCATTAACGGATATATTACAAAAAGCAAACATTTCCTTCCATATGTACGCAGAGGATACGCAGCTATACATCAAGGTGGCATTGACAGAGATTTAATGATTATGAACCAAGCTCTAACGAGAACTCTCATATGGCTAACCTTGAACCACCTGAAGCTAAATCCGCCGAAAACTGAATTCTTACTGATTACACCAAAGAAAGGCACATTTAAGACAGCAGAAGGGTCCAACCTTATCACTGCTATAAAATGTACCCCGAAGATTGTCGACTCTACTTAATCTCTGGGAATTACTTTAGACAAAAACCTGAACATGGTAGCACATATCAACACAATGGCAAAGAACGCCTGTTTCCATCTAAGCTATTTGCGGAAACTAAAACCATTCCTAAATAAAACAGATCTTAAAACAGCAGTTCAGGCACTGGTTATTTCTAGGATTGAATATGGTTGACCTACATTGGCTGGGCTACCCAAGATCACAACAGCCCCTCTGAAAGCACGTCTTAACGTAGCCACAAGACTTATATAGGGATCCAAAAAAATCAACCATATCTCCTCGCACCTGAAAGTGCTCAACTGGCTGCCCTTCGAAGCAAGAATTCATTTCAAACTAGCATGCATCACACAAAGCATTGCATCACAAAACACCAGTTTACCTAGCATAGAAACTCACGTTTTCAGGGGGACACCGATTCTCCAGGTGCAAAGTGGATCTGCTTCTGAAACCAGCTCGTTTTTGGAAGAAAAGAATTTATGACCGAGCGTTCTCCGGGGCAACACCGAGAATCTGGAATGCTCTCCCCCCGAGCATTAGAAGAATCCCAACCATCGCAGCAGCATTCAAAAAAGAAGCAAAATCTTTTTATATGAGGAAATTTCTCCCGTAAGACCATTCAACGGAACTGATGGCTACAATCCTTTCATGTCTGTCTCCATGTGTCCGCTAGCCGTTCACTAACCACACATGGGCTTGTTTATATGTTTTATCTGTGGTGGTGTGTTTTAAGCTCTCTGGTGGTGTGTTTTAAGCTCTCTGACTTTAATCCAACTACTGACTGCTATATATTTTATACGCTTCCTGAAGTTTGAATGCTGTAAAGATTTAGGGCCAATCGTAGGTAATCACTATTTACCGATTCTTAAATACCGAATTTTCCCGCTTCGGTATTTAAGAATCGGTAAATAGTATGTAGGTAAAAATTCGGTAAATGTTACCAATTCGGTAATATTCGGTATTAACGATTCGGAATTTACCATTTCGGTAATTCCCATTCATTCCTATGGGCCTGGAGGCCCATAGGAATGAATGGGAAGCCATTCACTATTACCGGTTCGCTAAATACCAAATCGGTAATAGGGGGAACATATTCAAGGGTTTCAGGGTGTCACATTGACACCCTGTTGTACCCCTGAATCGTACATGTGTGCACATGTGGCACACCTACATGCCCTAAGGGCACGTATGTCTGCCACATGGCACTTTTCAAAGAGCACAAAATTGCTTTTTTAAAGATTTTCGATATTTACCACCAACTTGTAGTTGGTGGTAAATAACGAATCCTTAAATCAAAAATGCACTCACTTGAGTGCTCCCTACATAGGATTTAAGGATTCGGTAATTTACCGATTCGGTATTTTAAGGATTCAGTAATTTACCGATTCCTTAAATTACCGAATCGGTAAATTACCGTATCCTTAAATCCAGCCACCTACATTGGAAAAAGCTATATAACGGTCGATAACGGCAAATTTACCGATTTTCGGCCGTTACCGACCGGTATTAAGCTACCTACATATGGCCCTTAGTGTTTTGCAATCTATAAGGTCTAATGTTGAAATACGTCTGTAAAGCGCTCTGATACCCTTTGCAGGGTCATGTTCGCGCTATAGAAAACACCAGAAATAAATAAAAAAAATCTTTTGCTGGTCAATTACCCAATATGCACTGGAATGTTAATTTGGGACTGCTGAGTAATGAAGGGGCTACATGGACAGTACTAGCTGGGTAAACACACTTTCCCAATCCTGATACATTGGCACTCGCTGATGTTATAGGGATCTTGAATTACACAGCCGCCTTAACAATATGAACATCACATGGTCACAAGATAAACTTTAAAAAGGTAAAAGATTGCTTATCTTGAAGTGACTTTTCTTGGATATCAGTTATCTAATATTGGCAAGGGTTTGGCTTCTGATTTCTTTCAGAAGTATGCTACCTTTGTAAATCCTTGACACATTAAAGAAGTTCAATCCCTCCTGGGATTTCTTAACCCCTTCCGTGCTCCCGTCGGTCGACGGGAGCGCTCCCTCCCCAGTGCTGCGAATGGCCAACGGCCGTCGCAGCCCCGCCCACTCAATAGAACGCCTGCACCGCGGCGGAATTGCTGCCGCGGGTAAGGCATTAACTATGGATGTACTTACTTGGCTCACTATGCTTGGTGCTTAGTAGATTTGATTACTGCAATGCCCTCCTATTCTCAGCTAATCAATCTGCCATAAAAAGACTTCAGGTGGTGCAGAATACCTCTGCCCGACTTACTGTCAACGCCCCAGCTAGAACACCCTCTGCATCTCTCCTGAGCCAACTCCATTGGCTTTCTATAAGAAATAGGGTAAAATTCAAAATAGGTTGTATTATTCACAAAGCCCTCAATGGTCAAGGCCCTTCTTATCTTGCTATCAAACTCTCTGCTTACACCCCGGCAAGAACTCTTAGGTCAAGCTCTGAGCAACTGCTCATCATCCCTAGAGTAAAAAAGGCACGTAGTGGTGGGAAAGCATTCTTTCATCTTGCTCCGGCATTTTGGAATAATTTACCCTCACACCTGCGCTCTGGACTTACTCTGGCTCAGTTCAGGAAATTGTTAAAAACCCACCTCTTTTCATCCTTACTTCGTTTCTGGTATTCTCCACTGTCTTAAGCGCCGAGATACCCTCATGGGTGATTCAGCGCTATATAAGTCTATAAACTTCAAACTTCAAGTGAAACCCTTGTATGACTTGATTTCTCCCACGGTTTCAGCAAAGCAGTGGACAAACAAACACACTGATATCTTATGTTCTATGCAGGTGAACATGCTAGAGACAAAATATTTTCAAACTATTGATAGTAAGACCAGCCTGCTTCAGAGCCATACCAAGCAACTCAAATGAAAGACTATTCCTATAATATACAAATCACACTTGTATTCCCCAACTGAAGCACATTTTGCTTCCATTGAAAAAGTTCTTGCATGTGTGCAGATGACTATTTTATTTTGAACGAGCACCCTTTGGCCTAGGGTAAACTCATGATTTTGGTTTCTCTGTGCTGGCACTATAAACTGTCATTAAACCAACAGTTGTTCAATATAAACAGAATGTTGCTCCAACCCTGAAAGGCTTACTCATTGATGCTCAACCTGCGGCAGGAACAAGATGTAAGTACTTCACAACCTGCGCAGCAATGCAAGGTGTAGTGAAGGATGGAAAATTCCATCCGCAGTGAACCCAGACTAAAATCCTAGGTGACTGCACTGTGTAAGATGCAGAACTTCATGCCCTGCTACTTGCATTACAGAAGGCTGACTTGCCAGTTCCCACACTGTTAGTGTCCAATTTATCCTTCTGTGTGCAAGGGTACAATGTTGACTTGCAACACTGGTACTAGAATGGATTCAAAGATACAAAGGGGAAACCTATTAAAATAAACTGTTCTGGGGAAAGGTAGTTGTCTTACAAGAAAGCTTCCCATGGTCCACGTGAGGCACCGTTTGGGCCATCGGAGTGATGGGTTTCATGCCAAAGGGGGCTTACTTAGCTGCCAAGGCTGCAAAGGCTTTATTTTAGACTATTAGATTACAGTCCTAATCAGATCTCAAACAAAGATTGATACAGCTATATTTACTGCAATATATGCAACCAAACACGGTAGAAAACTGTGTTTTTCCTAAATATGCCTACACACTCAATTCAGACAACACTCCTGTGGTCACTCTACCTGGATTGGAAGACAGGATAATTCCTAACAAGCTGCCCAGATATGACTTAATCAGGGAAGCACAAGAGGGAATGGCATCTGCCCATGCTGATGTTAATGCAACCATAGCAATACTACTAGTGACCTTGTTTGTATAAACTGACTAGATATTATGTTAGACAGTGTGATATTTGTCAACAGAACAATCCTTTTATTATTAGAAGACTTTTGCCAACTCCCCTTACAGACGCCAAAAACCTTTTCAGGGTGATTTATGTTGCAAGCCACTCACCTGAACTCTAGGAGGTTCAGATGGGGCGATGATAGTCCCTGAATCCCCATGAGGACTAACACAGGTAACAGTATATACATGCACTGCCCAGAGGTCATCCCCATAGGGAAAGGGGGGATGGGATGAGAGAGATAGGACAAACAGGGAAACTTCCCAGGCTACTTCTCTGCATGTCTGGACACTGGAATGGATGTTGACCACAGGATTCTGGTAAACCCTAAAATCACCGGAATACCAGGTTACTGGGATTCACATAACCATTGGGTGAACGTTAGCTGAAAATTAATTAACACTTTTAGTGTGTTTTTATGCTATGTGATTGTACCCAGCTTTGTATATCTGGTTATTCACTGTAAAATACGTGAATGTTAACATACCATAAACCGTCCTGTAGTCATCCACAAAAGTAACTATACTCTCTTCTTGAGGTGAAACAGGTGGTGGTTTCTTTGCTTAATTGTCCTGTTCAAGTTCACATGTATAAATATTAAAGCATATACAACAACACGAGAACTTCCGTACAGAATGATACAATATATATGTGCAAATAAGTCCTTGCTCTGAGTGAGCATCATTCAAAGTCCTAAATAAAACAAATGAACATTCATAGTCCCAAAGAAAACAAATAAACACTTGTCTTTAATGCAGCGTCTAATGTCTCTGTTCAATGTGCGTTATGTCCTGTAGCTCTTTAAAACAGATAGTGTTTTACCTTGTGCTCTTTGTTTGTTCTGAGAGGGAAGAGGCTCTGCAAGCTGAATAGCCAGGATACTTGATTGATGTTCCTTTTTAGGTCTCGCCTGGCGTTACAGCGCGAAAGCGCTGTCGCCAGCGAGATTTATTGTCAGCGTGATACCTCCCAAGGGAGACAGTCCGGGGCACGCGCAGATTCTGGTGTGTGAACGCGCTTCCCACAGCTTGTGCGCGTTAATTCGATTAGAGTGCTCCTCTCCGGAAGACGTGCTGCGCGTGAATTACTTTCTTTGTTTTTTCTGTTGTCCTCTTTTTATTTCTTAGGACGACAGTCCCTTCTCTGTGTCTCCTGTCAGTGCTTCTGTTGGTGCCTATCAGTGCCACGGATCAACGACCGCATCAGCTGAGGACAGTGTGAGCTGCACAGGGACTGAGGGCTGCAGAGAACAAGGTTAGTTGTGCAGTACAGGCAGGTCCTGGGTCCTTTTAAGTTGAGCGGAGGGCAAACGTTCCACAACACACCTTACATAATTACATATAATTAGTTTGCGTGCATAAAAATGTATTTGTTTTGCACTGTAGTAAACTGCGTAGCATTTCACTAACGGTGAGCCAGAAATATCTGTCAAAATATAGATGCACACTATACTCGTGCGTGAATTATACACTTAGCTCAAGAGACAAGGAAAGGATTCAGCACATTGCCCTTATGACACTTGACCTACGATGTGTTTTCTCTGCTGTCAGAGGCACTTACGAGTTCTTGTTGCTAATTAACACTGTGCTGTGCTAGCAATACTTAACAGGGTGGGACTTGATTGTTGCTTGACATTGTGAATAGCTTAGTCCGTGCCCTCGCCTCAGAGCAGCATCCAATCAGAGAGGCACATTCGGCTCATCCCACATTCATGAGCCAGTGTACTGCTACAGCTGCACCAGCAGCAACAGGGTGCTTAAACGATACATTGGAGAGAACAGATGGCATAGGGAAACACAAGCAATGCACATTTGTCTGCGATGCGCCATTGTTTGTATTGACATTTTTTTTAATTCACTATTAATTGGAGTAATATACAGGGGATGCTAAAAGTATTATATGTGATGTATGTATTCTCCGTGGATAGACATGAAGAACAAACCAGAAGTAACTGTTTCATACAGCTTATGCGCGACTATAATTTTTTAGATTAGCCACTAATTGGCTGCGTTTGTGTATTTTGTGAATAATCGGAATATGTACTTTTGTGTAAAGAGGAGCTGAATGTATTCCATTGCAATGAAGATATTTAAATGTTTTGGTGATTTTCTTTGTCTGTATGCCAAACTGATTTTATGGACATCTTTCCGACTAAGTCCATTTGATCTTTAGATTCAGGAATAAATCAAAACAGCAGGTCAGCAGGCATAGGCCCTAGGTTATCACATTTTGTACTTACAATAGGTCAAAGGTAAAAAAGCACTGACGTGCAAAGTGATCGTGATATGATGTCAATAATGAAGATTTGCATAGCTCATTTGAATAGGTAGTCCTAAAACTGCAGAAATTCTTAGTAGTCATTCCTCGTTTAGAACTTTAAATACTAAACTAAAACGTTCAGACTAAATTACTCACATAACAAAACATGGGAGTCAATAGTTTGTAGTATGAGGTAGAAACCTATTTGTTTACAGCATTAGATTCTGAGCGCAAACTAGAGGCCAGAACATCCAGCGAGACTTGTAGGAGTCGCAATCCAGACACATGGAAAGGAGTGAGGTTCTCAGTGAGAGATCAAAGGCAAAGAAGCATGGACATCTGTCAGTTTAACGGTACTCCTGTGCTGGATTTCTCTGCGCCAGTTCTTCCATGCTGCATTTGTCTGCCTTCATATTATCTCCTCAACCATTCACCTCTAGAAGGTGTATTCCTTGTTAGACCATTTTACGCTATGCACGTGTCAAACAAGTTTTCCATTGATAGTGTGCTTTTACCTTGCAGACATCATGCAGGCCTGGACCCTTTGGGATCTAGCTGTGTCCTGTCACTTGCCTCTTTTGTGTGTATTTATTTTTCGCGTGTTCAGAATATTCAAATCACTCTGAAAGAAACTTCATGAAACACAATGCTGTCATTTGGATATAATTCTAGTAACTAGTGTATTTACTTAGCAATTCTTAGCTAACCTGTGTTGCTAATAATATAATTTGTATTTTTTGCATGTGTGTCGCCTCTCCTTACTCTGAAAGGTCATTAGTGTTAATCGGTCGGTCACATATCTACATAAAGGGTCATTTCATGTTTGGTACCACACACAACTCTGGCTTGTTAACAAAAAATACTCTGCCAACAGGAACTTGGGAGCTCCGACTTATGATGGAACAAATGAAAAACACAAGTATCAGAAGGCAGAGTGCTGCCAATTGGATTTTTCACCTGGTAATAACTACCACATCTAGTTTGGGACATTCCCCATTACCATTAATGTTTTCAGTGTCCTCTCTTCAACCTCTAGCTCCATGTTTCCTACAGACACATGAGAAACCATTGAATCTATGATCATAACAGAGAGACACACTTACCAAAAACCTCTCAAAGGAGATCCGTAACCTACTAGTAGGAAGTGTGCTGTTATTTTACACTATTTGACATCTCTAAGGCAGCAGATTGTTTCAGACCTGCCTCTGACTGCGTATATGTCATAGGAAATATGCATAAATATTTTTAATTAATCTGTCACAAAGGTGAAGGAGAGATGTGCTAAAATAGTCGATGTGTAACGGAGTAGCATATGATTTACTAACATTTACAGGGAAAGTCAGTGGGCTGTTAATCAGTAAATCACTATTTTTTGTGACATTAATATACATTGTGTTTTTAGGTCTCGACCTGCCAATGTGCAAGCGCATTGCAGCTCGAGACATATAGAGGTGGATCAGGAAAGCTTATCAAGGGGCTCTGGCAGGCGGATTACGCACAGTGCATGTGCCCGGGCACGTGCTTGCCATTTGCTCCCCGATCCGCCTCGCATCATCGCATCAGACCCACCACAGCAATGGCGAGAGCTTCAGATTTCAAAGGAATGCTCTCCCCCGCCCCCCTCTGCGCAATGCCAGAGCTTGCCACTTCACGCGATCCGCAGAATCAGCCCTCCTCTGAAGACTTTTTTTTTTGTTGACTCGACGTGCCGTCCTGCACCACCTCCTGCTGCTTTTCCTGCTAGTCGGCGCCCGTTGCAGCTCGTAATTTATTTACTAAATCAGCAGGCAGTGTGTGTGCCCTGCATTTTGAACTGCAAACTCCCAGTTCCGTCTGCCCCTGCTATGTCACCTCTCCCCCCCCCCCGCTGCAGGCGATTCACCCCCTCCCCCATTCGCTGACTTTTGCTCTCTGTAATGGCCCACGGTGGCCAGTTGTGCCCCCTCCTCCGTTGTTATAGGTATACCATAGAGCCGTGAAGACTTGTCTTCCCTTTTGTTTTCTGCATCCGTAGCCCTCCCTGCATGTCCCTTTAATCTGTTACTCCTCAGGTTGTCTCCCTACCCCTTTGTCCCACCCACTCCTTCAAATACACATTTTCTTCTCTCTCTCTCACTCTCTCGCTTTCTCTCACTCTCTCTCGCTCTTGCTCTCTCTCCCGCTCCTCACTGAGCGCCACTACTATTCCCTTCTCGTTTACTGCCACGCATTAGTGCTCCTCTGACCTGTTTTTCAAGGTATACAAGATGACATGCACACCCATTACACACATACATAGCACTAAACACATGACGTACCTTCCAGCAGCTGGTCATCTGCCAGGGGTGAGATGTAGTTAGGGGCAGGGCACCTAGATGAGGTGAAGGCTTTGTTTCTTTTTAAAGTATAGATTCGAGGAGACTTTCAAGTCAAGTCTGATCTATGACAGTTTTTGCAACAATGAACCCGGGCTTTTATTTTAAACTAATTGTGCTTATTAAAATAGCACTATTGTGCAAGATAGGTTAGTTTATTAATGCATGCAAGCGCTTCGGCGCCTCGTCAGTCCGCTATAGTAAGCGCTATATAAATGCAATTAAAATACAACAATGTGTTTCAGGCGCTTGTGCAGTCTCGATGTCCCGGGTTGTCTCCCAAGCAGGCCTGAGTTTGCTTTACAACATTCCGAGGCCAGTAAAATGGTTACCTTTCAACTTATAAATAGCAGTGTAAGAGTGTGACGCCGTGGAGTATTCTGCACGCTAAAGCCAGCTGTGGTGCCGATAAAACGTTTTAAAAAGTCTATTTTCTTGCGGGTCAGAGGTCATTAGGTTTTATAAGCAGAAAAAATCCTTCCTTTCAAAGTTTTCCTCGTAGTTGTACTCCCTTGTGGTTTTACCTTCCTCAGACTTTGCTTCCCCCACTTTGGCTATGTAAAAGCCAATGTTTATATTGGGCGTCCTGGTTTGTACATTCCCAAAATAGTCGAGCGCTGTTGCAGTAAACACTTGAAAAAAGATTCGGTTTTGGCTCTTTAATAACAAAGCACACCCTTTACTACATTTTACAGCACACCTGTGTGGTTTCTGTGAAAGAGTTAGTGATATTCCAACTTTGTCAAATTCAAACGTATTAAATAAATGCTCCCCAAATCTTTTCCCTCCCTTTCAGTGCCTTGGGACCTCTTAATTTTGCTAATGCTAACTCCATTGTGTGAATTTCATTAATGAGGCTCCACCACTCCATAATATGGGGTGGTTCCTTGGATATCCAAGACCTAGCTATGACTAACCTAGCACAAGCAAATGCTATAGTTATCAGGTCTTTTTGACTGCTAGTAATGTCCTGGATATCAAGCAGTATTAAATGAGCCGAAAGTGGTGGAGATATTATTTGTTTAATGTTTAAAGCATCTGTTATTCCCTTCCAGAACAGGGCAAGTTACGGACACTGGTAGAGCATATGGTCAATGCCTGCTACTTCTAAGTTACATTTCGGACATCTCGTTCGTTCGCTAGAGACATTTCCTAGTGGCATCGAGCAATTGTCTCAGATGTATAATATATTTGACTCACAGTTCTATAGAATTGCAACCTTAGGTTAGAGGATTGAACTACCTGATTGATTTGTCGAAGTGATGCTGAGATCTGATTCGGACTGATATTAATTCCTAATCGGTTGTACCATTTATCCGCCATTTTCCCACAGTCGCCTATCCTACCTAAGCTTAAACACCCATAACTCTCACTTATGAGTGATTTAGTTCGTCCCGAATAGAGACATTTTAAAGTATCTGAATGATCAACTCTCTAAATTTTCATTTTATTAACTAAAAAGTCCCTGATCTGGATATATTTAAAGTACATACCATCGATTAGTTTATATATAAGCTTTAATGTGGTAAAGCACAGGAGACCGTCTGAGCCATATAAGTCCCCATAGGTGATTATGCCATGTCTTATCCACAAAAGCCCAGCTCCGTCAGAGAAGATACCTGGCATTCCTGGGTTCCCCCAAAGGTGAAGCTCAGCATTGAAAAAGGGAATCTTGTCCAAAATCATGATTTGGTCCCAGATTTTTTTAATGTGTCTAGCGGTCTTAAATTTGACTCTTTTAAAGTAATTTGGATCATGCATACGAAACAAAAATTGATTGCTATCTGGTCCCAACATAAATTGATGGAAAAATATGGAGTTTTTGTTTTTCAGGAGACTACGTATGCGGCGAAAGAAAGTTGCAAAAAAATATAGTTTAAAATCCGTGAAGTTTAGACCTCCTTTTTCAATTGGGAGCGTCAAGAGCGCGATAGACCTACAGACTTTTTTATATCCCCATATGAAGCTGCTACAAATGCCCTCTAATTTTAAAAAAAAGATTATGAAGTTGCAGTGGAATAGATCTAAATAAATACAAAAATGTAGGTACGATCTTCATTTTTATTAAGTTTATACGTCCTACCAAACTAAGTGGTATCTTGTGCCAATTTTTAAGAGATGTAGTTATATCCTTAAGCAATGGTTCATAATGCAATGATAGTATTTTATCTACCTCGGCCGTTAACCTTATTCCTAAATTAATAGCATTTGGGCAAAGTCCTGGTATCGGTTGAGCGGGTTTGTAGTTAGCGATAACTTGAGTTTTACTCATGTTTAGTTTGTAACCTGACACCTCTCCAAATTTTATCGGTTCCTCAAATATCTCCGGAATAGCCTTAACTAAATCTGTGGTGAATAAAGCTATATCATCCGCAAAAGCAGTTATTTTTAAGCTCTTTCCACCATGTTGTACAGGGGTGATATTATCCTGAGCCACCAGAGCATTTAAAAACGGCTCTAAGGATAGGGCTAAATGCAGGGGGGCAGCGGACAACTCTGCTTAGTTCCCCTCTTAATTGGAAAGTTTGTCGAATTGATTCCTGCGTAACTTACTATCGCCGTTGGATGTTCATATATATGGAGCGGACCCATCCAAGATATTGTCCCTGTATACCAAAAGCCCTTAATACCGCCCACAAGTACTCCCACCCCACTCGGTCAAATGCTTTTTCTGCATCCAACATAACCATTCCGAGTGGGGTGAGAGTAGTTGAAGCTACATCAAATGCGGTGATGGCCTTATTGATGTGGGTAGTAGTGTCTCTCCCCATCACAAACCCATGTTGCTGATAGTTAACTAGTTCAGGCATATTAGGTGCTAGACGATTTGCCAAAATGTTGGCAAAGATTTTAGCATCTGTATTAATCAATGAAATGGGTCTGTATGACCCACGTTCTTCTGGAGGTTTGCCTATCTTGTAGAGCTCTATGGGTAGACATTCTTCGCCCGCAGCCTTACCAGAGGGTAGTGCTTGTATAGCAGTTTTTATTTCAGTAGCTGTAGCTTTAGAGCTAAGATGTTTAATAGCTTCATTGTCTTGTTGGATTGGCATATATTTCTCTAAGTATTGTATGATATTATCTTGGGGATGTATTTTCTGGAGTATATAGATTACAGTAGTATTTAGCAAACTGGTCTAAGATCTGATCCGGTTTATTATACTTGATAGAGTCTGAGCCTTTTATTGATTTAATGGTTGTTTTGGCTTTCTTATCTGCTACTGTTATAGGGGGGACTTTGCCGATTCTGTCACCCCCTTCGTGTTGTGTCAGATTGTATTTATGGATTTTAGCGCTATATTTCTCCCTGAGTGTCTGACTGTAATGTCACTAGTTTAATTCTTAATTTTTCCACATTTGATTTCCCCTGTGTGAGGGCCTCTACCAGATGTTGTCAGCTAGTAAAATACTAGAGGTGGTTGATTTAATTTTCCTCCAATTTTCCGCGTTCTTTCTTAAAATGTATTGTTGGGCAAAGCCTCTTATACTACACTTACAAGCATCCCATACAAAGTTGATTGTAGAAGAATTAATATTAAATGCTATAAATTCTCTTATATGTTCTTTTAAATTCGATATAAATACAGTATCCATAAATAAATATCTAGGGAATGTGAACTGTCGGGGTATTTGCTCCCTATCAAGAATATTAAATTCTAGCAATATAGGATTATGGTCTGATGAGACTCTTGGGCAAAGTTCTATATTGCAATTCTCCATGATATTATCTGTTGCCCAAACCATGTCTATCCGGGAGCATACTTTGTGGGGTGCCGAGTAGTACGTGAACCCTGCTATGGTAGGGTGTTTAGTACGCCAAACATCTTTCAAGTTGTGCAATCTACCCAGTTCCACGATTGTAGCCCTAACTTTACGCATCCTTATTATAGTACCTTTTCTTGAAGAATCAATCTTATCATTCATAACACAATTAAAATCCCCCATTATCAGCAGTTCACCCTCCCATTCCAATAGCTCTATGTTTAACTGTTCATAAAGCTTCGGTTCATCAATATTAGGCCCGTAGACCAAACAAAACACATATCACTTATGTTCTAATTGCACCTGGGCGATTACCCACCTCCCCCTTGTATCAGCTGCTGTTTTAATAATTTCCATCCTTAAGTGCCTCTGTTTCAAAATTGCTAGCCCCCGAATTGATGCCCTTAATGTTGAACAAACAACAAGCTCATACCCCATTTGTGACAAAAGTTTGCGATCTTGAAAACCGATATGAGTTTCCGAGACAAGTGCTATGTGAGGTTTATACAAATGTAATTCTTCCTGTACAAGTCTCCTCTTATATTTACTATTGAGACCAGCAACATTCCAAGCCAGACATCTAAAGAAAAACATATCTTATAACTATGTATTTAAATTTCCTCTGCATTACAGATTGATTGAAAGAGAAAAGAAATAAAGAACATTTAACTCTACAATTGTCGATCATTCTTTCTTGCAATAAGATTTTTCCCCCTTTACACCCACCCCTAACCCAAACCCATCCCACCCTAGAGTTCCCTGAGGGAGAGCACCCCTCTATACCCTGCTGCGGTTGGCGTGGCAGCATCGCGAAGTAGCGTGTGGAGAGACTTAAATCGACCACCTCTGAATAAAGAATTCAAACAGTATTATCTTTATGAGGGAAAAGAGCACACGTAAGCAGCTAATGAAGCCCATTCCTACATCATTCCTACATCATATAAGATCCTTTCTTTCTATTTTTCCCCCTTCCTTCTTCCCCCCCATTTACAATGCACATTTAACTGCTTGGTGTGTATTTTAATATTTATTCTAATGATCCCCCACATCTAAAGAAGAAGAAAAAATAAAAATAAAATAAAAAAAAATACAAAGAAAGAAGGGAATCAAGGAAGCGATGAAACGCCTGATTCATCAAGCTGATTTGCGCTCGCAAAGGGCCAGATTCTGAGAATCTGGCCCTTTGCGAGTGCGATTTTTGCATTTGGGATTCATCATCCCAAATGCAAAAATCTCTATTACCGAAATCGCATATTAGCGAGGAATTGGATTTGAGGAATCTCTAATAGAGATTCCTTAAATGCAATTCATCAACCAAATAGAAATAGCGAAATCGCAATATTTGGTCTCAATTTACCACCAGGTCTGACTTGGTGGTAAATTGCGTAAATAGTGTAAAAAGCACTTTAGTGCATTTTTTTCTTTTGCATGTTACACACACACATGTCCTTTGGACATGTGTGTGCGCAACACCTGTTCAAATGTGCATTTTAGGGGTGCTACAGGGTGTCCTTTGGACACCCCTGGCACCCTTAAAATCGCTATCTGATTTGCGAGTAGCAAATTGCTACTCGCAAATAAGGGATACTCCCCATTCATTCCTATGGGCCTTTTGGCCCATAGGAATGAATGGGGAGGTATTCCTTTTTTTGCGAGTAGCAAATTGCTACTCGCAAATAGAGAACATGTAGGAATCGCTATTTATTTAGCAATTCCTACATGAATACCATTTTGCGAGTCCTCAATAGCGAATCGCTATGATTCGCTATTAGGGGCTCGCAAAACGGCCCCTTGATGAATCAGGCTGATAGTGTCTTATATAGTCAATAGTCGATTTTTACATGTCCCACTACAATTTGCTTTTTCATTTTAAGTATTTAGTTTTGTCAATGCTTGTTTAGCCTCTTTTTCTTCCGTAAAGAAGTATACCTGGCCATTTTTTATCACCTTTAGCCGAGCTGGCTCTTCTAAGTATACTGTACATCCGATCGCTTTAAATGAGTCAATCATCTTGCGTAGCTGCCATCTTTTATCCATCGTTTCCATGCTCAGGTCGGATCGAACAAAAAAGGTGAGATTGTCCACTGTTACAGGATTGTGTGGCCTTGCTTTTAAAGACACCGCTTGTCTTAACAGAAAGTTCCAAAAATGTATCAGGAGAGGTCGTGGATATTTACTATCTTTATTTCTTTGAAAGAGTGGCAATTGGTGTACTCGTTGCAGTTGGGAGTCCCAATCCCAATCTGATAGGTCGACAAAAGCTTTCTGAAATAATTTCACGACATAGGACCGGGGGTTTGCCCCTTCTGACCCTTCAGGGACCCCAAATAATCTAAGGTTGTGTCTTCTCGCCCTATTCTCCAAATCCTCAACCTTTGCCTCTAGCTTGGCTATTCATCCAGTGTGTGATTGTGATATAGATTCAGATCTAGAGCCCCCTTCTTCCACCTCCACTACTCTTTGTTTTAACTCTTCTATTTCCTGCGTAACCCCACCTAACTTGCTGAATACTTCCAAAATAAAGGTCTGAAGTTTTGTATTGACAAAACAGAGATTCTTCTACTAGGGAAACAACAAGATCTTTGGAACCCCTCACACTGGCCCAACCAGATGGGAAATTTTCCCACCCCAGTCACCCAAGTACGTAATCTGGGAGTCATCATGGATAGTTCCCTCTCCATGAAACAACAGGCCAGCAAAGTTGTTGGCCTGTGCCTTACCATCATCAAATGGCTTAGGAAAATCCTTTGGATGCTGCCCTCCTCTACTCAAAAAACCGTAGTCAATGCCCTCATAACATCTCGGCTTGACTACGGTAATATTCTGTACCTTGGTTCCAACAAAGCGGTAGTCAGTCGGCTGCAGCTTGCCCAAAACGCAGCTGTTCGACTACTGTGCAAAATCCCCATAAATTCCGGAGTCTCGAACTACCGTCGTGAGCTCCATTGGCCCAGGATCGAAAACAGAATCCGCTTCAAAGCCCTGAACTATATGTTCAGAATCAAAGCAGGTACCGCACCAAAATACCTGTTAGCTTTGGCTCATCCTTATGCTCCCAAACGAACCCTTCGATCGCAATCAGCACGCCAACTTCTGCGTACCTAGATTCAAACTTGCTAGAATGGGAGGCAGATCCTTTGCCCACCTAGGACCATCCCTCTGGAATGCACTCCCTCTCTACATTCGAAGGGAGGAAAACCATGCCATGTTCAGAAAGCACGTCAAGACCTGGTTATTCGAATAATACCTTGACTAACCAGAAATCCCCTGCCATCTTTGTTCTTTGTCTCGGCGCCGGGAAACCCTTCTTGGGTAGCTGTCGCACCTTACAAGTTTAAAAAATAAAATAAATAAATAAATAAATAAATCCTCACGTAATTGCAGGAAGTGTAGCTGTCCCTCTTGTCGTTGAGCCATGAGAGTCTGCATGATCAAATCCATAGAGGAAGTATTCAAGTTACCAGCCTCCATATTTTTTTTTTCAGAACAAAACCAGCCTCCATATTTTCATCACTGTGTATTTGTTCACTTATCTCCCCGGCTTGTTCGGTCGGTGTGTTGAGATCGATGTCTAAGTCAGAAGTGGGCAAAGAAAGACCCCAAGAAACGTTTTTAGCAATGCTCTTACTACTGATGGTTGATCCTGAGGGGATCTCAGATATTTTATTAATCGTACCTGTGTCCACAGACCTTTGATCTGAAGCCAATTTATTAGGCGTTTTGATAGTATGTACAATAGCTGCGTCATTGAAACGGATAGGTTCAGAGCCATTAGTTATAATGGTAGGCCTTGTGTCTGAGGCTGTTGCTCTAACAGTTGATTCACTTATTGTGACAGCAGGGATATTAGAAACGCTTGTATTTGACTCCAGCATGGGTGAGCTTGAATTACCAGGTCTCATAGAAATAATTGCATCGGTCCTGGAATTTGAGTCGTCCTCAGGGCTCGCTCCTGAAAGTCTCAGGCCCATATTCTTGACCCCCCCCCCCCTTCGCCTGCATCCATTTTCTTAAGGGACTCTCGTCCCTATTCAGTTTTTTCCCTGTATTGTGTGTAGACAAGTCCCTGACCAAAGGACTACTAATGATTTTCTTAAGTTTAGTCTTCGCTTTCATTTTCCCTTTTTTTAAGCCTGGTAGCTTAGAACAATTTATCTTGTTTCCTATAGTTCCTTTCCCCTCTTCGTCCGGAATTACTTCATATTCCATATTTATTCCCTCTTCGGTTATCTCTACTTCTTCAACGGGGCAAGCCTCATTATCGGACGTCTCGACTGTTTCAAATCCAGGTGTATCGTTCTCCGTATTACTTAAGTCTACTATTGGACAGTCCATTGATGTATCTTCTAATGTGCATGGAGGGCCCTCTTTCTCATCCTCTATACTTAAAGAGGCATGGACTGTTGAGTTTGCTGGCAAGTCAATACCCTTGCTATTTTGATCTTTGTCCTTATTATTTGTTGCAGACTCTCCTCCATTTGTATCAGCTTCCGTATTTTTTTCCCTTAGATTAGCCATGGTGACATCCGTTTGTGAACTCAGCTCTGTTGCTCTTTCCCCCGTGATATCTTTGGAGTGAATGTTTGAGCTAGTGAAAACTGATTCAGCCCCTTCACTAGCAAGGCCTAGAACGGCCGGTGCATTTTGGTCTCTTTCCTTGCTAGAGGGATCTTCTACTGGCGTCAAAACAGCGTTGTCTCGCCCGCTCTGAATTGATTGGGTAGTTCCGGCATCAATCATATCCTCACCACTAAGTCCCCCGGCTATATTATTGCTGTCTTTTGAGTTATTAGTTTTTAAGTCTGTCACAAAAACAGGAGGTCTAATCAATTGTTTAAGAGCTGGTTCAGAAGTCAATAAAGTGAGCCCCCCGTTATTTTTTGCCCAGCGCCTGCTCCAAACAAATCTCCCGTTACCTTTGAAACTGTAGATATGCTTTCAGCAGGGGAGTCTATCTTTGCAGATTTTCCAGCCCGGGTTGATCGAGTGTTCAGCTTAGGGGCCATCCTCCCGTTAGCTTGCCCGGCTTCCAAGCCTTCGTCTCGCTCCTCGCTCCCTGGGAGTAGCACCAGAACCGCCCACCCGGTCCACTTGGTCCAGCGACCCGTAGCAAGCTGGTTCAAGGCAAGTCTCCAAATCGGTAGCGTCTGCCACCCCCAGCGGCGATGCAGCAGCCGCATCGGCGTCAGCCTTCGGCGTCCACAGCAGCGTTCTCAATCCGCTGATGTAGGGTAAAGCAATGCGCTGTTTCCGCGGTGAAAACAGACACCACACAAATACTTCGTCACGCTGCCCGATAGCGCCGAGCAAGAAGGCGGGTTGTATCTGCAGTATTTTGGAGTTGGCTCGCTAGCTTTGCTCACAGTTCCATACTCGATCAGTAATTTATTCAGCGTTCCCCGTTTATGAAAAGGCTCTTTTCCCCGCGTTACAAAATCAAAGGAGTCGGGAGCCTCTCAACACTGCTTCTTTCGCTTGGCGGCGTCAATCCGCCATCTTGGCTCTCCCACCATTGGTTCGGTAATTTCAATGTATAGCAGCTCTCAAATCTTTTCATCTTAAAATGTAATGCATAGAACAGTTTTGATGACAATCAAAATATGTTTATAATGCAATTCTGTTGAACAATAAATATGGCCTGGCAATCATTTCCTTAAATGCAACATGTAGTTGTCTCAGGGTAATTCTTTGCCTGTTGATAGTGGTCTGTAATGCAGTCCTTGTGTCTCCCGCTACTACCATGGATATTAGTGCATGTCCCAACCTGTGATCGGAGACCCCAGCTACATATGCTGTTCAATATCTGGCCCAGAGGAGTGACTCACCAACTGCAATTTTGCTGTTTGATGTTTACATTTGAATTTTGCGTGCTTTCCCAGAATACAGGGGAAGACTGCATTTGGCAGCCATTGGTTGCCAGGGTCAGTGGGCTAACCTGAGTGGCCAGCAGGGGTACAGGAAGGGGCTTTTAAGCTGCGGGTTCTTGAATATTCATATTGCTCCCTAGTCTGATAAGCCCCTGCTGACCATTGATGCTCCTTGATGCCCATGAACACAAGCTTTTTGAACCCGTCCACCTGTCCCTTGATTTATGATTGGGGGGCGGGGTGGTAAGTTTGTTTTCCAGCTTTTGTTTCTTGTAGGTGTATTTTCATGATTTGTCTTTTTTGTTGCAGGGATGGAGTCAGGTTTGGCCACAAAGCTGGTAGACGTCTTAACATCTCAAAAGAGAAGGCAGGCAAATATTGAATACATTTGGCTTCAAACCTTTGATCAATTTGGGGCAGAAGTACTACCACCTGTAAGGCAGGACTAGGGACGTGCGCTACAGTGATTTTTCGAGGCCCTCCGGGTACTCTATGGCACTGCCACAGGATTGGTGGGAGTTAGAGCTTGAGCCAAGGGACCAAGACTCGCCCCGATTTCCCAGGCCCATCTCCTGGAGGGTGCCAATGGATTCCTTTTGGGTTGCTCTGCCATGGGTGCTTTTTAAGAGCATAGCTGGCTTGCTGGTATTGGCTCCTCTCCTTGTTTGTCTTGCAAAGATTAAGGGCCTGATTTATAATTTTGTGGTCTGCTCATCCTCTGCCAGAGCAAGGGAGTACTCTGTCGCCCTGGGGGAACTCCCAATAAGCATATTTTAAAATATCCATCTTGCCGAGGGACATTTCAAGCATTTACAGGAACCACCATTAAGGTGGTTCCTGCAAATGTATTGTAACATTCCCATTCAGCAAAGTTGAAAAATGTTTGTTCTAAAACAAAATCCCAAAGTGGCATTTTGTTTTTGGAAATAAAAAAAGATAATAATCACCCATTGCCATGGGAGTATTCCCTTATAGTGACTGGAGCATTTTGCAGTTGTTACTGCCCCTTACCACTAGAGTTTTCCTGGCAGTGTTGGGCAGTAAAAACTGACTTGTATGTCTGTCCATCTAAATTTGGTGGGCAGACATACAGGTCAACTTCGGATGGCACTCACTTTGTCGAGTCATCGGAGGGGTGTAACCAAGGTGGATATGGAGTCGTCATTAAACTAAAGGTCCGTCCACATGTAATTCGAGCGGGTGGAAAATCATGATGACTGAAAGGGTACGCATTTGACATACGATGGAGTGCCCTTTCCCCCAGAATATAAATCATCACCTAAATGTGAAGATTATATCTGCATGGCCCAATAGCTTGTAAATGGGCCCATAAATTAATCAGCAGGTGTTCTAAGTGCTAAGAGTGTGACCAAAAATGATTAAAAAATGTTTGTTATATGATTCTAATGGGTAGCAGCTCTCAACTCTTAATCTTAAAATGTAAAGAATGTACAATGTTTGATGGTAATCAAAATATGTTTTTGTTAGAATTCTGTTGAGCAATAAATACAGCCTGAGATTGTTTTCTCAATGCAAAATATGGTTGTCTCAGGCTAATTCTTTGTCTTTTGATGGTAGCCCACAAAGCAGGCCTTGGTTCCCTTACTACTACCACCAGCATGTTATGTTATGTTAGTATACTTTTAAAGCACTTGATTACCCTAGGGTGTCTTGGTGCCAGCTTTGATACTGGAGAGGAGATGTGCAAGAGGCAGTAGCGGCTGCTCCCGGGAAGCAATGGTGCAATGGGGTGGGGAAGGGAGAAAGGGGGTGTTAAAAATAAACTTTAAAAAAGGTCACTTACTTGCAGGCCAACCGCCTGGCCGGCTGCCGCTTCTCTTCAGTCCTCTCAATCCTCTTCCTGGGTTCTTTTCTAACAGGAAGCCACTAGGCTCCCCCTAAGAGCTTTCTGAAGGTAATATGATTAGGTGCTCTTTTGATATGATGTGGTAGGGCCGTCCAGGTTACTGTTGTTCCCAAAAAGAAGCTCCTGCCTCCAAAGGTGAAGCATTTGAATGTGGGAAAAAAATGTATTTGGCTGTGGCAGATCGTAAATATGACTTTGTTAAAAAAAAATCGGGGCCTAAGCCATGGAGTGCCTTGTAAGTTATGTATAGTGCGTTGAACATGATGCACTGCCTGATAGGGAGCCAGTGGAGGTTTTTGATGGCAGTGGCTACTGAATGATGTCTTGGGATTTTTAGAAGTCTTGCCATAGTATTTTGCAGTATTTGCAGTCTGTTAAGGATGTATTGGTGTGTGGTGAGTAATTCGCCATTGCAATAATATAGTTTGGTCATTATCAGAGATGCTATGAGGGTATTCTGAAGGTGAACTGGAATAAACTGAAGAATATTTTTAAGCGTTTTCAAAGTGAAAAAAGTGGAGGAGGACAGGGCACTGACATGATTAGTATAACTTAATTTATTGTCAATCAAAATTCCCAAGTTCTGATTCTTGGTGACAGGAGTTGGGAGAGGGCCCATCTCTGCTGTCTGGCAGGACGGGGTCCAGAAGTAAGTATATTCCCCAAAAAGCATCATCCACGTGCTAATTGCCTCAATGCAATCGCAGAATCTGTAATGTATACCTATGTCCCTCTTATTCAGTGAGATGACAATCAGGAGTCAGCTGCGTAAGGATGCTGCGCGAGTGCGCCAGACCCTGGAACTGTAGCTGACTTGCTTGCTACTCTACTGAACTCGCTGCTATTTTGCCTGTTTGCACATTTTTTACGAATGTTTTAATCTTGCATTGCTTTATTTTAGCTGTACTGGGAATTTGATTGCTTGGTGAGGGTGGGGGGAATTTGAACCCTGGCCCTGGAGGCTAATTTCCACCGACACCGCCATCTTGTTGGAGTTGTGCAGTCTAGTTGTTCAACGACGGCCACGTTAAAACGGGACGCTGTGCATGTGCGCCTAAGGCAAGCCCGTCAGCGTCCTGGAGGTGGCCGGGGCCGAAAACGCTGCCAGTCTCTTTCTGGAGCCCCGTATGTTCAGAATGTATTGCAAAGATAGCCTTTTAAGAATCGGCAGGGGCATGACGTGTAAACCCCACTCCACTAGGTCAGTCTGTGATAAATGCAATTTTAACATTTCTCCCTATCTGAATAGACAACAGGCGACTGCTACGCCAGCTCAGCGGGTAGGGGGGGATTATCTAAAAGTCTTCGTACTGAATACTCACTCAGTGAGAGAACATGAGCTCCAACTCCACCACCTACTCATTAATGCCTCTCCCACGTTCCTCACGGAAACGTGGCTTACGGATGCCTCTAACCCCACAGTGGCTGGTGCGATTCCACCAGAATATCAGATCCTAAGGAAAGATCCCCTGAGGGAAGGGGTGGGGGGGTGGCCCTTATCTTTAAGAGCACCTTCGGGGGTATCTCTCTCCCTATGATGGAGATTGAGGGAGATGAGAGCCTAGGTTTTCTCCTTAAAGTGTCAAACCATCAGTCTATTGCAGGGGCAGTCAGTTATCGCCCCCCTGATTCGGAAGGAACATTTCTGGAATCCGTAAGCCATGCAATCTCCCCCTAAGCGGCCAAATATAGTCACTGCCTAGTCCTAGGTGACTTTATTTTGGATAACCCCGTAGGAGCTGGATCAGACTTTCTCTACGAATCTGATCGCAGTGGAGGCTCCCCTTCCTTTAGTTTGGTCAGATCATTATCTGATTAGTTTTAGGGTAGGCAAGGCGCCGGGCAAGCCTCAGGCGCCGTACAATATCCACTCTAATAGTTATAGACCCTTTCATCTGGTATCTCCCGAGGCCATGAAGAGTGCACTGAGTCACCACCCCATTCCCACCTGTGGGGTTTTGGAGAAGGACGTGCACGTCTTAGACCTCTGGATCCAGAGCCGGGCTCTTGAATACGCACCGCCTACCAAGAGGCCCGTTAGAAACACCAGAGTTTCTGCCCCCTAGTTTACTGAGGCCCTTAGGAAGATCAAGAGCGTTTGCAAACACCTAGAAAGAGTTTAGCGGTTAAACTATGACTCGGAAGATAAAGCAGTATACAAACAGGCGCTGAAAGATTACTCTTCGAAAGTTCGGGAGAGCAAGAAACTCTACTTTTTAGACAAAATAAATCAGGCCAGTAATAAAAGTAGAAAACTCTTCAATATTGTAAAAAGCTTTTCTTTTCCGGCAGCTATCAACCGCCTGTTCTTCCCTTCGAGTGCCTGGAAGGGCCTTTTTTTCTACGAAAAAAATCAAGAATATGCAAGACTCTTTTAGAATTCTAGCACCAACTCCCTCAGCGGTCTGTGGTAGGCCTCCAGACGCTTGCACGAACATGGCTCTTCTTACTCAGTTTCCTGTGATTACGATGGAGAATCCCCTGGCTATTATGAAGACCTTGAAGTCTGGCTCCCCTTCCGAACCTTGCCCCACAAAAGTATTGTCATCCTTGGCCGAAGTTTTGAACCCTGCTGTCAATGGGATCCTTAATTCTGCTTTACAAAAGGGCATCATGACGGAATCTTGAAAACAAGCAAAAATTATTCTCTATAAACTCTGTACATTTTATATTCATGCATTCATTCCCATGAATGTCGGGGTCCCGCAGGGCTCCATTCTGAGCCCCACTTTGTTTAATTTGCATATGGCCCCTCTGGCTCTTTTGGCCAAGAAACCCGGGCCAGAATAGTGTTTATGTGGACAACACTCAGTTGTTGTTTACGTGCGAGAAGGGAGCTAAGTTTAACAGCACTGTTATCAATACCTGCCTTTCCACTGTGTTTGCCTGGTTCGGCAATAATCTATTAAAATGTAACTCGGAAAAATCCAAGATCATTTTCTTTGGCATAAATTGTGGCCTCTGGACATGTCTCCCCCGCTGTCTCGAGCCACAATGGTGAAAAATCTGGGGGCAAAACTTGACGCTGCCCTCTCTTTAAAAACCCAAATTCAATCAGTGGCGGGGACTTGTTCTGGGACACTGAGAATGTCTAGGAATTTTCTTCCCTTGCTGTCAGTCTCCCAGAGAAAAACGGTAGTCCATGCCTTGGTGATTTCGAGACTTGACTGTACTATCTCTCTGTACCTTTGCCTTCCGGACTATTTGCTCGGTTGGTTGCAGGTGGTCCAGAATGGAGCGGCCAGAGCCATTTGTCTGGCTGGGCAAAGGACTCGTATCGCCCCTCTATTGTCCTCTCTGCACTGGCTCCCAGTGCGGAAAAGGATATACTTCAAGGCGTTGGTTCTTGTCTTTAAAGCGTTCCATCAGATAGGAGCCCCGTACCTCAATCAATCAATCAGTGATTTATAGAGCGCGCTACTCACCCATGAGGGTCTCAAGGCGCTGGGGGGGAGAGAAACAGTTCCGGGTCAGACGAAGAGCCAGGTCTTGAGGTCCTTCCTGAACGCGTGGAGGGTAGGGAAGCTGATCAGGAGTTTGTTCCAGGTTTTCATTGCGATGTAGGAGAAAGCTCTCCCACCGGCTCTGCTCCTGCGGATGCGGGGGACCTCTGCCAGAGGTAGGTTGGCGGAGCGGAGGTTTCTCTTGGGAACGTGGAGACATACTCGGTCATTGAGGAGTAGATTCCATCAGTACATCCCCTACGCACGCTGAGATCTTCTGCCCATCTCCTGACCTCCACACCCAAGTTTCTACGGGCACAGGTGGGTGGGAGGTCCTTTCAAGTGCTGGCCTCCCGCCTGTGGAACAACCTGCCATTGTTTCTTAGACAGGTGACGGATCTCGCTTCCTTTAGGAGGAAGTGTAAGACATGGCTTTTTCCATCTAGGCCTGGGTCAGCCTCAGTTCTGGAGACAGTATCTTTTCTGCTGTTGTTACGTGGTGTCTTTTCTCTTGCTAGCGCCGGGACACTCTTGGGAGCAGCCGTGTGCTATATAAATATGAGTTAACATAACATAACATGACAAGGGTTCAAAGAAAAGCCAGTACATTTGAGTACACCAGCTAAGGGTGTGATGTATATATTAAATAAAGTTGGGCTGAGCAATGCCCCTGAGGGACTCCACATGGGAAAGAGAAAAGATGGGAGGCAAATTCATCCAGACTAACAGATTGTTCTCTGTGTGATAGAAATGATTTTAGCCAGGGAAGACCACTAAGGGCTGCAGCACTTATTGTGCCACCCTTAGAGGCCCGTACCATTACACTCACACACTGCCTTTGCAGGCTGCGTTTTTCGGTGCAGAGCAAAGTGAATAGTCGACATGGCACACATCCCTGTGTGCCATGTCTACAACCAACTGCCCTGGCATAGATCAGTCACCCCTCTATCTGGGTGCCCTATACCAGTGGTAAGGGCACTGGTGCATGAGCCCTGTACCCCACAGTGTCTATGTCAATTCTTAGACATTGTAAGTGCAGTGCTGGCATTAAGAGTACATGGTGCAGGGAGTTTGTCATTATGAACTCCACATCACCATAAGGGCTACACTGAAAACTGAGAAGTTTGGTATCAACATTTTCAGCACATTGTACCCACACTGATGCCAGTGTTGGATTTAATGTACAATTCACACAAAGGGCATCTTAGAGATGCCCTCTCAAAAACGACCTACCAGTACTGTTCAGGCTGAGTGCCTGCTATCAGCTGCCACCACCAGATATGTTTCTGGACCCCAGGGTTGAGAGCCTGCAGCTCTCAGGGGCCTGAAACAATGCACATCCTGGGATGAGGTGCCAAGCCTCCTCCCCCAGGATGGACAGGGTTCACACAGGGGGGCTTCAAAGGCTCGCCGCCTTTGTGAGATTTCCCAGGCCACTTTCTGCTTTACCCACTGGATCTGGCCCCCACCTTGGGTGGGAGAATCAGTGGGAAAAACAAGTGTGCCAACTCCACCCCTCGGGTGGGGAAGGTGAGGTGAAGCATACCTCTCAGTCCACGCCAAATTTGCAGATGGGGGGGATACGGCCAACCAGGGAAAAGCTTATGCCCCCCTCCCACTGGAGGGTGGCATAATGGGGCTGTACCCACCCAAGGGAAGGGACCCATTGGTCCTAACCTTTTACCTACCTGTAACACCCCTGAACCTAGTATTAAGGAGCACCCCAGAACCTTGCATCCTCAGACAAGAAAACAGAAGAAGAAAATAGGAAGTAGAACTGAACATCCGTGCCGAAGCTAACAAGAGGAGGACACCCACTGACTTGGTCCCAGCCCTACCGGCCCATCCCCAACTCGAACCTGCTCCAGCAAAATCCTGGTGTGTCCTGCAGCCAGCAACTTCGAGAAACCCGGCGGACCTGCCTGCCTTTAATCCCAATGACTCTGTCTCCCATGAACACCGGATTTGTTCAAACAACAGACTCTAGCTCCGCAAGGATCAGCAAGTTTGCACCATTCTGCACATGATTCCCACCTCCCGAGTTCAAGTGGCCCAACACCAAGAGGAGGTCCCCCCAGCGATCCTGACCCGAGGTCCGGTGACTCCTAATCTGCCTCAAGCCTCCAGCCGACGCCTGCAGCCTCAAACCAGAAGGTCCCCCCAAGCGCAACCAGGAGCTGGTAAGAAGATCCGACCCAAAAAGGCACCCTTGCACCCGATGCCTTACAGCCTTGGTTGGCACAACCAACAGTGGCCAACCAACCCCCCGCATCCCACCTTATCTCACCAAGTGGTGTTCCTACCCAGAAGACCTTCGTCCCTGAGCCTGCAGTGCTTTTGCAAACCAGAGACTCCCCACCCATTGAAAGCTATAGGGCTTCTGACTTCAAAACAGCACTCTGCACCCGGCCGCCCCTGTATCGCTGAGGGTGCATCTTTTGTGCTTGCTAAAACCCCCATTTGCCCTGAGCTTAAGTCCAGGAGCTTTGCTCACACAACCCAATGGTCTGCTCGTCAGCA
The DNA here is from genome assembly GCF_964261635.1 of Lissotriton helveticus. NCBI lineage: Eukaryota > Metazoa > Chordata > Amphibia > Caudata > Salamandridae > Lissotriton > Lissotriton helveticus. The sequence continues at coordinate 1,320,169,058 of NC_136061.1, forward strand.
GCCACCAACAGGAGGCCCCCATCCCCTATTGGATAACATTGGGCGAGGGGCGGCTGGTGGATTTTGAAAGTGGTGGGGCGGAAAATTGTATTCTAGTATAACGAGCGAGCGAGCCCGAACTGCAAAAGTAGGTCCGCAAGAACATTTTGCAAAAAATGGATTCAAATGGTGTCTTTTAACCCACATATTTACTGCAAAGCGTTGCAAACATGGGGTCCAGATATAGCATTGTAAAGCACAAATGAGAAGAAAACAGAAACATATCATAAATTTGCCCAATCCTCTAACTGGTCTGTTTGCAAAATTACCCCCAAGCCAAGTACACACAACCAATGGAAACAGGCCCTCTAAGTGTTTTCTACCTGTAACACATCAGAGAATGCTCATATCAGCTCTGCAGGCACTGTGCTCTTCCACCCAAGGAGGTCTTGATGTTCCTCTACCTGAATGGCTATAAGGGACTGGTGCAAATAAATGTAAATTATTTAATGTTTACCTCTCAAAATGTCAAAGCCCAGCTCACCTGAGTTTCTGTTCAGTTCTGATGGAAGTTGAAGACAGTCCGACCCCACCCTGAAACTGCTTGTTCCAGCACACTAGTTTTAAACAGTGCGCTAAGAACCAGAAGCTCAAGGGAAGGGGGGAAGTGGATAGAATAAAAAAAAGAGAGACAACACCGTTCTTGCGTTTCCACTGTTGAAGTGCTGCTAAAATCTGCGGCCCTCTCTGACTTCTGTAGAAACTGGTGCCTAATGAAACATAAACAAAGAACAGATAAGTGCAACCTATCCCTAAATGTGTTCCTGACTAATCCTTAATCTATTAGAAATTCTCTTCTAAAAGTACCTCTTGGATCCTGGTCTCTAGCTTCCAGGTTTGGAATGTGTTACTGTTCTGGGATGTGCTTTATATTACTGTAAAACTTCTATAAAATCAAATGAATCTCATTATCAGAGTTACCAACATCAAACATTCACCTTAATTTAACTAAAGCCTAAATTCTTAATAGCAAACTCACTTTTCACACATTTCCTGACTTTTTATAAAACAAATACTGTACTTTTACATCAAAATACAGCAGGTAATTTGTGCAAGTCCTTGATTTACTGTTTGCCTTGCTGTCAATGGTTTCCTCTGTTCGATTCTTAAAAGTTCCATGTAAAACAATGTTTATTTCACAAAGTTCCACAAAGTATTCTTGTAACAAAGGGTTTGAACCACAAGTTCGTGGAAAGTATCTTGTTCCAAATTGTCTTTACATGAATCCAAAAATCGCCGTCAAAGTTCTTTCAGGTAATAAGATGTTTTGCACTTACTTGTTGCTGAAAAGGGATACTGATCAGTCTAACCTTGTCCTCTTTCTCTTTTGCAGGTCTATTGCAGTGGACAGAAGAGGGGCTGAGGCAAGAAGGAGCCGGAAACCGGAAGAAGGAAGAGCCAGCAGCCGTGCCCGATGAAGCCAATGAAGGTCTGGAGAGTGCAGGAGTGCCAGCGCCGAAGGATCTGTTCTCAGGTAAGTGGGAGGCAGATGAGCACAAGCACTGGGTGAGGCTCAGGGGCTGCCTTTTATAGACAGGGCTGGGTGTGGTTCGAAGAACTGGGTGTGGTTCTCATAAGCAGGAGTGCAGAGCTTCAGTTATTATGCTAATGAGTTGAAGTAACACATGGCCTAGGGAGGAGTGCTCTAAATAAGCATTAGTAAAAGCAAGGTCCAATGTGCAAACAAGACAGCAATGTCCAAACTTGTGAATACATTGAGCAACATACACAGAAGTCTAAGGGAGGGGGCTGAGATAACAAGAAAGGCTTTCAATAGTATGTTTAAAGAGAGCTATTACAGAGACCACTAGTGCAAAGAGAGGGGACATGCTCTTTGCTGTGCACAAACCCTAACACAAAATGGGTTAAAAATGACCACCAACACCCAATGTCTAAATAGTTTTACAATGCAGCTAAGTGTAATGTGTGTTACCTGCCTGCACATTGGCTTCTCTTTCAAAATCCCTGTGCCAGTTCAGGCCTCATGCAGAAAGGGGAAGTCTGCAATACCTGCAGATCTGTTTTCAACTTATTAACAATGGGATGTCCACAGATTTGCTTCTGCCACACTAAGGCCCTACCCCCAAATTCTAATTTTGTTCATGTCAGCTCTCTATTTGCAATTCACTTAGTGCACACACATCTCACGGTGTTCACTCACAGATTTTTGTTATGTATTTGCATATCCTATGTTTGTTCCCACTCTGCATTATTGGAGACAAAATGTGAAGGTTTATGGTTTTGGGCTTGTGTTTTATCGCATGGGAGAACATGGAATAGCAGTGGCGACTGGTTGAATTTGAAAGTTGTGAGGCGTAAGCATAATTGAATTTTTGCGAGCATAGCAAGGGAGTGTGATGGTTACAAGGGGAGATTTGGGGGGTTCTCCGCTCCCAATTCTTTTGTTCATTGGTGCATTTTAGTGCAGGTTTCAGCACTATTTTTGTCATAAATGGGCCTGCGTTGCTCCTACTGTGAACTGAACTTATTGAAATATAATTATTTGTTTATAAGGCTGTGTCTGTGCTTTGTACCTCATTGTACACTTGGAGAGATTCAAGTAATCAATGAAAAATATTAAAATGTGTAGAATGGAAATTTTACCATATATGTTCCACTATTTTCTGCAGTTGGGATATTCTGAGACAAGGCAGCAACCATAAACATTGTGTGAAATTCAGGCTCCTACTTCAAGTTTCTTCTAGTATTTCTGGCTCCCCACAGACACAGCTTTAGATTTGTCACAAAAGGCAAAGGGTTGGATAAATGCTTTAAAGCATTATTGTTCCAACAATGGAAGATGAGAGTTTGACAGGATCGTGCCTAACAAGTTACTTTGCACAAATCCGTTTTATTAGGCACAGCAAGATTACGTGATTTGTCCAGAATCACAGGATACTAGGCCGATGCAGAGACTTGCACCTAGTTCCTTAGTCCCAAATTCTGCAGCTCTGGCCTAACACATTCTCTGCTACAGTTGTTTAACGCCTGGTCAGTCATGCCTCTAGTGGATGCTGGTTTGCATGCACCACTCCCATGCCACTTACTGAAGAGCATTAGCTAGGTGTCACCAATCACTGTACAAGTATCTGCATAAATGGCAGGACCATGGAATACAGGAGTGGCACCTGCACACGCAAACAATATACCAGACAAGCATTTGTGACCAGGATTTGAATTTCAGTCTGTAGATCTAACCTGCTACTTTACTGCCACAAAATGGTCATCTTTTCAACCTTTCCCAAAGTGGAAGCTATCATTCCTTAAATGTGATTGCACCATTCTTTTGTAGAAGGACTGCTATAGCTCCAATCACACATTATCAGAACTTTTTTTTTAAGCTTCTGTTTATTAATTTCAGGTGTACAATGTCAACTTCAGCATCTTACAGTCAATTCCTTATACAATTCAGGTCCCTCTGCATCATGAAACATTCTTTGCCATCTCCTAAGCAAGTGTCAGTAGCAGTACAGCATGGTAGTGAGTACATAACACAGTACGATGTGCCTGGGCACCCCGCTTCACAACATAATTCATTTTCACAGTCTTACATCTTTTCCAGCACCACCGAGAGCAGCTTTTAGGCATCTATATTATCATATCCCTCATATGTCGCCCTCCACGAGACTCCGTTGATTCACACCCACTTCAGTCTAATACACTTTTGCTTTATCACCTTAAGTCAGGTCTCTCGGGTGTGCAATCAAATAGCACTGCAACGGGGCCCATATATCCCTGGGTCTGGAGGACGCGGGTAGCAGTTCGGCATAAGTCGTAAGGCGTTCCTGGCAAAGTACCAGGTCAGCAATCCACTCCTTAAATATAGGTGCCTGTTCTCTACCCCATCTGCAGGCCACCCTCCTTTTAGCCATTAGGAGCACCAATGCAGTAAAGTTGCGATGTTCTGCTCGCAGGGGCTTTGAAATATCCCCGTAAGGCCATCAGTGGAGTGGGTTCTACGGGTGTATCAATCATTAATTGTAAAGCATGAAACACTTGATCCCAGTATGCTCTCACCCCGGGGCTACCCCATGCCAGGTGTAGAAAATCAGCACCCTCAGCAAGACACCTATCACATCTATCAGATTCTCTCAGCTTATATTTGCACATCTTGGCAGGAGAATAATACAACCTGTGTAGAAATTTATAGTGTAATATGCGGAGCCTGCTGCTGGCCGACACACTCTCAGTCTGCAGACAACAAAACTCCCAGTGCTCATCAGTTAGTTCAAACCGAAGTTCCTCACCCCATCTTGTGCGTTGCAATGGGGCTGGCATTTCCCTCTGTGTGTGTATTGTTTTATATATCAGGGAGACCAGTCGTTTAGCTGTGGCAATTCCCAATATTCGCTGTAATGGAGCCAACGCTTGCGGCTCCACCGGAAAATCAGGAGTACGTGAGCGAATTCCCTGTCTAAGCCTAATATACAAAAAAACATCGAGTGGTGTGGTCTGAACATTCTGAAACATACGTTCGACAGTGCGGAATTGGCCATTATCATACAAATCCCCCCCTGGTGTGAGTGCGAGTTCGCTGCTGAAAACTGTGAAACAAGTCTTCCTGTAGCAATGGCATGTCAGGATGGTAAGTGAGAGGTAACAGTGGCGAGTATAACATGGGGACATACATCATGCGCCTTATACGCTGCCATGCCGCTATTGTGCATGTGAGGGCGGTGGGCTCCCTATCTCTGTTGCCGATCGGTACATATAAGGCACCCTCTAATGGAGTGGGGTGTGCGAGCCAGTGCTCCGCCGCAACTTGATGCATATATGGTTGCTTCACCCCAAACCAAGCGTAGTGGGCTTGTGCACTCATGAAGTAAAGTTCGAAATCTGGTATGCCAACCCCCCCTTGTGAGTAAGGTCCCGTCATTACATTCCATTACAATCTAGGTTGCTTGCCTCCCCAAACAAGGCGTATCAACTCTGACTTCAGTGTCTTAAAAAAGTGGGCTCCTGGGTAAAATGGAATGTTTAAAAAAAGGTATAATAACTGGGGGAGTACCACCATTTTTATCAGGGATGCGCGTCCTGCCATGGAGAGGGGCATCGCTATCCAGAGTGTGACGGAGTCCGCTATCCATGATATGGCCGTCCCATAATTCAACCTCATAAATTCCTCCTTATTTCTGGTAATTTGTATTCCCAGGTACTTTAATTATTCCTCACACCATTCCAAGGGATAGTCCAGCTGAAAACGTAACGTAGCTGTCATCAGTGGGAAAAGGCTCGATTTCCCCCAATTAATTTGGATCCTTGATAACTGTCCAAACACTATGAATTCTCTAAGAATCGGGTTCAGATTATGCTGTGGATCTCAAATGTAAATAGTGATATTGTCTGCATAGAGGGATATAAGTATTTGGCGCTGGTTACATTGTAAAGCCTTGTCATTTTGTGGTGTTGTTGCAATTTAGCCGCAAGCGGCTCCACTGCAATAGCAAAAAGTAACGAGGAGAGAGGGCACCCCTGCCGGGTCCCCCTCGTGATGTTAAATGCTTGTGATGTGTGTCCATTCACAAGGACTTTGGTTACTTGCAAGCAATACAGTAATCTTATCCACGAGAGGAATAGAGGTGGGAAGCCCATACGTAGCATCACACCAAAAATATAATCCCACTCTATGGAATCAAATGCTTTGGTGGTGTCTAAAAATATCGCAGCCAAAGGGAGGTCCGGCGAGACGTTATTCAAAATGGCAAAGAACGTCCTCAGGTTGCGTGATGTAGCCCTCCCGGGCACAAAGCCTGATTGGTCAGGGAGAATCAGGTTCTCCATCAGTAAGCTCAGCTGGGTCGCAATCAATTTTGCCAGTATCTTGGCATCACAGTTAAGGAGGGAGAGCGGCCTATAGGAGTCGCGATGTTCAGGCGATTTCCCCGGCTTCAATAGTGATGTTATAAGAGCCTCCCTCATAGTAGCAGGCAGGCGACCAACTTCCAACGATTCCTCATACACTTCCCTAAGGATATGGGCCATCAAGTCTATGTATGTTTTGTAAAATTCGACCGGAATTCCAACTGTTCCTGTGGCTTTCCCAGAATGCATACTCATTATTGCGTCCCCTACTTCGTCTAATTCAAATGGCGCACATAGAAAGGCTCTCTGCATGGCGCTATGCCAGCCCAACGCCACATCATCCAGAAAGCCGTCTAGATCTAGTTCAGTCAGTCTGTTCGTAGTATAGAGTTTTTTGTAATGGCTCAAAAAGGCATTAAGTATGTTGGCCGTGTCTCGGCAAGTTTTGCCCTCTAGGTCCTCAACTTCTACTACATAATTAGAGCAGCGGGGTTGCTTCACCTTTTGCGCCAGTCCCTTTCCAGGCCTATCTCCTTCACCGTAATTTCTGGCCACCCAGTATTTGCCCCGAAAACGCGCTTCCCTCTGCGCTTCATCCATATACTCTGTAAGCTTATCTCTAAATACAGCCTGTGTGGAGCCAGTTGGGCTCACCGCAAGCTCCGCTTCCAGCGCTTTAACCGTCTCTAATTTCCGCAGGGTATTTTGTATATCCTTAAAAACTTTGGCTCCTTTTGAAATGCAGATTCCCCGAATCGTGACCTTAAATGCCTCCGATATAATTTCGTAGAATTTGCAGGAGTGTAACCCATAGACCAGTTCAGGACTGGGTAAGTAAGGTGCATTAAGAGACAATGTCCTGATCGGTAAGGATGTGTAGGCAATTAATTATGCATGCATACAGCATTACTCACAAGGAAAGAAGGAGACACCACATTAATTTGGAGAAAGATAGTTAATCATCTTTATATTGCAACATAAGTTATGGTCGTAGAATATACAGTTAGAAGCAGCACTGCATAAATAAATTGGAGACAACCATAGAACACTTGGTGCTTAAAATTGATTGTGATGAGAGTGGCGGCGCAAGTGCAGAAGTGAACAGCAAGAACGGCGCACTGTGACGAGGTGCAAATAATTTACAGTGAGTGGCTCCAAGGCAAGTGACAACGTGATATCACAATACACAAAGTTTTTTTCAATTGGTTGTAGAGCCACAGAAGAGGAGTACGCCTGTTAATAAGCTGTTAGGTCGACGGCGTTTCGATTCATATTAGTTTGGATCGTCATCAGGACTGGGTTGTCTGAATTGGGGCGTGCTTGGTTCAATTCCGTGCGTAGGGAAAGCTCATAATTTATTTGGAGATTCCCATGAGTCGGTAGGGGGCAGCCTATGAAGTAATCTGGTTGGTATACAACCTTTACCACGCATTTTTTACCACGCAATACCATTACAACGCTGGTATTACAACGCAAACCATTACAACGCATTGCGCTGGGGGGCGCTCTAGGATAGGGAATACGTTTAATTTTCTGTCCAACACCTTCCCTAGTGTCCACGGGGACTGGAGTTGGAATAGAAAATTATACTTACCACTATCCAGCACCTCTAAGCGCTATGCGTTGTAAAGGTATGCGTGGTAAAAACCACGTTGTAAAGGTATGCGTGGTAAAAGTATGCGTTGTAACGTCATACATCCAATCTGGTTCCCCAAGTCAAGGTGATCCGAGTTCTGCATTAGAGCACTGACTGAAACAATGCTTAATGCGGCCGTCAGTGATCAGCCGGTGTGTCAGCACGCCTCCTGAATAAATCGGCGTGCTGTTTCAGGAGTAGATCTACGCCGAGATCTATATAGCAATATAAAGATGATTAACTATCTTTCCCATATAATTTCAACACTATTCACAGAGTCTTTAGTACGCACAAAAAAATCCTGTATCTCCTCCCGCAGATCCTCCTAAAATACTGCGTCAAGTAGTATAGGGGCATGAAGTTGCCAAGGGCTCCTCGGTGTGTTAAAGTCGGAGGAAGAGAGTGTAAGCAACACTGGCGCGTGATCCGAGTAGGTTCTAGCTAGATGTTGTACTTTTGCTATCGCCGGAGCCACCCCTCGAGACACCAAATAGTAATCTAATCTTGCCCATGACTATGCCTGTGCTGTAAAATGCGTACCCTCCTGCGCATGTGGGTGGGCATATCTCCAAGCATCTATCAACTGATAGGCAGAAATGGTGTCCTGCACCACTAGTGTAGTGGTGTGGTGCAGTATGTGACCTGTCCAGCCGTGGATTATATGTAACATTGAAGTCCCCCCCCCCAAATGACGTGAGTAGAGTCTTTATTCGAACATTTTGGCCCATAGTGAGGTAAAAAACCCTGGGTCGTCCGTATTCGGCCCATAGCAGCAGGCCAGTTTAACTGATTTTGATCCCAGCCGTCCCCATGCGAGACAGTATCTGCCCTGCAAGTCCCATGATGCTCCCACCAAGTGAAATGGCACCCACTTTCTTATTAAAATTGCAGTACCCTGTGCGTATGTGGAATAAGAGGAAAAGATTCTATGGTCCGCCCACTTACTGGCGAAGGCATTTGGCTTTTGGTGTGCGAAGTGAGTCTCCTGTAACATGGCTATGTGCACATTATGCCTATCTAAGTATGATAGTATATGTCTTCTCTTTCTAGGGTTGCCCAGGCCTCTAACATTCCACGTAATGACATTTAGGGCACCTAAGTCTACCTTAGCCATGGTCCGCTAATTCTAACGGTATACTGAATGTTTCCCATACAATACGACCCAAGTCTGGAACAGTAACGTAAACACTTGGTGCAATGTTCTTTTGATGCTGCACAATGATTCCTTTCAACTCCCACCTACACCCTTGTGTGCAGTTCCCGAATTCTAAGATCCTTACACAACTAACAACCCAATCCACACCCACCCCACACTCCACCCACTGAAGCAACCCAATCTTGCCAGAACTTTTCACCCCCCCCCAAACCCCATCAGAGTCAAAAACTTCTCCACAGCCCTTGCAAGCAGTGTGCTGTGGACAACCACTGGGGAATACCCATTGGGGGGCATTTCTAGTGGGCAACACTGACCCTCCTCACCCCCCAAGCCCTCCTCTGCGGTGGTACCCGGGCTCCTAGGGGGATAGGAGTGGGGCCTGAAACTCGTTGCTACTAGGTCAAATGGTCAGCATATAATGTCTCACGTAGTTCCTGCCGCTGAGGTCATTATAACACAGCAGGCTACTAGAGGCCACACTGTATACCAGATTGGTGCTGCCACCACAAACCCATTGCGAATCTTCCTCAGATCCTGTAGAGTAGGATTGTTGGGAGGCCCCCTGGTCTCTACCATTCCGATTCGTGCGTTTCACTGTCTGAAGGAAATCCTCCATCTGCTGCGGATTAGTGAAACATCTCTGCTTCCTCTGATGTGTAACCCTAAGGCGCGCCGGGTACAACAGTACATAATCTATTTGTGCCGCTCGCAGTTTCTTCTTGACGTCGATGAACTTGCGCCTCTCCTCCTGTACAATGGGTGTAAAATCCGGGTATATGGAGAATGTGTTACCGTCATAGGACAAGGGCTGCTGCTGGCTCGCTGCTCGTAGGGCTACGTCCCGATCTCGATAATTCAGCAATCCTGCGATGATGGGACGTGGAAGATTACCGGGTATTGGGCGTGGCCTAAGAGGCCTATGTGCCCGTTCCACTATGTACTGTGTGGAAAAGGATTCCACCCCAATGGTCGCTAGCAGCATCTTTTCGCCACACTCTTCCATCCTGCCAGTGTTTGTCGATTCTGGAATTCCAACCAGGCAAATGTTATTGTGTCGGCTGCGAGCTTCTAAGTCCTCATTCTTGGCTGCTATTATTTTCAAAAGTTTATCCATAAGAGTGAGCTGTGTCGCATGACTGGCGGTGACATCGTCATTATCAGATATGCGCCTCTCTGTTTCTTTAATACGTTCCTCATGTCAGTCCAGCTTATGCGCTATTGCATCCATTTGCGATGACATTCTGTCTACTTTATCCACCACTGTAGCAAATCCTTGCCGTACCTCCTGCAAGATACTGTGCATATCCGCAGCCTGTGGGCTAGCCCCCCGCTGGTTTCATCTCTATTTTCAGAGTCCCGGTCATCCTGTGCGGGCCTGTTCACTCTCCTCGCTGTTTCAAAGTTGAGCTTGGGCTGTCTAGTGTCAGGTTTCCCCATGTCGTCAACAACGTGATGCACCGAACACTTGAAATCTTGTTTTAGCCTTTCATCCCTCTTTCCGCCTGCAGGTGGTACTGATCGAGCTAGTAAAAGCAGGGGCAGCGCAGTATAGTATATGTCTGCCACACAGAGATAGAATTCTCAGGCCCTTAAATGCAGTATCAAGCCCTCCGCTCCCCAGGTACCCTATCGCTGTTTCCCGGGCAGAGGTCCTGCTTCCTTTGGGAGCCTTCTCCTCTTTGCGGCTTCTATGTTGCGTGATAACCCACTGTCACGGGGCCGGGTGAGGAGGGGTAGCGAAGTCCTGATTCTCTGCCCTAGTCTTGCAGTTCTAACAGTCCTTGTCCTCAATTATTGTCCATAGTATCGTTAACACTACCCCCAAGGTGTCCAAATCAGCTCCCACCAAGGGCTCCGCTCAGGCCGTCGTCTCCAAGATGGAGGTCTATCTGTCTTCCTCTCAAAATGGCGCCTTGGAAAGATTCTCAGTTTGACTATGCTGTCTGCAGCATGACACGCAGTGCATCGGTGATGAATACTACCCCCGTATTCTTCTCCAGGTCACCTCTTTGATCAATTCAGGAGTTGCACTCACTCCCGCTTTTCTGCACAGCCTGCCACCACTAAGTCTCTTAAGTTTCTTGGGGGAACAAAGATACTCAAACGCTGCATCAGAGGTTCATTGGCACACAATCTTACCGCTCCCGTCACGCCAGTAATTCCAAGTGCGCTTATCCCAATTGCGGGTCCCCTAACCCCTGCAGTGCTCTCAACACTCTCAGCAGCAGGGTCTCGCTTTCCCGCCGCCAAGCGTCCCAGCGCCAGCTCTGCTCCGGCGTTATTCAGGCTTGTCACAGTCCGATCAAAGCGCCTTCTTTTCAAACACCGCGCTCAATCTCCTACTGTGGTGAAGGGCCTCTCGGTACACTGCGCCTGGCATATCCAGTGCGGATGCTCCCGTGACTCAGCCCTCGCGGCAGTCGTGGCCTGGTTGCCCCTCGTGAAGCCACTGTCTCGCCTCTCCTCTTCCGCTGCTCCACTGCCCCGCCCAGCTCCGGCAGTATCCTCAGCCGAGTCTTTCCCTGCGCAGAACTGAGGCACACACTGTCAGATTTCCCCGATCTTTTTCAATCCATTTGACAGGATAAATGCAGGATATTTGTTCCAGACAGCAGGAGCCTCACATTAGTGAGGCCATTCTGTGTGTGCGCCCTCTAGCGCCCTCTAGCGCCCCCACATTATCAGAACATCACAACTCAGCCACTGCATCTTGTGCGAGGCACTTCCAGAACCTCTCAGCATTACTAGTAATGTGCTGGGTTAATATGTCATGGTGTACATGTAAGAAAAGCAAGCAACTTAATAAACTAATTAACAGTATGCACAATTGTGAGTATGAGAAAGTAAAACCTATCCGAGCAAGTTGGCATGTTTTGATTCAAAAGTGTGTTATTTCTGAAAGTGACCATTTATCTAGCGCATACGTTCTAATTAGGCAACCTGGTTTCCTGACACAGAACATACGTGTTGGATACACTGTCACTTTACAGAAGCATCGGTCAGGTAGGCAGAATTTAGAATGCTGAGAAATGCGTGCCAACTCTAATGCTACAGAAGGGGAGGGTGGGATATACCGCCGGGAAAGGGAAAAGAGAGAGGACGTAATGAGAAGGAAAAAAGAGCAAGTTAAGGAAAGTGCCGAGGGGTGAACTTTGAAGGAAGTACAGCTACAGAAGTACTTACCAATCTGTCTTCTTGTCCTCAGGTCGGTTCAGTTGGTGTTGCAGACGGGCTACTGCACACCAGTAGTCCACTTCTCTGAAATAAGCTGCTCGCCGGCTCCACTGCTAAAACAGATACACGAGGCGCAGAAGCATGTGCAAAGTGCATCTGTTTACATCACATGACCCAGCCTCACAGAGCCATGAGTCGGGTATCATGACTCTGTGATGCATGTCAGGCCCTCCTACAAAGGTTGTAACCCCTCCCTTTCCCAGCTCGTCACGTTGACAAGTTGGGAAAGGGAGGGGTTATTGAGAGGCGGCTTTGTAATTGACAAGCAGCCCCAGGAGTACAGGGCTGATACTCTACACGCCCGTGGCTGCATTAAAAAGACAATGCGGCGTTGCGTCACAACTGGGCGGACCCTGGGGACCCTAAGTATTGCAGACCCGAACTGACAGCATGTCAGCTCGTAGGCTGCTTGAAATACACCACCATATAACTGGCACATGCACAACAGCGCATGCGCCTGATTAAAACTGCTTGGCTGCCTGACGTCAGTTTAAATGAATGGACCAGGCAAGTCAAGGCAAGGGATGCCAGTATCAGAAAAAGAATGGATGGATTGTAATTGCTTCTTGCAATTAACATCCATAACGCTGGTATCTAGAATGGCGCAGCCCCTCCGCCCAGCTACAGAAACCACCACTGCATTGGGTCTAAGCACTCTGCACCCGGCCGCCCTAGTGCCACTGAGGGTATAACAAGAGTGCATCATTGACCCTAGGGGACCCCTGAGTCTAACCCCAGAATACTAACTCCCACAACAAAGTACTTACCTTTGAACTGATAACAGTATTTTCCTCCGTAGGAAAATAGTGACAGTTTTTCTAAAAAAAGTTTCTAAGTGAGGAGTTGGAAAATCTAAAAAATCCTTCAAAACTGTAACTAAATAACCAAAACGATTTTACTTACCTGTTTACAGGAGATGTCCCAGTGAAGCGACCAGGCATACTGCACTGTGTAAGAAAAGTAACTTACATGATATTTTACTAAAAATGCTATACAAAGTATATGTACTGTATTCTGAAAAGCATTGTATTATCAGTAACACTACTGTAACCAAATCAAAGAACATTTACACTTGCAATCAAAACTGTATTACAACTGTATATTTACTGCAAAGTATGTATAACTTACCTGTGCCAGGCTTACTTGGTTCTAGAAAATAAAATAACTAAAAGAATATTTTTATACAAAAACAATTGGTCTGTAGTTTGACGTGAGTAGAGTCTTTATTCGAATATTTTGGCCCATAGTGAGGTAAAAAACCCTGGGTCGTCCGTATTCGGCCCTTGGCAGCAGGCCAGTTTAACTGATTTTGATCCCAGCCGTCCCCATGCGAGACAGTATCTGCCCTGCCAGTCCCATGATGCTCCCACCAAGTGAAATGGCATCCACTTTCTTATTAAAATTGCAGTACCCTGTGCGTATGTGGAATAAGAGGAAAAGATTCTATGGTCCGCCCACTTACTGGCGAAGGCATTTGGCTTTTGGTGTGCGAAGTGAGTCTCCTGTAACATGGCTATGTGCACATTATGCCTATCTAAGTATGATAGTATATGTCTTCTCTTTCTAGGGTTGCCCAGGCCTCTAACATTCCACGTAATGACATTTAGGGCACCTAAGTCTACCTTAGCCATGGTCCGCTAATTCTAACGATATACTGAATGTTTCCCATACAATACGACCCAAGTCTGGAACAGTAACATAAACACTTGGTGCAATGTTCTTTTGATGCTGCACAATGATTCCTTTCAACTCCCACCTACACCCTTGTGTGCAGTTCCCGAATTCTAAGATCCTTACACAACTAACAACCCAATGCACACCCACCCCACACCCCACCCACTGAAGCAACCCAATCTTGCCAGAACTTTTCACCCCCCCCCCCCAACCCCAACAGAGTCAAAAACTTCTCCACAGCCCTTGCAAGCAGTGTGCTGTGGACAACCACAGGGGAATACCCATTGGGGGACATTTCTAGTGGGCAACACAGACCCTCCTCACCCCCCAAGCCCTCCTCTGCGGTGGTACCCGGGCTCCTAGGGGGATAGGAGTGGGGCCTGAAACTCGTTGCTACTAGGTCAAATGGTCAGCATATAATGTCTCACATAGTTCCTGCCGCTGAGGACATTATAACACAGCAGGCTACTAGAGCCCACACTGTATACCAGATTGGTGCTGCCACCACAAACTCATTGCGAATCTTCCTCAGCTCCTGTAGAGTAGGATTGTTGGGAGGCCCCCGGGTCTCTACCATTCCGATTCGTGCGTTTCACTGTCTGAAGGAAATCCTCCATCTGCTGCGGATTAGTGAAACATCTCTGCTTCCTCTGATGTGTAACCCTAAGGCGCGCCGGGTACAACAGTATATAATATATTTGTGCCGCTCGCAGTTTCTTCTTGACGTCGATGAACTTGCGCCTCTCCTCCTGTACAATGGGTGTAAAATCCGGGTATATGGAGAATGTGTTACCGTCAACGGACAAGGGCTGCTGCTGGCTCGCTGCTCGTAGGCCTTCGTCCCGATCTCGATAATTCAGCAATCCTGCGATGATGGGACGTGGAAGATTACCGGGTATTGGGCGTGGCCTAAGAGGACTATGTGCCCGTTCCACTATGTACTGTGTGGAAAAGGATTCCGCCCCAATGGTCGCTAGCAGCATCTTTTCGCCACACTCTTCCATCCTGCCAGTGTTTGTCGATTCTGGAATTCCAACCAGGCAAATGTTATTGTGTCGGCTGCGAGCTTCTAAGTCCTCATTCTTGGCTGCTATTATTTTCAAAAGTTTATCCATAAGAGCGAGCTGTGTCGCATGACTGGCGGTGACATCGTCATTATCAGATATGCGCCTCTCTGTTTCTTTAATACGTTCCTCATGTCAGTCCAGCTTATGCGCTATTGCATCCATTCGCGATGCCATTCTGTCTACTTTATCCACCACTGTAGCACACCCTTGCCGTACCTCCTGCAAGATACTGTGCATATCCGCAGCCTGTGGGCTAGCCCCCCGCTGGTTTCATCTCTATTTTCAGAGTCCCGGTCATCCTGTGCGGGCCTGTTCACTCTCCTCGCTGTTTCAAAGTTGAGCTTAGGCTGTCTAGTGTCAGGTTTCCCCATGTCGCCAACAACGCGATGCACCGAACACTTGAAATCTTGTTTTAGCCTTTCATCCCTCTTTCCGCCTGCAGGTGGTATTGATCGGGCTAGTAAAAGCAGGGGCAGCGCAGTATAGTATATCTCTGCCACACAGAGATAGAATTCTCAGGCCCTTAAATGCAGTATCATGCCCTCCGCTCCCGAGGTACCCTATCGCTGTTTCCCGGGCAGAGGTCCCGCTACCTGTGGGAGCCTTCTCCTCTTTGCGGCTTCTATGTTGCGTGATAACCCACTGTCACGGGGCCGGGTGAGGAGGGGGTAGCGAAGTCCTGATTCTCTGCCCTAGTCTTGCAGTTCTAACAGTCCTTGTCCTCAATTATTGTCCATAGTATCGTTAACACTACCCCCAAGGTGTCCACATCAGCTCCCACCAAGGGCTCCACTCAGGCCGTCGTCTCCAAGATGGAGGTCTATCTGTCTTCCTCTCAAAATGGCGCCTTGGAAAGATTCTCAGTTTGACTATGCTGTCTGCAGCATGACACGCAGTGCATCGGTGATGAATACTACCCCCGTATTCTTCTCCAGGTCACCTCTTTGATCAATTCAGGAGTTGCACTCACTCCCGCTTTTCTGCACAGCCTGCCACCACTAAGTCTCTTAAGTTTCTTGGGGGAACAAAGATACTCAAGCGCTGCATCAGAGGTTCATTGGCACACAATCTTACCGCTCCCGTCACGCCAGTAATTCAAAGTGCGCTTATCCCAATTGCGGGTCCCCTAACCCCTGCAGTGCTCTCAACACTCTCAGCAGCAGGGTCTCGCTTTCCCGCCGCCAAGCGTCCCAGCGCCAGCTCTGCTCCGGCGTTATTCAGGCTTGTCACAGTCCGATCAAAGCGCCTCCTTTTCAAACACCGCGCTCAATCTCCTACCGTGGTGAAGGGCCTCTCGGTACACTGCGCCTGGCAAATCCAGTGCGGATGCTCCCGTGACTCAGCCCTCGCGGCAGTCGTGGCCTGGTTGCCCCTCGTGAAGCCACTGTCTCGCCTCTCCTCTTCCGCTGCTCCACTGCCCCGCCCAGCTCCGGCAGTATCCTCAGCCGAGTCTTTCCCTGCGCAGAACTGAGGCACACACTGTCAGATTTCCCTGATCTTTTTCAATCCATTTGACAGGATAAATGCAGGATATTTGTTCCAGACGGCAGGAGCCTCACATTAGTGCGGCCATTCTGCGTGTGCGCCCTCTAGCGCCCTCTCGCGCCCCCACATTATCAGAACATCACAACTCAGCCACTGCATCTTGTGCGAGGCACTTCCAGAACCTCTCAGCATTACTAGTAATGTGCTGGGTTAATATGTCATGGTGTACATGTAAGAAAAGCAAGCAACTTAATAAACTAATTAACAGTATGCACAACTGTGAGTATGAGAAAGTAAAACCTATCCGAGCAAGTTGGCATGTTTTGATTCAAAAGTGTGTTATTTCTGAAAGTGACCATTTATCTAGCGCATACGTTCTAATTAGGCAACCTGGTTTCCTGACACAGAACATACGTGTTGGATACACTGTCACTTTACAGAAGCATCGGTCAGGTAGGCAGAATTTAGAATGCTGAGAAATGCGTGCCAACTCTAATGCTACAGAAGGGGAGGGTGGGAAATACCGCCGGGAAAGGGAAAAGAGAGAGGACGTAAAGAGAAGGAATAAAGAGCAAGTTAAGGAAAGTGCCGAGGGGTGAACTTTGAAGGAAGTACAGCTACAGAAGTACTTACCAATCTGTCTTCTTGTCCTCAGGTCGGTTCAGTTGGTGTTGCAGACGGGCTACTGCACACCAGTAGTCCACTTCTCTGAAATAAGCTGCTCGCCGGCTCCACTGCTAAAACAGATACACGAGGCGCAGAAGCATGTGCAAAGTGCATCTGTTTACATCACATGACCCAGCCTCACAGAGCCATGAGTCGAGTATCATGACTCTGTGATGCATGTCAGGCCCTCCTACAAAGGTTGTAACCCCTCCCTTTCCCAGCTCGTCACGTTGACAAGTTGGGAAAGGGAGGGGTTATTGAGAGGCGGCTTTGTAATTGACAAGCAGCCCCAGGAGTACAGGGCTGATACTCTACTCGCCCGTGGCTGCATTAAAAAGACAATGGGGCGTTGCGTCACAACTGGGCAGGCTCTGGAGACCCTAAGTATTGCAGACCCGAACTGACAGCATGTCAGCTTGTAGGCTGCTTGAAATACACCACCATATAACTGGCACATGCACAACAGCGCATGCGCCTGATTAAAACTGCTTGGCTGCCTGACGTCAGTTTAAATGAATGGACCAGGCAAGCCAAGGCAAGGGATGCCAGTATCAGAAAAAGAATGGATGGATTGTAATTGCTTCTTGCAATTAACATCCATAACGCTGGTATCTAGAATGGCGCAGCCCCTCCGCCCAGCTACAGAAACCACCACTGCATTGGGTCTAAGCACTCTGCACCCGGCCTCCCTAGTGCCACTGAGGGTATAACAAGAGTGCATCCTTGACCCTAGGGGACCCCTGAGTCTAACCCCAGAATACTAACTCCCACAACAAAGTACTTACCTTTGAACTGATAACAGTATTTTCCTCCGTAGGAAAATAGTGACAGTTTTTCTAAAAAAAGTTTCTAAGTGAGGAGTTGGAAAATCTAAAAAATCCTTCAAAACTGTAACTAAATAACCAAAACGATTTTACTTACCTGTTTACAGGAGATGTCCCAGTGAAGCGACCAGGCATACTGCACTGTGTAAGAAAAGTAACTTACATGATATTTTACTAAAAATGCTATACAAAGTATATGTACTGTATTCTGAAAAGCATTGTATTATCAGTAACACTACTGTAATCAAATCAAAGAACATTTACACTTGCAATCAAAACTGTATTACAACTGTATATTTACTGCAAAGTATGTATAACTTACCTGTGCCAGGCTTACTTGGTTCTAGAAAATAAAATAACTAAAAGAATATTTTTATACAAAAACAATTGGTCTGTAGTTTAGTCTTTGAGTGTGTGAATTCATTTGCTGACTGAGTGTGTACAAAAAATGCTTAACACTGTCTTCTGATAAAGCCTTACTGCTCAACCACACTACCACAAATAGAGAGTATGGTGATATCTACTTTTACTTTTGCCTACCTTTTGGGGTTCCACTGGACTCAGTGCACACTATACCTCACTTTAGTTTAGTATATACAGAGCCAGCTTCCTACATGTGTCTGCTGTGGAAGCTGATACTTGAACAAGAAAACAATTCAATTTTCACAGTGCATGTTGTATCTGATTTCACAACACCGGTAACTAATACTCATATGTAGCTGAGTACATGCATTAAATCTCTCCTTATGCATGTAAGTTCCAATAGAACATGAGAAACAGAAAAACAGAACGGAACTCACAGATTAGAATGATTACTAAAGCCCAATTCGATTTAAACAGGTATATACACATTTATTTTGAATATACATGTAATATTTTACAATGAACATAGGTTGCGCGCAGAAGGGAAGGAGGGAAGGTAAAGTAGTGGTGGTGAGTATAAGAAAGTGTAAATCATAGAATAAAGGTAGAACAAATGAATATTTTACATACACTGGCAACTCAGGGCCAGACGAAGGAGGACCTGTCCACAGTTGAACTTCAATTTACATGTAATCTGTAAATTATTATAAGTAGTCAATACATTTTTAGCGATTGGTCCAGGTCTGAGTGGGGAGAGCGTCGACGTTTCGACTCGACTTAAGGCAAAGAGGGGTGATTGCGGCCTCCGCTGCGAGTCTTCGTCAGGACAATCGTGGCAACCTACACCTGGTGCCAGGCCTGGCTACACTGGTGATGGATCCGGTAATGAGGTTGGCCAATTCCGCCAAGGAGAAAGATTCGGGTAATAGTGACGTCAGTTCACAGTTAATGGACTCCTTTTCAACGGTAGGTGAGGAAAGTAGAAGTGGCTCGCTTCCTTAGTTCAGGGACGCGGCTCATCCATCCTGCTCGGCGCAGGAGTCTATCTATCTATCTATCTATTTATCTATCTATCTATCTATCTATCTATCTATCTATCTATCTATCTATCTATCTATCTATCTATCTATCTATCTATCTATCTATCTATCTATCTATCTATCTATCTATCTATCTATCTATCTATCTATCTATCTATCTATCTCTCTCTCTATCTATCTATCCTATCTGTCTATCTATCTGTCTATCTATCTATCTATCTATCTATCTATCTATCTATCTATCTATCTATCTATCTATCTATCTATCTATCTATCTATCTATCTATCTTTCTATCTATCTATCTATTGCCCTCTATCTATCTATCTATCTATCTATCTATCTATCTATCTATCTATCTATCTATCTATCTATCTATCTATCTATCTATCTATCTATCTATCTATCTATCTATCTATCTATCTATCTATCTATCTATCTATCTATCTATCTATCTATCTATCTATCTATCTATCTATCTATCTATCTATCTGTCTGTCTGTCTGTCTGTCTGTCTGTCTGTCTGTCTGTCTGTCTGTCTGTCTGTCTGTCTGTCTATCTATCGCCCTCCCTCTATCTCTTGCCCTCTATCTATCTATCTATCTATCTATCTATCTATCTATCTATCTATCTATCTATCTTTCTATCTATCTATCTATTGCCCTCTATCTATCTATCTATCTATCTATCTATCTATCTATCTATCTATCTATCTATCTATCTATCTATCTATCTATCTATCTATCGCCCTCTATCTATCTATCGCCCTCACTCTATCTATCTATCGCCCTCTATCTATCTATCGCCCTCTATCTATCTATCGCCCTCTATCTATCTATCGCCCTCTATCTATCTATCGCCCTCCCTCTATCTATCGCCCTCACTCTATCTATCTATCGCCCTCCCTCTATCTATCGCCCTCACTCTATCTATCGCATCACCACCGCATCACAGCACCACCACAGCATCACTCAGGGGCACCATAACGTCACTATGCGCTACCACAGCATCACTGAACGCAACAGCATCACTCGTCGCCACCACAACATAACTCAGCGCCACCACAGCATCAATCTGTGCAACCATTCAACAACAACTGGTTCAAATATGTTCTCTCAGTTTTTCAAGCTTTATTACAAATGTCACAAAAAGATGTTAATATTTCACTTCTGTTCTTGAATTTTCGTCACAATAAAATACACTGAACATAATCTTCACAAAAGT
This sequence comes from Lissotriton helveticus, assembly GCF_964261635.1. Classification (NCBI taxonomy): domain Eukaryota; kingdom Metazoa; phylum Chordata; class Amphibia; order Caudata; family Salamandridae; genus Lissotriton; species Lissotriton helveticus. The sequence continues at coordinate 1,320,189,266 of NC_136061.1, forward strand.
TATTTACAAAAGTTGAAGCTATTGCCAATATAAATTACAATAACTTTTATTTAAGTATTAATTATTTAAAAAAATTGAAAGCCATTGTTATTTGTAATATCAATACATCTAAGTCACGTAAATACAACGCATATTGCATTACAAATGCTATAGGTGTCACATTTGCGAAAGTTAAAACTATTGGCATTGTAAATGACAAAGCTATTCATTTCGCTATTTTCAAAACCAACACATAAATAAAACATTTATCATTTACAATACCAATAGCTCAAATTTTTCTAATGCGAGACCTATTGCATTGCAAATGCTTGTTTTAATAAAGGGAGTATGGAAGTTTTCTTCCAGATTGGTGGCGTTGATATAGCCCGTCATGTTGAGGGGTGTGGCAGGGGTGTGGCTAGTGCACTTGAACGGTGCTTCAGGACAGCATCAATGCGATCTCCTACCTGTATTTGTATCAAGCTACCTATAAACTTGTGTTTTTGTAGGCTTAGGGCATTCCATGAGTTTACCAAGAATTATGCTAAGTTTACCTCCTAGTCAATACCCTTAAAGCATGACGCTCACTCCTTTAACTGTGGCAGAATGCATCTTTTGTTTAAGCGCTGGATTTCTGCTTGCTTACGGTGCAATAAAGCTCTCTGAAGCGACTAAAGGGTGCTTGTTGGTGTTAAACAAAACACCTACACCAGCACAAAAAAAACTCGGCGTTATGCACTCCAGTATCAGGGGCTTCACCTCGCACATGATCTTTTTTAGCACTGTGAGGTGTTCTCGGGTTAACAAGAGGCCAGGTTCATTGTCTATAAAAGGTAAATGCTGCAGGGACAGACAGCAGGACGCCATTTTACGGACTGTTTGAGTTTTGATAGACAGCACTAAGAGCTCATTTTTCAAAAGAGAAAACGAGCTAATGAACAAACAAATAGTCCTGCTGTGAAACAGAGGGTATTTTCAGGCCTCAAAGTGACGACAACTTTCCACGAGTTAAGCTGCTTCCCCTCCGTTCACACAGGGCGCCGCAACGCTCATTGACAGGAGGCTTCCATCTTCACTTCCTGCTGCCACAGGTCCAACGGGCTGCACCCCTGCCCTCGGACAGGTGCTGGAAGCTTCACAAAGCCAGTTCAATCAATGGTTTTACATGTGCCGCTCTTAGTGCCAACGGAGCCACTTCAGACGGGCAGATCAATTGCTGCTTATTTCACGTAGGCAGGACCGTGTGGAAGATCGCATTGGATTGCTGAATCGTGCCCAGCACAGAATGCCTGCCCTATACTCCTACAATGGGGACATGCGCTGTATTGTAAATGGACACAGAAGTTACTGGGTGGGAAAAATGGTGTTTATACATGATAACTGAACAGTATTATGAACGCAAGATCACTCTTCCGGCTAATTATTACGGGGGTGAACTTCAAGACTCTGATCAGTCCTCTGTTCTCTAAATATCAGGGTGTGCCCTCCCTGTACACAATAACACTATTGCAATTTGGACTCTTGAAATATTGGTTTTAATGAGCAACTAGTTTCGCAAAATATGTGTATTACAGTTCACTTCAAAATTCCTCCAGATTAAAAGATTCCTACCAGTTTGTTTTTTTCAGATGATTCCAGTGTTAAATCGTCACAGTCAACTGAAAGCCCTGGCCCTACTCAGCTCCTTTCTCAATGAGAGAGAACAAACTGTAAGTTTTGGATCTTTCGCCTCCAATTCTTTCTCTTTACCAGGTGGAGCTCAACAGGGCTCTTCACATAGTCCAACATTTTCTTAACATATATGTCAGATCTTTGGCCACTCTTGTCAAATCTTTTGGGTTCTCCCTCACGTCATACGTGGATGCCACCCAAAAAGTAGTGTCTCTGATCAAAAGCAATAATAACCCTAATATCAGATTCAATACCTGTATTACTGCAATCAGTGATTGGATGAGCTCAAATTGTTTTAAGCTAAACTTGGGAAAGACGGACATTGTCCTCTTCAGTAGAGATACCTCTTTTTGGTCACCAAGTTGGTGGCCACAAGAAATGGGTACTCTCCCGGACCCAGGTGACAAAGTTAAGAATTTTGGTATCCAGGTCGACAGTAAACTTGCCTACGGAGACTAAGTAGAAGCAATAATCTCTTCTGCTTTTTACACCATTAAAATAGTGAAGAAAATACTACTTTATCTCCAAGAGGAGCTACGGAAATTACTTGTCACCAGCCTTATCTTGTCTAAACGTGACTACTTTAATGGTCTTATCTGGATATTGAAAAAACTTTAATTCTTGAACAAACTCCAAGTCATGCAGAATACTGCTGTCCGCTTGCTTCTAGGGCTTCCTAAATACCATTCCACCAGAGAAGTGCTCTGCAAACTCCACTGGCTCAAGAACCACTAAAGAATCTCCTTCAAAGCCCTTTGCATATCCCTTAGGACTCTATATGGGAAAGGCCCAGATTATCTTCACCAAGGCTTTAAAGGTACTGCCCTTCCAGAAAATTACGCTCTGGAGTGAAACAAATATGATAGTCCCTAGCTGAAGACTTGCTTCTTGGGGAATGTGAGGATTTAGCCTTAATGCCTCGAAACTTTGGAAATCCCTTCCAGCTTACATTAAATCCGTTCCGGATCACTGGCCTTTCAGAAAGGCTATAAACTTAATTTCAACAACTAGCGTTCCACAGTCTCATTAATCTGTGAGCTTCCTTATTGACAGGAGTGGTTCGTATTGGGTGAAAGAGGTGGGTCAGAATGGGGAGAGATGGGGGACAACGGAGATAAAAAAACATTTGCAAAAGAGCTGGGGGACGGGGGACAACTGAAAACAATGAAGTATAAAATTAAACATACCTGCAGCCACACCACGTCGCGCTCTTCCTCCTCTCCACCGCTGCAGGCGGGCACAAGTTCCCAGCCTACCAACGCGGCCAATCCTGAAGCGGCTCTCACATGAGAGCAGCTTAAGGATTGGCCTGAGTGCCGATAATGTGAGCTCCAGGACAGACTGGGAGTCTGTGCCTGCTCTCTCCAGCCCCAGCAATGCAGCTGGGGTTGGAGAGGGATCATTGCGCATGCAGTTTTCAGCCAGCCTGAGACCGCTGGCCAAAAGCCACATGTGCAGTTTAGTTAGAGCCCACCACTCCCCTCCAGCCAATCGTAACCCTGGCCCTGCCCTAAGCCCCACCCCAAGTAAAAAAAAATGTTAAAAAAATGTGTTTTCAACTTTTTTATTATCGTTTTATTTTTGCATAGTTTAAACTGCTGGCGTGGGGGGTGATGATCCTCCACCATGACGAGGAGCCGCCGCTGCTTATTGGTGAAGCAGCGCTATGATCCTTCGAGTAAATGCTGCGCTTAACAAATACATTATAACACAACATAACAAATAGTGGTTGTTATATGTGAGTTGTGTCTGAAATGAGTTTCCGGCCTTGAATTCCCTGGGAGGTATTCCCCACATGAGACACAGTGTGATGGTGCAGATTTCAGCAAATGTATGAACCTATGCAGCGTGAGCCACACTTTTCTTTTGTCTTGCTACTATTTTCATTGGGGACACCTATGGGACTCATGTCCATTATTTACCTATTCTGTCCTGAAATATTTCTCCTTTGCCTCGCCTCCGCCACCACTCTTACAGTTTGTCTGTTCTCTTCTTCACCTGCTCCCCCCATCTTTCCATCTCTCTTCAATGTCAGGATGTGCCTTGGCTATTTCCACCCTAACCATCCCATATTGACCGATTGCACTAAAAGTGGTCTTTTCCATTTCTCACTTATGGGAACTCTCTTGCAGCACTTTTACTTTATAGGTTGAGCATTCGAGACCTCTTGTAAATACTTTAGTATATTCTTATATGTCTATGCACTTTGTGGGCTCTGGAGATCAGCCCTAGGACTTGTCTGCTTATGCTCAGGGAATTGTTTTTCTGTTCAACTGCCTCTATTTAACTGTCTTGATAGAAAACGACCAGTAGATGTCAGTAAAATACCAGAATTGCTTTCTGCTTGTTAAACTGCCTATGTTTAACTGTGTTGATAGAAAATGACCAGTAGAGGTCAGTAAAATACCAGAAATGTTTTCTGCTGAGTGACTTTCTTTTTTTAATTTTTATGGCAACTGCCTCTATTTAACTTTCTTGATAGAAAACGACTAGCAGAGGTCAGTAAAATAAAAGAATCACTTTAGCATTCTCTAGATTCCAGTCCATAGAAATTGTCTTCCATGAGCACCCGCAGACAATAATATTTTTTCGAATCTTGTATTTCCAGTGATATGACCACCAAAGCCCCTGATTTTGTATTAAAACCAGAGCTTTGGACTATACCATTTCCCGCTGAAAGGCAATATTTCTCTCCATGTGTTCCCATACCTAGAGTGTCATGCACTTTGGTGCTTACTTTCCCTGCCTTTCCGGCACATCTCCGCCTGCATATTAATATGGATGGTGGGGTCTTGCAGACACCGCCACCATATTATGCCCCTTTTCTGCCCGGTCGACTCCTCGACGGGTGGAAAACTGTCGGAAAGTCTTTCCATCCATCGGGGTCCCCCCGCAATCGTAATATGGCTGGGGTGAAATGGCAGGCGGGCGGATCGCCACTGCCATACGGGTGGTGGAAATCCGCCCGCTATTCTAACAGACCCCCAAGTCTCCTTGTGCCACAGTTGAAACTTTCCCACTGTCCCATGTCAAGCTGTGGAAGTTGGGTGTTTGTGTCTGTCCACCTTTGTTATGTGGACTTTGTCAAGGATTTCTTTATAGCACTCGCTACCTTAACTACACCTGTTTCTAAGTACTCCTAATGTTTAAAAGTAAGAGACTAAATTCATAAGGAAATTGTGAGACCTAATTTTCTATTTTATTCAAATTCAATATTAGTTATTTCTTTTGTACATTCGACTCACCAGAGGTAACAATAGCAAGCAGATAATGAATGTGGTAGAGGGACAGTGACCCAGATACAACATAGTGTATTATTGTCAAATCTTGGACTCATTTCATTTCAAAATACTTTATTCTGTTTACATAATGGAAAACCATAAAATGTTGTGAATCATCTTAAAAATGTACAAAACGCCTATACATAATCTGGACATACTATACAAATACCCCATTTTATATACAACATTTTTAAAACATAAAGACACCACATTATCAAAATTTAAAAAGTTATTTCAGTCAGTCAAACCACTTTATTCGATTAGTTAAAATCATACAAAGTAAGAAACATACATTAAAAATCACAATTATTTACAATTAATTACATCAGGGAGGCACCATATTTTAAAAAAGTTAAAGACGTCACCCAATATTATAAAATTCACCAGGGTCTCAAGATTAATAAAAATAGACATAGATCACATTTGCTACAGCTCTAAAATAATTCATACCATAATAGCATTAGGAAATCTTTTTTTCCTTAACCGCACAGCAGCAACCAAAAAACTGGCAATATTAAAAATGGCCCATACATCATCTAGCATTTGGAGATATAATAAAACTGGTCTAACTTGTTGAAAACCCTTTCCTCTCAAGAGAGGAACTAAAAAACCGCCTTTGAATGGAGTCATAAAAAACACAGAACATGATGAAATGCAGTGTATCTTGTAAAGAACAATCATCACATTGACACACACCTATCTCTTCTGGTTTACACCATCCAGAAAGGTTCCCCAGCGAAAAATGGATTAAGTTAAAGCAGAACCTTGTCAACAGCCATCGATGATATGGTTTGGACACAATTCTTAAATAAGGTTCAATCAAAGGGGAGGTATTTAATAAAAAGTGTGCCCTGACCAAGGGTTTTTGTAACTCTAGCTCCTCTCGCTCCTCCCGCTCCATCATTTGTAAATTCAGAAACTGTGATCTTACCCATTTTACATCTTCCTTTGCAATCCCATCTGGGTTGTTATAGATGTCAATCCGCCCCAGTTTGTAAAACATAAGTTTAATGTATGACAGCCATGGAATTCTCCTAGCCTCGTCTAGGGCAATACAATCCCTTAGGATTTGGTGATTCAATGTTATCTCGGGATTGAGCCAAGTTTTAATCCAACAAACTAGCGGGGCCAATCTCAGCTGGTCAGTCACATAACCCAGGCCTAATTCCTGATGAGTGTAAAAAGTTGGGGTAGATTGGGGTACTGACAAGAGGATGCGTAGAAACTTATTTTCAGCCAACTGTACTCCTCGTAAATATTTATAGCCCCAAATGGCAGTGCCATATGTAGCGATTGCCAGACATTTGGATCTATAAATAGCAAGTATTGCATCAAAGGGCCGTGCTCCCAACTGCTGTGAGAACCCCACTAAGGCTGATGTTGATCTAACCACAGCGCTGTTCTTTGCTCTAAATTGGGGAACCCAGGACCCTTTGTCATCAAATAACACCCCCAGGTATGTGAAGGAAAACACTTTAGATACCACAGCCCATTACAGAAAAAAGTTTTGACTATCCTGTAATGGCATCCCGCTGTCATAACATGAGATTTGGACATATTTACTACCAAGTCCAGGGATTTCATATGCGCTCCAAATGCATCTAATAATCTCTGGAGGCCTATAGCCATGCGGGAAAGAAGCACGGCATCATCCACGTATAGGAGGACAGGAATAATCCTGTCCCCTACACGCGGCGTATCCGGACTAGCCTTAACCAAGGTTTTTTCTATGGCATTTATATAAAGTGCAAAAAGTAGGGGTTCCCATTATGCACCCCTGCCGAACACCTCTCCCTGACTTAAAGTGACTCGTGCATTTGCCATCCTGGGTAACTCTAACCGCAGCTGTAAGATCCCTATGTAGTTCAGCTAAAAAATGAACCAGACATGGATCAATTCCTAAATCTAATAAAATGTACCGCAGTTTAGATCTATTGACCAGATCAAAGGCTGAAGTAAGATCCATAAAAGCCATGTGCAAAGAACCTTTCTTTGCTACAGTATATTTGTTTATCAATAAATATAAGTTGAGGCACTGGTCCATGGTACTAGGGCCCTGCCTGAAACCGTATTGGAGATTAGATAAAACCCCCTTCTCGTTAACCCAGTCAGAAAGTTTCTCCAAGATCACTTTGCCTAAAATTTTAACAGCAGAGGCGATTAAAGATATTGGTCTATAGCACCGTGGGTCCCCTCTCTGACCCTTTTTAAATATTGGGATAATAATCAACCTGGACCACGATGCCGGAAACCCCTGCTGTCAAGAGGGGGAACATCCTTTACAACGCAACTTTTACCACGCAGTGCCTTTACGACGCAACTTTTACAATGCAAACCATTACAACGCATTGCGCTGGGGGGCACACTAGGATAGGGAATAGGTTTAATTTACTATCCAACACCTTCCCTACTATCCACGGGGACTGGAGTTGGAATAGTAAATTAAACTATTCACTATCCAGCGCCCCAAAGCACTATGCGTTGTAAAGGCATGCGTTGTAAAAACAGCGTTGTAAAGGCATGCGTGGTAAAAGCATGCGTTGTAATGTCATACATCCGTAAAGAGGCATTAAATATATTTGCCATGATCCTGGCCCAAAATTTGGGTTCACCTTTATACATATCTGCGGGGACACAATCTGGGCCCGGTGCCTTATTGCTCGATGTCTCTACTATGGCCTTTTCTATCTCCTCCTCATTAAAAGCCAACAAACGGTGATCACAAGTTATATCTACAACTGCAAAAGAGCCCTGCTCCTCACCCGAACCATACATTTTCTCAAAATGTGTTAACCACTGTTCCTCTGAGATATTAGTTTCCATGCAAGCATTCTCGAGACCCGAGAAAAGGGGAGTATTAACAATCGCCCAGAATTTAGAGCTGTCCTTAAGTATTTCCACGGTCAATAGGGCATTCCAGACTTCATTTTTAATTTTCCCCTTTTGAGTGTGTACAGCTGTTTTATATACTTTCCTAAGGGTAGCAATTTGATCCCTAACCCTTAGGTTAGTTTTTAGTGCTCGAACTATATTACGATGAGCACTAGAGCATTTTGCATCAAACCACTTTTCTCCTGTATTAGCTCTAGGTTTAGAAGTAACTGTCAAATCTACGGATGTCTGAACACAAATATCTTCAAAGGCTTTAATGACCTCCTTTTGTGATGCCAGGAGGTCTAAGCATTTGGCCATATCATCTTTAGCCCTACTGCATAAATTAGCAAAAAAAGATTCTGGTACTATCTTAGCCCAGTTGATCTTTCCTCCCTGCTACGTTGCGACCAACCCTGTAGATTCAGTCTTCCTTGGCATTGGGGACGAGGAACCCATATCTATATTTAGCTCAAGGGTTACCGGGTTATGATCGCTAAAAAGTGAAATCTTAGCATTATAAAACTCAACCTTATCTAACAATAAAGGGGATACAAATATGTAATCAATTATGGTGTCTCTACCCTTAGCCTTAAAAGTCTGAACACGGTCAGATAACTCAATAAAAGCTGGTTCAAAAAGATCTAGGTCAGCCAAAAGATCCTCCAAGGCCTCACCCTGTGAGGTATGCTCGAAATGGGGGGGCACCGCATGTTCGGGGCACATTTGATCATCATTAATACATTTTGAGCCACATATATGAATATTAAAATTGACCAATAATAAAATATAGAAAAAAGAAGTGGTTTGCTTTGCCCTACAGCCATCCACAAAATATTTCAGAAAGATCAGATGTTCATTCATAAAATTACAATCCAATGAGTTATAAAAATTAAGAATCAGCATCTTTGGTTGAATGGGAGGGGACAATTCTACTATCAGACAGTTGTCTGAGGTTCCCTCCGGCCTGTTAATAGAACACTTTAATTTTATAGAAATAAGTAGCATTAAGCCCCCCTTGGCTCTTCCTGCGGCTGATGGTCGAGCCGGTAGAAAAAACGATTTGTACCCGTCCAATCAAAAATGAGACTCTCTTTCCCATGTATCCTGAAATGCGATAATGTCTTATTGTTTAATAAAAGTTAACCAGATAGGGTCTTCCCTTTTGGATCTGAGACCAGCAATGTTCCAGCTTTTAAATTTACAGTTGCTAGCAACTACCTTACTGGTGTTCTGGGAGTTACAAGCTGGTACCAAGGTGGAGACGTGAGGTATCTCTAGTCAGTCAATTTCCTCTAAATCAGACAGAGGGGAGAATCTATTAAGTAATAATAATAATAATCCACATTTGTATAGCGCACAATCACCCGTTAGGGTCTCTAGGCGCTGGGGGCCGTCGGGAAGATTAAGCAAGCTATTGCCCAGAGTCGCATGGTGCTGGGCTAACCTGCCGCCGGAGCCGGGGTAGGGATATACCTGCACTTTCTCCACCCGTATTTAAAATTGGGGTTTGCAGAGATAATGTAGCTCCCTTCTCGCACTTTTTCAGATTGTATTCCCGATGTAAACTCTTGTTTTGGCGTACTGGAGCTTGAACAGCTCTCGTCATCGGGATTTTGGTCGGTATGTTCAAAATATTAGGGGACGGGTAAAAGAAACCTAACGGCAACACTCTAATATCCCCCTTACAAGTCACTAGATCTGAAGCATCCCAGAGCAATCTTTCCAACACACATTGATTATCGAAATTAACAATAACACAATCTCCGTCAATATGTTTAGGACGATTGCCCACCCAGCCCACCCTTCTAGCCATAATGATCCTTGGTGAGATGCCGGGGATTCCTGTGCAATACTGATCATACCATTTTTTAACTTTCTCTAATAATACATGGGTGTCCTCTTTATCCTCTACACCAAGAGGGGGGACCTTTACAAGAACCACAGCCAAAGGGGCCGCCTCGGGGGGGAGATTCAATTTAGAGTTGTTAGGCTGTACACATCTCTTGGAGATTGATGAGTTCCCACCAGAGGACAAGGGTTTAATAGCAATAGATTTTGCCACAGTGGGCCTCACACAACCGGACAGATGGATCACTCTCCCTAGTGGTTCTGATTCACTTCCTTACTCACTGAGGCGCTAGGTACTCTCCTTTCACCAGTGTGTGTGTGTGAATCACCCTCCTTAGGATCTACCCCCATGGAAAAACCCGAATCTGGCTGGGCACTATGGTGGACAGTTGAATTAGAACAGCCGCTTTGAGACTCCCACTTATTTAAAAAACAGTCTAAATGAACACATTTTTTCAGTATCCCCGCCACACAGGTAATTAAAGTGTTTATAATGTCTTTGGCTATACTAGTAAGAGTGGCTTCCAGCCGAGTGCTGACAATCTCCTCTACCAATGTCCGATTGATTGATCAGCAACATCACTTGCAATAGTCCCGTGTTTAGGTTTACCCCTTTTGTGACCTTTATCTTGTTAACAACTTTTCCTTGTTGTAGTCTTTTTCCCATTTTGCCCTGCAGGCTTTTCTCGTAAATCCTCAGTCCGTGCGGGTAGCGATACTTTACTAGGATCAGTTACGGCCTCGCTCTGGGTAGCGTCTTGTATTAAAGATCCCAGGGGGGGTATTGGGGGTATTGGTGCCGATGTCATGATCACCACTCGGGGTTCCAGGGGCATGGGGATAACGGACACAGAGACATTTATAACATCCTTCCCCTCACACAGGTCCTCTCTGGGTTCTAAGCCAAGTTCCTTTTCTGCATCAGCAATCTCATCGTTTAGGGCACCAACCGCCAAGGTTAAATAAGATATAATTGAGGCGGATTTTTTAGGGACTTTGGCTTTAACCCCCCCCCTTGTCATGACTACACAAATGCTTCTGCTTACCCATTATGCCAAAGTTAGAGGGGAGGCCCGGCCCAGCCTCTCTTGGCCCCTGACGGCCACCCTTTGCCCGGGGCGGGAGGCGCTCCGTGTTCTTCTAGCGCCTCCAGGCGCGGCGGGAGCGTCTTGAGATCGCTAGCCCTCGGGGCAGCTGGGTAATGTAGTTGTCGCTGGCCGTTGCCCTCGCGGCAGGAAAGATACGCTGGTAGCACGGCTGTTGCCCTCACGGCCTCCTGGTCCCTGCCGGTGAGTTGTTATAGGCATTATCTAGTAGTTTGTGCTCACCGCAATATTGTCTGCAGTCTGGTTTCAGCAAAATATCAAGCGTTTGTGGTCCAACCTCCTAGGGCCACAGGGACCACAATGCATCTGTCAGGCTGCTATGTCCGCTAAGCCTTAGTCCCAGACTCTTTGGGTATTGACTGCTTGTAAATCGCTGCTTTTCCTGCTTTCTCCCCCCACCAGGCCGACCGCCGGGCCCCCAGAGCTCCGGGGAGCGAGATGACAGCGCCTGCCACCGCACCTGCAGAATCCGCGATGTTCGCGTCAGCACAGTTGACGCCACGCTTCAGCGCTCCCGGGTCCGCAGAGGTCAGATGTCCCTCTCCCAGCACTCACAGAGCCAACCTTGGTTGCGGGTAAGATATAATTTAAACTACCGCTTTCCACTTTCCTCCGTGCGGTATCACCATCTTTCTCCAGTTTCCCGTGCCGAGTGGAGAGGAGCTGTTCCGGAGCTAGCCTCTCACTCGCCCCTCACGGACGCCATCTTTGTCAGCCAATCAATCACTCAATCAATCAGGTCATTTATAGAGCGCACTACTCACCCGTAGGGTCTCAAGGCGCTGGGTTGGGGGGGGGGGGTGCCGTTACTGCTCGAACAGCCAGGTCTTGAGCTTCTTCCTGAAGGAGAGGTGGTCTTGGGTCAGGCGCAGGTCGGTTGGGAGTGAGTTCCAGGTCTTGGCGGCCAGGTAGGAGAAGGACCTTCCTCCTGTTGTCGCTCTTCGGATGCGGGGGACGGCGGCGAGGGCGTGGCTGGTTGATCTGAGGAGGCGCTTGGGAGTGTAGAAGTTGATCCGGTTGTTGAGGTAGCTCGGGCCTTGGTCGTGTAGGGCTTTGTGCGCGTGGGTGAGGAGACGGAAGGTGATTCTCTTGTTGACCGGGAGCCAATGCAGATCTCTCAGGTGTCCGGAGATGTGGCTGCGTCGGGGGATGTCGAGGATGAGTCTGGCCGAGGCGTTCTGGATCCGCTGGAGTCTTTTCTGGAGCTTGGCGGTGGTTCCGGCGTAGAGGGCGTTGCCTTAGTCCAGTCGGCTGGTGACGAGGGCCTGGGTGACCGTCTTCCTCGTCTTGGTGGGGATCCACCGGAAGATCTTACGTAGCATGCGCAGGATGTTGAAGCAGGACGAGGAGACGGCGTTTACTTGTCTGGTCATGGAGAGGGAGGAGTCCAGGATGAAGCCCAGGTTGCGTGCGTGGTCCGTCGGTTTGGGTGCGGTGCCCAGGGCGGGGGGCCACCAGGAGTCGTCCCAGGCGGAGGGCGAGGAGCCCAGGATGAGGACCTCCGTCTTGTCCGAGTTCAGTTTCAGGCGGCTGGTCGTCATCCATTCGGCTACCTCTCTCATCCCTTCGTGCAGGTTGGATCTGGCGGTGGCGGGGTCGTTGGTCAGGGAGAGGATCAGCTGGGTGTCGTCGGCGTAGGAGATTATGCTGAGGTTGTGTTGGCGTGCGATGGCCGCGAGGGGGCTCATGTAGACGTTGAAGAGGGTGGGGCTCAGTGAGGATCCTTGAGGGACGCCGCAGATGACTTTGGTGGCCTCTGACTTGTACGGTGGTAGGCGGACTCTCTGTGTTCTTCCGTCGAGGAAGGAGGTGATCCATTCCAGTGCCTTGTCCTGGATTCCGATGTTGCCGAGGCGCTGTACTAGGGTGCGGTGGCAGACAGTGTCGAAAGCCGCGGAGAGGTCCAGGAGGATGAGGGCCGCTGTTTCTCCGTTGTCCATCAGAGTTCGTATGTCATCGGTGGCAGCGATGAGGGCGGTCTCGGTGCTGTGGTTCGCTCGGAAGCCAGACTGTGAGGGGTCGAGGGATCCATTCGTCTCGAGGAAGGCGGCCAGCTGTTTGTTGACGGTCTTCTCGATGACTTTGGCCGGGAACGGGAGGAGCGAGATGGGACGGTAGTTCTTGAGGTCGGTGGGGTCTGCTGTGGGTTTCTTGAGAAGAGCGCTGAGTTCGGCGTGCTTCCAGCTCTCAGGGAAGGTGGCGGTGTCGAAGGAGGTGTTGATGATGTCCCGCAGGTGGGGTGCGATGACAGCGTCGGCTTTGTTGAAGACGTGGTGAGGGCAGGGGTCAGTCGGAGATCCGGAATGGATGGAGTTCATTGTGCGGATGGTGTCTTCGGTGCTGATCGGAGTCCAGGTGCGGAGGGTGGTGGTGGGTGGCGTTGTTGCGGTTGTGGCTTGCGTTGGTTGGTTGCTGAAGCTGTTGTGTATGTCCGCGATCTTGTTGTGGAAGTAGGACGCGAGGGAGTTGCAGAGGTCTTGCGACGGGGTGATGTCATTGTTTCCGGCGTTGGGGTTGGAGAGCTCTTTCACGATGTTGAAGAGTTCCTTGCAGTTGTGTGCGTTGTTGTCCAGCCGGTCCTTGTATGTATTTTTCTTGGTGGCGCGGATCAGTTGGTGGTGTTTCCGGGTGGCGAGCTTGAGGGTGGTCATGTTGTCCGTAGTTGGTTCCCTTCTCCAGACTTTCTCAAGGGCTCGGCAGTTCTTCTTGGAGCTCTTGAGTTCGTCGGTGAACCATGGTGTTTTTCTGCTGCAGGGTCTGCTGGGCGGGGTTCTCAGAGGGGCGAGTTCGTCCGCGCTGTTGTTGATCCACTTCGTGAGGTTGTCGGCGGCCTGGCTGGGGTTCGCTGAGCTGGTGGGGGGGTGCTGGCTCAGGGAGGCGGAGAGCTGGTCGGCTGTGATCTTGTTCCAGCTTCTTCGGGCAACCTGTTGCTGGTGGTGGTGGATCGTCATTCTTTTGAAGCTGAAGTGGACGCAGCTGTGGTCCGTCCAGTGGAGTCCTGTTGCGTGGCTGAAGGTGACGTCTTTGCTGGATGAGAAGACGGCGTCGAGTGTGTGTCCGGCGAGGTGGGTGGGGGTGGTCACCAGTTGCTTGAGTCCGAGGTTGGCGAGGTTGTCGAGCAGGCTGATGGTGTTGCGGTCGCTGTTGTTCTCCAGGTGGAAGTTGAGGTCCCCCAGGAGGATGTAGTCGGCGGAGGGGAGGGCATGCGGGCTGACGAAGTCGGCGATGTCCTCGCTGAATCGTGTGCGTGGACCCGGGGGTCGGTAGATCAGGGTGCCTCTGAGGGTGGTCTTCGGGTTGGTGTGGATCTGGAAGTGCAGGTGTTCAGCGGTGGTTAGGGTGTCGTCGGTGTTGGTCGTGATGCGGATGGTGTCTCTGTGGATGATGGCAATGCCTCCTCCCGTCAGGTTGGCGGTGCGGTCCCTCCGGATGATCTTGTAGCCCTCCGGGATGGCGATGGCGATGACCGGGGCTGAGGAGGCGTTCATCCAGGTCTCGGTGAGGAAGGCAACGTCAGGGGCGGTGGTGTCGAGGAGGTTCCAGAGTTCTACGGCGTGTCTGTGGACGGAGCGGGTGTTGAGCAGGATGCACTTGAGGTGGTTGCTGCTGATGTTCGGCTTGGCGAGTGCTGGTGCAGGGTGAGTCCGGATGCAGGTGAACTTGCAGGCGTGGCAGCTGAAGGGTCCGTGGGTGTGCTTCGGGGCGGCTCGATGACATCCTGGGATGCGGCCGGTGTTGAGTGCGATGAGATCGGCGGCGTTGTAGGTTTGTCTGGTCGGCTTCCGTCGGTGAGGGCCAGGGGTCCTGGCGCTGGTCGCGATCCGGTCGCGGACGGGCGCAGACGGGCTTACCTTTGGCACGCCTTCGGCGCACAATCGGCGCGCCCGCTGCGCGTCAACGCTGCGCATTCGCACGGTCGCCATTTAAGGCGAAGTGCGCGGGTGGGCGGAACAGCTGGGAGGCGGGAGCGGGGAGGGAACAGAAGAAAAAGGGGCGGGGTCGGCGGTGGTGGCGGGAAGCGGGGGGCGGCGAGGGAGGCGGGAAAACACGAGGGAGAGCGGGCACAAACTATGAATACAAGCTCAAATGCTGGTCAAGAAAACGCTAAACACGGGAAAAAAACTATGAAGGAAAAACAGGCACAAATGCTGGTCAAAAACACTAACCACGGGTAAAGACTGCGAAGGAAAAAAAACAAGCACAAATGATTATAAGAACAGAGCAGAGCAGCGCTAGCAGGGTCAGCCGGCAGCGCGGCAGGCAGCGAGGCAGAGGGCACAGCAGGGGGGCACACGCAGCAGCTGGTGGCCGTGCGGCGCGGGGGTGTCCCACAAGAGCTTCCAACTTTTACGGTTCCATACAATTTCTAAACCTTAGAGAACATTTCAGGAAACCAACCACAAATGGGATACGTTCTGGTTTTAATAATTGTATAAAATAGAGAGCGGGCTGAACCTGTGAAAAATTTAACTTTTTTAAAAGGGATTTTAAAAAAAGCCTCTGAGGGGTTTCATAGAAACTACAAAAAAATACAAAGTGCAGCAGATCCCGTGGAGAGATACTGTCACACCCACAGAGTGCTAACACTTGTCCTTTGTGACTCCCCTTCGGTACAGCAAGTAAAAGATGGAAATAGTCCAATCGGAACCTGATCAGTAAAAAGCGCTTGTGAGCCGACAACAGCCAAGAGAGATAAGGCTTCATGTCTGGGGTGGATTTAAGCATCATGTGCTTACGGACGCTATTTTTTGACAGTTCCATCTCATCTCTTTGTAATTTCTTCCGCAAAATAAAAGTTTGCTTCACGAAAGCCGCATCTGCTTTGGTGATACAATCAGGTATTAAAAACAGATCCGGACAACCCAGCTCTCTAAAGCAACCCCTTAGATACTTTAACCAAGGTATTTCAATCATGTGGTCCAGGCTCAGAATCTCTTTCAATAACTCTTGAGTTAGGCCAAAATCTTTATTCAGCCAACATTTGAGCCAAAAAAAGCAGTGGGCGCATAGCCAGAATATCACAAATGAATGTTAGTCCCAGCTCTTCATGAACTATTAAGTTCGAAGTCCCTTTAGGAACCCCCAGGAGCTGTTTTAAAAAATTATTTTCCGCCACCTGGATAACCTCCAAACCTGTAAAACCCCATCATTTCGCTGCCATAGCTGGCAATCAATATACTCTTTGCTTGATATATTTTTAACATCGCCGCCATTGGGCGCTTGCTCATTTTAGTTGCGAAATTAAAAATCGCTGCATTAGTCCTAGACACCTCCCCCTTTTCTTCTTAAGTAGTGGGCCCCAATCCAGACGGTCATCTAATAGTACACCCAAATAGGAGAAAGTTGATGTTATGGGCACTTTTTCTCCATTCACCTTAAAGGTATACTGCCTCTTGGGCGCAACCCAACTTTCATTGCGTAAGATTTTGAATTGTTTATGGCCAGATCTCGATCGGCCATAAACCTACGAAAGGTGTCAAGCAAAATCTGTAAACTTTTAGGGGTGCGGCCCAGGAGAACCGCATCGTCTGCATAAAGCAAGACGGGAAGGCCCCTGCGTCCCACATATGGGAAATCAGCCCAGGTTTCTATCAAGGTCTTATCTAAATCTTTGATATAAAAGTTAAAAAGAAACGGGGCCAAAATGCACCCCTGCCGAACACCCCTTTCTGTGCTAAAAGTCCCTAGTGACCCTCAGGTCCTGAGCATATCTGATGTTTGCCTTGGTCTCTCTATGCAAATCCACAGGATTTCCACCAGATTTGCCTCCACCCCCATGGCCCTCATGGACTGCCACAACTTCCCCCGCTTAACACAGTCAAAAGCGGAGGAAAGATCCATGAAGGCCATGTAGATTGTCCCTTGGCGGGCAACAGTGTACTTTCCGAGGATCAGATAGAGATTAAGGCATTGTTCTATGGTAGAATGACCTGGGCGGAATCCATACTGAATGTCAGAAAGAATCTTTTTTTCCTCCGTCCAGGCCGCCAATCTATTTATTACTACTCCGCCTACAACCTTAACCATGAAGTCGATAAGGGAGATCAGTCTATAATTCATAGTGCTATTACGATCTCCCTTTTTAAACACAGGTACAATTATGGAGGTTCCCCATGACTCTGGACACCCTTCCTTGGCAGCGGCATTAAGCACTGCCACCAAGATCGATGCCCAAAGGGCGGGATTAGATTTAAAAAGGTCCGGTGGAATACCATCCGGACCGGGTGCCTTATTACTCGAAAGACTGGCAATTCCTTCCTCCACTTCTCTATGGGTAAATACAGCCACTTCCTTATTCTGAGTTCTTGCTTGCAGCTGGGGTAAGGTAGAGGCACTTTTAAAAATACTGCTAAAGTGAGACACCCATTCCTCTTCTGTTATAATTAGTGCCAATATCCTCGGCTATGTCCCTTTCAAAAAGAGGTCTACTAACGATGCTCCAAAATCTAGAACTGCTAGCTAAATTAGAAGGATCTAAGAGTTCACGCCATGTGGCCTCTTTCAGTTCTGTTTTGCGATTAGCCAGTGGTTTTTTTCTAGTTATTGCGGAGAATGCCAATCTGAGATTGGTCCCTAGGGTTCGCTTTCAATCTTGCCTTTAATTCTCTAGCAGCTTTGTTGCATAATGGTTTAAACCACTTAGGGTCATCATTAAACCTACTTTGAGCCGGGGCAGATAACCGTGCCCCCACCTTGGAAACGATCCCATTAAACGCATTAAGAATACCCTTGGCAGTGGAGTCAGGTTCGACACAATAGATAAGTTCTGTCGTACAAGATTCATAAACCTTTTCATAAAGAATGGATGGGGTTATTTGGGCCCATTTAAGGTGACGCCTACAATCAGTAAGCTTCAACGTACCTGGAGCTACCACCCTATTCTTCCTTTTCAGTATATTACACCCCAAATACACACCCACAGGATTGTGATCACTGAAAGCACTCTCTAATGTTGTAAACCCAGTAAAAGGGACTGAATACCTGTAGAAATCAAAATATGATCTATAAAGGATCCATCACAGCGGCCTTTAAAAGACGGGACCTTTTGTTTACTAGATGCTGCTACAAACGACATGGAAGAAAACAGATCATGATCATTAAGCAAATCGTTGAGTACATCTCCCTGTGGAGAGTGCTCAAAATGGAGATCCCGGATTCTTGCACTGCCTAAATTACCCATGCTAGTTGATTCAGGATCCCCACATGGGTGAACATTAAAATCCCCTAATATCATAAGGCTGTTTCTAAAGGGGCCACAAAACTGCTTAACAAAGTTGTTCAGCTGTGTTATCTTACAAATCCCTAGTCTGTACACTGCATTATAAAAATTAATCAAACACAGACTGAGATTTCCTCGCCTTAACACAATTGCTTGGAAATCACTATAAGCAGAGGAAATATTCTTAATCCTACAATTCACGGACAAGGAAATAAATATAACCAAGCCACCCATAGCTCTTCCACTAACTGCTGGGGTTGCAGGGACAAAAAAAGCTTTCTACCCTTCCAAGAATAGGTTACAGTTCACCAACAATGTCTCCTGGAGACAGATCACGGGGAAGTGCCTGATGAACTGCACCCATAATGGGTCTACGATCTTCTCTGCCAACCCAGCAATATTCCAGAATAGAACATTTACGTCCTGGATCATGAGTTTGTCCACCGTAGGTCCAGTAAGTGGATCCTCCAGTGGCACGGGAAGTAGTATTTCTGGCTGCTCCTGAACTAATAGCCGTACTCCAGATAAAACCTCTAGTGACTCTGGATTTGTTATCACTGGTAACCTTTGATGTGGAAATCCAGCATCCGGTAGAATAAGATCAACATACACAGGTATCAGGGCTATAGAATCTAAAGGCTCTGTGTTCTTACTCAGTCAGTCTCAATCATTCAGCCCTGAGCGAATCGAAAATCTATTTTGGTCCTGTGTATTGGAGGGTAAATAACAATCACCCGAAGACTATTCCTTTCTGCCCAGGAGTTAAAAAATCCGATCCTAGTCTGCTCCACTGGCTTATGAGGCCAGGTATAATGCTCTAAATTCAGATTATTCCGTCTGGGGTGCTCCGCCTTGTAGAAATATCCCAAGGGCAGTATCTGGATACCTTGGCCCCTGTTTGCCAAACCAGCATTGACCTCCCTAAAATTTCTCTCTACCAACAATAGGTTATTAAAATTCACAACAATGCAGTTTTCCTTGAGCTTCCCAACCAGGCAACATGACGAACCATATTAATATTGTGTACGGTCGCCTGACCAGCAGCAGTATTACAGGACAGCCAATGAGTAACCTTATTTTTAAGTTGAACATAATCCTTCTTTGTTCCAACTGGGAGAGATGGCACATTTACTAAAATAGCCACCAACGGAGTAGATTGTGGCAGAAAATCAATAACTGGTAAACTCTGCTGTGCATCATTGGTGTGCCCCAGCGACAGCCCCCCTTCTTTCCCACAACATTGGAAGCTGCACCGGATTGCTTTGCTGCCAAAGCTCCATCTGGCATCAAATAATCAGGAGCCTTGCCATCCAACCCCCCAGAACCGCTATTAATCATATCTGTAACAGACGGAGCACTATTAATTGGAAGACTGGGGCTCCAGACTTCCCCTCTAAGGAACTTTCGGCAGTTCTTTGCTGGAAACAGAAGGGGCTGACGGTGACCAGCTTCGATTTTGAAGGGATTGTATAATAGTGTGCTGATCCGCTATACTTTGCTCAATATTATGTAGTTTAGTCATGATTGGGCGTAATTTATCTTCCAATATACTACATAAGGTAGATTTAAATACTTCCAACAATGGCAGTTCAGTCACAGCAGAGGTTACCCTACTTTCTGGTATTGGTATCATTGGTGCTTTAGATTTAGTCTTTTTTTGCTTGACTGCCCATTTCTTTACCTTTTCTTTTGGTGCTACCATTTGAGCGGCGTGCCCCCCCCCAATTGTTGTGGCGGAATAGGGTTACTAAAAGCCTCGCTGAGAGTAGTAGTGGTCGTCCTTCCTTCCACACCCTTTCTACTAGAAACTGGTGGGACAACCCCCTGCCTGTTTGCGACAATAACAACAGGAGATAGGGGCAGAGATGAAATATCCTGCTGAGGCTCCAAAACAGAGGAGAGCACAACCGTATCTTGGATAACACTTCCCAACCCCTGTGCGTGTGTGGTGCTCGCAACATCATCTGCGCAATTTCTTGATTGGTTAATAACCCCGTCCAGGAGAGGTATAGAACCGCTAGTAGGTGATCAATCTCTCTGTCTATCACTGTAGCAGCTCTAGACAGGAAGTCATCCATAGTAGACACAGTTGCTCTAGCATTACCCAAGACCCCGTTCTGATTTGCCTGTGTCTTACGGTGCATAATTGATGCACTAAAATAGTGTCAAAAATAGTACCCCGAGCTTGCCTTACACAGTTAATACCCCAAGAATAGATATCATACAACAAATTGGAGCAATCCTTTCTAATAAAAGCGTAAGTATAATTCAGTTGACTAGAAATTTGAGAAAAAGTCACCGGGTAGACAAAAGAATCCAAAGTCACTAACCAAGTCTTTGAGGGCACCGATGCAGCGATGGAAAGGGGTTGGCCCCGCCCCACCTCCTCCTGGCTATGACAGGCACGGACAGGCCCGCCCTTAGCCCGGGCTCCGCGAACGTCCTGCGCTACGTGGAGGCTCCGGTGGATTTAAGCGCCTCCTGGCGCTAATCGATGACGCGCTGGTCCAGCGCCACCAGAGGCTTCTGGGGTATGTAGTCCCCCCTCAGAAGCGCGGCAAATGCAGCAAGGAAGTCAGTGGGCAATGAAATCCCCTGTGGACCCCCGCCGGCGGCAACACGATGATACAGGGCAGCAAGGCAGCAACAAACCATCCGCTGGGTGAAAAACAGAGAAAAGCGCCCCACGCTGCGTGGAGGCTCCGTGGATTTAAGCACCTCCTGGCGCTAATCGATGACGAGCCGGTCCAGCGCCACCAGAGGCTTCTGGGGTATGTAGTCCCCCGTCAGAAGCGCGGTGAATGCAGCAAGGAAGTCGGTGGGCAATAAAAGCCCCTGCAGACCCCCACCCGCGGCAACACGATGACACAGGGCAGCAAGGCAGCAACAAACCATCCGACAGAGCTATCGATAAATCCAGATCATAGACCATCGTCGGTTATCGATCTTCCACCAAAGGCCCTGATTTTGTATTAAAAACAGAGCTTTGGACTATACCATTTCCCACTGAAAGGCAATATTTCTCTCCATGTGTTCCCATACCTAGAGTGTCATGCAGTTTGGTGCTTACTTTCCCTGCCTTTCCGGCACATTTCCGCCTGCATATTAATATGGATGGTGGTGCTTGCAGACACCGCCACCATATTATGCCCCTTTTCTGACTGGTCGACTCCTCGACGGGTGGAAAACTGTCGGAAGGTCTTTCCATTCATCGGGGTCCCCCCGTAATCGTAATATGGCGGGGGTGAAATGGCAGGCGGGCTGATCACCACTGCCATACGGGTGGTGGCAATCCGCCCGCTATTCTAATAGACCCCCAAGTCTCCTTGTGCCAAACTTAAAACTTTCCCACTGTCCCATGTCAAGCTGTGGAAGTTGGGTGTTTGTGTCTGTCCACCTTTGTTATGTGGACTTTGCCAAGGATTTCTTTCTAGCACTCGCTACCTTAACTGCACCTGTTTCTAAGTACTCCTAATGTTTAAAAGTAAGAGACTAAATGCATAAGGAAATTGTGAGACCTAATTTTCTATTTTATTCAAATTCAATAATAGTTATTTCTTTTGTGCATTCGACTCACCAGAGGTAACAATAGCAAGCAGATAATGAACGTGGTAGAGGGACAGTGACCCAGATACAACATAGTACATTATTGTCAAATCTTGGGCTCTTCTGTCGGCATTGGCCTAATTTAGAGGGCAATATGGACTGAAACCCTCAAAATAGTTCCACAACTCACTTTCCACATCATGTGCATGCTCCGCTTTCCCTACACCTGACTCCCGCCATGATGGCATCAATGTGGCCCTTGATCACACCACAGACCATATTTGTTGGCCCCTGGGAAAATGTTTACCAGTACCCATGTACCCATCAGGGATTGAAGCCTAGGAGAAGTTCAACTCAAAAGTTAGAGCCACAGGGACTGTCAGTAGGCAGAAGGCATGATTATGATCATTGGAGTCCCTTAACATAACTACCCAAAAGGGATGCAAGATTGCAGCCCACAGCCTCGTGGATATTCCTTCACTGCTACACTCCTATGCAATGCCTCTTGAATCCCTGAAAGGCACATGCCTGCTCTCACAAGCACGTGCTGCCTTTCCACTTGGCCGAGTTCTCTGTGTGCCTGGGAGTGTGTTAGCAAAGGGCTCAGTGCCAGCCGCCCCAGATAAGATCTCTGAAGAACTTTAGAAATGTCACACACATATGTAAATGGAGTGGCTGTTTTGTAGCAACGGGCAACACAATACAGCCCTGAGGACTGCAATTAGTGGAGCGTGAGCCAGGATTTCAGCTCGACTTCTCATTCTCTGAGAAGGGCTGGGAGGGGTTTGTTGTACAGCGCGTACTCTGCTCCCTGGGAGGTTGGAAGACAAGGCCTATTAATGACCGGGAGCGGGTACATTTCCAGGTCAATGAGGCCCTGGAGGAAAAGCTACGTTTAACCGGTTAAAGGCAATAACACTGTCTCAGCAGGATGCCACATGTGCACAGGATTTAACCACTGCAGTTAATTTTGCGACAGGCCCGTGCCTTTAAAGGCGAGTAGTCTTAGTAAACGATTCTTTACAACCAGCTGGAGGAGTTAGTAGCGTGTACCTGACAGTGTCAGAAATATTCCTGAACTTTCCGGTGAGATTATAGGCATGACATAGTTTGACATTTAAGGTTTTTTAATGATCGTTTCTTAGCATATATGTTATGCCCTATTCTCAGAAAAAAATAAATCTCTGCAAGTGGATTCATTGCAGAGATTCACCACTGATTCACGGTTCACGAAGGAAAGATTTTTAGCTTGCGACTTTTCTCAATGTATGCAGTTTTCAAACTCTTAACGATCACATATTTGCATTACCAAAATTGCGCATGAACAGAGTTAGTAAATTGGGGATGTTTAACAATGGACTTTTAAAAACACTTTTGCAAACAAGGGAAATATTTTCCCATATAAAGCTTTCAGTACTTTCAGACTGCCAGATAACTTACGGTCAGATGTACAAAGCATTTTTGAGTTTACAAACAGTTTGATTTGGAGAATCAGGCCTTTTTCGACACCACCATGTTTTTTTAAAAAAAGTACAACTACAGAATCGCAATTTGGGTTTGAAATTCCCTATTTGGAACTGGCGTCTTTAGGGCGTCCCTTCCAAATACCAATTTGCAGGGCTATGTGTTATTGTTTTATGACCAAATTCCAGTTGCAAAACATTATTATTTTACCATCAATTCAAAATTAGTTGTCACTCATTCCCCCTTTGAGAAACGTAAAACATTTTTTTTAAGACAGGTCATTGGGACAAGGTCCCAATGACCACGGCCCACTCATAAAAAATGGGAAAATCGGGAAGTCAACATTGAATGTATTTACTCCTAAACACCAGAGGGTCCCAACCCCCTTTGGTAATCTTACATGCATAAATATCCTGTCCACTCAGTATGGACGAGAGATGTAGAAAGAAGGTTATTTATCACGTCATGTGCTAACTAATCTAATCTTAAATGCCTGGTCTATATTTTACATCTAATCTATGACGTCCTGTCTAAAATTCAAGACGCCAGGATGTGGAAGTGCAGATTTATTCATTGGCTGCTTTTGTGCCCATTGGAAATTGTTGGACATATTGAATTACTAAAGACCAATTGACATTAACTGTGGATATTTGTTGTCAGATGTACTTATTCTGGTATACACACTGGACAGGGGACAGTATCCATTGAACTATGGCAATAAAGTCAGGTGACTATTGTCCTTAGGATACCTTGAGATTTAACAGGGTTCGAAACGTCAACATTTGTTTTGACTGGTTGGTTTTAAGAATTATGTTACAAGCTGTGATTCGCTATACACAGGTTTCTCTGCTTTTTCTTTAACACGTAGAACCAGTGCACACTTTTGATTCTTTGTGTGTTAATTGTGTATAATTTATATTTGTTTTTTACACTTGAGCACTGCGTCACCTGCATTTGTGTTGTTAACTATAATATTATCGGTTTATAGAATTTGTTTGTTAGATGAACAATACAAAGAAATACTTACGCAACCTTTGTCAGCTAAAATCTATTTTCCGTTTAATGTATTGGACTTGTGTTTGTATGTAAAATTACCAAAGGGGGTAGGGACCCTCTGGTGTTTAGGAGTAAATTCATTTAATGTTGGCTTCCTCAAATTGGGTGGAACGTTGCCTATATTTCTGGACAGAGTCCCAGGGTGGACGTTCTTCGTATGTGAAGAGAGTGTATGACACAAGTGGCTGTTGCCATACTGGGCTTTATTTTGCTATTTTGTATTTGGCTACTCATTAGTGGTACCTAATATAAAGGATTGGAGTGAGAGACTAGAGAACAGAAGAAAAATGCAGGGCTTTCCACCCAAGATATTCCATGGATTGTCTTCAGTGAGTCAGATAGAGGACTGTTAAGGAAGGGGACAGAAGGTCCCTATTTAAGGGGTTATCCGTGTCCTGGCTGATTGTTCTCTGACTGAAACTACACCACCCCCCACAAGTTAAGTGATGAAGCTACCTTTGTTTTTGTGCTCTTCCTTTGAGTTGCTCTTGAGAGGAGATTCCCATCCCCTTCTGCCTTCTACTCACACTTGTGTCAAAGAACATGGCTTGATCAGTCTGCAAGTAAATAGCAAAATGCAGAAGTCTCCATAACCGGTTACACTCATGAACTACTGGAATGCGCAAATCTGTTGCCAAAAAGGTTATAAAGATGGGAAAAGGCTTCCAGAATCCCTGCCAAGATTTCTTTTCTGAAACTAGGGTCCTCACACCAGAGGGATAAATAAAGTCTCTGGATTGGAGTATAAACTGCCAACTCTCTATGCCAGGTTTGGCACCGGAAAAGTGAAAACTAGACTTTGACCTGCCAGAATAGGCTGCTTGACTCATCTTTGAGAGAGAGAGCTGTCCAACTGTTCAAGGAGGACACTGGAAGTGTCATGATGCTGCAAGAGAAGAAAGAGTTGTGAATGAGATAAGGCAGGGTGAACAAACAACATCCACTGTCGTACCCAGGGATGACCTTCAACAGTCTGTGAGGGTGAGACCCTGGGGTCAACAATATACCCCTGCAGTCTGAGCTGACCGAGTGTCCCCATAAATGGGGAGCACAGAGAAGCTCAAGGATTTCCATGTTCTGACACTACAATTAAGCATTAAGAAGCCACAAGTAGAAAAAAGCATCTGGACTCCAGCCCGAGGTCCCTACAAAAGGAGAAAGATTGCCAGAAGTGAACCACAGCCAAAGAAGTGCCTGCACCCACAGCTAAGTACTCACGGTGACCATCTCGGGTGGGTATTTAGATTGTTTGTGTGTTATGTTTGTGTCAGGTCCAAGTAAAATACCAAGCCACCACACCCTCCATGCTGTGAGTACCATACCTCCATGCCTCCTCCAGAACTGGTGCTGGTGCCTCCATTGCTCACATGTGACATTGTGTTTGCATCATGAGGGCCAGACACACACACCTGTTGGTCAGACAGGGGCAAGGTCCCAGCCTCCTGTGCTTAATGGACTATGCCCTGCACACCGCAAAGTGGACAGCTACCTTTCAGCACTAGGGAACCTGCTGCCACTACGTGCCGTAACCCACAAAGGACTACTTAAAGGTACTGTGCAGCAGAGGGAAAGAGAGAGGAGAGAATGGAACTTATTCTATTGGAAAGTGATACAAGCCTGCAAGAACCCCCGCCCTAGCCGGTAACTCTATTGGACTTTCTGTATTCTGCACTCCACAGAGAAGAACACCAAGAATAAAAACTGTAACTGTTGCATTAAAAACGGTGGGAGAGTATGTTCTATGGTAAACAGCTTTAGCTCTTTTCCTCTTAAGTGTTACGAGTACCACTGTAGTGTAGTTCCTATATTCCCAATAGGCTCTGCGCATTGGATAACATAGTTTAGACGTAGGACTGAAGTCGACTAGGTCTCTATCGTATATATTAGACTTAATTGTGAGTGCCAAGGAAAGAAGTAAGTGAGGAGTAGTTTAAGTTTAGTATTTTCTGCCAAGAATCTAATCAAGAATTCTCTAAGGGTCTAATCAGCTCCGTACCTTGGTTTAGAATGAAGGAGGTCTTGTATCTCTCTCTCGGGACTCGATTTCCCAGTAACCCGCAAGGGTAGCCTGGAAACACTGGAGCTGGATTTCTCGGCAGGAGAAAAGACAGAGTCTCTCAGTGCGTCAGCTGGAGGGTCGGCTTCCTTCGGCACTTGCTGCTGCAGGGCGTAGGGCAAGTAGTTAGTCGATCTGCTCCAAACCACTGTGTGTTTGTCTGGGCAAATCTAGGCACATTTAAACTTTGAAGGTGCCGAGTTTGACGTGTGATTGAACTTAATAACGTTATCAAAGACTCAGTTCTTCGATAACTCCATGATTTACTAGATAAATTAGTATTCAGAACATAGTGGAAGTAGCCATGCCATTTTTGGGCTGCATAGGCTCAGTCTAAATATGGTAATGATTTCTATGCCTATTTAAGGATCGGATAATCTATACCTATATAAGGGCATGAATCGGGAACATTTATACTAGGGTCCGAGATTCATTTACAACACCAACAATCCCCCCCGAATTGTTCTGTAAAGGATGATATTGTGTACACTGATGGAGCATTATTTTTGGGAAATAAACTTGCTTGATCGATTCTGCTCATATGTGTGTTTTTAACACACTCAAATGACTAATGGTGTGAAAACCTATTAATATGGGTGACTCTTTACAAGTTCACGTGAAAAATGTGCAAGACAAACCCCAACGGGTAGTAATGAAAGTATCATTAGACATGAAGCATGAATAAATAAAGTATTCTTTTAATATGGACTAAAACATTATGAGAAAAGAGTCTCTTTTTACGTGTACTCATTTTTCACAAGTAGACTAATTAATTGCATAGAAATGAAGAACGCTTTCAGAAATGTTTGCGTAAATGCATATACATTTTTTAAAAATGAGAAAGCACTAATTGTTTGACTAAATAGTTAGAAGTATTTCATATACATGGGTCTAATGAGATTACTGAAAAACTAAATAATGATTTCTTTTGTGATTATTTAACTGAAGTGTGATTTATTTTCATTAGAAGAGAAAAAGATGATTTTTTAGTTTCTCTAAAAAGGCCTCAAAAAGCTGCTAAAGTTATTTCCCTTTGACTAATGTAGCCCTCGAAAGAAATGTATATTGTCCTTCACCAGTTCTGCAAATGCTGTTTAGTTTGTTTAGTTGTACACAAAGAAATCTTTAGGATTTTCCTCTCAGTGCTGAATATTAGGTTAGCAGGCTAGTCTGCCACTCCCCCAGTACTTAAGCACTACATTTCCGGCTTCTTGCCCTGAATAACGTGACTGCATGGTAACACGGAAGATCGACATGTAAGGAGCGTCTGGCATCTGGCTCACTATGCATGCCTGATTGAATTGTGTTTTTAAATTGCGCATTGTGTATCTTTAAAATTTTTTAAATTTTTAAATTTGTGCACTCACTGTTCCTTGACTTCCCCAGTCCTACGTTGCTCTCAGTTTGTGTGGAGGGAAGATCTTTTCAGCCAATACTGGCAAGTCACTCACTTCCAGTCTGAAAACTGAAGTACAAAGGTTAGCAGGCTAGTCTGCCGCTCCCCCAGTACTTAAACACCATGTCACCCGTGACGCGCAGCGGGCGCACCGGTGGCGTGCCAAAGGTGCGCCAAAGGCAAGCCCGTCTGTGCCCGTCCGCGCCTGGACCGGGCCGAGGGCCACCCCCCCTGCCGGTTTCTCACAAGATTCCTGCTCCACCGCATTATC
Organism: Lissotriton helveticus; assembly: GCF_964261635.1. Classification (NCBI taxonomy): domain Eukaryota; kingdom Metazoa; phylum Chordata; class Amphibia; order Caudata; family Salamandridae; genus Lissotriton; species Lissotriton helveticus. The sequence goes on from NC_136061.1 coordinate 1,320,217,033, forward strand.
TTATAACTCAGAGCAACTCAGAGCAATAAATAGGCCCCATCACAGCTGCATGACCATTGGTGTAGACCGACCAAGGCACTCTCCCTTTGTCTGCTCTACTTGTTCCTTCACACTAAGGGATCATGCTCATCTCCGGACTCCCACAGGATATGAAAAAAACTCAGCACCTAAAGTCATTCGATCGACTTTAATCAATGTAAGATCATTGCCTAAACACAAATATGAAATTGCAAACATCATTGAAAATTCGAAGCTAGACATCCTTTTTTTAACCGAAACCTGGGGAGATCTTTCCATGTGGTCCATATTTTACCACAGTATCTCCTGAGGGCTTCTCGAACATCAGGTTTGATAGAACCCCCGAAAAAGGAGGAGGCCTCAACATTATTTACCACAATTACTTCGCACGGCGGACAGAACGTGTCCCTGTTACGACTTGTGAAGCAGTCAACTTCACCATTTCAACTCCTTACTCAAATTCAGTCAAAGGCATTTTTCTTTATCGCTCCACTGGGCCCCGAACTGCTTTCCTTACCACCTTGGGTTGTCTCCTTGAACCCGTGGCAGGGGAAAACATTTTTACCACCTTAGGAGACTTTAATTTCCACCTGGAGGCTCATGATAATCCCGACACTATGACTCTTTTGACTGAAAGTGAAGTGGTAGGCCTTAGGCAATTGGTTCTATCCCTGACTCACTCTGCGGGCCACACATTAGATGGCCTATTTTCCAACCACAACCTACTCACTTTAGGAGATATTCTCCCTCTAAAATGGACGGATCATTCTGCTGTCCTTTTTGATATCAAAACAAAGACTAGCTCTACTTTGCCCACTAAATCTCCGGCCCCTATTAATTTTGAAGCTTGCAACAGCATTGATATGGCCGAATTTAAATCTAAACTGCTTGTCTCTCAGATGCCTGTTATCTCTGAACCTGAGATGGCAGCCACTATTTACACTAACTGGATTCAGGAAACAGTTAATGTAACGGTTCCTACAAAGAAAAGGTCTGCCAAGAGGGTTTCTAGTTCTGCCCCTTGGTTCAACCAGATTCTCAGGCTTGAAAAACAATGTTGTAGACGGCAAGAACGAATATGGCGACTACACTATGACCCTGCTGAAAGATAATGCTACAAACAAAGGCTGACCTAATATAAACATTTGGGAACCTTGAAAAAAGTAAATTTTACAGCAGTCAAATTGAATCGGCGTACGATTCAGTTAAACGCCTTTATCAGGTTGTCACACACCTATCGGGACAAGATACATCCGTCTGTGTAGATGCTACTCAAGATATATGTGTGATTCTCTGGCAACTTATTTCCAAGGAAAAGTCTGTGATATCTATTTGTATTTTAAGACACAAACTATCAGTGACGCCCTCTTACCACCTCCACTAATAGATCTTAAAGACAGTCATGAAACTGTTACCTCTGCTACTGACACCAAAGTTGTTCTGACTTTCCAAAATTTTAGCCACGTTTCCCCAGAATTGGTATCCCATCTTCTTACCACCATTAACTCTGGATCCCCGGATGATCCTTGACCTCCATATATATTCAAGCTATCTCCTGAGATTATTGGTCTCAAGCTCACAAAGATCTTTAATGCCATGTTCGAATCAGGTGTATTCTCTTCCATTTGGAAAAAAACTGTTAACAAACCTCTTATCAAAAAGAGCACTCTGAATCCCGCTAATGTCACCAGCTACAGGCCCATAGCCTGCCTTCCGTTTCCAGCTAAAGTTGTGGAAAAAATCATGAATGCTCAGATTTCTTTGATCAATATAACTGCTTGGATGACTCTCAATTCGCATTCCGGAGAGGACATGGCACAGAAACCGCCCTAATTAAAGCGTCCGGCGAAATCAGGAAGATTTTAGATGGGGGGGGGCTGCAGTTTTTATACTGCTAAATCTCTCGGCGGCCTTTGACATGGTCGATCATGTTACTTTGATCGACCGTGTCGCGGCAGCAGGAATATCCCAAAGTGCTATATCCCTTCTGTCCTCTTTCCTTGCCAATCGTGAGCAGTCTGTGTCCTTTGGCAAATTCAACTTGTCACCATTTGTCTTGCCTTGTGGTGTTCCCCAGGGATCCTTGCTAAGTCAGACACTTTTTAACATCTATGTGTCTGACTTGGCGAGGATCATTAAATCGCATCACCTGGCTTTAACATAATACGCAGACGACACTCAACTGGTGTTGGCTGTCAATAACAATGGAGAGAAAATGGCCCACAATTTCCAAATTGGAATGTTTGCAATAAGTGTGTGGATGACTGAAAATTGCCTTAAACTAAACTCCGAGAAAATGGAGGTAATGGTCTTTGGCAACCTCTCTCCGGCCTGGTCTCCCACGTGGTGGCCAGCAGATCTTGGACCTCCCCCCACTCCAGTTGCCAAGGTCAGAAACCTGGGGGTCATTTTTGACAGTAAACTGTCATTTATGCATCATGCAAACGTGATGGTTTCTTCTTCATTCTTCACTATAAGAATGATTAGGAAACTCCTCCCCTACCTCCCCATCAACGTGGTTAAAACTCTAGTCAGCACTCTGGTGATGTCACGCATCGACTATTGCAACGGACTCTTTGTTAATGCCCAAGAAAGACTATTGAAAAAATTGCAGTTGGTGCAGAATGCGGCAGCCAGATTGATTACAGGAACACCTAAGTTTAAACCAAATTCTAAAATCATCAGTCAGCGCCATTGGCTACCGGTGAGAAACCGAACAAAATTTAAAGCTTTATGCATTGCTTACAAAGTAATTCATGCCTCTGGACCGGCATTTCTAAAAAAATCTTTATGTCCTTACATGCCGGCACGATCTTTACAATCCTTCACAGCAGGTCTCCTAAAGGTCTCAAAAACAAAAAAAAGTCTCATGGGGTGATAGGTCTTTCATAATTACAACTATCAAACTTTGGAATAGCCTACCATACCAAATTAAGATCAGCACATCCTTGTCAACATTTCGTAAGCACATAAAGACCTGGCTTTTCAATCAATAATATTTGCTCTACAGTCAGTGTATCCATAAGCGCCGAGACACCTACGGGTATTTGTGCGCTCAATAAATCTTTTAAATAAATAAATATTCTTCTTCTGTGAATGATTTTGTCAACAAATGCTGCACGCTGTCATGGAGTGTGTGTCAGGACTTGGATAAAGTTGCAAGATTCTTTTCCTGCTTCCGCGGAAGGAGGACATCTTTCAAATTAACAATGGCCAGTTTGAGAGGATCTAGACAAACTGGATGGTATGACGATCACCTTATTTTGAGAACCAATAAGATTGTGAAGAATTTGTGAGTGTAACTTTAGGGAGGTTGGACATTTAATATTTAGAAAATAATTACTAGTGCATGAAAGACATTTTTGGATTAGCTGCTTCTATGAGAGGAGAGCCTTGCTGCTGTTTCTCTGTGCTGCACAGGCTGGCTGCTGCCTTCGCCATACCTAACTGAGGCTACCCTATTACCCTTGAACTTCATTGGCTGGTGATGTTGCCTTAAGCTATACCTTTTCACCCGAAGGGTTAGCCTGTCTTAATTATTGCACATTGTGCATTAGTTTCCTAGGTTTGTATGAAACCAAATTGCATATTGATATTTGCAATGAATTATTTCCTTTTGTCTCTTCCTCTCTCCACTCATGCCTGTAATTGATATTGTGATGAATTCATTATAAAACTGTATTTATATTGCTTGTGATTATACCTATAACATTGATCTAATGAAGAATGTTATAATGTTTTATTGTGTTCGTGTATTGACCATTCATATTCTGAAATATTACATAAAAGAAACTTGGTAAGTTATTAGAGTTTGACATTTATTGGTGAAGTTATTGACATGTTGCAAAATTGTGACTATGATTGTTAGTTAGGTATTTCCTTCATTATGGGTCCTCATGAAGCGAATATTACCTGTCTTTTCATTACCGAGTCCCTATTAGCTCTCAAAAAGGTTCATTGGAGGACCTGATAATTGTAAGTGTTTGTTGCGTTCTCATGGGCCTGAACACATGGTTAAAAAGACCCAGTATAATTGATTCAGGATATTATAAATGGTTATAAAAAATTTCCTCCACTTTCGCTAGATCTGTTTCTGGTAGTCACATCGGATGGATAGACTAATCATACTGGGTAGTGAAGTTGACAGAATACGTAGGGACAGGCGTTATTTGACTATGTAACTTTATGATATATGTTGTGGTCCATCATTGACTTTAATGGAAGTGGTAACAGGTCAGTCGTTGGCCTAAGATCCTGGGATAAGCCCAAGGCCAGTCTTGGTGTGCCATACACTAAGGGAAGTGCTATGTATGCTGTTGATGCAATGCTGAGCAATGGTCATATTGTCGGTATTGCACAGGGTATCTTGAAGTAAGAATAGTGGAGATTTATTTGGGTACCGTAGGAACACGCATCTGGAGAAGTCCCGAAAGTTTTCACTTGAGCGAGGGTAAAATCACGCTGGTTGAGATTTTGCTGGAAATGAAAGGACTATATGTTTCTATCAAATTATTTCTTTTAGTGGAGCAGACAAGCTGTTTTTTTATTTAGTCTGATTTGTTAAAAAGACCCTGAAAAGAGGCTGACACTAATTTTGTAAAGGGAGGGTAGGGGTTATAATGATGACTGAGAAAGTAGCTTTGTCCTCTATCAGTGAGAGTTGTTTTACGGACTTCCAAACCAGTTTCTTGTTAGTTTTGTGAGGAAGCTGTGTATTCCAAAGTTCAGTGATCCCTACAGTTTCCGGAGATTCCTGCAGGTAGCTTCTTGCAGGGAAGGTATCCCTCTGCTGGAGTTCTGGCCATAAAAGTTGGTTTAAGGTATTTGGAGAGGAGAATCTGATCTTAATCCAGCAGATGATGTAAGCGCCATGCATGGACAGAGATTGTTTTAGTAAGCCAAACTCCAGCCTTACTTGGGCTGACGAGATGTAGTTTGGGAGACTGAACATAATTATGTATGCTTTGACTAAAGTGCTGTCCTGTAGTTTGGCGTCATGGCCCCACATTGCTGAGCTGCCATAGGATATTGTGGCCAATAGTTTGGTGTCTGCTACCTTTAAGAGGGGACTTAGTGTGGGCCCCATCAGTTTGGTGCAAGATTTTTCATTGTTCTTGTTATAACCACCCCTTTCCTTTTGATTTCTTCTTTCCGAGGGGTGAAAGACCCTTCCTTATCGATAATGTCACCTAGGTACTTATGGTGGGTGGAAGCACAGAGGTTCTAATTTCTAATTTAATTTCTAATTTAAAACACTTGTAGAGCGCGGCGTACACCTTGCGGTTTCTTGGCGCTGGAGGTTCAAAACTGAGGGGGAAAGACCATGGAAGGGTGGAGTAAGTATTAGGCGGGGAAAGCCTGGCTGAAAAGGAAAGTTTTCAGGTCCCTACGGAAGGAGAGATACTGAGTTGCAGAACGGAGATTGTCTGGAAGTGAGTTCCAAAAAGCAGGAGCCAGAGTTGAGAAGTTAGAACCGCCCCACTTTTTGCGTGAGAAGCGGGGGATCTGGAGAAGGGACTTGGAGGAAGACCGGAGATTTCTAGCGGGGACATAGGGTTTAATTAGTGAGGCGATGAAAGCAGGGGCCGTGCCCTGGCGGGCCTGAAAAACCATGCATCCAATCTTAAAAAGGGAGCGTTGTTTCACGGGGAGCCAGTGAAGCTCTTTTAGAAGGGGGGTGGAATGGTGATAGCGTGGAAGGCCGTATATCAGCCTGGCCGCCTGGTTCTGGATGGTTTGGAGTCTACGCAGGCTGTATGCTGGAATGCCATGATAGAGGGCGTTGGCGTAGTCCAATCGTGAGATTACCAGGGCGGCTATGATGATCTTAAGTGCCTGGGGAGAGAAGAAGCGGGAGACAGAGCGGATAGTTCGGAGAGTGAGGAAACAGGAGGAAACCACGGAACCGATTTGTGAGTGAAGAGTGAGCTGATTATTCATTTTAACACCCAGTGTTTTGACCGCGGTGGAGGGGGATGGTGCCGGGCCAAGAGAGGGGGGCCAGAAAAGAGAGTTCCAGGGGCTGGATGAACCACCAGTGAGAACCAGCTCGGTCTTATCGGGGTTCAGTTTAAGATGGTTGTGGTTCATCCAGTCCCTGATAAATGTCATAGTTGACTGGAAATTAGAGACCGAGAGAGGAGAGGGGGACAGATCAAAGATGAGCTGGAGGTCATCCGCGTAGTTGTAAACAGTGACCTCCAGCTGCTGGAGTGCATAGATAAGAGGAAAGATATAGAGATTAAAGAGTAAGGGAGAGAGGGAGGAGCCCTGGGGGACACCGCAGGTGACAGGGAGGGGGGTGGAGGTGAAATCGCCCAGTCGGACCGCCTGAGTGCGGTCCCTCAGAAAGGAGGAGAGCCAGACCAGGGCTGATCCCCCGATGCCGGCCGCCTTGACACGGGCAAGTAAGATGGTATGGTCCACCGTGTCAAAGGCGGCGGAAAGATCAAGGAGGACCAGTGCCTGGCGGTTGTTGTCATCCATACCCTTTCTGAGGTTGTCTAGGACGGAAACTACGACCGATTCGGTCGAATGCCTGGGGCGGAATCCTGCCTGGCGAGAGGCCAGCCCCCCATTCGCCTCGATGTGAGCGCTCAGTACCGCGGTGACATGGCGTTCCATCACCTTTCCCAAGAAGGGCAGCAGGGAGATGGGGCGAAAGTTAGCCGAGATGGAAGGGTCTGCGCCGGGTTTCTTCAGCAGAGGCACTATGGTGGCGGCCTTTAGTGCAGGGGTCACAACACCCTGAGCCAAGGAGCTGTTAAGAAAGGCGATAGGGGGATCAGGGCAGCTAGAGTAGATTTGCTGTAAGATGCGTGCGGGGCAGACGTCCGCCGGAGACCCTGACTTCACTTTGGGGAGTATTGCCAGAAAGGATTCCTGAGTGAGGGGAGGGATGAGGGTGAGAGGGTTTTGAACAGTGGGGGGGGAGGGATCAACAAAAGCAGACGAGGGTAATGGAATATTAGCCTTGATAGTTGTGATTTTGTCCAGGAAGTAGTGATTGAGTTGATCACAGAGGAGCTGGGAGGGAGGGATTTGGGACGAAGTTCGGTCAGAGAACGCCAGGTCATTCA